>NC_064256.1:10622500-13122500 GCF_003254725.2 Canis lupus dingo | reverse complement strand
AAAAAAATATGTGACCATCTCATTTCCTAACACATTCCTTGCCAATTAAGCCCACATATATACATTTAACAAATACACATATATTTAACAAAAATTTATTGTGTGCCTAATCACACACACCAAGTATTGCTTTGGGTAATGGGAAGACAGCAGTAAGCAAATGAAACAAAATCTTGACTTCATGGTACTTCTAGTAAGGAAGACACAAAATGAACATATTATGTCAAATGTTGATAACTAATGAGAAAAAAATAAAGCAGAAAAGAGAATGTATTGGACATAGGGACTGAAATTTTAGATAGCAGGCCAGGAAAAGTAAACAAGAGCTAGACGCAAGTGAGAAAAGGAGCTAGTTGCATAGGTATCTTAAAGAGGAGCACTTCATGCAGAGGGAAAGCCAAGGGCAAAGACTGAGATAGAGGCACACCTGGACTGTTCAAAGGAATGGCAAGGAAGACAGAGTGGCTACAGAAGACTGAACAGGAACATAAAGATGTCGTGTGGAGACTTGAAGGGCAATGTAAAGACTTTGGCTTTAATGCTCAAATGGGAAACTACTGGAAGACGCAGAGTTACATAATCTGACTTTTAATAGGCTCGCTCTGGCTCCTAAGCAGACAACAAACTGAAGGGCAAGAGGGGCTGCAGGGAAATCAGTTAAGAGGCTAATTCAGTAATCCAGGTAAGAGAAGTCAGTGACTTGGACAAGGGCTGAAGCAAGTGAAGGTGATGAGTAGTTCAAATTGTGGATATATTTTGATTTGGGAACCAAAAGGATTTGCAGATAAACCAAATACGAAAGAAACTGAAAAGTCAAGGATGTTATTAAAGTTTCAAAAATTTGAACTATTGGATGAATGTATCTTCCATTAACGAAATGGGGAAGAGCACAGAAGAATTAAATTTTAGAATTTAAGAAGTTTCAGGAGCTTGGATTTAAACATACTAGTTTGAAATTAAACATCTAGAATTAAGATGAAGTCTGGAATGGAATAAATCTGGGCATCATTACCTGAGATAGGTTTTAAAACCATGAATTCTAGGGAAAGAAAGAAAACAAAACAGAAGCAACTTAAGAACTGAGTCCTGGACTACTGCAATTTAGAGCCTGGGGAGATGTGAACAGTATAAGAGACTCAAAAGGCACAGATATTAAGGTAGAAAAAAACTAGAGGAAAGTGTTCCTTAGAAATCAAATGACAAAATGTTACAGAGTGATAAATATTGTCAAAAAGTGTGGACAGATCAAGTAAATATGACAAAGACTAAAACAAACAATAACCACCACTGGCCGTAGCAGCATGATAGTCTCAGTAGACCTGGGAAGAACAGTTTTGGTGAACTGTTAGAGGTGAAACCCTGACTGGAGTGGGTTTAAGGAAGAATGAAAGAAGAAATGGAGGTAAGTGATCAATTCTTTCGAAGTATTCTGCTCTAAAGGAAGGAGAGCAGTTAGATGGGAGCCTAAAGTGGGCAAATGGGAGTTTTTATTTTAAAGAAGATATTATAGTATGTTAGTAACGCCTATGGGAATGATCCAGTAGAGAATAAAAAACTGATGATTCAGAGGAGACAGGAAACAAATGCTGCAACGATGTCCTTGAGTAGGTAAAAGGGATGCAATCTAGTAAAGCAAAGGGCCAGCGTTAGCAGAAAAGAGAGAATGTATGGACTTAGCTACATGTGGATATGTATTTGTTGTAGTGGAATTTTGTAGGAACTTGTTCTACTTCAATTTTCTCAGTAAGTAGAAACAAGGTTATCTGCTGAGAGGAACAAAGGTGGAGAAAATACTAGAAGTTTCAGGAGTTTATGACAGTCATCACTGAATGGGAGAAAAATCATCCATTTGGTAAGTGTGGCATAGCTGGCAGGCAACAGTATGAGCCCACTTCAAGTTAATGATCATGAGTTTAAAGTAAGATCACTCAGCTTGCTTGTGCTCTTTTTCAATTAGCTGTGCCAGTATAGACATAAATAGGTAGACAGATTTAACCAGGGTTGTGGTTTTACTAAAAGAATGAAAAAAGGATTTGAGGGTAAATGCAAGAGTGATTATAATGATTAACCATGAAACAAACTGGGTAGAGAAACAAAAGATACAAGTGGAAAAGAACAATGTAAAAGTGGTCAGATCAGTGGGTCCTAGTGGGGCAAAGGACTATAAGCAATAAAGAGTATTAGAAGAAATAACCTGGAAACATAGGAAGTAGTGCTGGAAGTAGATCACAAATGGATTCCCTGGAAAGATAGGAAGTAGATCTCATTAATAAGTAACAGCAAAGGAGGTAATGGGAGTAATAAACAAGGTAGTGTGGATAACAAAAGGTAGAAGAGGTTAAGATATTGCAACAATTATCTAAATGAATAATTACCAAGAGTTCTAACTGTGACTAGGGAATGGAGTAAATATGGTGGTAGATAATCACAGTAAGAAGTGTTAAGTGATGTAGAATGACTAACATAAGAGTTAAGAGGATTTTTAAGGATCAAATTTTTACCAGTTTTAAAAGAATGTAAACTTGAATATTAAAATTAAAACTTAAATTAATAACTATCTTTAAAAGCTAATATTTACTTCCCTAAAGTTCAGCAAAAAATGACTTGCCCATTCAATCAGTGCTAAATGATGGTGACAAACACAGCATTTTATGTTTTTATATGACTTTTTTAATGGAGAAGTTTCCCTAAACTTGTTTGTGATTTTATCAACACACTTTTAACAAATCTAGGAATACTTCAAGTCCACTTTTCATAAATTTAGTCTCACTGTAAATATTAGGCTCCAGAATGTCCTCCATACGTCATCATGCTGACCTGATTTCAAGCAATTCAGATGCTTTTATGCCAGCACATCCATATCATCCTGCCCAGTTAAGCTAAGTAGTGTGTGAAGGATTCAGTCTAACACCATAAAATAGAACAAAATATCAACTGTAGTTTGATCAAGGTACTCAACTTTAACCAAATGAATTAACCAGCCATAATTTATGTAAAAATAATCCCTCACAAATTCTGGCTTAGTAAAATAAGTATTTTCATTTTATTTTATATCCTGGGGATGTAATGTACAGCACTGTGACTATAGTTAATAATATCTAAGATATATTTGGAAATTGTTAAGAGTAATCTTTAAAGTTCTTATCACAAGAAAAAACTGTAACTATGTGTGGTAACAGATGTTAACTAGACTTATGTTCATTTCACAACATGTATGTATACTAAATTACTATTGTGCACCTAAGACTAACATAATGTTACAGGTTAATTATTTCTGAATTAAAAAAACTTCCAGCTTAGAAAATGTCCATATAGGATTATATCTGTACAGACAGGCCAATCAAATTTTAAGACTGGATCACAACCTAATGATAGTCAAATCAGGAGTTTTAAAAATCATGAATCATCACTAGAAGGAAAGATCATTTAATTAGAAATGCATTATGTTTGTATATGTCACTAGGAGCAATGTTAGTGGCATTAATATGAACCATTGTTCAATAAAGTCTCACAGTAAACTGATATAAAATGGTTTTTTCTGTTCAACTGAATAAGCAAACTCTACATAAAAAGTACACATCTACTTGTAAAGACAAGGTTTTGCTATGATGAAAACCTAATCTTACTTTTTTCCAACTGGATAAAGATGTGATTTTGCTTGATCCTGGGTGCAAAATGAAAGTTCTCAAGTACCAGAATGCCTGGTATGACCTTAGACAAGTTCTCATACCTCTCCATGTCTTAGTTTTCTCATTAAAAACAGGAATCATAACACCTACTCTAGAGCATTCTTTCTCTATGAGGGCCAAAAATGCTTCTGGGTGAGGTGTGGGTGAAAAAAAAAAATTCTCTTTATTGACAAAACAACATATACAATACAGTACATTAAAAAAACAACAGTATATCTGTGATATTACAATATCAAGGGGGAGAACATGATCAAGAGAAAATGTCTCAAAAAGCTTGGGGTAGGAAGGATGACAGTAATTTTTTAAAAAGGCTGAGAAGATTAAAATAGGCAATATATGTAAAAGCATTTAGAGTCATTAAGTGTTTTAGTTAGGAAGGTTTTTGTGACTAATGAAGAGGAAAATAATGGACCTAAGTCTACCTTGAAATGCCAATTTGATCTCTCCCAAGCTACAATGTGATTTCAAAAGGGAACTCTGTTCTTAATACATAGTGACTTACGTGGAAGTGCAACAACTGATATGCAAGGAGTAGAATCATCAATACTTTGATCATCCTCAGAAGACAGACAAAGCCTTTTATGTGGAGGTTCAGTACTATCTTCTGAGTCTATTTCATCAGCTTCTAATGAAACAAACAAACAAACAAAAACTCAAAATCTTCAAACCAATGAGAAAACCCAAAATCTTCAACAAGTAACTATAAAATAATTTTCTTATCAATTTGCTCAGTTAACCCAATTGTGCAAGTAGGACTTCAACGACCCTGTCTTCTATATCCCCAGGACAGTATCTCAGCTCCTATTCTGATAACAAGAATTAGGAGAACAGAGGGGCCACTTTTTAAATATCATATTTCAGTGCTACTAACTACCTATCTTTCCAAATATTTCACAAGTAAAGATAGGCATTGGTAATTTAAATCATTCACTAATAATCACTGAATGCCTACTATGTGCTAAGTGCTGGGAAGAGAACAATGACAGATACCCTTGACTGTCAAGGAGAGCTCACAGGGTGATGGAGGAGATGACTAAAACAACAATCTCAAAATGGTGCTGTAAGAGCTGTGCAGGTGGAATGAAGAGACTGTTCCATGAGCTGAGGGGAGAGACATCTAATTTTGTCTACTGGTAAAGGAAGGCTTCCTGGAGAAGGTGTCTTGAATTGGAAAGAACTTGAATGAATAGAAGCTAGGGGTAATGATAATACTGGCACTAGGAATAATTATTTGCAGTGACAGTGAGGTATGAAAAGCTTAAGGTACGTAAGGAAAACAAGACACCTATGAATTGCTGGGACACAGATATATGAAATGTGGCAGGAAGTGAGGCTGTAAGGAAAGCGGAGATGATGGGAGGCCATCACTGTACTCTAAAAACCATGGGAAACTTGAAAAAACAAACCTTCCTACACTACTGAGTATCATGAGCAAGGTCATCAGCAGTTTGAAAGATGAATTCAAGTTGGGAGACTCATTAGGCTAGTGGGGCCTCCCAGGTGAGAAATGAGACTCTGAACTAAGAAAGGGGGACTTGAGGCAAAGAAAGCAATGGATTCAAGAAACAAAATACTATCAACAAATCTTCATGATAGAATGAAAGTAGGAGATGAGAAAAGAGTTTATTCCTACCCACATTTATGACCTGCATTGCTAAGTAATGAAATTGACTGAGAAACAAAACTAGTCTGGGAATTTTGTGAAGAATTCAGTTAGGAACATGTGAAATTTAAGGTGCCTATGAGAAACACAAAGAATTCAGAAAATAAGACAGAAGTTTGAATCATTTTAATAGTAGGTGATAGTTAAAATCACAAGTTTGAATAAAATAACCAGAAATTAAGTATTGAATGGGAAAAGGAGATAAAGCCTAGGTTGAGGAAAGATAAAATTACAGCAAAATACATAATAAATATAAATAATAAATAGGTAGAGAAGTGACAACAAAATCACAAGCCTGTTGAATCTTGATTGATTATATAGGTAATCACATTAAATCTTATTCAGTCATATAAAATCCTTTAACAGACTGGAGCAAAAAAAAAAAAACTGACAGGACTACTACATTTCCTAATGTACATTGCTGGCACCAAATGATATCAAAGAGGAAGTATATTACAGTTAATCCATCATCATCTTTATAGGCTCATGAGATTCTACTTATCCATGAAAGTAGCTATGAGATTAATCAAAGTTCAAATACCTGACAAATTTTAAAAATACAAAGGTATATATATTTTTTTTTTACAAAGGTATATTTAAAAAATAAAAATATAAATTTAAGTTAATTCATGATCCAAAGAGATAACTCCCTTTTCTACTGTCCTAGCCTAAACTGTCTATCTGGGTAACAGGGATCAAAGGTGACATAAAATCCAGAAATATAGAAAGATCCACAATTATATGACAGAAAGTTCTCCTACCATTCTGAGGGCAATGAAGAATGAGGTTCCCGTCTGTGTCCTGAGTCAAAGTCACAGAATTCACAGTTTCTACTGTTACTGTGTCAGAATCCTCTTCAACTGTGCTCATACTCAAATCTAGACGATAGGTTTCAGATTTAAAACATTATTTCCAAACATGAACATAAAGTAGCCCCCAACTTATCCCTCTTCCCCACAAAAAAAAAACCCATAATTTAAATTTGATTCAGCATTCTTTATGTGAAATTGCAATGACAGTTCAGACTGCAAAAACTGTTTTTTAAAAGGTTATACCCATTATTTAGAATGAGATGTAATAATCTACAAAAATCCGACTTCTCTAATTAAAAACCTATAGGATTAAGATTTAGTTTTACCACATCCAATGAAAAAGATTGTTCCAAGTTGTCTTATCAATATTATTGCTCCAAAAACACTTTTTACAAGTATTTAAGCTCTATTATTATCTGAAAACTAAGAACACTATGGAATTATCTTCACCGTGTTTTTTTCCAAAATATTAAAGCGTATATAACCATCACTCCAAACTGCTTTTAACAGATATGGAGGTAGGCCTTCTTTTGAAATAGAGAACTGATTTTGTTTAAAGTGCCCTTACCTGATATTTTATACATATATCTAATTTTCCTCTTGTTCAGACAAACTGAATGATCAGAGTCTCACAATACAATACCTACTGGCTGATGGGAGGAAATGTACTGAGTTAAAATCAAGGGCCTTATTAAAGTCTTTGAGGTTCTTTTTATAATATTCAATGAAGTTCTTCCCTCAGTACTCAATTTCAGTCTTGTCCACATACTTTTTATCAACTAAAATGAAGGCCATAAGCTTTAATGTGTACTGATCACTTAATGATCACTTAATATATATTTGGCTTCTATATACAACATATTAGTCTGTTCATATAATTACCATTTATTCAAGTGTATCTTCCCTTGCCAGAAAAACTTAAGATCTGTCAACATTTACATGATGAAGATCCAATGATTCACTCAGGTTTTATAAACAAATTACTGTTTTAAAAGGACATTGTTAATTTTACAATAATAAAGATGACATTCCCCAAATTAAAGATAAATAGAAATCATGGTCTAGTTATCACTAAAATTTGCAAAAAACAAGGTATGGTCCTTGGAACAAAGGCAGGCTTACCTAGAAAATAGATGGATCAGGTATAGCCCTTCCCACAGAATCAAGTCGCCTTTCCTTAGATACCAGCATCACTTTCATGTTATCCAGATTACTTCTCTCCCATATTCCTACCTCTGCAACACTCTGAAAAAGTAACAGCATTATACAATACGGCTTAAATAAGAACAAACAACTGTGTTCTATCGGTATGTTCATGACACTTTAGCCACAAGCCTCTGTGATGTCTTAACTAAAAAAACAGAATTTTTTTCTAAATAGACCTTTAGAAGTCAGCCTCTAGAAGTTTTCCCCAATGAAAGGCAGAAAATGATGAGGTCCTATACCTAGTAAATTAGTTTATAGGCAGTTTCTCAACCCAAGTTGTCCTTCAACCGGCAAATATTCTCAGAAAAAAAGAGCTTCAACTATGCTACTGTAGACCCAAGTATGTGTAATATCACCCAGGATGTACAGTGCCAAATACTACCAGTAACTACATTTTTTCTTTATAATAATTTACCACACCTCTTTTTATACACAATACTGTATTTCATCTTAAAGTATTTAAAACTATATCATATCTGAATAATCTTGCCCGTGGATCTGTGGAAAAAAAGAAACCCTAAACAACTAAGCCAGAAAAGGTAAAATTATAAGCAAGCTCTTGAATCCAAGGTGAGCCCTACAAAATCTGAAATGATTTTTAAAGTTTCTTTCAATAAACTTCTTATTATCATCCCGAAGGGTCAACCAAAGAATCAAGGAGTACAACACGATTTGAAATTTATTTACTATTATTTTTTAATAGTTATTTTTTTATTTTTTAAATATTTTATTTATTTATTCATGAGAGACAGGCAGAGACACAGGCAGAGGGAGAAGCAGGCTCCATGCAGGGAGCCCGACGTGGGACCCGATCTCGGGACCCCAGGATTACAACCTGAGCTGAAGGCAGCGCTAAACCGCTGAGCCACCCAGGTTGCCTGTGATTTGAGATTTAAAGGGTATTTCAGCAATAGCTAACAATTGAAATTTCCATTTTAGCAGTGTTCTAATTAGAACTCCTCTCTCCAGGATGGTTATATTTTGAGAATTGCCATACATAAATAAGTCTGCAGTGCCTGGGTGGCTCACCGGTTAAGCATCTGCCTTTGGCTCAGGGCGTGATCCTAGAGTCCCAGGATCCAGTCCACATGGGACTCCCTGCGTGGAACCTGCTTCTCCCTCTGCCTATGTCTCTGCCTCTCTCTGTGTGTGTGTCTCTCATGAATAAATAAAAATAAAAAATAATAAAAAAGTAAAAAAGGTACAGATCCTGCTAGAGAAACCTCTAGTCAGCTATTAGATTTCACATTGTTCTTATTTTTGAATCCATTAAGTTTTCTTAAAAAGCTGGTAATATTTTTGTGCAGAAGATAGAGAAATTCAATGTTAAAAAAATCATCCTTAAACTTACCAAAAGTAGAGTTCACTCTCTTTGGTGTGTGTGCGTGCGTTTGTAAAAGTGTATAAACAAGCAACTATTATCCTCCTTTTTACAGTTTATTCATATTAAAGGTATGATGAAACCAAGCCAGGTATCTAACTGAAGATTTTCTGTATCACTTAAAACTTACATCACATAAAAAACATGACATTATTTAACTGCCCTATCACTGGACATTTGTGTTGTTCCTAATTTTTCATTTCCTTAAAACGTAATGAAACATTTATACACTCTATTTCCTTAAACAATATTAATGGAAATTATTAAAGGAATATGACAAAATTTAGAACTCCTGAGTCACACTGAGACAGAAACTGTAAGGGACCCCATAAGAAAAAAAAAATTAAAAAAAAGCTGTTTTTTTCTTTGTTCCTTTTCCTGCTTCTGTTTTTGCTAGGACCCACACCCCACCTTAGACATGCATTAATGTATGTCCTCCTTGTAAAGGTCAAGGAGTTAATGATTTCTTTGAAGTCTTCCAGCACAACTGATAACATCTAAGGAGTGACCACGTGAGGTCCTCATGGAAGTTCTCCCAAGACCATGGACTCCAAACACCCAGACGCCAAGACCCTGGGCTCCAGGGCATCAGTGACTTAAGGACACCTGAACACTAGTCCTTGTTCAACCAGTTCCTGAATGCCTGAGAAGATATGTACACCAAACCACCGTCCTTAATTATAACTCTGGACCAGCAAACAAAGATACCCCTTTGAGTATCCCAGATGTTTCATCTGTATCTGCTCTCTTCTATATTCATCAACTCTGCTCTCACTTCTTGCTGGCTGGAGTTTGATTTCCATCCTGTGGGAAGCCAAGAACTGCCTTGGCTGGTCCTGTGGGACCCCTTCTGTATACTTGGACCTGGTCTGCCTGCATCAATACTGCAATCTGTTTTCTGGAAAGGCTGTTTGAATTTATACCCAAACCACTGAGATAGAAACTTAATCCTTGGCAACCTTTCTTTTATTAAAAAGAAAGCACAAAGCAAAAAACAGCACAAAAGTTCATTGGATAGGTGCAAAGTAGTCACTAGTTTAGCATTTTAATCAGTGTCATTAGGACTCAAATTAATCTAAAACTTTAGAAAAAATAAAGGTAGATTTAAGATAACATGGAGATATGAGATAATACAAGAAAAAAGAAGTCTGAAATAGCTAGCTGAAATAAAGTATTTCATTCTTAACAACTTGTACTGGTTACAGGTGATCCTATGCAACATACTAGCTTTAAATCAGAAATCTAGGTTCATTTTCAAAAATTTGGCAATTCATGTTTGAGATTAGTAAATGGTTCTAAGGCGGTTTGCAAATTAACAAGCATATTTGTTCAGTCAAGAAATATTTATCACATCTCTACTATATATGCACTCTTTAGGCACTGGGATATGGTGGCCACTCTTTTTTTTTTTTGTTTTTTTTAAGTGTCTCTTTAGATATGCTCTCGACTCACTTTCCCAGGGCTCTCCCACATCCCACTGTAGTTGGGAGCTAGGAGGTCAGTGTATTTATTAATATTTAAGAAACTAATCTGGTTTTATTTTCAATTTATTTTAAATAGGTGACGCATTTACATGGTTCAAAATTCAAAAGATAAAAGTGGTTATACAGTGAAGTTTACTTCCTCCTTCAGTTCCCTAGTCACCTGGTCCCCCTCCTTCTTTAGGTAAACTGTTATCAATTTCTCAGGCTCCCTCAGGAAAAAAAAAAAAAATCTCAGGCTCCCTTCCAATGATTTTATGCCTGTGTAAGTCAATATAGCCCTTCCTGCTACAGTCTCTTTACAGAAATAGTATTATAATACCAACAATGAACAGTACCTTAATGGCTACTTTTTAGTACCTCAGCAGCAAGATGAGACACCAGTATAAGCTAGCCAACTGATTAATAATAGCAGAGTCCCTAAAGTGGGACCTGCTTTGGCCTGTTGAAGGGGGGAAAAAAAAAACCCAGCAGCCAGCGTGGCAGAGGCTTTCCATAAAGAGGAAGAGTAGCTGAATATAAGGTTGGAGATAAAGACAGGGGTAGATCTCACAAGGCCTTATAAATCCTTGGATGGTGTTCAGCTGGGGAATATAATTTGCATTTTTAAAAAAATCACTTAGACTGCAGTATGGAGAATGGGTAAGTTATGAAGACAAATGGTGGTCCCAGAAATGATTCTTGTTTGGACTGTCAAAGGAGGCTGAACAAAGGATACATTCTGGAGAGAGTGTTGACAGACTTGCTGAATGAAGGGATCATGGAGATTAAGAGAAGGGTAACTATCTTAAGCTGAACCCTAGGCTTTTTGCTTGAACAGCTGATTGAGTTTGGTAACACTTAGATATATTTTATTATGTGTTTTTATTACTATTAGTATAAATAATGTTATAAGGCATTCAAATGAGGGTTTCACATTGACAGTTGGAAGCTGGAATTCAACAGATTAGACATATCAAGACAAACTTGAGTTAGTGGCCTGCAAATACTTTTTTTAAAGATTTGTTTATTTGCAGGTGGGGGGTACAGGGAAAGGGCAAAGAAGAGGAAGTCTCAAGCAGACTCTGACCTGGGTGTGGAATCAGAGAGGCTCTATTTCATGTCATGAGCCAAAACCAAACCAATGGATGCTTAACTGATATAGCACCACCCAGGGCGCACTGGCAAATAATTTTTAAACTTAAGATCACCCAGAAAGGTTAGATAAGACAACCTAGATTTCAGTTCTAGAGCACCCTTTAACAGGTGGAAATCAAGCTATAAAATTAACTGAAAAGGACTAGCTAATGATAGAGAAGGAAAACTGTGAAGTGTTAAAAGACACAAAGAGTGTTTTTCAAGTAGTCATCCATGTTAAATATTGCAAAAAAGATGGAGAGGTGACTAACTGATCTGTCTATATGGAGAACATTGGCAGCCTTAATAAAAATAGTCTGAGGTATAGTGGGAACAGAAGCCCTGCTGGACTATGTGGAGAACTGAAAGTTGGGAGACAAGACAAACAACAGGTCTTTTATGAGGTTTAGCTTTCACAGCAAGTGAGCAAATACTAGCTACTTTAACGTCTCAAGAGCTGTTATTTAGAAAAGCACAGCTGTATACTGATAGGACTATTAGAGTGCCTGAAAAATGCTGGTGAATAAACTTATGACAGTAAGGTATAAAGCTGAGTGTTACGGTGCCTCCCATTGTAATTCATTATGAAACTATGCTTAATTTCTAGACCTATTCCTTATTTGGCTTACAGGGGAAATGTGTCAGAAAGATACATCAACTTTTTATCTTCTACCTTCAACTATTTAGTTTTCTTTTGGACTGCCATCAGCCTGTTGAGGTCTTCTCTTCCTTCACGGTCAAGGGTTACGCTGTATGAACTATATTTATACTAACTAGAAGGGAGAAGAAGAAAGAAATTTTAACAGCCATTTTACCTAGTGAAATGGCATTTTAGCATGTTTCTATCCATCATCTGGTAAATATCTTACACAGCAACAATATGCCAATAAAATGAAGAAAAGAACATGTGAAATGTGGTATAAAACATTTATAATGGATTATTTATATTCATGTTTAAGTGAGAAATGTGTTTGTCTTCATTTAGAGCTCCAAATGAACAAGAACCCTATTTAACGTAGAACAAAAGGACAATTCTGGATCTGGTATTTAATACAGAATTAAAAGAAATGAATCCTTCACCCTACTTCACTCCAATACTGATGTAAAGTTCTTACTCAATGGCATTACTTTAGACTGGTATTTCCATCAACTATATACAGGCAAAACTCATTTTATTACACTTCATAGATACTGAGGTTTTTAAGATTTTATTATTTGTTCATGAGAGACACAGAGAGAGGCAGAGAGAAGCAGGCTCCCTCGGGGGAGCCTGATGTGGTACTCAATCCCAGGACCCTGGGATCACGACCTGAGCCAAAGGCAGAGGCTCAACTACTGAGCCACCCAGGTGTCCCTCACCCACATTTTTAAAAAAGATTTACTTTTTAATACAACGAAGGATTACGGCAACTGCACATTAAGCAAATCTATTGGCACTACCAACAGCATTTGCTTACTTCGTGTCTACATCACGTTTTGGTAATTCTCAAACTATTTTCAATTTTTTCATTATTACAGTTGACTCTTGAGTAATGTAAGTTTGAAATGCATATGTCTACTTACATGTGGACTTTTTAAAATATAGTAAAGGTATTTTAATTTTTTCTCTAATTTATTATTGTAAGAATATAGTATATAACACATAAACAATTATGTGTGTTTGTTAATGGTAAGGCTTCTGGTCAACAGTAGGCTTTTAGTAGTTTTGGGCAAGTCAAAAGTTATACAGGGATTTTCCACCACCCAGGGGGCCATCTCCCTTAAGCTCCCCAAAACTGTGTTGGGTGTAGTGATCTGTGATTAGGATTTAAGACTAGATGAAAGCTCAGATAACATTTTGTAGCACATTGGTTCTGACATGCTCTTGCATGCTTTTAAATGAACTAAAGTATAAACATAATTTTTTTATGCATTGGGACACCAAAAAATTCATTTGACATGTTTTATTGCAATCTTTGCTTTTTTGCAGTGGTCTGGGACTGAACCGCTGCAGTTATCTCTAAAGTATGCCTTTAATTGTCCTAATTTTCCAAATGAAGTGTCAAGTTTATCTTCCAAAAACTACAACCAGGAAAAGCAGCATTTCTTCCTACTGTGGGAACTAGTTTTGCAGATAAATTTGTATCTGTTTCTGAACAGTCCAAGTGTGGGAGGGTATATTTTAGTGGAGATCATGAAAAGCACAGGAGCCAAAAGTTGCTGACTCTACATGCTTGAAATTGGGACTCTACATCAAAAGATGTGATGAGACTAAACATTCAGTATTATAAGATACTTTTGTTAGGGAAAATCACGCAAGCTACAGACCTTTAACACTAGAATTTTATTGAATGAGTTGACCGAAAAACAGATACAAGGTTTCTGGTGTAATTCAACTAATAAGGCAATAAGGCCGCATTTAATTTTTAAATGTCTTTACTTAAACCAACCTAAGACAAATTATTCATATATTCCTCTAACATTTTGTGACAATCTTCCAAACAATGTCACACCTTTTATAACTTTTTCCTGCACTTACTTTATTAGAGTATTTCCCAGTATCTCTACTTATTCTTCTACTTCATTTTTAATGGGTACATAGTATCTAAATATATGTAACCATTATCCTGTAAAGCCAACATTTTTGAGGTTGTGCTATTATAAAAACCCCATATTGACACCACCAAACCCATCATTGCATACAACTAATGCCTTAGGAAATGCTTATAAGTGGATTTTAGTTAACATGTAACAAAAAATTTAAAGATAGGTTTTAAGATATTTTGAAAGAATAAGACTCTTTGCTAGTTAGAAAGTCTTAGTGGAAGAGCTTAAGTAACAAATGGCTACATCCTGAACATGGGTACTCAGATTGCTGGCAGAATAGAAAGCTGCAGAATATTGATTTTATCCAAGATAGGGATAGGGACATTTTACACTGAGGCTGAATGCTTTGGACTGTGGTTCCAAGTCCCTGGGGATTTGCTCTTTTGTACACTTTGTGGATAAGTTTGAGAAGCAAAGTTATAAATGAATATAAAGTATACTAAAGTAACTAATGATTGTAATACCTTAGTTTTAAGGTAGCAAAATATGACTACACACCACATCAATAAAGTTGTTTGTGGAGTTTATTGTAAAAGGCTTTAGTTGCTTAAGATTGATTTCAATTACCAACTATTTTTTTTAAAGATTTTATTTATTGGGGGGCGGGGGGGGAGGCACACAAGCCAGGAATAGGCAGAAGCAGACTCCTTGTAGCACAGGGAGCCTGACACAGGCCCGCTCCTGGGATCATGATCTGAGCCAAAGCCAGAGGCTTAACCAGTTGAGCCATTCAGTTGCCCTCGCCCCCAATTACAAACTATTGAAAAACAATGTTATTATCAAAGACGATTACTTGGTAGTATGGTTCAAGGTGCAGAATTTTGTACCTAGTTTGGCAATAAAATCATATTGCTGATCTGAAAGAATATTTTTCACATAGTAGTACATGGTTTCAGAACTTATGATGAGCATTTGGCTACATTTATATATGGAAATACATCAAATTTTCATCATAGTCCTCCGATTTACATTAAAGTTGATTTTCAAAGGACACTTGACAGATACTAATATACAAATAGACAGTAAATAAACATAATGAGCATTTCTTTTGCTACATAACATGTGATGATAAATAAAGTGTTGACAACTCAGTGCTTGGAGAATGGCCTGATAACAGTGTACATAACCAAAATGACAGTTTAAAAAAAATTAAAAAATTGTTCATAAAGGGCTGTCCAATGTGCTGTTTCCTGAGAACATCTTTCTGGAATTCAGTCATGGATTGGGGTGTCTTTCCACAAACTTGAAGCAGCAGACATGATAAACAGGTTCATTCTTTTATTTATCTTTATGGAATCAAAGCAAAACCAAAACCTATTCGTGATTTCTATTACAAGAATTTTCTTCACAAAAGGAAAAAAAAAGGGGGAGGGAATTCAGATATGAAAGCAAACAAATGCCACATACATTTAATAAATCTATACATTTAATACACTTAGCAAGAAGTTCATCACTTTTCCAGGTCATTTCCTATCATTTGAGGATAGAAGAGACTTTGCAACTGAAATTGCAAAGCATTTAGAGGTACACCATTTCTTAGTCAACCATTTATATGGAAAAAAACTGCTCAAGATTAGGGCAGTAAAACTGATTATTAAAAATAAAACTCCATTTTGAGAAGATAAACACCCCTTGTTAAATAAGTAGCCTCTAAGACATAAGAGAAAGTACAACTCTTATTAAACCATTGTTGTTCTAAAGTTTTGCTGTCCCTACAACAGATATAGAAGTGTGTTCGCTATGATCTAAGACCTCAATACTTTTAAAACACACATCCCAGTCCTCCTAAATTTTTAACATCTATATGCAGGTTGTAAATCCCTAGGGATGCTCGTGTTTCACATTAGTGTATTCATCCTCACTTGTGTTAACTTAAGCCAATGAACTTAATGGAGCATGACAAAAGCAACTGTTTATAATAATGTGAAGTTACTGTCAGGACATACAATCTTATTACAACGTTAATAAAATAAGGTCTGTAGATGGAGAGATAAATGAAGTGAATAAAAAAAGGAAAGCTTTTGTCTGTATTTCAATACCAACTAGCAATATCTAACCTTACAAATATGCTTATCTCTCCTGTTGCCTTGGGGTAAAAGGAGATAAACTTGCCCCATCTTTAAAACAAAAAACAAAAAACGGGGGGAGGGGGGGGACCCTGTAAAAAGAAGAGAACTTAAAGAATCAAGAGGACATCTGCCTTCTTTTAATATAATTCTCTATTAGTAATCATTTCTCAGTCATATTCTGCTTTCAAAAATCAAAGCCTAACTCCAGAACGTGACTGCTTCCCCTCAAAGTATTTCTAAAACCTGAACATTTTAAGAAAAATATTTACACAATACATATTTATTCATCTAACTGCTCAAAGTATGAACTTAAAAGTTCTAAGCAAGTATGCAATGCCCAGTACTTACTGATTAACTGTAGATGAAGAAAGGGCAATAGCATTTTGGCTCCATCATCTAGCTCAACTGCAATCAATTAAAGAGATTCACGCAGAAAATGCAGATTCTAGATCAGTCCCAAAAAGCATATTTTGGGGTGAGCCTATCAACTAAAATAGTAAAAAAAAAAAAAAAATTAGCTTTTTGGTGGCACAGAAGTATATGGAAATAAAAATGACATAATATTATCACAAAACATAAAATTTATTTTTTTGTCCCTTGTGAATGAAAAAACAACAGTTCTCGGACAGCCTGACAATTCTAAGATTAAAGGACTGAATTTTACTTTTTTCCTAAATCTTAACTAAATTTCTGAATCTTAACCTAATAAGGTTAAGACCTCTCACTATATCACCATAGGAAGATGCCAAGTTTTTGGTATATCATCATCATCATCATCAAAGAATCTTTAAATGTTAAAGTGGTGATAATTACTCAAATTACTAAAAATTAAATCAGTAATACTATAAAGATGATTAGAAACAACAAATTTAAAGCCGGCTCAGAAAAGGAATCTTAATGGGGAAAACAAAATTAAACAAAACAAAACACACACATGAAAACCTTTAACTGAAAACGAAAACAGAAAAAAAAAAAAAAAAAATTCCGTTCCGTAAAACTTTCAACACAATGGAAGAATATTTTCTTACTTGGACTGGAGGTTAAAAGCTACAAATGGTTCATGGTCTTGCACGAATTAAAAGTGAAGACATGATTAGGAAAAGATACAAAATTTCGAGATGGTATTATCCTAGGCTTCAAGCACTGCATATTCGAGAGTCACCCTAGATCCTATGTGTTTTGTCGGATGTCCCAACCAGCAGCCTCGCCTGTCAGGAGCAACACGACGATGAATCAAGTTACAAGAAAAGCAAACACACACTGAAACGTTATTTCCAAATTCAAACATGGAGAGGGAGTGGGAGTCCTGACTTACATACATGTCATGCAATTATCACGCTCTCCTTACCTTCACCGAGTATTTTTATTATTAAAAAAACAAAACACACATGCTGTCTCATTCAACTGCAGAGAACGGCACTTGGCCACCTCCACTCTCCAATCTACGCCGGGGAGAGGGTCAGAACAAAGTCTATTTTAGAGGACAAGAAGATCTAAAAAAAAAAAAAAAATCTTAAGACTTCCGCAGGACTCAGTAAAATAGGACAATTACTGCTTTTGCAGACGCATTTTAAAACTGTTCTTCGCTCGACTAGGACACTCTCTCCCCGCAGTCAGTCCTGTCTGTCCTTTTCAAGAGAGGCTGACCGAGATAATGCGGCCAGCACCCCCGACTGCCTCCGCATGGGCCTTCAATAGCAGAGCTAGGACGAATCCCAAAGGATGGAAGAGTCTAAGACGCAAACAAGGTAAAAGAAAAAAAGGGGGGGGGGGACGAGACCCGCCCAACTCTCTCCAGCCCACCTCTCCGTCACCGGACCGCATAAACCCTAAAAGGTAACAAAAAAAAAAAAAAAGGAACACCACGAGAGAGCAAGTAAGGCTCCTCACTCTCCGCATTCTCAGGCCCAATTCTCTACCGAAGCTCCCGGCCCACCCCACCCCCAGGGGTCCCGGCGCCATTTAGCTCCTCGAAGCCGCCGCCATTTTCCGCCCCCGCCGGATCGCTGCTGCGCCTCGGCGGCCGCTCGCTCCCGCACTCTGTAGCCAGAGTCACCGCCGCGGGCCGGGCCCCGAGAGGGAGGCCCTGGCCTGAGCGTGCGGGGACGGCAGCCTCCGCGTCAGGAAGGCCCAGCTCCGACCCCGCCCGCGGTGCCCGGGCGCCCACAGCCTGCGCCGATCGGCGGGAGCAAGCTGGCAGCAAGGGGGCCGGACAGGCTCCACTGGGCGGAGCGGCCCTGGCGGCGGTTGGGACCTGAAGGTTCCATCGCACTTACTTCCTGTTTTGGGTCCGGGCACTTTGGAAGAACCAGGATGGAGGCTCCAAAAAATACCAGGATGGAGGAAGCAGCCACGGGCAAGAGTGGCTGCAGCTGGAGTGAGCGAGCGCGACGAGCCACCGGAAACGGAGCTACGGCCGCGCCCCGCCCCCAGCCCCCGCACGCTCCCCCTCCCTCTCTCCTCTCCCTGGGGACCGCTCTGCGCGTCGGTTGCTCGCGTCACTTCCGGCCAAGTCGGCGCGCGGAAAAAAAGTCCCGGGGTATTGGCGCGTCGGTGCCCTTCTCTGGCAGTCAGTCGCCTGTGGTCCGCTCTTCTCTCTCGTTGTGAGATCCCGGTGCCGACACTGGCTCTGCTGATGTTTGAAGGAGGAGGCCCACCGTTGTTGGGTGTAACTGTGGTCTGCCTCTCTGGCTCCTGGAGCATTTGGACCCCCTGGCAGAGTTTCGTAAATTCCCGGGCTCCAGAGCCAGCCGGGTGTGGCAGGAACGCGAGCCGTGTCTAGATGGGAAAGAAAGCCGGGCACTGTGTCTGGCCCTTCACGCCCAGGCTGCACTCCGGTGGGCGCTTGAAGGGACGTGTGAACCTCTTTGAGCGTGGGATGCGGCTCCGGCCAAACACCCTCTGCGGGTTAGGCAGCTGCCACTCTAGTGCGCTGTCCGCCTCAGAGCTCTGCTTCTCTAGGCCGGCCGCTCCGCAGTTACGGCCGAGACTTTTAGAAAGGACCAATATTTGGGACCATCCCCTAGGCCAGTCTTTCAGAAGCTCCGTGAGACCCTGGCAGAGGCTTGGGTTGTTTGTTTGTTTGTTTAAGATTCTACTTGTTCATGAGAGACATAGGCAGAGGGAGAGGCAGGCTCCCTGCGGGGAGCCGGATGCGGGACTCGATCCTGGGATCCGGGTGATGCTCAACCCAAGGGTGATGCTCAACCACTGAGCCACCTATGTGCCTCTGTTTCAAGGCCCTGAAAATCTTGTGGTGGAGTGGTGCGAGTCTGTTACAACTCTATGATTCCAATCTCATTTTACTCAGCCTCAGTCGTAAAGGTCAAATAAAGGCTATGGAGAACGTAAATATGTACTCCTTAATTGGTCTTAAGTAACTAATGAGGTTAATAATGCTTAATAATCACCGCCCCCCCTCCCCCCAGTTATCTTAGCTTGTTTTGGTTTTTCTACGCAGTTGTTTCCTTTGACTACAAAGTATTGTTGACTTTGTGGAAGGGACAGTAATTCATCAAGGAAACTGTGGGGTGGTGGTAAAAAACATACTGAAATGGGTTTAGAAACATAAATATTTACATTTTACGTCAAATGTACATAGTTTTCAGCAGTAGTCCACATTACCATGCTATTCTTTGGGGTAAAAGAATTTCTCAGTCATAAACGTTGGGTTTCACAAAATGACATACTATTATATGCCTATTAGCATGACTAAAATAAAAACCACAGATAACACCAAATTCTTGTGATGATGTGGGACAGGAACTCTCATTAATTGCTAGTAGGAATGCAAAAAGTTATAGTCCTTTTGAGAGGCAGTTTGGCAGTTTCTTACAGAACTAAACAATTTTACTGTACGATCCAACAGTTGCTCCTTGATATTTATGCAATGAGTTGAAAAGTTACATCCACATAAAAGCCTCAAACTTGTAAGACACCAAGATGTACTTCAGTAGGTGAAAGGATAAATTGTGGTACATCTGTACAATACATTATTATCTAATGCTGAGAAGAAATGAGCTGTGGACGACATGAAGGAAGCTTAAATGCATATAACTAAGTAAAATAAGTCTGAGAAAGTTACATACTGTATGATTCAAACTATAGGACATTCTGGAAAGGGCAAAACTGAAGACAGTAAAAAAAAAGATCAGTAGTTGCCAAGGCTTGGGGTTGGAGAGAGGAATAGATGGAGCAGAGGATCTTTAAGGCAGTGAAATAATTCTCTGATACTAACATGGTAGATAATATACAAGTGCTTCTACATTTATCAAACCCCACAAAATGTACAGCACCAATAATGAACCCTAATGTGAACTGTGGTCTTTGGATGATAATGATGTGTCGTTGTTGGTTTATCATTTGTAACAAATGTACCACTCTGGGTGACAATAATGGAGGAGACTACGCATGTATAGAGCAAATAGTATATGGGAAGTCTGTATCTTTCTCTCAATTTTGCTGTGCACCTTAAACTACTCCTCAAAAAAAGTCTGCTTGAAAAAGAATGAAAGGGTGAAATAAGCCTCTGGATTTGGACAATATGAGCCAGCAGTTTTTGAGTGCTTATGTGTCAAATGCTTTACATGTATGAAACTCATTTAATGTTCACAAATGCCAGATGCATCACTATAGTTATTACAAAAGATTCCTATTTTAGACAACCAAAAAATGAAAAGATGTCCAAGCGCACACAGCAAAGAAGTGATAGAGTCAGAATTGAAGCCTCAGCCCCTGAGCCTATGCTCTGAACTATTACTCTTTTGCATTTCACAAAGTACACATTGGCAACAGTCTTTTTTATAATGAAAACAAGTTATTTCAACCAGTTTCCAGTCTTTACTCAACTGGAAGATGGACATGTTTGACCAATTTTCAAAATAAATAAATGCTAAGCAGCATTTTATCACATCAACTTTATTACCAGTATGTGATACTCTATATCCTATTTGGGTATTACATATATCACTCAATTTTTAAATGGGTACATGAGTATGCATCTTGGCTTTATTGCTTAGTAGTGGGTATAGTAATTCACTGCTCAACTTCATTTGCCTTCAAATTATGGGAATAATCTAATCTACCTCCCAAAATACTGTAGACATGCTTTGCACAGAGCCTAATGTGTAGTAATAAGCACTTAAAAGTAAACTAGAAAAGCAATTACTCTCAGAGTAGTTCTAATGAAATAATTACATATGTAAAATTGTTAACATTAACATTTATGAGGAAGTAGTCCCTAATTAGCCACATTTCTCATGAAGCACAAGTGTATAGGATTCTTTTTCACCAAGGCATAACAGTGTAGCATCTAAATTATAGTCTGGCTGTCTGTTATCCCCTGCAAAATTTTGCAGCCTGCACTCTGCTGCACTCTGCTGTTAATTCCCTGAAAAAAATCAAGCCCATCCTTATAATTCTCCCTTTCTGGATGAGTTTCTTTCATAACCACCTTTTCAAAAGTCAGTTGGTATTTACTTGGGGAAGACAAATGTATTTTAATATTTAATATATAATTCTAAAAGCAAATTCATCATTTATGATAAAAACAAGTGAATATAGAAGGAATGTACTTCAACATAGTAAAGACCATATGTGACAAGCCTATAGCTAACCATAACGGTGAAAAGCCAAAAGCTTTTTCTCTGAGATCAAGAATAAGACTGAGGGCAGCCCAGGTGGCTCAGCGGTTTAGCGCTGCCTTCCACCCAGGGCCTGATCCTGGAGACCTGGGATCGAGTCCCACCTCGGGCTCCCGTTGCATGAGCCTGCTTCTCCCTCTGCCTGTGTCTCTGTCTCTCTCTCGCTCTCTGTCTCTGTCTCTCATGAATAAATAAATAAAATCTTTAAAAAAAAAAGAATAAGACTGAAATACCCACTCTTCCCACTTTTTTTCAACCTAGTATTTGAAGCCCTAGCCACAGCAATTAGGCAAGAATAGGAAGTAAAAGGCATCCAGATTGGAAAGGAAGAAGTAAAACTATCTGCAGATAACATGGTATTATATATATAAAATCCTAAAGACTGTCAAAAAACTTTTAGAATTAATAAATTAATTCAGTGGGCAGCCCCGGTGGCGCAGCGGTTTAGCGCCGCCTGCAGCCCCGGGGTGTGATCCTGGAGACCCGGGATCGAGTCCCACGTCGGGCTCCCTGCATGGAGCCTGCTTCTCTCTTTCTCTCTCTCTGTCTCTATGAACAAATAAATAAAATCTTAAAAAAAATAAATCAATTCAGTAAAATCGCAGAATACAAATCAATACATAAAAACTGGTTGCATCTCTATACACCAATAACAAAGTATCAGAAAGAGAAATTAAGAAAACAATACCATTTACAACTGTATTAAAAAAGAATAAGATATGTAAAAAATACATTTAACCAAGCAGGTGAAGGACCTGCGTGTTGGTAACTATGAAGCATTAATGAAGGAAAAGACAAATAAATGGAAAAATATTCTATGCTTATGAGTTGGAAGGATTAATATTATTAGTGTCCACACTACTGAAAGCAATATACAGATTCGACGAAATTCCTTAAAAATTCTGATGGCATTTTTCACTGAAATAAAATAATTCTAAAATTTGTGTGGAATCACAAAAGACCTCACATATCCAAAGCATTCTTGAGAAAGAGGAACGAAGCTGGAGACATCATGTTCTTTGATTTCAAATTGTATTACAAAGCTATATTAAAACAGTATGGTACTGGCATTAAAAACAGACACATAGCTCAAGAGAACAAACAGCCCAGAAGTAAACCTGTACATATGTGGTCAATTAATTTATGACAAAGGAGCCAAGAATATACGTAATGATGAAAGGATGGGCTCCTCAATAAGTGGTACTGGGAAAACTGGGCAGCCACATACAAAAGAATGAAATGCCCACTATCTTACATCATATATAAAAATTACCTAAATTACATTAAATACTTGGGCATAAGACTTGAAACCATAAAACTCCTGCAAGAAAACATAAGCAGTAGTCTCCCTGACAGAGGTGTTGGTGGTGATTTTTTGAACCTGACACCAAAAGCAAACACAACAGAAGCAAAAATAAACTGGTCTACCTCAAACTAAAAAGCTTCTGTACAGCAAAGGAAACCATGAACAAAATGAAGAGGCAACCTGCTGACTGGGAGAACATATTTGCAAGTCATATACCTGATAAGGGAGTAATAACCAAAATATGTAAAGAACTCATACAATTCAACGGAAACAAACAAACAAGCAAACAAACAGAAAAAAAAAAAAACAAAAAACAAAAAAAAAAACAAAAAAAACGGACAGCCCTGCTGTCTTAGAGGTTTAGCGCCACCTTCAGCCCTGGGTGTGATCCTGGAGGCTCGGGATCGAGTCCTATGTCGGGCTCCCTGCATGGAGCCTGCTTCTCTCTCTCTCTCTCTCTCTCTCTCTCTCTCTCTCTCTCTCATAAATAAAATCTTTAAAAGGAAAATAGCAAAAAAACCAATCTGATTTAAAAATGGGCAGATGATTTGAATAGACATTTTCCAAGGCAAACACAGATGATCAACATCACTAATCAAGGAAATGCAAATCAAAACCACAAAGAGATATCACTTCACACCTGTTAGAATGGATATTATCAAAAATAAATAAGCATTGATGAGAATGTTGAGAAAAGGGAACCGTCATGCTGTTGGTGGGAATGTAAATTGGTGCAACCACTATGGAAAACAGTATGGATATTCCTCAATAAAATTCCTTCAAAAAATAGAATAGCCATATAATCCTGCAATTCCACTTCTGAGTATTTAGTGGAAGAAAATGAAAGCCCTAACTCAAAAAGATACATGCACCCCATATTTAACGCAGCATTATTTATAATAGCCGAGCTATGGGAACAATGTAAGTATCCATCAATATAAATATATAAAACTTCACAATAAAAAAATGAAATCTTGAAATTTGTGACAACATGAATGGACCTAAGGGTTGATCATGTTGAGTGAAATAAGAGAAAGACAAATGCCATATAATTAATGTGAAAACTTAAAAACAAATACACCTTCCCCCCACAAAAGACAAACCCCAAACTCATATGTACAGATAACAAATTGATAGCTTCCAGAGGTGATGGGTGGAGGGTGGGAGAAACGGGTGTACTTAAATTTTTTTTTTTTAGTAATAAGAAAAAATAATAAAATTAATTATAGAAACACCATTATATCTTTAACTTGCATAATCATTGTAAGGACTATCCATAAGATAATTCAAAGTCTAGGGCAACTTTCTATAGTTGTACATCTAAGTTATTTCTCCCTTAGTACTTCATCACTGTATACCTAGGAAATGCAGGAGGCTTTTTATTATTATCCTAAGATTTACCTAATTAGGAATTAAATATTTTGTAGAAAAATCATGAGAAATATTTCTATCCCGAATAGAAGTTATATTATAAAAGTATTTACAGCACAGTTACAGTATTTGCTGCACTTGCTAGTTATGATTAACTCTCTTGTACTCTAGATTTTTTTATAACACTTTCTTGAAGATCTTCAATGATAGAATACTAATGGAATTACCTTTCTTTTATGCAAGGGTGATATATTAATACAAAAGTATTTCAAATACTGAGAGGCAAGGTGTGGTGTATGATGATCATCTTGTGTCCTGGATGGTATGAAAGAGAAGTTTGCAAGGGCTTTTGTTCAAAGTACTTGAAAAATACAATTACTGAGTAGTCCATTTTCTTTGCACACAGTTTCTGAGTCCTGTTAATACAGTTCATGGTTTACACTGGAAGGCTTTCAAGAAATTCCGGAAATATGATGAGGATTCCTACAGTAATAGGGTAATGAACAAACTGTCCCTAATTAGGCACACACATCAGGCTCTTCCAGGTTCACTTTTGTCTCACATTTCTCCTCTACACTTTTCTCTGGAGCTTATATAACTCTCCTTTTTTCCTGCCTCCCCCCCCATTTTGTGTCAGTATATCATCTCCACACTTCTTTTAATCTCTCAATCTAGTCACCACCTTTTTATACCCTCCTCACTTTTTCTTTTGCAATAGTTCTTTACTGAGACTTATTAATGGAACATTAGCAAAATTTGGTTTCTCTTTCAGTTAAGAAAATGGAGAACTAAAACTGGATACTCCTAGCAAGCAAGGATAAAAGTTTTCATTCTGTTCTTGAAATTTTTTTGTGCAAAATAAACCAGCTAATTTACTTTACCAATTTTAGAATTGGGAGAATGTCTGGACCCAGATTCCAAGACCTGTTCCTTTACAGTCTGTAATAGGAGAGAGAGGGATAATACACCAATAAGTCAATAAAAAATTGCCAATTTTTGTAAGTTCTAAGGAGGACACAAAGTGAATGCCCTTAAAGTGATGGTTAGAGTAGGGTATTCTGAGAAGACATTTGAACAGAGACTGGAAAGATGAGAAGAAATCACCATAGTAGGAGGTAAAGGATGGGAGAACATTTGTCCAGTTAATGTAGGAAAGAGTGTATTTGTAGGAAGCAACTGAACTATATGATGTTTGTAAAAAGGAAAGAGCACAGTGTTAGTTAGGGGTAGGCTCAGTCTCTCTTGCAACGTTAATTCATTTTAAGTCCCTTCCTCTAAGATGGGAGTCAGCTCATGCTCAGAGGTAGTTGGACTGTCTGCCACCTCTGACTCATAGCTTCAGTTTGCAAGTGTATGGCACAATACTTTAACTTGATAGACTTAAATGTTGAGATCAAAGATAATTAAGTATGTTAAGCCAGAAGAGCAGGAAGATAGCCATTTCTCTTCTTTAGAATAGACAATAGTTACTGGGGCAATTACTTTAGGGCAATAGTTACTGACTACGGAGAGCTCAGTTGTTCAGATGGTGTCACTATTTGTGTGACTCTAGAATGAAGCAAATGCTACCTTTTATTATTGCTGTAGTGCGAGGAGATCATTTTATTAGAATGCTCTGAAAGTAAGCATTTGTCTAACAGAAGTTTTGGTGTTACTTTATTTCCCAAATCTCCTTATCCATCTAGATGCAATATTTGAAGGGTAGAAGCATTATATTTTAACCAGCAGATGTCCCTGTTGTTCAGCAGGATTTTTTTTTCTTTCCAGAGTAGTAGCTTCAACAGTAGAATTTGTGGCTTGAATTTATTAGTGTTACACTATGGTAGACCAATGACAGGCCTCAACAATAAGAAAACCAAAGGGATGTGCTTTGAAATCCAAATGTGCAGCATCTTCTAGCATTAAAGACTTGTCATTGATTTATCCCCTCCTCTTTTATTCAATGTACATCTAATTCCCTTGCACAGAATACTCAGTGAGTGACAGAAAAATAAATAAGGAACTCATGTAACCTCTATAGATTTCAAGAGTTTGAGCATCTGTGATACACTTATTCATTGGTTTCATTCTGCAGGCCTTCCTGAGCACCTGCTCTGTGCTAAGCACTATTTCAGGGAGAGGGAATATGGTAGAGATCAAGAGAGATAATGTCCCTGTCCTCAGAGAATGTATATTCTAAAGGAGGAGCTTACATTTTTAGTAGTTTTTTTCAATGTGTCTTTGTAAAAAATTTTTGGTTAAAGTACCAATTTATTGATTTGTTGCAACTGCCCATAAAACTTGCTCATTATTAACAATTTAATGAGGGATTAAGACAGAATATGAATCAAATCACCTGGTATCATCTGATTAATCTGAATGGCAAATATTAGGAAAGGTGGATCAATGCTCATTAGTCTTCATCAAAGTACTTTTTCTTTTAAATTACATCTCTTTATTTAATATTATTGTTAAGTTTTTTTTTAACTCCAGTATAGTTAACATACAATGTTATATTTGTTTCAGGAATACAATATAGTGATTCAACCATTCTATACATTACTCAGCTCGTAAGTGTACTCTTAATCCCCTTCAACTCTTTCACCCATTCCCCCACCATGTCCCCTCTGGTCACCATGTGTTCTCTATAGTTAAGAATCTGTTTCTTGGGTTTTTTTTTCTCTCTCTCTCTCTCTTTTCTTTTCCTTTGCTCACTTGTTTTGTTTCCTAAATTCCACACATGAGTAAAATGAAATGGTATTTGTCTTTCTCTGATTGACTCATTTCACTTAGCATTATACATTCTAGCTCCAAAGGTGTTGTTGCAAATAGCAAGATTTTGTTCTCTCTTATGGCTGAATAATATTCCATTATATATATAAATATATATATATTCCACATCTTTATCCATTCATCTATTGATGGGCACTTGGGCTGCTTCTATAATTTGGCTATTGTAAATAATGCTGCAATAAACATAGGGGTGTATGTATCACTTTGAATTGGTTTCTTTGTATTTGTTGGGTAAATACACAATAGTGAGATTGTTAGATCATAGGGTAGTTCTACTTTTAATTTTTTTAAAAGATTTTATTTATTTGTTCATGTTCACACAGAGAGAGGCAGAGACATAGGCAGAGGGAGAAGCAGGCTCCCTGCGAGGAACCTGATGCAGGACTTGATCCCAGGCAAGCTCAACCTGAGCCAAAGGCAGATGCTCAACCATTGAGTCACCCATGTTCCCCAATTTCAAATTTTTTGAAGAAATTCCATAATGTTTCCCACAGTGGCTTCACCAGTTTGCATTCCCACCAAGAGTGTACCATGGTTCCTTTTCCTCCCCCAACACTTGCTGTTTCTTGTGTTGTTGATTTTAGCCATTCTGACAGGTGTGAAGTGATATCTTCTTGTCATTTTGATTTACATTTCCCTGATGGGAAGTGATAATATCTTTTTGTGTATCTGTTGGCCATCTGTGTGTCTTCTTTGGAGAAATGTCTGTTCATGTCTTCTGCCCATTTTTAATTAGATTATTTGTTTTTTGGATGTTGAGTTGTATCAGTTTTTTTTTTTATTTTAATGATTTGGTTTTCCCTTGGTTTATTTTTTTTATTTTTTTTAAACTTATTTATGATAGTCACACACACAGAGAGAGAGGCAGAGACATAGGCAGAGGGAGAAGCAGGCTCCATGCACCGGGAGCCCGACATGGGATTCGATCCTGGGTCTCCAGGATCACACCCTGGGCCAAAGGCAGGCGCCAAACCACTGCGCCACCCAGGGATCCCCGTATCAGTTCTTTATATATTTTGGACACTAATCCTTTATTGAATATGTCATGTGCAAATATCTTCTCCCATTCAGTAAGTTTCCTTTTTAGTTTTGTTGATTGTTTCATTCACTGTGCAGAAATTTTTATTTTGATGTAATCCCAATAGTTTGTTTTTGCTTTTATTTCCCTTGCCTGAGGAATCATAACTAGAAAAATGTTGCTATGGCCGATGTCTGAGACATTACTCCTGTGCTCTCTTCTAGGATTTTTGTTGTTTCAGGTCTCACAGTTAAGTCATTCATCCCCTTTGAGTTTATTTTTGTGTATGGTGAAAGAAAGTGGCTCAGTTTCATTCTTTTGCATGTGGCTGTCCTGTTTTCCCAGTACCGTTTGTTGAAGTAACTGTCTTTTTTCCATTGGATATTCATTCCTCCTATGTTGATACTTGACCTATAATTGTGGGCTTATTTCTGGGTTTTCTATTGTTCTATTGATTCATGTGTCCGTTTTTATGCCCATACCAAGCTGTTTTGGCTACTATAGTTTTGTAATATAACTTGAAGACTGGGATTGTGATACTTCCAGTTTTGTTTTTCTTTTTCAAGATTGTTTTGGCTATTTGAGGTCTTTCGTGGTTCCATACAAATATTGGGATTGTTTATTCTAAATGTGTGAAACATGCTATTGGTATTTTGATAGGGGTTTCATTTAATCTGTAGATTGCTTTGGGTAGTATAGACACTTTAACAAGTATTTGTTCTAGTCGAAGCACTTTGAACAATATCTGGCAAGTGGCAGGTTCTCCAAAATGTCAGATATTATTTGGCTTGCCCATCATAAGAACAAAAAATGAAAAACAGGAGAGAATTGTGTTATTTGACTATTGAGTAGGATTTATTAGAATAACAATTCTACTTCAGTGAATAAGATTGGGATATAAAAAATTTATTTATTAAGACTTAGACTGGAAAATGATTTATCTCCAAATAAAAATAACAAGTAGTCTGTTTTTAGATATCTTTTAAACTGCCTTTCAAAATGTCAGTCTAGGGCAGCCCCGGGTGGCTCAGTGGTTTAGTGCTGCCTTCAGCCCAGGGCCTGATCCTGGAGACCTGGGATGGAGTCCCAAGTCAGGCTCCCTGCATGGAGCCTGCTTCTCCCTCTGCCTGTGTCTCTGCGTCTCTCTCTCTCTCTCTCTCTCTCTGTCTGTCTTTCAGTAATAAATAAATAAAATCTTTGAAAAAAAAAAAAAACCCAAAAACCAAAATGTCAGTCTATTGCTGATAGATATGGAAAGGGATATTATAATTTCCATTGTTTTAAGTTTTTGTTTCTCTGAAACTTCTTGGAAACAGGCCAGTTTTAATGTTTCTGGACAAAGTGCTTAATGCACTGGAGAAAGTGATATGGCCACTTATCTGAGGAATCTCCTTCTACTAAGGTTCACTGGATACAACAGATGCATATAAGCAAATGCAAGCTAAAGGTCTTGGCCTGAAATTGTTAGACTTAAAACCCAAACACAACAAAATACACTGTTTATCAAAGAAGCAATTCCTCCAAAAACAATTACCTGAAATATCAACCTAGTCTTTTAAAATACCTGCCCAATTTAAGAACATCTACAGTGTATTAAATATAACCGTATCAAATTAAATTCCAGAGCATAATACCTTTGTTATAATGACTGCATCTTAAATGAGCAGATCCAGTAAAAACATGGAATATATAATTTTTAATTTAATGAGATTGGGAATAACAGGATTAGGAAAGCAGAGCTTCTGTGGGCCATCTGTTCAGACTGGAGAACAATATTATTACATATAATCCTGTTTTAGAATTGTAGCCATTGCAGCAGTATTATACTGATACCAGCAAACCTAGCATAAGGAAGATATGTGGCTCCTATAGTCACAGTATCACTAATGTCTTTTTCTTTTGTTTATGTTTCTTACTAGAAATTTACATTTATGTTGAACTTTGGTCTGTGTTAGTTCAGTCTGGTGTAGTAGGACATAAGGCTGTTAAAGCCATTCTTTGAAGGTGAAACTCCTTTCTCTATTTCCATTATAATTGGATAAGCTCTATTTTTGTTGAACAGGAGCCCATTTTCACATGACGCTGCAGTCTTTTCTTTCTTTTCCTTTGCCAAAGAGCCATCTGCTATGAAATCATTATTGAGAACACTCTTGATCTTGAGCCTGTAATAAATTTTCACAAGAATCTCCTCTGAGAAGGAATCCATGCTGCTTTACCATTGTAAACCAATTGCAGGAAAAATATATGATAGAACAATATCTCATACATAATGTTATAAATAACTATGTTATTTGAAAAGGTCACAGTAAATATAGTACTCTATAAGCAATCTGTCTCTTGCAATGGCTAAAACCAAAAATGAATCTGAAGCCTTTGCTTTTAGGCCTTTCCTACCTCTCTCTTCACTGCAACTACATTTTGAGAAAGTAATAGATTGGATGAAGAATTTAAAAATTAGATTTCCCTAAGAGAGCTGGCTTATAACTGCTAGTAAGATGCAACAAATGACCAGGGTTTTCCTACCATTCCCATATTGACTTGGTAGTAATATATAATATTATTAGATGTTTTATTTAAAAAAACACTAAATGGAAAGCAAAATGGTTGATTTCACTTCTTTTTATTGTTTTTTAAACAAATAAAAGGTAAAGCTCAGTCCTAATGAAAATTTTAAAGACATAGATCATACACTATAGTTTTGCAAGGAATATGTCTGCCATTTCTTCAGTAATGAGCCTTCGGAAAGCTCCTCAGGCTCTGATAGCCATTTTTTCTTCTTCTCTCTCAACAAATGACCTATATAGGTCCTTTATAGTATGAATTTCCTCAATGGACTGGTCCCACTTATATAGTCATCTGTGTTCATCTAACCTCCTTCTCTACAATCCTAGAGATATTGGTTTTCTTATTCACAAGGCTAATCTCTTTTTTTGTGATTTTGATTTGTCTCCCTGCCAGGACTATGCTTATTTTTTCTTCTATGTTTTTAACCACTATAGTCTGGTTTCTGCCTCCCAACATGCCACTGATTGATGATCATTAATGGCCTCCATGTTGTTAAATCCAGTGAATAATATTCTATTATCACTTAACTTAATTTTTCAGCAGCCTTTTCTCCTGAAATGATTACCTCTTCTTTCTTTGAATACTCTTTTTTTTTCTTGATATTGAAATCCTATACTCTGTTGTTTTTCTTTTTTCTCAGGCATGAAGAACACCATTTTTTTAGTGTATCAACACTAGATGCCTAATATTTTAGCCTAGCATGATGTAGGGAGGTTATGCTTGAAGCAATGACAATACTATTGGCCACAATAAATTCAGATTTCCTTGAGTGGCAAGAACAACAACAACAGAGAATTAGAAACTTATAGACACTCCTTATGCTGTAGGCATAAATCTGCTATGCATATATTTTTTTTCTTCTTCTAGACAAGGTGTTTGTTTATTTGTTTAGGAAGGTTTAAGTTTTATATTTCATCTTTAATGGTTTTAGGCAGCATGCAATAGCTGGCAGTTTTAAATCACTCTGGAGTTCCTTCTGTCTCTCTAAACATCTTGGCTGGCCTGGCTTTTAAGTTTTAGAGTTCTTTGTGATGAACTCCTGGGTCTACATCTCCTTCTCTTTCTATTCTTTCTTCCTAAGTGATTTCATCCACTCCAGGGGCTTCAATTGCTCTCTAAATACTGATGACTCCTACATTTGTAATTCTGACAATCTCCTATTCAAATGCCCTGTTGGATGTTGCACTTGGCTTAAATGTGGAAGATTGTATTTTTCAAAGACAACTATATCATTATTTCTCATCCAATGTGTTCTTCATGCAATACATCTTTGACCCTCCTCCCATTAAGAGAAGGGACTCCTTCCCCTGAAATGGCACAGCTTCTGTGGCTATTTTAACCAATAGGGTATGCAGAAAGTGGTGCTATGTGACTTCTGAGGATAGATCATCAAAAGCCTATCAGCCATCATGTAAGCAGCTACCATATAAGCAGTCCAGCTGCCATACTGTGAGGAAACCCAAACTAGCCCATTCAGAAAAACCACATGAAGAGGCACCATGTAAAAAGAGAAGTATGACTAGAGAGCCCCTTGCTGCTCCAAACTCCTCTTCAAATTAGGTATCTATTGTTGCATAACAAATTACCCAAAACATAGTGGCTTAAAACAGCAAGCTTTTATTACCTCTTCGTTTCTGTGGGTCAGGCATTCAGGAGTGGCTTAGCTGGAAATCAGTTCTCATGAGGTTGCAGTCAAGCAAGATGTCAGCTGGGGCTTCATTCATCTAGTCCAAGATGGTTTATTCACATGGCTGGCAAGAGGCTTCATCCTTGGCTATTGGCTGGAGGCCTCAATTCCTACCATGTGAGCCTTTCCACGGGGGCTGCTCAATTGTCCTCAATCACATGGCAACTGGCCTCCCTGAGAGCAAGAGATCTAGTATAGCAAGGAGGAAGCTTCAATTCTTTTTATGACCTAGCTTCAGGAGTTACACATTGTCACTTCTATTTTATTCTATTCATTGGAAGTGAGTCACTAAGTCCAGCCCACAATCAATAAGGTAGGATCAGGCTCTACTTTTTGAAGGGATTTGCAGATACCTTCCGTCCATTGTTGTAGCTCTAGCCATTATCTGACTGCAAAGGCATGAGAGATCTGCAAGCTGGGATTGTTTATCCTAGCCTTTCCCCAAATCCTCATCCGTAGAAGCTATAAGCAATAATAAAATGATTATTGTTGTTTTAAGCCACTGTGTTTTGGAGTAATTCTCTTTTCAGTACTAGCTAACCAGAACATGGAGCCTTTTGGACTAAACCCTAGAATGCCAAAAGCTACTTTATTCTTTTGTGGGGTCCCCACAAATTTATCTGGGGTTTCTATTCCTTTCTCTCCCTCTGGCCTAGGATTTTGTCTCCAAGAAGGCAATAGCATATGGAGTCCCTTCTCACCTACTCCTGCTTGTTCTCTTGTCAAAATTTTCATTTCTTTTGGCAAATACTTGTATCATCAACACTCTTCCCATGCTCTGGTTCATGATATAAACTCTGATCTGGTAGTTTAGGCTCTTCTATTCATTTTTAAATGAAAGTTTTTAGAATCCCTCAATGTTTTGTTTTTGTTTTTGTTTTTGTTTTTTCCTCCATACCTCTCCTGGCTCTTAAAGATAAGACTCTGGGTTTCAATATTGTCTCATATAAATTTATAAAGGTTCATTCAGAAGTTTAACTTACTTCTTTAGTTCTAGTGTGTATGTTTGTTCCTCCTCTGAGGCAGCATAGAGAAAACTATCAAAGTTGCCTTCATGAAGGATGACAGGTATGAGAAAGTTCAGGAAAGACAGCAACCCATTAGTAGCTCAAAATTATTATTTTACTAAAAAATACTTGATATGTGGTATCTATGTTAAGTGCTACCTGATTTTAGATAATTAATAAAAGTTTGCACAAAGTATGTATTCCTGTTGTAATTCTCTATCTATGAATGATAGATTTTGGAATTTGAGAGCTATGGAATTCATACCCAGAACTGGAATTCTTTTTTTTTTTTTTAAGATTTTTATTTATTTATTCATGAGAGATACAGAGAGAGAGAGAGGGAGAGACACAGACAGAGGGAGAAGCAGGCTCCATGCAGGGAGGCCGATGTGGGACTCAATCCCAGGTCTCCAGGATCACGCCCTGGGCCAAAGGCAGGCGCTAAACCGCTGAGCCACCCAGGGATCCCAGAACCGGAATCCTTAATTTACAACATTCTACCATAGAAAATGGAGATTAAAGGAAATATATACCTGAAAAATATCAGCATTTTTAAGAGAGAAGCAAATCAGCAGAGCACATTCCAAGGACTACAGCGATGCCTTTGGGTCTCAAAAGGTGGGAAGTGATGAATCCACCTGAGTCCTTTATAGCGATGGAGAGATAAGACAGTGCTAATAGGACATAGAAGTGGCAATAAGGCACAATGCAGAGTTGCTGAGCCCTCTTACACAAGATGAAGGTATTTTTTTTTTAAAGATTTTATTTATTTATTCATGATAGTCACAGAGAGAGAGAGAGAGGCAGAGACACAGGCAGAGGGAGAAGCAGGCTCCATGCACCGGGAACCTGATGTGGGATTCGATCCCGGGTCCCCAGGATCGCGCCCTGGGCCAAAGGCAGGCGCCAAACCGCTGCGCCACCCAGGGATCCCACAAGATGAAGGTATTAAAAAGATGAGGATTTTAAAAATTTTATATATTAGAAGCTGAAAAAATTTGTTATATATTACTTTTAACATTTTTTTAAATATAACTGACACAAACACTTGCAAGCCATGGTGTGGGCAGAAAAGGAATGGTATCTGAGTGTGATAGATAGTCCCATATTTGTTGTATTACCAAATTATCTGAAATTCTGCTTGTCAGTAATCAGTAACATGGAGATAACCTGAATATCTGGGCAGAAAACTGAAATACTCACCACAAGCTCAAATAAGACAGTCATATTCTACATTTCCAGTTAATGAGACACTTTCAACTTCTGTTCTCATACAGTTTTATTGGTTTGAAGCTCTCTAAGGAGCTTCCCAGGTGTGATCTGAAACCTGCCCCTGCAGGAGGAGGAAGAGGAGCGATTAAAGAAATACTCAGACTACTCCAGGTTGGTAGGTGGCAGTTTTAGTGAACAAAGGGGATATACATATGAGGCTGTCTTGGGTGGCAGCAAGATGATTGGATCCCTGCACCCACCCTCCTCATCTTAAAAGTTTAGAAAGAGGGCCTAACCGGGCTCAAGTACATATGCTGTGTAGGTGTTTTCAATACCACATCCATGCCTCAAGACTCTCTTCTTGGGGCAGCTTCTGGGAGCTGAAAGGCAAGCAGAACCCCACATCCTAAGGATGGGAACAGGGTTGAGAAGCCTCCAGGTGGGGTTGATTGGTGGTCATGTCTTTTCAATGACATTCCCCTAAAAGCTTACTTACGAAAGACAGGACCATATTGTTCAACAAGGGATTTCTTTTAAGAAGGCCTTCTTGTAGTGTACCTGGTTAACATCTGAAAGATGACTTTCTGTGAAAAATGACACATAGGTGCTCACATAGGTCTTCTTGATGACTCTTGATTTGTATTTATTTGGTTCTAAATAAACTTCCTCCATGACAGCTTTGATGGTGATGAGGCCTCTTCAGCAGTGAATTATTTTGTAATCAGTCACGTTGCAGTCTGTCAGAAACGCACAGTTTGTCCATCTGCTGGGTCATTTCCACTAATATTATGGAGTTCATTTAGAAAGACAGAAACTGGGGCACCTAGGTGGCTCAGTGGTTGAGCATCTGCCTTTGGCTCAGGTCATGATCCTGGGGTCCTGGGATAGAGTCTCGCATCAGGCTCCCAGCAGGGAACTGGCCAGTTCATCCTGTTTTCTTTACTGATGTGTTAGTGTCAGTATACAAAATGTGATTGAGAAAAAAATTAGGTGAAATTCTTAAGATCTGTGATGGTTATATTTAGTCTACTTTTCAGTTAAGAAAGTGATTCATACTTCTGATCTATTTCCAGTAGCTAAAACTCACTACTATGTTAAGCCTAACTAAAGCTCTCTCAAATTGCTAATTTTATAGTTGCTATAAGTAAAACAATTAGGAATTCTACATTGATTTCTTTTTGACTGTGTTTTTTTTCAACTATGCTTAATCTTGCTCTTAAAACCCCTGTTTATTTAAAAGTTGTGGAATTTAAAAGGAACTGTGGTTGTACTCACATGCTGGGGCATCCTATCTCCCATCTCATGAAATCAATGTAAGATTGCTTCATTTCCAAAGTCCACTTTGGTTCAGAGCTTTCCATATTCTTCTGTAGGTTCTCAGAGTTTTACTTGGCTCCCTCTTCTTCTAATTCTTGCATCCAGGTGTACACTCTATGTTTACCTTGAAAAATTGAATCTCTTTACCAGTCATCACAGGGTTTCTCATTCCAAGTATTTAGAACTTTTGTTGTGGAGTTAAAGGTTTCTGGAGGGGACACCTTGGTGGCTTAGTGGTTGAGTGTCTGCCTTTGGCTCAGGTCATGATCCCAGGGTCCTGGGCTGGAGTCCAGCATCAGGTTCCCTGCAGGGAGCTTGCTTCTCCCTCTGCCTATTTCTTTGCCTCTCTCTGTGTCTCTCATGAATTAATAAATAAAATCTTAAAAAAAAAAAAAAAAAGGTTTCAGGGAGGAGTCATAGCATCTTCTTTCTCTCCCCTCTCCTATTCTCTCCTAACGTTCAGGAACAAAATCAACTTCTCTTCTTGCCTTATACATAGCATTTTATGGGGCTAATGCACATGATCTAACTTGTGGTAGAGGCTACTACAGATCCCTATATTTGTTTTTCCCTTTTTCCATAGTATTAGTAGAATATTTGAGTGCCAAGGTAACAAAACATCTCTTAGCTCTGTGCAGCTAGGTGTAATTGTATGACTATCACTAGTTAATGTAATGTAAATGGAAACTGAAGTATACACTATCCGGGTTTTTCTCCATAAAAGAATGAGCCTGCCTTTTCACTTTCCCCTCTTCCTTCTGGCTGGAATGTGGGTATGGCAGTGTCATCTTGAACTATGCAGATAAGAGCCACAGGAACAGTAGAGCAACAAGATGTACTGACAGGATGGAGTCCCTATCCCTGTCCTTGACTGACTACTATGCCCTGAGAGACTGAGAGAGAGGTAAATTTTCTTTCTCTTCTTTCCTTTCCTTTCCTTTCCTTTCCTTTCCTTTCCTTTCCTTTCCTTTCCTTTCCTTTCCTTTCCTTTCCTTTCCTTTCCTTTCCTTTCCTTTCCTTTCCTTCTTTTCTTTCTTTCTAAGCTTGAGCAGGAAGGACAGGAAGAGCAAGAGGGAGAAGCAGATTCCCTGCTGAGCAGGGAGCTGGATGCAGGGCTTCATCCCAGGACCACGAAATCATGACCTGAGCTGAAGGCAGATGCTTAACTGATTGAGCAACCCAGGTGCCCCTATCTTCTTTTTAATCCACTCATATTTTGAGTTTTTGTTTCTGCAGCTGAGTCTATATTCTAATCCATGCAATGCCCTTCAAGTTCCCTCTCATCTCACCAACGTATTTCTTAAGAATACTGAGAGGAACTCCAGTGCACCAAATTTTCTCTCCCTCTATATTTTTATATATGAAACTTTCTGTACAAGGGGAATATGAATGATATTTCTTCAAGAGATATGAGAGTAAAGGCACTTCAGGTGGAAGAAAAATTCATGAAGAAATATTGAGGGAAGTGTAAAGAATTTCTAGGGAATAAAAACACATGCAATTTTGGTGGAGCATAGGGGAATTTTGGAAAACAAAGTTGGAAATGTGACTTGGCTGGAATAAGTTAATGGAGGCATCCATTAGTTCATCTTTGCTGTTTTGTCATGTAATAACACCCTCCCCTCCAAAATAAACAAGTTTTAGTGTATTAAAACAATTATTTACTCACTACTTAATGGGTTGGCAATTGGAACTGGCAGCAGTTGGTTAGTTCTTCAGCTGTTTTCCTTAGGTTTACTCTTGCAGCTGAAATCAGCTGGAGGATCAACTGGGAATGGATGGCCTCATTCACACATCTAGCTGATAGGTTGATGGCTAGTGTGGCTCAGTTCTCCATGTTGTCAAATCAGGTGCCTGCCTTGGGCTTGTTCCTCTAGCAGCAGCAAAGAAGGGAAGACCCCTCGCTCAAGCACTTTCCCAGTACCATTTGTTGAAGTAACTGTCTTTTTTCCATTGGATATTCATTCCTCCTTTGTTGTTACTTGACCTATAATTGTGGGCTTATTTCTGGGTTTTCTGTTGTTCTATCGATTCATGTGTCCGTTTTTATGCCCATACCAAGCTGTTTTGGCTACTATAGTTTTGTAAATAACTTGAAGACTGGGATTGTGATACTTCCAGTTTTGTTTTTCTTTTTCAAGATTGTTTTGGCTATTTGAGGTCTTTCGTGGTTCCATACAAATATTGGGATTGTTTATTCTAAATGTGTGAAACATGCTATTGGTATTTTGATAGGGATTTCATTTAATCTGTAGATTGCTTTGGATAGTATAGACATTTTAATGATATTTATTCTTCCAACCATGAGCATGGAATATCTTTCCATTTCTTTGTGTCATCTTGAATTTCTTTCAGCAAAACTATTTTATAGTTTTCAGAGTCCAGATCTTTCACTTCTTTGGCTAAATTTATTCCTAGATATTTTATTGTTTTTGGTGTTACTGTAAATGGAATTGTTTTCTTAATTTCTCTTTCTGCTGATTCATTATTGGTGTATAGAAATGCAACAGATTTCTATACATTGATTTTGTATCTTGTGACTTTACTAAAGTTGTGTATCAGTTCTAGCAATTTTTTTGGTGAAGTCTTCCAAATTTTCTATGTATAGTATCATGTCATCTGCATATACTGAAAGTTTTACTTCTTCCTTTTCAATTCATAATGCCTTTTATTTCTTTTGTTGCCTGATTGCTGTGCCTAGGACTCCTAGTCCTATGATGAATAAAAGTGGTGAGAGTGGACATCCTTGTCTTTTCCTGACCCTAAAGGAAAAGCTCTCAGTTTTCCCCCATTAAAGATGATTAGCTGGTTTTCATATATGGCTTTACTATGTTGAAGTATGTTCCCTCATACAACAATCTACTTTGTTGAGGGTTTTTATCAAGAATAGATGCTGTGCTTTGTCCAATGCTTATTCTGTGTCTATTGAAGTGATTGTATATTTCTTATCCTTTCTTTTATTGATGTGATATACCACATTAATTGATTTGTGAATATTGAACAGTGCTTACAACCCAGGAATAGATCCCACTTGATTGTGGTGAATGATTTTTTTTTTAAAATGTATTGTTGGATTTGGTTTGCTAGTATTTTGTTGAAGATTTTTTCATTTCTGCTTATGGGAGATATCGGCCTGTAGTTTTCTTTTTTTGTGATGTCTTTATCTGGTTTTGGGATCAGAGTAATGCTGGTCTCATAGAATGAATTTGGAAGTTTTCCTTCCATTTCTGTTTTTTGTAATACTTTGAGGAGAAAGGTGTTAACTCTTCCTTAAATGTTTGGTTGAATTCACCTGGGAAGCTGTCTGGTCCTGAATTTTTGTTTGTTGGAAGTTTTTTGATTACTAATTCAGTTTCATTGCTGGTAAATGATCTGTTCAAAATTTCTATTTTTCTCACTTTACATTTGGTAGATTATGTTTCTTGGACTTTATCCATTTCTTTGAAGTTGTCCAGTTTGTTGGCATATAGGTTTTTATAATATTCTATAGTATTGATTGTTATTTCTCTCTTCCATAAGTGATTTTATTTATTTGGGTCCTATCTCTTTTTGTTTTTGAAGAGTCTTGCTAGAGGTTTGTTGATTTTGTTGATCTTTTCAAAAGACCAGCTCCTGATTTCATTAATCTGTTCTATTATTTTTTTAGTTTCTTGATTATTTACTTCTGCTCTAATCTTTATTATTTTTTTCCTTTTGCTGGGGTTTGTTGTTTGGTTTTACTTAGGTTGTTAGGTTGTTGATTTGAGATTTTTCTTGCTGCTTGAGGTAGGCCTGTATTGCTATAAATTACTCTTAGAACCACTTTTACTGAATCCCAAAGATTTTGGACTATTGTGTTTTCATTTTTATTTGTTTCCATGTAATTTTTGATTTCTTCTTTTATATCTTGGTTGACTCATGTATTGTTTAGTAGCATGTTTTATTTAATGTCCACGTATTTGTGCTCTTTCCAGATTTTTTTCTTGCAATTGATTTCTAGTTTCATAGCATTGTGGTCAGAAAAGATGAATGATATGAATTCAATTTTTTTGTATTTGTTGAAACTTGTATTGTGACTTAATGTGTGATCTATTCTGGAGAATGTTCTGTGTGCTCTTGAAAGAATGTGTATTCTGCTGTTTCAAGATAGAATGTTCTGAATATACTTGTTAAATCTATCTGGTCCTGTGTGTCATTCAAAGCTGGTGTTTCCTTGTTGATTTTCTGTATAGTTGATCTATCCATTGATGTAAGTGGGTATTACAGTCCCCTGCTATTATTATATTACTGCTGATTATTTCTTTTCTGCTTGTCATTAAATATTTTATGTATTTAGGTGTTCCCATTTTGGGTGTAATAAATACTTAAAATTGTTATATCCTCTTGTTGGATTGTTTCTTTTATTATTTATTACTATATAGTGTCCTTTTTGTCTCATTACAGTCTTTGTTTCAAAGTCTATTTTGTTCAATGTAGGTATTGCTACACTGGCTTTCTTTTGACACTCATTTGCATGATACATGTTTCTCATCATTTTCCATTTACAGGTGTCTTTTGGACTGAAAGGAGTCTCTTACAGGTAGCATGTTGATGGATTAATTTACATTTTCATTTGAAGTAATTATTGGTCTATATGTATTTATTGCCATTTTGTCACTTTTTTTGTGATTGTTTCTATGGATTTTCTCTGATCCTTTCTTCTCTTGCTTTCTTTTATGGTTTGGTTTTCTTTAGTGATATACTTGAATTCCTTTCTTTTAATTCTTTGCATATATATTACTGGTTTTTATTTGTGGTTACTGTTAGGTTTGTATATAACATCTGCATATAACAATCTATATTAAGTTGATCATCACTTAAGTTTAAGCTTATTCTTTACTCCTCTCCCCTGATGTTTTAGGTATACATTGTCATATTTTACATCTTTTAATTTTATGAATCCCTTGAAGAAATTTTATAGAAATATTTCTTTCTACTGCTTTTTTTCTTTTCTTTTTTTTTTCATAATTTTTTTATCCTTTTCTTTTTTTTATCTTTTTTTTTTAATTTTTATTTATTTATGATAGTCACAGAGAGAGAGAGAGAGGCAGAGACACAGGCAGAGGGAGAAGCAGGCTCCATGCACCGGGAGCCTGACGTGGGATTCGATCCCGGGTCTCCAGGATCGCGCCCTGGGCCAAAGGCAGGCGCCAAACCGCTGCGCCACCCAGGGATCCCTCTTTTCATATTCTTACTTATGCTTTTTGTTTTCCATTCTGAGTCCCCTTTATTTTTTATTTTTATTTATTTATTTTTTCAGAGCCCCCTTTAATATTTCTTGTAGGGCTGGGTTACTGATCATGAACTTCTTTAGTTTTTGTTTGTCTGAAAAACTCTTTATCTCTCCTTCTAGTCTGAATGATAGCCTTGCTGGATAGAATATTCTTGGCTGCAGATTTTTCCCTTTCAGCACTTTGAATATATCCTGCCACTCTCTTCTGCCCTGCAGTTTCTGCTAAAAAATTGCTGATAGCCTTATGGGGTTTCCCTTGTATGTAACTGTCTTCTTTTGCTGCTTAAAATTTTTTTCTTTATCACTACTTTTTCCATTTTGCCATTTTAATTAGTATGTGTCTTGGGTTGAGTTTTTCTGGGGCAGGGGTTGGGGAGAGATCTTTGTGCCTTCTGAATCTATATAGCTATTTCCTTCTACAAACTAGGGAATTTTGCAGCTATTATTTCCTTTAAAAAATTTTTTTTATTTATTCATGATAGACACAGAGAGAGAGAAAGGCAGAGACACAGGCAGAGGGAGAAGCAGGCTCCATGCTGGGAGCCCAACACGGGACTCGATCCCAGGACTCCAGGATCACGCCCCGGGCCAAAGGCAGGTGCCAAACTGCTGAGCCACCCAGGGATCCCCACTATTATTTCTTTTTTAAAATTTCTTCAAATAAATTTCCTGTCCCCTTTTCTCTCTCATCTTCTTCTGAGATCCACATAATGTGATTGTTATTACACTTGATGTGAATCACTGAGTTCCATGAGAGTATTATTAACTTGCCCAATTTTCTTTCTTTCCCTTCCTTTGCTCAGCTTGGTTATTTTCCATTACTCTGTCTTCCAGGTCATTAATTCATTTCTTTGCTTCTTCTAGACTGCTATTTATTCCATCAAGTTTATTTTTAATTTCATTTATTGTGTTCTTGAGCTCTGATTAATTCTTTTTTACCACTGTGTTAAGGTTCTCACTGTTGTCCTCTGGTCTTTTCTCAAGTCCAGTGAGTATCTTTATGATCATTACTTTAAATTCTCTATCAGGCATATTACTTATATCTTTTTTCACTTGGTCCTGTTCTTTCATTTGGGAGATATTTATTTCTCTGTTTCCTCATTTTGTCTGACTTTCTGTGTGTTACTATATGTTAGGAAAATCATTTATTTCTTTTGCTCTTAATTATAATAGCCTTATGAAGAAGAGGCCCCACAGTGCCTTGCAGTGCAGTCTCCCATGTTCCCCAGGGCCTGGTGCCTCAGAGAAAGGCTACTATGTATGTCACATATGTTCTGCTGTTGATTCTTGGCCTTTTTTTCCTTCAGTCTAGTCTGCAGGGGTTCTCTTTGCCTATTGTGTAGTATTTGGTTTCCAGCAGAGGTGGAGTGCTTTTTAACAAGATGTATGTTGGTCTGCTTGTAAAATGAGAACTTCCCCTGCTACTGCTGGAACTGAGGTCCTACAAGACATGTGGGTTGGGAGATGTAGTGTTAGCAGGGTTTGCACTGTTCTTCTGGGGGATGGCACTGAGGCAAACATAGGAAGGGTGTATCCATGGAAGCATGGTTGGTGAGGGGGCTGGTAAGGGAGAATAGGAGGTAGGAAGTGAGGGGAGGTTAGGACTTGGTGTAAGCAAGTTATGTATCAAGTGTAGGCACTGTGCTGGTTCCCAAAGGTGGCTGTTACTTATGCTGTGGATGGGTGAGGGAAATGGTACCTGCCAACTCTTTTGTTCCTGGAGGGGTGTCCTTGTGATCCCTTTCTCTGTGGGCCATGCCCTGAGCTGAACAAATCACTTTCCCTCCCATTTTCCCCAGGAATTTTTCAAACTGCTGGTTCTATGCTGTAACTACATGGCCTGTTTGTGGTGCTGTCTTTTTAAGGATGGGGACTCTAGTTCCTAAATTTCTCTAGGCTCTCCCAGAGTTAAGCCCAGAAATTTTTTTAAAGTAGGCTCTACACTCAACATGGGGCTTAAACCCATGACCCCAAGATCAAGAGTTGCATGTTTTATTGACTGAGTCAGCAAGGAGCCCTCAGCCCACTGATTTTTAAAGTTCCAGGCTTTAAGTCCTACTGGCTGTAAGAACTCACAAAATTCAGCCCCTCTCACTTTCAAAGGCAAATACTATTGGAATTCAGCCTCCTCATTTGTGGGTTCCCTGGTGTGAAAGTCTGTTTTTTGTCTTTTCCATGCTATGGGCTCCCTACCCATCACTGATGACCCTGGTCCATTTTGCTCCCAGACCATATCTTTATTCTTCCTATTTTCTTTTTAATTTTTTAATTGATTAACTTAAAAAAATTTAGGCAAGTTCCATGCAAAGTGCAGGCCCCAACATGGGGCTTGAACTCACCACTCTGAGATCAAGACCTGAACTGAAATCAAGACCTGAGCTGAAATCAAGAGTCAGATGCCTAACCAACTGAACCACCCAGGCAAACCCCCTTCCTACTTTCTGTGATGTTGCCTCTTCTCTACCTTTAGTTGTGGAATTTGTTCTGTCAGTCCTCAGGTTGATTTGGGGGTTATTTAAGCTGATTTGAGTGTTACCTAGTTGTACTTGTGGGACAAGGTGAGCTTAGGGTCCTCCTACTCTGCCATCTTCCCAGCAGACTCTAGATTTCTTTATTAGAGTTTACCTAATGTCCTTTTTCTGTCCCAAAATCCTATTCATGATGTCATATTACCTTTGGTTATCATGTGTTCTTAGACTCCTCTCGGTTATGACATTTTCTTGGACTTTCTTTGTTTTTGATGACTTGGATTGTTTTGAGGAGTACTGGTTAGGCATTTTGTAGGATGCCCCTCTGTTGGAATTTGTCTGATGTTTTTCTCATGATTAGCCACAACTTACAGGTTTTTGGAAGGAAGACCACAGAGGTAAAGTACCAGTTTCTTCATATCATATCAAAGGTACAACTCTTTCAAAAAAAAAAAAAAAGGTACAACTCTTTCTACTGTTAATGTGAATCTTTATCACCTGGCTAAGATAGTTTTTATCAGGTCTCTGCACTGTAAAGTTACTGTTCTGTGATCCACACTCCCCAACACCATATCCCCTTTGGAAGGAAGTTACGTTGCTCAAATCACACTTAAGGAATAGATCATTTTTCTCCCCTTCTTGAGGGTAGAATGTCTACATAAATTATTTGAAATTATACTCTTATATGGGAGATTTATTTCTTCTTCCCCATTGTTAGAACTGACCCTTAAACTGTGTGGGGATTAGCGGTGCACAACTGAAGATTCATCTATTCCTTCTGACTTCCCAGAAACTTAGCTACTAATAGCCTACTATTGACTGATAACATAAATAGTTGGTTCACACCTATTTTGTATGTTATATATATGATATACTGTATTTTTTACAATAAAGTAAGCTAGAGAAAAGAAAATGTTATTAAGAAAATCATAAGAAAGAATACATTTGTGGTACTGTATTGTATTTATCAAAGAAAATCTACATATAAGTGGACTCATGCAGTCAAACCCATATTGTTCAAGGGTCCACTGTAATTTATTCAGTAATTTATATGTATCAGTATGGACTCATAAGCATTTATCATATACTTTGGGTTATAATTTAATACAGATCTCTATTTTCTAGCTTGAATTGTTTCAGCTTTGGTGACTAGGAGCTATTTGAATTGGCTCCTCTGCCCCCTTTGACATGCCCCTATAAATGTAGGCTGATGTTGCTCAGGTTGCATAAGTATCAGGAGCAGGTTGTATAAGGCATAGAAGGCAGAAGGGGAAGTTTGCATGAGGACAACTAATGGGTGGTTGGGCAATAAGTTGAGGCTTAACCCTCTTTCTTTTGAATTGGAGAGAATAAGAATTATTCTGTTATAGAAGATTTCAAGGTTGAAGATATCATCAAGGAAAAGCCAGATGTTGACTATGTTACTATAACCAAAAAATACTTCTAGAAAAGCCTGAAGGTGCATAGAGTTTCTTTACTGTTGAACAGGGATGCAACAGAATGCAATAGAAAGAGATAGTGAAGTGTCTGGCAGAGGTAGAAAACTGTGAAAGAAGGAGGGAGAAGATGGAGATTTAGCTTCCAAAGGGTACTTATTCCATGTTGCAGTATCTCAGTATGTGCCCCAAACAAGGGACTTGATAGTTTTTTTTTAAGATTTTATTTATTTATTCATGAGACACAGAGAGAGAGACAGAGACAGAGACACAACACAGGCAGAGGGAGAAGCAGGATCCATGCAGGGAGCCTGATTTGGGACTCAATCCTGGCACTCCAAGATCACACCCTGGACCAAAGGCAGGGTCTAAACTGCTGAGCCACCCAGGGATCCCCTTGATAGTTAAATGAATGAATAAAAAAATATCTTTTGACAAATGGTAAATTAATAACTAATAATCTTTTGCTCAAATAATTATTTGGGACAAGAATGAATGAAGAGTATATGCTGCCTGTTTGAGCTGTCAGTACATAGATGAGCTGTTGACAAAAATGGAAGGATATTAAATTAGAACCATGATCTTATGTAATGCATCAGAGAGTACTGGAAATGCTGGCACTTTAAATACTCACATGAAAAGTCATAATGAGAATGACTTCTTACAATATGTGAAAAATTATATAATGATATATGGGCTGTGCCATTATACTTTCTTAGGTTGGGGAGAAGGAAATATGATGGTTCTCTTTTTCTTCCACCACACTCTATATTCCCAAAATATTTTGGTACACATGTCACTTTGAGTTTTAACTGGGGGAGAAATGGAAGGTAGGAAGAATGTTCTGAAACGCGGAGACAGAATTACATTGAAGAAAAAGAATAACCTTCTTTATTTCTCATCTGTTATTTTCCCACCACCACTGGAGAACTGCTTCTCCCCACCACCACTGGAGAACTGGATTTAGATGACCTATACCCAAAGAGATGAAAGATCTCTATGCGCCTTCTTTGAGCAATGCAATGAGAATAGAATCAGAAACTGGATTTAAACTCAACTTTGAAGACAGAAACATCTGAAATTTTTAAGATGAAGAACTGGACAATTTAAAATGACCCAAAATAACGTAATAGTTATTTCCTGCAGAGAACAATCTTTATAAATCTGGGCCAGAAGTTTGCATCTCTCTCTCTCTCTCTCTCTCTCTTTTTTTTTTTTTTTTTTTTTTTGCATCTCTTATTTAATGTTATCCTCTGTCATTTACTGTTACCTGTCCTCTGGCAAGTTAATTCACACAAGACACTTTCTTATTCATGGTATTTTGAAGACTTAAATATAATCTGTATATAAAGGATTTTCCCCCTCGGTTTTATTTTTAATTTTAATTTTTAAGATTTTATTTATTTGGGAGAGGTGAGAGAGAGAGAGCACAAGCTGGGGGGAGAGGCAGAGGGAGAAACAGACCCACTGCTGAGCAGGGAGCCCAACACGGAGCTTGATCCCAGGACCCTGGAATCACGACTTGGGGCGAAGGCAGACATAACCAACTGAGCCACCGAGGCACCCCCTTGTTTTATTTTTTATTCAAAAGAGAAGCAATCTCAAACTGACAGAATAGTTGGTAATACAGTATAATCAACTTTTTTTCCTAAGCCATTTGAAAGTAAGTTGCTAACATGATATATATACCATTACCCATGATTACTTTTGTGTATATTTCCTATAGTGATATTTTAGTGTAGGATCGTATTTAGGAATCAAGAATTGGGTACTAGGTGTGGCTATAACTATTGGAATGCTGCTGTTTCCAGGCCTCTCAGTGGATAGAAATATATACATGTCTTCATAAAGAGATTCATATGAGAATAGTTACGCAGCTTTATTCATAAAAGCTCAAAGCTGGAAGTAGCACAAACGTCTCCCAACAGGAGAGTACATGAAAATTGTGGTGTATTCATACAATAAAATACTGCATAGCAAGTATTTTTTAAAAGGAGAAAGAAAGAACGAATGATACATGCTATCACATGGATAAACCTCAAAATCATAGTGTTGAATGAAAGAATCCAGGTACAGAGAAGAATGCTCCATTTATATGAAGTTCAAGAACATGCAACACTAACCTATAGCAATTGACCAGAACAGTGGTGGCCTATAGGGCATGGAGTTGAGTGGGAACCCAAAGTCATTTGCTGCCATTATGGCAATATTTGATCTCTTCATTGGGGTGTTTGTTCTATAGTACACCCATTGAACTGTACATGTAAGATTTGTGCATTTCACCATATGTAAATTTTAACTCAATTAAAAAAATTAGTGATGGGCTGACTTAGCTTGGCAAAGAGGATTTTATGCCTTATCTTGCTTGGCAACTGTTATGTAAGTTTGAGTGTGGAAGTCATTAGTTAAGAATGGCAGAATAGAAAGACAAAGTGTAAGTTCTTCATGACTTTGTAGGACCACATAATATTGGTAGACTGTGTAGTTCCAGAATGTGTGTGTGTGTGTGTGTGTGTGTGTGTGAGAGAGAGAGAGAGAGAGAGAGAGAGAGAGAGAGAGATTGAGACCTCATGGGTGTAAGTCATTATAGTTGAGCATCAGTTCTAGCAGCCTAAACCATTCCTTAACCACTGTACTTTTCTGATCTCTTTTCCTCTTATCTTGTTTGGTTAGGAGTATAGTATTTCTCAACTTAAATATACTATCAATCCTGAGGGAGAATTAAATAGTTCCTAAAGCATGTTACACAGAATGTTCATGTCACAAAAAGACATGCCATATTGAAAAAAAATATATTAGCCTTTTATATATGAATCATTATAAATTACTGAGAATTGTAAATTTCCATCAGGGGAATGCATTCTACTAAGTTAACAACTATTTCTTTACCACCCAAGCTTTTTTTCAATGGTACCTTTGACGTCTTGGAGTATATGTTTGGAAACATCATCCTCCATCAAGTGTGCAACTTGAAAACAGCATTTCTTGGGATTTGCCATCTTCCCCACATATCCCTGCCCACTTTAACAGGGTGTGTAGCTTGTTTTGATTTGCTGTCATAGACTAGTCATATTTAAAGAATGTTTCCTACCTTGGCAGAACCATAGAAAAGCTCCCTAAGACAGAATTTTTATTTTTTAAAGCCCTCTCAGTGCAGTGGTCTCACATTTTCTGTCCTTCCTGTTTTGTCTTTCCCTTTCAGTTTCCTTGGCTCCCCTTACTTACTCCTGAGATCTGGGATCTTATTCTGATGTCTAGAGCCTCTGAAGATGCTGTGCATGTGTGTGGCCAAAGTGTAGTAGGTAACATTCATAACAGACATTGACATGAAAGGTGCCCTCTGGGATATCCACTAAGGCAGCCCTAGTTCTACTCTGACTCTTTTGGGTCCTGCCTATACCCATTTTCTGCCTGACCCTACCTTCTGGATTTCATTGTTCCTAACTGTGATTTCTATTGGCTTTTCTGGTTTCTGCTTCCTCTTAGTTTTCCCATCCTTACTTTCATTTTAGATATGTTTTTGAGCTTCTCACAGGTTGGTCTGGAAACTGACTATGGCTAAAATAAACTGGTATCCCATATCCAAGTGTCCGAGTACCATTGCTTCTCGGTTACCTCCCCTTCCCTCACAGATACACCCTTGCTTGAAATAGTCTTTTGCCCAGATGACGCTTTGGAGACATGTGAAGAAAGTCTAACTAAAGAGGAATTTTTAAAATTCAAGATTACAATGTGTTGTGAATATTTGAAGGTGAAGGTGAACTCCCTTCCTCCTCAGTCAGACTTTAGACTGTCTGTTAAGAATTTAAAGTTTAAGAGGATCACAGTATAGAATAACAAAATCTTCTTTAAATGGAAAGAATGGCTGCTCAGCTGGTAATATTGAACTGCAACCTGATTGAATATATTTAGTAGCTAAAGGAAATAGTGTTAGTCAGATGGTGCGGGGCCTTAGCTAGCTCTGAAATTTTTAGAAAAAGAAAGATCACAGGTGCAAGGATTGACTATACCTAGGAACAAGAGACCTTGACCTAGAGGAAGCATAGAACTGACACTCCTCATTCTGAGGTTATGATCACCAAGAAGCCTTTTGATTATAATCTAGCTTCCCATACAGTGGTCCTGCAGGTAAGGAATGCATAGGCCATAGCAATGAGTGGCAGTGAATACTTTTCTTTGTGAATTAATAGACTTGAAATTGAGTTTATATATCAGTCTTTGTGAGCTGGATTAGTGGAATGCTGCATGGTGAATTGAGACATCAGGCTTATGAGCTTTCAAGGCTCTCGAGCCAAGCCTGTGAGGAATTTATCAATGTAATGCCAGACTGCTAGGAGCTGAATGAGTAGTTCAACCCTCCTTGCTACTCATCTTTCCTCCAACTACTGCCATGCATGTGAGCATATTTTCTTCAGATTTCTAGTCTATATAACTCAAATTAATCAAGTGTGTCAGTATTAGTAGCATATCAGTATCTGTGTACCTTCCCAGTCTTCTTCCTGCTTCCATTTTGGCGTGAACGTATCAGCAGGAAACAGGAATATTATGACCACACACGAGAAATTAAAGAAAGGATTTCCTAACAGGTGTGCTTTGAAAGTTTTGTTTCTTTTTTCTATTTATTTTAATGTCATATTTATTTATTGACTTTAGGAAAACAATTCAGATCCCAATTTGCCTGAAATTGCTCTTCTTCTTTTTTTTTTCCTGATAAAAAGGATCTGGGTCTGATGATACCACCCTGTTTTGTGTAGCTCACAGACTCTAAAGTTTATTGTTCCGCTTGATATTAGAAGTATTATTCTGAAATTGATGTGTTTATTTATTTAATTTAGGCAACCTCCCCTGAGTTTTGCTAAATTTCTGACTTCACGTTGATAAGAGAAACCTGGGTAATTTCCTCTTATCTCAGCCTTTCTCCATGGAAACATCTAAATCAACATGTATAGCTGTTTTAATAGCTGTGATGTGGATTACCACCCAATCTCTTCAGTGTCATAATCTGTACTGTTTCTAGATTGCCAACCTAATTAGCTTGGCTATGTTGCTATACTATTCAATGAAGTTTTATGACTGTGATTTAATTGTGCAGGCTTTTGTTTCCCATAATCTAAGTGTAAAATAAAGTATTTGATGGATTAAGTCATTGATGATTATTATTTTTTTATTATTTCTAAGTTTTTAAAAGATTTTATTTATTTATTCATGAAAGACACAGAGAGAGGCAGAATCAGAGGCAGAGTAAGAAGCAGGCTCCCCACAGGGGATCATGACCTGAGCCAAAGGCAGACACTCAACCACTGAGCCACCAGGTGCCCCAATGATTATTATTTGGATATTTGAAAGGATTGCATTTCAACTCACATGGGAGAATATGCTTAGGTTATTGTCAGAAATGAGTTAAATGAAACTCTCAAACATTAACATGAGAGAAAGAAGGCCATGTGGGATGACTGCAAGAACAGATAGACTTCTAATCTTGTTAATAGTGAGAAAGTTAAGCTTTCCATGTCAAGTAGCAGTCATTCAGTGGTAACAAATTGTCACAAATTATTTTTGTTATACTAGGATCAAGAAAGCTCACTATGGCAGAAACTGGACTAGGGCCTGTCCACTGCAGTTTCTGGGTTGCCTCCAGAGGCATGTATTTTGTACTATCACTTGTAAGGGTATGGCATTTAGTTCACATTTTATATTATATCTATATTATGTCAGTTTGAAAATTTTCTATCCCAGAACTTTAAATTTTAACTTAAGTATTTAGCAGATAAAATTAAATGGAAAACATTAATAAATAAAATAGATTATAAAAACAATAAAGAAAAAGCATTTTATTTTAGCAATCTGTACATATAGCATTATCTTTATGTAGCTTACCTTTCAGAATGAAATAAAAATAAATTAAATGGGACTTTTCCTGGAAATATAGACAAATCAATTTGGAGCTGTTTACTAGTTCAATATAAAGTGAGACAGTTAATTGAAATTAGAACATTTTGTACACTAGAATAATTACCCATTAGAAAGATTCTATCTGGGCAAGACAAAAAACACTAAAAAAGAGGCTGAATACAATGAACGAGTGAATGAATAGGATATGTTTTTGTTGACTTTATCTCATTCTTTAGTTTTTTGAAAAAGTAGTAAGGAATAATCTCAGACCCCTTTGAGTATGATACAAGGAATGATTTATTATTACAATCATTGAGCAATGCCCCACTGCTGAAATGGCAGTCTTTAATAAAAACAACATACGAGTTAAATAGCTTTTTTAACAAGAATATTTTGATCACCTATTATGGGAGAGACATTGTTGCAGTTCTGAGGCATTTAAGATAATGAAAGACAGTATGACTCCATAAGCTATCATCCTTTTCAGTATACACTTGGATTTGTTTGTAATAATCCACGCTTGGTTTCCACATCTCATTTGGGCCCAAGATACTTACTGGGGACACAGGAACACTGTGCAGCTTTACTTGTTTTTGAACAATGGCAGAAATATTCTTACCTGACAAAGCTGGGATGGGTAGTTGGTTGGCTAATCAACAATGTGGCTAAAACCTAGAATCTTTTCTTAAATTTTCTCCTTTTCCTTTTTTTCAAGGAAGCTTTAAAAATTAATATATTAAATGTGTAATTCAAACTTAGGACATAAATATGTATCCTTTTGTCAAGCTTTTGGAATAGTCATGGCTTTTTTTTTTCACATGGGTCTCGTGATTGGAACTCTGTAATCTCTTTCATATATACATGATGTATACACATAATAGTTATAACTTGTTATTCACAGTTTTGTTTCCTGAAAATGGGATGGAAACTTCAAAATACTTATGAATGGTGAGAAATCTATTTTTAAGATTTGTTTACCTATCTTTTGGAGCTCCTGTTCAACTTGTAATTCAAAGACAATAGTTCTTAGAGAGTCACCTTTATTGAATCACTAATGTGAATAAGACAGTGAAATTCTATTACTTAGCATTTCTAAAACATTTAACTTAATTTTTATTAAAAATAACTTTGCCTTTTTCATTTATATTTAATTGGTTTTTTTTGTATTTATCTGAGTTATGTATTTACAGTAATAAGCTCCGCTGGATGAACAGGTTTGAGCAAACCTGACTAACTTGATGACAATGCAATTCAACTGATGGGAAAAGAAATGTGGGCATAAAGGAGAAGAGTATTATCCATGATTGTATAGTGTGATATGGGTCTTAGTAAGTATGTCTTATAAAAGGTTATAGAAGAAATAGAGTGTTAGTTTTCCAGAAGGGCATTTAGTTGGATAATGGTTGAAAAGACAACTACAAGTGTTAAGTAGATTCATCATATATCTATGGTGGTGTGGTCTTGAGACTTTGTTCTGTACTGTTGAGGGGGGACTCCGTCCATGGTTGTTTTTTGTTTTTGTTTCTTAGAGAGAGACAGAGGGAAGGGCAGAGAGAGAATCTTAAGCAGGCTCCACTCCCAGCGCAGAGCCTGACACTGGACTCTGTCTTATGACTGTGAGACGACTGTCATGATTGACCTGAGCTGAAATCAAGAGTCAGATGCTTAACCAACTGAGCCACCCAGGCACCCCTAGAGTTACATCTTAATGTATCTTAGGAAGTTCTGTGTATTTTCCAATCATCCCTAATGAGCATTTTCTCCATCTCTCCATTTTCTCCACACATGGTAAATAAATCAGGACTCTTCGTCCATCAAGATTCTCTTGGATTTTCCTTCCTCTGTGTCTTGGTTCCATCCTTGGGCTGACTGCCCTTATGATAGAAAAACAGCTGAAGTTCTAGGCCTCACATCCATATACCCCACTGATCAGGAGGATTCAAAGTATCTCTTCAAGTAGCTTCAGCAGGAACATAAAGTAGCTTTCAGGCTGTCTTCCTGAAAGCCTCTAGCAAACATCTCTTTTTTCATTGATGTGAATTGCATCATGGGCCCTTTCCTGAATTAATTACTGTGACCAGATAATGGAGTATGCTATTTGGAGTAAACCCATCAGTGTATATGCATGAAACACATGGAGTGAATGGGAGAAGGAAGACACTGGAATGAAAACTGTGGTTCTTTAAGAGGAGAAAGAAGGAGGAAATGCCCACTATAGGCTGCAAACCAAGTCTATAAATTCCTTAACGTGTTGATCAATTTAATAAAATATCATCCTTGAAATTACAGGCATTATTTTTTACAATAAGGAAAAGTCATCTAAAATACTTTTCTTCTTATTATTATTGATGTGGAGTAGTATTGTAGTGTACTGGAGATAGATATGCACATTACATTGAATAATGCGAATTATTTCATTCAGTGTCTCAGAGGAGAACATGACTTAGTGGCTAAGAACATGGGCTCCAAAGACCCTGGATTCATATCCAGAATCTTGCACTGCTATATTACTATCTCTGTGATCTTAGATAAGTTTTATAACATAAGTCTTCAATTTCTTCCTCTACTAAATGTAAAGCATCATAAAGTTGTGGGGATTAAGTAATCCATATAAAACTAAACAGTACAGTAGCTGGCTGCACTTCGAAATATTAGCTCTCATTGTCAGGGTCCAATCAGAGTGGGTGTCCTCATCACCATTCAGCTACCTGGAAGTCTGGAGCTCTGGAATCAAACCTCATGCTGCATCTTTGAAAGAAGCTTGTATAACTTGAACATCCATTTTGCTTATTTTTCTGAATGAAATGATAAATTTACCATTTTTTTCTTTCTCACAATATAAATGTAAGAATGAAAAGAAATATAATTACATAAAATGATAATGTTGAGCTAAAGAGGCTGGGCAGAAAAGAGTAGATACTATGTGATTTCATTTAAATAAAGTCAGTAGAAGCAAAATCAATCTACGGTATTAGAACATAGGATCCTGATTAGTCTTGATGCATAGCGGTTAAGTGACTAGGAGGAACTTGAGGGGAGACTTCTGGGCTGGTGGTCATGGTCTGTATCTTGCTTTGGATGCTGGTTATAAAGTATGTTCACTTAATGAAATTTATTTAGTTGTATGCTTATGTTTTGTCCATGTTTCTTTTTTGTTTGTTACACATATCAAAAAATTAAAAGTGAACATGCTTGATTTTGAATCAAGAAATATAGCTCCTTACCTTCTGTCCAGAGTAAAAGTTATAAAAAGATAAGCCAATAGGAACCATTTCTTTGGAGGAAATATGGCCTTATAAGGACAATCTCTCCCATGATTCCATGCTATGAAGGGCTGGCCCTTCATAGCATGAAGTGAGTGATTCATATGTGAGGAGAGGTACTTTCTAGGGGAGTAGAAATTGAATTACCAAACCCTTCTCTTTTGAGGTTGAATTTTATTAAAATCTTTTAAATGGGTGGTATTGGTCCTAATGGAAGACCATTGTCAGAACGTCCTTAAAGTCTTCCAAAGGTTGCTAAAGATTAGGGAAGGAGGGAAGTAGTCTGATAATGGAAACCTGGAAGTTCATGAACATAGAGCTGGGTACATAACCCATCTATTCTGGAACATTTGAGCCATGTTGACTTAAGCCGATCTGTGCATCCCATCCTTCTAACCACAGTGATTGTTTCAGACATGGGTGCATAAACAGATCAGAACAATATTTAAGGTCGTATTTGTCTACCTATCTTGTTAAAAGAAAGATAAAGAAAAAAATTTAATTGTGGAAAATGGCAGAGAAGATATCTCTTTTGCCCTGGATGATGAGTTATAACATGCAAGGTTGATTTGATTATATCCATATTACTGTCACCAGCAGGGAAATTGTGAGACTTCCCTGGAAGGCCATTATATAGATCCTGATGATAAAACCTATGTTATGAAAGGCAGAGTGGGAAGATGGAAAGAAAACTGAATCTTTAATGGCACAGACTCCTTTAATGCTAAAGCCAATTTGAGTAGGTTTTTCTTTCATATATACTGATTATTAATGGATTCAACAATTGTTTTAAATGCATGCAATATACTTTTACCTGATTTCACCTGTATATAAATATTGGCACGGGAAGAAGCCACATAAAATGATTGGTCTGAGTTCCTTAACCCTTGTGAGTAGCTCTGCTCTCATCTCTCCTAACTTCTACCTCTATCTCCCACTTAATTTTGAAGGATTTCCAAAGATTACTGTCTTTACATGTAATTTTTTATATGAGATATACTGTACTTCCTTCATAAAGGGACCAAGTTAAAATTGTCAATAAATGTTGTTGAATAACCACTATTTATTTTAAAGTAGACCTTAATTTCTTTTTTAATTTCAGGAAGAGAGGACTTCTTTTTTTTAAAAAAAATTTATTTTATGTAAATTCAATTAATTAACATATAGTGTATTAAGTTTCAGAGACAGAGTTTAGTGATTCATCAGTTGGATATAACACCCAGTGCTCATTATATTATATGCCCTCCTTAATGTCCACCACCCAGTTACCCCATCTCCCCATCTCCCTCCCTTCCAGCGACCCTCAGTTTGTTTCCTATAGTTGAGAGTCTTATGGTTTGTCTCCCTCTCTGATTTCCTCTTGTTTTTTCTTCCCTTCCCATATGATCCTGTTTTGCTACTTAAATTCCACATATGAGTGAGAGCATATGATAATGGTCTTTCTTTGACCTATTTTGCTTAGCCTAATGCCCTCTAGTTCCAGCCATGTCATTGCAAATGGTAAGATTTTGGTTTTTTGATGGTTGAGTACTATTCCATTGTATATGTATATATATACCACATCTTCTTTATTCATTCATCTGTCAATAGACATCTCAGCTCTTTCCACAGTTTGGCTATTGTGGACATTGCTGCTATAACATTGGGATGCAGGTGCCCCTTCGGATCAGTATGTTTGTGTCCTTTGGGTAAATACCTAGTAGTGCAATTGCATAGGGTAACTCTATTTTTAACTGTTTGAGGAACCGCCACACTGTTTTCTGGAGTGGCTGCATCAGCTTGCATTCCCACCAGCAGTATAAGAGGGTTCCCCTTTCTCCACATCCTTGCCAACATTTGTTGTTTCCTGATGTTAATTTTAATAATTCTGACTGGTATGAGGTAGTATCTCATTGTGGTTTTGATCTGTATTTCCCTGATTCTGAGTAACGTGGAGCATTTTTTCATGTGTCTGTTGGCCACGTGTATGTCTTCCTTGGAGAAATGTCTGTTCATGTGTTCTGCCTATTTCTTAACTGCATGGTTTATTTTTTGGGTGTTGAATCTGAGAAGTTCTTCATAGATCTTGGATACTAGCCCTTTATCTGATAAGACATTTGCAAATATCTTCTCCCATTCTGTCGGTTGTCTTTTTTTTTTTTTTTTTGACTGTTTCCTTTGCTGTGCAAAAGCTTTTTATCTTGATGAAGTCCTAATAGTTCATTTTTGCTTTTTGTTTCTTTTGCCTTTGGAGATGTGTCTAGCAAGAAGTTGCTGAGACCAAGGTTGAAGAGGTTGCTGCCTGCATTCTCTTCTAGGATTTTGATGACTTCCTATAGTCACTTGCTAAGTGATTTGTAACTTGGAAATCTGTAATTCCTAAATTCTAACTATATCAACAACACCATGAGAGATGATTTCTGCTGAATACCATGGAAGTCATTAACAGTTTGGCTTGTCTCCATTTTCAGGTCAACACTCTTCATACCCTCCCTCCTTCTATTTCCAGTATGCTCATGTTTTCCCAGAATAGCTATGAAATCATGTAATTAGCCTCCAAATCAGCAACGCTGACACAGCCATTGGCATTAAGTGCAGGAAAATTGATCAACTTATTTTAAAGAAAACATCCCAAAGGAATCAGGTCTGCTTTCAAATGCTAGGGAGAGTCCAATCTATTAATACTACATTTCTGTCATTACAACACGAAGTAGCTACTAAAAACTGTTCCTACATTGCCTCCAAGAATGCCTACTCTCAGACGTAGGAAACACTCCATTGGTCAGATTTCTGCACTTGCACCATGGTGTGCCCATTACAAAGCCAAAGGAGCTAGATCCAGATGGAAGTCTATAAAATAATATATTTAAAGGAGAAAAGTAATCAGTGGTGAGGTAGGTGGTATATGAGAACAAGAGTGGGGTCCCACCCAAGAGACTTTTTAAAAAGGAAAATAGCATTTTCCTTTGTGATTTATTGTATTGTATAAAATCAACAACTAGCGGTTGCATCAAACATATACAATATTACCCAGCAATACAGCAAGACTCACACATAAGAGTAAGACGTAATGGTGACCTGATTGGTGATATGTGTGTATATATTTGTGAGTAGGTGCATATATAAAGCAAATCAATCCAATTTTCTCAACTGAAAAATACAAATAATAATTGCACCTATTTCACAGTGGCCTTTTGAAGATAAACAGAGGAAAGTATGTCAAATATTTAGTACAGTGCCTATGGCATTAGAAAAGCTTCAAGGGGATGGAGAAGGGAACAGCAGGCACAAGAGCACACAGGCAGTGCCATCCATTTGCTTCCTTTTTCTGCAGTCTGTGGTCTGCTCAGGAGCTGCTCTAAGTGCTTTACATGTTTTAAGTCCTTTCATTCTCACAACATGTACTTTTAACTTTTAAGTATCTTGAGGACAGGTGATGTTTTATGTCCATTTTGCAAATTAAGAAACTGGCACCAAGCAGTGACTTAAGCCTAACATTGCCAAGATTACAAAGCTGGCAAGTGGCATCGCTGGAGTGTCAGTGCACCCAGAGCCCACTGCAAAGTTCTGATGGTTTCTAGGGGTTCCTACTTTTTTCCTAGAAGCTTTCTTTTCCAAAATCAGTCATCTTCTGGATCTTGGTTTGTGAAACTGCTTCAAATTGCACAACTATAGGTTCACAGGAGACCTCTACATGCTTTAACTTTTCTGCCTATTTCCAGGCATCTGATGATTGTAGTTTCTCTTAAGAACTGTTTAGATTTTCTTGTATTTTGAATATTAGAAGTCTCTAGGTCCTATAAATATCATTTAAAAATATTTTATTTATTTATTCATGAGACACAAAGAGAAGGGAGCCTGATGCAGGACCGGATCCCAGGACCCCGAGATCACGACCTGAGGGGAAGGCAGACACTCAACCACTGAGCCACCCAGGTGTCCGGGATCATGTAAATATCCTTTAGAAATGTTGATTTTATTGTTGTTTTAGTAGACATCCTGGTTACTAAAGGTTCAAATTCCAGATCTTGTCTTCTGTGGGCAGTGACTCAATTTTTAGTCTTTACACCTATTTGGAACCCATCCATGTGTGTCCCACCAGCCAGTCTGGGACCTCGGTGGGGCACTATATCTTGGCTGGCTTGTAAAGCCTTTGCTATGCTGTTTGCACATGCATCTCACGGTAAACCTAAGACCTGTGCAAGTTCACATAGGGATACACAGACCCAGAGTTTCTCCTTCAGCTCCCGGCTTTGTGATTTCCTATCTTCCAAGGACACCATTTCCCTGTCCTCTGTCCTTTCGCTAGAAAGCAACAGTTTGTCTTAGAGTTTTAGCCTCCCCACAACCATTGTGCTCTTCCCATCCCTGGGACCCAGGGGCAAGAGAAAAAAAGAATAAAGAAAAAAAATGTGAGAGAAATACCTTGGATTTTTCTCACACTTTGGAGTATGGGTAGCAGCCCTACCCCTGTCTTCTATCTGGAGATAAGGGTTTCCTTTGGGTTTTAGGAGCCTGTAAGACCTTGACTTTCACCGGGCATTTGCTGTGGGGAAGGCAGGGACAGAGAAAAACAAAACAAAACAAAGCAAAATTTCTCCCATGCTCTCAGGCAGGCTACTATCACATCCTGTGATGAGAAATTGTATTTCTCTTGGAGATATTCATGTTCATGTGTGCTGCACAGTAGGAATTGGGCTGCTCTCAAGTCTAAGCTGGGACACTGTTGCATAGGTTTTTCTTTAAGTTTTGGTTTCCTTCCCTAATATGTCTGCTCTTGTTTATTTTCAGAGTTCTCTGATATTGCTCTTTGTATTCTCTTGCAGGACTTTTAGTTATAATCACCAAGAGAACTAGAGTGTAGGGGGCTAAAATGACTTACCTGAAATCAGAAACTCTTTAGTTATCTTTTAAATTGAGGTACCCCAATCCTGTGTGATCATATATTCCATATGTACTGTGATATAAGGAACCTCGATCCCCTGGATTTATCTATTCATTCATTTTTTTTTGCTAAATAATTGAATGTTTACCCTGTTCTCTGCCCTAAAAAGTGTGTTGGAATACATGTATAAATAAGATCAAATGTCTACCCAAGGTTTTCAGAATATGCACAGAAGACAAACTGGCAATTATAGTACAGAATAAGTACTATAGTGGATCTTGAACTTTTTTTTTCAGATAAACCCCAAGCAGGGAACTTTCTCTATTAAAGGCTAAGATCTGATCTCTCCCTCATTTTTCACTTCCTTTGATACTTCCCCATTTCCCTCTCTGCTTTTTTTTTTTTAAAGTACAGTCCTTGGAATGGTTGGTTCCAAGGTAGAACTAAATGTTTTTATTTCACAAAGAAAGGCATATATTTTAAGCAAAATTAAAAGTAAATTCTCACTTTACTGGGTTACTTGAGAGGGCTTTAAAATCTAGATACATCTTTTCCAGTTTCTTCTGCCATCATTATTACCCTTTGGTCTCAAGATCTTATCTCTTGTCTAAGGATTAGTCTCTGAGTTTCACACCTTAAAAATGCATTCTTTCAACCATTGAGCCAATGGTAAGCTATAGCTGTGAGTTCTAGTTTAGCTTGTAAAACTTAGTGGCTTAAAATAGTAAACATTTATTATCTCACAATTTCTCTGAGTCAGATGCTTGATGCCTCTAGTTCTGAGTCTCTGGTGAGGTTGAAGTTAAGCTGTCAGATGGGGCCATAGTCTTATGTTAGGCTTTGACTGGGGAGGATACACTTCTCAGTCACTTCTGTGACTTCTTTGGTTGTTAGCAGGATTCAGTTCCTTTTGGGATGTTGAACTGAGGGCTTCTTTTCTTGTACTGGCTGTTGGTCAGTTCTTTGCTATGTATCTCTAGTTCCAAGCTCTGCATCTCCAGAGGGCTGTTCTTAACATTACAGCTGACTTGCCTCAAAGTGAGTATGTAAGAGAGTATGAGAGAGCACCCAAGGTAAAAGCCATGGTCTTTCTGTAACCTCACCTCAGATCTTAGGCCATTGATTTTATGGCCACTTTTGCCATATTCTATTTGTTAGAAGCAAGTCATTAACCCAGACCATACCCAAGGGGAGGGGATTAGAAACCTTAACTGCCTGGATCAGTGCATTTCTTATTTGCTGTAAATAGGACTTCTCTGTTCTAAGTCATGGGATATTATAGCCTTTACGTGCTGACTCAGAGCATCTAAAATTCCATATTTATCTCTGCACTTTCTATTTTGTTTATTCATCTTAGCCTTGAACTACTTCTTTTCCAATAGGTTAAATTCAATCAAGCTAGATCTCCTTTTAAAATATCCTATAGCAAGTCATAATATACATTCATATAGTAATAAAAATAACCATATTCCTAAAAAAGTCTCTACCATCTTTCAAGAAAGTATGCAAAGTATTTAAGACTTCATATTTATATTTGATTCATATGCTTTGTCTGCCTCTTATTTATTTCCCAGTTACTCTTGGGAGCTGGAGGACACTTTATGATAAAAGAAAATCTTAATCACTCAGGGTCACTTAGGGTATCATTTTTCAGGCCATGTGATTGTGGGAGAACTCTATATAATTTCAAAATTGTGTTATTATTTATGTGTTAATGCATAATTAAAGATGTGCTGATCAAAATCATAGTAAAGGAATTGCTCCATAGAAAATATACATATTCTGTTTCTATTATGTGATCTACACCAATAAGACTATCTCTAATAGAAGAGAATTAACAACCTTATCATTTTAGTTCAGCGTTACATGATTATAATGGGATGCCACTTTTAATCTTCTGCTTATTGAATTTGTGTTCACTTCAGATTTTAATAAGTTATATTCTACAAAATGTATTATTTTTGGTTTTCATATGATTTGATTTTCCCCAATTTTTGAAAGTTTTCAGTTTAACAAGACTAAATTTGGAGCATCCCTTTTCATCTGTTCAGGCAATATTCTACTTGTTGCAAAAGCTAATTGAACATTATGGGCCATATTATTATCACAGTGCTACAGGAGCTCATGGCACCTATGTTGAGAGCCATGGGAAATAAGGGCATGAACATTTTTTGCTGAGGAGTCCAAGAGTACAGAGATAGATTTTAAAGACAAAAAAACTCTGAAATATAATCACTGTACATAGACAATACAGGAGTACAAAAATCAATTTCTCTTAAATCCTAGAATAAAATATATATTTCATTATATTTCATCAAAAATTTTATTCATTGAACAAAATGTATGGAGTATCCCTATGTGCCAGTTCAGAGCTAAGAACTGTCACTTCCTTTAAAGCTCATGGTATGAATTCTTATATTTAAATATATTTGAGGGCAGCCCTGGTGGCGCAGTGGTTTAGTGCCGCCTACAGCCTGGGGTGTGATCTTGGAGAACTGGGATGGAGTCCCATATCAGGCTCCCTTCATGGAGCCTGCTTCTCCCTCGGCCTGTGTCTCTGCCTCTCTCTCTCATTCTCTGAATAAATTAAATAAATAAATAAATAAATAAATAAATAAATAAATAAATAAATCTTAAAAAAATAATAAAATAAAATAAAATAAAATATATATATATTTGAAAGAAAATTCAGAAAAACATTAAAAGACTACAAATAGATAAATAGATTCGAGGTGCTTTTTACCTTATCTCGTTTTTTTTTTTTTTTTTTTTTTTTTAAGACTATTTATTTGAGAGAGAGCAGGAGACCACAAGCAGAGGCATCGGCAGAGGGAGAGGTAGAGGAGGAAGCAGACTCCCCACGGAGGAGCCCTATGTCGGCTCAATCCCAGGACCCTGGGATCATGACCTGAGCTAAAGGCAGTGGCTTAACTGCCTGAGCCACCCAGATGCCCCAGCTTTTTACCTTCGCGTTTGTACTATTCTTTAAATGTCTGAAAAAAATCTGCTAGTATAATATTAATAATCACATAATTATTTCATGTTTCAAATTATTTCATGTTTTAAATTATTAAATAATTACTTCTTAAAATGTTTTTTAAATGTCAGATACCTTTCAACATAGAATAAAACTATTCTAAAAATAAAGCTCATGGTATGATAGAGAAAACAGGAGTAAATGGCTAGAAACAGTGCCATCTTTCTTTTTTTCAAATGAGCTTTTTAAGAAGAAGCCTTTTTTTTTTTTGTAAGATTTATTTATTTCTTTTAGAGAGAGAGTGTACATACACACAAGCAGAGGGAGGAGCAGAGGGTGAGGGAGAGGCACAGAGAGAATCTCAAGTAGACTCCCTGCTAAGCATGGAGCCCTTCCCAGGGCTCAATGTTACAACCCTGGGATCATGACCTGAGCCAAAATCAAGAATCAGATGCTTAACCAACTGAGCCAGCCAGGTGCCCCTAAGGAGTAGTTTTTATTATTTTTTTTTAAATATTGCATTTATTTATTTGAGAGAGAGAGAGCAAGAGTGCACACTAGTGGAGGGGGAAGGGGCAGACAAAAGGAGAAGGAAAAGCAGACTTCCCACTGAGCAGGGAGCCTGACTTGGGGCTTGATCCCAGGACCCTGAGATTATGACCTGAGCTGAAGGCAGATGCTTAACTAGCTGAGTCACCCAGGCACCCCAGGAGAAGATTTTGTTATGAAATATATTGCACACGTATAAAATTTTCACCAAAAAAAAAAAAAAAAAATTTCACCACCTTTTAGTTGACAAAGAAAATATTTAGTATAAATGGTTTAACTACATAAAAATTCGTTAAAACTCTCTCACCAAGGCACATTAGCCACTCTTTTTAATCCCTTCCAAATAACCTTATGGTTGAAAATCCTAATGCTCTAAACCTGTTACTCCCAGATCAAAGACCTTCTGTAGTTCCTCTTTGTTTACAGAATATACCTCAAACTTTTAAACCAAAAGTATGAAGACTTGGGGTCTACTTCTCATAATGAATAGTTGTTACAACATTGTATTTCAACCAAACCATTTTCTTCCTTTATGCTATTTGTCTGCATGCCTTTTCCATGTGTTCTCTTCACTTGGTTGTTTAACTGGTTCTTAACCGGGGCAATCTTATATTTTCCCTTCTCCCCTCATCATGGACATTTGACAATATCTGGAGATTTTGGTTGTCACAACTGGAGGGTACTACTGGCATCTAGTAGGTAGAGGTTGGGGATGCTGCTACAGCGCCCAGGATAGCCCCTCCATGACAAATAATTATCTTTTCCAAGTATCTCTAGTGCCAACATTAAGAAACCATACCTAAATAGCACTTTCCTTTCTCTTTGGGCAAATTCCAAACTCTTTATGGCTACTTGTAATGATTATCTCCTCTATGAAAGCTGGTGTTGTCCTAATCACTCTTGACTTTGTTTTTTTTTGTTTTTTTTTTTAATTTTTATTTATTTATGATAGTTACACAGAGAGAGAGAGAGAGGCAGAGACACAGGCAGAGGGAGAAGCAGGCTCCATGCACCGGGAGCCCGACGTGGGACTCGATCCTGGGTCTCCAGGATCATGCCCTGGGCCAAAGGCAGGCGCTAAACCGCTGCGCCACCCAGGGATCCCCTCACTCTTGACTTTGAACTCTCCTCAGCAAAGTACTTTTGCTTCTTGGCATTTTAATTAATTTATTTAAGACTAATTTTTTAGAGCAGTTTTGGGTTCATAGCATAATTAAGAGGAAGGTACAGAAATTTCTCATATACCTCCACCTTCATACGCATACAATTTCTCTCATTATCAATATCCCCCAACAGAGTGATATGTTGTTATAATTGATGAACCTCTGTTGACACATTATAACATCTGAAGTCCATAGTTTCATTAGGATTCACTGTTGGTGTTGTACATTCTATAGGCTGGACAATTGTGTAATTATATGTATCTATCATTATAATAACACACAGAGGATTTTCACTACCTACTAAAAATGTCTACTTTAGCCCCTAAATCCCCCACCACTGATCTTTTTACTATTGCCACAGTTTTGCCCACATCCAGAATGTCATATAGTTAGAGTCATATAACTGTTAAGTAAATAGTTTTTTTAATTGGCTTCTTTTGCTTAGTACTGTGCATTTCAGGCTCCTCTATGACGTTTCATGACTTGATAGCTCATTTCTTTTTAGCACTGGACAATATCCCATTGTCTGGATGTAGCAGTTTATTTATCCATTCATCTGCAGAAGGACATCTTGGTTGCTTCCAAATTTTGGCCATCATGAATAAAGCTGTGATACTAAACATATCCATGTGCCAGTTTTTGTGTGGACATAAATTTCCAACTCATTTGGAGTGCAATTGTGGGATCATATGGTAAGAGTAGGTTTAGCTTTTCCCATCTCCTTTTTACACCCACTTCTGTTCTTCCATCCTCTAAAGTTCAGCTTACAGTACATCTTCTTCAGGAAGTCTTTCGGATCACTTCTGCTCACAAAATTCTTTCCTTCATTTACAATCATTTTATGGAGGTGGTATGGTCTAGAGCAGTGGCTCTCAAACTTAAGCAGTCATTGGAATCCTAGTGACAGGGCTCGATTAAAACATATTCCTGTGCTCCATTCTTAGAGCTTCTGATTCTGTAGGTCTGGGTAGGAGCCAGGAGTGTGCATTTCTAACAAGTTTCCAGGGGATGCTGATGCTGCTGGCCTGAGAGCCACACATTGAGAACCATGGCTTAGGAAGCATAGAAGACCACCCAGACCACCAGACAGGTCTGGATTTGTATCTCAGTCCCTCTACTTTCAAGCTATGTGACACTGAACTAGTTATTTTACCACTTTAAAGCTCAGTTTCAAAAACAAAAACAAAAACAAAAAAAATAAAATAAAGCTCAGTTTCCTCACCTGTAAAAGGGGAACAATAATAGATTCATTTGTTAGGATTGCACAAAAAGAGACATATAAATGTTGGGAAAACATAAATGTTGGGAAAACAATACCAGATTTCTTTGGTATTGTTTGTTTTGATATTATTGACATGTTTTGAAATTATTTTTATGATAAATACTAAAATATACCAGTTATTATTTTTGTTGTTGGAAAATGAAAAGTCAGAGTATAGAGATTTGTTGACATTCACAGGCCAAAACCAAAGAGGTTAGTAGGCAGCACTTCTCAGATTGGCCTGTGAGCAAACTACAGGGAGAGGTGGAGCAATTGTTTATTATACAGTGCCTGTAAGACCCACTTATGTGTGCATATTATTTCATCCTTAGCAAGAGGAACTGAGGGTGTTGATATGTTACCATCTGATAGAGTATTCCAACTGGGCAGAGCTTCACTGCAAGTTTCTCAGAGGATTTGCTTTTCCTAATGTTCAGCTTACCATGTCTGCTTTTAGCATGGACAAGAATATCTGGTCCAATCTGCTGTGCTCTAAGTGGCAGGGCTGGTTGTTCTTGATGTACCTGGTATAAGTCACAGCAGAGATGGCAGGGGCTGCTTTCCTCACAAGGACACAGTGGGATTGGCAGATGGGATCTTTGAATGTTCTGTCTTGACAGGTCCATCTTGACAATTTCATTCATAACTCTTGGCTGGGCTTGGCTGAGTTTTGCTCTAAGATCTGCCTTTAGGTTGAAATGTCAGTGGCTATAGAGAAAACTCTTTTCATGGCTATGGCAACAGTAGAAGAGAACAAGCAGAAACATGCAAGGCATATTAAGGCCTAGGCTTGGAACTAGCATTTTATCACTGTTGCGTGCCTGTTTTTGTCAAAGCAAGTTTCACGAGGTGAGAAAGATAGTCTGTCTTTATGCTGACATTACACAATCAATCTACCAAAAAACCCAAAATGAATAAAATCTCTATGTGAGGAAAACTATAGCAATTTCAACATAAAATCAAGGTCTGAACAAATTGAGAGGCATACCATGTATTGTAATTGTGTAATTGTAAAAAGTGAATTATTCCCATGGGCCGCCTAGGTGGCTCAGCTGTTGAGGGTCTGCCTTTGGCTCAGGGTGTGATCCTGGAGTCCTGGAATTGAGTCCCGCATCAGGTTCCGTGCATGGAGCCTGCTTCTCCCTCTGTCTATGTCTCTGCCTCTCTCTCTCTCTCTCTCTCTCTCTCTCTGTGTCTCTCATGAATAAATAAATAAATAAAATCTTAAAAAAGTGAATTATTCCTAAATCAATTTATATATTTTATATAATTACAGTTAGAATACCAACTTGGATTTGTTTTCTAGAAATAGACACAATCACTTAAAGTTCAGTTGGAAGACAAAAAAAAATATTAAAAATAGCCAGGAAATTTATCTAAAGGAATATTGACAGAGAGGGTGCCTGGGTGGCTCAGTCACTTAAGCATCTGCTTTCAGCTCAGGTCATGATCTAAGGGTCCTGGAATCTGGCCCTATGTTGGGCTCTCTGCTTTGCTTTTCCTCTCCCCCTGCCTGCGCTACCCCTGCTTGTGCTCTCTCTCTCTCTCTGTTAAGTAAGTAAGTAAGTAAATAAATAAAATCTTAAAAAAAAAAAAAGAATAGTGAAGGGGGCATCCCAACATAGTATGAAACCACTAAAACCCAAGTAATATAGAACTGGCATAAGAGTAGACAAATTGTTCATCCAGATATAGAGCAGAAAACATTAAAATGTAATATATGACAAGAATATTTCAGGGAGAAAGGATTTATTTAACAGTTGGTGCTGGTAAAACTGATTGCTCACCTATAGGAGTATAAAATCAGATTCCTACATTTCATATATATATAAAAGTCAATTTCAGTTCAAATACTTAAATATAAAAATTAAAGTCTTAAGAATTTTAGAAAGAAATTTAGGAGATAACATACAATCTAGGAAGAAAGATCTTATGATGATGATGATAATAATATTATTATTATTTCTAGAAGCTATGTTTAAAAATTGACATATCTGAGAATATAAATATTAAAAATCTTGTATGATGGGATGCCTGGATGGCTCAGCGGTTGAGAATCTGCCTTCGGCTCAGGGCATGATCCCGGAGTTCTGGGATTAAATCCCGCATTGAGTTCCCTGCAAGGAGCCTGCTTCTCCCTCTGCCTGTGTCTCTGCCTCTCTCTGTGTCTCTCATGAATAAATAAATAAAATCTTAAAAAATTAAAATCTTGTATGTAAAATAAATGATAAGCAGTTCCTGCAGATAGTTACCTGACTTGGAACAAATATTTGCAAAGCAGATGATGGATTAAGCAAGGGTTAGTAACTATAATACTCAGCTTTTACAATTTGACAAAAAAGGACAACTCAATAGAGAAATAGATGAAGGATATAAGTCTGCAGTTCACAAGGGCAAATCCAAACAGTTGATAAATATATTAAAAGATGCTCTAATGCAGTAGTAGTCATAAAAATGCAAACTAAATTAACATTGACATATTGTTTTATACCTGCCAGACTGGTATATATTTTAAATGATATAATAACTATTGTAAGCAGGAATTCAGTAGCCAAAAGTACAGTTATCATGCTGGTGAAAGTGAATTTTCATAGTCCACCTCTTTGGTGCCCAACATCACATTTTTCTTTCCATTTATATAACCTCTCATTCTTTTCTCAAAGTCCAGTTCTCTGGTTGATGTTCACCCCATTCCATCAGGTCTTCTTGTGTTTCCCTGGACTAAAGTGAAATACAAATTAAAATACAATATTGTTTGTATTTTATAGAATATTGGTTCTCAACATAATCATGTGTGATTATTAAGAAGTGCCAGGAAAACTACAATAATAATTGTAGGTTTGTTTGGAATGAGATGTTAAAAAAAATCAAACAAAAAACCATCCAGCTCTCACTGGTCCACAGCAAATATCAAATCCTGATGGGTCGGAGTAGCAAGGAACTCTCTCTGGCGTCAAGGAAGTTGCTGCCAATATAGCAGATTCTGTTTCTGTTTTTTTTTTTTTTTTTTTTTGAAATCTCTGTTTCATTCTGCAGCCTCTGGTACTTGCCAGGGTGGGAGTATGGGATCCTTCTTGCCCATTATATTTCATGACCACAGGTGAGGAGGTCAGCTGCCAGTTTTAACAGCTCACTTCTAGTTGGTGTGAGGTTGGGGTTCTTGAGGATGGCTTTAGGGACTGACTAATGGAACCATCAATTTGATATGAGTAGAGTTGGGGGACAGGGTTAGGGACATAGGTGAGAGGTAGGGTTAGGACCAGAAAGGCAAGGAATTTATCTGCTGGTTTCTTTTTTTGTTTTTATCTCTTAGAATACATAACCTTCTTCAAATTTGTAAGTTGTGTTTATTTGGCCCCTCTGTAGAGGGTAGTGGTGGTGGTGGCGGTTTGCAGATCCCATGTAGCTCTTTTTCAGCACTGAAGTAATGGGAAGAGCCAGAGCCTCACTGGGTCCCTTTTTACCTGGGAGGGACACAAGAACTGTGGTGGCTGTGTTATAGAGAGCACAGCAGCAGCCATGCCACTGCTTGGCCCAAGACTGGGTCAGACATTGGTATTGGGAGACACTGCCAATAGCATGGTTAAGTATGGACCCAAGTGCATCATTGTCCCTACTGGAGAAGACAGTACCGTCCACTGCCACTCACTGAGAAGGCTGGGTCTCATGAAACTCCTACCCATCTCATGCACATGCAAATTCCAAAGTGTCTGTAAAAACTGACTACAACATATAACATATAATATTTAATATTTACACAAGTGACTTTTTATTTATGCAGGATCTTTTATTTTGGTCAATTTTAATTTTGTTAACTTCATTTAAGAGCTGGTGAGCAGGGTCATAGGAAGTCTGTAGTTCAGGCAGAAGAGGGAAGGATAAGCACAAACCCTTTCTTAATTGGGGCTTGCATAGCCAGGAATGGACCACTAAATGGACCAAATATATTAACTTGGTGGTTCTCAATGTTGGGTCAGAATCACCTGAGAACTCTGCATACAATGCAGATGTTCAAGTCTTATCCTACTTCAGGGAGCCTTTTGTCTTTTATTAACTCTTCAAGTAGTACTCCAATAGGTACTCAAGTTTCAGTTCTCCTTGCATGAACTCATTATACCTAAGGTATATATCACTGCTCTCTTTATATAATTCCAAGCTGTGTTTCCCAGAAGTTAAATGATTGGTTCCAATTGGGCTGGAAGATAGGGAGGAACTTTTAAAAAGGAATTTCTACCTGATTTGGTGGGGAGTTTAGAAGCTTGGAAACCTTAGTTACTGTTAATATGACACTGTTCTTGCTCATTTTGGTGAGGACTGGTGACATTCCAGGTAAGCTTAAAAGAAGTGTTGTACACTAAATTAAGAAACAAATATTCTCCGTGTTTGTTTGCCACCTTATATTCTTAGCCCCCACCCTTTTTTTGTTAAAAATTTCAAATATTGGGATGTCTGGGTGGTTCAGAGGTTCAGCATCTGCCTTAGGCTCAGGGCGTGATCCCAGAGTCCTGGGATGGAGTCCCACATTGGGTTCCCTGCATGGAGCCTGTTTCTCCCTCTGCCTATGTCTCTCAGGAATAAGTAAATAACATTTTTTTAAAAATTTCAAATATTATATGCACACAGTTAAAAAATAAAACAATAAAGAAAGAGTTTGTATTTCATATTAGATGTTTCTAATGCACCCTGGGGACTGGCATGGGGAGCGTTTGTGTACTCTTTAAGATATGTAACTCATTTTGGCTTACCTCCCCTGACGCTCTAACCTTAGCTTCATTCGTTTCCCAGAGCATACAGAATAAAATGTAAACTCCTTTACATGATCTAAAAGACTTTTCATGATCTGGCCCTGCCTGCTTCCTTAACTTTTCCTACTGTCTCTTTTAGCCCATTTCACTTCCCTGGCTTTGTGTTGTCTGAGGGTCTTACATTAAATGATTTCTCTCCCGGATCTAGTCTGGCTTTCAGGTCTTTCCTCAGCCTATTTATACACTTTATCTGTTGGTGTGGTTTATTTTCTTCACGGTACTGGTCACTCTCCAAAAGTGTCTATCTTTTAATTGTTCATTTTATTTGTCTTCTACGCACAAGTAAATTCCATAAGAATGAGGACTTTGTCTTTTTTCTCTAAGTTCCCATAAAACCTAGAAAAGAACAGTGCCTGACTCAAAAGAGGGTATAATGCATATTTGGAATGAATGAATACATTTTCCCAAGGACACACAGACACACAGACACACACACACACACACAAGCATGTGCACACACACAAAGAAATTTATGCCAATAGGATCATGTTATCTTTAAAAATAAAATTAATTATGTATCTTTGAGATTTTCACAGAAAAACAGACAGATCTACCTAGAGGTTTTTTTTTTTTATGGCTTAAAGGTCTTCAGGATATAAAATTTAGCTAAAAATAAAAAAGCAAATGGCAGAATGTAATACTATTTTGTGGATGTACTGTGATTCATTTATCTAGTACCCTATTGATGGATATTTTGCTTTTGATTCCAGGAGTTTGCTGTATCAAAAATGTAGCACATGAATACAGTCATGGTATCTTGTAGTATTCTAGTTTCTCTTTTACTTTAAAATTTTTAATATTTCAGGTGCATACATATTTGAACATCATTTTATCAGAATCACCATATTATGTGACTGTAATTATTGGTGGGGAAGATATTATTAATTAAATTAATACCTGGGGATTTTCAAAAATCAATGAGATGATTCTTAGAAAACATTTTTTTTTTTACTTTAGCTTCAGACTTACTGTAAGTGATATTATTCTATGTGAGATGCCAATTTTTAAATGAATTTCCTGGAAAAGAAAGAAGTATTTCCCTTATTACTCTGACTTTTGAGATGATAGTAAGAGTCAGTTAACTTCTCAAGTGTAAAATTCAACGGGGCCCATGGCTGCTGACCCATGAGAAATTTCAAAAGGCTGGCTAATGCATTATTGATTGTGCTTTTCTAATTAGTTCTAGTAAGTGGGCAGTCCTTGGGATGGGGTGGAGGGTACAGGTCATATCATATGTCCCCTTGTCTGCTCCACCAGTCTTATTAATCTAGGGCTATCAGGTCATGAGGAACACAGACAGCTTTGGTAGCAAAAAGGTGCTAAAATTAAAATGGCTAACTTGAGGATGGTGCAAGGCAGGGAGGGAGAGGCAGTTCCTCCAGCTGAGCTGTGTGGTTGAGATAAGATGTGCTCACACAGTGTGTTGATAGACTCAGGTGTTGACTAGCCAGTAGAACCAACACCTGCCTCACTCATGGCTCCTTCCTTGCATTACAATTTGTCTTTCAAGAAGAGATTAATAAGAGAAGGGGAAGCATAGGTGCCTCAGGGCTGTTTATCTGATACGCATATCCTATATTAGTGTTTCCCAAAGGGTTACTTTTATACTTTGTGTACCTCTGGACACACTCCAGTTCATTAGTGTTTCTTTTAAAGGCATTTCTGTGAGCCTAAGTGAGGCCTCCTGCATTCTGTTCCCAGCCCCAGTCTCTATCTTGTCACATTACCACCCTCTGGGCAGCCACAAGCTATGGTAGTGAGAAGTAATGACCAGCTCCTCAAGATCTGGCAGGACCTGCCCTTTCTTAGTGGTAATTCCAAGTCTGTTTACACACGCAGTGCCAGGAAGAAAGAAAGCCAAGAGAGAATCTGTGTGCGCCTTATGCACTTTAAATGCACAGTGAATTCTCATACTTTTAAGTGTGGCCAAATGAATATTTTGAGCCTTATCAATCTGGTTAGCAATTCCTCTTTCCTCAGGGAGAAGAAAGGGTTTGGCATAAGGTGGGTAGAATGGCAGATGTATTTTTTCTTCTATGTCTGGATTAAGTTTAAAAAGAGAGGTTTTCCAAGTAGAAAAGCTAGAATTCAGTTTAAGCAACAGAAGTCTGAAGACAGGGTCTATTTTGAACCCACCTTGGTCTGTTCCTCTCCTTTTTGTTTTTTTGTACTGTTTTTAAATAATTTTGATTTAAAGAACAAAATCTTGGGAAGTCCATCTATAATCTAAGTAACATACCTGTTGATGTGATGTTTGGAGTATTCTTATCTATCTGGAGGCTTTTACCTGTGCTAAGGGCTAAGACTCTATGAGATGCTCTAACATCTCTGAAAGAGGATGAGGTCACTGAGACCTCGCATTCCCCAACCAGGACGGTATCTCAGAATTGCAGATAGTAACAACGTTGTGAGATCCCCCTTTCCCCACCCCATCTTCTATATCCTAGTGTTTACTATAGCAGGTTGTAATGGTAATTAGTGTGGTATTGAATTTTAAGGATGTAATGAAATGTGGACAGGTTCTTAACTCATATATGAACTTTGCAAGAATGTGTGCCTTTGAGCTGGTTTTGAGCATCTCATTACATAGACCCATCATGCCAGTAGGCTGAATTGCATAATAGTCCTAAAGGTTCTACCCACCAGAGGCTTGTCTATGTTTATATTGTATTCCAGAGGACTCTGGAAGGACCTGATACTTCGAGAGAAAGGGCTGGTTGTACTGGTAGTGACTGTAGGCATTTGTTCATTTTTTGTTTGGGAAAACTGCATTTCTTTCACCAAGATATTTGTAATTCTTTTAAAATGGCACCTACTCATTAAATGATAATGTCATGATTTCCCTTCCAAATAGGAAGAATGAATACAATTTTTTTTCTAAAGAACCTATAATTAAAGTTAATGATTTGTAGGTCACTAATTACTTTGCTGCCAGTGGGGAAGAGTGGTAGGATCTGAAGGTCCAGGACCTTACTCTCATAATTATAGATATATTCCTTCCAATGATAACAGAAAAATTGTTTGTAAATGTTATAAGTAGTTGAGTAATAATTAAGGCTCTGTAGTGCATTATTTTGTTTTCTGTAAGTTTCCATTTTATCAAGTTGTTTTGTTTTGTTTTGTTTTGTTTTGTTTTTTAAGCTAGATACACTTGTACTTTCTTATTGAGTAGTTTCCACCTTGGGTATGGATAGTCATACCTCTTCTAGAAGGATTAAAGAGGTAAAGGTGACAGGAAACAGGTAGATTGAGTTACATAGCCCTCTTTGCAAATAACAAAGAGAACAGAGGGAATATATAGTCCAAGGATGGATCTAATGTTCCAAGTAAACATTTATTTCTGCTGTGAAGTTGTAGATATCCCATCAGAGAGCACATTTCATAATGAACAGATGTCTTCTCTATTGCAGTACATTTTAACTTCAAATACATATTTTATATTTAATTTTTGATTGTGTGATCTATTTCAAAGCTCCAAAATGATTCCAAAACTGTTTTTCACTACAAGATTTAAATAATAAGTTGTGTATCTCTGGAAGGTTAGAGTCAAAGAGTAAGCCAGGCACTGGGAAATCACAGTAGATAGTGGTAAAGTGATTTCAATTCATGTGATAGAATTCTCATGCTCTGACCACAACTAAATCGAGAGATGGTGGCATAATGGAAGGAGGAAGTAGGTATGGTAAAATTGTAAGGAGCCAGTGATGATGGGAAAGAAGACTATGTTAAGTGTGGACATTTCATTTTCCTATCCTGAGAATTCTAGAATGATGCCTTCTAGAAAATGTGCAAACAATGATTTGGAGGATGACAGCAATAAGACTTCAGTGATGACAAAGCTTAATACAATTCAGCATGGCACAGATAATTGAATATGCATAGAATATCATTTAATACATAGACCAATTTTTCCTGAGAGCTACCATGTCTAATTTCATTTTGTCATGAAAAGATGGCAATAAAAAAAAAAAACAAATAACAAGGAGATATACGTGTTTGTCATTCCTTCTTAATTTTGTTACTGTTTATTTCCACAAATCCCCTCAAAAAGGGAATGATACCACAGCATGATTTGAGATCTCTCAAGCTTTGCATTTCTTTCTCCCATTCCTTTTTTTTTTCTTTTTTGCTTGGGCTTAGGACAGCATCAGTTAATACTCGTTGTTTATCCCTTGAATTAATTATCATGAGTTACAGAGACAGAAGTTCTGCTATCTGTTGCACGTCATTAAGTGGCATCATTAAAACATTAAATTATATCAGGGTGAAAAACACTTGTGAGTTCTGCTCATTTATATACAATCCTTGCAAAGAACAACCATCTGTACAAAGATTTTGATGAGGGAAGAGAAGAAAAAACTATAGACCCATTTCTCCTAGGGTTCGTGTTGTTCACTGACTTTTCAACCCTTCTTTGCTTCCTTTTGTTCCAGAACCTGAGTTATAAGAGTGAGCAATAATGGACTGGTGAATAGGCAATCTTGAGGTGCTACACATCTCTCAGCCTATAAGGTAATTGCTTCTGGGTAGGTACAGAATTAATAGCCAAGATATTAATTGGATGGGCCTTTAATCCAAGATGACCAGTGTCTTTATAAAAAGGGGAAATTTGGAGAAACACACACCATGTAAACATGAAAACAGGGATCACATTCATGCACCTATGAGCCAAGAATCACCAAAGATTTCTAGCAAATCACCAGAAGCTGGGAGAGAAGCATGGGACATATTCTGTAGCATAGTCCCCAGAAGGAACCAAGCTTCCTACCATCTTCATCTTGGACTTCTAGAGTCTAGACTTGTAATACAATAAATCTCTTTTAAGCCATCCAGTTTGTGGCATTAGCCCTAGCAAACTAATACACACGAGTAAAGTTAATCTCTGTTTCGTTTCTCTTAAACAAGACTGGAAATGGGGTGAAGCAAATGAAACACTTGCCTCAGCACATTTAAAGGGCACCATCACACACACACACAAAAGATCCTTACTAATCAAGATAAATAGTATCTGAATGCAATATTTTAAAAAACTGAAAGTAATGCAAAAAATCAATGCCAAAAATTCTCAAAAGTTTAAATAGCAACAGGATCAGGAACAGCTTCATGCTACACATATTGGAGCATGAGGCAAAGAAATGAAAAAAATAGTAATACTATGTTCATAGTGTTCTTAAAGAACACTAAACTTATATCTAGGGTTTACTGCTATAGAAAGTATCACATTCAACATCTTTATACATGTACACTTGTCTAATGATTTCCTCAGGCTAAATTATTAGAAGTGGAATTATTGGGCCAAAAATTGTACAGATTTTATGATTTGATACTCATTGTTAAAGTGACAAAATTTTGCTTTCCCTATTGGTTTATGGAAACTTTTTTCTCCTGAGTATGATTTGGTGTTTTGAATGTTTCACTTATTTTGGGAATTGCCTATTCATGTTCTTTACATATTTGTTTGGGTTGTTCATCTCTTTCAAAGTGTTTTATTTAAAGAGCTCTTTTACTAAAGGATATTATCTGTATATTAACTCCTAGTTAATATTATATATATCACTAAAGTTTTCTCCAGTTTATCAGTCCTCTTTTAACTTCATTTATGTTTTATCTTAACCAACCAGAAACCTGAGCATAGGTGGAAGAGGAAGTGACCGGAGTAGAGAAGATCCTTTTTGTAAGGTCACAAGCAGAATAATAAGCAACAAGGGTAGGCACTTGAGGTCAGGAACAGGCCAGAACAATGAAGAAGAGTTTTTTACTTTATCTCTTCACTCCTGAATAGCTGAATACAGGTATACCCAGTACATGCATACTGACTCATTGGCACGGGCTAATAAATTCTGCTTTTTTTTTTTTTTTTTTTTTTTTTACCTAACCCAATTTGAGTTTAATTTTTGTAATTTGTACCCAGAAAGAGTCCTGATTAATCAGGCCACATAATTCGGGGAAATGTTTTTTTTTTTTTTTTTCTGTTAAATACAAGGAGAGATTTCCAGGGAATCTGAAGAACTGAAGAAGTAGTAGACTTCATTTTCCTGATTTTGGAGGGTAAGGTCTCAGATGGTGTTCAGATGGGCTAATTATAAATGGGAAAATAATTCCAGGTTTTTGACATCAGAGTTATGGAGGCTTTTAGTATTTACACATATCTAAAGCTCAAAGTGTAAAGGCTAATTTGGAACTGAGGGTCAAGACTTTTTTTTTTACTCTCATGGAGCTTTCTGCCTCCAGGGAGAAAAAGTGCTCATCCTATTGACTTTAAGCATTCTGGTTTTGTGGCAATTATTTTTTATTGTATAATACTACATTGGCATTTGTTTTTTTAATGCTTTGGTAGCATTACTAGGGGTTAATAGGAGTCCTCCCTTGGGACATGGCAGGTACCAGTGATGGAGCTATTATTATTTCACTCCAAATTGAACCTTCTCTGTGCTGCTCAGTGATGATGTAGCTGGGATTTTGCAGGCTACATTTCCCAGAATTCTTTGCCTGTTAGGCACCTCAAGCAGCAGGCCCTACAAAGAAATTGGGAGTTAGGACAGAAGGGATTTTCATCCTGCTTGCTTGTTATTCCTGTTAAAAAGGCCCCTACATCACATTTTGTTCCAGTCTCCATTTGTGTTTGTACTTTGCTTGTGTGTCTCCTTGGAGGTACCTGGAGCATCCAAGTTTCCCTCCTCTGAGCTTCTAGGCTCTGATAATCTAAACATTTGTATTCCCCTGGCCTAAGGGGTGGCAGCTACACTTAGGATCTCTGTTATTTCAGGGTTTCTATTTTGCTCTTGTATCCCACAAACCACCTGTGTAATCGATTCCTTATATTTAATTCTCTTCCAGATCCTACTATGTAATAATAGGAATGGTCTCAGGAAACATATCCTAAAATATAGAATTCTGGAATTGGTTCAGTTATGTTCTTGGCCTTAAATACACTGCTAAACTCCTTGGCCTGGAAAAAAAGTTACTAATCATGACATGCATTGGTATCACGATTAAGTAAATGAACTCTTGTGGTTAATTGTTGAAGCAAATGCCTTGGCGACCAAGCAGCTATCTTACTTTTTTGTTTCCTTTTATTTCAGTAAGAATGAAAACTGCAAAAACTAGAAGGTAGGGTGACTGCTTTTGATTGCACTGGTGAGTTGACTGAGAGAAAAATGACCAACTTTAGGCCTTTAAAATTTCCACTAAAGACATTGTTAGGTAAAAATCAGGGTTTCTAGAGCATCCCTAAAAGATTCTCTTATTTTCTGTAGACAATGAACTGACTTTGCTGCAGATTAGTCCATAATTTAACTGGGTAGGTTGCAGTTACAATATCAGTTGGATTTATAACCTGCCAACTTCTTACTTGAAAGATTGGGAAGAAGTGGGACCTGGAATGGGGTATCTGTATAAACTCAAAGCTGAGAGTGTTGAATCCCTGAGGTTTTTAACACTCCCTTGCTAGCAAAATCAGCTACTTCTGCCTCACCTTGTCAAGAACTACCAACACCACCTCGCATGGCCTCTATAACTTGAGTCAGAACAAATACAAGGTAGTGTCAGGAGGGTGTAGTTATGCTCAAAATAATTGCAAAATTTCATTATTATGTATTGGCATAAATGTGATGAATTTACGTGGGAATGGGTTTTCTGGTTGTTAAATTAAGATAGATGGAATATAACATTGTATTAGGCTAACTTTATTGATGTGAGTTCACAGAGAGTCTGTATTTAATGTATTCGCTCAAGCAGCTGAACATATCTGTAACAGTTTGCTTGGTTGATTGACTGACACTTGGGCTCATTGATTGTGTACGTTCAATGAGGTTCAGATGTCAAAGCTTCTGGGAGCAATGTTGGGGAAGAAATAACAAAGGTTTAGACATTGCAAACTTTGGAGTAGATTAATCATAGGCAGCCTCACACTGCTCCACCCCCTTCTCTATAATACTAGAGAGAGCCCAGTGATGACTTTTTTCACTAAGGCATTGAGGGATGTATTATTGAGAGGAGCTCCAGTGTCTAAAAAACTGCATGACTGTGGTAGCTGTTCTCTGGAGGCTTAGGATACGGCATCAGAATGCTTTGACTCTCTTTACACAGGAAGACAATGAAGCTCCCCAAATTTAAGCTTGCTGGGAAAGGAAGTGGAACCATAACCTGTATCTCTTGACTTCTAGTCTGAGACCCCTTCATTAAGCATCATTAGGTTCAAATCCATTAGTGCTTTTCTGGTATATACTTCAAGACTCAAGGTTACTTGGTTTTATATGTGTATATTCATGCACACTTGTTCTCTTCCTCACATATGACTTATGGGGAGAAAATAATGAGAAAATCTCATAACATGCAAAACGAAATGCAGCAGTCTATCACAGTAGCTGCCACTTGAGTTTTTATGCTGCTGTCCAACTGCAGAGGCAGTGCTGAGCAGTTGTAGGAGATATTGTGACCTGCAAAGCCTTAAAAGTTTACTATCTAGCCCTTGATGGGAAAAGTTTGCCTACCCCTGCCCTAAGAATAAAAGCACTTACGATAAAGCTTAAGTTTCGTGTGATCACTCTTCTTTTTTATCAGCATAAATTTGGTAATATTGTGTTTCCATGTTTATAGATTAATTGTAAATTTAAATAATCTATGATTTCTCTAGTCAGTAGGAAAGATGGGGCAGTTTTTCCAGAAGACTGAACAGAATGACTGTCTCCTAAAGAAGGTGAGCTACTTGGTATCCCCCGTTTTTATTTTTTAAATGTAACTAAATTAATTAATTTAAAGATTTTATTTATTAATTTGAGAGAGAAAGAGAGTATGAGCAGGGAGAGGGGCAGAGGGTGAGAGAAAATCTCAGGCAGACTGCTTGCTGAGTGAGGAGCCAGATGTGGGCCTTGATCCTACAACCCTGAGATCAAGACCTGAGCTGAGATCAAGAGTTGGATGCTTAACCAACTGAGCTACCCAGGCACCCTTCGTTTACCTTTTCACAGATGAATTTTAAAGAGTATAAATACCAGAGAGAACTTTCACAGGTCACTGGTAAAATAGCAAAGTTGCCTCCTGATGATTAAGAGGTAACTTTGCTTTTCAGATTTGCTAACATTCACTATATATATATTTTTAAAGATTTATTTATTTGTGAGAGAGAAAGAGAGAGAGAGCAGGGGAGGGGCAGAGGGAGAGGGAGAGAATCTCAAGTAGACTCCCTGCCAAGCATGGAGCCCCACATGGGGCTCGATCTCACAACTCTGAAATCATTACCTGAGCTAAAACCAAAAGTCGGATACACAACTGACTGAGCCACACAGGCTCACAACATTCATTATATTTTTAAAAACCCTCTTTCAACATAACTCTGTAGACCAATCACCTAAAGACAATAATGGTTAATTGTCAACTTGGGCTCCTTTAGAATATTAATTTTAATTGAAAAGTGCTAAACAAATATAAAAATAGATGCATTCATTATTTTCTAATTGTTTCTAGCTTAGCATCATATGTAATATTTATAGAATATTTAGTCAATAAATAATTAGTTATCACTTGCCTCTTTTTTTCTTGAGGAATGTAAGATTGCATGTATTTTCCACAAGTTGAAAAACAAGTTCATATCCAGGACAGGCCATTATTTCCTAAATTACTGAAGTCATCCCGGAGATGAAGTTGTTTTGAGATGATTGATTTTTTTTTCATTATCCCACGAGCCCGAATATTTACTGCTATGTTCCTTTTCACCATTCGTATTTTAAAAATCTCTCAGGGAAGTAGAAACATAAAAAGCCCCCAGGACCCATCTCTGTTTCAGTGCTGCTGTGACACACACTCTTGTTTAGCTGCTGTCTTCCCTGTGGAACTGCATCAATGCTTCTTGGTCAGATTTGTCTTCCAGAGAGACTTCATGTGGGAATGCTTCCCAATGGAAGAACAATGGATAATGTGTCAGTCTGAAGACTTACTCAAACACCTTTTCTCAAGTGATTAAACAAATATACTGACTGAATAGTGATTTGATTCTTTCTTCAGCTTTGCTTCCTTCTGCTTCAGTGAACACTGTATTAGTATCCTATTGCTGCTGAAATAAATCACCTCAAGTTTAGTGACATAAAGCAACACACATCTATTAGCTTATAATTTTGGGAGGTCAGAAGTCCAAAATGGTTCTCACTAGCTTGAAATCAAGGTTACTGCAGGGCTGTGTTCTTTTTTGGAGGCCGTAGGGGAAGATCTGTTTTCTTGCTTTTTCCAGGATCCACTTTATTCCACTTGCATCTTCAAAACCAGCAATGGCCTGTCTTTCTCACATAGCATTCCTCTGACGCCAATACTCTGGGCCTCCCCCATTTAAGATCCCTTGAGATTACATTGGGCCCAGTATGGATAATCCATGGTGAAGTCTCCCAGGTCAATATCCTTAATTTAATCACAGCTTAAATACAGCTCAAAGTCCCATTGGGTATGTGAGGTAGTGTGTTCACAGGTTCTGGGGATTAGGATGTAGGCATCTTTCTGGTGGGTGCGTTATTCTGCCTACCACAAGCACTTTAACTCAAAAGAGTAGATAATGTCTGAAATGGAACAGAATCATTGGGGAGATTTTGTTTTCCTGTTGCTATTTCTCAATCATACTTGTTTCCTACTTCAGCTGTTGCAGTACAAAGTACATTTTGGGGATAAAATTACTGTTCTTGCATGCTCCTTTTCAGGGCTGGCCTGAGGCAAATTGTGAACCCACAAATCTGTTTGGTCTGTCTATCCTGCAGCCCCTCCCCCGCACTGCACTCCCCTCTGCCCTGCACCCTCCCTAAGTCTTATTTCTTCCTTCCCAGAACTCTGCTCTCTTTTCTTACTCCTAGTCTTAGGCTAATCCTGATAAGGTATTTTGTAATAGGAACTTAAAAAATGATGTTCATGCAGATATTTTCATGTTATTAAAAGGTTTTAAAAATCAAAAGACTTCTAAATCTTTAAGACACAGAATGGAACTATAAGATCCAAAATTGGTAATATGATGATAGTAAATTATATTCAAATATTTATTCATCATATGCTACCCTAGTTGCTGGGGGGAATTCAGAGATAAGAAAAGCTCAGTTCTCAGTGAATTGTTAATCTGGTCGATTGAAAATTCATATTATTGGATCAGAGGACTTTCAAACCACCCATGTAAGTTCTAGTCCTTTGTAGCTGTACTATCATTCATACCATTAGGGTTTAAAAACTAGAATTTTTCTTTATGGAATTGCTATCGACCTATATTTACCAATGGTTGCAAATTCACTAATACAAATGTGCCAAGGGAATGTAGCCCTCAAGTTTCTTATACCTTCTGATGACAGAAGTTGGGGAGGAAGGGGTAAGAACATAAACTTCAAATTTGCCAGTATATAATATCTTCTGCTTTGAATATTCTTTTCTGAATGATTCAGAGTCTTAGATTTATAATTTATTTCCCTTCCTTCTATATCTTTTTAAAATGGTATCTTGTTGTATTTGGGGATGAGGCTTATGTGACCACATGATTGCAGGAGGCTACAAGGGCCTGTGGATTTTAAGTGGTCTCTGCTATGGAGTGGCCATTCTGGTTTTCTCCCTAGACTAGTATCTGCTGAAACATCCATGTGGTCATTTGAATACTGTGCTGGCATATATCCTGGCTCCCAGATGTATATTTCTAGAAGTGAAATCTCCACATATTGTGGCTTTGCTATCCCAACTCTACGCTTTTGCTCGTCCTCCAGCTCTCAGAACTCATGTCCTTTTATCTGAGCATACAGAAACCACTGGGTGTCTTTGCACCCATTGTGTGGGCTGTAGGAGACATGAGTGCTGTTTCAGGCCTACTTAGCATCCTTCACCAATGAAGTGTTATTGCTTCTGCATCATGCTGGATGACGCTGTGTGTGGCACTCTAGGGGCATAAACTCTCTCAAGTGTTGCAGGTAAGATTTCCAGGAGACACACTCTGAGGTGGAGATTTGCATGCAGAAGTTTGGTGAGAAGGGCTCCTAGAATTTACACATGGGTAGAAGCGGCGGAGGAATGATCAAAGCAGGATTGAAGTGTGACGGAATGCCACAAAATCTCAGCCAATCCTGTAGAGAATCTTTGAAGCTGAAATAAACCATAAAGATGTCCTGAATTAAGGCAAGGGGGCTAGGCACCTTATGTAGACTAGTATTGGATCAATATTAGACTTGTATTGACCAGTCACTGGATGAAAATTGCTCCCTGCCCACCTGACCTGTGGGGACATTCCCTTGGGCAGTGCAGCTCTTTTCAGCTGAAAGCAGTTCTCTGAGAAATATTTAGCTGTAAACTGTCAGACATCAATACTGCCACCATCTAGGGAAATGAGTGCATTAGTCTTGAAAGAGGGAAGAACTGGGAGCCATACCATAGCATCCACTATCCTGGGGAAGCATGTCATTAGCTACTCCTGACTCCCAATTGACATTCCTGGGATCGGATCCCCCCTCATTCATATGGATATTTCTTTGTGTCTCCATTTCCCTGCTCTGTCCAGGCATTCTGCTCTGAGAGGGAAAGGAAGGGGCATAGTTATTTGATGTTTTTTCTTCATTTTCTTGTCATTTTATTTTCTACACTCTCCCTGGACACTGAGTGTGGGCTTTCTTTTGTCCTCCTCCTCTCTTTAGTGGACTTCTCATGTATCATGTTGTCAAGAACCATGATCTGAGCTTTTACCCTGCTCTCAAGCTAGGAAGTTAGCTTGCCACGGTTTCATGGCATCTGGCAGAAGACATAAGACTCCGAGTCAGAGACAGGGGGCTTTATTACTCAAGACATGTGAAGTAGTTTGAACTTCACGTTAGTTAGCCCACTCTCCACTTTCTCCAAATCCCACAGGAGCAATGTTGATGGCTCTAATGAGTGCTATGTACACAGTGGATTTATGTCACAGCTGAGGAACTCCAAGCTTAGGAGAACCCCAAATCTGCCCAAAATTTGAACCAGAGGGAGACATTATTTTCATTTTACTAGATAGCAAACAACCCTATCCTATGCTCCATAGGGACATACTCTTTCCATCTTTTAAGACTGTTCTTTGTAAAGTATCCTAGAAAAGATAGTCCAGAATAGAAGACTGTCAGTGCCTCTACTTACAAGATGTGAAGAAACGTAAAAATTCACGGAGAATTGTCACCCAAGCCACACATTCCTAACCTGTAAGCATTTTTTGACAGCTCAGCCTTAAAGATAGAAGGTGTATTATTTCTACATTGTAGAAGAAATTATGATCAGAGTCTTTTAGGCTTGACTATTGCTATAAGAGCTTCAGAATGCTAGATACTAGGGATTATTATTGACAAAATATACTGACTTGATATTACCCAAATAGTGCCCAAATTCTCTATTACTTTCGTATTCTTATACCTTTTCTATTTATTTTTTTATTATTATTTTTTTACCTTTTCTATTTAGAACTTAGGAAGATTGCAAGTGTCTGATGTTTGTAAAATAGAGATATTTTCTTGTCTAGGACCATGATCTAAAGACTATATGTTTTTAGATTTTTATTTAAATTCAATTAATTAACATATAATATATTTTTGGTTTCAGAGGTAGAGTTTAGTGATTCATCAGTCTTTTATAACACCCAGGGCTCATTACATCACATACCCTTGTTAATGCCGATCACCCAGTTACCCCCTTCCCTCCAACGATCCTCAGTTTGTTTCCTATGATTAAGAATCTCTTATGGTTTGTCTCCCTCTCTGATTTCACCTTGTTTTATTTTTTCGTCTCTTCTCCTATGCTCCTCTGCTTTGTTTCTTAAATTCCACATATGAATGAGATCATATGATAATTGTCTTCTCTGATTGACTTATTTCATTTAGCATAATACCCTGTAGTTCCATTCACGTCATTGCAAATGGCCAGATTTCTATTTTTTTTTTGATGGCTGAGTAGTAGTCCATTGTATATATATATACCACATCTTCTTTACCCATTCATCTGTCAATAGACAGCTCTTTCCACAGTTTGGCTATTGTGGACATTGCTGCTATAAACATTGGGTTGCAGATGCCCCTTGGGATTACTCTATTTGTATCTTTGGGGTAAATACCCAGTGCAATTATTGGGTCATAGGGTAGCTCTATTTTCAAATTCTTGAGGAGCCTCCATACTGTTTGCCAGAGTGGCTGTGCCAGCTTGCATTCCCACCAACAATGTGAGAGAGTTCCCCTTTCTCCACATCCTTGCCAACATCTGTCGTTTCCTGACTTATTCATTTTAGCCATTCTAACTGGTGTGAGGGGATATTTCATTGTGGTTTTGATTTATATTTCCCTGATGCCAAGTGATGTTGAGCATTTTTTTCATGTGTCTGTTGGCCGTGTATAGGTCTTCTCTAGAGAAATATCCATTCATGTCTTCTGCCCATTTCTTGATGTGATTATTTGTTCTTTGGCTGTTGAGTTTGATAAGTTCTTTACAAATTTTGGATACTAGCTGTTTATCTAATGTGTCATTTGCAAATATCTTTTCCCATTCTATAGGTTGTCTTTTGATTTTGTCGACTGCTTCCTTTGCTGTGCAAAAGGTTTTTATCTTGATAAAGTTCCAATAGTTCATTTTTACCTTTATTTCCCTTGCCTTTGGAGATGTGTCTAGCAAGAAATTGGTATGGCCAAAGTCACAGAGGTTGCTGCTTGTGTTCTATTCCAGGATTTTGATGGATTCTTGTCTCACGTTTAGATCTTTCAACCATTTTGAGTTTATCTTTGTGTCTGGTATAAGAGAATGGTCCAATTTCATTCTTCTGCATGTGGCTGTTCAATTTTCTCAACACCATTTATTGAAGAGACTGTCTTTTTTCCAGTGGATATTCTTTCCTGCGTTGTTGAAGATGAGTTGACCATAGAGTTGAGGGCCCATTCCTGGGTTTTCTATTCTGTTCCATTGATCTATGATTCTGTTTTTGCAAGAGTACCATCTTGTCTTGATGATCATAGCTTTGTAATACATCTTGAAATCTGGCATTATGATGCCCCAGGCATTGGTTTTCTTTTTCAGTATTCCCCTGGCTATTCAGGGTCTTTTCTGGTTCCATACAGATCTTAGGATTATTTGTTATAACTTTGTGAAGTAAGTTGATGGTATTTTGACAGGGATTACATTGAATGTACAGATTGCTCTAGGTAGCATGGACATTTTAACAATATTTGTTCTTCCACCCCATGAGCATGGAACGTGTTTCCATTTCTTTGTGTCTGACTCAATTTCTTTCATGAGTGTTCTATAGTTTTCTGAGTACAGATCTTTTGCCTCTTCGGTTAGGTTTATTCTTAGGTATCTTATGGTTTTCGTATAATTGTAAATGGGATTAACTCCTTAATTTCTCTTCTTTCTTCTGTCTCATTGTTACTGTACAGAAATGCAACTTATTTCTGTGCATTGATTTTATATCCTGCCACTTTGCTGAATTCCTGTATGAGTTCTAGCAATTTTGGGGTGAAGTCTTTTGGGCTTTCCATATAAAGTATCATGTCATCTGTGAAGGGTGAGAGTTTGACTTCTTCTTTGCTGCTTTGGATGCCTTTTATTTCTTTTTGTTGTCTGATCACTGATGCTAGGACTTCTAGTACTATGTTGAATAACAGCAGTGAGACTGGACATCCTTGCTGTGTTCCTGACCTTAGGGGAAAAGCTCTCAGTTTTTCCCCATTGAGAATGATATTCACTGTGGGATTTCATGGATGGCCTTTATAATATCGAGGTATGTTCCCTCTATCCCTTTATGCTCTACTTTGTCAAATGCTTTTTCTCTATTGAGAGGATCATATGGTTCTTGTTCTTTCTTTTATTAATGTGGTGTATCACATTGATTGGTTTGTGGATATTGAACCACTCTTGCATCCCAGGAATGAATCCCACTTGGTCATGATGAATGTTGGGTCCTAGTGGCTAATATCTTGGTGAGAATTTTTGCATCCATGTTCATCAAGGATATTGGTCTATAATACTCCTTTTCGGTGGAGTCTTTGTCTGGTTTTGAGATCAAGGTAATTCTGGCCTCATAGGAAGAGTTTGGAAGATTTCCCTCCATTTCTCTTTTTTGAAACAGCTTCAGAAAAATAGGTGTTAATTCTTCTTTAAATGTTTGGTAGAATTCCACTTGGGAGGCCATCTGGCCCTGGAGTCTTGTTGTTGGGAGGTTTTTGATTACTGCTTCAATTTCCTTGCTGGTGATGGGTCTGTTCAGGTTTTCTATTTCTTCCTGTTTCAGGTTTGATAGTTTATACATCTCTAGAAATGCATCAATTTTTTCCATATTACCTATTTTGTTGGCATATGAGTGCTCATAATATGTTCTTATAATTGTTTGTATTTCCTTGGTATTGGTTGTGATCTCTCCTCTTTCATTCATAATTTTATTTATTTGGGTCCTTTGTCTTTACTTTTTGATAAGTCTGGCCAGGGGTTTATCAATCTTATTAATTCTTTCAAAGAGCCAGTTCTTAGTTTTGTTGATCTGTCCTACTGCTCTTTTGGTTTCTATTTCATTGATTTCTGTTCTAATCTTTATTATTTGTCTTCTCCTGCTGGGTTTAGCCTTTATTTGCTATTCTTTCTCCAACTCTAAAGACTGTATTTACCTGAATTGGCAAATTACTTTTAGGAGTATATCACAGCTATGTTTTGCATCTTATTTTGACATGTAAACTGTCAGGTAGTAAAGTAATTCATGCTATTAGTCGAGGGTAATTAACATTAGCTGCTGTAACAAACAATTCCCAAGTTTCAGTGGCTTAAGACAAAAAGTTTCATTTCTTATTCACATCACAGAACAAAGTAGGTCAGCTAGTTCTCCTGGGGATTTTCCAACCCCCCCACCTACCCCCCATATTGAGTCAGGGACCCAGGGTCCTTCCATCTGGTGGCTCTACTTTTCAGTAAGGCTTCCAGACTCCTTCAGAGCATACCCTCCATTTGAGCAGCTGACTAACAAAGAGTTTTGAGCATCACATGGGATGTTTTAAGAGTCAGGCCAGAAAGTGAGGTATAACACCATTCATATTTCTTTGGCCCAAACTAATTATACAGTCTGACCTACATGCAGAGGGTGGGGAAATATGGTCTTCCTATTGTCTCTGTCATATACTTAAATAAGAATCTGTCGGTCAACAGTATTTATTGATGATCAGCTTTTGCATGTCATTGTATTAAGCAATCATGAAGGTGAGAAGAGAGTCAAAAGTTCCTATGCATGGATATAGAGAATTGGTTCAGGCAAAAGTCATTTTTGATTCATTCTTTTTAATCACTTAGTAATAGGTTAAGTCCAATGCTCCATTGCAGGTTAGTTGGTTGTTGTTGTTGTTATTGTTTTGAAATTAGGGGCATATTTAACTCTTGGAAGTGATGTATAAATTATAGTGTGTGTATTAGAAAACATGTTTCCTGAGTTCAAATATTAGGTACCTAGATCCCTGGTAGTGATTGCAAACATTCCTCCATGTTCAACAGCTGAGGTAACAGAAGAGGATTGGCAGAAGCAATATAGGGAATTGGGTATGCCAGTAACATGCTAATTCTTTAATAAGCATAAAGAAAGATATTGCATGTTAGGCAATCAGTGGCAACCTAAAGGAGGGTGGGATCAGGACTAGGCACCTGGGTCATGAGAAAACTATATAAACAAACAGGAAAACAGTGACAAGACATGATGATTGTCATTAAATTGTCAAGCACTGTTATATAAAATAAGTGCAATTATTGAACATGTAATGATGTTAATAGCTAAAGAAAAGAAAATGTAAGTTTGAAATTACTATGACCTCTTTTTTTGTTGCAACAGACACAAACATATTTTCAACAGACTTGGTGACCTTGTAATTATAAGATGAAAGCAAATAAGTGGCGTGCATTCTGAGGCCAATTTTGCCTCCCTGAACCCCAATTATTATTTTTAAATGATTCAGATAGTCAAGTAGCCCAATGATAGTAGTAGGAGATTGATATTTGTTAAATGCATGTTGTATGTTGGGAACCACACTGGCACTTGAAAAAAATGTTGACTATTTAATTCTCATGAGGATGCTCAGAAGCAGGCATGATTTTCCCTCTTTTAACAGAAAAGAAAACTGAAGCCCAATGAAGGACACATGATGAACTGTGGAACTGGAACTAGAAACCAAGTCTTTGGACAGGGTTCATTGCTTTCCATTATAATAGTGACATAAATTTAACCGATTACTGCCAACAAGAAATGGTTGATATTTTGAACAATTTATAAAGTGATGCAAGGTAAAATAAAAGATTGCTTAGTTGAACTCTACAGAAAAGATGAAAGAAAGGTGACATATTGAAACATATTGATTTGACATCACAAAAAAATATGTGTACCTCTCACTCTATCGTTCATGCTCTCATTCTCTTTTTCTTCCTTTCTAATTTATATATCATCAATTTCTGGAAAAGGATTGATGGAAGTTCTTTGGCTGACTCCCAGGAAAGTAATAATGTAGTAAAATTATTTTCAAATTCCTAGCTAGATTGCTTGCCTCCAGATTGTGAAGAACCAACAACATTGCTTATAGAAAAATAGCCATGTATGTCATAAATGCTTTTATGCTTTATATGACTGGAATCATATTATTTACATTCTCTATGGTCAGCATTTATTTACTTATTTATTCTTTTATGGTCAGCATTTATGTCTGATATTATGTTCTTCATATTCATCTATGTTGTTCTGTGTAATCTGTAGTTTAGTTTTTACTGCTGTATGTGAAATTCCATTGTATATATAGACCACAGTTTGTTTATCCTTTGTGTTGTTGACAGACATTTGGGCTGTTTCCAGGCTTTGGCTGTAACAAATTCTGGTGTGAACATTCTTTTACAAGTATCCTAATGCACATATGCAAGTGTTTCTGTAGGGGACATATATTCTTAGGAGTATAATTGCTGGGTCATAGAGTAAGGGCATCAACTTTATTGGATAATGTCATAGTGTTTTTCCAGAGTGAATGTTGTGCCAATTTACACTCCCAGTAGCCATGTAACAGTTTTGATTGACTGAGGTATAGTTAGCATACAGTGTTACACTAGTTTCAGATATACAACATAATGATTGGACTAGTTATGCTATAGTCATGTAACAGCCATATAACAGTTTTATTTGCTCTGTAACCACATCTTAGATTTGTTTTTGTCAATTGACTCTTGCCAATGTGGTAGCTCAGTGTAGTATGTATGTATGTATGTATGTATGTATGTATGTATTTTTAAGGCTTTATTTATTGAATTGAGAGAGAGAGAGAGAGAGTACATGGGTAGGGGGAAGAGCTGAGGGAGAAGCAAACTCCCTGCTAAGCAGGGAGCATGATGCTGGGCTTGATCTCGGGACCTCAGGGTCATGAGCTGAAGGCAGATGCTTAAGGAACTGAGCCACCCAAGTGCCCCAGTGTAGTTTAAACTTGCATATCCTTGAGTAATAATGAGATTACACATGGTTTCTTAGGCTTTTTTGTCATTTATGTTTCCACTTCTATTACTTTTCAAGATTTTTGTCCATTTTCCATTGGGTTTATTTGTCTTTTATCATTGATTTGGACAAAACTTTTTAAACATATTTTCTGGACACTAATCATTTGACAGTAATTTGTGAGACAAATATTTTCTTTCAGTTTATGATTTATCTTCTCAGTTTTTAATGGATTTTTTTTAGTAAACACAAGCATTAAATTTTAATGTAGTCAAACTTACCATCTTGGGATCCCTGGGTGGCGCAGCGGTTTGGCGCCTGCCTTTGGCCCAGGGCGCGATCCTGGAGACCCGGGATCGAATCCCACATCAGGCTCCCGGTGCATGGAGCCTGCTTCTCCCTCTGCCTATGTCTCTGCCTCTCTCTCTCTCTCTCTGTGACTATCATAAATAAATAAAAAAATTAAAAAAAAAAAAAACTTACCATCTTTTCTTATATAGTTTGTACTTACTATGTCCTAGTTAAGAAAGCTTTTGTACTCTGTGGTTGTAAAGATAGTCTCCTACCTCTTCAAAAGTGTTTCACTTTTTTATACATGATTTTCTTAATATATAGTGTACTTTAGAAATATAATTTTTTTCATATGGTTCACAAATTAGTATACACCAAATTGAGGTGTACTTTCATATATCAAGTTTTATGACATATAACTAAAACGTCACTCCCCATTTTTAGAACACTTTTAACATGTTATTATGGTTATGATTAAATATGTTTTCATTGAAAACTAAAGTGTGGTTAAGGTAGATTAATCTAGGTCTGGTGATCAGGAAATAGGAAGGGTGTAAAAGGTAGCTTTGAGACAGGGAGACCAGTTAGAAGCTTATCACATTTAAGAAAATGAAGCTCTGAATCATGACAGTGACAGGGTAATGGAAAGAACAAAAACGTGAGAAACTTTCAGAGGAAGAGCTGAATGTATTTGGTAAACACATGAATATGGAAAGCAAAATAAGGTAAGTGTAACTACAAATTTTGGTGTTAGATAACTCTGGTTTTAGGAAAAACGATGACTTCAATGTTTAACTTATTAAAATTGATATGGTGACAGGTATAGATGTACAAAGCATTTTTACATAATAAGTCTGTTGGAAGGATGCTTTTAATAAACTTTGTTAGTTTCTGCATGTAAGTATGATGTTCAGTGGTAGTTGGCAGATCAGGTGAAGAAATTTTGCTAATTAAAAAATATCAAGCCTGAATCATTGGGCTGGAACAAGAAAAAGGAAAAGGAAAAGGAAAAGGAAAAGGAAAAGGAAAAGGAAAACTTTATTGAGTTTTTAATTCCAACTTTAGTGTTTTTAATTTTGAAGTGTCCTATGTAGTTCCTTCCTCCCTCCTTCCTCTCTCTCATTGTCTCTTTTAAAACCAGTTTAATCTTTTTAAACAAATGTGTATGTATGTATGTGTTTATTTACTATTTATTTGAGAGAGAGTGAGAGAGCACACTCATGCACAAGTGGGGCTATGGGTCCGGGGAGGAGGGCAGAGAGAGAGAGGGACAAGCAGACTCCCTGCTGAGCAGGGAGCCTGTTGCAGGGCTAGATCCCAGGACCCTGGGATCATGACCTGAGCCACCCAGGTGCTCCAAAACCAGTTTAATCTTTACATATTTTCTTCTATTTTCCCCTTTTATCTTTAGGGCTCTTTTAATTTTTAAAACATATTAAGTATATTTAATATTGTCTTCTAATTGCAATATCTGAAGTTTTTGCACATCTAAATTTACTGTCTTCACTTCTACCATCTTCCAGTCCAGGTGGCATGGTTCCTCATGCATCTTGCAAGTTTTAACTGTAAAATCTTAGTTTTTGGAATTTTATCTGTTCAAATTTTTCAAGTCCTGTATTGGGAATTCATACCTCCAGTGACTATTTGCATTTGCTTTTGCCAAACATTGGGGAACTCTACTGACATAGAAACACTTTACATTTTCTTGCTTGAGGATCTTTTTTGTTTTGTTTTGTTTTTTTGGTATTCCCAGATAGTATGACCTCCAGTGAAGGCCAGCTTGTGGATACAAATTCCAAGGGAGGATTTAATGTTTCCTTCTACCCAATGCCACATTTTATAATAGGCAATTTTCCTTGTTGTCTCCTGGATTTATTTTTAGTTCACATATACCTGGAGGGTTTAGGACTCTGGGGTACCTGATTTATTAAGGCATCTCCTATTATATTCCTCATCTTGGTAAGGTGCCTCTTAGGATTTATCTCCTGTTACCTATAAATATAGAAGCTCAAGTTCACCTTAATTGGCAAATGTCCTTAAAGTGAAAGCCAGATTCAAAGCTCAGGTTACCTCTCTGGATTCCTGTATTCACTTAGTTTTTGGTGTCTGAGATCCTTACTTTCTTGCTAACATAGGGATATATTTAAAATTTTTAGAATTATTTTAATTACTTTCAGTAGGAGGGTTGATCATGTGTCAAGTGTGTCATGTTACTGGAAAATGGATTTCTTAGGGTCTTTGAAAATAACTTATTCCTATAATAAAGTTGCACAGGTATGAAAAGAATGGGGATATCTTTATGAATAATACATAGTATAAATATAAGATCACAGGCTAAACACTTATTCAGTTATTCAGTCTTTAACACATATTCACTGAGTATTCTGTGAGGTGCTGTGTTACACCGAAGAAGATACCAGTAAATATACTGAAAGGTCCCTGAGCTTCAAAGATTGTTTATACCATTTACAGATACAATGATAAATTTCATAAAGATGGTATAAACTAATTACTCATACCCAATTGGGGAAGTGAAGCAAATCACTGCACAGAAGGTGATTTTTTGGGGTGCCTGGGTGGCTCAGTTGGTTATGCATCTGCCTTTGGCTAGCGTCATGATCCCAGGGTCTTAGGATGGAGCCTGGCATTGGGCTCCCTATTCAGCAGGAAATTTGCTTCTCCTTCTCTCTCTTTCTGCTGCTCCACGTAATTGAGCTCTCTTTCTTTCTCTGTCAAATAAATAAATTAACAATAACAAAAAAGAAGGTGATATTGTATCTTAGTAGATAGGGTAGACAGAGGGGGATGAATGGCAGTTCATTCTAGGTAGAAGGATCAAAGAGCATGAACACAGGTGTAGAGATAAAAAAGCATGGAATGGCTTTAGATAACTATATGCTTCAATGGATCATAGTGATTTTAAGGAAATGGTTAATGATAAGAAGGGCCATGAATTCTAGGCCAAGCAATTTGAACTTAAATTAGTAGGGGGCCTGAGTTATTAATAGATACATACACCTCTTGGTTTTATATAGTTTAAAATATGTTATTTATGAGAGGCGGATAGTGGTATCAAGACTTACTCAGTTAATCTCTTGTAATTATAAATAGGCATGAATAAGGATGGATGAAGTATGGGAGTATGAGGCAAGCAAAATATGGATATTTTATTTTATTCAGGGTTTCTTTTTTCAAAAAAGATTTTATTTATTTATGAGAGAGAGAGAGAGAGAGAGAGGCAGAGACACAGGCAGAGGGAGAAGCAGGCTCCATGCAGGGAGCCCGACGCGGGACTCCATCCCGGGTCTCCAGGATCAGGCCCCAGGCTGAAGGTGGCGCTAAACCGCTGAGCCACCTGGGCTGCCCTAGAAATTTTTTTTTTCTAAGCAGTGTTAGAAAGTTATAATGTGAAAAAAAAAAAAAAAAAAAAAAGAAAGTTATAATGTGAACAACATTCTGCCATCATCAGAAACCCTGAAGGGCAGCCCGGGTGGCTGAGCGGTTTAGCGCCTCCTTCCGCCCAGGGCCTGATCCTGGAGACCCGGGATGGAGTCCTGCGTCGGGCTCCCTGCTTGGAGCCTGCTTCTCCCTCTGCCTGGGTCTCTGCCTGTGTCTCTGCCAATCTCCCTCTCTCTCTCTCTCTCTCTATCATGAATAAATAAATAAAATCTTTAAAAAAAAAAAAAACCAACATTCTCTAAATCGATTTGGAGCAACATCTTGGTATTTCCTTCCATGAGTTAAGATTCAAGCCTGAATCATAACTCTAAGGACATAGTATTTAGGAACTAATATTTCCCTAATATTTTAAAGAGAGAACTGGGCTGGTTCTTGCTCAGTTTCAGTCATTTTATCTTTTTTTTTTAGGTTATGATAGTCATTTAACAGAACATCTCTATAAATTTCTTAGGTCAACTCATTTTGCTAATAAGAAAAAGAATCATTAAATGCCAATTAGGATTTATGGTATCAATATTCAAGGTCTATTTAAAAATGCTAAGGATCATAAAATTATCAAAGGAATACTAATAGGCATACTACAAATGGCTAATGTAATTTTTATTTCTGAACTGAGATGAAAAATGAGAATGTGTCTTTCTCCACTTCAGGACCAAAACCTCATTAGGCTCTGGTCAGCCTGTGGCGAAGTGACACAGCTGAGGCTTTCTCAGGCAAAATACATTAACATTACAAATGAAAGTTGGCCCAAATCTATCTCAAGCAGCATTTTCTCTCAGAGGTATAGTAAGAATTACATTAGCAGTGCAGTTATTAAGCTCTGTTGAATAATTCTGTATTTTAGAAAAGGAAAGTGACCTTTTGTATCTCTCAGAGGGGTAATAACCATACAGATATATTTAAGATAAATCTAATTGGAATAGGACACCAGATTTACAAAAATACGTGGGAAAATTTGGGATTCAGTTAAAAAATATAGAGTATGTGATACAAAGCATTTCACTTCCTAATCACTTTGTCACTTCCTAATCAAACAACTTTATCTTCTGTTATAGGTTGTAGATAGGGAATGGAGGACAGAAAAACACTTGAAAATTCTCCATTTTGTATTGCTTTGAAATATGGGCACAGTTTATAGCCTAAACTCCACAATAATTAGCATAACTATTGTCTCTCTTCAACTGTTAAAGTTAGATATTTTTCATATTTTGATATACTTGAAATCTGGGTGTTCCTTCAAAAGCAATATTAAAAAAGAATATGCCCCATTTCCTACCTTTCTTAGTGGTCATTATCTTTGTGAGTTGTAATACCGTCGTATGTGGTGGGATTCAATGCTTGAATTAAGTTTGAATCTGTAATGTTGCTTTAAAAGTTTAAAAGAAACAACACTGTAATACAGAACTGAAAGAAAACATCATTTTATACAAAGAACGACTATTAAATGGCAAACAGTGAAATCCAAGGTAGTAGGAAACTGCCAAATCTATTGGCCTTTCAAAGCCAGGAAAGATTATATGACAGATTTGTGGTCCTAAAGGATTATTACTCAGGTGCCAAGCATCTATCTATCAAAAGCTTCTGGATGACTCTCAAGAGAAGGCAATTCACTTACAGCGATGGGTAATTCAATTAAGGAAAAAAGTGAAACTATAAGCTTAACCAAATAGGAAATGCAAACAAAACTCTAAAATTATACTGTCAATCTTAAAGATACCCAAGAGCCAAGATCACAAGCATGGATTATAAAAAGCAACATACTGTCTGTCACGCTGCCTGACCAAAATCAACTCAGAAGACTCAAAACCAACCCAGCAGACTGAGTGGGAAGACACTGGAACTCAAATTGCATTTCGATGATGCAGAAAGGGCTGCCTCCAATTACATGAATAAGAATGTAGTACCATCAGTATGAAAACAACTTAACACATAATTTAGTGTTTTGTTTCTGAAAACATATTAAATACTTAGAAGCAGAAATAGTAATCACTAAGATCCAAGATAGGTTTACCCTTTCTAAATTATTTCACACTAATATGATATTCTTTCTTGATAGGGTCGTTAAGTTTGAGATGGGGTCACAAATATATATTTCAGTAGAACACTTAACACACTTATGGTATTCCTGTGGACAAAATGAAGAAATATGGTGCAGATTAGACAGTGTATCAGAGGTTGAATGACTGGGTAGATATGGTCTGATGAGTGAATTGATGGCGTCTGGAGAGAGGTTTTGGGTGGTTTGTGGATAACTCTTTCCTAGGCCTTATTCTATGCAATGTAATATGTTGGTAACTTGAATACATGGAAACCTTTCTCCTAAGACTTGCAGTTGTAAAAAAGAAGCAAGTATAAAAATACTTTAGATCAAATCAGTATCTCTAAAAAATTTTGACACAGTAGAGGGATGGATGGAATCCAGTAAGATAAATTTCATAAGAGATAAATATAAAATCCTGAATCTGGAATCCTGTTCCAATAAGCTAGTTCTTAATTTCTAACCACTTTGTTAAACATCTCTCAGCCTCAGTTTCCCTATGTGTAAAATGGGAATAATAATATTAGGTATTTAACAGTTTGAGGTAAGGTCTCAGAACAGTGGTGGCCCATAGTATGTGCTCAATAGATGTTAGCTACTACTTTTCCAGAAATCCTGGGATAGAATCCAAATTCTGACACTTATAGGTCACCTGAGTGGCTTAGTGGGTTGGGTGTCTGACTCATGATCTCAGCTCAGGTCATGATCTCAGAGTTGTGAAATCAAGCACTGATTTGGGCTGCCTGGTTAGTGGGGAGTCTGTTTGAAACTCTCTCTCCCTCTTCCCCTTCCCCCACTTGCATGCATGTATGTGCTCTCTCTCTCTCTCAAATAAATAAATAAATCTTTAAAAAAAAAACAACAAATTCTGTTACTGATAGGTTATCTGAACTTGGGTAAGATACTTTTCTTTCTAAGCCTCATTTTCTTTACTTGAAAATGGGGATAAAAATAGTACCTGCCTCCTAGGTGATTGTCATGACGAGTAAATGAGATGATGTATGTGAGGGCTTCTTTGAGGTTCTTGGCACACAGTGAGCTCCTAATGAGTGGTAGTAATTACAGAGAACATTAGTATGACTTGCAGAAATTCTACCTGGAATGAAATTGCAAAAATAGAACTATAGCCTCTCTAGAATAAGGGAAATTATACTTCTCTATTATGGAGGAAATCTATGCTATTACCTCACTTTAAATGCAGACTTTTAAGAGGAATATTGGAAAACTGAAGTGAACATAAAATCAAATAATGTGCAAAGTGATGGCAGCAACTGGAGATGCTTATTCTGGAGAAGAGAAGATTGTAATAGGAAAAAGCTTTTTGAAGGGTCTCCATGGGAAGAGGAACCTTGTGGGCCCTGGAGTTAGGATTATGATAATGAGACGGTTTTTTTTTTTTTCTTCCCTGAAGGAAGACTTTCTTCCTGGGAGAGCTCTGTAAAGGTAGAATGGCTGCCTGGGAAAGGAGTGATTGCTCATGACAGAAGTTTTTTTTTTTAAGTCTGAAAAGTCATTTGATGGAGAGTTGCGGAGATTCAGGGATTCAGGGATTCAGGGATTTGAGATGGGATTTGGCTCAGTGATCTTTAAAGGCCAAACCTCTCTTAAGGTTCTGTGGTTCTGCAGCTGTTGACTTCTTTACAGTGCTTAACATTTAAAATCTTTAAAAAAATCTGTGTCCAGTCACCCAGTCTTCTCTTTCAAAAAACTATTTGACTGAAGCATCTCACCCAAAGACAGAATTGCATATCCCTGACCTTTAAGGGCTAAATTTATTTCCTTCACGGCTCTTATCTGTAGTTTCTGGGCAAATGGATTTGCAGAATCTGCATGTGCCAATCATACTTGCATTTCTTTTAAAATAGGGAAGTTGATAAAATGGTTAAAGAATTGTCAGGTCACAGGATTTCTGATGGCTCAGTTTTAAAAGTCAGCAATGATTTGTTCCAAGTAATGTCATTATTAGTTAATAGACATGCAAATATTGGGTATGCAATTCACAAGCAAGCTTGTTATTGCAGAGAATTCTTTGAACAATGAGTCTCATAGGAAGAAGTTGTATTGACATTTACTATCTCATTTAGTATAATAGTCTGCTTCCACGTAGTTTAATTTTTCTTTGATTTTTAGTTTATGCTTTATGGCCTTAGAATTATGTGTTGAAAAACTCAGACTATCTCTCTGCTTTTATATCAATTAACAAATAAATCATGTGTGGCTCTGAAGGACAATGGAAAAGGGATTTTTTTCCAACAGATATAACCTCATGGTATACATTGCCTGGAAGAAAATGACATGATGTCTTATCTATACCAGTGCACGGGTAATAGCCAAAAATTTGGCATATGATGAAGGAATTGGAAGAAACAATATTGGAGGTTTGCTGATAAAGTGTATTGAGGATGAATCATGTAAATGAATCTCAAAAAGAGCCTACTGCATTGGAATATGAATGGCCCATGTGAATTTTCACCAAGTGTTCAATAACCGAGTGAACCAAATGACTCACTCTGTTGAGTCAACTCCTTTCTCTGGTTAAGGCACTGTGTCAATGAGCTCATAAACAATGGTGCATTAGAGCAGTGATGAAGACGGTACATGTTTTAATAAAAAATCAATTGCCTGTCTCCAAGGCTGACCTGGGTCTCTTACGACCGCTGAATGCTCAATCTGCCAGCAGTAGAGACCAACAGTGAGCTCTTGAAATTGGATGATATCAAGAGGGGACCAATCTAACTGCTGGTTGATTATATTGGCGTCTTTACATTACAAAATGAATAGTGCTTTATCCTCACTGAAATAAATGCTTAATCTAGACTGTTTTCTCGGTCCAGTATGCTGCTTCTGTTGACTTAATGACTTATTTATGTCATGCCTTTTTTTTTAAAGATTTATTTATTTATGATAGACAGAGAGAGAGAGAGAGAGAGAGAGAGAGAGGCAGAGACACAGGAGGAGGGAGAAGCAGGCTCCATGCCGGGAGCCTGACGTGGGACTCGATCCGGAGACTCCAGGATCATGCCCTTGGCCAAAGGCAGGCGCTAAACCACTGAGCCACCCAGGGATCCCCTATGTCATGTCTTATTACACAACACAATATTGCTTTCTCAAACAATATTACTTTTAATCAAGAAGTTCATTTCACAATGAAATAATTCAGGTCAGTGCCCGTGGCTGGTTATTTCCACAAAACATTGACCTAGAGCACCTAGCTTATGATATAGCAGAATAACGGAAGGAACTGATTTACTGTGTCAGCTGGTAGACAGTACCTTTTGACATCAGAGTGGTGGCCAACAGGATAAAGCATATTCTCCAAACTAGTGACTAATATATGATAATGTTTCTTCCAAAACCAGACCATGTTGGTCCAGAAATTGAGGAGTGAAGTAGGGGTAGTATTTTTCATCATTACATTGAATGAACAAAGCGCAAAACTTTTCCTTCCCAAGTCTGTTCCTTTAGAGGCTGCTAATTTGGAGGTCTTAGTATTTAGTGGAGAAATATTCCACCAAAGGAGACTATTGAACTGGGAGTTGAGATGCTAAGATGGCCATTTGGCCTTTTAGGGCTCCTCCTGACAATAGACCAGGAGGCAAAAAAGAAAACAAAAAAGTTTACTATGATTTTCATTGATGGAGCTCAGGAATGCCTCTGGAGGGCCTCCTAGTATTGTAATATATACTGATAAGAGTTAATAGGAGATTTCAGCAACCCCAGTTAGGGTCACGAAAGTTCAGACCAGTCAGGAATTCAGTTTTGGATTGCTTCGCCAAACAATCATGATCAGCTGACCGGCTGCCTTAGCATAAAGGGAGGTGAAGAAAGTTATACCAAAGGTATACTATACCAAAGGTAACATTGGAAGCAATTGCTGAAATGAAAACTATTGTCCCTATTCATATTTTCTTGTTTCTGTATGTATGTAATAATAGTATATTGTTTTTCCTCTCTTGTTTTCTTAGTTTTTTTCAAATTTAATAAATATTTAATGTCTACAAAACCTAACATTGTCAACTTTAGTGGTTTTAACTTTAGTAGTCACTGGGTTGCACTATATTTTTTAATTAATTCTTCAACATACAGTAAAATTGACTTGTTTGGTGTTCAATACTATGAATTTTTTATTTTATTTTATTTTATTTTATTTTATTTATTTATTTTAAAGATTTTATTTATTCATTCATGAGAGACAGAGAGAGAGAAACAGAGACATAGGCAGAGGAAGAAGCAGGCTCCCTGTGGGGAGCCTGATGTGGGACTCGATCCCAGACCCTGAGCCACCCTGGCATCCCAAATTCTATGAATTTTAATGCATACGTCAATTTGCGTGACCACCATTACAATCAAGACACAAAACAATTTCATCACTCCCCCAAAATCTCCCTTGTGTTATTCCTTTTTGTCACCCTTCCCTAATACCACTGTAATTCCTGATGATCACTGATTTGATTTCTATCATGATAGTTTTGTCTTTTTGAGAGTGCCGTATAAATGGGATCATACAGTGTGTACACTCGAGACTGGCTTCTTTCCCTTAGCATAAGGCTTATAAGAGGGACACCTGGGTGGCTCAGCGGTTTAGCGCCTGCCTTGGGCCCAGGGCGTGGTCCCCGAGTCCCGGGATGGAGTCCCACATGGAGTCCCACATGTCTCCTATAGAGAGCCTGCTTCTCCTTCTGCCTGTGTCTTTGCCTCTTTCTGTGTGAGAATAAATGAATAAAATCTTTAAAACAACAGAAAAAAAAGCCCTATGAGATTCCTCCAAGTTATAATCATGTTATCGTTCCTCTCTTTTTATTACTGAATAGCAACCCCCTTGTTTTTAATATATGGTGGATTGGTGGTAGTTAACTTTATAATTTACCTGATAGATTTCAGGATATCAAGGTGGGATTGTCACCGAGTTAGAAGAGGAATGAACATCCCCCAGAGATGGAAGTTTTAATGTAGGGGGGCGGGTGTTTCATAGGTTGAGTGGCAGGAGGGGGAACTGCTGCAGAAAGTGTACTTTGACTCACTTTTACCCGATGTGTCCTACTTCATGTCTTCCTGAACCAAAGAGGTGAGACAGCTAGCCAAAACATTCCCAAGACTCCTTTGTAACCAGATTGTACACTAAAACTAGATTTTTGCCAAGGAAATGGCCTCACATGAGATTCAGAAGAAGGGGGTGAGCAATGTGAAACAGCAGCTGTGTGAGTGTAGATTAGTTCTTCCAGCTGACAAGGCAACAGGGCCATTTGGGTCTTCTGCTCTAGTTGGCACAGAGGTTTGGATATTTAGGGTTATTATTATTATTTTTTGGATGTTTAGTTTTTAACATCACATGCGCTGTGTGGTATGTGGAGGCTGCAGTGGAGTTCCCACCACAGCAGTATTATGAGATGGTATGGTATCATTCCTAGCTGTGGAATCCTCCTGGCTGTGTAAATCCAAGCACTGTTCCCTGGTCCCTCAAGACATTTTGCAAAGTACCCAATACTGTGCACTAAGTTCCTTTTTCTTTACACTGGATAAAGTGGATTCCATTATTCCTGACTCATCCTTTGTTTCTCAAATTAAGAATTTGAGGATTCCCCTCAAATTCATCTTTGGATGAATTTTAGAAACTATTAAATTCATTGTTATGCATCTGAAATATTTCATATTAACAGTAACAAACTAATTGCTCTCATTTATGAAAATCTCATAATGTATTCATTCATGCCACCTATGTTTATTGTGTGCCTATGTACTAGACCTGGAAACACAGCGATTGAAGGCAAAAGCAAAACCTATTTCCATGGAACTTCCATTTTAGTGAGGAGAAATAGACAATAAGTAAAATAGGCAACAAGCAAGATGATGACACTGCCAGGGAGAAGAGTAAAGCAGGAAATGGGTAGGGAGAGTCAGGGATGTTAGAAACGTGGCCAGAGAGGTCTTTACTGAGACATTTGAGTAAAGAGGACATTTGAGTAAAGACCTGAAGAAGAAGGAGAATTCTGGGCAGAGGAAACAACAAATACAAAGACCCTAAGGTAGAAGCACATTTGGTTTGTTGAAGGAACAGCAGGGAGGCCAGTGTGGCTGGCATACAGGGAGTGAAACTTAGAGGTCATAAAGTCAAGTGCAAACAAAGGAACATTTTGCATTAAAGAGTAACATGCAAATAACCTAAAAAAAGTATATGTTTATGTATACATATATAATCTTTCTGATTATCAACAAAATGCAAATACAAAATAAAAAATTATCAGAGAAAATCCTTGATCTCTAAGAAGACACTGAATGTGTTTCCCTCCCCAGCCCACCATGGGGGTTTTTGGACTCAAGTAGAAAAATGCTCTTATTTCCTAAGAGGAAACATTTATAGAGGTGCCTGGGTTAAGTGTCTACCTTTGCTTGAGTCATGTTTGGGTTCCTGGAATCAATGGAGCTCTGCATCTAGCTCCCTGCTCAGCAGGAAGCCTGCTTCTACCTTTGCCCCACCCCCTGCTTGTGCTCTCTCTCTCTCTCTCTCTCTCTCAAATAGATAAAATCTTTTTGAAAAAAGGAAGAAACGTTTATAAAGAGCTACAAATACATCAATAAGCATGGCAATGCTTTAGGCACATTAATTCATTATATTTATGAATTCATTGCAAACCAAGCCTACGCATTTTTAACTCTGATTTACAGAGAAGACATTGAAGCCAAGGGAGAGTAAGTAATGTTCCCCAGATCACACAGCCAGCAAGCAATGGAGTTTTGACTTTAAATCCAGGTTTGTCTGACTTCATAATCTTTTTTTAATATCTCCACAACTTCTCATGGAAGGTATAACTGTATACCCAAGTGAAAAACTTTTCTCCTTTTACTAAAAATAGTTTTGTTTTGATGCTTGAAGGAAATGGAGAGGAAGGGACATATATTTCACTGGTAAAAGTCTTTCTGGACTTAGAGACAGTAAATCAAGACACCCTAATTTAGCCTTTCTTCATATGACCTATTTTCCATTTTTTGAATAAGCATTTTTGTTCCTCTTTGAATCCTCTCTATTTATCCTTCCCAATCCCCCATTCTTCTTCCCCTACTAGTTATCTAAAATATGGTGGACAAATTGATATATAAAATGCAGGATATGATAGAAGAATAGTTTAAGGATCACACTCTATTTTAATATACTTCAGCTTTCTTGTTTTAAATCTTGTTTTAAACCAATAGGTATTTTCTGTAAAAAAAAATTAGAAGTGTTGAAAAAATATGGAGAAATAGAAAAAAAAATCACCCAGATCATATTTCCAGAAAACATCGTTGTGAATCATTTGGTCTATCCCTTTCAGTCTTTTTAATATGGATTAAAAAAAAAACTAGTAAAGATCATATTCAATGTGTAATTTAAATTTTTAAGTATTTAAAAAATATGGAAAAATACAGAGGGTAATAAAACTAATCTCCTGGATATTATATATAAGACTGTTGAATCACTAACCTCTACCTCGGAAACTAATAGTACATTATATGTTAATTAAATGAATTTAAATTAAAAAAAATAAATTAAAACAAATAAACCAAAAACAAACCTTTTAACCTTTTAACTAACCTTTTATTTTATTTTTTTTAACTAACCTTTTAAATTAAATGAATTTAAATTAAAAAAATAAATTAAGACAAACAAACCAAAAACAAACAAACCAAAAACAAACTAACCTTTTGAGCCCTAGAATTGGACTGCCTGTGTTTGAAATCTCACCCTCCATCTTGCTGAGCCACCTGTGCCTTTATTTGCTTACCTGTAAAATGAGGACAGTAAGATCACCTATGAGACAGGGTTGTTTTAAGGGTTAAATGAAATAGTGCTCTGAAAGCTTTTGGAACAGTGTATCTACCTATCAAGTGCTCCAGAAATGTTGGCCATTGTAAGAATAGCCCCCAACACTAATGAAACAGTGTTACATTTTGTCATATTTGCTCCAGATACTTCCTTCTTCTCTTTCCCTTCCCTCCTTCTTTCCCTTCAGCTATAAAGGTGCAAGTGAAGTCCCTTTTATACTCCTTCCCAAACTCAGTCTCCTTTGTTCCCTAGGCAATCACCCCTGAAATTAGCCTCCTGTTCATTTTTTTATATGTTTATTTTATTGGATGTATCAATTGTATATAAATTTTGTGTCATGACTTTTCCCATTTAACTGAAATTCTCTTGAGGGCATTTCCCTCTGTCAGAGACTTTTCATTAAACAATTCTTTGGGTTGAGATGATATACCACTGAATATTATTGTTTACTTAACTGTTTCCCTTATATTAGGTATTTAGGTTTTATTTATTTTCTTTGACAAATAACACTGGTGCACACTTTTGTCCTTACATTTTTGTATATATCTTTGATGATTTCTTGAGGTAGGATTGGTAGGCATCAAAGAACACAAACAGTCTAATAACTCATAATGATTGTGAAAATAACCTATGATAATTATGAAAAAATTGAAAATGAATCTGTAAAAAATAGAAGGAAAAATATCTGTATGCCACTGTTAAGAGATTATCACTGCCAACATACTGATTTCTAGTCATATTCCTTCTACAAAGCACACTTAAACACTACTTCCTGCCCTACACACTATATCTGGGAATATATTGTTTATCAAAGTTTGTTTCTTGTTTTTTTACATTAACATTATAGGATAACATTTCCTTGACTCATTTACTATACTTTGGGAAACATAGTTTACAAAATCTATACAGTTCTACCATGTGAAGTAGTGTAATTTCATGTAACCATTCCTCTACCGGAGACGTGGGCTGTTTCATGTTTAATTGTATTAGACAATGGTGAGTATTCTTGTACAGAACTTTGTACTCCTTACTTATTAGTTCCATAAATTAAAGTCCTGAAACTAAAAATTACTGGATTCTGGCACAAATGTATTAAAGGCACTTAATGTATATTGTCAGATTGGTTTCCAGAAACACCTGTCCTCCTGAGTGTATAATAAACAACATACATTTGTCAAAACTATTATCACTTTGCTAACTAAATACAGAAAATTCATTAATTTTTTCATTTTGACTGTTTAAAATGGATTCTTAGAAAATTTATTGCTTGAATTGATTTAGATTTTTTCCCTAATCTTTGTGTACCTAGACAATCTCTAAAATTTGGAGTTATTACACTACCATCTGATCTAACTTAAAAAAGAAAATTTAAAGAAATCTATATGTTTAGTATCATTTGGATACAGCAATGACTTTTGATGATTAGCAAAGTTTGGTTCAATTTTCAGGTAAGTACTGCATAAATGAAAGTGGAAAATTTATGACCACCTAGTGACTTTAAGCTATTTAAACCTTCACAATTAAACACCCCCTCCCTCAAATTTCATTAGGAATTTTATATTATTTTTTTTAACTAGACTTTTAAAAGTAAAATTATTGATCAGATCATCACAAACCATTTGAATAATCTGAGTTAGATTCCAGAACGGGGACGAGGGAACTAGAGTTTTCTTGAAATTTTCCTTTCTTTGCCAGTCTGTATGCTGCTTTTAATTACCTAAAGTCAAGGTCTTTTCTATAGGTAAGACTGCTATGAGAAAATTATTATTTGTGACTATAGTTGACATACACTGTACATTAATTTCAGGTGTACAACTTAGTGATTTGACAAGTTTATACATTATTCTATGTTAACCACCCAGGTAGCTACCATCTGTCCCATTATATCGCTAATATAATATCATCATCTGTTCCTTATGTTCTACTTTTTATTCCCATGATTTACTCATTCCATAACTGGAGGCTTGTATTCTCCCTCTCCCCTTCTCAAATTTGCCCAACCTCCCATGTCTTCCTCTCTGGCAACCATCAGAGTTTGTTCTTTATATTTATAGTTCTGATTCTGCTTTTTGCTTGTTCAATTTTTTTTTTTTTTTTAGATTCCACCTAGAAGTGGAATCATATAGTTTTTGTCTTTCTCAGTCTGTCTTATTTTACATGGCAAAACTCTTTAAGGCCATGAATGTTGTCTCAAAAAGCATGATCTCATCATTTTTATGGCTATGTAATATTCCAGTATACATATATATATGTGCATATTCCACATCTTTTCTTTTTTTAACCTTTTGTCTAGTGATGAACACTTAGGTCTTCTATGTTTTGGCTATGGTAAGTAATGCTGCAATAGACATAGGGGTGCATATATCTTTTCAAATTAGTGTTTTTATATTCTTTGGGTCAATACCTAGTAGTCGAATTGCTGGATCAGATGGTAATTCTACTTTTAATTTTTTGAGGAACCTCTATACTGTTTTCCACAGTGGCTGTACCAATTTACATTCCTACCAATAGTGCACAAGGGTTCCTTTTTCTTCACATTCTCACCAAAGTTTTGTTTCTTTTCTTCTTGATTTTTGGTCAATCTATCATGTGTGCAGTGATATCTCATTGTGGTTTTGATTTGCATTTCCCTGATGACTAGTGATGTTGAGCATCTCTTCATGTATCTGTTGGCCATCTGTGTGCCTTGAGAAAAATGTTTATTTAAGGTTCTCTGCCCATTTTTTAAATTGGGTTATTTGTTTTTTGGGTGTGAGTTGTGTAAGTCCTTTATAGATTTTAGATATTAACTCTTTATTGAATATATTGTTTGTAAATATCTTCTCTCATTCAGTAGGTTGTTTTCTTTTTTCCTTGATGGTTTCTTTTGCTGTGCAAAAGCTTTTAATTTTGTTGTAGTCCCAATAGTTTCTGTTTGCTTTTGTTTCCTCATCTTAGGAGATATATCTAGAAAACTGTTGCTATGGCTAATGTCAGAGGAGCTACTGCCTGTGTTCTAGGATTTTTGTGGTTTCAGATCTCACATTTAGGTCTTTAATCCATCTGGAGTTTATTTTTGTGTACGATGATAGAAAGTAGTTTAGTTTCATTCTTTTACACATAGTTGTCCACTTTTACCAGTCTCATCTATTGAAAAGACTCTTTTCCACATTGTATATTCTTACCTCCTTTGTTGTAGATTAATTGACCATATAAATGTGGATTTGTTTCTAAGATCTCACTCTGATCCATTGATCTTTGTATCTATTTTTGTGCCAGTACCATACTATTTTGATTACTACAACTTTGCAGTATATCTTGAAATCTTGAATTGTGATACCTCCAGTTTTGTTCATCTTTCTCAGAATTGCTTTGGCTCTTTGGTGTCCTCGGTGGTTCCATACAAATTTTAGTATTATTTGTCCTAGTTCTGTGAAAAATGCTATTGGTATTTGGATAGGGATTGCATTGAATCTGTAGATTACTTTGTATATATGGACATTTTGATAATATTAATTCTTCCAGTCCATGAGCATAGGATATCTTTCCATTTGTTTGTGTCATCTTCAAGTTCCTTCATCAATGTTTTATAGTTTTTGGAGTACACATCTTTCACCTCCTTGTTTAAGTTTATTCCTTAGTATTTTCTTCTTTTTGGTGCAATAGTAAAAGGTATAATTTTTGTATTTTACTTTAAAAAGTATTTATTTATTTATTTATTTATTTATTTATTTACCGAGAAAGAGAGAGAGAGATAGAGAGAGAGCACACAGGCAACTGGGGCAAGGGGCAGAGCGTGAGAGAGAATCTCAAGCAGACTCCTCACTGAGTTTGGAGCCCAAAGTGAGGCTTAATCTCACAACTCTGAGATCATGACCTAAGCCAAAATCAAGAGTCAGACTCTGAACCAGTGTCCTATAAATGGTATTATTTTTAAATTTCTCTTTCTGTGACTTCATTGTTAGTAGAAAAGTTATTTATGGAGAGTGACAAGATGTCTCACTTGGGAAAATCTGTAAATGTCATTTAACCTATGTGCACTGAATTGGACAATCTTTATTTTTACAAGGAAAAAAACTGTCCATTAGCCATGTTGTTAGGTCTTGCTCATTATATTATGAAAAAATAATGTGATATGACTCATACATTTTGGATGCATTAAAGAATAAAAAATTTGTAAAAAGAAAATATAACTAAATAAGAAATTATAGGCATTTACAGGAACTGTAGATGCACAGGTATCTCTAAGGATAAAACAAAGGAAGAAATGACAAAAGGAAATGTTACATTTGAGTCCATAAAGATGACAGTCTGCAAAAAAGGGCACCCTAAAACAAAATTAAAAGACTACAAACTCAGAAATGTATTTGTGACATATATGGTAAACAATGTGTAGTACATAAAACCTAAAAGATTGCTTACAAACCAGTCAAAAAAAAAAAAAAAAAAGATGGAGCTTTAATAGAAAAATGGCCAGAGTGCCAGTGGAAAATTCACATACTGACAAGAGAAGGAAATACATAGCCAGTAAATATATATGAAAAATTATTCAATGTCACCAATCGTAAAAATACATTTAAAAAATATTAATAAGATAGCATTTCCCTTTTTTGCCAAACTGGCAAACATCTAAAGCATTATTAAGGGACACCTGGGTGACTCAACTGTTGAGCATCTGCCTTCCTGCTCAGGGCTGATCCTGGAGTTCTGGGATCAAGTCCCACATCGGGCTCCCTGCATGGAGCCTGCTTCTCCCTCTGCCTGTGTCTCTGCCTCTCTCTCTCTCTCTGTGTCTCTCATGAATAAATAAATAAATAAATAAATAATAAATAAATAAATAAAATCTTCTTAAAAAATGAAGCATTATTAAATCTAGAATGATGTTAAATAAATGCTCAAACAGCTGGAAACAACTGATATAAAATTTTTGGAGGGAATTTGTGCACTATTCATCAAAAACTAAAAATACACATACAGTGCTACCCAGTGATTTCAAGTCTAGAAAGGCATCATAGAAAACTAGAAGTGTGAACAGATTATATATAAAAGGCAGTCATCCTAGAATTACTTATAACATCCAATTCCTGAGAAACAGTGCCTAATATCCAATGGTAAATTATGTATCTCCAAAGCACATAGATGTTATTAGACAATTATTAAAGCTGTGTTGTCAGAGACTTCAGTGACTTAAGAAAATATTCATGTTGTTAAGGGAAAAATAGAAGCAGGTTACAAGTTATAATTCTAGTTTTATAGTACACAGGCAGCTGACAGACCAAGAAGGAAATTCTTCAGGATGCTAATACCATTAATGGTGTCACGTCTCATTGATGGGATCCCTAGTAATTTTTACGCTCTTCCTGATACTTTCAAGTATTTTCCAAAATGTCTACAATAAACATACAGTATTATAATCAGAACGAGAGAGAGAGAGAGAGAGAGGAGAGAGAGAGAGTTTCACGGTCCATGTGGAAATGTTTATTACAAAAATAATAGAGATAGAGACACAGATCATTCAGGTCAATTTATGAGTCTGCCAGGTACATTTCTTCGCGTACTCAATTATCCGAAACTTGGGTCTTCTTTTGAACAATAGGATGATTCAAGTGAGCACAGAATTACGGAGCGAGAAGGGACCTTTGAGATCCCCCAAACTGAGGGAGGCATCAGGTCCCTTTTGCTCGCCAGGAGCGCCCACCCCCCGGCTCAGCATATTTTCAATGAAAGAAAAGACGAAGAGTACCCCAGGAGTTGTACATGGAGGAAAAACTGCTTCCTCCAGAAACAAAAGAGCTTCCTTGCCCAAGGTTACGCGTTTTCCCCCAGAATCGGCACCAACAGCAGCAGTACCTGCGGGCACTGTTACTCCAGCAGCGATCGCGGCCGCGGCGGGCCCGGCACTCCCCGGGGCGCCCGGTGCAGCAGGTCCCCGACCCCGACCGGCCTCTGCGGGGGGTGCGGCCGCCGCCTTCGTGACACAGGCGAGGAAACCGAGTCGCGGACTGCGCCGCCACTTCCCGGCCGCCTCCTCCGCGCCGCCGCGTCTCGCACGAAGCCGGGCCGGTCGTCGCTGCGGTCCTCGGCGGGGCCGCTCCCGGGCGCGTCCGTGTGCGGGCGCGAGGCGGGGAGCAGGGCCTCCAGGCGGCCGCCGCCGGGCAGACCCCAGTCGCCGAGCGCCCCCCCCGCGGGCCCGGGGACCCCCCGGGACGGCCGCGCCCGGCCGCAGCCCCCGCCCCGCCCCGCCCCGCCCCGCCCCCGCCACCTGCGCCCGGGCCCCGCGTCCCCGCCCCGCGTCCCGCCCCCGCCCCCGCGCCGCGCCCGCGCCCGCGCCCCGCGGTCCCTCCCTCCGGCGTGACGGGAGCACCGGCGCCCGCTGCCGGGCCGCGAGCGCAGCCGAGCTTCCCCGGCGGACCCGAGGGGCGGGCGAGCGGCCGGCCGAGCGCCCCACCCGGGACAGCGGCGGCTCGGAGATGCGGCTCCTCGCCCGGGGGCCGGCGCGGCGCGGGGGCGGGGGCGGGGGCGGGGGCCGGGGCCGGGGCCGGGGCCGGGGGCGGCGGGCGGGGGCTGCCCGCGCCGGGCTCGCGCCGCCCTGGAGCGCCGCCTGGATCTGCTGCTGGGCGCTCGCCGGCTGCCGGGCGGCCTGCGCGGGGGACCTGCCCTCCCCCGGCCGCCCGCTTCCGCCCTGCCTGGAGGTGAGCCGCACCTGGTCCTCTACCTGGAGCTCGCGGGGGGCGGGGGCGGGGGCGGGGGGCGAGGCCGGCGCCGCCGCCTCCTGCCGTCCCCAGCTCGGGGCCCTGGTTCGCCGCGGGGGTGAAGTTGCCCGCCGGGGCGCCGGCCGAGAGGGGGCGTGTGGCTCCGCTGCCTTTCGGGGGATGCTCCTCTGTTGGCGCCCGCGTTCGGAGGGCTCCCAAGGACTTTGCGGCGCCCCCTTCCGAGTGCCAGGCTTCAGGACCCGGGGCCTTGGCAGAGATTTCAGCAAGTGGGGTGGCGAGGAGCCTGGGGGAGCCCCGCTGGGGGAATCTGGAGACCCATCCCTTCACGGCTGTTTCAGGGAGCCGCGTGGTGTCACGAGAGGGCTTCGCGCCCCCCGCGCCCCCCGCGCCCCCCGCGCCCCCCGCGCCCCCTTCCCTTCCCCGAGACCCCGCAGGTCTCTACAGACCCCTTCTTCCCAGTCGCCCGCGCTCGGCTGCCTCATGAGGCCCCGGGGACCTGCTCGGCCGGTGTGTGGGATCGCTCGGCATCCTCCTGGCACAATGTGGATATGAATTAGGGAGAATAAAAGAGTGTGTGCTTAGGACGGAGGCGGGTTGGTTATCTAGAAAATGAGAAAAGACAGAGCGAACATGCTCGTTTCGGGAGGTGTTCATCTGGCTGAAGCACGGCCACTGTTTATTTTGTACTTGGAGATTATTGTTGATTAACAGCCAAAAAGAATAAATCACGGGTGATGAGATTTTCTCCTGCTTTTAGGGGAACTGGATTTAATGTGCCAAAAATTTACGGGGGGTGTCATTGGTACTTGTAGTGGGTGCGTATCTTTCCTTTTAGTGTTCCAGAAAGTGCAGCCTCTTAATGAAAATCAATGAGGGGAAGGAAGCAACATTTCTGACCTACTTTGAGTGATTATGTTGGGCAGGATATGGGGAGTGGATACTGCTTTTAGGAAGATTGCTAGGAATCAGGGTGATGGTTCATTTTAATTTTTGTATAGCAAAAATAGGTTAGCCAATAACCCCTCCGGGAAGACAGGCCAGACCCTGTTGCTTTGTGTGTGGTGCTGTAACTTTTGAATTTTACCCAGGCTTGAATTATAGAGTATATGTGTTCTGGACATCGTCCATCATCCTCAGAATTTCATCTTTCTCTCCCATAATACGAGTCCCAGGATAGACTGAAATGAGAGTGAATCAAATCAAAGGCATATGTGGGAGCACGCAGGAATGTTGCAGTCGGGGAAATCAGGGCAAGCTCTCAACAAACAGCTATGTTTAACTTCAGAGTTTATCAATATAGTTAGTAGTTTAATCTGTGCTCTTCAACTTCACCTATCACCTGGGAAGGATCCATTCTTCCAGATTTCCACAGAAAGCTGCTTCTTGGACATCCTCAGATCGAACAGTTCTAACAGGACAAACCTAAAGCCTAGCCTCCAGCCCCTGGCCTCAAAATGCACAACGTACCTTTGTTTTTGTTTTTGTTTTTTTTTGAAATGAAATGTCTTAAGCTCTTTGCGACACTGATTCTTAATAATGAAGAATCTACTTGAAATGTTAGGGTGAAAGTTAAGGCCAGAGGAGGGATGCTTTTTGCTCATTACAACTAGGCTGATCATTGAGACGTTCACATGGACCACACATGTACACCTAGAAAGAACAGAGTAAGAGCCTGCAGCTGAAAAAGAAATGCTGAAACGAGAGGCGGGAAGATGACAGAAAGTTCAGGAAGGCTCTCTTCAATTCCTCCCAGCTCTTTGTTGCACTGACTTAGAAATTACACTGACTCAGTTCCTTGAGATCTCTTTTGAATTCCCCCCTCCCCCCATAAAAAGCAGAAATGCATGACTCATATAGGAGGCTAGTATTGAGCTTGCCTGTGGCTTGTGATTTTAGAAATGGTGATGCACAGATGCATTGATATTCTTCTTGGTGACTGACAACATTTGTGAGATGTCTGAGAGTGAGAGGTTCCTTTGGAAATAGGAGAGGCCAACCAGTCTCACAGGGGCTGACTCCGCTTTTGGGCATCTGGTCTAACTAGCCGAGACAGTTTTATGGAACTGATTATTGTTTCTCTCTGACATTGTTTTTAAGAGGAAAGGGAGAAAAGCCGGTGCTGTTCAGGCTCTGAGGGTTAGGGCCTGTTTGTGCTGGGAGGTAGGGAGGAGGTGTCCTCTGAGGTAGAGTTATGGAATGGTGGGCTAACTCTGGTGAACAAAGTCATAAAGTAACTGTTTTGTGTTCGCTCTTACCTGTTTATCCCTTTCTACAATTGAGTAATAGAAAAGGAGGCGAATGTCACGCAATAGAACAGAAAACTATGTGCTGGGAGCAGAGTGAGAGGGTGCAGTGAGGATCAGAAGCTGGAAACTAAGACCAGCTCTTTATAATGAGAGAGAATGTTGAAAAGGATGGAAAAGTCTGTGATTTTAAAACTCACTGTCCTCCTGTGGTTTGAGTCTCACCCTCATCAGTAATTTTTATAAAAGTAGACATGATTAAGTTCTGTAGACTGATTTTCCTTGCTTGGTTTTAGGGGAAAGCAAGGGAAGACAAAAGAGAGGCCCAGGAAATTGGCCTGGGGCCAATCAAGTTTTAATTGCCAGAGTTCAGGAAAAAAAAAAAAAAAAAAGACAATTGGGTTATGGGTGACGTTTCACTTAGGTTTTTGCAGAGGATGGGACTCTGAGGTGAAACTCACCAAGTACAGCTTCCTCTGTCAAATCATGGGATTACAGAGCTGAAAAGGGGAGAAAAATGATGACTTTGGAATGAATGCTCAGCTGGTAATCAGATCAGCAGGGTGGAAGCCCAAGCGCATACAGGAAAGCTATAGTTTTAGAGACAGAAATAAAAAAAATAAAGTCAGTGTGCCTGCAGAGGAAGGACAAGAGGATGTGACTTTCATAAATGGTGTTGAAAGAAAAAAAAATACGAAGACTGGATGTCAGAAAGCGCAGAATTAATTTCTCAGGCTGTGCATGGGAAAACTTATGAAGGATAAGCATCCTCTGGGTTTCTTGGCACCAGTTTTTTTGCTTGTAGAATGATAGTTATAAAAACAGACCTACCTATTTCTATTGGGAAGATGAGATTAACATAAATTAAAGGAAAAATATCCATGGAAATGTGAAAGTTGATTATTGCTGGATTAGTAGACCTGGGTCCTGATATTTCAGGAAGGGTCTTTGGGGAGATTTCAGAGGTTCAGAAGATAGGTTTATCCAAGAATGGAATGGAATGGAATTTTTGACTCATTGAATAATCGGACTTAATGGGACTGCCAGAGGCAAAAAAAAAAAAAATAATAATAATGATAAGGGCCAACAGATGATTCAGAGATGGAGTAAAAGTATTAGGAGATACAGTGCATGAGAGTAAAAAGAACTAAGTGGATTATGTATGCATTATTTAAATTTGGAAAATTAAATCACAGATTAGCTTGATTCTTAGTTCACTGCTCTAAAATCCTGCATAATACAATTCTACTGGTCTCTGAGTCTTGAGAATGATGACTTTTTGCAAACAGTTTTTATTCCTTAGGCATTTATTGAGCTTATGCTATGTGCCAGGCAACATGTCAGATGATGGGAAATTACAAATTAGAAAAATAAAATTTAATTGGGTAAGGATGAGACAGAAATGTAAACAAAGCAGTGAAGTGATTTGGGGTCATGAGAGAAGAAAGAAAGGGTCACATCTAGTTAGATCAGAAAAGGCCCTGTAGAAGAGGTGAGTGAGATCTGAAAAATGAGGAGGTATTTGCCAAGCAAGTAGGGATGAGATGTGAGTGTGGGCTCAGAGGACATTTCTGGTGTAGATTGAAGGGGCACCTGAGTAGTTCCAATGGTTGAGCATCTGCCTTTGGTTCAGGTTGAGATCCCAGGGTCCAGCGATTGAGTCCCTCATCGGACTCTCCACAGGGAGTCTGCTTCTCCCCTTGCCTATGTTTTTGGCTCTCTCTCTGTGTCTCTCATGAATAAATAAATAAAATTTTTTAAAAAAAATCTCACAGTTTGAAAAAGGGCAGAAAGACAAACTGTGTTGTGTTACAATAGGTTGTAGCTGGTATGTAGCATGCTATGGAGAACTTAATGAGATGGGTCTGCGAGGCAAGCAGAGGAGGCTTGATCCTAGGGGGGCCCTATGTCATACTAAGAAGCTGGCCCTCATTTGGTAGATGATGAGGAGCAGTGGAAAAATGTAAAGATCAGGAGCAACAAGAAATGCTTTAGTTTGGCACCAATATGGAATCCATATCAGTGTGGTAGGAGACTGAAAGAGGTGAGACCTACTAGGAGCAATTGCAGTGGTCCAAGTAAAGGATGACAGGTCTCAGTTAAGGAGTAGCAATGAAGATGGCAAAGGGGGCATGCTGTTGGAAGGTAGAATTTCCAGGGATTGGATGTGGAGGGTGAGGGAATGAAAGGTCCTGGCTTGATGAGAAGATGGTACCTCTAACTTCTGTGAGGAAGACAAGATGAATAGCTTGGTTCTGGAGAGGTTGACTTAAAAAAAAAAAATTATTCATGAGAGACACACAGAGAGAGGCAGAGACATAGGCAGAGAGAGAAGCAGGCTCCCTGTAGGAGCCTGATATGGGACTTGATCCTGGGACCCTGGGACAATGCCCTGAGCCAAAAGCAGATGCTCAACCACTGAGCCACCCAGGTACCCCTGGAGAGGTTGACTTTAAGTAGAGTTGCTCAGTAGGAAGTTGGGTATCATGCCATGTGGCTCAGGAGCCTGGTCTGGGCTGATAAGAGAAATCACTTGAATAAAAGGCATGGTTGAGACTGCTTTATTGGATGTGATCATTCAGGGAGTGAGAACAGAGAGGGCAAAAGGTAAGACTTAGGTTTTACCAACATTAAAGGTGGCAGAAATGGAGGCATTGGCAAAGGAGACACGTAAGTAATGCCAGAGTAAGGGAAACGGACAGTACAGATTGCGAGGAAGGTGAGAAAAGCCTTTGAAGGAAAAAAAAAGAGATGGTTCTGGTGTCATTTGACCAAGGAAACTCAAATAATATGAGGACCGAAAAGAGAAGATTGAATTTGACCTTTGGGTTTCTGGTACTCAATGCCAGGGTGATTTCTGTGAAATGGTGGGGATGGCTTCAGTGTTAACTGGGAGGTGAGGTGGGGGTGATAGAGTAGAATTTTATTATACAGCCTTTGTGGGTTATATAATGTAGGTAAGAGACTGAGTCTTCCAAGTCCATGTAAATCAGAAGAGTTGCAAATGGCCATATATTCTGTTTCAGACTTGGAGAGCAGCAGTTGAGACGTGTCCTTCAGCAGGCAGCCTCTGAAGGTCATGAGCTATGGGTTAGGGTGTCAGGGATTCTAAAGTCACACTGTCTAGAAAGGGGTTAGGACTCAGCCTCTGTTTTCAAGCAGTTAAGATAATTAATCTTGCCTCTTAGGCTTGGGGAGGTGATTTTCCATTTCAAGTTCTTGTGCTCAGAACCGTTTCTCATGTTTTAGGCAAATGTGAACAAGTATTCACACCATCAATATTTACAATGTAAAACTAAGAGTTGACAGTTCTGTGAAGTGTCATATTTTAGCACAAGGGATGGAAATAGCAGAGCATAGTATAGAGTGGCACATTTTCATATCATAGTATATTCTTCAGAAGTGTCTTGGATCTTATAATAATTCTTTATTGTCAGAAAACACCAGTCAAGTTTTGGTTGTCTTTTCCTTCCCCCTGAAGAAACCATGGGTAATTCTTGTCCCTTTTCACATTTCTTAATCTAAATTATGTGTACTGTTTCAGTATTAAACCCATATTTATTGTGTACTTAAGTACCAGGTACTGGCGGTAGAACAATGAACAAAACATATGGCCCTGCCTGCATTGTGGTTTATAATCTCTTCGGGGCAGAATCAAAATATCACCCACCATATAAGCATGTTTGCCATAGTGATAGGGTGGGAAGTTGCTGTGTGCAGTGGGAGTGTATAGCCATTCTAGTCTGGGGTAAGGGATATTCCCAAAAAAAGACGTTTAGGTTAGGACCTAAAGGATGAGTAGGATTTTGGATGAAGGCTGTGCTTGGTGATTACAGAACATCTCAGACAAAGGAAGCCTCCTGGTGGGGATCAATTTCTGTATCCTTCTTTTAACCCCACAACCCTTTAACTGCTAAAGACAAAGGATCTTTTCTCTGAATTCTAATCACAGCCCATTGTTTACCCTCTGGCATGTGTATGCTGTTGTACAAATGTTTTGCACATACAGGACCACCCTGTATGGATGGGTGAGTTGTGCCCTGTAGAAGGGCACCCAACAGTGGAGTCAGGTGAGAGCTAGAATCCATCCACTGTGTGTGTGGCCAGCCAGCTGTCCTGGTACAGCTCTGTATTCCTCTGCAGGAAGGAGTACCTATACCCGTTTCATAGGTCCAGAAGGGGCACCTTTTTCTAAGTCCTGCAAAGGTCCATACCTGTACTAGAGGCTCTGAACACCCTCCTCTTCTCCCCTCAAAGTACATGATAAGCTCACTGAGGGCAGGATTTCATCATCTTACTCAGCAAACAGTGATTAGGTATCTTTATGTGTAAGACACTTGAAGGTTTTAAAGATGAGTAAGATGTAGGTCCTCTTTTCTGGCAGCACTAATCACTGCCTTGAAAATAAAGTAGTGTGGGTGGCTTCCACCTTTTCCATTATAAAAAGAAATTGATCTTTGTAGTACATTTAATCGTAATTGACATCTTCTCTCAGTTATACCAAATTTAAGACTCTGAAATAAAAACCCAGTGATCAGGATATATTGAAGTTTACTCTCAACTCAGTTTATAGCTCTGGAATTCAGGATACTACTTATTGCTTATTCAAATCTTCACTTTTTTTTTTTTTTTTCAAATCTTCACTTTTATAGGTTTTTTTCTTCTAAGTCCTTGGTTCTCAAAATGTGATCCTAGGACTAGCAGTGTTAAAATTACCTGGGAATTTGTTAGAAATGGGATTTCTTGGGCTTTGCACCGCAGTCTGTTATAACCATCTCCCCAGGGGATTATGCTGTACCCTGAAGTAGGGGAACCAGTGTCCTAGGTATAAGGTGAGGAATACAGTTAAGTTGCCTGAAACCCAGGGATCTCATTGTTAAAGCTCCTTCAGCTGCAACTGAAGCTGACTTGCTTTTTCTGCAGGGCATTTTAGAAACTCCTACAGTAATCACATCAAATAGAGCATGAGCTCCTCCCATTACCATCAAGTGTATCAGCAAGCATTTCTTTGTTATCTTCTATACACTCAGAAGGAGGCCAGTTGCTGCTAATAATACAGGATGCAGAGGACATCGTCATCCCTCTCTAGGAGCCTAACGCCTGATGGAAAAACCATCCACTCATGAAAATTAATGAATGTTTTTTCTCTGAAATAGACATTGGAATAGAAAAATGGTAATATTAAAAAAGTATGGTCAGCCTTCTTGGTAAATGTCTGCCAATAATTGCTACTTATGGGGAGGAGATTGTTGCATATATCTTTTGCTCCAACTGCAAAATGTCTTCTTGTTACAGTAGATGTATCAAGGGCCATCAAAAATTAATTCACACCTGAGCTCTGCCACCATGTGCAAATCAACCTCTTTGAGTCATTTTCTGAAAATGGAGATGGTAACTCCTGCCTTATCCATATTAGAGTTACTGGGAGAATCTGGTGCATTTGAAGATACTTTGCAAATTTTAATGCAATGCCAGGTAGTAGTTACTATGCTTGTCTAAGTTAAGAACAGTGTTTCTGAGGGGATGGATGGAAGTGTGAAAGGCTGGAAAGTGGAGAGGAAAGTATTTTTGCAGGAGCATTTTTCCTAATTATGCAAGTTGTGCATTGTGAACATTTTAGAAAATAAAAGGAAGTATTAAAAAAGTCAGCTCTAGTTCTTCCACTTGGGGTCATTTTCTACTTACATGTTTTCTTTTTCAAAACCACACAAGTGAGTGCATAGTATATCTCTTCCTGTCTTGTAACCATTTTCCCATGGCAATAACACTTTTTTGTAAATATTTCCATAATAGTGATAAAATATCTTAAGATGGTATATTGCAAAATATTGCTTCATTTGAATGTCTGCCTTGGTTCACTTACAAGTCATTTACTTCACCATTTCACCGAAAATCACTCTTCTAGGTCAACAATGACCTCTTCTTCACCAAATCCAGCTGTTACTCCTCATCTTTACTTGCTTTGTCAGAAACTCTGGACCTGATCGCTCTGTCACTGCTGAGACTTGGATTTGTCTTCCAAGCGGTTTTTCTCTTGCTTCACTGTGATTCTTCTCTGACATTCATAGTTCTGTCTCATCTCCTTGACTTCTTTACACTGGGGCTTTTCAGGCCTTTATCCTTGGCCCTTTTATCTTTTTTGTCATCCTCATGCTCTTGGTGATATCATTTGGTTTCTAGGCTTTATATACCATCTCCATGTGGATAGCTCTCAGACTCATATCTCCTGCACAGAGCTTTCCCTGGATTCCCAGGAAGCAAAGCTTGGTGTCTTGACTTGGATAGTTACTTCCAAGCTGACATGTCTAACTGAGCTCCTGTCATTGCTCCAAACTTACTCCTTCCTCATTTCCTTTGATGAGAATTCTTCCCTTCCAGTTGCTCAGGCCTAAAACTTTAGAGTCTTCACAGACTTCTTTTTCTCCCACATCGTATATCCAGTCTATCAGTAAACCCTATTGTCTCTGCCACAAGATAGATTTGGTCAGAAATTTTCACCTTCTCGACCACACCACCATCTTCTCTTGCCTGAATTGTAACTTCCCATCTACATCTTCTTTAGTTTGATCTCAACAGAGCAGTAAGAGATCACATAAAAACAATTCAAAACAGCATTATGCTACTGCTCAAAGCTCTTGTAAGGTTTCATTCACAACCAAAGCACCAATGGCGGCTGACAGGACCCAATACGATCCAGCCTCTATTAAGCCTCTAATGAGGCTTAAGAAAGGCTGTTTCTTACTACTCTCTCCATTCTTCACTTGGCTTCAGCCTCCCGAGTCTCCTTGCTCTTTCTGGAATGTGTTGTGTGAGCCTTTCTCAGGAGCCACCTCTTTGCTCTTCTTGGACCTTCCTTCACTCAGGTGTTTGCTTGGCTTTCTCCCTTGTCTGCTTCTGGTTTCTGCTCAGCTGTCATCTTCTCTGTAAGGCCTTTTCTGGGCACCTGTTGAAAATAGCACCCTCTTCCTTTCTATCCTTATTTTTTGCTTTTATTTTTCTCCATAGCACTTTTCAGCATCCATTATAATATATATTCTAATTATTTGTTTTGTTTTTATGACCCCCCCCCCAATAAATTACAAGCTCCATAAAGACAGGCTACAATCTATATTCTCTCTCCCTCTCTCCCTTCCTTTTTCTTTCTCTATTTCAAAATAAGCTGCTTTACCCCTGACCCCAAACAATGCTTGACATAGTAAATACATAATAAATGCTTGCTTGCTGAATGAATAAACTTAATTTTGTGAAACTAAGGTTTTTAATTGTAATTTTAAAATGTTATAATTACACAAAACATTTGTCTGAATTTCTTATTACGGAAGCTAGATTATTTGTAGTAGAAATCTTAGGTTGAAGGTTATGAACTATATCCTGGCCAACATTGAAAATTGTTATTTGTTACTAATTTAATGGTGGAAAATGCATCTCACTGATGTAGTTTATATTTCTTTAATTGCTACTGAGGGTCAATATTTTTCATATCACTTAGCTTTTTATATTTCACTTTTTGGGGAGTTTCTGTTTTCACTTAATGTCTTTCTTACATATATGAGCTCTTCATTTAGTAAGGATAACATTCAATATACATTGAAAATATTTTTCCGCCTGTCTACATGTTTTGAGATAATACCCAGAGAAAGCAAATAATAATAATTATTATTATTTTTCAAATAATTATTTAGACCTTAAAAGTGTATATGAAAATACTTAATGTATCAAATAGGAATAAACTTAATTTTTAAAAGTGGCGTTTGGTACATAGTACCTCATTAAATTCCTACAGTAAATGAAATCTATCATCTGTTTGGCTGACAAAAATAATGAAGCAACTGCAAAGTGACTAAGAGTTCTTGGGCTTGGATTGACAGTCTTTTGTTCTAAGATTCTGTGTTTGAAATTTCAAGATTGCCCTAATTCATTATCTGTTACTCATTTGCAATGGCCATTGACATGCTTGTTCATTTAGCATTTTATGCATTCATATTATGAGTTTCTCTCACTGGAAAACTAGTAATACATAAGTCTATGATTATAGTATAGATGGGTTAAGTGCTTTGTAGGGGTCATGCACAGGGTTAAACAGAAGCACAGAGAAAGGGCAACTAAATCAGATTAAAGAGCCCTGGCCTCACAAAAAGTTCTGTTTGAGCTGAGTTTTGAAAGATTTCCAGAAGTGTATTCTGGGATGCACAGAGGACAGTGTATCTCAGTCAAAGCAATAGGCTGAGTAACAGCCCAGAGGAGTGAACGCCTATGACCACATCAAGGGCTAGAGTGAAGACACATAGGTAGGAGTGGCACAAGATGAGTAGGCTGTGAGGAAGGCAGGAAACCTATGGGGAGCCACTGACAGCAAATTGGAAGGATTATTCTGCTGGTGAATGGAGGACTATAAAAGAGGGATCTTAACGGAGACAAGAAGATCAGTTAGGGGACTCCATGGGGAGAAAAGGAAGAGCTAAGCAACTGATGGAAGGGGGGGAGGAGGGTGGCACTGGATGATGATACATTGCAATCTCCCGTGACTGCTGGGTTTTTCCTCTTGGGCTACTGGGTAGATGCTCAGCCTTTCATTGAGATTGAACATTTAGGAGGAGGAGGAGGAGGAGGCTGGGTGTCTGGAAGAAAGAGGATGAGTTCATTATAGACATCCTGAGTTTAAAGTGCCCCAGGTACATCCAAATAGTGCTCTCCCAGAGACAGCTGGATGTCTGCGAGTGCAACAGAGAGACAACTTGTGAGCCAGGAGCCCAGGAGAGGTACTTGAGACCTTTGGTGTTGATGAGGTCATCTGGATTCTGAGCATGCAGCAACAGCAGTGTGCTGAGGAGACGGCTCAGGGAAACACCAGCATTTAAAAAGCAGAGTGGGGCACCTGGGTAACTCTGTGGGTTAAGTGTCCAACTCTTAATTTCAGCTTGGTTTATGATCTCATGGTTGAGGGATCAAGCTCCTTGTTGGGCTCTGCACTCAGGGGATCTATTTTAGATTCTCTCCCTCTCTTCCTCTCCCTCTGCCCCTTCTCCTTGATCTCTCTCTCTCTCAAATAAATAAATCTTATAAAAAAAAAAAAAGAGCCAGGAGAATGAGAAGCAATTGAGAATGAACCTGAGAAGGTGCAGCAGGTAGAGTGAAGGCACAGAAACTGGCTCAGGGTAGCTGACCAATAAATCTGGAGAATGAAAGAGTTGTTTTTTTTTTTTTTTTTTTTTTTTTTTTTTTAAGATTTTACTTATTCATGACAGACACAGAGAGAGAGAGAGGCAGAACACAGGCAGTGGGAGAAGCAGACTCCATGCAGGGAGCCTGATGTGGGACTTGATCCTGGGTCTCCAGGATCACACCCCAGGCTGAAGGCGGCACTAAACCATGGACCACTGGGGCTGCCTGAGATGTGGTGGTTCTTGATGTTCAGTAAGGCATTTGAAATGTATCCTTGGGCCAAGAAGCAGCAGTATATGCTGAATGATGGTATAATTAGGCAGATTGTTGGCTGTTTGAACAAATGTACCCTAAGGTTATTAATTTAAGGAATGAATGCTAATCTGAAGGAAGGTCTTTTGTGTAATGCTAATCCTCCTCATCCACAAAGGATACATCTCAAGATACCCAGTAGATGCTTGAAACCCTAGACAGTACTGAACCCTATATATACTATGTTTTTTCTTATACAAACCTTCCTGTGACAAAGTTAAAGTCAAAAATTAGGCTCAGGGCACCTGGGTCACTCAGTCAGTTAAGTGTCTGCTGCTGCTCAGGTCCTGATTCTGGGGTCCTGGATTTGAGCTTTGTGTTGGGCTCCCTACTCATCAGGGAGTCTGTTTCTACTTTCCCCCCTCACCCCTCCTCCCCTTTTGGAGTCTCTTTCATAGCCTCTCTCTCTCAAGTAAAATCTGAAAAAAAAATTAGTAAGATTAACAACAATAATAAAATATAACAATTATAACAATATACTATAGTGAAAGTTTTGTGAAAGTGGTCTCTCAGACTATCTTACTGTACTGTACTCTTCTTGTGATAATGTAAGTTGATAAAATGCCTATGTGATCAGGTGAAGTGAAGTGAATGATGTAGCATTAGGCTACTATTGACCTTCTGACTATACATCAGGAGGGGAATTGTCTGCTTTTGGATGTAACAGAACCACGAATAGGGGGGCCTACTCTACCTTTGGTGTTAGTATCTAATCTCTGAGCTGTTGTTGTTTTACTATTTAATCGATGTTTGGATTTGGGAAGGCTTAACCAAATTTTGTAAAGTCAGAAAGCTGGGAAAGATGCCTAATGAGTTGGAAAGCAAAATTGGGATTTAAGATGATTTGTAAGGCTAGAATGATGGGCAAACATAATTGTTAAATCTGGACTGTTCCTTTTTGATACTAGATGTTTGAACAATTTAGATGTTCAAGCACAGGATGAGGAAGTCTTGCTTTAAAAGTACTTTTGAAGCCACAGATGTCACGTGGCTGCTAAAAGCAATGATGGGTATGTGTCTTAGGTTCTATTAATAGGAGTAGAGTGCTTGGCTCATAGAAGGTAGACATTTAACTTAGGTTAGTGATTCAACCTAAGTGTAATATTTGAAGAGGGATATTGATTGACATATGGAGATGTTGACTTGATGTGCCAATTAGGAAATGAACTATTTGGAAAGTATGTCCAAATACTTGAGGACTGACTTAAGGAATTAAGGATGGTTGGCCCTGAGGAGACAAAGGAATCATGATAGTGAGCTTCAAATGCATTATGTGCAGTCATGTATGAGAGGCATTGGTATAATGTTAGAGGATGAAATGAAGATTGGTGGGTAATAGGCAGAAGAATGCAGAATTGAGTTCATCCAAGAAGGTGTTTTATATCTCTAGAGCCATGAACTGTTTCTTTGTACTTTGAAAGTTGCAGGGTTCCTGTTTTGGACAGACTGATGGTCTAGGTCACATCTATGAGTTCTGGTTTGCTACACTGTGCCTATATCTTGTGGTGGATTTAAGGGGTAGTTGGATGACTGCTCAAGGTTATATACATTCCTAATGTAACAGCAAGAAGATAAATCTTTAATCCTTGGTGTTTCAGTTCTAGGATACATTCATTCTTGATCTGTCATATTTAGCAACTTTTTCTAATATTGCAACAGTGTAAACATAAAACAATGCCTTTGGTGTTTAACATCCTAAAATTGAGAGTGGGAAAAATTGGCCATTTGAAATTTAAGTTTGATGTTGACTTCTATTTGGTAATATCCTTGGCATATCAATAATGCATACAAGGAAATAACTTGAGCCAAAGTAACAGTAGATGCCTAAACATATCTGGGTTTGTTATGCCAGGGAAGTGCTTCCCTATCTAAAGAGCAGATAAATATTAACACTATTTGCTCAGGTTTTTTTATGATTCCTTTTTGTACATTTGATCTTTTGAAAATTAAATGCAGTATGTGTGCATCTATAAAAATGAGGCAATAAAAATACTCAGAATCCCACCAAATAACACACTACTCCTAACATCTTAGCATTTGTAAGAGGAATAATAAATAAGAACAAGAGCCAGGTACTACTTTAGGACACTTTGTTTATTAATTAATTAATTCATCCTCCAGACTCTGAGATTGGTCTTCATACTACCAGGATGGCTGAGTTACTACTTGTGAGGCCCAGCTGTTACCCCAGTACCCACACTTGTAACCTTCAGGCTACCCTGTTTTTATCACATATATCAGGTGTCTTTGCATGTATTTCTGTATGAATATACATGTATGTTTACAAAATGGGAATGTTCTGTGTAGTTTGGTAATCTACCTTTTTATTTTATTTATTTTTTTTTGGCGTTTAACAATATGCTGTGTACTTATTCCTTAGAGTTTGATGCCTCTAGAATTTTATTCCATCCTTAATGTAAGGTAAACCTCTGACTTCATTTCCTAAATAACCAGTTTTTGCAAATAGTATCTTGAACAATTCATAATTCATCCTTTCTCCATTGGTTTGTTTTCTATACCATCTATTGTGTTAGTGGGTATATGTATGCTTCTTAATGTATTATTGTATTTGTAATATATGACATGTATATTCAAAAATAATTGCTTTCTTTTGGACTACTTTCTGTACTGTTGATTTTTTTTTTTTAACCAAGGTTGTACACAGAATTTTATCATAGGATTCTATAAGATACTTGTGTCTTTTCTTTCAAAGATTTCTCAGCTGTTCTCACTTCATGTAGTCTTCGGGTTCAACTTCAGAAGAATTTTAAAAAATTAAGAAACCTCACTGGCATTTTCTCTTGGATTCTGTTAAATGTTTTAAGTTATTTAGAAAAAATTGTCATCTTTATAAGCTTACATTTGCATTTGAAGATGTAGTTGGCTTTGGTGCCTGAAATATACTGTACTTTTCATGAGCACTAACTTTATATTCCCAAGTATTTTTACTATTTTTTTTCTGGCAGCTTTCCCCTAATGTCTTTTAATTGAATTTTTCCTGATCAGTTGAAAAGCCATTGGTTTTTTAAAATGAATCGTATATCTAGTCTCTTACACAGTGGTCTTAATTCTAATATTTTGTTAATTATCTTCAATTTTCTTGATAACAAGTACCACTTATTGAGTAGTTAAATGTGTGAAGCACTTTACTTTTATTCACAGTAATCCTCACAGCTATCCATCCTTCTGCTTTTAGACTTCAGGAAACTGAAGCTCAAAGGCAATTAATAACGAGAACGATGTCAAAAATGGTGAGCTATAAGGCTGGGGTACCTGTGTCCCCAGAGACCTTGCTTTCCACTGAACTTCACTGCCTCCCACTCTGCTACACAGAACTGGTCTACACTTACAGCTCTCCACAACTGCTTCTCTCAGGCCACGTACTGAATCTTACTAAGTGCTCCCACCAAGCACCCATTTATGATCTTTTTCTCCTTTAGTCATTTTTTTAAAGCTTTTATTTTTATTTATTCATGAGAGACACACAGAGAGAGAGAGAGGCAGAGACACAGGCCGAGGGAGAAGCAGGCTCCATGCAGGGAGCCCGATGTGGGACTCGATCCCGGCTCCAGGATCATACCCCGGGCCGAAGGCAGATGCTCAACCACTGAGCCACACAGGCATCCTCTCCTTTAGTCATTTTTTAAAAAAGATTTTATTATTGAGAGAGAGAGAGCGCTCACAAGCAGTGGAGAAGAGCAGAGGTAGAAGCAGACTCCCCACTGAGCCAGGAGTCCACTGGGAGACTCAATCTTAGGACCCGAGATCACAAGCTGAGCTGAAGGCAGATGGTGAACCGACTGAGATCTCAAGGTAGTGATCCTTTCCTCATGTGTTTTAGATGGCTATCCTCTGCTTCAAGGTAGATGTTAGTGTTGCACATGTTTTCACAAAAAGAGCTCTTTGTACTGCTGTGTTTCACTCACAGAGGTGTGTAAGTGGCCATGGCCATCAGTCCCCTTCTCTTGAGGATGAGGTATCTGTGCAGAGTCCCTAGTCCAGTTTCTCTTGTCTGGCAGAGACATGCTGATCAGTTGAGTGGGGTGGGAGGCTCATTCTGTCTCTACTAGATTCTTGTTTGGGAAAATTTTCTTAGAAGAAGAATTTTTTTTTTAATATTTTTTTTAAATTTATTTATGATAGTCATATAGAGGGAGAGAGAGAGGCAGAGACATAGGCAGAGGGAGAAGCAGGCTCCATGCACCTGGAGCCTGACGTGGGATTCGATCCCGGAGCTCCAGGATCGCGCCCTGGGCCAAAGGCAGGCGCCAAACCGCTGTGCCACCCAGGGATCCTGAATTTTTTTTTTTTTTGAAGGAAAAAGATGACTGTGGTACTTCCCCAGTAAGAACCCATGAGGGTTCTGAATGTAGATTATGTTCTGTCTCTCTTTGCCTGTGAAGTTCTGGGAACAGAGAACAGAGCAGAGCTAAGGTGGGAGTGAGGAGTCGTGGTCTGATGACATCTTAAAGCAGAAGCCTATACAACTTCCAACGTAGAAGGCCCAACTTCCGTCGTTGGAAAAAACACTATTTACCGAAGACATTTTATTTTATTTTATTTTATTTTATTTTATTTTATTTTATTTTATTATTTATTTTTTTAAAGATTTTATTTATTTATTCATGAGACACAAAGAGAGAGAGAGGCAGAGACACAGGCAGAGGGAGAAGCAGGCTCCACGCAGGGAGCCTGACACAGGACTCAATTCCAGGACCCCAGGATCACGCCCCAGGCCGAAGGCAGCGCCAAACCACTGAGCCACCAGGGCTGCCCTACCGAAGACATTTTAGCATTAAAATCAATAGACTATAGTTCTGTCATTTTACCACAACTATTTTAATGTTTTTGTTTTCTATTTCCTCTTTCTTTAGAGACTTGTATCACATTTACATGGGCCAGGCATTACACTAAGTCTTTTTAACGTATAACCATATACGTTATATGGTTATAACGTATAACCTTTTTAACCCATTTAAAAGCCATCATTTTCTTAGTCTACTCCTTCTTATGTAAATGATACTGCTATAAGGTGTTATTTGGATATTTTATGGAAAGGCTAAACAACTGTTTCAGTCTTTTTTTAAACTTTATTGAAGATAATTGAAGTACATTAGACTGCATAAATATGGAGTATATAATTGGGCGGTTTTGATATATGCATACACTTTTGAAACCATTACCATAATCAAGATAGCCATTTCTACTACCTCCAGAGGTTTCCTGCCTCTACTTTGTAATCCATCCCTTTCTCCACCCTGGCACTAGGCAGCCCCTGATCAGCTTTCTTTTGCTATGGATTCACTTGAATTTTCTAGAATTTCATATAAATAGAATCCAATGGCATTCTCTCTCTTTCTCTCTTTTGGCCTGGTTCTCTTCACTTAGCATAATGATTATGAGATTGATTCACGTTGTGGTGTATTCAATAGTTTGTTCCTTTTTATTGCTGAATAGCATTCCATTGTATGGCTGGCTATACCACATATGCCTATCTATTTTTAGCCTACTATAGTTCTAATCATGGTACTTGATATTCTTAAGCTCCAGTATGATAATGTAATCTATGAATATCAAGAACTCATTAGTGAGCATTTCAAATAGGTTGTTTATAACGTTTAGCAGCAGCAGCCTAAAATGTAAATGTAAGCAATAAAGGACTCTTGGCATTCTGAGATATTCTGGGAGGTAATTTGGTTTGCTGTTTTACTCAGTATTTAGTGCTATTTCAGATAAATCTTGATTTTTGCAAAGCTAATCATTCAGTCAGTTAAATAGGCTTGTTGGAATTACTTCCACTTGCCTGCCTGTCTGCCTATAGGTCCTTTTGTTATCAATCAATATTTGGCAGACCGTGGGGGACAAAGGTGGACCTCCCACCAAACATTCAGAGGCTAAAATGAGGACTTTTTTAGTTCATGTTTGAGTACTCTCTAGATGAGAGTAATATTTGTATTCATTTGGAAGGACAATTAAATATATTCATTATTTTCACGTATTAATTGAAATTATATTTCTAAAAACAGAAATCCAGCAAAATAGCGAGGTTTAATTGCATTTTTCTTTCTTTTCTTTTCTTTCTTTTTTTTTTTTTTTGGGTGAGAGGTGATGGGAATTTGCTTGACTAACATATTTGCCATCATAACAAAGTAAGAATGCATTTAAACTAGGAGTGCTTTAGCAAACTTTGGGGACCCTTACATCTATCTATCTATCTATCTATTTCTTTCTTTCTTTCTTTCTTTCTTTCTTTCTTTCTTTCTTTCTTTCTTTCTTTCTTTCTTTTCTTTCTTTTTCTTTCTTTTTCTTTCTGTCTTCTTTCTCTTTCTTCTTTCCCTCTCTTTCTTCCTTCCTCCTTCCTTTCCTTTCCTCTCCTTTCCCCTCCTTTCCTCTCCTTTCCCCTTTCTCCTTTCCTTTCTCCTTTCCTTTCTCCTTTCCTTTCCTTTCCTTTTTCCTCTCCTTTGTCCAGAAAACAAAAGGTGCTGATAGGATTGCGAGGCTGGCTGACCTGTCCTATTGGGGTTTATGTGTTCTGTGGCAGTAGCTGGTAACTCGGGCAGGACAGGGAGACTGATGTGTGACTTGTTCAACTTGGTAATAGCGAGGTCTGCCTTCTCTGCTGGACACATACACACAGACCAGTCCTTGGCCCTGACCTTCTATCAGCTGTGACTTTTTTTTCTGACCTTCCTTTCAAAACCAGATGCTTCACCTTTATTTCTTTTATTTTCTACCCTTCTTTCAACTCACTATTACTTTGGCTTTTATCCCAATTATTTCCCTAAACCTCTTGTTATGATCAGTAATCATCTCCTAGTTTTTAGTGGTTTCTTTTTTTTTTTTTTTTTTTTAGTGGTTTCTTTATTCCTCATCTTTTACTCCATTTCTCTGCAACATTTAATCCTATTTCCAGGCTGCTCACGTTGTTTTCTAAGACACTGAAATTTTGTATCAGTCTTAATATCCTTATTTCTTTAGCTAGCTCCTTTTTTCTCCTTGGTACATGCTGGTTTCCCCTCAGGCTTTTGCTTTTGGTTGCCTTCTCTTTGCATCATATATATCCTCTCTAAATCTTAGCTATGTTTTCCTTTATTCTTAATTTTGTGTAATTAGAAATAATATAAATTTACCATAAATAATTTGAGTATACGTTTGAGTACATGATTTGAGTATATTATAAACAATATTTTAAACAAACAAAAAAGATGAATATCACCCGCAATCCCACTGTGGAGAACCATTGTTGAAATTTTTCATCTGATTGCTTGTCTGACCTAAGCCTTGTTCAAATGAATCTTAAATCCAGCTTCCAATGCTTAATTCTACATCAAGTTCCAAAAGCACATTTACAACTCCTTAAAAGACACATCTAATAGCATATCCTAGATGCTTTCAAATTAAATACATCCCAAATCAAATTTAGTATCTTTCCTTATACCTGAAACTAGTTTTTCTTCTTGCTTCTATTTCTGATTGGTTAATAGAGACTTGATGTCATTAGTCTTTTTCCTTCTTGTCTCTAAACTCCACATCACTCAGTCATAAAAACAGGTCATTTTAATTTGATCTCCAAAGTCCTTTATCAGGTGGTCTCAGGAGACTGTTTAAGCTCTCTCTTTGTGTTTTCATTCCCTTCCATTTCAACCTTCTGTATTATTCTGCAATCTAACCGTAATTCCCCATTTTCAGAGATTCTTATGCACTTCTATCCTACTGTGCTGAGTTCGTGGCCACATCTCAAAAGCTATTTCTTCTCTCTCTGGTGTAGCAAATCTGTAATTTTTGTTCAAGACCTGGAATAAATACCCTTATTTGTGGCTGAGATATTCCTGCTCAGGTGGAATGAATCTGGGGCCTCACACTTCCTACACATGCTTTGATTTGTTCTGCCTGGAGAAGAAATCCATTGAAAGGGTTCCTTCTAATTGCTTTTAGATGTGTGAAGAGCTACCTTTAAAGAATGGACTTAAGGTATATTTCAGACAACTGACCTGGTATCAATGAGTGGATGTTATGTTGGGGAAGACTGTTCTTCAGATTATGGAAGAATTGTAACCTTTAATGATCTATAGCAATGAAAAAGACTTCATAAACTAGTTAGCTCTTCATTAGTAGAAGTATACAAGCAAAGACTAAATGACCATTTCTCCTGGATTTATCCATTTAATCAACATTAATCATTTTGCCAGATGCTGTGCTAGAGGTTCAAAGATGAAAAAAATAAGGTTCTTTCTTTAAGGAGCTTATAGTCTAATGTAGTGGTTCTCAATCTGGCTGCAGATTAGAATCACAAACCAGTGATTTATTCCCATTTTAGAGATCTTAGAGGACAGGGTCTGGGAAACATATTCCAATGTACAGCCATGGATGGTTATAATCACTTATGGTTACTTTTCAAAGTGCCATTTATTTATCACTTACTCGAGGGCAGGCTTGAGTGCCATTTATTCCTTCAACAAATATTTCTTCAGCCCCCTTTTTATGTGTGTCCCTTGTCTAGGTCCCAGGAACACATCAGTGGACAAAAATAGAGTTCCTGCTCTTACAGAGTTTATAGAATGGTAGAATATAGATACCATAGAAACGCATGACATTTGGTATAAGGAAAGGCCTTTGCGCAGCACCTGAATAAAGAGGGGGATCAGGCTATGCAGACATCTGGGGCAGGGGCTTCCAGGCTCAGGGAATAGCAAGTGCAAAGGCCTTGATATGAGCATACACTTGACATGTTCAAAGAAGAGTGACTCCCTGCGGCTGGGGTGGAATGAGTGAAGGGATATGACAGGAGATGTTAGCACAGGGATCACAGGTAGATGGAGAGTGGCAGATCACATGATGCCTTTTAGGGAATGTTAAGGACTTTAACTTTTATTTTGAACAAGATGAGAGCCCTGGAGGGTTTTGAATAGAGGCATAACATGATTTATATGTAAAAAGTTTAATCTAGCTGCTGTGGGGAAATAGATGCTGGGACATAGGTGAAAACGATGACTTGGGTTATGACAGCAATCTAGATGAGGCATTAAGGTGGCTTAGAGGCATTTAGGAGTGGAATGGTAAGAAACAATTGAATTCTGTGTATATTTTGAATTAAAACATATTTTATATATTTTTAAAGGGAAAATAGGCTTTATTAAGATCTCCCAGGGAGTGACTTTATTTTCTATTATTTATTCATTAAAAATATTTTTGGGGGTAGAGAGTGAGGTAGGGGTGAGGGGCAGAGGGCCGACTGGGGGGCTTGATCTCATGACCCTGGGATCATGACCTGAAACAAAATCAGGAGTCAGATGTTCAACCAACTGAGCCACTCAGGCACTCTGGAGAGGGACTTTAGCCAGAGAAAAAAGAGGACCAAATGCTGGGGCATGTCAGGAGAGGTAGGAGAGCCAGTGGCAGAGAATGAGGGCCCCGAGGCTAGATGAATCAAATGTTGAAGGAGAAGACAGCGAGGCTGCTGTTAGATGGAGTGAGAGGAATGCTGAGAATTGATGTTTGGATTTTGGGAGGTGGAGGTCCTCAGAGATTTTGACAAGAGCAATTTTGATTGAGTGGTGGAAGCAAAAACATGATGGGAGTGAGTTTAGGAAAGAATGAGAATAAAGGAGGCAGATAGCATGAAAACAGGCGGTTCTTAGGAGGAATATTGCCAGTAGGGGGGAAAGAGAAAAATGTCAGTAGCTCAAGGGGGACTGCAGATAGTTACTTGGGAGAGTAATGCCAAATATTACTGAATTCAAGGCTCCTTCCAAACGAAGATTTTGTCCTATAATTATGGCTCTGGTTTTATTGGTTTTTGTTTTTGTAAATACCTTGTTTAGGAGTTTCTTGAGATGGGGTGCACCAGTAGTTTTCTTTTTAGTTTAATTTGAGACTTTAAAAAAAATCAAGCTCAGCCATTTTATTTATGTCACATGACTGTTCCTCCTCCTTTCTGGTTTGGGGATGTCTTTTGACGTTAGTTTTCTAGGGTTCCCATCACAATGTACGACATACTGGGTGGCTTAAAGAACAGATATTTATTGTTTCACAGTTTGGGAGGCTGGAAGTCCCAAATCAAGGTGTCAGCATGATTGGTTCCTTCTATTCTAGGCCTTTCTCCTTGGCTTATAGATGGCCATCCTCTCCCTCTGTCTTGTCATGTTCGTCTTCCCTCTAGGCCTGTTTTTGTGTACAGATTTGCTTCTTTTTTTAGGACACCAGTCATATTGGAATTGGAATAAAATGACCTCATTTTAACTTGATTACTTCTGCAGAGCTTATGTCCCTAAATCAGGTCACTGAGGTGCTGTGGGTTAGGACTTGATTGTATGGATTCTCTTAGGCACATCTCAGAAGTTTTATTCTAATAACATTTACAATTTTTCTACTGGATGGTATTTAGGCACAGTTAATCAAGTCATTTTGGTAACATCAGGTTTAGAGAATTTTGGCCAGGAAATGGATTTCCTGATGTAAAATGAGCACTTGCTGAATTAGAACTTCAGTGAACTACCTTTTTGAAAAGAAATATAAAATGAGGTGATTTCTTAACACTTTATATGAGCACAAGGTTAGACTTTTCTTAGATCTCTTACTTACTTTCATGTTTAAAATAGAATAAGTGAGGTAGTAGATACAGACTCTCTCTACTTGGGAGGAAGAAGAGGTAAGTAAAGTAAGAGTGCTTTCTCTAGGAAAACATTTACATTAAATATAAGTATCACCTCCTTGGCATTATAAAGATGAAAGTACAGCCTAGTTCTATATAAAGGCCAACATGTGATCCTATAATATGTCACCATTGTTATGGACAGAAATTGTTATTTATTATAAGAAGTTTTATTGTTGTTGCATTATAGAAATTGGCTCATATTTGCATATGTAGGTGCATGATTCTAGGAAATGTTTCCAGCAAATTTTTGCCTGTCCTGTTCTTTCTAAAGAGTTACTTCTCTAGCATCAGGTTTTACTTGGAATATAGGCCATTAAGATGTATCCTCATAAAGCAGTTTGTGACTGTGATGGATTTTACTTGGAAACCATTAAACTACAGAATGTAACTAATGATTGTAGTTGTCAGCACATGGACCCGATAGCTCTCATTTCTTCCTTAGTGCAACAAGGAAGAAATGTAAATTTAATTGTGAAATAGCAGATATTTTTCATGCGCTTTTTACTCTCTTACAGTATAAGGCAAAATATAGTGCTTTAATTTTTTATTTTTTTTAAATTTTTTTATTTATTTATGATAGTCACACAGAGAGAGAGAGAGAGAGAGAGAGGCAGAGACACAGGCAGAGGGAGAAGCAGGCTCCATGCACCGGGAGCCTGACGTGGGATTCGATTCCGGGTCTGCAGGATTGCGCCCTGGGCCAAAGGCAGGCGCTAAACTGCTGCGCCACCCAGGGATCCCAATATAGTGCTTTAAAATAAAGAAAACATCTGTGGCAAAAATTAGTGTTAAATACAATACTGTTTTGGAATTTTTTTGAATCACTTTTTGATTTAGAAAACTAACCTTTGGTAATGCCCCAAAATAATCCCTGAATGAATCTCTTGGAGAGAGCCTTGATGTTTTTCGACTTTGTATTCTTGGTTTAAATAATGAAATTATTTTTTCATATTGTTTAAACATGAAAAAAACCCCTCTGAATAAAGAAAGTAAGTTCTTCTCTAGTGTAAAAAGCAGCAAACATATCCTCAGTGGGTTTTCCACAGATTAAGCCTGGCAGTAGTTCAAATACTAACGATATTAAAGCAGACAATTTGTTATGATGGATTCTTGTTCTGGGCCCACAGTCCACCTAATTGATGACCATGGCTCAATGAAATCTGATTCAATATTTTCCTGCATTCATGAAATCACAGCCCTTCCAGCTTCGTCTCTTTATCGTGTGCAGTGACTCCAGAAAAGGATCTTTTTCTTAGGATTTTCTCAGTGACTGTACTGATGGAATACAAAGAGCATATGGAAGCAGATATATGCGTAGGTCTTGATTTTATGTTTTGGTAGACTGGTTTACTTAAGCGGATACAACAGCCGAATATGTTTGTTGAAGGTTTTCCTTTGTACCAGCTGCTGCTTTTTCCTCTTTCCTAGGCTGGCCTGCCAGAAATGCACACCTTTACTCCTACACTATTTGACAAAAGTTTCCAATTGACATTTTTTTCAATGGATTAAAATCCATTTGAGACATGCAATATATGTTTAGCATGTATATTTAGGGATGGTGAGGGTTTTTGAAGAATTGTGCTCAAATTTCATTTTGCTTGAAATGGAATGTTTTAAATTTATTAAAATTATTTAATGGTAGAGGTTTAACGTTTTTAAATATTATTTACAGAATTGGCCCTAATTTGCATCAGCTTAATAAAACATACAGTCTACTTTAATTATTCAGAAGAAAAGTTTTACTTTTATTGCATTTTTTGAGGGGAAATGAATTGCTACAGAGCTAATGTTCAACTGGTTGTGTATGTACCAGACTAGGGTGGCATGGGCATTGACCAGGGAGTCAGGTGACCCAGGTATTGTCTTTGCTTCTTATTGGATACTTTTGACTGAATATGGAATTATTCTGTGTCCAGTATGGCCATACTTGGCAGAGTGATGTAGCTTTATAATTTCTAGAAACTAAGCATTGTCTACAAATAGTCAATAAGAAAGTTTGGTGAGTCTGGCCCATGCTACTTTTGTATCGTATGGATGCATATTTGCATTTTTTACCAGCCGATGACTAGTTCTATAATTTCATCTAGTCCTCCAAGTCAATTGAGTTTAGACATTTAGCTTGAGATACTTAATATTCTTTGAGACAAGATTTTGGGGAGTTAGAAGGTATTAGCCTTTTATAATTCTGCTTTGGGTTATGGGATGATCTAGAATAAATAGGACTCAATCTTAGTAATAATTTATAAATGTGCATGTGTGTATATGTATAAAATATATATATACTGGAGTATTACTCAGCCACAAATAAGAATAAAATCTTGCCATTTACAGCAACGTGATGGAGCTAGCAACTTAATGTTAAACCAAACAAGTCAATCATAGAAAGACAAACACTATATGATTTCACTTATATGCGGAATTTAAGAAATAAAACAAATGAGCAAAAGAGAAAAAAGAGCCAAACCAAGAAATGGATTCTTAACTATAGAGAACAAATTAATGGTTGCCAACCAGAGGGGAGATGGGGAGGGAGATGGGGGAAATAGGGAATGGGGATTAAAGAGTACACCTAACATGATGGAAAAAAAAATTAAGGACTTCAGAAATGCAATATAATCCCAATTTACATTTTGATATAGGTCCTTTCAGTATTTTTATGTACCTCTACATGTATGAAAACACACCTGTGTACAAAAATAAACTTTTTTTAAAGAAAATTAAAGATCATATTATACATTCTGGGTTTTTTCCTCATTAAACTTTGTTTTAATGGGTCTTAAATTCTGTGAGATTTTTGGTCAAGTTGTTTCCATTAGAAAGTACTCTTTTTAAAAACTAGTAACTTGAAACTGTCATCCACACACAAAACAAATGGTCCACAAAACATTCTCCTTTTCTTCTGAAGGTTTTACGATGCATTGTTAAAATTAACTAGTCTTTTTACTATTAAACTTATATGGCCAATTGAGATAAAGAGTTCTGAGACCATTCTTCCACCACTGTTTAAGGCTGGGGTGGCAGCTATTAGGCATAATATGCATTTAGTTTTCTTAGCTTCTGGGCAGACTTGGTGACCTTGCAGCTTCAGCTGCCTAATTGTCTGTTGCTTTGATGACACCCATAACAACTCCCTGTCACATGGCATAAACAGCAGGATGACCCAGAGTCAGGGAAACTCTCAAAACATATGAGTTGTCAGGAACCATATCAACAATGGCAGCATCACAGGATTTGAAGGATTTGGGGCCATTTTCCAGCTTCTCCCCAGAGCGATGATCAATCTTCAGCAAACTTGCAGTATGATCTGTGTGACAATTCAGCACAGGTGCATATCCAGCATTGTTTGGTCTGGATCCTTTGAAATGATTACGTGAGCCATGAAGCCCCCTGTCTCCATTGGTGGGTCATTTTTGCTGTCACCAGCCACATCACCACGATGAACATCTTTGACAGATACATTCTTGACATTGAGGTCCACATTGTCCCCAGGAGGAGCCTCATTCAAGGCTTCATGGTGCATTTCATCAGAGTTTACTTCATTTGAAACATTGATTGGAGAAAAGGTGTCCACCATGCTGGGTTTGGAAACACCACTCTCCCCGTGGCCTTTGTGTTAGTACCACCAATTTTGTAAATGTCTTGGTGAGACAGACCTAAGAGCTTGTCAGTTGAAAGAATTGGTGGCTGGATGCAATCCACAGCCTCCAACAGCATGGTTCCACTGGCATTGCCATCTTTACAAGAAATGCTTCCTTGAAGCAAGGCATGTTAGCAGTTGGCTCCAGCATACTGTCACTGTTCCAACTAGAAATTGGTGCAAATGCTATGTATCGTGGTTGTGGCCAGTTTTCTTTTGTAGGTGCAGACTTCCTTAATGATTTTTTTTGTGTCTCTTCAGGCTCTAGGGTGGCTCAGTGGAATCCATTTTGTTAATACCAACAGTTAGTTATTCCACACCCAGAGTGTAAGCCAGAAAGACATGCTTATGAGTCTGTATATTCTTGGAGCCACGTGCTTCAAATTCATTAACACCAGCAGCAACAATCAGGATGGCGTAGTCAGCCTGAGATGTGCCCATAATCATGTTTTTGATAAGGTCTCTGTGTCCTCTGGTATCAGTGATGGTCACATCGTACTTTCTGGTTTTGATTTTCCACAACGTGGTATCAGTCATGGTAATCTGCTCACATTCAGTTCTGAGCTGATCTGAGACCCAGGCAGACTTCAGGGAGTGTTTTCCCACCTCAACAGCTACCTCTTCAAATTTTCCATCATTCTTTTCTTCCCACCACATTTGTATATCAGACAGCAAGTAGAGGCATACTTCTTGAATCTGCATGACCACTGATGACAATATTGATATGAGTCTTTTTTCCCATTCTGGCTTGGATTCAGTGATGGTTTTCATGACACCTGTGTTTGAGGGGCAAACCTGTTGTGAACAAGCTACATTCTGTTTTATGTCAGTACTTACCATCTAACTTTTTTAAAAATATTTTATTTATTTGAGAGAGAGAATGAGCAAGGAGGAGGGGCAGAAGGAGAGAGAGAGAGGGAGAGAGAGAGAGAAAAGCAGACCCTCCACTGACCAGGGAGCCCAACTAGGGCTTCCAGGACCCTGGGATCATGACCTGAGCTGAAGGCAGACACTAAACTGACTGAGCCAATATGTATCCCCACCATCTAACATTTTAAAATATTTTCTGATGTCTGTAAGTGTGCTGGCACATCATGATTTTCAATAAACAGTATTTGTTCTACCAATCTCTTGATAAAAATTTAGCTTTGGGCTTCTATTTAAAGCTACAATGAATAACTTTTAAGATAAAATATTGCTTAATTATTGTCTAGGATAAAATTCTAGGAATAGAAGTGTTTTGTCAAAGAGTATATGCTTTTAAGGCTTTTGACACACTGCCAAATTTCCCTCCAGAAATGTGCTGATTTACATTCCTCCCAGCAATATTTGAGTGTTTCCTCTTTGATTTGCTCATATTCTTTTATTCACAATCATTGTCATTTTAACAAAGAACATATCGATTTATATTGTATTTTTTGTATATTTTTTATTGGAGTTCGATTTGCCAACATATAGTATAACACTGAGTGCTCATCTCATTAAGTGCCCCCTTCAGTGCCCGTCACCCAGTTGTATTTTTTATTTCTATTCATATAAAATATTTCACCATATGTTGGTTGTTTTGTGAATGCCTGCTTCATGATCTTAGTGAATTTTGTTTTTTTCTTAATAACTAGAATTTAAAAATGTATAATGAAAATGTAAATCTTGACAATCTGTTTCCTAGTTATTTGTGTTCTCATTTTGTCTATGGTATTTAGTCACAGGGGACTTCGAAGTTTTTATGTAGTGAAATCTATCATTCTTTGCTTCTTTTGGTTTCTGCTTTTGGATATATGTTTTTCTAAGTTTTCCTTTTGTAGTTGGTATTGGTGCTTGATAATGACCAAAATCTTATATTGTCTTGTGTAACTGTGGTTTAAAACTTACATGTTGTTCACAAATGCTGCTTGTCTTTCAGTATTTATTTGCTATACAAGAATTTTCTCCAGTGACAGACAAAATTGCAGTTAACTAAGAACTTGAACCATCAGCCTAGAATCTTCTGTGTTAAACTCTAGAGATAGACATAGATCATAGAAAACAAGGTCATAATGGGGGTTTATTCAGGGAACCCATTTCCATGGTATATGCTTGAGTCAAAAACACATTCAATTTATTTTTTTTCTATATTTTCTCTGTGTCCAGAGTCTAATAACTTGCATTGACTCCTGAGACAGTGAGATCCTCATTCATCAAAGAAAGATTGAATTTTGTTCATCATGCCCAATTTACATGTACAGGAAATTGGACTAGTTCTTTTTGGTGGAAATTGTGTTTACCCTTTGAAAATAATTTAACTGGAATACTGAATTTCTTAGGCATTCCAATTCATTTGTCTGTTTACATCTTAGGGAAACATTACATGAATCAATGCTAACCTAGGTAAGCATCTAGCATTTTTTCTTGCATTAAAAATTGAAAGTGACTTTTCCAGTGGTATAAAATGGAACACTGTTTACTTTAGGCTGAGGATGTTAATGACAAGTCATTTAGTCTTTACTTGTTTTTGTATTTTATTTCTAAATGGTCTGAGTTTTTTTCTTTGTACAAAAAGAAACATGTTTATTATGAAGGAAATCGGGAGATAGAAGTAAGCCAAACATGCCAGGATGATCATTGTTGGCCTTTGTACAGATCCATTCAGATCCTTTTCATGACATATATAATCATTCATGCATTTTATAAAAATGCAGTTGTGTTATACTCATCAGATCATGAACATATTGCCATGTCATGGGTAGATGTATACAACTTGAAATAAATGTACTGAATGCTACCGTGTGGGTATATCAAAATATAATGCTGTGGTTCCCCATTGTCTATCATTTAGAATGTTTTCTACTTCTTGATATTACAAGTGTGTAATAAACATTATTGTAGTTATATCTTTGCAATATCTAGATATTTGCCTTTATATATTTCTTGAGGATGGATTCTCCAAAATGGAATGTTTCCAGTTTCCTAATCTTGTTTCGTTTCCTTTCCTTTCCTTTCCTTTCCTTTCCTTTCCTTTCCTTTCCTTTCCTTTCCTTTCCTTTCCTTTCCTTTCCTTTCCTTTCCTTTCCTTTTTTTTTTTTAGAATTGTAATTGTCAGGAATGTGAAAAATATAGCTTGGGTACCTTTTCAAATTTATGACATGAAATCAAATAAAAATTCCTCTAAGTGTAAAGCATTGTTTATCTTTCTGTTTCTCTCTGGCAATTCATCTTCCACTCTAATTTATTTTCCTGATTATAGAAAATAAATGTGAATGGATCATTGTGATGGGAATTCTAGAAGATTTGCTTCCTATTTTTATTCTTTTTGGAACTATTGTGTGGGGGAGGTTGGGCGGTTGCTTTTTTGAAGGCAGGTTTTTGGAATGGAGGTATCTATTCTTGTGACCATGCCTGTTCTATCTATTTTGACATTTGGAAAAGTTCTTAGAGTTGGCATTACTATTTGCTGATGATTATTCACCTTGTTTTCAACCTCTGCCTTCTCCTTTTCCATGGACATCAAGGACCCACCTTGTGCAGTTGCTGAGCAAGGTTACAGAGATGGAGAGAAGATAGGTCCAGTGTCTCAGGATAGCCATGAAATCTGGTGTGGCACATACTTTAATAGGACCAATTCTTATGTAATTGAGTAAAGCAATTGGAACATTAACTGTAAGTTATGAGAGCAGTGCTCTGTTTTATATTTTGAGTTCCCTTCCTTGCAAGTCTTAAAACTTTGTGCCTGAGAACTTCATAATTTTATCAGTGCTGAATGGTCTGATTCTGCAAACAAAGATACAGATTGAGGCTAAAATATTCCAGGACACATAAATACCAAAATGCAGAACAGTTTCATTTTAAACAAAGGCTTTGAGAAATGGTGACTATCTCTCTACTTCTTGAAGGTTAAGAAAGAATTTTCTCCTTGTTTGCTTTCATTAGTTTAGATTTGTTTGTCTCAGGTTTCAGTTTCCACTGTGAATCACTGAGCACAGAAAAGGGCACACCACTAATTTAGGAAAGACCTGAGCCTGTGAAGGTAATCACACCTTCGGAGAGAGATTTGTTGCCTGGAGAGGAAGTGGCTGCTGTTATTTCCACTGCTTTAATTAAGAGACTGGCTAATGCAGACCTGTTGACTGATAAATAACCCACTTTAGGAAAACCTATTGTGTAAAGAATTCAAGCTGAAATCTGAAATGTGAGTATATTATCAGTAGAAAAAGATTTTTCTTTTTTGAAGGATTTGAAACAGGCCTTTAAAAACAGCATTGATATTTTTTATTAGTGAGGGATTAAATTGTTGAAAACCCTGTAGGCAGAGAGGAGCAAAGACCTGGGGTTAAAATTGGTGTCAGAAAACTTATAGGCAGGTCATTTATTTGTGTCCACTGACACAAATTGGATACACAGATACAGTATTGCCACTCTCAACTGATTTATTAGCCTATTTTTTTTAAAAAAAGATTTTATTTATTCATGAGAGACTCAGAGAGAGAGGCAGAGACATAGGCAGAGGGAGAAGCAGGCTCCCCGCAGGGAGCCTAATGAAGGACTTGATCCCAGTACTCGGGATCATGACTTGAGCTGAACGCAAGCGCTCAACTGCTGAGCCACCCAGGCACCCCACCAATTTATCAGTCTTATGTGTGGTCCTAGATATTTTATTATTATTTTATTTTATTTTATTTTATTTTATTTTATTTATTTTTTATTTTTTGTGGTCCTAGATTTTGATAGAGAATGTTGATAAGGATTATTTTGATAAGAGATTAAAGCCAAAAAGGTATTTTTGTATATATTGTAAAAATACTTGCAAAAATATAAAGATAGACTTTGTAATAGACTAGAAGATTATTTCCTGGTAACAGAAATCTGTCATTCTATTAACATGCATGAATACTTTTATAGTATGGTGTTGATTTATAGTCATAGCAGTTACTTTTTTTTCCTGCTTTTTTTATAGCTTTATTGAAATATGATTTATATACAAAAAAGTATATGTATTTAATGTAGACAATTTGATGAGTTTGGACATAAGCATACATTTGTTGAATCACCACCGTAATTAAGGTAATGAATCATCTCCAAAAGTTTCCTTGCGTAGAAGTTACTTTCTGAAATGAATCAAAGAATGTACAGTTTATATGCAGTTTAGTTTTACTGTTTTCTCATGTAAATGTAATTCTGTATTGTAGGAACCAAGAGCTATCTAATTATATTCAGTGAGAAAAAAAGTTTGCTAATTTCTTATATTAAATGATTGCTTCATGTAAATCGGTATTTGGATTTTAAAATATACACCATGTTTGCTTCACTTCATAAAAAAAAAAAAGTTGCAGTTAATGTTTTTACCTCCATGTTACTTGTAAATCACATTATTGTGACCGTAGTTTTGAATAGAGCAGAAAATGTGTGATATTGGAGTGCTTGAAATTCTAGAAATAAAGCTGTGTTCAGCCATTATTTTTAGCTTCTTCTTAGAGCTATGTTTTAACCAAATCTAGTATTACCAAATAATTATTTGGAAATGTCATTTATTTAAGCATTGACACTTTTACCATATGTATTTAATTCTTGTTTTTGGTGATAATTTTGATCTGTAAAGTTGCCACAGAGACTGAATTAGCAAATACTGAACCTTTGCTCCCAGTGGAAATACAAGCTATTCTGGTTAAAACATTTTAATTAGCTGATCAAAGCATAACCTTGTGTTACTTATGTTGCCATCAAAAGACATCTTGTTTAATATACATTGTTAACTCATTAATATCGAAGTCATAAGCAAGGACACTATAACTCACACTTGAAGGAAGCTTATCTAATACATGTGTTTTCTCCATAAGTCACATCACAACCTTTAGCACTGTGCTTGGGGCCATTTTAAAAGGTGAAGTCATCCATATATAGCTAAAAAAGTGCAAAAACCTGGTGCCCAATATGCTGCCCAAAGGAAACTTGTGAGGGTGTGAGAGCTGAAGCAAGAAGGTAGAGCATCGTCTTGTTTGACCTCAGCTGGGAACACCCATGTTATGTTGGGTGACTCAATTTTTTTTGCCACTCTGGGCATGCCTGTGAATGATGGCAGGAGCACCACAAGTATTGACCTTGGGGTTACAAGTAAGTTTTAGTAAGTAGAAAAATTTGCAAAGACAGCCTCTGCAAAAAATAAGAATTAACTGTTTTCAGAAATACTTTGAAACAGTTCTAAAATGAAATAGAATTGAACATAATTCAAACTTATCTTGATGCTATAGGCTCATCATTATGAAGATGCTTATGAAGGGAATTCAGCATGAATTGAGGATCTGTCACTGCTGCTCCTACTGTGTCTGACCCCACACCAATGTCCCCAGTGGTCCACCACTGTCTTCTTTACCCCTCTTCCATCACCCCAACCCAGATGCTATTTCTCATAATGGCAGCTTTAGGTACCTAACCCCTTCTGGCCCTTTCTTCCTGCTCCTAAAGCAGAAGACCACACTTACTGAATGGTTAAGAATAGTTTTTAGATCTGAGTTAAACTCCAGATAAGATTGAGAGAGAACTATAGAGTGTTTGTGACCATTACTTCTCTTCTGACTCAGAGGCTTATGTTTTGTTAGCATGCTGCTTTTTACGATGTGCAGGATGATTCAGAATGGCAGAGTTTTTGCTATTAGGTCAGTGCTGACCACCACTCAAGCTTAGGTTAATTTAACATCTTGAGCTTTATTTCCTTTTGGGATTGTATATAAATTGTGATAGAAAGCAGACTTCTTTTGGCCATTTTTGCATACATTCCTACATATAGGTACATCATCTTCATTTTGTAAGGTTGGATGCTGATATCTGGAGACACAAGCTAAATATCTTAGAGTACTAGCAGAATTGAGGAAGTCTGCCAAATACTTTTGTGTTCTATGTTTGACAACACTGTTACCACATTTACAGAATTTTGTGTTTTACTTCTTTCTTTTTCAGGCCAGCTTTAAACTCTTTAATGGTGAGTTTTCTAGAGGATTTTTTAATCATTAAAAATTTTGGGTTTCAGTTTAGTGACCTACTCCCTGGTCTCTTCAGCAAAGGCAGGCTGTATGAAACTTGTTCCCTTCTGTGAACAATTGCAGATTTAGAGCTACCTCCTGCCAAAGGACCATTTCAGATATGACTCTTGTTATACATTGTTTATGCCAATTGGAATGTTCTTTTAATTCCTGCTTATCTAAGATTTAGGTACTATCATATTTTTGTTGCAGTGCAGTATCTGTCCGAGTATTATACATTGTTAATGCAAAAATGATGACTAGCTCAGGATAGAAAGACATGATGTAATCTCATAAAAACCTTATAACTGCATGTAAATCTATACTGTTGAATATTGTAGCCACTAGCCACAAGTGACTACTGACCACTTGAAATGTGTCTTGTCCAAACTGAGATGTTCTGTAAGTGCAGAACTCACACTGGATTTAGATGATTCAGGACAAATAAAAGAATCTAATTTTTCATTAATATTTTATATGCTTAAATATTTAGATGATAATACTAACTCAAGATATATTATTATAATTAATTTTACCTGTTTTCACTCTTTTAATGTGGCTACTAGAAAACTTAAAATTACATATGTGAGTCATATTTGTAGTTTATATTCTGTTTTTTTAAGGATATTATACAGCTGGTATCAGTGTTATGCTAGATATTTAAAATGTATAACCCTGTCACTTATTTCTTTTCTGATCTTTTCCTCCCCTCTTTTGAATACACCTGTTATGTTGTTCTATTGGGTAGAAGGTAAAAAATATAATACTCTTGTTCAATGATTAACTCCCTAGTGACCTACATTTCTCATCATAGGTGTGCGTATACACACACACACACACAGACACAGACACACACTTTTGTAAAAGTTCCCAAGATATAAAATTAGTAAAAGTTGAGTAATATAAGACAATTTACATATATATGTATGTTTACATGGTGAAGTTAAGCTATATATTTACATGATGAAGTTAAGCCAATTGGGAATTTAGAGAACTCACCAAAACTGAAAAAAATGTATTGAAAATTTACTATAAGGAGTTTTGGAATAAATATCAGGAATCCTTGCTCAAGAATGAGTTCTTTTGAAATTTGTTACTGTCAGTCAAAAGAACTGAATACTACTAGGATTAAGAATTTTAAAAAGCTGAATGCTATTTTCCAGTATATAGAGATGGATTTACTCCAGTATATGTTCTGCTTTCTATTATTTTGCTTAGTATAGCATAAAGGACAATTTTTATTTGCAAACTTGATTTGTGGCAATATTTTAATTACTAAATCCTTTATTATAAAAGCAACATTTTACTCATGTGAATTTGGACAATGCAAATATGTAGATAATAATTTTAATGTGCTTAAAATTTGAGTCTCAATTTGACAATTGAGTCTCTACTTTTAGGCAGCGGTGGAAATCAATCTCTAATATTTGCTGGTGAATTTCATATTTGATCTCATGTGATAGGTAAAAAAAAGTGTAATTAAAGAAAAGGCTTGGTGCAGCCACTCTGGGAAACTGTGTGGAGGTTCCTCAAAGAGTTAAAAATAGACCTGCCCTACGAACCAGCAGTTGCACTGCTGGGGATTTACCCCAAAGATACAGATGCAATGAAACGCCGGGACACCTGCACCCCGATGTTTATAGCAGCAATGGCCACAATAGCCAAACTGTGGAAGGAGCCTCGGTGTCCATGGAAAGATGAATGGATAAAGAAGATGTGGCTTATGTATACAATGGAATATTACTCAGCCATTTGAAATGACAAATACCCACCATTTGCTTCGATGTGGATTGAACTGGAGGGTATTATGCTGAGTGAAATAAGTTAATCGGAGAAGGACAAACATTATATGTTTTCATTCATTTGAGGAATATAAATGATAGTGAAAGGGAATAGAGGGGAAGGGAGAAGAAATGGGTGGGAAATATCAGAAAGGGAGACAGAACATGGAAGCCTCCTAACTGGGAAACAAACTAGGGGTGGTGGAAGGGGAGGAGGAGCACTGGGGGTTATTCGATATGTTGGCAAATTGAACGCCAATAAAAAATAAATTTATTATTAAAAAAAAAGAAAAGGCTCATCCACTTTCTGACTATAGAGGGAAACAGTATACTCTGGCTCAGGAATAATCTTGATATTATGGTTTTTTTGTGTTTATCCTTAAAGAACTGTTTTGACTTTTTAAAAAAGACTTTATGTATTTATTCATGAGAGACACAGAGAGAGAGAGGCAGAGACATAGGCAGAGGGAGAAGCAGGCTCCTTGTGGGGAGCCCCATGCAGGACTCGATCCCAGTACTCAGTCAGGATCATGACCTAAGCTGAAGGTAGGCGTTCAACTGCTGAGCCACCAGGCTTCCTGAGCTGCTTTGACTTTGACCATTCTTCTGAACATTTTATAAAGGTGTCTTTTTTGGATTTCTGTGTTCCATGGGATTGGTTTTAGATTTTGTTATTTCTATTAGACAAAAAAAACGACTTGACACAAAATAATTGATAATTTTATTTCTTGTTCATTGCAACTGATCAGCTTAGATGCTTGTTTGCGCTGTTTTTTCTGTGTGCTGGGTCAGTGCTCTTTGAAATGCTACCAAGTTAGAATAGTTACCAAGTTAGAGGTCAGTCCTTATTTAACTGATGTTTTTATACTTTTTTGGCAAAGAGAGGAGAAACTTTAAAATTATGTTTTGCCAGTTTTCTTTCCTTAATAACTTGATTTTATTAGTGTTCCCTTTCCACCATTAACTGTCTCCTAAGCCTCAACCAGGAATATTTATTCTCTCATTTTGTTAGGAGGCCTGGGTAATTGCATCTGTTAAGTTAGAAAGTTTAGGTTTCTTCCTTCCATGAATAAAATGTTATGGTTATAGATGAGAAGATACTCTTGAAGATGAATGGTTTCTGAGTTCTTTTAGTCCTACTCATTGCTTTATGATGCTTAAGAGTAATACCCACTATTGAATGCATATTTAGGACCACTGCTAACCTATACTGTAATTGTAAATTAAATTTATTTTAATTAAATTAAATTGAATTAAAAAAGAGGAGGAGGTGGGCAGCCCTGGTGGCTCAGCGGTTTAGCACTGCCTTCAGCCCAGGGCGTGATCCTGGAGACCCGGGATTGAGTCCCATGTCAGGCTCCCTGCATGGAGCCTGCTTCTGAACCCTCTGCCTGTGTCTCTGCCACTCTCTCTCTCTCTCTCTCTCTGTGTCTCTCATGAATAAATAAATAAAATCTTAAAAAGAGGAGGAGGTGCCTTCTGTGTGGGCAGAGCTTTCACTGTGTCCTGGTGACCTTCATCAGTGCAGTGAAGGGTGCATATTTTGGTTCCATTTATCTCCTCCTTCTCAGGATATGTTTATGGTGTTCAAACTGCACAGCCATGCAAGGATTCCCTAAGGAATACCTTACATATATTATCTAATTTAATCTAAAAGACATTTCATATCCACCCAAACATTAAGTCCAACTACTATTACTTATTTTACTGGAAACATTTCTTTTTATGAGCACTTAGAATTTTAATTTCCACAAATGAGGACATTGAAATTCTGACATGCCAAATGACTTGCACAGTGACTGGCTGACTAATGGCAGAGCTGGGGGCGCGGGGGGGAAAGGAGTGTCACTTCTTGATTGATGTTGCTCAAAGTCTGTGCTCTTATCTTCTATCACCCAATTTCAGTACTAGTTTTATGGCTAGAATTTAAGAGAAGTAAAGATAGACAAGTCATAAGCAAGGCTTGATGTGTTGGTTACCAGATGATAGAATGTAGTAAGATTTTTGAGAATCCATGAGTTTTCATGCTTTCTTGAGTTTGACAGCTTTGAAGATTTTTTTATGTAGTAGTTTATGTAGAATTTCCACTGGCTTTATATTTATAGACTGTAATGGTGCCCGTCTATGAGTGGTGTGGATAATACTATCTCTAGAGAAATAGTAAATACAGTTGTAGAGTGAGCCTCTTCTCTGTGCTACTCTGAGATTCATCTCTCCTGTCATTTCCTAAAAACAGAAGTTCTTAGTGAATTCATATTTTAAAAGTTCATATGGCCTTCAATAGAAATGTGACAGAAATGTTTAATAATATGTTGTTTAGCTTTTCCCAAACAAAAGTGAGAATATGGGTAGCCTGGCCCATACGGCCTATCACTTTAGTTCTGTATTAAAATGAACACAGATGAAAGTTATAGATAGTGCTTCTGATATAGTTTGTTCCTACTCCCTACTTTGGAGCTTTATTTTGCTTCATTCATATCTGTAAAATCAGTTTATCCTTACTTGAATCCCAGTTTTAAAGATTTCCAGTTGCAAAGCTGACAGAATCCTTGGCAGAGGTGGAATATATCAAGCATCTTGATTTTAGTCTCTCCTCCACACCACCCTCCCACTGTACTGGTTTATAAGAATGAAAACTACAGATCTTCCTCAACATAAGGAGGTATTACGTTCTGATAAACACCACAAATTTAAAATATTGTAAGTCACAAATGCCTTTAATACATCTAAGCTACCAAACATGATAGCTCAGCCCAGCTGAAGTTAAACATGCTCTGACCACTTATATAAGCCTGCAGCAAGATGCTCCAACACAAAGCCTATTTTATAATAAAGTGTTGAATATCTCATGTAATTTATTGAATACTGTAGAGAAAGTGAAAGAAAGAAGGGCAGTATGGGTACAAGATGGTTGTAAGTACATCAGTTGTTTGCCTTTGTGATCCCAAGGCTGACGGAGCTGGTGCTCACTGCTGTTGGCCAGCATCATAATAGAGTATTGTACTGTGTATTGCTAGAAGATGGTTTATATTGAATGCATATGGCTTTTGTGCCATTGTAAAGTTGAAAAATCCTAAGTTGAACCATCCTAAGATGGGGACCATCTGTAGCTGTTTAATGACTATGTCATTATTAAATATTAAATGCAAATTTTAGTGCAAAGTTTGACAACAGCTGCAGGTACAGATTTTGTTTCTGAATCTGGAAAAAAAAGTTTTGGAGAAATGAAGTACTTTGAATTTGGGCCTTTTCTTTTTAAATGATTTTACTTGGAAAGAACCTTCAAAGGTAGTGTTTATAAAAACAGTTTTATACACTGAGGTTTTAAAGGGTGTTCTTTTTAAAGCTTTCCTAGGTTTATTGGAGGAAAACCATAAGAGCTCATAAATCTGCACAAATACCTTCATTCTATTGTAGAGAGTATTAATAGGCTGATTTCAAGATAAATTTATAAAGCACTTTGTGAGCACACTTCATGCTTATTAGCTTGCTTGATAACCAGTGGTTATCTTGACCTTTCTTATGGCTGAGGGTGAGAAGACCAGAGACAAGTTTTAGGAACACCAATGGGCTTTTTCTGCCTTGTCTTGGTGCACATCTGTTTTCCTGGGCTGTTGGATTAGCCTCTGGCCTGACTTTATGCGTGGAACAAACATTTCTTTCCCATTCTTCCTTATCCCAAAGCACTCCCCTGACCAAAATTACATTCCTACACCTTTGACAATAAAAGCTCCTGTAAGCTCTGTCCTCAAACTTCTAGTCCTTTTCTCTTTCTTTTTCTTTCTTTTTCTTTTTTTTTTTTAATTTTTATTTATTTACGATAGTTACAGAGAGAGAGAGAGGCAGAGACACAGGCAGAGGGAGAAGCAGGCTCCATGCACCGGGAGCCCGATGTGGGATTCGATCCCGGGTCTCCAGGATCGCGCCCTGGGCCAAAGGCAGGCGCCAAACCGCTGCGCCACCCAGGGATCCCCTTTTTCTTTCTTTCTTTGTTTCTTTCTTTCTTTTCTTTTCTTTCTTTTCTTTTCTTTTCTTTTCTTTTCTTTTCTTTTCTTTTCTTTTCTTTTTTTTCTTCTTTTCCTCTTCCTTCCTTCTTTCCTTCATTTTGTTTTTTTTTTACTGCTCCTTTCATACCCTACTCCCAAGCCATACTGTCTCTCACAGTTCTTGTAGTAAGTACTACAATTTGCTCTTCAATAAGTCTCTCCATAATGTTCCTTCCATGTGGGACACCTTTCTGCTCTGTTCCCTACTTCTTTTCTGTTTGTTGGAATCTTGCCCATAGATTAAATCTCTCTTCCCTGTGTGAAGCTACGCTGGGATCTCCTGGGCAGAGGTCAGTGTTCTCTCTGCTTACCAGTACAAGTTAGAGTTGGACTGTTCTAATGATCCTGGTTTACTCTTGCATGCTGATTAGTTGAATTCATGTCTTATCTATCCTATGATGAAGATACATGCTTATATCGTAGAGGTCTCTTTTTTATCATCAAAGCTTAACAGAAATTGGAGATATATTTTTTGATCAAAGAATTCAGATATGTTCTCTTTCCTTCCAAGTATCCTAAATTCAGTGTACTACTACTTGTTATGGGTTGTTTGTTTTCCATTTACCAAATGGTAAATAGCTTCTTTATGTTTCTCTGATTACTTTTTCTTATTATCTTAAACTCACAGAAATGTTGCAAGAGTAGTACAAGAAACTCCTGCATAACTATAGCTATTATACAGATTCACTGTTTATATTTTGCTCTTAATTGCTTTATTCATTCTGTGTGTGTGTGTGTGTGTGTGTAAACCATTTGAGAGTAACTTGGAGTCATTGTGTTCCTTTCTAAGGAACAATATCATTTTTTGACATAACCATAATATCATGTCAGAATCAGGATATATTAATAACTTTATTCCTATCTGTCTATAGTTCATATTCATATTTCATCAGTTCCAGTAATGACTCTCATGTCAATTTTTTCACTAGTCCAATACACAAAATAGGATCCCAAATTATAATTTGTCATATCTCTTTAGCTTTCTTCTATCTAGAGCAGCTCCTCAGTCTCATGCTTTTTTTATTTTCATATTTCTGAAGAGTATAGACCTGCTATTTTGTAGAATGTCCCCTATATTGGATTTGTAAGATATTTCTTCATGATTAAATTGAGATGATATGTTTTTGACCCATAACACATAGTATTATATCCTCACCAGTACATCGTATCAGGAGATATTTGTTCTGGTATTGATGATAACTTAGATTGTTTTGTTAAGTTGGCCAGGACCTTCCATTAAAAGAATACTGTTTTCCCTCTGTAAGCAATTAGTTGTTTATTGGCCATACACTTAGGCTTTAAGAATATCCTGGTCCCTATCAACCTTTTACCCACTGGTTTAGCAACCATTAATGGTTTTCTAACATCAATATTCCTTCTGTGCTTATTAGTTCACCTTCTATGGAGGAGAAGGCCTTTCCTTTCTTATTTATATCAATATGGATTGATGGATTCTTCATTTAGTCAGTAATTTTGAGTATTTATTTTAATACACAAATTGGCTCTGAGCCAGCCAATCAGACACCCTTCAAGCGAGCTGCTGTGTCACTGTTACCTGTTTCATTTAGTTTTGGAACATTTCCTTACTTCCTGGCATAGGATGTTCTAGGCTTGTTGTATACTTTTCTATTTAGTCCTTGAATTAGCCTTTTCTTCAGGGAGCTTTGATTCCTTTAATTTTTAAAAAATATTTATTTATTCATGGGAGAGAGAGGCAGAGATACAGGCAGAGAGAGAAACAGGCTCCATGCAGGAAGCCTGATGTGGGACTCAATCCCAGGACTCCAGTTTCATGCCCTGGGCCGAAGGCAAACACTTAACCACTGAGCCACTCAGGCGGCCCCCTGATTCCTGTAAAAGAGGATGGGCTTTAGAGATTGAGATCTGGGAGTCAATCCTGTTTGTTTTACTGGGTGTCATGTTTTCTAGATCTAATTAGTAGACAAAGCTAGTAAGTGTGTGCTTGTGTTTGTGTGTGAGTGTGTGTATAAAATTTATTTCTGTATCTCTTTGTATTAAAAGCTACCAGTTTATATTGGTGACTTCTATTTCAATCTAAAAACACAGGGTAGGGGGCAGCCTGGGTGGCTCAGCGGTTTAGTGCTGCCTTCAGCCCAGGTCCTGATCCTGGAGACCCGGGATCGAGTCCCATGTCGGGCTCCTTGCACGGAGCCTGCTTCTCCCTCTGCCTGTCTCTGCCTCTCTGTCTCTCTCTGTGTCTCTCATGGATAAATGAATAAAATCTTTAAAAAAATAAAAATAAAAACACAGGGAATGCTCATGTTTTCCTTTCTATATTTGTAATTCCCTTTTCAACAGTGAGAAACATAGGTTCGGTTATACCCAGTTCATTTGCTCAAGTCTAGAATATATGGAAAGTAGTTTGAGAATTACCAGCCTCTACTCCTGTGAAAAGCAAACCTGCTAGGTAGAATTCAACATTTATTTACTTTTTTGAGGTGCAGTATACACATAATCAAGTGTATAATTCTAAGTGTGCAATTTAAGTTTGACACATGCGTGCATCAGTGTGACACATATCTGTATCAAGACAGAGGATATTTCTGTCACTCAAAAAACTCTCTTGTATTCCTTACCAGTTAATTGTCTTTCTATCCCTGCTGACAAGAGGCAATAACTTTTCTGACTCTTTTAATCATAGTTTAGTTTTACCAGTTCTAGAACTTTATGTAAATGGAGTAATACAGTACATTTTATGTGTGCGTCTGGCTTCTTTCACTTATTATGTTTTTGAGATTCATCCACATTGTTTTATATATCAGCAGTTCATTTTTTTAAATTGCTAAACAGCATTCCCTTTTGTAATTGAATCACTACTTATTTATCCATTCTTCTGTTGATGCACATTTAGGTTGGTTCTGGTTTTTTATCTATTATGATAAAGCCAACTGGCTATGAACATTTTTGTATAGATCTTTGTGGCATATTGTTTTTATATTTTGGAGTAAAATCTTAGGAATAGAATGGCTGGATAGCGTAGGCGTTTACTTACCTGCATTAGGAACTGCCAAACACTTGTTCTAAAGTGGTTGTTCTGTTTTTCACTTCCATCTGCAGATAGGCGTGTTCCCATTGCTTTACATTCTTGTCAACATTCTGAGTTTTCACTCCACCTAATTGAAGCCATTCTAGTGTAGTAGTGTCTCACTATGATTTTAATTTGCATTGCCTTGGTGGCCAGTGATGAAAGCACATTTTTATGTGTTTTGGTCATTTGCATATGTATCTTTGTGAAGTTTCTGTTGAAGTCTTGTGCTGATTTTAAATTTGGTAGTTTTTATTATAGAGTTGTAGGAGCTCTTTATTCTGAATGTGAATTTTTTGCCAGAAGTATGTTTTCAGAGTATTCTTTCCAGTCTATGACTTGTCTAATCATTTTTCTTAATATTATCTTTTGTTGAGCCAGAATTTTAAATGTCAATAAAGTCTAATTTACCCTTTTTCTTTTTATACTTGTTGCATTCTCATTGTGCCCAAAGAAATCTTTACCCTTGTCATGAAGATATTTTTCTATTTTCTTCTACAAGTTTATGGTTTTGACTTTAAATTTAGGTCCATGATTTATCTTAAATTAATTGTTTTATACAGGTATGATACTGGGGGTTAAAGTTTATTTGTTTATCCATATGGATATTCTGTTTTTCCAGCACCATTTATCCCCTCATTGGATTCCTTTGGCACACTTTTGGAAAATGAGTTGCCCATGTCAGTGTGAGTTCTCTGAAAAACCTTCATTACGAACATGACTTTGATTTTTATTGAGCTGCTTTATATTTTAAGCAGCATTCATAAGTACTCTTACTCATCTTTTATCTGGGGGAATTCGTTGTGGTTTGACCACCTTTTTCATCAAATGTCAAGATAAGTTGGCGTGTGATTTGCTCTGGGGCAAAGTCTATCACTGGGGCCTCACACATGTACCATTAGCTTCTCTCAACATTGTCCTTTTGTTGATATAGTAAGCTTCCTGGGTAGTTTCTTTTCTCACCCTACTTAAAAAATCAGAGTTTAATAATGCAGTAAGTCAGTCTTTCATTTTTATTAAAGCATTTGTGCCATGATGCTTATAGTAAATAAATAAAGACAACTGCCATGCTTCTCTTTTTTCTTTTGTTTTTGTTTTCATCTATTCAGCATGTATGTATTGAGCTTCTATTATAAGCTGCCTCACTGTGAGCCCATAGAATGAATGGCACTTGGCTTTTTGTGATCACATTTCAGGAAACTTTGGTAACATCTGAGAGCACAGACAGGGCTAAAATTTGCCATAGTGGGTACCTGTGCTGAGCTCATAAAATATGCACACACATGTGTATGTGCATTCCCCCTACTTCTTGGAAGAAGTAGGAAACTACTTTGGAGATCTCATTACTAGTAGCTCAGGGCTATTGCAAAGAGGAATCCTAGCTTTCCTTCTCACTGCTTACTGTTTAGGATTCATTTTCCTTAGCTTCGTGATTTTCTCATGTAGTCTAATATTTATCCTTTGGTGGAAAACGTGTAAAATTGTCTCATTTGTGTGTGTGTGTGTGTGTGTGTGTGTCTGTCTGTCTTTAAACCTTTCACGCATAGCAGTTTCAGGGCTTCCTCTGCTATTAATGTGTCCTATGGCTTTATGTAAGAATGTGCTGCTGATAATTAGGCGTGCAGCTGATGATGTGCTTCAAGTAGCAATCAGCCTGTGACCTTGATAGCGTGTGTTAGAAAAAACTGTGTTGGGTGACTGTTGTTATCTCTCATCCACTGCAGCTGAGCAAGAATAATGGCTGATGACAGGGCCGGCTGGCTCAAGGCTCCAAGGAAGAGGTACTTTCTGCAGCATCATGTGTTACAGGGGCCTGTCAGAGATGCTTAGAGTGTGTAGTGGGAGCTCCACATGGCTGACAAGGCAGCAGCATTATGTTTGAAATGTGGACACGTATTGAATTTGTATTAGCTTCTTTTGTAAAGCAAAGTGCAAGTACATAATGAAATAAGTAACGTGTGTAGAAACATCGATTTTTGTTTCATGCTGGTGCACAGAGGCCAGGCCTGTTCTCTGCTCTGGTGTTCAGAGGGGGCTGATCTTGAGCCTGCAGCTATTTTGCATTCGTTTTAGCCAAAAGCACATTCTTCCTTTGTTGTCCCCACCCATCCGGGACAGAGGGGCATCTGTTGTCATATCCATTATTTATCTGTGAGAAACAGTTTTACTTAATTATTTTCTCTGCTGCTGGAGGCCTGGCTTGGCTCTCTCCCTTTTGAAAGGATAATAGGACTCAATGCACTTAATACGTTTTAATTAGTGAGCTCATGGCAAAGCCAGTGCCTCACACTTAGTTCTTTAGATGGCTTTGTAGATAAGAACTTCTACAGCAAAATGAGCCTGGGAGCTGCGTGCAGGCTTCCTTAGAGCCGTGTTCAACTCCCACGGCAGCTGAGTGCAGGGCACAGTTTCTCAACACCCCTAATCCTCTCTGACCCTGCCAAAGTGGCAGAAACCGCTTTGGGGGCAACTTCATGGGGCCTCTTTGTATTGGCCCTTGCCCGGCTTTGGAGGAAAACTAGCTCTTTCCTCCAGCATGGCACAGCTCGTGTTCTGAAAGGCGTATTTAATGCTTTATTTTCAGAGCTCCAGCTCTTTATTTAAAACAAGACATTTGAACCACGATGCACTTTCGAATTCTAAGTTTAGAATCTTTAATGAATTTTGAAGTTCTGGAGATTTATAAGCCGTAATATCAGGAATCCAGGACCCAAGGAGAGGAGCCCTTGGCTAAGGATGGTTTCACTTGGGCTCTGCAATATTAGTCTGTCTTTGCTTTTATAAAAATGCAAGGCGGGGCCTTCCTATGTCCCTTTTCTCCCTTAACTTTCTTTGAAAATAAACAGGTGATATTTCTCTCTTGTCATGTTAACATGGGATTTTAAAACTTTATACTTTGGGACACCTGGGTGGCTCAGTGGTTGAGCATCTGCCTTCAGCTCAGGGCATGATCCCGCGGTCCCCGGATCGAGTCCCACATCAGGCTCCCTGCATGGAGCCTGCTTCTCCCTCTGCCTATGCCTCTGCCTGCCTCTCTCTGTCTCTCATGAATAAATAAATGAAAATCTTTAAAAAAAAAACTTTATAGTTTCCCAAATTCCTTCATTTCATAATGCAGGTGATATTATTTTCTTTTTTTTTTAATGATTTTATTTATTTTTGATTATGAAATGAAGGAATTTGGGAAACTATAAAGTTTTTTTTTTTTAAAGATTTTCATTTATTTATTCATGAGAGACAGAGAGAGAGAGGCAGGCAGAGGCACAGGCAGAGGGAGAAGCAGGCTCCATGCAGGGAGCCTGATGTGGGACTTGATCCCTGGATTCCAGGATGACGCCCTGGGCAGAAGGCGGTGCTAAACCCCTGAGCCACTGGGGGTGCCCTGGTATTATTTTCTTTTGAGGAGCATAAACCCAGCCTCTGAGAGGCTAGCATTACCACCTAGCTGGTACCTACTAGGGCTGGAGGTAAGAATGTGTCTCACTCCTGATATTAAGAGTATCACATGGTGGTGTATAATAACCCTGAGAGATCCCCTTCACAGTTCTTTGCTCTGGAAAGAGCTCATAATTGGGAGCATAAGGAGATGCATTCTATAGATTTTTAGATCAGAAAAATGCCCTGTGTTGGCAGTTTCCTGAAGTGGTACCTGCCAAGGCAGGGCAGATATATAGAACATTTGTGACTCCCCATTTATTCATGTATGTAACAGTAGAAAGCCTCTGGGGGAGATTAAGGTTGTGATAATAATTAATGCTTTCCCTCCCCTTGGAAGAGCCATTCATCATGTTTCCCTTTCCAAAACCAAGCTCCCAAAGCCAGAGAGAACATCTGGGCCAGTGAAGGAGTGTGGTTCACTTCTCACCTGGAGTTACTGTTGACTGACAACTCACAGAGGTGGCTTGGGTATACTGGAGTGAAGAAGTAGGAGAGGACCATTTAAGTATGAACAAGGTGAAAGCATCTATTCCCACAAGCCAGAGCTTCATAACATCCTCTGGGACTGGAGGGTATAGGGGATCTTTTGTTTCAGGGACCTCAGTGTTAAGGACACAGTAATTGGTTGAGTGGGAGGCGTTGTTGGGCTTCCCTGGGAGATAGACCTCGGCTACATGCCTCATGTACACACCTGATGAAAGAGCATTCTGCTTGTCATTGCTAGGCCTAGAGGAGATGCCACCTCCCCCACCCCTACTACCCGTTAGTATCTTGTGTGCCTTTGTGGAGGGAACACTGCCTACACTAAGAATACCTGGTTGGTAGAAAGCTTCAGTATTTAGCATTCATATAGGGAGAAGAGGCCATGCATATGGCAACAATTATTTGTCACTGGCCTCAGATGGGGAAGTAGCAGTGGCCAGCAAAATGGGGTGTGCTGCTGCTCGGCAGCCTCCACCCCCTGGGCTTCTTCTTGCTCTCCTGAATATAGCCAGTATACGGGCCCAGAGGAAGGTGAGCAGGCCACTCCTTCCCTATCTCAGCCAGAACCAGTAACTGACAGATGCCATCTGTGTTAGAAGGGATGGACACCCTGGCTTTGATCTGGATTGAACTAATTTTTAAAGTAGAAGTGACTGGGAATGTTATTGGATTGGACTGAGACATCTCCAGTTGGCATGTTAGTTTGACCTTTACCCAACTGGATGAGATCCTTGACTTTGGGGTTGGTAGGATTTGGTGAAAAAAAAAAAAAAAAAAAGCACAATGTTGAGACTCTTCAGCCAAATCTGACAGAACAGATCAGCTGTGACTTGCAGCCCTGGTGGATCACAGTTTACTCCATTAAGTTCAGATGTGCATAGAAAATAAAGCTGCTTCATTTTTCCTGATGGAATCTTCTCAATCTGTTTAACAACGTGTCTAGCTCTTCTGGGACTTGAGCTCAAACAAGTGAGCTTTAGACATGCCTGTCTCTCCACTTGCTTGCATACCCTCCTTTTTCCTCACAGTCATTTGGGATCCTGATTTGGTGTGCTTTCTTCTTCTCATTGGACCAGGTTTTCCTTTATGTCATTTCTTGGCAGAATGTTTTCCAGGAAGCCTAATTTATGTAGGAAAGCAATAAACAATCCACCATTATCCCTGTTACACATCTCATTTGATGCTACCCCAGTTCTGAACTACAGTATTTCTGTTTATAATTGAAGAATCTTTCATAGATGAAGCTCAGAGAGGTCAAGGAAATCTCCCAGGCTGCACATTTAGGAGGAGACAGAATTGAGACTGAAACCCCTCACCCCATTATGCTGCCCCCGAAGCTCCTCCCAGAACATGCAGTTGTTCTAGGTCAGCACTCTGCAGAGCACACTGCCAGAAATTCAGCAGTACAGCTGCTTCCTCATATGGGTCAGTGGATGATGTTTTGTTCCCTTGATTGAAAACATTGAAATAGTGGTGCTTTTCCTACATTTTTAATTAGCCAAGCTGAAGCTTGTGATGTAAACCCAATGTGTGAGGTTCATTTCCTATTGTATATTCTGTACAATACGTGGAATGTGGTTGGCACTTGCTTAGGTTAATAGCAAAGGCAGAGTAATGACAACAGCAGCAGCAAAATAAATGGCTGGCTCAGAACCTCCAGCAAGTCAGGGACATTGCAGGGCTGAGTCAGATGTGGAGTCTGGGCCAGTGAATGAATCCAGGCTGCTCTTCCCTCTACTCCTTCAGGCATCTCTGGAATGAATTATATTTACAGGATACCTTAATGTTCACTAGGAAAAGGATCCAGCAGCTTTCTCTTTCCTGGTTTAGAAAAATCACCCTTCAGTCTCTGCCTTGGAGGCAAGGAGGGGCTTTTCCTAAATGGCCCATCTGTGAAGCCTGCAATTACCTAGGAAGTGCCAGTTTCACCTCACAGCTTCCTTCACAAATGTCTCCCTTACTGTCTTTTTTTTTTTTTTTTTAACATGTAGTTTTCAAAAGGAAAGCACAGCCTTTGTTGATGAGTATTAACCAGGACAGTTTCATACGGAGTGGTGTTGATGGCTTGTATGGATCCTTGTCAAATGTCATATTTCGCTTTCGACATCTCACGCACATTGTGCCTTGCATATGGACAGTAACGTGTTCTTTGTGAGGTGAAGTGGGCTCTTGTGGATGTGTCTTTCAGATTCAGGAAGCTCCATCTGGCACTGTTTTTATTCTTGCATCATCTTTGCGAAGTATTACTTTATACTTGAAATTGGTCTGATCTCAAAACAAATGAAATAATGAGAATCATCAAGTGCATGGATCTTTCCTATGAAAATGCAAAGAATTTTTCCTTTGTGTTTTAGGCCAGCACATTTTTCTTGACCACAGGAGATCACATGGAGGAATAGAAATCCGTTCATTGTAATCTAGATTTGGCCTTTTAAAATACAGGTGAAATACAGTGCTAAAACTGAACAGAGTGTTGCTGTCCTAGACAAAGCTTGTTATTGCTGTTTTCCCTGGGGAAGCTTGGTGCTTTAGTAGGTGTTGTTGATAAAGCTGGATATGCTGTCTCTTGAAGCTGCTGCATACTTCTGATGAACAGAGCAGAAAGGAGACCCAGAACACATGATTGTGGGAACTGACCTAATTTTTTCTTCAAGCTATAATTTCAAATCATTTATATTCTTTACTCTGCATTTTATATGCTCAATTGATTTTTGTGGTTGAATAATCAAGATGGTAATTGATAGAATATATCATTTACTAAAATTAGTCAAAAGTCACCCTAGAGAGTTTATTGGTGGGGTATACATTTTTCATTTTAACTATTTCCCTTCTAGGGAAGGGTTCTTTATTCCTGGAGTAGAACAAAGCATCTGATATAGTGATTAAAACAAATGGTTTCCAAAAAATAATAGAAAATCAAAATACTGAATACCCTGCGTAAATCAAATAGGATTACCTGCTTGCTGTTCTTAAGCAGTCACACTATGAAATGCCAAGGAATGGCGATAGTGCCGAAGTAGGGGCTTTGTCAGCTGTTTTTTCTTGTCTGAGATTGACTAGGTAATCTATTACACGTCTTTTCTCCCTCTCTCTTCCACCACTGAAAAATATGGATAATACCAGAAGAGAGGAAATGGAAATGAAACCAATTTAGTATTTTTGTTGTTGTTAACCTCACTAATACGTAAGTACACTTAAGAAAAAAAATGTTTTTTAAATCATGAAAGTTCCAAAACTTTTCTCTTAACCACCCCTCTCCTTTAACTGTCCCTCTCCTACATTTTTAGCTTGATGTTCCTATTGGTTATGAGCATTAATTATAGTTGTCTTAGGTTCTTGGAAAGAAATCAAGAAAGTATGGAATCCTAAAAAACATTTAGTAAAATAGATTGGTCTATATATTTACATTTGGTTTATGAAAAATTGATGACAATCGTCATATATTATAAATGTATAGTTTCTTTTAACCTGAATAGAAGCCTACAAGGTAGGCTAAATGAGTAACTCTCAATAGACATTTGGCTGTATCTGAAGACATTTTTGATTGTCATTACCTTGGGGGAGGCTTTCCTATTGGCATTTGGTAGGTAGAAGTCAGGCATGCTGTTAAAACCCTACAGTGCACAGGGCAGCCCCCCATGGCAAAGAATGATCTGGCCCAGAATGTCAGAAGTGCCATTGTTTGTAGACCCTGTACTAGATCCACAGGTAGGAGCCCTGGATTTGTATTCTAGCTCTGCTACTCAATAACCATCTGACTTTGGGGAAAATTGCTGGACTTCTGTGAGCCTCAATTTCTTCTCTGTAGAAATGCAGATAATGCTTCATCATCCACCATTTGTTTTAGTTTTTCAGTGCAGATCACTGTGAGCTAATGGGTGTTAAATGCTTTATAACTAAAGGAAGGCCATGTACAAATTGTGTGATAATTGAGTAAAAAAAAAAATTGGCTGTGTTTAACCAGAATACTTTCTTGATAAACTCAGAATTTTCTGAATAGTGATCTCTTCAAGGTTAAGACTTGTACTTATGTTTCTTTTATATCCTCAAGTAAAATGCCATGTGTATAAAAGGAACATCACATTTTTGTTAATTACATATATGCATATTGTAGACCCTCCATTAATGAAAAGCTATCCTTTGGTTAGTTAGTCTACCCTTGTGTAGTACTGTTTGCTTCTGTCAGCTCCTAGGTGGATCTAGCTGCTCTAATTTGCTAGATGAAATGTTGATCACATACAATGTGATTCATATAAACACATATGATAGGCTTTTTCATAAACATCCAGTACCCATACTAGCTTATGAGGTTAGGGTTTCTGGAGAAAATCACTTTGTGGTACAACTGACTAGATGAACACTTGATTGAAAGACACTTCTGTATGTGGTGGGGATTTGGGTTTACATGTGGTGTAGAATGGACCCAGAAATATCCTTGGCCAAGTGACCATGGTGGGAAGGGACACTCATGACACTTCTTTAGTCAGATCAAGGATTTAGAACAATTCTGGAGGGGATCTGAATTTCTGGACTTGATGTGAAAGCCCATCAGCTATGTAGGCCCACTAAGGGCTTCCATGTTTTCTCATACCAATTGAATTACTTCTGCCTAATTTTTCCAAATGTATGGAGAAATAGGTCAGAGTTGTTAATGTTGAACATTAAATCATTCCTGGAACTATTTGAGGCTGGTTGTCTCTTGTGAGAGACAAAGGAAGAGCTCCTTTGGGCATAAAGGGTGAGCACAAGTGGAGCCTGGCAGCTTCTGATCTCTTTCTCAGTTGAAATCAGATTTAGCGTTATTTCATAAATCCCTGGAGAACTATAGTGGCTGTTCTTTATGATGGGCATCTGCATTCATTAAAATTTATGTATGAATACTGACACTCTGGCAGGCAGAATATTTTTTTTTAAAGATTTTATTTATTTATTCATGAGAGACACACAGAGAGAGAGACAGAGACACAGGCAGAGGGAGAAGCAGGCTCCATGCAGGGAGCTCGATGTGGGACTCAATCCCAGGATCTGGGATCACGTCCTGAGCCAAAGGCAGACGCTCAACCGCCGAGCCACCCCAGACGTCCCTGGCAGGCAGAATATTATTTAAATGTATTTCAGTTACTTGCCAGCATCTTTCATTGGACAGCAGCTTTTCAACAATTTGTCCGATACATTCCCCTTCACACCCTTTATTCTAAAGCCTGAAGCATGCATATAGAGTGTGAAACATGCAGGAATTTTTTTTCCTTCTTACTTATTGATTTAATCATAGTGATAGATAGCTAGTTGGAAAAATTAATGACAGGCTCAGAGAGAAATTTGTGAAGTGTATAGATAGCTCTAAAAGCCTTATAAGAATAAATGCTGAATATAGCTAAATTTGTGACTTTGTTTGAATATTAATATAGTTAATACCATTTTTAGAATTAAAAGTGTTTCAAGAGATAATTAAAACTTCTGACTTGTCTCAGAGTCTTGAGTGTTCTACATTTAGAGTATATCCGGGCGAATGCAGATTTGTGTGATGGTTAATTTTGTGTGTCAACATGACTGGGTCACAAAGTGCCCAAACTTTTGGTCAAACATTATTCTGGGTGTTTCTGGATGAGATTCACATTAGAATTGGTAGAGTAAGTAAAGCAGATTTCCTTTTCTAATTTAGGTGGGCCTCATCCAATCAGTTGAAGATATACTTAGAATAAGAAGTCAGACCCTCCTGTGTGTCAGAGAGGACTCCTACATGGCTGCCTTGATCTAGGACATTGATTTTCTTCCTGCTTTGGACTCAAACTGAGACATGAAGCCCTTTCTGGATATCGAGCCTGCCTAGGCTTTCATCAGAACTGCAACATCAGCTGTCCTAGGTCTTCTGCAGATCTTGGGATTTGTCGGTCTCCATAATTATGTGAACCAGTTCCTTATAATCTGTCTATATCTATCCATCTGTCCATGTATTTACCTACCTACCTACTTGTCTCCCTACCTACACATCCTATTTGTTTGGTTCCTCTGGAGAACACTGACTAATACAATTAGTGTTTGCCAGGGAATAGGAAGAGGGATAAGGAGTATGAGGTTTTCTTTTTGGGAGAGGTGATCTGAATGTTAGATAATTCAATAGTTGATCCAGTGATAGTTGTACAACCTTGTGAATATATTAAAAACGACCTACATGTACACTTATAATTGGCAAATTTTATGGCATATGAATTATATCTCAACTTTAAAAAGTTGGCTAGTCTGGAATCCATTAACCTGGGCCGCACCACTTCCTCTCTTGCCTGGACAACTGCAGTAGCCCCCTACTGGTGTCCTTGCTTCCCTGCATCCACTTCTATTTAGCAGCCAGTATGCACTTGTAAGAAATCAAAATTATTTCAAATTATCCTCCTACTTTAAACTCTTTAATGATTTCCAGTTGTACTGAGGATAAAATCCAAGCTGCACTTAAGGGTCTATAGGACACTATCTTCTGGCTTCCTGTCTGTCATCATGCCACTCTTCTCTTGATTCTCAAAACTGTAGTCAGATTCACCTCCTTTGTGTTTGTTTCTCAACCTTCCACTTCTGTTTTTCTTCTGGGCTTTTGTAGCTGCCAGTCCCCCTGCTGGGAATGTTCTTTGGGCTCCTTCTCTTTGTGGCCAGCTCCTAATGCTGCTGGCCCTCTTTTCTTCCCCCTCCTTGACTCTTCCTCCCTCATGAGTATCTAACATTTCATCCTTCAGGTTGTATCATAAATGCCACCTTCCACAAACCTCCTGACTGAAATAGGATACCCTGTTTGTTCCCAATTTATATTATAGTCTCAATAATCTGTTATTTTAGTTGTTGATTTTTTGTCTCTAACCAGAGTGTAGGTTTCCCAAAGGCAAGGATCTTGTATGTCTTACTGTCCTTCAGTTCCCTCACATTTTAGCTCAGTGGCTGGTTTCATTATGGTTATGGGTTTGGCTCTGGGAGGCAGATGGCTGGGTTTCCCTATGCTATCATTGTGATCATGTTACTTGCACTTCATCTGTGAGAGAGGGGAATCTATCTTGGGTAACTGTTGGGAAAATTAAATTAGATAATTCGTAATTCATGTTACATATTTGGCACCATGCTTAGCACATTAGTAAGTGCTCAGTAAATTTTAACTAGTAACATGGTTTGTAATAATGGTTCAAAAAATAAATTAGTCCACAAAAATAGACTCCTGGGAAGAATTTCCTCTCCTGGCTTTTAAGTGTATTTGCTGGCTACATTCTTTTTCCTGAATCTTACTTATTTTATATTCCTTCTCTTGTTCCCTATCCCTAACCTCCTGAGGCAAGTCACTTATATTTTTATTATACTTCTTGAAAGAGGAAACAAAATCACCGAAGATAAATGGGTAGCCTGGCCTAACTGACACTGGTAGGATCAGGGTGGAGCACAAAGCAGATTTTAGCAGACCCAGCTGGGTGCTACATCCATTTATTCACTTCTATCTTCTTTGTCCCTGCTCAGCTTTGTTATGAGTCTCCCATGTTCTTCTGGGAAAATAACTCTACTCTAGGAATACCATCAGTTAGTCTAAACTAGGAGTCAGCTAACTACATAAAACCAAATCCAACCAGTTTCTGTAAATATAGTTGGAATATAGGTACTCTCTTAGTCTTTTGTGTACTTTCCATTCCTGCTACAGTGGCAGAGTTGAACAATTTGCTGGTGGACCATCTAAGCCAGTTGTGGAGATCTTCTCCCTTGCTAGTGATTAAAGGTGAGCGTGTGGTTCTATCCTGGCCATTGAGAAGCGAGGGGGGTGGTTTCCTTAACCATAAGAAAGAAAAATGGAAAAGATGATTCTTTATTCTGTTTCTGGATGTTGTGTTGTGTGGAGGTGATATGTGGAACTATTATAACCACCATATGGCCAGTTTAAGAATGAAGCCAACCCTGATAGAAAGGAAAAATGTTTAGGACTTGAGTCCTTGTGGACATCCTTGAGCCTTTGAATCTATCAACTTTGAAAGGTCTTCTACCTTGATGGCTTCATGTTAGAGGACAAAATTCAGTTTTCTTATTGAAACCAGTTTGAAAAGGCACTTTATGTTAGTTGCAGTCCAAGGTATTTTAACAGATGTGTTAGTACTTAATATGTTGGAATGAATGAATGAATGAATGAATGAGTTAAATGTTGGGCAGAAAGTATAACCTTCTCTCTTTTCCTTTTATCCTCAAGGAGTTGCTTGATGGACTGACTGCTAAGTATGTCTGTGAAACTCACATTCCTTTTTTGTGTTAGCTGAAAAGTTAACTTTTTCTTATCAACATATTCCCATTCAATTCCTGAGACACTAGTCAGGTTATTATCTTATTTTTTCTGTATTGACAGTTGAAACTGCCTATCCTCTGACTCCTGCCACCCAAGCTCTGTGACTGGAGAAATTCCTTAGAAATGTCTTTCTTATACTAAGGTATTAGGAAGCTCTAAATGGAAATTTTGTCATATTTTGGACAAGGATTATTTAACTAGTTCCATTTGTAAAAAGTATATTTGTTAATGGAGCCATTCTTCAGGGATGTATATTTTATTCATGCTTTGCCACCTCATTTAAGCATCAAAGGTGATTGATGAGGACCTTACACTAATTTGATTGCTTTTAACTTGCAATTTCGAAGGACCTGATAAATGACTTTGATTTACTCATTGTTATACTTCTTAATTCAAGAGAATATTTTACACTTATCTTGGCAACTCTCTCTGTGCTTGGAAGAAAGAACAGTCCAGTGTAGTTTCCCCATTTCCTGGGTGGGCATCTCATTTCCAGGATTTTCCATGTGCCCTTCCCTCTGTGTATAAAACAAAGGGATATGATTGACAATTATCAGAATCATCAGTATTCACTAAACTCCTCTTCTACTCTAGGTTCAGATGATATGGAGATGTAAACCTTAATTCTTGCTTCTATAAGAGATTAAACTTTGGCCAGGAATACAAGATATGTAATAAGAATGGTACAAGTGGAAAAGCTAAAGGAGAGCAAAGATTTTGATTTGGTATAGATTACATTGAGGTGAGGTATTAGGTGGGTGGGTTTGTATGGAGAGAAGAACTTAGCTGAATAGGAGATGTGTGTGTGAGTGTGAAAGGTGGAGAGAAGGAGGGAGAGGAGAGAGGAAGCGGGGAGGGAGATGGGTAACCGAGGAGGCAGATGGAGATGGTACATGGTGCCATTAGAGGTTAGTAATTAGACCAGTTTGGCTGGAATGTTTGGATTGTGTAAAAATTGGATTTTGAGAAGTCTTTGAGGCCTGCTTTATGGAGGACTTGGAATGATGGGCAAGTGGTTTGGATTATATTACAGTCTTAAATCCATGATTGTTTTTATGAACAATCCTGATTTATAAAAGAAAATGAGAGGCAACAGCATAATCCTAATTTAATATAAAAATAGTTATTAAAATCAGAGACTTATCATTGTTAGTAAATAATCAACTGCCTTCCAAATATTTGTAAGATTCCCTTGATTTTGTAATAACAAAGATGGGTGATTTTCTTCCCTCTTTTGAAGTTTACGCAATCCCAATATTCCAGCCCAAATGATCTAATTACTAACCTTTGAAGGTACCATGTGTTCATCTGCCTCCTCTCTAATCACAGTCTTATATTGAAATAACTCACCATCTCTTGAATTCCTCCATTTGTTCTAAAGGGCAGGGCCATGCCTCATCTACTATTATATTCCCAGTGCTTATTGCATGGTAAGGGATCACTCTGTGGTAGTGGAAGTGAATTTAGTTCTAGGTTCCAGTCACTTCATTTCATAGGATTTCATTTATACTCTCAGTCTCCATAGTTTTTATAGTTTTGATATTTTTAAGATAATAGATGATCATGCCATTCTTTTTTTTTTACGATTTGTTTATTTTGAGAGAGAGAGAGAGAAGTAGACTCCCCACTAAGTGTGGAGCCCAACGTGGGGCTTGATTACATGGCCCTGAGATCATGACCTGAGCCGAAGCCAAGAGTCCATTGCTCAACCTACTGAGCCACCCAGGTGCCCCTTGACATTCTTTAATTAAAAAGATTTTAGATGTTGTTTTCAAATTGATGTAGGATTTTCAAAACATCAGAGAGAGAGAGAGAGGCAGAGAGAGAGGCAGAGACAGGAGACGCAGGCTCTATGCAAGGAGCCCAACATGGGACTTGATCCTGGGACTCCAGGATCATGCCCCGAGCCAAAGGCAGATGCTCAACTGCTGAGCCACCCAGGTGTCCCACTGACTGAAGATTCTTGAACTTAATCTAGGAACACTAGATTTTAGAAATTTCTTTTATTAGGAACATTTTTTCTTTTTTGAAAAAATTCAGATTCCTGTCGTAGAAATAGTTTACTCTCCTTCACTTCATTGATAACACAGTTTTTATTTACAGATTAGAAAAATCACATAAAGCAGTTCCCTCCCAACATTATTTCTTCTTCTCTTACATTCTTTGTGACTTGCTGACTGTCATACGAATATAATGGCAAGGAGCTGCCTGAGTGGCTCAGTAGGTTGAGCGTCTGGCTTCTGCTCAGGTCATGATCTTAGGGTCCTGGACTTGAGCCCCACATCGGGCTCCCTGCTTAGCGGGGAGCCTGCTTTCTTCTCTACCTCGGTTTGCTGCTCTGCCTACTTGTGCTCTCTCTCTCTCCTTCTCTCTCTCTCTTTCTGTGTCAAACATATAAATAACATCTTTAAAAAAAATGACGGCAGGAGCTTCTGTAGCATTCTTGGATCATAAGGTGACCTTGAGGATGGAAATCCAGAAGGATGAACCAGAAAGCCAGAAGGAGCCTCACAACTTCACGGAACCTCCAAAGCAGCTCTAAAGTGTTTGTGTCTTGCTTGTTTTTGCCCACGAGGACAAACCCTGCATAACAGAGCTGGGCACATTTTCCCAACTGTCAACAATAATCCTGTAATTACATTTATCAGAGGGAATATCATGCATGTGTTTTGAAAGGAGAAGACTGTAAATTTTTCTCACCAACCACACAGGCGAATGATAATCACTAGAAATAAGGAAGTCTGGAGGTGAGAACCTATTTTCCTGGAAGGGAGGCTGTATGGTGTACTAGACAAAACATCAGACTGGGGATACTGTGCCTTGGAATGTCTGCCCTGCTTCTGTCACTGACCAGCTGTTCAGTAACATATTTAATAGCATGAAACTCTTGTTTCCTCAACTCTAAAATGAATCATCCTCACTCTCCCAATCACCTGATACGGTCACTTGCCAAGTGTTGCTTTGTGCCAACTACGTACTGGCATTTTACTAGTTCTTGGGACTTCCGTAGCATTTAAACTGTATCTCAACTTAGTGCTTCGTTGCCTTCTGTTTTGATACATAGCAGACCTAAATATGACACATTTATAAATCAATCTATGATTGCTTACATTGATAGATCTTAAACACAGTGCCAATGAATTTATTTATAGTGCAGATGAATGAATTCTATTTTTTTTTCTTTGTGACAAATGTGTCCTATAGATGAAAGGAACGGACATCATTTCCTTTGACAGGTAGGGTTTCTGAGCTTTGTGGCTACAGCTTGCTGGATGGTTAAAGCTTATATTCCAGGGAGATTACATAAAATCTTTTAGTTAGTGGTAGGGAAGCTTATTTCTTCTCTGAAAACATTGAAGAAGAGTAATATTTTACAGTGAGGGCCATGGTCTCTGTAGATATAAACTGAAGTAAGACCATTAGCCCACCCAACCAGTTGTTTGTTTTTGCTGTTTGTCCAAGTGTGGTCTAGTGGTCCTTGGAAAATAAATAATCTTTGACCTCTTTTTTTATCTCCCTGAGAAGTGCAAGAGTGCTAGTTCAATACTTTGAATTCATAAGGAACTATGATTTGCAAGATTATTTCTTCACATGGCATCTCTTAAAATATTATTTTGACCTATAGTTTCTCTTTAATTTTATCCAAGACTGAATCAAGTTTTGGGGCTCTTATAATTTTGTTCTATAATATTAAAGATGCACTATTTATTTTTATATTTCAAATTTGTCAATTTTCTACTCCTTGGGGTCTCAGTGTAAAGAACAGAGCTCAGGGCCTTCCATTTGAAATTTGAGGCAAAGAAGCAAGGTGCCAACAGAACGTATCAGAAATGATGGCAGAGCTGCCATGGTGGGGGGGGGGGTTAAGTGTGGGCTAAAAATGAAAATCAACTCTACTTTGTGAATTTCTTTGCAGTCACTTCTGTATGAGTGGTAGTAAGTGCCATTGGCAATGGCACGGCAGTTTCTTTTCTTTAAATAAAAGGGCCAAGACAGGTGCAAATGTGACTTTTAAAATGGGCTGTCTATTCTAGTGTGCTTGTTTACACTTAAAATTATTCAGGATACCTCGAAATAAAATAGGAGTCCATAACCCTCAGAGCCTACTCCTGCTCACTTGCTGCAGCCAGTCTCCTGATTTGGGAGGCAATATAGCCAAAAGCCAGAGTGGGAGAATCTCTTATTTCTAAATAGGCACATGTTTTGTATGTGCATATTTTACTGTCTTCATTACAGCTAAACCAAATGATATTTGGAGCCCAGAGCATATAGCCTGTGTAATTTAAAAGGGAAATAAAGACAAAATTGATTGAAGTTGCATATTTAAAAAATATCCACAATCTGTTGGTTCATTATTTATGAAACCATCACAAAAATAGGTGATTGGTTAGCTTTCATGTGTTCATTTTACTGTAATAGCAGGAGAACCTTTCACTATGAAAGACTTTGGCGATTTGATTTTATAATTAACAGTTTTATAATACTGTGTTGTCGGGTCAGTTTCTACTTAAATTGATGTTGCGCATGAGAGAAAAATAAAATTACTTACTTAGACTTTCTCTTTGTTTTCTTAAAACTTTGGAGAGAACTTTTATTTTTGGGTAAGTGAGATATATTTTGGTTCATTGTTTCATGAGCACATGTGTTGTGAAGAACTTGTATTTCAGGCTCCATGATAGGCTTTATGAGATTTATCAAGATAGAGGTGGCATTACCCTTTCCCTTAGGTTGCTTAGATTCTCTGGAGGAAGGGACAAGCGCACACAGGCATATAACAATATGTCATCATATTATCATAGATATTTTTTTCAAACTGTGTTTAAACTGTCTTTTAGTAATAGTGGCAATATGTCTATAGTGGTTGCTAGGATCCAGGCATGTCCCAAGCATTCTCATATATTAGCTCATTTGATTGTATGGGGGTGGTTACTATTATTACTATTATTTTTAAAGATTTTTATTTATTTATGACAGCACATGTGAGAGAGAGAGTGTGTGCATGTGCAGGAGGAGAGGGACAAGTGAACTCTTTGGTGAGTGTGGAGCCCAATGCCGGGCTCCATCTCATGACCCTGAGACCATGCCTAAAGCTGAAACCAAGAGTCAGATTCTTAACCAACTGAGCCACTGAGACACCCTGGGAGGATACTATTATTACTGCTATTTTACAGAGGATGGAAAGTTAAACAACTTGCCCATGAATCAAAGCAGGTTTAGTTTCAGAGTCTTGTACTTATTAGATCAATACATAATTCTCTTTTGGTTGAAAGATAAATTACTATAGCTAAGAAAATAGTTGGAAATAGATCGTTTCTTTCAACCCCAACTCTTTTTTTTCAACACCAACTTTAAAATTCATTGTGAAGGCAATAAAACAAGCATTTAAGCAGAAGCATTTTAATAAAAATGTTAAAGGAGAAATTTACTTTTAAATTTTTGAGAGGGTAATGGTTTCTCCAATATCATCCATGAGTCAAATACTTAACAGTAAATGTAAATATGAGCCATTATTGAAAGATTGTGAAGCCTTTGTTAAAACAGTATGTAATTCAAGAATGTAATACTAGAGCAGAAATTTGGATACCCCTTTGAGCTCATTATGATGAAATTTAGGTTCTCCAGTTATGGAACTCTGGAGCACAGCCAGTAGCCTATTAGGGGGTTAACATCACAGCTCAGTTTTCTTAGGTGTGGAAAGTACCCTGCAGCTGGGTGCTACTCTCTATTGTAGGAGGAAGAGACTAACTCTCCGGTTTTGAAGGTGGTTCTGGGAATTTTGATGGAAGCTCTGGAATCTTTCTACTATTATATAGGGGAGGAAAAGGATTAAACGACATTTCAAGATGTCTTCCAACAAGGGGTTTCTGATGGGAACTGACCTACAAAATATGAATGTTGGCTAGACCTAAATTTCAACTCATCATGATCAAGGAACTTTAATAGACCTGATAGCATTTGAATTAAGTTGTGTTCATAGGTTAATTTTTCTGTTCTAAGGTTGAAATGGCTAATTATTAACCCTACCTTATTTGCTTATGGTAACAATGATCGTAAATAATTTTGATTTCTTCTTTTTTTAAAAAAATTTAAAAACATTAAAAAAATTTTTATTCCTTCTTATCAAAAAGATGAAAGGGACTATGGAGTTCTTTCTGCTCTTTTGTCTAGTTATATAGTTTTGGCCTTATTTAGGTACTAGTGAGTGATATACAAGTAGAATGTGTTAGGGAGAATATAAGATGAGCATGACTATATTATGAGACAGCTACATTGGTTCTTCAGAGAATGGTTACTGTGGCTTTAAGTATGAGTGTTTGATTAGCTTTTCTCTATTAATGTGGTATAGAATTTGTATCCATGGAAGATCCATTTTCTAACAAGTTCTGTACCACTATATTACTACTGGAAAAAATCATTTCACTTGAATGGCAACCTTTCTCGTTTTTAAACTATAAAATTAATCTGGATCAGCTGAGTAGGAGATCTCTGAGCAATGAAGATTGTCCCTCAAAATTGAGAAACACTGGTTGGTAAATAAAATATCTTAGCTTTGGGTACTGGATTTGTCTCTGAAAGAGAAGAAATGATAAAAAGGTTGAACTTGCGGCATTGGACTCCTGCCATCTAATTTTTAGAAAGCTAATTCTTAGCTCATGAGCCTCCTTGTTAGTTGTAGTCTGGTACTCTTTGTGATATTAATGCCTTAGTGGACTTATCCATTGGGGGATTTAGACTTCTCAGTTGAGATTTGTCATTTGGGCACAGGTGTAAATTCTTCTTCTCCTAATAAGTTAGTCAGTACATATATATTGGGTGCCTATTATTTTTCAGGAATGATATGGGGCTCTTGAATCACATTCAGTTTATGTATCATCTCAGATCTGTGCATTAGTCTTGCTCACTGAGACAGCCTCTCCTGCTCTCACAGCATGGCCAAGTTGCTGTGGGAGCAGTCCCTCATGTTGCTTGCAGAAAGAACCCAACAGCATCTTCATGCCTGTGCCATGTGCCTTTCCTGAAACACTAAAGCTTCCCTATTGCCCCTGCAACATGGTGGGACCTATTCAGCACTTACATACGTGGAACCCACAAGTTGTGGGGAGTTAACATCCCATGTGGCCAAACTTTGACCAATGAGAGAAGCGATTCAGTGGCTAACTTCTTTCTTCCTAAGTCGGCATCAGCTGTTTGGAGATCCAGTGGCTTCATACTGCCTCTCTGAAGACATTCTACAAATCTGAGCATTGAGTTATAAGGAAGTTCTGGCTAGCTTGGTGACATACTTTCTTATATTTGCTTTCTCTTCTTTCCTCCCTTATTCCTGCTTCCTTGGAATTGTACTTCTCAATAAAGTGTTATCACATGAACTTTTGGCTCAAGATGTGTTTTCTCAGGAGTCTGGAGTCTTTCTGCCCTGAAAGAGAGAAGTGTTTGGTGGGATTACAAGGTAAATCACAGTGATATAATGTGAGGAGTGCAAGAGCTGTATACAGGAGCTGGGCATAAAAGTGAGGAGGAGGGCAGCCCTGGTGGCTCAGCAGTTTAGCGCCACCTTCAGCCCAGGGGTGATCCTGGAGACCCAGGATCGAGTCCCACATCGGGCTCCCTGCATGGAGTCTGCTTCTCCCTCTGCCTGTGCCTCTGCCTTTCTCTCTCTCCCTCTCTCTGGTCTTTCATGAATAAATAAATAAAATCTTAAAAAAATAAAAGTGAGAAGGAATTCTAGCTGGTGGAGGCTGGTGAGGGAGGGAGGGATTCCCAGAAGAAGGTGCTTCCTGAGCTGAAGCTTGCACAATGACTAGGAATTCACTCATTGCCTGAAGCAGAGAAGGGTTGTGTTATAGCTGGAAGGAATCCTGTACGGGTCCTAAGACAACTAGGGATGCTTGTTCTGCCTGGGGACATACATGAGTTAATAGCAGCTGGTGGGAGATACAGCTGGAAGGTAGACAGAATCAGATATAAATGGTCTTGAATATCCTACTTGAGAGATCAGTTTGGTGGATTCATGGAGTGGAGCGGAAGCCAGATCACAGTGAGGTGAGGGGTAAATGAGAGACAATAGTGGAAGACAGTATAGATTACTCCTTCAGGAAGCATGGGTGGGAAGAAATGGGAAAGAGCTGGAGGGACACATGAGGTGTATCAGTCAGAGTCCTCGCCAGAAACAGCTCACACAAAAAGTTAAACTGAATAAAATATAATATGGAAACTTCTTCTGGAGCTATGGATATATTTTAAGGGGCCCAACAACATAGGCACTAGGAACCAGCAGGGACAGATCCAGAAGCTGTTAACACTCATAGGCCCAAAGGGGCCAGGGTATGGAATGGGGTTGGAATGGAAGCATAGTGGCTATGGAAGGAGGAAGGGAGATAAATATTTCCCACCAGACTCCTGTCAGTGTCTCCCACTGGACAAACATAACCAGAATCCAGAAGACAAAGGAGCTTGAATGAAAATGTCTAGAGGTCAGCCTCACTGGGCCTCACTTGGGACAATAAGATTGGAGGTGGATCTGAGGAGCAAATGATAAAGTACCAACAAACAGGTTCAAAGGAGACTTTTTTTTTTTTATTTTGTAATGGGGGAGACATGGGGCTCCCGAGTGGCTCAGTCAGTTAAGCATCTGACTCTTAATTTCAGCTCGGGTCATGATCTCAAAGCTGTGAGATCAAGCCCTATGATGGGCTCTGTGCTCAGTGCGGAGTCTGCTTGAAATTCTCTCTCCCTCTACCTCTTCCTCCAGGTGTGTGCACTCTCTCTCTCTTTCTCTCTCTCTTTCTCTCACTCTCGCTCAAATAAATAAATCTTAAAAAAAAATAGGAGAGACATGAATAATTTACATGTGGAGAGGAGAGCCTGAAGAGAGGGAGAAGAATAATTAATGGAACAAATTTGAGGAGAAGATAAGCCTTGAAGAACAGAGAGTCCTTTTGTAAAATAGGAAGGATGCACTGTTACATGAGACTCAAGGGAGAGAGCCGAGCAGCTGGGTAAGTTCGTGCCCATACAGGCATGCACAGAGGAAAGGAGACCATTTGAGAAATCTGGTGCCCTTAGAGAAGTTTTACTTTCTTGTTGAGGGAGGAGGCAAGGTTATCTGTTGAGAGTGAATGGACTGGGCTCTGGTATATGGCTTGAAAATATTAGTGTTAGTTAGGATTATCCTGAGGACAGTGGGAAAGTGAGCTGACTAGGAAAGAAGCAAACAAGCTGAGGGGGCTGAGGGGGTCCAGCTGAGACAGGAAGTTCTAAGCTCTAAAAGCAAGTAATAACAAGAAGTACCCATAATACATATTAATAAGTAAATTGCTAATGTCAGTAGCTGTGATATAGTGAAGACAGAATTTTCCTAGTGCTATTTTTGACTCCTCACTATACTTTACATGTGCTGCTGGGTCTCAGATTTCTCACAATTCCATATTCCCTCAATTCTAAAAGCATCATTTGTCTTAAAATGTGCCAGAGTTGTATAAACTTTTTTGAAGGAGGAGGAAATTCCCATTGTGTTCAGCATACAATATTTTCTCAAACACTAGTAGTATAAATGTATCCACTTAATTATGTATCATTCTTATTTACTTTCTCTGTGGAAGATTGCCTTCACCTGAAATAGGTTCTTCTGAACTCAATCAGCAGTTTCCAAGACTGGGTGACATGTTTCTTTTCTGAACCTGTGCTTGGGATCCTGGTCTTTACTGTCTTGACCTGATATAGCCTGTGCCTTGCCTTCTGTGACACTGACCTCTGCCTCATTTTCCTTTGTGTTATTCTGCCCTCCCTGGTGCATTCTCTCTACATTCTGACTTTATTTGCCACCAAGGCGTTTGTCTTTTGTTGGCTCATGCCCTGGCTCAGCAGGGCTTAGGCATCTGTCAAATTATATACTTAATTAGTTCTTAGAGTTTCATATGGTTAAGGTTGGATTATGGTTTTACATTTCCTATTGTCTCTCTTTTTTTTTTTTTAAAGTCTACTTCCTAATGTAAATCATTTGAACCTTGTTTTATAAATATCCCTAGAACCTTGTTTTATAAATATCCCTAAAAGATTCTTTTTCTACTAGTTATACTTCTGGCTTTGTCACTTGTACTTAAATCCTATTTCTTTGAAGTTATTATTTTTTTTCTTTGAAGTTATTCTGAAGTGTTTGGCAGGTATCTTAGTGACAATCCTCTTGTTTTTAAGATTTATTTACTTATTTTTTTTTTTTTTTTTTTTTTTTAGAGAGGGAGTGGGATGTGCAGGGAAAGAGAGAGAGAGAGAGAGAGAAGCAGACTCCCCTCTGAGTGCAGAGCTGGATCTCACCACCCTGATATCAAGACCTGATCCAAAACCAAAAGTCAATGGCTCATTTGGTTGAGTGCCCCAGGACAGTCCTTTAAGATGCAGAAGTAGTTTTACTCTAGCATTTAAATGTCACTGATCTGTTCTTTAGGGAATAGGCAACTTTGCTCCCTATGGTTACATTATCTCTTGTGGGAGAGGTGGTCTTTTGCACACCCTCTCTCGTGATTGCAGTGTTGCATCCTTCTTTCTTTCTTTCTTTTTTTTTTTTTTCAGATGTTTTAAGCAGCAAAGATAACCTTATCTCTTGGAATAGTCAAATAACTCCACTGAAATGATAATCAGATGAATGGATCTTTGACCTCTTGTTAAGGTTATACAGGTCCAGGCCGTGGCAGTTATGTCATTCTGCATAGCTGGTGACAAGTTTCTTTTGATAGAGATTTCAGAAATCTTCAGATTTGCATCTTAGAATTGAAGAAATGTAGTACTACCTCTCACATTGTTTTCGTGAAGATCAAATCAGAAAAGACACATGAAACATCTTTGTAAAGTACAATAAGTTAAATAGGTTACAGTCCTTCTTTTCTATGCCTATTATAATGCACGGCCTGGAATAGAATAATTCAGTAAGAGGTTTTTTGGCACATGGATCTCGATATTTGTCTTGTGTATGAATGATCATCTCATGTTTGTATAGTGATCAGTTAATTACAGTCCTACAAGATTAGAAGAGAAACTATTAACAATTTTATTCTGGATAATAAAATCAAGGCTCAGAGATGTAAGGTGGCTTTCCTAAGGCACACAGCTGGAAAAATGAGGGTGACCCTAGAATCAGGGTCATCTCAGACTGTGATTAGTCTGTCTGCTTAACATTTCTGACCTGTATCATGGACAAGGCTGTGAGAAAGCACTGAGGAAATATTTTTCTGCAGATGCCTATAAGTACTGGGGAATGGAATACATTATTAGACTTTATAATTTCTAAGCAGTGTGCCTTATACTTTTTGTCCTGATTCATTCCTGTGGTGCAGAGACATGTATCATATTTTGGAAAGACAAATGTTTAATTTTCTTGAAGTGACTGTTGTATATGTTTTAAAAAATATGAATCAAGAGAAACCTATAGAAAGGAAAGCCATCCTTATCTGTACTTTCTAATTTTTCTACAGTCAGTATTTATTACTTATGTAGTATAAAATAGGTAATATAAATGATAATGGTTTTTAAGATAAACATATCTAGAAATATGACTGACATCATAACAGTGGTTATTTCTGGCTGATGAGATAATAGCAGATATTTATTGTCTTTGTGTGTTTCCAGATTTTCTAAACTTGTCACACTGAACATGTATTGCTTTGTAGTTAGAAAACAAAACATTAAACATTATTTTAAGACCAGCATAAGAAGAAAACAGATAAAGCTGAATAATTAGAAGTCCTATGGTAGAAATTAAAGGTATCTTGGAGCAACTAACTTGTGAAGAAATGCTTTTAAATTTACTTTGAGGGCTTGGATCCCCCAGGACACAGGGTGGTGGGATGGTATTGAACACAGGAAAGTGTGGGGAAGGAATGGGCGAAGGGAATTACTGCTGGCTAAATTCTGCTTTCTGTGATGTTCGGAAAGAGGTAATAGGATAACCTATTTTTATATTGATTTCTGCTTATAAGGGCTTAAGATTCATCGTTAGCTCTCAGGATCTAACAAGGAAACTCTCATGGTCATGATGACATACTTTGGAGTTAGGCAGATTTAGGATTAGATTAGGTTCTAATCCCGGCTTTGCCAGAGATCAGCTGTATGACATTGGGAGGTTACGTAAATATTTGCCAGTTTTCTTATCTATAAAAACTCTACCTTAGAAGGTTATGGACAGCACTGAGATTTGTGGGAAGAACTTGGCACTATGACTGGTACATGTTAATCAATAATGGGTAGTAGCCGTCACAACCACTGCAATCAACTCCCTGATCTGGGATTTGAGACAGTCATGAATATGAGGTGGTTTCATGGAAGTATACTGTATCTCAAGTATCTGTCAGCACTCTTGGTTGAAGGTGACAGCAACTCAGCTTAAATCACTTTTAGCTTTAAAATAGGGTGTTTATTAGATGTATTTTGGGGTAGCTCAAAGAATCGGTTGAAATGTGGAACAGCTGTGAGGACTTCAGGCTCCTGAATGTTATAACCTCATGGGAGATGGTTATAATAGTTGCTTTAAATTCTCTGTTTGATAATTTTAATACCTGTGCATTTTGAAGGTTATCATATACTGGTGGCTTTTCTCTTGAGTATTGGTCAGATTTTTCCTGGTTCTTTGTATATCAGACAATTTTGAGTTATATTCCAGATATTTAAAACATTATGTTGCAGAACTCATGGATAGAGAAAAGGTTAGCAGTTGCCACAGGTGGAGTGCAGGGGGTGGGCGAGATGGGCAAAGATGGTCAAAAGGTACAACTTCCAGTTATACAAGTCCTGGGGATGTGATGCATGGCATGGTGACTACAGTTAATAATACTGCATATTTGAAACTTGCTAAGAGAGTAAATCTCAAAAAGTTTTTATCACAAGAAAATATCTGTACATGTGTATAGTGGTGGATGTTAATTAATTGTGATCATTTTGCAATATATACAAGTATTGACCACTGTGTTGTGCACCTGAAACTAATATAATGTTAAACATCAATTATACCTCAATTAAGAAAAACTATGCTGTGAGTCTCTGGGTCCCTTTACAATCATTTATAGAGTATTTTGTTTGTGAGAGCAGGCCAGTTAGGTTTAGATTACAGATCACCTCTTGTTATGTGGCAGATTCAGTGTTTAGAGCATTTGCTAATTTTTTTTTCTTTCCAGTGGTTGGAGTTGTCTGCCTCCTGCTTGAGCCACTCAGGGTTTAGTTGAAGTGATGGTTTATAGCTAACTTGAGTTCTCTGTGATGGCGCTGTGCTTCTTTCATGATATGCCACACAGACTCAGCTTGGAGGAGAGCCTGGGGCTTGTGTTCTTGGTTCATACATAGAACTGGAAGATCCCCTTCCCTGTTCCTCTGGGGACTCCTCTGGCCAGAAAGATGGATTACTGCATAGTTTTAGCATCTGTGCTTTTCTGTAACTCTGCCTAACTAGGATGAAATGGCAAGAGAAGGAAGTGAGAGGAGGAACAAGGAGGAATCTCTCCAGAACTCTGCACGGGGGAGCCCCTGTTCCAGTTCTTTTGTCCGGAGAGATGGGTTTTCTCTTTAGGTATCAGCTGCCTGCGTCACTCTGGTGACATCAGTGCGATTCTGCAACTGGGGCTGGCCTTGGACCAGGGCTTCGAGAGAAAAAGGACAAATGAAGAAACACATGGTCCCCTCCTTCCTGCTCCACCATGATCCAGTTAACAGAGTTTACTTTTCTTAGTCTTGTGGCCAGAAAGGATTCTCTTGGAGTCTGCAGTCTGCACCTACGAGACCGTTCCTTGATTTGGCCCACCTTCAGTTCGAAGCCAACAAACTACCAGTGTGCTAGTTGTTATTCAAATTTTGATTTTCTTTCCCAGCCCACCTGCCATTTTTTGTTTTGTCCTGATTTTTGTTTTTTGGGCAGGTTGGGAAAGAGAAGCTATAGTGGGCTTTCTCTATCTTGGCTGACACCGTATTTAGTAATACTGGCCAGATACCATGTTTATATGAGGGTATTCTGAGATTGGCTGCCCAGTCAGAACTGCATGGAATCTTAGAACAGTTCCCCAAAAGGTAAGTAGGGCAAGGGGCATGCTGTTGATTGAAGAAATGGGAAGAGAATGCTAGCCAGACAGAACAATTCTCACTCTTTATGATTAAAAAGAAAGGGATCCCTGGGTGGCGCAGCGGTTCGGCGCCTGCCTTTGGCCCAGGGCACGATCCTGGAGATCCGGGATCGAATCCCACGTTGGGCTCCCGGTGCATGGAGCCTGCTTCTCCCTCTGCCTGTGTCTCTGCCTCTCTCTCTGTGTGTGTGTGTGTGACTATCATAAATAAATAAAAATTAAAAAAAATAAAAAAAATGATTAAAAAGAAAAACCTTTTAATAAATGTTTTAAGTTTGTTTTCTAGGAGTGTAGTTATGACATTTAGATGTTATTAGGATTTTTAAAAATTCTGTTGATTTGAGAGCTTCTTATAACATCAGTTGAGTGCAAAAGAACATAACTAGCTTTTTTTACTTAGCTTACAGAATTTTCAAGCAAAAACATGATTTGGATGTCAAAATGTTCAGAGCCACTTATCACCTATGCTATTTCTGTAGACACTTTTTACAAGTGAAGCTCAATTTCAAGTGGCAGTGTTGACAATTATTAGCTTTTGAATTTAAAATGTATTTTTATAAATCTTTTCTGGCTGAACTCTGCCAGTGGCTTAGCTAGATTCAGATGTGGAGTTTGCCTTTTTCTGAACCAAATTACGAAGTCAGCAAAGTGTGTTTTCAGAACTCCTCCACCTCCTTGTCCTCTTTTCTCCCATTTGACTCTGCCCATTTTTCTTTTCCTCCTTTTAGCAAAATCCTTCCTCTTTCTGCCTGCTTATACAATACTTAAGCTCTAGGTCTTTTTTCCATGTTACCTTGTACAGAATTCATCTGACCTATGTCTTCGGACCTTTGCCCTTAAAGCCTTGCTCGATAACTGACACTCATCAGAGAAACTAATCTGGACTGAGCTGCTAATGAATGATAATGGATTAATCCTTCAATGATGTCCTTTCAATTTTTGCATGTCCTACCAGGTACCTTATCCTAATATCAGGAGAAATATGAACATTTTTTATGTCTTAGCAAAGCACCTACCTAAACTTAGAGAAAGCAATACATTGTAACTGTAGAGAAATGTGAAAATACAGAATCACAAAGGGAAAATAGAAATCACTATGTTCAGCATTCAGTTCACTATTGTCAACCTTTTGCAATCCATACCTGAGTCCCTTTTCCATAGAGCGATTATATGCTCATCCACTTTAAAAGGGTTAACACAGTGTTTCTTAACCTTAATATGACACTTAAATGTCAGAAATATTTTTGTTATTAAGTATGGCTTTGGCATTATCATTTTAGAATGGATTCTATAAAATCCTGTCATGAGTACACAATAATTTATTAACTAGTCTCTTATTCTTGCATATTTAGATTATTTTCAAGTTTTTAGTATTTTAAATAATGCTAAAATGCAAACCTATTATGGTGTCCTTGGATTACATGCCTAGAAATGGAAGTGGAATTGATGTGTCACTGGGTATATTTAATATATTTCTGAAACTTTTGATGCAGTTTCTCTTGGTGCTTATTAAATAGTAAGTAGTTGCTCAAATTTTGCAGAAGCAAGGGTGCCTTTTCAGTTCCAGCCTGATTTTTATTAAAAAAATGTACTTTCTATTATAGGCAGATAAACTTGCAGCCATATATAATTAGACATAACAGGTAGATTTCCTTGGATTTGGCTTTCGCCTTTTGGAAAATTGAACTTCTACTTAGCATTGTACAGTTCTAATTTGGGTTAGGAAAAATAAAAAGAAAAAAGAAAAAAATTACTTCCATTCAAGAAACCCTTCAAAAGTTAGACCAATTCTCCCTCCCTCCTAGATTATTTTATAAAGTGGTAGATCTTTTTCTTGTTTGGATGTTGTTCTGTAATGGGGACCAGTACCACCTTCAGATCAGGTAAGTGTGACTCCTACCTTGGTCTCTGCTGAAGAGAGCCTAATTCTGGTTCTCCTGCAGATGTGTTCCTCCTCTTGCCTTCTCGTCAGTAGGCTGAGGAGCTGTACCCACCTGGATGTCATATCCCCCATTCTCCACCCTTTTATACCATGCTCTGGATGACATGACTTTAGAATTGCATGCTTTAAATGCCCGCGTTTGCTTCCCAGTTGCATCCAGATTGTAGACTGTTTGAGGAAGAAGCACTGAGACCATGGATGTGCAGCTGGGGTGGTCACTTGTTATGTGCAGAGACTGCTTAAGGTGTGAGGTGGGTATATAAAAGAGGAAAGGGCACCTCAATTTAGATCCTTGCCCTTGGTTTTGCAAATGTTAGGAGTGAGCCCGAAAGAGAACCTGCTACACCTCTCTTTGTTATTGTACAGATGTCCTGAGGCTATTACCAGGTACCACCAGAGAGCCTTCCAGGCAGAGATTAAGTCATGTACTAGAGCCTGGAGGCAAGGAAGAGGATAGCATATTTGGTTCCGTTTCAGTATCTCATACATGAAACAGGGTGAGAAATGATATGTGGAGAAGCAGATAGAGAATGAATCAAGAAAGACCTTTTATACTATGCTAGGATTATGGGCTTTTTCCCCAGCCAAGGTTTTGAACAGGGGTGATTATCATTAGAAATGGCTGAGGAGTGTCATGGAGGAGCAGGAGCCAAAGATCTGTGCCACTTAGGCTCTTGGTGGTAGTCATCCAGGCCATAGGAGATGGTCATTGATAAAGGACAGCGGCCATGATGACAGTGATAAGACCCTTGCCCACTCTGTAGGACTATTGTGTGACTCAATTCAAGTAGGAAAATGTTATGAAAATTGTTTTGGAAAAGCATATGCAGTTCTCCAAATGTTGTTAGTGTTATTGTTCATAACAAAAATAATTATTGTATTTGTGGACAAAGGACAAAATTGAGATTCCAGCTCATCTCAGTTCTAATGTAAGCAGATATAAAAATCAGCTGAAATGATAACCGTCCTGATGTGAGGTGTCACATTTCCCGAGGGCTCCTTTTTGGGAGCAGGGGGTTCTACTAGTCTTTGGAGATGGTGGTCCAAGTGGAAAGGACAGTGGTATTGGAGTTGGCTGAGCTCAGATTTCAGTATTGATGGGGAAGTGTCCTTGAGGTTTCATGGTCCCTGTTGTCAGTAAGAGGCCTTTCCTTCCATTTGCTGCACTCATGTTCCTGAATCTATAACCTCCCTGAATATGTTTTTCTAGAGGAAATAATCCTTGTCTCTGGTGGTGATATGGAAGGGAATTGGGAGGGAGGAGTCTACATTCTTCATCAGATTTTTAACCAGTCTTGTTGTTTGTAGATGTTTTTGCTTTCTGAGATATTTCATGCTTTCAACTATGAGAGTTCCTGCAGTTCAAATCCACTTTCTTCCTGTTATCATCTGCCTATGAGGCCCTTAGCTTTCAGATTTTCTTGCTTTGATTAGTCAGTAAAGCTCATCTTGTGCTTTCCATCTTTCAAAAAATTGTTGATACCTACATCTAGTGTCATTTTCACTTCTACTCTGTTTATTTTTTGGTGTTGCAAAGCATTACTCTGTTTTCACTCCTTGCTGCCTTCAGAAACTACTCTTTGTGAGTTTGTGGGAGCAAAGAGAAACATTTTTATTCAGCAAGTTTGAATATAGTTAAGTAATAATTTAATGATTGCATGTGTTTAAAGATTTTATAATACATTTTCCTCAGTACCTTCTACAAGAGTTTTAAAATTAATATTTCTAATATTGATATTATTATAGATTGTCTCTCTGTAGATTTCTTGAGAAAATTGAAGTTTCCTTCATTTCTTCATGGGTAGGTTTGGTTTAGAATGCTATTTTTTTTGAAACTTGCCCTCATAGTGCAGAATAGTATAGAAGGTAGTTGGTTTCCCTTTATTAGAAACTGAAAATAGGGATTCCTGGGAGGCTCAGCGGTTTAGCACCTGCCTTTGGCCCAGGGCATGATCCTGGAGTCCCAGGATCAAGTCCCACGTCGGGCTCCCGGCATGGAGCCTGCTTCTCCCTCTGTCTAGGTCTCTGCCTCTCCCTCCCCCCCCCCCATCATGAATAAATAAATAAAATCTCAAGAAAAAAAAAAGAAACTGAAAATATGGGATACAGACTGTAATTCTACAGAGATTTCTCTTTCAAGGATGAAGAGGAATTTGAATGCATGGAGTTGGTTGAGCAACTCAGGGTCTTACATTTTGATGTGGGCAGGCCAAGTCCAAGGACCTACAAGGGTACCTGCAGGGGGTCTTTGGCTTCACACAGGATGGAAGTCAAACATGAGCTAGCAGGAGGGGAAAGCAGAGTTTGTGGAAGACAGAGAGAGGGCAGATGCAGACAGAGTGTCTGGGAGACTCAGAAAGGAAAGGAGCATGAGTCTTATCTTTGTGATCTGGAGGTTTTTATTGAGGATGATGGTCTGCACATGTCCCTCTAGGCATCCAGGAACCAGTTTTAAAACAAAGATAAGAGATATTTAGATATTTAGAACAAAGATATTCATAGAGCCAGGGGGTCTTGGAGATATCTAGTGCTGGTGGTCTGGGATAAGTGTATGGTCATTCTCACCTGGTCCTTCCTTAGATGTTATTTTTTTCTAGAGCAATCCTTACCTTCTTGTCCCTTACAAGGGGAACATATGGTATTTTCATTACAGGGCCTGTGCATAATAGGGCTGGGGTGCAGATCCTATCAAGAATAGAAGCTGGAAAAGAAGCAAAGGGAGAAAAACAATTTTTCTCTCATGGGGTCCCTTCTGGTTCTCTATCTCAATTTCACACTGGTAGAGGTGAGACGGGGCTCTAGGTCTGTTGTTGCCAGTTCACTGCCTCCTCCTTTATAGGCTTGCATTGAGACACCAAGGAAGGCAAATGGTTTAAACTGGCTCTTTCCAAGTAGCCCTGGACACTTTTATTGAAAACGTAAGGGACTAGAGAGCAGGGACTAGACTGTTTTGTTCACTGCAGTAGCTCCAGCATCCACATGCCTACAGTTGGCACATGGGAGGTGCTCAATAAATCTTTGCTGATTTACAAAATGAATACTTGTAAGGCCTCATTTACAAAGATAGACATTGGACTCAGATTTAAAACATCAACTTCTTCAAAATAATTTCTAAAAAGCAATACTGTCTGGCAAATGCAGAGAAGAGGATGTGTCATAAATAGATCAGATACCTATTACTTTACTTAGTCTTAGGTTCCCATGGTAACTTCATGTTCCTTTTATAAAAAAAAATCTGAATATAAATATTGCTACACCCTGCTACTCTTCACATGTACTTTATAATGTAGGCTAAGGGAGTTTTTATTATAAAATGCATGTGTGTCTGCATTAAATATTCTCACACTTTTGACCTTCCCACTAAGTAGGACGAGCATGCTTGCTCACTGGAATTGGAGTTGAAGTATTTGTGCTGGGAATGACAGTCACATGCGCTGTCTTTTCTCCTTGCTGCCTTACTTTCTCAAATATGGGTGCCAAGCTCTTTGCTGAGAACTTCAATTTGAGAGCTTTTCTCCCAGAGACTCATCAAATACAGGGCTCTGCTGTTCTCGATGCTTTACATAAAAATGTTCAAAAAGAAGAAACTCTATGAAGTAAATGGATTGCATTTGTTTCTTATGGTCCTGTTCCTCCATGTGTGTTCTCCTAGGAATCAGCACTTTTCTTCTTTGGGGCCGAAGGCCTCTTGCTGCCTCTGTCCTTTTGATTCTGTCCTATAGTTTATGCTCCTTTAGTGGCTCCTTATAATTAACTGTGGTCACCTCTTACCTGACCACAGAGGCTAGGCTGGGAGCATCTGAGAGCTGAATTTCTCATGGCAGGTCTGCCATGGACAAAGCTAGGAGGACAGAAAATCAGGCAGCTTCGTCTGTTTTTTATAAGTTCACTCAGTCCGTAGGCTGCTGTATTTCACAGCATACCATCAGACACATTACCTTCAGCCCCTATCTTGCTATTTGTCACACCCTATCACACTAGCTAATTTATGAAGGAACCCGTAGCCCCAAAAGGGTTACAAACCCCACTCTCTTTCAGGGCTTTCTCCTCAAAGCCTTGTCCAGTGGTTTCAGCTCACAGATAGTTGGTCAGATGCTGAAATCATTTTGTAACGAGGTCACATCACGCACATTCTACCTTATTTTTCCAGAAAACATGGCCCCTTAAAAAGCAAAACATTTGGGTACTAAGAAGTAAGTATCTGCAGGAAGGTTTAGGGAAAAATTGGCTGCCATGAGCTGATTGAGAAGTGGTGCAAAGTTGTAGTTAATGGGAGAGTTAAGGGATTTTTGTTGGTAATTTTCACCAGATGGAACACTGAACCTGTTATGCTTATTGTACCACTTCGGAGCCCTTGATCATTACACTTTCTTATAGGATGATATGGTATGTGTGTATCCTGTCTGCTCCAACAAAACCATATGCTTATGGAGTACAAGGACTGTGTGTTTTCATTGTTTTAAAGTTCCCCATAGGGACACCTTGGTGGCTCAGTGGTGAGCGTCTGCCTTTGGCTCAGGGCGTGATCCCGGGGTTCTGGGATCGAGTCCTGAATCAGGGTCCCTGTAGGGAGCCTGTTTCTCCCTTTGCCTATGTCTCTGCCTCTCATTCTGTGTTTCTCATGAATAAATAAATAAAATTAAAAAACATCTTTCCCATAGCACTTAGGCATTAGTACTTATTAATAATTAAGTGCTGCATAGTAAAGAATGATATATTAATGTATAAAAATGATATCTATCGATACAGGCATAAATCATTATAAATGTTAATGTTTTATATAAAGTATGTGTATTGTCAAGATATATATACATATATGCATGTTACTTTTATGTGTGATATTTGCTTGAAGCATTGGCTAGCCTATGTGTAGTTAAATTGTAATAGTTATCATAATTGAGAGATGATACACCAGGTTTTCTGTGAGTGCCATGAAGCTTTTGTACTCTAAGTGACTTTGTGTTTAGGGGTGTCAGAGAAAACCAGAACTGGTCAGTAGTTCAAGTGGTAAAAATAGACTTTGTTCAGGAACTGTTATAATGGGAGAAGAGAGACCTTAGTACAGAATTGCACTCAATTCTGATATAGTACAGACAATTGGGGGTTTATAGGCAAGGAGCAGGGTAGGATCAGTGGATAAAAATTACTACAAGGAGCCAGCAGAGGGAGGGGGGGATTCTAGCTAAACTGATTTCTAAAATTGGGTGATGCAAAGTTGGACACAGAAGCGCAAAGGCCAGGGCTTCACTGGGAAGAAAGGCAAGAAAGGGAAGAAAGGAAGAAAGAAAGAAAAAGGAAGGAAGGAAGGAAGGAAGGAAGGAAGGAAGGAAGGAAGGAAGGAAGGAAAAGGAAAGGAAAGGAAAGGAAAGGAAAGGAAAGGAAAAAGAAAAGAAAAGAAAAAAGAAAGAAAGAAAAGAAAAGAAAGAAAAGAAAAAAGAAAAAGAAAAGAAAAGAAAAAAAGAAAAGAAAAGAGAAAAGAAAAGAAAAGAAAAAAGAAAAGAAAAGAAAAGAAAAGAAAAGAAAAGAAAAAGAAAGAGGAGTGTTTTGGAGGGGGGTGGTGTACCAGGATTTCTATTGAGTGATAATCTTTCCTTAAGTGTTTTGTGATCAGGAGTTAATTCCATGCTCTATTTCTTTTTTGAGTTGTTTCCTAGTTCTTACATATTTATATTGTAAAGTTTTCAGAAGATCCCATCATTTTGCCATTTGGGGCACAGTGTCTCCATGCCCTAGCATCCTGGGGTTTGCAGACAGTCTAAATAGCTGCCTTCTTTTGAGTGGAATAGGGCCAAATGCTTCATCTAAGTGTATGATTTGGAGAGTATGACTTGTGAGAGGATGCTGTGTTGTTCTTAGAGTGAACTCTGACTCATGTCAATATGTTTGGTGATAAACTACCTGGAGTCTGAAATGGAGAGAAAATTGTCAGAAATTCTATCCTCCACAACTTGTCAGGAAAACTTGTGAAACATAATGAAATAGGCAGAAAAGATTATCAGGTGTCCTGTGTGGTGCCCCTTGCTGAAAGATCAGTTGCTGTAGGAGCCTATACCTTTGTCTTTGAAATATTTCACAACATTGTTGAGTTGTAGGGAATGGATAAATGACTCCTGTCCATGGAAATGAGAGTGCATTTTACCTTTTGGAATGCGTTTGATCATTACCCTCAGACACTTACCCCTCTGTATCTCTTAATTCATTTCACTTTCCTGATTGCTGGCTTCTGTGTGTTCTTTGAATTCTCCTTTGAACTGGTTATAACTTGTTGTTGATTGATAAAATATTATTGCTGATTAACGATAAATAAAACATAATAGTGATAGAATCTTTGATATCTATTAATTCCATATTTGTATGACAAAAATTTTTACCTTTTTAATTGCTCTTTAACACCTGGGAAGTCCCCATTTCCAAGGGATCAATGTAAGTGCTCAAAGGTTAGGTTAGGTCTGTGGCTAGAGTTTTGGGTTATTAGTTGTAAGTCAGTACCTTGAATACCACTCAATATTTGAGGAGTAAATATTGCATCTTTAGTGATTTTATTACATCACACGATTTCTTACATCTTTGCTATGGTGTTTAGAGTTGCCTTCAGAAACAGATTAAAAACAATTCTTTGTTACCAGCCCAGATGAAATAGCCTATTAAATAATTTAAAACCCATCTAGCTTGGGCTACAATCTAAAGTCTTGACCCTAAGTGCTGCCGTCTTCATGAAATAGGCCTGCATTTCAGTATTTTTAAATTATAAATAAACACATTAAAGCTTCCTGTTGCAATCCTAAGAATTTTGTAACATAAGAGTGGTTGTGGCCCCTTAGAGGTCAGTAATCTGGAGGAGGCAGGAGGCATAAAGAACTTTAGGAAAATTAATTGGCAAATGACATCTACCATTACTGCTAGAGAATACAATATGCCTTTGACCTGTTCTTATTGTTGTTTTCATCTTCTAACTGGCAACTTGAGTGGCACAGAGGCAGTGGTAGAAGAGAGCTTTCTGAGCTTCCAATTTATTCTGGGGCCTTCATTTGAAATTCATGTCACAGTTGTCACCATCATTATTTTGCAAAGATGATAGCAAATTACCTGCATTTTACATATGAGGGCCAGGAACTTTTCAGTGGGATATGAAAATAGGAAAGACTTCCTAATACAAATGACTGGGATCAAGAGAAACAAGAAAGTTATTATGTAAGTGCATGGCTGGTCAAAGAATATTCTACAGTGGGGGGTTGTGATAGGCTGAGTAATGCACCCCTGTCCAAGTCCTAATCCTTGGAACCTGTGAATTAAAAATTAATTTAGAGGTGAATAAAAAATCTTGAGATGGGAGATTATCTGGGTAGGACCTAAATGCAATCACAATGGGAGGAGAAAGAAAGCCATGTGTCTACAGAGGCAGAGCCTGGAGTTATGTAGCTGCAAGCCAACAAATGCTGGTAGCTACCACAAGCTGGAAAAGGCAAGGAATCGATTCTTCCCTGGAATCTCCAGAGGGAGCATGACCTAGCTGATCCCTTAGTGATTCTTGAAGACAGAGTTGTGAGAAGATATCTTTGTTGTAAACTGCTAAATTTGTGGTATTCATTACAGCAGCCATAGGATAACCAGTATAGATTTTGCTACCGCAAGTGGGGAGCAGCTGTAACAAATACCGGAAAATATGCAAGTGGCTTTAGAATTGAGTAAGGAACAGAAATTGGAAGAATTTGAAGACACATTATAGGCATTATATACATTATAAGCCTGGATTGCTTAGAACAAACTGTTGGCAGAGACATGGATATCAGAGACTCTACTAGCGAGAACTCAGTAAGGAGCACAGTAGAAAAAGCTGAGATTGTCTTAGAGAAAATGTAAACTGCCATAAGTGCAATGTTGCTAGAAATAGTAAAGGTGCTCCTGGTTAGGACTGAGAAGAAGATGAAGAATATGCCATCAGAAATTGGAGGAAAGGTGATCTTTGTTATATAGTAGTAGAAAAGATAGCAGAATTTTCTCCTGTGGTTGTGTGGAATGCAACACATTATAAGCGACGAACTTGGTTATTTCCAGAGAAATAAAACCAAGAAGGTTTCTTCTTGCTGCTTATAGTAAAATGTGAGAGGAAACTGGCAAATTGAGGGGAAAATTCTTAAACAAAAAGGAAACCAGACTTGATGATTTGGGAAATTCTCATTTTGTCCAGATTGGAAAAGATGCTAAAATTAGGAGACTCACAGTTGGAAAACTACACTATGGAGAGAAAGAAGCTCAAGAGTGTGTCTGGAAAACGTTTTTCTAGTGCTAAAGAAATGAGGTGTATGACTCATGGGTCTCTTTAACCACCTCAGCAGAAGCCAGGAGTAAGGATAGGACTGTCCAGGAAAGATCTATGGAAGATCGTCCATCGAATGGCATGAATCCTATAACATGCACAGGAGACCCACAGGTTTTTGATAACATCAGCAGAGATACTGCCAGCTTGAACTGAAAGGATAGAGGTAGATGAAATTGAGGAAGGCTATTGGAATCCTACAATTTTATAGGCAAGAAACAGCCTAATAGAATTGTTCTGCTGCAAACATGTTCTACTTATCAGAAAACAAAACAAAACAAACCTATGAATTATTCTGAGGGTGGAGCCCAGGGCCTCATGTTAGAGCCATTAAACTATAGTAGATTATTTCTAGGCCTTGAAACCTAATGGAATCTTCCCTGCTGGATTTTGAAATTACTTGGAACTGCTGACTTATTTCTTCCCTTCCTCCCTTCTAGTTTATCTCTTTGGAATGAGAACATCTGTAACTGTTGTTAAGGTCCAAACCCATTATATTTGGAAGCAGGAACACAGGTCCCAGATAGAGAGGAATTTTGCCCCACTATGGATCATAACCAGAGTGACCCCATACCTGATATAAAGGATTACATTTGGGATTTTTGAGCTGATGAGATGCAGATGAGGTTTTAGACTTTGAGTTGATACTGTAATGGGTTGAGACTTGAGCTGATGTTGGGATATGGTGAAGGTATTTTGTATGTAATAGGGATATGCATCTTTGGGGCCACAGGGTAGACTGTGATAGGCTGAATAATACCCCCCTCCCCAAGCAAAGATATGCATGTCCTCATTCCTGGAACCCATGGATTATTTTTTATGGATAAAATGACTTCGAAGATGTGAATAAGTTATGATGGGGAAATTATTTTTTACTAAGTAGATCCTAAATGTAATCGCAAGTCTACTTATAAGCTAAGTGAAATAAGTCAATCAGAGAAAAACAATTACATGGTTTCACTCATACATGGAATACAAGAGATAGTGCAGAGGACCATAACAGAGGGGAGGAAAAATTGAATGGGAAGAAATCAGAGAGGGAGACAAACCTTGAGAGATTCTTAACCCTAGGAAGCAAACTGAGGGTTGCTGAAAGGGATGTGGTAGGGGGATGGGGTAACTGGGTGATAGGCATTAAGTAGGGCACATAATGGAGCACTGGGTATTTTATGCAACTGATGAATTATTAAAAACTACATCTGAAACTAATGATATTTCTGTACTCTTGTATTCTGTTTGAATATGCGACATTCTTAACATGACTGGTAGACTGTATAACCATCAGGCTTTTATTAGAAACTTTTACCACTCCTTCTATCTTAAAACAGTAACTTTCTATTTTAAATAATGTAATCTATGGCGTTATGTAAACTGAGAACACTGATAAATAAACACAAGGCCTGACTTCTGCTCTCAGCTATGCTACCCACTAGCTGGCTATCTCACCCAGTCTGCCTTTCAGTTGAGCAATGGGAATATTATTAATGATCCTTCCTCAACCATATAATTGTTAATGAGTATTTAATGATATAGGTGTATGTGAAAAATATTAGATAAATAATGTATGGTTCTATAACATTCAACTATTATGTTCCTTCTAGTTATAGCAAAGCTATGATGAGCTTTTTTGCATGGAAATCACTGACCACATTAAATATTTTTTCCCTCAGATTAGATGCTAGTAGAGGGATTTGGGGTTCAAATTTTTGAACACTTAAAAACTTTTGATACCTACTGATCTACTTCTCTCCAGAAAGGTTGTACCACTTAAGTCTGTGATTAGAGACACATGGGTTCTCCTTTTACTGTCATGTAACCTTAGAAAGCTTTTAAACATTATTTTAAAATGTTGTGCCAACTTGATGAAAATTGCATTTCTTTGGCAAGGTTTAACTTTTTTAGTTTGCATTGATTTTTAATGAATTGCATATGTTCTTTGAACATATTTCCAAATAATTGTCTTTTTCTGGACTGGATTTTGGAAACTCAGGATGGTTAAGTCAGTTAACCTTTGTTGTGTGTGTGTGTGTGTGTGTGTGTGTGTGTGTGTGTGTGTTTACTAGTTTGTTTTGTTGTTTACCTTTTAGTTTATGATGACTTTTGTGTTTACCTTTGTAAGCAATTAAATTTAGTGAACTTTTATTGGTCTCTCATTTGGCTGCTTTTATGGACTTTTTTTTTAGATGTGTGGATTTGCCCTTAACTGACAGTAAGGCATATTTGAAATTCAGGATCCTGTCAACTTAATCTCAAATTACCTGTTGTCAAGCTTGGTCAAAAAGTTTGAGTGATGAAAAAATGATTGCCTGAAGTTTATACTAGATTTTATTTCTGGGGGAGAATCTAAATGTGGCAAAAATCCTTTGCTTCCAGCCTGGTAATTCCATCTTCTCTAACTTAAGATCCCTTCTCATTTTATCGTAAACGCATGCAGAAATTGAAGTAGAAAAAACAGAGACTCGGACAGTTTGTGTCTTACCACATCTCCACTAACACCTTTCTCTCTATCATCCTTTCTACCCTCACTATCCTTAGTAAGGATAATAATTCTACCATTTGTCAAGTGCTAACTCAGTGGAGCCTAACATACCTAGCATTTTACATACATTATCTTAATTTCCAAAACAACCATACAAGGTAGGAAATATTATTCTCATTTTCCTAATGAAAAATGGATGCTTCGAGAGGTCAAGTGGCTTGCCCAGTATCACGTAGATTGTACTTGGTATAATGGGATGTGAATTCAAACCCAGACCTTTCCATTTTCAGAACTCATTTCTTAACTGGTATTCTTTCCATGTGCACACATGCCCACAGATGCAGACACATGCACACACACACACAGATACCTTCCCACCTCACACACTTGATTTTTGATGTTGATATGACTTGAGATTTCTATTTGGTCACTGATACAGTCAGGGAGGCAAAATAGAGTGGTTAAATCCAAACAGCAATATCCAAGATATTAAACTGAGTAAATAAGACATTGAACTGAAAATATCTGGAGAGAAGGTTTAGAATTTCCTTCCTTCTCAAAATGCTCCAATGACATCTGTTCTTGTTTGCCCTTGTCCAAGCATCTCACACATGTAATGTGCTTGGGCCAGGGGAGGTCACTGTGAAAATTTCACAGCATTCAAAGGCTAGAGATAAGTGGGTTGGTCTTAATTTGGCATTTGTCATAAATGTCTGTGATTGATGACGGCCTGCTGTGGTAGATGTATATGGAGCCTGGGAACGATGCTTAAAAACGGCTCGTCTTTTACTAGCCTCTGGATGATTAATTATTATACATGCTGTTAAATTTTAGACAGAATGAGAATTAGGTCAGTGGGAATAGTTTTCTTCTTTGGAAAACCGGGAACAGTGGTGGCATGCAGTTTCCTAGTATTAGTTAGCTCTTAGAATATCTATCAATTCTTTGGAGCTTAAAAAATCTGTAAAAGAAACAGGGAAGTGTTGCCTTTTCAGGGAGGTGAGACTTAAGGTCGATGGTCACAGCTTGAGAGCATCGACTGTCCCTCATCATATCCTCACTGCCTACTGATCATTTTTGATAAAAACAAAAAAACAAAAAACCCAAAGCCCTGCTTGGTGTAAATGGAATAGGGAAAGAATAAGAGAGTCAAGCAGAGAGGAGTTTGGAATCAGGCTTGCACACAAGTTGGGGGTGATTCAGAAAGCAGTTGTCCCATTAAAACTGGCTCTAACCAAGGCTTGTTTTTGTGATTGTTTGCAGAAAGATTACCACTTTGAATACACAGAATGTGACAGCAGTGGCTCCAGGTGGAGAGTTGCCATTCCGAATTCTGCTGTGGACTGCTCTGGACTGCCTGACCCAGTGAGAGGCAAAGAATGCAGTATGTTTTGACTTTTCGACCATTCCTTTTCTTGATTGCACTATAGCCCTTCAGCCCAGGAAGTTAATTAAAATAAATATAAGAGACTTTGGGAAAAATACACATAGAGCATTGATGTCTAGCAGAGCAAAAGCTTCTTAACGCTCAGTGCCCTTACACCTGAAGTCTGAAATGAGACACAGGCAGTATTAAAGGATGCTGCATTTATGTATTTATTTTTAAAAATTCTGTTTAAAATCTGATTTACTGTCGTAATTGAAACTCTGGAGAGCAGAGTGGCAATCTCTCTTCAATGGAGTCTTTTTCTTTACATTTTATTTTTGATTTTTTAAAAAAGATTTTATTTATTTATTCATGAGAGACACAGAGAGAAAGAGGCAGAGACACAGGCAGAGGGAGAAGTAGGCTCCCTGCGGGGAGCCCTATGTGGGACTGGATCCTGGATCCTGGGATTACGCCCTGGGCTGAAGGCAGACACTCAACTGCTGAGCCACCCAAGCATCCTTTTTCTTTACATTTAAAAAAAAGTTTTAAAAAACTTTGGGTAAATATAAATAACATAAAATTTTACCATCTCAGCCATTTTTGACTGTACAGTTCTGCAGCATTACATACATTCACATTGTTGTGCTATCTTCATGAACATCCATGCACAAAACTTCGCCATTTAGCAATGGGTTTCTTTTTTGAAGCCGAAGAAATCGTGTAATTTGTCGTTTTAGTATAACCTACAGAGAAATGGTTTAGATGGTAGAATTGATAAGTATTACATTCAGGAGCTTGTCATAGCAATTAAACAGGTTGGAAGTGCAACAGTAGGAATTAAGAGAGAAATGGTTATTAAATTTGTTTCCATTGGTAAACTCTGTTTTTTAAAAATCTTTTCATTTGGTGAGTGATAGGTTCCTGCAGTGAAGTAGTCTCAGGGAAGATTGGAATTCAAAGCTGAAAATAAGACAAAGAGAGGTTTTTTGGTTTTCCTGCTATCTCTCAAATGGTCTTCCTAAAAGCTTAGTTTTTCTGTTTCCAAATAAAAAAGCAAGTAGATAAGCATATTATTAAATGACAACTAATTCCTTCCCATTCATAGAATTTGTGTCTCTTACTGGCCAGAGGAGTATTAAATAGGTTGTGTGTTTACTGATAAAAGGGTGACAGGAAGACAGCAGTAGTCTCGTGGGGAAAAGTAGTGGAGAAAACCATTTATTTTTAGCAAATGATACTAAAGAAATACAGAGAGAACCTGGGACCCTTGTAGCCAGGTAAAGAGTTCAGTCTAGTAAGACTCAAGAGGATAGTGGGGTCAGATTAGAATAAGACCTCGGCCCCCTGTGCAGAAAGAGTGTTAGCTCTCAGTAAGGGAGGATTTGTGCACAAAACACAGTCTAAAAATACCTATGGAGTTAGCTTGTTATAAAATGTTTCAGTTACTTTTCTAGAAAAATCTGTGTATCGTTTATTATCTATATTTACTTTTTACTTGTGGGCTAATTCCTTGGTTCCCTTGTGGGGACAGGGTGGACTATCTAGCCATTATGAACACTAACCCTCATCTAGGTGATATGCTGGTGCTGGCTAACATTGGCTTTGAAAGCTGATTATTAGTTTGAAATAGGCTTGGGTGGAGTGTTTTACACCATGGAAATTGGTGAATGCTACAAATCATGTGCCTCTCTGCCCCTGAAAGCTATTTGTTAAACATTTAGTGGTGTACCACTGATTATATTTATTGGCCAACAATTTAAAAATCTGTTGTAGATTGATGCTTAAATAGGAATTATTTCTATTTGAAAATGGCCAGGGAAATTTTTTTTGGCATGTTATTTATTATAGTCTTCCACAGATAATGTTATGAATCTGGTACTGCAGCTGGAACATTTCTACAACATTGACTAATAATCAAATAACTATTAGTTATTGTAACTACTTACTTTAAAAATGATAATACTTATGTGGTGGCTGGGGACATTTTTTATCTTGGCATCTTGTCCAAAATCTGAATTTTCAGTGATTTCTGTGTAATATGATTATGTCTGCCCTAGAAACTGTTGGTCTGGCCTCTAAAATGTGACGTTTTCTTCTTATGGTAAAGGCATGCAAATATAAATTATTTTAAAATGCACAAAACCCATAACATATCTAAATAACTTAGAAGCTTAGTTAATTCATAGCATTACACATGGTGCTTATCACATTTCTAGTCATTAAAGTACTGCAGAAGGCAGTTATGGTAATAACGGAGTATTTCCTCAGTGGCTTAGATTTTCTGTTGCTAATAATAGCTGTCATTTCTCATGCACTGATTGTATGCTAAACTCTGCGTTTAGTGCTTTACATCATTCTCCCATTGTATCCTTAAACAACCCTCTCACATAGATATCAGTGTTTCCATTTTTATTGATGAGAAAACTCAGAGTTAAAGAAGTGAAGTACCTTACCACAGGTCATAGACCAGGATGTGGCTGATAGGTCTCATTCCAGAGCCTGTCTCTTTCCTACTGATTGAGACCACCACTTCAGGATGGCGGGCTTGCAGGGTCCCATGTGAGAGATGTAGAGCACTGTTGGTGGATATCTTCAAGGAAAAATTGTAGAAACTCTTGTGCTTCAAGGACAAAAGAAGATATGAGAATCATGGTTCAGGAATGGCATGCTTCTTGCAAACGGCACCTGAACAATGCCAAGACCTTGGATGGTGAGTGATGCCCATAGGTGCTAGACTCAGCAGTTAAGTAAGCCATAGTGATATGGTCCAGCAGTTGGGTCACAAAGAAAAAGAAAATAAAACTATGGCATGTGGCAGCTTCAAGTAAGTGAAGAATATCTAGGGGAATGATTATGTAGGACTTAATTTTCCCATATCTCAATGTCTCTAAATGAAGTCAAACCCAGTTTCAACTCAGTTGAAATTGCTGTAGACTCTTCAGCTATTGAAGTGGGGAGATTTTTTTTTCTTCCTTATCAAAAGGAAGCAGTATAGGCCTTTCCATAGGAAAAGGCTTATAGGACTGTTGAGGCAGCAGTTGTAACTTTTTCAAAAAAATTGATGGGCAAGCTATATTATATAATCTTTATTTTTAAAAAATCATATTAAGTCTGGCTGCTAGGCTTCTCTTTAAGTGAAGTTAATGAAGTTCGTGTTGTGCTAGAACCCTGGGTGGTGTGTGAGCTGGAGCTTCTAGGGCTCCAGAAATAGGACGGAGAGGCCTCTGGTTATTAACTGACACTGGTCCCCATTGTCCTGCTATCCCCTCTGCTGCGGAAAGCTCCTCAGTCTCTTAGATAGCACTGCTCTAAGAGCAGGCCACTTATATGCCCTCATATCCAGATCTTTGCTGCTTCTCCAAAGCCCTGGTGCCAAGAGTCCTAAGTTTGTGGGTATCTCCCATCATTTGAGGACTTGCCATCACTAGACACAGCTTGCAGACAGCATGCCATTTCCAAACTGTAACACGCTTTGCCTTCTCCCAGAACAAGGGGATATAATCCCCCCCTGTCCCACTCTATCTCTTCTCCACTATTGCATCACTTCACTAAAATCTTCCCTTGACCCTTTGGCGTCTCCTTGACCTTCTTAGATCATCAAAAACAGTAGTCTTTTTGGAATACTTGCCTAGGTGGAGGATACTTTCTTTCTCATCCCTCATCTCTTCCTCCTTCTCCTTCCCTCTCTTCCCCCTCTGTCCTACCCTCTTCCTTTCTGGCTATTGCTATCACATTGGAGAAAAGGCCCTTTTGTTTCAAACCAGACCAAACCAAACCAAACCTTAGAAATAAAAGCCTGGGGGCACCTGGCTCAGTTGGTTAAGCATCTGATGGGTGATTTCAGCTCAGGTCATGATCTCAGGGTCCCGGAATCAGGCCCGCATGGGGCTCTGAGCTCGGTGTGTGTGGAGTCTGCTTGTCCCTCTTCCTCTGCTCCTGCCCCTGCTTGCTTGCTCTCTCTCAAATAAATAAGTAAATAAATAAATAAAATCTTTTTAAAAAAGTAAGAAAAGAGAAAAGCCTGGCTACTGCAAATGGGGACAGAATTCCTCTACTTATTTCGATACATATTTTCAGGCAAATCTAGAGTACTGAGGGGGAAATAAACATAATGAGCTATCTCTTCCTCTTGGGAATCATCTTCTATTGCTTACTCCCTCAAATATTATAGTCATTGTGTGACTTTGAATTCAACCATAACACACTTTTCTAATTAGGGATGACTATTGAAGATAGCTATCATTCTATTTAGTATGTTGTCATCATATGGATCATAATCTTATGGGTACTTCTTAATCTTGTACTTTAGTATTTGTACAAAGATCTAATATTTGGTTTTCTTGGATCAAAATGTGCTAATATGCAAAGTAGAAAAAAAACTTGAGTATCAATTTTTTCCTTTTTCTTTATTTCTCTCAGATCTGTATTATTACATATTTATAAGCAGCATAACTCATGACATTTTGAGTCAAAGCTTTTGATTTCAGTTGAGATGTAAAGAAAGAGGAAGGATTCTCAGGGTGAAAGAGTTAGTTTTAACTTTCTGAGTGGGAGATTGAGAAATCCATTCCTTGTCATTGTAACTCTTGCTAGTGTAGGCTTTTTCCCAGGATTCAGTTCCTGGTTTGTTTCTGTTCTGTGAAAAGTTGTGACTGGTACAGTGGCAAGCGCACATGGGCGCACTGAATACAAGAGCACTAAGTGCCAATCACATACCATGCTGGAAGTCTGTTCCATGGAATTCTAACCTGAAGAAATACTTCATGTTAAAGAAAAAAAAGAGTGTTTCAGGGTATTCTACAGTAAATACGAGTAAGTCTGGAAAATGGTGAATCGCCTCATGGAGGGATGCAGTGAGCATTTTCATATTAAAGTCTTTGAGAAACCTAATAAACGTTTACAGAACATTTCCTGTGCATTTAGTGCATCCTGTTTTACTCAGAGTTTGCCAAGTTTAATTGATTACAGGCCTCTTTTACCTAATGTGTAGTTGAACCCTACAGGCTAATTTCTGCAGTTAGAAGTTTTGGAAAACACAGGTGTAAACACATGTGCCTGGCTAATTTAGTAATTTTTATTTTTATTTATTATTTTTTAAAGATTTTATTTATTTATTCATGAGAGACACAAAAAGAGAGAGAGGCAGAGACACAGGCAGAGGGAGAAGCAGGCTGCATTCAGGGAGCCTGATGTGGGACTTGATCCTGGGTCTCCAGGATCACACCCTGGGCTGCAGGCAGTGCTAAACTGCTGTGCCACCAGGACTGCCCTAATTTAGTAATTTTTTTAAAAGATTTTATTTATTTATTTATTTATTTATTTATTTATTTATTTATTTATTTACTTACTTACTTACTTACTTATTTGAGAGAGAGAGAGAGAGATTGAGAGAACGAGTGGGGGGAGGAGCAGAGAGAGAGGGACAAGCTGACTCTACTCACTAAGTACAGAGCCTGATGCGGGGCTCCATCTCATGACCCTGAGATCATGACCTGAGCCCAAACCAGGAGTCAGTGGCTTAACTGACTGAACCATCCAGGCTGCCACTAATTTAGTAAATTTTTATATGGTGCAACTTATACTAGATTTAACTAATTTCATGTAAGTTCTTTGCTCTACAAAGTTCATTTGCAGCCTTGCTATGTTGGTGTCTAGTTAAAGACCCCCCATGGGGGATGATATACACCTGAGATTAAATTTCAGCTCTGCAACCAACTTGCATGTCTTGGGCAAAATATTTAATTCACAGCTATTTATTGAGCTTTAATTCATTAACTGAACAAACATCTATCATTTCCTATATTCTTGACAATAGGGCTCCAAAAATAAACTTCAAAAGATTTCTGTTTTCCATGACCTTTCAATCTAAGAGCAGATGAGTAAATAAGTTACTTATAGTATAGGGGCAAAGTGAATGTAAGAGAAATACCCGAGGTGATCTTACCAAGGGAGAGATAGATGACTTCTGCTTGCAGGAAGAGGGCTCACAGTGAAGCAGATGTTAAGTTGAAGTTCAGAGTCATCTGTTCTCGGCTGAATAACCTTCGAAAATTATCTAAGCCTTGGCAGGTTCATGTGAAAAATTGTTAACTGAGAAAGAATTATTACTGAAAAATGGTTCCTGTGAAAAATCCCATACTGAGGATTGAGTCAATAAGTTGCCATATTTAATGGGCCATATATGTTAATTCTCTGATGATCTCTGAAGCAAATCCTGAAAGAAGTTCTAGAATTCAGTGATGCAAAGTGGCATTTGAGCCATAGGAAACATGGACAAAGGTGAAGATTGGAGGCAGCACTGGGTCTACCTGGGTGGTTTGTAAGAGCTGCATGGCTGACTGTTGGAGAGCATGAGAGGGGACAGAGTTTCTGGCAAATCTCACAGGCTCCTGCGTGTCATACCAAGGACTTTGAATTGGAGACAGCTATTCGTGGGTGTCTGAGGGAGTTAAATGAGTTATATATAACCAATAGTGCCAGGGATCATAATTTTAACATAATTTAATAGTAATAATAATAATGTAAAATTATAATAGCCAATCTTTATTTGCTACATGCCAGGCACAATTTTAATACATTATACATATTCACTCACATTCATTTAGGCATCACCATAGCCTTGTGAAGTAGGTACTTGGCAGAATGGGGATTTGAACCCAGGCAGTCCAGCTCCTGAGTTCATGTTCTTGACTCCAATGGTGTCTTGACTCTTAGGAATTTACTACACTTTGCACTGAATAAGTGTTAGTCCCTCTTCTTGAGACATCCATGCTCACCTAACATTTATCTCTTGTCTGAAATGTGATGCAAGGTAATATATGGATAACCAAATGATTGAAAAAAAAAACATGTAAAAGGCTCAGATATATTGCCTTGTGGATAATTTTAATGGATTAATAATCTTGTGGATTTCATTCTTATTTGTGTGTATTTCTCTGAAAGGTAAAAGAATAACTTTAAGAATTTAGGCACACTTGTAGTTATATGCTCAAACACAATGAGAAGTTGGTTAGTTAGTGCTTTTTCCCCTGTGCTTAGAGTATTGTTGGTGCTTAATACATACAATATACTTTCATCATTTAATGTGTATTTAAAAAATTGATACTTCCTTGAACTATACAAATTCTTAATTTAGAACAGAGTCCTTTTTCATTCATCTGTACAGAAGAAGCTGTAACCTTCTCATGGCTCCTCAGAAAGCTCCAAAACCCTAGAATGTTTGTGGATTAGATACCTACCTGTGGTGTCCTAAATTAGAGACTGACTTCCCTATTTCATTCTATAGGTGAAACACAGAGATCTGATCAGATTTGTGAAAATTAATCCTATATGGAAAAGGACAGGCACATTTTGTCTTTAGTTGGCTTTGTTTGGTATGCTGATTCTCAAGTTCCAAGCAGGAAGGGTTGAAGTTAATGGGCTTAGCAAAATACCAGTAGTAGGCAAAAGACCTGAGCAAATAGGATTATGAAAAGAACAGCTCAAAAATCAAGCTTGACATCATGTGTGGTGTTTGGTGGGAGCTACGGTTGAGGGAGGTTCTCTAAAACATATTTTATCAGGAGGTGAGAGAACTCCGTTTTTAAAACTGCAGAATCAAGGGTAGCAAGACGATGAGGGAGTAGAGGGTGACGGACACCTTCTACGGAAGAGGAAAAGTTCAGAATGATAAGAATCAAAGTGTTAGGACATAATTGGAAGTTGAGAAAACTGATTTCACAAATGCATTGTTCTGCCCCCTTTGATGACCTCATCAAGTAGTCTGAACATTTTCCTTCCTCTGACCTTTGCTGTTGTATTTTTTTCTATAAAACTTATGTCATCTTGTACCCGATGGACTGGAATTGGTCTTTTTCCCCATCAGACACTTAGGTCAGGAAGCCACACTAAAATCCATTTGTTATTTTTTTTTCCAGGATGAAAACTATCTTAGTTAGGTCTTTCTTATAAAAGTTAGAAACTTTTTTTTTTTTAATTTTTAAAAATATTTTATTTATTTATTTTTGAGAGACCCAGAGAGAGGCAGAGCCATAGGCAAAGGGAGAAGCAGTGGGGAGCCCAATGTGGAACTCGATCCCAGGATACCAGGATCATGACCTGAGCCAAGGGCAGATGCTCAACTGCTGAGCCACCCAGGCATCCCAAAAGTTAGAAACTAATTTAATGAGGGTTGTTATCTGTCCTGTTACACAGATTGGTTTTCCTGCAGGAGTTGGTAGGTTTTCTTTTGGTGGGGGAGGGGGACGGATATTCTGGCCCATCAGTCCTTGAAGAAGCTCAGGGACAGTCATATAGTCCTACCTGACAGGGTTGTGGGAGGATCCATTTACTGGACAGGATGTTAGAGGTGAGAATTCATTTTCAGAGATGTGGAGGCAGTGCTTTCACTAAATACTCTTTTTCAGAGAATAGTGACTTAGAGAACATTAGCCAGAACTGGTTTGTTTTAATCTACTTGTTTATATGTCTCCTGTCTCACTTTCATTTTTGTAAAAGGAGATATAAAAATAACTTTTCTTTTCTTTTTTTTAAGAATTTCACCTTACACAAATAACTTAAAAAGGTAGTGTTCCAGTGTTCTCTTCATCAGTAGCCCTGAGAGAGGAAAAAGAAGAGTTGAGATTTGCTAGGTTCAGTATTGTGTTTGATTTCTCATCAATGCCATTTTCTACTTTCTTTTGTATTCTCTGAGAATTACAATAATAAACCTGGCAGGCACTTGAAGTTTTAATTATTTGATAACGATAATTGATGGGCCGAATGATTAATGAAGGTAAAATTTATCATTTTTGAGACCCATAAACTACACATTATGTACCTGTTTGTACTGCCCTCAATGGCAATGAATAATAATGGTTGCAAGAATATCCTTCTGGTGTAGTCAATAATAACAGTGTCTACAGCTTTAACCTTATTTTTAAAATTTCTTCTATTGATCTCATTTAGATGAAACTGAACACTTAAGAAAAACATATATTTACTTGTCTTGTTTCTGGAAGTGATTTAATTATTTATTCCCATAAATGTGTGTAATTATTTTTTATTTAGCTATTAACTTAACAGATAAGATAGATTTTACAGTGAATTTAGCTTAGTGAAAAAAATTTTGAATCTATTTTGAGGAAGATAAGTCTAGACTAGATTAGAATAGAAACTCCATCAGAGTAGGGATTGTTTCCAAAATATCTTTCGTGTCTAGTGTTTGCCAACCAAATATTAGGTACTCAAGAAGTATTGGTTGAATGACTTTACATTGTATAGGCCTGCTAATTCATCAGCATCTTATTAAAAATTGAAAATTCTTGGCATGTCTGGGTTGACTCAGTCAGTTAAGCATCAAACTTTTGATTTTTGTTCAGGTCATGACCTCAGGATCGTGAGTTTGGGCCCAGTGTGGAGCCTACTTAAAATTTAAAAATAATTGAAAATTCCTTTATTATTATTTATTATTGCTGCTCACTGTTTAGAAAACAAATTTCAATAATGAGTAATCTTGAATTAAATAGAAAAATGGATGAACAATAAATAAATGTCATTGATAGTTATCATCTTTCAAAGCATGAGGTCTCTGGAGGAAGACAAAGCAAAATTAAAAGGTCCTTGTGATGAAGAGATTAAATATATATTCTTTATTGTTGGGCATAAATCATAGATGATAATCAGCATAGAAATGATTAATTCGGTAGCTGTTATTTAGTACATTGTGCTGGGTGATGGCATGATCATAGTGATGCTTTGAATTTTCATGTCCTTTTCACTGTCAGAGTGGTTTCTAGTATCTTATGGGACCATAGAAGTCAAATGAGGGAAGTGAAGTATTATTCTCATTGGAATGGGAACAAATGAAGGCATACAGGGTTAAGTAAATTGCAGCAGCTTTTTGCCATTTGGTGACAGATGAATATAAATGCTTCTTTTCCAGATCTGATTCTTCACACCTACATATTTCAACCTTTACAGACTCAGAGTAGCAGAAATAGAGGTCAGAAAAGAGGCATAAAGCTGAGAAAAAGAACACTCAGTTTAGCACATGACCTCTTGGTTACAGTTGAGACTTAAAGAAGATGGATTTTTTAACATCACTCTTTCTCTGAGTGCTTAGGTAAAATATTGTGAAATCCCAGAATGAGCCTACTGTTAAGTAGTGTGTGACCTTACGCAAATAAGGTTTTTCTGTTCTTATGTCAGAGCTTTAGAGTCTGCTTAACTTTAATTCAATTCAGATACTTTAGGATTTTGAGATTGTTCAAGCAAAATCGTATTTATTGTAGAAGTGACTAATTGTTCAAATGTAACCTAGTCTACTGACATTTACCACAGTTAAAGCAACTACTTACAATAACTGTCTATGATCCTGATTTTGTTGAAAGGATCCTATATTATACTCTAAAGAAATCTGAATGAAAACAGTGTCGTGCCTAAGATTTAGAAACTTTTATAATCCAACAAAAAACCAGAGGCCAAGAAAGCAGTGTTGAAGTTGAAAGTGGACTGGCTAAGATGGAAGATATAAGAAAAGGGAAAGCTGGTCATCTTTGATCACATAATTATTTTGAGGAGATACAAAGTCATCAAGCCAGTGGCAGAATTCTTATTGTCCCAGGCCCCTAAATTGTATTATTAATAATTACCGTTAATGTACACTGAGTACTTTTTGGCAAGCATACTGCTACATGCTTTGAATCCCACAGCAATTCTTTGAGATGTTATTACTATCTTCCTTTCACACATGAGGACATTGAGACTTATGGGAGTTAGCAACTTGCTAAAATATTTCATGAATGTGTGTTTTAGGAATGATATATTAAAAATTCCACAAGGTTTCTGAGGGTGGAGAATAGTTATTGCTCAATATGTACAATAATGAATATTGTTCAACAATTCAAGACAGGAAATGGAGAATGATGTCAAATATAATAACGGATTCATTTGGAATTCCATGACCTTTTTGCTTGGCCTACATTGAATTTTCTAGGGACATCTGCTTTGGAATCAGACCTAAATTTGAGTATCAGTTCTGCCCTAGGGTACCCTCCTAATTGGGTTATTTAAATGTACTGTACCTCATTTTCCTCATCTGGTAAATGGGTATACTATCTTTCTCCTTCACAGGTCTGTTATAAACTCCCTATTATTTATGGATTTCATATTTGCAAATTCACCTACTTTATAAAATTTATTTGTGACACCCCCCCCCACACACACATCAATATGGGTAATTCTTTCATAGTATTTGCTGACATATACAGAGCTTTAAAAATTTGAGTCAACTGATCACATGGTCTCAGCTGAGGAAAAACAAGGTCACATACTGCCTCATTTCTCATAGTATAGACAAGAGTCCTCTTCACAATCTATTCAATGCCACTTTTTTTTTTGCATTTTTATACTTTTTATTGACGATTTTGCTGTCTAAAATGGCCCCTCAAATGTGCAAAATGCTAGCTAGTGTTCCTAAGTGTAAGAAGCTGTGATGTACTTTGTAGAGAAAATACATGGGTTAAATAAGCTAAATTCAAGGATGAGTTATAGTGCTATTGGCCATAATTTCAACATTAATGAGTCAACAGTGTATATTAAATAAGATGTTTTTTACTAAACCACACATAAAACAAGGTTATGTGTTGACCTATTGCTGAAGATACTGTGACAGGAGTCTCACAGGAGCCTAACTCTGGATTTTGCCATGAATGAAAAGAATTGACTGTGTAATAAATACTCAAAACATTCACTGTTAACTTATCTCTCAGCTTTCCTTCTGGTCTTAGAGAAGAAAACACCTCTGAAAGATTCGAGGCTATTCTCAATAATTTTAACAAGGCAATGAACACTCTGAAATGACACAACATAATCTTCTTGGCTTCTAGAGTCCCTTCTAACAACTTATAAAATATTATTTCTTATTAATTAAAAGTTCAGCTTGGGACACAGACGAAGGTATCTTCAAGGATTATGTTATCAGAAAGTAAATATTTTCAGCTCAGCCGGTGGTTTACTCTCTGCTACAACTCTTCTCTGCCACTGTGGTACAAACGCAGCCATACACAATATGTAAATGAATGGTTGTGACTGTGTTTCAATAAAACTTTATTTACAAAAACAGGCAGGCTGGATTTGGCCTGCAAACTGGAGTTTGCTGACCTTTGATTTAATGTAATGTTGGTGCTTGGTTTATTATATAGTTGTCAGTTTACTAGAAGTTTACCTATAAACCATAGAAAGTGAAATAAAATTTTTTCCATTTCTGTATTTCTCTGCTGGTAGTGCTGGTAGTGATAATAATAGCATGTAGTGAGTGTTTATTAAATGCCAGGCACTGTGCTAAGCACTTGATACTATATTTTATTTAATTAGTGTAGCCATATGAAGCACTACTATGATTATTATCTCATTTTTCAGAGATAGAAACTGAGGACCCCAGAGAGGTAAAGTAACTCATTTAAGGCCACAGGAAGTGGTACAACCTGGTCCCAGGATAGGTTTGACCTTGTAGCCAGCATATACTATTTATTTGCCTAACCTTTTCTTATTTTCTGATGTTTTTTTAATTTTGGGATGTTGATCTGAGAGTCACAATTTCATTGTCAGCATTGTAATAAGCTTTTCTGAAGAAAAACATTATTTTTCAGTGGATAAGTAAGTAGACAACTGTGGGTTTTAGCTCTAATTCTTTAGTTTTTCAAAAGTAATTTGTATTTCTTCCTAAGTTTTCAAATGTATTGTAAAAGAAGAAGGTATCTAAATGTGAGGCTTTGCTACTTTACTCTCTACTGGGAGACTTGTTTTTCTTTATCGATTAATTGGAAGGTTTTATTTTGTTCTTGTTTCTCTCATATCCTGATTGAATGATTACAAAGCCCTTTGCTGTGTTTGAGTCACTAATAGCACTTTAAACACAGAGCCAACCACTTGGGGGACATAGATTTGTGTTTGTTGAATGACTAATAACTTAGCAATAGAACTACCTTCTTTTCTCTAACTGTGTCAACTATTCACATTGCCCATGCCTGCTGTCTCTGGTTTTAGTTAGTTCTCAGAATTAGCACAGACCTTGACATCAGTAATAAGATATAGGTTGTAGAAATGACTAGGTCGGAGTAATGAATATTGAAAAAGTAGAGTTACTGATTTGGCTGTTTCATGAGAAACACTACCCTCCTATTACCCCTTTACATTTAGTTCCCACTCACTAGATCAACCTTTTATTTGGACTCAGTATTTGTCAGATAGAATTATGAACCCAAAAATAACGATCCTTGTTTTCTGGAAGCTCAAAGTCTACATCAACTGATTGATTTTATATCTATATAAATAGATATATTTATATATATTTTACATCTATTTATATAGATGTAAAAACATATATCTATATACACACACATAAAAATATATTTTTATATATATAAAATTTATATCACCTCATTGTGTATATGTGTGTTTGTGTGAGTGTGTGCTTTAAAGCAGGGGCTATGAGGGCAGCCTGGTGGCTCAGCGGTTTAGCGCCGCCTTCGGCCCAGGGTGTGATCCTGGGGACCCGGGATAGAGTCCCACGTCGGGCTCCCTGCATGGAGCCTGCTTCTCCCTCTGCCTGTGTCTCTGCCTCTCTCTCTCTCTCTCTCTCTGTGTCTCATGAATAAATAAAATCTTAAAAAAAAAAAAAAGCAGGGGCTATGAGAAGAGTATAGTAGGAGCACAGAGGGAGGCTCACCTGGCCAGCTGACTGCCTGGAGGGGGGCAGGGAGGTCTCATGAAGAGGGTCATTTGGGGGTTAGGAATGGGAGTTTTGCAAGTGGAACAGAGGGATTGATTAACATCTCTGGAGAAAGAAGAACACAGCAGGGAGAGAGAGGATGAAATATTTTGGGAATGATAAGAATTTTGTTAGGGTTGAGAGAGGATGGGGCAAGCAAGGGATGAGCCTGGGAAAATAGTTGGGACCAGATTATGAAGTGCATGTGGTCATAAAGTCAACTTTAGAAAGCCTTAATTAGGGTGTGGCATGATCAGAGCTTTATAAAAATAATTCCGGTGACAAAATTGATGGAGGAGCACAGTGACAATTGAGTTCTACATTCTTCTGCCTTCCAGCTTTCTCCTGTGCTTCTGGAGAGTATCTAGAAATGAAGAACCAGGTATGCAGTAAGTGTGGCGAAGGGACCTATTCCTTGGGCAGTGGAATCAAATTTGATGAATGGGATGAATTGCCAGCTGGATTTTCCAACGTTGCGACATTCATGGACACTGTGGTCGGCCCTTCTGACAGCAGGCCAGATGGCTGTAACAAGTAAGAATCCAAAGGAGTCTTTGGATCTTGACTTAGTACTTGAGAATGGTATAGTTGCTCTTTTCCAGAAAGACTTTGGGGGTAATCTTGGTACTGATTGGGATTATAGATAATCTAATTGCAAAGAATCATATTGTTTTTTGGATGGTCATACAGATAATGTAGTTCAATTTTCATGAGATGAAAATAGTTGCTCTTTGGACATAATAGATGCCATATACAGAAAAGCTACCAGAAAAACAAATCAGTTTTCTGATAATATATCTATAATATTCAAGACAGTGGTATTTCTACAAACCTTTCTCTAATTTTTAATGGATAATTTTAGATTTATTTTTCTTCTCCTCTGAAAGGAAGAATTGTGTAATCTTCATTTAGATACTGTATTATCTCCTATAAGAGAAAGTAGGTTAAATACATAAAGTGGAAAGCTCTTTCACTTAATTTCTACCTTTTAAACAAATTTAGAATTGAAGCATAGTTGACATAAAATGTAGCAATTTTAGGCATCAACATAGTGATTTGACAATTATATATGTGATGAAATGTTCACCACAGAACTGGAGTTGCCCTCTGTCACTATGCATAGTTATTACAATATAACTGACTTTATTACTTGTGCTGTGATTTCTTCCTTTCTTTAGGGGATTATTAGTTTCACCTATGACAACACTGGTAGAATGTTAAATTGTTTTGAAAAGACACAGAATCTTTATCTTTGGGCTGTAATCCTTCCTGTTCTCTTGTGTTGACCATGCAACATTTCCTTCCTTATGGCCATGGATAGGAGAAATAAAACTTCAGGCCACTGGCTGCCTTCTGACTAGAATAGCTTCTCAGGAACTCAGCATTTTTACCAGGACCTAAGGATGCCAGGGAATTACTTAGCTGTGCTAAAAAGATGTGTTCTCTCCTTCTTACCTTCCCCAACCCTGCTTGCTTTCTAGTGTTCTCTCTTTTTCCCTCTGCCAAGTGACATTTTTATTCTCCTGATAATGATCATTTCATTATATAGGGTTATGATATTAGATATCATTAATAAGATTATTCCTCTCTGTCTCTCTGTATATATATATATTTATATATGCGTATCTTTGTATGTATGTACACATATACATATATATACATGTATATACATATGTATTAAAGTATGTGTATATATTTTGAAAATATAATTTAATTTTTTAAAACAAAATTGCTCTTTAGAGTAAGGTACTTGTAGGATGTTATGGTACCTCAGATCTTTGTTTAGGTGGGCAGGAGATATTGATATGGCTTCTTCTTCTACTTAGAATATATAGTTTATTCATTAAAGAAGTTTAATGATAATTACAACTTTTTCAATGTACTGTCCCATCTAATTTTCTCAATGTGAGTTTCAGTCTGATATTGCTGTGATCATCTCTCTCTTCCCCTCCCTTCCTTTTTCCATTCATCTAATCTTGCTTTAATTCTTTTTAATTGGTTGGGTCATAGAATTTTCCAAAGTGGTTGTAGCATTATAGACTCCAGTGGCACATTTGAATTCTAGTTATCCTCCATATTTACCAACGTTTGTTTTGTCAAGTCTTGTTTTATTTTAACCATTCGTGTGTGTGTTTGTGTTTGTGTGTGTGAAATGATACCTTCTGTGCTTTGAATCTGATTTCTTATGAACACTTTTCATATATTCATTGTCCATGTGTTTAATTTTTGTGTGTGAGATGTCAACATGTTTTAGCCATTTTCTATTTTTGGGGGGTCATTTTCTCATTGAACTCTGTGAGTTCTTTGTGTATTCTGGACATGAGTCGTGTATATTCATATAATACTTAATACATGCATGAATGCATATGCAAATACATGTATTGATAAGTATGTGTACTATTTTCTCCCAGTTTGTAGCATTTGCCTTTTCATTTTCTTAATGATGTCTTTTGATATACAAAAGTTTAAAACTTGAAAAAGTACAATTTACCAAATTTTTTTGTTACGGTTAATGTTTTTTAATATCTTTAGATATTTTTGCTAATCTTGATTGCAAAGGCTACAAATTGTAGTATGCATTCTGAGAGTGTTATTAGAGTTATTATTGTACTTTTACATAAAATGTAAAACTGTACAATGGTATTGTTACAGTTATACCCTCATTTGTGTTCTATCATTGCATATTATATTTAGAAACATAAACCCTATAGTATAATGAAATGTATGTTAAATAATATTTGTTTTTAAAAGCATTTAAGAGATGAAAAATTTGGCATTATATGTTTATCATACATAGAGCACCATTCCTGGTGTCCTTCTTTATATATAGATCTGAATGTCTAGGATTATTTTTTTCAACCAGTGAAATTTTCTTTATCCTTTCTTATTATGCAAGTCTGCAGCTCACAAAATCTTTCAACTGTTGTTGACTTAAAAATGGTTTTATTTTTGCCTCTGTTTTGAAGAATATTCTCTTGGACTTTGGACTCTGGACTTACTTTTCTCTTTCTATGCTTTAAAGATGTTCTACCTTCCAAATTCTCCCTTATTTGTGCTGGAAAGTTAGCTGTATTTTTTATGATTAATTCCCTTCTATGGAACATGTCTTTATTTCTCTGCCTACATATAAAATGCTCTCCATATTTTTGCTATTCAACAGTTTGTGACGTGCCCAGTACTGGTTTTCATGTATTTATTTGTTTAGTTAGCTTTTTGGATTTGTAGGTTGATCTTTTCACCAAATTTAGCAATTATTTTATACATTATGCCACCAATAATGTTTTTCTACCTTTTTCTCTCTCTCTTTTCCTTCTTTTACTCCAATTACATGTACATTAGACTACTTGATATTGTCTAAAAATTGTGAGACTCCTTTTTCTTTCAGTTGTTTTCTCTCATATTTCAGATTACATAATCTCTATTGCTCTATCACTAACTTTTTTTTTTTTTTTTTCAGTCTCAAGCTTGTTCTCAAGCCCATCTGGTGAATTTTAAATTTTACATGTTGGGATTTCTCAGTTCTAGAATTTCCATCTAGCTTATTTTATGGCTCTTATTTTCCTTAAAATACTTGAGATTCTCTATCCCTTCACTTACTGTATTCATCTTTTATTTATAGTTGACTATATTTGTAAGAGCTGTCTTAAATACTTGTCTTTTTTTTTTCTTACTATCTTTTTTCTCAATTAAGGATCATATTTTCCCACTTATTTGCATGCCTGGTAAATTTTTATTGTATCGTGGGCATTGTGAATATTAAGGTGTAGGAAATGTGGGTTGTTTTTTTCTTCATTTTAAGGGTGCTAAATTTTATTCTGGCCGGCAGTTTATGTACTGAAAGAGCACCTCGATCTCATCAGTCTTGGTTTTTTTGTTTTGTTTTGTTTTTATTTTTTAGGATAGCTCTGTATTGGTTTCACTCTTAGTCCTAGGTCATGGCCTTTATTTCAGTGCAGGAGTTGGCAAACTGGCCTGTGGGTCTTTTCTTTGTTTTTTGTAAACAAAGTTATATTGGAAGACAACTGCACTCACTTATTAATGGCATTATCTGTGGCTGTTTTTCAGTTAAAATGGCAAAGTTAAGCATTGCAGGAAGGACCAGATGGTCCACAAAGCTAACAATATTTATTTACTGGCTCTTTATGCAGAAGTATACTGATACCTGCTCTAGGGCATGGACCTTATTCCCAAGGTGGGGCAGTTCTGCTGTCAGATGAATGCCCAATGTGGTTATCAAGTTTTCTCCCCTAGGGCTGACCTGGGGCTCCAGTGACTCCACTAAAGTGATCTCTCTGTTTATGTCTCAGCTTTGCAGTGGCTGTTCTCTGCTATGTTTGTCTGTACCCTCCAGCCCCAAACCCAGGACCTAGTCTATATGGGACTCTTGGACCCATTTTTTCTGATTCTCAGGCCTATAATTTCCAGCTGCTTTAGCTGCCCTAAATAATCATCTCTGTTCCTCAGCTCAGTGATACTGCTCTGCTCTACTTGGGTGCCATGGTTTGGAAAGCGTCCTGAAGAGTGAGGTCAAAGTCATTTTGGGCTTTGCCTCTTGCATTTTCTGGCTCTCAAGAATCTCAGTCCTATGTTGCCTATTGTCAGTGCCTGAATTTGGCTTGTATATTTTCCTTAACAGTTTGTTAAAGAGAAAGGGCAAATCCAATATCAGTTAGTGAGTCATGTTGGGATGTGGAAATCTTAGTCTTCAGATTTCTTTCAGAAAAAAAAGAAAAGAATTTGCTAAAATCTCACTCTTATTATCGATATCAACAGTTGCATCTGAAGAGAAGGATGATAAGTTGTGCTTTCATACAGTTTGGTTAGAAATTTTTTTGGGGGCAGAGTCAACATGTGATTCATTATTGATTTATCTAAGAATTATGGTTAGATTTACAACTTAAAATTTTGTTCACCAGTGTATTTTCTTAATTTTTCATTTTTTTTTGTTTTTTTTGTTTTTTTTTTTTTACATAAAAATTCCAACCAGACACTTACCCCTACTATATACTCTGAAACTTTGATCTGCATTTTATTTAGTTTTACTTTAAACAGGTTTTTTACTAGGACTATCCCTTCTTTCATATCAAGGAACTCCTTATCTCCCTGCCAGGTATATATGTTTTTAAATAAAACTTTGGATTTGTTTGAGAGAATAATTCTACCTCAGACTATTGCAGTTAGTGGTCATCTATTTAGTGGCCAAATTTTTGGTGAAAAATAGCAGTTTCCTAGCAAATGGATCATATAACCTTATCAGGATCTAAGAAGCCCTTTGCTATATGAGTCTTTTCCCAGTAGTATGTTGGCCTTTCAGTTCCAGAAAAGCTTTAGACTTCTCTGCTATGCCTTGCTGATGGGAACTACTTTTGAAACTGAGTTATGTAACTTGTAAACAGAAGAGGTTTCTGAATGCTAAGGTAAAAATGCCTCTTGGTTTTGTTTCCACAGCTCTTCTTGGGTCCCTCGTGGAAATTACATAGAGTCAAATCGTGATGACTGCACGGTATCTTTGATCTATGCTGTGCACCTTAAGAAGTCGGGTTATGTCTTCTTTGAGTATCAGTATGTCGACAACAACATCTTCTTTGAGTTCTTTGTAAGGCCTTTTATGTTATAGAATTTACTTTTTGAGGGAAATTCATGTAAAATTTCTCTTAATTAATTGTTGCTATTCCATGCATGGTATGCCTCCTCAGTTTTTTTCTGTCAACCAAACCTTTTGATAGTAACAGAAAACTTTATTTTTTTCTTTAATATTTTATTTTCTGCTTAAATATTGTTTATGTTGAGCTCTCACTTTGTTGGATAACATTGGACTTGTTTTATTTTTGGTTAATAAGATCCTTAGATGACCATTTTGATTTGGACTTTTAGTGTGAAAAATACTTTCACCAATATTCATTTTAAATTTTTTATAGCTAAGTTATTTTATTCAAAATATATTTTCACCACTTTTAGTTTTTGTTTTTTTTTTTCTCTTTGGAGTTTCAAGTATTTGATTTAAGTATAATCATGGGCAGTATTTCACAAGTGGAAGTGGCTATATGTTTCTGATTCTGTCAGTTTTGTACAATCTAAAGAAATCAGTGGATGAAATAGTTGATTTCTTTGGTAAGAGATGACATAGCATTACACAATATAAGATAAAATAGTAGTTTACAGAGTAGGCTTGAAGGGAGGTGGGTAGAGGGATGGGATAGCTGGGTGATGGGAATTAAGGAGGGCACATGATATATGAGCACTGGATGTTCTATGCAACTGATGAATCACTGAACTCTACTTCTGAAACTAATAATACATTATATGTTAATTAATTGAATTTAAATAAAAAAATAGGCTATTACTACTAAAATTATATAAGTATTTAATATAGGGGTACCTGGCTGGCTCAGTTGGAAGAGTATGTGACTCTTGATTTCAGGATTGTGTTTGAGCCCCACATTGGGTGTATAGATTGCTAAGATAAATAAATAAGAAACTTTTTAAAAATTAATATAAACTGTGTCCAATTTAGCAAATAGTTGTTGCAGTCTCTCAAATGCTTGAGAAAATATTTTCAGATTGACTTCTTTAAAAAAAATTGTGTGTTGTATAAGTGACTGGGAAAACTGATCTTGTAAAATGTTTCTGTGGTTCAGATTTCAGGAGCCCAGGTACTAATTATTCTAAAACAAATATATTTTGCTCCTGATAATGGAAATCTGTAAGTCAGAAGTTTGATAGGAAGAGATACTTGCCATGAAAATATGAGCTTTAGATTTGAAGTCAAGAGATTCTGGGTCAAGTCCCAACTGCAGCGGCTGATTATGTGTTTTGGATAATGAAGCTAACTTTCTGGCCCTCAGAATTCCATTTTGCAGAGTGGATTGTATGACAAGACCTTTAAGGATCCTCCTTGTCCTAATATCCTTTGATGAGTTCAAAATGTTAAGTAATTTTCAAACAGATTTGCTTTTATAAGCTACAATGTGTTTGCAAAACACTTCTTAAGGTAAATTATTCCCGATTCCATGAAACATTTTTGCAATACTACCAAAATGAGAGTAAAGTTAAGAAGTTAGGTAATTATAAAACTGTTAGAATAAGCACTCAGTTTTATATTGTTGAGTAAGTCCTTTGAGAGTTGTTGGTAAAAGTACTCTTAAGGCATGAAGTTTTATTAGTTCCTTTGAATGTTGCCTCTGTGCTTCTGGTTACAAATTGAAAAGAGGTGGTGAGTTCCTTCTTTTGTTGATGTTTCAGCTTTATAGGTTACAGTTTATTGACTCAGAGTGTCAACACTTCAGTCATCATGCTTATGGTTAATGGAAAGGAAATACCTGAAGCCTGAAGGAAAGTCGTACCTACGGATATTACATAATTTAAAGCTGTCAAGTATTTAATTTTAGAGCTATGGGAATTTCATTCAGCTCCTCTACTCTTCTTTTTAAGCAACGGAGCTGAAACCTAGAGAGAATAAGTGGTTGAATCAAGGTCATACCTTTACTACTTACTTTTAGAATGAGGAACAGAAATCAGATTCTAGAATGCCAGTAGAATATCCTAATATCACATGATGTTTGATTTCAGCTGGAAAAACAAAACAAAACAAAACAAAACAAAACAAAACAAAACAAAACAAAACCTTTCAGCTTATCCACATATTGACCACCAAAGGTATATTTAGGGTACATATCTGCTTAAAAATGGCTTAACACTTGCATTAGAATGTTCATTATGCTTATAGTACATATCTGATACTTAAATTCAGATTAAACAAATATCTTCAGTGGCTAATATTCTCTGGTATTTCTAGTTTATAATCTTTTAGGAAATATTTTTATGGAGATCATTTTAATGTTGTTGATAAACTGCTCAGGAGGATGAATGAAATGGCCAAGATGTAGAAAAGAGAGAAATAGCCATTTTGGCCAAAGTAGAGGTTACAAGTTTTTATGTCAACCCTACTGTGTTGCTGCCTCTTGTGCGGTATTACAGAATGGCCTAGCTTTTTGATGTCTGTGTATTCTTCAGAGGCCTGGAAAAGTAGTGTGCAAACCCTTAGGCATTTTATAAGAATTGTCTGGAAAGCACAAAATGTTTGGTGCTAAAGATAGCAGCTGTAGTCATTTGAACTGGTCCTATGATTCACATTTCCCCCCAAATAAAAATTTAGGGCTTTGGCTTTGACTGTAACTACTTACCTACATATGTGGAATAAGTCCTGGGGAATTGAAAACAAAGCAGGTGTCATTTATTTATGAATTTAAAACCTGACTTCCCTAAATCTTATAAAAATATGCTTTATTTTTATACTATTGGGCCTGCATGGTGAATGAGAGCTTTTAAAACTTTTGATAAGGTTTTCATAATGACTTTTTCTCCTTTCTGTGAATTTTCTGGTTTAACTGTTCTCATCCTCTCTCCCTTCCTCCTCTCCTGATTCTTAACCTTTTTGTTATAATAATGAGGATGCTTTACATAGAACCACTTGTATACAGTTGTCACTTAGGTTCCAGAGGTCTTGGTATGTTTACTTTCTGAGAATCACTCATGGTCATTATTTAGTACGTTTTGAAAGAGGCTCTTGCAGCCTGTCCTATGCTGAGTAACAAATTTAATTAAAGCCATTATTCAAGAAGCTTTACTGGGGCCCTTGTGTTTAATCCACAGATTCAAAATGATCAGTGCCAGGAGATGGACACCACTGCAGACAAGTGGGTAAAACTCACAGACAATGGAGAATGGGGCTCTCATTCTGTAAGTCTCTGTTCATCTTCTCTCCCACCAACCCCCATTCTGCTCCTTCCTTTCCCCAGTCTTACAAAAATGTTCGTGAAAAAAAAATTGTTCATTAATTTAGAGTTTCTAGTTAGAGAAGAAATTGCCCCAAAGTTTCAGGGACATAGCTTCTTTGTAGGTATTTTTTCTTGCCTTTCTCTTTCTCCTTAGGCTTCTTTCCTTACTCTTTCCCATCATACTCCAACTTTCTCCTTTTCAAAGGGGCATTGAGAAGAAACTAAGGCTATTCAAAATTAACACAGAGAACCTTGGGGTATGTATGTAAGTTTACATATGTGCCTGTCACATGGGAACAATCAGTGGCTCTTGACTATGGAAGGATCCTTTGATCCAATTTTCTCTGCAGTTACCCCAACAAGTGACTTTCCAGCTTGTCTTGTTAGGGGCTGGATTGACTCCCCTGTTGGACAGCTCTCCATGTCACAAAATCCATCCTTGTTGGCGCCTAAACCTGCTTCCTGTTTATCATCTGTTGCTCAGAGTTCTGTCTCTGGTTATATTGGGTGAGGTACCTGCATAGTCTCCTCAGGACAACTCTAAATGCTTGAAAGCAATGATCACGCAACATAATCTGTGAATCTGTTATTGTTTGAGGGCACTGCCCCTTTAGAATGAGGCACAGTTTTAAAATTTAACTCTGGCTTATTGTAGCTGTGTTTCTGTAGGCACTTGGCTTAATCTCTTTTGTTTTGTTTTTGGCTTATTCTCTTTGAATCTGATTTTTCATGTAAGAAATGGGAGCAGTCTTGCAGGATTAAATGAGAGGACATATGAGAAAGGCCTGGTGTGGTGCCTGCAGTGTAGACTGAACTCTATTTCAGTAAGTGACCACCCACCCTCAACTTTGCATTGGAGCAGGTGCCTCATCCTTGAGTGATTAATACAATGTACCTTTCAGACTGTCTTTTTGATCTGTATGCCTGGAAGTGATACTAGAGCCACTTAAGATCCATTCACCTAAGCATTCATTAAGCTGGGCTTTGAAAGTACAAGTAACCCTTGGCAACTAATATACTTTCTTCACTTAACACAAGTGAAAGTACTCAGTGCACTACTTTTCTGAATGCGTGGCAGGGTGAAGTACTTGGATATGTTTTAATTTCATACAGCTTGAATTTGGCCAGCCAGAGACTACATAGAAGAATAAGAGTGGCAGATGAGAAAGCAAAGAACCTTTAAATTAGTTCATTTGACAGAAACAGCATGAGATTTACTGGAAGTGTTGTTTGATATGTAAATAAAACAATGTGCTGGTGGCAAAGGAAGCAAATATTAAATGTAATATCATTTACATTCTGGAGTCATTTAAATCATGTTATTTTATAACAGTCCTATTTTTCTCTGGTTGTCATTGCAGTATTGTTTATTAAACAATTTTAGAAGGAAGCAAAGTCTTTCTGTTGCCTTTTTGTTTTCAGAGTCCAGAGATCTACTTATGAATAGTGGCAGTCAACAAATATATAATTGGGTTGAGTGCCTTTTCACTCTCTGGAATGAATTCCTTTTTAAATATAAACCAAGACTTCAGGCACATAGTTTAAAAATTCTTTTATCTTTTTGTTCAGGCTTAAAGAATTTTCTTTTCCTTCTTTGTTGCTTTATTTTTTGGATTGGCAATTTTTTTTTTTTTTTAGAAAATACGACTATAGCACAGTAGACTCAAATTTGTAGGTGCCCAGTTAATGGTGTTTCATTATAATGCCTTGAACAGTGTTTAAGGGATTAGCTTTTAGATATGGTTAAAGTAGCATGATTTAAGGACGTCTGGGTGGCTCAGTGGTTGAGCGTCTGTCTTCGGGTGGGATAGAGTCTTGCATCAGGCTCCCTGCAGGGAGCCTGCTTCTCCCTCTGCCTATGTCACTGCCTCTCTCTGTGTGTCTCTCATGAATAAATAAATAAAATCTTAAAAAAGTAGCATGGTTTATCTGACCTGAATGCCTTGTGTTCTTCTTTACAGGTAATGTTGAAATCAGGCACCAACATATTGTACTGGAGAACCACTGGGATCCTTATGGGTTCTAAGGCAGTCAAGCCAGTTTTGGTGAAAAATATCACAATTGAAGGTACTTTGTAGCAATTTTTTTTTAGTAGCCACATATCACAATTTTGAGTTAGCTAAAACATCAATTAAATTGTTGGTTTGGATGGCTCAAGGGTTTATGAGGCAGAAATTAGTATGTTAGCCATCATACATGTCTAGAGATCCTGGTTTTATTTTTGGAGTTGACTGGTATTGTTTTTTTTGTTTTTTTTTTTTTTTTTTTTTGTATCCTTAAATTAATCTGTGTGAAAAAATAAGAACGATAAAAATTTTCAATGTCTTTACATAAAACATAAGGATCATTGTTAATAAGAACCTATGCTTCATTTAGGAAACATCTATTATGCCAGGCATCAAGCTCACACAGGTCACTAAATCCATAGAAATAATAAAATAAACTCATCTGCCTGTCTCCTAAACCTCTTATGCCTCTCTGAACCAGCCGGACATTTTCTGGCCCAGGAGAGCAGCCAATAAACCCTGGCATGGTTCATTCTCAATTAGGGCTAATTTTAATTAAGGCAGTGATTCTCCTTTATTAATGGCTTGTATTTTACTACATTCTATATGGTTTCCTGTGACACTAACTCATTAGTCATAGGGACATCTGCTGGCAAAGGCTGGAATTACAAGCCAGAAAAAAAGGCCACTCCTCCCAGGGTTTGGGTCTTGCTTGTGACTTAATGATCAGTGGAGAAAAAGGGAACAGGTGGCTGCAAAGATCAGAGCAGAGTAGGCTGGTACAACTGGAGGAGACCTTAGAGTTCATCCCACTTCTGAGTTAGTGGAGTTGTCTCTTGACAACTCAGTTTATAATTTAGTATACCTCTGTCAAATCTCAATCTCTTAAGTGTTTGCTCTATTTAGGGTGTTCATTTTTTATTTTTTATTTATGATAGTCACACAGAGAGAGAGAGAGAGGCAGAGACATAGGCAGAGGGAGCAGCAGGCTCCATGCACCGGGAGCCCGACGTGGGATTCGATCCCAGGTCTCCAGGATCGCGCCCTGGGCCAAAGGCCAAACCGCTGCACCACACAGGGATCCCTACTTAGGGTGTTTAATTCAGTATCTATCCCAGTTTTTTGCAGACAGTAAATATTTCCTTGGTGTTGAATGAATGGAATAAGGGGTCCTGGCTTAATGCTGCTGTTTCTCTCACTTCTGATAGAAGCAGCAAGAAGGTGCTGATTTGCTTCTTGCTAGTGGGTCCTTCCTTCCATGCTCTGTTTTTTAATTACCACACAGGGGTGGCATACACATCAGAGTGCTTTCCATGCAAGCCAGGCACATTCAGCGACAAACCAGGTTCCTTCAACTGCCAAGTCTGTCCCAGAAACACCTATTCTGAGAAAGGAGCCAAAGAATGCATAAAGTGTGACGAGCACTCCCAGTTTTCGGGTAGGACTAGTCTTTGTCAGTTTATGTTCTTTGTTTTCTCTCTAAATTTATGTCTGTTGAGAATGTGTATTCATAAGACAGAAGCCACACTGAAATGTGGTGGGAACAGTGTGCCAGAAACCAAGTGCTGAAGTGAATCAATACTGAATGGATAAAATACAACTTTTTACCCTTTTGTGCATGACTTTTCCATTCGCCCTTTTTTCTGTTCCACACCCTATGGAGAACTGCTATGGATATATTTATACTCATCTAAAACAAATCATATTGTAATTTTACATGATTCGGTGGCATAGAGATAGATATACTTAGAAAATGTTCATTTGCTGCAAATATACAATGTTCATTGATGATGGAAGACATCTAATATCTTTTTGGAAAAAATTATGATAGGTTTCTTGTGTATCATGGAAAAATTTATTGATCTAGGGTAAATAGAAATGCAGGCCTTTATTTTCCTTAGGCCTAGCTAGTTCTTCCTAAATTGCTCTGGTAAGGTTATTTTAAATTTTGAGTTTTCTGGGTTTGTTTGTTTGATTTTTGCCTTTTCTGAGAGTCACAACATAAATGACTAATTTCTGAAATGTGTTTTTATGTTGCAGAAGAAGGATCCAGTGAGTGTACGGAGCGACCTCCCTGTACCACAAAAGACTATTTCCAGATCCATACTCCGTGTGATGAAGAAGGAAAGGTATAGGCTGTGTTCAGTACACTGCATTCTGTGTTAGTCCAACCCTCTTCCCAATTTGAGCAGACTCTAGTTTGTTTGTGAGAGACTTAAATGAGTTGAGTTATAATATGTGTTTGTAAGTAGGACATGAGGAAATTTAAGAATGTAGATTCTGAGTCTTGCTATCCTGGCTTTAATTTCATGCTATTACTTATTAGTGCTATGGTTATTTGCTCTAAGTTTGCTTTTTCATCTGTAAAATGGGGTTAATTTACTTCTTACTTCACAAGGTTGCTATGAGAATGCAAGACATTATCAGTTTAAGGTTCCTTGTATAGTGTCTGGCACATAGTGAGTGTTCCATAAATCACTGCTATTTTTAACAGCTAATTTTTTTTTCAGAAGTAATAGAACCAGGAGGAACACAGTCTTAAAATGTGTACTGTGACTCACAGGATGAAAACATCCTGTAACTTCTCTTTAATTATTTGGTTCTTAGTAGGTTTGATCAATAAAAGCCATGCAGCCATAGGCAAATTCAGTTATGGCAGATTACTGTGTAATTGTGTTTAGAAAACGTAAAGCAATTAACCTACAGCTGGCACTTCGCCAGAGGAAAAATACACACATGAACCTTGCAGTTGATGTGGTATTCTCTGTATGACAGTTAGCCTGTATTAGCGTGTGTCAGTAGGAGAAACTGAGATTGAAGTGGCTGCATGGGTGCCTGGGTGGCCCAGTCGGTTGAGCATTTGACTCTTGGTTTCAGCTCAGTTCATGATCTGATGGTTGTGGGACCCAGCCCTGCACTGGGCTCTGTGCTCAGTGCAGTTTGCTTCAGGTTCTTTCTCCCTCTCCCTCTGCCCCTCTCCGCTCATGCTCTTTCTTCCTGTCTTTCTTTCTAAAGAATAAATAAATAAAATATTTTTTAAAAACATGGCTGCAATGCAGCATTCTTTCTTTGTGTTTACATCTTTGAAATCATGGCATTTAATTTCTTGACCTAGTTTGCAGAATATATATACATGTCAGAATCACTTTTCTTTTCTTAATTTAATTTTATTATTTATTTATTTATTTATTTTTAAAGATTTTATTTATTTATTCATGATAGTCACACACACACAGTGAGAGAGAGAGAGAGGCAGAGACACAGGCAGAGGGAGAAGCAGGCTCCATATAGGGAGCCTGACGTGGGATTCGATCCCGGGTCTCCAGGATTGCGCCCTGGACCAAAGGCAGGCGCCAAACTGCTGCGCCACCCAGGGATCCCTCTCTTCTTAATTTTATATCCTTAGGTTCTAATATGTACTTTTTATATTTGTGTGATAATTAATCTTACCCTGAGTCCTTAAATTTTTTTTAAAGAATTAACTCTTTAGTACTTAAGACCAAGTTTATTCTAGTGTTTGCAGGAGAGCTATTACTTGCTCAGAATAAACTCAAGGGAAGTCCAGTTTAAATTAGTGGAAAATTTTAATAATTAGAAGTATATGTATTGTTTTAAATAAGAACAGTAACTCAAATAGCCCTATAATGATGGCCAAGGAAGGGATATTTCCACTTAGAAAATACATACAGAGAGCCACTAAGATGAGTTGAAAGTAATTTGAAATAATGTTTCTTCAGCTAAACTTTTTAAGTTAAATTTCTTATTAATAATAAGTAAGGCAAATTGAATTTGTTTTATGTAGTAATCACTAATTCAGCATTACTGAAACTTAAATGAATGAGATCTAGTATAAAAATGGTTCTTATTTTTGCTATGATGAAAATATCCAAATGCCCTATTTTTATTATGTCAATAAATAGTTTAGTGTGTTAGTGAATAGTGTGATAAAATTTAGTTGACCTGGGCCTAAAGGAAGTAAAACCATATATCAAATGTACAATGTACTGAATACCCATGCACACACACACACACATACACACCTGTGTACATGCATGTACCCACAGGCATGCTGTGTTCACACATACACACAAATTACATTTTTCTGTGGAGTCTGGGTGAACTCTGAACACATCAGTATAGAACACATTGTATTAGCGCTCTATAAACTCAGTGATTCTTAAAAAAGTGATTTAAGACTCGTTTCAGGAAAAATGTGTCTAGCTTCAGAAGTAAACAAAAACCAATAGAAAGTTAATTAACAGATATAGTAGAGAAATGTAGATTACACATGAATTTAAATTTTTTTTTATATTCTCATTTGTTTCAAAATTTTCATTTGTTCTGGTTTCATCTTTTAAAAAGGTATTTTAATCTTGCTTGGCACAGCCTGGTGATTTGCTGATGGTTTAGTGATGTTTCCAGGTCGTTCAATGACTGTAGCTTTTTTTGTCCTGTCATACTCTCTTTGATCTTATTGCTTAGAGAAGATCCCCAAGGGAAGCAGCTATTGAAGTAGACAGACTTTGAACATTATAATTTATATGACACAGGAATGTCACAGGTTTCTGTGTTCATTTTGAAGCCCGATTATTTGATTGCTTCCCTCCTATAGGGAACAGTTTTCAGAAATATTTCAATTAGTAACTGAAGCCATTCTAATTCTGACTGAGGGACTCTCATTAACATCAGGAAATGTGGACTTTCTATTCTTTCATTCATTTATGCAGTGAATCTTTATTGAGCACTGGTTAAATTACAGAGTTCTGGGTGATGAGGGCAGGACCAAGGACAGGCAGAAGAGGAAGGTAACTGTCTTCATGGATTGTAGAACAGTGGTTGTCCATTTTTTTTGTATGCAGCAGACTCACCTGGCGGTTCCTGTCCTGGATTTTTCATTTCAAAAGATATGGAGCAGGACATGAGAATTTATATTGCTAAAAAGTTCCCAGGTAATTCTAATTCTAGGATCTCAGCAATTTGAGATTTCAGAGAAAGAGCCTGGATTTCAGAGGAGAGATGGTCTTTCAAAGAAAGAAAGAGAGAGAGAGAGGAGGAGAGAATGAAGGAGAAAAGGAAGGAAGAGAAAGAAGAAAGAAAGAAAGAAAAGAAAGAAAGAAAGAAGAAAGAAAGAAAGAAAGAAAGAAAGAAAGAAAGAAAGAAAGAGAGAGAGAAAAAAGAATTATTTTCAGTTGTGATTAGTGTCACGCCAGAGAAGTCTTGAGTTTTATGGGGATCTGACCCAGCCTGAGAAGGCTTCAGATCTGTACAAAACCTTGGCCAAGGCATGGAGGAAGAACATTTCTGGAATAGGAGCAGGATGGTGAAGACCTGATGTGGGACACAGCATGGAATATCTGAAGAACTAATGACTAGAATGTGGGGGTGTAGGAAGGGGGTTGCATTTACAACATCTAATGACATAGGCTTGGGCTAGAATAGGGAGGTTTCAGAGTGATGAGTTAACTTGAAATTTTTTGTGTATGTTTTATTTTCAAAATGTTGTTTAGAGCCCACTTTTTAAACATGTATTAAGATATACTCATATGGCTGCATACAGCACATGCACTGATTCAGTGCTTGAGATTTGAACTCAAAAAATTTTGACCTTGCTAATGTTCATTGAGAGAAGGCATCTTTTAATGTTAGCATTGTATGATCACCTTATGGCTTCTCATGATCTCCCTATGGCTGAGATAGAGAATTGTGGACTAAATGGTATGGTTACAAGGATATATGGGTAATTGAGGAACTATATGTAAAATATTTGACTTAATAATTGGATATATCAACTAGGACTATAGTTGATATTAACTAATAGTATAGTTGGTATCATGTATTTGCCAAAGGAATATAAGTTTAACAACATAATTATACATATCCTAAGTCATACCAAGAATGATTACATGTGAATTATTTTCAACATTTGATTTAAAATCCTCAACTTGCATGAGGATGTTGGGAATAAGTATGTTAAATTGTAGAGCAATAAAGCAGGGGAAAATGACAGAAGTAAAATTTAGAGAGATCCCAGAGTGTTAGCATATTGTGCTTAAATTAGCAAAGTCCACATTTATTTGTGTCAAGTTCTCAGATATAAAAATATTTAGAAAAGAGAAAACATTAATTTGCCAAAACTTGCCAGAAATATCTTGAAGAAAATCCAAGCTTTAGAACCTGGCTTTACCAAATTAAAAATGCATCAGACATTTAAAGGGGAAAGAAACCTCCCAAGAATACAAAGGATATTTAGTGTTCAATTAAGTGGGCTCATGCCTGAAAAACAAGTCACTTACTTGTTTATCATATCCATAAACGTTGTCTCAGATCTGCTTACATAAGTTAGAGGGATAAGGTGGTTTTGTAGGGAGTTAGCTACTTATAGACAATGTTTAAGGTTTTATTTATTTTGGGTGCTAGAACTAGATAGAATTAATAACTTTTTGTTTTGTTTTGTTTTTGTCTTTTATCTCAGGGTGAAAAGTAGTTCCCTCCCCTGTCCTAACTGTGGGATGGAATACACCGTTCTTTTTAATGGTTGTAAAACAAGGTGTAAATTTTGCTCCCTCACTTGGAGATAATTAAGAATTCTGTTAATAAAATTAAAAGATACTTTCCAGATTTGGGGTAGGTGGAAGCAGAGCAGGAGAGAATTGAGTCACATGATTGGGAAGTTAACATAGAGCAAATAGTTTTATCAAGACATTTTTTTCTTGCTCTTCTCTTGGACACTCTTGGTTCATTTTGATTTCCTTTCCAGGCAATCTATTTCCTGTGGTAACAGATCCCTCTGGCATGTCCACCCAAAACAGTCTTGTCCTCACAGCTTTTGATCATAGAAGTGCTGAGCAAAGTTTCAGAAAAGACTCTGATTGGCCCTACTTTAATCATGAGCCCACCTCAGACCAACCATTCTGTCCAGTAGGATGGGATACTTCGGTTGGACTTCACCGGCTGAGCTCTGTGGCTGGGTGGCCAGACTGTGTAACTCCTTGTTCCTTTCAGTGTCACACAAATCAGTACCTGAAGAGGAAAAGGTAGTGTTGGTTACCACAATAAAAAGAGAGTGATTCTGTGCAGATTCACAGAACTCCTCTACCCTTAAATAACATGAATAGATCTGGCAAGATTGTCTTGATATACTGGGAATTCCCACAGAATTTTTTGCACACCTCTCCTGATATTTTCATAGTGGTTACAGAAGGTTTGCTAGTGTTTTGGTATCAGATCACTATTGCAAATACAATTCTTGTAAAGATGATTGTTTCCTTCATCAGACTCTCAGCTTCCTGTAGACAGAAACACATTCTTAATCACTTAAAAAGAAAAAAAAAATCTGTCAGCCTGGTAAAGTATCTGGAACACAGAAGATAATGAAGCATCTTTTGAGTGAATTTATGAATGAGAAAATTAGTAAGTGAATGAATGATTAACATATTTAGAGAGGTGTGTTCTGTCGTTGGCAGAGGGCTTGAGAAAATTTTGACAAAAAAAAAGAAAATTTTGACAAAATGGGTAGAAGCAAGAGAAGAGAGGCCATGCACTATATTAAACCATTTGATATTAAATATGGTTGAAGTTGCTAATAATTTTTTTTTCAGTTTGGAGAAAAGACACCATGGGATAGAGGAATTTGGATCATCTTTCTGACATGTTCTACATGTCCTAAAGAGATTTGATCTCTTCCCTTTGAATATACATGACATTTCATGTTTCTCTTGGAAACAATGATGGTGACAATAATTATGGTAATAGCAGTGATGGTATTAATAGCAGAAGCATCCATCACACAATTGTGTGCATGCTCACTGTGTATGCATGTGTGTATTCAAACATTGCCTCTAATTCTTTTTTTCAACAGCTATGCATTTTAGACAGTATTATACCCAGTTTGTAGATAAGAGAACTGAGGCTTAATGAGGTTAAGTAATTTCTGGAAGGTTATAGATAGTCACAGCTAGTGGGTCTTAAGACTGGAATTCTAACCCTAATTATGACTGCTTCCAAATCTGATGCTTTTGCATCCTCTTCATATATTTTCTTTTTTTTTTTTATATATTCTAGCACTTTGTGAACCTGTCATCAGCTGCCTTCACAGCAATTTGTCATTCTAATATTACAGTGCTTTCTTCTATACACCGTAGGTACTTAACAAAAACTTCCTAAGTAGGAAGATAAAGCACTTGAAAGGAAATTATAGAAAAGAAGAAACACAGTTTTCTGTATTATTCCATAAGGCAGAATTTGGATGAACCTATAGAAGGTAAATTCCATTGGTACATAATGATGTTCAAACAAGCAGAGCTGCCCACTTCTGAAACAGCATGTTTTGTCAAAGAGCAAACTTGCAGCCAAGACTGGGAGAGTGCCTGGCAGGACAGGATGTCTTAGAAGGAAGCCTTCTTGAGAGGAAATATTTGACTCTGCAACTTAGTCATCCCTGAGACTAGGAACTTGATAGAGTTTGTCTAGTACTTTCTTTGCCCTTTAATAACTTTAATATTACAAGTTATTTCAAATGCTCAATGTCTCTTACACAGTGTTTGTGAATTACATAGCAAAAGTAAGATATAGGGGATATTTAAAAATAGGGTATAATGGGATATGGCCTTTAGAACTGCCTTTCTCTGGGGGCGCCTAGTTAAGCTCAGTTGTCCTCAGTCGGTTGGTTAAGCTTCTGCCTTTGGCTCAGGTCATAATCCCAGCCAGGGTCCTGGAATGAAGCCCCAGTTATCAGGCTTCCTGCTCAGCGGGGAGTTGGCTTCCCCCTCTGCCCTTCCCTAACTTGTGTGCTCTCTCTCTCTCCCTAATAAATAAAAATCTTTAAAAAAAAAAAAAAGAACTGCCTTTCTTCCTATGTAGTTTAAGCAAGTCAAGAAAAATTGGAGACTGTGTTTCTGAATTAGGGTTTTGGGAAAACATCATGGCATTTCTCAGTGATTAGGGAGTTCTGAATTTGTAGAAAATAAAATTTCATGATAGTCTCCTTTAAAATATTTTTTAAAAACAACTTTATTGAGATTGAATTCTCATATCAGACAATGTATACATTTAAAGCCTCAGTTCAGTGTTTTTAGTATTTTTCACCCCAATCTAATGCTATAGCATTTTCTTGCCTAAAGCCCTGGCTACAACCTGCAGTGCAATGTTCAATCTCCATGGTGTCTTCCACATAAACAAAGAAGAGGTCCCAAGCTTTGATGAATTTAGAAAGGGATTGAGGAGGTAACTACAAGGGAAGAGAAAACAGTAGAACCTTCATAGGAAAGGAATCCAAGTGGATGCAGAATGTAGATGGATGCACCGAGGACATGCTTAGAGCATTTATAGATATTGAGCATGGCTCTGAAGGAGGGGATGGACATAACTTGGCAGGACAGTGGGGACGTGTCAGAGATACAAATGATGAGGGCCCTGTGTCTCACTACTGGAAGAGGTTAAGGATTGGGAAAGGTGGGAGGGCAAGCAACAGCCCACCTGGTTGGGAACATATGAGTCAGAACATCACGGAACACAAGGCAATGAGGTTGGTGTGGCTGTTAGTAGACTTATAAATCACATGTAATTTAGCTCTGATGAATTCAGCCACTCTGCAAAGCCTTGATGCTCTTGTGCACGGACATTGGAAGGAAGAAGGCTGGTAACTGTGGACAAATGCACTTTCAAAATTTATCTAAATTTTTTAGTCATCCCAGTCCTGAATTTAATTTTGACATGAGAATTGATAGCACCATGTGTTTCTCTTAAACGCATCTTATTCATGCTTAATATAAAATACTCAGACACTAGATAGAGGTCTTCTCTAATTTTACTGGCAATCTGGTGAGTTTTGTTCTATTAGTGTTTTTTGGTTTCATAAAATATTTCATAATTTTATCTCAACTTGCCAAAGAATGAGTTGATTGTTGGTTTTTCACCTGCACTGTGAGCCATCTGGTGCTAAGTATCATTTATATTAATTATTATCTTTCCCCAGCCAGCTCCACTTGAAAGCATCTGTCCCCATTAGAAGGAGAGACTTAGAATCAATCTGCCATATGAAGCAAGAGCCTTTGTAAACAAAACTTTTACTGTAGAGCATTTGAGATTTGGCTTCTAAATGTTTAAAAGTGGTGCACATTTTCTAATTTTTAAACATTTACTATTCTTGGATTGAGAATCATGTGGTCAGCTGACTTGTCAAAAGTATATTTCCTTATTTTACACTTTTTGCCCTAACTGAACTGACCGTTTTTGACTAGTGTTTCTGTACTGTTTACTAGCTGTGTCTAATTCTTGGGCAAGTTGTGAAACAGCTCTTACCCACAGCTTCCTCATTTATAAACTTAAAGATAATAGTACTGACCTCCCACAGTGGTGGGGAGGAGTACAAGGCACACCTCCCCCCCCATTGCAAGTACTCAGCCTCAGCACCACCCCTACTCCCACACGGGAACCCCCTGTTTTCAACCATGCAATAGTTCACACCTAACACAGTGTGACTTTAATTCATGTCAAAAGAAATCAGCAAATTTGTGAATTCATTGGGTTGGAAATTTGTTTTCTATACTCGCTAAGCCAGAATTTTAAAAAGACAATCCCCCAGATATAATGATGTTTCGTTTGCTTAGATTCTCTGGATTTTATACAGCCCTTTTCAGGGGAGTTAAAAACCCCTTATGGATACAGGGTCTAGTTTATTTATTTATTATTTTTAGCTGTTGAGGAAAGTTCAGCAGGAGTGGCCATCACTTTATAGATAGGATGAGAAAGGCAGATGAAGTTGGCTGGACTGTATGATGATGTGGGCCATAAAATGTATGCAGAAAGAGAGTTATAAAAGGAAAAATATTTATAATTCTGTTGAGACATCTGCCTTTTAAGCCATTTACCTTAAGCATCCTTCTTCAGATAAGGTAATTCTTCTGTAAGAGAATACTTGAGAATAAAATGGAGTGGTCTCAGGGTGTGCTATATATAATTTTCTACTAACTGAAAATAGCTATAGAGAATTGCCTTAAATTTTGTTTTTCCCATTCCAATAATAGACATATTATTACAAAAGATGTTTTAAAGGAGAATGCATTCTTCCATTGGATTATATGTCTATTGAAGGAAACAAAGTCTCTTTTTAAAAACTATAGTTATGAAACTATTTATCCCTTTGCATTTAAAATACATTCTTGGGCAGCCCCAGTGGCGCAGCGGTTTAGTGCCGCCTACAGTCCGGGGTGTGATCCTGGAGACCCGGGATCGAGTCCCACGTGAGGCTCCCTGCATAGAGCCTGCTTCTCCCTCTGCTTGTGTCTCTGTCTCTCTCTCTGAATAAATAAATAAATCTTAAAAAAAATCATAAAAAAATAAAATAAAATACATTCTTATTTTTACTGAGCCTGTTGATTTTGTTGATGAAATGGCTACACCATTTAATTTTTCTGGTTTCACAATGAGAGTAATTTTATAATCATAGCTTTCTGGGTTTGGCTGGGTTATAGTTATCTTGTGTATTTTGTATTATGTAGGAATATGTGTATATGTTGAGAGAGAATGAAAAGACAAGGTTTAAAAGACTTCTGTCTTTGAAAGTAGATGTTGTCTTAATTTTTGTTGTTAGAAGCACTTGTAACAGGGCCCAGAATTAGAAATATTTTATCTGTGGCTCTTGTGTCTAACATCAGGGTATTGGAAAAGATTCAGAGAGCAACCACATGTATTTGTGAAATGACAGGATCAAAATGTGAAGCTAGACATAGTCTTTTTTAAAAAGTATACATTTTCTTTTGTGATCATATTGTGCTAGCCACTGCAACAGGTATTGAGGATGAAGGAAAGGAAGAGAGTAGTGGAAGTTTCTAAATGGAAAATGTAGTCTCTGCATAGAACCATATGTCATTATGGAATAAAGTAAATGAATGGTTACAAGAGTAAGGGTTATAATCATGTATCTATATTTTAAAGTAGAATTCCATGATGATGAATGTGCTGTATGGATGCAGTAAAGCCCAATCACAGCTCATAGTAAAAACATGTGGAAGTAATGACCATAGTCCCACCAAAGTTTTTTTCTTTTTGTCTCATTTTGTTGCTAATTGTTTCGATTTTCTTTACCTGGTTCTTCTATTCTTTCATTATTTGGTTTTTCCTAGGCTTTCTGTTTAATTTTTTATTAATGGAAATTTGAAGTAAATAAAGCATCATATATGACCTGAAAGCTTTTCTTTTTCTTTCTGTAGACACAAATTATGTACAAGTGGATAGAGCCCAAAATCTGCCGGGAGGATCTCACAGATGCTATTAGGTTGCCCCCTTCTGGAGAGAAGAAGGATTGTCCACCTTGCAACCCTGGATTTTATAACAATGGATCATCTTCTTGCCATCCCTGCCCCCCTGGAACATTTTCGGATGGAACAAAGGGTAGGATGCCAAGTGGTCCAAGAAATGGACCTTTAGCAAAATAATCTTTTTGGACCATTGCGACCTTGTTCTTCATTGTTTTTACGGAAGACTTCTTTATAAAGCATACTTACCTCACAAAGACTGAAGAAGAATTGAGAAATATCATAATGAATTGTGAAATCGCAGTGGCTTCTTTAACATACCACAAGAGTAGCTTTTTATTGGCATTTTGTGTAATACAGTAATTCTCTCTTCATGGAACAGCTCATTCTGCCTTTGAATGTTGATTAAAAAATATTCCACCATATTAAGTTTTAAGGATAGACACTCCTTTTGTAGTAAGTGTGTACACATATATTAATACAAGCATAAAATATAACCTCTTCTAATTCAGCTTTGGAATAGTAAATCACATTTTGTACTATAGTAATAGCAAAAATCACTCATTTTAATCATATAGCAGTGAAGATAGTCTCTTAATTGTTTCAGGGTGTATAGTTGGGATTTTAGTTTTTAATAAATAATAAAGAAAGTGCTACAGAATTTGTTTTAATTTTGGAGACAAGAATTACAATGCACTACAGCTGTAGTCATCTCACTTGAATGTAGCCGTGCCATCCTCTTACTTTCCAGAGGCTTCGATAAATAAGAAGGACTTGGTTGACTTGGTTTTAAATTCACATCCCACAGATGACCATTAGTGTGATTTATCCAACTTACTTAAACCTTATGAACTTCAATTTTCCCAGTCATAAAATTGTGGATGATAATATCTAGATCATTATTATTGAGCAGGTTATATAAAAATGTGTCCTACAGAACTTTGGTATCAAAAAGTGTTTGCTCAGTGAATATTTCTCTTTAATGACGTAATTAATACAAAGTATGTTGGGTAAATTTGGAAATGGTTGGAAGGGACTCTTCTGTTTCATTGTTGCAGATATTAATTTAAATCAGGCTTATTTATAAACTTGACTCTTTCCAAACTTCTCAATTCCCAGTATCATTTTCCAACATAGCCAATATTTTGAATTTCAAGTAATGAGTCCATAATTCAATGGTCTAATACTCTGTTAATAACCAATAGGAAGGCTAAAATATCTCATTGTTCATGAGGTGAAGGGAACTGATTCTAAGGTCACATATAAGAGAATTAGTTTCAGATTACCCCTCTTGTGGAGGGTGATTTAATGTTAGCAGTTACTCTCAGAAATGAAGGAAAATAACTTTAAAAGATTTTTTACTGATCCTTTTCCTTTTACATGTTAGTCAAGTGTATATGGGTAAACTATATCCAGAAATATTTTCTTTTCCAGATTGCTTTAGAAAAAATTATTAATTCTTAAAGGAACTGATGCTCTACTATCTCTCCTTCGCACTTCCTTCTCTGCTAATAAAAAATTTAGTAGTACTTGGGATAGAGGAAGAGGAAGATGGCCAGATGCGTTTTAACTATAATGGTTTATTTCATGTGTCTTTCCTAGAATGTAGGCCTTGTCCAGCAGGAATGGAACCTGCACTTGGGTTTGAATATAAATGGTGGAATGTCCTTCCTGGCAACATGAAAACTTCCTGCTTTAATGTTGGGAATTCAAAGTGCGATGGAATGAATGGTGAGTTTAGAATCAGCCTACTGGGTGTATTTGGGTAGTAGATTCTTGGACTCAGCTCTCTAAAAATATACCAAATACCAGTATGAGGAACTTCATTCCTATCAGTTGGCTACTTGTCTATCTTCTAGCCCTCACATCGAAATAGTAAATGTGTCACAGCCAGTTGACTTCTCCATAACAGTATAGATTATTTTGCATTTTTTTGGAGTCAGCTTTGAAGTAGATATTGAGAATCACCATTTATGGCTATAAATTCCAGAATAGATCACCAAGGGATATAATGAAATCTAAGTCACTTGCCATTTTGAAGAGTAGTATGACAGCATTTCTGCCAGGATTGTTTGAATCTGGCTCAGGACTGAGTGGTGTTGAGAAGTGTAATCATTTCTAACTCCTTCCCTATGAAATCTATGACTGTGTGTACAAAATATATTTAAATCTCACTTACTGAAAATTTAAAAATGTGGCAGTTCAATAAGATTGTGGATAAATTTTATTTGTTCTAATATTTTAAGACCTGAGAGGGGCTAGCACTTAGTTGTTATGCAGTATTTGCTGGTTGAATGAGTAACCGTATCTTTGTGTGTATTTCTAAACCAGACGCTAGGAGCCAGTGTTACAAATACTAGAGTTTTATGCCAAAATGCATCCTTTTACTTTTATCATCTCATTAGCAATTTTTATGAGCTCACTTTTTCTCCATATTATGTTTTTGTTGTTTAAAAAAATTCTTTTAAATTACATCTGTTTTAAATCAGTACCTATCTGAGGAATCCCTAGGTAGCACAGTGGTTTGGCGCCTGCCTTTGGCCCAGGGCGTGATCCTGGAGACCCGGGATCGAATCCCATGTCGGGCTCCCGGTGCATGGAGCCTGCTTCTCCCTCTGCCTATGTCTCTGCCTCTCTCTCTCTCTGTATGACTATCCCCAAATAAATAAAAAAAAAATAAAAATAAAATAAAAAAAATCAGTACCTATCTGAAATTAATATACTTGGGATGTAGGAAGTGAGGTAAACACATGAAAACAAAAATTGAAAAATAGTGGGCCCTTGAATAATGTTGGTTACAAAGATGAGTGAGAGAGGGAAAGAGAAAGCCTTAATATACATTAAACCTTATGAAATATTCTCTTTTTTGATCAATAATCCTAGGAAATTATCTTAAGGGAGAAGAAAAAAATATAGTAGTTATTACTTGACCATAAATCCATGAGAGTTTATGATCCTAAAGTTAAGACCTATGGAAAGGGAGGTCTGGGTGGCTCAGTGGTTGAACGTCTGCCTTAAGCTCAGAGCGTGATCCTGGGTCTGGGATTGAGTTCCACATCAGGCTCCCTGTGAGGAGCGTGCTTTTTCCTCTGCCTATGTCTCTGCCTCTCTCTCTGTGTTTCTCATGAATAAATAAATAAAATCTAAAAAAAAAAAAAAAAAAAAAAAAAAAAAGATCTATGGAAGAAAAATAAGACTGGGAAGGCCAGGGAATTGAATGAACTCATGAAAGCATCGATGTGTGTGTGTGTGTGTGTGTGTATTCACTTACTAGTAAAGATTATCTGGAACTTTTATTTGATCATTTAGAGAACTCTCAGGACAATACTCTTTGGAGGCCCTTGTTCCCTCCTTTACTTAGAGGCTAAAATTGAGATTTTTGATAATTTTCAGAAATGTTTAATTATTAATTTGAAAGATAGATATCTCTGCAGTATTAGTGTGTGGTATTAGAATAGCACATAGTAATGTGAAAAATACAATACAGAAGTGAAGATAAAAGGTGATGTATATTTTTCTTTTCATTTGTTTTTTTTTTAAATTTTTTAAAAAATTTATTTATGATAGTCACAGAGAGAGAGAGAGAGAGGCAGAGACACAGGCAGAGGGAGAAGCAGGCTCCATGCACCGGGAGCCTGACGTGGGATTCGATCCAGGGTCTCCAGGATCACGCCCTGGGCCAAAGGCAGGCGCCAAACCGTTGCGCCACCCAGGGATCCCCTTTTCATTTGTTTTTATTGAAGTTCGATTTGCCAACATATAGTATAACACCCAGTGCTCATCCCATCAAGTGTCCTCCTGATTGCCCATCACCCAGTTACCCCAGCCCCCTGCCCACCTCCCCTTCTGCAACTCTTTGTTCATTTCCCAGAGGTAGGAGTCTCTCATGGTTTGTCTCCCTCTTTAATTTTTCCCACTCAGTTCCCCTCCTTTCCCTTATTATCCCTTTTACTATTTCTTATATTCCCTTTATGAGTGAAACCATATGATAATTGTCCTTCTCCGATTAATTTACTTAACTCAGCATAATACCCTCCAGTTCTATCCATGTTGAAGCAAATGGTGGGTATTCATCCCTTCTGATGGCTGAGTAATATTCCATTGTATATATAGACCACATCTTCTTTATCCCTTCATCTCTTGAAGGACATTGAGGCACCTTCCAAAGTTTGGCTATTGTGGACATTGCTGCTGTGAACATTGGGGTACAGGTGTCCTGGCATTTAAACATATCTGTATATTTGGGATAAATACCCAGTGGTGCAATTGCTGAGTTGCAGGCACCTCCTTGCTGAGTTGAGGAACCTCCACATGGTTTTGCAGAGTGGCTGCATCAGTTCACATTCCTACCAACAGTGCAAGAGGGTTCCCCCTTCTCCACATCCTCTCCAACATTTGTTGTTTCCTGTCTTGTTAATTTTCACCATTCTCACTGGTGTGAGGTGGTATCTCATTGTGGTTTTGATTTGTATTTCTCTGATGACAAGTGATGCAGAGCATTTTCTCATGTGCTTGTTGGCCATGTTTATGTCTTCTTTGGTGAAATTTCTGTTCATTTCTTCTGCCCATTTCATGATTGGATTTTTGGTTTCTTGGGTGTTGAGTTTAATAAGCTCTTTATAGATTTTGGATACTAGCCTTTTATCTGATATGTCATTTGCAAATATCTTTTCCCATTCTATAGGTTGTCTTTTAGTTTTGTTGACTGTTTCTTTTGCTGTGTAGAAGCTTTTTATCTTGATTAAATCCCAATAGTTCATTTTTGCTTTTGTTTACTTTGCCTTCATAGATGTATCTTGCAAGAAGTTACTGTGGCCAATTCAAAAATGTTGTTGCCTGTGTTCTCCTCTAGGATTTTGATGGAATCTTGTCTCACCTTTAGATCCTTCATCCATTTTGAGTTTATCTTTGTGTATGGTGCAAGAGAGTGGTCTAGTTTCATTCTTCTGCATGTGGATGTCCATTTTACCAGCACCATTTATTGAAGAGACTGTCTTTCTTCCAATGGATAGTCTTTCCTCCTTTATCGAATATTAGTTGACCATAAAGTTGAGTGTGTGATATTCTGGATTCTCTATTCTGTCCCATTGATCTACATGTCTGTTTTTGTGCCAGTACCACACTGTCTTGATCACAGCTTTGTAGTACAACTTGAAATCTGGCATTGTGATGCCCTTGGCATTGGTTTTCTTTTTCAATATTCCCCTGGCTATTCGGTGTCTTTTCTGATTCCACACAAATCTTAAGATTATTTGTTCCAACTCTGTGAAGAAAGTCCGTGGTATTTTGATAGGGATTGCATGGAACGTGTAAATTGCTCTGGGTAGCATAGACATTTTCACAATATTAATTCTGCCAATCCATGAGCATGGAATGTTTTTCCATTTCATTACATCTTCCACAATTACTTTCAGAAGTGTTCTGTAGTTTTAAGGGTATAGATCCTTTACTTCTTTGGTTAGATTTATTCCTAGATATCTTATGCTTTTGGGTGCAATTGTAAATAGGATTGACTCCTTAATTTCTCTTTCTTCAGTCTCATTGTTAGTGTATAGAAATGCCACTGATTTCTGGGCATTGATTTTGTATCCTGCGACACTGTCGAATTGCTCTATGAGTTCTACCAATCTTGGGGTGGAGTCTTTTGGGTTTTCTATGTACAGTATCATGTCATCTGCGAGGAGGGAGAGTTTGACTTCTTTGCCAATTTGAATGCCTTTATTTCTTTTTGTTGTCTGATTGCTGAGGCTAGGACTTCTGGTAGTATATTGAATATCAGTGGTGGAGTGGACATCCCTGTTGTGTTCCTGATCTTAGGGAAAAGGCTCTCAGTGTTTCCCCATTGAAAATGATATTTGCTGTGAGTTTTTAATGAATGGCTTTTTAAGATGTTGAGGAATGTTCCCTCTATCTCTACACTTTGAAGAGTTTTAATGGATGCTGTATTTTATCAAAAGCTTTCTTTGCATCTATTGAGAGGATCATATGGCTCTTGTTTTTCTCTTGTCAATGTGATATCACGTTGATTGTTTTACAAATATTGAACCAACCCTGCATCCTGGGGATAAATCCCACTTGATCATGGTGAATAATCTTCTTAATGTACTGATGGATTCTATTGGCTAGTATCTTGTTGAGAATTTTTGCATCTGTGTTCATCAGGGATATTGTGGTCTATAATTCTCCTTTTTGGTGGGGTCTTTGATTTTGGAATCAAAGTAATGCTGACCTCATAAAATGAGTTTGGAAGTATTCCATCCCTTTCTATCCTTTGAAACAGCTTTAGTAGAATAGGTATTATTTTATTCTTTAAACATTTGGTAACATTCCCCTGGGAAGCCATCTGGCCCTGGCCTTTTATGTCTTGGGAGGTTTTTGATGACTGCTTCAATTTCCTCACTGGTTGTTGGCCTGTTCAGGTTTTCTATTTCTTCCTGTTCCAGTTTTGGTAATTTGTGGTTTTCCAGAAATGCATCCACTTCTTTTGGATTGCCTAATTTTTAGCATATAGCTGCTCATAATACATTTTTAAAATTGGTTGTATTTCCTTGGTATTGGTTGTGATCTCTCCTCTTTTATTCATGATTTAATTAATTTGAATATTTTTTCTTTTTAATAAGGCTGGATAGGGTTTATGTATCTTATTAATTCTTTCAAAGAACCAATTCCTAGTTGTGTTGATCTGTTCTACAGTTCTTCTGGTCTCTATTTCATTGAGTTCTGCTCGAATCTTTATTATCGCTCCTCTTCTGCTTGGTGTAGATTTTACTTGCTGTTCTTTCTCCAATTTCTTTAGGTGTGAGGTTAGCTTGTGTAATTGAGTTTTTTTCCAGTTTTTAAAGGGAGGCTTATATTGAGATGTATGTCCCTCTTAGGACTGCTTTTGCTGTATCCCAACGATTTTTAATGGTTGTATCTTCATTTTCATTAGTTTCCATGAATCTTTTTAATTCTTCTCTAAGTTCCTGGTTGACCCATTCATCTTTTAGTAGGATGCTCTTTAACCTCCATGTGTTTGAGTTTCTTCCAAATTTCTTTTTATGATTGAGTTCTAGTTACGGAGCATTGTGGTCTGAAAATATGCATGGGACAATCTCAGTCTTTTGGTATCAGTTGAGACCTGATTTGTGACCCAGTATGTGGTCTATTCTGGAGAAAGTTCCATGTGCACTTGAGAAGAATGTGTATTCAGTTGTGTTAAGATGGAAAGTTCTGTATATATCTGTGAAATCTGTTTGGTCCAGTTTATCATTTAAGCCCCTTGTTTCTTTGGTGATGTTCTGCTTGGAATACCTGTCATTTGCTGAAAGTGCCATGTTGAAGTCTTCTATTAGTGTATTATTATCTAAGTATCTCTTTACTTTGGTTATTAATTGATTGATATATTTGGCAGCTCCCACATTTAGGACATAAATATTCATGATTGTTAGGTATTCTTGTTGGATAGTCCCTTTAAGTATGATATAGTGTCCCTCTTCATCTCTTACTACAGTCTTTGGTATAAACCTTAATTTATCTGATATAAGAATGGCTACCCCAGCTTTCTTTTGAGGATCATTTGAATGGTAAATGGTTCTCCACCCATTCATTTTCAGGCTGGAGGTGTCCTTAGGTCTAACATGAGTCTCTTGTAGACAGCAAATAGATGGGTCTTGCTTTTGTATCCAGTCGGATACCCTGCATCTTTCGATGGGATCATTTAGCCCATTCATGTGCAGAGTAACCATTGAAAGATATGAATGTAGTGTTATCGTATTACTTATTCAGTCCCTATTTTTGTGGATTGTTTCTTTGGGCTCCCTCTTTCTTTTACAGGGTCCTCCTTAATATTTCTTGCAGAGCCAGCTTGGTGGTACATGTTCTTTCAGTTTCTGCCTATCCTAGAAGCTCTTTATCTCTCCTTCTATTCTGAATTACAGCCTTGCTGGATAAAGTATTCTTGGCTGTATGTTCTTCTCATTTAGGACCCTGAATATATCCTGCCAGCCTTTTCTGGCCTGCCAGGTCTCTGTGGATAGGTTTGCTGTTAATCTGGTATTTCTCCCTATATAAGTTAGGGATTTCTTGTCTCTTGCTGCTTTAAGGATCTTCTCTTTATCTTTGAAATTTGCCAGTTTCACTATTAAATGTCACGGTATTGAATGGTTTTTATTGATTTTTGTGGGGGTCCTCTCTGTCTCTTAGATCTGAATACCTGTTTCCTTCCCCAGATTTGGGAAGTTCTCAGCTATGATTTGTTCAAATATACTTTGTGGTCCTCTCTCTCTCTCAGCCTCTTCTGGAATCCCAATTAGACGTATATTCTTCCTTCTCAAGCTATCATTTATTTCCCTAAGCCTTTCCTTGTGAGCTCTTAATTATTTTTTCTTTTTTCCTCAGTCTCCTTACTTACTATCAACTTGTCTTCGATGTCACTCACTCTTTCTTCTACCTCATTAACCCTAGCAATTAGAACATCTAGTTTGGATTGTATCTCATTTAATCTATTTTTAAATTTGGCCTGATTAGATCTCAATTCTGCAGTAATGAAGTCTCTAGAGTCCTTTATGCTTTTTTCTAGAGCCACCAGTAGCTTTATAGTTGTACTTCTGAATTGAATTCTGACATTGTATTGAATTCCAAATTCTATAACTATGTCAGAGGGTACTGTTTTCAGTTCTTTCTTTTGTGGTGAATTCTTCTGTATACTATTTTCTCTCAGTCCTGGAGCTTTCCAGTGCTACTTGGTCAGTAATCTTCCTCTTCCCTTGTTCTTCCAGTAGTTCTTCTGGGGGTGGGGTCTGCTGCACTGGTTCTCAGGTGTCTGTACCTGGGCGGAGATGCCCTGCCCCCTGCCAGGCGCTGGGCTCAGTGTGAGCTGTTTATCCTGTGAGGCCTTTGTTCCCTGGTGGCCCCACCCCTCCCAGGCACAAGGTGGAACAAAGAGGAAAGACAACTATGGCAGTGGCTAGATTTCCTACTCTGGAGTCAAGCTCCCCATGAGTAACTAATCACAGTCTCTCAGTCCGCAATGGCCTAGATGCTTCTGGGGGCAGGCCTGGGTGCACTAATCTGCACAGTTTGCAGGGTGCCCAGCGGCAGGAGAGTTCTTGCTGTCCTGTGCCCTCCCTGCTTCCACCTGTTCCGGGGGAGTGCAGGATCGCTGGCTTTGTCTGCTTGTGCGCCCTGGGATCTGGGGTCCTGTGCTAATGCACCCATGTTCCCAGGGACTGCCTCTCCTGAAGGGAGTGGGGCACAGCCACCTCCATCCATTGCCAGGCTCTAGGGTAAAGGCAGCTCCAGAGCTGGCCTGCCTAACCGACTGGCTTCTCCTAAATGCCCTGGAGGGCTGTGGCTCTCCAGCCCTTTACCAATATCAGACCGCTGTTTACAGTGAGCTTTCCTCTGGGTGCCCATCCTCTTATAGTGACTCTGGGAATCTTGAGGCTTTACTGCCCCTCCTGTGAGTCTGCCCGATTTCTCTGCTAAGCACTTTTCCTGTCAGGGAAAACTCTGGCACAGATTTTTAAAGTTCCCACTTCTCCAGGGCTGGACTTTCCTGTCCTAGAGGTTCTCACTGCTTAGCTTTAGCCTGGCTACTCATGGTTCCCCTCCCCCACTTTATTCTTTTTTTTTTTTTTTTCACCTTCCTACCTTGTTAGAAGCTAAAACTTTTCTCTCTGTAGAATCCCAGCTGCTCTCTCTTTAAATCTCAGACTGAATTCATAGGTGTTCAGAATGTTTTGAAAGTTATCTAGGTAAGTCTGCAGGGATAGGTGAGTTGAGGACCCCTACTCTTCTGCCGTCTTGCCCCTTCCCCCATGTGATGTATATTTTTCTGCCTGGACAGTTGAGTATCCAGCTCTGAGAGGAATAGCACTGAGAAGAATGGGGGCCAAAGTGAGAGACCCAGTAACAGCTATGTCATGAGTAGTCATCTAGTCATGGGGTTCAAGTGGATGTGCTTTGACCAGCTTAACTGTGTTACTTGGAGTACTTGGGAGATTCACGTGTTCTCAGTTTGAATTGTACAAAATTGCAGAACAGATACACAGAAATAAATCTTCACGTATCAAAAGTTTGCCTAAAAGTTGCTCATAGTTGGAGACAAGTTACTGTTTACACATAAAGATGGTCACTAAGCATTATCTGTGATAACAGGAGTTAAAATAGTCTAAATATCCAGCAAACGATTGTCTTTATGAAAGTTACACTGCCCTAGAAGAAGAAATGTTATGCAAGCATTAAAAATGGCAGTCATGTGGAAAACAATTTGACAGTGTTTCTAGAATTTTGAATGTTCCTCTTCTCCAACCCATTTATTTCATTTCTGGGAATTTGTAGCAGGGAAACAATGTAAAAATGTGAAGAATGAAATTGTGGAAAAATACGTTAACTTTAGTGTTAATTAGGAGAAAGCAAACTACATTTTCAATAATGGGATATGATTAAATAAAATTATAATGTAAGCATGTAACATTGTTAAATCATTAAAATTAGATGTAGTAAGGGTTGTTTTTTTTTTTAAAGATTTACTTATTTATTTATGATAGACATAGAGAGAAAGAGAGGCAGAGATACAGGAGGAGGGAGAACCAGGCTCCATGCTGGGAGCCTGACGTGGGACTCGATTCCGGGACTCCGGGATCGCGCCCTGGGCCAAAGGCAGGCGCCAAACTGCTGAGCCACCTAGGGATCCCCTGTAGTAAGGGTTTTTAATGGGAAAATGTAATCTGATTTTAATGAGAAAAATTAGAGGACAGTGCTAAATGAAAAAATCAGAATATAGAGTATGCATTAAAATCTATGGTATGGGACAGCCCCGGTGGCGCAGTGGTTTAGCACTGCCTGCAGCCCAGGGTTTGATCCTGGGGACCCTGGATCGAGTCCCACATCAGGCTCCCTGCATGGAACCTGCTTCTCCCTCTGCCTGTGCCTCTGCCCCTCTCTCTTTCTCTGTGTCTCTATGAATAAATAAATAAAATCTTTTAAAAAAAATCTATGGTATGCTAAAGTGTACACTAGATAAAATTGAAAAGAAATACATTGAAATGTTAAGAGCCTATCACTTGGAAGTGGGAAGTTTCAGGGAAGTATGAATTGCTTCATTTCTTTTCATTTAGTTTTACCATTAATAAATATTCCTCCCTGACACACATTGCTTTCCAAATCACCATAATAGCACAAAACACAGTTTAAAAATATTTTTATTTTACCTGATAATTCTTTCAGGATTCTTTTCTTAAAAAAATATAGAAAAGCTTTACAAAAAATAGATTTATTATTGCAGTGTCATTTTTAGAACCTAAAGGGTAAAAATAATCCAAATGGTTAAACTGGATGTGTGGTCAAAGGAGGGAAGTCCAATAGTGTGATCTGGCAAATTATGGGTATTAATTATATCTGTCTACATGATAAACTATTAAGTCATGAATATGTTTAAGTATTTATGCATACAAATACATATGCAATAGTGTTAACATATAAGGCCATGACACAAAATGTCAGTAATAAGACCTCAATGATGTTAAAACCTGTTTATCCAAAGTTAGTAAAAAGAAACTCCTCAAAATGTTAGCAGTGGTTTTATTCTGGGTGATGGGATTAAAAGTATACTTGTCATATTTAATTTTTTCTGTAGTTTCAAAAATTTTTTTTTTGTAGTTTCAAAATTTTAATAATAAATATAAATATTTATATTTATATAAAACAAATAAATAATGGCATGTGGGGGATACTTGTCCTTTTTCATTTAATGTGACCATTTCAGTCTATGATATGTTTATTGTTTCTGTGCAGGGAATAGACTTCCCATCACCTTCTATGTGCAGCTCTGCCTCCCCATTCTCTTGACAGTTGTTAGCATGTGCTTCTCTCTGTGATATTCTACTGACTCCTCAGTGAGGGGACACCCAGTCTTGTCTTTCTAACCTTAGAGCATATTATGATTCATGGCACTCAGTGAATGCCACTTGAGTTAATAAATAAGTGAATGAATGCAGAACAGGAGTTGTAAATTAGGGAACAGCAAACTATAGGAAAGAACTCTGGACTCTAAATCTTCATTAAGTAATTTAAAATTTCTAGTTTCCCTTGGTTACCTGAAGACTAAGATTTTCCATCTTAATTTATTAGAATGAATAAAGACCATCTGTTGTAGTTTAAAGAAAAAGCCCAATTGAGAAAACTGTTGTTAGTTTTTCTATTAAATAACTTTTGTGTAAAAATATGTATTATTTGACTCTTTCTGGGGAATCATATGGAATGCCTTTATGATATTAGGAGTCTACCTCTGCATGCAATTTGCAACTGCAGTATAAACATAGGGAATTATTTTGGAGTTTTTCTAACTTTGAACACAAACACTAATACCTTTTTTTTTTTTTTTTTTTTTTTTACCCTAAAGAGCAATGGGATTTTTACTGATAAAGATGCCTTATCTCATTTCCAGGTTGGGAGGTGGCTGGAGATCATATCCAGAGTGGGGCTGGAGGTTCAGATAATGATTACCTGATCTTAAACTTGCATATCCCCGGATTTAAGTAAGGAAAACCAATTCTGATTCCTTTCTGTAAGAATCCTCATGCCTGTGTCCCTATAGAAATAGATGAAGTAGGACTGCCTGCATAAATATGGTTATGTTGTGATGGACTTACCAAATAACAGGCTGTTGTAGGATAATGTATTACATTTAAGAATATCTGTAGAATTGGTGATTGAGAAACTGTAACTATTAGTCATATATTACTTAGATGAAGCTTGAAAGTTTTTAACAATAATTCTATCCAAATATTATAATAACCATGATTCTTGTATGCTTTTAATGAAAAGGTCTTTGTCCAAGTTGTTTGGAGGAGTATCTTTTGGTTGATAAATGTAGTTTTGTCTCAATTTTACCTGAAAAGTAGTATGTTACAACTCTTTAAATCACTTTTTGCTTCAGTTTCCTATGTTGAAGTTGAAGTGAAAAATAGTCATATTTTTCTTGCTTTAGGATAGATGGTAATATTTACCGCAGGAGATTCAAGCATATTACCATGATTGTGTAGACTCCTTACTGGGATGGTCTGGGCATGCAGAGATTGAGTAAGGAAGAAGTTGTGGCTGTGGGGAGCCATTGATTAGGGGAAGAGGAGAGCATGGCTTTCTGCTTAATGGAAAAAGTGACTTAATTTTGTTCAATACTATATTTAGATATATTATAAGTATTGTAATTTTAATCTGTCAAATAGGCCACCAACATCTATGACTGGAGCCATGGGTTCTGAACTGGGAAGAATAACATTTGTCTTTGAGACCCTCTGTTCAGCTGACTGTGTTCTGTATTTCATGGTGGTAAGTGAAAGAGGGGCTTTCAAAGGCGGGTTTCTAAGCTTAACATTTTCTTTCAAGGGTCCATTCATTCATGCAAGTTGGGATAAAAATGCCATTTTTCTTCCATTTGTAGGTCCTTCAAAAAATTAAAAAAAAAAACTAAAGAAGTCATTAAGAAATGTGCAGTACAGCCCACAAGGAAAGCTTGTGTTCCTCATGGGGGAGGTCTGAGCAAAGGGATTTGGGTGACTATCAGTCTGGTAAAAACTGCTTCATAAAGATATGTCACCAGCACAGTGAAAATTCTCCTCTAATAACCATTGTGTAGTTCAAACCAGCAGGAGGGAAGAAGCTATATTAATAAGTGAGGATAGAAAATAATGGGGGGATAGGGCACTGGGAAGAGAGAAGACTTCACTGTTAAATTTCATAAATGTGGACAAAGGACTTTACCATGTGCATGTCATAATTTTGCCCATTTTTTTCTAGATGCCCTGTGCATTTGAACTCTTAGCTTGAGAAAAGTAGCAATACAAAATTTATTAAGACCTCATGTGGGTATTAGAAGGTTGTTGCCTATGATTTTAGCACTGTAAGTAGTGACTTCATAGACATTGTTTTTACTTTTTCCCCATAGTCTTTTAGTAGTTAGCAATCTATTACGTTTCCTCCAGATATACAAGTTCAATGAAGATTTAAATATTTATTTGTGATTACTACCAGCTTAAAGGAAGGCAGACTATTTTCTTCCAAAAAAAGGACTTTGTCATAGTAAAAGAAAATTGTGAATAATCTTAACACATCCATTTAATACACCACAAATAACCAATAAATCATCAATTCCCAGCTCTGCCTCCTTGTTTCTGTAATCTGTTGGTTCTTTTTCAAACTCTGTGTCATTGCTGAGGTCCACACTCCCATTATTTGTATTCTTTTTGTCTAAATTCTCTCTCATATATGCTGCCCCCAAAATTATCTTTATAAACCTAAAAACAATAGTGGAGGCATCCACAACAAATCTGCCTCCTTCCCCTTGCTGGCTTGTTATACTGCCTATAGCAGTGGCTATTAAAGTTTGTTCCTGGGACCAGCACCATCTGAGAATTAGTTGCAAATGTAGATTCCTGAGCCCTCTTCTAGTCTTCATAAGAAGCTCTAGGGCTGAGATACCTGTATTTTAGCCAGCCATGAGTGTGGTTCTAACATCAACTAAGATTTGAGAACCAGTTGCCTCTGAATATACCTAAAATTTCTTAGCATGGCATCAGTATGGCTTTTTGTACTCTTTGCCTAGCTTCTGTTTACCACGTCTACCATATTGCTCACACCTCTTTAGAGTCCCTGAATTTGTTAGAGAAACACCCCATACTTTAGTTCTCATGCCTTGATACTCTAAGCCAGAATGGCATTCTTCCTTTTGCTCTTTGGTCTGGTGAACTCCTACTCATAATTCAAGGGCTGCTCAAACTTCACCTTTTCTGGGAAGCATTCTCTTAATCCTTTATGTAAAATTAGCCACTTTGTCCATTGTGCTCCTAAAATTCTTTAAGAAAACTGATTTAATTATGTGACTGTATTGCTGCTTTTGTCTCTCACTTGACCAGGCACTCCTGAGGGTAAGGATCAGTTATTTATTTTCGTAAATCAATCTTAGATGTATTACCAAGGTAAGATGGTATTATTTGCAGTAATGCAATGCATTCCATTTATTATTGGAATAAACATCTAGAAAGATGATGTTTAACAGAGCACCGTCTGTCTATTATGAGCTTCTTTTAGGAAGTGGTGCGTCTGGTGGTTTGGTCATTTGGTGATGTAGGGAATTCTGTAATGTATGATAAGCACAATCTGTTATTCCGGTCTGTGGTGTGAACTCAAGACACATCTCTTTACAGCATATTTGATTACTATATAATATTTGATTCCTATGTTTATATCATAGAAAGAAATAAATATATCTTGAGCTCATACCACCATATTGTCCACATCCTAGATAACGTAACAGAAGCCCATCCAAATTTCTAAGACATCTGTTAGGGTTTCTGCAAGGACCACCAATTAGAAAATTCAAGGATAGCTTTGGTTTTCATTTCAAATTAGTTAGATGCATATTACATTATTTGGTTGACTTAGTTTATTTGCTTTCTAATCACATTAATGACAGCATATTGGTTGCAATGTAACACATTTGTAGGATAGTCTAAATCTTAAATTTAGCTAAGGAAATCAGAAATAAAATATTAGACAAATTCCTTTGGAATTCAGGTTTAAGCAGAAGAAGATTCTATGGACTTAAAATTCTGGGTAATGTTAATGTTAAGTTAGGGAAGCCTGGAAGTTGCAAGTATAATTCAGGAGGAACTTAGAATTCCTGTGCAAGAGTTGCCTATCAGAATCTCTCAAGGCACACATGGAAAACCTTGCTATTCTGTGAGAATCCTAGAAGTTTACTGTGAGAAGTTTGAGGAATTATGTTTTCCCTTCAAAGTGTATTTCCTCAACTGGGTCACATGCACACAGGCACACACACACACACATCCTTAAACCTATTATAATTTGAGACCTCTTTCAGGTTATATTGACAGTATGGTGGAAAAATTGTAACTACTAAGCTAGTGAGTGCTTGTGTAGACTTGAAGTTTTGAGGGTTCTAGGGTTCCGTGCTCTGCAGATAAATATTCACTGACCCTACAGGGGTCCAAGTAAAGACACATATTTGTAATGTATACACATATATTAATACTGAGTTTGTACTTTTTTGTTATATTTTTCTACCGTATATTAGGATATTAATAGAAAAAGTACCAATGTGGTGGAATCATGGGGTGGAACCAAAGAAAAACAAGCTTATACCCACATCATCTTCAAGAATGCAACATTTACATTTACGTGGGCATTCCAGAGAACGAATCAGGGTCAAGATGTAAGTTCCAAGCACTTTTTTTCTTTAATACAAAGATGATGCTTCCAATGAAAATTTGTACAAAATGATCACTCAAATCTCTTGGAGGAAAAGACTTAGTTTTATTAATGTGGGATCAATCATTTGGTTATGGAGTGGATTTGTCTTTTTAAAATTTTTACTTAAATTAACATATAATGTATTATTGGTAGAGGTAGAGTTCAATGATTCATCGGTCTTATATAATACTCAGTGCTCATTACATCATGTGACCTCCTTAATGTTCATCACCCAGTTAACCCATTCCCCCACCCTTCCAGCAACACCCAGTTTGTTATGATTAAGAGTCTCTTATGGCTTGTCTCCCTCTCTGATTTCATCTTGTTTTATTTTTTCCTCTCTTCCCCTATGATCCTCTGTTTTGTTTCTTAAATTCTACATATGAGTGAGATCATATGATAATTGCCTTTCTCTGATTGACTTATTTCACTTAGCATAATATCCTCTAGTTCCATCGATGTCCTTGCAAATGGCAAGATTTCATCTTTTTGATGCCTGAGTAGCAGTTGGTTATGGAGTGGGTTTGTATAAAAATGGTATATATGTTTTTTGAGAGTAGTAATGTATGAAATGAAATAACACAATGTGTCTTTGGATTGTTCTTATGCTAAACAGATATATTTGCTGAAAGCTTAAGAGAGAGAAAATCTAATCTTGTAGTTATTTAAAAACACATTTTTAAAGCTTTCTAAGACTTTGAGAAGGCTGGTGACCATCTTCTTCTTTTTGTGAATGATCTGACATTTGTCCTGGAGCCTTTAACTGGTATTGATTTATTATTTAATCGTGGCAATATCTCCTTTTATAACCTGGAGAGCATGTATATACACACAATTGGGTTAACACACAGAATTATTTATTTTCTTTTACTGTCCCGACGAGAGTAGAGCTTAATCCTCCCCTAAATAAGTTCCATTGTATGTTTCAATAGTAGCAGGACTGTTATTTTTGTGAATCTCCATAGACAGGACCTTGCCAAGGTGAAAATAAGGTAAACCACTTAGAGCTGTGGTGGCAAATGCAGAACATTTTCTCTTTTCTCTTCAGGCTTTCATTGGGGAACCATTCCCAGATGTTACTTGATTCTGATTGTTCTTGACGAGTGTTTGGGTTATGATCACATGGGGCATGAATGTGCTGTGGAATGCTTCCTCATGTTCCTGTTGTCTTTACTCAGACAAAAAACATTAAGTAGGGTAGCTCTGCTCTGTACTGATAAAGTAGTACCCACTGCCTGGTGAAAACTAGATCTTACTTGACCCATTGTCACAAGAAGGAAAATTATAGAAAGATCCAGGGATTTGCTCCCTACTATGCTTCCTTTTAGTAGAAATCTGTACATACCTTAAAGAGAGTACTGGAAAGGGAGAAGAAGGCCCAAAGGGGTGGTGTGATGGCATCACAGTTAGTGTTTGGTAAGGACCAGAGTCCTGGTCTTTCAAGACTAATCCCTCATCCAAGGCTTTACTACTTGCTACACTGCTAACATAAAATATGCCTGAGTTTGTACCAATTATCACAGATCTCTTAGTGATTGTGGCTAAACTCCTGGAACTCCATTGCTATGGAAATTAGCTCTTACTGTTAAGATTTGTTTTTTAAAAGAACTAAGAAGAAATAATATTACTCTGTTATTGATTATAAACTGTTAGGCTGGAACACTCTGCTTAGTTATTTTGGTGATATCAGCACAAAACAATCTGGTTGTACAACTAAGTCTCAAGGCAGAGGTCATTACTTTTTGCTCTCTTTTTAGAATAGACGGTTCATCAATGACATGGTGAAGATTTATTCTATCACTGCCACTAATGCAGTTGATGGGGTGGCGTCTTCATGCCGTGCCTGTGCCCTCGGTTCTGAACAGTCGGGCTCATCGTGTGTCCCCTGCCCCCCAGGCCACTACATTGAGAAAGAAACCAACCAGTGCAAGGAGTGTCCACCAGACACATACCTGTCCATACATCAGGTCTATGGCAAGGAGGCTTGTATTCCATGTGGGCCTGGGAGTAGAAGCACTCAGGTAAGTGAGTGTGTGTTTCAGATATCCCTCGGAAAGCACACTTTAACAAAGAAACTCACAAGATCCTTTTAATGTTTTTCCAGGAACTACAAGGTTGCTAGTTCCATTTAGAAATTGCCTTTTCATTCTTTTTCTTGTTTTCTCTCCTCTTACAGTTACTAAGCACTTAAAAACTTAATATGAGCCATGAAAGCCCTAGTTCCTGGGGGAACTAGGAACTTAACATATTAAGAAAAGCACCCAAATAAGAATGCTTTCCAAAAATACTAAAATTGATTATTGTTTATTCTGTTAAGGTAGAGTGAGTGAACTACTTCTGTATGTTGTACATATGAATATATGGAGATCAGCAAGTATATCTTAAAATATATTAAGGACGAAGATTGCTGCTATATTATGGATGAAGAAAAAAGTGGTTTTATTGTCTGTTAAAACTGGCATAGCAGGGACTTTTGGCTATTTATTAAAATACCTTTCTACAAGAAACTGGTCTTAGAATAACTTACTTATTTTTTTAAAATGCTGATTTTTCTGAACTCTGCCCCAGAAAATCTAGTTAGTGTTTGGAAATTCTCTATATTTATGTGATAAAATATAACTAAGACAAAATTACTGAGTTTTTAAGCCTATAACCTTTTCTGAAACACATTTTTCATCAAGGCTAATACTTTCTTTTCTGCTGTATATTTTTTTATTTCTTAATCTTTAATCAAAGGACCACTCAGTTTGCTATAGTGACTGCTTTTTCCACCATGAAAAAGAAAATCAGAGTTTGCACTATGACTTCAGCAACCTCAGCAGTGTGGGCTCATTAATGAATGGACCCAGCTTTACCTCCAAAGGAACCAAATACTTCCATTTCTTCAATATTAGTTTATGTGGGCATGAGGTGAGTTCTGGCTGTCAAAATGAGATGGAGCTGTATTTCAGCTTTGATTGAGTTGATATTTTCTCTGTTGATGACCCAATAAAATCCCTTTGGAAACTAACAATCAAATGTCAGAAACTGAGCTGTGATTACTTAAATCTTGTGTTGCTTCCTAGCATGTTAGCATTCTCCAGCAGGGCTAAGCCTTTTCTGGTTTTCTACCCAGAAAGTAGGTGGATAAAGTACTTATCCAGCCAATTAAATCCCAGAGCTAGGAGTTAGGGTGTAGGTACTTTAAGGATCTTTCATTTTTGTTGTAGTGGTTTAGGCTGTCAATCCTACCTATTTTTAGGCAGGCAGTTTTGGTTTGAGAAAGTTTTACTGTTCTTAATATTGTCCATTTTCTGTTTTTAAAAGAAAAATACTTCTGTGAGAAAGTTTGTCCAAAAAAAAAAAAAAAAAAAAAAAGAGGTAAATGGGACAAATGTAGCTATCAGGTGGTGTCTGCTAATAAATAATGGCATCTAATTTTTCTGTGGGAAGAAGCAGAACCTTAATTAATGCTGGTAATGGGAAGAGTTACAGGACTATATGCCCAATATTTTTATAAATCTATGAGGTTAGGGCTGGAAAGTATGTATATACACCATTAGCAAAGCTGAAAATGTAATAAGGCATTTCCTCCATATTTCTTTCCAAATTAACTCCAATATTTACAATGGTCTTCATTATGAGATGCTGTGCCAATGAAATAAAAAGAGATCTGATGACCACAGACATTCTTATTCAAAAATATCTATAAATTTTACATGGTGTAGTATTTGTCATGTTCTGATTTTACAGGAAGTGATCTAACCCGCTCAATTGGTTAGGCACTCAGTTCATTCATTCAGTAATCAAATATTAAATACCTATTCTGCTAATACTGAGTAGAGCAGTGAATGAAATTCATTATGTATTACATTTTTTTTGTCCTTATGCCTTCCCTCTGTCCCCTCATCTTTTCTGTCCTCTTTCTCTTCCTTTCCTTTTTATTCTCATTCCTTTCCTTTTATTGTTTTCCTCTTTCTTTCCTCAATAATTTCTCTCTGATCTTTTCCATTGTTTTCTTCTTGGCTTCAACGATTTAATTTAAGCTTAGTAATAATATATTGTACCTGTATTACAATGAGAAGGCTTAGTGGAGGGAGAAAATTTTGTAAGTTTGGACTGCTGGATGCATTAAGAAAGATAAATCTTGTTCTTTTCTTTGTGCCCATATGTGCTCACTCTACATATAAGACCAATAAAATCATCTTCGTTTTTCCCTTTATACATTCCTTCATAGAAATTATAAAGCTATAGTTGTTAGCAGTTGGACTATCATATATTTATGCAGTCTTCCAGTTTTTATAAATTATATAATCTAACTGACTAAATGATTTAAAAAGTAAACTCCCATATTCCCTTCAACTTCTTGTGTATTTGAATAGTTACACATCATTGAAAATGAGTAGGTGAATAAAGACACTTGCAATGACCAACTATTAAGAATTTAGATGGTGTCCTAGGATTTTGCTGCAATATGACTTTTATGTTTTCTTCTTCAGGCTTCACATTACCTTTCTGCCACAATAGACCAATAAAGGAGAAGGGAGAGCAAGTATTTTTTCTTTGACATTAACACCTTCACCAGGAGTTATCTGGTCTCTTTGAATGCTTTGTTATCCTATGAATTGAAGGTTTCATGGATAGCATTTAGTTCCTTAAGTTAGATGGCTTTCATCCAGCACAAATGATGCTTATAGTTGGAGGAGCAGTGCAGTCTTGAATTTCTATATTCATTATAACTTAAATGACATACAACCCTTGCTAAACACTGGAATTCCTCAAGAGCTTTTTAAAAAAAATGCCAGTGCCTGGGCCTCACACCATATCATTTAAAGCAGAATCTCTGCAATGAGGAGACAGCCACTGCTGTATTTGAGTCACGAGCTCTTTGAGATCTAATGTAGAGACTGACTCTTCTGTGAAACCTCTTTATGATTTTGTTTTCCTAGGGGAAGAAGATGGCTCTCTGTACCAACAATATAACTGACTTCACAATAAAGGAAATGGTGGCAGGGTCAGATGATTACACAAATTTGGTAGGAGCATATATATGCCAGTCAACTATTATTCCTTCTGAAAGTAAGGGTTTCCGAGCAGCCTTATCGTCACAGTCCATCATTCTGGCAGATACATTTCTAGGTAAACTTCATTTGGTTTCTATATTGCAATGCATGCAGTTATTCTAAAATTACAGTACTAATAACTTGTCATTGTGTTGGTGTTTGCCATAACTGATGAAGGCCACAGGTAATTCTAAATCATCACTTTGAAACATGGTTAAAAAGCCCCTACAGTTGAGATCTATTGATCATTCTAAGTGAGTGCAAGCATCTTCTGAATTTATGCGTTAACTCATATGTGATAAGATTTTTTTTTTGAGAGTCTGTACTTTTCATCAAATTCTCTAGGATCTTAAGAAGCAAGTAAGTTTTGAAACCAAAACTATAAACAAAAGAATAGTAAATATTGTATAAATCTAAATCATAATATCTACCATCACTTTTCATCATCTTTTCTCATATCGAAAGTAAGCTGGTAACATTTAACAAAGGTGAATGTACTGAGCTTTATTCCCTATCTGTCCTTTTTATCTTTGTGGACTAGAAGGCATAGGTTAGTTTCAAGAATGACCTCTTAGTGGTTTTTAGGGATCAAGTTCATTAGAACCTTTGGAATGGTGATAGAACAGATAACAGTATGACAATTAAAAAGTTTCTTAGGTGATTCTAATGTATAGCAGATTTGAGGACCAATTGTATTGACCCCAGAGGAATTTAATTTTAATTTTAGTTTTAGTTTTCAGCACCAAGGTCAGTTACTAAGCTTGTGCTCAGCCTCACAATGCTCCATCAGGAGAGGTTGCTGTTATCATTTGCATTTTGGTTCTGCTGTCATTTTGCCTCCAAGGGATGGGAAAAATGCCTGACTTTTAGATTAAGCAAACTTTGGAGTTACTTTCTGGAAATTATTGGGCACAAGGATTTTTATTTTCTCATATATGTCTGTATTTATTGAAAAGCTGTATTAACAGAATAGCCCAGCTTGTGCAACAAAACTCATCAGAAGCTGAGAATTTAAATAATGTTAGGATGTTGAAATGTTAGAGCTGGAAGGGGCTTCAGAGATCATCTCAATTATTTCATGCATTTTATAGAATTAGGACATAAGACCCAGGGATGTGAAATGACTTAAGCAAAATTACAGAGCTAGGGAGTAGACTCTTTTTCATTCTATAGAATTTAGAATGGTTCCTCATCTTACCATGAATACAAGGATTTAATAAAATATTTCTGGTCAAATGACAGTATCAGAATAAAGCTGTTTATATTCAGATACACAGAGACTAAATAAACCTAATTTTTCGATATTTCTTAATAGCTTCTTTTTATTGTCATCTAGGAGTGACAGTTGAAACTACATTGCAAAATATTAATATAAAAGAAGATATGTTCCCAGTTCCCCCTAGCCAAATACCAGATGTGCATTTCTTTTATAAGTAAGTGAAGATGTTGCTTCTCTTGACTATTTTAGTCAAAACAATGTCTCCTCAGGGTGCCTAGCATAGTAGCATATACTTCATAGATACTCAGTGATTGGTTCTTAAATAGAAGACTTAGTATAAAGTAGGAAATGTGAACTATTTTGTAAGTGTTACATAAGTTCTGATATGTATAAATATATATCTTTTTCTGATTATATATATTTTTCTGTTTTTATTTTATCTGCTCCTGTTTTTCTATATATTTTATCTATATTATATACATATATTTTATATATATATATATATATATATATATATATATATATATATATATATTAGACTCTACTTCCTTTTCCAGGCAGTATTTGTAATTCACACATCTCAACATCAGCAAAAGTAGATACAACTTATCTCTCTTTGAAAAAATTTTTTTATTATGACTTTGATTATGATTATGGTAACTTAACACTTTGATAATAGCTTAGCACTTTATCTGAGAAAATAGTTAACTTTTCCTAGGCAGTGAAAGTAAATGAGCTCAGTTTGCATTAAAATTCCAAATTAGTGAACTTGGACACGTTTTTCTTTTTCATTGTTGCATAGAGTGTGGGAACAGTTATACACAGGATATTTATGTCTTTGTGATTTGTGTCCCGTCTGTTCTGTAAAATGACATTTGCCCTGCAATAGGTCTTCTACAACTACAACGTCTTGTGTTAATGGCCGGTCAACTGCTGTGAAAATGAGGTGCAATCCTACTAAGCCAGGAGCAGGAGTGATTTCAGTCCCCAGGTATTCTTATTACTATGTGATTTATTTCACATTTGTATTTATTGTGAAGAAGCAAAACTCTCCAAAATCGTACTATTTTAAAACATACTCTCTATGAATGCAAAGCATAAAGAGAACAGAATATGTCGATTTTTGTGGTGGGGATGTGCTGAACATCTCTTAAGAATAGGTCTTTGCCAATCTCATTACTTCCCAGTCTCCTCAATGACATATTCTCATCCTGTTTGTCTGAGTGTCTAATTGTCTTGAAAATTATTTAAGTATTATATAATTATTGTGTTTATATCATTATATTTATTCATTCTGTTTAGACCCAATTCCATTAAAAGCTGGGTTATATATAACCTGGCTTATAGTTCTTCATCAACAGTGAACTACTTGGGTGATCTAGATGGAAGTAATCTATCCACTGAATCATGGTTTCTTTCTCTGTAAGATCAAAGGGACCTGGGTAGATAATTTGCATGCTCCCTTTCAAACTCCTCCATGTTCTGACAATGGTGCCAGAATCACCAAAGTAGAGTCTGATCTGCTGAATACATAATACCGTTCATTTACCCTGCTGGCATTGAGGCAACAGCTCTCCACAATCTCAGTCTGACTAATAAAGTCCACTTGGGTGGGAACACTAGGAGAACATAAGCAATTTCGTGGACTACAAACTGTCAACATACCTACTGCTTTCTTGGTGTAAGTGACACTTAAATGTCTGCTGATTTTCATTTTTTACACTTATTCATTGTTCTGTATGTAGATTATTTGTAATCTTTGTGTAGAGTTAAGGTACCTTTGGATCACAGTTTGACTTGTGGGTTTTTCTCCATCAAGCTTTCAAAAGTGTATATTTTTTAAAAATAAAATGATTGACTTTATTTTTGATAGTTTCATGATAACCCTTGGGAAATTTTAAGCTATACTGCTTATGTCACAGCAGTATTGGAAATCAGTGGTCTAAGCATTGTGTCAACTACTTGGGCATCTTAAAAATATTTGCAGTGGTAACAATACTGTGGATTTACTTTGGGTCATAAAAGTACACCAATATTTACCTCTCACCAACTGTGTTTCTCTGATTCTCATAGATTTAGGAATAATTTTTTCTTTTCACCTTTTCAAGGTGAGAAAAGTATATGATGAGGGGAGAACATAATAAAAGATAATAGATATCAGTGAAAGAGAGAGAAGGAGCCTGAGGCTTAAGAGCATCATGTGGTGGAGAATACCTGTGCCAGCATCCAAGCTAGAGTCAAGGCAGAAAACCACACTTTGTTTATGAGAAGGTGTGTTTAGGGTTTCTTTAATTATTCCCTACTATCCCACCATAGAGCTTTGTGTTCAGATGCTTCTTCTATTTATGGTAGCACCTACAATGTCCTTTTTCAGACTTAGCAGCTAACCTGGCTGAGTCTGGCTTCATGGAGTCTCCCTGAATGGCTTCCAAAGCCGCCTCTAGGGCTCTGATTCAAGCAGATAATATGACTAAAGATGAGGTCTGTCCTTTTCAAAGTATATCACTCTCACTTTCCCAAGGTGGGTTCTGGTTTTCAAGGTAATAAAAAAAATAGTCTCATGATGTGAAATGATAACATTTAGAAACTTGATTTTTTTTTTCCTTGTGAGGAAAGGAAAGATAAGTTTTCCTTTGACCTCTAGCAGGGGTTTCTACTTTATAAATTAAAATTAATTTCTAGATCTTTCCTGAAACCAAAAGAATCTCTTGAGTGTTGAGCAGAGGAATACTTTTCTAAAGTACAAGGCAATTCTGGGGCACCTGGAGGGTTAGTTGGTGGAGCTGGCGAATCTTGATCTCAGGGTTGTGAGTTTGAGCCCCACATTGAGGGTAGAGATTACTTAAAATATTATTTAAAAAAACACAATACAATTGTGATGCATATTAAAATTCTTGAACTACTAATTTTTTAAAAAGATTTATTTATTTGTTAATGAGAGACACAGAGAGAGGGGCAGAGACACAGACACAGGCAGAGGGAGAAGCGGGCTCCCCATGTGGGACTTGATCCCCGGACCCTGGGATCACGCCCTGAACTGAAAGCAGATGCTCAACCACTGAGCCACTGAGGTGCCCTGTGGAACTACTAATCTTAATTCACATTTTGGTATTTTGGGGATTTGGCTTGGTGTCTCTTTTTTCTTTTTCTCTTTCTTTTTTTTTTTTCTTAGACAAATTCTCAAACTTTGTTCTGCATTTCAGTTTTCTGAAAAACTCATTTCGGTTAGCTTGAAATTAGCTTGGTCTTAGCCTACAATGTAGCCCTGAACTCATATTGGATATAACTTTATATATAATGATGATGCCCATTGAGGTTTGAGGACCACTGCTCTAGGGAACTGCCTGAACCCAACAACCTTGCATGCTAATAATAACCTTCGGTTCTTGCTTGAATCAGTTCCCCATTGGGTCACAAGGGGGAGCTCTGGGATCAGAGCATGAGAAACAGCAGCTTGTTTTGAAGTAATTAGATTTTTTTTTAGCTTTGGAGCTGAATAGAGATTTCCCACTCAAAGTAAGGAGATGTTTCTCACTGGTTTCTCAGGCTACTTTTGAAGAGGATTTACTTTGCAATTTTGGGGGTGGAGTTGGGGAGCTTTGAGATCTCCCAAAGAGGGAGGAAGGTGCTAATCAGGCACTTGCCTTGAAAAATCTCCTATGCTGTGACCAAAAAGTCTCAGAAAGCAGACTTTGGCAGTTTGGAAGGGATGCCACCCCCAGAGGATTCTCTCTTGGCCAAGCATCTTGGCAAACTAGGCAAAGGAGACTTGAGTAGTAGTGATATTGGTTGGGGCTCTGAAGCCCTGTGAAATGTCACAAAACCCTTAGCCCTGGGAAAATGAGGAGGTCTTAACAGAGAGTGGATGGACAGGAGAAAAGGGGCAATGTATGTTCTCTATGTATCTCAGGAAATTTAGAGGGAATAGGAAATTAACAGGGCCGCCTACTAGTCTGCAACTAGAAAACTGAATCCTGTCTGTTTGGTCTGGCAAATGCAGTTGGTTTCTAATTCCACAAAGTGTCTAGTGGTGGTGGTGGTGGTGTGTGGGTGAGACATTTTAGGTAAAAACTTTGCAGTATGATATCTGTGGCAGAAGAAATCTGAGAGCCAGAGTGGACTTGTGGGGATTACCTGGTGCAGTTCATATCTTGGCCAGCGAGTGAATTTCTCACAAAATAGACTGCTGATAGCCCTCAACTGATTGCCCTCTAGCCTCTGCCTAAGAAATTTTCCAAACCTCCAGTCATGATCCCAGGTGATTAGAAAAATTAAGGTTCTTCTTCTTCTTCTTTTTTTCTTAAGGTTCTTCTTTCAGTAGGAAAAATATAGACTTAAGCATTGTGTCCAAAGTGTTCTTTCAAATACATGAGATAACTCTGTGATTGGAAAGGTTATAAAAAGGCATTATTAGAAAATAGGCAAAAGGAACCATTTTTTCCCCTGATAATGGAACTGTCCTAGCACATGAGAGACATGAGTCAGACCCATTGACTTCACACGTTGGGGAGCACTGAGGACCCAGGCTGTGTAGCTGTGGAGGCACGGTCAAGGTAGAATGATGCCCTATGTCTATTGTTCTTTTCTTACCATCATGTTTTCATCTTGCCACCTTCCCCTGTGATTCTTCATGGGAAGAGATTTACAAAGAGACACTAAGAAAAGAAGCAAACATCCTGTGTATCTGGGGGATAACTCAATTGGTCTGCAAGTTATTGGTTTCTTGCTAAAAATGAGTCATCCTCCTCCAATGAGGTTGTCTTTAGTAATGGTGTGAGTTAGAGGAAAAATCACTGTCCTCTCTCTCTTTCTCTCAATTTATAACTATATTTAACTGCTTATAAATTAGTCTAAAACTATTTTTGTCAAGATCTCCTGCAAAATCCACATTCATCTCTATCCTAAGTGTAGCCTCAGCTTCAGAGAGTCAGGCTGGTGGATGGTTCAGGGCCAAGTGGACAGGGGGCTGCTGCCCATTAAGAAAGAAAAACCATAGCCTCTGAGAATATTATATCTCACAAAAGGGATGCCTCAGAGATCTGTCCTGATAGCATTCAGATATTGAACATGCCTGGGCTTTATTCCACAGGCTCTGATTTAGACTTTCTCTGTCAAAATCACCAGACTTAGAGGATGTTAAGTGTTTTCTTTGGTCTTTGGGAGAGGTCTGTTGAAGCCAAAGAATTTATCCATTTTAAGTTGGTAAGAGCCAGAGGATAATGATTGGTTAAATGGATTCCTTGTTTTCTTTTTCCTCTGAACCATTTATGGACAGATAATAGATATCTAAATCTGTACAAGGTAAATTCAAAGGCAATAGAATTTAAAAGATTAAAGCTGTGTTCCTAGAACAATGAAAAGTGAAGAGGCATATAAAAGCACTATGAGCATAAGTAAAAATCCATTATGATCAAGAAATGGAAAAATTCAGATAGGGGATTTTTAAAATTATACAGTTTCAACACTAATGAGTAATCCTAGGACATGGCATAAAAATATCACAGAGCATTCATCAAGTTTAAGGATCCATTTTGAAGTAAGGATGATAAAACTTTGACAGATTTTGCAGATCTATAGATAAAAGGGACTGAAGAGTGCCAGCTAGTGGAGTTTCTATAGGCCTGGATCAGATTCTGGTTTTTGGTAATTAACTCAAAGGAGAATCTTCAAAAAGGGGGATTTTCACAGGAGACTGGTAGAATTTTATATCCCTGGATCTAAGAGGTATGGGTCAAAAAAATCTTATGTTCAAACTCAGTCACAGGTGATTTATACTCTTCAGCCTCAGGACAAACAAAATTGGAGCAAGATTCAAAGCCATTTTATGGACTCCATACAAGAAGGCTTTCTGTCCATTGGCCTTCTCAGCAGAGAAAGGCTGAGATTTCTCAGAAGCCAAAGCCGAGAAGAGTTACCAGCAGCTGATCAGAGAGCATCACCCATGCTAGAAGATGCCAGTCTTGGAACTCTGAGATTGGGAAACCCCAAGAAACCCAGAAAAGCCTCACATGAAAGAATCCGAGTAACAATTGTGCTCTGACAACAAATGAGAAAAGTTCTAGATGCTTAAAACTATAGCCTTTCCCCCCAATTTCTTAAGATCCAGAGTGTCAGAAACATACTGACAATTTACATGAACTTTTTTTTTTTAAAGATTTATTTATTTATTCATGAGAGACACAGAAAGAGAGAGAGGCAGAGACATAGGCAGAGGGAGAAGCAGGTTCTTCGCAGGAGCCCGATATGGGACTTGATCCCGGGTCCCAGGATCACAACCTGAGCGAAAGGCAGACGCCCAACCGCTGAGCCACTGAGGCATCCCTGTACATGAACTTATTTTAACTTTGGAGTTTGGATATAATCTAGGCAAAAACAAGTTTACCCTGCTTTATCAACTATCCAGATCATTAACAGAATACTAAGTATTGGGTTGTAATTAATTGTTCATAAGAATAAGATTATTGTCTATGAATTTATAGTATGCACCAAGGAGATCTTGCTTTAGGTAAGATGATTCATTTAAAGGAGGATACTAATAACTCATATAGCTCAGTCCACTCCCCACCACTCCCAGAGTATGTATCCCATTTTAGAATCTGGGATAGAAATTACTTTTAAAAAGATCTGTCTGAATTCTTACACATTTCCAGTGCTATCCTGATTGGTAAGGCAATCCCAGAAGCAGAATAAGGAAACTGGGAAGTCTTCTTTATTAACAGTAAGACCACATTAGGGTGTACTTGGTTGTCCTTTGAGTTGATGGTGGTTTCTCTCTCTAGAATTCACAGCCACGGGGTCACCCTGTGCAACTCTAGCCTTGTGTTCCCAAACTATCCAAGAGTCATGTACTGCTCTTCAGACACCTACTTGCTGGTTTCTATGGGGGATCTTGTAGATAAAAAATTATAAAAGCAGTACAAGTAGTGACCCCTTTAAAAAGCCAATGAGGGAGGGATGAAGATGATGCTGATACAGGTCATCAAAGGGAAAAGGATTTTACATATTTGGCAAGAAAGCGTTTGTCTCTCTTAATACTGGCTTTTTTGTTCTTAGTAGAAGAAAATATTTTTGTGTTTTTTTCTCTTGCATCCTTTTGTTTCCTATTTTCATTTTATAAAGCACTATTGAAATTAGTACTGCTTCCTACATCCTTGTCATTTCATAGGAAAGGCCTGATTCAAACTGTGAAACTCGAGTTTATAACAAAGAACAAATTTGGATGTTCCACATTTTAAATGATTCATTGGGTTAAAAGAATTAAAGAATTGATTCTAAACTAAATTACTCTTAACCTAAGAGTATATTTTAAAAAGCGAAGTTTACCAGGGAAAGGCAGTGAATCACTGCAGTATTTTGACACTTAATGGCAGCTTTATAAGTTACATCAATGTCTTGATTTTTCTCCCCATTTCTGTAGTTCTTCCAGTTCTTTAGAAAGTGATGTGCATTGTTAATAGTCTTTTATATTTTGCAGCACTTGAAACTTTCCCAAATTGTTCTCTCATTTTGTCCTTTATAATCACCCTGTGAAAGCAGTGAAACAGACATTTCACTTCCACTAAATTACAAATATGAAACAGTGGAGGGGTGGGAAGGTGGGGCGTGCTGAGTCCTTCGTGGAGAAATACAGAATCTCTTGCAAGTCCAGCCAGAATTGTAACCCGAGTTTTCTCTTCAGAGCTTTTTGCAACTTTAATTAATTTTCCCCCTTTCTTTTTTATTTATTGAGGTTTTTTCCCTCACTTTACCAGACTTACTCTTTTATTTTATTTTCATTGCCCTTGAAAATGCCCCTGTGTTGGAAAGATAAAATAATTTGGGAAGGAGAGAATTGTGCAGGAAAGTATATTGGTAATTTTTGCTAAATGATCAAAAAATTAATTACCTTTAAAGTTTCAACTGATTGTTATGCAAATAATTGTGTTCTCAAAGAGCTTTTCTAATTGGTTAACCAACTTTTTTCCAAAGGTGCAGTTTTGAGTTGGTTTTACTGATGTGGAAGGTGGGAAGTAGTGATAACTTTTTAAGTGGCATGGTTTTCATCTATTCTACTTACTTTTTTAAAAATTTCTTTTGGTCTCTTGGTCTGAATATACTTTACTCCCTTTTACAAACAGAAGTCAAGGCTGGTAAGAGTTAAGCCATTTTTCCAGAGTCCTCACTGATCACTGTTCTTAGCTCTAACAGTACTGGGCCTCTGTTTCTGAGCACATGACAGAGAACTATGCTTTTATTTTCATCCTACCAGTGTTAGCATGCAGACATTTGGAAGGAGTCATATAAAAATGTAGTCAATTTTTAGGCACGTAGATTTTAATTTTACTGTTCATATTGTAGGATGCTCTTGGAATAGATACTAAGAATAAGAAATTTTACTCTACTGGTAGACCGAAAATTATAGTTTTAGATGGCATATCATCAGAAAGGCATCTGAAGTTAAAACTTAAAAAGGGATGTTTTGGGGGTTTCCCTTTTATTGTGTCTATCTTTTTGCCCTAGGTGTTTCAGGACACCTGTACTCAGCAGCAGCTAAGGTCTAAAGGAGGTTTTTAGAATACTGCCTTGTATTTACACAGCTTAACTTAAGGGAAGGAAGTATAATAGACGAATAAAGAGAACAGTATTCTCCTAGTTTTAATGAATTCATGAACAAAACAGCCATTCCCACCAGAACTTTTTCAAATAGCTTCCTGCTTCAATCAATAAGGATTCTGTACACAGTAACAGCAGTTTAATTTTTGAGCCATGCCCATGCACCAGGAGGTAGAGTTTCAAAAATCTCCATTCAGGCTCGCCTGGTACAGTGTGATCCTGCACCTACATCTGTGCGCCATCTGTGGTCATCAAGTGGTGTTGGTCACCACCTCTTAAAAGAAGTCACATTCAGGCTGAGGAAACCTAGGTTTGCAGAGTCATTTGCGTCACTGAGCTGTTTGTTGACCTGATAGTTGTTTTGTTTGTTTTTATGCTTTAGGCAATTTTGTTCTCCCGTTTCTCCACCACTCTTCCCCCCTGCCCCTAACCCTCTAGACCATGGTCCTCTTCATCATTCTGTTCCTGGAACCATTGCCTAAGTACATTCTTTCTGACAGATATGGCTTCTCCTTTCTACCACCTAGGTCCTATCTATATGCCTAGCGCCACTCACTGCCCTGCTCTTGAAGCTTTTCTGATAATGACCAGCTTGTAAATCCCTTCCAGTTTCTCTATCATTTTATCCCTCCAGCAGGCATTCCCTTGCTTTCTTCCTTTGTCTTCTGTTACTGGATATTTTAGACGTGTCTTCGGCATCCCTTCCACCAAGAAGTCTTCCTAGAGCTTTTTTTTCTGTATCTATGCCTCTCCTTTAAATTTTTAGAAAATAGCTTTGTAGAGGTATAATTCACATGCCATATACTTTGCCTCACTTAAAACAGACAAGCCAGTGGTTATCAGTATATTCATAGATATGTGCAACCATCACTACAGTCATTTTTTTTTTTTACTACAGTCATTTTTTTTTTTTTTACTACAGTCATTTTTAAGAGCTTTTAATCACCTTAAAAAGAAACCCTATGCCCTTTAGCTATCACCTTAGTTCTCTTTCAAGCCCAAGCAACCATTAACTTACTATTTCTATAGATTTTCTTATTCTGGGCTTTCATAAAAATAGCATCATTTAATGTATTGAATATATATAGAATTTATATTTTATATGTAGAAGATTCTATATATTAGCAGAAAATTTATATTCTATATATTAGTAGAAGATTGGCTTCTTCTACTTAGTGTATTTTCAAGGTTCATCCAAGTTGTATCAGTTCTATGTTTCTTTTTTATTGCCTAGTAATATTCCACTGAATGGTTATAGCACATTGTGTTTATCTCTTTGTCTGCTGGTGGACATTTGAGTTGTTTCCACCTTTTGGCTCTTATGAGTAATGCTCCTATGGACATTCATGTACAAGTTTTTATGTGGACATATGTTTTTATTTCTCTTGGATTTTCATCTAAAAGTAGAATTACTAGATCATGTGGTAACTCTTTTTAATGATCTGAGGAACTGCCAGCTTGTTCCAAAGCAGCTGTATCTTTTTCCATCCCATTAGCAGTGTACAAAGTTTCTAATTTCTTAACATGTTCACAAGTCTTATTGTTATTTGTCTTTTTTATTCTAGCCATCCTAATAGATGCGAAGGTGTGGTTTTATCTCCGTTAGATTTTTTGTTTGTTTTGTCAGTACCTGCACATTGCTTCCCAGTATGCAGTGGGCACTCAAATGTTGATTGGACTTGATTGAATGTGTCATAAGAGCTGTCATTTCATTTTTTATTTCAGCAAGTGCCCAGCAGGCACCTGTGATGGATGTACATTCTATTTTCTGTGGGAGAGTGCTGAAGCTTGCCCTCTGTGCACAGAGCATGACTTCCATGAGATTGAGGGAGCCTGTAAGAGAGGATTTCAGGTAAGTGACAAATCTATCTAGGCAGAACTATATTATTGAAGAGAAATTGATGAGTCTGGCATCACTTAAATCATGGAAACTGAGGTCCAAAACCATGGTAAAGCTTATAGTTAATATTACATTAATATGCATTTAAAATCAAGTTTGGGAGGTAGACTCCCATCTGCTAGAGTAACTGGAGGTATACAGTGACATTGGGGAAAATAAATTGTGCAAGGGAGTTGTAGGCTATTGATATTTATCTGGATTATAAAGAAATGGTATCATTAAACCAAGATGTGAGTTATATAATGCAGTTAAAGGTATAATTAAGATGGGGATGGCTTAAGTGATTCACTAAACTGTACCTAAAGAGTAAGCATGTAACTGAACATCAGGCCTATCTCATCCTGATTCCACTTTTCAGAAATCCCAACAGAATCTGACTCTCTGATGCCAATTCTTCCATAAGGTCACCACCACTGGTGGTTTCATTTAATTTATTTCTCTTGTCATTAAATTTTTTTGAAAACATGACTTTTAGTTACTAACAAATATTCTATTATACATATTTTGGAATTTAATAAATCCCCTGTTGGATATCTGAGAAAAACTTGAGAACAGTCTTTTTGTAAATAACTCTATAATGAACATCCTTATTGGAAATGTGATTATTTCCTTATTATTTTTTATGAGAAAGAGATTAATTGGGTCTAAGGAGACATTTTTAAGGTTCTTGATACATATTACTAACTTGCTTTGGTGGTATCATTTTTGCACTTCTACTAGCAGTGTTTGAGAGCTCTCACCTCACTGTACTAGTTTTGAGTAATATATAGAAAACACAAATTTTTCCTTCTTCAAGAGGACTTACTACTTCAACCTCTTTGAAATCTATTGAAATGACAATAAAAGAACACAAATGATAATACATCACTGCTAGTAGTGGTAACATTATTGGGGACTTGGCATCAGAGAGTCAGATTCTGGTGAGATTTCTGAAAACTGGGATGCAAATGGAATAGGTGTGATGTTCAGTCTCCTGGAGTGGGGAGTATGCTAGAATGCTTGCTGCATCAGGGGATCAGAGAGGGAGTGCTGTTCTGTCCAGGAAAATCTGGAGGAGCATCTCATTGGTAGGTCAGAGGGCAAGAGTACACGAAGTCAGAATGTCCTACCTAATCTCCTGCATTCAGAGTCATAGAAGCAGAAGCGTTCACCTCTAGGAAAAAAAACAGGGAAATATTCTCTAAAGAGGGGTTTTCAAACTTTAGAGACAATGAAGGTGTAGTAAGAAATATATTGTACAGCAAAGCTAGTACTCCCACATAGCAGTATGCCTAAAAATGAAATTAAATTTCATAGAACAATACTTATTTTCGTAACTTATGATGAAGTCTAAGCATAAAGGTAATATAAAATGTGTTTTTATGAAATAATTGAATAAAAAACAGGAAAAGTTCCCAAAAGGATAACACTAAAACAAATATTAGGAATGTCTTATATAATTTATCAAGTGTGCTTGCCTGTGGATAGCTTATTATGGTTTAGAGTATACATGGAGAGTGCTGCTCATGCATCTAGTACACTGTTAAGCCAGTTTCTTTTAACATTTTTATGTGGGTCAAAGATGAAAATTCTTGGCTTACCAAAAAGAAAAGTTTCTTTTTAGTCTTCATAATAACAATGATATACATTTTATGTCTCATAGTGAAAATTCTTCTTTATCGTTTCTCTAAAATTATGACAACCTTATCGTTCTTTAAAGAATAAATGAAAAATGGGGATCCCTGGGTGGCGCAGCGGTTTGGCGCCTGCCTTTGGCCCAGGGCGTGATCCTGGAGACCCGGGATCGAAACCCACGTCGGGCTCCCGGTGCATGGAGCCTGCTTCTCCCTCTGCCTGAGTCTCTGCCTCTCTCTCTCTGTGACTATCATAAATAAATAAAAATAAAAAAAAAAAGAATAAATGAAAAATGGATGTGTTCCATTCTTTGGCCACCAAGTTCAACTCAAGGGCTTTGAAAAGTTGGATGACCTTTTGTGTAAACATTTTTTAGTATTCAACATTTCTCTTCTGGAAAGTAATGATTAGAAGGTTAAGACCATGAGGTTGCAATAATTTCTCTAATTTCATTCAAACTCTCTTTATTGAAAAAATTCTGTTCAGCATGTCACAAGAATGTTTGGAACAGACCGTTACAAGGTGATTCTTTTTAAATATTTGTTTTTGCCTTAAAAACAATCTTTAGGAACACTTTGATGAGTTTGTCATATTGAAATATATAGTTTCCCTCCTATAGTTCCAAATTTAACTTGAGAAATAGTTAAGTGTATATTTCTGTTATACTTAGATATTGATTTTGAAAATATTTACCAAATGAGATCAGGCTTCAATTAGAAAAATATAAATGCTATTCCAAGACTCATGGAATTTAGTATATTTGGTTGCAACAGCAAAACAAATGGGTATGACATAGTAAATGGGTGTTTACTTCCAGTCTCTGAATAAAATATTTTAAAACGTCTACTCTTTAGTAAGCTTTATATAACACAAATGACAGCTTTCATTGTTTTCCATTACAGTAGACCAACCCTCCTTATCCCATGGGGGATATGTGCCGAGACTCCCCAGTGAATGCCTGAAACTATGGATAGTACCAAACACTGTATATACTTTGTTTTTCCCTTTACGTACATACACATGTACGTATGATTAAGTTTAATATCTAAGTTAGGCACAGTAAGAGATTAACATCTGATAATAAAGTAGAACAGTTACAACAATATACAGTAATAAAGGTATGTGAATGTGGTCTCTTTCTCAAAATATTTTACTGTACTGTGCTCACCCTTGTGATGACATGAGATAATAAAATGCCTGCATGATGAAATCAAGTGAGGGGAATGATGTAGGCATATGACGTGGCATTAGGCTGCTTTTGACCTTTTGATGATAAACCAGGAGGATCATCTGCTTCCTAATTGAACCCACAGAGAGAAGAAACTGCAGGTAAAGGGGGAGGACTATGGTATACTTGTGAGCAAATAGATTTCTTTGGATGCCAAAAGCCTCATGAGAGAAAATATGGTGATGGCAAAATATTGCTGTGGGTATCCTTTGATTTTTTTTTTTTTTTAACAAGTACACTGTTTCTGTCCTTTTTCCTGCTCCATCCTTTACAATACAATTTTCACTCTGTATTGACTGGAGTATATTTTCCCAATTCTATAAATACACCTAACCCAGATGTGTATGAAGTTAAATTTACACACACCAAGTCCTCCACATAGAGGGTTGTAAACTTAAGAGAGTGGCACAACTCATGGGAAAAGTGCTCTTATCAAATTGGATCTTAGAAATCTTTCCTAGGTTCTCAGTATGTAGTAAGCATTAATTTTAAATGTCATGCAGTTGTAGAGATTTGAAGAAATACTGTGTTATCACTAAGAGGGATATTTTTAAGCCTCTCATCAAATTTATCTCACCCTGTTTGCAAAATATCCCAGCATGCTGGAAGAATAAATTTTTCAGCTATGGAGTCAGCCATTTTCTCCCTTGACAATGACCTGTGACTGGATGAGGGGATAAGGCATTCTAATTAATAGTTACAGAATGACAGAGATTTTGCCAATAGCATGATCTTTTTTTTTTATTTAACAATTTGAGGAGCTTGGGGCAGCCCCAGTGGCTCAGCGGTTTAGTGCCACCTTCAGTCCAGGGCCTGATCCTGGAGACCTGGGATTGAGTCCCATGCCAGGCTCTCTGCATGGAGCCTGCTTCTCCCTTTGTCTGTATCTCTGCCTCTCTCTGTCTGTCTGTCTCTCTCTCTGTGTCTCTCATGAATAAATAAAATCTTAAAAAAATAATTTAAGGAGCTTATGGAAAAGTTAAGTGTTCTCGGTTTACAAGTATCTTTAATTTGAAGTTTTAACATTTTGCTTATGACTGTCATTCAACATTAGAGCTTTACCATTTTCACTGGCTGTTGCACATTTGATGAGATCATGTAAAGTGTTGCACGGTCTTCATTTGTTAGAATGCCCTTCAAATGAAGCTAACATTTGCTGACTAGACTTAACATTTTTCTCTTTATTGTCATTATTGACACTTAGAGATGTAGCATTTGTATTTGAACATGCCCCTCATTTCCCATATCATTCTTTTTTTTTTTTTTAAAGATTTTATTTTTGGGGCAGCCTTGGTGGCTCAGCGGTTTAGCGCCACCTTCAGCCCAGGGCGTGATCCTGGAGACCTGGAATCGAGTGTCCCACATCGGGCTCCCTGCCAGGAGCTTGCTTCTCCCTCTGCCTGTGTCTCTGCCTCTCTCTCTCTGTGTCTCTCATGAATAAATAAAATCTTTAAAAAATAAAAAAAGATTTTATTTTTATTCATGAAAGACACACAGAAAGAGGAAGAGACACAGAGGAAGAAGCTGGCTCCTCGCAGGAGCCTGATGTGGGACTCAATCTTGGGACTGGGATCACTCCCGGAGCCAAAGGCAGACATTCAACTGCTGAGCCACCCACACGTCCCTCTCATCTCATTCTTATAAAAATAATGTGACCCATTTTAAAAGTGTTTTTTTACATTAAACTTAATGAAAATGTTACAGTTGTCATGCAGTAAAAAAATTTTTTTCAATTACTAATGTCTTTTCTAAAAAAAACATGCTGAGAATTCTTATCCAAAACTTGGTTGAAACTTTTCCTTAAAATAAATACCATCCTCTTGTACTTCATGTTTAATTGCAGAAATGTGTATATGTATACAATAAAAGTACACATTCTGGGGTTATCGTTTTGTTAGGGTGTTGTTAAAGTGACCTTCAGAAAATTTAATCAGATGCAGTGATCAAAAATTGAGCGTTCCATGTCATTGAACATCAGTGGATATAATACTGGTCATTGTATTTGTTGAAATATAAAGGGAAATATGCACTGATTCCAATTTTCATTTCCGGTTAGTGTTATTTGATTTATTTATTTGAAAAAAATTCATGGTTGATATGCAATATATTGATTTTATTATTCCCTGGTTAACTGCAACTGGCAGTTTGAAAAACATTGCCTAACAACACTGAGACATCTGCTGTGGGAGGATAAGAATGAGGACCTACTGTGGGCAGTGATAACCTAGACCAGTGGATGGGAAATAAGGGTGTAGTCTGTATGCCTACCCCAACACCAGTTACCAAAGCCTGCCAGTAATTGTGTGCCTGAATATCCTGGGTCCAGAGCTTGCCCTTCTTCTCAGGGGAGACACTTGGTGGGGGAATGGACCTATAACATGGGTAGGTGAAACTCATTCCAGTTAACTGTATTAAACGACCTAAACGTTCAGTTAAAAACATCAGATTTGAGGAAATAAAGCCCAAATGGTGCATCTATACAGAGTAATTTTTATTCAACTTCCTCAGCATGTACTGACCCTCCTGATCCGATGATCCATGTTCTTACTTGGTTTTGTTGTGTTTTCATTCATTATTTCCTTACTCATTCTCTTCTCTCTTTCTTCTTTTTCTGGAGCTTCTATTAGATGAATGCTGAATAACTGTCTATGCCTACTGTGAATACAGAGCAGAACCCTTTTCCTTCTGAATCTCATTTCACATGTCATCTATGTGTGTGTGCTTTTTTAAAGGAAACCTTGTATGTATGGAATGAACCTAAATGGTGCATTAAAGGAATTTCTTTGCCTGAGAAAAAGTTGTCAACCTGTGAAACAGTTGACTTTTGGCTGAAAGTGGGAGCAGGTGTGGGAGCTTTCACCGCAGTTTTGCTGGTGGCTCTAACTTGCTACTTCTGGAAAAAGAATAAGAAGTAAGTAACCTCATTGGAGTGCCCATGTAAGAACTGAAGGATCTCTTTTGTTGTAAAAGTTTTAGAACTAATTATTATTACATCCAATAGTTTTTCTCAGACAGACAAGAAACTTTTATGAGGGAGTTATAGGAAAGACTTTTAAGAAAGGAAACAGAAATGATTATTATTCTGCTAATAGATGATAGAATGTTAGAGGTGATGGAATTAGACCCATTGACCCATTTGTTATAAAACAGATATAAATGAAGGCTCCGGGTTATTCAGGTAGATGGGAGCAGAGCTGAGATCAGAGGTCAGGTTTTCTCACTCTGCATCTATTTTTCTTTTCCTGACAGTGTTGTGTCTTCTTGCTCCAATATTCCTTTTTCAGTTTCTGTGGAAAGATATTTGCAAAAAAAAAACAGATTAAGTATTTAGGCAAAAAGACCTTTATTTATTCCAGGACTTTAGTAATCTAGGGTTGACTATTGAATCTATCTCCTGAATGTATATTGATCTGTTATGAGATTTGACTCTTTTAAAATGATTTACATATCTACAGGGCTCTGAAAGTTCTATATTGCAATATCTCAAGACAATGATAATACCTGAGGTAGTGACTAGGAAGGAGTATGTTATATACAGAAACAGTAAGGATCACATCACTTAACCTATATGGTATTTTCATTCTTATGAACTAAACTTTGGAAAATCATACAGTGCCTTAGCTTGCAAATATTTATAAACTAAGAAAATGCATTCAGGTTCTTCAAGGTTTCTCTTGTTTTTCAAAAGTTCTTCATAATTGGACAATTTATTCAATGTAAAATAATTGATAGAGTTAACTATACTGCCACAATTCTCTAAAATCCTGAAAAAGATTTGTGTGTAGATGGTAGATTAATGAGAACACATAGTACTTTAGTGATAGGTGAGGGAAATTTATTAGTGGAGCCACTATACTGCAAAAGCATTTAATGGGCTGGTGTATGACCACCTAAAATAAGTATTAATTTGTATTAAGCAGCCGTTTTATTTATTTACCCCTACTTAGACTGGAGTACAAATATTCCAAATTAGTGATGACAACTAACTCAAAAGAGTGTGAACTCCCAGCTGCAGACAGTTGTGCTATCATGGAAGGAGAAGACAATGAGGAAGAAGTTGTATATTCCAATAAACAGTCACTACTGGGAAAACTTAAATCCTTGGCAACAAAGGTAAAGAGCAGAATTTTAATCTTGTACTACTGTGCATTTATCAACGAGTGGTCATATTAACCTAATAGCATTCATGCAACCCTATCATTAGGTATCTCTATCTCCATGGGTATTTATCCAATTAAAAAGAAGTACACAAGGATGGAGATAGATAGGTAGATAGATAGATAGGTAGACAGATAAAAAGAATATCCACTGCAGCATTGTTTTTTCTTTCTTTTTTCTGGTTAACAGAGTAGGAACAACCTTACACACCATGAAGAAGGAGCAGAGAAGAAATTTCCATATATCAAAGTAATGGAATACTGTGCAACTGTGCAGCTATTAAAAATGGACATATATATGTCAATAGGTCCAAGATAAGTAGAAGCAACACAGAGACTATTACCTCTATTAAAGATTCATTTATGTTAGTCTTTACAAAGCAGACTATTAACAGTGGCTATTTTGGGGAGTAACTAATGGCAGTCTTTAGTTTTCGAAGTAGTACATTTGTATAATATTTGGATTTTTACAAAGATAATATATTATTTTCTAATATTAAAAATTTTAGGTTGAAAAAAGATCTTACTTACTCATACTTCTCTTTTTGGTTTTTTTTTGTAACAAGGTTTTTTCACAGAGAAAAAGTAAAACTTATATAAACTCTTGAAGTATTAAATGTACCTTATCAGATGCCATCACATTTGCCAGCTTTGAAATGATGACGATATCCAAACAGATTAATATTTAGTCTTAAATATTATTTGTAAACACATTTTATTGACATTCTTCACTATTGACTTAAAATATGAGAAATTACCAGTTTACCTCCACTCACCATTAAAAATAGAATGAAACAGAAGAAAGAAAATGTGTTTCAAATGATTTTCAGCAGGAAGAACAAGTGACAAAAGATTACATTTATTAAAAATGTCTTAGTCACTATTTTCTTTTACTCTCTGAATTTAAGTACATAAATATATAAAGAATCATTTAAAAACAAAATGAATAAGCCATATTCCCCTTCTGCTAATGGTTAATTTTTTTTTTTCACTGCGGTACTTCAGAAGGGATGTTTTTGCTATGTAGTAACAAATATATATTCAGCACCAAGAACTGAAATTTTGCCCTACTTGCAAGATAATAACAAATGAGCCTTCTACTGTTTCATGGACAGTTTAGGAGGCACAAGACTCCTGGTCAGGGACAAAGCACAGCTAAGTGCTCACAGCATAAGCCAGGGTATCAGCATTTATACCAGTTCCCCAAGCTTGGCTTTACTCAGGGCTCTGTGAACAGAAACAGATGACACTTGCACCATCACTGGCTTGCATTACAGGAAAGGAACTCTAAGCTTTGGGAACCTGACTCAGAATGGGCAGTAAGCATGCCAATTCTTTGCTCCAAGGAGAGATACTATTGTTGTTGTACTAGACAGGGAGTGTATGTTCATTGCTTCAGAGGGAGACATCATTTCCTGCCATTTGGTCTGAAAAAATACAATTTCTTTAGCTTCCAAGGCTGCTTTCTATACAAAGATCCTTAAAGAGATAATCTTGAACAAAGGGAAATCACTGTCTTGCTCCTAAGATATATGGAAATGCAAAAGAACCATGGAGAATTATCTCCCCCAAATATCCAAACTTCATTTCTACACCATTTTGGCTTCTGGTGAATTTTCCCATTAATTCGGGCCTCTATCCACCCTCTGTTTAATCTGATTGAGCCTAGGCTCAAATCTGGCCAATTTACTGCATACCACATCTATGGAATGATTGAACAATAGCAATGGGAATGTTGGCGTTGTTATTTGGGGCAGAAGCTGGAGCCATTCCCAGCTGTTTCTTATAGATTTCTCACTAAGTTTAAAGGTTAGAGCATCTGGTGGGTATGGCAGACCTAGTAGTCAATTAAATTTAAGGTACTTGAAACAGTTTGAGAGAGGAACACTCTCATTGTCCTTCATAAAAGATGACGGGTGGCTCTGAAAAACAAATTATCATTAATACCCCTCCATTCTTCATATGTCTCAGGGTCTTTTAAAAAAGCTTATGATGGGGATCCCTGGGTGGCACAGCGGTTTAGCGCCTGCCTTTGGCCCAGGGCGTGATCCTGGAGACCCGGGATCGAATCCCACGTCGGGCTCCCGATGCATGGAGCCTGCTTCTCCCTCTGCCTATGTCTGCCCCTCTCTCTCTCTCTCTCTCTCTCTGTGTGTGTGACTATCATTAAAAAAAAAAAAAAAAAAAAAAGCTTATGATGGAGACCATATGTGTCTTCTACCTTTGTCAGTGTGAGCTATGGTAGGAGGTCTTGATGAGCTGGGTAGTCAGCCAACTAATAAAAGTTATTATCCTTTTAATCTAGGATCATGACAATCCAGTATAACCATATAGATGACTACACTAGTATTATATTTGAATCTCCTAGACTCCCTTCTGTCAGGGATATCATCAGACATCCTGAGAGTTGCTTTTGAGTAAAAAGGACATATCATGTTTGAGAGTGATCAGGGTAGAATCCTGAATTTTCATGTAAGCGTAGATAATCTTATATAAGTCATATAACCTCAACCTGCTTACTGATAATTATGCATGACATGGCCAAGAAGAGATGATCCCTTTCTGGGGACAACTAAACATGGTTTAGTAACTCCTGTGGACCAGGAGCTGGTGAGGGAAATAGAGTCAGGAATCTTTCTTATTGATTTTTTAGAAGGCCCTTCTCACACTCAATACCTTTTAACATTAAGTATTGAAGGTCCACTGAACACATTTACCTCAGCCCATTTTCAGGTAGCTTTTATGATAGAAAGGCACCATTGTTAGGCTGCAAAAGATCCATGAAGTCACAAACATTAAACAGATTTTTTTCAAGGATCATGGTGGCGTGGCTAGACTTAGCAGATCAGACTGGAACAGCAACACTATAGCATGAACAGGTGTTGGAAGTGGTAAGGCACTACTGATAGCCCAAAGAAGTGATCAGAGGTGTGATCTTATCAATTTGCCATGGAAAAACTGGTCAACTTTTGGCATGAGTCCCAAGTCTGGCATGCTTGGTAACCTCTGCATCTGAAAAAGAGTCCTTTGCTTTATGCCCAGTGTGTGATGGCAGAGTCATTGCTCTGGTTAGCAAAGTGATGGGTCCATGCAGCATTTGTGGCAGTCTGTCTGGTGCAGTCAGTCTCTTTCGCATGCTTAATTCTCTTTGATCTTTTCAAACAATGGGTCCTTAATGGAAGTATCTACGGGAGTAACCCAGATAATTTGATCAGCTGAGATTTGTTTCTGGAATTTGTTGCCCCAGAGAGGAGTAACTTTAATATGGTCAGTTTATAGTTTTCCAAGTAGCAGACCAAATAGTTTATTGACTCTTGACAATAATAGTTCAGGAGTTAGTGGTGATATAATAAGGTTTATCAAGATAAGTACTAGCCACAGCTATGAGAATGGCTTTGGGTTCTTCCCACTTAGCCAAGCAATTTTTTAGGTTTTCAGTTATGCATACTGGTCTGAGATAGGACAGCTACAGCAGCTGGTAGTCACCCATTGGGTTTCAGCTCAACCAAACCATCAGGGAACCAGGCCCAGGCATGCAGTAGAACTTTGATGAACCAAGGACTGAAGCCAGTGGCTTCATTTTTGGTGGTGAAGTACAGGATAAAGTTTCCCTAAAAGGGTATGCTGCCATTTTTTAATGTGAGGCTGTGATGCTGCTGGGCAGGACCAGCTGTATTCTTGAATATACTATTTATATTTGACAAGTGACGCTTATCAGGTCCTTTCTGACCCAATATCAGGCTATAGAATCACAAAATGCATAAGAATGGCTTTCAGTTTTGACAAGGACTCAGTAATAAGCTAATAGCTTCTTTTCAAAAGGACTATACCTGGTAGTCATATCAAAATGATGACTCTAAAATCCCAAAAGATACCTCTGGAGGAGGGCTCCTTCCCATTACTGAACTCTCTAATTGGCAGAATCATTAATCACTGAGAGTTGTATCACAAAGTGGTCATTAGAATTGTGAGGCCACAAAGGTGGAGAGCAGGATTCAGCTTGCTGGACAATTTTTAACATAGCCTGTTAGTTTGGGCCCACCTTAAAAGATAACTATTTTGTAGGTTAGCTGATGTCAAAGAGCAAGTAGCATATTCAAGTGAGGCTATACCGTCTCCAATAGCCAAGAGTCTAATAAAGTGCTGGACTGTTTTTTCCATGACTGGCAGACAGATTTAGCATTGCAAATCTGGTCACAAAGTCTCAAGAAACTTCACTTACCTAGCAGGTTCCTGAATTTTGTGGGGGTTTATCAGCCATCTTTGTTGGTAGAAGTCTGATACTACAGGCAACACTGTTGAGACTGAGGCTTTTGACTTGACACCGACATTGCATCGTTTATGTCAGGACAGCGTTGGGCATCAACAGGTAGAGAAACTTGTGTATAATCCTGACATAGACATTTGTTGCAAATGGCAGAGGAATTAGGAATCCTTGCAGTACTCTGCTAGCTCTCCTCTCCATGGTACTACTGGTACTACATGGTACTGCTAGCTCTCTAGTCTCCATGGGACTACTCTTGACTAGGGGAATCTCCCCTGGTACTTAAGAAATGAGTATGTATAAGCATGTAACCATCAATTCCTACTAGATTTTCAGATATAGAAGTAACAACAGCAGCATCTTGGATAGTCCCGCAGAACCTATCACACAAGGTCACATTACCTTAGCTTCCCTGCTGGGAATCTTGTTTAAACCCTGTTAATGGAATTTGCATGTCCCTCTCCTGTCACAGTTTCTGGTAGAATTGGTGACTTTGATGCCTGCAATGAAGAGTCATAAAGGTTTGAATCCTTCTCCTCCTCAAGGCTCCCTAGCCAACTCAGATGGTTGTGCATGGCCTTCAGTCCCTCTGGATGACAAAAAAACTAATAATCTTTCTTTGTAAAGCCAAGGTAGATGGGGAGGAAGAGATTAAGGGTGTAGAGAGAAAGACAATTTCTGAGACAACAAGCAAAAGCATTTGCTTTGTTTTTAAGCAGCACAGCAGTTGCCCAAGCAAACTTCCAGTGTTTTGGTCCACCTAAAATCCTATGTTGAAGGGCAAGGTTATCATCCCCAACATCATCTATTTTAGCTTTGGGATTCCTTCTTGACTCAGACCCAGCTGCACTGATTTTGGGCTGAGGCTTGGAGCTGTTACATCCTTTTGTTGATTTAGGCTTAACTCACATACTAGAGCCTGTTTAAAAAACCGAATCCACCTTATTTCTTGTTCCATTTTCATAAATCTGCATTACAGCTTGGTTTTAAAATAAATGATAGGGAAAGTTTCCAGGGTGGGGCTGATCATACTAACTTATTAAAATTCCTTTGGGTCAGTTTCTCATTCTTCAGTGATCTTCCACATTGTAAACCCAATCTGGGTCAGTAAGAGTCCCAGTGCTAGTCATTCCCTCACTAGGTTTTCCTGTGGGAATTAGTCTCAGGAAAATCTTCTGGAGAAGGCCAAGGCCTGTTACTGCAGTCTAAGTGTTTTCTCATATTGCAGTACTTCCTTTGTTGTTATTTTATGGTAATAGAATTGAAAGCTTGAAAGATTCCTGAAAACAATCACAGGAAACATGATGGTGGATAAAGTCTTTCACCCTGAGAAGATTGAGTGTACCTCTTTTTGTTTTGAATAGCAATTTTAATTGCCATAATAATTAAGAAATATTTAAATGAACATTTAAAATATCATAAAAAAGCTGAAAGAATTGTATAGTGGTATAGCCACATACCTACCACCTAGATTTTACTATATTTGATTTATTACCCTTCTTTCTAAATTTCTGTTCATTTACCAATACATCCTTTTTTGATGCATTTCAAAGTAAGCTGCAGAATTTAATACATTTCACACCTCTAAACACTTCAGGATACATATAATTGATGAGAGAATTCAATATTTTCATTTTTTTCTAAGGGACAGTGTTTACCTAGAGTGAAATGCCCACATAACAACTATGCAATTAGATGAATCTTGGGAAGTGCATATATTTGTATCACCCCAAATCCTATCAAGAAATAGAATGTTAGGAGATCTCTGGGTGGCGCAGCGGTTTGGCGCCTGCCTTTGGCCCAGGGCATGATCCTGGAGACCCGGGATCGAATCCCACGTCAGGCTCCCGGTGCATGGAGCCTGCTTCTCCCTCTGCCTGTGTTTCTGCCTCTCTCTCTCTCTCTCTCTCTCTCTCTCTCTGTGTGTGACTATCATAAATAAATAAAAATTAAACAAAAATAAATAAATAGAATGTTAGTCTCACCCCTGAAAGTAGACTCATGCCCTCTTGCATGCAATTGATTCCCATTCTTATCCTCCAGAGGAAACTGCTATAGCAATCTTTTAAACTGTAGGTTAGTTTTGTCTGTTTTAGAACTTCACGATTGTAATTACACAGGACATAGTATTTTGTGCAAGTTTTCTTAAGAAGAAATGGTTTTGAGATTTATCTACCCTGTGTTAATCAGTGATAGATTCTTTTTATTCATAATTAGTATTCTATTATGTGGATTTGCCAAAAAATGTTTACTCATTCTCCTATTGATGAATATTGTGCTATTTCCAATACTTAGCAATGAATAAAGCTGCTATTAATATCATTGGACATGTCATATTGTGTGTCCCATTTCAAAAATTTGTTATGCATGGCTTTGTGGAGCAAAACTGGCTGTAAGTTTCTTAACTGTTATGTCATTTAAGATTTGCTTTATCTTCTATATGTCTAATCATGTCCTAAAAGTATTTTCTTATTTGGTATTTTCCTCCCAATACACTGGACTTGTTGGTATTTTCCTCCCGATACACTGGACTTGTTGGGGTTTATTTACAGATTTAGTTTTCTTGACTTTTTTCAACAACATTAAAAATATATCTTCAGGGTTGGGTTTTTTTTTTTTTTTTCCATTATTCATTCCACCGTCATTCATGGGATACTGATAGACACTCTGCCAGGTTTTGGTGATATGTCAAATTAGATACAGTTTCTTATGTCAGAAACTTTTATTAGTACATGACACATGTACACCATACACAGACACACGATCATCCAGTGTGACAAGAGCACTGAGTAGGGTCTCTTGGAGGACAGTGGAGAAGGGAACAAAAAAGATAGTGACAAGGTAAGGAGAAGCTTCTGGGAGAAGTTGGCTTTTGAGTAAATTCTTGAATCTAGAATTCAGAAAAATCATTTGTATAGCATCTTTATTTAATGATTGAGTAAACTCATACCTATAGAGGTTCCCTTCTTTGTCCAAGAAAGGGTTAGGTAGGAATTAAAAATCCATCTCCTGAGTTCTAATCTAGTGTTTTTCCTCCTGAAATGTGGTGTTTCAATACATTAGCATAAGCATTGATTGATAGCCTACTATGTGCTAGGCCTGGAGTCATGTTTTGGGAATTTAAAAAATGAATAAGCCCTAATTCTTGCCATCGATAATTCTCAATTAGTTGTGCTAATTCCACACACACAAAGACATGTACATACCTATATATCCCACCTTCTCAGCAATAGGAGCAAAATCCCATGTGAACACAGAGGATATGGTGTCTAAAGCCCTGTGGAGCTAACATGATTTTATAAAGTGTTTTTTTAGTGTTTTATTTCAAATATGACCTTGAGGTCCCCCCTAGGCCTCAGCGCTTTCTACCTTCAGAAACATATTGGGTCACATCTTCTGAAGGAAAGGCCCTAAAAATCTCAAATTTCCTTTTTAGTTTATTGCTGGTACACTAAATTCTTTCCCATGATACACTATAAGCTCCTTGAAGACAGACATTTTGTATCTCTAAAGTCTAGTGCTGTTCCTAAAATACATTAGTGCTTAATAAACTTTGAATTATCAATGGTTATTTCAGTAAAGTGAAATCTGGTCAACATGGGGGTAGCTCTAGGCAAATATCTTCAGAGCAAGCGAGCAAGAGCACTCAGGAGATGTGCGGTCTGCCCTCCTGGGAGCATGTCATCTCAGCACAGGCAAGGAAAAGTGATATGTTGATGTTCACGTGGTGACATTTTTCCTGGAATACTTTTCCTGTAGCCCAAAAGCTTGTCTAAAGTCTTGGACTTCTCCACTCAAATGAGAGAAAGCACAAAAGCAGCCTTATTCCTTCTAACAGATACTCAATGTCTACTCACTTTTATTTTCTCATTTTACATACACATCTGTTTACATCTAGGACTGGTCTGCCTCCTATTTCCTTTATTTTAGAAATAATCCTAGTTCTCTTTGTCTTTATTCACTTTGAAAGCATAGTTCCCTCATTCCATTCCAGCGGACTCCAGAAAGTTTTTTCTGACTTTAACAGTGAAACATTGGGAGAAATCTCTTAATTCTCTTTTCCCCCATTAAAGCATCACTTATTTTAATAGGCTGCATTTTGACTGTAATATATAACAAAAGCCAGCAATGATGTATCTGAGTTAAAATATTGATTTGTTATCCAAGATGATTTATTTTTAATATCTTTAGAAGGTATATACCCAAAAGATTTTCCTAAAACATCAGTGAACCCAAATGATCTTATGTCTTATTGGTGTTCTTCTTATTTATTTCTGCTGTCCTTCTAATTATGAATCCTCTGTTATCTTGACAATATGTAACTTCTTCTAGTTCTCTTTTGTCCAAAATTCACATGGTAAGGTCATCTGTTTTGGCACCCAGGTCAGATACCCCTTAGGAAGAGTCTCACTGGTTTCTTAAAAAAAAAAAAAAAAAAAAATCACAGCTATATCTTTTGATATCTATGGCAATCATGCATTTGCTTCTATTTTGGATTATCTGTCTTATCTCCTGGACATCAAAGGCATCCTTCAGGGTAGACGTGCTATCTGTTTTACATCTGCCACTCTCCTTTAAATGTAAAATCCTAATCACAACTGGCAGGTATGTAGATTAAAATGATTTCTAGAACTTTCCTTCTGTACCCACAAGATCCTAAAATCTTAGCGGAATTTGAATGAGTTAATTTTCTTTTCATATTTTTTTCTTCATAGGAAAAAGAAGACCATTTTGAATCTGTTCAACTGAAATCCTCAAGATCCCCAAATATATGAAAAGACAGTGCTGTAGCCTTCAGATTAATGAATGAAGAAACCTGATCTCTAGTTTTACAGGACCAGAGTTTAAATCCTGTCCTCGTATCTGGCACGTTGGTGTTTTCACAGAGGAGGACCATGCTGCTGAAAAGGGAAGGAGATTGAAACGTTTGATTGCCTTATCACATGGTCAAGTATCTTGCCAAAAATAGGAAAGCAAATGGTTTGGGTCTCAACTGAAGATGAAGCTCAACTCAGGAAGAGATTTATCTGTAAATAGACATAACTGAAAACCAAGGTTAAGCCCACCAGTGCACTGCTGATGCATGCCATATAATTTAATGGGTAACTTTTATTCTTTATAACTTCCACATAAAAAGTGTGCTGAGGGCAGATGTGAACATATGCATTGTGATTCTATTTATGTCTTTTCTTTATAGTTTGGGGAAGATTTGAAAGTTTTTAAGGTATCATTTATTTCCCCATTATTTATTTTCCTGACACACCTTAAAACATCTTTTCTATTAAAAAATGGTGAACAAAAAAAGACAATAAATTTTTCATTTTTCCATAGGGTCTTTCTTGATTTCAGCAGCCTTAGTAAACAGTAACTTTTTAGGAAGAATAAATATGTAAACATGCGCTTGGGTTTTCTAAACTTACATTCGCCTTTGAAATTGCATCCTTGTTGAAACTAGTAAGAAGGGCTTGACTGAAAGAGTTAAAGGGATACACTTTTCAAAAAAGGCAGAGAAACCTGACTTTCCATTAAACAAGCTGACTACGGTATTATAGATATCAAATGGCTCAAGACCAATTTTGTAATGCTTGCAGTCTAATTATGAATGAGTGAGAAAGCTTGTTTATCAAATCACATGCAAAATCATGAAGAAGAAAGTGGGATGGCTTGTAAGTACACATAACTATGCAAAGGTATTGGGATAATTTCATGGTTCGCAGAAAATGGCAGTGGGACATTGGCCCTATATCAAGCATCAAAGTTATATGGTTATTTTTCTGCTAAGACATTGAGGCTTATGACTTCCATACAAGTTTTCTTTTTGAGTAAAGCAGGAATTCAATTTTGGGAAATTGCATACAATTATGTATTCATAATAAGAATGTGGTTGTATCGTACGTAGTTAGGAAGTAAGTGTTGTTCTTATTCAAAAGTGATCTAGGTAATTGTGATATTTCCTCTGATGGATGGGTTACTAGTATTAGCACGACTTGAATATTATTTGTTGAAAGAAGATTGAATGAAGTCTGATCTAATTTTGTGTAAACCTTTATTGTTCCAGAACTGGGAATGAGGGGAGTTTACTGACCATTGATGATCTAAGGTGCTCTGGTTTGTTTTTAATAAACAGTAATCTATGTAGATCTTAATCTAGATTTTTAAAAAAAGACTGGTGATTGCCTAAGAGGCAGGCCACAGGAGCAAGATTTATTGAAAGTTTTGCCCCAACTCTTTCAATTAAGTATGACTTGCAACTTTTGATTCGGCAGGTAATGTCTTTATTTTTGTGGAAAATGGGAAAAAAATAAATAATTGCAGTTATTCATCTGGTGGGTAAAACACTGAACCATCCTGTTATTGTTAAATGAATGTCTGTTTTGTGTACATCTTTGCTGTGGGATTCATGAGTGTAGATGAGATTGCCATTATTTTATTGTTAGCTGTGAAATGGGGGGGGGGGGGCTGTCAGCGTAAACCCTTTTCACATTTAGTTTCCTAAATCTTGTTTGTTAATAAGAAATTCTTACAAGAAGTTATTTTGGCATTGCTTACATTTATCCTGGCAACTGTGCTGATGAGCCTTTCCCCACCTTGATCAAAATTTAAGCAGAATGATAATACATTTGAGATGCACCTTTTCAGAGAAACCCTGGCCAAGGTGTACAGGCTGGCCAGAGTCAGGAGGCTCCACATAGTCACCTGCCACGTGTCTTCATCTTTGGCTATGCTTCACATGTATGTACCAAGCCATAGAGATAATTGGGATTTGCTCCCAGGTAGCTTCTTTCTTCTCCTGTCACTGGACTAAATCTCTGACATGTCAAAAATGCCTTAAATTTTAATGAACTCTCTGAAAATGCAGTTGGTATTGAAGAATTTATTTTATTTCTAATTTTAGATATAAAATAGATTTTTGTCAGCTTAGTCCCATCTTTGGAAAGGAGCTGCCTTTTCCCCTTTGGATCCCAGTTATTTGTCATTTTATTCCAAGTACTGAAGAAGTATGACAGAAAGAGTATCATGAAAATATGCAGACCAATCTTGACTATAAAATTCACTGTTATTTTATGTCTTGCCTTTGTAGAGCTCAGTGGAATGTTAAAAGGCATAAACAAATTAATCATGTTTCTGCGACTTTTAATAGATATTTGTTGTTCTCGCCCCTCATAAATGGTAGAAGAAGAAGTTCTAGATTATTTTTCTAAAAGGCACAGGTCTTAAAGCCTTAAATACTTCATTAAGTCCACTGTCACCTATAATGTCTCTCAGTGCTCTGTCAAAACGCATTTAAATTGGTTTTCCACTGGATGAGACCATGTCTTCGATGGATAAATTACATCATGCCATTTAACAATGTTGAGGAATTTGATATGTGTCCACTTGATTTAAAAGACTGAATTTTATTCTTGTTGACTTTTCCCCTTTTTGGTTACTAGTAAATCAAGTCCTTTCCAGGATTAAAATTGTTTCATAGTATTTTTGTGTAGACTTTTGTGATTATTTTCTTCCCAAGGAGAAAAGATGATTATGTGGAAGAAGTGCTTGGGTCCAGTCATTTACGAACAGGAGTCTCCAGGTTCCCAGGTGGTGGGTCATGATTCACTGTGATTCTTCAAGACCAACTGGGTCAACTGTCACTTGACATCTGTCAATAGAACTACTTCCTGTGGCTCATGGTCATTCTTAATGGAAGGCTGATGTGCAGATCATTTCTCTTTTGCTCATGGAAGTAAATTTCCTGGAAGTTGAGATGGGAAGATGATTTCACTGGCAAGTTTTCAGTCAGTGTATTCCTCACATTTATCTTTTTTACACAGAAGTTGTGTAGAGTAGGTCTTCCTCTTCAGAGAAATTAAAATATCCTCACACCTCTTTTATCATAACCATAGATGTTATCTCAAATTTACAGGACGAAGTCCTAAATAGAGGTTGCCCTAAAGAAAAGGTCCCAAGGGGAGTAAACTTAAAACTGAACACATCCAACACCTGATGCATTTATTGGATGCTAAAATGGATTTCACCTTCACATTAACTGGCCAGAGATGAACTCTTGCTGGATTTTATTTCTTTTAGTTAAACATTTTCAAGATGAGTTCCTTTTAGACTCATAAATGAAGAAGTAAAACTTGAAGAGGAGGATGAATAATTGAAAATTGGTAACACTATTACAGTGGATACTGATACTAGCAGTACAGTTGATATTACTATTGCAGTTGTCTAGGTCAGAGACCAGCAAACTTTTGCTGTAAAGGATCAGATAGTAAATATTTCAGCCTTGCAGGACAGGTGGTCTCTGTGCAAATCTGTAGCATGAAAGCAGCCACAGATAATATGTAAACAAATGGACGTGGCTGCATCCAATAAAACTTTGTGTACACGGAAATTTGAGTGTCATTTAAATTTTACTTGTCATGACATATTCTTCTTTAATTCTTCTCTCAACTCTTTAAAAATGTAGAAACATTCTTTGCTAACAGGCTTTACAAAAACAGGTGCTGGACTCAGATTTGGCCTATGAGCTATGGTTTGCTCACCACTGGTTTTAATCGCTGCCACCCACAAGCAGAACTCTGCGTACAGATCTGCTTACCACCTCAAAAGTTTCTCAGGCCTCTAGAGATATTCAGGAAGAAAATAAGCCATCACGCTCCTTTGATGATTTAATCACCTACACAAAGACAAAGCCAGATACTCTTCTGCATTCCTCTTGTAGTTTTGAGAATCAATTCTGTATATTGATTAGCAAATGACAAAACTAAAGGATGTGAATAGATTCAAATTCAACCAGCAACATTGGTTTAAATGTCTTCTATCTTTGGGATTTATGTAACACTTATTGCTAAGGTAACTGGATTTGGAAATAATATTCTATCTTATATACAGATGCATTTAAATACCAGAGTAGCCCCAAGTGGGGGCTATTGATGTATAAGAATAGTTTCAGCATAGATTCCTGAGTCCCAGCCCTGGAGAGGGTCACCTGAACAATTCACATGCATCCAGGCAGCACACACCTCCATCCACGCATGCTTACCAAATCCTATCTTAAGACCCACTGAGCTACAAAAGACAGGATTCCTTTAATGTTTGGTGGCTTGAGAAATGGACCTCTAATTCCTTTTTTTTTTTTTTTAAGATTTTATTTATTCATGAGAGACAGACACACACAGAGGCAGAGACATAGGCAAAGGGAGAAGCAGGCTCCATGCAGGGAGCCTGATATGGGACTCGATCCCCACACTTCGGGATCATGACCTGAGCTGAAGGCAGATGCTCAACCGCTGAGTCACCCAGGCATCCCAGACCTCTAATTTGCTTGAATAAAATATCATAGTAAGGCTTTTAATTTGCTGAAAATTTCATCTTATTAATGAGTCTTAGAAGAAGAGCTCTGTCTAAAATAGCTTGTGGGTGTTGATAGATTTGGTTTAGAGCAGGGCAATATTTCCTTTATCTTAGATGGCTGCTTTCAGATGACCATTGATTGGTCTAAATAAAAGAGTTAAAGCCAATGGGAATTGCATAAACCTAAACTTTTTGTCACAGAGCAGGAGTGACAATTGCCTTATTTGTGGGTTTGGGCCTTTGTTATTAGAGCTATGGTGGTTATAACCCACACTGGTGTTCCGTCTTCCTGGCACCTCACTTTTCTTGGCGTCTTCATTCACACTTACAGTCTTTTGCTGAAGAGCTCTGGGGCCCAAAGCTATTATAGTGGATAAGTGAGGAAAGCAGGGGCTAGCCCAGGGAAGGTGGAGGTGAGGATGTACAGGTCCAGTCTGAATTACCTCCTTTCTCAGCTTCTCTGAATCTGTACTCTGTGTGGTCTGCAAACCAGGTTGCCCCACAGCTTGAAAATGGGACTTTTTTTATATTACCATGATGAATCTGAGTAGGTAAGAGAATATTAATATTTAAATGAGAGAGGATCCAGAGCATTTCAGAAACCGTAAACACTCAGAATACTAACAATCATCCCCCACAGCGTTAGTCTCTGATATGTTAAAAAGTAGGATAGATCATTCTGCCTAAGTTCCTAAAATTCAGGAAGTTTTTGCAAAGATGGATCCACTCAACCAGTTTTATATTTTGGAAGAATGAAATGTTCTTACCAGAATTTAAAAAAAATCAAAATCTATTTGTTCAAAGTGGCTTATGTAAAAATGATTTTATAATTGTTGTTTTCCATACATTACTCTGTTTTTCAAAAAAATCATTTCCAGGAATCACATGTTAGGTGATGCAATTTCAAATAGGAACCAAAGCTTATGACAAGGAAGGAGAAAATGACAAGAATTGTCAGTTATTGAGTTTCCAGTGTGTGGGCGGAGTGCGAAAAATACAGTGGCCCATAGATCAAAACCCACCTCTCAAATATAGTGTTCTCAAGATTCACCCACAGCCTCATTGCCTTGTTTAAAAAGATTCACGATATGTTTGATTGTTTTACGCATCAGCTGTTGTCTCTGAACCACCCATCTGATACAGCCTTCCTCCAACTGTCACGTCCCATCAATGAATTGCATTTATTCTCCCTCCCATCAGCCTAGCCTCAGCCTTTATCTTGAGCAGAAGCCCGTTTGGGGAGCACTTACCTAGCACTCCTGCCAGTGTCCACCACAGCAGGATGCATTTCTCCCCACCCACTCCCCCATATCCAGGTTCTTCTTTGAGTATGAGTTCAGGGGCTGGTTTGCAATGTTGTTTTGAGAATCTGGTGACTTCTGGTTGGATTAGGTTAGGTTGCTGACTCAAATGCGTTCAGAAGGAAGCAGAGCATTTCAAACATCTGACTCCTCACTTGATGTCCTTCAAGCCTATTCCTGTTGGCTGTGTGTACCTGCTCACAGTTTCTAGACATTTTAAAAATAGCATCAATACGTTCTGATGAACCAGGCCCTTCCATCCTCGTCTCCTCCTCCTTCCACTTAACTGTTTTCCTCAGTCACTTCTTCCATGATTCACATTATGCCTTTATGCTCCTTAAAGGCAAGCACTGTGTTGCACCATCTCTCTCTCATGGCCTGAAGAGTGGCCCCCCAAAGGATATGTCTACATTCCAACCCCTGGAGCCTGGGAATGTACTTTTCTTGGAAAAAGAGCCTTTGCAGATGTGATTAATTTATGGCTTTTGAGATAAGATTATCCTGGAATATCCAGGTGGGCTTAAGTCCAATGACAAGTATTATTATAAGAAGGAAGGACAGACACACAGAGGTTGACATGAAGATGGAACCACAGATTGGAGTGATGGGGCCAGAAGTTACAAGAGGCATGGGATGGATTCTCCTCTAGAACTTGTGGTGGAATACCATACTGCCAACACTTTGGTTTTGGACTTCTGGTCTCCAGAACTGTAAGAGAATAACTTCCTATTGCTTTAAGTGATCCCATTTATGGTAAGTTGGCAAATCAGCCACAGGAAATAAATATGTTCTCTATACATGGTACCTAGCACAGGACCTGGCAGGAAGATGTGTTCTTAATAAATTTTCCTACATTGAGAAATGATTTGTGACTGGAAGGGTTTACAGTGGAAGATAGGAAAGTGTGATTATGAATAAGCTAGTTTTACTTTATCCATGCTTTCCCTGCTCACTCCTGTATTTAGCTTAGTAAAATATTCAAGTTTAGTGACAAGTCTGCATGTCTGAGTATTGTTACTGGGACTTTGGAAATGCACCGGAACATACCACATCCTGCATTTTATTGCTCCATTTAGCTATCAGTGGTGAGAGTTATTTTCTAATGGATTGACAGCATGATTTCCCTGCCTCCTTCCTAGGAACTTACTGGTTAGTTTAGAATAGTTGTATTAGAAGAGTTTCCTGTCTTTATGCTTTTGAAATGAGAGCTATCCAGCCTTTCCCAGCAGGCCACAGTGTCTGATCAGAATGTAGAACCCTCTCCTTACTGCATCAGAGGCTTATTTGGCCAAATTCTGTGCTGTTGTACAGATGCGCCTTAAAGACATCCATGTGTGTATTGTCATGTGGCCACTGACACAGCCTGATAATAGTATCATCAGTCAACTTCTGTTCTTTGTGATCTGCGAAGTCCAGAACTCTCTAGCAGGGTATCAACTTGTGTTCAGAGTGTATGTAGGTGTACAGAGAAGCACAGTTAGACAGTTACTTCCAACGTTAAAAGTAGAAATAATCTTAAGTCAACATATTCAGACTTCTTGGAGTGATTAAAAAAGAATAAGCCATTATCCACCATGCTGGAAAACCTTGAAGGTTTTATTCTCAATATTTTTACATTAATACAGATGCTTTTTATTTTGTGCTGAGAAAAAAACAATCTGTTACACATAATGTAACTTTAATATACAACATAGAAACTCATCCTAAATTAGTTACAACAAGGACCTACAAAAGACTTCATAGGAAAAAAAGTTACCTAATATTGCCACCAAATTTTATTTTAGACTGACCCTGTCAGACCCTGTCACCAATGCTCAGCTCTGTAAACAGTGGTTATTTCCATGTTCCGGGGAATCGTTAATAATGGGGCACTAAAATCAGCCTAAAAAGTTCTAGCACATCACTATATACTGTACAGTCCTCAAAAATAATTTATCGTACTGTTTCTAAAAAAGGTCCTAGGGTTCTTTTGCTCTGTTTCCATATTCTGGAGCTGCACGCGAGCACTTCTGTCTAACAGTCTAAAAACACGAGAACTGAACTGTAATTCACAATCACAGAGATGAGGTGGTGGAGTCGAGAACTTCCCGCCCATTGCACACCGTGGGGACATAGGTGCTTGCAGAAGCTGGAAAACAAAGCAGGTCAGAAAATTCAGTGTTAGTCAAGTGAGCCATAGGTAATGGAGAGGATAATCCTAGATGCTAGTTAAAATTAAGTTCAAAATCCGTTTTCATTTAGTTTTGGAAAAAGCTAAGTGACTGAATGCTGTAGTAGGTCAACTTTCTAAATATGTTCTGCTCAAAATTAGTTTGTATCCTGGTGTGTACCTCCACTAATGACATACCTCTTGGAGAGAGAGTTTATAAGCGTAATCGTTGTTGAAAGGAGTCACTTGTGGATTTAAAATTAGCTTTAGTGAGCTATAAACTGGTTAAAATAGAATGTGCAAAATTGAAAGCTCACTGCAATTTTCTTAAAGATTGTTAAATTAATTATGGTTTTTAGTACCTCAATTACTTTCATTCTCTCTGGGCAGGGATGCTTCTTACATAGTCTCACGAGTCATCTGTGAACTCCACTGCCTCACAGAATGGTTTGGTGCATTTTCATTGTTCAAGTGGATAACCTCTGTGAATATTCTAGGAAAGACTGGGGTGCTGAGAACTCAGTTTCTTAACAGTTCTTGGGAAGACATTCCAAAGGGAAGTGCTCTTGTTAATGACAATAGTGGCAACTATTGTCAGGGTGTTAGATGGGTATGTATTTTCATCCTTTTTATGGCATTTAGTTTTCCTAGATGCAATTCATATCCCTTATTACTTTAAAGGACTTGTTTTCATGAGAGATCTACATACAGCTTTGGCTTTTTACTAAAGAAGGACAAAAAAAAGAAGGAGCCCCCATTCTCCATGGGGTGTGCAACTCTGTAGCCCAGAGAATCAGAGATGGCCTTACATTTATTTCCTTTTGAGCTGTTTTTGTTGCATCCCTTGGCCTGCCCATGATTATATGCTTTGCCCAAAAGGAACTGATCCTCTTGGCTACTGACCACAGCCCAGGTCAAACTGACCAGTCAGCTGTCCCATTCTTTAAGTGCGTATCTCTTGGTTAATAATCATATAAGCTAATTTCCTGCTAAAGTGTTCATGCCTGATAGTGGAAATATTCTTGCCCAGTAAGATGGCATTTTTCATAAGGATTTTCTTTAAACATGAAGGAGAAACTCATTATTAACTTTGAGATTATGTGCTCAGTCACCATATAACCTGAAACCTTTCAGCAGGCTCACCAGTAGGGAAACTAGAACTTTTCAATTTTGCATTGATTACTTGGATAGGTAGGTAAGAAAAGCCATGAAGACAAGTCTGTGTGATTGTCTGAGGTTACAGCAGAGTCCTGTGACATGCTAACTCTTGGAGATATTTTTCCTTTGATCATTTTTAGGATCAGGTTCAATTTTCTTTATAATATGATCCCACTAAAAGGTACAGCTTTGGGAGAAAACATGGCATAATCTACATTTCTACAGTGAAGACATTTGAACACAGCGTGGGCCAGATAAATACTGGATGGAAAAGGATAGTGATAATAATTTCAAATGTGAGGGTGTTACCTTATTCTTTGTCAAGTTTTTTCATACTTTATGTAACTGTAGGTTCATAAAAACTAAGTAGGGAAAGAGAAAGAACAAGGTGAGGTGAAGTTCAACTACAGTTCAGTGGAAATGTAGGAGCATGCCAGGCTCTTCAGTATGTGCTCTTCCTGTATATTCTGTTTCCAAATAGTAACTTGACATCCCCAGGTGGACGTTTAATAGGCATCTTAAAATCCAGTGGCCAAAGAGTAACTCTTGATCCCCTAACCTGTCCCCATCTAGACTTCTTTTCTTCAATGAATGGTTTCACGATCAAGCCAGTGACCCAAGCCAGAAGTCTTAACAGTTATGCATCGTTTCCTTTTTTGTCTCTACTGTCCTGTCAATCCAATCAGGTGGCCAAATCAACTCAATATCCACATCCACCTACTCATCTCTGCATCCACCACCTTGGACCAAGCCACCATTATCTGGCTATTGGCTACCAGGATGGTTGTACTGCTAATGTCTCTATTTCCATGCTTGCTCCCTGCCACACATTCTCCATGCAGCAGTGACAGTACATTTAAATGTCAGTCACCTCCATGTGCTCCTGGAATGGCCTCCTTTTGTAATCTCCTTCCTCCAGATCATACATCCCCACGTGATTCAAACCATGCCTATCTGCATTCATTTCATTCTGTGGTTTCTTTTCCCCACCTTTTTTCACGCTTGTCCTCAAACACAGCACATCACAGCAATGGCGGGCCTTAGTCATTGCCTCTGCCAGGAGTGTTCTTCTCTCTCTTGATCACATGTCTAGCTTCTTCGTGTCATCTACATCTGAAATACCACCTCCTGAAAAAGGCTATCATCAGGCCACCTCACTTAAATAGCCAACCAGTTAGTCTCTGTTGCATTACCTAATTTCAAAACTGATTTTTTTCTTGCCTATTATTTATTATCTCTTTGTTAGCGTCTTATGCCTTATAATACTCTTGACTAGAAAATATGCAGGGGCTCTGTCATGCCCCTATCCTAATTCCTGGTCATGGAATAGATTCTCTATAAATATTTTCTGAATGACTCTACAAATGGTTGCATTTCACAGAACAGGAGAACAAATGGAAATTTCAAGAAGGAAATAATCTTTTAACCTGAAGAAATGACCAGGAAATATGAAACATATGGGCAGCCTTGTTTTGGGACAGGTAGGCCTTTTTGCTTCTCAGGCCACATTGTGACAATGAGCATTAAGTACCCCTATAGAGAGAACTGGCTTGGACTGTAAACATCTCATGGCAGGCATGGTGCCTTTGATATTCTTACTAATCTCTTCATCTTTTCCAGGATCAAGTTTTATTATTTCTGTGCAGATTTTTCATTTTCAGAGCTGGAAGAGGAATGATAGGTCATGCGGGTAAGTCTAGGAGAACCAGGGACTGGTATGCTTATGCCCCTTTGTGTCTATCTTGGATCAGTCTACTACTTTCTGCTGGCACTTTTTTTTTTTTTTACATTTTTTAAATTTAAATTCGATTTGCCAACATATAGTGTAAAACCCACTGCTCATCCCACCAAGTGCCCTCCTCATCGCCTGTCACCCCGTTACCTCATCTCCCCACCCACCTCCACTTCCACAACCCTTTGTTTGTTTGCCAGAGTTAGGAGTCTCTCGTGGTTTGTCTCCTTCTCTAATTTTCCCACTCAGTTCCCATCCTTTCCTGTATAATCCCTTTCATTATTTCTTATATTCCATGTATGGGTGAAAACATATGATGATTGTCCTTTTCCAACTGACTTATTTCACTCAGCATAATACCCTCTAGTTCCATCCATGTCAAAGCAAATGGTGGGTATTTGTCTCTTTGACAGATGAATGGATAAAAAATATGTGTAGATATACACAATGGAATATTACTCAGCCATCTGCTGGCACTTTTAAAGATTTTATCAGAAACCCGCTGTGATATTCCCCATACTTTTTTGGAACTTGATATAATGCTGTTCCTAAGTGTGATCTGAAGATTTTCTTGCTCACTGCATGCTAATTTCTTAAAAAAAAATATATATATATATGTGTGTGTGTGTGTGTGTGTGTGTGTGTGTGTGTATGTTGACTAGTTGGCTGCATGGAAAATCCTAAGTTAATAGTTTCAAATAATATTCCTGTGTACCCCCGCCCCTCGCCCATAGATACCATTATGGTAATTTGCAGAATAACTATGATTCACATACCTGCTTCATAAGGGCATGGAAGGGAATGCCCTACCTCAGCAGATCTGAATTCTTTGAGAGGAAGATAATACAAATTCAAGATTTTCTTACCAGGAATAATAACAGCAAAACTTCTTCCACCAAGACTCTTGCTGTAGTTATTTCTACTCTAACTACTTTTAAGTGTATTGAAGGGGAACGTTACTTGTATTTTTCCTGCTTCTCTTTTACTGTTTCATCTGTAGCTCTTGTTGGTGCATTTTATTTTATTATGTAAAAAATATCCTCATTTTTGTACGTGCTGCTGAATATAGTAGAGGAAATTACTGTTTTATGAGTTTACTATCTCAATTACTTTGCCTTTCATAAATATTTTACATATGCCTCCGTCTTAGCCCATCTGTTATTCCCCAAGGTAGGAAAATCTGTGGAAGAGCAAAGTACTATCATTTTCATGTGTGTGTTTGTGATGAGCTTTAGCTATTATTCTAATGAAATTCTCATGAGGTTTTTAATGGTATAAGTTTAGCCCATTTTCTTAAGTGCAGTTAAGCAGATTTCTATAATCATACTTTCTGTCAGAAATAAGAGGCATGCAGGCTTATTTTTGGCTTTGCCAGGAGGTGGGGTGGGGGTGAGGGGGTGAGCAGCAGCTGCTAGTAAGGTGGTGCAATTCCAAGTGAAGACTGAAGATAGTGGAAAAAGACCTAATAAGTTCCACCATTGATCACAGAAGGGCGATTCACACCCACCAAAAGGCAGATTTTACGTCACAGGCTAGTGAGGCATTAGAAATCAATGCAGCCACATGGCAGCTTTGTCTCATGCTCTGCAATCCATTCCTCTTCCACCCGTAATGCACAGGCTTGCCAGGCATTGGAGAAAATGACCCCATTTTTTCAGGTACCAGGGCCCTCAATCAATGCTAAACATACTTATTTAATAGATTCTTAACAGATGCCATGTCCACTAGTCAATTTAGTGGCTGAGACTTGGTTGCTGAGAACCAGTGTGTTACTATAACTGTATAATATAGCAGACTTCGGGAAAAAAATAAAACAAACATTTAAACAGAACAGATATTCCACTTTGTTCCCGTCTGTTATGTTTCCTTGCCCCTGGTAACCCCAAATAATTTTTCCCGGCATGTCTGCTAGTTTAGAAATGTTAATGCTATGGTCGTGGAATTCAGTTTCTACCAGCTGTTTGGTACTTTGTCCTCCTGCTTTGTTACTGAACCTGTTTTTTCACTCATCACCTTAATTTTATTTGCACTGGGGCCCCTAGGTCCCACTCCAGATGTTCATCTGCTGACTAATACAAGTTGCCCAGGCAGATAATGACATTACTAGCCACCATTTGGTAGCCTTGCTGTGTCAGATTTCACAGTGGAAGACAGGATCAGTTATTATGAAATGAGGCTAGGTTCTCAGGGAAATGGTTTTAAATTGTTAGCCGTAGATTTAAGAGGAAATCGTATTCATTATGATGTGGGATAAAAATCTACAGACCCAAGATTTAATTTCCAGATGGAGAGTTAGAGCTTATGAATGCAAAGCCTCCTTCATTCAGAGATTTCTTGCGAGTCAAGATTCATGGAAAGAGAAAATATGGCATGTACTTTTTTTTATAACCCAGAATACAACTTAAGTACCTCATCAACAGAAATTCCACTTCTTCAACTAAACACACCAGCCCATTGTTGCCATGATACGCTATCATGCTTTCTTTTCTTTAAAAAAAAAAAATTATTTGGTAGGCTCCACACCCAACAGGGGGCTCGAACTCATGACCCTAAGATCAAGGGTCACATGCTCTAACCGACTGAGCCAGCCAGGTGCCCCTGTCATGCTTTCTTTCCAGTCATGTTCTGTATTCTCTCTACCCTCAAGATGTATGAAAGTGGGTATGCAATAAATAATTTGAAAACAGAAGGACTTAATTTTTGTACTATTCTATTTTGCATTCTTTTTGCTTCTTCTTACTTGACCAACGTCTCTGGTTTGTCCTCTTTTTTATCCAAATGTGTTTTCATGCAAGAGTCAGAAGCTCATTCACCCTGAGGCTCAAACAGCTATTAAGAGCTGTATGTACTACTATGTCTGGGGATCAGTCAGGCCACAGGTATTAAACTCTAATAAAATAATGTCAGGCATTAGTCCTCTTTTCTAGTGTGGCCAATCTTGTCCACTTGACTTTCAAATTCCATACATCATCTGAACACTTTACCAGCTTCCATCGCTACCACCCCAATGTAAACTACTGATATCTAGACTAAGCTATAGCTTCCCAAATTATGTCTTTGCCTGCTCCCTATCTTCTATCTTGCCCACACAGCCAAAGTGAAGGCGATGCTTTTAAAGCCAGGTCATTCCACACACTTTGAGCATTTTCCCCAGTTCTTTCAGTAAAAAAGTAAAAGTCCTGACAGGAATTTCCAAGGCCCTACATATTCTGTTCCCTCTCTGTCCTCATCTCCTCTTACTTTCATCCTTAAGCATTTCCTTCTCAACCTTTCTGCTCTCCTTCCAGCTATGGACCTTTGCTCTTCCCTTTTTCTGGAATGTCTTTTTCCCAGATACAGACAGGGCTCCCTTGTTCTTTGTCCTTCATGCTTCTGGTCAAATGGCATCTTATCAGAGAGGCTTTCCTTGGCCACTGTATAAAAAACAGGAACCCCGTGTCCCCAGGATGCCATATCTGTCCTTACCTCGTATTATTTTCTCTACATCACTTATTAACATCTGATTTATTATGTATTCTTGGTTTGGCTGTTTTATTCATTACTACCTCCCCAGTGCCTAGAGCTGAGCCCCACCCAAAAGCTTCTTGAATGAACGAGTAAATTTTCCTTCAAATTGATCACAATTACCTACCATGGGATGCCTCTCCCAAAGCTTCTGACATTACTCCAGGTAGGGAAGACATTAAAAAATAATTTCCATATGAGTAGGCATTTTCCTGTGTCTAGGGACACAGATATCTCCATTAATGGACGTCCTCCAGTGAATTTCACTTAAACAAAAGGAAAAGGAACTTGGAAGGAGCAATAGTATAGAATAAATTGATGTTAGACTCTTTCCTTGCCTTAAGAAATTGATCATCTGAAGTCAGTGCATGGGCAGTATTTGATTATATACATATTTCCTTTAGTTAACATATCTACATGGTTGTGAGCATTGTACCATGTTCCTAAAAGCATTAATAAATTTGGGGTTATATGGAAATCATATGACCTTTGGCATCTCTCATATAATCTTAAACTCTCTGGTTGAGGATTTGTCTTTGAGGTACCGAGTTCACATTTTATTCATTGATATAGGACAGAAAGAAACTTTAAGAAAATAATGCTTTAAAAAACAAAGAAAGCAATGCTTACTTTTAAACAACTATTTAAATGGGAGAAATTTTATCGTTGACACAAACATTCAGCCAGTCACCATTAGCAATATTGTTTTGTCTTCACTAAACCTCGTTTTCTGAGCAGCTTAATGGGTAGCCCTTCTGGAATACCACCCCTTCTCTGTGTGCAGCCCAGGTGTAGGGTTGCTGGGGTCTCAGATGGACACGATTTATGCCACTGAACTCCCTGGAATGGACTTTTGAGAGGAATACAAGTTTGTACTCATGCTGGCAGAACAAGTTGATGTCATGTACGGCCCTGAAGAGAAGGCATCTAATTTAAAAAAGCAGTCACTGAATTTGCAGATGCTAAAATTCTCGCTGTCAGAATAATCTCTGAGATGCATTTTGTAACTGAGTTGAGGCAGAAAACCCAGAGAGGCCAGGAGAGCTATATAGCCGCTTTTGAGAGTTTTATCTGTGACTTCACTTATCAAATTCCTCAAAGTGTCTAACAGAGAAGGCTCTGGCTTTCCCATCTAGAAATATACTTATTAGAATAAATGATCCTTAGCATCCAGTCCACCTCGAGTCCCTTTGGTCACTACTATTAAAGAACACAAGCTATATTTGCTTGGGGAAAACCGAGTGAAATATTAGAGGTAAAGAGAAAATGATTTAAGGGTTGCAGAAAGGCAGTTGTGGGGCAAATAAAAAGGAAATGTTACATAGAAGGAAGGAGGTGTGGACATCAGCTCCCTGGTACCTGTACCTGTGAGGACGAGGGCCTCTCTCTTCTCCCACCCTCAAGGAGGAAGGGGTGAAAGAGGGTGGAATGAGGTCATCAGGCATCCTGTGACTTTCCAAAGGGAAAATGGATTGACATCTATCCGATGTGGATGCACTATGTATATATATTCTGCTTGGAAGCAGCAGATGGCTTAGCTTGCTGAATACTCTAGGCTCCTCGTGGATTGGCCAGCCAGGATTTATGTTTATAATATACTTATGCCTGTGGCAGGAAGACCATCAATTCACTCTGTGTTGCCAAATAACTTGCTAATGCGCCTGGCCGCTCTAGTACATAGTGTCATTATGGGACTCCCTCAACTGTAAAGTGCAGGCATATTATGCTGATTTTCTGGACTTGTGTTGTCGAGAAGAAACTTAAGCATTATGTGCCTTTTTTTCTTTTATAGAGTGATATTTAGACTCGAGCAATGGCTTGCCTCCTTTTAACTGGGGCATCTTCAAAGGCATGGCCATTGATAAATGCAAGGTCTGGTCCTCATATGCTTGCTTTCTGTTGCTGTAGTTCTGAGGAAAATTATGGTGTGACTCTGAAAGACTGTCCACTTGATCTTTTTATACTATTGCTCCTTATAATGTGAAAATGCTTTGTCATAAAGAATAATTCTATTAATGAAGCTGTTTGCACTTTACCACCTAGATAAGTGACTTTCTGAATAAGGTTTCGGCAGAAGAAATCAATCTCCATATGCCTGCAGCTCCTCCGGGACCCAAATCTGAGCATCATTAGTTAGCAGAAGCCTCTTGACTGTTCTTAATGATAATGACATACATACATCTGAATGATCACCATGAGCAAGAGAAACACACATCCCCATAGGACCAAGTCTGGATACATAATGGCTCTGAAGACTATTGGGCACACTCCATTTCTCACCTCTCTCCCCCCCACTCTGTGCTGATACAAACTCATATTAATGTCAACAACATTCTGACCTGCATGGGTCCCCTAGGGTTTTATGCTGCATAACCTCACGTGTACATCCAGTTTGTCTCTTCCAAGATTATGCAGTTCTACTTACACTTGCAGTGTATGCTCTTGATAGCCTGTCTTTGGGAATTAGCTCTGGGAAGCCCTTTGGCTTCTAAAGATGAACAAAAAAAGAATGGCCTCTTCCTTTTCATTCAAATACAAAGAACATTTGCTTATGAGTGTGAGTGTAGGAGCAGTGTTAACTAGCATGAGTTTAGGATTTTAGGGTCTTTGAGTTAACTGCTATGAGAAGGAGTATTCCTAGTTTTAGTAAATGTCTTCTGAGTGGACAGGTACTTCTATGCTAGAAATGCCTTCTCTAGAGGGTTCCAGAGAGATCTGGAGAAATAGTAGCTGCAGGGGGATGTGGCTGTCAGCATCATGAGGCAGATGTTGGGAACTCAGAACACCTCTTCCCAGTGCCTGCTACCTCCATAAGGGTCCTTTCAGAGGCTCTTCTCGCTCTGCACTGATAATAGCAGATGAAGCAGGCAGCAGGGTTTAGGCTGAGGTTTTCAAAATATTTTCCTTGGTCCATTTTCATTGAACCAGCTGGAGTATCTGTTACAAACAGATTGCTTTTGACCCAGACCATATGACTCAGCATATCTGTGGGTGGGGCCTGGGAACTCCATTTCAAAGAGTGTTTTTTGTTTTTTGGGGATTTATTTATTTATTTATTTATTTATTTATTTATTTATTTTTGGTACGCAAATATTGGTAGCTGTTGGCCTATGGATGTATTTAATAGAGAAAAGTTAGTTTCCTTTATTTTTATTATTTTGACTCCTATTGTGTATAGCTAATCAGATACAACTAAAATTCTTCTCTTTGACACCTAGCAGTATATAAACATTTTGCAAATGGTGAGTTTTCCAAGATGTCCCTAACTATGTCCTTTCTTCCATGCCTGCTTCTAAGTTTAGTCATGCTTTTCCATCTTTTTGGAACAACTGCTCAGCTTTTAAGATCCACTATTAGATCCACTATTAGATTAAAAAGTATTACTTTTTCTGCTATCAACCACCCTAGCTGCCATCAGGTGGCTCCCCTAGGCTCCTAAGTGATGTGATATTTCTGGTACTTTGAGAATTAAGTGGGAATTGATTTGGTTGTACCTTCCAGCTTGGGTAACTTCTTGGCATTACATAGGATTGTGTGTGTCCAGTCTTTGTGATATCTGATAAAACTACGGTACTGGATTAAGGATTTGGTGAATGTGGCATAATAAAAATAGCCACAAATTATTTCAGAGGTGTGTGGGGGGGTGGTCTATGTCCCGTCCCTTAAATCTGGACAGGCTTTGTCATCCTCTCTGTAATTCTACATGGCAAGGCATCCTGCCAATCTGCCAAGTCTAAGAGTGTAGCCACTGTGGGCCTCCAGATCAGCTCAGTCTCAACTGAAACCACAGAAGAACCCAGTCCAGGCCTGACAGAGCAGATAAACTGCTCAGACAAGCCTTGCCTGAATTCCTGATCCACCAAATCATGAGATGATAGAAGGGTTATTGTGTTTTTAATTTTATTTTTTGAAGGGTTATTGTTTTTGAAGTCATGAAATTTGGGGAAGTTTGTTATGCGGGAATAGCTAACTAGATGTATGTGTGTGTTGAGGGGGTAACCCTCTTGCTATACTAACTTATTTACATCAGCATATGGAATTGTTATATTTATATCTAGAAGGAGTAAATTAGAAAACCAGCAGCAATACTGCTAACAGTAACTAAATACAATAAAATGCTGCATAATACTTACCGGAACATAAATTATGTACCAACTAAGTAAAACATGTTTTTCCTAATGAACTCAGAACAATTTAAGGATATTTCTTGATGTATAAAACAGTGTATTTCCTGGTATTTAGGGGGGAGATGAATGTAAATTGAGCTAAGTATATAATGGAGGGAACAGGCACTGAGAAATTAAACTAATTGCTTAGATTTTTGCCATAGTGGGTTAATAACATGTTCATACATAAAGTAGCTCCCATAGACCAGTGTCTTTCAAACTTCTTTGACTACAATTCACAGTAATAAACATTTTACCTGGAGCTTGTATATATACATAACCTCTGAAGCAAACTTCATGAAATACTACCTACCCTTATTACATACTGAAATATATTGGCCAAGCATACTACATAAATTTCATGACCCATTAATGGGTTACTCCCTACAGTATGGACAATACTGGTCTAGACACTGAATTTCATGGGACCAGGGCATCTGTCCTTTTCACCACTGTGTCTGTCCACAGGTGCTTAGAAATTTCTGTCGTATAGAGGGTACTCAAGCTTTAATGAACAAATGAATTTCATTACTGTAGTTCCAATTTATTAAAAATGGGTGGGATATTAATCACAAGTCAGGAAAGCCAGTGTGGATTCTTGAATCATTGTGTATCTTTGAGAACTACCTTCTATATTTTCTCATATGTGAAATGGAAATTGTAATGTCTAGTACTCATGGGATAAAATGAACCCACAAGTAAAACTTTTTTGAATAAAAGATAAAGAATTACAAATAAGGGATTAATGTATTTGTTACTTATGCACTTTGAAATGCCTAAAGGTGTTACATGAGTACTTCACCTTATTATTTTAATACCACTTCGGTAATATAAATGAGAAAAACTATTTTTAAAATGAGGTATTTTTAAAGAAAAAATTTACCTAAAATTTAATTGAGTAAGAAGTATTTCAGAAAATAGTTCTGAAAGGTTGGGCTGGGTAGATGCTGACTTTGGAGTATTAACCGGATAGCTAGCAGATTAGCATTCTGAGTGAAAGCTTAAGCATTCCTATTGTGGTCAAAATAGATCATTTTTGTGTGAATGGGTATTTCTGGAATTCTAAAGAGACACTTGGTTGGATCAAGTGCCCTCATCATTCCTCCATTAATTCCTAATATATATATTAGAAATATTCCTTATATATATATTATATATATTAGAAAATGCTGCCATTTCAAAATTACTGAGGCTTGCATGTATCAATGTCTGTGGAAGATTTAGGGACTTGGTTAAATTGTTTGAATAACAACCAGGAACTCTGAGCCCTGACAAGACTTTTGCTGAGACGTAAATCTTGCTGCACAGCCTAGGGTAACTTTCCTATTGTTCTCCCTGTAAAGCCTACCCTGTACTGAAAACTGCCTGGGAATGTCCCCAGCTTGCATTATGAGTGAAGTGGCACCATACGGTAGTTTGATGCACTGCCTTGGAAATCAGAGACGCTGACTCTGAATTCTGGTTCTGACCCTTTGAATTTGTGGGATACTCATCTCTTGATGTCAGGGAATTGTACGAGTTAAATAAGATACAGCACATGTGCACACATGTGTAATCCTTAGCACAATGCCCCACAGATAAAAAAAAAAATAGTGATAGTTCCTGTCTGCTGTTCTTATCTTTTTTGTTCTTACTTGTTATTGCCAGTTCTTTCTTGTCTGGACTACTTAGAGTTGGGCTCTAGAAAAGAAATTTGTTTGCTCAGGAAATAAAGAGATTTGTTTGCTCAAGAAATAAGCAAACAGAGTCCAGGGAAAATTATTTCATAAGATTTGCCATGTCCTGGGACTCCACCATTGGAACACTTGGCAGTTGAGGCTGGAAAGCGGGTGACATCCCTATCTCCAGGGAGGAGTGGTAAATAAGGTGTATCCTTGAGCACCTGCTTTCAGCCCTCAGCCTTGCCTTTGTTTGCTGGGGGAAGGGCAGTCCTGTTACATTTCATACTCTGTTGCAGAAACTGGGGCACTAATGTGATTGCTCACTCTATGATGCTGAGCTATTTTGAAGCATCCTTTCTGATTAGACTTGAGGCAAAATGGTGAAGTAGTCATTTGTCTCTGTCACTCCAGGCACCCCTGCCCCCCTCCCCTGGCTTTGCTCCTCCTCCCCCCTCATCCCTTTGTCAGTGATTTTCTCCTGCTTCATACCACAGAGAGGCTGAAAATGGCTTCAGAGGTTGTCCCCTTTAAGGACATTGTACCTAAGCATTAAGAGTGATTGGCTGAGGGTCGCCTTTCAGACATTTGCAGGCCGGTGGGAGAGACAGCTGCGGACTGGAGGGGTTACTCTGCTGTCTTGTACTTGACAACTGCTTCTCAACTGGCTCGCAGCTGAGAAGCATCGTGTCCCTGAAGTAGGAGGAAGACATACTCCAGCATTTTTCAAGGAGTGTTCCATGGGATAGTAGCTGGTTTAACTGAGATCAAACTTAAGAAACTGTAAGAAACAGGTTGCCTTGCTGTAGGGATTCTTCAGACTAACATGTTCATGTTCAGGGAGGTGCTTTGAACTTCTGAGGGGGGATTTAGGATGTACCATTTTCCATCCTACTCAATTATCTTCCCTTTTTGGTTTTCACAAAGCACCTTCATCATCAGTGTGACATAGAACATACTGTACTATACACAGAGCATCAACCTGGTCCCAGCCCTTTAGGCCGATGAGGAAACAAACTAAGGCTGCAAGTAGTCAAGTGAGGTGTTCAAGGTAACCTACAGGACTAGGGAGTAGGTTCTCTGACTCTGCGACGTGGCAAGACATCCTGACTGCTGTTGTGAACTTAACACCTGTCCTCCCTGCCGGGCTGTATGTATGTACAAAACGGAAGCTCTGACTCTTGCGTTCACCTCTGTATCTCTAGCACGTAGCACCCTACCTGCCACACAGTGGTTGAAGTGCTACTTACTACCGTTGAATTGAGATTGTCCATGGGGATAGACATGCATTGTCCTTGCCTGTCTATTACCATTGCTTCCCCTCTGAGCCTGCTCCCTATGACTATGCTCTTCCCAGAAGCATCCATGCCCAGTTCCATACTTACACTGAGAATAGGTGGTCCCAGTCCCGCTGACACTGAACCTGTTGAGATGCAGTCTGTGTGTGACCACATTCTTCTGTGGTTGAAACAGGATGATGTGCACCTTGGGTGCAAACAGACAGCCCAGGACCACAAAGCCGCTTAGGCTCACGGAGATGCACATAGTGGTTGTCTGCACCTGTAGGAAAAGTTGTGTGGTTAAATGTCCAGCAGTAAATGCAGTCACGTGGCCCTACTAAAAGAGAACACTGCAAAAAAGACCAAACTAAAAAAAACTTCAAATGGTCCGTAGTTCTGTTGTTAGTATAACCAAACGAATATAATCATTACATCAGATCTTCTGAGCTTGGGATGTTCCTGGAAACGGCACTTAAGTGTTGTAAGCAAACACATTGCTTGCCGTGACTTTCCATGAATTTTCTTGTTTTGTTTGTTTTCTTCTTGATATTTGTAGAAAGACGTTTCTGCAGAACCACCTAAGTCAGAATACTAAATAGTGATATATCAGTGTTCAGTGATGGAGGTGACCAAACTGCTGATGCTTCCCTCAATCAACTTGGCTTATTTAACATTTACTATTATCACGAACACAATGGGGCCTTTTACATTTTTCTCCATCCCTCCTTCTTACTGGGAATCCTGCCTATCTGCCATTGGTTCCCCTGCTCAAAATTGGGGGACCCTATCAATTTTCTCCTGGGATATCAGTCTTTAAGTTATTTCATTGGTACCTCTCTGGAATTTTGACACATCAGGTACACACTGTTCAATCATTTTGTTCCCTAGGCTTCCATATACCGTTCTTGACAGAGGGCTTTCTTTCACTTGCTTCCTCTCTGCCTCCCCTCAAAGTATATGCCTCAGAACTAGGCATTATCATGTCTTCCTTTCATTTGTTTGCTTTCACTCTCTGTCTTCACTGAGCTCATCATCTGACCTAACTGCAGCTCCCATAGATTTTCTGGAAAGTCCTAAATTAGCTTCTACATATTTTATTGCTTTCAGTACTGAAAAAATGGAAATTAATTATTTCTTCCGTCACTTTCTTCTCAGAGTAGCTATGGTAAATCCTAGGGTAATTTTAGATGTCTTTGTCCTTTTTTCACCAGGCAATGCTATTACCAGATAGTATAACTCTCATGCCCTAAAAAAGTATCGGACTTTTTTCTCTAATCAAAGAAAGCTGAAGATTGCCCAATTAACTGGAGAAGCCACATGACTTTAGGAGGCTGAGTTCTGTTTGTGAAAAGAAAAAATTCAGGTTACGCTTAAAGTGTAATTCTTCAGACTCTGGGTTTATTTCATATAATAAAAGCACAATCTATCCTATTTTTTTATTTTTATTTTTTAAAGATTTTATTTATTTATTCATGAGACACGGAGAGAGAGGCAGAGACACAGGCAGAGGGAGAAGCAGGCTCCATGCAGGGAGTCTGACGTGGGACTTGATCCTGGGTCTCCAGGATCACAACCCTGGGCTGAAGTCTGGGCTAAACCGCTGAGCCACCCAGGTTGCCCTATCCTATTTTAAAGCTCTTGTCCCCGTTAACTGCCCTGGTGCCCTCCAAGTTGGCCCCACATTGCAGGCTACCTTCCCTTTTGTTAACTGCTCAGGAAAGAGTTTACTATCTGGTTCTGTGATGTAAAAGCCTTAATAAATCATAGCTGTGTTATTTATAGGAAGTCCAATTTCTGGCATAATTTGTTTTTATTTTTACATGAATAAAGAATATCATAACTATCTTCTTCCTTTAGAACTGTACTACTCTATCCTCAATTTTGACTGTGAAGCCAATATGAGAGAGATCCAGTAGTAAAGTGAGGGTAAGACAAGTTCAAATGTGCCAATTTTCAAGGAAACCTTTTATAAAAACATCTGTAATGTTGAAGCTTCTCACACACTTGAAGACATTACCAGGAGAAGAGAGGCTCTTATGAGGATGATATCTTGGAAAAAGCTGTGTTTGTGAGTTTTAGATCCTTGCTCTCTGAAGGAACGTTCTGCTTATCTCCTCACTTAAGCCCTAAAAAGGAGTGCTTCACTGTGTCCATTCACAGAATGTTTGAGGTTTTCCTGCAGAAGGAGGATGCTCTGGCTTGGAGCCTGATTCCTGTCTTGGAAATCTAGGTGAGAAAATCTAATTATTTTCATGGCAGAGCTTGCTACTGTACTGAGACAGTCCTTTATTTTAAGAATTTGTCAAAGCAAAAGATGTGCGAGTACCATGCATGGACACGGTGGACCACAGTACAAAGAGCTGTCATGGGTGGTCTTGGGCCTATGGAGAGGAACTTGGAGTCTTTCCAGAAAGAGGCCAGTGGCAGGGTAGAGCTGGGTGCCCTGGGACTGAGCATGGAACCACCAGGGGCAACTCAGAAGATGATTTGCCAGCCAACTCACTCAAGAACCAGCAGGAGAAAAAACAGCAGCTGGAAATGTCTGAAGGTTGCAGGAAAACAACTTTAATCACCACCCAGGTATCCTAAGGATATGTGTTCAAGAAATGCTGCGGGTATCATACAACCATCCAGTTACATAAGAACTGTCCTGCTTCTTCCTTATTACTTTTTAACCAGGGCTGAGAGGAAAACAACAACTGGTGGACTGGGAAGTCTGAACAAGGAGAAAAGAAAAGTCAAGCACTTGAGTGAAGTAAGTCAATTGGAAAAGGACAAACGTTATATGGTCTCATTCATTTGGGGAATATAAAAAATAGTGAGAGGGAATAAAGGGGAAAGGAGAGAAAATGAGTGAAAATATCAGTGAGGGAGACAGAACATGAGAGACTCCTAGTCTGGGAAATGAACAAGGTGTGGTGGAAGGGGAGGTGGGCAGGGGTTGGGGCGAATGGGTGACGGGCACTCAGGGGGGCACTTGGCGGGATGAGCATTGGGTGTTATGCTATATGTTGGCAAATTGAACTCCAATAAAAAATATACAAAAAAAAAAAAAAAAAAAAGTCAAGCACTGCAGACCTCACCCAGAGGTAGGCCAGACTTTGGGAGAAAATGAGAATTGATGTTAAGTCAAGGTATGGTTTTGATATTCACACAGAACTAGGCATTTTAGTTTCCTAATAGAGACTATTTTCCATTGAAAATTGGTGTAGGACTATATTCCCTAAGAGTATACACTCATGGGCTGACCAAAATTGTGAGCATTTTTGTTCCTTGCTCTGTCCCCGGCACCAGAATGAGGCCCCACATATGGTGAACACTCAGGATTTGAATGTGCCCCCTGGGATTTTCATCCAGGGGTGAGGGATTATTACTCTCACCAAATACTAAAGGGGCAATGGATGGCAGAACTAAAGATGCATTTTGGCCATACTTAATGCAGCATATTATTTACTATATTTGTTTTAATTTGACACCTTTAAGTTTTTTTACAGAGCCCAAGTATTAGCTTTATAAATTCAACTGTCCAGTTCCTTTAATAATTTACACTACTTTAATAAGTCTGTATTTATCTATAATTCTTTGTTCTGGCTCTTTGTGCGCTATTAGTCCATGCTGCTCTGCTTTCATGTTTCTCAGACTCCTAGCAACATTTGATGTGGTTGATGATTTCCTTCTTTTTGGCTTCCTAGCCATCCTTCCTTCACTGAAATTTCCTTGTCTTAGTTTTCTTTGTTGGCTTTTTGGCTTCTCCCTGAACTTTCAAGTTGTTGGAGTGTCCCAGACCTCAGTCTGGATTCTCTTTTCTTCACCGTCTCATCGAGTTCCATGGCTTAAGTACTTCCTATGTTGATGTTGTTCTGATGTTTATTACTAGTTCCAACCTGTCTTCAGGGCTTCTAGACATAGATTCAATTGCTATTGTGGCCTATTGTATTGTGTAGACAATCCAAGTAGGGATTAATATGCGAGCAAAACTGATCCCTTTCCCCAGGTGTCACCACTTGAGTAAGTGACATCAAATCCCACCCACTTGTGCAAGCCCCAAATTTGGGAATCATCCTTGATTTTGCCTTTTCTCTTACACTCTCACATCCAGTTCAATAGTAAGTTCTGTTTGTTCTTTGGAAAGATAATTCTCTATGGTGTCTTGTGCTTCTAACAAGCACAAGCCCTGACTGGCTTTGTTCTGTTCTTTCTTTTCAGGGATATGTGTATAACAAAGAGACTTAGAAGACAAAGATGGTGTCTCTTTGTGGAGCAAAGAGCCAGCATATTATCCATTATGAAAGGTTCAGATTCCCTAATCTCACAGTGCCTGCCCTAATGCCACGTGGCCCACTTTGCATAGCCCATGAGAAGTGGAGCTCAGGGAATGAGAGCCAATGCTGACCCTCTGGCTGCCGCTACTGCTTTGAGTTATACGTTTTTTTTGTTTTATTTTGTTTGTTTTTTGTTTTTGTTTTTGTTTTTTGTCAGCATCAACAAAACTGTGATAAGCTAACATGTTACCTTATAAGTAGGGTCAAACCTCAGATGCTACAGTCTTTGACAGTTTTGACAATGAGATCAGAATCAGAATGGCTTTCCAAAGAGGAAGTGTAAGGGCCTTCCTTATGGGCTGAATAACAAAATTTGAGAGAAGTCCATGGGAATTGGTAGCAAACATGTTGACCAAATTCTGTGGCCAACCAGACAATAAATAGTGCTCCACATTATTCCCTATTAATGAATGAGGTGGATCTGCAGAGGGGCTAAGGGCCGAGTAACCAGAAGTGGGTTCAGATAGAGCTACTGGACCCATGCTATAATTATTGATAACTCTCCTCTATGGGTGTGGGGTAGAGTTCCTCCCTAATCTGATTCAGGGCCTGAGTGGGCAGAGTTGGACTCCCCATCACATCAAACTTGCAGAGACATGCGCCTATACGAGCATGAAAGGTGGGACCCTCAGAGAAGGCAGACACCAGGTGAATCATCTGCATTTTGGCTGATTCTCTTGAGAGGTGAGGAGGCTGGGTGCACAAACCCTTGCTAAGGAAGAACAGCAACAGATGGGCCCTGCTAAGGTTCATCCCTCACTGTAGTCTCTCATGCTAAATCCCAGGCCATTCCAAGATGACAAAGGTCTCTCAGTCTTTGCAGTAGAACCTGGCAACAAAAAAAGGAGCTTTGGTTGTCTGCAGGATTTGGATTTCTCTGAGACAGAAAAATACTCTGGAAAGCCATAGATGAAGCACTGACTGGTATTTGGGATCTTACTGACTTGGATTGGGTTTCAAATGCTGACAAAGGGGCTGCGCTCAAGAATTAGAAAGTGACACAAAGAAATCTAGATAAATTCTTGCAGTTGGCTGCAGCACCAGAACACTTCCCTAGCCGTTATGTTAAAACCAGGCAAGACTCTGAGAGATGTTATCACGATGGGGCAGCAAATGCCCTGGATTAAGATGGATCCCTTTAAAAAATCACTGCTGTGAGAGTCAAGTCTGAGTTAGCCTAAGTGCACAAACCATATGCCCCAGGCAGAAAGCTATCTGGCTCTGGCGTCTGAGTCAGGGAATTTCCAAGGTTGAAATGAAGTGACAGTAATGATGATCTTGCCATCCAGTTTAGGATTTGGGGAGTTCAGAAACACTGGACCTTTGTTCAGTTGAGCCAAGAGTAGCTGCTGCATGCTTAAAACTGACAGCAAATGTGCCTTACTTACCAGTGTGGAGTTATACTCTCGCTCCATGCTTCTCGATTCCTCCTTTATTTCCCACCCTGATTTTTAGCTGCTTTAAGGAGAAAGGTATTTATGGATAGGACCAAAATTTCCCCATAATCAAGGGTAACTGAAGTCCCATGCACACCAGACCCAATAAGCTGGGAAACTTAAGGGAGGGAAAACCTCAAATTTTTATGCTCTGTTGGTTATAGACAACCAACTCACTCACCATCCTCCCCAGACCCACTAGGGGAAAGGCAGGGCTGGACCTTTGAGGAGGCAAGTGAGGCACTTGCTTGAGATTCAGATTTTAGGGGGCATCAAAAACTCAGTAATTAAGAGAAATATTTATTGCAATATTTTTTTAAAAATAAAAATGAATGCTAAAAACCTATGATGGGGGTGCCTGGGTGGCTTAGTCAGTTAAGCATCCACCTGTTGATTGTGGCTCAGGTCAGGATCTCAGTACCCAGAGATCGAGCCCTGTGTCTGCCCAAGATTCTGTTCCTTTCCCTGCTCAGTCGTGTGCTCTCTCTCTCTCTCTCTCTCTAAAATAAATAAATAAATCTTAAAAAAAAAACCCTACAATGAACACACTACCAAGATTTTAAATAAGGACAGAATCAATAACAGGGCTGTGGTAGGACATAATCAGTTTTAAGGCAAATACTGATCCTATGTTAAGGACTGTTTATACAAGGGTCAGCTAGCCCACTTTGCATTGCCTAGTGAAAACTGGGGCTTAGGGCACCTACATAAATGCTGATACTCTGGCTACAGCAATGGCTATGAGTAATAACGTCCTTTAGCACTGAGGAGGGCACTTGATGGGATGAGCACTGGGTGTTATACTTTATGTTGGCAAATAAAACTTCAATAAAAAAAATAAAGTCCTTTGTCTCTGAATTAGGAATTTTGTGTCTTCAGCCAGTGTCCCTTAAACTGTGACAGTCTAATCTGTTATATTGCAAGATGGGTAAAAACCCTTGACAGTTCTTCAGGTTCCACCTCCATTGTTAATATTCTACCCATGTGACTGGAACACCTACCACAGCCACCTAACCTGTCTCTCCACTTCTGCTTTTACCTTTAAATCAGTGTCTTTAGCAACTTGATTTTTTTCACCTAGAATGTGAGATCATTAAACTTCTCTGCTTAAAATCTTTTCAATGGAAAAGAATTTCCTTATAGAGCAAAATCTATTTTTTTTTTGCTATGACCTATAAAGTCCTACGTGATTTAGCTTCCCTGCCCACCTTGCATATAAAATCAGTCTCCATCTACTCGTTAAACTACAACCATATATATACTTTTCTTTTTCTAAGACTTTTTTTTTTTGCCTAGGGGTGTTCATACTTGCTTCTTTTGACTGGTGCATAGAAGTCCCATTGCTAGCTCCTTCCTATCCTTCAGCAGAGAATTATGAAGCAGACACCAGTAGGGGTGGCAGACATGTTTTGAAAGAATTTGAGACTTGATGCTTGATGTATTTTTTTTAAGTCTTTGAAATGGTCAACATGGGAAAATTTGGAATTTCTTTGTAAGTATTTGAACCTCATTCAAATTCTAATCACCTCCAGTCTCTGCCTACTGTGGGTAAAGTGCTTCACCTGTGCCATGCCCTATAAAATCCATCATCCTGATACTCAGAGTATGATGCTTTGTCTAGCAGCATCTCATCACCAGAAACCCAGAATCTGGGGCCCCCTCTTTTCTTACTAGATCATAATCTCTATTTTAGCAAGGTACCCAGGTAAGCTGTATGCACACTAAAGTTTGAGAAGCACTGCAGTGGCATCACCCCATTTTCCTTCCATCACAGCATTTAAACCACTGCATAAATTACCCTTTATTTTCATCTGTTCATTATTTCCTCTCCATCTCTATTCTCTCCTTGCTCCCAGTAGTCTCTAAATTATAAAAGAGGGGGAGGTGTGTCTGTGTTGATAGCTATATCTCCGAGGCCCAAATAAATACTCAAATATTTTTAGAAGACGTGAATGAACACAACAGTCAGTAATTACTATTAATTCCTTTATGGATAACTTTCCATCCAAACATGACCCAGTTTTTATTTATACCATTTAAACTGTGATTGGATCCCTGATGATTCAGTGTTTGATTCTTATACTATCTTGTGATACAGAAAGAGGCAGCCTAAATATTTCTCAAAAATCTTTGAATTTTTGGATTCTCACTCAAGTTTTTGCTTGCTGGGTCTTGGATGCTTATAATAGCTTCAATTAGTGTTGCTTGTTCTTGGCTCCATTCTTTCAAACCCATCTTCCATAGTAGGGGTAGATATGGTGTAATATGAAAGGCATGGATTTCCATCTGAAAAGCTTGTCCTACTCTTTCTTAACTGTGCCACCTGGGAAGTTAATTATCCTCCCAGTTTGTTTACTCGTCTTTCCAAGGGATACTAACATTTGCCTTTCAAGGTGCTAATGAGTATAACTTAACTCACATATGCAAAGTATCTTGCATAAGGTTGAGACTTGATCTTTAAGAGTTAGTTCCTTTCCTTCCCTCCTACTTTTCATCATGTCACTTCTTGCCTTAGCCCAACAACCAACCAAAAGAAAATAAAAATTTAAAAATCGCAAGACCTCAGAGCCCTTACTCATTATTTAAACAAATTATTTAAATTCATTATTTAAATTAATTCCTCCACTTGTTAAAATCTGACCAAGTAGCCAATTCCTGTTAGTTTCTCACTAGACCCCTCCCTGCAATCCAGGATTACCATGTTCTTGGTTCATTCCTGTCTTGCCTCAAGAATCCTTTAAGCTCTGTAACTTTACTTTACCACCAAAGTACAGTGTAAAATACCCCCTCTTGAGGGAGTATTCCTGGAAAGACCATTCTTATTGATCCAACTCTTCTTTCAAACCAGTAGGTATTTAAGAGCTTGTATCACCAATTTAAGCTCTTCTGTGTTAATCTTGAATTCTTTCATGCTTGTTAATTTTTTCCCCATCTGGGATGTAAGCTTTTTGAAGACTAGAATAGTGCTTTATATTTATTTAAAATTCACAATGGGTGGCAAAGTACTGAGTCATATACCTTGTTGACTGTTTGATGGCCAAATTCTTGCTAGCTGCCATTTAATGGTTGGGTGCTTTTCTAATGCTGCTCATTCTCTCTGAACCACCTGGTCTCCCTCTGGGAAATTTTAAATCTTACTCTTGTTCTGGAACTTCTAGAATAGTGGCCTCAAATTCAAATGTGTATAGGGTTATGCATATGCATAAGTGAAAGGAGCCAATTATAAGCATTCAGGGATTGGAAGTTGTGCACTCTGTCTAGAGGCATAAACACAAAGGCCCGGCTCAATGTTGCATGCAGGAACTTGGATCCGTATGTTTTACGTTATTAAGAGAAACTAAGAATCTAGATATTTCTGTAAAATTCCTCAATTTTCTCATTTTGACAAATAATTCAAAGAATTTCAAAACAATGCAGGCCAAACTAAAGACATCTGTGAAATAATAAGAGCATGTGATTCATTAGAGCAGTGGTTTTCAGTCTTGGCTGCAAATTAGTCACTCTGGGAGCTTTGAAAAATCAAGATGTCCAGGATACAGCCCAGGCCAGTTAAGTGAGAAGCCTTGGAGCTGTGCTCCAGGTACCAATATTTTTTTTCAAAGCTACCTACTTGATTCAATGCAAGGTCAATTTGGAAACCAATGTGTTGGAGGCTCCATTCTACCTTCTCATTTCTTTTGCAAATTTGGGATTGGCATTATTTGCAAGGAGTAAGGCCCTGAATGATTTGAGTGTGATTGGGTACCTTAATTAGCATGGACCTGAAAACACTTGTAACCTCTGCCCTGTTTGCCTTATGCCATGTGGTGAAACTTCTGGTATCTTCTGCTAATTCTCCTGAGTCAGTTGATTTCCTATATTGCTATCATGTGAAAGGAAAAAACTTTTTTTTGTCTTTTAGAAGCAAATACTAATTCATTCAATAAAATTAAAATTTCATAATGCTATTTGTTTATTCTCAGTAGTATTTGCTACTCTATTTTCTTAGTAAGCTTTTTGGAGAATGAATAGTTTCAAATCATGTATCTGGGGTTAAATAATTAATATTGTAACTGGTTCACAGTCCTCATACCCTAAATCATGTCTGCTGAAGAAGCTTCCTAAGAATTTAAAATGAATCCTTCCAGATCTATAGGAACAGATGCCTATGTATAGAGACAGGATGGAGATGGCAGCATTAAAATACATTAGCTCTAGCTGTCCATTTTAATGCCCACACTCTCACAGATCCAACTCCCCTGTGGCTTATAAAATGACCTTTGATTTTGCGGATTTAGTTCTGATATTTTCTCTGACACATTTCCAAAAATTTTTTACAGGTGGTTGTAGCATGCCTGACCATTACTAGGACCCTGAAATTAAGCTCTTTATTTTCCTTGCTCTTCCTTTAGTTTAATCTGTAGTTTGTTACACAGTTGCAAATCATTTAAAAGAGAAGAAAAACACTGAATTTTGCTAGTCTCTTGATGACATATTTTAAATAGCTTTGTCTTCTTTTTGAGCTGCAATATTCAAGATTTTGGTAATATAGGAATTGTTGGTGAACAGAAGATGTGGGGATTGTTACAGCCTACAGAAGCATTTTATTTGTGAAATTATGGTATAAGAAGGAAACATGATGCCTCTGGAAAACTTTATGACAACTTAAGAAATATGGAGAATAAAACCAGTGGCCTCAAGAGAAAAAAATTCTTATATTCATTCCTTGAAAGATACTAATATCAGAAATACAAATACAAAAGTAACTAATGGATGGCTTCAGCAATTTGAGAAATTATGATAGAATGATGAACTGTTTCTTTCAGAATCGACGGTAATTATATTGATGCCCGGAAATTTGACCTATGCATTACTAAAGACTTTATGAATAATGACTTAATTAGATTAGATATATACAGTAATATTTTTAACTAGTTCAAGGAGATATATATATATATATATATATATATATATATATATATATATAATCTCTACAGCACATATCTACAGGAACTAAAATTATAGAACAAGTATAACAAATTAACATTATGTTTTAGTCGTTTTAGAGAAGCAATGATGCTTATTTGAAGCTTGAGTGAAAGTGTTTAGATCTGGAATTGGCTTACTGTTGCAAGTCTCTTTTTTCTTTTTTAAGATTTTATTTATTCATGAGAGGCACAGAGAGAGAGAGAAGGAGAGAGAGAGAGAGAGAGAGGCTCCATGCAGGGAGCCTGACGCGGGACTCGATCCCGGGACTCGATCCCGGGACTTCAGGATCATGCCCCAGGCCGAAGACAGGCATTAAACCGCTGAGCCACCCAGGGATCCCCCTGTTGCAAGTCTCGTAATTTACAGATTAATCTGTGCCAGACAGGTCCTCTTGTATCTTATTTGAAGTATTGTCACCAGGTTCTTAGTGGTTTAATTCTTATCCTCTGGTGAGTCACTTTCTAAATTTAATTAAAAGTTTTAGGTGGGTGCATGTGCTACATTTTTCTCCTACTAGATTATAAGTTGCTTGATTGACTGTATCATTTACATTTATTTTCCTTTCTCTGCCTAGCACAATGCTTTGCACATAGTATTCACTAATTAAATGCCTTTAAAACATATCAAATTAATTTCCATATATATAAGATGGTGGTTCATCATGGCATTTATAATTACCAATGTAATAACTGAGATAGAATAAATCTATTTTAAATCCTACATAACAAAGTATTGGTAGGATAAGGGAAGGAGGACTTACTCTGTAATCACTTGATGTCACATAAAATATAGGGAGGAAGGCCAGCCAGATGATGCATGTGGTGTACATGGTAAAACCAATGAACTTGGCTTCGTTGAAGTTCTCCGGGCACTTCCGAGTTTTGAAGGCATACACAGTGCATAAGATCACCAGGACCACGTCGTAGGTAAGTGAGATCAACATGCTGGAATCTCTGACGTTGCATTTTAAGATGACTGTTTCCCGCTTCTCCAGAAGGGTGTACCGCCTGGTGCCTGGAGCCTCCAGAATCAGCCACACAGACACCACCACAATTTGCACCAGTATCAGACCCAGGCAGATGAAAACCTGAGAACTCGGGCTGATGAATTTTGGCCTCTGAGCGCCATTCTTTACGCCATCAAAGATGCGGGCGATGCAGTTTGTCTTGGTCAGCAGCGCTGAGTAACAGACAGCAAAGGAGGTACCCAGCCCTAGTCGGCGCAATGCACAGATGACTGGTGATGGCTTCGCAATGAAGAAGAATGTCATGCAATAGGACAGACCAACTCCAAACAACAAGATGTAGCAGAGCTCCCGGCCTGATGCTTTGACCAAGGGTGTGTTGTTGTGCTTGATAAAAACAGTCACAACTATGCATGTACACATAAAACCCAGGCAGGCAATGGTTACTGGACCAATGGCCCAGGCATCTTCCCACTTGATGTAGTCCTCGGGAAGATTAAAGCAGCCAGATAGGTCTGCAGTAGGCCATTGCCCAAGGCCGCAATCCATACAGGTAAACTCATCAGCCAGGTATTCGTAGGGCTCACAGGGGATACAGATCCAGCAGCAGACATCCCCTGGTTGCATGTTCTTCATTTCATTGGGGGCACAGGGGTCACTGCACTGGGAAGTGGGGATTGAGTTCCGGGACCAGTGGATGGAGTCAACATCCAGTGATAAGGTTTCTGCCCAGTGACCAACCTTCAGGTAGGAGTACTTGCCACCCACATACTGGAAATTGAACACGTTGTATCGTCCCATTCCATCTCCAAAAGTGTCAAACTTGACAATGCTATCGGCACCTTTATTTGGGTTGAATGGAGCTGTGACATGTAAAGTGAAAGGGAAAAAAAAGAACACTGTTTAGGTATTTTAGGTGCGATCAATTACTTTATGTCATACTCTTAGCAAAACTGAAAAAAACAGAAAACAGGGATTCCAAGGCTGAGATAACTTACAACCACTGAGTATACATATTAAAAGCTACTAAAGTACACATGTATTTATAAATTCATTCACTTAACATTTCTGAGTACCTCCTGTGTGCCAAGTGCTAGCACAATACAGCACCTGCCTTCAACGAAGCTTAGTATGTAACACGGGAACTGGCAGACGTGTAGTCATATATTCTCTGTGGGAAGTATTCATTCCCTTAAAGATTTCACAATAGGTATTGGGCAAAACTTTGCATCTCATCCCTATTACACATTCATGGTGTATAGATACCAAAATGTTAAATGTTTTCATGAAAATATAAAATAGGAAAAATTTTTCTCTTTCAAAATGAAAAAAATTTTCATTACATATATGTGGTATGCTTCTTTTTTAAACCATTTTTAAAACTGAAGTATAATTGACATATGTTTTATTAATTTCAGGTGTGCAACATAATGGTTCAGCAATTTTATACATTACTCAGTGTCCACCACAATAAGTATAGTCATCATCTGTCACCATATGTTATTGCAATATCATTGACTGTATTCCCTATGCCATACTTTACATCTCCATGAACTAGCCATTTTATAATGGAAGTCTGTACTTCGTAATCCCATTCTGTACCTTTAATCCCCATCCCCTCACTCACCACCTCTCTGCAACCACCATTTTGTTCTCTGTTCTCTATTTTTTGTTCTCTTGTTCTCTATTTAAAAGAGTTTGGTTTTTGTTTTTATTTGTTTTGGTTTTTTAGATTCCATATATAAGTGAAATCATATGGTATTTGTCTTTCTCTTTCTGACTTATTTCACTTAGCATAATACTTCTGAGGTCCATCCATGTTGTTGCAAATGGCAAAATCTCATTTCTTTTTTTACAGCTGAGTATATTCCATTGTATATGTCTATAGCACATCTTCCTTATCCATTCATCTCTCCGTGGACACTTGGGTTGCTTCCATATATAGACTACTATAAATAATTCTGCAGTAAACATAGGAGTTAATATGTCTTTTTTGAGTTAGTGATTTTGTTTCTCTGGGTAAATATCCAAGTAGTGGAATTAGTGGATCATATAGTGTATCTATTTGTAATTTTTGAGGAACTTCCATAATGTTTTCCACAGTGGCAGCATATGTTATGCCTTTAAACAGTTCAGATGATTCAGAAGGGAAAAAATGGAAGCCCACTTATAATCCTTTAACCCTAATCTTTTCATGTCTTGGGGTATATTCATACTTTCTATAGCATGCTTCTATTCACATAAACAAACACATGTGACCTGGTTATCTTGAAGGCACCAACAGTATATAGAAGTTATGTGACAATGAATTAAAGTTTGTTTCTGACTGTACAGTGTCAGGAACCCTATCTCTGTCTCACAGTTTGCTGTGAAGATTCAAGAGCAGCAGCTCTCCAAGCATCTGTGTTTCCTCTCTTCCAGCTGTTTGTTTCTCTTGCCAATGTCTGCTGCCACTTTGATCACCCATTTTTATGCTACTTGCTTCAGTCTACTGTGTGCTTACTATTTCACACTGTCAATCTTTATGCTTTCATTGGATGTAGAAGAAGAATGTTGCTAATATCTACTGATGCATACACAGACTCTACAAGTCTGTGTTGGTAAACAGACCCAAAATTGTTCAATGGCTCAAACACAATGTAAGTTTCCTTCTCCTTCATGAGGCCATCTAAGGTCTGGGTTTGTGGTGTCTGTCTTCACATGGGGCTTTGGGAACCCAAGTTCCTTCTGTCTTGAGGCTGTGCCAATTTATAGGGTCTCCTCATCCATATCCATCCAGCGGAAAGAGAGAATGTGAAGGTGTACCTGCTTCCTAGAAGGGTAAGTCTGGAAGTGTCACATGTTTCCATTCGCGTCTCGTTCAGTAGAAATTAGTTCCAGGGCCACACCCAATGTCAAGAGGGGCCAAGAAATGTAGCTTAACTAATGTGCCCAGCTACAACCCTACTGCAGAATGAGAAAATGGAATTAGAGGGCATGTGTTCTTACCCTGCAGGTATTTTCTATCTTTGCTGCCTTCTCCCTGAACTCCCTTCCACCTTCTCTGGGGCTCATGTTGTTCCAGCCAGTGGGAAAACAAACAAGATGCTTTATGACAGAGAAGAGTCCCTCATTGAGTTACTTGGATCCTTGGTGAAAGAAAACTTCACAACTTACCAAGTAGCCCTCTCCTGCTTTAGACTCTTAGGTGCCCCTGGAGGCCTGGGTTGGGTGGTTTTACAATCATGTTTCAGACCACATATGAGGTCTGTTAGCAAGTATAGTCCAATATGTCAAATTTAGTCCTCACTTACAATTTATTTCTCAATGATTTTATTATCTCACTTGCAATTCAACTGTTTTGGTTTTTGGTGGGGGTTTTGTTTGCTTGGTTTTAGGTTTCAGGTTTTTTGTTTTTGTTTTTTTGCATTTCAACTTTACTAACTAATCTTTGTCTAGCTTTCTGCCACATTCCACAACCCCATCACAAATGTCTGTGTGTGTCTGTATTCTAGTTGTGGAATGGCTTTGTGCTCATAGTGAGGCAGTAGATGAAGGCACAGTTTGGGATAGATGGTTTATATGTGATTCTCATCTCTGTCTTTTAATAGTTGTATGTCTTTAGCCAAATTAACCTTTCTGATTTTGTTTTTCAATCTGCATATTATAAATAAAAATTATTAAAATGATCATTTTTCCACTTGGTTTTAGCACTTGCCAGATATAAAACTGTATTATAATTAACTCTATGTTATTTGTTTTTTCTCTTGATCTCTTTCCACAGTGGTACAATCTTTTTCCATTGATATAGCTTTAGACTATGCTTTAATATCTGTTGGGACAAGTGAAAATAGGAGTTGAAACACTTATTACCATATTTTTAGGAGTAGGAATCAGTATCAGAATTCTTATATTACATAAAACTAACCCTGTTTAGGCTGTGCTTATAAAAATTCACTAAATTTTTAGGGATTCCTTTCACATGTTACTTTCTATAGCATAATAGAGAATACCTATTATGTATCATGTGACTTCACAAATAAGTGAAATGTTGAATATTTTAACATATTTCACATCAAGTTTAACAACCTCAGATGTGTTATTCAGTTGTTTACTCTTAACTATGCAATGAATCTCCACCAATGGTCAGTTGAAGTTAGACTATTCTGGAAAAGATTTGTAAAAGGAATATGTTTTACATTCTTAATTTAAATTAATCATTTTCACAAATATTTTTAAGTTTCTTAAACTAATATATTCAATAGATGATAAAAATGATTGCCTTGTGTATTCTGAGCTGGAAAGGGTTACTGATAAGACTACTGGCCTGTGAGCTAACAGTATAAACACTAGAGATATAAAACATTCCTTTTACAAATCTTTTCTGGAAATGATCTAATATCTCAACTGCATATCGGGGGAGACTGTTTGCTGAGGTGATGTTAACAGAATTAATAACACATCTGAGATTCTTGCATTTGATATAAAATGTGTTAAAATATTCAAGATTTCACTTATTTGTGATACATGAAAGGAGTCTCTAAAATTTTTAATGATTTGTTAAGCATAAAGAAACTGAGTTTGATGTTAACATAAGAATTCTGATAGTGACTACTCCTGAGACTATAGTAGTAATGTTTCAATTCTCATGTTTTTTCTTAATTGTTGGAAAATGTTGACCATTAATACATTTTTAAAAGATTGTAAATAAGGACTTCAGCTCCTGCTTTTACAGAATGTTGCTGATTATTTTTCATGAGGCTATTTTAAAGCAGAGGGGCAGAATATATTTAGACTTTCATCAGGTTTTTCCTTCCTACCTTTTTATTTTGAAAAATTTCAAACCTATAGAAATGGTAAAAGAAAAGTTTGATGGATACCACAGTCCTGGGATGACCTAGAATTAACTAGTAATTAATATTTTGTCATATTTGTTTTATTGGTCTCTTTTTTACAAATATACTTACTATTAAAATTATGAAAAAATAAAATAGCTATTCTGAAGTTGTTTATAGAGCAGGAGCTGGCAAACTGTAGCCCATGGGCTAAATTCTGCTGCTTACCTATTTTGTAAATAAAGTTTTATTAGAACATAACCATGCTCGTTTTTTAACATATTATCTATGGCTGCTTTCCCACTACACCAGCAGAGATGAGCTATTTCACTAGAGATTGTATGGCCCCCAAATATTTACTATATGATACATTCCATCAAAGCCACATAAACTTTTTTTTTTAAGTTTTTTAATTTATTTATTCATGAGAGGCACATAGAGAGAGGCAGAGACATAGGCAGAGGGAAAAGCAGGCTCCTTATAGGGAGCCAATGTGGGACTTTATCCTCAGACCAGGGATCAGGCCCTGAGCCAAAGGCAGATGCTCAACTACTTACTGAACCACCCAGGCGTCCCAAAACCACATAAACTTTTTTCCATAAAAGGTTGGCACATTCTACCTCAAAATATACAGAGCAAAACGAACCCATACTCAGCATTGGGAGCACAGAATTTGGTAGTAAAATTAAATATTTGTGTATCTGTTACCCAGAAATCACATTCTTACACATGTACCCTAGAGAAATTCTTGCACATGTGTACCAGAAACATGTAGATGAATGTTACTAGCACTGTGTATAAGAAAAACACAAGTAGAAACAACTTCAATTTCCAACAACCCCCCAAAAATATTTTGTGTATTATTCACAATATCTATTGTGAATATTGTTGTGAAATAAAACTAACAACAGCTATGGAAAAGAAGATGGATGTATTTTAGAAACATTGTGTGAGAAGACTATATGATTCTACTTTCATAAACTTCTGAGATGAACAAAACTAAGCCTACCATTTGGGGATGCATACAGAAGTGATAAACTTTTAAGAAAAAGCAAAAGAATGGTAAGAATGAGAGATTCAGGATAATACATATTGAGTGAGAAGGAGCTATGGAGAAGGATGGCCTGGGAAGAGCACAGAGGTGGTTACCAATTTGTAATCTTCTGTTTCTTGTCCAGATGAAGTGTTTCTCATGAATGATTATTTTATTGTTGTACTTCATAAGTTAAACTAAGTATATTCTTTGTATGATTTAGCATTTCATAATAAAAATATTTAAAAATTAAAATGTGAGAATATACTATTCCAGACACAAATAAAGTGTATTAATTAATCTTGTCATTCTAGGGGACTAATTTTGCAAGTATTTATGTCTCCTGATTATCACATTTAGGGACTGAGTATTTAGTTATAGTCAGCTGCTCCTGTTTATGTAACGACTTACTAGATTTGCTAAGACATATTAGAATATATAAATAACTTACATATACAAATTAGAATCAGGAAAAAAAAAACCACTGCATTTAAATGGCATCCATTTAAAAAACTCGGTACATTTAACAAAATATGTGAAGGTGCAACTCACCTGAGATCCATTTTGGATCTAACCTCAAGAACTGTTAGATAATAAATTTATGTTGCTTTAAGTGACTATATTTGTGGTCATTTGTTCCAAAGGCAGTAAAAACTAATACACTCATTAATACTATTTTGCATTTGTACACGTATTCTATTACAGAGGCTCTAGAGAAGCCTCACTACACTGCTGGTGAGTAGGTAAATTGGTGTCCCTCCAATGGAGGGAAACTTGACATAGATTTTCAAAATTATGAATGCATGTAACTTCTGACTCATCATCTCCAATTTCTGGAATGTATCCTACAGACATACCTGCATATGTGTCAGATGATGTTTTCACAATGTGTTTATTTCAGAATTGTTTACAACAGAAGAATACTGGAAATTGTCAATAATTTAAAATTAAATACTATATAGCTATGAAAAGAAACAAGGAATCATTCTGTGTGCCACATGTTATGGAAATATAAAAAATTTTTAAATGACAACATTAGATTTAAAAAAGCAGCACACATAAATGATGACATTTAATATGCTTTTATTTAGATGGAAAAATAGAAGATTTTATTCTTTTTTTTAAACTACGTGCATAGAGGAACATCAGAAGGATACTTAAGAAAGTGGTTACCAATGGGCAAGAAATTGGAAAAGTGCAAGTGCATGACAAAGATGGGACGGAAATTTTTATTCAATTCTTTCATATACTTTTTGCATTTTGAGGCATATGAATGTGTTACATATCCAAAATATAATCGAAAAAGGAAAACATAAGTTAACAATCAGTTTTACATTTGAGTAAACTTCTAACCTGAGAGAGACTGAGACAGCCAGAAAAAAGAAACCTTGGGAGTACACAGAAACAGCACAAGTAGCAAGAGGCAAATGCTATAAAGTACTAACATGCTTGGAGAGACAAAGAGAAGGCACTGCATCCATGAGTTAGGTGCAGTATATTCTTAAAAAGGAACCATCAGAGAACAGGCATGAGATTCTGGAAAAAAAATAGCGGAACTAGAAATTCAACATAAGGATGGAAAGATATATTTGAGAAAACTCAAAGTTTGACAAAAATGCTGAGAAGGAAAGCAGAAAAGCAGGAAAGCTAGAGAATACTCGGTGGGATTTCAACAATCAACGAGAGTTCCAGAAAGAGAAAGAGAAAATAGATGGAGGACATTATCACAAGAGTCAAAGCGAATGACTATGGAGAATGGATATGGCTGGAAAAAGAGAGAAGCAAGAATTATTCTTTCTCATAAGCTAGTTGAATTCATGTAAGAATTATGTACATGTTTTTTTTTTTAATAAACTATAAAGTTAAGAAAGCATGAAGAATAATGGAGCAAGGTCAGGTACAACAGCTTGCAAAATAACTTACGGAAATGATATTCTGTAAATATTGTAACAAGAGCTTGATAAGAGGATGGTGAACAAATAGTACTTTTGGTGAATTTTTGTTTTTTAATACCAGTTTACCTTTCACTAGATTTGTTTTGGTAAACAGGTAGCAAAGTATGGTCTAGTGTCTAAATCACTTGAATACATAAAATACATGAAAGTGCTTCAAATAAATGTATTATGAATTCTAAACAAAGAGCCACTGTCAGTGGAAGTGTCCTGAGCGTTAGTTTGGAATAAAGGGTTGTAGTGTCTATACGCCAGTGACAAAGACTGAAAGGGAAATGTAGAAGAAAAAGAACCATGTCTGTCAGATATTCCACCAGAGAGAATAATTCTGTTTCTGAGGTTATTCTGAACATGACTGGCCTGGGTAGTGTGTGGGCAGGTAGGAAAAGCAGGCTCTTTCTCAGGTGCGGCTGGAGTCACTTCAATGACTGAGCAGCTGGAAGCTCTAGGGTATTGATCTCATTGCTTTCCCGACACATTCATAGTTGCCTCTAAGTCAAATGGCTCACCTGGGAAATAAAATCCAGCGAACCAGAATCATGGAGATCAGTTGTACGGTTCTTTGGAGTGAGGAGACTCTTGGGAGTTTTCTATTTCTAGAGTTGAATCTCACCAAGGGAGCAAACATCATTAGAAATCCGTTCGTTGTTGCAAGAGCATGAAAGAACCCAAATGAGAGGAGGGAAAAAGAGCTGGAAGGATGGCAGGATCCTTTTTCAGAAAGATTTATAACTTCCAAAGTCTAATTTCAAGTCCTTTCACTATCTCAATCCTCAAAATCAGTTCCCAACTTTTCAGAAGGAGCCTGACGTGGCCTGAAGTCTGGAGAATGTCTTCTCAGTTCAGTTATGATCCAATTAGTTCTGACCCCAGTTTTTAATGGATTTATTTGAGAAGCTTAGTGCCAAGGTGACCAGCTCTCCTAAGGCCCATTTGGTAGAGAGGAGGCAAGCCCATGCCTTAAAAATATCATAGGTCAATGGCGGGAGACAATTAAATCCGTTCTTTATTTTTTTCTCTCAGACAGAAGTCCAATTAAGGTAAGACAATAATGTGGCTCTAACAGGCTTCCAGTAATGTACTGCCACGGCCTGCGTTCACATTCATAAATACTAACAGAGATTACAAGAGCTACTAACAGCAGCATGGCTCCGATCTTACATTTTACAGCCAGGCAATCACTGAGGTTTCGGTGAACAACTTGATGAACTGGAATAAACACATAAGTGAGAAGGCAGAAAATGGCATCTCTCTTGAAAGACCTTGTTGGAGGTCAAGAAGTAATGAAATAAAAATTCTTTGGCTAAGAGCAAACAATCGTTTACAAACATCATGCCGCAGGAAGGTAGCGAGGCCTAAGAGGGAATCCAAGGGGCTCTCAGTAATGAATTTGCCTAGCAATTAGGAACAAATTGCAGATGCATTTCTCATGATTATTTATCAACAGAACCTTGCTGCTGGGGCAAAGCACCACCTAGATGTCTAAGGTGATCAGTGTCACATATGAAAAGTACTTAGTAGGTACTTATAGTACACAGTGCACAGTGAAAGTGAGTGTCCAAGAAAAACTACTGAAAGAGCATCGTTTTTGTTTTTGTTTTTGTTTTTGTTTTTTTGGTGGTGGGTATTAGGACTTTTGAAAAGGACTCTTACGTTCTCCTGAAAAGTTAGTATGGCTAATGCGTCTAATGCTTTATTACATTTTAGCCTTGTTTCCCTACCTCTGTTCCATGTATTATTGCTGAAGTTTTCAGCCCTTAAGACAGCTCAGCAAAGACCAATCTACTCTTACACTAAGAACAAAGAGTGGGGAGTGAAGTCATAATGAATGAAAATCAGTGAGATTTGAATCCCTTTCTCTCCCAATTCAGAGATCAGGCTCAGTGTTGGCCTTTGCTTATTTGGTTTATTTCAGCTGGAAATCTCACAGTGGTCACTGAATCTTTGGTTTGGGATCCTCTTAAATGTGAGCTAGGGCTGTTACCCATTGTTTTCTAGTCCCCTTCCATCCATTCCTGCCTTCCTAATACATGATCTGCTGCTTTTCTCACCAACCATGTGACTTTCTAAAACTTTTTAGACTTTCTAAAACTTTTAATTGAACTGTATATAGAGAAAAACTGCAAAAATAAGTGAATCATGGCAATGTGAACATATATAAGTAATATCACACTCTTAAGAAATAGAGCATTACCAGTCTTTTCATTCCTATTCCTTCTCCCCAAAGGTTGCCACCATTGTACCTTTGAGTACAAAAACACATCAATGTCTTTGCCATACCAGAGACCTAAACATCAAATTAGGGAAATGGGCCTTTGTGCTTTTATTTTGATGGCTTACTATATTACTTTGCCAGCCAGGTTAAAAACCACGTGTCCAGGTTCCCAGTTAGGGGTGATTTTGCCCTCAGAAAATATTTGGCAATGTCTGGAGACACTTTTCGTTATCATGACTCAGGGCTGGGGCTGCTGCTGGCCCCAGAAGGCAGAGGCTTTGGGTGGAGCTAATTAGTCTACAGTGTACAGGACACCTGCATGACCAAAAGTTATCCAGTCATAAATGTCAACACTACCAAGATTGAGAAATACTCAAGGGTAATATTTTTGGATTTCTAGAGATAATCTGATAATGTGTAGCTTCTTTATAAATTGAAAATCCCCATGCCAGGTTGATTCTTTATGGTGTTACGATACTGAGTTCACTTTCACCTGAATTTTTTTTTTTTTCTTCTCCCTACAGACAGTTCCAGCTTACATGCTCCCTTCAATTCTCTTTCAGAGTCCTATTCTTTTCACATAGAATGATAGCTGGACTGAACCTGTTGCCATGTTATCCCCACCTCTACCATAGACCCCATTTCATATGGATCTCTATGGTTTTCCTTTTATGCCCTTTGAAAAACTAGTCAATCCATCTGGATGTCTCCTGGCTGTCAATCCCCTCCTAGGAAAGAAGCCATTTCTTGCATATAAATGGGGGCGGGGGGTAGGTGTCACTACCTTTTTGGAGCAGACTCACAACAAGAATAGGTGTTAGTAGAGAAAACTAAGTAGGGTCTCTACGGGATTTTTTTCCCCCCTATTTAATGTGATGTCCTCAGTGCAAACCAAAGCACCTGAGAACCCCAGGACTTTGCAACACTCATCAGAGGTTTTCAATTTTGTGAAAAGAAATTGTGAATTCTGAGGACAGATTTAATCTGTCCTCATGTTTTTTAATGTGACTACATCAAGTAGTAGAGCATAGATTTCTTAAAACAAGAAAAAATAAACAGGAAAAAAAAAAGGCCTGCCCCCAAAGTTGGATAGAAGTACATATCCACCCATGACTTTTAAAAAGAGAAGGCATCTGTTCCCTGTTGTTTTGCCCTGCATCACTCCTCCTCTGCAATGCCACAGATCTGAATGCAGTAGAATTCAGTGCAATGTGATAGGGACAGAGGGTGAAAATGGGTGAGAAAATCCCATTCAGAGAAGTTCTAGTAAGTCAGCAGTACCAACTATAAAAATAAGTCTGCTTGAAAAATGGTAGCAGAGCTAATATTCTGAAGAACATAGTCACAGTAAGAATGCTTAATAAAATGAACTTTCCATTTTAAGCAAACAATATACCACTCTATATAAAACCCAGGATAGCAGAAATTTTATTCTTCAAGAATGAACTTTCCAAAGATAAGCTCAGAAACTTAGCACAAGGTAACTGAAGTATCTGTGGGGGAAGCAAATTAATTTCTATTCTCCTGCTTTATGCATGCACGGACATGTGTTTGAATTTCTGTGTTGTATCTATCATGTAAAGAGAATACAAGGGAAAATAAATGACTTCTCCTCCCAGCATGCCAACTCTATAGTTGGCCTGTCATGTGTTCCCTAAGCCACTGTAGCATAGCATATATAGCCTGGTCTGTTTTTCACAGACAGGGGCTGAATTTTTGAACTACAAGATTTTAAATGAGCTTGTCAGATCATCAAGCACATCTATATACTGTTAACAAAATTCCAAACTCACATCTTCCTGAAAGGGTTCTGGTTCCACTGGAAATAATTAAGGTGGCAAATTTGAAAGTAGTAACTTAAAATTTTTCTCTTCAATTTGTGCCATAATTTCTATTTTGAATTATTGTAAAAATAAGGATGCTAAAGGTATCATAAACCTGGTTATTTTGTTCCTTCCTAGAAAATATTCCTAGAGAATGACCAACCTCAGAAATCATTTTAGCTCATACAAATCTTATTGCCATTTCTCCAATTACATTAAATTCATAAGGTAGATAAAATTAACTGGGTGATAGATAAACATAGCCCTTTAAACATAGCAATCACATATATATCAGATATAACTATATGTAATACATACTTATATAACATATAGATATGTTTATTATATATCTTAATATATTATATATAACATATATAATTGTTATGCTTAAGGGATGTATTAGTATTCTATCACCAACTTTATTATACAATCATATATATATATTTCTTGCTTAAATTCCGAAATTTCCCATATGGTATTTTTTACCAGAAAATCAGGAGATAGGGCATCATTAACATTCAGAACTTTACCCAAAGTCATCCTCGAAATCGCTGGAGAAAATTATGGTGTTTTCATATCAGCATCCAAGCAGGTGTGCAACATGAAGTAGACAAAAGAACGTTGGGGATCTTCTACTTCCTCTTTCTCTTCCTTTTTTTTTCCAGCATACCTTCTTGTTCCCCAATACCCAAGCTTCCCATGTAGCCCTAAGCAAAACCAATCCCCAACAAATTCCAGAAACTGGATACTGATTGATCATTGCTTTTATCCCAATTCTGGTTCTCCATACAATATGCACAATATGAACAGCGCCTCCAGTGATGTCTGGAGCGCTATATAATAGGAAGCCATTATTATTCCTGTGGACTGTTGTAATAGCCTCCTAGCTGATTTTCTGTACCTGGTCTCTTCCTCTTTGTTTTCCTGATTCTTCTTAAAATGTCCTTAAGGCACCACAACCACCAGTGACCTGTCACCCCACTGTGTGGAGCCCTCAATGCCCTTCCTGTTGCATCTAGCAAAACTGACTGAATTTTTGTTGTTGTTGTTCTTTTTAGGATGAAAATAAATGTTCTAAGAAAAAAAAAATCTGTGATCAAATAAACTGGATTAACAAAGCTAACCAGGTTTCATTCCTGAATGTAGCGTTTAGCTCTTAGAGCATCTAATTTGTGAATCTGCTTTGAGAATCATCCAGAAATTGATTAGCTGTATAGGCTTTCCCTAAGTTTTGGACTACCACATCTTAGTTGAATGTGCTTACTAAAGGAGTCTACCCTCTTGGGTACTGGTGTGTCTTGGAACCATACCCAACAGAACTGAGCTTCACCGAGGACTCCCGGGTCCTGCACAATCGGGTCCACCCCACCCCTCATCCCTCTTGTGCTGTCCCTTCAGATCCACAAGGAACCCTTGCTGCCTGCTTCTCCTTCGCCCATATGCACCCAGCCAGCCCCTTTCCACCTGCAGAGCTTCACTCAGATCATCACCGTGCTTCGTAGGCACTTTCTTCCCTGGAATGCCTGTGAAAGCATCCGTGCTCCTTAGAGCTGGCACAAGCATTACATCTCCTGCCCTTCACTGCAACCTGGCTGAAAACCCCATTCCTCTCTGTGATCTCATGTATAACGTTCCTTTTCTTTGGAGCTTACCACCTGTCTCTCACATAATATTTTTTTCTGTATCTCTCTCCCATTTTTCTATTTTATTAAGTTGTGAGCCTCTCAAAGGCAGAAACTAGACTTTATTGTCTTTCACACAGGAGTGGTGAACTGGGATCTCTAGGCTACATTCAGCCTGAGAAATAGGTTTTATTTGTCCTCCACGTATTTCCAAAAATATCTGAATTAGTGTCTTTTATTAAAACATTGAAATAAAAATTTAGATTTATTTCTCAAAACTCAGGAAAACATGGTGACCCTGGGCCTTTGCTGAATAATAGACATGGCTGGCAGGAGTTCCAGGCTACCTGCTCCCTCCTACCACTGACCAGCTCACTGATGATGGACTCACCTTTCCACCCCAGTGACCAGATCTACTACAGAATAGGTTCTTGAAAAACAGGTGTTTTAAGCTAAGTGTAATTATCTCACAAATATTGAGGGCCAGGCAGAAAAAAAAAATCCACTCATTAGAAAGAAAATTACAGATTTTTAAATTTGATGTTCTTTTTCAAAATGAGCAGAGAGAGAATGAATTAAGGAGGTGTGCTGGTGGAAAATGCAAATAAATAAGAGATGCTTGGTCATAAATGAACACTCTGGGGTCCTAGAGCCCATGTGCGCACCTCCAGCGGAGTATGCTTCACCCTCAATAAGTTGCTTACTTGCTCTGAGAGCTTCATCTGGGCTGGGCTGTGCCATGCATCATTCTTCCCTGGAATCTAACTGACACTGCTTGCATTGGAATCTCTCTCATTACTCACTGGTCACTTCACTAATGGGTGTTTCGGCAACTCATAGGATTCCTAGGAGCACTATATGGAGAATGCTTGGCACAATGTCCAGCACACAAAGGATACTCCATGACTCTTGGCTTGATTAAGACAGCACCCTCCAGTAGGGAGTTGATAAGTGTTTGTTCAATGAATGAATGCATGAATGAATGAATCCATTATGTAACCACTGTGTGGTCAGCCAGCTGGCTGTTAGCCTCAGTTAAATGGATTAGGTCTGTTCAAAGAAGCATCACAGGAATCTCAGCACATACACACATGTACAAAGCTAAAGGCAGCGAAGAAATGTTGGACTTGGTCATTAGGACATAATGTTGGCTGTGGAAATGAGAAAGAAATAGCCTCTGACTTGTTGGCATGTTTAGATATGTTTTTGCTGTAGGGTGGGCCCTGGGGGATGTTGAGGGGTGGAAAGAGACTAGAAGGCTGAAAGCATTTGCTTTGGAGAGTCTGTTCTGGTTTATAGAAGTGGGGGCCTGCTTTCCTTCCTGGTTCTTTTCTCTCAGAGAACCTATAAGATTTTTAATGACGGGCATTTTGTCTTCCTAATTGTTGTAACCTTGGTACCTAGTACTTAACAAATGCGTGCTGGGGGAATAGTTAAAGGAATCAGAAAAGGAATGAATAATATGAGGCAGAAAGCAAGGATCAGCTGATAGGTAGACAGAATTTGTATGTAAACACATAAGGTAAGAGTATATTATTGCATGGAGCAGTAAGTATAGCAATACCACTCTGAAGGGACCTGGTATATCTGGGGCTAACACTTCAAGGCTTTCATGTGAAAACTGAAAAGTGATTGTCTGCTTGTGGAAAGTACTCAAAGCATACTTCCTGCTGAATTTACTTGGAGAAACCCAACTTAAGGTATTCATTTCTGTTATCTATATTAAAATAATGATGCTGAGACAAGATAATACCTTCTCATGTCTCCACCTGAGCACCAGGATTGAGATCCTGCTGGAAGTCAGGTGGACCCTATCACGCTGCACATACAGGTTTGTCTCTTCCAACCATGACAAGCTCTTTCTAGGCAAAATCATTAGACGTTTGAGTTTTGACCTCTCAGCCTTCTTATCCACAACATTTATGCCCTTCTCCTATGTTATGAGTCAGACACCTCTCCACACCAAAACTTACCCAGGTTGTGATTATCTGTTGTGGGGATTGGGGTATACGTTTATGTCACTATAAGAGTTTGTTCACAGGTTTATTTGGTAAAACTCTCCAATTGTATTGTGGAGAGCAAATGCTTTGTTCTAGTTACTGGAATTGAATATGGTCGTCTGGGAACAGATCATTGATGGAAGGGTAGGAATAATTGCAGAGAATCTTTCTCAACTTCAGGTTCACCTGGAACTGGGCAGAGATTATCATTACATATCAACCTTCTATTCCCATTTTATTTGGATTTCAGAGTACATTCCGTGGAGTGTGGAATGGGCAGGGTTTTTCCTTTTTTTTTTTTATTGCCTTTGTTTTGTTTTTTTTCTATTTTCACCTTAGTGAGTGCTTTCCACTTCAGAACTAATGAAAGATAACTTTGGAAGGAGATGGAGATGGTGTGTGACTTTGGCATTCATGGGTTAGAGCATTATACATTGTGGATCAAAGGCCTCTGAGTAATTGCACTACAGAAATCGGGTTTTGAGGCGAGTCCTTCTTTGGTTGCTGATCATAGCCATTGCGCTGTGTCTGCGCCCCTAGGCCTGCTGAGCAGCATGGCATTAGCTTCAATTCAGCCTCTCCATCCCTGATTGTTGCTGCTACAATGGTCAGTTTTCGATACTTTTTCTTCAAACAGCTTCAAAATTGTCCCTGGAGCATTTCTTTTGTTGGCTTTAGGGTGTGTGACTGTCTTTCTTGAATGTGCTATGTGGTAACTCATTTGAAACACAAGCAATAACATTTTTAAGGTAGCAATTGGAATGAATATAAAGTCTCTTTTTCAAAGCTTCTCTTGATAATGTATGATTTGAGAAGGAAGAAATTTGCAAGAACTTTGTTGCAAGACTAAAGGGGAAAGGTGAAAAACTGATTTTTTCCCCTTAGATTTACTCCTTCCCACACATGCATAAAGACATACAAACAATGACAGCTATTACTTTCGTTTGAATTTTCATCGTATGAATTCAGAAAATGGCACAGGCATCTCTAGCTGTGATAATTGCGGTGTAAAGTGAAGTGTTCTTTATAGTGGAGGAGTTAGAGCTGTATGAGCGAGCACTGCAGGGATACACTTCACACTTGGACACATCTTACAAGTGAGGAGGTCCAGGACAGGTGTTTCAGGTCACTGTGTGATAGCTGGGGGGCAGCGTAAGCCTTCTCTACCCGATGCCTGTCAGAGGTCTGGTCAACGAGATAGGGATTTGGTGGCCGAAGAGAAGCTTATGATTCACAGTGTACATCTGCCTGCCTAGGAAGTTGACCCACATTATACAGCACTGCTGGATCAGAACTTCCTCTTTTATTGCTAATCGTTGTAATTAGTTTCTGGACTTTTAGGTGCTGCTGGGAAGTGATGAAGGCTGCAGGCATCTGCTGGATATTGAACCATTTAGCATATATGCACCTTCTTTTACTGAATAATAAATAGCCTTGTTCTAGTCCACTGGATTCCTTCTCAACACTTCCTTCTTATAATCATATAAAGAAGGAATCCTAAACTGTATTTATGACCACTCCTGCACATGCATCCATTTGAGTAGTGCTTTGTACCCAGCTTTGTGCTTTACATACATCATCTCATTTTAATTTAACCTGATAAAATGAGTCCTTAGTGACATTTGGCAGATGAAGGGATTGAGCATGAAAGAAGTTGAGTCATGTGACTACTACATAAAAGTCTCAGAACAAACCCAGATGTTCATGACTCTCGCACTTGTGTTTCTAACTATGGCCTATCCTATCCTACTCTGATTCTTGGGTGCCCCAATATAATTTACATATCTGTTCATGGTGCTTCCATAAGCACTGCGTTTATCTGTCATAGTCATTTTTACGTAATGTTTTGGTTGTCTTGAAAGCAGAAACCATGTCTTATTCATTCTCGATATTTAGCACAGTAAGAGGCACACAGTAAGCATTTCAGGGGTGACCTGTGGGGCTGGTCTTTGAGGCTAAATAAATGAACACATTCATGGTATGATTTGAGGATTTCTATAAGTGGGTCATTTGAGAAAGAATTATTATTAATTATTATTATTATTATTATTATTATTATTTTTTGCTGTCACCATAGAAAGCAGTGATCCAGACTTGAAGGAATGCCCTGATCTACAATACGAGATGATGCCTAAGGAGACAGGCTTATGGTACATGTATATGTGAATGAAGTGGATGGTCTACTTCAGCAGATCCAAATTCCCCTTCTGGATCTAGGCTGCATACCAATAGTTCCTTTTGTGGTATTGGTGTCTTGGATAAATTTAGCATTATTGCTTTGAGTATCTCATTTACTGATAATTTTTGAGACCATGTTTGTGAGTCCTAATTATGAATGATTTAAAAATTGTCATCTTTTTATTAGGGTGAAGAAGGAGGTTGAGAAACCTTAGAAGGCCTCATATTCTCTTCATTTCCCTGATTCACACATATTAGTTCTCTTACTTTCAATAGCAATTCCACAAGGTAAGTTCCATTATTATTCCATTTTCTAAAGTAGCTAAGAAAGACTATGTTGTGCTTCCGGAGATTTTTCAGCCTGGGAAATGATTTCCCAGACCTTAGCTGACAAACACCCTTTGTCCCACAATTCCTTCTCCATAATGCAGCAGGAACAATCTTCCTTAAATTACATTTGCTAGGTCATCTCTTGATTAAACCTTTCGGTGGGCTTTTGTTTTCATGAAAAACTCTTTAGCAGAAGACTTGATGTTTTTGACAATGTGATTCTTTTACTTCCCTAACAACTGCTTACCTACTACTCTCTTCTCCTTCCTTCTCCCCAACACTTGTACCCACCACTCCTGTTCCCAGACCATCCTTTTCAAGCTCTATGTTCCATGAATACCAAACAATTTTCCATTCCCTAAAAGTTCCATGCTATTTGCCTATGTTCCTTTGCATGTGTCATACCCTTTGCCAGGGTTCCTCTTTACTAATTCTTATTTATGTCTCAAGACATGTATAATTTTTTGCTGAACTCCTAAAATTAGAATGAGTGACACTCCTTTGTATCTTTTTAGTATTTAGTTCTAACCTCAACTCATTCATTTATCTAGCATCACCAACATGCTCATGATCCCTGTCTCCATGAAGGTTATTCTAGTGGGCTACAAACAAACAAATAAAGTAAATTTAAATAGTGCTAAGTGCCGTGACAAAAACTAAAAAAAGGTAATGGTATAGAGAACAAATCACAGCAGTTGAGAAGATTCTTCAGATAGAGTGACTGAGGCAGACTTCTTTTAGGAAGTATGATTTTAGCTGAGCTTTACAATAAGAAGAAGCCAAGCATTCAAGGTCCTGGAGGAAGAATATTCTACATTGAAGGAGCAGATAAGTATCTAAGGTTGGAACATGCTTGGGATGGTTGATGGACAGAGAAAAAGCCACGGTGCTTCATGCATAGAGAATACGAGGAAAGTGGTGCAAGATATAAAGTTGGAGCGGCAAGCAAGGGACTGCATCCTAGTAGGGTCATATGGACTCTGGTAATGTGTTTAGACTTTATTCTATCATTCATGAAAGGTGTTCAAAGAATATTATGATTAGAATTATACTTAACAGCTCACTCTGATTGCTATGTGGAAAAGAACTCTAAGAGCATAATAATGAAGATAAGGAAAACCATTAAGTTAGTGTTTCAGGAAAAGAAGCAAGAGATGAAGGTGAATAGCTTGGAAGAGGAGTACATATGGTAAGAAATGGTCAGAGTTAGGATATATCTTTTGAAGTGGTGCTCATGAACATTGGAAGTGAAGAAAAGAGAGCCCATCTTTGATCAATTACAGATTTTTATTTAAATGGATGGATAATGGTGCCATTAACTGAGAACGATAGGTAAAGGAACAGGTGGGTTTTTTTCTGGAGATCGAGGAGTGAAAGGAGAAGTGAAAAGAAAGAGCTTTGAAATGGATAGGTTAAACTTGAGATTATTTTAGATATCCAAGATTAGATGTCACTGAAATCATTAAATACATAAATCTAGATACCCACGGAGAGATCAGGAATAGAGAAAAGACATTTGTGAATCACCATTGCATGGCTGATGTTCCATATTAGGGACTTGATCAGATAACTACAAAAAGAGGATTGGTAGGATGGGGCCCTGGAGCACCCCAACATTTAGAATTTGTACACAGGAGGAGGAAGAGGAGAGAAGCATGCTAAGGAGACTGAGAAAGAAGGGCCAGTGAGCAAGGAGAAAGAGGGTGTGGAATAGTGGAAGTCAGAGAATAGTGTTGTAAATGGGAATAGAAGCCATAGAAGCCTAAAGAGGAAGGGACAATGAAGTGAATGGTCCATCACTGCATTATAATCACCTCTTCATTCCCACATATTCTCCAACAGATTTTATTTTTATTTATTTTTATTTTTATTTTTTGTTTTTTTTTTCCAACAGATTTTAAATTCCTAACAGTATAGATTGACATTTTTCCTGCTTCAGTGCATAGGTCCAGGACCTAACACATAGTAGGTGGTTCATAAGTATGTTCTGAAGGGATAAATGAATACCGAAGCCTAATAAGATGACAACTGAACCCTGATGAGGCTTAGCAAATTCGGGAAATATCTGCACTGACCTTCGGCCTAAACAGTATTTAGAATATTCTGTAATAGTTAACATTAAAAGCAATTGGAAACAGGACTCAAATAGTGTATTGAAAAATATTCATTGAAAAATGATGGACAGCATGATAGAGTACGCTATACAGGAGGGAGCCGAAAAGAATGAACTGTATTTTGAGCTAATTTTATATTCATAAATAAGATTGGAATCGTAGTTCTGCTTTGATTCACCTCATTGAAAGTGAAAGGGGAGAACTGAGTGTTTCCCCACAGGAAATCTAAAACTGAATATAGCATAGATAGTAATGGCCTTATTGCTTCACTTTCAATAATGTATCATTTTATAATTTAATAACAATCGTAGGGAGATACATTAGAAGGGACACATAAAGCATTTAGGGTTCCTTGGAGAATGCTATTCATAATTTAAAAATTATTGTGATAATTGTTGGATAATGAGGAAGCTCATAAGTCATATCTGACCTACATCTTGATAAGCTTCTTTTTCTCTGAGCTCTACCTGTATTTTTAAATTGGACAAAAGAATAAGATTTTGTTTTTCTTTCTGTTTTACTGTTCTCAAACACCTGTTTTTCCCACTGAGAACTTCTTCATCCTATTTCTAAATATTGGAGTACCTCAGGATTCTGTTCTGTGTAATTTTCTCTCTCTATATGTTTTCCCTAAGTAATTTTACCTATTTTCTGTCAGTTTAAATATGCCAATGATTCCCAAATTTCTCTAATTAAGAAAAGGGCTCTGAAAAACAGGTGATCAAATCCTACTGCTTACCAAGCTGCATTTTCTTGAAAGTAGGAATAGATGTCTGTTTCATTCATCAGTGAGTTGAAATGTGGCTCGACACTTAGTAAGCTTCAAGAAACGTTTGTCGAAAAGCCATAATCAGGACGTGATGGGGCGGCATACTGTTCTTGGTCTGCCCGGTTAATTACTAACAGCTTCCCTCTTTGCTAGAATGCCCATCCGCCAAATCCTGCTTCTCATTCAATGCTCCATTCAAACACTGCCTTCTGCATGAAATGGTGTATCTTCTCAGCTACACCTGACTTAACTCTCTTCTACATACTCCTAAAACTTTAACCTTTTATGTTTAAGTCGGGGTATAACTGACATAACATTATATTAGTTTCAGGTGTACAACATAATGATTCCATATTTGTGTGTACAGCACCATGATCATCACAATAAATCCAGTTAGCACCCATATCTGACCTTTTTCTGGTAGTTAGCCATGGATGGATTAATGCACGAATAATAAAATGGAATAATGTCAATGCTGAACATATTCGTGATAAAAACCCGAGTCTTTCTCTTCCTGCCTCAGTCTGGGATCTTTATATACATTGGATCATTTCAACCCTTTCTTTTTGTTCTTCTCTAACATGAATTGGCAGGTGGTATAGACTGAAAAGGGGCTTCTGTTTGTGAGGAGACTTGACTACCTATGAATTAGAAAGACATTTTATCCTGATTTGCCCAGGACTGTCCTGGTCTGTGCACGTTGTTCTGATATAATTATTTATAGAGCTCCCTTTCACTCTGAGCAGTGCCTGTGGAGAATGATAAGTCGATGTTCACTTAACTTCTGAGGGTGTAGAAAAGCTCAGTCCTTGACAAATTTCAAAGTACTTTGTGTTCAGAAAAAAAAAATAGAGAGAGAGAGAGAAAAAAAACAGTAATATGGAATTGTGTAATAATTTCTGCAGAATCTACGTTTGCATATGATGGTGGAAACTTGGCTGTCCTTATTTCCTTTTGCATAAGGAGGGGTGTTTATTTCCTTGGGATCAATTTTGCTTACCATTAACTATAACGTTACACTTGGATAGGGAACATTGCTTAAAACCAAACAGAACAACCAAAGGTTATCTCTTATGGGGTGTTTAAAAAACATCGTCACAGGAGGCCATTGGCATTTGGATGTAGCTTAGAGAGGTGGCATAGCTGACTTCCCATATACATCTCAGCTTGCTAATTGGTTTTGTCCTCATGAAATTTCTAAAGCGTTTCCCTAATACGAAGGCAAGCTTCTAAAAGTATATACATATTCTGTCCAGCAGATGGCGTGTTTGCAGCAAATTGCTCTTTTCTCCATTGTTCCCCACCCCCACCCCTAAGAACCTAACTACCAGGTTTCTGCCAGAACCTGCCCTATTCAAGGTGACATATGATGCTGTTAAAATAAAATATAAAGGTTAGAGAAAGATCAGTAATAAGTCCTAAATTGAACATAGATTTCAAAAAACCACCTGTAAAAGAGTCTAGAAATTAATAGTCCATAATACGATGAAAAACCCCAGCTGACATCAAAGGAACCTCTTGCCTTCTTTTTAAAGAATTCTGTTTAATGCATAATTCACTGAGCCCATGAAACATTCTGGGAAACTTTTGGATGGATATCAGCCTTTTAATTCAAAATTATGCACTCTGGGAAATGGCTGGCACTGAAGGTGGCAAGCCTACTAGGTAATTTACACCAGCAATCAAATTGCAATTACAAAGGAGATTAAAACGTGACTTTAAAACAGCCTAACTCCACACTCAGGGCTACTAGCTGTTTGGTAAACATCGCAAGGGAGTCTGTAATTAAAAATTCCCACCCTCTTCAGCTTTCTTAGGGTGACAACATGAAATCTGAAGGGAAAGGGGAGAAAGGAAAGCTTCATTTTAAGTAGTCCTGGGAGGGTGTCTTCTATCTTCAAGAGGGTGCATTTCTTCTGAATGCATTCCATCCGCTACTAGTTGTTTTTGAAGTTGATGTTACCCTTGTTTTTTTAAGAATAACTTGAAAGTTTTTCAAATCTGGAGGCTGAATATAGAGGGGGTGAGAACATTCAGAGTGCAGCCACGACACAGCCACATTAATTTGAGGCGCTGACTCGGAGGCATGGGCTTTATAAAGGAATGGTGTCATATGTCTTTTGATTATGCTTATATGGCTTATAGTCTATTTTCCACTTAAGGAGCTTTAAAATGCCATCTGGTCTGGATACGTGGGGGAAGCCTAAGGTGGAGGGCTAGGAGAAATGATTTAAGGCCTAAGATGATTTTAGGCTTTCTCCTCCACCCTGGGCACTTGTTTCCATAGACCCCATCTTCAAGTGCATTTCTTTAGGATCTTGCCCTCAGCCATGTGCATGCTCAACCAGGGTTCTAGCTTATAAAATGTCATGTCTCTTGGGAGGTGTGAATTGGCAAGGAATTTTCCTCAATAAAAGAATGAAGTTAACAGGATGGGATGGCTGGCAATGCTGCCAAAGAGTCCAGGCACTAGGATGCGTCCATATACATCCTCCCTAATGTCTGAAACTTTAATAGGGACCAAAGTGTGTCCTGCTCACCAACAACACATCTGTGTGGCATTATATCCTTTCAATGCTTAACTCACACTTTGTTAGAATCTGATTTCAACCAAGCCAACATGCTACATGAACCCCAAATGAATGGTCACTCTTAATGTTAACAGTGTTTTAGAAATGAGATTGTTTAGAAATTCAATTAGTGTTATCTGAACCCTGAGGTACATAACTGATTAAATAATGAGGATATATAGGCCTCATTTTAAAGACATTTAACTCTGCTTCCTTGTAGGAACTTGACTCTAAGCAGATTGAGAGATTAAGATATTTTGGATGATGCCCAAGATGTCTCATTTCTAAGGACCCATGAAGCTGGAAAAACGTTCAGAGACTCTCAGAAACATAATTAATTACTGAGTTAGGCCCTTAGAGACAGGAACTGCTTCAAGCCCGATATGGACCTTTTATCTAGTTAATTAGCTTTATGGGGAGAGTTTTGCACATTTAGCAGATGAGTATAGATTTTATTACTTGAAACACAATACAATTTATTTTTATGTTGTACTTTTAAATTAGGGGGGAAAGAAGGAAAATAATCTTGGAACTCTGAAATAACTCAAGAAATTCTGATAATAATGAGGCTCACTATGATTAGGCATCATTCTCTCAGTCAAATTATATCTCCAAAGGAAAATAAAAATTTAAGTATAATGTCCTCTAAATAGACCAATTTATTCAAGATAAGGGGCTTTTGATGTTACTCAGTTTAATTGTTTATTATGTAAAGCAAACTGGTTCTCTGTGAATGAGTGAGACTCTAAAAACGTGTTCATAAATCCATTTGGTCCTAAATCTGAAGTGACTGAGGGAAGTTTACACACAATCCCATCATTTTCACGAAACATATGAAGTGGTAAAATTGGCATATTATTCTCTTTGCAAATAGATCAATTTTTACACATGAAAATATCCTGGGAGGCAATTGCCCTTGGTGTTCCCTGCAAATGTTGTGGGGGGATTTCTCAGCAGCTATATTCCCCTTCACAACCGTGATGCCCACTTTGACTCTGTTTGCAATTTAAGCAGGCTTTAAAACTACCTAGTCACCTGTGGCTGGAAACAAAAGTTTCAACAGTAACACTTTTAAGGTGAGTCAATTTCAAGTTCTTGACTGGAATTCTAACAAGAGTTTGGAATCAACACAAAGGGAACAAGCATCAGAGGTGAAACCAGTTCTGTAGCCACCCACTCCAAAGTTGACCATCTTTTCTGTTGCTTTTTGTCTTCTGAAGCACAAATGTACCAGCACAAGTGCTTGTGCCAAGTTTTGAGTCACTGGGAATCAGTGGAGAGCTCCCAAGCTCACTTCACATGCACATTGCAAAATTGGTCACTTTTCAACAGTGAAAAAATTACTCCAGCCTCTTTTCTTTTATAATCATATATATCTTCTTATTTGTACCTTTAACCATTCTCACTACTTACTAATCTTTCAAAATAGGGTAACTTTCAGACAGAGTTCAAGTGAGCAAGCTGCACTGGTTGTGGATACAATGACGTCTGGTTGCTCACACCTTCATTTGGTTGGGGCAGAGTGAGTACAATTTTTTGTTCTAGACCAGAATTTTGCTAGTCAGGATAAAAATCAGTAAGTTTAAAGTCAGTAAGTAGAAAAGCTTATATTACATCACATTTATCATATATATATATATAAATAATATATCAGTAGATAATTATATACCTATTATATAAACTTTCTATTACATAAATGGAAATATGCCTCTGATTTCCTCATCCAGCATATGAACATAAGAGATGGAAGAAGGAGAAAGGAAGGAAAGCAGGCTCTCGGATGGATGTCAGGGTTCCCAACACCACCTGAGTTCTATCACAGTGCCTCCATTTTTAATAGTGTTTAAGAAATAATTATGCTAATTTTCTAAAAAGCTCAAAAAAACTTTGGCTAAATAATCTTGAAGGTTACTTCCCATTTTGCCAAAATGATCCACTCAGTGAGCTGTTTGGGAACATCTCAGTGTGTGAGGTCAGATGCATGTGAGGTAGCATCAAGGACATAGTTGAAGGTTTACGGATATTTGCCATGGAGGCATCAGATAGGTAAAAGAGTGTCATCCAAACTGCCGAATCTCTACTCATCTACCTTCATTGGTCCCTGGAGGGGACACTTCCTGGAGAGTGAGTGGGGACATTGCAAAAAGGAAAAATCTAATACCTAGGACAGAGAAACAAAAACTTCATGGAGCAATTTAACTCCTTTTATTGGTTCTTTTAGGACTAGGCTAAAAATGGCTTAAAGTTAGAAAGTTGGTTCTTTATATTAGCTATCTGAAAAAAAAATTGAAAAGACATAAAGCTAAATGTTTTTTCCTGGCCATTCAGCAAATTTACTGTTGTCCCTTATCATGAATTTCTCCTCTAAGGATGGCTTATGAAGCAATTGGATGGCACACCTCATGTGCTATAAACAAAGATTTACGGTTAAAATGAGTTGCCATCAGTTCTTGCCCTCCTTTTCTTACTCCTTACCTGATGTTCCCTTTATGGTGAAATTTACACAGAAATAGATATCCTGGGCAATTTTATGATGAGATCCAAACAAACAGGAAAAATGATATACTGGCCACTGTTGATTAAAGATGCTCCCACAGACAAGAAACAGAATGGACTACATGAAATTTCAATGAAGTGGGAAAACTGACCCATTGTTTTAGTGGTACTAAAAAAATTTAAACAGAAACTATTCTGTCATGATTTTTATGAAAACAGATGGAAACTTATTCTAATGGGTGTACTTGTATGGGATTTGATGTGTGTGTGTGTGTGTGTAAGAAAGGGAGGGAAATGTGTGTTTTAATTAAAATTTTCTAAAAAAAAAAAAAAAAAGAAGAAGATTCCTTCAAGGAAGATTGTATTCTTTGATCTATGACATAACTGAGGCCCAGAGAGCTTAGGTAACTTGCTCAAGGCCTCAGGGCTAGTTAATGTCACAACTTGGGGCAAACCCTACATCACCTGATTCTTTGTTCAGTGTACTTCATTTATATCACAATACTTGGTTTTATGCAAGTTATCTTCAATTAGAGTTACCTTCTGTGACAAAGTCATTAAGCTAAGATTGGCTTCAGGAAAGGAGACATTTCTAAATTTATAGAGGGAATATTTTCTGTCAACATATTATGTGAGTGGTTTCCAATTTAGAGGAACCAAGTAAGATTATTTCGTCATTCTTGGTGAAGTGGGACCAGAATATGAAACTGCTGAGGATACAGAACACATCAACATTGTCATTCTTCATAATAAAAGCAGTAACTATTCATGAATTTCAAGTAGAATGCCATGTTTTCCTCATTTCACTTTATATCCATGTGATTCTTGAAAACAAAATTTGTGCTTGCCAGGTTACCAAATGGTAATGATGACCACAATCACATAATGGGTCTCAATATTTTCTTTCTCAAGCGTTAATGACCAGAAGTTTCTAGAATCTTGAACTTTTGACAAGGGGTGAGACTGAGCAAACCACTACAGGCCAGAATTTATGCAATTTTGCCTAGGATAGAAAATCCAAGATCATCACAAACTAAAGAACAGCAGCTCCTACCAGTTCTAGTTTGGGGATCTTTAATATGTCTTGCATATTAAAGTTACACAAATATTCATCTGATTTTAAAATGATTTATTCTTTAAATTCCTCTCTAGAGGCCTTTCTTGAGCTACTCCTTCCCTCTTCTCACTCCCTAGGTGAAAACTGCATTGCTTCCAACAATGACTAATAAGCACAGTTTGTTTGCAAATGATATAAAAATCAAAGGAGATACTGTATGTACAAAAATCAAGGGAGATACTCTTTGTACATGTATATTTTTAAACGTGAAGGTCTGAACAAGTGATTTTATTGCCCTAATATTTCAGTTATAGCTCTTAAGGCATCCTACCTCATGTTATTGTTTCAAGATATATGGTTGCCTCTCCCAGAAGATTATCAGTGGGGGTAATGAGCACATCTTTTTCTTTGTCTTTCTTCCAGTCTCTAACATAAGAAGGATGCTTCAATAATTGTTGCATAAATGACTTAATACTTTGATCAATGAAGCCCATACATGATGGTCTTCTCATTAATAATAAATATCACGGGGATAGAAGTAGGCCACTTTCTTTTAAAAGATTATATTTATTTTGAGCGAGAGAGTGATAGCATGAGAGCAGGGTGAGGGCAGAGGGAGAGACAGACTCCCCACTGAGCAGGGAGCCCGATGCAGGGCTTGATCCTGGGACTCTGGGATCATGACCTGAGTCCACAGGCAGACACTTAACCAACTAAGCCACCCAGGCACCCCAGAGGTAGGCCACTTTGCATCAGTAGCATGCAAAGGAAGTAAAAAGGCTAAAACAAATGGATTGGCTGACATAGCACAATTCAATTAGGGCTTCTGTGCTGTGGGGGCAATAGGCATACAGAGAGAATACCTTATTATCACCCCAACCACTCAGTGATTTTTTTTTTCTTTTTGTAGGTAGGATCAAGAATTGTATGGTAGGAAGTCTAAATGGTGAGTGTGCAAATGTCTACAGAATCTCACTGTTATTTGGCAAGTTCTTTTGTCCAGTCTTGAGTTGGAGTCTAAAAATTACAACTTAATATGAAAAGTGAATTCATCTGTGCCTAGCTGTTAATGTATGATAGATAGAACTGATTTGGGTTCTAGTTGAGTACCTTGGAAACTTTAACAAAAGGCTTACTTTTCAGAAGTTAAAATATCTTAGATTCCTCAGTATTTATAGAAGATATATATTAGGATGTCAACATTGACAGGTTTTCTTTATTAGTAAGCTTTTTTGATGTATAACCATAATTTTGAAATGTGTCCTATTCTAAATCTTTGACATTGCTCCTGTCACTTCTCTCATGGAACTTCCTATGGCTTCTAACCTAACTCAGGGTAAAACCAAAGTCCTTTACAAGGTCCCCCAGGTTCTGGACTCCACCACCTCCCTAACCTCACTTCCTCTATCTCCTACATGTTAACTCCCTCTGGCCATCCAGGCTTCTTTGCTTCCCTCAAACACAGCTCCCTCACCTTGAGCTTCGTTATTCCCTTCCTGGGGATGTTCTTTCTCATATTTCTCATATTTCTTCTTTGCTTCCCTCAAACACAGCTCCCTCACCTTGAGCTTCGTTATTCCCTTCCTGGGGATGTTCTTTCTCATATTTCCACATGCCTTGTACTCTTACTACCTTTAGGTCTCTGATCATGTGTTAAATTGTCATGAAGTTTTCCCTGACCACTTCAGATAAGACAGTAATGTCCTACGTGTCCTCCCAACACACTTAGATGGGACTCCCTAGTTTACTTGCCTTGATTTATATTTCTCTGTGATGTGTATAACCCTGTGACATGCTGTGGATTTACTAGCTTATTTATGGAACAGAAGCTCTGCAAGGGTTGGGACCTTGTGAGGTTTCACTACTTAATTCCTAGGGTCTGGGGCTGGGACTGATGTACATTAAAGTCAGCAATAAATACTTAATGATGACAGGACATTTACCTGGTTCTTCAAAATCCACTTCTAATCCTATTTCTTTTAGGAAGTCTTCTCAGAGTAAGCAGAATGTGGACTATAGTACTCTTAACTACGCACAGAAATTTTAGTCTTCCCAGAAGCAAGAACACCTTAGTCATATGAAAGGTAAGGGCAAAAATACCGTATCTGCTCATTCTATTTGGCATGCAACAGATCTGTTGTGTTTCTAAAATATGAACAGATGAGGTTTGGATGAGCTAGGTGATTTGCCCCAAGCCACAGAGCCATGCAGTAGCAAATCTAGAATGAAGATGAATTTGGCTGATTCAGCGTCTCTTGCTCAGCTTAGTGTCAATATTCTCTCAAGACTCCAAGAACAGATACAACCAGACTGGTTTTGCCTCCAATAACATTTTTTTCTGCTTTATTAGATAGGTATCATCACCTGCCTATTACACTGGAAGTTGAGGGGACATATCATTGGATCATGGGCAAGTGACCTCAACTCTCCCATCGTCCATTTCCTCATCAGTAAAATAATAAATAATAACATCAACTCAATTGGGTACATAGGGTGTGGTAAGGATCTAGTCAGAGTGCATTTCAAAGTGTTTTCAAAATGATAAAGTGATTGTTGACCTACATTTCACAATTTGTTATGAAGGTTCTATAAGTCTGATTTTTTTTGGCAGCGTCTTCATTTTAGTTTCTTGACTATGTGAGTTCTTATGATGGCCCATCAAACCCGAGGAACAAGAAAATAAGCTCCTTGCCATACTGTGGCTTGAGATATAGTAAAAAGGGATGAGCCTGCACACTCAGGGGATAGTATTTATTAATGACTTCAGTCCAGGGTCTAGTAGTTCAGATGGCTAAATTTAAACCCTAGATGCCAGTGAAGTGGAATGGAAAGCTGGAATATCAAGCTTCTGTTTCCTTACTTCTGTTGTCAAATGAATTGCTCTACGTCATTTCTCCAGGTATCTGCCACAGTATTTGAAAAGAAATTGTGACATAATGTTCTGAAGAAAAATAAAACGAAGTATACTTCCCTTTTCCTTTTCTGTACTGTTAGTGCATTAATTCAGCAGCAAAAGACCCTTGCCAGGCAAGACAGAAAAAAAGAACTTAATAAATTTCCACTGAAAAGGGAGGAATTAATGAGAAGCGGAGTCATCTGCAGAATAAATTCATAGGGAGAATTTAGGTAGGCAAAAGCAATGAATGAACCCATCTCTGGAAATTAGCACTTCTGCTTTTGTTTTAGAAACATTTTGTTTATATTTTTTCTGTTTAAAATATTTCTGGAGCTGACACAGAGTTCTTGATGAATAAAAATGAGGGGGATATCAATAACTACATTATCCAAAGACTTGCTTTTGATTATTAAGAAATGATAACTTTTCTTTGTTTTACTCTTATTAAAATTGGTATAATAAAAATTTAGGGTTTTATTAGACCAGGAGCATTTTAGGGACAGAGAAAAAAACCTTAAGTATCCCTGAGAAGCTGGTACAGTGCTACCATGTAATTCTTGGTGACCGGGTAGCCTACAAACAAAGCTTTGTGGTAGAGAATTCCTAAGAAGTCCTACTTTATGAAAGCATCAATGGTATTTTTAATATTTTAAGAAAGAAAACTTGATTTGTGATGGATACTATAAAACAAATTACCACAGTGACCCAACAATATGAACACAATGATAAAAACTTACCAATATGCCAAACAAACCTACAAAATTACTAGGGCCTTGGATGGAAATTCTGAAAGAGTTCAAGACCCAGTATTATCTCCCTTTCTTTTATTATTTTTCTTTTAATTAAGTATGTACATCTGTAATTAGAATGAGAGAATGGGATGATGAAAAAAATGTAGTCTTGATGTTTAAGACATGATGACCTGAAGCCTGATTGCTTTTTTTTCCAATTTGATTCTTGGAAATAACAGTATGATATTGCAAATACTGATTTACTACAATTTGATGCTCTCAGAGGAAGGAGTGAAGTATATAATTGGAGGCCTTTGCTATGAGTCATTCTTTTTTGAAGATACCATTATGGCACTTAATGAAAGAGTTAACAAACTCTTTTTTGAATAATGAACATTTTGGGGCAACTCTTTATTACTACTGCAACTGCACATAGTGAATTGAGCTAGATGATGGTGGGACCATACCCTTGTTCTAGCTACAAACTTTTTTTTTTTTTTCCTTAGGAAGCAATAGTGGAAAATAATGCATGATTAGGAAACAGACAGCTTTGGGTTGGCTTTGGAGGCTACTTAGCTTTGCAAACTTGAAAAAGTCATTCAAGTTCTTTGGGTCTCCATTAAATCTATAAAACAGAGGGACTAATGTCCACTCTCCTGACAGGGTTTTTTGTAAGAATTTATGAATGAAGTATATAAAATAGTTATTGTCAGTCAGGTGGCAATTAGTAAATGCTAGTTTCTTTTTCTTTTCTTCCCCCTTTTCTCATCTTAGAACTTTCTTCATTGGTTTAGCTGAAGTTCAGCATAGAGATGATAGGCCAGTTACTATAAACAATGTGATTTTGGAAAAATTTATACATTTTTATGCAACAGGACTGGAAATGTACATTTTTGGATTTAATCTAAAAAATTCAGATCAATATTGCTTCAATTTAGTTTTAGTTTCTAAAAGAGCTCTGAATTTTAATGCAGGTTAAAAAGAAATAAAACATTTGAAAATTTATGAACATGCCTTGGTAGAATGATCTCTTCTCTTGGAAACTATTTTTCTCCCTCCCTCTTTCTTAACACATCTTATTCAGATCTAGTGTTACATCTTTTAGGAAGTCTTCCCTGACTCCCTGCTCATTGCTGATCCCTCCCTTGTATGTATATACTATGCCACTAGACCCTTTCAAGATGCCAAAGATGAACTGCAATAGTGTAAAGGCTATATTCTCATATTGCTGGTACTAACTGTGAAGCTACTTGAGGGACAGAGAGAACTTATTTATTCATTTTTTCTCATCCTTTGTAGTATCTGACACTAATTCACATTGAGTACCAAAGATTCTTTGAAAAGTGCACAAATCCTCCCCATATTTAAAAAAAAAAAAACAAACTTCTCTAGCTGCACCAGAACTTCCCAGTTCTGTTTGTGCTTTACCATGAAGAACAAATTATGTAGGATTCTTTTTCAATGGTCAAATACAAGACCTCTAGCTAGCCAACTGAGTTACCATAGGGATATAACATACAGTCTTGTCTCAAAAATGAATCTATGTAAGCTAGACTAATGGCTCTCGAACTATTCTTCTTTACTTCGGTTCTTCAATTGTCTTAGTTTTTTCTATGATATTTTAAAAGCTTTTGTTAATTTGCTGCAATCTGCTAGGAGGAGTGAATGAATGGACAAGTAGTCAGTTAATATTAGTGGCCTGTAGGAGACAAACATTCATAATGGAATCACACTATATCATCAGGATTCTTGGTCATAAGAATGAAACCAGAGGGCAATCTCTAAAGAAGGTGACATAGGGAGCTCTTGTACTTCCCTCCTCCCATGGACACACTAAGTTTACAGCTACACATGGAGCATTTCCCTCTAAAGAAATCCAGAAATCAGCTGAGTGATGTCTATACATTGGGCAAACAAAAATACCCACACTGAAATGTATGGGAAAGGCTGAGGTGCACTCTTGCCATAAACTCCACCCTTAGCACAGTACCACACAATTAGGAGGACACCTGCAACTCCCAGCTTCTCCCAGAGGAAGAAAAGGGTTTGGACCCAACATCTACATCCTAACTTTTAAAACTCCCACCTGATGGAAGGCCCCCCCCCCCCTCAAATACTTACCTCTAAAAGCCAACAGGGCCTGTATCTACAAAATCCACAGGACTACCACAAAAAGAGAAGCAATTATTAATAGACAACACTCACTACAGCTATTACTTCAGAGTTCAATGCAGGGAGAGCAGACAGAAAGCATCCATCACCCAGTTACTCCCTGGAAGGGGCCTAACTACATACAATAAATAAAATCAGAAATAAAAGAGGAAACATTAAAATCGACACCACACAAATACAAAGGAACATAGAAACTACTATGAATAGTTACATGCCAACAAACTGGACAGCCTAGAAGAATTAATTCCTAGAAACATGCAACTTACCAAGACTGAATCATGAAGAAATAGAAAATCTGAACAGACCCATTATTAGTAAGGAGATTGAGTCAGTAATCAAAAACCTCCCAACAACAACAACAACAAAAAATCCATGGCCAGATAGCTTCACTGGTGAATTCTACAAAATATCAGAAAAGAGTTAATACCAATTATTCTCACATTCTTCCAAAAATAAAAGAAGGAACACTTCTACACTCATTTTATGAAGCCAGAATTACCTTGATATCAAAATCAGATAAGGAAACACAAGAAAAGAAAACTGCAGGCCAATATCCCTAATGAACAAAAATCTTGAACAAGTTATTAGCAAACCAAACTCAATAGTACACTAAAAGGATCATACACCATGATCAAGTGGGACTTATTCCAAGGATGGAAGGATGCTTCAACATCTGCAAATCAATCAATGTGATATACCACATTAACAAAATAAAGGATACAAATCATAAGATTGTCTTAATAGATGCAGAAAACAAAAAGCATTTGACAAAATTCAACATCCTTTCATAATAAAAGCTCTCAATAAACTGGGTAAAAAGGGAATGCCTCAACATAATGCGTCCACAGATAACATCATACTCAATGGTGAAAAGCTGAAGTTTTTCCCTTGAGATCAGGAACAAGAGAATGATGGCTACTCTTTCTACTTTTCTTCAACATAGAGTCCTAGCCAGAGTCATTAGGAAAGAAAGAGATAGAGATATAAAAGGAATCTAATTGGAAAAGAAGAAGTAAAACTGCCTTAATATGCAGATGACATGATATTATATATAGAAAACCCTTAAAGCTCCACCCAAAAACTGTTAAAACTAATCAACAAATTCAGTAAAGTTACAGGATACAAAATCAATATATAAAATCAGCTGTGTTTCTATGTGGTAACAATGACCTATCAGAGAAGTTGAGAAAATAGTCACATTTACAACAGCATTAAAAAGAATAAAATACATGGAAATAAACTTAACCAGAGGTAAAGAATCTGTACACTAAAAACTATAAGATGTTAATGAAACTGAAGAAGACACAAGTAAATGGAAAGAAATTCTGTGCTCATGGATTGAAAGAATTTATCTCATTAAAATGTCCATTCTACCCAAAGTGATCTGCAGATTCAGTGCAATCCCTATTAAAATTCCAATGGCATTTTTCACAGAATTAGAAAAAAGAATTAAATTTGAATGGAACCACACAAGACTCCATCCAAATACCCAAAGCAATATTGAGAAAGGGGAACAAAGCTGGAAGTATCACACTGTAATTTCAAATAATATTATAAAGCTATAGTAATTAAAACAGAATGGTACTGGCATAAAATCAGACACATAGATCAATACAGAATAGAAACAGAATAGAAAGCCCAGAAATAAACCCATGCATATATGGTTAATTAAAGTATGGCAAAGGAAGCAAGAATATACAATGGAGAAAGGATGGTCTTTTTAATATATGAAGCTGGGAAAACTGGACAGCTTCATGCAAAGGAATGAAACTGGATCCTTATCTTACACCATACATAAAAATCAAATTGAAATAAATGAAAGACTTGAATATAAGACCTGATACCATAAAACTCCTAGAACAAAACACAGGGAGTAAGTTCCTTGACCTTAGTCTTGGCAATGGTTTTTGGATTTGACAGCAAAAACAAAGGCAACAAAAGCAAAAATAATCAAGTGAAATTACATCAAATGAAAAAGTTTTTTCATAGCAAAGAAAGCAATTGACAAAATGAAAAGGCAACCTATGGAATGGGAGAAAATATTTACCTACTATCTATGTGATAAAGGGTTAATATCTAAACTATTTTAAAAGCTCATACAGCTCAGTTGCAACAAAGAGACAGACAATCCAATTGAAAATGACCAGAGTAACTGAACAGATATTTTCCCAAAGAAGACATTCAAATAGCCAACTGGTACATGAAAAGACACTCAGCATCACTAATCATGAGAGAGATGCAAATCAAAACCACAATGAGATATAATCACACACCTATCAGAATGGCTGTCATCAAACTGACATGTAACAAGTGTCAACACGGATATGGAGAAAAGGTAACTCTTGTACACTGTCGGTAGGAATGTAAACTGGTACAGCTACTGTAACAAACAGTATAGAGGTTTCTCACAAAGTTAAAAAAAAAAAAACCTACCCCATCTCACATCTTGGTTTATCCCCAAGGGAAATGAAAACGAAATACTGAGAAGATATTTACATTCTTACACTCATTATAGCATTATTTACAATAGCCAAGATATGTAAACAACCTAATTGTCAACAGATGAAGAGATAAGATGTGGTATATATATACAACTGAATATTATTCAGCCATGAAAAAGAAGGAAATCCTGCCATTTGGGACAGTATGGAACACCTTGGAGGCATTATGCTAAACGAAATAAGTCAGACAGAGAAAGACAAATACCATATGATATCGTTTATATGTGAAATCTAAAAAAAACCTGAACTCATAGAAACAGATTAGAAAAGTTGTTTACCTGGGGCTAGGGGGTTGGGGTAAATGGGAAGATGTTGGTCAAAGAATATAACCTTCCAGTTGTAAGATGAATAAATTCTTGGGACCTAATGTACAACATGGTGATTGTAGTTAATAATATTGTATTATATGTTTGAAAGTTGCTAAGAGAATAGTTTTAAAATGTTCTTACCATGAAAAAGTAGTGGTAATTATGTGATGGGATGAAGGTGTTAGCTAATGCTGTGATGGTTATCATTCTGCAACAAATAAATATCAAATGAACACATTGTACATCTTACACTTAAAAATGTTATATATCAATTTTATCTCAATAAACCTGGAAGAAAATTTTTTCAAAATTAAAAAAACAAAAAACATTGTCATAGAACATCTAATCATGTTTGGTTCAGTGGCTTAGTGTGTGTATGAACATAATTTTGTATTTGAGATATTATTTTGGAAATGTAATATATGGTCAACTCTGTGCTAGTGAAACTGTTTATAATTTGTTATGGAATTAAGTTTCTGAATATTCTGAAATGTGACTTAGTACTGTAACTTCCGGGGACTCTGCTACCTTACCAAATTCTAATTTATCCTAGACAGTGGGATGAATCCTTTAACTATCATAGTTTTGAAATGAACTAGATACAAGGGATAGCTGGAAGGCTCAGTGGTTAAGCATCTGCCTTCGGCTCAGCCCATGATCCTGGAGTCCCGGGATTGAGTCCCACATCGGGCTCCCTGCATGGAGCCTGCTTCTCCCTCTGCCCGTGTCTCTGCCTCTCTCTCTCTCTCTCTTTCAATGTATCTCTCACGAATAAATAAATAAATAAATAAACAAATAAATAAATAAATAAATAAATAAATAAAATCTTAAAAAAAAAAAGAAATGAACTAGATACAAATGAGGGCTTATACTACCACAAGTATAATGCTAGGGGGTTGGAGGAAAAAAATGTGAAGAATGACTATGTAACTTTTCCTGGTGATATCATAAAGAGTGACTAATGATACTATGGACACTTGTTGAATGTTCAAAGTAAAAGAGAGGTGAGAACAGTGACCAGGCATTGAGTTCTTTAGCCATCCTCAGCACCTGCTCCTCAGGATGCAACATCACATCCTTAATCTTCAGAAGCTGTGCTTACTGCTCAGGTGTTAGGACAACTTTGTTAGGTTCCTGGGAAGGTTTACTAAACCCAGTTCTGGGAAAGATCCCCTATGATCTCCTGCTTTAAAAGTCCTCTATTTTAGCATATAATTGCCATGATAGAAAATTTTTTTCTGAATCCATCAGGAACACTTCCCTTTATCTATTTTGGCTTTCTAGTGTTCTGTCAAAGATGAGTAGAAGCACAAAGAGATATGGAAGTAGAAAAACATGTGTTTCCAATTCAACTGAGATTAGAAACTTTTAAAGACCGGGTTATTGTGGGAGAACACCAGGTGTCCCAAAGGTCAGGAACATAGGCTAAACTTATTTTTAAACTATATGTTAGCTATAGTGTTAGAAAATGCTCAGAATATTTTCCTCAATCTCCAGACACTTTTGTAAGTGATAGTCCTATAAATACACCACAGTGTCCAAAAAGCCTGGAAACATCTAGAAGATAGTATATTCATTGTACGTTTTTCTGATTGTCAGGGTGGTGGAACTCATTTCTTTCATACTTCATGAGGGATGATTACTTTTTTTCCTGCTTTCTAGACAGGATGGCTCTTCCAATGAATCATAAGGATTATGAAATAATAATAATAATAATAGTAACTATATGATAAGAATAATAATAAGCATCAGCAGCAGAAAGCTCAAGTCAAAGTGGAAAATGAAGTTGTCTAGAGCCTCCTGTTCTCTACTGTGTGACCTTAAAATGAGCATCATTTCTCAAGCTTCTAAGACACCAAAGCACAGATGCATGGTGCATAAACAAATAAGTAGCCACATTAGTGGTGTCCTCTGGGGGTTTAAATCTTATTCTTGTGGCCCCAGGAAGCCGACCAAAGAGAAAAGGGAAGAAAGAAGTACAGGATATTTATCTTTACATTTTGGAAATGCTTTTGATCAGCAGAGCTGGAACAAGTTTCTGTGCTTTTGTGGGAACTACAAATGTTCCAGGGAAGGAAGCAAGATCAAGAGCAGTTTGCTCTTTCAGGGACTTCAAAGCCCATTCATCTAAAGATGTGGCCATTACCATTTTGGCTTCCTCGCTGTGCCTTGGATGGCCCTGTACTTTTCAAGAGGAGAGCCTTGCTGGGTTGGGGCCAGCTCAAACATATTCCTTGGAGTGCAGTGTTCCAGAAAATCTGCCCTTCCTGGCCTGTGCTCTGTGATTACAGTCTCAACCAGGAGTGATCCTTGGACCTACTCGATGAGTCAGACACAGAGGTGAGTGGGACAGGGTGGCCGGACTACTCATTTCCTGCCTCTGTTCCTATTCCAGGTGTGGAGAATTGTAAACATAAGAACAAGGCTGCACCATCCCCACCAGGCTCCAGGTCTCTGATCTCAGCAGCCTGTCTCCTTGCTGAGACCAAGAAATGACCATACCTCACTTCCCCGTGCCCTACCTCCCCAAAAAAGAAAAAAACAAGCACCAACCAAATGAGCAACAACAACAAAAAATGCCAATGCTGTGTGTTTCTCCAGTCCTATTATGACCACAGGTCCAGCATATGACTTGTCCTCTTACTTGCAAGTCAGACCCTGGGAGTGAGATTTGTTCAGTGAGCTGGAGACTTCTTCTGGGCCCAACTTAAGATATGTAATAGCTTTCCAAGTCAAAACAGAAACTGAAATCAAAAGAAAACATAAAAACTAGGGCAAGACCCTAATACCACAGGCCCAATAATCCTGCTCCTATCATTGAGTGGCCCCATGATGCAGGGACCTCATCTGTCCAGTTCATGGTTGTATCCCCAGGTCCTAGTATGAAATCTAAACACACCTATGGAATGAATAACTAAAGCAGGACCTTGGTGTCACCTATTTCATTATGTGATCTTGGATAAATTTCCTATTGTGTCAAGTTCTCAATTTCTCTCTTCTCAAACGTTCAGCCCACCCACCCTTGTGAGTCACACAGAGAAATTCCAAGAGAATGCCTCTTCGATAGAGCATATGTCTTGGAGCACCTCTGGCAGTATGTTCAGTAAGTGGGAGCTCTTCCTTTTCTCTTTTGAATTGGGTGTACTCTGGTTACCACATCACTCTGACAGTTGAGTTCACTTTTATGTGCTTCAGTAAGTGAAGATAATAATGCTGACATCCTGAATTTCCACCTCTGTCAAGTGAGGAGTAGGGGAAAGTTCATCTTTGAGGAAGGCCTTTTGTCACTCTATGATTTTATTCTCCTCCACTTTCTGGAATTGGTCTCAGAATAAAAAGTAAGAGAGATTGCACTGTACTGTGAACACACAGAAGTGACAGTGATACTGCATTTCTTTGGATGTTTAATAGCCCTCTCTATTTCCTCTGTTTTTAACTAACTTGGTAGTTGAAGCTTTCCTTTTGGATGATGAGCACATGGAATTTTACTCAAAGTAATTTTGAAAAGTCAAATGACAACAAACATAATTTGCATTTAAATATTTCTTTCAGAATTCTGGATGACATGGCTCTTTCAGATGGAAATCATTTTGCTAATAACAAAAAAAGCTTTGATAAAAAATTTTAATATCCTAAGATTTAGATTCTAAGGCTCAGCTTCCAAAGTTGAGTGTTTTATGAACTACCTCAGCTCCAACTAATTGGGAAAGTGGCCCAGGAGTATTAAAGGAATCATAAAAAGGAGAACAGAAAGAAACATATTTCAAACTTATTGATGAATGGATAAAGAAGATGTGGTATATATATATACAATGGAATATTACTCAGCCATTAGAAATGACAAATACCCACCATTTTCTTCAACGTGGATAGAACTGGAGGGTATTATGCTGAGTGAAGTAAGTCAATCGGAGAAGGACAAACATTATATGGTCTCATTCATTTGGGGAATATAAAAAAATAGTGAAAGGGAATAAAGGGGAAAGGAGAGAAAATGAGTGGGAAATATCAGAGAGGGTGACGGAACGTGAGAGACCCCTAACTCTGGGAAATGAACAAGGAGTGGTGGAAGGGGAGGTGGGCGAGGGGATGGGGTGACTGGGTGACAAGCACTGAGCAGGGCACTTGACGGGATGAGCCCTGGATGTAATGCTATATGTTGGCAAATCGAACTCCAATAAAAACATATAAAAAAAATCTGAAAGTGAAAAAAAGGTATTAGAAAGATGGAATTTATAGAAAATTTCATTTTCAGAGCATCTTTTGTTTCAAAAATAAAATGATCTTTAAAAAAAACCAAACTTCTTAATTAATCGTCTTTCATTCCTTCAGTCAACATCCCATTTATATCCAATGTATGTCAGAAATGATATTACGTATCTGGGATCAAGGTCCTCAGTATCCCAGGGTCCTTGGTGACACACAAAAGCAACCCTGAACGTGGTGACTGGATTTCAGTCTCTACTCCTGCCATTAACCAGATGATGACCTTGGACAAATCATTGTGGCTTTTGGGGCTTCATCTATAAAACAGGGATGGATAAGGGATCCAGAGCTAATGCTGTTGGTTTTAAATTTATCTCAATTACAATGACAGAACATAACTAAAGGGCAGTGTTTAGGTAATAGCAAACCATTCTAGAAGTCATATCCTTCTCTTTGTTGAAGTTCATTTCTTAGTGAACACAATATATACATTAAATTTTCATGAAAATATTATAAAACTATTAATTGTTTTTCTCATTTCTTATTCCTTTAGTAAACATTTATGTAATGCCCACTCTGTACCAAAAACTGTGTTGGGTATTTTGAGATCAGTGATGAAACATACATTCTCTGCCTTGGAAAAGTTCACAATGCAGTAGTGGAGACAGAGAAGGAAATACGAGTTTGGATGTCTAGCAATCTTTATAATCAACAAATATTTACTGAGCACCCTTTATGCTTGAGCTATGTCAGTGAAAAAATTGATAATGATTTCTGTTTTCATGGAGTTTATATTCAAGCGTGAAGATCAAACAATGGAGAATAAACATGAAAATAAATGCAGTGGTATGAGAGAAAGTGCAAAAATCATGGTGTATTGAAGAAGTAGAGCAGTTGAGAGAGAATTGGGGACACCTGTGGTGGGGTGGGGGCAGTGAATTCTTATTTTCATAAGGATTTCCTGGTGAGCCTCACTGAAAAGATCATACTGAAGTAAAGGCTTGAAGGAAGCAAGAGAATTAACTAACTATAGGAATATGTGGGGATAGGGCATTATAGGCCGAGAGAGCTGCCAGTGAAAAAGCCCTGAGTTTGCAAACAAGGGTGGCTGGAGCAAAGGGAGAAAGAGGGAGAGTGAAAGGTGATGACAGGAGAGCAAGAGGGACAGGGAGAGGGTGGATTGGGGAAGACCTCTGTGGGGCATTGCAAGGATTTTTTGACTTTTACTGTTGGGTGAAATGAGAGACCTCCCTAAGAGGTTGTGAACAGAGGAGTGACTTGCTCTAAGATTTAAAAGGGCACCCTGGCTGCCATGTAGGGAATGGATTTTGGAGGCTGGGATGGAGGAGGGTGAGATGAATCAATTGGAAAGCTTTTGGAGAAATGTAGCCTACAGAAGTTGGTGGCTTGGGCCAGGGTGGTAGCAGTGGAAACCAAATAAGTGAAGGTACTAGATAGGCAGATGCTGCCAGAGGTTCTAGGTGAAGGAAACAGACATGCACATTACATGTACATTTCATGTATAGAGGATACAAAGACAAAAAAAAAAAAAAAAGGCATGATGTGGCTGCAACTATCTCTTGCCAGAAGAACTTTGGAACAAATGCAGTGAGTACAAGCAGATGGCTGAAAGAGGACTTTTCCAATCCAGATGAGCAAAGACTTTTTTGCTGTTTACTATTGTGCTTAGTCCATTGTGTCAATATTTAAGTTAGAAAAATAGAGATACTATTTCAGAAAAAAAAAAAAAAAACTAAAAAAAAACCCCTCTGCTTTCCTATAGATAACTAGGTTAGCCTTATTTTTCAAATGTACATATTTAGCTCATTTAGCATCTCAGTGTCCTCCCATAGTAAGGTATTTTCTTGTCCAATTCTCACAGTACTAATGTACTAGTGTAATGTGGCACTGGTGGCTGGTCTAAGTTGCCTCTCTACTCTGTAGTTTCCCTCTGTTTTCCACCCTTCTACCCTCTTCAGAAGTGGAGAATGCCTGGTAATGTTGAACAAATTGAGAAGGCTAAAATAGCACTTTGTGGTCAAGTTGACGAAGCTGAACCAAATTGTAGAATCAAAGCCAGTAACTGAACAAGACAGACAAAAAAGCAGATACTTTTGTTTTATTTATCCAAATAAATAAATATTTATCGAGGCCTTATTTCCTCACTTTTCTTTGCCACTTAAGACTGAGTCTGTGAAATGGAGGAAAAGATTTTGATTACATAAAACACCTTGCAAGGGCTCCCTAAAATCTAAGAACTCCCTTTATAGTAGCTACTGATGAGCGGGTAGATTTGTGTACTTGCATACTAAGGAGTAAGGAATGAACTAGAATAATAAGGTTAATGAATACGTGTGGTGAATAGAGATAAATACTAAGCCCAAGGGCAGTCAGAAGGGGGTAGGAAGGATGCTTATCTTATCTATCTTTAAAATTTAAGTGCATTATAGATGCTATTTACAGATACCTGTGAAACTCATTTATATTTAGAGCAACAATATTTTTTTCTTTTCTTTTTTTTTTTTTTTTTTACTGATTCTGTGATCCATTCTTATTTTCTGGAGACGTCAGTGGAAACTGATCTGGGATTTTGAGATAAATGGTGATTTGATGTTATATATAAAGTAGATATTAGTTGTTTCTATATGGAATGCACCCGTAGGAATACAAGGCACAGAATGAGTTTAATCTCTACCACTTATATACAGTCATTCTAATGGAAAGAGGTATTTGGTAGATGAAAAGGATAAATTACTGACATAACATATTTCCACTACTTTTGGCTCTCTCTGGGTAGAATGAGAAACAGATGTGCAAAATTCAGGCTGGTAATTTCTGTGCTTATTTTCAAGGCTGGTTTAGGAATTAGAATTTTGGGATAGGAACCAATGGTTCCTCTCTCAGTCCTTCCAGTGAGTTTTCAGGTCATTTGACTTCCAAGTGATCATCTATAATGGCGATGTGAGAACTGCCACTTATTCCAGTAACAGTATGATCTGAGCATACAAATTTTCATGTCTGCAGGGAGAAACCAACTGCAACAGACTACACAGATAAGAATGATGCCCTAATGGCATAGGAGATGATTATTAGCGATTCAGGCAAATGAAAGCATTTTATCACTATATTTGGGGCATCAAGTTTTTTGTTTTTTGTTTTTTTCGCTCTATATTACTTACCATTTATGATTTGGGGTAATGCTAAAGTCCTCGGAACCAGTACGTTAACACAGGATATCACATACATCTTCGTAGAGAATACAAAACTAAAAATGTTGTGCTTTTTATGCTAGTAATGTATTGAAATGCCATGCTATCTTTACAAATATTTTACCATATTTAGAATCAAATGAAGAGGAAACAAAAGCCGCTTCAAATACACCTTTGCCTATTCACTGCAATATCAGAATGACTTCCATCAGCCTTCAATTTGTTTGCACTCGGGCTCCCAGAAAAAGTTTCATTTCATAACATCATTTGAGAAAACCTACCACTCTTAATGCCCACATGGAAATGTTCCTGTACAAGCAGAAGAAATAAACTCAAATGTCTGGAAATCACCATGGTCTGAGTATTTTTCCCTTTTTTGCCCCTAATTACCCTCTGAGAAAACAGCAGCTTTTTTTTTTTTTTTTTTCTCTCACCCACTGTGAAAGTTATGAGATTCTTTTGCTCGAATCACCCACAAGGAAGGCTTGGGAAGTTCACGTTCCTTAGAGAGTTGCCAATTCTGCTAAAGAAGATGAAATGCCCATATCACACGTGCCATACCCCACGGCTAGCCAGAGGGAGAACAAAGGTAGCGCGGCCACCGCAGGTCAGCCTAGCCTAGGGGGCCTTTCAATTTCATGTAGAGGGTCAGCCAAGGCATTGGCTCAAAAGTAAGAGCATCGGGGCCATCCCACGGCATCTTGGAACACCTGTTGGGGCGATTTCTGGCGATTTGTGGGTCAGGGGCAGAGGTACTGGATTCCGCCCGTTTACCCCCGCAGAAGATGATGCGTAAAGGCTCCTCGCTTACCTGTGAAGTTAATCTTCAGCAAGTAGTCCTTGTACAACTTCTTCCCGTCCAGGATCTTCATCGCGTCGCAGAGCTTGGTGGTGTTGGGGCAGAGGGTGCGCTGCATTTTGTGCAGGGCGTGCGCCATGGCGTACACGGCGTTCACCACGAACATGATCTTCGACTCCTGCTCGTAGTTGCTGCTGTCTAGGGCCAAGCGCTTGTCGCACGCGCGCCGGTGGTTGCGCTTGTTCTGGAGGCTGCACTGGAACTTCTGCTCCCAGAAGTCCCGGAACCAGGGGTTCCGGTGGTTGGTGTAGGGGTCGAGGCTCTGGAAGTAGCGGTCGAACTGGCGCACGGGGTGCGAGGCCAGCTCCAGCGTGATGGCGCCGTCGGCCACGTGCTCGCTGCCCTTGACGATGCTCTCCTGCGCGCCCCAGCCGTCGCTGGCCACCCAGGTGAACGAGGCGTTGGCGCGGCCCGCGGCGGCGATGAGCTCGCGCGAGTCGTCGCTGCGCATGAAGAGCACCACGACGCGCGCGTTGGGCTTCTGCAGCAGCTCGCGGACCACGCTGTCGTAGGACTTGCGGATGTTGGAGCGACCCACCTTCTCGGCCGTGGCGATGCAGATGTTGCGCTGGCGCGCTTCCTGCTCGAAGGCCTCGATGCCCGTCTCCCCGTAGTCGCCCTCCGACGCCACCGTGGACACGTAGGTCCAGTTGAAGAAGCGCAGGATCTCGGCCATGGCTTTGGCCTGGTAGAAGTCGGGGGGCACGGTCCTGGCGAAGTAGTCATAGCGCGACTTGTCGCTGAGTTTGGCGCTGGTGGACGCGTAGCTGATCTGAGGGATCTGGAAGAGGCGGAGCAGGTTTGCCACCTGGCGGGAGGGAGAGAGCGAGAGGGGCCCGTTTTAGACGCCTGGAGGTGGTAGAGGGACAAGGAGAGGGAATGATCCCACCCAGACTGCTTAGCCAGCCCCCCGTTTCACCTCCGGACGGCTGAAGTTTGCTCAGCCCTCTGCCAGGCACCCCTCCCCCCCGGCCCCGCCTGGACACTGGGGTTGGGATAGGAGGGAGGAGGCTTCCAGCAGGTTCTCTGTGCTCTGGGAAAGGGTGTCCGTGGAGGAGTGAGAAGGGCGGGCCTGCCTGTCTCCCAGGCTTTTGTTTGCCAGGCCTCGCAGGCTGCAATCCACCCTGTTCAGGTGTCTTCCCTGTGGTTAAGTTTCTGGAGCCTGCCATAGCTCAGTCAGGCAGTGAGCTACAGGGACTTGGCCACCCCGGTTTTTAGACGACTTGGCTGCGGTTGTATAGAGAGAGCCTGGGTGTTCTCTGATTCTCACTTCCCCCTCTTTTGCTAAAAATGGCCATCTCTGAAAGAGTTTAATTTGGGAACCTTATGCCACATGGACAGTCCAAATTAGACATTTATTATCTAGGTTAAGAAAAAAAAAATCGATTCTTTTTGGTCCACTCCAAATTTTAGGCATATGCTTTTCTAGACTTCCAAAAAGCTTGACCGACATTTTCTTTGCTTTCCTTTTCCTTTGGAAAATGTTGTTTCTGTTTGGACCATGTGGAAGGAGAGCATACAGATGCTATTCTGGTGGTATTTTTGATTAAAAAGCAAATAAGGAAGCATTAAAAACCTTATCAAGAAAGAACCTCTACTTCAAGATTTTAAAGCTTGAATAAAGACTTTAAATTTGTTATAATTCACCTAATCACTAATATTTCACCGTTTTTATTGATTGCAGAATAAAAAAAGGAAAATAACACTAGCTTATCAAGGGGCATTTTATGCGTGGAGGATTTGCATGAATATATATCTCAAAATATCTGCACCCATTATATGCATATCTAATAATAAGTTTATTTTAAATTTTCCTGGATACTTCACATATTCTGAACACTTCTATCTCTGTACTGACTTCAGGTAAGTTACCTGACATACAAATTGTACTTTAATCAGAAACAACATTGAATATTCTGGTATACTCTATGAGTACTTTGAAATTTTCCTTCTGGAAATTGTGGTTTCAGGCTTACATTTGACATGTAGGAAGCACAGCTTGAAATAGGCAGCTGTTAGCAAAGAGCACAAGTAACCTAAAACAACTGACATCTGAGTCCGGATTAATCATCATTTCATCTGGCAAAGGAAACCAACAGCCAAGTTCATACACAGCCACACAGCATGTTCTTGGAGATCTGGCCTGCTATTAAAACCAACACTTGATATAGCCCAAAGCTATCAAAAATGTTTTCGATATCTTTTCAAACCCTGGTACTTCTCACTTAACTACTAATAAGAACAGCTAGAATATCTGGCCCTGGCCATGCAAAACAAAGCAAATTTAAGAACCAAATCTTTCTTGCATTTGGCAAAAAAAAAAAAAAAATAATAATAATAATCTAGGATATGGATGAATTTGGGAAAATAGAGGTAAGCGGCTGAGAGGCTGGGTGGCTGAAGACTAGTATGCCATTTATTTCTTCTTTTATCAGGACCAGGATACCCTGAATAAAATGACCTGCACTGACTCATTTGAACACGGAAGTATTGCTTGTTTGTTCAGCCTGATTGATGTGGGAATAAGCATGTACTGTCATTACTTCTAGACTGATTACCTGGCTTCCTTCGGACTTCTGTACCATGGTGGCAGACTGGCAATAAGAGAGAGCCCTGTGTGTGCATAGGCTTGGCTTGGTAATGGTGTTTCTGGGTAGCACTGGAGAAGCTATCTCCTCTTGATGCTACAGTTTATGCTCATCTTCAAGTTGCATTCATCAAGACCTTAACTCCTCAGGGAGGCAGGGAATGAAAGGACCTGAAAAATGCCCAGAGATATTATTTTCTGGCAGCTAGGAGCCAAGAAAGTGCCAAAACTTCCTTCTCCCAGAGGGGCAGAAGTAATGAGAAGCTGCTTAAGAAAAGAGTTCTTGTCCGTTGACTGATAGGATCCTGTGGCTTCACGTCCACCTCTCCAGGATATCTGGAAACAATTTTTAGACAAGGCAGGCTGTACAATGGAATGAACTATGTATAGAATATCGTCAATGTGAAAAGGATTCCCTGCACTGGGAAGGGCCACGATGAGCTGTGGCATGTTTGGGAGGATGGTGGGCTAGAATAAAACTGTGATTATTACAGTTATTATAATTATTCACAGTGTGTGGCTATGAATCTGAAAGGGGAAGAGCAGAAAGATATCCGGGTGGGAAGAATAGGGGAGAAGAACAGAAGCGATGTTGTGGCATACACCATGGATTGTCTAGCTGTTGTTGGTAGGAGCTTTCTTATTAACATAAAGCTTGAAACTAGGGTTGGGGGATATCCAGATAGTTGTCAGCTGGATGTTTCCTATCTCATTTGTCTAGAAAGTGGGCATCTGAAGCATTCCTGACTTGCTTTACTGGCCATATGGTTTCTCTGAGAAAGCATGAAGGAATAAGGGGAACTCCTACACTGGACATCATTTTAAAAGTAAAAGAAGAACCATTTTGGGATGGGGAGGTAATGTGGAATTTTGGAAGAAAATTATCCAATTATATTATTAGCAGGAGTGGAGGAAGGAGAATGAGGATCAAGCTATATATATTTTATAGCAAAAAATGGTTTAAAAGTAGAGGTACACTCCTCATGGACAGAGACTAAAAAGGTACATAGCTTAAGAGAGATAGAAATACTTAAAAAATAATTCTTACAATATAGAATAGATTCAGTAGAGCATGAAAGACAAGATCTCCAGACAACTCACTGGGTTGCTAGCCTACATGGGGACATTTGAGTGATAACAGAACTAGTGACAAGGGATGGTTGTTAGAGGCACGCCGGGTCATCGGGCATGCCCACGGACAGCATAAAAGATGGGAATGAACCTGAGAGAAGGTTCTGTGTAAAACTAATGCACAGTATGTGAAAATGGAGCAAAGTGATTGCTTTTGTCATTTTGTATTTAAATTATGTTTCAGGAGAAGATTTAGTGAGAAGAATCATTGGCTAGTGAAGGTGATTCCAGATGGTGAAAGGAAAGATCATGTCCAGTCCCTCTGGCTTCTTCCTTTCTGCCAGTGAGAATGTTCTCTAACCTGGAGATGGTGATACAATTATTTGAAAACGTTCTCTCACATCAATGTGTGAGAGAAGACCAAACACAAACCCGTAATCATGTTATTTGAGTTTGCTTCCATTTCTGAGTTCTGGAAGAAATAGCAGATTAATCTATGGAATCACCATTAGTAATCTCTGAGAAATCAATAATGGGAGGACTGTCAGAGAGTGAAAAGGGAGGAGGAAGGGCAAATTCAGGAAATGTAAATTAAGAGTTGAATAAATCAATATGCAGGATGTATTTTGGTAACTCTACAATAGAGTTTTTATTATTATTATTATTATTAGAGAGCATGCAAATGCTTAGAAAGGCGCAGCACTGATTCACTAAGAATGAATTTCACTAGAGAACATCTCAGCGTTAGTAGAACTATTTAGGGAAGAATTGTAGCCCTGGAGGACCTTGACTTCAACAAGGCATTAGTAATATTACTTGGAGTCTTGTGGAAAAAGGAAACTGATGGGAATTGGGTGAGAAAATTGAATGTATTCAAAGAGAACAGTTAGGAACAAAGTCTATGAGGTCGTCAAGTAAGATTAAATTTTTGGTATCCCTGGGTGGCGCAGCGGTTTGGCGCCTGCCTTTGGCCCAGGGCGCGATCCTGGAGACCCGGGATCGAATCCCACGTCGGGCTCCCTGCATGGAGCCTGCTTCTCCCTCTGCCTGTGTCTCTGCCTCTCTCTCTCTCTGTGACTATCATAAATAAATAAAAATTAAAAAAAAATAAATTTTTATCAGCGACCTTGCAAAAGAAAGTAAATAAGCCACATGATCTTTATGTTTTAGAGCTGGAAGGAACCATGAAAATGATCTAAACCTTTTGTTTTATAGACGAGGAAGCTGAACCTCACAGGGTGAAGTGACTTTCCAGAATTTACACAAAATAAGCAGAAAAGCTGAGAGCCTAATCTCTTGACTTCTCCATAGGACTAGACATCCTCCCTGGTAATAAGAGCATAGGGAGAGACATGAATTTATAGATTGAAGTTAAAATGACAAAAGTGGACAAAGAACTAGGGCAAATGAGGTTACAAATGCAAAGCTGAGCATTGCAGTTCAGCACCAGAAATCCAAGGGGAGCTAAAATCAAAGATGGATTATTGAAGGGTTCACTCCCTTTAGACATCAGTTCACAATTCCTCAACAGTGAATAGGGAGGAACTATCCCACAGTCCCTATTCTTTGAGTTACTATTGACAGACTACCCTTTTTGGGAAGCCTTTTAAGGATCCCTTGTGCTTTTAATAGTCCTAATATTTTTGTGCCAGCTAGCGTTCTAGCTGTTGTAGATGTATTTTCTGCTTTAATTCTCATAGCAATGTTATGCAGTAGATACTACCATTAGCCTGTTGTATAGGTTGAGGAAGTGAGGCACAGAGTGCCTCAAGATCTTGCTAAAGAGCCCAAAGTGATAGGATTTGGCACTGTGTTCACCTTCCCAGACTTAATCTGTTCTACAGTCCAAGCTCTGAACCTCTGCCATATGCAATTCTTCTCACTTATACTATGGGCATGATATATTTCAAGTTATAACATGTTTGTCTTTTTATAATTTCTGATAGCATAAGCTCCTTGATGTGAGGGCCATGAGTAATCACTCCTTGTTATCAAAAGTATATATATGTTTTTTTATTGTTCAATCTGTATTTTCCAGTGACTCCGTAAACATTTGTTTTCTGATTGGCCATCTTCAGAGATAACAGCAGTTGTCTGAGAATCCACTGGGAAATTTTAACTGTGAGTTTGAAAGCTTCAAGCTATAAATATCATGATCATGTGTGACTTCATGATTTACGTGAGAAATGCACTGACCTTATGGCGGAGCCTGTTATTTCCTAGGGCTGGAGAGGCTGCACACAGATTTAACAGAACCCATTCCCCTATGTAGCACAGATTATAGTTTGATATTCAGTACTCACACACCTTGGAGTATCCATTTTCTGAATGGCTTGAATTTATGCAGGACTAGCCATTGCCATGTTTTCATTGTAACCTATATAAGTCACAAATATATCAACCCTGTTGGCTTGAGTAGAAACATTTAGAATGCTGGGCATGGCCAGGTACTATTACCCACATTAGCAGATGACATGGTCTAAAATTAAGACTTCTTGTATTAATCTCATTTTTGTAGCTGCAAGCTGGAGTTATTTTAGGATGGGCATGAGCTGCAATAGTTGTCCAACAAACCAGTGTTACGTGTTGTTGACCACCTGCCACCATTTCCTCATTCTTATACCCTCCAGAGGAACTCAGTTCCATGTAATCCCTCCAATGTGTTATGTTTCCTGTCTATGCATTAAGTTCACTGTATACAATGTTCTCAAGTCTGCATGCTGTTGCACATGCTGTTCCTTCTGCTTAAAATGACCTTTACCACTTGTCTGCTCAGTGCCCTGGGAAACCTTTCTTGATGCCTCACTTGAAGCTGAGTTGTGCCCATTATCTGAGACTCTTGAGCTTCTTGATGTATTTTCCTCATGGTGTCAAAGTATAACAGTAATTTCTATTTGCTAATTCCTCTACTGGAACAGGAACTCTTAAGGACAGGGGATGTGTATTGTTAATTTCTGTTTCCTCCGTGCCTTGCAGAGTAGAGAGATGTTCCATAATGTTTGCTAAATGAATGAATTGATTAATGAGTGGGTAGTTTGCTGCTGTCCCATGTAATCTTTTCTATTACAAGGATAGATTTCTGTGGGGAAAAAATAGCTAGCCATTAGCAGGCAATGTAAAGATACTCTCAAACACTGTTGATAAACAATTTGGTGTGCAATGTGGATCCTTCGCTAATTATATTCAGTTCTCCACTAAAATGAGGTGACACACAAGACATGGAATTGGCTTAGACATTAAGGAATCTGGAGCAAAGAATTTCATACTATTAAAACTGATGTCTTCAAATTATCTCTGTGTTATTAATAAGGAGTATACAAAAGGGAGTCAGTATGATCAACTGGCCATGAAGCCAATTCCTTTTAGGCTAGAAAACTGTCTTTTTATTCAAAGGAAGGAAAACAAGGGGCCTTATCCATGAAATCTAGTTCTCGAATAACATAGACCTTAAGTAGGAGTCATATAAATGTATATCTGGTGCAGGCTTCACCAAATGAACTGGTAGTAAGGTCTGCTGGTAAGGTAAAGGTTTTCTGGAGACAAATGCACCGTGTATAGGATACAATACATATGCAGCCAGACACTCAGCACTATCATCATTTGCTCTCTTATTCTTTCTTGGGAATGTCTAAAACTTTCCCTTTCCAATAATCAATATCTGATTGTGGACTGATTCTACTGTAGGCATCAAAATCATCCTTATGCACTTTTGGGAATTTTGAGTTAAAGACCAATTTATTTGGAAGTTTTACTTCTCCTGACACTTTTTATCAAGTCAGGAGGACTCTTCTTTTTAGGACTCCAGGTGTCATGCTTCATTTCAATGATGTTCTGATCATGAGATCAAAAGGGTATGAACTGTGGGAAAGAGCTCAGGTAATCCGTTCTTTGATGTTGTGAAAAGGGAATATGAATTCGAAATTTCAGGCACCTGTGATCCTCCACATCAGTCCTGCAGCCACCCTTCCCATTCAGGATATCCATGATGTACCCATTTCAGACACTAGCTTTGTGCCTTCTGTGATGGCATAATGCCAAATACTTTTTTTTTCAACAGAAGACAGAAAAGGAGTGTGCGAGTTTAGAGTCTAGTAGAAATAGATTTCCTACTCGAGTGATTGTTCATTCACAAGGATGCTTTTCAGTGCTTTCATTGTCATTGGCATCTGAGACTATGCTAATACATGAACAGGAACAACAATGACTGATTTTTATGTGGAACTGTACTTACCTACAAGAGTTCCAGATGGTGAGAGGCATCAAAGTTTTGCTTTCCAAGAGAAGTGCTATCTATAGCGCTGAAGTATATACACTTGAAAAATAACTCCTGTGGCTGTCCTGGGAATTAGAAGCTCAATAATAGCCTCCATGGGTCTGCCTTTGCATTCTTTGCTGCTCCTATCTCTTTGGGGCTGTTTTCTAAGAATAAGTCTGTAACTTTAATTGTTTTATCACACATACAGTGCCGAAAGCTTTGTTTCATTCTTTTAATTAAACGATTATATATAAGCCTGGAAGAGAAACACTGAGTGCTGCACTTTGAACCATCTGCTGCCTTATAACACATGTTATTACATAAAGCAGGTTTTAAAAGTTGTGCTGGTAAGAAACCTCAGTGACCCTTCTATTTCAAATGATAAAGTTGCACGGTTAGCTGTACAAAATCCCGGATTGGCTTGTATTTTAAACTGCAACTGGAGGTGGTATATAGTTGAGAAACTGCCTGAGGAATTCAAGCTGTTCACATCACATGAGTTATCTGCCCATAAAGGATGCCAATCATATTGTTATTGTGGAAAGGATTAGTCATTTTTTTTTTTTTTTGGACCACACTACCTGCAGCACATCTGGGAACATTTTGCATGAAAACAGTTGATTGCAGCCCATGTCTGAAGGCCAGAGATTAATCTGGATTTAGGAAATCACATAATAGAGTGCAGCAAATGCCAGTTTACTCAGTAATCTGCAAAAGTCACTAACTCTTACATGCTGTAGCCCCAAAACACCAAAGATTCATGTTGCCTTTCCTATTCAACAGCATGACTCAGTTCCAATGATTTTGTATTGGCGGTCCAGACAAAGGATTCCTTATTCATGGCAAAAACTTACAAAAATGGCTTGAAGTTAACCTGATTTCTATCCCAACCTGTCCTGAAATCATTGTACTCCACACCTGTGGTTTCCAACCCAGATAGTAATGTACTTTCATTTTCGTCATTTGTGACAAAAGGATTTATAAATAGAAAGGTTATCCATTTTGGCATTCTCATAGCTGAAATGATATGCAGACCATATAGATCCCTTGAGTCACATTTTTTCAGGAGACCAGCCATAAGACGTCAAGTTTCTCATAAATGACAATGCCACTCTGCATTGGGCAAGTGTCTGTCTTGCTCCCTTATCTCAGGAATAACTTTACTTCCTCTGACTTAGCAAGTACTTGCAAGAAGAACCAGAAGGCATTTTGCCCACTGAATCAGTCTGCGTCTGATTTTTTTTTTCTTTTTTTCCCTCCATGAATTTATTTTCACGAGAAATCATGGAACTGAATTCATTTGAGTTCTAGTCACTAATAACGGGATTAAAAGGCCTATGTCAGATCTGGTCCAGAGTATATTAATGTTTGTCAGCCACACCAGCAAAAGCATGGTTCCCAGGATGACCTGACACCATCAGACCTGTTAGAAGCATGTCCTTTAGTACCTTTGGTATTGATTTTTCTTTCAACAGATCTGTCAGGGATGAAAGCAGATAGTGTTGTGGTCGAATGCTCAGGGTTGGAATCAAATGGGCCAAAATTTGGAGTCCCACCTCCTTCCTTCACTAGTTGTATCCCTTAGGCAAATTATTTTAACTCCTTGAGCTTTAGTTTCTTCATCTATAGAAAGGAAATAATAGTATCCCCTTGCTTGAAGAGTTATGTGAGGATGTAGTCATAACACATGTGAAGTACTTGGCTCACTGGCCAGCACTTAGTAAAGGCTCAATAAATGATAGAGATGCTGATAATGTCAAACCCAGCAGTCATTCATCCAGCAAACTTTGATCAGTGCCAATGGTACCAGGCAATATTCTAAAATGTAGGTCTTTCTATGATCTACTATCTACTTTCTATGATCTACTTTCTATGGTCTACTAATTTCCACAAAGCTATAGCCTGGTACAAGACAAAGAAACATTACCAAAGATTAAAATTTTGAGGTACATGCATACAAACTTATACAAAGACACAGGTGAAGGAGTGACTAATGACACTCAGGTGAGTCATGGCAGGCTCCGATGGAGAGGAAGCATTCAACCTTGATCTTGAAGGATCAATGAAACTTTGCCAGGTAAAGAAAGAGAAAAGGAAGTTTTTAGGCAGTTGAAAGAATACAAAGACAAAGAAGAGTATTTGTTCTAATAGTATAACAGTACAATTCAGGATTGTTGGGGCAACCGGTGCTTTGCAAGATTTAGTTGAAGGTAAAGAAAAATAGAAGGACTGTGGCTAGATTGATAAATGTTTTATATGCTATGCTAAAGATTTTAAAAGATAAAAGGCTATTAAAATTTTTAATTAAGGGAATAGCATGACCAAAGGTGTGTTTTAGAAAGGCCATAGTGGATGACATCCAACTTGAAAAGAAAGAGTCAGAGAAGGTTAATGAGGTGGGCAAAACAATCCAACCTTGGCTGTGAGTTCATGTAATCCCAGGAGGATGAATAAATTAATACTAGAAATATCAAGACTGGAGGTATAAAGAAAAATTTGAGTCCACTTAAAACTGTTTTATTTGGTTGGTAGTAATCACTAAAATGCTTATGTCTCCTTTGTTATCCTGTTTGGGTCATTATGGATCACTTGAATCCTCCTTGGAAGGAAGCAATTCATAAATAAGGTTGGTTGTTGGACAGTATAAAAAGGCTAAAAAAACTTTTAAGTCCCTGGAAGCATCTTGGAAAAGTTAACATAAAGACTTCCTCTAATGTGGATAAGAAAACCAAGAGTCAGTTAAGTAGCCATTGGCAGCAGTTGAAATTTGCTGGATGGCATCAACCCGTGTTTATTGTTGCATTTCTTTAAATCTGGTTCTCAGTGATATTCCTTAAAACTACTGTATAAGCATGGATAATCTGTGCTTAATACATACATAGTGTTTTTACTTCTATGGAAGGTTACTGTTTTATAGAAAAATTCTGAACGAATTATAGATTATGTGTTCAATCACATCTGTTTTCCACATTGGGAAAGCTTAATTGCCTGGTTTGTGTTCTATGAGGGCTCACTGTGAACCTGATGGCAACTACCCAAACTGGAGGCACAGTGCCTGGGAGAAACCAACTCATCCCTGGGATGCATGCCCTGCACATTCAACCCTAATAAGTGATGGCAAATGTTTCAAGATGCTTTGCCATTCTGACCACTTGGCAAGGAAATCTGGTCTATATTTGGAATATAATTTTTGAAAGTGTTGCTTCTATTGTGTTCTCCCCTGTATGGCAGTTCCCTCTGTTGGAAGGTAAAGTCAGAGCTGGCAAGAATCAGGACTTTGTCACTAGTAACAGAGGGATTTCCATAATATACCAGGTGGTTATGTCAAAAATAGCATCACCACAATTTTAGTGTCCAAAGTCCCACTGATATACTGCCTGGAGTATCAATGTTTGCTTAGAGCTTAACTCCAAGTGTTTTTGCAACACTGTTCTTTAAATTTCCGAAGTCCATTAATTAGAAAAATGCTCTGTAAGTTTTCAACTGCATTTTTCATAGACCACTAAAAGCGCTTCTACTACATTAAATCAATGAAATTTCATTATTATAAACTGCTAAGTGTTGGCTCCTTCCATACTGAAATACTGAGCCTTATATATATTGATCCATTTAAAAGGCACATGTTTAACAGTATTTGAAAAGAGAACTTTGTGTTGTTAAAGCAAAATCATATCTCAGATTTAGCTAAAGGAGTCCCATTTCAATTAGCTTGTCAATTTATCTATCTCATAGTATAAACCCTTGCTGATATGTCAGGAATGTCTGCATTCTTTGCTTTTCATCCTATGGCCTTCATCATAGACATGTGGCCGCAATAGGAGCTGGTTCTCAGCCATGGGCTATTCTGTTGCCCAGTGGACAGTGGTCCTGATGGCACTTGTTTTTCACAAGAGTAGTTTCCAAATAAACACATGACAGAAGGGGAATTAATTAAGGAGTAAATTAACCCTAAAGCAAAGGGAAAAAAACAGTGCATCTTAGATAATTACCTCTGATGAGACATTTCTACAATGTAACAATGTTAACAAAAACATTTCAAAATTGCTGTTGCCTTCTTCCCTACGATAAAGTCCTTGAACAGCATTGTCCTTTTTTTTTTTTTTTTTTTTTTTGGAGGAGGGGAAGCAGGAGCAATGAGGGGAGATTTCAAAACAATTGACTTTGTGAGATTGCTTTAGAATATTAGAATGAAAAGTCTGGAAAGGAAATAAATAAAAGATTCTATCTGAGATAACATTTGAGTTGGAGTTTTCTGAAGCTTAGGCTATGTGATGGGATGATCAGCATAGCAGTGTGGGAGGCAAGCTATGGGATCCTAATGTTAATTCTGCTACTTGAAAAAACGGTAGAGACTTGAACTAGGTACCTGACCTTTATGACCCTCAGTTCCTCCAAGAATTGTTTCTCTTAGACTGGAGATGTTAAAAGTAAAAAAAAAAAAGCTAAAAATATTATATAATTGTAATATCAGTAATAACATGTACTAAAATCTGAAATGTTAAATGCTCATTATGTGTGAAACACTATTTTTGTGGGTTTTATGTATTTTCTCATTTAATTCCTACCAGTAAGAGAGTACTACCAATCTTTCCATCGTAGACATGAGGAAAAAGGCAATGAAAGCTTAAATAAATCCTAGTCAGCCCACATTCAGAGTTTTAAATCAGTGAGCTGAAATTTTTCAAGAAAGGTATGCTAAAAATGTATAGTTGTAGCATGTCTGTACTATGATCATTGTATCTGCAATATTGAACTTACTAAATGCAACTATCATCTTTAATTTTCTGGTGAAAAAGACACAGTAAAGATGGATTCGTGAATGGATCTCTAGAGCTGTCACTGCTTTTCATGAGGACAGGGTGATGTTTCCTTTTCTTTTGCATTAAGTATGTGCATAGTATGTGACATACTTGGCACTCTGATGACTCTTTATGCAGAGAGACTGTGTAGAGCTAGATTGGACTACGGACGTGATCCTGACTGTATCTGGGATGGCCCTGGGTGCCCAGCTTTGTTACCTTGGACGGTTGTCTCTGGAATAGTCAGTCTAAGGACAAATGAAATAGAACCCCTAGAGCTGCTCTCAAATTGAGGCATCTTTTGTGGCACGTGTGTAGGCAATGTAGGAGTGAGAAGTGGGGAGACTTTTGTCCCACATGCTCAGTTTGCTGCATCATTTTTCTTTTGCATCAAAACCAGACTACCCACTGTAGGAAAATGCTTATTTTAAATTTATGAGCATCTAGACTAATCTAGAATAGGTGGGTCATAGCTATGACCCACAAATCCAAGATGTGTTTAGGGATCTTCAACCTTCTCGATATGTAGCAGGTTATCATCCTGTTAATACTTTCAATTCATTAAAAACAACAACAACAACAACAACAACATTTATTCTTACCCTGGTAGAGACATTATCCTAAGTGCCCTCTGTACAAAGGCAAAAGGTGGTTTATAGTTTCATAGAAGAATAGATATACAAATAAACTATTATAGTAGCAGAGGTGAGTATTTATGTAGTGGAAACTTGGGAAGGGTTTCTCAAGAAGGGTAGGGTTGGAACTGAGAACTGAAGGTAGATAGGGTTTGGCAAGGCCTATAGACAGCTAAAGAGCATTACATTCCAGGTGGAAGAAACACTGTGTTCTCACTTTCATGAGAGAATATGCAGATCATATCTGAGAGACTATGAGAAAGCAGCTTTCCAGGGAGCCTTCAGAGGCAGGCTTTCTGTTTACACTGATCTGAATGTCTTTTTCCTGTTAATGTCCATTCCTTTCTGTTCATTTTGTTATTCTCTCTAGTCTCCTAGTGCTTAGGATGTCGGTGATACTCAGGTGCTTTTCTTGTACCTGTTTTATATATAGATTTGATATTTCCTAATTTGCTTAAACAGGTCTCAGGGACTCATAAGATGTCTGTTTTTAAATTTTACTTTATATTCTCTCCCCAGACAGACTCTACACAATCATGTTCTTGATGTTCCTGAAATATAAATGCTTAATAGATGCTTATTTTCTGATGAAAAATGATTTTATGAGAGCCCTAGTTGTAATATGTCAGTAATTGAGATTCTCGATTCACCAAATTCATAAAAATACTACCTTAATCAAGTGAAGTAACAACTAGCCGGGCTTTTTCAAAGTGATCCTGACAGAAAGAGTCTATTATTTATTTTGCTCCATGTTTGTTACTACTTCCCTTGTAATCCCTTCTATCCCAATAGTAGAGTATTTTTCTTGTGTAACACATAAAATTAAGAAATGCCCTTAAATGCCATACAGTTCAAATACCAATATATTGCTTCAATCTCCTCAAAAATGGGTCATTTTTCCTTGAATAACTACAATGACAGAAGACTCACTTCCTCATGCCCCCTGCTCTTTCATTTCTAGGACATCTCCCTTACATTGGCCCTCAGTGTGCCTTGTTCTAGGTCAGTGATTGCCAGTGGGGAAGGACCATAACTTTGTGATTTGGCAAGGCATGGAAACATTTTTGGATGTCACAACTTCATGACTTCAGGTACCACTGGCATGCAGTCTAGTGGGTGGAGGCCAATGATGCCACAAACCCTCCCACAAAGCACAGGGGCAGCTCCAGCCCAATAGTGCTAACGTTGAGAAACTCTACTCTAGATTCATCTTACATATCCATGGAAAAAGTATAAATTTTTCCATCTAGCAGTCTGTCTGATACTTGGACACAGCTAACTGCATGTTATAATAAGACTAGCAATTCATGTATGACTCTTCCCAAAGCATTTAAATTTAAAGGAGGAATGAAACATTGAGGGAAGGTAATGCTTCATGCAAACTGACCCATCCATGGTCGACCTCTTTTGCACTGTGGACTTGGATGGAGGAATAATAGAGTGGTGTCTGATTGTGCTGTTCCCCTTGTCCCATCTAGAAACTTACTTACTGTTATACTTACTGCAGGGGATTTAGTTTAAGGAGTTGTTCTTGTCAGACACATGATGTGAGCAATGCATGGCATATCCAAATCCATGTCATGATAAATAAGAATGTTATAATGACCCTCTCCCAGGGTAAGAGAGGTCCTCAGATATGGATATTACTAAAAATTCTGTAAAAGCATCTAACCATACCAGGCATGAGAAAGGAGTAGTGAGAAACTCTCAAGGCTCTCTTCTCCCTTTCTATGAGTTCACCTTGTAGATGCCATCTAACCCATGTCCCGATTTGTTGCTGAGGTCAGTTTAACACTCAGGGACACAGCAACTGGGTCAATTTATACTTACACGTTCAGTTAAAATGTGTTCCACACTGCAAGAAAAGCTGAAGAAATGATACAGCCTCTGAAAAGGAGTGAGGAACATTTTTGGGAAGGATTCAAGGGACATTTTTGAATGGACAATTGAGGAGCTCTAACTACGGTCTGTTTAAAAAAGCACAAGCATAAACAATGCTTCAAAATAAGTACCATGTAGACAATTGCTGCGCTAAAGCAACCAACCTGATCCTCTTCTTGAATAAATACTATTTTCCCTCAAAGTGGGTGGATTGCAGGCTTGTAGAGAAGAGCAGAATCATCTTTAAAATGCTTTGAAAAGACACTGATTGACCAGAGGGGGTGAATAGACCCCACGTGTATTTGCTAATAAAGAAGGATTTTTGATGCTAGCTTTCATTGATTATCCAGTTAAGAAATCAATACTGTTGTTTTATAAAAAGGACAACCACAGAGTAGTTTGCACTACTTAGTAAGAGCATTGGGAAAATAATTATTAAGGTCTTCATCCATGGTGATACAGTTTAACTCAGCAAATCATTAAGAATTTCCCCTTTCAGGCAGTTTTCATTCTCTGCAAACAATGCCTATTGTATGAGCTAACACAGCAAGGGGCATCTCCACTGCTGACTTCCAGAAAGTTCTTTTCTGTGAGGAGATAATGAAAGAAGAGGAAGCTGGAGAGAAAGCATCTCCTGGAGCAATCCCACCAATGAAGTAATCTAGGCTCACCTGGGGAGATTATTACCATTTTCTAAAATTCTCTCTCTCACCAGGCAATTTTGTGACAGAAAACTCTGTGATCTGGTTTGGGACTGGGAGCTACACTTAGATGATAGGAATTTTTAACTGTGTGGTGGATTCATGTTAGTACATTTCTTCCATGGCTTCACCCTCTTTTTTCCTTCTGCTCGGTTCAAGCAAAGTACTTCCTAGTAAATATTCAGGAAGTCAAAAGTACTTAAAATTGGATTTGGCGTGTTGACTGATGTGAATGAATCTTTGTGGCCACTAGCTACATGCTGTCACTATAGTTACAACATCGGGGCCTGTGATGAGAATCAGTCCAAGAGCAGTAGGTGAGTATGCGGGGTACCCTGAAAAAGCCACTCTCCTAAAATATTTTCTCTGTTAGTGTGTAAGAGTGCTTTCAGTTCACCATCAGAAATGTATCGCTTTGGAATGCCTTTGACTACTTGTTTTAAAATTCTTATTAAAAGGCTTGTTTCAAATAGATAACACACTTTAATTCTTAGCTCTGTAGCTAAGAGCTTCCTCAAACCTTTCTTCTTTCACAATACCTAGCTGAAAGCAAGGCCCTTTGAGGAAGGGTCTCTTGGACCCTTGGAAGAGTGTGTGAAGTTAGGTGTATAGACAAATTGCTCTACCTTCTAGCTTACCTTGGCTGGGACCAGCCTGTGTGTGATCTAGTCAGAGCCTCAGCATTCATGACACCAGGAGGCGTCCTGTGGAGGAGGAAGTGAAGCCCTCTCTGCACTTCCTCTCCAGCTCACCCCCTTCCTCATGTCAAGGCTTTTCCCTTGGCACACAGACATCTGCCACAATATTCTAATTGGTTTCCTGAGATCCAGCATCTCATTCATGATGCTGAATGTAGCCTACATGATCCATGTAGCCTTTCTCCAATGCAACTGTCATTCTATCAGTCTTCCTCAGAACCTTTCTAAATTTCGTTTCTGACCTTGTGAGCCACATAAACATATTCTGAATTGTAGTTACTGTTACTTCATAGAAGTATTGTAGCTGGAGCCAGATTTTAAGTTCCTTGAGGCCAAGGCTGTGTTCACTCTTATGTTAGTGGTCTTTCTACCCTTGTCACAGTGCAGAACACACAGAAGGGGGTGACTTGCTGTTGAGGTACATGGGGCTTCAACCATGGTTTGGCCACTGGGAGGGCCTCGGAGTTGGTTTTAGGTATGGCTCTTCCACTGACATTTTCCTGTTATTGTGGGGACATGATAGTTACTATTTATTGTATCTGTTAGTGTTTTGGTGAGCTGTTTCCCACAGATACGTTTAATGTATCCTCTGAACAACCTGACAAGATACATGCTATTTTGCTTATTTTACAGGTAGGTTAGTCAATGATGGGGATGGAATTAAAATCCAAGTCTTTCTGGTAAAAAATTGATATCCTTTTCATTATAGCATAATACTTTTGGCTTCCTTATTTATACTATGGAGACAGAAACCATATCAGCATTTGTGACTTTATGGTAATATTGTCCAAATGAATGAAATAATAAGCCAGGTCCTTTGAAGATTAAGAAGTAGCTTCTTTCCTTGTGAACTTGTACAGGATTTTAATAGCCCATGTTTTTTTTCCCTAAAACAATCTGCCCTTTTTTGAGGATATACTCAGATAGTAAATAAGTAAAATTAGATTTAAAAAATCTATGTGCCTGGCATAGTTTGTTAATTACTTTGGATAAATAGGTATTTACACATCTGCTATAGAATGTTATTTACTGCACTGGGAGAAACTAAGATCAGAAAAGTATATGTGTAATCCCTTACCAGTGGCAATATCGGGTATATCATAAATATTTATAAAATTATTGACACTCATCTGGTGAAATTATTGTTGAAAGATGACAGATACATATTTTTAATTCTCTCTTCTCAAATAGCAAATCCCATCTCTCCTGATCCAAATATAGAAATAGCGGCAAAATTAACATAATATGCTTTGAGATGTGCAATATTTTCTATTCACCTAATGAAGTCAAAGGATGTTTATGGAAAACCAATTATCCTAATTACTCATAATATGAGGGTGTGTTCTGAAGAAGGAAAGAATTTGAAGTACCTCATTTAGAACAGCAAAGAATCTTAAATGCAAGAATCTGGGAGATAGAAAGAAGATTATTCCAAGGCAAATAGAGCCAATTAAGTGGTTTGTGACATATAAAGACAACATGAATGTAATATGACTTCCTTTAGTGCTTGGGGCTTTGATTGTAGTAATCTGGTAGGAAACAAAAAATATTGAACTACAACTAACACATAGAAATCATATGGGATGGTTCAAAGAGCACAAAAGTACACAAGATCTGAGTTCTAATGCTTGAGCTACCTACCAATGGGTGTTGTCATGAAACTAGTCTTTCTGGGGCTTGGGAAAATGAAAAGGTTGAGTTAGACAATTTTCTCAGCTCTTTTCTGTCTCTAAAATTCCATGGCCCTGTGAGTATTGCTAGAGTTTGAATAATACGTTCCTTCTTTTCCCAACAAAATTATGAGAGCCAATTGTCAGCTTTTTATCTAGCTTGTTACATGATGAATTGTTTCCTTTTTTTTTCTTATGGTAGTAATTCAGTGGCTTTTTTGTGTACATTTTCAGATTTACACCATGAGAAATTGTTTATGATTTATCTCTGAACAAAATGACGCCTTAGTATAAATTAGTGTAAAAAATAATTTCAATGTTGTTTCTTCCTGTAGTTTATTGTATAGATGGCTTCAAATCATCATGCCACCTTATATCCACATCCTTTGTGACGTAACTTTGTAGCACTTGTCCTATGGGCAGGACACATTCCTCTGCTCCTTGATTCTGGGCTGAGCCTTGTCAGTTGCTTTGGTAAATGGGATACTAGCAGATATGCCATCAGCAGAAGCCTGGAAGGGGCCTGTGTAGTTAAGTCTGCATTCCCTTGCACCTCTGCCATCTCTCTGAGAACACATTTGAGCAAGCCCACTGATTCCAGGTGGAGGATAAGGGACAACCTGAAGTAGAACCTGAACCCAGCCTTGATCAGCTCACTCCAGCTGATCTTCAGAATTATAAACTATAATAATAAATAATTATTATTTCAAGTCATTAAATTTTGGGGTAGTTTGTTATGCTATAGTAGCTATCTGATACCCTTCTAAATAATTTTCATTGCCAGAGAAAGGTTCGGTTTGCAATACTGTATTATCAAATACCCATAGACATCATCAATTATATTGTTAATATCATCCATTAATGAAATTATTAGGACATTTTCTTTTTGTTTCCCTGCGACATAAAACCAAAGAGACACAGCATTTTAGTAATAGTACTGGCCCATCTTACCTGTATGGAAACACTGCTGTATGAGCCGCCAATGACCCCTGCAATGAGCAGTGGAATATTTTCTTGAATGGCATAGGATCCATCAGGACACATATATTCAGCTTCATCCACTTTAGTCAAAGATGCCCTGATGAATTCCAGTGATTGCTCTAATGCATAAGTATCCCTTGAGCACGTATCCAAAATGTGTACACCCAACTTCACTCCTGGTAGCAAGTAATTGTCTTTGTTGATTTCATCAATAGCAAACAGCATGGCTTCCAGGCGTTGGATCCCTCGTTCTTCATTGATTCGCCCACATTCTTCAGTTCCAGTGCCTTTTTCATTAATAGGAAACAGGCCCCCTAAAACAAGGTCCCCTTCTATTTTAATCTCCCTCCTCAAAAAGTTATGGTCCCCTAAAGAGAGTAAAAATCCCTTTGAAAACAAAGCTAACGTAAGAACTTGGAGTCTTGTCAACATCTTCATGAATCCCGTTTCTGTACCTCTGGGAGATATCAATGGATGAAGCCAATGTTGCCCACTAGGCCTCCTCTCTCATTTCCAGACTGGATCTTTTGCCTGTCCTTCAAATAAGGGAGGAACAGACTAACAGAGCCTGTCACCAAATTCCTAAAGAGATAAAAATTATATGAACAAAAATGGTAAAGAAAACAATAGTGATTATATGGATGCCCCCCCCCCATCAGACCTTTGAAGGGAGCATGACTCAAGTTACCATTTAGCAGACACATACTGTACCCCTGCACCAGGCACTCTCCCACAGATATCCTCACCCAGTCCTTACAACACATAGTGACATAGATCTTAATGCTCCCATCTCCCAGAAATGGATCCCGAGGACTAAAGAAGTTAAGTGACTTGACAAAGTGTACCTAGAATGGAAGTAGTGTTTTCTAGCTTTCCTAATGCTAAGTTCAGAACTCCATCTATTTAGTCATTGACTCTGCTGTTGGTAGGATAGTAACTTGGATATGAGTCTTTACCCCTTCTCTTTCAGCTTCCTTTATAGACCTTTCCTTTTTATTCACTCTTTTCTTTCCATTTGGGGACAGAGCAATGGGAAATCTTTCACTGTTTCTTCATTTCTACCACCACATTCCTGATCTCCCTTTGTTCCAGATACTCTCAGCCCACTGCAATCAAGATTCTGCCTTTAATCTCTAAAATAAAATTTAAAAAGCTCTGGAAAAAGCTACTACTTATTTACTAGTTTCCAAATTCACTAACCCCACTGTAGTCCTCATTTTACTTGACCTCATTTGAAATTCTGACTCCTTTCTACCTGCTCCAACTTCCTAAGTTTCTGTTCTTTTGCTTCTACATCTCACATTCCATTGTTGGACCCTCCTCCCCCACTGCATTCCTGTAGGTCATCTGCTTTCACCGTTTTAACTATCACTGAAATGACTCCTAGGTTGTCTGCCTCCTAAACAGATCTGCCTACACATCCCTCTGACATCTCAAGGTCGATAAGCTATAACTTCTCCCTTATCTCTGTGAATGGATCTCTGTACCCAGCTTCTCAAGCCAGAAACCTGCAAGCTGGAGCTTTTCCTGCTTAACTCCCTCCCACACTTAATTAGCCACTAAGTCCTGTAAAGTCTACCCATTTAACATCTCTCAAAGCCACCTCCTTGTTTATAACTCTGCTGTGTGAGGCTCTTGTTATCACTAACAGGACCATAGCAGTAGATTCCTGTACAGCTGCTGCAGGCCCTAAAAGCATGTTTTCATGAGGAAGGGAAAGATAATAACCTTTCTCAAGTACAAAATTTTCAAATTTATTATTGTATAACCTGTACTACAGATGATGAAGAAAGTCCAATGGCTGATAGCTGTCTCCTCCAGCCAGTGTTAGGCAAGCCCCGATTTGGCCCTCTAATTTCGAAGAGTATAGTGATTACTAGTGTGGGGGTTTCCGTAGTAGGTTGTAATTTAGGACAGTTCCATAGATCAAGCTTCTTTTTACAAAACGGCTTAATGGAATCAGGCAAAGCCCTATTATGAGGATCCTGCTTTTGACAATAGGCTGGGGTCTTCCCAGGGAGCTTGCCAAAATCCTGGTGTGGAGTAGCCTGCTTGCATGCACACAAACCAATGGGCCTATTGTTGTACTCCTTGCCAACCATCTCCCTAGCACTAGAGCAAGCACTGGCCAGCTCCCTCGCTCTGCTTGTTCACTGCCCTTCTCCTGGAGGAGGCAAGCTTACTATTTTTAGAATCTGGTGAGAGAAGTGATAGTAGGGATTCCTGGAGAGTTCTCCTGACACGGTACAGGTGCCTGTCCCTGTGTGTGGTTTGGTATACCTGTCTGCCCTTCTGCTTTTGTGCATAATTATGTATTGGTGGGTTTTATGAAGGAGGGGGCTCTTCTGGCCACATCTAAACTTAATCAGGATGTCTGAAAGCCACACAACCTGTGTGATAGATTAGCAAATGATAATAATCTGAATGGTGTCCTGTTGGAGGAGGTACTTGAATAATGCATAATCTTAATTGTTGTTCAGAATGGTCCATCTCCCGTCAATCTATACTGACTTCCTTTTGCCTCTAGGTTGACGAATTGACTTCTTTGTGCTCTATGATCTTATCCTTGGCTAGCTCTCAAGTGTTACTGCTCACCATGCCCATCAGTTCCATCCCACCTCTGCCTTCACATCTTATGCTCCAGCTGTTACTGAACCATGTTTATCTGAGAGGATATCTAGAATGTTGATGGCCCCTTGGTTCTACTCGTGTTTTTCCCTTTGCCGCGAATGCTCTTCTATACTCATTTTCTAGTAATCACCCACTTAACATTTAAGACTCAATAGTCACCACTAGAAAAGTCTGAGAATTTTTTTCTTATCTTCCTTCCCTGGTGAAATTGTTTACTTCCTGCTTTATATCCCTACTGTAGCTAGTTCAAGAAATGTTTATTTTTACTATTATCATTCTTTTTTTGTTTCCTTGTCTGCTCATTGGGAATAAATAGAATAGCAAAACACTGAGGATTTTTGAGGTATGAGGAAAAAAAATCAAAACTCACAAAAAATAGAAACAGGAACTATTCCAGTATGTACTTCAACATTTTTGACATTTCTCCCTTTTCATGTTAGCAGTGCCCTTTAAAACCTGAGTTCCCAATGCTTTCTGTTCCTTCTTCATGGAGCAAGTGATGGTTTTTTTTTTTTTTTTTTTTTTTTTTTTTTTTTTTTTGAGACACAAGAGTCATCTGGGTTTTGTTTTGTTTATTTATGTGTGAGCCTCAGCAATGACAACAGCAGTCATTGGAATGCTCAGTGTTAGCCCAGAGCCTCTCTGGGAGATCTGCCACAGTGCACCAGAAAATCTAATAATAATAATTTTTTAAAAAGTTGATATTGTAGTAGGGTTTTTTTGGTTTCATATCAATTTCTGGTCTGTCTTTGATCTGTATGTGCAGTTCCCTTTGAAGCAAAACTGCCATGGAAGGCAAAAGACACTGTGATGATTATCAATGATAAAGCAGCAGAAATAGCTCTATAAAATAATTGTTTTATGTGCCTAATAAAAGAGAATAGCTAATTAAAAGAAGCTCATCAACACAATATTACCATGTATATATGAAAAAATATGGATATCTTTTGAATCTGAAGAAAGATTTTCTGAGAAAAAATGCTCTTTGCTGAAGCAGACTTGAAAGGGAACGTCACATTACACACTAAAAGTCCTAAAACATATTAGTCTATCTGTTTCACAGGTAGGAGCTGTGTTTTATTTATCTTTGTGTATCCATGGCTTGGCAGAGTGTCTGCCTGCGATGTAGAAGGTATTCAACAAATGCTTCTTGAAGGAATAGAGACATCCATGATTATTATGTTTGCAGATGACTCTTTACTATTTTACTTGTGGCACAGGAAAAGAGAACTAAAATAGAGAAAGTGGTTATTTTATTTCATCACCTACCTAACCATCCCAAGGACTCTTATCCTATTATGCTCTTTGATGGTAGCACCGCTAACAGGTAGAACTAGAGGAATTAACTCTGTAAAGATGCCAGAGAAAAATGCTGTCTTTGTATTTGGCAGTTGCTGCTGACATGGGTCCCTATGCAGCTAGAAGAGTTGTGGCCTCAGGTTGACCTACATTTACTTAAGTGAAAGCTTCAGTCAGGAGAATTCTAAATTAAAAGCATGCATATTATCCTATTTCAAAGCATCAGAGATGCATTCACTCAAATATTTACTGAACACCCACTATGTGTGTGCTAGGCCATCAGCTGGCTCTGCAGAATATAAACTTTAATTGCAAACAAATGGACATTATCTCTGCTGTCAAACGACTTTCTAAATGCTTAGGTATTTTTCTTTAGAAAGCAACAGAAAGATAACTCATCTGTTTTTACCAACTATCTCCATCATTTATGAAAATCTTAAAAAGCAGCGTACCTTAGGTTTCTTTGAAGGTGTAATTAAGTGCTTGACTCAAAAAGCAATCCATTAAATATTACATGAAAACATTTAAAAATTAGATATACGTATCTTAAAAAGAAGTTGACAATGTTATGTAAAATATTTTTCCTTTAAGCCCTCTGCCAAGACATCTTTGAGTAACATTCAATGTAGTCCTGGAGAATTACAACTTAAAAATCAATTAGAGTAATGTTTAAATATGCGATCTTAGTATTTTTTGTTTACCTTTTCCTTAAAGCAAAATTTAAAATGATTAAGACTGTAGGGCCATGAATAATTTAAAGACACTTAGCATTACTTAAAATGAAGCCCTGAGAGCTAAAAGAACAGGAAATTAAAATTTAACATTGAAAAATAGACAAACATGCTTAATTTAATGCAACTGTTTATCTCTGAGTAACAGCTTATCCGATTGTGGGAAAGGGCACCAACCACTTCTTTTCAAGTTCCGTTCATTATAAATCAGCCAGCAGCACATTCCCCAGATAAACAGGCTCCCCACTGCAGCCACATTCATATGCAGCTGGAGAATGGCAGCTCTGCAGTCAAAGTTCTCCGTTCAGGGATGATGAGTGATGTGTCAACTATAAACAAGCATGTGTAGCCCTCTCTGTAGGCAACCTGCTCACCAATGTTTTATTAATCAGTGCATTAATAGAACCTCAGAGGTTTGCTGTGAATATAACCCCTGGAATGTGTGGGCAAGAAGCATTCGTATACTCTGTGTATGCTAATATGTATTTTCCTTCCTCTCTTGACTTTGCCCAGGAACCGGGTGTTGAAAATGAAATCCAGTTGGACTCAATGAATAAGTAGTTTATTCAGGGGAGATATCATGCTAGCCACCATGACCACTCTCTCCTAAAAAGAAACCCTTAAGTTGCTGACGGGTTTTGAGTGTTCAAAGCCTTGCACATCCAAACGATCTGGAGAAAATTTGGGGTTATTGATAATCTATGAAATTTTGTTGCACTTCTGGTAATTTTTTTTTCAGCTGCCAGAATTATAGACAATAAAAGACATGGCCTTTGTTCTTGAACTGCCATTTTCAACTGGGTAAACAGAGCCTGTAGCTTACTGACATTTTTTAATAGCAGTATGTATCATGCGCAATTCTGAATCTTTTACTCTTACTAGGCAACAAACATATTTTTTTCCAGAAGTTTTTAAGAGATTGTTATGAGTAGCTGACTAAAACCCAGTCATTTTTAGCGAATATAGCTTAAAACTTCTAGTTTAAATTACTACAACTGTAAAGTGGTCTAATTCCATTTGCTGATCCTGTATAGTTTGTTCTATGTTTGTTATAATGATCATATTTTGTTTTATACTTATTTGCCTAGTTTTTTGAAATAGAAATTTAGCAATTGGAAATCTTTCTTTTTTTAGATTTTATTTATTTGACAGAGAGAGAGAGAGAGAGAGAGAAAGTGAGTACAAGCAGGTGAAGTGACAGGCAGAGGGAGAAGCAGGCTCCAGGCTGAGCAGGGAGCCCAGTGCAAGACTAGATTCCAGGATCCCATGACCTGAGCCAAAGGCAAGTGCTTAACTGACCGAACCACCCAGGTGCCCCTGAAAATCATTCTTTCTTTCTTCCTCATTAGATTGAGCTATTGCATTTCAAGGACAATGCCTTAGACATTTCTGTTCTTCCCATAGTGCCTCACATATGTAGTTGTCAAATATTGGTTAAATGCTAAATTCCAAGGAGCATGTAAGTTTTTGAGAGATTGGTCAAGGGATTGGAAAAGTAATTTGGAAATTCCCTGCAGATAATGAAGAAGATAGCTGAAAAGACAACTCTTTTCCCCCCAAAGTGATTTTATAATAGGTCAAAAATCAACTTTAGCACTTAGAGAACTTGACTCAAATAGCTCTCAATCTTCCTTTGACTTTGAATTGCTAATTTTTAAGAAAAAATATATAAAGTGAAACTAGAAAAATTATAGAGTTTAGGACAAACATTGGTGTGAATAATGAAGAATGAAAAACAACACAGAACCTGCAGTCCAGGTTCCATGATGCATGAATGACAAGGCAGAAGAAGTGTGGAGGCGAGACCAATGTATTTAGATTTGAAGTTATGGAGGACAGTTCTGCTGTCTCTCAACATTTTCTAGATTGAGGAAGTTTGAGATACCACAATATACATAAAATTTTGTATAGCCGAAAACTTAGGTCAAGTAGTGGAAATGAATTGACCAGACTCTTTCCTTGAGCCTGTTTTATTCACAGAGAACACAGAAGCCCCAAAACCCTAGGTGGCTATCTAGAAGGAGACGCTGCCAGTTGAGATGATGGAGGCAGAAAGCGAAACTGAAGATAAAAAAGTAGAAACTCCCACTTTACTATTTCAACTTTGACTCTTTGCCCCCTGCAAAAAATCACATATACTATCTCCTTTATTCTCTGAATTTAGAAAAGAGTGTTTTTATGAGGTAGGCAAACAAATTTACAATTGTGCTAAACTTTAGTTCTTAGGGAAATTGCTGGTAATTTACTTCCAATCAATAATACTAACCTGCTTCATTCAATAGAGATTATATGAAAGACTTATTCACTTTTCATCGAAGTAAATCTTTATTGTTCTAAACACCACAAACTGCACAGTATTTTTTCTGTGTGTATGTGTTTGTGTTGCCATTTCAGCTGTTATTTCATCCTTACATTTCCTAACTTCCTTACAAAGCCTTGAATTTGGGCCTCCCCCAATTCCCTGCAGCCTACCTTTGTCCTTTTCCTCTTAGAAGCTGCAAAGTCTAATAGAAGTTACAGGTCTGTCAGCATGAATAGAGAATACAGAAACTGGGTTTGTCAAAAGATTTCCTTGTAGCTCTGGACAAAATGGTAAAGGAAAGAAATGGAGAAATATTCTTCATAGGGGAACATTTTTACCTCTTGGTCATGTGATCTATCAACTGGCTGTTATTTATAATGTCTGGTGTGTATACAGTCCTTTCTCTTGAATAATGTCAAAGTATTTTGCACAATGAATTTACAGCTTCCTGGTTGGAAAGAATTACATTACCTATTGCTGAATAGAGGGAGAGAGAGAGAGAGAGAGAGAGAGAGAGAGAGAGAAAGAGAGAAATTTGTAATGCAAATTATTCAAGGTAACAGTGAGAAGTAAATATACAATTAGGATCTAAGGAAGTTTTTATCATTATTGCCCAATAAAGTCTCATGAAAGAGAACACATGTCAACACCTATCATACCGGTTTCCCTCCAGATATCATACCCATCTCTCAAGTTTTCCTTAGCAGGTAAATGGTAAAATATCTAAAACCCCGGAATCCCTGGGTGGTGCAGTGGTTTGGCGCCTGCCTTTGGCCCAGGGCGTGATCCTGGAGACCCGGGATCGAATCCCATGTTGGGCTCCAGGTGCATGGAGCCTGCTTCTCCCTCTGCCTGTGTCTCTGCCTCTCTCTCTCTCTCTGTATGACTATCATAAATAAATTAAAAAAAAAAATCTAAAACCCCACCAACTTTGCCTAGCGCTATATGACGCTGTTAGAATACCTTTAGCTGGCTTCTGTTTCTGGCCAGTCATAGTAATTGGTATTGAATCTCCCCTCCAGCTGAAAATAGCTATAAAACTGAACAAAATATATAAGGCAAGCTATGATCTTTGAGAGAAAGAGCCACATGAGGGAAATTCCATGATTACCCTATGAATTTCCCAACATTCTACATGGGAGCACCTTTCAGCCCTGGGGCAATGATAGTATTGTTGACCTTAAAAGGAGTGATTAGAGTTCTTGGCTTCTGAAGTGGTTGCACTTTGTAGGGTAGAGAGCTGCACAGAGATGGTGAGCAGAAGATCTATGTGGTGCAAAGGCTGGTCATGTTATATACAGGGTGAGACTCAGTGAGGCCTGGCAGATATCATCTATCTGCAAGAAGACTGAGAGATAAATGTCAATATCAGAGGTTATGCATATTGGAAAATCAATGAAGTTCTAACTCAGCTCAAGTGGAGAGACAACACCAAGCATTATTATACTTTCAATTAAATTCCCAGAAAGGCTATCCTCTATAACTAAGGGCCAAGCACAGGGATGAGGGGCATGTCACAGGTCTATATCTAAATAGACCTGCTTTAAGGAGACTAAAACTAAGTCTAACAAAACTAAAATTATCTACCAGTTATTTAACTACCTGCTAAGACAAAACTCAAAACCCTTAAAGGAAGATGATAAAACTTCGACTGCCTTCAGTATAATTCCACAATAACCAGTATACAATAAAAAAAATGTTTGCTATATAAGAAAATAGGAAAATGTGACCCAGAGTAAAGAGAGAAAGCATTCAATAGAAATAGGCCCTAAAATGATTCATATTTTGAAATTAGCAGTCAAGAACTTTAAGTAGACTATAATAAATATGTTCAAAGATTTAAATATATGAATGAATAGATGAAAAATCTCATGAGAGAATGAAAAGCATAAGAAAACAAAGATGCTAGAACTCAAAAGTACAATATTTAAATATAAAATGCATGTGAGGAGGCACAACAAATTGGAGATGACAAAATACTAAAAAAAACCCCAAAACCCTTGAAGACAGATGAAAAGAAATGATCCAATTTGACCAGAGAGAAAAGACATTGAAAAAATTTGGACAAAGCTTTAGTGTTCACTTGGACAATATTAAGTAACCTAATACATGTGCAATTTGAGTTTCAGAAAGAGAGAAGAAAGAATGGAAGTAAAAAAAAAATGCTTGAGGAAATAATGACTGAACATTCCCCTTACTAGGTAATAAACATAAGGTTACAAAACCAAGAAGCTCAGCAAACCCTAAGCAGGATAAATACAAATAAAACTATACTATAGGCAAATCATAGCCAAATTGTTAAAACCAAAGATCAAGGGAAAACTTTGAAAACAGAGTAAAATAGCTCATACATGCAGGGTAACAGTATGAATGAAGGCTCACTGTTCATCAAAATCATTGGTGGCCATAATGCAGTAGAATGATATCTTTAAAGTTCTGAGGGGAAACTGGTCACATACCAAAAATCTATTTCCAGTTTAAATATGCTTCAAGAAGGAAGGTGAAATACAGATTTTTAAGGCAACTAAAAGTGAGAGATTTCATTGCCAGCAGACTTAAAATATGAGAAACGTTAAAAGAATTACTTCAAAGAGGAAATGACACCAGATGGAAATCCAAATATATAGGAAGGAATAAAGGGCACCAGAAATGATAAATGTATGGGTTATTGTAGAAGAATATCCATTAAATCTAGTTACCAGGTATTGTTAGAGTGAGTTCATGAAAACTGTATTTGTCAAAAATAAAAAATGGTAAGAAAAAATGAGTTCCACTACCATTTTGTCCATTATACTTTGATTTTACTTCTCTCTGTGTATATGTTTGCATTTATCCTAGATCCTGTTAGCTGAAAACCTTTTTACACCTTCTAGAGTCCCCCTGCTAAAAGAACAATGCCATAATTCAGAGGCCATGCTTCTGAAAGATAGACAATAGCCAATAACATATTCTTCTTTATTATATAGCTGTTAATAGATTCAATGAAAGATGAAACCCTGGTACAGCTATACTAGTTGTTAAAATATTAAAATACTTCCATTCAGTTAGTGAACAGTAAAATCCACTAAGCCCTCTGGATTTTCCTCCACTTTCCTGGTTGCTCTGGTTCTTCCACTGGCTTATCTCTATCACTTCTCCCAATTTCCTCATGACCCAGCAAGGAAAGTGTTAAATTCTGGTACAGTAGGGTCTTTAGGTTCCAACACGAAGGGGAGGGCTACTGTCCATTTTCATAACATGATACTGATTGCTAAACATTTGAATATCACCCCTGAATTGACTTGCTGAATAAGATATTGGGAAAAATGGGGAAAGTTTCAGTTTTAAGCAAGATTTTCATTAGCTAGAACAAAACTGGTTTTTTCCTTGTAGTTTGACTGATTAGCATCCATTTCTAATTTTTTCTTGAAACTGTACCATAATTTTTTCTTGGAAACCTGATGCATATGTTCATAACGTAAGGTGAATCCATTCTTGGCTTGATAGGTAGCTTGTGATACATATGACTAACCAGAATGTGATATGTCCCTGGCCACAGCAATCAGTTCCGGGATGAGTCTGTGACCAAATCATTGCCAACCAGGGTTAATCTGAGAACACATTTTAGAATAATCAGGAGAAAAGCATCCTCTTTCTATGAGAAATGGATATAAGCCCGGAGCTGTTGGCAGCCATCTTACCACCTTGAGTCAAGAGCCTGAGGTGCAAAGCCAAGAGACAGAAAAATAGTGAAACCTGACAATATTATATGGACTATTCAATCCAGCTAAGATTTCCCAGTTATGTGAGAGAGCAAATTCTTCTTTCTGCTTAAGTCAGTTTGAAGTATGTTTGTGACTTGTCCCTGGGTGATTCCTGAGTAGAACCTCTCTTCTTTTCCCATTCCTTTTTTATTAAAGATGCTAAAATTTGGGATGCCTGGGTGGCTCAGCAATTGAGTGCCTGCCTTTGGCCCAGGGCATGATCTTGGAGTTCCACGATCAAGTCCCACATTGGGCTCCCTGCATGGAGCCTGCTTCTCTCTCTGCCTATGACTCTGCCAATCTCAATCTCTCTCTCTCTCTCTCTCTGTGTGTGTGTCTCATGAATAAATAAATAAAATCTTAAAAAAATAAAATTTATTAAGCACCTACCCTCTGCCAGAAACTAAAATTAATGTTTCATGTAGATTATTTTATTTAATCTTGCAGTTTTCCTCCTACTCAGGTATGCACTACCATAGGTACCTGATTCTATGCAGAATCTCAGATGGACCCCGGCTTCATGATGGTTCCTGTTGTGTTACTCTATCTATGTATGAATAAATTTTCCTAGAAATGCAACTACTCTAGTTGTCCCTTCTTTCATACTCTTATCAGATTCCCCACTTTCTCGAAACTTACTTATGACAAGTGAAATCATCCGATATATTGAGCTGTCAGTTTTCAGCGCATTAATGCAAGTTAGTTTGTTAACCAGTTAGGGATGGTCAAATTTTCAATGGGCCACAACAGTGGCTTAAGGAAAGAGAAACATTATAAATCATTGGGTTTTAGAAACCTCAGTGTACATATATTGCAGTGTGAGGACCTAATTGGTGTTCTTCAAGTTATAGCACTTATGAACTCCATACTCAATTAGAAACAACTTGTACATATCAACCACTGTGAAATTTTGGGCTGAGAATAATCCTTCCCTCACCAAATAGCCAATTTAATGCCAGGCAATGAAATGCCTTTGACGAGTTATCTCCAGCGTAATGGGGTTCTCTGGTGACTGATGTGACTTTAAAACATATTTGTTCACTTCTTCTTTGTTGAAAAATTTAAGAGGAAATTATTGGTGTGCTTTAGTCGGCTGATGTGAGCTCTTAACGGCCAATTATTCATATTTCTTCCCAATTCTGTGTGTCAGTGATATCACGTTGGTAGCTTCAAATTAGCAAAATGGGAGTATTTAATTAGTAGAAATCAGCAAACATTAACAATTGGTTTCTCCTCACAAATCCTACAGATCTGGTTTTTAAACATTTACCAGCACACAACTGGGTATATTAACAATATGATCTTAAAATCTGTTCCTAGAGAATCAAATAGGAAAAGCGTGGGAAAGCAATATTGCAGAATGCCTTCTTTGATCAGTGCTTTTCTATCTGCAGATCACAAGCTATTCATGTGTCATGAAATACATTAGTGAATTACAATGAGCATTTTAAAAGGAAATAGAAGTATTTAAAATAGAATAGAGAAAGCCAAAAACACTGATCCAAGGCATATAGTAAGGTTGAGTATTATCTTCTAAAGCGGTTTTTTTTTTTTTTTTTTCTGATGTGTATGAGTGTATGTCTTGGGTTATAACGTAAAATAATTTCTTACTGGCTCATGGTCAAAAGAAGTTTGAAAGCCATTGTTGTACAATGTGGGCTCTGTAGTCAAACACATGTTTGAATCTATAATATTGGCATATGACCACCTTCCTATTCCTCATTTTATATATGTATCCAATGGAGACAATGGTAGTACCTATCTCAGGGTTTGTTTATAGGATTAGATAAAATAATACAAAACATTAGCTCAATAACTGTTAGCTACTATTAAAATTTTCAGTAGTGAGGATAATTTGCCATTGGCTTCAGTGCAATTGGTGTGTGGCGGGGTGGTATTCTGAACTCTCCACATAGCCACCTAGAGTCCAAAGCCTGTTGTTTCAGGATTGAATTACTTTAACTGCTTAGTCTTTATTTCCTCAGTTAGTGAACAGAACCACCTGGTGGTAGTCTTCTATTATGCTGACTTTCTCTTGGCTGATGCTTAGGAGCTATGTGATCTTGGGAGAAATCACTGGCTGACTGAATGATGCAAGGTGGGACCTCAAAGCTCCTTGATGTCCAGTAAATTCTGGCTTGTTTGGCGTTTATGGGTGCTAGAGACCATAAAATGCCAGGAGAAAATGGAAAGTGATCACCTAAGAAAAAGATGCAAGGTGCTTAGCAAATTGATTTATTCCCTTTCTCCTGAAAAAAACATGTTTTCATCCCTGCTCCCTTGATCCTTTCCTGTCATACTGAGTTTTATTGAGAGAGGGCTGGACACCTCTTCTGTGTCTGTCTGGACTAGGACATTAACTGACTTGTATACTGAGATGAGAATGTTTAAGATTCTGCCCACAAATGGTCTTAATTTTAATTATCACAAGGCATCAGAGCCTCAGGTACAAAGGGTTTGGGCCCTTGTGGCTGTAATGATTATTAGTCTTTAAATTCCATGGCAACTGCTATGCCTGTGCCGACAAGTCTGGGCTGCCCTATGCCCTCTTATCCAGTCCCTGCATGCTTTTCAGGGAGAATGATCCCTCTGTCTCAGTATATATCTAAATGTGGGAAGCTCCTCACACAAAGCTGTATAACTGGAGGCATATAGATTTTCAACCAGCAGGCTAACGTGTCTCTTGTATAGCTTGAACTTTTAAAGTGGTTCTGACTTTATCTGTATTTTTAAAAAGACCAAGTAGAACACAAAGCCCTCCTATAACACAGCCTCAAGGCATGCCTTCCTTTCCTTGTGTTACACCCAATTTACCAGCATGAAATTATGACACTCTGATATTACACAAAGGCCCATTTCCCCAGGCAAGAATGGGGTGGTGTGAGACACAAAGGAGTGTACACTGTCTCAATCTGCTTGTGTAAAAGCCAAAATCAAGCAAAAGTAGTCTATGGTGTTGGAAGTCAGGATGGATTTCACTCTTGGGGATCTGGGAAGTTAGTGCCTAGAAGGAAGAATGAGATCCCTCCTTGAGTGCTGGTAACTTCCTGTTTATTGATTGGGGTTTTTGTTCCATGAGGGGTGTTGTGTGTGAAAATTCAAGCAGCACTGTTACAATAGATGCATTTTTCTGTCTGTATATTACACTTCAGTGAAAACTTAAAAAGTAATGATCAAGTGAAGAAGTAGAGCAGCTATAGAGCAGCTATGTATTTTTTAAAAAATGGTTTTGTATGACAAATCGGCCATAGGGGTAATGACATAAACTTGCAACTGCGGGCTTATTAACGATACTTGCCCTCATGAGAGAATCCCTTACTGCCTGGAGAGAGGCCCTGGTGGAAAATGAGGGCTTACCTCATTGTGAGTGAGTGTTGGCCATGCAGAGGCCTCCTTCTCATTATAACTGGAAACTAGCCACTGTGTTTTCCTTCCTGTATGTCAGCAGAAATCAGGAATCAGAGTGCAATCAGCTAGTACACCAGTCGCCTGCAGCCTGAACGTGGTATCCATGATTCACCAGCTTAGGCTGGATGGCAACAGAGGTGCTAAGCTCCACTCAGAGGAACCCATTCTGAGATGTGGTAACTACTGCTTTTATGGTTACAGTTCTGAAAAGTTGAATGGAATTAATCCTTGACCTTATTAGGTTCCAGTGTTCAAGGAATTCTGCTCAATAATTTCTTAAAAATCACTTATTCAATCTATGATGTGTCAGTACTATGATGCAAGGATGAGTGAGACAGCATCCCTTCTAAATTCAAGAAAATATGGTTTCTAGGAACTGTGATGGCCGTTAAAAGCTAAATGTGCAAAGTCACCCAAACTAATGTTGGCAGAGTACTCCAGTGTGCCAAACTCAATAAGGACCAAAAGATACCTCCTCTCCTTGCTGTAATTGTTTGCCTCTACCACACAGTTTGGGCTAGATAATCATGTCAAAGTAGGATGGCAAACTGTGAGTGCAGAGTTCCAAGGGCTGCATCTACTACTGTCCTTTCCAGATATGGTTAATTTTTTAGTATCTCCATCCTGTCCTCTGTGAGGTCTGGTGCTATTTCAGACAACTGGGAAACTGAGGCCCACCATCAGTTATTATGTGAGAGTATATAAGCAGACATCTGCTTCTAGCATCTTCCTGATGCTCCACATTTCTGCTTATAATGGACTCTCATTTAAAAAGGTCACAGATAATTTTATAGAAAGTTGTTTTTAATTATTCTTCCTAGTCAAATATTTCAGGAACACATTGTTTTCTTGAAACTTGAGCTTTCCTCATATGTTGGTTGCCCTTTTGACTGCAGTAGCTTCAAATCTGGCTTTCCATTTTCCACTAACACTGTTGGATAGTGTCCATCTCCTCTGGTGTCTGGTTCTGCCTGCTATAGACCTCTTGGGTTGAATTTCACACACCTGTCTTCTCTCCAACCAGCCTATTCAATATACTGTCTAAATTCGTATGCCTTACCTCTGGCCACTTGAAAACATTCAAATATCACTTGTCTCTCTCAATTTAGTCTTAGCATCACCAGTGTCTAGCACCTTACTCATTTCTTATTTCTCCATTATGGTCCTTTTCTTTAGCCTCCAGAAAACACAAAGATAATATTTTATGCTTTTCCTTTGTGTTCTTAACTCAGCATATTTTTCCAGATCTGGACATATTAATTCAATGTTTTAGCTCACGGGACTAGTGAGTTGACATCATTTGATTTGTCCAGGTTACATTATTCATTCTAGTGAACACATATTACATATGTGGTCATAGTGCATATTTCAAAAGCATGCCATTGATCATAAACCATGGTACACACTACCTGCCAAGCTTCATTCAAACTTCTTAAACATTTACCCTCTCATACTCTTCTGGAATATGTTATTAGAGTTGTGGAGACTTGGCATATGTATATCCAGAACAATGGCAGTACCTTCACCATGGGTGAGACAAAATGACAAGATTAGGGTTCTTTTGAGGGTTTTGAGCTGATTCTACAACAACTGGTGAACAACAGGACAGTACCCTAATTCTATGAGAAATTACACAGTATAGCTCTTCATGCACTAGTTCCACTGCCCCTTCCTCCATATGGCACCATTCTCTGCATCACAATGCAATGTATGTACTTGTTTTTAAAATCTGAGTACTAGTGCATTATAAAATATTTTAGTAGAAAGCCTTAGAAGTCATGGAGACTGAACTTTGATCCCCTCAATTTTCATATGAAGAATCTGAGTTCCATGGTATAAGGAGATGCCTCTTTTAGAGTCTGGCTTTTTTTTTTTTTTAAGATTTATTTATTTATTTTGAGAGAGAGAGAGAGCACAAGCACAGGGGTGAGGGGAGACAGGGGGCAGGGGGAGAGGAAGAGAGAGTCTTAAGCAGACTCCGTGCTGAGAGTAGAGCCCGATGTGGGGCTCCATGTAGGGCTAGACACCAGGACTTTCTGAGATCATGACCTGTGCCGAAACCAAGAGTCAATCACTTAACAGAATGTGTCACTCAGGCACCTCTGGAGTCTGGCTTTAAAACTTAGGTAAGGGGACACCTGAGTGGCTCAGTTGGTTAAGCCTCTGCCTTCAGCTCAGGTAGTGATCTTGGGGTCCTGGGATGGATCAGGGAGCCTGCTTCTCCCTCTCCCTCTCCCTCTGCCTTTACACCCCTCTTGTGCTCTCGCTCTCTTTCAAATATATAAATAAAATCTTAAACAAAACAAAACAAAACAAAACTTAGGTGAGGACCCCAGCCCTGGATGAAATCTTGTCTGTATGTGGTGCCTATTTTGGAACATCTGTGTTTGTAACATGCTGCGCAAGGCTCTTCAAATATGTTCTTCCTCTAGATAGAGACCTGTTACTTTTCCCCAAATGACTGGGAATTCCTGCTGACAAATTTCTCCCATTAGAAAATCATGTCCCTTCCCAAGGGGACGGTTAGTTTATAAAAAAAGAAAAGAAAAAGGGATACTGATGTGGGTGAGCCTAGGCAGAGAAGGAGGTATTCTATTGTTTAATCACAGGGATCAAAGGCAGCCAGCTGTAGAAAACAAAGTGTGTATTGGCCACATGCTGCTGCTCTGAGAACAATGGTGAGGAAGAGAAAGGTTAAAACAAAGCAAAAAGCAAAATAATAGGTGTATCCGTAGGCTGCCTCCTGCCAGGTGAAGAAAAAAAGAAAAGACTGGCAGGTACTTCACTATACTGAGCTTTTGAAAAAGGAGAAGTCAACCACAGGGCGACAGGAAAAACAACAGGGAGAGGGGCCCGCTGCAGAGCGCAGAACGCTAACTATTCCTGCCACAGCATTTGCTCCAGGCTGTGCTGGTCAGTGGGCTGTGAAATCACAATTAAAGGAGCAAGGGTTTTGTAAGTGAGCCGGAGCTGCTCCAAATTACATCCTACTATTAGCTGCTTTTAGAACAACCACGTTGAACAACTCCATGTTTATTGAACTGTGACAGGATCTTGAAGAAATCATTAATAAAAACAGTTGATTATAGCTACACTCACTGTGTTGGTATTTTAGATTGTTACCACTTAGGATGTTACCGTGGTGGGATGCAGAGGCAAGAAAATGGGTAGCGCTGAACTGGCAGCCAGAGGTGATGATACCAAGATCTTCCAACAGAGTCTTCCTGAGGCTTTTGTTTATCTCTTTGTGTACTTGTGTTGAGGTGATACTTGAACTCTGCGGAGTGTGGATGAGGCTAAAACTCTTCACTACCTAATGATGTGGACAAATGGGAGTGTCCAGAGAACACACCTATAAGGAGAAAAGAGCTTTGATTTATGTAGAAGACTAAAGATATTAAATATCACAATTGCCCATGGAAAAGCCTCTTTATGAGTTAAAATGGGCTCAGAAAATGGGCCTAAAATAGAGAAAAATAAATCTCCTGTCACTTTTCCTTTAAAATAATAGCTTTGAAATCCTTATTACCCCCTAGATATTAAAGGGTGCATTATCATTTCTGTTTTGATACATGTTAGAGAGGGTTTAGGAGCTGTAAAGGAGACCACATTTTATGGATGAGATGTGGTTTTGTTGAGTGTACTGAAACTTAGTTAAGCTGATGTGGTGGCTAACTTTTCATCGCATTGCTCAAGGGTGACCGGCTTAGTTTTTTTAAAGGATAATTGGGTGTGTAATGGAATCATGGACACTTATATGTGGAAGTGAACTTATAAAATGTCTCTTCCAGCTCCTCTGAGGGCTCAGAGCAGTGAGTGGTCTTGTCCAGGTTATTAAATCACCTGAAATCGGAGCCAGAACTAGAGCTGAGCAACATCCTCTCTGAGCATGTTGTGTGCATTGAAAGGTGTCGGTGGTCTTTACTGTACTCTGTCTGCAACATCAGCACAGAGTCCATGTTAGAATCTGAAGCCATTATGGGGTGCTTGGCTGTTTTTAATTTTGTCAGGCCAAAGTTGTGTGATGTCTGCCAACACTGTTATTCAAAGAAGCTGATTCCAAATGGTCTGCTTCATTCAAGAATCACTAAAAGTACACTGGATCTTGATCCAATATTCTTTTTGAGTAAGGCGTTAGAAGCCCAGTGAAATTGGCTTTCCTGATTTTGGCTTTGGCAAATACATCAGGCGAGGAATTCATCCTGGCTTAGAAGGTGAAACTAAGGTGAAGAAGGCCATGACTGGCTGCTGGTGAACTATGTGGCCTTGGACAGTCTCTTGAGCTTTCATTTCCCAATCTGTAGAATAGAGGGGTTGGACTGAATGATTTCTAAGGTATACTTTGACTTGCACAGTTTTTTTTCCATTCTTAATTTAATGTTGACAATTATTTCTGGGATTCTAGCAGTCTATTTATTTAAGATTGCAACATTTCACTCTCCTCCCAGTCCAGCATAAATTTCTATCGAAGTCATTAAAAAAAAATGTATTTTTTTTTTCTATTCATGCCTGGCCTTGTACTACTCATAGATTTGGATGGTTTCCCAGGGTAGAGCTGGGAAGCCCAGCCGACCATTCTCTCTTTTGTGCACCATCCTCTCCCCAAGGATGGAAGACAAATGAATTCGTCATAAAGTAAACACTAGAGAACAAAGTGAGAAAATATTAGAAAAATGTGCTCAGGAACTCAATACTATTGAAAAATATTTGATGTTTGTTTCATACCTGTAAGAAGCTTTGTGTTATTGGCAAAGAAAGAAGAAAAGAAAGAAAGAGGGAAAAAGAGAAAGAAAAATACTTTACTGAGGGCCTACTTTGCTTTAAATATGGGTAGACATACTTGTCTAGTTCTAATTTGGCCCTGTCCATCATTCATTCATTTAAACAATATTACTTAGTGTACTTATATGCCAGGCACTCAAGATATAGAAGTGAATGGGACAGATGGAGTCTTTGTCCTTAATGAGATCACTTAATCAGGTAGATATTTGTATCTTCAACTTTGCACAGAAGTTCCTCTCCTTTGTAACACTAGAGATTTCTTTCAGAAACCCTGAGAATGTGCCCCCCCTTTTTAAGATTTATTTATTTATTTATTTATTTATTTATTTATTTATTTATTTATTTATTTATTTATTTTAGACACAGAGAGAGAGAGAGGCAGAGACACAGGCAGAGGGAGAATCAGGCTCCATGCCGGAAGCCCGATGCGGGACTCGATCCCGGGTCTCCAGGATTGTGCCCTGGGCCAAAGGCAGGCACCAAACCGCTGAGCCACCCAGGGATCCCCGAATGTGGCCCTTTTTAAAAAAATTCCTCCTAGCCATGGGTGTCCAAAAATTGAGTATGCATACAGTTTACTGTAATGATGATATAGCATATTTTGTCCGCAAACTTTTCACTCCAATGGTCCAATTTCTTCGTCTCTTAAGTTCTTGGTGGGCACCTCTGCAGGACGACATTTCTGTTATGCTGGAACTGAAGGCATAGCGAGGCTATGTGACTTTTCCAAGGTCACAGAGTGAGATGGCAGTAAGCCCTGGATCTGAGGTAGCTGCAAGTATCTGGGAAAGATTTCTGGTTATATTATTTTCACCTTCCTGATTGTTTAGTCAGATTTTCTGGTGTCCAAATTTCCTGGTTCGGATGGTGATGTTCTAAACCCAGGTCTGCCTTCTCCAAGGTGGGCTAGGGCTAAAAGGAGAGTGGCCTTTTTCTATCCTTGGGCCAATGCCCCATTCTGCCCCAGCAGCAGGGCTGTGAATAATTAGATAAAGCATACCTCCCACCGCCCTCAGGGGCTTTGGGCACACCTGCCAAGTCAAATACACTTTATCTCAGTCAAGCATTGCCTGCCCCTCTGCTGTGGCCAAATGCCCAGACATTTTGCGGCTGTTTAACAAAGCCAACTGGAGAAGAAAATGACCCAAATGCCAGCACTGGGAGAGTTATGAGATGGAAGGGAAATTTCCATAAGGTAAAATATGCAAATGAGAGAGCCTGGCTTTCCTTCTCATCATAAATCAGTTACTTATCACATTGGGCCATGAAATGCCAAGAGAGGCAGTGCACCCAGATTTGGCCACAGCAAAGGGAACCAACGTGGGGGGTTGACCAAGAGACCCAGGGCCTGGGCATGGGGAGTAAAGCAGAGCCCATTTCTGCTTCTGCTCGTCTCCAATCCATACACTTGCAAGAGCACTTTTCCTGTACCTTTTGTAAGGCACATTACATTCAGTGATGTAGAGGATCTATCTCTATACTTGTTTTGGTCACCAGACTGGGGTTCCTATAAATTCCTTAGTAGCAAATTTACCTCCTTATTCAGCTGTTCTTGCACTGGAATGTTGACATATGTAGTAGGAGTTAGAACCTCACCTCTGAGATGCTGGTGCTCATCTACACCCTTGTGAAGTACATATGGGAACAGGAGATGGGGAGCTTCCCTGGCTCCCTCCCTAGTTGAAACCCATGGCAAGTGGTTTGTTGGGGAATCTCTGCTACTCCTGCTTTTGAGCCTCATACTCCTGTGGGAAAAATTTCCTTTCGGCAAGGCATAGTGGTAGAAAGTTCTTACATGCCCATAATGGGGGCAGGGGCCTTTTTGTCATAGGCTTACAGGGAGAAGGGCTACATTGGAGCACTAACATTGCCACATAGCTTTAAGATCTTTAATTACTCTCTGTGTCTTAGTTTTCTCATCTGTAAAATAATGCTAAGAACCCCCTCCCCACTACACACACAATGTTTGTGAATTTAAGTGAGATAATGCTCATGCATGTTCTTTCTAATTAGTAAAACAAAATTACTATGGAATATCTTATTATCATTGTCTCAGCCAGCTCTCTTCCTGAGGAATTACATATGAAAGTGATTTGGGTCAGACTTGAAATAAATTAGTACATCAGTGTATATGTGATAAATTTGGAGGAGGTGCTACTACTCCCTTTGAACCCACAGAAATTGTGCTTTTTAGCCCCTCAGTAGGCCTGCAATCCTACTGCTAGATTGATTCTTTATACCTACAACATGTCCTATTAGAATATAAATTCTACTGGCAAGAGTAATATCACAAACACCTTTTTTCAATTAATAGAGGACATTTTAGATGCATAGGAGTGAACGGCTGCTATAGAAGTTCCAAAAACTAGCATTGTCAGCTCTCTGACATGTCCCTGGACATGAGGATGAGGTGGGGTCAAGGTTGCAGATTGAATTTCAGAGTAAGAACACTAAATGCAGCTTCAAGGGAGAAGAAATATGAGGTGTGAACACTGTTTTTGATAGAAAGAGAATAATGAAGGACCAAATAGTCTCTACAAATTCTCCTCTACCTTATTGTGGTTTCCTTTGTGTTCTTCAGAGAATATGCTTTTCTGACTTACTTAGGGGTGTCTCTGTGTGGATGGGGGAAGGCCGTATTACAGATAGTTGGATCATGGGATAGAACTTCTGCCTTTCCAATAGCTCTTAAAAGATTCTTATTCTAAGCCCAAAGCAGAGAATTTTATTTGAATATTTCTGTTGCTTTCATTTTCCATTACCTGACATTAAGACATATAGAGGGAGGAATAACCATATTATTTATCTTTTTATGTAAAATGTAATTTTCATCTTCAAAATGATGAAGCTATCACTAACATGACCTGACATTGTCATGAGCATCACATGGTGAGAAAAATCCTTGCTTTGTAGGCAGACAGACTTGGGCTTTAATCATGGTTCAGTGAACTATAAGCTATTTGACTTTGGGTCAGTTATTTAATGTTTTTGCACTTTGGTCCCTGCCTCTGTCAAGTGGGGACAGTAATACTGGCCTCCGATTGTTCTCGTGTTGTTCATATAAGATAATATATTCGAAATGTCTAGCATATAGTAGATACCCCAAAGTGCTCCCATCATTCTCTTTTTGAAATTTACAGCTGTAGAGATGATAAGAAGTCACAGAGAATAAATGGAACTGAATTCTCCAGGCCTATCAAACCCTTCCCCTAAACTGCTTTACAAAGCTCACCTTTGTTCACAATATACAGCTCTCTCTGGGGTGGAATTCAGTAAGAGTCCTGGCTCAAAGAAATCTTTGCTCAAAACCCTTCCAGGGCCCAATTGCCTACTAAGCATATCTAAACTCTTCAAGTTCTTTTAGAATCTCATATACTGCTCCCATCCAGCCAATTTCTTACTATCTTCCACTATTCTCCATCATAATCTTCTGGTTTATTCATTGGGATGACAGATTTTATTTTCCAAAAATTTTTCTGGTCCCCCACCATCTTCCAGAACTGTGCCACTCTCTCCTCAGGAGCCGGAGTCTACTTTCTGTCCTCTTGGACCTGGGCAGGATTTTGTGACTTCCTCACGAAGAGAGTGAAGTAGAAGCTGCTGTGTGACCTAGTGACCCTAGGCTGTGAGAAGTGATAAGACTTTTTGCTCCTGCTGCTTTCTCTTTCTAGATGCTCAGCTTTAGAGCTCAGACATTTTGCTGCAAAACAGTGAGGCAGCCATGTGGGAGGTCATGTGGAAGAGTCCCAGCCGGTAGCACATAGTTAAGGTCCTAGGAGACATCTAGTATCAACCACCAAACATTTGTGAACAAATCTCTCTCTCTCTCTCTTTTTTTTTTTTTTTGTGAACAAATCTTTAGGTGATTCTAGCACCCAGTCTTGAACTGCCCCAGATATAATTTATGGAGAAATGAGTTGTTGTCTCCACCAAACTCTGTGTAAATTTCAGATTCATGAGAATAATGAATGTTGTTTTCAGCCATTCAGTTTTGGGGTGGTTCAGTACTCAGTAATAGATAACCAGAACAACTAAGGAGTACTACTTCTTATTTACATTAAAGTTTTTTGGGGGAAATAAAAGTCATATTTTTCTATCCTTTATTTAGAAGACAAAGCAATGCTGGGCATACAGCATATACCACAAATGTGGTCTTTAGCGATCATCTAATCCAGTAATTTACAATCACTCTAGAGCTGAATTTTTTTGAAAATGGTTATCCTGGGCCCTATTTCTTGTGATTCTGATGAAAAAGACCTGAGATGGTACCCAAAAATATAGTTGAAAGCCTTCTGATGAGTCTTTAGACTTGGAAATCACAGATACAACTTACTCTTCTAAACTTAAAGATGCAGAAGGCAGGAATGAATTTACCTTAGGTAGCAAAGTGTGAGCAGAGCTGAAACTGGAACTTAATTCTACTGCCTCTTCCACTGGCTCATCTTCTGAAACACCTTTCTTCAAAGATAACATAGGGTAGAGACATTCACTTACTTCCTGTACCACCTGTCCTTCACAGTAATGGAGAGTACATTTATCTCTGCTCCATAATGCAGACCATTTTTTTTCAAATGAATGAAATATTACCATGCATTCACAAGGTCTGAGTGGAAAGGGCTCTGAAAACACTGCAGGAGGGGGGAAATTATGAGCTAGAAATGATTGTTTTCTCTTTGCCTGACTGCCAAGGTCAATCCACACATATACATATGTTTCCCCCTTCATGTACCTGCAAAGGTTGAATTAGATGTGGACTGTACAGTTGATCTGTACATTTCCAGCCGACATGCTCACAATGTGCTAAAGAATAGAGCACCACAGGGAAAAATGGATGAGGTGAAAATCATTTCCGCCGCTCTGGGAGGAACATGACAGATCAATCAAGGCAGGTTCTGGATGAATGAAGTCAGCGAATTGGAAGTCCTTGCAAAAAACTTCTTTCTGCTTTTTCCAAGTCTTCAGCCAGTTATAAGATTGATTTTTAAATGACCCAAGTATTTTTAATAGTGTCTTTCTTGCTTCCCCGAAATCACCTCACAGCCTCTTTCTGCCATAATTTCACTTTTAAATCTTGAATTATTTCTTGATATTTCTTTATGATATTTTTAAAAAAGTCATCTGATTTTGGGGTTACAAACTTTCTTCTGAAACTTGATTTTGAATAGGCAGAGAGATTTATTTTTTAAAATTTTTGTTAGGTCTTATTTTATGTTTTTCACTGGCAACAGAACTTGGTACTTGAAAAATTTGATTTAAAAAACCCCTTGCTTTATAAATGGATTTGGTTGCCATTTTTTTCTTTTTCTTTTTTTTTAGAGAGAAGGAGAGAGCTAGTGAGCACAGGTTTTCATCGGGGATGGCAGAGTGAGAAGGAGAAGGAATCCTAAGCCGGCTCTACTCTAAGCACAGAGCCCAAGGCAGGGCCCCATCCCTTGACCCTGAGATCATGACCTGAGCCAAAATCAAGAGTTGGATGTTTAGTTGACTGAGCCACCCAGGTGCCCCTTGGTTGCCATTTAAGAACCAAGAGAATATGGCCATGGAATATTTTATCTTCTGCTCCCCAGTCTTGATTTTCCAGGTTGAGGAAACATGAGTTATTCCCAGAATTAATTACCCTAAAGCCAGGTTACATTGACTTGTTCCTCCTCGAAATGGAAGCTCAATAGATGGAATGATCATTAGACTTCATTAACCATTCCTCCTGTTGTTACTCCCACCATAGTTGGGAAATTTTCATGCCTGTACCCATGTGCCTTTCCCCAGTTTGTAAAGTTTCTCTTTTATATTTGGTTTGTTATTTTTCCTAATTTATATTTGGTTCCTTTTTCTCCTAATTTGTAAATTTTCTCATTTATGTTTAGTTTGCTTAAATCTGATTGTCCCTGTGGGCATTTCCTTAAGGTTCGGATGTTTTGTTCTTGGTATTAACTTGAACTTTTAATAATAATAGCTAGTATTTTTTGAATGCTTACAATTGTGTCACTTACACTTCATTAATACAAGCATTATTTTGTTTAATCCTCATACTATCCTAGTGAACTAGATGGTATTACTATTCCCATTGTAGAGATAAACTGGAGAAAGAAATGAGGATCTGTATGTTGTCCAATAACACAAACTGGTAGAAAGGGCTTAATCATTTATGATTGTGTCCTAGGTGATAAACTGGCCTTTTTTGTCTTCTGTGTGTGCTTTTGGCCCAGATTTTACTTAAGTTAAGGTTTAAAAGGGGTATTCAGTTTGTCTTAATTCAATAGTTCTCAAACTTGAACATAATCAGAATCACCTGGAGGGCTCCATAAGCCACAAATCACCAGGCTCAGCCCACAGAGTTTCTATTTAAAGAATCTGGAGGAAGTTTCCCAGTGCACTTTTTCAACAAGTTTTCAGGAGGCAGTGCAGTAGCCGGTGGCTACTGGTCTGGGATGGCTCTCTGAGAGCTGCTTCTTTGGTTTCCTCCTTTCAGGTAAAGTTAAGACCCTTCCTTTCTCATTCCATCCAAATGTGGCAAGCTAATATATATTATCAAAATTAGGCAATTCTCTCTCTCTCTCTCTCTTTCTCTCTCTCTCTCTTTTTTTTTTTGCCTCCTAGAAACAGAATAATGCCTGGTTTATGATTTTTCTTTTTTACTTTCTAAGATGGCTGTGGTGTCGGCTTCTGACTAAAGCTGCTTCCTCAAATTTCAGTGATGACTTTGGCTGAATGGTAGCACACACTCAGAGGCCTGGAAGTACTGATTTTGCCATGCCTTGTAGTTGGACACAGCAATGGGCAGATGATCACTTTAAGGGACCTACATAATCCTAATGGTTCTGGAACTTCAGGCTGCTGCTCTGTGGGCTGGGCCATTTTCTTGCTTTTTCATTATGGCCCTTAGTTATGGTGGACATTTATGGGTAGTGTGGGTCTGATTTCCCTAGGAGGTGATAATTTACCAAAACCTTTCTATTCTTTGTATTCATTGAATACACCTATTGTCCTTTGACTGTTTTCATTGTTGGCAATTTTTACCAGTTTTTAAAAATTTTTGGCTCATTAAGTCTGTTGGTAGACCCTTGAATTAATGTAGGTTAAATGATTTTTTATGTGAAATACTCCAGAAAGATATTAGAAGACCAGGGACATGAAAGGTTCCCTGGTACACCATACATGGTGTATGGGTGGGAAGTGCAACATTGGTATAAGATGGGCAAAGATGCCCAAATGGCATCTCAGAATGGAAAGGCCCAGATGTACCTCCCTGAGGAACATGACTGCCCTTCACCTACAACTCTGCCATCTGATAAAAGCGGGGTCAGGAAATGGTGATAGGATTTAAAGTGTCAGCACATTTTTTTACCTCTGTGGAAGTGGATGACATTATACTCTTGTACCATGGAACATGGAATTATAAGGCAATTGAGTTGGCAAGTTCAAAGATCTTCTAATGTACCTCAGTGCCTACCACATTAAGACACTGGATTCAGAGGGGAAAATGACTTGTTTTTTGATACTTGTAGAGTATTATAATCTTGGGCCAGTCATTTAACATCTCTGAGTGTCTCTTTCCTCATCTGTAAAATGCGGAAAAGAACATCTGCTGCACAGGCAAGGTGGTAAGATGAAACCAATTGAGATAAGGAGCAGAAGATATGGCTTTATATTTGACTTTCAAGTTCTGTCATTATGTGAGACTCAGAATTAATTTGGCTTTGCATCTCACATCCTAAAAAGTGACCTCTGCCCTAGTCAGACTGGTTTCCTTGTGGTGTCATGAGCATGTCACTCTGCTCTCCTTGACTTTGTGCAAAAGTATCCATGCATTTTACTGACTGAGTCTAAATTTGTGGATTTGGCATCTCCCAGTATAGTTCCATTATGTGTTCTTTCTGGGAGAAGCTGAGTCAGATGAGGAGGGGTAATGCTAAAGGATATCAGGTGTGTGTGTGTGTGTGAAATCACTTAATCCCTACTTCCTGACCCTCTGCTCTTTGGCACTGAGCATCCCATTGACATAAATATGTGGCTTTTTCCTGTTCTCTGGGCACTGAGCATGGCAAAGAAATAAATATGTGGCTCCTTCCTGCTCTTAGCTCCTTGCCATTCCAGGGAAGCTAACTGCACTGCCACACTGTTGCCTACAAAATGTTCTCAGCAGAGTGAAACTTTTAAATCCAGGAAATGCTCTTGTGTCACATCTGACAAAGAAGCATCTAAGTGGTGCAGAATATGTGCACCACAGATTTCATATAGAACTAAGTGGAGCATGTTGAATTCATAATGAGAGTATTTATCCTTCTCATCTGCCAGCTTATAGATTGATAGATCAACCACTGCAGACTGTTTCATTATAGATTTGCCATTATATTTCATCTTCTTTGCTTCTATAGCTGCTTTAAAGATCATATTTATTTTGTATTATGGCCTGCCCCTGCAAGGGATGTTTGATTCCTTATTAACTACTAGCAAAGCTGCCCCTTGGTAAATTTCTGCAGCTCACTATGTCTCAAGTGCACATGTCATAAAGAATATTTTTATTAAAATTTTCTTGATATATTTTTGAAGGTGAACAAAGGAAGCTATGGTAGATAGAAGCTCCTATTGAGAAAGCATTTCTTTACTATCCTTGATAACTGTAACAAATCGAGCCCTTCATTTCATGCCTGGCAATGTATATATATATATATATATATATATATATATATATATATATATACTCATTACTTACCTTTTGCAACAATTCTCTGAGGTAGGTTTTATTAGTGAAGCAGCCAATGTTCAGAGAGTTCAGTTAATGCCAAAGGAGCACAGAATTAGAAACTCAGACTTCAGGTCTGAGCCTAGTTCTGTATCCCTTGTGTCCTTGAGCAAGTGAAACAGGCTCTCATACTATCCATGAAATCCACTCTCCAAGTGTTGCCGTGAAAGTTCACTATGATAATGCATGGGAAGTGCTAAGCACTGGCTTGGTTCTACAAAAGCACTTATTAAACATGAGCTATCACTAATAAAAGGCATAGTCGGGATTCAGATCTCGGGCTTTCCATCTCCTAAGTCCATTTTCTTGAGCTCAGGGCTTTGCTTGTTTTTATTTTCATGCTAAATGAAAATCTTATCTAGCAGGTGAGCTTGGCTATTTATTTATGAACCATAGCAATTAGCATGTTTGAAGTAGAATCAAATATTTGCTATTTTGAGGGGGCACTAATAACAGTGTTTAGGACTTCTGTTAAAATAGTAAAGATAAGTACTATTTTTCTGATAAGCATATCAGGAGGATTCATGAGATACTGATTCAATTTTAAAGAAACTCACAAGTGCAAATTTGGCTTACAAAAGAAAACAATATGGGACAGTAGAGAAGTGGGAGAGTGTATTATTCGCCATAGTTAGTGCCTCTCTGAGTGCACAACAAGATCTTCTACCCTAGCCTTCTGTGACTCAATTCAGCCTATGGAAAATGAGTGGAATATGGCTTATGTAAACCTCCCCATGGGATAGCCTCTGTACTCTTTTCCCTTCCTGGCTGAACTGAAAACAAACATGAGACCTTGGAAACCACAGGCAGAAGATGGAGAGCCATACACAAAAAGTACTTGGGTTTCTTTTGATCGTGAGTAGGGGCTCCCACCTGTCCGTCAAAAATATCCATATGGAATTTACTTGAGCAAAATATAACTTTGTTTTGTGTTGGGACATTATCGTTTTTGGAATTTGTTTGTTACATTATACTAATAAATGTTTCCCAAACTTTGGCAGCTGTGCCAGTTGGGTTGATCTTTAGTTCAAAAACTCCTTGCCTTCTTCATCTTCTGATGAGTTAAGGTTCACCTCCTGCCTGTAGGAAGAATGAACCAGTTCATGGCCCCTGGAGAGAACCTTGAAAATCTCTTCCTCCTTTGTCTACCTGCTAACCCATGAGGATCTTCACATACTTCCTATTAGTTTCTATGAGCCTTTCCCCCCTACCATTGTGCTGCTCAGTACCAGGTATTTTTCTGTATCATATATCCTATCATATACCACTTAGTACAATTCAGACAGAATTTGAAACTTAATTTAGCTCACAGGAGCTTCAGGTATGGTAGGAAAGGTAAGCTGGGAAGAGCAGGGGGTTAGTTCTCTTTCACTGCTTAATGACCATGTAGCTTTGGACAAGCCTCCATTTCTCTAAAACTCTGTTTATCCTCTGTAAATGTGGTTAATCCCTGTGCTACTTCTCTCCCTGAGATTCTTCGAGGATGACCATAGGGTTTATGAGAGCATTTTTATGAAATTTTAAAGTCTTCTGCAAGGCATTATAACTATTTATATAAACTAAGAATATGCCCGTCAGAATCTTTATAGTAAAATGGTAACTGCATAGTGCTATTTACAAGAGGTTTCTTTTTCTTTGTAAAAGGCAGTGTGGTGTATTAAAACAAACTGATAAGCCGCTTTATTTAACTCTCACATTCCACTGGTTACTAGTTGTATGAGCTAGTAATTCATGGAGCTGGCAGCTCTAGGACTCAGTTTCCTATTCTGAAGGTTTTGGATAATAATGCCTACTTTGCCAAGTGTTGTGAGACCAAATGAGGGCCTGCAAATAGGCACTGAAAAATATAAAAATCTGTGTATTTGAAAGATTTGCTACAGGTCAGATCTTTCTAGCATTAGTAATTGTTTGCATGTGTATTAGCAAATATTTAACCATGGAGATAAGGGAGAAGACCAACTTAATACTGAAAAATTAGAAGTCACCATCAGTTGGAGGTCAGAGGGAGCATCTTTGAAAGTAAGTGCCAGCCGGTGGGGTATTTTTGGTCTAACGTAATGTCTAACTATATGGGATGTCTGTAAGGACCAATGTTTTGCATAAAGAGTTTCCTTGTACTGAGGAGTGCAGCCACGTACAGCCAGGAGTGTTTACTACACTCCTTACTGACTGAGGATTGAAGCCTAAAGGAGAGGCAGGATAGCCACGGGAGTGTCTGGTTGCTCTTTCCCTATTTTAATATAGTTTCTCTTCAGATGTTTGTGGTTCCTTGCAGATGAAGTGACTATCATTTGAAAAGTGTTATCAAGTTTCATATGCAAATGAAGAAAAGTCTGTCCTTCCTGCTCCATTTACTCAATCCCCTCTAACCATCTGAACAAAACATGGGGGACCATTTTTGAGGGTAACTGACAAACTCACACATTTTAAATTGGAGAAAAGCTTTGTGGTATTCACATAGTATTCTCCCCTAGGGATGGGGGGGGGGTGGCGGGGGAACAATTCTGAGTCTGTGTGTAAAAGAATGGTGGCCCCATTTAAGCCTGTGTGTGAGTAGATGGGGGAAGTGAGGAGGGAGCTGTAGGAATAGAAATACCAAGAAGAATGGTAGGTGAGGTGATGATAGAGAAAAAAAAAAGAAGAGAAGATGATGAGAATTTTACAAGATATCCCAAGCTAGAAGGGAGTGGAAATATATCTGTCTACGTGTCTGTGAAGGACACTGATGTTGTCAGAGGGCTTTGTTCTGGAATGAAGCTGCCTGCAGAGAGATTTCCTGTGTGATGTTTATGGGAATATGAAGTTCTTTTTCTTTACAAGTAAATATTTGAGTTATCTAACCCTAAAATGTCTGTGAAGAGATTTATGGCTTATGACTAATTCCATGTTATTGATGGGCAGAAATAGAAGAGAGAAATGGAATCCAACAGTAATCTCCAAATTTCATTTTAACCCATAGTTTCAAGTGGCAGAATTGTTAACAAGCAGCAGAACTGATGGATTTAGTGTTGCCTCCTATCTGTCTGGCATATCTCCCGGAAAAAGGAACTAATTCAATAATGAAAAGGCCCCAAATCAGTAAGCATTAGGAATGGTGGAGGGATCAAAGGCCTTAGCAATATGCACGCTAAAGAACTCTTGCTGAACTGATTTTTAACTTATCTTTGTATCACTTTTGGACAATTGGTAGTTAGGAAATAGAAGAAAATGCCCTGTCACTATCTCAGGACTAGATATGGCCCCATTTATCCTATCAAATCCTATATGGAGTCCCCAGTCTGAAATCCTTCTTAGCCACTTTTTTTCTATTTCCCTGCTACAACTTTGCTTAATTAGAAGCCTCCTTTTTCCCCCAGTCTTTAGAAGTCCTATATCTTTAATATTCAAGTCAACTTTTTCCTTCTCCATGAGGCCCTCTTATAATCTAATGTTGGTCAACTCCTAAATTTTAGATGTTGGATGTCCTCTTTAACTTCAGAAGGGATGGGCCACCTGTAGGCTCAGTCCCTCCTGGTCCTTCCAAGAAGGAAGAATGACAAAATCCAGAAAATGATGGATTTAAGGTCCACTGTCTTCTATAGGCTGGAAATCCAGAGTTCTAGGGAATAAGCTTATGAGTCTCAGCCTTTGCTGTCTTCCCATCACTCCTACTGTCAGGTACTCTGTTTATATACTCTGCTGCCTCCCTTTTACTACCTAACATTGCCATTTCATTCTAAATTTGGATACCAAAGCATTGTTGGAGTCTGCAGAACTTTTCTAGATCATGCTAGTCTCCTGCTTTTGCAGGGTGTAGTGCTAAATATTAAATAGTGGTTTCTCTATTCCATGAAATGAATAATCCCCTAGGATGCTCTTCCATCTTTCTTCATGTGGCACTTAATTCCTAGTCTCTAGGTACCACCTAGTCCTCCAGCTAGCTGTATGAAAATTTGTTAAGTCTTTTTAAGCCTTACTTTCTGTATATGGAAAGTGGCAGTGTAGTTAACACCTACTTCACAGACCTACTGCAGCAATGAAATTAGTTGATTCTTGGGAATTTACCTTTCACAGAGTAAATGCTCAAAAATATTAGCTATTATTTTTTATGTTCTTAATATCATTATCAATATGCCACATCTGTTGAATTAAAATTATGCTTGATTTGCACCTGAATTTGCCATCATGCTCCTAAAATGGCAATGTTATGCAGTAAACATGGATCCTAACTCTTAGATGTATCCACTCAGTTGGTCAATCAGTGATTTAATAGCTATTTGAATATCTATTATGTTCCTAATGGGAAAATTGAAGAATAATTTCTGAAATAAGACACAGAAATTCACCATAAAGGTGCTCACATTCTAGTATACATGCTATTGGTATCCCTAAGGTGTTCAAACTTACTTCCTACAAATTCACAAATCCTATGAAATAGGTATAGCAACCCAACTAAACTGTTTCAGATGAGGAAATAAAGAATTAGAGAGATTGAGAGGTTTGTCCAAAATCATACTATTAGTGAATAGCACAGTTAGGATTTAGAAGACAGAGTTCTACAGCATCAAATAATCAAACAGCATATAGGTGAATCATGTAAAACTGGCGTTTTTGTTCATCAGAACTGATTGAATATTGTTAGTTTCATATAGTTCCAATATAAACACAGTCTGTAGTTAGAGAGACAAGGATAAAATCATGGAGAAACTAAAATTTAATGTAGACAGTAGAAACTTGACAAAACTTTTTTTGAAAGAGGGGTATCAAATAAACAGGAATGAATAAGGCATTGGGCAGAAATTCTCAAACCTTTCTGGAAGGAAATTTGAATGGACTCTTTGCTAGATGAGGAATAAAAATACTGGGTTCAGATTGTGGATAGTTGTGAAAAGAAAAGCTTGTGTTGTGTTTGGTAGCTCCTGAGAGATTTTTCTTTTATTGGAAAAACAACAAGAAAGCCAGGAGCCAGGAGCAATGTTGATGTAAATGCAAACATGTGTGAGTATCCCTATGCAAACCCATCAGATAGATGAGTGTAAGGAGACACTGCAGTGGGAAGCTTATTAGGAAGCAAGTTCATCATTTTGAGGATGAGCTAATGTTGGAAAGGATATAATCGAAGGCAAGGATATAATTGAGTCATTTCACAGCAAGAATCAAAAGAATTTGAATTCATTTTGTGTAGTGAGTAGGGAGAGAGAGAAGAATCAAAGATTATTCCTAGGATTCAAACCCAGGTGGCTAAAAGAAAGGTAAAATTACCAATAGAAAATGGAAAGTTAGGAGGAAGAATTTTTGGGGGGAAAGGAAAAATGACATGATGAGTTTAGGTTTGGGATTTGAGCAGCTGGTATTTAATCAGAGATACCCAGTAGGTAGCTGGAACTATGGGTGTTAGTTCTGCAGAAGTTGATAATGAAGTCAGGCTTGTAGAGGTAATGATTGAAACCATGGCATGAGATAGTTGTCTGAGAAAGATGACATCGTATGGGATAGCAAATGAGGATAGAAATTGAAGAATGCCAAGATTTGAAGGAATATGTAGAAAGCACAGCCAGGTTAGAAGATGAGCAGGAATGCTCAGAAAAGTGTTATCATAGAAGTAAGTTTGTAACATATAGTGATGACTGACGCCATCAAATTGTCTTAGCAGAATCAGCGAAGATGAGGAAAGATAAAAGGCCATTTTGTGAGTATTTGACAATTAGGGTGCCATATGTGACCCTGAAAGGTTTGTTTTTTTTGGGGGGGGGTATAGTAGTTTCAAAGAAAGAATGCTAAGGTTTAGGGAATAAACAATGAAAAAGTCAACAAGGCTGTACAATGTGTTCATTTTTAAGATCTAGGAATCAAACTTTTGGAGGAAGGTTGGTCTGACCAATCCTTGTTATTTAATTATTTTGAAAGTGATTTTTGGAGTATGTTTCTTCATATGCACATATGCACATGTGAAAGCTCAAGTAACATTCAAAATTCTGTCCTTCCTGTCAAATCTGGAGAAGATTAGATGGAGGTTTGTAAAGTTATTAAGGGGAGAGCTACAGATAGTGTGATTTCCAAAACATTACCTTTGCTTATGAAAGAACATAAAATAAATGAACTGGAGTAACAAGTGTGATGCTAGAAAAGTGATCTCCTAGGAGATGGGAACACTGGCCCATTCCTTTCCAATGAAGCCCAGTACCCTTTTCAATAGCCTTCCACTAGAGCAGCCAGTTATATTATTTTTCTGACATGAATATGGGCATGTTAAGTTATTGAAAGAATGCAGTTGTTCTTATATGATCAAAGCAATGAGAGAACTATGAGACAGATTTTTTCCCATGTGGCTTTGGGGTTATTTCTATTGTTTGACATTGACTTATAACAAATAACTTGATCAGATTCTGTTAGAAAAGTCTTATGCATGTATTTTGAAATTACAGCTTTGAAGTTTTATACATGTACATATGAAATTATACTTTGCCTTTACTACCAAGAAAAGAGCCATAAGTACATTGCTCCTTTGCTAATGAAAAAGAATAAAGTTAACAATTTAGAATCTTAGCTTTTCTTCATATCAGAGAAGAATGTTTTTAGAATCAGAAGCATTAAGAATATTTTATAAAAATATTCTCAAAACTATTTCTTTTTGGGCCATTAATAGGATAGGGTCACTGCTGTGCTGAACAATATGTAATACATCTCCAGAAAAATGTAGATGAATCTAGAATGAAAAATAACACCGTTGACACTCATTTTATGCCAACCACTCTCTTAAGAATGTTAGACTAGATTGATTAACTCATTTCATTCTTCTGACCTCTGTGGGCAATAAAATCTATAATTACCATTGTATAGATGAAGAAGCTAAGGTACTGCAATGGGAAGAGTTTGCTTCACTAGAAGTCAGTAGAGCTGGAATTTGAACTCAGGCTACCCATTTGAAGTAGAATAGAAGCTCCTTTTTTTTTTTTTAAGATTTTATTTATTTATTCACAAGAGACACAGAGAGAGAAGCAAAGACGTAGGTGAAGCAGGCTCCATGCAGGGAGCCCGATGTGGGACTCGATCCTGGGACCCAGGGACCACACCCTGAGCCAAAGGCAGATGCCCAACCGCTGAGCCACCCAGGCATCCCAGAATAGAAGCTCTTAATCATGATAGTATGTTACTTGTAAAGGCCATTTACATTCTTCAACTAAAAATGACCTCATAATGGAAAGCTAACTGGGAATAATTTCCGGTGACTGCGTCTGGATTCACTCTTAGGAAGGTGAAATCAGAGCAGATAAGAGTGCTACTTTCTTTGGGAATAAATTGACTGTGGCAGCTGTAAACCCCTTATCTTGAAAGGTACATTTTTGCACTAGGACAACAACAAAAACTCTTTTGGAAATGAAAGAACAGTTTCTTTGGACTCTATGTATCCCTCTAAGCCCTATAATTGTGTATCTCCACCCCTGCATTGCACTGTGGGAAGCTTGGACTAAATTGCACTTAGCTTACCAGTTTCACTGCCTACTCATTAGCTAAATGATAAAATCCCATCCAATTGAACAGATGTGGACATGGATGCCCCACTTTGTGTGTGGCAAATGAAGGACAGTAAACATATGGGGAAAGTCACACCTGAGCACTTGCAAGTGATCAGACAAGTGAAAGCCTGCTGAGAGGAGAGAAGATGGTGTGAAGCACTGCCAGCTCAGGGGTGGGCAGAGTGCAGGAGAAAGGACTTCAAAGACTTCATCCTGATAACGGACTTGCCTAGTTTAATTCATTGATTATGTGACTGCCCCACTGCCTGGGGAAAAAGGGGATGAATCTCAGGATACAAGATAGTCAAGTTTGTTCAAGTTCTCTAGAAGTACATTAAAAAAATATTTGGTCAAAACTATTAATAGTCCAAATATGTTTGACTTTCATTAATGTTTTTATCCATATTCCACAGGAACTGCCTCTCTGTCATGTACATTCTCTCCTTGATAGTCTGTGGGGTTTGTAAAAGGCAGAGAACGGCTTATGCTCCTACTGGTCGCGTATTTTGGTCTTGATTCTAAGTTCCTAGGTCCTTGGAGCATGCCATGGTATAGTGTCTATTGTAAAAGATCAGCTAAGCAATAGGGTGGCAGGTATGGAGCAGGGGCTTGGTAGGAGCATGGCAATAGGAAGTACTTAGAAACTTCACAGGGGGAAATGGTCTTTTTTGAACCATTATAAATGGTCCTCAGGAAAAAATATGTGATTTTGAGAGCTGACACATCATCATTCTAAATATTACACATCAAAGGTTATAAAATCTTTTTCATAAAGGGCCAGATAGTATATATTCTAGGTTTTGCAGGTCATATGGGTTCTTTTTTCTTTTTTTAAAGATTTTTAAAATTTTATTTTAGAGAGAGTGAGCACACATGTGGCAGAGGGGCAGAGGGAGAGAAACTCAAGCAGACTCTGTGCTGAGTGCAGAGCCCAATGCAGGGTTCGATCTCAACCCTTAGATCATGACCTGAGCTGAAATCAAGAGTCAAACACTTAGCCAACTGAGTTACTCCACCCAGGCACCCTGAATATAGATGGTTTCTATTGCAACTACTCAGCTCTCCAGTGATAGTGTGAAACCAGTCATGGGTAATGGAAAAACAAATGGGTGCATCTGTGTCTCAATAGAACTTTATGTACAAAAACAAGTAGGGAGCCAGATTTGTCTATAGGCCAAAGTTCATAGAACCTAATTGAGTTCATGCATGCTTACACTCACCTACACATACATACAGGGATCAGACTTTCTTAATTTGATCAGACTTCTGACCTGACTGCAGATTCTCTTACATACACATACACATATACATATACATATACATATACACTTCACATATGTATGTATGTGTATATATATATATGTAGACTTCATATTATATATATGAAACACATCTATTTGGTCAGTGCTGAAGGTTTCAAGCATTGTGCTAAAGGTACAGGAATAAGGAGGAAAAGGTAGCTTATTCCCTCAAGAACCTCACTGGCTGCTAAGGAAGATAGGTAAATACAGATAAATGTAAACACACTAGGTTATGTACTGTAATGGCTTTATGAATAATAGGCTGAGGGATTCACAGAGAATAGGTAACTAACTCCTCCTTCTGAGAAAGAGCTGCCTGAAGGGAATCTTCAAGGACAGGTGGGATTTAAGAGTTAGAGAAGAAAAGGGTGGAACATATGTGAATGCGTGGGTGCGAGGGGGGAATTCTGGAAGAGGAGCTACAGCTAGGGGCCAGACCATAACAGACTTTTATCTTTCCAGAGAGGCTTTCTGCTGTGAGAGAGTCTTGTTTGGTTAAAAAGACATGTCTTCCATTAAAACCTTCCACAAAATTTCCTGTAAATCTATTTGTGTCTTTCTTGTGCTATATTGCTGTCTGCCTTGTGTTATAATAATTTTTGTACTTATCTTCCCTATGCCTACTTAATTTTCCTGGAAAATAGGACTCTGACTTACTAAAATTTATATTCTCTCCTCTCCATAGGTTAATCCTCTGGCCGGGTCTTGAGACCTTGTTTACTACTTAAATTTAATTTCTACTCAGGTCTTTGCTCCCTAATGCCTCAATCCTGGCTGCAACTTTGAAATGAACATATCATCCATATCAGTTTTGTTTCTTATTTCAAGTACTCAGATCTGGCCCCTGACACATAGTTATGAGTCCAGAATGATGAATATTGACCGATTCAGTTAAGAAGAATGGTACAAGAGAAAATTACTGTATCAATATGCAGTAGATTCCCAGGTTAGATGCACAGAGAATGCAAACACTTAACTGGAGCAGGAATTCTGAGATTGTGTTTGAAAGGCCACTTAGTGCTTTCATTTTCAATTATGTGCTTGAAAAGTAACTTACTTGAGATGAGAAAGGAGAGTGGAAAGTGATACTTTTTGAATTATGTTCTGTACGGTTCCAGGTAGCTAGAATACATTGTGAAATGTCCAACTCGGGGAAATAGGGTGAACGATGGTGAATTAAATTAGATATGAATCTGAAGTGGCAAGGAAGTTGTGTACGAACACAAAGAACGAAGTTGAATTTGTGCAACATTATTGAGAAACAACTCTGAACCATACACTCTAACAGAACCCCGATCTAGGAACTGGAGGACAATCAGAGATAGAGCCTTTGTCATCAAGGAGCTTGCATGCAACAGTGACCCACTCATGAAGATGCCTTTAGCTCATGAAGGCGAGTGGTCTTTTGTTTTGGAAAATCTCTTCATGACCCAAAGGGTCTCTTGGCTCAAGACGATGATAGCTGTCTGCACTCTGGAGGAAGGGCTTCTGTGACTGTATTTAGTCATGTCTGTGAACTAGGAACTGCCAGAGTCATCCTTACACCAGGAAACAGATTAAACTATGACCTCTGGAGGACTCAGGACTGAGTTTATGGTAGGCAAGGGTAGAATGGCAGATGTCACAGTGGCACTACTCTTTGATAGATTTCTATTCCACAAGGAGAAGAGAAATAATTATTGCTTGCCTACTGAAGCAGACCTTATTTTTCCATAGATGGCTGTCCTGCATGTTTTTCTACAATGAAACTTGCTACTCTCTCACTGATAAGTGGAATCTGATTCCCCTGCCCTTGAGTATGGGAGGGTTTGTTGTAATCAATAGGATGTGGAAGAAGTGATGCTTCATGATGTTTGAAGCTAGCTCGTGAAAGGAGGAGCAGTGTGTGACTCACTCACTGTTCAATTTGTGCTTGGAGCCTTGAGGTACTATGTCAAAAAACTCTGATGCAGCCATGCCCATGACAAATTCCTGACACAGAGAATCCACGGCATAGTGTAAAAGTGGTTTTCTTATGCCACTACCTTTGGGGTGATTCATCAGGCAGCAATAGTAACTGGAATACCTACTGTACATCTCACAATGTGCTTAGGGTTTTACATTCATGACTTCACCTAATCCTCAAATCAATTCTTAAAGGTGAGTTTTATTACCTTAGGATTTTAGATAAGAAAATCAGTGTGGAGAGAAGTTATGAAACTCACCTAAAGTTATGGCTATTGAGTGGAAGAACCAGGACTCACATCAAGGTCTAGCCAATTCTAATGCCTGTAACCCTTGGTAATGATAAGAAGTGTTTCCAGTCCAATGATAAGAATCACCTGATAAATGCTAGCATCCAGGCTCCATCTTAATTCCACTGAATTATTTTGAACCAACACCTAAGGAGCTTTTTTTTTTTTTTTTTCACACCAGAGAATTTTGGTAATACTGTTATATGCCACCACATCGACTGAATGAAATTCTCTAAATAATACTTCCGCCTTAGTGATGCTGCTGTTGTAGAAGACCACACCTAGCACAGTGTTTGGTGGAGATTAAATGCTCACCAAGTGAGTGCTAAACTGAACTGGCTTTTGCAAATGATCTAACATTGGCCACTTAAGAGTGTCTTCCATGAATTATCACCAGAGATATTAGCTAGGATGGTGCAAGAAACACAGACTCACAGATCCCACCTTAGGCACAGTGAATCAGAATCTGCATTTTAAATAATATCCCCAGGTGTTTCAAATGCACATTAGATTTGAGGAACCCTGATTTAACGGATTCTGCTACTCATTTAGGAAAAGTTCCCAGCAATGGGATTTTTGGGCTGTTTGCCACTGAGTTCTCCAATGTGCTACTGTGAAAAAACTTCAAGAAATCCCAGGAAAATGATTCTGCAACATGGAGGTTGTATTTTTAAGAAAGTCTTTTTGGAAACTATAGAGCTAGACAATATGAGCTCTGAAACCTTGTGGTTACATTCTGTGCTAATGAAAGCTCAATTCTGCTATCAGTGTCTTGCCTGGAAAATGATTTCCTTATTGTTTCCCAGACATTCCTACCTTGTGAGCAATCTGTCAGGAAGAGAGCAGTTTTCTGTATGCAGGGTTTGTAAAAGGAGTCAACAACCATTCTGATTTGTTTTCAGACAGGATCAGAGGGATCTATTTAATCTGTTGATCTGTAATATCCTCCTGATACAGTCGGATCATACACATGACCTACCCATTCCCGTGAAATGGTGACCCAAGCACTTCTTCAAGGAAGTCTAGAACAAATTGTATTTTCTTAGATTTAAGTCGTTTATGATTAATGAGCCTGCAATGCTGCTCTTTAATTGTAAACACATGTGATTTAGAATCCATTTGTTGCCACACACCCTGTCTTTCATACAAATCTTCGGTCATACATTGGCCAGGAGAGTTCAACAAACTCCTGTAGCTCCACATCATCTATACCTCCCAAGGTTCCTGTACACGTGAGGGCACAGCTGGGCAGTAAATTGAAGACTACAACTGAGGGAGGGGGAAAGAAATCCTTAGAGCCTTCAGAATTTTCCTTGTTTAATTAAATGACATTTTGTAATTACCTTTATCAAGTGTCATTTATCAAGTACCCTCCTTCAAAGAACTGCCCTTAGCGTCCAGCCACTGAATAGCACCACAACATACATCTTCACAACGAGATGCAAATATATATTTAGTGGGTTTTAACTCCTTTATTAAGAAGTCTTCCAGTGATTGACAATTCCATTCTATTTTGGTAATAAGGTCCTATGTTTAGCAACTCTTCTTAGCATCCGTTCAACTCCCTTTTAAGGTTAGCTTGAAGAAAGGAATGTGTACTTAGGCCCATGTGTTTCTTATGCTGTCAATATAAATGGGGTTCAGCTGGCCACCATTCCTTGTGTAGTATTGGTTTGTAAAATGGAAGTACATCCCTTGCGGTCTTGTCTCCTCTAAATATGCTAATTCTAATTTTGTTTACCTTTTCTCACTGGTGTCATTTTCTTATCTTTTAATTATCATCATGGCTATCAGCTGTACTTTATTCCTCTTTATTTTATTTGTTTACGTAAATGTCCAACTTAATGAAAGATGTTACATTGCATGGTATTGAGATTCTCTGGGATTTATTGAACATACACAATTTCTATATTATCTGTGAATGTTTATTGCTATTTTTTTAAAAAAAACTTGTACCATGTACTTAATCAAATTTTATAATGAGGATAGTATTAACAGTTATATTATTTGAGGCTATTAGGACTGCACTAAGCAAGGTCAACTCTAGGTAATTTTTTGAAATGGGCAAACAGCATTGTCAAAGAAATATAATGAATTAGGATCAGAAGCCCTAACAACCCAAGATAAAATGAATCAAAATTGTTGATGGTGAGGAAGGGGAAGAGCTTTGAATTTTTATTTTTAAGAATCATCTTTGAGGATTCCTAAGACCAGATGAGTACAGGATCCAATGATAGAACTGTGCCTAATCATAAAGGATGCTTCCAACTTCCAGTTTCTATTCTCTAAGACCCCCTTTTTTCCCCATGAGCCTAGTTCCCCACAAGGAGGGGTCTTGACTTGCTAAGCTTTAAGATCTCATGTTTCAGAAATCCATGTTTCTCCTGGTGTTATGGCGTACCTCCAAATGGTGTCCCTTCCCCACGGTACTCAATGACCTCACACTGCAGTGCTGCAGTTCATGACTTCCTCCAGGATACTGACCAGCTGGATCTATTCTTCCTGGAGAATCCTTTCCAACATTGGTCTAGCCTTTCTCTTCAGCTTCACAATGTATCTATTCTGTATGTCATCTCTGTGACAAGGTAACAAGTATACTTCAAGAGATGTGAAGGTCCTTACAGGGATGTGAAACACACATCCATCAGTAGACATTTAACATTTTTGTCCACTGGTAGATAAATATTTAATGGTTCCTCTCAAATCTATGATAGCACAGTATTGTGCTCAAAACTAAGTATATATATCAGTATCAGGTTTAGTCCAGTGGAACCAAGTTTAAGATCTGAATTACCAAAGTGAAACTCTAGAAAAAAATAAATTATGAAATAAACTTATATTTTATAGAGTAGGACACATGTTATATAGAAGTATGTAGATATTATTTGGTCAGATTGCTTTTTTATTTGTGTCAGGGAAGGGCAGAAATTTCCAGGTTTTTAGGGGTCAAATGAAAGCCTCCTAGATTTTTCCCTTACTTGGTATTTCATCCAACAGGCCATGAGGAAGAAATTAAAAACTCATCAACAAACCAGCATGAAGGCTGGGATGCTGGAAGCTTTCATCTGTTAAATACTATGCTCCTGTATAACCCCTTTTGAACTCTTCTGCTCAGTAGATTAATTTGCTACCCACTTGGTCCTGAGCTATAGGGATTCTTGGGCAGACATCTGTCTATATGGCCAATGAACATGAATGTAAGTGCATAAGCAAGGTGCATGGCAGTGACCCAGACAGCAGATACAGTAGAGCATTAGCTTCCCACTGGGGCCTGAGACAAGCAACCTCTTGACCGAACTACCTAAATCAGCCCCTTCTCTATTCCTAAAACCTTGCTTATTCCTCTCCCAGTACCCAGGGCTTGCTTGTCTCTTGTTGACCTGATTCTCTCTGCCACAAGGTAAATGCTAAAAGACAGTGTTTTGCTCATTACATGTCTCCAGTATTTAAAACCAAGCTTGCTACATACTAGGTGCTCAATAAATACTTGTTAAGTGAAACAATGAGCAAGTGAATACTTTCACACAAGTCCTACTGTGTGGATATACCATTTTAGGAATTGAGTGTTTGTGACAGACGCTGTGACACACTCTGCTGGTTTTTGCTTGACTGGCCACAATGCTTAGTTCTGTTGTGGCTTTGTGTGGCAGTATACACACCGAGAAAGAGATAGGTAGTTGTGGTGAGGCGGGGCTGTGTCCTACATCTCAGGGCGTGGCCAAGGCATCCAGACCTTGGTCTCTCCAACTTCCTCTTATTTCTCGGTATTCTATATCAGTGTGTGCAGGTGTTATACATCATCAATTGTCTAGTTTACTCTAATGTCCTCCCATGACTTCACTTGCTATCACTATTCCAACTTCCATTCATCTTCTGATGCCTAAAGCTGTGTGTAACAACCTGGTCCATGGCACCCTCATTTTGGTGCCTCTGTAGCCCCTCAAATACAACATACTCAATATGGTATTCTTGCTCTTGCTCCTTTCTGAATGAATTCAGAAATGTTTTGATACCATCTTGCCAGATAGCCAATGCCATTCAGAGCTCAAAAGTAACAGTGTTTCATTTCTGGTCTCACTTAAAGAACACAGGTAGGCATCAGAGGCTTTTCTGTCGATACTACAATTCTGACAAATCAAAGAGATTTAGAATTGTAAGTCTCCTTCATTAATTAGTATTATGATTGCCTATATTTCATGTAAAAAGCCAGGACCTTGAGGGATCAAGTGAATTGCCCTTGGCCTCAAAGTAATTAATAGCATTTATCTACTGGCACCCTGGTATTTTCGTTCCTAGTTGTCTGCTGGTTTCTCTCCCATCTCTACTGCATAGACTTTACAGAAGTGGGTAGTGGCTGTGGGAGAATGTTGGAACAACTGTATTCAACACCAGTGTGGTTGGAAATAACACCCCATCCTCTCCCAGCAAACCAGCAATTAGCGGTGAGTGTTTGGAAACCAAACTGAGTCTTTCTAGTAGAAATGATGTTTCAGATTTACCAAGGAGATGTAGAAGTGTTGGTTCAATATTCCATCTCTCTTTTCACTCTCCCCCTCTTTCTCCTCCTCTCTCTCTCATACACGCACACACACACACACACACACATACACACCCTCATGTATCCTTCTTATTCAAAGGGTCAGATTGTAGTAAATCTGAAAGCAAACAGTGCCCTGTTTATTTTCCAGTGTTGATTTAATTGACTAGGTCTTTATATTCAGTCTTAGGTGGTGGTTAGTTAAAATAAATTGTGATGTAAAATTCATGCATGGATGAGAATGCTTGCTTTTCAACACCAAGATAAATGCCAGACTGAAATAATGACTTAAGGTCAGGTAGGCTGAAGAATGTAAATGGTAGCAGATTTGCGTCTCTAGTTTTACTTTTAAAAACCTGCTAATAAGGCATATATAAAGCCTAAAATATCACACTCAGCAATGAAGACATTAATTTTGCTTATACAACACTATTCACACTTGTAGGATTTCTGACAGTTTCAGGAACCCAGGAGAATTGAGAGGTCTCTGACAAATGAATGCACATCAGTAAAACACCCTTAGAGAGCCCTTTTTTTAAAGCTGATCCCTACTTATAGCTGATTTCTATTTACAGTAACTGACAGAGAAGATGGTATGTGCAATGTTTTATAATGACTTTTTCATGTTTGCTTCCTGTTCTGAATATTCCCTTTGTGCTTTTGAAATCAATAGTGCTGCAGAGTTTTACCTGTTCTTTACTATTTCAAAAGCTCTTTGCTCAGTGCTCATGTTTTCACACTGAGGTAATAAGCCTGCCCAACCCTCCTTTCCATGGCTTCAAGAATCACGGCGGATTTCCTATTAGTTTGCTTAGAAGTTGAGACATTTACACAACGCTAACCATATACCAGCTTCATTATTCCTTGGAGAAACTGGTGCTCTTTTTTTATTGTTCATATTATTTTAAATAAACAACAAATGCTTCAGATATCTTGATAATCGTTTTGTAAATTTATGTCACTGTTAAAAGGCAAAGGTTCTCCTTTGTAAGAAGAGAGTGAACAGAAGAATAAAACAAATGATAGTCACTTGGCTGATTATCATTCTGCTGTCTGTGTCTATCAGCTTGTAGGGAGTAAGTGCCATTATGAATTTAAATAAAAGTCATTGCTCACACATACTTAAATAGAAGTAAGAGGGAACGGTTTGGTATATTTCACTGTGGGGACATGGCATTTAAAAGCAATCAAGTTCATTTCTCTGACAATAACATCTCTTTTTGATCAAAACTGAAATGAATCCTATCTGTTCTGTGGTGGGTACAAGATTTTGTAGGGTGTTAGCACAATCCAATTAAAAGAGAAAACTTAAAAATAAGCAGATGATCTGTTATGATACTAACAGCTGGTTTTTATTTTGCACTTACTATGTATTTGAACGTGTATTGACTTGTTGAATCTTCATTATCATCTTCTGATGTCTGTCCTACTATTTTATGCATTTTACAGATGAGGAAACAGAGGCAGGAATTAATCAACTGAAGGGGTACACACAGTTAATAAGTGGGGGAGCCAGAATTTGAACCCAGGCAGATAAACTCCAGAGTTCTATATCCTGCATCTACCTATATTGGAAAAATGTATTTTTATAAGTTTAGAATAATCACTGATCCCTTCAACAGTGGTGGGGATACTAAAGGTGAAATAAAGTGTTTCATTTTTCCTGGCCGAAGATAGCTCAAATTCTCCCAACAAGGAAATTGAAGATTGCTTTTCCCAATTGCTTTATGCAAATGTAAGCCTAATACTGGGCAAATGAACAAGGAGAAACTATTTTTGCATACAGCATCTGGAACAGTGGCCAACTGGGTTATATCACAGAGAGATTCCCTTCCATGATTTCATCTGACTCACATGTACTGATGCTCACACACGTGCTCGCTCCTGCTGGATGGTAGACGGCTTTTAGCAGCTTGTGGACAAGGATATTGGTAAAACCCTGGCCTCTAGAGTCAGACAAATCTGGGTTTGAATCTCAGCTTTTTCACATAGGAGGTATTTGATTTGGACAACGTCCTGAGTACTTCTCAGTCTGAATTTTCTCACAGTAATTTCCACACTAAGGATTTCTTTGAGGATTAAGTAAAATAATGTGTGTAATATATTTAGAAATGTAAATGCTTAGTAAATATTCTCTATTCTATTGCTCTTCTCTCTTTCCTTTTCCTCTTTCCCTTCTCTTTCTCATACCCTGGCACTCTACTGATCTTTTCTTCACCTCTTATGATCAAAGGTCCACTGCTATGAGCATAAATCTGGATACCCATCTTGACTGTGATGGAGTTTCTCTGTGACTTTGGAAATATATTTGAGTCTCTATATCCACTTATCCAGCTGTCAAATGGTATTGGTATTCCTCATCTGCACGCTTAGAGAGTATGTTAAAAGTTGATCCAGAGCTTTGAAGATGAAAATTGCCATGTAACTGCTTGCTACTATAATTTATTAATCTGTACTTTGAACGAATTCTTTTTGAAGATGAAATCACCCTTGCTTTAATATATTTTCTCTTTTGCTTATAATTTCCCTAGCTTTCCCATGGTCACACCCCATCTTACCCCTACTCTTTAGGCCTTTTATGTTTAAATGCCATTGCAAGGCGACAAATCAAAAATTTTTGCTTTGTATTCTAAACTTATGTGAGTTGGCCTTTTACAGTAAGCTGGCATTTTGGAATTAGGTTTGGGATATTAGAATTGCATTTATGAATCACAGGTTAAGGTTGATTTAGTCTGGGAGGCTATCCATGTGAGTCTTCATCTGGAGAGTCCACTGTCTAGATCAGTAACAATTGACTCATTCATTCATTACATAAACCGTTATTAGTCATCCATTCTGTGCAAGGCACTGTGTTAGGTGCTGAGGATATATGACCTGGAAATAGGTCTGGAAAGAATCTATAGCCTAGAAGGGAGATGAATTTGAGTTGATAATAAGAGACAATTACTGAACACCTGCTTTTAATGCCAAACACCTTACTTAGAGTGCCTCATTGAGCTCTCACAAGTAGCAGGTAAGGAAACACAGGCTCAGAGAGGTTAAGTAATGTGCCTATGACCGGAGTTGGTAAGTGGTAAAGTAGGAGGCAAATCCAAATCTGTCTGATGCTAAAGTCCCTTTTTGCACTGTTTTCCACTGCTTCCTAGCATTATTTGTGATACTGTTGCATATGTACAAGCAAGGCAACCAAGAGATGATAACTAGTGTTTGAAACTTTAACAACAGCTGTTTGCCATTTATATTTGGCCCTGATGATGACCCTTCCACTTCCTCATTGGGGTGACTGCCATAGAATGACACCTGCCAGAAGGTAGAGATATGCTGGAACCCCTCTGTTCTAATTAATGATCTCTAATGAATACAGTCATCAGGGTCCCAGTAGAGGGAAACCTACCCAGCAGAATGAATAATTGTAAATCAAGAGAGAGTTATAGGAATGGGGCCGGGGGGGGGGGTGGGTAATTTAAAAAAATTATTTAAATTCAATTTGTCAACAGGTAGTGTAACACCCCGTGCTCATCCCATCAAGTGCCCTTCTTATTGCCCACCACCCAGTCATCCCATCCGCCCTCCCCTTCTGCAACACTTTGTTTCCCAGAGTTAGGAGACTCTCATGGTTTGTCTTCCTCTCTAAGGAGGGGGTATTTTGATGCAAGAATTGTTTTTTGTGTGTGTGACAATCAAGTGGTAAAGGGGTAGCCAGAAATTTATAATCCTTTTGAAGTAGAGCTCCAGCTTAAGTAGGACTCCCTTAAAAACAATTCCTTTCTTGGGGATCCCTGGGTGGCTCAGCGGTTTGGCGCCTGCCTTCAGCTCAAAGCGTGATGCTGGGATCCCATGTCAGGGCTCCCTGCACGGAGCCTGCTTCTCCCTCTGCCTGTGTCTCTGCCTTTCTCTCTGTCTCTCTCTGTCTCTCATGAATACATAAATAAAATCTTTAAAAAATTGTTTAAAAAAATTCCTCTCTTTAAAGAGACAACAGTATTCTTTATTGTTGTAGCCCATAGCCTGGCAGATGGTTGTCATTCAACATATATTTGTTCCATGAAAAATTAATGAATGTCTGCAGCAGCAAAAATGTATTCCTGAATCATACCTATGTGCAGTGTCTATGCTGATCCTATACTGGTGGGGAATTTTGAAACACTTTGAGAATAGCTGTATAGACAGTAACATGAACCTTACTGAATTTTCAAATGAATGCAAAGATTGCAAACTTACATAAGTGTATCAAAGTGTATTTGATTTAGTAGGTTAATTACTTAGCAGCATGTAGTGGTTAAGAAGATGTGCTTGGGACTAAGATTTTTAAGGGTTCAAGTCCTGGCTCCTTTATTAACTGGGTGACTGGACAAGTACTTATACTATGTCTTTTTACTCATCTTGTAAGATGAAAATAATAGTCTTTGTTATGTGATCAAATGAGAGAATGCATGCACACTGGAAGATCTACTATTACCATCGTTGTTTTTGAAGCTGGTTGTTAAAGTAGCCACTAAGGCAAGATTTTCACAGCACAGGGAGAAATGTCAGATGGGAAACTGGGTCAGTCCTTTCCTTTGAGAGGCAAAGGCCAACATGGGATTAGATGAGCAAGAATTTTATTAGGGGAAGTACCCATGTGAAAAAAATGGGGAGAGAGCTGGACAAAGTGGGGAGGTTCATCAAGCTGATCCCATTTTATCTGCAGTGAAATAGAGAAGGAAGAACTGTTGGGTGAGTATGCCTTTGATTCCAGTGTGATGGAAGAAAGCCCTGCAAGGCTGTCCAGGAATCTTGGAGTCTGAGTTGGCTGTCAGAGGAGTTCTGTGTTACCTAGGTACGGACCTGCCTTGGTATTCCTGCCACATTCAGTTATGGGCTGGTAGATCTCCTTTGTCTTAGCTCCATTTTGCACAAATAAATTCTGCTTCATGTTTAACTTGTGTTTGAGGAGCAGAAATTTATCTTACTCAACTTTTGCATCTCCCACAACTTCCAGCATAGTAATTCTATTTATGAGGAAAATTTCCAGATAGTGAATTAATGAATTAATTTCTGTGGTAGCAATGAGAATGGGCCTTGCAGACTTCCAAATATAGAGAATGTAATTGAAGCTCCCATACTACTGGGTTCTGGACTAAAGCCTGCATATGCACTGAGGCTATGCTTCCCAGAGCTCTGATAGACCATAACTAGGGAGTTAGAAGATGTAAATGGGTTATATTACTTATATTTTTAATTGGTTGCATTTACACTGAGGAGAAATGAAAATATAAGTAAATTAAATATCCATGGTAATAAAAGAAGATAGAAGCTACATTTATAGCCTGTTCTTAAATTATAAACAAATGGTCTCCCAATTATTGCATGACTATGATTACAAGGTCATACTCCAAACTGGCTTTGAGATAAAAGAAAATGGGCATTTGAAATTGCAGGATAATAGGAAATATAAGTTCCACTTTTAAGAGCGAGATACTCCAATGTTAGTTGCTCGAGGAGGTTATTCCCATTTCTTGTCTATGCAGTTAATCCCAATGGGGACAAATGTTGTTTTCCTAAAGCCATGCAAAGATAATTCACACTTCTTGGGTGTTCTCCTCCCACTCTTGACTCGTCATCTCCATCAAGTCTTAGAATACACTTTCTGACATGAATATATCAGTTATAGACATTTGTGGTAAAATTCAATATGTGTCCTAATTTTAAAATTCTCAACGTTTTTAGATCTATACAATTTATTTTACTTTGGAATCAACTGATAAAATGCCATTTCAAGGTCTATAGTGACTCCCCAGGATATTGGAAGACTTGCCTAATAGACAAGTTTGAGCTGATAACAATCTGTCCTCCTTTGGTGGGGGATGGGCAGAGAGGTGGCTTTGTTTGGCTCACCAGTGATGGTTCCTCTGAGCTGGGGCTGGTGAAAGCTGTATATTTCACCTGGGCTGAGATGTTGAAACTAAAGGGCCATGTAAAGCAGACAAGCCAATAGGAAACCGAGGTGGGTATGCTAGAGAGTGAAAATCACATGGGGTATTAGACTGAGGGCCCAAGACAGTCTTTTGTGGGATCAGTGATGAGATGATCTGAGGGGAACCATGAAGAAGTGGGTTCTGAGGTTTGGGGAGCATAGATATCTGGGGTGAGCTACAGTATAGTATGGCTATCTTGGGGGTTAGGGTAGGAAGGATCACTGTAGTTATAGGGACTGGAAGGAAGGCAGAGAACTGGAGTGCATGAGAACCTTTAGACAGCAAGGACTAGGACCCAGGGTTTGGAACTGTGAGTGCAGTGCCAAGCTCAAGCATCATTGCTACTTGTATGAACTCAAACCATAGCCCATGGGAAATCTAAGAGTGGGTTGGCTTTGACTATAAGTGAAAGGTAAGACTTTGTATCAATTAGATTATAATTCAGGTATTGAAGCAAAACCTCTAACTTTTTCTTAAGCTAAAAAGTAAGACCTGTTTTTCAATAGTAGTGTGTATGTGTGTGTGATACCGAGGGAGAGAAAGAGCACAGGCATCCTTTGAACTACTTAATTAATTTTCAAGGTACTCTGCTACACTTTGCTTATATGGAGACAAAACTTTAAGCCAAGATGATCAATATCTTAATATACAAAGGTATACTCAGGCTAGATTCTGCACAGTCTCAGTTATGTTCGGGTCCGGAGACTTCCTTAATGATGCATAATTAGGAGTTATGCCCTCATTACCTTGAAACTGATTTGCTTCTGGATGAATTTCTTTAGTTCTATTCTTCCAATAGTGGACTGGACAAGCTCTTGCATAGTACCAAGGGGAAATTTGTTTAAATCCAGTTCTGGGTTGGATTAGTTGGTGTGCTGTCCCTCTAATCCTCTGCCAGATGTCTATCCCCAGCTGGCAAGGCTCTCCGCCTCCCTTTCAGTGGTGACTGTCAGTGCTGAGCTTCCTGCCAGCAGGAGCTGGTCTCTCCTCAATGGAGGGCAACATGCCCTCAATCAGCATTTAGATTCTTATGTGAAGACATTCATGGATTCTTCACTGCTTCTCATCTGCCTACGGTTTCTGGAATTTCTCAGACATCTCCTGAACTGTTAGGCTTCTGTGTATGGCCACTGCGGGGTGTAGGCTTGGGGAGATTGGTGCTGCAAACCGGAGAAGCCACTGGGCATGGAGCCTGAATGTTTACAGACCTTGTTCCTGTTGATGTTCAAGTGTCAAGATGGGGCTTATGGTGCTTGCATGTGGCTCAGCGCCTGTGGGTTGAATGTTTTCCTTTCTCAGAAGATACAAGTGCCATGATTAAGGGCATGGGCTCTAAAGCCAGAGAGCCTGGGTTAGAATCCCAGGTCTAACAGCCCTTTGCTCTGGGCTGGATTCATTGGTGCCTCTTGGTGACACTGAGCTGATTATATAACCTCTACATACTACGCTATTCTCATTTGTAAAGTGGAAAAAACCAAGAGTACCTATTTCATGGGGTTCCTGTGAAAATTAAATGAACTAACATTTGTAAAGTGCTTGCAACAGTGCCTGGCAGTTGGTGAATATCACATAATTGTTGATTAAGTGAACTAGGTTCGGGGACGCCTGGGTGGCTCAGCGGTTGAGCATCTGCCTTCATCTCAGGGTGTAATCCTGGAATCTCGGGATCAATTCCCCACATTGGGCTCTCTGCATGGAGCTTGCTTCTCCCTCTGCCTGTGTCTCTACCTCTCTCTCTCTCTGTCTCTCAGGAATAAATAAATAAAATCTTTAAAAAATAAATGAATTAGGTTCATACCCCTCGGGTTTGTGAATGAAAACAAATCTAGATTACTAGAGAGTATGAAAGTATTCTGCTTGAATAGTAGAAAGTAACATCTCTAGTTACCACTTGCTGACTGCTTACTGTGACTCTAAATAGTATGCCAACTATTTCAGGTAATCATAATGAAAATATATGTGATACTGGCATGGACCAGGCACAATTCCAAGCTGCTTTACCTATTTTACTTCTTTGTTCCTCACAATAACCCAGGCAGGATTGCATATTTGCAATTGTTATGCTCCCAATGGAACTGATGAGAAGGCTGAGGCAGGATGTTAGTTAGAAAACCTGCCCAAGATCCCACAGCTAGGAGTAGAACAAAATTCTAAATCCACGTAGAATGGCTCCAGTGTCTATGCTCTTACTCATGATAGACCCTGCCTCTCAGTGAGGGTCCTTAATTTATCCCAGCAATCTTGTGAGAAGGTATTAATATTACCCTTATTTTCTAGAGGCTGATACTAAGACTTGAGAGGTGAAGCCAGTTGCCCATGTTCACATGGCATGTAAGTGAGGGAATACTTGGATTCAAGACAGTTTGCTAAAAAACAGTGAATAAAATCAAGGTAAATCAAGAAAATTTGACAGGGTTGAGTATACCAAAGGGCAAGAGGTAGAAGGGGGAGAAGTGGAGATGAGGGGAGAAAGACAATAGAACAAAATCTTTATCAGTGTTGCTCTGGGAAACTCAAGACGTGGAACTTGTATCATATGTTCAAGGACCTTCCAGAAAAGTGTATTTATGAAAACTTACCAAGAAATGATTTCTGTATTTAGCTACTCTTGCTAAAGCAAAATTCTTTTCAGTGTCTGCTTTTAATCTCCTAAATCACGGTTATAGCTCTAATTCTGTCTTCTAGGGAAATGTGTTTCCTCAAAGAACATTTTAGAAAGCAGCAAAGATATGTTCAATGTTACAGTGTTCAGTGAAAAAAATCTGAGTGCAAAATTGTATGACAACTTCTAGGTAAAAATATTCAGCCATATGGACAAATCCCTGGCAAGGGAATACAAAGTAATGAAAAGACTTGTTTTGTTAAGGTGGTAAAATTGTGATTTACAAAATGGCTTTCTTTTAATATTGCTAATATTGGATAATTAAGATAATTTTAAAAATCAGTCCATATCCGGGCTCCCCCCTGGGAGGGGAGCCTGCTTTTCCCTCTTCCTCTGCCTGCTACATCCCCCTGCTTGTGATCTCTCTTTCTGTTGAATAAATAAAATCTTCAATAAATAATCAATCTATAGGGATCCCTGGGTGGCGCAGCGGTTTGGCGCCTGCCTTTGGCCCAGGGCGCGATCCTGGAGACCCGGGATCGAATCCCATATCAGGCTCCCGGTGCATGGAGCCTGCTTCTCCCTCTGCCTGTGTCTCTGCCTCTCTCTCTCTCTCTGTGACTATCATAAGTAAATAAATAAAAATTAAAAAAAAATAATAATCAATCTATATTGTCAGTATTGATTTTTGGTCAAAGTTGCTAGTTCAAGAACATGCTCCTGGAGTTCCAGAGTAATCTATAATTTCTCCCTCATTTAACTACTTACTGTACACTTGACTTGGAAATTCTAGATAGAATTTTGTTGATGGAGATAGCAATGAGTTATGAAGAAGGAGGAGCTCTGTTCATTTTAAACTTTAAGAAATATTCTAGCACTACATTATCCCTTCATGTTGAGGGATAAAGGAATATTCCAAAGTATAAAAACATAAGAATTGAAAATGCTATAACATTTCAGTGAATTCATTGTAAATTATATCTCTTAGTAATTTTTACTTTATCTTTAAAATGAGAACTGCACAAAATTTTTGTTCATATGTTCATGGTTCTGAATAAGAAAAAGGGATAAGTTTTATCATTTGAAGCAGATTACCTTCAGATGGGCTGAAGTCCAATGTAGCATTGATGGTACTTTGCCCCACTTTTGTGTTTGCTATAGTCTTTTGTAGACTCACCTTCCAGTTTTACATGTTAACAAACTTCACCTGCATAATGTTGCCTGTGATCTTTAAAAATAGTATTAAAATGTCATCATTTAGAGACAAGTTTTTCTAAAGAAGAGATATGAGATTTATCAGATAACATTTATATCTTGTATGCCTGGCAGTCCAAGATGATTAGAGACCCTTGGGAATAAAAATTGATAAAATAATTTGACAAACTAATTTCTACCTATTTCATGTTTTCCTCTTTTTCTTTTGTTTTCATCATTTTGTCCAAGCAAATACTTCTCAGAATGATATATGCAAAACAAGGGAAAGACTCTGGTGTTTCTTTTATTGCCAGATTCGGTGGTATAAGTATATGCACATGGGTCAATATGGTTGTTTTCTTTTCTTTTCTTTTTTCTTTTCTTTTTTTTTAGTTTTTCTTTTTGTTTTTGTCTTTGTAAACTTAAAGACCTTTGTCTCCTTGCTTACAACTTGTTTTGTAGATGACTTGGATCATGCTGCCAGTTCACCCTTAGCTTCCTCTTGGAACAAAATAACCGTTTGATTTTTGAATCACTTATCCATTGTGAAGAATCTGTCTCAAAGATGGGAAATAGAGATGACTCTATCAGTTCTTCAATTGGTCAGCATTTCACTTCTTTGAGATGTAATTGAAAGCCATTCCTTGTGTTTCACTTTAATGAGAAAATAAATGGTCCAAAGATTGAAAAATAAATGACATTGAAAGAAAAAGGCAAGGCAATTTTACAAAAAGAGGAAAAAGGAAGGAATGAGGAGAGCAATTGCTGGGAATCTCTCAATGGAAAGTTGTATAACATTCAATGATATTTTAGCATTGCCTACCAGATTTCATATTCATACCAAAATATAATCTGCATTATTCAGAAGCTCCCTTATTAAATCTCTTTTTGATTTCCAAAAAAATGGCTGCATATATGGAGGGAGGAACTGTGCATGATCAGGAAATAGATGCCTATGTCAAGTTAGCCTAACAACAAGATTAAAGGAATTGATTAAGGTTTGACATTGGTTGGCTTGTCCTTGATTTCCAGACTTTGGGACTCTTGAGGTTTCTCTAAACCCCAAGCATTTGAGAATATAGAGAAAAGGGAACTGTATTAATGGATGCTTGATACAGTCTCAACTGAAATAGGAAAAGTAATCTCTAAAGAAATTTCAAAGAAACAGGAGAAAAGAATGTTAATTTCCACGTAAATGTATTCAGAAGTCTAGGCTTTTTGGTCTTCCAAGGTGTAAGAATTAATTACCAGTTTTCAGGAGCAAATTTATTCATGGTAAAAGCTATAGCAATCAGAATCCTTTAGGTGTAAAATTCTTGAAATTAATATGGAGCTGATTAAAGTTGAGTTAGTCACCATTCTTTGCTTTTTTGTATTGCAAACCTCCAAACATTTGATGCTTCCTTTTGGCATGTTTGTAAACAGTATTTAGAGTTTGCCATCTATATTTGGAGTTACAAAGGAAGAAATTAAATGTGTTGTGTTTCATCACAAAAACACATCTGAAAGGATGATTACTTTTTGTGACCCAATATTATGTTCTGAATCTTTAAAGAATTATTTGGGTGGTAATAGAACAATATCAGTGTTGATATCATTGACGATTATAAATGTATTCTTACAAATTACAATAATACTTATCTAGTCAACTCAAGGATCTAATAAAAATTTAAGAATAATTTATTCCACTTTTCTTCCTTACATCTCTAAAAACAATGCTTTGTTTAAAACTATCTTCTTAAAACCCATGAAGAATGAGAAAAGCATTAGTACTTTTCATTAATAGGCAGTATGAAAATATTTGGTTGTATTGTTGAAGGGGGGCTCTTGTGTGGAATCTGAGCTAAGGTTAGCTAAACTAATCTGAGCTAACTAAGAGGCTAAGGGAATACATCATATTGGATATTATGACCTAAGTTAGAGTTAGATAGTTTAAAACTGATGGGAAGAGAGAAAATAATGGGATTAAACAAATATATACATAGAGGTAAATCAGGTCAACGTTAATGTTTTTTTGGTAGAGGGTGTGTGCACATGTTACACAAGTCTCAAAGCTTCAGTTTATTTTAAAGGTCTTAGAACATACATGCCTTGGGTCCTTTATGGCAGGTTAAGACTAGAAAAAGATTATACCTTTAAAAAAGTATAAATACATTTTACTCTTTAATTTTTTGCCTCAGAGTTATGATGGTGCAGTTGTGTGTTTCAGTGGAACATGTCCAATGGTCCTAGGATTTTCTGATTCTGCCATCAACTTTTCATGTGTTCCCTGATGAGTCATTACACTTGGCACAAAGTTGAATCAGAGATAAATTGGGATGAATGAATGAAGGAACATTCCTAGAGAACAAAGTGAAAATTTCCCTCTTTTGGCAATTGCAGTATAGGATAGGGCATTATATAAGCCCCACTGGTATTCCACTCCTTGTAGCAAAGATGGCAAGCAGGCAGAAGGTCTTGCCCTTCCCTTAAATGGGTCTTTTGTTAAACCACTCTGATCTGATCTTGAAGGGGCAGATGGCTACCCATTCCCAATTAAGGTTACAGTTTGAGGTAAACACTACCCAAACATTTGATGTGTGAAAAGAGACTTGAGATTTGATAAGAGGCAAGTAAAAAGGGAAAGAGGCAAGGCATTTGGAAGTCATCTTTGTAGGATGAGTTTTGAGCCCAGTTGAACAACTTGAGCTGTTTTAACCTGAATCTCTCCAATGGCTGGACCTTTCCCAGTTACACATCCACATGGATTTTGCACCACAGTCGTAGACACTGACACGTTTTTGTTTGTTTTAGCGACCTTTAAATGCAAGCTACTTCTTCCAGGACCCTTATTCACATTCCCTCTCTCCTGTCTGCTCTGTCTCTTTGCTCCATTATCTGAGGTAGAATTTCAAGAGTGTTCTCTGAGAAGGTCCTCAGAATAAGTTGAAATTTCATGGAACTTTGATGCAGCAACTTAATACAGGCCATTTTTTCTCCATGTCTCTGAAGGACTGGAGTGTTAAATAGTGGTGAGTGGAATATCATGAAGAGGACCTAAACAAACAAAAGCTTTGACTGCTTCTAGGTGGAGTTTCTGAGGAATGGTTTGAAGATTGGTGCTTGACATAAAGTTAAATTTGATGCATAAAAAACCTAAATTAAATTTTACGAATTCATTAACATAAAGAAGGGTCTGACTCCAGAAATATCACAAGACATTATGCTGAGAATTATGAAAATTATATTTCATCTGATTGTCAAGTTTTCTAGTGAGAAAAAAAACATAGCTAATCAGTATGATGGGTCCCCAAAATAGAAAGACCAAAGTTCATCTCTGGATTATTTGTTTAACTAAATAAAGTTTATACAGCTTGTGGGAAATCATCTCCTAGGAGATTGTTCTCTCTTAGGTTTGTTCTGTTTCATTTTTTCCTCCTCAATAGTAACTCTGATGTCTCAACTGTTAGTTACTTTTTGACACATAGGCTCACTGCTAAACCTACCATTGCACTATATCTCTTTGTTTAGAGAAACTATTAGGTGCCCAAGTGTTGCTAGGGCCAAAATGCTATATTAAAAGATAAAAAAGGAAACAAAGCAGGTGAGATAAACGTGGAAAGAATTCTGTTTACTCTTTTTTTTTTTTCATTTTTTTGTTAGTTTACTTTTGTCTGGTCTTTTCTCTTTTCAGCATAAAGAGAGTTGAATTTTGTAAAGAATAACAACAAAAGGAAAAGGATACTTGAATTCCTCAGGGAGTTTAAAGCTGAGTTCCTGGTTCTGATCTTTGTCAGAACCTCATTGGAATATGGATTCTACAACTTGAAGCACTATTCTAGAATCATAGCTTCCTAAAAATATGATAACCCCGTATCTTCCACATTTCCGTTGGAAATGTTTTTTATTTTCGAATAAACATGGAAAGCTTGCTTGTTCGGGGGCATCTATCAGGGATATGCAGCTACTTACAAAAACCTACTTAAGAACAGTCTTCTTCCACTTGGGTACATTGTACTCTGTCCCCAGAGGAGTGTACACCACAGGATGCAGCAGGAGATGAAGCAAGCAGGCCTAGCCAGCCAGTTTGATCAACTCTTATGATCCTTAGGACTATAAATGTACCAGTCAAGGAGTAAAGCACAGGCTAGAGGCAATTCCCTAGAGAATCTAGGAATTTGTCTTTTTCTTCTGTTGTTATATTGGCATCACACTTAATTGCCTCCGGTAGGCTTAATATCTTCTTTAGTAGAGTAAGGACTGTAATAAAGCTTTTCTAGAAGACTTAGGTATAGTTCTGTCATATATTTCGTAGCTGTGTGATCTCAGACAAGGCCATGACTCTCTCTGCTCTTTACTACCCTCATTAGTATAATGAAATAAGGATTGACTCCATTGTGTATACCTCCCAGTATTGCTGTGAAGGTCCAAGGTGACAATCATGTGTGTAGGACAGCCTGTGCAAATAGGAGATTGTGTCAGTTTTGTATCATTCCTTTTAATTGAGAAAGCCCACAATGGACTCAGCTTTAGGTGATAGATCCTCAAAATGTCCTTCTTGGAAATTATATAACATCACAGATGTATGGATTTTTGCTTTCTGTAAGAGGTATTTTGTTTTTTTAGGGGGGGGAGGTGGTTCCAAAATTTGAAGGTCAATGAATAAATTGGAGAAGTTATGGTTGGATATCTTTGCCAGTTTGAGTATGTTGGATTTAGCAAACAGTGCAATAACAAAGTAGTTGGGCAAATTACGAACAATGGAAAATGAGTTATTTTAACTTAAAAACAAAGGGATGGGGCACCTGAGTGTCTCAGTTAAGCATCTGGCTCTTGATTTCCACTTACGTCATAATCTCAAGGTTGTGGGATTAAGCCCAAGTCCTGTTCCACACTCAGTGGGGAATCTGCTTGAAATTCTCTCTCCCTCTCCTTCTGCCCCTTCCCCACTGATGCGTGCCCACTCTGTCTCTCTCAAAAAAATAAATCTTTAACAAAATAAAATAAGAACAAAGGAAGTATACAATTAAAATATAAAGAGAAACAGTTTTAGCAATAGTCAATAAAATTAAACCTAAACTGTGTCAAGGGTTAGGGCCACCAGATATGAGATTTCAACATTTTTGTTATTAGTATATCTATCAGTTGGATTTGTCTTATTTAGCCTTTAATTTTAATCTCTGGATCCTGAGTTCAAGGCCTTTAAACTCATTCTTACAAATCACTTCTCAATTTAAGTTTCTTTATCCAATAGATTAGCAAGTTGATTGTGCTGGTGATTATTATATTCCAGTTAATAGTTACTGGAATAAAATAATATTTTATTATGACATTAAAACAGTAAGTATATAATAAAATGCATTTAAATTCGACACTCTCCATCTTGCTCTAATCATATTTAATTTCCTACTTGGCAACAGTTTTTTGTGATGAAAACAGTGTTACCAAAAATTTGTTTTCCAGTTTATTTCTGGGTAATAGAGTTCAATTATTGTTTGAAGTGTGGTAAAACCTTGCTAATTTGGACTGCGTTTGGGATTACCAAACTTCAAAAGTATACATTATTTATTTATTTATTTAAAAGATTTTATTTATTTATTCATGAGAGACACAGAGATAGAGAGAGAGACAGAGACACAGGCAAAGGGAGAGGCAGGCTCCATGCAGGGAGCCCGATGTGGGACTCAATCCCGGGTCTCCAGGATCAAGCCGTGGGCTGAAGGCAGGCACTAAACTGCTGAGCCACCCAGGGATCCCCCAAAAGTATAGAATATTTAAATTTAAGTGCAGTTCTATTGCATTTCTGATAACTTCAATTTATCTTGAATTGAAATCTTAAAATCATATATTCCAAATTAATAAAGGATAAATTAATGGCACTGATGTTATTAGCTGAAGTTGGATGCTTTTGAGTCTTTGTATCTCAGAATATTTGTGTTTATTTTTGTCCAACCACTAAGAAGGACAGATGACAACAGAAACAATTTCTTTGGCATGACCTCAGTCATACTGCATTATTGTAGAAAAGTCCAGTGCTCTCTGGACAACATCAGGAAAATGCTTCTAGTATTGCACAGCTCTCCACTTTTTAGCTTCCTTAATTGCATTCTGTGTCAAGATATTGGAACATAAATAAAATAACTGTCTGGCTTCACTAAATAGTGTGAGGCAATTTTTGCTCAGGCTGAGCAAGGTAGAAAACACTTTCCAAGGCAGCTTCAGGGTTGCTAATTAAAACACAGCACCAATTAAAGTGGAAAATTAAAGTTGTGGTTAGTAGTTGAGGACTGATATGAGACTTCTCCAAGAATTTGAAAATAAGATTATAGGCTCTAGCTTCACTTGACGATTAATATCAGAACAGAAATCTCTGACACTAATCTTCAGCAGGGTTATGACAGAGTTCTGCAGAGCAGTTGGAAAGTTCCTTTTATAAATTCCTGTAGTTTTAACTAACTCTTAGTCTTGATTTCATCCTACTCAAATTATTTTTTGATTTTGAGTTGGCTTCCTGATGACGTCTGTCTAAAAGCAGCAGTTGGGCTACTTATGCAGAATTAGGTGCTCAGGCACTCCTCTCTCTAAGACCCTTCTTTCGCTCTCTCTCTTTTTAAACAATTTTATTTAATTATTTGACCCAGGGAGAGAAAGCACAAGCATGAGGAGCAGCAGAGGGAGAGGGAGAAGCAGGCTCTCCACTGAGCAGGGAGCCTGATGTGGGGCTCCATCCTAGGACTCTGGGATCATGACCTGAGCCAAAGGCAGATGCTTAACTGATTGAGCCACCCAGGTATCCCAAGACCACCGTTTCTTTTTACAAATTAATAAACTGACATTCTGACTTTTATACTTTAATTTCATGAGCTTGATTAAGGGAAACTCCACTTATAGATGGACTTGCTCTCACTGTGTGGAAAGTAACGGTGGGATTGTTGCCAGCCTCTGGACTGTGGTAAGTTCACCACATTCGCGAAGATCATATTGTGAAGGCTGCTCTTCTTACCACTCATCTATCGGAGATCTTGGTAGAGACTCTCAAAAATTAACGTTGGATCAGATGAAACTTTATCTCCAAACAGTGATGATGTTAATAATGATTAGTGTGATTCCCCCCTTTCCCCTGCCCCTTACTTCTTGGAAGTGCTAGTTCTCCTCATCTTATGACACAGAACTTTTTCTCTACAATGTTCCTTTGGCCAAATTCCTCCAAAACCATTTTGTAAAAATTTGGCTGAATTAGACCTTATACTGAAATCTGGCTTTCTATTTCAGCAAGGGATAGAATATAATTTACATTCATGTTAAAAAGTAATTTTTTTTAAATAAGTAAGGCATGTTCAAATTTTGGAAAACAAGGGAAAATAAAAAGAAAAAAATCCTCATACCACCTGTAGGTACCCGTAGCTTTTTTAAAAAACGTAAAACCTTTTTGCTTCAAATCACTAGTATTACGTTGGAGGGCTCCTGTCAATATGCTTTCATTCAATGGGAGACACAAGAGGGTGTGTTTCAGGAATACCTATTAAGAGTATTAGTTATGAAACCATTAGATTTAATGGCCCAAGAACGATCCTAAATCAGGTGCAGGCTGGATACACAGGGAAAGAACTGAAGATTTAAGATAAATAGGTATTGTTTCTAATTATCCTGGATAAGCTGGTAGGTTTTAGTTCCCACTAATTAAGTGAAAGAAGAGAAAATTCCATTTATTTTATTAAGGTAGCTGGTATGATTTGAGTGAATTTTCTCTTTCTGAATCTTAGTCTGTCCTCATTAATAAGCAGGTCATAGTTTAAGGGTCACTTTGTTGAAGTGATCTAATGGCTTTTTCCCAGTAATTCTCTTTTATGGTTAAATGTTCACTTTTGACTTGAAAATCTCTGGTTTTCTGTATGTGATTTAAGATCTTCAGAACGTTGTAAAGAATTCATTAGTGCCCTTTCTCTGGGTAATGGCCTCAACACATTGACGTAACTAAGCTGCTTCCTAGTAAAGAAACTTAGCTTTGTAGAGACTGAGTTTTCTGAGGCACCAATCAAGATATGGTTTAACAAGGACAGGACAGAATGTGAAATGAAACTGTCTTATGACACTCAGGAGACTAGGAAGCTGTCTCTGGCCCTGCTTTGGAGGTGTTCCCAAAGGCTTATTGGGTTTACATAGGAAACCAGTCTTGTTCTCTGTCTGAATCAGTTATTAATTAACACTTCAGCAGGTATTTGCCATTTTGGCCAGCTTTCGAATAGAAAATTGTACTTGAAAAAATAGACATTTATGCTTTTAGGGTTCCAAGTATTATAAAATTCAAAAAAAATAAGTTTTAGGCAAGGAGCTTCCATGCCAGATAAAAGAGCTGTGGAAAGGGGGGGGGTACTTATTTCTAAGTTTTTGCTGTACTTTGTGAGACTTTTTGCTCTCAGAATGTGAACAGTAGATTGTGGTATAGGCCTAATAGCTCTCTGTCATAGAAACATGTTATTGCTTGGTTTAGAGAGGAGGGGCCATGGAAACCTTGGTAAGTCCCCCAGTTTAATTGGTTCTTCAAATCATTTAAATATTTGCTATTATAGGAAATGGATGGAGAACAGGATATTATAGGTAAAGTGTGTTTTTCAGTTTAATTCTCTGCCACTGAATGGATGCATTCTTAGCTCAGACTTAGTTTTTTATTTAATATCTGTAAGACTGGTTAACTTACTGGAATCCTCTTAGCCTTGGATTCTTCATCCATAAAATGGAGGTAATAACATTATCCTATAGTACTATGAGAATAAATCAGAGACATAGCTACAATAATGAGCAGAGTTTGGATCAGTTGTCCTGCTCTGTCCCTGGACATTTCCTAAATCAGAGATGAGAGCTGGTGTCTATTTGGGAAGACCTTTGTAATTCTATGGATGGACTTATTGCGTCTCTGAGATGAGTGAGCACCAGGTAAAACACTGTATAGACTGAAAGCGAGCTTACCAAAGGAATTCAAGTGTTTAGTAGGGAAATTATTTCAAATTTAAGTAATTTTAAGTAAATTTAAGTTTAAAATAGAAATAAGGAATAGTTACTGAATTAATATAAACATTTCTTAAGTTAACTTCTTTTTAAGAATAATTCTGAACTTAAACTTTTGGGATGGTTGATCATGTGGAAAACAAAAAACACAAGTTAAAAAAGAACCCTCTCATTTTCTCAGCTTCATCTCAAGACTGCAGAAGACTTTCCATCCTCTGACAGATCAGCTCTCAACTCCTCCTGGGAGTTAAGCTTCTCTGAAAACTGATCTCTACTTAGTTATGTAAACTCTTTCTGTCCTTTCCTAATTCATATTTGCTGATTGAATCAGGCTGGTCTTTCTCTTGGTTGTGCCTAGAACAGTGTCTATCTTTTGATTCCCTTTGGCTTAATCCTATACTGTGAATGTCCTTATTTATCTTGACCTATTCAAGATGTTCTCAACTTTCACACCCCTTGTAGCTGAGTGGACAGCTACACTTATTTAGATATGAAGCTTTAATAATTTCTTCTCCCCTTCCTTGCCTATTCATTTCTCTCCTCCCATTATTTCTCTCTGTATCAATTTCCTTAGGAATAATTTGTTTACAGATGAGTATAGACCAAAGGCTTCATTCTTTAAAAACCTCCCTTGAAAGAAATGAAAGAAACAGGCTTCTTTTTTCCCCCTGATTTCCCCCCTGGATGGGGACCTAAGAGTAAGGGAGAGAAAATGGCATACTGGCAAAAGATCCAGAATAGCAGTGTTTAAGATAATGGGCTTTGGCATCATATAGTCTTGGGTTGGAATCCTGGTCTTTTCCTTATCTAAGGAGCTAAAATTAAGGTGTTGGCAAGACTGTGTTCTTTTCTGGAGGCTCTAGGAGGAAAACCATTGCGTATTTCTTCTGGTTCTTGGAGGCTTCTGGCATTCTCTAGTTTATGGCTGTATCACTGCAATCTCTGTTCATGTCGTCAAATTTCTTCCTCTTCCCTTTGCCTTTCCTAGTCTACCTTAGGAAAGAGGACTCCTGGAATTGCTGAAAATACAAGATAATTGCTCCATTACAGATTCTTAATTTAATCACATCTACAAAGTCCCTTTTGCTATGTGTAATAGGTTCTGAAGATTAGGATGTAAAAGTTGTGATGGAGGAAATTGGGGTTGGGGATTATTCAGAAAGACTGAGTATTTGCTGTAAAAAGAATTATAGGAGGCTAGATAACTTGGCCTTTAAGCAGAAGAGCAACAAGTGTTTATAGAAAGAATTAATCACCTTTGACTGATAGCCCAGTAAAGTCCCATCCCAATAGGTCTATTTGTTATGTATAAGTAGAAGTTAAGGAAATAGGCATTTTTCTAGGCAAATACATTTTAGTATGAAAAGCTTTATCCATTGTGAGTGGTATCACTTTTCTCTGAGGAATTCCGTTGTTTTTCTACAACTCGAAAAGGCCCTATGTTTCTCTTCACATTAGTCTCAGATATTGTGTACTCTGGGGGAAGAGAGATGTCTTTTCCCCCCTTTACCTCTTATTGCCAATAAAATTTATATTTGGAAGTTCAGAGTTACTTATCAGTGCTGTTTTAAAATCAACTGATGTAAATAGGAACAGATGTTCTCATAACACAAGTACTATCAGTATCATGTTACCTTTACCACAGAGTCTATTATACTTCAATGAAAAGAATTAATTTCAACTAAGGAACATGTTAGCGATTTTCTAGCTTAGACTCAGGTAGTTTTTGTTACTAATAGGAAGAAGCATAGATTCCCAACTTGCTGTTTAAAAAAATGGTGAATACGTATTCATAAAGACCTCAGTATGTTCAGTGCCCAACATACTGACTGGCACACAGCAGGCATGGGAATAGATATTTGTGGGTGAGTTGATAGAAGATAGATGGTAAATGAATAGAATTAAGTAAGCAGGCAAACAGAAAGGAAAAGCAGAAAGAGATGAGAAAAGAAAACCCAAAGACTCTCTCAATCCAGTAAGTACATACAATATGATATGGATGGTAAGTATGGAGACATGCAGATGACTGCCAGTTGGGTCTAGCTGGTAAAGGTACAAGAGAGGAAATGGGAGTTAATCAGCCCTTTAGGATGCTAAATCAAGACAGAAAACTAAGTGTGTTCTAAGGGGTAATAACTGCAAGACAAAGGCATAAAGTCAGGAACATGTGATGTATGTTAATGGAACAATAAGCATTTACCCTGTGTCGAGAGTTAGTGAAGGAAATCAGGAGATTAAGGCCGCAAAGTCAACAGTTGTAGCCAGATGCTGTGCAGAACATAAATACTGAGTGTCAGCCTGCTCTCTTCTTCCTCACCCCTGCATTATTGATTATTTTTAATTCAAGAATAACTAACATACAGTGTTATAATAGTTTCAGGTGTACAATATGATTCAACAATTCTATACATTACTCAGTGCTCATCTTAATCCCTATCATTTATTTCCTCTTAATCCCCATCATATATTTGTCCTCTTAATCCTCATCATCTATTTTCCCTATCCCCTCACCCACCTCCCCTCTAGCAACCACTAGTTTGTTAGCTTTATTTAAGGGGGTGGGGAGGGGGCTGTCTTTTGAACACCTACTAAGGCTGGCAAATGTACTAGATAATCTCTATTATTACTCCCGTTCTTCTGTTATGAAAACAGGTTGTTGTATCACTGCAAGCAAATGATAGCTCATGATTTGCAACCATGTCACAGCTGATGTCAAAGGTTAGCTTTCTTTCCTTTAGTATATCACCTTCACGGAGTTCGTAACTAAATCCACCTGTGGCACATGATGTTGCTTGTCAATAGCAGCAGGGCTGGTAGGTCTCTTTGTCCCATATCCCACGTTCCTTCTGTTAATCATTTTTATTATGTTTGGTGCTATAAATTCAGAGTTTTCTTATATTTAATGCAATTCTATCTAGTAGTAATATTTGATTTCATCATATTTAATTGTAAAAATTGCCTATGCTACTTGAGGGCAGGGTCTGGGTCCCATGTTGTCTTTCCTTTGTACCCTTTTCAGGGTTAAGCATGGTCTTATATATTAAATGTAAGAAATATATTCAGAACTGAGTGAAATAGAAAGATCTTAATTCCAAGCCTTATGTAATTTTAATTTTCAGAATTGAAACAAAATCTGCTCATGCAGCTATCAAATCAGATATTCTCTTTTATAATGAACACCTTTCCAAAATCTTTCATCTATTTATAGGGGAAAGGAAATGGATCATTTCCCATGATAACTTCTCTATTTTTAATCCACCACTAAGTTCATTGTCTTTTTTGTCTACAGTTCAAAGAAATTGAGTTGGGGTAGAAAAGGGATAAATAAATCAGCAAGGTTAATTGAAGTACGTTTATGGACTCCTTTATCTTAGGTGATTTGTGCAGGACTCAAGCAAATGAATACTTTTAAGGATTTGATAAGCATTGGTACAAACCACAATTGCAAATGCTCTCTGATTGCAGTAATTAACTTCGTAGTCATGAAAGGGAACGCTTGATCTTCCTTCATTACTGAACACAAGTGTTCTGAAAAGAATTAACATGAAAGTGGCTTGTGAACAAACATAATATGTGAGGCAGTGAAGGCCCTGACTAATTTCCCCTTCTGTTCATAGATGACCAGCCACTGTGCAGCTCAGCAAACAATAAGCACTGTTTTGGAATTAGTGATTTTCCTGAGGAAAACAGTAGGACCTGAAGAATGACCTAACTTTCATAGCCACATAAAAAAGTCACTTCTTAAAACCAGATGTTTAAAAATAAATGTACCATGCGTCAGTATCAAATACTTTTTACATAATTCCCCCATTTCATGTGTTGTCATTTTTTTCCTCTTTCTCTTTAAACAATAAGAGGAGTCAAAAGCCAGGCTCATTTTTGTGACTCCTTGTGATTTTTGAGGTTTGTTTGAAAAACAGAATTTTGTGCAGGGGGACTGATGATGTTCAAGGATGAGTTTGTACTTTATTGCTGAGAGAATTACTTGGTTAGTTGTTGTTTGAGATCAATCCCATTCTCACAAAACTGCATGCCTCTAAGTGAGGGAAATAACTGATGTCAAGCCAAATCGGGAATTAATTTATCTCCGCCACAATCCTTATTGGTTTAATGACTTTTATTATCATTCAGTTGTCTTCTATAACTGAATATGAATGAAAACTTATGGAATTCAGAGTGTGGAAGTGATTTATGAACTTAATACAGAACTACCTATGTGAAACAGTGGAGTTGGAGTGCAGAGGAGATTATCTTTCATTTCCGGTGGCAGGACTTAAAAATAGGCTATGCAGTTATTAAGTGACGTGTTCTTCAAGTTCAAAGCTCAGCTGTGGTGAAAGGACTCAGGGGAGATAGTTTTTACTTCTTGGTACTGCCAGGTCCAGCATGAGATTCTGTAAAGAATAAGTGCTGAAAATACTCCTACAATGAATTGATTTTTTTTTTTTTTTTTAAATAACAGTCTAGCTCTCTTCCCAGGCCTCTTTCTTTCTGAGACCATCTAACTACCTTTGGGGTCATGCCACAGGAGATATGCCCAGATATTTGACTATGCTTGTGAGGAATTTCAGGAATTCTTTTTTTTTTTTTTTTAAAGATTGTATTTATTTACTTGAGAGAAAGAGCACACAAGTGGGAGGAGGAACAGAGGGACAGGAACAGGCAGACTCCACACTGAGCAGGGGCTTGATCCCAAGACTCTGAGATCATGACCTGAGACAAAACCAAGAGTCCACTGCTTAACTGACTGAGCCACTCAGGCACCCCGAATTTCAGGAGTTCTCAATGTAGTTGCAAGTTACCACAAGAAGTTCCTGCTTTAACAGCATGCATTAGTTTCTGTGACTGAGCTCTTAAGTTCATTGTGACAAAGCCCTTGTTTCTCATTAGAAGTTAGAATACAGTCTTAGCATTTTTCTAAGAGCTGGCCCTGATGACTGAGCTTCACTGAGTTCTTCTGCTGAATCCTATCTACATGTCCTTGTTTGAACACCTATCTCCTGTGAGTATATGGGGGGAGGAGATGGGGAGCAACAAAGATCACTGCGAACTGCATGGACTAATGCAGTTTCTTCTACTTACTAGTTGTATGTAACTTTTACCTTTTTCAGCCTTGGTCTCCTTATTTCAAAATAGGTATTAGATTAGTTATCTCAAAGGGTTTTGATGATGAATAGATGAGGTAACACAGAAAGAGTCCCTGGTGCAGTGATTCACATAGAACAAGGTCTTAATGAATGGCAGAATGGCAGTGGTCTACCCCTCAAATTATCCTAAATCTATGGCCACACCCCTATGATAGCCATTATTAATTGATTCCTGGATAGTTCTTCCTGATGACAATCCCACCTGTCCGGATTTGCTCATATTGCCAGCCTCTGAGGTCTGCCTTGATTTCTGACATTTTAGTATGGATCCCTTTAGTCTTGAGAGCCTAACCAAATGTGCCCTTCCCACCTCTAAAGAACAACAACAGTTTGAACAGCAAAGTCGGTGAGGTAGGCTGATAGTGGCTAAAGAAGAGAATGGAAAGAGATGCATTTACAGAGGTACTTAATTAAGGCCAGAGGATATAGACTCTGCAGACCATCAGAGGAAATTCATATTTTATTCTAAGAGGAAAAGTTTTAAAATAGGGATAGAACCTGATTTATGCTTATTGAGAAAACTTACCATGAAATTGGAAACAAGGCCAAAGGATGACCATGTGGGCTTGTATTGCTCTATGGCAGCCAATTGGCCCTTTCAAGGATGCTCCCCAGGGGAGCATAACTTGGACATTCTCTTCACTTTTGTTTAGGATTCAGAGTCCATGATATTAAGTGCTAACTTGTAAATTTTTGTTTTTTTTAAAAACATACAAATGATTTCTAACTGGTAGAAAACATAACTCCAGAGTTATAGTTACACTGCCTATAGGACATTAACCCATTTTTCTCTAAATCAGCAAACTGATTTCAGTATGCTTTTCCCATATACCATATTTCTTTCATAACTGATGGACCAGCTTCCTTCTGATTCTGTCATTAACTGGTTAAAAATCTCTAATAGGTATCTATTCTACATCTGCTATCATAATTATAAGTTTAGCTTTTTGAAAGTTCTATGTTTTAATGCACTAATAAAGCTTGGTTGGGCTATTGAGTAGAGAGTGAAGTTTTGGGGAGAAAGCTGTTAAGAGTAGAAGCAGGAAGGCAACTGAGGATGGTGGTGCAGGGGACAGACTATTGGAATGGGCACCGTGGCCTAGGTAGGGTGTAATGATGGAACTGGTAGGAGAATGGATTGGGTTTTACATTAGATTTGAGGGTAGAGACAAGATAAGCTGATAATGGATGTGAGCTGTGAGGTAAAGAGAGGAAACTGGGATTTTTGTTTGGGTGACTGGGAAGTGGTGGTAAAGAAAGGGCAGATTTTTTTGGAGAAAATTAAATTCATTGTGGATCTGTTAATTTGAAACAATTTGTATGTCTTTGACAAATTTTCTTATGGAGATCATGTCAATACCCATATTTTTGCAATAAGCGGGCAAATTTTAGTTTTAAACAAATGTTAATTGTGTTGATATTCTTTATACATAGATATAAATACATATATTCTACCCATTTGGTGTTTAAATGTTTGTGTAAACACATATACATACACATACACACAGGTTCAAGTATTAGCAAGGTCAAATTGAGCTATGAACTAAAACTCCTGACTTTAACAATCTTTCACTCTGTAATGTTATAACTGATTACTCAGCTGACAGAAAATCGCTTTATTTATTTATTTATTTATTTATTTATTTATTTATTTATTTATAGGTTTTATTTATTTATTCATGAGAGATACACAGAGAGAGATAGAGACATAGGCAGAGGGAGAAGCAGACTTCCCATGGGGAGCCGGATGTAGAACTTGATCCCAGGATGCCCGGATCATGACCTGAGCTGAAGGCAGATGCTCAACCATTGAGCCACCCAGGTGTCCCCAGAAAATTGCTTTAAAAAGAAAACACCAATACCAATTCCTTAATCTTACTGAGCCTTATTTCTTTTATGAAAGGAAATTTGTAGAAATTTCTGTTTTACTTATTTCAATTTATGTACATGTTTACCTGATAAGACAAACAGTAGTGTTGAAACTGAAAGCACTAAAGATATATAGATTGTTTTAATGCATTACTATTTGGAGATAATTGCTGGAAATCATTGTTCTTGAGAGTCTCAATGAGGCTGACCCTGACTATCATCTATCTATCTACCTATCATCATCTATCTATCTATCTATCTATCTATCTATCTATCTATCTTTAAACATTTATTTTTTTTATTTGAAAAAGACAACTAAAGCAAGAGGAGAGGGAGAGTGATAAGCAGACCCCACACTGAGCATGGAGCCCAATGCGGGGCTCAATCCCACAACCCAGAGATCACAACCCAAGCCTAAACCAAGAGTCTAACACCCAACCAACTAAGCCATCAGATGCCTCTACCATTTTAAATTGCAACCACCTTTCACATGCTCTAGCAGTACTGATTCCTTCCTTTGATTTACTTTTCTATTTCCATGGTACTTACAACCTTATTTTAATTTTCTGTTTTTTTTTTTTTTTTCAGGTAACATGTTTATTATTTATTTTCTCCTACTACAATGTAAGCTACCTGAGTATAGAGATCTCTGTCTCTTTTATTTACTGGAGTATGCTGGTTCCTTCAACACACAGTAAATGTTCAAAAATTGAATGCTTACATGAATGAATGGAAGGGTCTTTCTACAATAAAGGAAATGGTTTATGATCTTAATCATTGGAACATAAAAAGAATTTAATTTGGCTACATATGACTTAGAATAATGATTTACATAATTCATCTTACTATCTTTTTCTTAGGCCAATGTTAAAATTATACTTAGTGTCCTAAACATATAATGTTCAAAATCTAACTAAGTAGCCTCAAGTATGCTTGGTGAATATGGAGCCAGCTGTTTATTAAAAATGTCATTTAATCTTGAGCAAGTGCTTTAACAGCTTTTTCCTGTCTGTAAAATGGAATTAATAAAGAATATGTTATATAGATATATATATATCATACATACATACAATGGAATGTATATACATACACACATATATACACACAATGCAATATTACTTAGTCATGAAAAAGGATGACATCTTACCATTTATATCCATATGGATGGAACTGGAGGGTGTTATACTGAGCAAAATAAGGCAATCAGAGAAAGACATTTATCATATGGCTTCACTCATGTATGGAATATAAGAAAAAGCACAGAAGATCATAGGGGAAGGGAGGGAAACCGAATAGGAAGAAATCAGAAAGGAAGGCAAACCATGAGACTGTTAACAACACTGAGGTTTGCTGAAGGGGAGGTTGATGGGGGAACAGGGTGATGGGCATTAAGGAGGGCTTGTGATGTGATGAGCACTGGGTGTTATATGCAACTGATACAATTACTGAACTCTACATCTAGAACTAATGATCTCATATATATTGGCTAATTGAATTAAAATAAAAAACAAGATTAATAATAATACCTACTTCATAGAGCAGATAAAGAATTAAGCAAATGAACTGACTGTAGAATAGCATTCTGGCACATATTAATACTCAGCTAATATGATAATAATTATGTGAACTAGTAGTTTATTGTAATAGAGGATATAACCACTATCTAAATACATGAAAATTAAATATTAAGAAATATGGCAAATTTAATATAAAAAGAAACAACTCACATAATAAACCCGAGCGTGAAATGCTATTTAAAATATACCCATAACCAACAAAAAAAAGTTACAGAAATTTCTGTATTTAAAAAAAGGCAACTTACATATTAGAATGGCTTTTAAGTTACCATTTTACTTTTTTCCTTGCTTCTAGCTGATCGATTTTTGACAGTAAAGGATTTTTGAAAGAATTTGTACTTTTTGATGTTCATTTCCTTTGCACCTTTTGTTTCAGAGCTTGCAGATGGGAGAGGAAATGAAAATGCTAAAACTCGTCAAGTTTCAAGGACCAGAAAAGACAGTAATCATCCAATACTATGGAAATACTGGAGATGAGAGTAATGTTGAGCAAAAACTGCCTCCCCTGAGAAGTTTCATCTTTATAAGAACTTCAAAACTCTACATTTTTTTTCCTGAGAGGCAGTTTCCCCCTTTTGTCCATGAGAAATGAAGAAAACTCTCATCCAAATATATGCGGATTAGGCAAATAAAGTAGACTTTGAGAAGATGCAGGTCTTTGAATTTGTGTGTACCTCCCACATCTTTTACACATTTGAATACAAATGGTTCATATTTGGTTTATTCTTTCAGCTTTGTTTTGATCCTTTCCTGAATGTCTAACTCCTTCTCTGGAGTAAAGGTAGAGTCAGTTCCTGGGAGAGTTTTCACATCTTTTCTCTATTCTTTCAAAAATTGGAGATATCCAACCGAATCCTTTTTTGACATCAGGCTAAATCATACGTCTAAGGGAAAGAATGAGTCATGTCTTTAGAAATTCTCAAAATGATTTTTCCATGTTATGCAAGCAAATGGTAGTCTTTAAACTTGCCTCTCAAGCTTCTTTGTTCTTAAATTCAATATTTATCATTAAAATTTTAAACTCATTATGCCCAACTTAGGGCTTTTGGTTCCTACTCTGCAAAGTGGTCCTTTCTCCTCCTTCTCCCACCTCTAGCCTTTTTGATTCCAGAAAATGGTATCATGATCCACCTAGATGCTCAAGGCAGAAGTATATGAATTTATCCTGGTTTGCTCCTTTATACCTAGTACTCCCTCCTCATCCCTTGTTTGTAATATATCAGTGAGGCTGATGAGTCTACTCACAAAATAGATACTTTGTCTACTTTGTTCAGTTTTTATGGGGGTAACTGAATCTAATTCACTCTTTCCACTTCAGAAGGGCACTCTAGTCCCACATACCACCTTTCAATTCTGTGGCACTCTGAGTCCTTTCCTGATTTGATTGAGGCCTGATTTTTTTTTTTTTTTTTTTTTTCCTGAGCACTCTCTGCTCTTGCTATCTATGTTGACTCCTCATCATGGCCCCCATGACTCACCTATAGAAAACAGATCCCTTGCTTGTTGTGGCTAGTTTGTGTCTCAGAAATTTGATTTTGGGCAGCCCCGGTGGCAGCAGTGGTTTAGCCCCGCATGCAGCCCAGGGTGTGATCCTGGAGACCCAGGATCAAGTCCCACATCGGGCTCCCTGCATGGGGCCTGCTTCTCCCTCTGCCTGTGTCTCTGCCTCTCTCTCTCTCTCTCTCTGTGTGTCTCTATGAATGAATAAAATCTTAAGAAAAAAAAGAAATTCGATTTTTTCCCTTAGTTTGTATTTCTATAATTTGTTTTTATTTTATTGAATAACAAAGCGTTTCTGTTTCACCATTTTATCCCCCCAGCACTTAGTTCTATCCTAGAACATAGAAGATACTTAGTGGATAATTGTTGAATGAACAGATGATTAATTTACAAGGTATACTCTATCAGATATTCAAATTTTTTAAAATTTATAAGCAAAAAGTGAGAGATTTAATTTAAAAAAAAAACTTAATAGGCCAATGACAGAAATAAGCTACCTAATCTTAAGCTTCACATTTCCAAAACTCTATTGTAAAGCCCAGTCCATTAGGAGACTTTCATAGATGAATTCTCAAAGCTATTATTTTTAAAAAATCAGAATCTTTATTTGATTTCCAAAATTCACTTGTAGCTTTTCACTGACTTTCTGGCTAATATCGTAAACTTTCTTCAAATTCTATTTGTATAATACCACATCTGTGAGAAACCTTTTCTCTAAATAACTGCAAAATACTAACATTATGATACCCCAGCAGAGTGACTTTGGTCCCAAACTTTCAAAGTACTGTGGCAAGCAATTGTATTGTTGAGAGGAAAAAAAAAAGGAATGACTTATTCCCTTTTCTATTATAAATTTATCCTTAGGCTCTTACAATTTGTGGTTAATTTTTTTTGCTACGTTTCATTAGTGTGTGCACTTTTATAATAGGGTAACAGTTATCTGGAATGGAGCTTATTTTATTTTTAAACATTTTATTTATTTTACAGAGAGAGAGCGTGCACAAGCAGGGGGAGCAGCAGGCAGAGGGAGAGGGAGAAGCAAATCCCCACTAGGCAGAGAGCCCAACATAGGGCTTGATCCCAGGACCCCAGGATCACGACCTGACCTGCAGATGCTTAACCAACTGAGCTACCCAGGCACTCCTGGAATGGGACTAATTTTGAGTAAAGAATTACTTGTTTTATTGGTACTTCCTTTCCCTCCTTTTATTTAATCTAAAAAGATTAATAATTTGTGGTAACATTCTATGGGGTGTAGCTAAAATGTACTCTAGTTGGAATGAGGATAATAGATATGAATCAGACTTATTTCCTAAGAATTCATGGTTTTAGGTAAATATATAAACAGTTTATTGATCAAGACTCTATCTTGAGACACCAGAGCCTTGGAAAGACTGACTTAGAACTTTCTTTTTATTCCTTAACACTTTGTGAACATAGAAGACAGAATCCTCATTTTAAATTAAAAAACCTCCCCCCCCCAGTTTTATATAAAAAAGCTATAACTTTTTATAAGCTATAACATATATATATATATTAAGAGTTCTCAACAGTGGTTGGGTGTAATATTCTATATGCCAAAGTAGGTCAAGTTAGCTAATAAAGTTCTTATAAGCTTCCACATGCTTAACTGATCTTTTGTGTGCTTATTTTTATTAATAACTGAAATAAGTGGATTAAGGTGTTCCCTATGATTGTGGACTTGTATATTATATTAGTTCTATCACTTTTGCCTTATATAATTGAAATTTATACTATTAGGTATCACAAATTTATGATTTTATAATTTCCTATGAACTTGACTCTTTTATTACTTTGAAATCAACATCTTTATATCTTGAGTCCTACTTGAGATCTATTTTGTCCCATAAAAATATAGCTGTATAATTTTTTGTTAATATTTACATAGATCTATTTTCATCATTTTACTTTCAAACTTCTCATCCATACATTTAAAGTGTTTCTTTTGTAAACAGACTCTGCCTGCATTTTGTTTGTGTGGCAAAATTTACATTTTGATTTGAGAGCTGAGTACATTTACAATATATATAATCACCAATTTATCTCTTCTAAGTGTTTTGCTATTCATGCTATTTATTCTATTGTTCAGTCTTTATTTCTCCTTTTTTTAAGCTTCCTTTGAATTCATCAATTTTTCATTGGTCATTACTATTCCATTTTAAAATTCCTTCAAGATTTTAATTTTTACTTTTTTTTTGGTTTTTATTTATTTATTCATGACACACACACACACATACAGAGAGAGAGAGAGAGAGAGAGAGAGAGAGGCAGAGGCATAGGCAGAGGCATAGACAGAGGGAAAAGCAAGTTCCCCACAGGAAGCCTGATGCGGGACTTGATCCCAGGATCCTGGGATCATGACCAGAGCCAAAGGCAGACACTCAACCACGGAGCCAACCAGGTGGCCCTAATTTTTACATTCTTTTCTTACCATTGTAATGGTTATGTTATTGATTACAATACACTCATACTGCTCCTTGAATGTGTAAAATACAGCCATTTAATTCCATTTCTCTCCTTTTCTTAAATTTATTTTTTAAGATTTTATTAATTTATAAGAGACACAGAGAGAGAGGCAGAAACATAGGCAGAGGGAGGAGAAGCAGGCTTCTTGTAGGCAGCCTGATGTGGGACTCAATCCCAGAACCGGGGATGAAGACCTGAGCCAAAGGCAGACGCTCAACCACTGAGCCACCCAGTCATCCCTAAAAGAATTTATTTATTTGAGAGAGAGAGAGAGAGAGAGAGAATGCATATGCAAGCAAGGGAAGGGGCAGAAAGAAAGGGAGAGAGAGAGAATCTGAAGCCGATGCCGCGTTCAGCACGGAGCCCTCTATGAGGCTTAATCCCATCACCCTGAGATTATGACCTGAGCCAAAATCAAGAGTCTACGACAGAGCCACCCAGGCCCTCCTCCATTTCTCTCCTTTTGTGCTAATTTAGACACATATTTAATTAATATGAACCTCTACATATTTATTTCTTTATATTTATGTTCCAGAAGACATTATATATTTTTGTTTTAATAGTATTCACTTATTTTTACCTATAAATGCATCTTTGCTTTTGCCCTTTTTCCTGAAGTTTATATTTCTATTCGATCTTTTCCCTTCAGTCTGAAGAAGTCCCTTACTATTTCTTGTAGTGCATGTATGCCTGCAAAAAAAAAAAAAAAAAATCTTTCAGCTTTAAGTTTTGAAAAAAATGTCTTCATCTTTCCTTATTTTTTTTTTTTTGGAAAAAATATTTGAGGGGTGCAGAATTCTAGGTTAGCAGTATTTTTTCTTTCAGGACTTTAAATATATCAGCCCATGGTCTTCGTGTTTCGGCATTTTTCTTTTGGAGTTAGCTATAAATCTTAGGTTCAGTTTTTTTTTTTTTTTTTTTTACAGTAAATAATAGGTACTCCACACCTACTCCAGGCACCTCTTAAAAGTTCTCTTTGGTTTTTACGAGTGTTACTATAGTATTACTGAGTGTGGCTTTAGTCATATTTACCTTACTTAGTGTTTGTATGCTTTTTGAATCTTAAATATATGAAATTAGACATCTTCCATTAATTTTAGAAAATTCCTGGCCAATAGTTTTCAAATATTTATATTTTACTATTCTCTTATCCTCCAAGTACTCTGATTATATGTATGTTAGATCTTTTCATTGAATCATATACTTCCCTTAGGCTTTTTTTCCTGGATTTTCTGCCCTTTTTCTCTTAGAGGAATCAACTTGGGCACTTTTTACTATCACATCTTCAATTCACTAAATTATCTATTCTGCTATTTTAATGTTATTGAACACAACTACTGAATTCTTAATTTCATTTTTTTTTGTATTTTCAGTTGTAGAATGACTGTTTTTAAATCACAGTCAGATAACAAATATCTGAAACATCTAACCATCTATCTGTTCAAACACTGAACATTCCATCCGTCAAGCTATGTAACAGGTTTTCTTCTGCTAGTCAGATATGGTAGCAGTGGGTTGTGTTGATTTCTTAGATAGTTGCTTTGTTAGGACTAGAGTATGTTGTTTTAAAAATTATTTATTTAAGTAATCTATACACCCAGAGTAGGGCTTGAACTCAGGACCCCAAGATCAAGAGTTGCATGCTCCTTGACTGAGCCAGCCAGTTGCCCCAGGGCTAAAGTATATCTTATTTGTTCTTTTAAGGGCTCTCAACTAAAAGCTTGAAGTATTAATCAAAGGGCTCTAGGTGGGAGAGGCTTAAACACACTAATCTCTGTTTTTCCATCATTAGACAGCTCTGTAATATCTACTCTACCCTTTAGCCCATAACTATTGCTTTGTGTTGTGTTTTTTGGAGTGACTCCCTATGTACAACCTATGAGCATTTTCAAGCCATATTTTGGGGCCCTCCCTTCTAGACTCCCTTCTCTTTCGGATTTGCCCCTTAATTCCCAGCTTCTCTAGCAGCTCTGAACTCTCTTAAATTTGTCTCTTCAGTGAAGAAAGACCGCCTTCTTCCTGACTGAGCTCTATTCTCCTTTGCCAATGCAAAGTGGAGTCTGCACACACACAAAAAAAATAAAACAAAACAACAACATCAACAACAACAACAACAAAAAACACACCCACTTGAAGTACTTACTTACTGTTCTGCCTAGAAGGATTGTACCTCCTCAATTTGCTTCTTGCTTTGTTTAGTTAATCCTCAGGGACCTCAGACAGCTGTTTTTTATGTTTTGCCCAGGATTTTAATTGTTTATAGTGTGATACTGGTCTGACATAACTACTCTACCTTGCTCATTATTGAAACTAAGAGTTACTATTTTTAAGCTACATATTAAACATTCATTATTTGCCAGGTATGATGCTCAGGGATTTAATTGTATTATCTCATTTAATCCTCACAGTAGGATTTGTGTAGGATCTTTGAAGTAGCTATTCTTACTTTTATAGACAAAGGAATTTAGAAAGGATAATTGACTAGGCCAGATCACATAGCAAGCTGTGCATCTGGATCTGTCTGATATAGATGAGGGTGGTGGGAGGGGAGGGAGGGGAGAAGGACCAGGGATGGTTTTAGGCCCTTATAAGGAACACCAGGGCTTGCTTTATTGTTGTTCTGACTGATGGTGCCTGATCTCCATAGACTGATCTTACTTCTGGTTAGAACCTGTCTCCTATAATCTTTACTGATACTAGGAAACAATAGCAAGAAAACAAGAAAAACAGGTTTGTTATGTTCTCAAAGCTTTATTTAAAAACACTTTTGAGGGAACAATGTATGTCATCCCAACTGTCTTTACTGCTTTAATTGGTACTTGAAGAAATCTTCAGGTAATTTTAACTTTGAATATAAAAGAAAACACCACATACCAAAGTCTGAATAGATGTATAGGAAATAAGTGGTAATGTTTATGGTATGTTTACTTTGTGCCAGGTACTGGAAGCATTTTTGGAAGCATTTTTATTCCTTGAATCCTCTTACCACCTCTCTACTCCCGGTTATCTTGTTATTGCTATTGTACAGATGAGGAATCAAGGCGTAGAGAGAGCTAATAAATTGCCCAATGTCCCAAAAACTACAATGTGGAAGAGGTGGGACTTAAAACCTATCTGGCCCCTTAACGTTATTGTACAGAGATACAAATACTCAGCAAAATCTCAATTAGCTTCAATTCCTGATGAATAGAATGTTATTAATAGCTGATTCTCTGATTAGGGTAAGCAATATGGCCACATTTTCTATGTTAATACTGGTTAGGAATTCCACTAAAAGAAATAAGTTCACTTCAAAAATATTTCTCAGATAAAACTAAGTAGAAAATGGTAGCTGGAGGGCAAATTTTCTAAAAATTTTAAGTAAAATTTAGGGGAAAAAATAAAAATTATCAATGTGGAGAAATGCTAGCTATTTAGATTGTAAACGTTTCAAGAATTACAAAAATTTCAGAAAAATATTATTAGAAACAGACTAGACTCATTTTCAGGTGACCATTCATTTATTCATTCATTCTGCAAGTATTTGTTTATTACATGCTGTGCATTGTAAGAAAACTGTTATTGAATATTTACTATGTGTCCTATAATTTACTAGGTGGTTTTAGAAACATTATTACACTTAATACTCAAAACAGCCCTCTGTGGAATATATTATTGCCATTTTCACAGGAAACTGTGGCTTTGGTGGGCATTAATAATTTGTGCATTGTCAGCTGATGGCTGTGCAAATGGCAGAGATGGGTCTTGAGCCAGGCCCTGAACAACTTTAAGACAAGGCTGTGGGACACCTGGGTGGCTCAGTGGTTGGGCATCTGCCTTTGGCTCAGAGATTGATTCCCATCTGAGGATCCTGCCTCCCCCCTCCGCATAGGGCTCCCTGCAGGGGGCCTGCTTCTCCCTCTGTCGGTGTCTCCGCCTCTCTCTGTCTCTCATGAATAAATAAAATCTTAAAAAAAAGACAAGGCTGTAATGTTGAGTGTTGGCCAGGCAGTGGGGGAGGAGGATAGCACTCCCATGGAGGAGTAAGACAGAGTTGGGTGCCACAAAGAGGTTTATAACTAGTAGATGAGATAAGAAAACAACAAATATAAATCTAATAGTAAAAAAATTCATATCATAATTGAGATGCAATATTTAGGTCTTCAAAGGAGGGAGGATGCAAATGCAAAATACATTTATTTGCATCTGCCTTCTAGTTGTGCTAATTAAAAACATTTCTGAAGAAAAAGGGATTAAGATCTATAGGATTCATTTAAACTATAAATCATAATCATGTGTTCATACAACAGCCACTGCAATGTTGCTTCTGTGTTGGAAGTGGATGTGGTTCTCTCCTCTGAGCTCCTATGCACTTATCTGAATCTTTTTTTTTTTTTTTAAAGGTACCTGTCACTTTCTATCTTGTGAAATCCTGATTAACTATGCACATGCTTTTTTAAATGGCCTCCTTCAAGGCAGAGACTTATTCCTCGGTTAGATCCCCACAGTGTCTGGCATGATGCCTGTGACATAGCAGGTACTTTTCAAAACCCTCTGTCCCTTGATGCCAGTGACATCATGCTGTCTTGGCTGGTTTCCCATCTCTTTGGACTCTCCTCAGGCTTCTTAAGTGAGAAGGTCAACTCCTTAGTGCTAGTCTCCTGGCATCTAGCTCTCACACAGAACCTGTTGAAGGATTTCATGCAATCCCACTACTTCAGTGATAGCCCATGTGCCAATGCCTCCCAAAGCAATTGCTATCTCTCCCGAGCTCTGAATTGGTTTGTACAACTGCTTCACATGGACTTCCATCTGTGCATCCCTCAGGCTCTCTGATGTCAACATGATTCAGTTTGAACTCTTCCCTTCCTCCAGACCTCTAACTCTACCTACACGTTCTACCTCAGTGAATGTTACAGCAAGACCATCTGGGCACCCAGGTCACTTGATGCCTTCCTCTTCTCCTCTTCCTGTTTATTTGCATCTGCTTGGTCATGAAGTTCCTTTAAGGCTGAAGAGATATTTCTTTGATCTCTTACTCCCCTAAATCTCCATGGCAAATGTCTGAGTTCAAACACCATCATTTCTCATCTGAATGACTTAAGAGTCTCCCTGACTTGAGGCTTGATCTCTTGTGATCCATTCTCCCAAACTGCTACCTAGAATTTTTTTTTTTAAAGATTTTTCTTTATTTATTTGACATAGAGAATACAAGCAGAGAGAGAGGGAGAAGCAGGCTTCCCACTGAACAGAGAGCCCAATGAGGGGGCTGAGCTAAAGGCAGATGCTTAACCACCCACTGAACCACCATGGAACCACTAGAATGATTTTTTAAATGCATATCTGAAAATGCCATCTTCTTTAATCTCTTGACTTTTTGGTGCCTTTAGGATAAAGAATTAAACCCCTCAGCATGGCAAATAGGGACAAACTTTCTTTCTTCACTTTATCCATGGCTTGACTCTGCTTCAAACCAAAGTCCTCTTCATATTGAATTATGCTTCTCTGCTCCTACGTACACTAGTTCTTCATTCCTCCTGGAATACTGACTTTCCCTCTTTCTTTGGCCAACACAGCCTTCAAAAATAAGCTTTATAACCACAGCCTTCAAGACAACTTCGTGACATATCCTACAATCTTGATGAGTTGTCCCTTCTATTTGCTGTGATAGAAGTTTAGACTTATCTCTATTTTAGTTCTTAATACACTGGAGCCTAAGGTTTTACTTTACTATTCTCTTTTCTTCACCATCTATGAGTATTTTGAGTTTTCTATCTTTGTACCATAATGACCAACTCATTCTTTGGCACATTGCAGGAGCTAAGTAAGTAGTTGCTGAATGAATGGATACAGAAAGCCTGATAAGCAACTAAAAATATAGTCTGAGAACTGTTAATTCACCCCCTTCAATGAGATATTGAACTTGGTTCAGTTTTGGGGCATGCCGCATGATTTTGTACTTCATGGCACTATGGCTTCAATTTCCTAATCCTCAGCACTGCTCCACCAGAATTCTCCCAGAGCAAAAAATAATGCAAGTGTGAACTAAAACACAGTGCAAAACCAAAGATAATAAGCAGATTTTCCCTTAAGTATGCACTAACCTGAATCCAATGGTCATTCGTTTCTTTGTAATTTATTTTATTCTAATATGTACATAGACTTGCAACCCCTTCAAGCTGTGGATTATTTAATATTGTGATGGCATTCACATAAAATAGAAATGCTATGATTATGACCTGCATTAAATTTTAGTTCTGTTATATTTTTGCTTCTTTGTGACAGCAGATACTAATATATATGAGATATCTATAGATACATAGATGATATGCAGATATAAACATATTTGTAAAAACATAGCAGAATGTAATGCATATATAGATAAATGCACATCTATCTATCTATCTATCTATCTATCTATCTATCTATCTAATCTATTTCAAATGTAAGAATTATTTAACTACTCAGTATGGTTGTTGAAAATTTTTGGATTTTTTTTTTTTTTTTTGCAAAGACACTAGTCTCCCATGTTAGAATTCATGAACTAGCTACTGAAACTATGTGTTCATTGGTGCATGGTGTAAACTTGAGGTAGTGTCAGGCTACCTAGCCTGCTTTGTCAGTACCTGCGATTCTTCACTTCTGACACAGGGATGTGAGCATTCACAACACCCACTTATCACAAGAACTCTTTTTCTCAAGAATAAACCTAAGTTTATGCTTTTACATGGGTTATTTAATTCTTTGAAATGCAGGGCTGGTTCTATATTTGTCAGTGTTTCTATGCTTGTTGAAATCATGGAGATAAAAGTATGAGTATGATGACAAGAGATGGTTCAAACCATGAAAACCCAGAGGTAAAATGATACCCCAATATTCAAATGTATACCAAGGAATTTCTTCAGGCTTATGTTAGGTACTGTGCCATTGGTTTATTCACTCATGCTTGCCAGCTGCTGTTGGCATGAATTCCCTAGCCCAGTCTACCCCCTGGCCACAAAAATAACTTCCCTAAATTAAAAATGGAGCCATTGTTAAATAATGTAAATACATTTAAGAGAGAGAGAGAGTGAGTGTGAGCACATTCACTCCTAATTGATGCTAGGACACATTAATGTTTTATTCTTTCTATTTAATTCTATTCATTTGACATAGTATAGAAAAAATCCAGAGAAAAAGTAAATGCAAACAAAATATAGTAGCTTTTAATCTGAGAAACTGATGGGGTATTAGAATAAATCCCAATGGCTCAACCCTCTCAGTCAATGTGGAGATTCCCTCTGAAAGAATGAACTGTAGGTCCCTTAGCTTCTGCTAGGAAACGTTCTACAATGGGGAGGTTGCCCTGTCAATTTTGTTACAGTTTTAATTGTTGGAAAATATTGTGGGGAAAAATCAGCCTGCTTATGGTGTGGGTGTGTTGTTCCTGCTCTACAAATGCTCTGATGATTGTACTGCCTAAAGATATACTTGAATATTGAAGGTATGTTTTGGATTGGGCTGGAGAGAAGGAAGAGAGATCCTAGGTAGAGAGGGAAGTGCTTTGTCGGTGTCTTGATCTGGGCTGCCAAGGGGAGTGGTACATTGGTGCCCAATACATAAAAGCTGGCCAGAATTCAAGGATTCTGGGGGCCCAAAGAGAGAGACCTCTAAAATTGTGTTTGTCCATGGTGGCTAAAGAGTAGCTAATTCTTGAGAGCATGTGGACTAGGAGGGCGACAAGAGCTCTGAGAACAGTCCAACTAATGAGCCCAGAATCTTGGGCTTCTTGTTTATACAGTTTTTGCATTTTCTGTGATTATTCTTTCTCTGCAATCACTTTGTATTTAATAAAGTCTTACTGAAAGCTTCAGTCTGTCTAAATTACACCATAGGGTACTAACAAAAAAGGATTTTGGTCAGTATTGTGTATTAAAGTGGGATATATTAATTTGGCAAGAGACCACTCCAAGCCAGCTCCTTGGAGGCAGCTGGAAACAAGTAGTTAAGAACTTCTAGGGAAATGGGTAAGCTTATGAGGATAGAGGCAGTAGTCCTGCTCTGTTTGTCTCACCATCCATAAGTTTAAACTTTTAGAACTAAATCTCAGAAGTTTGTGTTTTAGATTAATAAATTTGCCCACATTGTTCCAAGACTGCTCTTTATACCCTTCCCATATGTTTTGTTCATTAATACTAATTCATCCTTCTGGAGATAGTGTGAAAAGAGCTGATAGCATATGCACATGATGATTCTTGAAATGTGTTATGTGAATTATAGTATTCCTCCTAAATCTTGTCTTCCAAAATGACCATGCTTTCTGCTATAGTCCTCATGCTTGGTGGTTCTGATGTGCTTTATCAGCATGATTAGTCATTTCTAAATTTTTTTTAAATTTTTATTTATTTATGATAGTCACACACACACAGAGAGAGAGAGAGAGAGAGAGACGCAGAGACCCAGGCAGAGGGAAAAGCAGGCTCCATGCACTGGGAGCCCGACGTGGGAATCGATTCCAGGGTCTCCCGGATCGGGCCCTGGGCCAAAAGGCAGGCGCCAAACCACTGTGCCACACAGGATCAGTCATTTCTAAAACCTCATATGCCTTTTTGAAATGTGCATGTATAACTGCTCAAAATGCTAGCTGAGCAGTGGGACACTGCAGGGGATAGTGGGATGACTGCCTTTCTCATTCTACATACTCAATTTCCATTCGAGAAACCCATTTTTTTTTTTTGAAAAATTTTGATTGGAAAAAAGATTGTGGTCTTCTTGTTCTGTGAGCAAAGACAAAGACGGCAAAGTTCACACTGAATATATTTTGTTTTTTGTTTTAAATGTATAGCTTGGAGTAAATAAATTGAGGATAAATTTATCTGTACCGGTTAGCCTGACCTAGCCACCACAGTAGTTTGATTCCTATATTTTAGGTAACTTTGTCTTCCTTGGCAAAATAAGTCAGTTGAATAATTGGGTATGAACTTCTCTAAGCAGGTTTTGGGAGTAATGAACTAATAAAATATGAGCCATGGGAAAGACAACTCAGGGAGAAGACTCAGTTTCTAATGGAGAGGTTCAAGGGGGTCGGTGAGGGAGTTGAGGAAGAGAGGGGCAGGAATGGATACCTGGCAACTGAGCCAAAACCACCACTTCCTTCTATTTTCTTCCTAGTCTGCTATAAACAATAAAAACACCTCTCTTCTTTTAAAAAATACTGGCTGTTCACTGTGTCAAATATCACAACTCGGTCATACTTTTGGCTATATTGAACTTGCAGAAACCTAGAAGTCTTAGGCCTTTCTCATGGGAAATGCTAGCAAGGAAGTTCTCTTATCCTGTATTTTATTAAAACTACTTCTTTTGGAAGGCACAGTTCTTTATATTTAATCAAAATATTTTGGTTTATGCATGTACACACAGTTAGCTTTGTCACATAATAACATAGCACAATCTTTTAGAATAAAAATTTATTTATTTAAACCTATTTCTTTCCACAAATTGATAACATCTATCGATCTTATATGCCTGTCATCTGTGTATTTATCATCCTGATTATATAAAATGGTCAGTTAAGAGATGAGAGTCCCATGACAAATCACTACACAGAGTAAGTGAACCAAGGGTTATATGATATATTAATCAACATGAAGTGGGCCATTTATCCAGCTATTAATATGGACTTGTAACATCTTATTCCCTGGTCTATACCAATCCATCTTGCCTACAATGATAAGACACTTCTAAATGCCATATAAAATGAAAAAAAAAAACCACATTGCTTATCATAGAATTTCAGAATTAGAATGGAGTTTAGGAATCATATACCATATTCTCACCTTGAAGAAAATACTGACCTAACTACATTTTACATTTAACTACTTTTGCCTTACACCAAAACTAATCTGGCTCAAGAGCTCCATATTACCTCCCAAGGGATCACAGTCTTCTTAAAAATAAATTGTAGAAACAATGTTAACATCAATGCATGCAGTTTTCATAACATTTGTCTTTATGTCTTTGTTGGAAAAGTGGCTAAGTATTTGTTCATTTCTAGATTTTTCTGTTAGGATTTCTCAGAGATGATGTTTGAGGTGTCATGATTATATCTGTAAACTTCTTCCAGACAGTAGAATTCTTTGACCTTGAGATGTGAGATCTTTTAACCTAGTTAGTTACTTCCTTACAGTATTATCAGTATCCTGGAATCCCTCTTAGCCATGTGCTATCCTTCCAATGTGATGATTGGCTTCGACAGAGAAAGAGAAGCAATGGAGCAATGAGTATAGCCTATTCTTTTTTCTTGTTTTAAACATAACTTTAATTTTTTTTCATCTTCTCTAACATTATTCATAAGCTTAAGTTATTGCTTCTGCATTAGTGGCACTGTTCTTGAAGTTTTGTACCATTCTTTTATATTCCATTTGTGGTTGTGTGCTCCTTCTTCCACCTTTTGTACATGACCTTTAAAATGTTTTTTTTTTTCCTGTTTATAAAAAGAATCTTTACTGAAGAAAATTTGAAAACCAGGGACCAGACTAAAATCTAAAATCAGACTAAAATTAGTAAAGACTAAAAACCAGGGGTGCCTGGATGGCTGTTGATTGAGCATCTGACTTCGGCTCAGGTCATGATGTCAGAGTACTGGGATGGAGAGCCCAGAATCAGGCCTCATGCTCAGCATGGAGTCTGCCCTTCCCTTTACCCTTCCCCCCTTGCTCATGCTCCTGCTCTCTCTCTCTCTGATAAATAAAATCTTTAAAAAAAAAGAAATTTAAAAAATCAACTGAAATCTACCACTTAGAAATAATATTCATATTTTAACATATCATTTTTATGCATATATATTTTTAGTTAGAACCATATTCATATTTTTTTTTTGAGAGAGAGAGAGAGCATATGAGCACAGCATGAGGTGGGGAGGGGCAGAGGGAGGAGGAGAAAAATCTTAATCTTAAACAGGCTCTATAGTCAGCCTGGAGTGTGATACTCATTCATTCCTTCTTTTTAGGAATGTAGGCTCTTGTAATATTTTGCTCTTAAAAACAAAATTGTACTGACTATACTTATGCTATAAAATGCCCATCATATTGGATGGGCCCCTCTGTAGCAACAATAATTTATTTTGATGATTTTATTTTCCTTATGTAATTATTTAAAGTTGTACATTCATAATTTAATTTTAGAGTGCTAAGTGGATTAGTGCTTAAGCTGGGACTCTTGTCCTAGTTAGGGCCAGTAGTGGTAATTGGTGATTAAGTAGAAGTCAAGTCATAAATGGTATATACAGAATGGGTTGGAGGAGACTCAGAGACAGTAAGCAGGTAGATATGCAGAGCTCTAGCCAGTTACACCAATGCAGGGCTTAGGGCTATGGGTGGGTTTTAATTTAACATACATGTTCTGCCCTAATCAAGACTCGCTTCAGAACTGTATGAGACTGAGAACAGGATGTAGGTTTTGATGCCTCTTGTAGAAGACTAGTCTAGGGGAAAGGTGGGAATATCTCAAATAAAAGCATGACTGTATTAAATACTCTGATTTTGACCAGAAGACATTACTAGCAGATGAAAAGATGGTTAAACATGGTCATTTGTTTATTACTTTACACCATCTCTGTACAAGGATCTATTAGAAAAGCATGTTTCATCTAAATATATGGCCTACATTATTGCCAAACTCCCAATAGCATTTTTGCCTTTTTGCTTCTATGTTCTCCCAGGTAAATTTTGCTACTCTTCCACCTTTATGGCTGTGATTTTAGTGATTATTTGCATCTTCTTAAAAGAGAAGCTAATCTCTGGCTCATTTAAATTTTTTCTAAAAAGGTGTATCTTTTAATTCATGTATTTTCATCATTAGCTATATCACTGAAATTAGAATATATCTATGAGATTATATCTGTCTCAAAATAAACTTTATTATGTTTATTAGATTTATTCTCTTTGCCTTGGTATATTGAATTGAGGATGTTATTTTCACATTCCTCACATCCTGCTGCCTTTTTATAGAGAATTACTTGGTATTCCTCCTTGATGTTAGTTTCTCTGTTTCATTATATATGTTTTTGTTTTATGCTATTCAGTCCTATACTTTTATCAGGATGTTTTCCTCCTCTTCAGATTTTAATCTGAAATCTTTCTGATTGGATCAGCAACTCTTCTAACAGACATTTTTGTTTTTTGAGGTCCTTGTGAGATGTACTTCATCCCTTGCCAGAAGCTACATCAGATACTTTGGTAATCTTTGCAGAATTTCTTGGCTTGGAATCATATAAACATATTGATGAAATTCATGTAGCTTCTGCTGAGAGCTTTAGCTTGAATAAAAAAAAAAAAAAAGCCTAAGGCTTAGAAGTTTTTTATTTGTTTGTTTGTTTTCCTGTGGAAGAATACAGTGCCTAATGCAGTCATGCCCTTCTTTTGATACTTAAGACCTTATTTATTGCTGCTTCTGTTTAATACTGACCTCCCATATCTTTCCCCTTACTGAAAGATTTTAACAAAATACAGTCTTCAAATTAAAGAGAATTTAAATCTCATTATTTTAAAAGGTTTGTATTGTGAATTCTTTTTGGTATCCTTATTCCTTGAACATATTTTAGAGGAAAAAATTCTGAGACATCTAAATCTATAGAGAAATTAAAAATAAATACAACACTTCCTTTAGCAAGAAGAATCTTAGTTTCCTCATTTTTTTTTCCATTTAGATTTAGGTCTCCAACTACAAAATGGGGAAACCAAACTTGGCCAGAAGTCAATAGAATCATCATCCTATTTAGAGTATTGTTGTTTAGGCTAATGGTTTCTGAACACTGATTATGATAGTCCATTTTCACTCCTAACACCATTTGTAAGCCCACCCAGGACTTGCTAAGCCTAATTCTTGCTGTCTGTTCTTAGCATTGCTTTTTTAGGGCTCCTGGTAAGATACTAGTTCTCACTAGCCTTGGATTTGGTTTTCTGATTCTCACCCTAGGATTACTTGAGTTTTGCCTTCTTATTGTATTGAGACGGACAAATCAGGCAGACACAGAACATTCTGACATCAGGCTGTAGTGTTTTCCTTAAAGACTTGTAATTGAGCATGGCTCACCACTTCTGGTTTGCTCTGGAGGGTGGCCTAAGTCTATAAATCCTACTCAAAGAAGCTAGAAAGGACTACAGATAATCTATCCAACAAATGTCAGATGATTTTTAATGTACTTCTAGTTCTCCAAGAAGCACTGAGGATGAAGTACAGGGGCACCTGGGTGGCTCAGTTGGTTAAGCATCTATCTGCCTTTGGTGGAGGTCATGATCCCAGGGTCTAGGGATTGAGCCCCACATCAGGCTCCCTGCTGAGGGATCTTCTCCTTCTCCACCCTCCAACTGTTTGTGCTCTCTCTCTCGCTATCTCTCTCTCTCTGTCTCTCAAATACATAAATAAAATCTTAAAAAAAAACAGATATATACTGCAATTTTAGGGATTAGCATTGCAACTGATGTTATACAAATTTATATAGAGATACAGGATAATTGTTGTATTGCACTTGGTGAGCTTACAATATATTGATATAAAGAGAATATGCTTAAGTTATTATAATAAAAAACAGTTTAATTATAGGAGGTATTAGGGAAGTCAGATGAGGCTGGGGTAAGAGTCCTCTATTTTTAAGAAGGCTTCCTAGAGCAGACAACATATGAGTTGAGTCTCCAATAAATGAATATGATCTAACTAGTCACAAAAGGCAAGAAATTCTATGCAGAAATTGTAGCCTGAGAAAAGTTTTGGTGTCAAGAAACAACATAGAAGATAGGGTGCGATAAGCAATTTGGTGTTTTTAATTTTTTTTTAAATTTATTTATGATAGTCACAGAGAGAGAGAGAGAGAGAGAGAGAGAGAGAGGCAGAGACACAGGCAGAGGGAGAAGCAGGCTCCATGCACCGGGAGCCCGACGTGGGACTCGATCCCGAGTCTCCAGGATCACGCCCTGGGCCAAAGGCAGGCGCCAAACTGCTGCACCACCCAGGAATCCCGCAATTTGGTGTTTTTAAAAGACACGGTATGAAAAAGGAGTAAAGGGAATTGGAATTGTAGAGTTCAGATCATTGAGAGTCTCATAAGCTATGGAAGGAAATGGTGCTATGTAGCCTGTGGGTAGTGGGAGACATTTTTTAGTTTGTCAGTGAGTTGATAGACATATATTTGCAGTAGATTGGCTCTGAGGAAGAGAGCTGCCACATTAGGAGGACACTCAGGAAGTCTTATGGAGAGGATCTAAGGCTTTCTGCCAGCAGCCATGTGAGAAAACTATCTTGGATATGGATCCTCCAGTCCTGGATAAGCGTTCAGATGACTGCAAACTCTGAAGAGACTCTGAGCCAGAATCATCTAATTAAGCTGCTTTTGAACTTCTGACCTTCAGAAATTGTGTGAGATAATCAATGTTTGTTGTTTCCAGTGCATTCTAGTGTAACTTGTTATACAACAATAGATGGTTGTTGTATCCTGGCTTTGAAGTAACAAGACTTCAGTTCAGACAAAGTTAGGAAGTGGCTGTAGTTGACCAGGTTAGAAATGATGAAGGTCTAATTTATGGGAGGCAAAGATGTATTAGAGGGAAAAGATATAAAAATATTAGGGGCTAAAAATCTCTTGGATTTAGAGGATGATTAAATGTGAAGATAGAGGGAGGAGTCAAGGTTGATTGACACTGGTCTTGCTTGGGTGACCAGGTGAATGGTGGTGCTGGGACACAGAGCAGGAGCCTATTTTTGGAGATAGAATGGAATCAGTTTTGAACACTGAGTTTGAAATGTCTGTGAGATGTTTAGGTGGAATTTCCAGAATAGATCTACCAATGAAGAGATAATAGGCATTTAGGAATCATCAGCATAAGGGAGGCAGTTGAAAGGATAAACACAGATACAATTACTTAGGAAAGGTGTACAGAGTGAGAAAATAAGCTGGGAAGCAGTTGGCCTTTAAAAGACATCGTGGGAGGGCATGATGGAAACCAGAAGAGGTAGTTGGAGAAACTTGAAAGGATAGATGGTTTGATTTCAGATTTTAAACAGGAAAACTTAATCTCTGATACTGGAGAAAAAAGGCAAGATGAAGGCATACTGGGCATACAATTTAGGTTAAATTTTGAAATGGATGAATAGTTGAGAGGACTCATTCTTGGTGGTGAGAGTTTTCCAGGTGAAGTAGGAGGCAAGATCACCTGTTCCCATTAAAGGTGTCAACAGCTGAGTGGAGAAGAGAAGCTTTGGAACAGGGATGGAGGGAAAACAAGGTGAGTGAGGACAATTGAAGGAATAGAAATACAAGGATTGTGCTAAGTAGTCAGCTGAGTTTTGGAGACTATGTCTTTGAAGTAAGTCATACCAGTAGAGAAATATGACAGTATATACAACTGAGGTTCTTTCTGTTTCACTTGGGCTGGAGCCCTAAAGCTGATAAAAGTACCATAGATAACTGCTTACCTATTCAAGAAATGGGGACAGATTGTCAAATTGGCTTTGTAACACTTAGTTCATCACCCTTCTTAAACATAAGAGAGAAGTCAATATTGATCCAAGAGTTGTTGAAGAAGAGGTACTCTTTCTGCAAGTATTATTGGTTTTTATTGTGTTCGCCAGTCTCAACACTCCCATAGAGAAAAGAAAGGTAGAGTGCTTTTGCATGGTCAAAGCCAAATGAAAGAAAGGCATTTGAGAAAACTCCCTGGAAAACTTGACCTGAGTCCCCTAGAGTTTAATTCATAATTAAGGATCTAGCTGAATCTAGCAAAACCACAGGATAATGGGATGCTTTGGGAGCTAGTTGTATTTCTACTATTGGTGGGGTCATTTCCCATTTACCAGATATGTTCCCCAACATGGGAGTGAGCCCATGGTCTCCTTAAAAGGAATGCTGCCCCAAGCAGCCACTGGGGATAAGCAGCCACTGGGGATAAGCCACTGGGGATACCATCTAGGGATTTACAGACATCCTGAGTGTAGAGTCAGGGGAGAGCAAGCAAGCAAGCAATATTCAGTAGAAACCATAAATGTGCACCATAAGTCACCTTTGGATATATGTTATGCACAGAAAAAAACTGATACCAGATCACAAACATGCCTGACAAACAGACTTCTTTTGCCCATTTATCTCTTTTTCCTATATTCCCTCCTTCAGCCTAATTGTGGAGGGGCCAGGACACTAAGAAATGAGGGAAGAAGCAGAGTAAGAAGAGAAGGGACGCTAAATGTAATTCTTCCTCTACAGTGATCCTCCCAAGGATCATTCGTATTGAGCTGGAGGAAGGAAGGAATTTTATATCTGCCTATTTGAATTCACACTTTACTGGACTGCCTGCACTTTAGAAAGGAAGAGACATTGGATTAGAAAATCTATACATTCTGGCTGAGATTTTATCCAGGGGTAGGAAAACAAAACAAAACAAAATGACTATGACTACAACCTTAAGACATTTGACAACAGTGAGAAGTTCAGGCTTCTTTCAGTTTTAGTCAAACTTGTTTAATAAAGAATAGTGTTGGTTGGTTGGTTGGCAGATTGGTTTCTAATAGCCCTACACTGCCTGGGTGTCCACTTGGACCTTTTTATAGTGAGATTAGTAAATGAATAAAACATATGTGAATTAAGAGTGCCAGTTGGAGAACAGGAAAGATGGTAAACCATAAAATTCAGATTGAGTCAAGAAGGAAATAAGGTAGGATTAAGGATGGGCTAATAAGCCCAGAGGAGTGAATTGAGTTTTGTAATTTTCAGAAGTTGATAAGCAATCGACATGGGAACCAGAAGTGAGAGAGTTAGAAGGATTGGAAGTTATATTCACAGACTTCTAGATTAAAGTAATGGCCAGCGTTGGGGCACCTGGGTGGCTCAGTTGGTTAAGCGTCTGCCTTCAGCTCAGGTCATGATCTCAGGATCCTGGGATCAAGTCCCATGTTGGGCTGACTCTGTGTTCACTGGGGAGTCTGCTTCTTCCTGTGCCCCTCCCTCTCCTCATGTGGTTTCTCTCTTCCTCTCAAATAAATAAATAAATAAATAAATAAATAAATAAATAAATAAAATCCTTATAAAGTAATTGCCAGTGTTGACACAATTTAAGTTTTCTCAAATAACCTGAATAATTCAACTCAGATCAGCAGACATTATTGAGTATGTGGCAATTAAGATGGAGTTCACTCTCAAATAACTTGTGACAGCATAGACAGGAACTATTAGGAAAGTCTGCTTATGAATTTCACTATTAACAAAAATATTATGGATACTGAATTGGGTAATATTACATGATTCAGAGGCATTTAAATTAATTGTGCATTCATTATGTGCTAACTTTGGGGTATAAAAAGATGAAAGAGAAGGCATTGGGAATCACATTACCATATAATGAAGTAAGTAATACTAAAAATGGTGCAGAAACAGGTGGAATAGAATATTTAGGAAGCTGAGGGAGTAAAAAAGTTAAAAAACAAACAAACCCAAAAACAACAAAAAAAACCCTTATCTTGGATTAGGTGATATTAGATTTACATTTTAAAGGATGAATGGGCTTCAGGTTTGATTTATTGACTGATCAAGAAATAGAAGAGGAAAGAAAGTTCATATTTCAGTCAGAGACTTGGCATGTATTTCATGAAGCCTGCATTTGAAGGACTTGTAAAATTTTTGGAGGGAGGAAGTGATGAAAGAGTATATGGTTTGTCCTGAACATAATCTAAGCACCATCTAGCCATCAGAGAAACAGACTATTTTTGAGAATGGGGAGCTGTCCAGTGCTTATGGCAATTAGGAGATGAAGATGAGAATGTAAATTTGAACCACCAAGTGAAGGAGCTTGAAAGCCCAAATAATTAAGTGGGAAATTGGGATCTACTGATAGTTTTAAGCAGCGGGGGGGGGGGAGAAACCTAATTGGAATGGAAGCTTTGGAAGATGGATTTGATGGATGGATGTAGGATGATAAAAGTGGGAAAAACTGAAGGGAATCTGACAAATTAGAGACTATAGAAATATTGTATGTAAGAGAAAATAAAGTTCTGAAGCAGGATAGTAAATGAGGAGATAGGCAAGAGGAGTAGATTTAAGAGGTCATTTGGAAATAGAAACCAACTGGATTTTTGACTCACGATGTGGGGGCAAAAATGCTTTTAGGTTTCTGAGGCCTTACACTAGACATACGAGAATATGACATTTCCAATAAAAGGCGTACGAAAGTCACGAGGACATGCTGGTTGATGAGGTAGGATATGATACATTTGAGAGGCTGTATATTTTGTAGAGTTGCCTGACAGTCCTTTGGAAATGTCGAATCTGCGGTGTGGAGGGACATTAGTGGGACAGGCCAGAGGTTACCTGCTTAGAAATTGATAGTTGCAGACATAGGAGTAGATAAGATTTGAGACACCTGGGTGGCTCAGCGGTTGAGCATCTGTTCTTGGCTGAGGGTGTGATCCCGGGGTCCAGGGATGGAGTCTTGCATCAGGCTCCCTGTGAGGAGCCTGCTTCTCTCTCTGCCTCTGTCTCTGCCTCTTTCTCTGTGTCTGTCATGAATAAATAAATAAAATCTTAAAAAAAAGGAGTAGATAAAATTTCTTACTGATTGGGCATCTTTTAAGTTCTTTACTGTATTTTTAGTTATGAATCCCTTGGAAAATATGATGAAAGCTATGTAGCTTTATGCCAGAAAAATGGGCACATATATAGACCTCAACTTTTGCAGACCTTAGTTTATGATTTCTCAGTATTAAAAGAAGAGAGAGCTGAGGAATGAACTATGTAAAATACTTAGGTGAAGGGGACCAAATAAGGAAAAGATGACCTAGCAATAGAGGACAAAGCAGGGCGAGGTTTTAGGTTTTAGAGGTTTAGAGGATGCTTTAAAAGTAGTTAGTGCTGCAGAGTTTCAGGAGTCCAAAGCCTGAGAAGTTTCTGGGTTTGGTGATCACTGGATTATGAGTACATTGTTGATCTAGAACTAGGAAGAAATCATTCTGTACAATAGTGAGGACAGAAGCCAAATTGCAGAGAGCTAAGGAGTAACTGGATTATGGGACTAACTAGAGATACTAAATGGAGAAGCTAAGTATATTCTGCTTTTACATTATGTTTAATCATAACGGTAAAAGGATAGTAGTAACTTGAGTTATTCAATCTTGGAAAGAATTTTTTATGTAATTTAAAAAATTGGGCATGTTTTTTGACAGAAGAGAAGAAATCTATCTAGATGCAGGAGATACAAGAAAAAATGGATAGTCATTAAGAAATGTCAACTATTATTGCTTAGATATTTTTCTTGTGCAGTGTTACTACCAGCTATGGATGCATTTTTGGAAGACAAAATGATGATCAGCCCACACTGCCGACAGTATGAAGTGCTAGGTCTTACAGGGATCCATTCATAGGGCACAAGGAAATACTGAGAAACAGAATCACATGGAGAAGAGTGGCCAAGTGTGGAGATTTTGCCACTCTAGATGTGGCACATGTGTTCCTACAAAAGGGAGATGGTATCATGGGCAGTGCTTGAACAGAGGTACTCCTAAGCAATGGAAGCTAACTGTTGAGTCTCTGTTCTTCATTGCCAATATTTGTTCTTTCCCTGTTTCACAATTTCATGTTTCTCAACCTTGGCTGTCCATTGGAATCATGCAGGGTAGTTTAAAGAATATGAAAACCTAGACCCCAGCCCCAGTGATTCTGATTTAATTGGTCCGGGGTAGGGTGTGAGCAAAGAGAATTTTTAAAAATGATGCTAATGGGCAGCCAACATGGAGAATGATTCAGCATATTCAGTCTCGGCTTCAAATTTCCATTAGAGATAATATCTTCCATCTAGATATTTTCCAAAAGTTCCTTGAGGAAACTATGGATGCTACCTGAAATCTTGAGAGCCTTAGAAGGCTCCATGGAGAAATATTCATTTCCTTGGATAGTAAGACAGGAGCTTTTTCAATATTTTTTGTTTCACTCGGCTTAATCAAGGCTTTTTACCTAAAGTTATGAGGAAGCAAGTGCTAGCAATAGCTCATTATTTGGACATTTGTGAAATTCATGTTCAAGGAAAAACTAATGGTTAAGGCAAGACTCCCAGGAGACAGACTACTTCCCTTTCTAAAATCACCACTTGATGCTAAAGCAGGCTGCAGAAAAACAACAGTTGTTTGCTCTGGATACAAAAGTAGACAGTCTGTATGTGGCAGGTAGCAATGAGCCTCTTCTTCAGCAACAATTATTCTTCCAGAGAAGGAGCAGTCAGCCACACAAGTCTATTTTCAGAAAATATTTTCAGGGTAGTCTATATGAGGCCAGTAATTCACTTCCCTCTCCTCCTCTCCAAGATAAACTGCTTTCTAAAGAAGAGGTCATTAGCAAGTGTGAGAATTGCCCAAGGATTATGTGAAGTTGTGGCAGCTAAAGTGAATGCCTCATTAACATGTGAGAGAAAAGCCCAAACAACACCATCAAAGGGTACTAAACCCATCCAATGGGTTGAGGAAGGGGTGGTTGGAATTAATTTAAATCATTTTAAAGCCAACTTGGATGAAAGGAGAATTATTTCTCTAATGGTTGAAATTTAGCCTGCAAGTGAGTGAAAGTGTGTACATTTTCATGTGAAAGTGTGTACATAATCATCAAGCTTTCTGATTACCTACATTTGTTGATAACTAATGGCCTATATAATAAAATAAAAAATATTTTTACATTTCAGCTGTCCTTTGGACACCTGAAGAATCCTAAGGAGCAACAACAGGAAAAAAAAATCACTGGGAGAAAATTTGAAGCAGAATATCATAACAGGCTCATTGTAATCAGGATGATTGACAATTGAAATAACAAAGACATACAAAAACAGATCAACAACAATATGATAGGCACATCTGAGTTAAGAATCTAAGGAAGTCACTTTAATTTGTGTCTATAAATCAGACAAGAATTTGCCACCAAACAGTATCAGACTTGGAGGATTGGGGGTGGGGGGCGGGGGATGGGGAAGAGGTTGAGTAAGGGAGATGGGAATGGAAAAAAAAAACAACAACAAGAAAACAACAAGCAGGAGAAAAAGTGCTCTGCTTAGCCACCAAAACTTCCCTTCAAGCTACCAGTTTGGCTCCCTCCAGTGTCTGCTTGAAGAACCTGTTGCTTACCGATTGGACGAAAGTGATGGGAATACTTGGTGGTTGATGGTAATAGCTTGCAATCAAACAGAAATGCCAGTCAGGAGTAATGGACTTCATGCCTCTCTGCTCCAATTGACATCTCTCAGGAGCAGGGCACTTGAGGAGCTGAATGTTTCTTTGAAGTTTCTCGGAGGTTTGGGTCTAGGTCTTTGATATTAAAGATTGGGAGCAAGGTACATGGGTGATTGATAGCCATTACTTGAGCATTCTCAGTTTTGCCTTTACTGTCTTGTCTTGAAAAACTGGTCACATAGAGAGATAACATATGAGTTAAAGTTCTGCTAAGTAGTTTATTGGAATAACCCTCCTCTGCTTGATGAAACCAGAAAAATGCAGGTAGCGCAGCAGGCTAAGGAATGCTAAGAGGTGAGTTGGGATTCTCACTGTGCCGTGCACTGGTGCTCCTTAACTAAGAGCGAAGCACTCACTATTTGATAGCATGTATCTCAGACGACAGGTATTTCCCCTCTCTCTGCTTTAGGGACCTAGCTGAATCATTCCCTATTCCACACCCTTACTTCTGTAACAATCTGGGCCAGTCAGGCATGTCTACTATTCAGGTCAGATGTGAAAGGGCTGCATTGTTAGTTACCTGGTGAATGTAGAACATCATTCATTTTACAAAACAATTTTGAGGAATTTTGACATTTGCAACAGAGAAGATCCACAAGTCTTTGATTTGATAAGTTGCTTCCTGCTGCCTCCTTCCTGTCAGAGGTACTGAGCTTGGAAATGAGATCAAACTTCCGGAAAGAAATATGCTTTATATAAATGTTCCTACTCATATTATTTCATAGTCTCCTATGACAACCTTAGCGTCAAAGATTTATTCTGGGTAGTTAAGTTATACAGCAAAATATCTGATGTGAATTTTGGCAAGAAATTGACTAAGTGGGTAACTTGCCAGGAACAGGTATCCATATGGAATAAACAGAAGTAATGAAGATAGGTAAAAGCATGCTCATCAGGGGGCTGCATCTCTGAATTAACTTCCTAATTTGCCCTGATAGAGTGGCATTAAGCTCATCAGTACCTCAATCTATCTTTTTAGTAAGATGTGCTTCATAAACAAGCTCATTTTCTCATGAAAAAAAAATAAAGCAAAGCAAAACAATAGCTGGTTTGGATACTACAATTCATTAGGAAAAAAGGTTTTCTAAAACTTGAAAGGGCTATTTGGGGAATGTGAATAAGAAAGAAAAAATTAGCTTTAAAAGATCAAACTCTGGCTTCCAGAGAGGGCTATTCACTCTTAAAGATAAAATCTCTCATTAAGAGATGCTCAGGTTTTAGATGAAAAAAAAAAAAAATACCAGAAACATACTGATGATTCCACGTATTAGTTCTAAGGCAGTTATTTTAATTCCCTTCAGGAGAAGTGTGCTAAACTGAGAGAGGTGATGTTTTGTGAATAGAGTCATGTTTTTGACTGTAAAGAAGTAGTGTGATTTCTTGAAGCATCTTTCCATTTACTCCCATGAATAAGATGTTTTCTGGAGTTAAGCTAGAGAAAAGGAAAGCTAATCAGATCATTTTCTGTTCTATGCGATGCGAGATTCTTTCTCTCTATAAAATGGGTTATTAATTCCCCAAATGTTATCCTAGATTCCTCTGCCTATTAAGAGAAGCTTAAAATCTCTAAGGAATTATTTGACTTTCAATATCTCATGCTTTTGTTAAAATACATTTCAACTTGCTCCTGTAATTAACATTAACATCAAGTTCTTATTTCTAACTTCAAGGCTCTCAGAAAGTGAGGATTACTATATAATTTAGATAAAAATGATTAGAGGGTAAAAGTCTTCACAAAACGTGAATGATGGAAAATATGTCTAACAGCCCACTTTACTGCATAGCCCTCGAACTTGTTCTTCCTAAGATTTTGCCGAATATCTGTAAATGTCTGACACTCTGAGTTAACATTTAAAAATACGCATTAGTTTCATAATCACTGCAGTGCAGAAGTTATTAAAGCTCCAGCAGTTTGGCATGAAAGAAACCAGGAAATATTCTGCATTATTTCGCCTCTTGTACCACGTGATAATTTATATGGAATCTTCACTTTCTTAATTTTAGAACACACATATAATCTTCATAAACATAAGAAATATAACATATGGTTCATAGAAGAGACTATAAAATTCATAGTGGTTTCTCTAAAGAAAATTCTAAAAAGATCAGTGGAAATCATTTGATTAGTGAATCTATATTAATTAATATTCAGACTGGATTATAAAAAGAGAATTGAATTAGTTTGACCGATAGTGGGGGGATTATTAATATTAGATAAAGATTAAGAAACTTGGAACAGTGGATATGACTCCAGATGCAGAAGTATTTCAGCTTTGGTAAGATTCAGCAAATATTTAATAAGCACCTACTATGTGCCTGACCCAAATAGGTAATTTTATATTTGTTACCTTCTTTGACCTGAACAACATTGCAAAGTAGATGGTATAATGAGGTTTGAAGAAATGTAATAATATACCTTCCAGGATAGGACAGCTGATAAATGACACAATCAGAATTCATAGCATGTTCGCCTAACACCAAGTGTGGTGCTCATCTTCATTGTGCTTTTTCTCTCAAATATATTCAGTTTGGCAGCATAGGAAGAAAACAGAACTAAAAAATAGATTTCCTCATGTATCAGGTAATAGTTTGACTAATGAAAAATATGTCTTTCTGAACAGACTTTCCCAGCTACCACAATCAACAGTGATACTGAGAATAAAACTCTCATGTTCTAAAACTTGCATTAGACTTATTTTGAAGTCTTTGGCTATCTTTGCCAGAAAGTGGAGAGACAGAAACAAGAAAACTCATCTTCCTAATATTTTCATAGCAGTCTCTCTTCTTGCTATTAGAATGATGCTAGCCAGGACTCCACAAGGGTATTGCTATCACTTCTCTTCAGTCCTTACAAGGTTGAGTGGAATTAGGGGGGTGTCTGGGCAGCCCACTTGGTTAAGCATCAGACTCTTGGTTTCAGTTCAGGTAGTGATCTTGGGGTTGTGAGTTCTAGCCCCACATTGGGCTCTGTGCTCAGTACAGAGTCTGCTTAAGATTCTCTCTCTCTCTCTCTCTCTCTCTCTCCCTCTCCCCCCACCCTGCTCGCTCTTTAAATAATAAAGAAATAAATCTTAAAAAGAGTGGAATTAGGGATATGTGTGACTTTGGATTTACTAGTATACATGGCAGGAGGAGGTGAGTATGTAGCTGAATTTTGTGGTAGTGTTAGTGAATCTCTCTCTAGGGGCTTCTCAGCCAACTGCTTGTACCACAGTTGTGCAGGCTGTACTGGGTGGAGATGGTTTTGTCACCCCTTTTGGATAAGCTTAGTATGGCTTCTGAATGCATTGTTTGTTCCAAAATCCCTAAGACACAATGGATATTCATCAACAAGGACTTTTTTGTTTTTAGTGTGTCAAAAACAATTGGGATAAGCAATGCCTAGAATGTGATGTCTGCTTCTAATGCATAAATAATTTCAAGCTTTCCACAAAAGGAATGATATATTGATGTCATAGCAGGCACTTGATAAATGCTTATTTTTTTTTTGATAAATGCTTATTGACGGATCGCTTGATTGACTCATTGTGAATGTCCTGAAAAACTGTGTAAACATCAAGATGAAATTTTACATCCATAACACGTCTCACCAAATCTTTTCAGTCTTTAATTCCTAAAATTTTTCTTTAAGTCATCCACTCATTATTTTTGCCAACTCTGCCCAAACTACCATCTTCTGTGTTCTGAAGTCCTATTATCTAGTCTACCTGTATGCATTCAGATCCTTTCACCCTCATCCATTCTCCATAGACTAGTGTTTTGTTTTGTTTTAATTTGTTTTAAATACAAGAATGTATGACTCCATTCCTATTTTAAGTACTTAAATGATTTCCATTGTTCTTAGGCTAAGGACAACCCTCAACATACACAGTGTTGCTTCCTGATCTCAATATTCTGGTCACATTGGCCTTTCAGTTGCTCATAGATGCCATTCTTTCCCCTTTCTCAGGATCTCTGCTTCGGCTCAGCCTCCTGAATACAACTTTTTTTTCCTCTCCTCTTCACTTACATTATTCTCTAGTTGTCGTTTTTTCATGGAAGCCTGATTTTGGTAATATCAAACCCTCCTATTATGTGTTCCCATAGCATTGTATATCTCTTATTTTTAGCAAGCATGTAAGTTACAACTGTATATTTGAGACATTCAACTAGTCTCTCTCCTCCACTAGATAATCAACTGCACATGTACAGGAACTTGAAGGGTTTACCATTACTCTTACAATAAAATTCTTAACAAGGTCTATAAGGCCTTTTGATCTGGCCCCAGGACTCCTTCTTCAAGCTCTTCTTCAGGGAATTATGTCACATAATTCAATCAAAGTTAAGAAACATTTATAGGTTGTCTTTTAACCCATGTTGCATTCTATTCCATTCCATTGCATTCCATTGCATTGTCCACTATTACTGCAAAGCTATACAAATGAGGAGTAGTAACTCTATTTCCTCAAATTCAATTTTCATCTCTGTCCCCTCTGAACAGTTTTCTATATTCCGATTCTATGGTAATTTCCAAAGGCTTTTAAGAGACCAAATGTATTCATCTCATTAGTTTTTAGGATCAAGATGCTAAAATTTTGGTCCCATCGGTTATCTGAGCTACTTTGCCCTCTCAGTTACTATGGACTTCTCAGAACACTTGCTTTTGTTTTCATGATCACCATTTTTTCTTTTTTTTTTAAAGATTTATTTATTTATTTGAGAGAGAGAGAGAGAAAGAGAGAGAGAAAGCACACAAACCACAGGGGAAGGGGCAAGGGCAGAGGGAGAGAATCTTGAGCGGACTCCCCACTGAGCTCAGAGCCCAACTCAGGGCTCACTCTCACAACCCTGAGATCATGACCTGAGCCAAAGTCAAGAGTTGGATGCCCAACTGACTGAGTTACTGGTCTCCCCATCATTTTTTCTTGTCTTGCCTCTTACTTCAGTGACCAGCACTTATCTGCATCTGTTCTCTTTTTCTGTGGATTTATAAATAGCAAGATCTTTGTTCTTGCTTGTTTACATTTATACCCTAAGACATCTCATTGGGAAAAATGGCCTCTGCTATTAGATAACAAGTAACTTATAAATACATTTACAATTTCTAGTTTAGAGGTCACTGACCATTTGCAAAAAACAAAAAAAAAACACCCAAAAAAACAAAAAAAACCTTTAATTTTCATTAATTGTATTAAAATATATTTCTTTGTACTAGCCCCATATTTGAGGCAGGTTTTGAGTTTAATGTGCTGCTTTAACTCAACAGGGGAAAAACTATAACATAAATGAGAAACTATAGTAAAAAGTCTGAATGGTTAAGTTCTGTTTAAGAACAAAATGCTAAGTTTGGTAGCTCTTGTTAGTATTAGGGTTAGATATGTTGATGTTAAAGTGTAAAGGTGAAGATACATTAAAAGTAATTTTATATTAGAATATGTGTAGAAAATTCTCATTAAAGCAGGCTGTGTTTTTGTATGAATTCACATCTTGAAAAAGTTCTCTTTAAGATCAAAGTTATTCATGAGACATTTTTTAATAGACAATTCAGAAAAATAGCTGGTTATATGAGAAGGATGTTTGAGCCAAAGACAGATATACTAAGATTCTTTAAAATACATAGGTCTTAGATATACATAACATCAAATATTAAAACAATTCTTTCCATTAGCATTTATTAATTTCCTCTTGATGGTATAAAGGCAAACACTACAGAAAGATATTAAAATCGGTGAACTATGACAATATACTCTGTAGGTCAACATAAGTAGCTCATTATAACTCAACTAATATTTATTGAGGGCTCATTGTGTCCAATGTCTTTATTTCCTCATTCCTTCCTCCATTATTTCATTTACCCACTCAACATTTGACTGGGACATAGCTTTCCCTACAAGAAATGTGCAGAGATTAATAAAACAATTCTTATTTTCAAGTAGAGATCATAAAAGTATTAAGAAATAATTCCTGATTCTGGTAATGAGATATCAAAACAAGTAATTCTGCATTTTGAAACCAGATGAAAGAGAGTTTTCCATTTATAACAATATGTAAAACATTAAAAGTAAATTTGATTCGGATATTTACAATTATTATAGAACATATAGTGTATAAGATAGGCAGTTAGTGTGCTTGCAACTAATGTATACCTTTAAATATGGTACTATTCATTGTAAGATTTACCCTGAAATTTTTAAAAATTTATTTATTTATTTATGAGAGAGAGAGAGAGAGAGAGAGAGAGAGAGGCAGAGACACAGGCAGAGGGGGAAGCAGGCTCCATGCAGGGAGCTCAACATGGGACTCGACCCTGGGAATCCAGGATCATGCCCTGGGCCAAAGGCAGGTGCTAAATCGCTGAGCTACCCGGGCTGCCCAGATGTACCCTGAATTTAAGAACAACGCTTTAGAAAAGAAATATTATTCCATAAAATGTACGCATAAATTGAATTATATCTTAATTACAGAAACATTAAACTGTGAAAGGAAAGTGTCTATTACACTCTGTGGAGGAATTATAATAGTAAATCAATTTACAAGCTGATGGTGGTATCTAGCGTCAGTTGATTTATTGATTAGTTTATGATTTTTGATGTCACTAAAGAAACACATTTTGCAATTAATTTCAGAACAACATTGGCAGCAGAACGCTTTTTATTCTGTAAAATTTGAATTGGTCCCATGTACATGTTCCAGTGCCATTCAATTCAGATTACTTTTAAAAAAATTGTTCAAGAATACTTTGTTTCATAATTATACCAAATTCCTTTTAACTTCAGGAAAAGAACATTAGAAAATGTGTTCCTTTGGGTCCACATTCCATTGAGGGCGACTTAAGTTTTTAAAAATCCTGAGCAATATTGTCATTATTTTCTGTAAGTGCTGCACAATACAACCATAAGCTACTTAAAGTCAAATCTGCAGATACCCAGTACCTACTACAGGGTCAGATATATCCAGAAAGTACTCATTCAAAGTTTCTGGGAAGAAGAGACAGATGTGCCAAAATATGCTAAGTTAAATAAAGTGGAGGCATTTTTACATGTATGTATGTTAAGACTCAGAGCATTCCCTTCTCTCAGTCATCATCTGTGCATTTTATATTGCAGTATCTTTTCCTTTTTAAAAGCATTAAGCAAATCTTAATACTAAGAAAAAAGGAAAGATACTTCATTTGGGGTGACTCTTAAGCCTCCAGCATTTTTTTAGGAAAGCCCAAAGTAGCCATATCTGTTTCCCTATAGACTTTATTGACTCATTTCTGCCAAAAAATTAGATGAAGGATTATGATGCCACTTACTATTTTTAAAAAATCTTTCAAATGTATAGTTTTAAAATTGTGAATAAAGATCTTTAAGGGCAGGGACCATTTTTGTTTTGTTTTGTTTTATGTTTTTGCTTAGCTTGTATGGCCTAACAGAGTACAAATTTGATATATGTGCTTAATTAACAGCTGTTGAATGGGTGAATGAAAATATCATGATTAAGTGAAGGAGCTTTAGAGTTGGCATCATAAGGTAACATTAAATAGCTAATTGAAATGGTATATACATGCATGGGAATAGCCAATATGAATAAGTTAGAATATTAATATTTTAATTTTTACCATCAAAATTAACAAATCAACATTTAACAGTGTTGCTGTTTATCTGCAAATGCTCAAACCTCCTCTTTGCTAGAACTGCATGGACTAGTTGATGAACCAAAAATAGATAAAGTGTTCACTAAATGCTATTATAATCAATACAACTAATGAAGCCATGTAAACCACAAGCTTTATATATCTTCATGGATGAGCAAGTTTCGATCTTGTAGTCAGACTGAGGATGTTGTCAAGCATTTTTCTTAGGAAATATTTATAACCAGATTATCAAAATAAATATTTTCAAACATCCTAGGTTTTTTTTTCTTCCTTTTGCCGATTGGATTATTATGTTCACCTTTTCCTCTGTGTTTGTTTTGGGAATTAGGGTTTTCCAAAAAGCTCATGTGCTGTTAAGAACTGTCTCTAGATATTGAGTTTACATTACAAACAAGCAAAAATTCCCAGTCTGTCAGAGATCTTCTCCTAGGATACAAGGAAAAGCAAAGTTCAGCTAAACTGCACAATTAATTCGCCATCACTTGTGAATAGAGAGAAAAGGTTGCTTTAAGCTGTTCTTTCCTCCTCCTAGGGATTTAAGGTCAGTTTCAAGAAGCAAAATTACTATTCTTTCAAAGTTGCCTCTCTTGATTTGTATTCCTGTAATTATCTTCTCAAGATCTCTTCCTTTTTAACTTGTAAACTCAGCTTAATAAATCAATTCAAGAATTAGATACATGTAAATAAACATACATATTCTGAGAGCTGGTTGGACAGGAAAAGGAATAAAGTAGGACAATTTCCTTTCCTGCCCACTGGTTTCACCAATATATCAATTAGTTACTTTTGTCTTATACAAAGGATTCTGGTATTTCCCACCCCCCCCCCAAAAAAAATAAGAGAAGGGTTTTTTTTCTTTTTTTTCAAAATCTATTTCTTTTAACATAAAGAAGAAGAGCACTGTCATTCTGCCTTTTCAAGCTGTGGACAAATTCTGGAGATCAAAAGAACAATGTTTTTGTGTGTGTGCGTGTGAAGAAATAAAGGCTTAGAAGTGGCCCTTTTACTTGCATCCGACTCTTAAGCTACTGAAATTAGAAGGCTTTAAGTGAAAATAGGGAGCATAAACAGTTAAATATAATCTACCCAATAATATTAGCAAGTTGAGCCAATATTGGATTCTACCACTGATTTTTATTTTCTACAAAGAGCTCAGAATGTCACTAGGTTTTGAGTTGTTTTTTATTTTTAAATGAAGAATATAATTCTTCCAAAATGCTTTTATAGATTAAAGATTCTAGTTTTGGGATGATTTCACAAGAGAGGCAGTATAGTTGACTGATCATGTTCATGAGCTAAAACTGCTGGATCCAAATCCTAGCTATACCCTTACCATGTCACCATGGCAGGGTGCCTCAGTTTCCTCCTTTGTGAAATAGGAATAATAATGGTACCTACTTCAGAGGACTGGAGTGAGAACTAAATGAGTTAATATGGGTAAAGCAAATAAACAGTGCCTGGCATATTGTAAGTATTTAATAGAAGTTATTGTTCACAGTATTCTCTGCATTCTCTGCAAATGCTATAGAGAATATATGTGTGAGCCACATTTATTTCATTTTGAGAAGCAGTGTAACAGAGTTTGTATCAAATGGAACACCTTACAGTGTTGTTGAGTAAAGGCTGTGGAAACTAGTATTATCAAAGGGGATTTATGGATCCTCTTCTCTGAAAATGTCTGAAATGTGTTTCTATTTATGAAAATTACAGGGAGGAGTAAATCTGCCAGGAAGTTTTCTTGGGATGTTGATTCAAGTCTCGGTTTTTATGATTATTTACCTCTATTTATCTGCTACTCATATTTCACTGTTTAAGGTGACATGAAGAGGAAAAATGCTTGCAATATGAGCACAAGTGGAGGAATAAGGAAATTTATCACTAATATTATTAGTGATTTTGCTATTAAGACAGAAATTAAAATACAAATTTATCGACAGGATCCATTGATTTTGAAGTATATTGATTCTGACTTGGGATGCTGAATTCTATTGTCTTTATTGACAAAGGTGACTTAAACTATATGACTAAAAGGAATCTTAAAAAATCAATACTCAATTTTAAAGATGAGGAAAATGAGCTCTGGAGTGATTTAATTAACCATACTCCAATAAATATGTATTGATTTTCTACTATATGATACTTGCTCTATTGGGTAATAGAGAGACATCTGTGAACAAGCAAGCCTGGTCTCTGTCTCTTTAGCACTAAAAGACTACAGTGGGGAGATAGGTGACAATAATAAAGCGTGACGAAGGGAAGTGCAGGCAGCTTGGGGTATGCACAGCAGCAAGAAGCAACCTGCAAGGGGAAGTCACAAGTGGTACAGAATTCTAATTAAGCCCTGAAATTTTTAATTGAGTGGGCCAGTGCTCTGGGAAGTTGCCCGGCCTGTGAGAAGGTTGGGGCTGAGAGGGAGGGCAAAGCATGCAAGCCATTCTGTTTGATGAGAAGAGGTGTGGGTTGAAAGGGATGACAAAAGCTGGAGGGATACACAGATCACAGTGGGCCAGGTAAAGCCTGTTTTGATTATTCCAAAGACAATGGAAATACCTTGGGAGAGTTTTAAATGGAGAGTAACATGCTCAGATTTGTGTTGAGATAATTCTAGCTATAGTCCTGTGGATGGATTTGGAGGAGTAAGCCAAGAATCAAGGAAGCCAGTGGCAGGGCTCTTGTAGAGGCTTGGCGAGAGAGAGAAAGAGAGAGAGAGAGAGAGAGAGGGAGAGAGGGAGAGGGAGAGAGAACGCTGGCTTAACCTACTATCTGTGGATAAATTCTATCAGATCATAACCACATAGAAAATAATGATTTCATTTCTAAGTCTTGTTCTCAAATAGTTATGACGTTGGTTATTACAATTTTCTTTTCACCCAAATTCCTAAAAAATAGCCATTTGTGAAGCCCTCCTTTCCCTTTATTGAAGCAGGGATTTGATACATCATGCCCTTTTCTATTGTAGAAGGAGGGAATGATTAGCTTAACTCTTTTAGCTGGTACTTGTCACCCAACATCTAATTCCTATCTACTAGGCCCTGTTTCTCTTTGTGTCTGTTAGATGCATTCTTGTTTTCTATTCCCATGGTCACTAGGCCAGCATTACATCTCACTTGTTGCCCTAACAAGCTGGCTCGTCTCCCTGAGTCCTACACCTTCGTTTCCTCACATTTAGCTTCACATTGTGCTTTAAGATTCCCCTGCTCAGATGCTTTCGGAGATTTCCCTCTGCCTGTAGGAGAAATGTTAGCCATTATTCCACCTGTTCTGAGAGTTTTAACAGGCCTGTGACCCCCATACAGTCTACCCTTAAGCCAGTTCACATACTGTTCCCCAAATATATCCACACACTGCATCTCTACCTTTGGGTAGCTCTCGATGACTTTCTCCACTTTCTGAAATCTTCACCCTTTTTTAAAGGTCCAACATTGAAGCCATTTTTTTTTTTTTGCATGATACTTTCTACATTTATACCTAGCAGAAGTGTTATTATCCACTCAGGCATCTTCTACGTGAGCTCCTGAATTTGCCTGTTACTATAGTTACGAGTTACATATACACATATCTCATCTCTCCTATTAGTTTATACATTGTTAGGGAGATTGTGATTTTTTTTTTTGCTCTGTCCTCCTCTGTGCCTTGCCCAGTGGTTTAAAAATAGTGGGAATTCAGTAAGGTTTTATTTAATTAAAATGATGTTACTTTTCATGCCAAATTTTAAAATTTTTATAGAAGTTATTTTGTTGGTGATCCAAAATGCCTTTAAGAAAATAATACAATTTAGGGAATAAAATTAAGAGTATAACAGTATTCTTACTTTGGAAGTGCAACCTGTGAAGGGAAGAAATTGATGTTAATATTTCAGCAAGAAAGATACCCAGGTAGTAAATAAAAAATGTAAAATCATATTCCTTCATTCATTAAATATATGTTAAAAATCATGATGTGAAAAAAAATTACTATGCATTTCATTCATTATTATAGACTGTTGAAAAGATAAGGTCTTTCTCCTTTTGGAGCTAATTCTAGGAAGGCAGACTGATGGATGTTTTAGCCACATCTTGAATTATTTCACAGGCATTGATTTCTGTAAGTCTTTATTCAGGTAGCCCCATAAAAAACATTTTTTTCTGGGTCATAAAAAGTTATAATATTTTTTACTTAGGCTTTATTACCATACTTCTATATACCACAAGCATCTATTGGTATAGTGGTACTGAGGCATTTTGCTAAATTCACACTTACGTCAGAAACCACAGACCTCTAAGTGAGCAAATGCACTACATTCATTATGTCAAAGTATGGTCAACGGATGTTCATAAGAGAGAGAGAGAATAAGGAAATGCACCAAACCATATAGCAGCACAGAATGGGCTAGGTTTGACTCCATACTGGGAAATACAGAGGATAAGAGACGTTTAGATGTTTTGGCAGTGGAGAAGTACAAAAATGTTGCTGCCCTGGTCCACATGCTGAGTGTTGTTCCTGCAAGAATGTGTGTTTTTTTGTAAACCAAAGTGGGGTAAGGGACATAAGACAGAGAGAAGGAGAGACCCGCAATCCCACAGAAAGGGCTAGAGGGGCAATGAGACCCCAAAGGTGAGTCTCTCTAGTATGTACTGCTGAGAGAGAAGGTGCTAAAGACGTATGTTCAGACAAAGGGAAATTTATGTCAAGGAGTTGAGGTAAGATCCTCAGCAATGAAGAAAGAAGTCTCAAAACACAAAACACACACACACATATACTTTAAGAGGGAATCAGCTCTAAAATCTGGGAGCCCCAGAGCATGTGGTACCTGTTAGATAAGAACTTCTTGTTTCACATACCAGTTATGGTTATGCCCTCCCTCCATCCCCAACTTTGGAAGAGTCAGAACTTGAGTTAATAAGAGAAACAAGGAACAGTGGAAGAGAAGACAACCTTAGGAGATTTAGATCATTCTTTCTCAACTCCCCACTTTTAGGTGCCTGTGGGGACAGAGAGGAGTCTTGACTTTAAAGTTTCAAGTTTTAATTATTACATGGGTCTAGTTTTTGTAATGGGGGTTATAACTAAGGTTTATCATTTAATTACGTCAGAGTATAGTATATTTTACTGAATGTATTTTAAAGGGGCGATAAGAAATGAAAATCAGTTGGCTTTCTGATTTTCTTCCATAAATTATTGTTCTTCCTGCCTATTACTCAGGTCAAAACAATATTTCACTATTGAAGCCCATAGCTGATGAGGATCACACGAATATTGTGGATAAAAATGGCTTTGGTAGGACAAATTAAGCATCATTAGTATGGACTTAAATAAGGTGAGCTTTGAAATTGGCCTTAAAATACAGGTTTGTAGAAAAGAGGCAGGAAGCACATTCTAAATGAAGTTGTGACCATAGAGATGCTCAAAGGTCTATTTTGTGTACAAACAGAAAATCTGGGTAGAAGAGAGGATCCTACTGAGAAAGAAAGGTTGGAAAGATTCATTGGGAATATACTTACAGAAAAGCTTGACAGCCAAGTTAGGAAGTTTAAACTTCCTTTTCAAATGATGAGTTCATATTTAGTGCCCTTTAAACCAGGGAATGGGATGAGAAATTTGGTTATTCATCAAAATGCAACTGGTAGCTCAATGTTGCCTTTTCCAAATCCCCACCTTCTTCTCTATACATCAGGATATCATATTTTACCGTTTTGTCACATCATTGTATTTTCTCTAGAGCACCTTAGTTCTCTTGTTCATTTTCTGACTCTCACTATTCATTGAAAGCTGAATGAGTACAAAAGTCCTTCTAAATTCTTTTGGTTGTTCTTCGCTGCTACAATATCCCTAGAACAATGACTGGACACACATCATAGGCATTTGCTAAATAGCTGGCAAATAAATAATGAGGAGGGAGTGACTGGAGTAAGTGAACTGTCACAGAAGATTGGGGGACAAGTGATGGGAATAGGGTTAAGGTTTTGGCAGTAGTTGGAGAGAAAAGAAGACATGCACAGGATGAGTTATGAAGGAAAGATCAAGAGAGGACCACACAGAAAAAAAAAATGCCATTGGCAATTCCAAGATCTTGAACTATTTTCTGGGGAAATGATGGTGCACCTCCTAGAATCTGGAAATAAGAAGGAAGGCACTGGTTTGGATTGGTGTTGGACTTTTAGCTCTCACTAGATAGAACTCTGTGTCAGTGGGAGAGGCTGGTGGAAGGGCCATTATCCGTATAAGCACTGCAACCACCACAGAGGGTAAAGGAAGCCAGGATCTGCCAGGGACACAGTGTAACTTCCAGCAATTTAATGTTTTTTTGTGCCTGAGACAGCCTGAGCTTTAACAATTCAAATGTTTTTTAATGTTGGGGAGAGTGGGGAGATGTGGTCTATTTTTTTAGTATTATTATTGCTTTTCACTTCATGAAGTCAGTTATTAAGTGTGGAATGTAAATGAACACAAAGAGGTTGCTCAGGCCCCCTAGGAAGTGAGCTGGTGGCCCAGCCCAAGCCTGCCCAACCCCCTGCTGCCCATCCCTCATTCCCTCTTCAGTCTTTTCCCATGTGGCTCTGAACACTGCTTCGGAAACTATCTTTGGCAGTATTTGTGAGGATTGCCAGCTTCAGCTAAGCAACCATTCACTTGAACGAAGTAGAAGCTGAGTGGAGAATGTATAAGAAGTTGCCAAATGAGGTTTTTATTTTTTCTCCCTCTCGGCAGATCCGGAGGGCAAAGGGGGGAACTGTGACAAATAATGTTTTCCCACATCCCCCAGCTCAAAGGGATATAGTTGTACAGACAATTTGAGTTTTAAGTGTGTAGTTATCGAAATCAAGAAGCATTTCTGTTTTTAGAAATAGAATATTTTCATTCATACTACTCTTCAAATACTGGTATTTTAATAAATATGTATCAAGTTTGTGTATCGTAGTGGAGTTTGCTATAGGTAATAAAAGGAAAATTTCCTTTCAATGAAAACACTACGAGGTTTCCAGAAAATGAATCTATTACACAATCATGGGGACTGCACTTCATTAATCCAGCTTAATTAATTAATATTCTGGCTTGCAGAATTTATTTTGAACAACTGGTTAATCTAATGAGAGTGGACTTGCTGTGGAGACTAATTTTGTAGAGTGATTCATTGGGTGTTCCATGTATGACCATTATTCTATGTCTAATTGTTATGGACTGAACGTGTCTTCCTTTCCTCCCATACCAAAATTCATCTTTGAAATCCCAATGTGCTAGTACTTGGAGGTGGGACCTTTGGAGGATAACTAGGTTTCAATGAGTTTACAAGGATGGGGGCTCCCATAATGGGATTAGCATATTTGTAAGAAGAGGAAGAGAGACCAGAACTCCCTTTCCTCACCATGTGAAAGGTGGTCCTTCAGGAAGTGGGCTCTCAACAGCAACAAAATCTGTTGACACCTTGATTTTGGGCTTCTCAGTCTTCAGAATTAAGAGAAATACACGTCTGTTGTTTTAGCCACCCAGTCGGCAGTATTTTGTTACAGCAGCCTGAGCAGACTAAGACAGTAGTGCTTCTAAGACTCGAGTATGCATGAGAATAATCTGCAAAGGCATTTGATACGTGTATTGCTGAATCCCAAACTAAACAACATCAGCCTGGGATACGTCTGCCCCAGTATTCTTCATTTCAAGTACACTTCAAAGTGATTGTGAGGGAGGCTCTTCCAGGCAATAATTTGATAAATACAATTTTCAGCAGAGTCAAGATGATTGTTATTTGTATAGTAGATGGGAGGGTGGGAAGGAAAGGCTGCCCCACCTCTGACTTTGTCTTTAAACTTTCTTATTCTCTCCTATTTATCTGTTCCAACTTTCTCTGTCTGAAGAATATACTTAAAGTTAGTGGATTCCCTCTATATCACATAGCAACAAATAGGATTTTAGGATTTAATTTAATCTAATTAATGAATTATTTAATTAATTTATTTCAAGTAGGCTCCATGCTGGTCATGAACTCTATGGAGGACTTGAACTCATACCCTGAGATCAAGACCTGAACTGACATAAATAGTTGGATGCTTAACCTACTTAGCCACCCAGGCACCTCCAGCTTTAGGATTTTAGAAGGATAAAATGGGGAAGATGAGCACTCTATAATATCACAATCTTTTCCTACCAGGGCTTGCTTTGTTCAATAATCACAGTGAAGGTCTCTTCTAAAATTTCTACATCATGTTTGTTCAAGAAATCATAGCCAAAGAAGGACATCTCTTAGGCAAAATTGTCAAGTAGGACAAATTATAGTTGTCCATTCTGCAACTTTCCACCATAGAAGAAGTTGGCTTTTCTTAAAAAAAAAAAAAAAAAAAAAAAAAAAAAAAGAACCTATAAATCCAATGTATTGGAAGGTTGGTGAACTACATGGATTACATGGACTCAGAAACATATGGTCTTTTATGCTTTTGGGATGAAACAACTTAGTTTAAAATTCAGAGAATTTAATGAACCAAGGAAGAAACTTTTCTTGGAGGGAGGTAGGGTAAAAGCCTTCTTCAAAACATTTTTCCTAAAAGCAGGTTTTAAGCAAAGTCTATGGAGGAGATATATCAGGAATCTACGTTCTATGTCTTGGCTCCTTATTAATTCCGAAATGAGGTATGGTCTAATCACCAATATATCTGGACTTGACAGTAATCACTAGGATTAATGCATCAGAATGTGGAGGTCTTTGCTTCTTTATAAGATGCTTCAAGATAGAAACAGTTAATTATATTCTCCAGATTTCTTTATCTTCTTGAGGCAGATACAAATTCCAACTGTTTTCGACCTTGTAGTGCCATCTCCCAAATTGGCATGCATTTCAGTATATTTTGTGAAAGCAGTTTCCGTTATTTTATATTCACCAACACATGGCACATTGAAATTGTTAAGCAAAATATAAAATATTATTAGTAATCTATCTACTATTTATTATTAACAATCAAAGAAAACAGTCTCCACCAGATGGAGGGACAGGTCTGTGATATTTATTCATTTTTTTATGCCCATGAAATACTCTAGCACAAATTACAAATCAGAGAAACACTTTCATGTAAAGACTCATATTTCAGCTCTTGGATTGTCTGGAATGAAGTATAAATTCATGCAATCAAGACAGCAGGTTTCCTGCCTATGGGAAAACAGTCATGTCAGAGAATCATATGTGGATTTTCCCAGAGCATTCTTACTGATTGACCAAGTCTTTGGAATCATCAGCAGGTCAATTGGCTCCTCTTGTTCTTAGTGTGTTTAAAAATTGAAGCCCCTAAACTTTTCCTTTTTCAAGTTGTTGTCTATGTTGTGAATAAATGCCCAAATGCATAAAATGCTAAGAATTTCTTACATAAAGAATGAATGACTATTTCAGCTGGGTAAAGAAATTTTGAATTTTTGATACAAATATTTTTATCAGTTCATTTTCCTGGCGGGAAGGAGTTAGGTTGTAAAGAGGAGAGAAACCTTAGCATTTTAGCCTTAAAAAGCAGAAATGCTATTCACCTCCAGGCCGGCTCCTTGTGAGACTCTTTACCACTGTACTTAGTTTTGCTGATTGTGGTGTTCATCGAAATCAGGCTCCAGGAAATAGAATTTGCTCACATTTTCCCACCTGCTGTTTATTCTTCAGCTTGTTAGTAAACCTCTTGTCTTCAGAGACTTTTCTGATTCTTGATTTTTTCCTTTAGTTTGAGTTAACTGTATATAATTTTGCAGTTTATTTCTCCCATTTGCATTTTGTTGCCCTTCAGAAGATACAGGGTCTGTCTGGGGATGTATAAAGGCTGAGCGTGGGGAACTCCATTGTGGGTTCTATTTCACTGGCTGGTCTCCCTCTTTGCTAAAATACGTCCCTCTACTTGAAGCTCAAAAATAACTTGAATGAAATGAATCCCGGCATAAAATTGGGAGGCAACATAGCTTAGTAGTAAACAAATAGGACTTGGAGTAAGAACATACGTTCTGAATTCCAGTTCAGTCTTGTTAACTACTTGAACTGGGGGAAATTACTTTATCTGTGTGGGCTTTCCTTTGCTGAGTAAAATGGAGATTATAGTATGTCCTTATAGGGTTCTTGTGAATGTTAAATCAAATAAGCCACGAAATGATTTAGCAGAATTCTTGGCACTTGGCAGCTGGTCAATAGTTATCATCTGTTGTTATGACATACCATTATTTTGTCATCTCACAACATCTAGCAGTGTCTCAAATACATCTATATTAGAAATTTTATTTATTGATTGATTTATTAAAGATTTTATTTATTTATTCATGAGAGACAGAGAAAGAGAGGCAGAGACATAGGCAGAGGGAGAAGCAAGCTCCCTGCGGGAAGCCTCATGCGGTACTGGATCCCAGGACTCTGGGATCACTACCTGAACCAAAGGCAGACAGACGCTCAACCGCTGAGCCACCCAGGTGCCTCTGTATTAGAAATTTTAAATCTAAACATATCTGTCAGTTAAAGAACCAGTTTTTTTTCATCCAGTTGATAATTCTGGTAGCCTTTTCACTATTCTAGAGTTTCAAGTTTAATTTTTGGAATACTTTCAGCTCTGCACAATCGTGAAATTTTGTGGGTGTTTTAACATTTTCTGTGTCCCTATTGCATGTCCAGAATCTTCTTGTGGTTATAATAGGTACTTAATAAATATTTATTGGCCTATTGCTACCCTGTCAACTACCTTTTCTTTCTGGTGGTACTCTAGTTTTGGGGGGAGTCTCCTCAAATTGTTGTAGTCTTAATAATTCCATGCTACATATATAAGCTGTAATTTTTTTCAAACTTGTGTTTAGTATCATGGTTTTAAAATTTTTGTCTCTTTGGTGCATACGTATACTCTTCCAACTGAATTTACTCAAATGTGTGTGGGTGGGTGTGGGTGTGTGCAGTGGTACACAGACAATGATAGTGAAGTAAATTCTGACAAGGAATTAAAAATGAGAGCTACCTCGGGCTTTCTATGGTGGCACCGTGTATATACGGTTTTATTTTCAAACATGATGTTTCAGTCTATGCTTGTATAGATAATACATGAATGTTTTCCAAATTGATTTCTCTGTACAGTGTACAATTTCCCATTCCACAAAAGATTACTCATTTAGTGAGGAAATATATTCTTTGTAGACACAGACTTCTTAGAAGGCCTCTGTCCCAGGGAGAAGTCACAAATATATTAATAGCCTACTTTTCCTATACCAAGAGAATTGATTTCCCCTTTGTTTCAAAGGAAAATCATTTTGGGGGTACTTTCTATGTGATGAATGGCATGATATAAACACTTTGGGGCTTCAGGAAGGAGAATACCAGTTTAAAAATTATTTATCCCATGAACTCTGATTTTACTCCCTGAAAGATATAGTCTGTTTCAGAATGCCACTTCTCCTCACTATTTCCTTAACTTAAGCCACATGAATGTTTCCGTGTACAATCTAGTGCTCACCATGCAGTGAAGAAGACAGCACTAAATTTCTGTGTTTGGCTGCTGATTCACCTTACTCCTAGACCTATATTTTGGCATCTGAAGTTGCCAAGTGTAACCTACGAACTTATTTCCTGATTATATCATTTACTCCTCTACTGTCTAGCAGAACTTGCATTTCAGTGCCTGTGACTTGGAGAAACAATTGAGTGGGATGGTGAGTCTACCAAGATATTGGCTTCAGAATCTTAAAAGAAGCCTACACATGGATGTCTTGGAACTAGATTTTAAGTGAACAAAATAAAAATCTCTTTCTCTCCTGTAGTTATTTCAGGCTTTTCTATTTTTAAAGTAACCTTCACATATGGTACCTCCATATACATCTAAATATATTCCACATAGATATATGCATGATTTGAGTTTACTTTTCATGATACAGCACAGTGATGAATTTGAGCTTAATTATACTGGCTTTTCAGATTGTGTTTTGTATGAAGGGACTACTGTATTCTAACAGAATTACTATGTATATCATGTTCACGTACGCATCTAAACTATATCCACTATTAGATTCCTAGCACATTCTATTAATTATGGAAATCACTTTGATTTCAATAGTAGAATTTACATGACAACAGCTTCTGGGGCTTCGTAGAGCATCAGACCAGAATGTCACAGAATTCCCTTGTAGTGTGGGCGTTGACAGGGTTCTGTTGACATTGAATTTGCAATGAAAATGCCTCATAATGTGCATTCGCATGGAACATTACTTAGAAAGGACCATCTCAATATTCACACAGGTCATTAATGTCAGAGATGAAAAATTTCCTCACACTTCCATTAGTAAAATAATTAGGAACATATAATCATACATATACATACCAATGACCTGAAAGATGTGTCTTAGATATTTAGAAAAGATGTCCAGATATAGAACTGTCTCCTTTGAATTCTCTCCTGTAACTGCAGAAAGCTTTTGTATTCTACAAGTCCTGTATGAATGTTAGATGAAGAGTCTAAATCAGGCAAGAGAATGGACTGATCCAGTGGGGTTATAATAAGGAGTAAGTAACAAGATAAAATAGAACCACGGGAAAATTAGGCTGAATATCACAACAGAAGTTCATAACAGGGAGAACTATTAGACTGTGAAATAGTCTTTCAAAGGAACTAGAAGAAGTCATTACTTGAGCCATTTAAAACCAGACTGGACTGAAATACTCCAAAATACAGTATGCTGTGGGGACCAAGCCTACATTAGAAGTGGAAGGAGGGGAATGACCTAATAGTTTCTACTGTTTCTGTGATTACTATGATTGTACTCATTTTATGTGTTCAGTCTTGGTAGATAATCTTCTATAATTTTATGCTACTTCTTGGGAACAGTTTCAACAAATTCATCCAATACAGAATTGGATGCATTTAGCAGAATCTCAGAAGAGATGAAAATGTACAATAAACTCTGCGTAAAATAGCAAAGCCAGATAACTACAAGTACTTTACTATTCCTTTTTTTGGGAGTAATCCTTGGAGGAGACAATTCTCACCCTGGAACTCTGGCCATATTTCACCATGCATAAACACATCCTGTCCTTCTGGTTTTCAATGGAAATTAGGTACTAATTTTCACTTCTTTTATTTAATGCTATCTTGGGATGATGTTGAGTGCAGAAGAACAAATTGAAACATTTCATCCCGAGCCAATGGGCTATATTTTGGCAGGAGGTAGCTAGGACCCTGGGAAAAAAAAAAATCATGTACCATTTTGTGACTGACATCAATAAGAGGACTAGACAAGAAAGACAAAATGTTTTGATTCGAAAAAAAAAAAAGTTTGACATGAAATAAGAAAGAGGAAAAGTTACCTAGGTAAATTGTAAAAATGTTATTATTGGGAGTCTTTCAAAATAGGACCATCCTCAATCTTGTGTGATTCTGGTTGATTACCTATCATGAAGTAGTGAAGTGAGACAGGTGAGGTGACCTTCTGACAATTATCTTAATGTTTTCACTCAAAAATACTAGTTTAAATGTAATTAAAAATAAAGATACTCACTTTATGCTATCTTTGCATTTATTCAAATTACCAAATTAAATTGCAGTAACAAAATCGGAGATGGGCTTATCAGTTTGATATGTTTAGTAATTGTGGGGTAAATCATCTGATTTATACTCATTTCTTTCCCTGTGTACACCACAACTTCTTAGAAAGACCCATCAAATACAAGTGAGTAGATCATGGAATATATTTTCATTATTTATAAAATTTTCTGTTTATGTAGCGTTCCATACATTTTCTCAACTTATTGATCATGTATTCCTAAAGTGTGAAAAATACCATTCAATTTAAATAGAAAGATGCCTCTTTCCCCTAAGTCCTCAAATTTAACCTATTCTTTGTGTTGGCATAATTTTTTATGAGTTAGGTTTCACATTTCATTGTCAATGATCTGGCTCACAGAACAGGAGGCTTTAAACCTAGGTATTTTGTGGGAGCCGGTGGGCACTCAACAGTACTAGGAGATATTCTTATCATGTATCCGTCTTTTTAGCCCAATGAATAAAGGCATTCTTGAATTTTCATTGTTTTATTTGTGAAAACATAAGTTTCAAGACTCCTTTTCTTCAGTTTCCATCCTTAGCACCTGTGTTACTCTGACTATAAATCAAGATAGCCTTGATAGGGCATGCCTATCATGCAAAATATCCGTGTACTCCTGCTGGGTGATCAGAACCTGAAAGGATGGACAGCTAAAACCTACAGGTATGAAAGGTATTTATAAATCCAAGACAATGTCACTGGGATAGGGAAAAATACCACTTTATTAAGATTCAGTGTGCAATAGCTTCCAGAATCTACTCAAATTCTGTTGAGCTGTTTTGAGCTCAAAAATGCATAACACTACAGAATCAACTAATAGAATGTCCTAAACCATCTTTGGGTAGGAACTGTATATAGTCCACGGGAGTTTAGTGTAGTAGGAGTTGAGGTGTTTTATGCCTATATTAAATATATTTACAAAAACAATTAGAGTTCCAGTAGCAGCCTTAAAATATGTGATCAGATAAACCGAGGCTGACTTAGATTTAGGTAAATGAATAATGTTTCTTTCCAGATCGATGCTTAATTTTTTCCCTAGAGAAACACAATATAGCTCTACTAAACAGTGCTAAGAGTAGGAAGCACAAATAAAATTAAGCAGAGAAAAATCAAAGGAATGCACTATGGCCGGGATCCTTAACTCACCACCCTCAACTCTCTTTTACCCCAACTCTGCATAGACCCATTAGGTCATTATCACTATTGTTTACCTTAAACACATCTTATTCGCGTAACAGTTGAAATATTTTATCAGCAAATTAGCCGACCACTTGACCACCGATCATTTAAAGTGTACAGTTTTATTATTTTCTAATCGGAATTTACAATGCTTCGAAACACTTAAAAGGCAGAGGCATGTCCCCTTAAGATACCTGTCTAAAAGTATTGTATCTTAGGGAGTCCTCCGCGTTTGTTTCAGCGCAGGGAAGGAACTAGAAGGAATCGTAAATGAAATCCTTAAGAAACAAGCTTATTGGATGTATCACCTAGTCTATTTCTGGATCGCGAATCTCCCGCCCTCTCTGAGTTACCTCCCTTGTCAGATAGGAAAATGGAACAAGATCGATGAAGAGATAAGCTCCGGGTCTGGCTTTTCGATGTTTCGCTCCAGCCCCACAGAGCACAGGGCATGGAGTTAGGGCTGCTTTCCAAGCCTGCTGGTGGGAGAGCGAGCACCCCCCCCCCCCCCCGCCCCCCGGCCGCTCCCGGCTGCAGAGCGCGTCCTGGCTGCGACGCCGGCCGGTCCCGCTGCCCGCTGCCCGCCTCCTCGCGCAACCTCCACACCCACGGAGCCGCCCGGGCGGCAGCGGGTCACCGCAAGGTTTCCTGCGCACAAAGCCTAAGGGGCCCCCGAATGGCAGCGAATCCCGGGCCCGGAGCAAGGCTAGAGGTGGTTGGCTGGCGACACTGGTCTCTCGGGGTCTGGGAGCGCTAGTCAGCCCCTCCGCCTCTGCACCCCGCACCCGCACCCCGAAGGCAGGACTGCGCCCTGAAATCTGCCTCCCTCCCGGAGACACAGACGTGCGCGCACACACACCAACTCTCACTCACGCACACCCACCTCGCCCCTGTCCCCCTCCCGCCCCACCCCCGGCAGCGCTGTAGGGACCGGTCTGGGCTCTGCCTCAACTTTCCCAGGCGCAGCCTGCCCCACGCGGCACCCGAGCCGGGCGCCCTCCAGAGGGACGCGTCCTCGTCGGGGCCCCTTACCTCGCACCGACAACTCCTGGCAGGGACTGGAGCTGGCCGCGGTGGCAGCGGCGGCGGCTGAGCCTGCACCCGGGCTCCGGCTCATGCTTGGTGCTCCTCATGCGACACAAAAGAGGTAGCTTGCCGGCTTTGTCCTTTCAGATCCGAGGAAGAACTTATTTTGCCCCCGAAATGGCCAAGTTGTGCGCGCCGCTTCCCGTCACCGTGCCCCCTGCCCCCGCCCCCTCCCGGCCGCGCGCTGGACCACTGCCCGGCGGCAGAGCATCCAGGCCTCCGGGTCGGGGGAGTGGGCAAAGGGAGGCCCGGCGGGGGCTGGGAGAGCGGGAGACCCGGCGGGCTTCGGCGGAGGGTAGGAGAGCGTTTCCCAGCCGAGCCCCCCTCGGCTTGACCGGCAAACCCACTTCCCAGGCGCGGAAAGCAACTTTCCTTCACCTTGGCCAGGCTCAAACCGCAGCATCTAATGGGGACCCTCGGCGGAGGCACGGACCTCCTGGCATTCTCTCCCTCGCACTCTCTTTCTCCTTTCCTGCCTCTCCCGTTCGCCTTTTCCCTCTCCTCCCCCTCCCCCTCCCGTAACAGGGGTGTATCTGCAGAGTCTTCAGTGAGCCCGGGCACCTAGACCAGAGGTTACTATACGCGCGCCGGGGCGGTTTTGCGAGCCGCCTCGCCTCGCTCTGCTGGAAATCCTTAGGCAGGACGGCGAAGGTGGGAGAATTTCCGAGGGGTGGGGCGGAGGGGCGCGGGGCGGCAGGAGGATCCGCGGCTCCAACTTTGAAGCTCTGCTCGAGCTCTCGCCTGCCTGCGGGAGAGCAGGGACTAATGGCCCTGAAAGAACTCTCCAGCGATCCCCGTGCCACGGGCTGGCCGCACGCCGGAGGAGAAAGGGAGAGCGGGAGCTGAGAGGCGGCGAGCGCGGCGGAGAGCCGGGTGTGCCGCTCTGCCCCCCGCACCGCCTGAGCGCACGCTGCGAGCCCCTGGAGAGGGCCGGGGCCGAACTGTCTCTGGGTCAGGCGGGAGGGAGACGCTCCTGTTTCCTAGCAACCCCCATCAATCTTCTTGGGAGAGCTCCCTCTGAAGGAATGCGATTGGACAGCCCCGGGAGGGAAGCCACGCCCCCTCAAGAATGCTGGGCTGCTGCTTTTTCGCATTCTCCTAAATTTCTTAGGTGGAATTAAGATCGGAGGGGAGTGCTCCAGCGCCTTCCTTCTCGTCCTCCTGTGCTTCCACACAGCCTCCTGGCGGCGACCCCTACCCCTCCGCTCCCACATTAGCCCTCCTCTACCCTCCTGGGGGTTGGCACACACAGGCACTGCTCTCCACAGAACCTCTTCTTTCTTCTTGAAATTAAATAAATAAATAAAAACCTTAAACCGGTGACGTAGGCACAAAAGAGAAAAAGCCACACGGAAATAGCTATAATAAGCTCCGAGCTACAGATACGATCCTAAAGGTAAAATTCCAGGGATCTCGCTATGTTTAGAAACACATTGTGCTTAATTTCAGAATCGAAAATTCGCTGCCATTAATTTTCCCAACCCTGATACACTAACTTTGTATCCTTAAACAAGGACTGAGTTATATAGAGCCGGAGACAATTAAACTCAGTGCTTCAATGCTACATTTATTCGTTAATATTTAATGTTAAGTTGTTTAACAACTGCCTGCTTTTGTAACCTAGAAATAATTTTACTACTGATTCTTTCGGAGAGCTGACAATATTTAGAAGACACGTGTACTTACATACTCCATTGTGAACACCACTAAAACTAGAAACTGGAGTATATTAAAATGACAATGTTATTAAATAGTGAAACTCTAAAAATGCTAGAAGTTCGTCTTCCAAAACCATTCTTTCTGGAATGCAACAGCAGTGCCAAAATAACAGCAAAATCATCCTTCTCTTTGTGTTTCATTGTTATTATCTAACATGTACCAAAAACGCGTTACACTTTTCTAAGAGAGAATTTTCACAATGTCTGTCCAATAGACCAGCGCACATTAAGGAGCAGTGACAGGACAAAGGAGAGCATAAGGATCTATTCACTGCAATGCTTCAGATATGCATGAAGCCATGTTGGCAGCTTTCAGTTCCTTCCAGAATGTTCCACAAGATACCTTTTCTTTTTTTTCTTTCGAAGACTATCAGAATCAGCTGAGATAGGGAGAAGTCGAAGAGATCTGATGTTTTCATTCATTAAAAATAAAAGTAGCTGTGTTTGCACAAAAGAAAGCACTGCATATGGCCTTAGCTGCATGTAGGCTACTTAACATATTGGAGTTGGTGATGTGCAGAGTCTGAAATACTGAAGCAAATTATTCATCTGTACTCGGATCTGGCCTTATGGGACACTTTCCTCTTTATCCCCTGACACATACACACAGAAATGATGAATGTAAAGACATTTCAGGCTGGTGAAAGCATATTACCTGAATTTGAATCCTTAATTGCCATCCCTTTCTAGCTGTGTGACCTATGGCGAGGTTCTTAACTTCACTTTAACTTCATTTGATCATCTATAAAATGGGAATAATAATTGCTTGTCTCAGAGTTATTTTGAGGGTTAATAAGTACCGTGTAGGCAGTATGCAAGTATCAGCTGTAACTATTAGTCTCTAGTTTATAGCTAACCAGTGGTATTTTCATTGTTGTGCCACATATAATGTTTAATTTAAATTTATCATTGAGAACATGGCTTTAACTCTTAATGTCAGTGTGTGTACGCATGAGCACGTGCACGCATGCGTGCACACGTGCATGTTTTCAAGGTCCTTTTAAAAGCCTCAAGGGATAGAACTAAATAACAACCTCTGGCTAAAAAGCATGCAAATTAGGAAATGACCTTTCCCTTTCTCCTCACCCTCCCTCAATATTCTAACTGGGCTCAATTTCTAAATAATTCTACTCCCCACTTTTAAATTGCATGTTTATTGTTATCCAGGCTTTTCAAGGCAAGCACATGTTTAGACACGTAGATCACTCTTTCTCATTCATATTTTATATGACTTTGATTAATTTTTACCAATCCATCTATATTTATTTGAATGATATTTCTTCTTAGGACACTTTATAGTTAATGCCCTGTCTTCTGGTATAATGCCTTTATAATATGGCCTGTTCAGGGTACCATCTTTCATTCAGAAATAACATTGAGAGTTGATATGCTGTCATCATTAATTATGAATAAAATGCCTTCCATGTTTTCATTCTGATCCAGAGTTCACTCTCATTAGCATTCCCTTTGGAGCCAATCTCCATTGGCTCAATCTAGAAATCAATTTCATTGCTGGTTTCTAACTACCAGTCCACAGAGTGCAGTTATTTTGAACATTTTATATAAAGTGATCAGGTGTCCAGTTTGTTTGGGACATTTCTGGTTTACAACTATTGTCCGGTTGTATTCTCGGAGCTCACTTTATTTTTCAGAAGTGTCAGGTTTTTTTTGGCATTAAATTATATGGCTACCTACACCCTCTAATTATCTGGCTGAAAACTCTTGTTTCAGCCTTCAGTTACTCCATCTGCCATGTGATTGTTAAGTTCCTCCATATAACTCTTTTTCTCAAATAGGACCAGTCAATTCTGGAAGCCTAATACCTATGTCTCCATAAGTATATAATATACATGTAAAATATTAAAATTTATATTTTATTTTCTTATACCTAAGCCTCACTTATTTTTCAGCTTCTTTTAAAATATGTTTCCCCCTTGGATCATCTACAAATTCAGATTCTAATTACTATTACACAATATAAAAATGAAAATATTTTAGTCTTGATTTTAATGGAAGGTACAAGACAGTAGGTGCCAAGTATTCCATATTCCCAAGCAAGAGTTGTTAGACCACCTGTGCTGGATGAGTGGAGTATCTTTTTTTTTTTTTTTTTTTTTAAGATTTACTTATTTATTTGAGAGAAAGCGAGAGTGTATGAGGGGTGAGGGGTCAGAAGGAGAGAGGATCTTAAACAGACTTCCTCCTGAGTTCAGAGCCCGATGTGGGGTTCGATCTTAGGACCCTGAGATCATGACCTGAGCTGATATCGAGAGTGAGGTGCTTAACCAACTAAGCCACTCTGGCGCTCCACGAGTGGAGTATATTTAAACCATATGTATTATGAAAGAGTTGAAGTCCAAGAAGCTGAGAGAGGAAGGAAATTGGAATTTAGAGAGTTTTTGATGTGCTGTAAATATGCATGTAGAGGATTGGGGAAAGTGCTTTCCCTCATGTCAACTTTTACTCAGGGTGCTGCTGCTATAAGGAAGCCATTGCTGTATTCCCTGGAATTAGGGTTATGTAGTAGAAGAAAAAAATAACTTGTAAGAGGCTCTGTGTAGATCTGTGTCCCAGAGGGCCCAAAGAGAAGAAGGCTGAACTTAATGGGCAATTGCTCCCACCTACACAAGTATAAAGGGTTGGTTTTCTATGCGTTGTGTGTGGGGAGAGTGAGCACAGATTGGGAGATGTGTTTTCTTAGATCCTAACCAGAAGTGCTTGGAGGAGAAATATTGAATCCCCAGTACACAGTCTGTGGGGGACACACGGCTGTGGCAATGCAACTGTGCAGGTTGTGCTCTACACAGAGGCACCTAGTATTCATCCAGTGTTCCTTTGCAAGGCTGCATCAACCAGGTGGGAGGTTGCCTTTTTGTAATTAGTCAATCTGGGTGGGGAGCGGGACTGGCTAGGAGAAGATGGAAGGTGAAGTGCAGACAACAGGGACCTCTAGTAGGTTTTAAGTGCTCAGTCATGAAAACCTCACCAGAATCAACTCAGATTCTGCAAAGAGAGATTCCCCAGAGTCTGAGGGTCTTCAAATAACTGATTAAATTGGGCTTAGAAAAGTCAACTTTGAACACCTGCTAAGTGTGGAAAAAGCAATGCCAGATAAGTACTGGTCAAATAGGGCTTTTCTTGTCCTCTCCTACCCTCCATCTCAGAAGTCTTCAACTCAGAGGGATCAAAAGCTCCAACTCCTGCTTGCAGTAGAGGGAGGATGAGATGAGAAGCTGGCTGAACAGAGAAGAGACATTCCAGGTTCCATTGCTGGCCTCTCCCTACTGCCTTCCCCACATGGGGGAGGGAAAAACTTTTAACTCTGACAGACTTTGGGATTTTGATTATTACTCTGCGTTGCACCCCCCCCCCATTCCACATGCATTTGTTTTGTTTTATACTAATATGAAGAGAGAAATATTTGAATGGGAACAATTTGAAAGGCAAGGTATCAGTCTTGAATTACATCCAAGGGGATAAGAGAAGAAAAGCCCCACAGGCAAGATATACCTGAGCAATGGTGAGAAAAAAAATAAAATTGTTTTTGTGGGGCTTGTTGCTTGTTGAGCCTCACTTATTAGGTATATAAATGTTCTCATCAGTACCTTAGATTCTTTTGCATTTTCCCCCTGATTCTCACAAAGAAAAGAAAATAGCCCTTGAATATTTACCATGTGTTTGGTTTTTGTTCTGTATATTGTACAATTAACAGCTGATTAAGGTTGGTTCTAAGCCTTAATGTTCAAATATTAAAATATCTCTCATCTACAAATATCTTTTTGAAAAGATTTTAAAATTTTTCAATCATTAAATATATCTTTTTTTAAAAGATTTTATTTATTTATTCATGGGACACACACACACACACACACACACACACACACACACACACACAGGCAGAGGGAGAAGCAGGCTCCACGCAGGGAGCCCGACGTGAGACTCGATTCCGAGGTCTCCAGGATCAGGCCCTGGGCTGAAGGCGGCGCTAAACTGCTGAGCCATCCGGGCTGCCCTCATTAAATATATCTTAATTAAAAGAAATATTGATAAAATTAGTAGATGCTTTGAAAATACTCATCACAAGAAATTGAACTCTTTTTCTTCCCCATTAGACTGGAAGTATCATGAGGGTAGGCACTATGGTTATGTTTATCATTATTATATCCTGATTCTTGTGGAAATGATGAATGTGTACAGAGTGGGGACTAGGAGGAGAAAACTTGGTCAATAAACTTTTTTTGAGTGAATGAATGAACCTTTAAAGATTAGAAGATCATATTGACTTATGTTTTTATACTTGTGTAAATTGAGCTGTGCATATAGCATGCATTCCCAAATGTTTGTGTAGGAGAAGTTTTAAATAGTTAATCTAGTTCATTAATTACTAATCTGGCTTGCCCACTTTTTGAGGGGAGAGGGTGTTTTTGCTAACCTTATCCATCTCAAGTGTCTAGAGCTGCCTGACATGTTGCTGAGCTCCATAGGCATCCGATGAACAGAAGAATAAATGGTTAGAAGATCTTCCTCAGGGTTTTGTCTCAATTTTTAATTTTTATAACAAGAAAACTATTTTAGTTCTAGGTCTTTTAAAAAAGATTTTATTTATTTATTTGAAAGAGAGTGCAGAGAGGGAGGAGCACAGGGAGAGGTGAGTACCGAGTGATGAGCCAGAGGTGGGGCCCTATCACAACCTGAGTGGAAATCAAGAGTCAATGGCTATTCCAAGTACTTAGGATACTGAGCAGATAAGATTGGGCCCTGAAATTTCTCTTCTGATAATGGTGAGTAGAAATGTCAACAAATCACTAAACATACAACGTGATGGAATGTATAAGAGAGGCCTTTCAGGAAAAATGAACTAGTAGAAGAGGTCACTCTATGTTGTTACTCATGATAAAAACCCTGGGTTCAAATGACCTTTGAATATAATGACTGAAGTAAGAGACTGCTCGCAAGGGCTCTGCTTCAAGACTAAACTTTGCAACACACATGTATGAGAAGGAGCACATTAGGCTGCAATGGGTTGCAATTTGGTTGCAAATGACACATAGTCCAGCTAACTGTACTTAAGTAAACAGTGGTTTTCCAGTTTATTTTCACATATCAAGACTAAGCACCTCTGTCTTTTCCTTCATGCTGCAATATTGCTGCTCCTGTTCTAGCTATCACATCACTCACTCAGAAGGCAGGAAAAAGCAGCAGTGTAAGCTATGTTTGCCCTGTGTATCAGGAATGCACAATCTTTCTCACAACCACACACCATAATATCTAACTGGTCAGACCTGTTCATATGACTGTCTATAGCTATAAATTACATTGGCAAAGTGTGTTACTAGTTTTTCAGCCTCTTTAGTGTGAGCATTAAGAAAGAGGGTGAATGGGATTGGCAGTTGGGTTAGCCAGTCAACAGCAACTGACTTGGAGTAATCTCAGTGTTTTCCTCTTAAACCTTTTCTATACTAGAGATAGCATTCCAGCCCCTCATCAAATTTTTGACTCGAAAGGGTGGTGACAGGAATAGACCTTCCATGGAAGGGAAAATGTCTGTCGTTGCCTATCGAGGCAGTCATTCTTTGGTTTTATATAGGCTGTGGCCGAGTGACACTTTTGGGCCAAGATCAACACTAGTACCTGTTCTTAATCATATCAGTGTCTGGATCATTCTTTATCTGAAAGCAATACATAATATTTAAGATTCTTAGGGCCTAAAAATATGTGTCTTTTTGAAGAAATCCTAAATCACTATGCAAACTACTTGTATTGATAGGTATTCCACCCACAATTTTGCCTTTGAAGCTGTTTGGGAGAATGTTCAATAAATATTAAGTGCATTTTAAGTATGTAAAAGGAATTTGTACGTAAATGTTGACTCCTGAAGCATAAATCTTGCACAAGGAGATATCTTTGGTGGTTCTGTTCTGGGGATTCATTTACTGATAAATATTTATTGAGGGCCTACTCTGTGCCAGGCAATGTGCTATACACTGGGTGTGCAAGATAGATTAGTTCAATATAGTTCTTGGTGTAGGGGAGCATATAGCCAGAGAAATGCTTTTAATTAATATGGAGCTTTATTTTTCGTAATGTTCCAACCATATCCCTTATGACTGTGGGTGATGTCTCCATATTGTATTTCAGGTTATTTTACTCTAATTCACAATAAATTTATTAAAATAAATTTATTTTATCTTGCTACTTTGGAAATGTTCTTTTCATTAAAAATAAGAGCAAGCAAACAAAAAACTTTCGTCCCCAAGAACATTTCCTCCTTTAATCTTTCAGATGTTCGAACAATATTTAAGAAATTCTCCAGGTTCATGAATGAATCCACTTCTATATGTAAAAGGCATTATAGCTATAAAGAATCCTTTTCCATAAGGAAAACCAAGAATTAGTTTCTTCCTTCCTTCCTTCTTCCTTCCTTCCTTCCTTCCTTCCTTCCTTCCTTCCTTCCTTCCTTCCTTCCTTCCTCCCTCCCTCCCTCCCTCCCTCCCTCCCTCCCTCCCTCTTTCTTTCTTTCTTTCTTTCTTTCTTTCTTTCTTTCTTTCTTTCTTTCTTTCTTTCTTTCTTTCTTTCTTCTTTCTTTTCTTTCTTTCTTTCTTTCTTTCTTCTTTCTTTCTTTCCTTCTTTCCTTCTTTCCTTCTTTCCTTTTCTTTCTTTTTGCCTGATCTGGTGTGAGGACAACTTAGGGAAGGAAGAAAGATTCTTGGTGGAGATACCTCACAAATGTAAATGTGAGATGTTAAGACATTTTTAGGCCAGAATTTAGTAAAATAAATTCAAGATTTCAGGGAAGTGTTTATATTTTTTTTAGGCAAAACATGGCTTGAATTATCTTAGCAATTGAGTCAAAACCTGAACTAGGCAGTTGTTTCTCTTTTCTGGTTTAATGTGATAGTGGAGATTCAGTCATCGAGGGCATGATAATTCAATTAGATGTAGTGTCAAATTAGTAGTAGCATATGCAAATTAAAAAATTCCGTGCTGCTTAAATTAGAATATCAGCCTGTAAAAAAGGGTTGGATTAAAGTTCTCAGGGAAATGTTTATTAAAATTATGCATTAGTCACAAATCTTTACTTTGATGATTCATTATTTTTCCTAAAGCATAGTTATTTTGATTCTAAAAGTTGCAGAATAAACGTGCTCTTACTAGTTGGAATGGTTAGAACGTAATAAGAGGTGGTTATTCTTTACTTCAGGTTTGCAGAGAAGAAAGTGCAAATCCTTTTTTTCTGTGCAAATGAATTGTTTGGTTTCTTAGTTCACTCCTCTAATAATAAAGTGGCTTTTGTGTATCTTGACTCCGAGGGCATGGTTGCCTAAACTGATGTTGGAGGAACACATGTAGATCAGAGAATTGCTGAATTAGAAAAACGAAAGGCTCACTGTGAATTCAGTTAGGCCAATGCTTCTCAAACTTTTTTTCTGCCTATGACCCGTGTCACATGATGTGCCAGCTGGTTGTCATTCTCTACAGAGTATCTAAAACTCTTCTGAAGTCTGTTGTCAGTGCTCAGTTCCTTTCTCTTCTACTGAAGGAGGATATTGGAATGCAGGTGAGTAAGAGTGACTTTACACTAGGAGTACCTTGTATCCCTGCTAGTTTACACAAAAAGTAAAACATTCAGGCAAAGTGAAACATTTAGGTGTCTTGTTATGTTATTATAGGATAAGAACTGCTGACCTCATCCATTACGTTCCCTCTTGCAGAAATAGCTGTGATAATTCGATAAAGTCCATGATGCCTTCTTCAGGTATCTCAATATTTGTATTATTAACATTTTTCCTTCAAATAACACTATCACGTTTTTTTTTCTTTTTAAGATTTTATTTATGAGAGAGAGAGAGAGGCAGAGACAGAGGGAGAAGCTGGCTCCATGCAGGGAGCCCGACATGGGACTCGATCCCTTGATCCCAGGATCAGGCCTGGGCTGAAGGCTGCACTAAACCGCTGAGCCACCCAGGCTGCCCCACTTTCATGTTTTCAAAATGCTTTCACTTCTAGTTTTTACCATAGCCACTGGAGTTAAAAAAAAAATCCTATTGTCCACATTTTCCAGATGAGGCTTCTAAGGCTAAGAAAAGTCGTGACTTACTCTAGGTCATACAGCAAATGAATAATTAAGCCAGAACTTCAATCAAGGGAACTGATTTTTAATCTAGTGTATATTCCAATATCCTACCTGCCTCTCATTACTTCCTATTCATTGGATGATGCTTTTCTGCTGCATCCCTCCCCACCCCAAACCATGGGCTATACTCATGGGCACCTTGCTATGCTCATGGGTACTCAATATTGAGGTTGATTTTATGGCCTTACCATCATTCCCCCTCAAAATTCTGAGATGCTGAGTTAATTTTTTTCCACATGGCTTTACTCTTCAATGGCTTTGTAATGTATAGAAAATTATTAAATGAACTCATCCCTACAAGGGCTTAACCAGGTAATGATTACTTCTCCCAAGTAAGTTCCAGTTTTAAGGAGTGATACTATTACTGAGAATTTCAGATACCTTGTAAATCAATGGCATTATAAACCCATTGTGAATATAATGATCGGGAGTATGGTTAGAATAGGTTCTACCCGATCTAAAATTAAATGATCAAGCCAAAATCTTATGAAATTTTTTTGGTTAATATCCACCTGGGTGGCTCAGTTGGTTAAGCGTCTGACTCTTGATTTCAGCTCAGGCTTTGATCTCAGGGTTGTTAGTTCAAGTCCTGGGTTGGACTTCACACTGGGTGGTGAAGCCTTTAAAAAAAAAATTCGTGATCTCCTTCTGCCCCCATAGCTCCATCAACTTCACAGTAAACTCTGAAGAAAAGTATCATGTCTATTTGTTCAGTGTTCTTTGCCTGGAACTCAGTGCAGTGCCTGGAATGTATTTGTTGAATGAATGAACTTCAACAGTATTGCCAACTACCTGCTTGATTATAACCATATGATATAAGACATAAATATCAATAAAAGTTGATATTGTGATAATATAATTATAAAATATGTACTTCTTAGAGATGAGGTTAATTGTACTGGTTAGGATTGACTAAATTATGTAGTGGTAATAATAATCCCCAAATCTCATGGGTTTAAAACAACACTGAAGCTACACGATTGATTTCGGGTTGACTGAAAGCTCTGTTTTATGTTGAATTTACTCAACATAAATTCAGCATGGGACCCATGCTGATGGAGCAACTACTATGTGGAACATTACCAGTTTGGGGATAGGAAAAAAAAAATCTAGGGTTTCACATCAATACTTAAATGCTCTGTCTGGAGAGAGATGTGCATAAATCCTACTTAACAAACTCACTGGGCAGAACTAATCCCAGCAACCACAAGGGGGCTGGGGAGACGATTCTACCCTGTGGCCAAAAGGCAGAGGACTTTACATAAATATTGAACCACACAAATAACTTCTACAGTGGTAAAGCGATATTCATCTTGTTTGGGAACTATATGTGTTCTGTGTACTCTTACACAGTAAAAAATAAGAATTTCTATTTTTGACCATTTTCTGTGGATCAGACTCTATGCTAGTGGTATATATTCATTGCCTCATAATTCATACAACCCTGAAAGGAAGGAATTATTATTCCTTTGTATACATGAAGGAAGTAAAGGGAGGTTAAGTAGTTTTCCAATTAGTAAGTGGTGGGGTCACTTGGGGTCAATATGAGAGCTCAGGTCTATTTGACTCCAGAAATGATGCCCTTAACAACCAGGAGACACTGTCTTTGTAGAATGCCTCTGAGGCGTTTGGAGACAGTCATTCATTATTAATTTGCTTATGGTGGTCATTTTCACCAGGCTCCCTAGTGTTCCCTTATCCATGATGCTGCACAAGCATGCTTTTAGTCAATATAGAGTAGAAAATGAGCAATCTGTTCTTGTCTTAAGAACTAAACAACTTGTCTAAAGACTAAAACTTTAGTAACTCTGATTTAAAAAGAAAGTGCCCATGAGACCATTCAGAAATAGTTGAGACTGATTAAACTTACTAGACCAAACATGAAATTGTATTGTTTTGATAAGATCAAGTTCCTTATCCTGTTTTCATTGATTACATATAATGTTGGTTCAATGTTTGCAAATCACAAATGGTAGTTCCAAAATAGTTACTATGCTTTCATTATTTTCTTAAAATTGAAATTTCCACATAGTAGTATACCTCCCAATTCTTAAAAAGTAAACATTCATTTTATACTTAGATTTTTTTCCCCTCTAGATCTTTCCTTTGATGGAGAGGAAGTTTTCTCCATATTAGGATTTTAGAGAGAACTTCTGGGATCATCTTTTTTACTATCGCAAAATCTTTAAAATAGAACCTTTGGGTGCCTGGGTGGCTCAGTAGGTTAAGGGTCTGACTTGATTTTGGCCCAGGTCATGATCTCAGGGTCTTGGGATGCAGCCCCATTTTGGGCTCCCTGATCAACAGGGAGTCTACTCGTCTCCCTCTCCTTCTTCCCCTCCCCCTGCTCACCCTCTCTGTCTTTTTAAAATAATAAATATTTTAAAAAAACAAAATAGAACCTTCATTTTTGGTTGCCTGAGGGAAGCTTCTTTCTCCTTGGTTCATATTTCCAGGCACTCAAGAATTAAAATAGCACTGCCTGGCCTCTATGCCCTCTCTCACTGCTCCCCAGAGGGGGAGTCAGCCATCATACTAACATCCTGGGGGAAAAATGAAAAGAGCAGGTGCAGAGTAACTTCTCCTTACTTTGTTTGGGACCTGCCTGCTTGTAGAAATCCTGGTCCTTATTTCTTCAATTTTAAGACATATTTTTTGAGACTTTAACATCTCTGAATAAATATGTATCTTACGATAAATGACAGGTCCTAGTTTAGATGACAGGGTTCATTTCTTAGTGGTCCATAGAATAATGGCATACCTTATAAACCCAGGGATTTTTTTTTTATTAGATGAACTATTCTGTTTTTCTCCCTAATGTGGGGTAGACAGCCTAATTGTGGGGTGCAGGAATGCATTGTGACTACATGGGTAAGCAGTTACCCCAACAGCTTCCTCAGTAATAAAGGGAGAGTGTCCATCCTCCTGATTTTCTGATCAGCTTTCTGTTGGTTCTGAATTTTAATGGGTGGTGGTGGTAGATAATTATATATGAAATGTGCGAACACCTGAGTCTTGTACAGTTGACCAGGTACTTTGACAAGAGATAAAGAGAAGAAGTTGAGAAGAAACAATTCGAGAGTTAGAGGCATCTTTCAAAAGCAAGACCCTAAATGATCCAAGAGGGCGGCTTTGGGCTTTGGCTTACCAGGCATGAGTAGAGGTGGGAGTCATGGTTTTTTGACTTCAGTAGGTGGTAACTCTCTATAGCATGCCATATGGCTGCTTTTTTACAATTTTATTATTGGCTTTTAGCTCATTCACCCTGGGCGGGTGGCCTTAGGCCTCAGGCTTTAGTAAATTGGCCAGGTGGGATTTTGACTTTGATGAGTCACTGAAGCATATAATAACTTTGTCCCGAGAAAGTGACAGTTTTTATTCAGGCAAGACTGCCAGCGCCTATGTCTTAGACAAACCCTAGCTACACAGGTGACCTCTGCAATCCTGGATATAGACGCCTTTAGGTAAGAATGTGATGGCAAAGCCTTGAAGTTTGTAGGCACAGTGTGGCCTGGTAATTCAGTTGAAGCTGAGTTGAGGTTGACCTCAGAAGGAGTAACAATATTTATTGCTTTTAAAGTGCAAGGCAACTGAGTTTTGCGTGTTCTACACAACACCAGTGAGATTCTTGCTTCCTACTGCTTGTGCCAGGGGGATGTAGGCAATGCTAGCTAGCTCCACTGACTCCCGTTCTGTTCATTTTTATGTCATGTCACCTGCCTTCAAGGCCAAGAAAGAAACATTTGCAGAGAATAAGTTATGTGGTTTCAATTGGCTTGAGATTTGTAAACTGAAAAACTTTCACTGTAGATCCTAATTTCACAGACCCAGATTGTGGTTTTTCCCAAAGAAGTATGGTAGGTTTTCATGAATGAATAACTAAAAATGGATGGGAGCCCTTTTTATGCACAGAATATGTTATCCTTTTGGGATAAGATAAGATATAGCTCAAAGTTAAGTTGTTGTAAACCCACAGTCTAAGAAGGCAATTAAAAGGAGTTGTATCTTTTAACTCTGGAAATCTAGGGTTTTCCCCAGGCTATTAGAAAGCAACTGAAATCATTTAAAATGAAGGAAGACTGGCTAAGTAAGCTGGAAAAAAGGGAATTGCTTGTTAGAAAAGTTGATATTTTAACTGTCAGACTAGGTGAATATGAAGAGGAAAATGAGATCTCAAAGGCCAAGAGAGTCAGATATAAAACAAAAAGTGTTGAACCTAAGCCTAATTGCTCTAAAGAAGATTCCTTCTTAAAGATGAAGAGGGAGAATCACTTGTAAGAATAACTGAGTAAAAATATCTGGAAGATTAGGATGACTATAGCATTTGGTTACAAGGAAATCTAGTACATTTAAGAAGAGAAATTAGGGAGATTAGTGCAAAAATATGCCAACTTTTAGTAGGTAAGTAACTGCAACGGAACAGTCAGGTACTCCCCATTTTCCTAGCAGAACATGCTTGAGATATTTATGGTATTTGTATTCTACAGAGGGCACAATAAAAATGGTACAGACAGAACAACAGTAGATGGGGCTTTGTCTATATGTCAGTCTAAATAGAGAGGTTCTAGGGTTAGGGCAACAAAAGAAGAGGAAATGGATAAAATACTTGGGGGAGACCCAGACACACTGATTTTATCTCCCACATAATGGGAGGCTCCAGAAAATAAAATCTAGAGATGTATATTAGAAAAACAGGTTTCCTGACTAAAAAACAAAACAAAACACACGCACAACAAAAGCAAATAGGAGAAGCCACTTAAACTCAGGAAACATTACTAGTCCACCAAATAGAGAAAGAAACCAATTTAAGTAATTGAATTGTTATCAGTTCTCCTTAAAACAGTCAAAGCCATCAAGAACAAGGAGAGTCTGAAACTGTCCCAGGCAAGGAGAGCCTAAGGACATATGAAACTAAATGTAATGTGGTATCCTGAATGGCAGCATGAAACAGAAGAATGACATTAGGTAAAAACTAAAGACATTTGAATAAAGCATGGACCTTAGGTAATATATTAATATTGGTTACTTATTTTTTTGTTACACTTTTTAAATTTTTATTTAATTAAGATAGAGAGAGAGAGAGAGAGAGAGAGAGAGAAGCAGAGACACAGGCAGAGGGAGAAGCAGGCTCCATGCACCGGGAGCCCGACGTGGGATTCGATCCGGGGTCTCCAGGATTGCGCCCTGGGCCAAAGGTAGGCGCCAAACCTCTGCGCCACCCAGGGATCCCCGGTTACTTATTTTTGAAAAATGTACCATGCTATATACAAAGTTAATAATAGGGGAGACTGGATATGAGTACATGGAAACTCTGTACTACCTTTGCAACTTTTCTTTACATCTAAAACTCTTCTGGAATAAAAGTTTATTGAAAAAAAAGTGAATTGTTAGAATGTCAGATGAGCCTTTGGGCAATTGCAAAGGGAAATACTGGGAACGACAGTTTTTTTTTTTTTTTTTTTTAAACTGAGGTATGATTGACACATAACATTAATTTCAGGTGTACAATGTAATGATTTGATATTTGTATACAGTGAAAAGTGATTACCATAATAGGTCTAGTTGCCATCCATCACAAAAAAATCCATAATGATTTTATGGATCCTTAAAATCCTTAATGATTTTTTCTTATTATGAGGACTTTTAAGATCTACTGTCTTAGCAACTTTCCAAATTGCAATACAGTATTATTAACATATAGTTACCACGCTGTACATTATATCCCCATGATTTATTTATTTCATAACTGGAAGTTTGTACCTTTTGACCCCCTTCACCTATTTAGCCCAGCCCACCAACCCCGACACCCCCCATCTGATAACCACCAGTCTGCTGTCCTGTATCTCGGAGCTTGGCTGTTTGTTTTGTTTTGTTTGCTTTGTTTTTTTAGGTTTCTCATATAAGTGAGATCATACAATATTTTTCTTTGTCTGATTTATTTCACTTAGTATAATGACCTCAAGGTCCACTAATGTTGTCATAAATGGCAATATTCCATTCTATTTTATGGATGAATAGTATAGTATTCTATTATATTTATATGTATATACCTAGTTACATCTATATTCTATCTATCTATCTATCTATCTATCTCATATTCTTTATTCATTCACCCACCTATGGACACTTAGATTGTTTCCATATTTTGACTATTGTAAATAATGCTGCAGTGAACATGGGAGTACAGATTTTTTTTTGAGTTAGTGTTTTCCTTTTCTTTGAATAAATATCTGGCAGTAGGATTGCTGGATTATCTGGTGTTTCTGTTTTTAATTTTTTGAGGACTTGTTTTCCATAGTGGCTGCACCCACTTACATTCCAACTAACAGTGTATGAGGGTTCCCTTTTCTTCACATTCTCACCAACAGTTATTACTGCTTATCTTCTTGATACCAGCCACTCTAAGATGTGATATAAATGACAAAAGCTCTATTGGTTCTTCCTTGGCTATGAATAACAGGGTACGAATATTAAAAATAAACTTAATACAAAGTCTATGATGATAATTATTCATTTGAACCAACTTTGGGGAAGAAGAACACTGTCTTAAGAGGCAGACTTAAAACCTAAGTGTCCTATAAAAAGAGACAGTAGAAACAGCAAACAGTAGAAACAGGATACAAGGGTGAAAATATCCCTACAAGTCATAGTGCTGATACTGGGGTTCAAGAAACATAAAACTCAAAGGAGAAATAAAAATTAAATTTTGAATATACTGAATGGGAGAGAAAAACATCTAAAATGTCTGAGCCTGCCAGTATTGCAATTTTCCAAACACTGCAAAAATAAAAATACAGAAAAACAACTTGACGATGGGGATGGTATAATTAGATGATCCCCCCCACCATCCTTGGTGGAATTGAGTTTAATCTCAGAAGTTGTGGATTCTGAGCATCTCTCACAGACGGAGGGGCCTCTTGGCCAGGCTGACACCAAAGTTCTCTCTATCCAACTCCCTTCCCTCAGATACCTGCTGAGGCTCTGCTGTGATTTTGGCATTATTGAGTACTAAATTTGGAAGCATAATTTTGTTGGTGATAACTTTTAAGAGCTGGGTAATAAGTTTTATTTTCTTCTGAATTTCATGGATATGAGCAAATCCTGTGATAATCTTATATATGTCCTATTTTTAGACCTTTTAAAAGTACATCTCATAAGAGACTTAGTGATAAATGTATTAATTCTTGAGCTTCCAAAAGAATTATGAAGGCTGGAGCTGCTGAAACCTGCTTCTCCCCAGCATCAGGAATTCACTGATTGGTTGGAATAAGAAATTGATGATTAATTTTGGGCTATTAATTTCTTAATGATTTTAAATCTTAAGGGCAGTAAGATTTAATTTTTTTACTGTGATTTATAAGAACTTCTATTTGTTTACTCACTATATAAGACATTTTAATGAGGGTTATATATAGGTTGGGTCATATCTTTATTTCTTTTTTATAGTTGGAGAATATAATGTCATTTCATCATATTGTTTACCTTTTCATAGTAAGCACTAGTACTATGGCTGGATATATTTTGGGATGGGGAATAAAAAAGCACACTATTTTTTCTCATAAGATGGCATTGTTACTCTAGGTTAATTTAATTAAAACATTGTCAAGACTCCTTTAAAATCTAAAATCTATTATCTCCCATTATTGTGGAGGAAATACATACATTATGAAGGCAGGTGGATACTTCACTTGAATACTCAAAATCAACATTGGAATGCCATTTTTAAAAAAGATTTTATTTATTCATTTATGAGGGACATAGAGAGGCAGAGACATAGACAGAGGGAGAAGAGGCTCCCTGTGGGGAGGCTGATGTGGGACTCGATCCCAGGGCCCCGGGATCATGACCTGAGCCAAAGGCAGACACTTAACCACTCAGCCACCTAGGTGCCCCTAGGATAGCATTTTAAAATTTATAAAGCAGTTTTTTCCCCACACTGTTATTTGGTTAATTCATCTATCTGTCCATTTGCCCATCTATTCTTTGTCTGTCTTGACCACATACCTGAATTTCCCAAGCAAATGAAGATTTTCAAAGTTTGATTGGCACTAAGCAAGAAATAAATATTTTAATTATTAAATAAATGAATAGATTCTGTGATAAAATATGAATAATTACCTATATCTATACAAACATTTAAATGTAATTTATAGGATTAACACCATGTTGCATTTATATTATATAGTAAAGCTGTACAAAAACACTGTAAAGAATGAATACCTACTGCTCAATAAAATCAGATGACTTTTTAAAAGATCACACTGCTAGTATGTAGCAGACCATGGAACTCAGACTTTTTTTTTTTCTACATGAGGGCCCTTTCTGCTACACAGCAGCAGGACCTCCATTTATAACATGGTTATAATTTCTTCTTTTATGGTTCTAGTTTACTTTAAAAAAATGTTGATCTCTGAGAATTTAAATTTAAGGGAAAACACTTTTTGATCGGTAGCAATTTACCTTCCTTAAGGTGCCCAGTGATGACATAATTGATTTTGTTCCCATTGATTAAGAGCCACATTAAGTTTAGAACTGTCAGCTGAACCCAGAGATAACATTTTCATAATGACTTTTAATAAACATGGAAGAAGTGATTTCATTGCATTCATAAATTTAATTAATGATATTTCCCCAGGACCAAAATAAATGAGCTGCTTATTTACATGCCTAATTACTGTATTACAGGTATATTCTTCTACAATACATATTTGGGACAGGAGAGGAGGACTCCAGAGATAGGCCTAGTAAGCAATTCTAAAAATTGATACTACTAATAACATTAGAAATCTCAAAATGGGCATATTTTCATTTACCAAAGAAGAGAAGAACATTTTGATTCATCCAGATTTTTACTATGGTGAAAATATGAATATGATCACTTTGTACCTACAAATAACTGTTCCATTTAGATGTTTCTGAATATCTGATATGTCATCTCCCGGACATTTTTCTCCTTATGTCTTCCACATCTCAGTTAAATGGCAATTCTATTCTTCCAGCTTTTATTCTGAAATGTTTGATTTATTGCTTGACTCCTCTTTTCCTCCCCTATCAGCTCTACCTTAATAGTAAAACTGGAATTTATCCATTTCTCATCATCAGCATTGGTTTCCCAGCTTTTGCTTTTGCACATTTTCATATAATGTCAACCCAGTAGCCTTTGTGACCACATTCATGTCATTCTTCTACTTTAAAATTTCCAATGTTTCCCCTTTCTTTGGAGAAAAACCATGGTTAACTGTGTCCAACAAGACTATGATCTGTTTCTAGCTGTCCATTCACACTATCCCCAAATGATTTCACACCTAATCTCTAAATATGGCCCCTGCCCACCACTCTACTCTAGCTTTATTGAGACTGCCAGGAATACTCTACCTCAGAGTCTCAGGGTCTTTGGCAATTCCTTTTCTTTGCAAACCCTGCATGCCTAACTGCTTCCCTTCAATCTTTTTTTTTTTTTTTTTTTTTTTGGCTAGGGGAGGACCAGAGAGAGAGAATTTTAAGGAGGTTCCACACTCAGCAGGAAGCCAAACAAGGGGCTGGACACAGGGCTCCACATAGGGCTCCCTCTCAAAACGTTGAGATCATGACCTGAGCTTAAATAAAGAGTCTGACACTTAACCAATTGAGCCATCTAGGCACCCCCGCCCCCTTCAATCTCTGCAATAAAAGTCCCTGGGCATGCTATCTAAAATGTCAATACATTATCCTTTATCCTGCTCTGTTTTTTTTTTTCCTCTTTAAAATTTCTAGTTTTCTAACATACATAGTTTATTTTTTTTAAAGAATGGTATCTGTAAAGTCCGTTAAGTAATTTTAGAAAAACTGGATAGTGCACATTGATTTCATCTCTGAAGCAAAGGTGATTTTCATAGATAAAAGTCCCTACAGAACTGCAGGGATTACTCTGACAGAGAAACAGTTTACTAGAAAGAATGCTTTTATGGTGGGGACTGGGAGTAGCTGTTTTTGAGATGTTTGACTCACTGTTGGTGGCTTTGAAGTTTGAGGAAGTGTCTAAGTCCTAATTGATAGGTAGATGCTTTTAAAAAGATGCTCAATTCAGCAATCGGGGCTGGATTCTCTGGATAGGATTGGACAGAAAACAGTCTAAGGGCTTTCCCTTCACCCTGATTCTGTGATTTTTTTGTTTATATCTGAAAGATATGATTTTCAGAAATTCCATACTATAATTGGGATCATATAGTTTTGCTTAGAACTCATACTGAGCCTGCTTCCACATGCCATCGAAAGTAGTTTTGCTCTACTTATCTCCCTTTTATCATATAAAATATTTATAACAAATTAAGATCTTATCCACAAATGCTTAAAAAATCAAATGGCACAAAAACATCAATAATAAAAACAGCTACCCAGCTCAGCAGGGTAGACCCTTTGAATTGTTTTCTTCTTTGGGGTCCTCTAGTATCTTGAACAGTAGTATGCTTATGCTGTTGTCTCTTCATTTATCAATTCTAGAAAACATTGTTTCCTTCCGATTACGCTGGGAGAGCATTAACTCACTTATATTATTTTCTATCTGCCAATTTCCCAATGCAGTTATATCTTAGTTTTAGTTTTAAACTAAACGAAGTTTTTTTTTTTTTCTTGAGGAAGTTTCTAACTATACAGTAAATAGAGTATCTATAACGTAGATATATTATTCTTTCAACTGTAAGTAGTATCTTTTGGCTTACACTTTTTTTAAAAAGATTTTTAAGATTTTATTTTTAAGATTTTAAGATTTTTAAGATTTTAATTCTTTATTCATGAGAGACACACAGAGAAAGGCAGAGACATAAGCAGAGGAAGAAGCAGGATCCCTATGGGGAGCCTGATGTAGAACTCCACCCCAGAACCCCAGGACTCCAGGATCACATCCTGAGCAGACACTGAGCCACCCAGGTGCTTCTTGGCTCTGCACTTTTAACAGACTATTAGTTCTCCTGTTCTTTCAACTACCTAATTTCTCCATTCCTATTTCCCAACTTTTGTCAGGTATATGTTTACTTTTATGTTGTTGAAGCTTGACTAACATTCAGATTCTTTTTATTTTTTAGACATCATGTTTTGTCTGTAGGTTAATCCTAAAAGCTGACAACTAACACCAAATTTGCTTATGGTTATGAAAATATTGTTTAGTAAAGAGAAAATTAATTTGCTAAACTATTCTGTTCCCTTGAATTCCAAAGCTATATCCCTCTGTCTACTATCAACTTCAAATGTATTTGTCCCTTTTGAATTCCACTAGCTGCTGAAAACTATGCCACATTTTAGTTGCCATGATATTTGGAAAGCAATCTTTGCACAGTTTTCATCTCCTCAAGTTTCTGATTGCCTTTTTTTTTTCTTGTTGGGAGAACAAACAAATGTCTTCATTACCATTTCCTTATTATCTTTCAGCTTCTTAATCATTTTGTCTATGTATTGGGGTGCATTCTATTTTTCTTAAAGCCCATTTAATCTAATTTGAAGCCATTACCTTATATTTGAACTGTGGCTTCTGTATAGCTTCCAATTCCTGGAGTTTCTAATCATATTTCATTTACTTCATATCTTTTGTATCATCATTTCCCGCTGAAACTCTCAGATCATAATACTGATTCTATATAGTTACACTTTGTCCTCACCTTCTATTGTGAACTGCCTCTTTAGTGTTCTCTCTGCCCTTTGAAGTTTACATTCTACTGGGAAATAAAGGCAACCAACAAGATAAAGGCATTTTATAGTTTTGTATGTTGACTTTACTTAGTATTAAGAAGAGGAATATGTAAGAAGTTGGAAGTCCTCGATACAAGTAGAGCAGGGGATGGTACATTTCTCAAGTTCCAAGTCAGAAATCTCTCATTTATTTGTCAATGAAAAGCAATATTTAAAATGGTGTTTCTATTCCTTAGTACTCATAGAATACACTGCATGTATTAAATTAAGCTCTAAATAGGTTTTAGTGTCCTGCCTAGAACTAAATCTAACATTGTTTTTAAGCTAAGAAAATAATGCATTTCAGTTTCCAAACTATAAGATTTGCAAATGAACTTCTAGAACAAAATCTATCTGTTAAGACTCATTGGTTAAGTAGGCAATTGCCTAAGTTGCTAAGTTATTCTAAATGGAAAATCATTTTTTAACAGCCTGTCTAGGCAGGAATTATAGGTTTCTTTTATTTCCTATAGGCTGTTTCAGCATTTAAAACTTATTATTAATTTAGAAGAATTATATAACATAGATTGTAAGCCATTTGAAATATTGGCCATTTACATATACAAGGAATCTTCTGCGTCCTTAAGTTGATCTGTATACTAAAAAGGTCAGCCTAGGATTGTTTTTGGTAAAGACTCATAGAACCATTTTTTATAGTACTTTCTTTTTTGGTCTGTTACATATCAAACAGAGATAAAGGTAACCCCCCCACACACAAACCCCAAAACCAATATCTAAATGTTCTCATTAATTCAAGGTGTGAGGTTCCCTGGAAAGAAATGCAATTATACCCTAGAGGCAGCCAGATTTCTGAGCCTTAAATTTGCCACTTTAGCTGTTTTAGCTATTTTGTTCCATTTATTCAGATTTCACTCACACAGAGAATCCATCTGTATATATACCAGTGACTAAATATTTAACCAAGTTTTTAATTTAGTACTAGTTGAGATGGAAAACTATTTCTAAGCTGGTCTAGAAATAATGATTGTTTTTACTTTTGTTTTAACTTATCTGCTGTTCAGAAGGTTTCTTTAGTCTAAAGACTATATGTGTATGTATGTGTATTAGATATATAAGGTACATATAAGATATATACATATATCTTAGAGTAGCCAAGACTACAAGACTAAACTATAAAGATTAAATAATAACCTTAGCAACAGCAAATATTCCTTTCATTGCTACAAATCTTGGAACAAAAATAATCATTATTCTTGGTAAAATACAAAAAAGAATGAAAAGAAAAGTTAAAACATTTATGAGACAGTGCTTATTTCTTTAAGGCCATTTATTTGTACAAGTTAAATGTCAAATTAATAATTTGCTTGCATGCTTGGTAATTTTTTATTGGTTGCAGGTCTTGTGAAATTTACCTTTTAGAATATTTTTGTATTTCTGAAAATATTCTTGAGCTTTTATTTTGGAATACAGTTATTTGTAAACAGGTTGATGTCTTTGGGTTTTGCTTCAAGCTTTGCTAGATGGGACCATAGATACATTCAGTTTAGAATTAATTTTGCCACATTGCAGAAGTGAGTCCTTTGTTAGTGCTACATGCTCTGTGCATTATGAGATTTTTCTACTTTCAGCTGTTGGGAAGAGGCACTATTCCCAGCTCTGTGGGAGCTCCAAGCACTGTTTGCTATAATCATTTCAGATGATCTCCTCTACCTCCTCTTCCTCAGTCTTGGGTAGTTTCCTCACTCTCATGCATTGATCATAGTTAAATGAATACTTGATCCTCTGCCCATTTTTGGGGTTCTGTTTATGGACCTCTCTTCTTTCCATCATTCTGATCCTCAAATTCTAGTTTCCTTGGTTTCTCTGGACTCTCAGCTCTTTCTCACGTTAGGTACACTGCCAGGCACTGCCTGGGTTTTCTCTTCCCGAGTTGCTGCATGCAAACTTAACACCTGGCAGTAAGCTGGAATGGTCATAAAGCTCATCTCATTGTCTTCATTGTTTAATATCTGATTTTCTTTTTAAAGTAGGCTCCATGCCCAGCTTGGAGTTCAAGGCTCAAACTCATAAACCTGATTTCAGACCTGAGCTGAAATCAACAGTTGGTTGCTTAACCAACTGAGCCACTCAGGTACCCCATAATGTCTGATATTTTGAAAGGCTTTGCTTCATGTATTTTGCTTATTTATTATTTTTTAGGACATTTTAGGCAGGGCAAATCTTGTCCCTCTTACCCTGTCTTAGCTGGAAGCAAAGGTCTACCATATATTTTTAATGGCTACAAATATTCTACTATATAGCTCATATCAAAATCTAGAGGATCTGGGCAGCCCAAGTGGCGCAGCGGTTTAGTGCCGCCGGCAGCCAGGGGCGTGATCCTGGAGACCCGGGATCGAGTCCCAGGTCGGGCTCCCTGCATGGAGCCTGCTTCTCCCTCTGCCTGTGTTTCTGCCTCTCTCTCTGTGTCTCTCAGGAATAAATAAATACAATCTTAAAAAAAAAATCTATTTCACTAGAGACTGGCTAAAGGACATAAAACTTATTTCTAGTGTTTTAAAATTATAAACAATATAGAAATAAAAATTCTTATGTATATATTTTAAAACATGATAGAATGATGATTTCTCAGTTTTTTAGCTGATAAAAATGACCAATAAAGTATTTTTCAACCATGTTTAACTTTAAAAGTTTCAAGTTAGATCTAGAAAAATTAAACAGTGGCATTTTAAGGAGCAGCCTGGGTGGCTCAGTGGTTTAGCGTCGCCTTCAGCTCAGGGCATGATCCCGGAGTCCCGAGATCGAGTCCCGGGATTGAGTCCCACAACGGACTCTGGAGCCTGCTTCTGTCTCTGCCTCTGTGTCTCTCATGAATAAATAAAATCTTTTTTTTTAAAGTGGCATTTAAAAAAATTTATATACTTATTTTAGAGAGAGAGAGAGTGCACATAAGTGGGAAGGGGCAGAGGAAGAAAGAATCTGAAACAGATTCTGCTCTGAGGGTGAATTGCAAGCCCATGATTTCATCATGACCTAATCTGAAACCAAGAGTTGGATGCTTATCCGATTGAGCCGCCCAGATGCCCCCAAAAGTGGCATTATTATAGTAAGAACAGTAGTTGTCTTCTCAAAATCCTGTCACTCAAGTTTCAGAAACATTGCAAAGAGTAGCAGCTGGTTAGAATGGTTTAACTCTGAATGTCCAAGTTAGAGAAGGCTGTGACAGACTAAGGCTATAAATATTAGTGTTTGCTAGATGTTTTTTAGCACCTCATTCATTCGACAAATATTTTATTGTGGGTTTCAGCTATTTGGAGACATTGACACATGCAGTAGTGCTTGTTAAAAGTATATAGTATGGACAATTTGTCACTTATAGCCTTCATTACATTTTATAGTTTACATTTAACTCTGAAGATTTAAAATTTTAATTTTTTTATTTGACAATAGTTGACACACAAACTTATGTGAATTTCAGGTGTACAACATAGTGATTCAGCATCTCTATATGTTTTGCTGTGCTCACCACAAGTGCAGCTGCCACCTGTCACCCTTCAATGCTACTACAGTATCATTTACTATGTTACCTGTGCTGTCCCTTTTATTCCAGTGACATATTCATTCTATAACTGGAAGCCTGTATCTCCTACTCTCCTTCACCCATTTTACCGAGCTCCCTGCCCCTTTTTTTCTGGCAATCATCAGTTTGATCTCTGTGTTGATCTTATACATTATTTTTTGTTCTAAACTACTTTCTTATAAACAAATGAAAGGTCATTTTAATTTAAAAAAAAAAGATTTATTTATTTATTTATTTATTTATTTATTTATTTATTTATGAGAGACACACACACACAGAGGCAGAAACAGGCGGAGGGAGAAGCAGGCTCCCCACAGTGAGTCTGATGTGGAACTCCATCCCAGGACCCCAGGATCACTACCTGAGTCAAAGGGAGATACTCAACCACTGAGCCACCCAGGCATCCCGAAACGTACATTTTAAAGCAAAACACATTCAACAACCTAACATTTCACTACTGAATTTATATTATTCATGAGTATAGGATACCTGTAACAATAAATATTCCTTCCATACTAATATTGACACTGGAATTTAGCAGAATAAGCCCAATTTAATAAATCTGGAGAACGAGGTTTTCTTTGCCCCCAATATTTCTACTCATCAGAAAATCTTATAGGAGACATTGTATAGGTAAACATCTTGCTTGAGGTCCTGATATTTTTCATAATGACATTTAGAGTAGGAAGAAATCTCTCCTCTATGGGTACAATATCCACATTAGATAAAATTTCAAATGTAAACTATTACTGCAGGTTATTCACAGTTCTTACATGTGTATTCATTGCTTCAGAGGCCCATTTTAAAAATAGAAATAGTGATAAAGTAGTCCACCCAAAAAATATAACCTCCTCCATAAAAATATTTATCATTACCCTTTCTTTTGTTGAAATATCACAAACAAGAGCTAACGTAACTATTTGTTTAAAGAAATTATCCAATTTAATGACTATGCATTTCTTCCCCTAGAAAAACACTTCAAGATTTAAAAAGGTGAAATTAGATGAAGGGATATCCTGCTGTGAATCACACTTTGTGAAAGAGAAATATTTCACAGTAGTGAGCTTCTTAATTAATAAAGAAACTAATAGGATTTTGTAAATAGACCTGGCTTTGTGTTCCTGGTAAAATGCACCAAGTTTGGATTGTGTGATTCAAAGATGGGTAACTGGCAAGCTTGGGACCAGGGGTAGATCAGGTTTTGAGGGATATGTAGCTTATTCAATTAGGTAACAAGTCTCTTATAAAAATAAATAAATAAATAAATAAATAAATAAATAAATAAATAAATAAAATACATAAAATTTGTAATAAAAGAGTTATTTGTTTAGAATGAGAAACATAGCATAAAGTCTTATAAATTAAAAAAATTAACAAAGAGCATTAAATATTAAAACAAAATCAATAAATTAATACATGTATTTAATTATGAACTGCTTGACATACCTCTATTATCCTATTCTCTTTCTATCTCAGTTACATACTTTGTATTGGCTTCTTTTTTTCTCATATGGATATTGAGTTGTTCCTGTACCCTTATTTTTTTTAAGATTTATTTATTCATTTATTTATGATAGACATAGAGAGAGAGAGAGAGAGAGAGAGAGAGAGAGAGAGAGAGAAAGAGAGGCAGAGACACAGGAGGAGGGAGAAGCAGGCTCCATGCCAGGAGCCCGACGCAGGACTCGATCCGGGGACTCCAAGATCACGCCCTCTGCCAAAGACAGGCGCCAAACCGCTGAGCCACCCAGGGATCCCCTCCAGTACCCTCATTAAAAGAGATTTTTCTTTTTTGCTTGAATTTCTCTTGTGTATTTGACAAAAACCATTTGACTTCTACATGGAGCATATTTTTGAACATTCTATTCTTTTCCATTGATTTACTTGTCTATGTTTTCACCACACTATCTTAATTATTGTAGCTTTATACCAAATTTTATTTAATTTTTTATTTAATTTTTATTTATCTATGATAGTCACACAGAGAGAGAAGAGAGGCAGAGACATAGGTAGAGGGAGAAGCAGGCTCCATGCACCGGGAGCCTGATGTGGGATTCGATCACGGGTCTCCAGGATCGCGCCCTGGGCCAAAGGCAGGCGCTAAACCGCTGCGCCACCCAGGGATCCCTATACCAAGTTTTAGAGTCAAAGGTTAGATCTTCTAACTTTGGTCTTTTTTCAAGATAGTTTTTATTATCTTTTGTCCTTTGCTTTTCCAAATTTAAAAATGATCTATCACTTTCTAGTAAAAAACACACTGGGATTTTTATTGGGAATATGTTGAATCTGTAGATCAATTTTGGTATCTTAATAATAATATTTGGTTTTGTGATCCATAAAAGTTATTTATATCTCCATTTATTCAATTGTTATTAGCAACATTTTATATAATTTTGCATGTTTTGTTTTTAATTTTGTTAAATTTATCCCCATTTTTATACTATTTTAAATGTTATTTAAAAATTTTGTTTTTCAATGTTTATTGTTAGTATAGTAAAAACATGACTGCTGTATGTCTATTGATTCTGCAACCTTCAACCTTAGTTCTAGCAGGGTTTTTTTTGGCAGGTTTCTTAGGATTTTTTAATATACATAATCATTTCAACTATGAATAATGACAGTTTTCCTCCTTTCACATTTGTTTGCTGTTTTTCCTTTTGCATTGGATATTAACTCCAATGCCATGATGAGTAAATGTGGCTAGATTAGGTATCTTTCCTTTTTATGTCATGTCAGAGGGAAAATATTTACTATTACATTGTTAAATAAGATATTAGTTGTAATTTTTTTATTGATCATGCTTATTAGATTGGTGAAGTTTTCTTCTCAGTTTGCTGAGAGATTTTTATTCAGATATTGTTGTGTTTTTGTCAGATGCCACTTCTCCATTTGGTAAAATAATCATATTTTTTGTCTTAAATGTTAAAGTAGTGAATTATATTGATATATTATCCTAAATTAAAGTTTCCTTGAATTCCTTGAATATACTTAACCTGATCATTGTATATAATCTTTATATATGGCTGGATTTGATTTACTAATATTTTATTCTTTGTTTTTATTTTTATTTTTTTAAGATTTTATTTATTCATGAAAGACACAGAGAGAGAGACAGAGAGAGAGAGAGTGAGGAACAGATGCATGCAGAGGGAGAAGTAGGCTCCATGCGGGGAGCCCAACCTGAGACTTGATCCTGCGTCTCCAGGATCACACCCTGGGCTGAAGGTGGCACCAAACCGCTGAGCCACCTGGGCTGCCCGATAATTTTTTTAAAGCAGTGTTTTATCTTTATATTTATTTATTTATTTATTTATTTATTTATTTATTTATTTATTTATTTAAAGGTCATGGACCCATCAGAGCTTTCTTTTTTTTTTTAATTTAATTTTTATTGGTGTTCAATTTTCCGACATATAGAATAACACCCAGTGCTCATCCCATCAAGTGCGCCCCCCTCAGCGCCCGTCACTCAGTCACCCCCAGCCCCCGCCCACCTCCCCTTCCACTACCCCTAGTTCATTTCCCAGAATTAGTTGTCTCTCATGTTCTGTCTCCCTTTCTGATATTTCCCACTCATTTTTTCTCCTTTCCCTTTTATTTCCTTTCATTATTTTTTATATTCCCCAAATAAAAGAGACCATATAATGTTTGTCCTCCGATTGACTTATTTCACTCAGCATAATACCCTCCAGTTCCATCCACGTCAAAGCAAATGGTGGGTATTCGTCATTTCTAAAGGCTGAGTAATATTCCATTGTATATATAAACCACATCTTTATCCATTCATCTTTCGATGGACACCGAGGCTCTTTCCACAGTTTGGCTATTGTGGACATTGCTGCTAGAAACATCGGGGTGCAGGTGTCCCGGCGTTTCATTGCATCTGCATCTTTGGGGTAAATCCCCGCAGTGCAATTGCTGGGTCGTAGGGCAGGTCTATTTTTAACTCTTTGAGGAACCTCCACACAGTTTTCCAGAGTGGCTGCACCAGTTCACATTCCCACCAACAATGTAAGAGGGTTCCCTTTTCCCCACATCCCCTCCAACATTTGTGGTTTCCTGCCTTGTTAATTTTCCCCATTCTCACTGGTGGGAGGTGGTATCTCATTGTGGTTTTGATTTTTATTTCCCTGATGGCCAGTGATGCGGAGCATTTTCTCATGTGCTTGTTGGCCATGTCTATGTCTTCCTCTGTGAGATTTCTCTTCATGTCTTTTGCCCATTTCATGATTGGATTGTTTGTTTCTTTGGTGTTGAGTTTAATAAGTTCTTTATAGATCTTGGAAACTAGCCCTTTATCTGATACGTCATTTGCAAATATGTTCTCCCATTTTGTAGGTTGTCTTTGAGTTTTGTTGACTGTATCCTTTGCTGTGCAAAAGCTTCTTATCTTGATGAAGTCCCAATGGTTCATTTTTGCTTTTGTTTCTCTTGCCTTCATGGATGTATCTTGCAAGAAGTTGCTGTGGCCAAGTTCAAAAAGGGTGTTGCCTGTGTTCTCAAAATCTAGGATTTTGATGGAATCTTGTCTCACATTTAGATCTTTCATCCATTTTGAGTTTATCTTTGTGAACGTTGTAAGAGAATGGTCTAGTTTCATTCTTCTGCATGTGGATGTCCAATTTTCCCATCACCATTGATTGAAGAGACTGTCTTTTTTCCAGTGCATAGTCTTTCCTCCTTTATTGAATATTAGTTGACCATAAAGTTCAGGGTCCACTTCTGGGTTCTCTATTCTGTTCCATTGATCTATGTGTCTGTTTTTGTGCCAGTACCACACTTGTCTTGATGACCACAGCTTTGTAGTCCAACCTGAAATCTGGCATTGTGATGCCCCCAAATATGGTTTTCTTTTTTAAAATTCCCCTGGCTCTTCGGGGTCTTTTCTGATTCCACATAAATCTTAAAATAATTTGTTCTAACTCTCTGAAGAAAGTCCATGGTATTTTGATAGGGATTGCATTAAACGTGTATATTGCCCTGGGTAACATTGACATTTTCACAATATTAATTCTGCCAATCCATGAGCATGGAATATTTTTCCATCTTTTTGTGTCTTCCTCAATTTCTTTCAGAAGTGTTCTATAGTTTTTAGGGTATAGATCCTTTACCTCTTTGGTTAGGTTTATTCCTAGGTATCTCATGCTTTTGGGTGCAATTGTAAATGGGATTGATTCCTTAATTTCTCTTTCTTCAGTCTCATTGTTAGTGTATAGAAATTCCATTGACTTCTGGGGATTGATTTTGTATCCTGCCACACTGCCAAATTGCTGTATGAGTTTTAGCAATCTTGGAGTGGAGTCTTTTGAGTTTTCTATTTTAAAAGGATTTTAAATATATTTTTCGAAGATTTTGTTTGTAAATTTATTTTTCATAGTGTTCTTGTCTGATTGTGATAATGAGTAATATTAGCCTTATAAAATAAATGGTTATGTTGATAACCTCCTCTCTTTCCTGTTTCCTGACAGATTTTGTGCAAGACTGGTAATAGTTTTTATTTAAATGTCTATTGGGATTTGCCATCCCAATTTGCCACCCAATCTGTTGGGTAATGGATCTGGGCCTAAAGGTTTTTTGCCTTTTTTTTTTTTTTTTGGATGGGAGGTTGTTTCATTACAAATTTGGTTACTTTCTTAGAAAGAGGGGTTATATAGAATTTCACTGTCTTCTCTGGTCAATTTTAGTAATTGATGTCTTCCAATGCATTTTTTGTGTAATCTAAGTTGTAGAATTTAATGGTATAAAATTGCTCATGATATTCCATCATCATATTTTTACTGTATGTATCAATCATACACAGTATTGGTTTATGTCTTTACTCATATTCATCCTAGGAGTTTATTAATTTCACTGATCATTTCAAAAGACTAATTTTGTTATTTTCTCTATTGTTTTCCTGTTTTTTATTTATTTCTACTTGAATTTTTAGTATTCCTTTATTTTGATTCTTCTAATTACTGTGACTTGTATTTTTAATATTTTATAGATCTTAAACCTAGAAATAGAAATAATTGCCTTATACCTTTCAAATATTCTAATATGGCATTTAAAACTCTACGTTTCCTGAGATAGTTTTCTGAGAAAATGGTGGAATTCTTGGAAGTAGATTTCAGTAATCTGTCTCCCTACCTAGGCAGTAATTGTGCTGGCAGAATTTGTCTAATGGAATTGTTTTGGAACTCTGGAGTCTATGAAAATCTTGCAGTTTCCAGAGGAAGGCTTGGATAGTAACTTGTGGTTAATTTGGTCAACTTCAGCTCTTACTGCAGTAGCAGCTCCCCATCTCTCATGTGTTTTTGGAGTAGCTTGCACACAGCTTGCAAGAGTCAGAAGGAGCAGAAAGGATTCCATCTTCCAAATACTGGAGATTTCTGTTCTGATTACTAATAAGAGAGGTACAAAGAACTTAGAAGTAGTCCTTATTATTGTATTTCCTTCTATTGTTGCAAGCCCCTGCATCTGTAAATTAAAAGATTTCTAAGGGATTTAAATTTCCAGTGCTATATCATCTCTTCATTTTAATTTTTTCCTCTGTTGGGAGCCAGACATTGAGGACTAAGACATTCAAAAGCAACTGAATATAAGAGGAAAATTAGAAAATGACCTCATGTACTCAGAGAAAGATGCAGGTTCAGAAGGGATCTTAGGTTTATTCCTCTACCTGGGACAGCAGGGATCTCTAACAATGAAAAACAGAAACCATTAAAGTTTGAAATTGTAAAAGGAATGAATAAACCTGTCAAGAATTCTTTATCCAATAAAACTGTCCTTCAAAACTGAGGAGAAAATTAAGGCATTCCCAGATAAACAAAAGGCAAGGGAAGTTGGTTATTCCTAGACCTACATTGCAAGAAATGTTTACGGGAGTCCTGCAGGGTGAAAAAAAAAACAAAACATTAAACAGTAACATGAAGACATGAAGAAATACAGCTCTCAATGCGGGTAAATACATGGGCAATTATAAAAGCTAATACCATTGTAACAACACTTTGTAACTTCACCTTTTGTTTTCTACATAATTTAAAAGACTAAGGAATTTAAAAGAATTACTAGTTTATGTTTTGGGGTGTATGATGTGTAAAGATATAATTTTGTGACACCACTAACTGAAAAGGGTGAGGATGGAGCTATTAAAGGAGCAGTTTTTGTATGATATTGAAGTTAAGCTGGTATAAACTCAAATTAGAGTATTACAGTTTTAGGACATCAAATGTAAACTCTATGGTACCAACAAAGAAAATAGCTAAAGAATATACACAAAAGGAAATGAGAGGGGAACTTAAATGTTTCACTACAAAAAACAAAAAGTCAAATTCAATGAAAGAACACAGTAATGTAGAAGATGAAAGACAAAAAAGCGAGAAGACATAGAAAACAAATAGCAAAATGACAGAAGTCCCTCCTTATCAGTAATGGCTTTGAATAGGAATGGTTGAGATTTTCCATTCAAAAGGCAGAGATTGATAAAATGGAAAACAAATACATGATCCAACTATATACTGTCTACAAGAGACTCACTTTGTATCCAAAGATACAAATAGATTAAAATTGAAAGGATGGGTGGGGTGCCTGGGTGGCTCACTCAGTTAAGCATCTGCCCTGGCCTCAGACCATGATCCTGGGATCCTAAGATCAGAGCTCCACTTCCAGCTCCCTGCTCCACAGAGTCTGCTTCTCCCTCTACCCCCACCCTGCTTGTCCTCTCTCTCACTCTCTCTCTCTCTCAAATAAATAAAAATCTTTTTAGAAAACAGAAAAAAAGAAATTGAAAGGATGGGAAAACAGAAAAAAAAAGGATTATTTGCATTATCCATGCAAATAATAAATGAAGAGAACAAGACTGGCTATACTAACATCAGACAAAAGTTTTAACTTAAAAGGAAAATACTGCAAGACACAAAGGACATTATATATTAGTAAAAGTTTCAGTAGAGCAAGAAGATACTATAAAACCTACCAAGACCAAGTCACAAGCAAATAAAAAATCTAAGTAGATTTATAGCTAGTGAATAAAGTTATAGCTAGTGAATCAGTAATCAAAAATTGCTGACAAAGAAAATGCTTAGACCTGATGGCTTCATTAACAAATTCTATACAATATTCAAGGAAAAACTAACACTAATCCTCTAACTTATATAAGATTGAAGAAGAGGAACACTTCCGAACTCATTCTGTAAGGCCAGCATTGCTCTGATATCAAAGCCAAAGACACTACAAGAAAACTAGAGACCAATATTACTTATGAACATTGATGCAAAAATCTTCAACAAATTCCTACACTAAATTCAGCAGCACATTAAAGGATTATGCACAGTGAGCCAGGGGGGTTTATTCCTAGAATACTAGGATGATTTAACATACAAAGACTGATTCAATGTAATACACCACATTAATAGAATAAAGGGAAAGAGCCCCACATGATTATTTTAATTGATGTACAAAAAAAATTTGACAAATTCAACATAATTTCATGATAAAATATGCAACAAATGAAGAATAAAGGAAATTACCTCAACATAATAAAAGCCATATATGAAAAATTCATAGTGGAGATCATATGCAGTTGTGAAAAACTGAAAACTTTCCCTTGAAGATCAGAAACAAGGCAAAGATTCCTCCTTTTGTCACTTCTATTCAACATAGTACTAGAAGTTCTAACTAGAACAATAAGGCAAGAAAACAATAAAAGGCATTCGAGGAACTGAAAACAGGGCCTCAAAAAGATATTTCTACACTCCTATTCATAGCAGCATTATTCACAATAGCTAAAATGGAAGCGTCCACCAAAATGTGGTTTATGCATATATTTTGCAGTCTTTTTTTAATAAATTAATTTTTTATTGGTGTTCAATTTACCAACATACAGAATAACACCCAGTGCTCATCCCGTCAAGTGTCCCCCTCAGTGCCCGTCACCCACTCACCCTCACCCCCTGCCCTCCTCCCCTTCCACCACCCCTAGTTCGTTTCCCAGAGTTAGGAGTCTTTATGTTCTGTCTTAAAAAGAAACAAATTTCTGACATAACATGGATAAACACTGAAGACATTACACTAAGAGACATAAACCAGTCACAAAAGGACAGCTACTGTATCATTTCACTTATATGAGGCACTCAGAGTAGTAAAAATCACACAGAGAGAAAAATAGATTGGTGGGTGCTAGGGACTGGAGGTAAGGGAAAATGAAAAGTTATTGTTTTATGGTATAGACTTTCAGTTTTACAAGAGGAAGAGAGTTAAGGGGATGGATAGTGGTGATTGTTGCCCAGCATTATAAATATATTTAATACCACAGAATTTAACTGTATATTTAAATTGCTAAAATAGTAAATTTTACATTATGCATATTTTACTACATTTAGAAAATTGGAAAAATACATTTTTCTAAAGATGAATTTGCTGCATTTGATTAATTTTAATTCATTGTACTTTTAGTATCACCCAACTGGATATATTTTCTCATTTTCTGGTAATATTATGCATATTCAAGTTTTTTGGCTGACATTGGTATTAGTGTAACTATACTAGGTTTTTTGTACTTAGTGCCTGCATGGCTAGTCTTTTTTTTTTTTTTTTTAAGATTTTATTTATTTATTTGAGAGAGAGTGAGTGAAAAAGAGAGGGAGAGAGAATCTGAAGCAGGCTCTGCACTGAGCACAGAGCCTGACACAGGGCTTGATTCCACAGCTGTATGATCATGACCTGAGCTGAAACTAAGATTGGATACTTAACTGACTGAGCCACCCAGGTGTCCCTGCATGGTTAATCTTTTAAAAAAATTTTTAACTTTCTGGGTGCCTGGATGGTTCAGTTTGTTAAGCATCTGACTCTTGATTTTAGCTTAGGTCATGATCTCAGGATTATGGGATCAAGCCTCAAGTAGGGCTCCCTGCTCAGTGGGGAGCCTGCTGGAGATTTTTTCTTCCTCTCCCTCTACCCTTTTCCCCAGTTTCCACACACTGTCTCTCAAATAAATAAAAAAAAATAACTTTCAAAATGTTTGTATTTTTATGTTTGAAGTTTATTTATTTTTTGTAAATAACCATGGTTGAGTTACAGTCTGTGTTTTAAGGGAAGTGTTTTGTTTGTTATATTTAATATAATTATTGACATGCTAGAATTTTATATTGGTATTTGAGTTTTCAAAAAATCTATTCATTTTTTCCCAGTTCTTTCCTTTTTGTCTTTTTTGGAAGTACATAAGTATGTTTTTATATTCCATTTTATACTATGGCATTTTAGTTAACCATCTTTATAGTTTCTGGGTTTGTCTCTTTAATAATAAAATACGCATATATAATTTATTATGACACATTAAAATACTCATGAACAGTTTAAGAAATTTATAAAATATGTTTTCAGTTGTCATATATTTTACTTCTAAATATTCTATAAAATAATTTTTCATTGTTTGTTTTAATTCCAGCATAGTTAACATACAGGGTTAACATTATAACATAACATAATGTTAACATCAGTTTGAGGTGTACAATAAAATAATTCAACACTTTCATACTCATCCAGTGCTCATCAGGACAATGTACTCCTTAATCTCCTTCACCTATTTAACCCACCCCCTCACTCATCTCCCCTCTGGTAACCATTAGTTTGTTCTCTGTAATGAAGAGTCTGTTTCTTGGTCTGCCTCTCTCTCTCTCTCTTTTTCCCCTCTTCTCATTTGTTTTGTTTCTTAAATTCCACATATGAGTGAAATCATGTAGTATTTATCTTTCTCTGACTGACTTATTTCACTTAGCATAATAATCTCTGCTCCAACCATGTTGTTGCAAACGGCAAGAATCCATTCTTTTTCATGGCTGAAATTGTGTATATACAATGGTATATATATACCAACTTCTTTTTTTTTTTTTTTAATTTTTTTTTTTATTTATTTATGATAGTCACACAGAGAGAGAGAGAGAGAGAGAGGCAGAGACACAGGCAGAGGGAGAAGCAGGCTCCATGCACCGGGAGCCTGACGTGGGATTCGATCCTGGGTCTCCAGGATCGCGCCCTGGGCCAAAGGCAGGCGCCAAACCGCTGCGCCACCCAGGGATCCCTATACCAACTTCTTTATCCATTTATCAGTCAATGGACACTTGGGCTGTTTCCATAATTTGGCTATTGTAGATAATGCTTCTGTAAACCTTGGGGATACATTTATCTCTTTCAATATCTCTTTCAAAGGCACCTTGGGATACATTTATTCCTCTCAATTAGTATTTTTGTATTCTTTTGGTAAACATCTAGTAGTGCAATTCCAGGAACCTAGGGTAATTCTATTTTTAGCTGTTTGAGGCACCTCCATGCTGTTTTCCAGAGGGCTGCACCAGTTTGTGTTCCCACCAATAGTGCACAAAGATTACTCTTTTTTTCATATCCTTGCCAATGCTTGTTTCTTGTGTTTTTGATTTTAGCCATTCTGACAGGTATGAGATGATATTTCATTATAGTTTTGATTTGCCTTTCCCTGATAATGAGTGATGTTGAGCATCTTTTCATGTGTCTGTTAGCCATCTATGTCTTTGGAAGAATGTCTGTTCATGTCTCCTGCCCATTTTTTAAAATTGGATTATTCATTTTTGGGGTGGTGAGTTTTCTAAGTTCTTTACACATTTTTATACTAACCCTTTATTGGATGTGTCATTTACAAATATCTTCTTCCATTCATTGTGTTACTTTTTAGGTTTTTTTTTTTTATTGTTTCCTTCATTGTGCAGAAGCTTTTATTTTGATGTAGTCCCAATAGGTTATTTTTGCTTTACTTCCCTTGTCTCAAGATACATATTTAGAAAAATTTTGCTATGGCTCAACTCAGAGACATTACTGCCTGTGCTCTATTCAAAGATTTTTTTTAATGGTCTCAGGTCTTACACTTAAGTCCTTAATACATTTTGAATTTATTTTTGTGTATATTGTAAGGAAGTGGTCCATTTTCATTCTTTTGCATGTTGCTGTCCAGCTTTCCCAACACCATTTGTTGAAGAAAATTTTTTTCCATTGCATTTTCTTTCTTACTTTTTCGAAGATTGATTGATCATTTAATTCTTTAAAACCCATTTTTGATTATAATTTTTACTTTACAATGATGATTATCTCTAAGGAAACACAAATAAAATGTGTGTAGATACAGGAATAATAACTCAATGGCCTTTAATATTTGTTGAACAATTTTTTTCTGGTGTTTTTCTTTCCTTCTTATGAAACCCAGTTTCTGTCTTGTATTATTTTCTTTTAGGCTACAGAAATTCTTTTAGTGTTTCTCATAGTGGAGATTAATTCTTTCATTTTCACTCTCTGAAAATGATTTAATAAGATGTAATATCAATAAAATTGGAAAAGTAAAGAAAATCTATTGTTTTATAGACTTCTTAGAAAGGAGCATTCTCATACTGCTTTTTTTAAAAAAGATTTTTAAAAATTTATTTATAAGAGACACAGAGGCAGAGACATAGGCAGAGGGAGGCTAATGACCCCAGGATCATGACCTGAACCAAAGGCAGATGCTTAACTGAACAGCCACCCAGGCTTCCCTTAGCTACTAAAATTTACATTGCAAAATACATTACTAGAATTGAGAACATCTAAAAACCATTATGTATACTATGAATTAACTTAGAAATATGTATGATTTTGCCTGAGTAAAAGAACCCTGATATACATCAAATTTTAGCAATTATGATATTTTCCTTCGTGGTTTGTGTGTGTGTGTGTGTGTGTGTGTTTTCCAACTTTTATGACCTGACTTTGTAATTAAGCTGATATCTTATAATATTTATTTAAGGAAATATTATCAAGGACAGTAGAAAATATTAAATATACTGTAGAATAGAAAACTACTAAGAAATAACTGCTATTGAAGTTTGGAGTCTCTATCATTCTCTAGGGAGTATAGATGTCTTTTTTGCCTAAGGGACCAACAATAAAACTATTTAATTTGTGTTTCATGTCTCCTCTTTTCCATACCTAATGAGCTGTGGTAAAGGGATAAAAATTCAGTTGAGAAAGACATAGAAACCAAGCAATGCAATCGTGAATAAAAAAAAAGCCAATTATAAGTGGAAGTTCCATTAAATTTTACAGCATTAATGAAAAGCCTAGTTTATATCTTTGCAGGTTTCCAAAATGTTTGGAAGGTAATATTTTCTGTTTTTTTTCTGGAATGTGTTGATTCTTCTTACTAGAGAACTGGGAACTGGAAATGGTTAGCCTGGTGACCCAAAATGATGTATTTTGGCCTGAGGCTAGTTGACCTGTCAAGCAAATGGTAACGAATAGAAGGTGTGTTCCTTACAACACTTCAATTTCTATTTTTACCTGTGCACACATGCATCATCATAATAAGGGATGTGCTATTGTGCATTTTAAGGTCATACAGTACTATGGCAAATTGGAATTTAGATCCTCTGACCATAAGTAAATTACCAATTCATTCTCTTGGTGAAATAAAAAATACAAAGAACTTATATTTGAAAGAGAATTATTAATGGTGCTTATCTTACCTTGCTATATTTTGATATTTTGGAATATTATTTAAATGTTAGCACTTGATGGCTGTCGGTGGGAAGAAAGTACCAATTAGTATTTATTTAATGATATTACTTCTGTTTCTGGTAGGAACAAATTAGAAGCATTTATGTTAGATCTAGAAAGGAGTTTATAGGAAAATTTAAATGATAACTGTACAAAAATATAAATTTTATATTCTTTCACCTAACATTTTATTGTAAACTATAAATATATTCCCCACTTAACATTTACTGTAACCATTACTAAGGTAATAAATATTTTTCAAAAGCATTATTTTCAATAGATATATAAAATTCTCCTAGAGGAAAAGCTTTTTCTTTCTCCATCAACCAATAAATTGATGCTGAAATAACCATTCTTCATTCCAGGATAGTATCATAAGACTACATGGGTTTTCAAAATGGTTTTATGAAACTCTCTAAATGTTAGTGATCACACCAAGAGGTTATAAAAAGAGGGTCATTTCTTTTTAGTCTCTGATTATCAGTGTGCTTTTCCTAACCAACTGCTTATTTTTAACTTGTGGATACTATATGCCATAAAAATGACTACATTTTAAGTCTTGCCTCTAGAAGACTTGAATAAAGATGTAACATAACTGTAATCTGTGTATAACTTGACTTAGATTTCCTATACCCCAATCTGACTTCCTGTAAATTAATTTTAGCTTGTTATATGTGTGCAGCCTTTTGAAATATATTTGTTGTGAAAAGTTAGTATGTAAATAACAACAAATCAACAATGATTGTAATGTACCACAAGGAAATTACCTGGTCTCTCTGAATATCAGTTTCCTAAGTTAAGAAATGTGGATAGATATTTTAGGGTAGAGTCATTATGAAATTTAAATTAAATAATTTAAATGAAAGCCTATTATAGAGTCAGGAAGAGAACAGTGTTCAAAAGGTATCTTCCATTCTTTCTTTAGAGGCAGAACTAGTATGTAAATTCAATTTTCATTTAGCTAACACACTTGCTTCTAAGTGGAGCCATTCTGAAACCATCTCAAGCAGATGACAACCTATCTAAGATTACCAATACCTTGGTACATTATATAGCAACTTCATATATTAAAAATCATTTTAAAAAGCCTAATGAAATAAAACAAAATTGTTATTCACTTTTCAAATAATTATTTTGGTAACATAGATAAATGCAATTTTATCTTTACTATGGGAAAGGATTACCATAACAATTTTTTAGCAATAGAATCTTAAAATCTACTAAGTCTATGGCTATTTATATATAGTTTTATACAAAAGATTTAAGACCTTTTACATTTTAAATATATATGAGTAAGAAGGATGAAAAGGGGGATGCCTGGGTGGCTCAGTGGTTTGGCACCTGCTTACAGCCCAGGGCGTGATCCTGGAGTCCTGGGATCGAGTCCCATATGGGACTCCCTGCATGGAGCCTGCTTCCCCCTCTGCCTATGTCTCTGCCTCTCTCTCTCTCCCTGTCTTTCATGAATAAATAAACAAAATCTTAAAAAAAAAGGAGGAAAAGTTCAGTGTAGAGCACTCCAGGTACTAAATATTATAAAATGTATTATTAATAATAAGATTACTAATTAGGGATGATAATATTTGTGAAGCATTTGTCCTGTTACATATATTTGTATTAATATACTTTCACATAATATGTTAATATTTCATTTACTTAAATTGCACTTTGCCTTTAAAATATCATTAAAACTTGTAACATATAGATAATGCAGTTATGTAATTACTTAATCTTGGTGTTGGGTTTAGTGAGGGAACTAACCTCACTTGTCTGGTAGGGATATCTCACAAGGTGTTTTATTTTTCCTTTAAATTTAATATTTATTTAATGATTAATTTCCTTACATTTTTTCCTTTACAATTAAAGCAAAAAGTTTTTCTAGTGTTCACATATAATCAGGGTTTGCAGCTTATATCTTTTGACTAAAAAATATAAAAGCTAATTATGGTGGTCAATATGTTTCACCTAAGGAAGAGAAAGTTTAGTGTTAAATAGTATTTCTCTTCAAAGAGAAATCAACCAAGTGAGTTAATAGTGGTTGGGTAATCCACCCTTCCTTTCTCCATTTCCCAATCCTAGAATGTAATGGAACAATGAGTAGTAAGACTTGACTGAGTAGAAGTGGAGACATAAAATATTTGAATTTCTGTTATTGGGTTTTCTTACTGGTTGCTCTATATCCATTTCTTTTGATGATGCTCTGATATCCCAATTTCTTCTTTTTTTTTAACAAGAACTCTCAGAGAAAATCCTTTTCTAGGGAGAGTCATTAATATGGTGTCTTACGAAAAGCCACATATATTCAAAGAGAGTGAATGATCGAGCCTGTGATAGCCTCCTTTCCTGAGGCAAAAGACACGAAATCACTGAGGTGACAGGGAAATATATATTATATCTACCTTCTTTTTGTTAATGCACACACAGAGATTTGTTTTTCAAGAATAAATATAAGAAGATAACTGCCTGCAGAAGCTGGAAAAACAAATGGAAATTCTAAATGTTACCTGAACTTAATTATTAATCTTTGCTTTGCCTACAACAAAGTTCTCTTTTTAATTTCTCAAATTGGAAGAAAGGGAGAGAGAAAAAGAGAGATATATAGAGATATTCATGAAAGTATAGAAAATTTTTATTGCTTAGAAAATAAAAATTTATATCTATAAAAATAACTGTCATTGGGGGCACCTGAGTGGCTCAGTGGTTGAGCATCTGCCTTTGGCTCAGGTCATGATTCCAGGTCCTGGGATCGAGTACTGCATCTGGCTTTCTGCGGGGAGCCTGCTTCTCCCTCTGTCTGTGTCTCTCAGTCTCTCATGAATAAGTGAATAAAATATATTTAAAAAAAAAGAAAAATAACTGTCACCATTAAAAACATGAATCTTTATTAAGAATGTTAAATTTATGCCTTGAAACAATCCTATACTTATGTTCTCAATTTGATGAGCTCTTGAAAATAACCTGGTAATTATGCTAGATTACTGCATTTTTTTCTATTAGCATTTATTACTTAAGTAACTGTGATACATAAACATATCTTGACAATTTTTGATTTGGTATTACCTGGTATTTATTTAAAATGAAAGTATTATCATTACGGAATTTCCTTAAGCAGACAAATTCTTAGTTTATAAATTAGGACCTGAAATAATTTGAGTACATTTACAGAACTCTGACTTATTAGTACTTTGGTGGTGGGTTAAAAAAAAAAGTACCATTATCTTTGTCAAAGTTACCGATATTTATAAAAGATGATTAAATATTATTGAGCCTGTGGTAAGATTTCATATTTTTCTCAGACCACTCTTTAAATATTTTGAGCAAGTTATACTCCTTTGACTTTTATTAATCAACAAACAATGAATACATATTTAGCACATGCCTTTGATGTGTTCAGGTCAGTGACTAGAAAAATATAAATGCATAAGCCATCAATTTCACTTTTAAGGTATTTACATTTGAAGAAACAGTAATTACACACAATAAACATTGTTGAACAGTATAGTGACGTAGAATCTATTTTAAATGTTCCAGGTATTTAGACAGGGAAGATGAATCAATTCTAACCCAGCCATCTGGTCACCCAGTCTGAGAGGGGAGCAGGTGCTTCAGAGCAAAGCCACTATGGACAAACAACCCAATGAATACTTCCTGAGATAGGTAAAGTTGATTATATTATGATGTAAAGCCATTTCTCCAATAGATCACACTTCTCTTTCTTGTACTTTACAGTTGTGAAACTGTAAAATATTTGCCGGTTATATTGCTGTGGATATCCCTGACGGGACTCAGGAAATTTCCTCGTGTATTGCCTTCTTCTTGGATTTCATAGTACTGGAGAACAATATTTAAATTTTACTCTCTTTTTATTTTTTAATTTTTTAAAAAATTTTATTTATTTATGATAGTCACAGAGAGAGAGAGAGAGGCAGAGACACAGGCAGAGGGAGAAGCAGGCTCCATGCACCGGGAGCCCGATGTGGGATTCGATCCTCGGTCTCCAGGATCGCGCCCTGGGCCAAAGGCAGGCGCCAAACTGCCGCGCCACCCAGGGATCCCTAAATTTTACTCTCTTAATAGCTCTAAGGGTCTATGCCTAGTGAGTGGATAACTAATAAATATCTGATGTTGATATACATGGATCACTTAAAGATTAGTCAAAAGATGTTATGTTGAATAGAATTTAAAGCTGATTACAAATATGAACAGCCCAAATGAGTATGGAAACTTCGAGAAAGATTAGATGCAGTGAAACGCTGGGACACCTGCACCTCGATGTTTCTAGCAGCAATGGCCACAATAGCCAAACTGTGGAAGGAGCCTCGGTGTCCATCGAAAGATGAATGGATAAAGAAGATGCGGTTTATGTATACAATGGAATATTCCTCAGCCATTAGAAATGACAAATACCCACCATTTGCTTCAACGTGGATGGAACTGGAGGGTATTATGCTGAGTGAAGTAAGTCAATCGGAGAAGGACAAACATATATTCTCATTCATTTGGGGAATATAAATCATTATGGATTTTAACCTGGTTCAGAGGAGATTTAACAAATTTTCACAGGAAGATACTTACTGGGGACATATTTTGTTTGTATTATTTTTGAAAGCAAACGTGGATTATGTATAATATGAAAGACTAGCATGTTGATAGATACTACTCAATGTACTAAAATATTTTAAATTCTGCAGCTTATTTCAGATATTATAGTTTTCAGTCTTATAAGGACATTTTCATCTTAAATTTTAGAGATTTTTTTAAGATTTTATTTTTTAAAGTAACTCTCTATATCCACCATGGGGCTTGAACTTATAACCCCAAGATCAAGAATCGTGTGCTCCATCGACTGAACCATGTAGGCACCCCTTAAATTTTAGTATATTAAACATATACAGATCATTATTCATCTACAAACTAACACTGAGTGCAAAAGCAGTGTTATATGAGTATATAACAACATCGTTAATATTCTTGATATTGTCATTGTGATTGAATTTTAGTTCACTAGCACCATATATGTCATTGTCTTGTATTCAAAATCATTAGTGTGAAGGTATGTGTTAGACTACTAAATGACTTGCTTTGGTTAACACAGTCTAAGTTTTTGTAAACAAAAAGACTTCTAATAGCCAGATACATGAAAAGAAAATATATCATGTAGCTCTTAATGAGTTTCTTTTGATTGCTGTAATTAAATTGATGGTATACTTGTAAACAAAATGAATCATAATACTTTACGACCTCAGTCTAGTACCTTCCTGGGAGCATGTTCCAGCATGGTCAGGAGCAGACATAAGGTAGATTTTCAGCTGTAATTTCTCAATTTACACCTCTCAATGTAAAGATTCTACACACACACACACACACACGCTGAAGCTGTGAAGCAGTGTGAAAAGAATCTAGATTTTTCCAAATCATCGGATTTATTTATCTTATAATCCTGCACCTATACAATACTTTTTTCCTGAAAATTTTATAACTCTAATTATAACTGAAAGTGAAATAGAAATGTGAATATAATAGAGTATCACATAATAGGATTAATTCAGAAATGGACTAAAATTTGAGAATGTTATAAATTTCAAAAGACTTCCATATGTATTAACTTCTTTAAGACACAAAATAGCTTTATCATTTGGACATGTCTTATAAATCCACTTTACAGATGACCAAACAATGATTTTTAGAAGATTTACCAAAGACTAGATAGCTAAGTGGTATCAGAACCAGCACTAAAAATCTTCCTCTTGATTTCTGTTGCAGGGTGTTCTCCCTTAAAGTGACTTCTTTTTCCTAAAGTACACTTGCCAGATGAATATTTCCAGTTTAGCAGTTTATAGAAATTGTTTTAAGGCTAGATGGCAGGTGGAAGACAGACCGTTTCATTATAGGTCCTTATAATATGACTTAGTTTCAGTTTTTCTTAATTGTTTCAAACAGTATGTGTTTGCCTATGGTGGCAGGATATAGTAAATACTAGATAAAGTAAAACTGATAAGTTACAGGTCTCAGATGAAATTCTAGAAATGCTAGTTAAATGGGAAATCTTAGCAATTACAAAAGAATATAAAGATAAAAAGAACACATTTTAAATTAATTTATTTATTGAAGTATAATTAACATGCAAGCTTATACTAGTTTCAGAGATGAAAAGCATAGCATAGGGAAAACAGTCAGTGATATTGTAATGATGTTGTATAGTGAAAGAGAACTTATTTTCAAAAATAATTATGAGAATACTACCTCATGGGGATTTCATGACATATATTATCTATTTTTTCACTGAAACATCTGGCAAAAGTTTTCTATGAATTCCTTAAGGTTAAAGGAATTTAATCTTTACATTTGAATTAGATAATATTAAGAGTATTATATATTTACTACTGATTGAAAAATGCTGATCAGTGACAGTTTTTGTGGAAACTTATAGAGGTATATGATGAATTTCATCTTTATTTCTCTGTTAAAAGTTGTTCCATTTTGGATGACCTCTCTTCATTTAATTTGAATGTCTAAATAAATGACCAAGGAGGTAAGACACACACACACACACCATCACCAACACCACCAAAATACAATGATGACTTCTGAGGCCTTTAATTTCTGGACATAAAATCTTATGAGTTTTATCACCAAGTAAGACATTAGAAGGACACCTAGTTATAAATATTTTATAAAATCAATAAAGTCCTTCCAAGGAAGAAGCACAAGGACTCTTCCTGGATTTTAATGAAATAGCTGGCAACATTAAGGACCGCAAACACAAAAGTTGATCTTTCTTGAAATTTTCCATACTTTAGAAATATTTAATCATACTTCTATTTCAAGATTTCAATATAACACAGTTAGTTAAGCCATTCTATTAGCACAGTTTTATGAAGCCTTCAGGATGACTTTTTCTTTTTCCTGAAATACAGCAGACATCCATCCATTTCCGTTTACAAAGTGAATAGGTAAACTTACCTCTAACTCTAGCTGACCTATTCTGTAAGATACTAAACAACTATAAAATACTGAATTCAGGCCCTAAATTTTTAAAGGAAATATTTGCAAGGGATCTTTTGGTCTGATGTTCTTAGTTTTATATATTTTCAGAACATACTGAAATATGTGAAGGATGATACTCAAAAATTATTAAAATAGCATTATTATTGTGTTAAGATAATTTTAGCTTCACTCACATTCCTCCCTGAGGTTTATTTATTCTGGGTGCAACATCTTCGCAAAACGGAACATCTTGTGTAGTACATAAGATAGAGTGCACACACAAGAAGGATATATGATAAATGGTACTATCATATCCTGGTAATGTAAACAATCTCTAAGAATTGTATGAAATAAATCTCCTGTGTGTTTTTTAATATCTAGAGAAAGTAAAAGATAATGATTGTTTTCTCAGGGAACTGAAAAAGGAAACCCACCAGGACATTGAATAAACAGGGTTTTTCAAGTTTTCCTTGGAATATGTTCAAAAGGTGAGATCAAGAAAAACATATCTACTAATGTATCCACCCATATTGCCCATGGGTTGGGGATACTCTTACAACTCCTGGCTATTATTTGCCTCTATTATGTTAATAGAAGGCAAGGTGGTCAGAAATATCATCCTCAAAAATAAGTGGCCAATGTCAGAGCTGGAAAAAACATTAGGAGTACAATTGACTCTTAAAAAACACTACTGTGAATGGTGTATGTCCACCTTATATGAGCATTTTTTTCAGTATACACAGTACAATACTGTAAATATATTTTCTTTTCCTTATGATTTTTAATAACATTTTCTTTAACTTTGTGGTAAGAATACAGTATTTAACACCTATAACATGCCAAATCTATGTTAATTGAGTGGGTTTGTCATCTGCAAGATTTCTGGTGAACAGTAGGCAATTAGTAACTAGGTTTTTATAGAGTCAAAGTTACACACAGATTTTCTACTGTGCAAGAGTCAATGGCCCCTAAACCCTGCATTGTTCAAGGGTCAACTGTATGGTTTATCCTTATTGAAAATTTAAGCTTTCTCCTAGACTGTGGATTTGTAAAATAAGAAAATTTCACAGGGGTGAAAGATAGACTAATTAGCAGTTTTTATTTGATAGGTTTTTGTGGGATATGGGTAAGTCCCCTGGTTTTAGATGAAATGGTTTTCAAATAGTATAGCTGATGTTATTCTCCACTTCCTAAATCACTTTCTTAATAATTTGGCAATATAACTAAGACATTATTAAATATCCATAAGTAATTTGATATTCTAGGTACCCTGATACTAGAAGTGATAACTCTAAAGTCAGAGGTTTGCAAACTATAGCTTATGGGCCAAATGCAGCCCACCACTTGTTTTTGTATGGCTCCATGAGCTGAGAATAGTTTTTATATTTTGAAAGGGTTGAAAAAATGGAAAGTACGTTTGTGACACATGAACTTTATGTGATATTCACATTTTAGTACATATGTAAAATTTACTGGAACACAGCTGTGCTATTCACTTCATATTGTTTTTGCTGCTTTCACACTACAATGGTATATTGGAAACATTGCCAGAGACCACATGATCTGCAAAGCCTAAACTATTTACTTAAGATGTTTGCTCTTTGGTCCTTTCCTGAAATGTCTGCTGATCCCTGCTCTGGACTGTAGAGATAATTACTGCCATTTCTTGGAAAAGGGGTTGAAAAGTAATGTAACATCTTTAAGGTAAAAATTGCTTGAGGAATAGGTGGAGATAATAAACGGACATAGAATAAACAGGGTTCTAGTATTCTCCCTGGTTTAAAATTGTTAGTATTTTGACAGTAGTCTAATGAAATGAAACACTTCCCCCCCAAAAAAACATTTTGTCATCTGAAAAAGCCAAAACATCTGAAAACTCTGAAATCTGAGATTTATGGCTATGACTTTAAAATAGCAAGTTTTCTAAAAGAGCACAGAAAACATCACTAATATCCTTGACACATCTCATTTACAAGATTTTATATCTCGTGAATATAAAGGTAGGCTTTTGTTCCTAAAATGCAGTCTTCCATCACCCCTAGTGAAGAATAAACAGCCAGGTCAGGCTAACAGCACGTTGCTGTGTCAGAAGCCTGGGCCAGAAGCGAAGGTGGCAGCCTGGGGTCAAGTTCAACCCCCAGACATATTTTCCTTCTTAATCTCTGTGTTACTGTTGAAAAATTTGAAATGGTTGCCATCACCTGAGAATTGGGAGATTTCACTTAAAAGTTTGGTTTTCAAAGTTTTCAAAAGTTGTGGCACGTGGATTCCCACGTGGGATCACGGGACTATCATGGAGTGGCTGCTGATCTTTGCAGAGGGGCCTTGGTCGCCCATTCGACTCTGGTCCTCAGCTGTTGGCTGCAGGCATTTTCAGAGCCTGCCCTGGCTCTGGAACTTCTGTTTGAGATCCTTGCAGTAATGACCCCTTGGAAACAATTAGCGCCATGAGGAAAAGGAGAACGGAGGCTTGTGTGACAGCTAAAGAGCGTTTCTCTGGCAGACACATGAATGGCATTCTCAGAGATCTCGGAAGAGGACATGAGTTTTACATGAGATATGAGGTGACCTCATATGGTGTCATGAGTTTTACATGAGATATCACAGTGGCATGCTTCGCTGGGTGACAGGTTAGTAGAAACATCACTGAAGCAGAAAGAGAAGACTCCATCTAGTAACAAAGATAATGATTATTAATATGTATTATATTATGTCTGTATAAATTTGAGTTCTGGTCCTGCTGTCCTACACTGGCTAAAATAGTTGCATCAGTGACTTCATATGAACATGGATGGCTTTGCTTGGTGTTAGCTCCATCAGGCACAATTAGAATGTGTAACATATTTTATGTGAGTCAGCATTTCAAAGCAGACTCAGCTCATAGAGAGGGAGAGTGCCCTGTTACTACAGGTGTTAGCAATAAGATGGATCAACTGTTGGTGGGTATTTTTGCTTAGGAAACAAAGACATGGGGCGCCTGGCTGGCTACGTCTGTAAAGCATGTGGCTCTTGATATCCCGGTGAGTTTGAGCCCCACATTGAGGGTAGAGTTTACTTAAAAACAAAACAGAAAAAAATTAAAAAAAATTAGACATCACTTGAATTGTTAAATTAGTTAATTACGAGGTGTTTCTAATTCAGAGGTGCTATAATTTCCTGTTGGGTTATGTGATTAATAAGTTAATGATGGAAATAAACACGTGTGTAAGATGTGTGTATAGATGTATATATTATTTATCTGTCATCCATCTATATTAGGTTGAACCATAACAATACATATATAGAGGGGGATCTTGGATATCCTGTACAAGAGAATTCCCTGTTTTATACTTAAGGAAGATAAGTCTAGTGGCTCCTCAGATGAAGGCAGCATGTTACTATCGAGTATGGTGTCTAGAACTAGAAGCTTTTATATCTCAGATTACTGTTTTCCTCTCTCTCCTCTTTCTCCTCCTCCATCTCCCTCAACACTTCTTCCTTTTTCTATCATGTCGTATTTAATGGCTTCCAAGTCACTGGAAAATATTTGACTCAGTCTATCATTTCACATGCTTTAAATTAGAAAATTAGACTGATTAATAATTCATCAGTCCATTGCAAATTTTTTCCCTACTAGGTGAATGACATTGTGCTACTTTGAAATAAAGACAGTGAATAAAGCAGAAAACAGTCCTTGCTCTCTAGATATAATCAGAATCCCCTATTAATTTCATCAAGGACAGATGAAAGACATTTAAAAGGTATGAAATTGAAGCCAAGATTTCAGAATATATCGATTAACAAAAATGAAAACACTTTGAATTAGAGCCTGTGCAATACAATGAAAGTATACACAGGAAAATTTGGTTTTCTTAAAAACCTATCAAACAAGAAAAAGTAAAAATCAATATATTAATACTGAATTAAATGAAGTAGGTAAAGAAAGATGTAAGTTTAAAAAATCTTAAAATAGTAATTAGAATTCAAAAGAGCAGAAATGAATAAAACAAAAAATCGTAGAACTGAAAATATTTGAGTGGTGATTGTTCAATAATAAATCTCATATGCCTTTTTAAACTTATAGAATCTATTACATTTTATACTCGAGACACTCAAACTTACACTATCGAATATTGGTATTATCCTTTGAACTTTTATTATAGTGAGAGGAATAACATACAGATAGACAAACTTCCAGGCCATGGTGTCATAATTACTTTTGTTTTTAAATCAAACACATTTTAAATTTATTTTCATATTTTAAAATTTATAGCTCTGAAACAAGTTTCTTTCTTAACTCTGGTTGACTTAAATAGTCTTTTAATAGAAGGACACACTTCTAATACTACAAATTAGAAGGCCATAGTCCAATATCTCCTTGAAAATCATTCTTGGAATAATTAAAAAGTGATATGTACCCAAATGCACTTTGCACAGAATTACAGTATTCTCTTACACCCTAGAGTTGTTTTTTTTTAATATTTACCTTTTTTCTGTCATTACAATGTCATTCATTCATATTCGTTGTGTTTGATTTATTCCTGTCCTCTTAGAGTTGACTGTGTATGAATATTTGAAAACAAAACAAAAAGCCCAAAATGAACCAATACTAAATTTTTCAAAGAAAATTCTATAAACATGGTTTTGTAATAACAGAATGTTTACAATTAGTTATTCAATATTAATGAGACATTTAGAGTCTGAATAAAAGTTACTGATAATATTTGTTTTACAGTTTCTACTAACTTTTTGAAATGTTTGCCCCACTTTATTTATTACAAATATAGTAATAGTGGTTGAGTACTTACTATGTACCAAGTGCTATGCCAACTGATTATATTCAATATCTTATTTAATCTTTATAAAAATCATATAATATCCCTTTTATAGAGGAGTAAACAGACACAGAGTGTTTCAGCTCCTTGATAATATCACTTTTAGTAAGTGGTAGAGCCAGAATTCAAACCGAGGCTTTCTGATTTGTAACCATCATACTTAATCACTATGGTTTACTTTCTATTAACACTTCTCATTTTAAACACTTTAAAGTGTTTCTCCCAAAATTTACATTTCCCCCCGAAAACAATATTCAATTGATGCTTATTCTCTTTTCTTTAAGGATTTAATTTATTTGAGAGAGAGAGAGAGAGAGAGAGAGAGAGAGTGCTCTCGATCAGGGTGGGGAGGGGCAGAGGGAGAGAGAGAGAAGCAGGCTCCCTACTGAACAGGGAATCCATGCTGGGCTATCCCAGAATGACCTGAGCCCAAGGCTGATGCCCAACCAACTGAGCCACCCAGGTGCCCAATGCTTATTCTTTTTATCTTTTAGTTTTTCAGACATAATATCAGCTCACTTATTTCCTGTTATGATTTGAATGATTTTCAGTATTATCCCTTTCTTCAGTCCAAAGAGAAAGATTTAGTTTCTTTGACCCTTTTTTTAAAACTAGAACATTTTTTTTGTCTTGTGTCATGTTATTACATAGAAAAGTCACTTGACAATATCCCTCCCCACCCCCAAACCCGGCTGCCATCTACTTGCAGCTTGGCAACAGAGCAATCATGAAGCAGTGAAAGCACTCAAGGAGTGCCAGTGATCTATAATTAGATTATCTTGCTTCCTTAGAGTATTTTCCTTTAATGACCTTGATTTTTATCCGAACAAATTTTGACTATTTGTAATTTTAGTATGTACTCACATTAGTCCATTTGAAGAAAAATATGTTCAAAATTTGTTTGGTGTATTTGAATCTTGACAGTATTTCTTTTCAGGAAGGAGTTTGCTGTGATCATTCTTTTCCTTGATTTAAGTACTTTTGTGTTTTGTTTTGTTTTTTCAAATTGTTGAAAACTTTCAGCTATCTTTTCTTGTTTCCTTGGAGTTTCTTTTATTTTTTTTTTATTTTTATGCTATTTCTTCCTTACTTGTCTCAGCTCCTTTAATGTTCTGGAATATTCTTCCTTTTTCCTTGTTATTATTTTTATAGTTCCGTTGTTTAACATCCCATTTCCTCTTTTTCCTCTCTCTATGCAATTTATCATTGTTTTTTGCTTTTGCATTTTCTGTTGCTTTCTTGTTCCTTTGCTTTGCATGAAACATTTCATTAATATTTTTCTTTCCTTACCACTATGAACAGGCATCTTTCATCCTTTTGGATGAATCAAGGAAAATAAGGGAAGGAAAATAGCAACAAGAAAGCTTTATCTCAACACTTCTGTTTTTCTCAGTTCTTATTATTCCTTCTATGTTTATAATGATCCTACCTCATTATTTCAGATAAGAGTTTTGAACTGATACTCCTGTGGTGATAAAATTTACCCAGCGAATTTAATGAAGCACACATATATGTGTGCCTTATAGAGAAAGAAAAGAAGTAACCAATGTACTCCCTCAAGAGTCTTTCTCTTTTCCATATGCTTAGGAAGATCTATGGCATATTTTCCTTTATCTTGAAATAATATTCTTAATTATTTACTTTCTTCATCTTCCAGGATTTTTCCTAAGATGATAATGCGGTTTAGGGAAGGGCTTGGCTGCTAACAGATCTATTCTGTTACAACAAAGTCCAATGGAATTTTATTATTTTCAACGTTACTCAAGAATTAATTGGCTATAAGTTGAAGCTAGCACGTATTTTTATTATTTCTATTTTCATTCCGAAAGTATGTGGAAGAGGACAGGCATCTTTCCCACCAATGTAAAGCTTTTTCAAGCTACTATAGATGCTGTGAAGGAGTGAAGCACGGGTTCTAATTTGTTCTGGGTGTTATCAGTAGTCTTTGCTACATGGACCCCAGGTTCTTATTAATATTTGCACCTCATACTTCTCCTGTGTTCCCTCTGCATCTACCATATGTGCTAGAAATATTTGGTGCTTTCAAGGATAAATAAGTGAAAAAACCAATAATGTATGTCCCAGAGTGGAAATGTCCTCCTCCTTGGCTGGATGATTGGAGTAATGGAGCAGAGTGTACTCTGTATAGTGCTTGAGAAAGAGAAAAACTAATAGTACTCATAATAAGAACAATACTAACAATGATAAAAAAATGACATCTATTGAATACTTGCTTAACCTCTGTTTTTTAATAAAGGATCAATTAGTAATACTAACAATAATAATAATAAAAATGAACATGTATTGAATATCTACTGTTGACAAGGGTTTGTGCTAAGTTCTTTATAAGCATTTTTTCTTAATCTTTGTAGAAATCCTATAGCATTTTTATAAGAAATTGGCTACAGGTAAGCAACTTGCCCAGGGTTACATAGCAGGTAAATAATTGAGATAAATTTTCCATCCATTCTTGTCTGACAAAATTCCAGAGACAAAATTTCTCAATCCCTCAATAGGATTCAGTACCTGCTGAATATTAACTACTGTATGTCAAACATTACAAGAGGTCTTTTTTCCCTTCCTTAAACTGTGGGGTATTGGTAATCCCAGCTTTTCTATACATTTTAATTATCAAATAAGACAAAATTTTGGAACTCTGTTGAGAGAAAGAAAAAAATTGCTGCAAGCTATGAACACATTGCACAAAGTCCTTCAAATGTCGCTTCCCCCATCTCCTTAATAGCCTGAGTATACAAATAGAGCACAAGAACCAGGTTTTCTGCTGTGTTGGAAATGTAATGTGTAACACTTGTCTGTAGATTAAAAAAACTGTACTCTAGCTATAAATTATATTATTTGATTACATTTTAAAAAAGATTTTATTTATTTATGCATGAGAGACATATATATAGAGAGGCAGAGACACAAGCAGAGGGAGAAGCAGGCTCCATGCAGGGAGCCTGATGTGGGACTTGATCCCCGGTCTCCAGGATCCCACCCTGGGCTAAAGGCGGCGCTAAACCACTGAGCCACGGGGGGGCTGCCCTATTTGATTGCATTTTAACATAACATAATGTATCATCTAAGAAAGTAATAGCTACACTATTGCTAGTGGGAAATAAAATATTAGAGAATTATAAGGAAGTACGCTAATAGCTCCATAGAGTATGAAAAAAACAGACAAATTAGGAAAAGATCATCAATTTTCTGTACCATGAAAAGCTAATGTTGTTCTAATAAATAATAACTCCTTGCTTTTACTTTTCATGATATAAGTACTATGACATACTTGGCTTGCTTTTGTTGTTCATCCTAAAGTGGTATTGCCATTAGAAATTGTGTAAAATAGTAACAGTTTTAAGTTAATTTTCATAAAGGTAATTAGACTTCATCACTTCTTGTTGATGCAACGAGCCAAGCAATTAATGGAAAGGCCATAAACACAAACTTTTAATTCAATATAATGTAACATTAGCATTTTCTGCACTGAGGAATATACAGGTAAAATGCATGAAATTAATCATGTTTAGATAGCAAAACAAAACAAAAAACAGGAAAAAGCAGTTTTATTTCTTAGTGGTTAACAGAGCTACAAGGACATTACTGAAGATAATCACAGTCATGCTATTAGTTTATAATTACTTTGGATAAATGATCAAAGATGTGAGAAAGATGCACTCTAAATGCTTCAATTCAGGACAAATTACATCCTTTGGAGAAGGTGAGATACTTCATAAATTCCTACCTCTGGCTGATTTCATAAAGTATAGAGAAAGAATGTATTTTTGTGTTGAAATACACATTATATCTGAGAGTCCCTCTGCTTAGGGAGTCTGTTGCTCTTATTGATGCTGTGGAGGAAGAATGAGAAGAAAATATACCTGGATTGTTGGTAATTTTCATATGGTGAGTAACCTGTTTCTAAGTGATACTACTGTTGTCAAGTGGAAATTCATGTTTCAATGGATTTTGTGGCAGAGTCTCTAGAATAGGGAGAAGTGTTAGTGCCTGTGGTTTATTCCTGATAAGCCTTTATTTGGGGTTTGTGAATTGCCAGTTAAAATTTTACATGGAGGGATTGAGTTTAAATTGTTCTTATTGTCAGTTCATGCAAACTTCATTTTTTTTTATTTGGAGGGAGGGAGAGAGAATAGAGAGAGAGAGAGAGAGAGAGAGAGAAGGGGTAGAGGGAGAGGGAGTGCAGTCAAGCAGTCTCCATGCCCAGTGCAGAGCCCGATGTGGGGCTTGATCCCACGACTTGAGACCATGACCTGAGGCAAAACCAACCCAACCGACTGAGCCATCCAGGTACCCTGCAAACTAACTTTTATGTGAAGAAGAAATATACGTAATGCACAGTTATATTGAGAAACCTACTCTAAAACTTACCTTCTAATTTAGATTTTTCAAAATAAGCACAAAATATAAAGGAGTTTCTTTTTTGATAATACCACACACTTTATAGTCAACTTTTAAAAAAAATTATTGGATAGTGACCAAAAGAAGTACCTGAAACTACTGTTATTTCAATAACTAATGTATAGTGCTCATTAAATAAATGAAGTGGAAAGACTTTAAAGACACATGGGCTTGAGTTCCACATACATAGAAGTATTTGATTATTTTTTCTTTTTATTTTTTTAAGTTTAATTCAATTAGCCAACATATAGTGCATCATTAGTTTCAGATGTAGAGTTCAATAATTCATCAGTTGTGTATAACACTCAAGGCTCATCATTCTGTCAATCACTAACAATAGTGATGATGGTAAGACTCCATGCTTGTAAACTATTGAAGTACATATGACATGTTTGTACAAGCTTTTATGATTTAAAGACATGAATTTTTCCTTCAAGGAGCTAATATTGTACAAGTTTGTTTAAATTACTTAACCTTAGGCATCTCTGTAAATTGCTTTCAGTGGACTTAAATAGAACAACATGCCACAGCTTCTGAAGTGTGTTACTTGTTTTGGGAAGCCTAGACACTAAATCCATGGGGAAAGAAACCTTACCTAACTTCAGAGTAAGAGGAATAGACTATCTTGTGCTTTTTAAAAAGGTAGACTATTTTTTAAAATCCATTTTAGGTTCACAGCAAAATTGAGAGGAAAGTATACAGATCTTCCATGTACTTTCTGCTCCCACATATGGACAGCCTCCCCCACTATAAATATCCCCCACTGGAGTGGTACATTGTTACAGTTGATGAACACACAATGACACATTATAATCACCCCGAATCCATAGTTTACATTAGGGCTTATTCTTGGTGCTGTACATCTTTTGAACTTAGACAAATATATAATGACAGGTGTCCACCATTATATACAGGAGGACATATCATATATGTGCATATCATACAGAGCAGTTTCACTGCCCTAAAAATCCTCTGTGTTCACTTACCAAAGTTGTTTTCAACAGATTTTAAAAATTTCAAATAAGTGAATCAAGCACCAAAAAGTAATTTTCCTTCAATATTAATGTCCGCATTGGCAATACCCATTCATTTCTTTAGAAATTATTTGACTGAAGAAACACACGACTGTCAAATACATCTTTCTAAATTAAGAAAATTCACTAACTTTTATGTCGATTTAACATATTAACTTCAGAAGATTATTGCATAAATTAAAAAGAAAACCTAAATTTAACAATGTCAAAAAGTATCAAATTTTTGGGTATTTCAGCAGCCAATTTACATAATTCTGTCAATTACAATGAAAGTTTTCTTCATACTGGTTCATGTTAGAAAAATACATTAAAGCATTTTAATTGATTTTTACTATGAAGAATTTCAATTTTTACATAAATTCATGTAGTTCTACTTTTTCTTTCCTTGGAACTTCAAGTTCAACTCATTTATATGCAGTGTGATATTAGTGAGAAATTTAAATTGCACTGCCACTTTTTCCCCCATTTCTGAATGGAATTCCTTTTGTTTCATGTTTCAAGAGATCTTGAAGTGGAGTTGATAGAACAGTCTTTGTAAACTTGTTTAGAACTCAACCTATGAGGATTGGCAAAAAAAAAAAAAAGATAATTTTTTATATTGTATATCTTTTCGTAGTTCTGTAGACTAAAATCATTCATTCCCATTTTTATCCACACGTTTCTATATGTGTATCTAGAAATTATAGAGACTCTTTTAGAGAATTGAGCACAGACATTTTCAGAAGGTATCATGCTGTAGAATAAAATAATACAGGAAAATATGTTTGTTGTCTTAAAATTCCAATAAATTCAGATTTCGACTTAATGTAACTGGAATCCTATTTATTATTATATAAATAAATTATTTCATATTGATCTGTAACTCTTCTTGACAGATATAAGTAGTTCAAAAATATTCCACAGCCTAGGGGCCCCTTGGGGGCTCAGTTGTTTTAGCATCTGACTCTGGATTTCTGCTTAGGTCCTGGTCTTAGGATCCTGATCTCAGGGTCAGGGTCATGAGATTAAGTCCTGTGTGGGGCTCTGCACTAAGGGTGGAGCCTGTTAAGATTCTCTTCCTCTGCCCTTCTCTTCCCCAGCTTGCCTGCATATGCTCTCTCTCTAAATAACAAAAAAATATTCCATAGCTTTGATTTTTAGGGCTGTGAACTAAGATATGTTTATTTATTTTCCAGTAAATAGCAAATCCATTGAGACAAAACCACTCTAAAATTATTATTAGACAATATGTCTTTATACTGTATAACTAACTTGACTAAAGCTAAAGAAAAGTGCTCACAATTTTTAATACTTTGAATCAATGGATTTTTCTAATAAAATTATCTGGTGACTTAACTGAGATCTTTTACTTTTGTAAAATATCTTTTCTAGTCTTAGAATTCCCTTACAAAATTTCTGTAACTAAAATAATAATTTCTTTTACCATTTTGCTATCTAAGAATGATTTCTTTGTTTTGCAGCAACTCAGACCATTCTATATATTGCTAAAATTATAAACTCAAATTTTGTTTAAAATTATCAACAATTTTTTACATTTGATTCTGATTTCAGTAACTAATTTGATTCTTTTTTTGAATTTGGGAAGGGAGCTTATCAGATTACTTATATTTTTTGCTGAGACAAAATCTTCTAATATTATCTAATTTATTACATTTATTTTAAAGCAATAAACAGCTTCTCCCTTCTAGTCTGATATAACAAATTGCAGTTGACATTTATTGTGAACTTGTAATATACTTTCTTCTAGGTTTTTTCTTTATTGTTCCTATCATAGTACCAGTTTCTGAATCTTCTTTTAATTCTGGCATCAATAATAAGCCTATATTTTAAATGTGAAGATATGCTTATATTTATTTTTATCCTAGAAAAATAATTTATTTATATCCTAATTTAAATTATAATGAATTATTCAATTTAATTATCAAATAAACTTTACATATATATATCACTTGAACTCATGCTGACTGAATACACTATTCAAATAAACACATTGTAATATATTGCTGCATAGAAAAATATTCAAGTTATCACCTGTCCTTATGAAATCTTCTTGGTAATTTAGTTTATTAATCTTTGAACTGTGTATATAAATCGTGGTATTGAGCACATATGTTGTATCTACAGTGATTTTATGTCCCTTTGTCTAAGTATATTTACTGTGTATTTTCATTATTTCCTAAGAATGCAAGTACTCATCTACTTTTAGTAATTTTCCTGTCTGCTAAGTAAGCATAACAATATTGTTATATACCTCATAGAGTTAAATAGCATAGTGAATATAAACCACTTAGAACAGTACCAGATATAAAGAAAGTCTCCAGTGAATTTATACTTATTCGGAGAAGATGTGCATGATACATTATTAAATGAATGAAAGACTAAAAATAATGTATAGGGTATGATCTAATTTGTAATATAGATATATTATGTGCAGAAAAATATGAAAATCTATATACCAAAGTGTCAACAATAGTTATTTCTTGATGGTGGGATTAAAGGTAATTTTTTTATTTCTAATTTTTATACAATGGCCATATATTACTTACATAATAAAATAATACATTATGAAAGGGAGCATTTACAGAAAACTTTTGGAAAATTATATTTGTCTTTCCTTGTCTTCTACAAGTTTCTGTAGAGTTAGGTCTTCTAAATTTTAGAATAATAATTTAATTTGCAGGAGAAGAATTTCTTATGAGACTTGAAAAATGCTGGGCCAGTAATCTGTGGGTGGTTGGGTAGTTTAGATTTGAAACAAGTGATTTTTAAAATATGCAAAGTTGCTGTCACTTGGTGCCTTTTAGTTTATTATGACTTTTGGCCAAAAATATAGTTTTTTTGTTTTCTGATTAATACTCTCAAATAAATTTACCTTGTAGTTAGTTGGTTGATAAGAGTTGCAGTTTGATAAAATTCCAGAGAGCTTGAAAACCCAGAGAGATACTTTAAAATATTATTTTAAAGATAATTCTTTATTTAAATATAAGAGATAGTTAACTCCTTACATGATACTTTTTTGGGGACCCTGAAACTTTCTCTGCCCCCTGAATTTTTTTGGTGGTGCCTTAAATTCCCTCAGCAGAGAACAGAGAATTTTATTCCAATTGGTTTTCAGGCTTGGTAGTTCCGAACTAAATTTAAAATAAGGGATAAATGGCTCACAGTAGACCCTTTTCTCATCTTAACCATTGGGAGGGATAGAAGAAGGTGAGCATAGAAGTTCCTATCAAAGCAAGAGCCAAGCATAGAAGCAGGGTGAGGTGGAGAAATGGAAGGATGCTCACGCAATACTCTTCCTAGTTCACGTTTTTTCCCAGATTCTTTCCAGTGTCTCTTCAGGCTGGGCACAAAAAGAGAGGTTTGAGAAAAAAATTTACATTGTATTCTTCAATTAACCTCTGTTTCTGCATAGGGTTTAACAAGCCACCAAACTTGTACTTTCCTGCAAACAGCGTAGTCACCTTCCATAGGTCAGTGTGGTGGAGCATGGAGAATGAGGGATAGAGCTCACCACCTTCTGCTCTATTCCACAGTCTGTGTGTCATTGTTGAATCTCATTGTCTGGAGTCCTGCCTGTTTGTGATTTTTGAATAATAACAGAACATACTTGAGGTGGGATAGGAAGGTATCCCCGGAAGTTATAAGATTGGCTTGTGGGGGGAACCCTGGGTGGCGCAGAGGTTTAGCTCCTGCCTTTGGCCCGGGGCGCGATCCTAGAGACCTGGAATCGAATCCCACGTCAGGGCTCCCAGGTGCATGGAGCCTGCTTCTCCCTCTGCCTGTGTCTCTGCCTCTCTCTCTCTCTCTCTGTGTGACTATCATAAATAAATAAAAATTAAAAAAAAAAAAAAAGATTGGCTTGTGGGAGGATACTGACTCAGCTAATTGCTCAGTTGGGAAATGGAGTCTATTGGAATCCTGCTCCAGACTTCACTTGTGGCTTTGAAGCACATAACAGAGTTCACAAACACAAGGTTGTAGATCACTGAAACCGAGAAAAACTCACGAGGAACATTACTTAATACTTGTTGCATGCCTGTGGCCAGTTTACCCATAAGAGGCATCAAAATTGTAGTAGACATCCTTTGATTTTGCCTGTCACCCTTACTCTTACTTTGGTAATGGCATCCTGCCTTTCTTTTAGGAATTTTCCATCTCCAATTCAGAGGTCATGATGGACTTATTCATCACATGCACTGCATTTCCCATGTCCCTCACCACCTGATCCCACTGGCCCAAGAACCTACAGGGGATCCAAGCCAGGCCAGTCTAACTCCTGGGATTTTGAATCTTGTGTAGAGTTGGAACTGCATCATTCTGATGGCAGAGCCTCAGAGGTACTTCCTTTGACATATATACTTTCCCCTTGATATCTTTCCTCAAGCTGAGTGAGATATCCAGAGGAGTCCTGGTTCTTGTCAGAGCTTGGTGGTAACTAGTGTTCTGATTATGAGCTACTGTGGGTAGCTAATAATTCTAGTAAATTAAAAAAAGAAAGTTAATCAGAATTGTTTTTTAAATCAATGGCTTCTGAATGGATATATAACTGGCTCACTGGTAACATCTCATCTTTTAATGAAAAAACAAAACCCTCCAATCTGAAACTAGGCCAACACTCCAGCAGAATCATCAGTCCAAGCAGCTGCACAGGATGGGCAAAAGGGGAAAAGTGGAAGCATGAAATATGGCAGACAGAAGGCAGCAAAAGAGGTATATCTTTATTGAAGAAATTTTCTGAGTCTTGGAATGTAGCCAAAGATATGTTTTATAGTTGACCTATGGCTTCTCTCTGCCCAAGGGAATTGCTGTATGGGCTACTATTGATCCTGCACAGGTAATATCCTTTAAGTCCCATTGTACTACTGAATTTCTCAATTTTTTCACTTTCCTACTTGCTTTCCCTCTTTACCCTCATTCCTTTGCTTGGGCAGTTTTTCTGTATGAATTTCACTTCTCACTTTGCTCAATGAGATACCCATCTTTGGAGATTGATCTCTTCTGAGAAGCCTTTTTTTTTTTTTTTTGATGCAGTAATCCGATATTAACTTATATTCATTCAGTACATAGCAAAATCACTTCTGAGCATTATTTCAATAGTACGAGTTAGCTAACGGGAAGGTTTGGAGTATTCTAAGCACGTGAAACAAACAAAGCATGTGCAAAAACCTGGAGCCACGAGTGTTCCCGGATGTTTAGGAACTGGAATATATTCCTTTTTTCCTTTTTATTGGAAGTTAGTTGGTGAAGGGGTGGGTCAGATTGCTGAGAAGATGAGACTGGTAAGGCTGACAAGGGTCAGATGATAATGTTTTATAAATATCTGTTGAGGGAAGAATGAACCATGGAGGGCTTTATTTAGGTATACTATGTACTTTAGCCTCCTCATGCAGCCAGGACAGGCAGTATTAAAACAGTTTCCATCTTACTTCAAAATTCAAGTCCTGGGCAGCCCAGGTGGCTCAGCGGTTTAGTGCTGCCTTCGGCCCAGGGCCTGATCCTATAGACCCGGGATTGCGTTCCTTGTCGGGCGCCCTGCATGAAGCTTGCTTCTCCCTCTGCCTGTGTCTCTGCCTCTCTCTCTCTCTCTCTCTGTCTATCTCTCATCTCTGTGTGTCTCTCATGAATAAATAAATAAAATCTTAAAAAAAAAATTCAAGTCCCTTTTCTGTATCCTACTCTGCATCTTGAAATAGTTCTTTCTCTGGAACGTGGAACAGACACCTAGCCCGGGTTTGAGCACTGCTCAGTTACAAATGGATCAACATGCGGGACAGTGAGAAAGAGATGTGATTTTATAAGGCAAAAAGTGCACCTACAGAAGGAAAACTTAGAAATATTGTTTGATGAAACTGTAATAGAGAATTTTGAGCAACTGCATTTAGAAAGAATGACAATATTCTGTAATTTGTGTTAAAATTCCAAAAATAGGGACTCCTGGGTGGCTCAGCGGTTGAGCGTCTGCCTTTAGCTCAGGGCATGATCCTTGAATTAGGGGATTGAGTCCCACATCAGGCTCCCTGCAAGGAGCCTGCTTCTTCCTCTGCCTATGTCTCTGCCTTCTCTCTGTGTCTCTCATGAATAAATAAAGATCTTAAAAAATAATAAAAAATAAAATTCCAAAAATAATGAGGTGACTCTACCAAAAGAAATCTGTACAGTATTGAGTAATAAGCAAAATATAAGATTAGCAGACTAGTAAGGGTCAGGACACAAACACTTCCTTATAAGTAGAACTGATTCCAAAGGGTCTCATAGGCAAAGTTTATTTAGTGAACCTATAACTCAATTCAGATACAGTCTTAGAAAATTTTGGAAATTTTCGTAGACCAGGTGGTTTACAAATGAAAGGTGAAAAGTTAAAATCAGGACTGTACATATGTTTTTTGAGAAAGTTAATTATTTAGTATAATGTGTGATTCTTAAATTTCTGTGCGGGTCATAATTTTGGATATAAAATATTTTCATGTATTTTATAAAATATATTTATTTTAAAAATATTTTAATATATTAATTTCTTAACATATAGAGTTAAGTTACCTCTCTTTCCATAAAATATAAATAATATATTTCTAACCCAGATGAAACTCAACTGAGATAGGCTTTCAAAATGTGTATGACATACCAGTATATTACCTCTCTGTAATGTTAGCTTCTTTCCTCTGTCCTGAGGTAATGAGGAAAGGCAAGAACAGCTGTATGTCCCAAATTTGGCTAGTCATCACAATCATGTGAATGAATCCTTGAATGAATCTTAGATCCTCTTGGGCCTAAAAGAAGCAGAGTCTCCTTGGCCCGTCTTGGAAATCTACATTTTTAAATATACACCCTGGGCCAAGTGTTTCTGATGATGAGCCTGGCTCCCCAGAATATGTATATATCCTCTCTCTAGTACCAAGAGAACCAAACCCAAAGGTAAAAGAAGGTGGTTAGAGTTGAGCAGAACAGTTCTGATGCTACCATATGCCTCTGTCCTTCATATGACCTAGCAGATTATTTGTTTTACCCTTAATTTATTTTTTACCTATGATTTGACAGTTTATTTCACAATTAACACTAAGTGAGCAGAGAATCTCTAAAATTATCTTTGAGGCCCAACGTTTTTTTTTATTATGAGCTTTGGTCTACTGAAATTGTTGACGATTTCCAAATATCCTTTCTCATGAAATCAGAGAGTGAGACAAATCATAAGAGACCCTTAATTACGGGAAACAAACTGAGGGTTGATGGAAGGGAAGGGGGTGGGGAGATAGGGCTGGGTGATGGACATTAAAGAGGATGCATGATGTAATGAGCACTGGGTATTATATAAGACTGATGAATCACTAAACTCTACCTTTAAAACTAATAATACATTATATGTTAATTGAATTTAAATAAAACAATAAATAACTATAAAATCCTTTAGATAATTACTATCAGGAGAATATAAAGTATGTAAACTTTGTGATTTGAGCAGTATAATTTGTGATGTAAAATAAAGGCAGTGCTAATACATAAATTAAAAAAAAAAGACAACAAAAAACCACATATCCTTCCTAAAGTAGGGGAAAATGGTCAAGGTTCTTTGATGCATAACCATTGCATTGTGAGTCCTTTGGAATAAGATCTGTATCTAAATAAATTGGCTTTGCAAAACCCTTAATATCCGGACAACCCTGTGCATCTTTTCAGAGTTCAGTATATATTTGGTAACACTTTAAAGAGGAGAAGTGATTGTTTTATGATTAGGGGAATAGCCACTCATAGAAGTATGATTTGGGGAGCTTAGGCAAACACTTCCCCTCCAGCTCAAATATGATTGATATCTTGTACCTAAAGCCTAATTCATTGATCCCTTTCAAAATACAAACAAATCTCTTTTCAGATATTTGCAGTTGTGTGAGAATAAAAAACACCCAGAATTTCAGTGTATGTAGTATCCGTGCAAGTAAATGTGTGTGTGTGGAGGGAGAGAGAGACAGACAGACAAGGGGAAAGTGGAAGAAGAGTGAGGAGGTGAGCCATCAAGGAGGAAGGATAAGGCCTTAGAACAAGGAAGCTGGGACCCATAATTCCCTGACTCCCTGACTCTTTTGCTGTATTTGCTCTAAACAATCTTTAAATACGAAGGTTAAGCTATGGGGCACAGTTCCAGGGGCTTATTTCTGTCCTCTGAAAAATTATAGTTTCCTACCTCCTTTTTTCCTTCTCCAGTCAATGGTTTCTAAACTTTGTGCTTCAGGAACTATAAAGAAAAGTCATTCAGTCAAGAACTGTTTATTTAGTGCCCTCCAGGGTGCCTAGAGCTGAACCAGAGAAAATTAATAGGATTAAACCTTCAAGCTTTGATGCTGGTTTTGAAATACAGAGCTGCTTGACACATATTTTCAAAAGGACATTTATACTTCTTTTTAATGTGTATTAAGAGAGGAAAAATATTTGACCTGCTTATTAACATGTCTTTAATGTTTAATGCTTTTTTGAAGCCAGATTTATTAAGGTATAATTCACATGTTGTAAAATTGACCCTTTTAAGTGTATGGCTTGATGAATTTGATAAATGTATAGACTCATGTTACTACCACTGCAATCAAGATATAGAACAATTTCATTATCCCTAAATATTCATGCCCCTTCATCATTAACCCTTCCTCCTACAACTAGCACTTGGCAATCACTGATCTGAATTAAGTTCTTTGTCCCAGTATCATAGCAATCAATCATACATTATGTGGCTTTTTAGACCAGCTTCTTTTACTTAGTGTAACACATTTGTGATTAATGCATGTTATTATGTGGATCTGCAGTGTATTTCTTAACACTGCTAAGTAATATTCCATTATATGGATGTATCAGTTTATCTGTTTACCATTTCAAGAATGTTAGAGTTGTTACCAGTTTTTGGTGATTGTGAGTAAAGCTATTTTATGGACCTCAACTTTGTTTCATTAGTTCTTGCATGCTATGCCTTTCCAGTTTTTAACATTTAACCTGAATCTTTATATTTAATATAATTTTTTTTGTAGTCAGTAGAGAACTGGGCCTACTTTTTAAGTCTAACACAATCATCTTTCTTTTAACTGCCATTTCTGGACCATTTGCAGTTAATGTAATTATTTATGTGTTTACCTTTAAATCAGCTATCTTGCTAGTGTGTTTTGATATATTTCCATTGTTTTCATAATTATTTTCTCAATAAATTAAAAATAATTGAACTCACTGGTGAAGACATGGAAGAATGACAGTGAAATAAACATATCTTTCCGGGCAAATAAAAGCAGAAATAATTCACTGATGGTAAACATACATTATAAGACCATTAAAGGAGGTTCTTCTGGCAAGAGATGGAAATCTAGACCTACACAAAGCAATGGAAAGGATAAAACTGTAGGGTAAATGTAAAACACATTTTTAAATTTTAATTCCTTTAAAAGATAATTATCTAAAGCGAAAAATTATAACAATATACTGTGGGTTCTACACAATCTGTATGAGTATAATACATGATAACAATAATACAAATACTCAAATGGGGGAAATGGGAATATATTGTTATAGGATTCATATAATGTATGTGAGCATAAGATTTTTGAAGATGGATTTTTTTAAGATTTTATTTATTTATTCATGAGACAAACACACACACACAGAGAGAGAGAGAGAGAGAGAGAGAGAGAGGCAGAGACATAGGCAGAAAGAGAAGCAGGCTCCATGCGGGGAACCCAATGTGGGACTTGATAGCGGGACTCCAGGATTCACACTCTGGGCCAAAGGCAGGCGCTCAACCGCTGAGTCACCCAGGCGTCCCTGAAGTTGGATTATGATAAAATAAAGATATATGTATTGTAAAAGATTCCAAAATAAGAAATAGGTATGACTAATAAAACAACAGTAGAGAAAAAAGCAATCATAAAAAAATATACAACGAATACAAATAAGGGAGAAAAGAAAAAATACATATATAAATAATTACATTAACTGCAAATGGTCTAGAAATGGCAGTTAAAGAAATCTTTATGCATTTATAACTAAAGAAATTTGATAATCTGATAAATAGTGCCACAAATTCATTTGAAGATTGAACTAGATATAATAATTATTCTTATTTAGGAATAACAGGAGATGGAGTAAAGGGAGAGGGGATTTTTTTTTGCCCAGTACAATCTCTTCTCTAAGATACTAAGATTTAGTAAATTGTAATTTAGAAAGATAGCAGAACAAGTAGGAAAAGTAGATGCAAATATCCAGGTGCCACACAGTTTTGCTATTTTCTCATAAGTGAGATTTCCTTAAAATCATCAGACACTAGATTAACTTCATAATGCAATGTCATAACTTTAGTGGCGTGCTTCTTTTTTTCTTATTAATGTGTCCTTTGATAAGAGTAAGTGCTAGCCCCAATATTTAGAAACCAGAGCTCAACATCATTTGATAACATCACAGAATTAAGAATTAAGAAGGAAGATGGTTGTTAAATTGTTTTTAAATATTTAGGGCAATGGGTAAAGAAGATGTGACATATGTATAAGATGGAATATTTCTCAGCCATAATAAAGAATGAAACCTTGTAATTTGCAACAACAGGGATTGACTCAGTGAGTATTATGCTAAGTGAAGTAAGTCAGAGACAAATAAATGCTATATGATTTCGTTTACATGTGGAATTTAAAAAACAAACTAAAATGAATAGCAAATAAGCAAAGAGCAGAAACAGACCTGTAAATACAGAGAACGAACTGATGATTGCCAGAGTGAGCAGGGGTGGGGAGTTGAGCAAAATGAGTAAAGGGGAATGGGAGATGCAGGTTTCTGGTTATGGAATGAATAAGTCACAAGGATAAAAGGTACAGCATGGGGAATACAGTCAATGGTATTGTATGGTGATTGATGGTAGCTACACTTGTGGTAAGCAAGACATTTTGAGTCACTTGTACACCTGAAACAAATGTAACATTGTATGTCAATTATACTTCAATACAAATAATGTAAAATGCTCAAGACAGATAGAGTTTGGTTTAAATATGGAGAGATGGTGCTGATAAATTTATAATCTGGAGAAAGGCTTTGGAGAGAAGAAATGACATTGATGCTGAATTCTACTATTACCAGTTTACCAGGGAAGGGGCCTTGGGGGGGGGTTGTGTGCAATGAGATACTTTATACATATAATATCATTGTATTCTTCATAGCATTCCTCCAAAGCAACTCTGTGAGGCATAGTTTATGAATGGAGTTATTGAGGCTTAGAAAATTTATATAATGTGTTAAAAATATACTAGTAGAATCAGAATTGAAATTTGCGCTCATTTTGACTCCAAACCCCATTTTTCCCAACTCCTCTCCCTTTTGCTCCCCTCCTCTCCCCTCCCTTACTCTCTCCTCCCCAGAATAGTTGACCTGCGATATCCCATTAGTTTCAGGTGTACAATATAGTGATTTGACACTTACATACATCACAAAATGCTCACCAAGAAGAATGTAGTTACCCTATGTTATCATACAAAGTTATTATAATATTATTGACTGTTTTCCATATGCTGTACTTTATATCCCCTTAACTTATTTTATATCTGGAAGTTGGTGCCTCTTAAACCCCTTCACCTATTTTGCCCATCTCTCCACCCCTCTGGCAACTGTATTTATAAGTCTGTTTAGTTTTGTTTGTTCATTTTATTGTTGTTGTTTTGGCTTTTTAGATTCCACATATAATGAAATCACATGGTATTTATCTTCCTCTTCCTGACTCATCTCAGTTAACATGGTACCCTCTAGGTCCATCCATGTTTCACAGACAGGAGGATTTCATTCTTTTTTTATGGCCAGTATTCAGTGTATATATGCATGTGTTTGTGTACATACACATACCACATCTTCTTTATCCATTATCTATTGATAGACACTTAGGTTGCTTCCACATCATGGCTATTGTAAATAATGCTTCAATGAACATAGGGGCATATGTATATATCTTTTTGAATTAGTCAAACCTCATATTCTTATCATTAATTAAACAATTCAGTTTACTAGGTAAGTGTATACTGATTTTGTACCTACAGTGTTAAGTACAGTGATGAAGAGGTGGGGCATAAAAAATAAGGAGGACATGTTTTTTACCTTTGGGTGATTTATGGCCATTTAAAGAGAGCCATCAGGTAAACTGATAGTATAAGTTTTAGATCAGCTGCCCAGTGAGTGTCCAAAGGATGGAGTGATCAATCCTCCTGGGAAAAGTAGGCTAAGAACTGACCTCATGGTGGATATGATGATCAAACTGAGCCCTGGAATGTGAACCTGTGTTCAGTAGTCCAAAAACCAAATGATAGGAATGAGGAAGGTTATTCCAAGGAAAATGTGCAGTTTGAGTGAAGCAAGATTTTTTTCCAACGAATGTCTTATAACAGATTATTTTATTAAAATAACTTTGGTGCCCTGAGGAAATGGGACATGCAGAGTTGATTTTGTTGCCTTGTAGAGCACAGCTTGGTAAAACAGAACCAGCTGATGTACCCAGTGGGGTGATGTCTCCCTGACATTGTAGATATGAGAGCAATGTTTCACTGATTAGTAAATTTTGGGTAAAGGTGAAAACTAGAGAGAATATTTTCTTCTTAATTTTATAAAAACTTGAAAATGCTAGTTTGAGCAGGGAAAATAATAGTGCTCACCTGGAATTAATGGGTGCCATAAGGACAATTAGAGCCAAATGTGAAGGTTTTAGTGTATGATAGTAAGAGAGGTTATATATAAAGCAGGTGACTTGTGATTTCTAAATAAAAGAAGTATTTGCAAAGTTAAAGTCTTGTTGAGAAGGAACAAAACTTAATCTGAAAAAGTGCAACATCTAGGGGCAGTTGAGAAAAAAGACTGAAATGAAATTGGGCATTTGCTTAGGATATTCATTCTCAAACTTGGCCTAATGTGTACATTAGAATAACCTGAGAAGCTATTAAAAATGCAGATATTCAGGTTGTGCCCCATACCAATTAAGTAGAATTTCAGGAGGGGGGGAACTAACTAAAAAACAGTACTTTTAAAGATCCTACAGTCATTATTTTGTGCAGCAGCATTTGGAAATCAGTGACCTAAGCCAATGTCTACTTCATTTTATTTCCTTAGGTTAGCTTTATGTAGCAAAACTTTGTAGTAAAAAAAAAAAAGTGGGATCCCTGGGTGGCGCAGCGGTTTGGCGCCTGCCTTTGGCCTAGGGCGCGATCCTGGGGACCCGGGAATCAATCCCACATCAGGCTCCCGGTGCATGGAGCCTGCTTCTCCCTCTGCCTATGTCTCTGCCTCTCTCTCTCTCTCTCTCTCTCTGTGACTATCATAAATAAATAAGAATTAAAAAATAAAATCTTTTAAAAAAAAAAAAAGTGAGAGGTCATTTTCATTTTAAAAATTGCTTGTGAGTCCTCTTGTCCAAACCAGAACTGGAATGCCTAATAGAATTTTAGGAGTATCCAGAAAATCATCAAGTTGCTTCCCCCCCACCTTATATTGGAAAAATACCTGTGCTATAGTTCCTATCATCATATACTTTAGAATATGACATGACTGGTAACTCATTATTATGTGCTGAAAATCAGAGATGACAGTGATGCATACAAAGTACTATTCTCTTGGCACCTTTCCCAGATCACCTAAATCACAAGAAAATATTATTGTGAATTCCCACTTTTTCCTGTGGATTACTTAGGACAAAAACCTTACCATTCATTTTATGAAAGAGGAAGGTGAAATGCAAGGAACTGAGGCTAGAATCTAGGTTTATTGATTTTCATCCCTTATTATTCCTGCAGCACTTGGTGGACCAAGCCAAAGCTGAATGCTCACATGATTAGAGCTGGATGCCAGAAATGCTATTTTTAGGATAAAAAGTGACAAGCTGAAAATTTTGCTTTGAAATCAATATATTTGCCCCAAAGGTATCATATTTCCAATGACAGTAGAAATTAAAGTAAGATCTGTGAGGGGAAATGCTTAAAATACGGTCTAAGGAAGAACGATTATTCTTCTTGAAGATGATTCTAAGAATATTGTGTTAGTTTGGCCTGCTGTAACAAAGTATCATGGACTAGGTAGCTTCTAAATACAGAAATTTATTTTCCACAGTTCTAGGGGCTGGGAGTCAGAGATAAGGGTGCCAGCATGGTTGGGTTCTGGTAGCAGTCCTCTTCTGACTTTGCAGACTGAGAACTTCTCATTGTATCCTCAAATGGTAAAAAGAGGAATATCTCTGGCCTCTTATTACAAGAAAATCGGTAGTATTTCTGAGGGCTCCACTCTCATGACCTAATTACCTCCCAAAGCCTTACCTTCCCCTTACCATTGGGGATTAGATTTCACATATGAATTTAAGGAGGCACAAATATTTAGTCCATAACATATATTAAGCCACATACAAACTAAGAAGTATGTATTGCACATCTGCCATGTCCTTAACATTTACTAGGCAACATAGTACAGATAAACAGAAGACAGTTTCTTATATAAGGAGATTGTAACATATTAGTAGGCTAAGATAGCACTTGCTATAAAATTATTCTGCATAATAATACATGTATAATTGTTTGATGAAGCTAATATGAAAAACTTGATCCCATTCCATTATAGTGTGAGAGGAGTCGCTTATCTTTTATAATTTCCCTTCAATATTATAGAAAAATATGTTAAACTCATATTTCAGAAAATATACATCAATATCTGGGAAAGAGAATATTAATATGAGACATTTTTAGAAGATTTTACTTTGTCTAAATGAAAAGAAAGACTCCTAAAACAAAAGACCAATAAAATACCAGATATAAAACCCATTAAGCATCTTCTAGATTACTTCTCATTTTATAGAATTCAGTGAATAGGGGAGAAAAATTTGCATGTCACAGTGTCTCTTTAATTAAAAACTTTTTCCATCAGCTGCTCCTTCATCAGACTGAGTTCTTTGGGACAACTAAAAGCTTTTTCTTTAAGATGAGGAACAAGACAAGGATGAGCACTCTCAGCACTTCTATTAAATATAGTAATAGAGATCCTAGCCAGAGAAATTAGGCAAGAAAAAGGCATCTATATTGGAAAGGAGGAATGCAAACTTGTCTCTGCAAATGACATGATTTTATATATAAAAACACCACCAACACATTGTTAGAATTAATCAACAGATTGAGTAAAGTTAAAGGGTACAAAATCAGTTTACAAATAATCAGTGGTGTTCCTATACACAAACAATAAATTATTCAAAAGGCAAATTTATAAAGCAATCTTATTTATAATAACATAAAAAGAATAAAAAACTTAGGAATAAACCTAACCAAGATGGTAAAAGGCTTATATACTGGAAACTGCAAAATATTCATGAAAGAAATTAGAGAAGACACAAACACATGACAAGACATTCCATATTCGTAGATTTGAAGACTTAATAATTGCTGTCTATACTCCTTAATATGAATTACAGATTCAGAGTTATCCCCATCAAGATCCCAATAACTTTTTATTACTGAAATTAAAAGAAATCCTAAAATTCATATGGAAATAAAAAAGACCCAAAATAGCCAATGTGATCATGAGAAAAAAGAACAAAGCAGGAGGCATTACATTTCTTAGTTTTAAAATATATTACAAATCTTAAAATAGTGTGGTATGGGCATAAAGACAGACATTTAAACCAATGGATTAGAAAAGAGAGCACAGAAATAAATCCACACATTCACAGTCAACTGATCTTTGACAAGATATCTAGAATACACAATGGGGAAAGGGTAGTTTCTTCAATATATTATGTTGGAATTAGTGGATATTGACATGTGGAAGAATAAAACTGTGCTTTTATTACAGTATATGCAGAAGTTAATTCCAAGTGGATTAAAGACTTAAATGTAGTGCCTAAACTGTAAAACTACTGAAAGCAAATCTAGGAAAATAGCTTCTTGACATTGGTCTATGTAATTTTTTTTTTTTTTTGGATATGGCACCACAAGTACAGGCAACAAAAGCAAATATAGACAAGAGATACTACATCAAACTATAAAGCTTGTGTACAGCAAAGAAAGCAATCAATAGAGTGAAAAAGCAGCCTATGAAATAGGTGAAAATATTTGCAAAACCTTTATCTGATTAGGATTACATACACAAAATATGTTTAAAAAACTAAAACTCAATAGGAATACCCTTTTAAAAAATGATCAAAGGACTTGAATAGGGCATTTCTCTCAAGAAGACATACAGATACCACCAAGTGTATGAAGAGGTCAACATCAATAATCACTAGGGAAATGCAAATCAAAATCACAATGAGATGTCACTTCACAACTGTTAGATGACTGTTATCAAAGAGACAAGAGATAACAAGTGTTAGCAAGGATACAGAGAAAGTAGAACACATCTACACTGTTGGTGGGAATGTAAAATGGTGCAGCTAGTATGGAAACTAGTATGGAGATTGCTCAAAAAATTAAAAATTAAATTACTGTATGATCCAGCAATCCCACTTCTGGGTATATAAGCATATCCAAAAGAGATGAAATCATAATCTCAAGAGGTATCTGCATTTCTGTCTTTATTACAGCATTATTTACAGAGAGATGGAAATAGCCCAAATGTCCATCAACAGATGAATGGATAAAGGAATGTGACATATACATACAATGCAATATTATTCACTCTTCTGAAAGAGGGAAATCCTACCATTTTGAGCAGTATGGATAAATGTGGAGGACATCATGTTAAGTAAAATAAGCCATGGACAGATGGACAAATATTATATGGTTCCATTTATATGAGATAACTAAAATAGTCAAACTCACAGAAAGAGAATAAAATGGTGGTTGCCAAGGACTGGGGGAGAGGGAAAAGGGATTTGCTCTTCAATGGACATAATGGACATAAAGTTTGCTATGCAGGTTGTGTAAGTCTAGAGATCTGCTGTACAACATAGTGCTAGAGTTAACTATATAGTACTGCGTGCTTGAATATTTTTTAAGACTGTAGATCTCATGTTGTGTTCTTACTACAAAAAAAACAAACTAAAAAATAACAACAACAGCAACAACAACAAAAATCAAAAGGACACAAGGAAACTTTTGGAGGAGATGGATTACAGGTATTACCTTAATTTTGGTGATGATGGTATAGATATGTCCTAACTCATCAGATTGTATACATTAAATGTGCATTTTTTGTATATTAACTGTAATTTAATGAAGCTGTTAAAATCTTTGAGAAATAAGATAGTGAATCATTGATTAAGTTCTTGGTCCAGCTTTTTTATTATACATTCTAAATTTCTCTCTTCAAATATCAGTTCCTGAGATCCATGACTTTGGGCTGTGAAAAACTAAAGATTCAAATTCTTCGTTCTGATATAGAAGTGTAAATCTTTTTGCTTAAAATTAGTAAAGTTTGTCACTTAGATACTTTGACATTGTCTAGACATACCTTACATTAATGTAAATAATACATTGAAAATTAACTATCAAATAAGGTGGTCTTACTGATGTGAGTGAATTCTACAACACAAGGAGGCATAGGTTTAGTAAAACAAACCTGTAAATATACTAGTAAAATACCACCAAATCTGAAATGAGGTAGCATATTTTTCTGTTGTAGATGCAATTACTTCTTTGGCCTATCTACATGAGAAAAGTTTTAAGTGTATATTTTTAGTTCTGCATTTTTATATTTCTTGGAATGTGTAAATTCTGGGTCTTAAATGAAAATCCATGGTGGCCTGAGTTTTGTTAACCTTCTGTAATAGATAACTGGCATTCCTTTATGCAGTTGCAGTGGCAGTGAAACATGTCACTGGATTCCACATCACTTGCCTTCAGGGAAATCAAAACCACAGTGAGATACCACCTCACCCAGTGAGAATGGTGAAAATTAACAAGACAGGAAACCACAAATTTTGAGAGGATGTGAAGAAAGGGGAACCCTCCTGCAGTGTTGGTGGGAATGTGAACTGGTGCAGCCACTCTGGAAAACTGTGTGGAGGTTCCTCAAAGAGTTAAAAATAGACCTGCCCTAGACCCAGCAATTGCACTGCTGGGGATTTACCCCAAAGATACAGATACAGTGAAAACCTGAGGCACCTGCATCCCAATGTTTATAGCAGCAATGTCCACAGTAGCCAAACTGTGGAAGGAGCCTTGTTGTCCATAGAAAGATGAATTGATAAAGAAGATGTGGTCTCTGTATACAATGGAATATTACTCAGCCATTAGAAATGACGAATACCCACCATTTGCTTCGACATAGATGGAACTGGAGGGTATTATGCTGAGTAAAATAAGTCAGTCGGAGAAGGACAATCACTATATGCTTTCACTCATACGGGGAATATAAAAAATAGTGAAAAAGATTATAGGGGAAAGGAGAGAAAATGAGTGGGAAAAATCAGAGAGGGTGACAAAACATGAGAGACTCCTAACTCTGGGAAACGAACAAGGGGTAGTGGAAGGGGGGGGCATGGGTGGGGGGACGGGGGGACTGGGTGACGGTCACTGAGGGGGGCACTTGACAGGATGAGCACTGGGTGTTATACTATATGTTGGCAAATCGAACTCCAATAAAAATATACATAAAAATAAATAAAATGGAAAATTAAATTTTTAGTGAATTTAATGATTGAAGAAATTCTAGTATGCTCAGAGAAAGTCTAATGATAGTGTAACTTCCTTTTATGTGGTACTTACTAGACAATTACTAGACTTGGACAAAAAATAGAGTGTACTTCAGGTATTAAAAATTCTACCTATCTCTATGTGTGTACTTTAATATTACTGAATAGAATGCAACTGATATTTTTTGAATATTTATTCTGTGTCAGGAACTGTATTATTTTCATTAACCATATAAAGAAAATAATTCAGGAAGGGCTAAAGTGATCAATTTACAGAGCAGGTTGATTTGACCATAGATTTTTTGGTTTTATTTATTTATTATTATTTTATAATTATGTAATACAAAATATAAAAATATTTTAATAATATTTGTTTCCTTATGTCTATTTTAAGTGTGCATTTCTGTAACCCCATACCATAACAAAATATTGACAATTTCCATTACCCAAAAAAAGTTCTTTCATGTTCATTTAGAGGAAATTCCTTTCCAAATCTGGGTCCTGACAACCCCTGAATGCTTTCTGAATTTTCCCAAAGACTTAAACCAATAGGGAATGTTTTCTCTTGTTTTGCTTATTCTTGAATTTAATATAAATAAAATCATACAGTATCTATTCTTTTGTATCTGGCTTCTCTGTTAGCATAATGTTTTAAGATTCCTTTGTGTATCACACTAATTTATTCATTCCTATTACTAATATTCCACTGAATGGGTATATCACAATTTCCTCCTCTGTTCACCTGTCAATGGCCGTTATGGTTTTCCAGTTTTGTCTATAATGAGTAAAGCTACTATGAATAGTTTTGTACAAATGTTTGTGTGGACATACATTTTTCATTTCTATTGATTGAACAGGAGTGGACTGGCTGGATGGCATAGGAAGTATCTGCTTAACTCTTTGGAGACTCTCATCCTTTTCCAAAGTGATTTACATAGTTTTATATTTCCAACAGCAAGGCATGAAGCTATAACTACTCTATATCCTCACCAAAATTTGGGAAGTCTTTTCAATTCTAACTATTCAAGATCTTATTTAATTTGTATTTAATATCATTTCCCTGATCTAAAGGTATTGAGTATCATTTCATGCACTTACTCATCATTTGTAGGTCTACTCTTATAAAATGTACATTCAAATTTACCGAATTATATTGTGTTGTTTCTCTTAATATATTCTAGGTACAAGTTCTTTGTAAATATATGTCCCGAGAATACTGGGAATCATCCTCTAGACTGTGGATTGTTTTCATTTTTATTTTTCATTTTAATACTGGCTTTTATTTTTTATTTTTTTAAAAGATTTTATTTATTTATTCATGAGACACACTCACACACACACACACACACACACACACACACACAGAGGCAGAGACACAGGCAGAGGGGGAAGCAGGCTCCATGCAGGGAACCTGATGAGGGACTCGATCCTGGGTCTCCAGGATCAGGCCCTGGGCTGAAGGCAGTGCTAAACTGCTGAGCCACCCTGGCTGCCCATATAGTGGCTTTTAAATATCATAATGTTTTAATTTTGATGAAGCAGGGTTTTTCAATATTTTGATAGGTATGCTTTTATTTCTGTTCTAAGAAGTCATTGTTTAACCCTAATATTTCTTCTATGTTTTTGGTACTGTGATCCATTTCGACTAAATTATTTGTGTATAGTGTGAAGAAGTGTCAAGGTTCCTTTTTTCCTCCATTCAGATATTTAATTTTTCCAGCATAGTTTGTTGAAAACACTATTAATTCTCTACTGATTTACCTCATAATGTTTGTTGAAAATCAATTTATTAAACACGTATAGTTCAACTTTTGGGCTTTCTCTTCTGTTCGATTGGTCTCCCTAACTATTCTCATACCAATAACAGACTGTCTTGATTATTATACCAAAATTATTTACATTGGTTATTTAGTATGGAAACATAAATATATTTCATTTTCCCATATATTCCATTATATACACTCGTAGGTTACTTATATTTCCTCAATCTTTTTTGAAATGGCTATATCTTTTTTTTTAATTCAAGCTTTTAATTCCAGTTAGTTAACATAGAGTGTTATATTAGTTTCAGGTGTACAATATAGTAATTCAACAGTTCCATACACCACCCTGTGCTCATCATGAGAAGCACCTATCACCTTAATCTCCATCACCTATTTCACCCATCCCCCACTCTCCTCCTCCATGTCCTTAAATATCTATCTATCTATCTATCTATCTATCTATCTATCTATCTATCTATCATCTATCATCTATCTATTTATTTATTTCCTGGTTGACTTGTGTTTTGTTTATTTTCTTTACATTTTTAAATTGAAATTCAATTTGTCAACATATAGTAAAACATCCAGTGTTCATCCCATCAAGTGCCCTCCTCCATGCCCATCACCCAGTTACCCCATGTACTTAAATTTTAAAATCAGAAAATCAGCTTGTTAAATTATCAGAAAAGCCTTCTAGGAATTTAGTTGAGATAATTTGAATCTATATGCCAATGGAGGGGGAATTAGTATCTTATTATTAAGTTTTTAAAGATATTTAAATTTTAGATACTTTTATAAAGTGTATTTCTTATTTTATTTTCTTCCTATTTTTATAATTTATTTCTAACGTCTTATTGTTATTATATTAAAGTATATTTAACATTTGAATGTTGCTCTTTTATCCTATAACCTTGTAGTAGCTTTTTTGTAGATTCATTAGGATTTTCTACATACATGATGTGAACTATGAGTGAAGAGACTTTACATCTTCCTTTCAATCTTCCTTTCAATCTTCATGCCTTTTATTTCTTTTTGTTGCCTTAATGAACTTAATGAACTGTTTAGGACTTCCATTATAATGTGTAATATATATATATATATATATAATATATATATATATAGTGTAGTATTAGTGTTGAGAGACAATATCTTTTACATTTTTCTGATCTTAAGGGGAAAACATTCAATTTTCACCATTAATTTTTTTCATAGATATCCTTTGGGAAGTTGAGGAACATTCTTCATATTCTAGTGTCCATTTCTTTCTATTCTATTCTAGGGTATAAAAAATTTCTTTCTATTCCTGGTATGTATTCCTAGAAAAAACACTTGTCTGTAATTTGCTCTCTTGTAATATCTTTGTATATTTTTGATTTTAGGGTAGTGGTGGTCTCCCAAAATTAATTGTACAGTGTTTTTTATACTCCAATATTTTCTGAGACATTTTTGTATGATTTCTTCCTCAAATGTTTGATAGAATGCACCATTGAAGCCTATGGATACTGTTATAATTGTATTCTGCAAATGTTGGTGTATGTGTTCTCATTATCATTCAGTTCAGTATATCTACTGATTTTCTTTTGTGACTTTTTAGATTCAGGGTCATTATTAAAAAGTTTGTGACTTAGTTTGCAAATATTTGAGGACTTTCTAGATTTGTGATTTCTACTTTAATTCAGTTGGAAGATTTAATTCATTTTAAATTTATTAAGATATTTTAAGGTCCAACAAAGGGCCTGTCTCCATGACTATTCCATGTAAACTTGAAAAGAATGTATATTCTGCTGTGGCTTGGTGGAATGTTTTATCACTGTCAGCCAGATCAAGTTGGCTGACATTTTCTTCCAAATCTTGTGTATCATTACTCATTTTATGTCTGCAGTTGTGAGAATATTGTCGATTTTCCTAGTATTGTTTTCAGTTATTGCTTCATATATTTTGAAGCTTTTATAGTAACATATAAATTTTGAATTTTTGCATCTTCCTAATGAACTGACCCTTTATCATTATAAAATAGCTATCTTTATCCCTGATATTCTTGTTCTGAAGTGTACTTTATTTTGATATTAATAGAGCCACTCCTGCTTTCTTATGATTGGGGTTTGTGTGAATTGTCTCTTTTCATTCTCTTATTTTAAACCTGTTTCTGTATTTTTAAAATGGGTTTCTTATAGGCAAAATATAGTTGGTATTAATTTTTTATTCCAATCTTAAAATTTCTGCTTTTTAATTGAAGTATAGGCCACTTATGTTTAATGTGATTATTGATATGGTTGTGTTTAAGTCTGTCATCTCTTGCAAGTTTTTTGCCCATTGTCTCATCTATTTTTCAATTTTTTTCTCTTGCCTTGTTTTGGATTGAATATGTGTGTGTGTGTTTTCTATTGTTGTATTTGATTTTATCTGCAGAGTTAGTTGTATCTCTTTTTAAAGAAAATATTTTTGTGATGGCATTAGGGTTTACAATATGAATCTTTAACTTGCCACACTCCACTTTCAAATGGTATTATACTACTTCACATGTTAAGAAACTTATAGCACTGTATTCCCATTTTTTCCATAATTTCTTTTAGCTATTGCAGATGCAGTTTTACTTCTACATAAGCTATAAATTTTACAATACACTGTGAGTTGTGGTTTTTTATTACTACTGGCAATTATCTTCTAAAGGAATTTTAAAATGAGGATTTTTTTCTTAATATTCACATATATTTTCATCATTTTGTTCTTTCCAGTGCTTTGTGTGGAACCAAGCATTCACTTGGGATCAACTTTTCTCTTCATGAAGAACTTTCTTTAATATCTGGTACCCTTTTCACCCTTCTACCCCCCATTGATCCTCCTTTTACTGATTTCCAAGCTTTCACTGAGTATAAAATAATTTGAATTTTTATTTGGTAGATGAAATTATATGGGAGATACAAATATCTGCATTTATTTAGTAACTTACTAGTGTTCTAAATGCCAAAGCCTTTTATACATGAATTTAGATTTATAACTTGAGAACAAACTGAAAGGTAAGTTATGTTTTCATGGTTTTGTGAATTTAGGTATCCATTTACCATATGGTCTAAAATATTTTATGAACTCTTTCTGGGCAAAATAAAACTCTGTTGGACTTACTTTAAGATTATTGAAAAGATTTAAAGAATAGATTTTTAAAATATCTCTGAGACACATATATTGAGGAGACATGCCTTTTCCATTTAGATATCTAGTAATGCTCGGATCATTTTTTATGATGTAGATTTGAGTTAAATTGGTAAAGTTGTCAATTTATGAAATAGTTTCAGTATTGTATTTATTTTTTTTATTTTCCTATTGGTGCTATATCTATCTATCCTTTTGTTTTCCACTTAGGAAAAATCATAACAGAGGCTCCGTTCTCAATAGGAACATATTGATATGAAATTGCTTTATTTTGAGTTGCTTTCAGGAAATAGTCATAATCATTTCTGATGAAATTGGGGTAAATTTTTATAGAGATAGAAAATATAAGTATTATAAACCTAATACAGTAGATAGAGAGTTAATGACAACAACAAAAATTATGTTTGAGAATTCTCAAGCTGATCTTTAATAACCTTAGTTTATTTGTTTAGTAATACATAACAGTTTAGAAAAGAAAAAGAAAAATATGCTAAGTATTTTATGTTATTAAATTTCTCTCAATATTTTAATAAATAGATGATATGTATTTTTAGAAACATGCAAATGGAAGATCAGGAAGCTAAATAGTTTGCCTAATAAATGGAAGAACTAGTATTTACATTTTACTCTTTCCTTTCCCCTTATACCACCCACAGCATAGTAATAAACATTTATTATTATAATGTTCAATTTTTTCATTGAATTTTTTTCTTTCCTCCTTTCTTTTTGACTCTATCTCTCTATGTGTCTGTTTTTTTTTTTCCCTTTCTTTCCATGCACTTAGAATAATGGCTGATGAATAGAATCAATGATTATCAGATTTAAAACTCTGGGGCCTTCCTTTCTGCGTCTCTATTTCACTTATCCCCACAATTATTTTGTTAGGAAGTCCTGTTAGCTCTTACTTCAAAATACCTTCATTTTATAACTGTTTCTTATAACTGTTACTAAACTAGTCCTATCACTTGATCTGAGCCCCCATTAGTTCTTCCCTGCCTTATTGCAACCCATTCTTGTTAGTAGTCCCTGCTTTGGCATCCTACTTTCCAGATAGTAACCTGAAAACTTAAGATGGATCATGCCACTATTATTAACTCCAGTTGTTTCAGAGTAAGAGCCATGTTCCTTACAAGGGCCTCTAATGCCTTTCGCCTGATCTGACTCATCTCTCTAGCTTCATCTACTACTCTTCTTGTGTATTGTCCCCAGGCTTATGGACCTTTATCTTCCTAGAGCATGTTAGCTCTTTTTCTGCCTCAGGCCTCTGCACCGTTACTTCTGCTTGGCATGTTCTTCCCCTAAATATCTATAGGGATATTGACTTCACCCTATTAAAATGTACTTAACTGTCTTTTTTCAGCTAGCTCTACCCTGACCACTGTATTTAAAATTGCAATCCATCTTCCCTACTTTCCCTATTCTCTGTTTTAGCGCCATAGGTCATACGATTTTCTAGTATACTGTATAATTTAATTTTTAACTTTTTAAAATCTCTCTGTACCCCCTTATGACAGAATATAACCTCCAAAAGGGAAGAGATCTTTGTTTCAATCATTGAACTCTCTAGTATTCAGAAACAACAGATACTCAACAGACACAACACATACTCAAGTGATGAATGGATAAATAAGTACTGTAGTAGTGGGGGCTGTTGAAGTAGGGTGTTGCTAAGGGTGAGAATGTGGGATGGGGGCTGGAAGCAGGGCAGAGTCAGAAGATCAAGGTTTTTGTTTCTGTTTTTATTTTATTTCTTTATTGAAAAATAACAGACACACAACATTGTATTAGTTGCAGATGTACAGCATAGTGATTCAGTATTTGTATACATTATGAAATGGTCACTGTAATAAGTCTAATTATTATTTGTCAATGTAGAAAGGTGTTACAGTGTTACTGCTTACATTTCCTATGCTGGGGAAGGTTTAGGTTTAAATCCTGAAATGGGTGGCATAGCTCCAAAACCTATCTGTGTAATTTAGATCAGATGGGATGTGACTATAACTGCTGAAATGCACAGGTCCTCACAGGTCCATGAAATAATAGTAATTTGGAGAAGTGCTTTCTCTTTTAGGTGATCAGTTAAGTATCAGGTCTATAAGAAGTACTAAATTCTTTCTGGCCTTTACTGAACCAGCAGAAGGAAGGAGTGAAATCCTGAAAAATCTGTTTAGCTTGGATTATGGCTGGCAGCACATCTTACTTCCTTGAGACTTTACTACTAAAAAAAAGAAAAAGAAATGGAGGGTAAAAAAGTTTTCTTTACAGGACTCAGGAAGAAGTATTTTGTTATGTTAGTACTTTTGAGTGATAAGGTCATAGGAAGACAGGCACTCTTCTGACAACCCAACAGATTTTGTCGAGGGTGAAAGTCATGTAAAAATAAAAACAGTTTATTCCTATCACAAGATGAAGTTTAAGGGAATCATCTGGGGTCAAGAGATCAAGAATGTTCCTGGAGGCAAATTGATACTACTTTATGTTCCTGGGCAATAGCTATTCAACTATGCAAAACTCTTAGTTTTAGAGAATCAACCAGGGAAGAAAAATCTGGTAAGTTTCATTTTCTAATTCAAAATATGCTCTTTTTGAAAAGAAATTTTTACTGAAAATATGTTCGGTTGCATTGGCTCAAAAATGGCCACCCTACAGCATGTCCCTGAAACCTGCTACAAATACCTTTTTTTTTTTTTTTTTCCTTTAGAAGCTGGTACTAGACCTATCTTCAACAATGAAAAAAATAATTAAAATGCCCTCAGAAAAATGCAGTGTGAGATATTCAAATTGCATTTTCTGTTACCTTTATAAGTCATTTACAAAGCTGACAAAACATTGATCTCATTTACTATGAACAATGGCAACATTTTGATGATTATTATTTCAGTAATTTTCATATGTTAGTAGGAATCAATTATTGAACTTACAAATGGAAAATGCTTTCTCCTTCGCCTTAATCTCTAATTTTCCACAATTTAGGCAACTTACAAGTGAAATAACTCCCTCACTTCTGGGGAATTTTACATTTCCAAGACATAAATTTATAAAATTCTGTATCTTTCAACAAGTTTTGATTGCCTAAATGCACAGATTTTTTTTAACTGTAGATTTTAAACTTCCACATGTATTGGTTCCTAAAGTTGATCTTAAAATCCTCTAAAAAGCAGCAGTGCTCAAAATAATTTTTCTCACATTTTACAGAAGATACACATATCCCTCATCTAACACCAAGTCCTGGCCAATGGACATTGTCCCAGTGTTTTAAAATCTAAAGAACACCAAACTAAGGAAAAACTTTTTTAAACCTGTTCTCTCCTGTCATATATAGTTCTGTTAAGTGTGAAGCCTGGCTTTAAATACAGGGTTTTGGAACATGTAGGAACATCTGAATTCAGACATATGATAGAGTGAGGGTGACAGAGGTCATGAGAGTTTTCAATTAGCAACTCTGTTTTTTTAATTCCTTGATAGAAATGTCAAGCTTTGGAGCAAAACAAGATGATGGTCAAAAGTGGTAAATGCTAAAAATGTCTTGTTACACGTATTTAAATATTGAATCCTTATCTGTTCTCAATATTAATTCATAAAAATTACTTCATGGGTTGGTAATGCTAACTCTCAAACACAATTAGAATGATTTTGGAAATAAACTTTTCACAGCCCATGGGATAACACATGAAGGTAAATTTATTTGTAATTTCTTTGAGAATCTATGTGTGTTTTAAGGTAGCTAAGAAATACTTTGTTAATCGTGATAAAATATTAATGCAAATTTAGTCAGTTATCATATTAAGTTACATCACTAGATATTTAGTGTTTTCTGATTTCTATTAACAAAACTCAAAACTGATGCTAGCTGCCAGACTACTTGGTTTGTAGTTAAACATATCTTTCTCTTTCATGAAATGAAAAAACAACGTTTGTTTATGAGAGATGAAAAAATTAAAGCAGTTATTTTTGATTATTATTCTTTGTCCCTATTTTAGTTATCCCCAAGGGTAAAAAATAGAATTCCATACACACATGCAGTGATATCTTATTATGGAATTAGCTTGCATTTTTGTGATTAATTCTTTTGAGCAACATTCTAAATATATGTATATATTTACATACTTTTTTATAGTATATATATATGTATATATATGTCTGTGGTTATTTGGATACCCTCTTTTGTGAAGTGCTTATTGAAGTATTTTCCCCTGTTTTTCACTTGAGTTTTTCTTATTGATTGGAAGAAAGACTTTCTCTAGCCTGGATATGAGCCCTTGCTTGGATATATGGACAAAATATTTTCTCCCAACTGGTAGCTTACCTTTTCACTCTCTTAACAGAATTCTTAATAAATAAAAATACTTAATTTTAGTAAAGTCCAATTCATTTTTTTCACTACTCTTTGTGTTTTTTGTATACTATTAAATATTTGCATTACTTAATGTAAAAGTGATATTGAGAATGTGTAGTATCTTACCTTTCATATTTAGGCCCATGATCCACTGTGAACTAATTTTTATGCATGGTATGAGAAAGGAGTCAAGATTTTTCCCTTGATTTTTCCATTGCCTAATATCACATACTGAAAGTATCACCCTTTGCCAAGTGGATTGTGCCTCGTTTCTTCTCTGTAACTCCAGTGACCTCGCATCTATGAGCCTGCTGCTGACCTTTCTGTCTCACATCAGGGTTAGAAAAATACTGAATAATTAAAAAGTAGGTATATTAAAATGTACATTGTTTAAGATTACATGTAGATTTATACACCAAACAGAATATTATAGTTTTATTTTACTGAATTTTAGTCAAAGTAAACTCATCAGTAATATTTTCCAAACCTAGTTTTTTGCTTATCTCATTTTTTATTTTGACTATTACTTGGAATAAATGAAAGTAATTTGTTTGATGAATATAAACTTTACCAAGAGATGTGGATATCCCTCCTAAATAACTAAACGTAAAATAATGTTGTGAGTTTTAACGTACATGCTTTCAGTTTCCCAGTATTTTTTCAATTACTCTAATGTTCTGGAAGAAATCATTAAAAGAACACACATAAAAATGATGTATATGGGGCTCACATTTTCCCTTTTCCTCAGTCTGCAGTATGGCTTGGCACAACATTTTTGGATTCTTTATTTCTTTAATTTTTAAAAGTATGTTCATCACAGACATTTTTTGCATTACTTATGAATTCTTACTTTAATTGTTTTATATTATATTCATTATGGATACTTTTGCCTTATTTATTATTTTTAAAAATATTTGCATTAAAATATTATTTATCTTGATTTGCACTCCCTTAAATTTTGCATCTGAGGCAGTGCCTATCCAGGCTCTAATTTTAACATTGTAGTTTTCATCTATAGAAGTTCAGTTTGAGGTTTGTTGTTTTCTTTTTAATCATCCATGTCACTAACACATTTAAATAAACTTTTCATAGAATACTTTTAGATTTGCAAAAATGTTGTGAAGGTAATATGGAGTTCCCATAAACTCCATTCCCAGTTTCCCTGTTACTAACATCTTATTAGTATGGTACATTGTTGTAATCAATGAATCAATATGGATGGATGATTTTTAGGAAAAGTCCATACCTTAAGTGTTCCCTGCTCTTTACCTAACATCTTTTATGTGTTCCAGGATCCCATCCAGGATATCACATTATGTTTATTTTTCTTGTGTCAGGCTCCTCTTGACTTTAACAGTTTCTTAGACATTCCTTATTTCTGGTGAATGACAGTTTTTGAGTCAGGCTTGTAAAATGTCTTTCAGTTGATGTTTGATGTTTTTCTCATAGTTAGACTAGGGTTTTTGGAAGGAGGACCAAGAAGAAACATGCCTCTCTAATCACACTGTTTTAAGGGTACATACAATTAACCTGCCATATCACTGCTATTGTTAACCTCAGTCACCTGGTTGGTAATGTCTGTCAGATTTCTCTCCTGCAAAGTCACTTGTTTTTTCCTGTTTCTACACTGTGTTCTTTGGAAGGGAATCACTACATGCAGCCCACCCTTAGAGAATGGGGAATTATGCCATTGTCCTTGAAGGTAGAGTATTTACATAAATTATTCAGAGTTCTGAACAGGAGACATGTCTATCGTGTCCTATTTTTTTATAGAATCATTCATTTATATCATTATGGAGTCACGGTTATTTATTTTATACTTTTGGTTATAATCCATCACTACTTATTTACTTGGTTGCTCAGATTGTTTTAGCTTTGACTATTGAGAACTCTTTGAGTTAGGTAGGTCTTGTCTCTTGACATATCCCTATTGTTGTGGGTTTTATTGTTTTTTTTTTTTTTATAATTTTCTTGCTTTCTAGTGTTGCAAGATGTTCCACATTTATTTTATGTATTTCTTGCTTGAGCTCTAGTGTGTCAGACATTTCTCCAGAGTTCTGGTTCCTCTTAAAGGAGAAAATTATTAAAAACTGAGATGTAGGCATCAAATGTGTCTGTTACTACTGAAGGGTCATTGCTTTTAGATCTCAGATGACAAGAGTAAGGAGATTTTTATGTGTATATTAGCTTATGAACAAACACACATATTTCTTTTTTTAATGATTTTATTTATTTTAGAGAGAGATAGACAGCATGAGGAGGGGGGAGAGGCAGACAGAAGGGAGAGAGAGAATCTCAAGCAGACTCTGTGCTGAGCATGGATCCTGATGCAGGGCTCAGTCTCATGACCCTAAGATAGTGACCTGTGCCAAATGCAAGAGTCTGGTGCTTAACTGACTGAGCCACCCAGGTGCCCCTATATGTATCCATCTGTATTTATATTAAGCTATCCAGGAGTTACTGTTGAGTTGTGTAACTTTGGTCCTTTGCCACACAGATATTCTGGCTTCCTCCCTTTGCTTATCTATTAATTTGCATTCCAAAAGCAAGAAATCTGGCTTCCATCATCCCCCATTCATGTAAGTCATGAAGTTAAGTCATGTAGTTCCAACATACAACTATGGCAGTTTAAAAATGTTTAACTTCAACTCCCACTACAAACAATTTTATGTGCTGGAGGAGTTTGCTTACGTACAGTTTCCTTTACTTTAGTCTCAACTCATTTTCCAAGTAAATTTGGTCAGAATCTTTTTCTTCTACCCTATCAGTTAGGTTATTACACATCATCTTCTGGGACCCCTTAACCTCCCAAATTCATTTCAGATTTTTTCATACATTAGGTTTCATTCTTCTGGCTGTAAATTTTTATGGGTTTGACAAATGCATGGTGTCATGGATTCACTGTTAGTGTATCATACAGGATAACTTCACCAACCCAAAACTCTATTGTGGTCCACGCTTTCATCTTTCTCTCCATCTCCCTAAATACCTGCAACCACTGATCTTACTGCTATCTCTCCAGTTTTGCCTTGTCCAGAACATCATACAATTAGAATTATACAGTATGAAATATCTGTGCCATGTCTGAGTCTGGTTCCTGTGATTGTTTTGTCTCTTTAGAGTAGTTTTTACCCTTGCTCTTGGCATACTTTATAATTTTTTTGTTGAAAACCATACATGTTATATGGGGAAATAGGTAAATAGGCCTTTAGTTGAGGGATTTGTGTTAATATGGCTGGGAGTAGGGCTGTGATTAACATTTGTTGGAGCTGTAGGTTCCAAAGGCTTTGATTCCTGTAGTGTCCTAGTTTTCCCTCCCTTTTTGATTTTAAGTTTTCTCATGGACCCCCCACAAGAGAGAGTCTGGGTCTTACATGTTACTCATGTAAAATCTAATGTCATTGTACTGGGACCCTGCTGATGTGGTTGTAAGAGAAACAGTGCATAATCTTCAGTTAAGTCTCAGTCTTTTGATGGATCTATGTCTCAGGATTGTGATCTTCACAATTGTTTCTTCAGTAATGCCCTTCCATTTACCACCCTGCATTTTACTCTATTCCTTCACTTGACTTCAGTGTTTCTAGACTATATCTCTGAAGCTCTGATCTGTGTTGATTATGTTTTCCATCACTCCCTTAGATGAAACAGGAAGACTGGAGAGAGGCTGGAGAGGTGAGAAATTCCATTCTCGTTCCCTTCAACCTGGTGCAAAACTTTGGAATTATGCTCTGACAAAGTTCTTACTCTTAGAGAGAAAGCTTTTGTTATGCAGAAGGCTTTAGATATATTTCACTATATTTTTCCCTGACCTCTCTCAATGCCTAATGGAGCCATGAGAGATCTTTTTCCAATTCTCCCAATGAGATATGGTGTGGTCTCGAGAGAGAAAGCTCACAAAGACGTGAGCTCCCTAGAATTACCTCCAAGGAGTTTCTAGGTCTTTTCTTTTTTCAAGGATTTTATTTATTTATTCATCACACACACACACACACAGGCAGAGACACAGGCAGAGGGAGAAGCAGGCTTCTTGCGGGGAGCCTGATGTGGGACTCAATCCCAGGACTCAAGGATCACACCCTGAGCTGAAGGCAGGCGATATACCGCTGAGCCACCCGGGGATCCTCTCCAGGTCTTTTATTAGTCCTCATTTAGCCTCCAGCAATCCATCAAATTGCCACTTAAATGTTTCCACAAATTTATAGCTCTAGCAATTTCTTCTCCAGGTGGGTAGATCTCAGGAGCTGTGTCTCTGGATACATCTGCCTCTGCAGATTTCAGGGTGGCTTTTTGGTTTTGTGACTTGAGTTCTCTAATGTGTACAAGACAAATCATTGATTTTCAATTTGTCCCATTTCCCCCCTCATTTTAAGAATAAAAGTTAACTTCCAAGCTTTTTCCATCTTGTATCAAAATCAGAAGTCCCTCTCAACTTACAGTTTTGAACTTAGAGAATATAGTTATAACTGCTCTAATGTTCTTGTCTGTTGTTTCTAACACCTGTGTCCATTCTGAATTGGTGTCAGTTGATTAATTTTTCTCCTCATTATGGGGTATACCTTCTTGATTATTTGCAAGCTTCATAATTTTTTTATTGGAGGCCAGATGTTGTCAATTTTATCATTTTTTTGCTGGATATTTTTGTAGTCCTATAAATATTCTCAAGTCTTATTTAGGGATGCAGCTGAGTTATTTGGAAATATATCCCTTTGGGTCTTGCTTTTGGGATTTTTTAGGAGGAACAACATCAATGTCTATTCTAGACCTAATTATTACCCACTACTGAACCATAGTCACTTCTGTGTATTCTCCCCAATGCCTGGTGGGGATGAGCACTATTCCTAGATTTGTGTTAGTATGTGCTTCCTTTAAACCATTAATGTGATTATTTTCCTGACTTATCTTGTTTCTTCATGCACATGATGATCCTTTGTAGAACCTTAGGGCTCTCTGTGTGCACCATTCTACTGACTCTTACCTAAAAATTGCAACTGCCTTGTTCTCCTTGGACTCTCAAGCCCTATCCTCAAATCAGCGGGTCTGCTAACCTCCTTGTGGGTTTCCTCTCCTTGTGCAACATCCTAGGCATTCTCTCAAGGCAGTAGCTGGGGCAATCATAGGGCTAAATTCATTTGTTTCTTAACTCTACTGGATCTCTGCTGGATCCCTGTCTTCTAATGACTAGCATCTCAAAAACCAGTATTTCACATATTTTGTCCAGTTTCTTTTTTTTTGGTTGGTAGAAAAGTAGGTCTTGGTTCTGTTTATCCATCTTGGCCAGAAATGAAGGTTGCTTCTAGCTTATGAGCATTTGAAATGTGGCTAGTGCAAATTGAAATGTGATATTTGTATAAAATACATGCTTGATTTTGAAGTCTTAGTACCAAAGAATTATATAAAATATCGAATGTATGTATTTATTTATTTATTCATTTTTATTGGTGTTCAATTTGCCAACATATAGGATAAGACCCAGTGCTCATCCAATCAAGTGCTCCCCTCAGTGCCCGTCACCCAGTTACCCCCACCCCCCGTCCACCTCCCTTTCTACCACCCCTTGTTCGTTTCCCAGAGTTAGGATTCTCTCATGTTCTGTCTCCCTTTTTGATATTTCCTGCTCATTTTTTCTCCTTTCCCCTTTATTCCCTTTCACTATTTTTTATATTCCCCCAAATGAATGAGACCATATAATATTTATCCTTCTCCAATTGACTTATTTCACTCAGCATAATACCCTCCAGTTCCATCCACATCGAAGCAAATGGTGGGTATTTGTTGTTTCTAATGGCTGAGTAATATTCCATTGTATACATAGACCACATCTTCTTTATCCATTCATCTTTCGATGGACACCGAGGCTCCTTCCATAGTTTGGCTATTCTGGACATTGCTGCTAGAAACATCAGGGTGCAGGTGTCCCGGCGTGTCATTGCATCTGTATCTTTGGAGTAAATCCCCAACAGTGCAATTGCTGGGTCGTAGGGCAGGTCTATTTTTAACTCTTTGAGGAACCTCCACACAGTTTTCCAGAGTGGCTGCACCAGTTCACATTCCCACCAACAGTGTAAGAGGGTTCCCTTTTCTCCGCATCCTCTCCAACATTTGTTGTTTCCTGCCTTGTTCATTTTCCCCATTCTCACTGGTGTAAGGTGGTATCTCATTGTGGTTTTGATTTGTATTTCCCTGATGGCAAGTGATGCGGAGCATTTTCTCATGTGCTTGTTGGCCATGTCTATGTCTTCCTCTGTGAGATTTCTCTTCATGTCTTTTGTCCATTTCATGATTGGATTGTTTGTTTCTTTGGTGTTGAGTTTAATAAGTTCTTTATAGATCTTGGATACTAGTCCTTTATCTGATACGTCATTTGCAAATATCTTCTCCCATTCTGTAGGTTGTCTTTTAGTTTTGTTGACTGTTTCTTTTGCTGTGCAAAAACTTCTTATCTTGATGAAGTCCCAATAGTTCATTTTTGCTTTTGTTTCTCTTGCCTTCATGGATGTATCTTGCAAGAAGTTACAGTGGCCGAGTTCAAAAAGGGTGTTGCCTGTGTTCTCAAAATCTAGGATTTTGATGGAATCTTGTCTCACATTTAGATCTTTCATCCATTTTGAGTTTATCTTTGTGAATGTTGTAAGAGAATGGTCTAGTTTCATTCTTCTGCATGTGGATGTCTAATTTTCCCAGCACCATTTATTGAAGAGATTGTCTTTTTTCCAGTGGATAGTCTTTCCTCCTTTGTCGAATATTAGTTGACCATACAGTTGAGGGCCCATTTCTGGGCTCTCTATTCTGTTCCATTGATCTTTGTGTCTGTTTTTGTGCCAGTACCACACTGTCTTGAATGTATATTTTTATAGTGTTTACATTTTGAAGAAACAGTTTTGAGTTAAATAATATTTAACTAATTCATTTCACTTGCTTTAGCTTTTAAAAAGGTAAAAAATGATAGAAAATTAAAAATTATTTCTATATTCTCATTTTCTCCTGAAAAGTACTTTTTCAAAATTCCACAGAAGATCATGTTCATTCACTATAAACTGCTATACTGTGAAAGAAGGAAGGGGAAAGAACTTTGGATGTATTAAAATACATATACTCTAGAGAGTGAAGTATACTGTATTGAGATTTTGGAACCTGCTACCATAATAAACTTTTCAGGAGTTCAATGTTCTGCACATCCTCACATCTTGTGGTAAAGTTTTATGACAAGAGGAAAAAATACCTTGGCCTGGTTCATGGATGGATTAACTCGTTAAGTTATTATAAGGCAAAAGCGGACTGCTGTTGCATTACAGCAAATGTGGCCTTTAAAGACAGTACTGAAGGAAAACCCCTTTTGCTGGAAGTGTCCTTAAATAGTGCACTTGTCTTTTTCTTGATGTGGAGAGAGAATTGATTAGAGGCAAAATATATATGGAATCTTTGGCTATGAAAAATAGCGTGACTAGTTAGTCAGGAGCCTGGCAGGATCAAAGATTGAGACATTTGAGATGAAGAGTTTTGTGGAAGGATAGTCTTTAGAGCAGGCTCAAAGCTTGCAGATTTTTATATCCACAGCAATGCTCATGGTACAGCATGTACTACAGAGATGATGTTGAACAACTAGCTGTATGTGATTTGTCCAAGCCTTTTTTCTGGTATATACTTTTGACTGTGTTGTAGGACCATGAATGGAATGATTATAGTTGCAGAATTGAGACTGCAAAGTCCCAAAGCATGAGTTTCCTATTACAGGTTCATCCAGCCTTTGCTGTAGCTTCAGGAACCAGTACGGAGTCATTGAGAAGAGCAGTCAGTTCTCTGTGGCAAGTAGATTCTATTGAATCCCTTCTCTTTAAGAGTGGGGAAATACCTGTTCTTTTGTGATTGATGTGCATTCTGTTCTGGGTATGAGTTTGCTTTTCCTGCCTGCAGAGCCTTAACTGTCACCACTATCTGAGAGTTTAGACATTCTGAAAGTTTATCATTATGGATCCCTACATGGTATTGCTTAAGATCAAGTCACCTACTTTGCAACAAAAGTGTGACCATGAGCACATGACTAAATCTGTATCACCCAAAGGCTACAGATCTGATAAAACTTTGGAATGATCTCTTAAAGGTAGAGAGAAACTAGTACAGCCACTCTGGAAAACAGTGTGGAGGTTCCTTAAGGAGTTAAAAATATGACCTATGACCTATGACCCAGCAATTGCACTACTGGATATTTGCCCCAAAGATACTAATGTAGTGAAATGGTGAGACACCTGCACGCTAACGTTCATAGCAGCAATGTCCACAATAGCCAACTGTGGAAGGAGCCATGATGTTTTGGACAGATGAATGGATAAAGATGATGTGGTCTATATATACAATGGAATATTATTCAGCCATCAGAAAGGACAAATACCCAGCATTTGCTTTGACATGGATGGAACTGGAGGATATTATGCTGAGTGAAGTAAGTCAGTCAGAGGACAATCATATGGTTTCATTCTTACATGGAATATAAGAAATAGTTAAAGGGATCATAAGGGAAAGGAGAGGAACTGAGTAGGAAAAATTAGAGGGGGAGACAAACTATGAGAGACTCCTAACTCTGGGAAACAAACAAAGGGTTGTGGAAGGGGAGGTGGGTTGGGGGATGGGGTAACTGGGTGACAGGTACTGAGGAGGGCATTTGATGGGATGAGCACTGGGTGTTATACTATATGTTGGCAAATTGAATTTAAATTTAAAAATGTAAAAAAGAAAAAAAGAAGAAAAAAAAAGAGAAGAATCTAGCTTAGGCACACACTTTGAAGTAAACAGAGTAAACAGCCAAATATGATACTGGCCTCTGATAGGTAGAAACTGTGGATCCAGGTATCAAGTCATTCCTAGTGACTCTCTTGGGGGAAATTGTATTTTATATCCCTGAAAAGTTAGGCTCAGTATGACAAGAAATCTTGGTTCTTAGGGTAAGGATGTTTTTGGCAGCAGATACAATAAAGTTACAGTTGTACCTTCTAGTGAACACATGTAAGAAATGAGGCAAAAAGGCCTTTATATACTACTAATGTTATAAATCCAAATTAAGATAAAAAATTTATGCAGTTAAAAATGTAGCATAAACATTAACAAAATGTAGTTTATAAAACTGATTCTAGAATAAATAGAAAATACAGACTCATTATCATAGAAGAAAAATTTTTAATTTTTGTGTAAGAAAATATTGCATCTGCTTTCTCTCATTTTTTGAGAATAGTTTTGCCTCTAGTTTATATGGAAGATGTTTTCCAAAAATTGAATCAGATAATTTTGTAGCTCTGAAGTTTTGACAAAAGACACTTAAGTCATAAAAGATGAAAATATTTGTAGCTGTTGTATTTGCCAAAGAGTAATGGACCATACAATACTTTGATTTTTCTAATCCTTGTCGAATATGTCAGGTTAAATGAAGTGCCTATAAAGGAATATATGACAAATGTGATTAATAGTCATTTGATATTTCTCATTGTAACATACTCTTCAGAAATGGAGATGGGAAAGGAATCATACCTGGTAACAACCTTTTCACTCTGCTTGTACTTTAAGTGAATATCCTATAAATAAAGGATTTCTCAGTCTTGGATTATCTATGGAGAAAAAGCTAGTCAGTTGGATGACACAGAGCAAAATATAAAATTTAAAGTTATGATTGGAAAGGAACAAGCAGAAAGTCAAGTATGTTTTTCCTCTTCCTCTTGCTCACAGGATTGATAGTAAAATCAATTTACTTAGACTCATTTTAAAAAATACTTGATTTGTAACTGTGAGTGGAGATGGATGTCAATTAGTTATTATGGTGATCATTCTGCAATATAAATACAAATATTGAATCATTATGTTGTACATCTGAAATTAATGCAATGTTATATGTCAATTATATCTCAAAAATACTCAGTGAAAATTCAATTTGAAATAGACTTAAAGTGAATATTTTTGTTAAAAATATGCATGAATTTTAAACCGCTTTTGAAGAAAATGTATGAAAATATAATACTGTAATACTTCTAATTGTCATTGTTAAATGTTTTGATGAATCGGGTATAATTTAAGATAACCATAATTCTTAAGAAAATTTCATAAGCAAGTATGTAGAAAAGGCGATTTTTGAATTAAGAAGTTTATTTTTCAGGTCAGCTAAAGGTTAAAATTACAAATTGTTTAGTTTTGTAATCAGATCGCCTACATATGATTTTATAACTATCAAATAAAATTATTTCCTTAACCCACATGAATTTTAAAATAAGTTCATATCATTTAAAGGCAGACTTCTTACTAATTCTATCATGAGGTTGTTATTTTCTGGGATTTCTACGTATATAGGCCTAATCAGATGTGTCACTCTTCTGAGATTAAGTTTTGAAAGAGATATTGAGATCGATAATGAAGTTAAAGAAGTAAAAAACTAACCATTCTTTTCAATTCAGACTCTATGGAAAGAAGATGGCCTTGTATTGAGTGTGAAAGTAGGAAAACTTATTTTCCACTCCTGTTTCCCAAAGGAAAGAGGTGGAATTTTCTTTTTACTCTTCAAGACAGATGTGTACAAGAGAAACAATTCTACTTTCTTACTGCTTTTCTTACTGTTTTCCAGGAATGAGGAGTATTATTTTTGGCTGGGAAGTTGGGAGAAGGAACCGAGATGCATACTGTGGCCACTTCCAGTTTGCTTGTTGATAGTGTATTCCAGTCAGTTCTCTGCCTTTTGATATAGTGACTTCCTGCTTAGGGTGATCTCTTTTGTCTTAGCTTATGCCAGGAACTGAGTGTGTGAATTGAGGGTAAAGGAGTAGTGAATTTGTTGCAACCATCACAGATCCTTGCCATTCTTATGTCTGTCTGAATTTTACACTTCTCATTATTTACAAAGTTGGGAGAAAAATATGGTGTTACTATTAATACTGAATCCTTCAATGTAGAGCATAGTTCACTGTCCCATTGAAAATATTAAGTTTCTACACCAAATAAGTGAAGTCTATAACTTAAATTCTATGTACATGGGTACATTACCAGGTCATGATTCTAATATGATTTGGGGTTTGATTTTATGTTAGTTCCCTATTGAGTGGGTCACGTGATTTCAGTGCAACTGGAGACTTTAGATCCAATCCCATAAATCAATGTGAAAAGGGGTAAAATAGGGAGAAATCCTCACTGCTAATGGAAAAGTACTGCAATGAGTCATAAGGGGCCAGTAGTGTCATTTTCTGAATCAGAACAGTTTATTAGTATTTGTAGACCTATCTCACTACAGAAAAATGGATATCTTGCTTCCTTAAGATTGCTCTTAGTTTCTAATTGAAGGAAGAATGACATTCATATTCATTTCATATCCAAATAATTGACTGTATGACCTTGAATTTTCATGTTTCTACAGTTTATGGCTTAGGATTTCAGGTCACAAAATGACAGGCCTCACAGCAGATTATTAAATATTAATTTTACAGGACTGATTACCTGGAATAATACTCTCAAGTCCAATAGCTAAATTTTATTTTCAAAGTAAATTAAATAATCACTTTTATAGTTATGATTTTAACATTTACCTTTCTCTGGTGTAGATTTCTTTTTCAATCAATGTACAGATAGAAGATCTTGTTATTCAGCATGATTCTGAATCAAATAGTGTGCTTTACATTGTAATTATTTTCCAGGTAAATGTATGTTCCAGAGAGTATGTTAGAAGATATGATAGTGCCATGGAAGTGATAAGTATAAGGTTGATCTTATATAAAGGTTATTGCTATTTTAAAATGTCATAGTTGGGGATGCCTGGGTGGCTTAGCGGTTGAGCACCTGGTTTTGGCCCGGGGCATGATCCTAGAGTCTAGGGATCAAGTCCCACATCAGGCTCCCTGCATGGGGCCTGCTTCTTTCTCTGCCTATGTCTCTGCCTCTCTCTCTCTCTGTGTCTCTCATGAGTAAATAAATAAAATCTTTAAAAAATAAAGAATGTCATAGTTGGGTATGGATGAAGAATGCTAAGTCCTGGATTTACAATTTGGGAATTTATCAATGCTAATATTAATTAAAAGGAAATAGACTCCATCCAAGTTTCTTATGTTTTAGAGCAATGATCTAAATTATAATTTTTAATAAATATATTATCTCCAGAATTTAGTCATTTCCACTTGACTATAAGTGGGGTTAGATTTACTCAGAACTTAATAGTACTTAATGATCTTGGAACTCATTCTGAGGGATTAAACATGAAGCTCACAAATTAGAGAAGAGGGATGGTGAAATACATTACACAATGTATATTATTAATATCATTGTTAAAACTATTCCCAAAACCACACTCTGAAATCTCAGAAGATATAGTAAATATGTGAAAGAAGCATATAATTTCTGAAAGAAAAGAGCATAGAGTCAATATTTCTTTGTAACCCTTCCTTAAGGGTTCATCCTGTTGGTGGTGAGAAAATGGGGGGATTTGAAATGTATTTACCTCGTTGGGGCTCACTGCTAAAACTCAAAATGAATACTGGTGACTTGAGCATAAGACTGACCCAAGATATTCACACGCTATATATAGTGCTAGTAGTATAATAGTAGTAGGAGCAGCTAACCCTTATACAACACTTTCTGTATACTATATACAATTCTCTGCTTTTTGGTAAGGAGTATTTTTTAGGATATATCAGAGCATCAAAGAGAGACACGTGTTCGCAATCTCAAAGAGCAACTATTTCATTTAAGTCACTCTGCAGGCATTTAATATTTAGCAAAAGGAGATGCCTGGGTGGCTCAATTGATTGAGCATCTAGCTCTTGGTTTTGGCTCCGGTCATGGTCTCAGGGGTCATGGGATCGAGCCTCGTGACAGGCTCTGCACTTAGTGGGGGAGTCTGCTTGAAGATTCTCTCCCTCTGCCCCTCTTTTCATTTGTGCTCACTCTTTCTCTCTCTAAAATAAATAAATCTTTAATAAGAAATTTAGCAAAAGATATAGACTAAATAAAAGGAAAATGATGGAATCATAGCAGAGAGAACCATGTACATGAACACATGAAACCTACCCTGAGCACTTTAGAAAGGTAATGGCAGTGATCCTAAAGGGGAATGGAGTTTCTATCAGGTGAGCAGATTTAGTGATCAATGTTATATGAATGAAAATGCTAGAAAAGTCTTCTGAACCAGGAAAGAACACTCCAATGCACATGTTTGAGGTATTCAATTCTCCTTCCTTGATTTAGATCATGAGATATCACAGTGAAGACTGAGGATGCCATCTAGGATGATCCAGAGAATTAAATATAAATTCTTATTTATATTTAACATCCAACAAAGGGTGTCAAATACCTTTCTGCTAATTATCACTTTGGCAACTCACCCTGGCCAACTGCTCTAAATGTCTGTTATCTTTTGAGGTATGCTCTAGATTCTCCCAAACTAGTATTATACATAGATTTTTAAAAAAGATTTTATTTATTTATTCATGACACACACACACACACACACACACACAGAGGCAGAGACACAGGCAGAGGGAGAAGCAGGCTCCATGTAGGGAGCCTGACGTGGGACTCGATTCTGGGTCTCCAGGATCACACTCTGGGCTGAAGGCAGTGCTAAGTCACTGAGCCACATGGGCTGCCCTACTACATAGTTTATATTTAAGACAAAACATCTGAAACTTAAACTCTAATAATATGACCCACTGTTTTCCTATAATAGTATAATAACTGGATAAATAAGCAGAAACTTAATTTACATACTTATTATACGTGATATAATAGGATGACTGAATTGCACAAAAGAACTGAATTCAACATGATGAACTACACTTTAGAAAATTTCCTTGTTCTTTGTAAACTTTCACTAAACTTCCATAAAGGGAAAAACAGATGCAAATATTTTTAGAACTATCACTCTGAGACTTACAGAAGCTTTCTAATATAATAACCAATTCCAATGCTAAACTTAGCTAAATTATTCTTCTCATTTGCTTCTTAGATTAAGAAAATGATTCTTACAAAGGTATAATGAAATGATAGATAGGGATGGTGTACTACATTGGAGAGCAAGTATATTAACTACAATAAAATTACAGTCTTACATTAAAATACATCTTTAATGAATGTGCAATTTACAAAATCCTAATGTTGATGACCTTCTTAATGAGAGGAGAGTTAAGCCCATAATGAGCACCAACTATGTTTTCTATCACCCTTGCAAAGAAAAGTTATTTATAATTTGTTGGGGGCATTTGAACATTCTAATGCTGTGTTCTGCTCATGCTCAGATTCCTCAGGAAATATGCTTGCTAACAATGTCATTGGCTCAATAGTTGAACAGGTTAATTTGTTTACATATGAACCTGTCCCCTACCACAGGCTACACCCTTAATCCTCAATATGTTTGCCCTTGTTGTTTCTCTTTTAAATGCTCTCCCTGAATTTTCAAAAGGGTGGCTCTGTCTCATCCCTCATGTCTCAACTCAAATGTCAGCTTCTTTGTAAGGCCTCCACTAACTTCTCCATTTCATTAACTATTACTTATCTATTCAGCAAAACTTTCTCAGTATCTATAATGGGTCATTCACTATTGAGGGGTCTAAGAATAATGAAGCAGCCAAAAGGGATAGATTCCTGCTCTCCCAGAACTTACATTCTAAAATTCTCTTAGTTGATTTGTTTAATTTTTACTATATTCCCACAAGAATGTGGGCTCCAAAAAAGCAGGGACCTTGTGTTATTCTCTCTTTTATAGCCAGGTTCTAAGATTGTGTCAATTAATAGGTGCATAACACTGTTGAATGAATGAACCAAATCTGTAAGAGTGTTTAAAACTTTCAGTATTCTGGGGTGCCTGGGTGGCTTAGTCAGTTGAACACTTGACTCTTGGTTTCTGCTTGGGTCATGATCCTGAGGTCATGGGATAGAGCTCTGCATTCCACACCATTCTCATCACCCTATCTGCTTGAGATCCTCTCCCTCTGCCCCTCCCCCTGAGCATGCATGCATGTGAGCACTCTCTCTCTCTAAAATAAGTAAGTAAAATTTAAAAACTAAAAAAAAAAAACCCAAAAAACTTTCAATATTCCTCTACTTCACTGACTTACCAGAATCTAATGCTGTCCATCCTTCTGAAAAAAAAAAATGATTAAAGACCCCTAAAGGACAATGGCAGTGGGTTAGTCCTTTGTGTCTGCTTATGCTTCCTTATTATTTGAGCTTATTCAGAATTCGTTTTGGCTTTTCTCCAGCTTGTTTATGACAAGTGTATTTGATTTTTGTCTGGTGTATAACAACTCACCATAAACTTATGACTTAAAGCAGCACACATTTATTATCTTATAGCTTCAGTGGGTCAGCGGTCTGGGCACAGCTAAGCTTGACCCATTCTTTCAGAGGCTCTCACAAAGATGTAATTAAGGTGATAGCCAGGGTTATAATCTCATGTGAAGGTTCAGTTGTGGAAGGATGTATTTCGAAACTCATGTAGGTTTTGAAAGAATTTACTTCCTTGAGAGTTGTTGAAAGGAGGTCCTTCTTTCCTGGCTGGCCATAGATTAGAGGCCACCCTTAGTTCATTGCCATGTTGGCCTCTCTAACATAGCAGATATCATGTTTACATAGCAAACCATGTAAACCAAGACAGAATCTGAAAGCAAGACTGAAGTCACAATATTATGTAGATTAATCACAGAAGTGACACCCCATCTCCTTTGTCATGATGATTAGAAGCATGTCACTGGATAGCTCACATGCAAAAGGAAGGAATTATCTAGCACTGTGACTTTTGGGTTGTTGGAATTATTGAGAGCATCATAGAATCTGCTTGCCACAAGAGTTGTACACATGCTGTTTTAATCATTTGGTTTAATTAACAAAGAAAAGCAATGTTATGTGAGTAGAAAAAGAGGTTTTGACATAAAAGCTATTATATACTTTATAAAGATGTGATAAAGTCATTTTGCAAAATAAAATGTTTTTGAATTATATGTGGGCTAGATAAATAAGAAACAATCTATGATTTTTGTATACAATATTCTTTACAAGTGTCTCATTTTTGTCCTATCTCAGAAATGCAAGTTCAGATTATAAATTATAAGTGATATTTCTTACACAGCCAGAGACGATATAGAATTTTTATCAACCATGCTCAAAAAGATCTCCCATTGCATCAAAAGTGTGGGTAGCCCACATGTTTTTAACAAACTGACTTTGGTATAGATGTTGGGAAAAAAATCATGGGATCCACATATTGAACACCAACTGGGAGAATTACCCAATAATATGCATGCTGCTCAGAGACTTACAGAAAATTTAAAGTCATTTATCAACAGAGAAAATTGGAGTAGAGAGCAACTCTACAAAATTGGAGAAGCAGGTCTAAATGAGAATATGTCACATTTACTTACAAAAATAATGGCATAAAAATAAGAGCATACAGCATCTAGAATCAGAAATTCAAAAAGAAATCACAACAACCACTTGCAGCAATGCAGCTTATATCCAAATTGCTATTTTTTAATTTAGCAAATCTTAGAGCTTTAAAAACATAAATCTTTTTATCCTTACCAGTTTAGTGCAGCTCACAAAATCAGCATGGATGGATGGTGAATTATTCAAAGAAATATGAAAAAAAGTAAAGTTACATGAAAAGCAAATTCATTTTAGGTAACACACTTTTACAACTCAATTTGAAAAACTTAAGATATTGTAAAGACTTTTTGTTTTTGTCTTCAATTGCTGATTTCAGCCTACATAGTAAAGGATTCTAAAGTATTTTAAAAAGATAATGCAGGCAAACATTTTTCAGTTTTGGAAACAACACAAGACAAGAATATGTCTTATGGAATCATTAGCATTCACTAAACAAAGACTTTTACAATGTATCATTATTAAAGATATAAATTTCTATTTCATCCTTTGATAAATATAGGTGAAAAATGCCACTTGAGAATTACAGTGCTATACTAATGCTGAAAAATGAGAAATAATAAAGACTGTAGAGTGTTAACTGTTTTGGGGCCAGTTAAAGGGTGCAAAGATTTACTGGAAGATAATACATAGGGGTTAGTGGTATATGTACTGGCAAATTAAATTACTTAAAATGCACAATTCTTACATATATGGACAGAAAAAAATAAAAATATATATGAAGAAGGTATAAAATTGAATCCAGAACCAACAATTCATGCATTACTCAGAAAAGTCATAGATATGTGTTATATTGATTTACAACTGAATAAACCAATAACATTCTGATGAAATGTTGGAGATAAACTTGTAGAAAAATATATTCTTTCCTGGAAATAACTTAAAATAATTAATGTTATTAAATAAGTGTTAAATACTAAGTTAAAATAATAAATCTTAAATTCTTATTTTATTTTTAAGATTTTATTTATTTATTCATGAGAAACAAAGAGACAGAGAGGCAGAGACACAGGCAGAGGGAGAAGCAGGCAGGCTCCATGCAGGGAGCTCGACGTGGGACTCAATCCTGGGTCTCCAGGATCATACCCTGGGCTGCAGGCGGCACTAAACCACTGAGCTACCCAGGCTGGCCCTTACATTCTTATTTTAAATATACTCTTTTAATTGGCACTTTGCATAGTCTGAACAAGTACTAATCTACATAGTACTGGATATGAGAACTTCTGCTGATGTGGCTTATAATCAAACTGAACAGTTGGCTCATCTGTAGTCTTCATGACATTTGTGAAAACAATGCCCCTGTGTTTTTCCTGCTAATGGTGGTTTAGTTGCATGAAATATAAGGAGTGAAGCTTTTGAGAAGACTAAGAATCTCAGACCTGATGCCATAATAATAGCTAAGTAAAAAATAGCAATGTTGTAGTAATCCTTATTCTGCCTTTGTCCTACACTGTAGCAGCCACAACTATTTAGCAAAATCATATCCCTCTTGCAGAATAATTGATCATGGATGAACCTGTGACATAAGTTGATTCTAACTGAGTGAAACTCAGAGCTTTTGACCTGTGGTCAAGGAAGAGAGCTGTCAGTCTTCTGGAGGTTATGCTATGTGGTTGATGGGACCTGATACTGGTTCAGGTAATTTGGTACATGATGGACGCTAGATTGGAAATGAAATGTGCTTAGATGAGGTTGGAGCAGGGAGAAAGAGAAATGCAGCTTAGTGTGACAAAACATACCTGAAGCCAATCCTACCTCTGAATGATTCAGTTATAGGAACTAAGCATGAGTAAGACGTTGTAGATTGGATTTTCTATTACTTGCAACAACAACAAAACATCCTTATACAGTAAACAAGTCTACAAGATATTGAAAAAATCTTGTAGGGTTGAAGAGCAGCTCCCAGAGTCTCCCATAGTTGACTTTAAAGATGGGATGGCTCTGGGTTGTGAGCAACAGAGGCTTCTGCACAAGTGTACACTATCATCAATGAATGGTTGTTAATGATAGTCCTGGCAGAGCCATATTGCTGAAGATGCTCCTGCAATTTAGAGCTGATTGCCTTTTTATATTTAATGGTCAATTCTGCTGGATACATGAAGACTTTTTCATTTCAAAATAAATTATACTTCTACTTTCCAGTGCTATTTTCCTTCCCACCTTGATCATTTTGGGCTAAAGATATTAAATATTTATTGAAGTTACACATAACTGGGAATTATTAGTGACTGACCACAGCTATAATCCATAAAATATTCATCATCTATCTTTAAATTATTGATTGTTATAAAAATGTACAGGCATCATAATAGAATGAAAGTTTAGCATTTTTTCTACTGACAAGAATTAAATAGAAATTCTTTAATCGTATTCTTTTTTCTCATTTATAGGAAACTGATAGTATTAATTATATATTTTTCACATTTTTTTGATAATGTCATGCCAGATACCAAGAATCCTGTATGAGACTGATGGATAAGTAAAATAATGTTAAAACAACAAATAATAAAAACAGTAACTAACACTTAGAGGGCAATTACAAGGATCCAGACAGTCTCTGAGCACTTTCTGTGTACTCCTTATGACAACACCAAGAAGTACATAGTTTTTTCTCCACTTAGAATGGGAATGTTGAGACATAGAGTCAAGTTGCTTGCCTAAGAATACAGAGCTTGACGGTGACAGAGCTAGGATTTGAACCCAAGAAGTTTAGCTCCAGAGCCCGTGCATTTCATTATTACCCTCTGTACTTGTAATCCTAGACATCATTAAGTATTGGAGAGAAGACACCTGCATGAGGCTGGATTTTATTGGGGCTCATCCACACAATTGTGACTCATGGAAAAGGAAATTGACTTTGTGATTGTCTAGCTGAGATGTAACAAGAGAACATCAACTGTTTTTGATATTCTTAACTTTGGCTCACAGGAAGTTTGTAGTGTGGCAGTGAATGGAAGTTTGAAAGTGTCCAAGTCATCCTTAAAAATTAGAATAGCTGAGTGAAGTAAGTCAGTCGGAGAAGGACAAACATTATATGTTCTCATTCATTTGGGGAATATAAATAATAGTGAAAGGGAATATAAGGGAAGGGAGAAGAAATGTGTGGGAAATATCAGAAAGGGAGACAGAACGTAAAGACTGCTAACTCTGGGAAACGAACTAGGGGTGGTAGAAGGGGAGGAGGGCGGGGGGTGGGAGTGAATGGGTGATGGGCACTGGGGGTTATTCTGTATGTTAGTAAATTGAACACCAATAAAAAATAAGTTAAAAAAAAAACAAAAAACAAAAAGTTAAGCTAATGCTAACTTCACTGACTAGTACTTTAATGATGTGCCCATGGTTTTAATCAAGTGTTTTTACAAAGAATGTATTTTTGACAATATATTCAGTTGCCTCTGTACAGAGAAGGAACTCCCAAACCAGATGTGATTATGACAGGCACTTGTAGGTGTTGTACACCAAATTCGCCAAATCCAGCAATTTCATTTACTGGTTTTAGAAATAGTTTTTCTTCACCAAAGAGAGGAGGCAGGGAAATTATTTAAAACCTGGAAATAACCTGTTGCTTTGAAAGTTGTATAAATATTTTTTAGAATGTTTCATTATGATAAATAAATCATGATTCAAAAAAAATTAGAATAGACACAAGGTAAACTTTGGGATATTTAGATGTAAGCAAAATTTTCATTAAAATAGGTAAGCTCCCAAGTGGACTCTTGAGGGGTAGAAGTCTGACACTCAGTTGCTAATAATGGCAATGAGGAAGCAGATGGAGAGGCATTAAAAACATCAGCTTGACTTCATAGAAAGCTATCCATTTTTAGATTTTACACAATCATGTGGCTTGAACTGAGAACTTACATAATTTTAGGCACCATGAGTGAAATTCTAGTTGAGATTACTCTCACAAACGCTGACCCATATAGCCAGCTACCTATTGGATAGCTATTGTCATACCATGTGTTATTGTGGGTTTACTCACCTGTTAAGTGATATCACGTATCACAATTCTGTTTTAAGTCTTTTAAGTCTTTAATTGGATTTATAAATTAAAATGAGTTTGTATTTTCCTTTAAATGTGCTTATTATCAGCATTTTATAATTTTGGATAGATATCTATTTTCTCTAAATATTTTGCTGTCAGCAAAATGCTTTCAATTTAGTATATTAATTACCACTAGATTGCTAGAATAGCTTTTTATTGACTAATAAAGTTTATTATCTATGCTGTTTACCTCAGGCTTGCAAAATTAAATTAAAAATTCCTAGCTATACCTAAAAAAGTGAGATGAAACCTGGCATAATCCTTGTGGCCTCTACCTCCCTCACTAACAACATAAATTTTGGTTCTAGTTCTGCATGTATCTCAATTATGACCTTTCTCTCTGCGTTTACCACCTTAGATTACAACATCATTTTTCGCATTCTCTCAATATATTCTCTTGCCTCTTCTGTTGCTACTATTCAAACCATATTTTTCCCAGTAATCAGAGTGATGCTTATATATACACACCAATCTTGGTATTCTGTAAGGCTGAACAGAGTCAGTACTCCTGAGGATGACACACAGAGCTCTTCGATTTAGCTCTTGTTCAGTGACCTGACTTACCCGTAATCATTCCGTATCACCATCCTTCCTTTCCAAAAGCCATCCCACAGCTAAGTGCTAAATACTAAATCCTGCAAGCTCCTTGCTCTCCTTTTTTTACTGTGAGTGTGTGTGTGTGTGTATGTGCATACACTAGGGCAGTGTGAATACTCAATAGTGCACTGAGCATTGTATTACAATTATTATATGTTACAGTGAGATTTGTGACTTTGAGTATTTGTGGGGATGTGGGATACATTTCCTGTGAAAGCTCCCCTTCTGGTAAGACCATATCTGAAATAATCTTTAGTTTTGGGTGCCAAATTTTAAGGAATAAATCAAGCCAGAGCATGAAAATAAAAAGAGGGAAGTCTAAAAAAGATTAGCCTGGCTGTGTTCATGATAACTCCCATCCAATAGCTGAAGGCCTGTTTTGGAGGTGACAGCGTTGGCCAAATTTGTGTAGCTGCCTTTTGTATAACTTGGGAGAGGTCACTAGGGACAATGTGAATGTAGAATGCCATCTTGACCTACTAGCTGCCTAGTGAGGAAGGAAGTGTTTATGTGGAGCCTCACGTAAGCAGAGAGGAAGGTGGGGTGAAAGCAGTTCCCTTACCTCCTTTCAGTTTGAAGATTCTTTTTAGCGTTGAGTTCATTTCTCACTTTAAAATGGTGTGTTTCACTGCTTCAGTGCTTGAATCACAACCTGCATCTGAGTCTATCAACAATCAGTTAAAAACAAGCATGTGTTTACCTATGTTTTTGAGAAGCAGTGCCTATACACCTTACTCAGTTTCTTCTTTTCTGTATGTTCTGATAATGATCTCACAAACTGTGTTTTCCTCTCATCTCATGGGACTAACAGTATACACAAAAAGTTGATTCAAAAAGTTAAGTGGGGGGATGCCTGGGTGGCTCAGTGGTTGAGCCTCTGCCTTTGGCTCAGGGTGTGATCTCAGGGTCCTGGAATCGAGTCCTGCATCAGGCTCCCTGCAAAGAGCCTGCTTCTCCCTCTGCCTAGGTCTCTGCCTTTCTCTCTGTGTGACTCTTATGAATAAATAAATAAAATCTTAAAACAAAAAGAAAGTGGGGTGCCTGGGTGTTGGTTAAGCATCTGACTCTTGACCTCAGCTTAGGACTTGATCTCAGGCTCATCAGTTCAAGCCCTGTGTTGGGCTCCATGCCCAGCAGAAGCTTACTTAAAAGAAAAAGTCAAGGAAGGGTTTCCATTAAATTCTAGTATTCCTTATTGACTGTTTCATTTGTTTTTAAAAATTGATTCTTAAGTTCTACATTTGACATGTCAAAGTAAGTCTGTTTTGTTTGGTTTTGTGGAGATCAAATTTTCCTGATTTAAAATTATTTTAGCTTTATTTTATATATCTGTGTATACTTTTGGTACTTCTCTATCTGAATAAACAGCTAGTTCCTTTTGAAATAAGCATTTAAAAAATAGAAAATAATGAAGAAGTAATTTGAAAATCACCCTCAATTCTTACACACAGAGACAAGTATTAACAGCCTTCAGTCTGGGTACACTTATTTCAAGTCTGTTTCATATATATATATATATATATATATATATATATATATATATGTTTTTAAGTAGTTGCAATCTTACCTTATTTATAAGTTTGTGTCCCACTGGTTTTAGGGTTTTAGTCAACATTATGTTATGTACATTATTACATGTCATTAAAATGACTTCCTAAATATATTTTTATTAAGTCACAATTATTGAGAACAGGATTTATGAACAATTTGGTTTTTGAAATATATATAACTGCCTTTTATCTAGAGGCATGGATGGAGGTGGCTGCTTTGTAACTACCATTCGAAGTAAGTTGGATAAACCTAATTAGAGAAATAGAAATTTAGGAGAAAAAGCTGCAGTCGTCTCTGAACCAAGCAGCGTGTGGCTGATGAGATGTTCAACATCCACCAATTTTTTCTACTTAATTTACGTCAATCTTAGCCCTGCCTCTCACCTTTCAACCTTCTTTGTCATTAACTTACTGCCTTTCCTCAAAAATCAAATCACCTGACCTATTTTTACCCTAACCACTACTTCTACTTCATGTCAATAAACACAAATGTACTTAATTATGAGGTCTTAATTAAGTTAAGGGTAATTATTAGACAACAGATTTTTTGTTACTCTTTACAAACGAGAGAAATCAGGGGTTTTGGGATGGCTCAGTTGGTCGAATGTCTGACTCTTGATTTCGGCTTAGGTCAGGACTCTTGCTTTGAGCCCTGGAGGTGGGTTCTGCACTTACTGCCGAGTCTGCTTAAGATTCTCTTTCTCTTGCTCCTTTTGCCCCTCCCCCTGCTTGCTCTTTCTAAAATAATGGAGAAATAAAATCTTTAAAAAAATTAAAAAATTAAAAAGTAGAAAATCACTGGAGATTTAAAAATTGCTTTATTCTTGTCTGGCTTATAGGCTCTGAAACAAGGTCTGCACTCTCTGTTTCATATATGTTAGCAGCTGAGCATGTTACAGGCACTTATCCACTGGCATTTAATAAAATGCCAAGATTAAAATTTTCTTTTTTTTTTTTTTGTGAACATACTATTAAAAGTGAAAGAAGAGCATAGAAGAAAAAGAGACAAGACAAACTAGGAAATTGGTAGATAAAATGAGAGTTGGCATGTAGATATTTTACCACATCTTCTAGAACATATTTGCCTTCCTGGGTTCTGCAAATGTGTGAATCCAACCAACTAAATTGCATAAGCCAAATCGACTCAACTTAGATCATTTATCCTAAGGTAAAAATAGGAAAATCATTCCTCCTTTCATTTAAGAATTCAACAATCAGGAAAGTATGGGTAAAAATATGTAGGTTTACATTATTTTTTTAATAAAAATCATAGTATATTTTTTGAAAATAAATTTAATACAGATTTTTTAATAGATCCATTTGATTTATAAAATCAATTTGGAAGTAATCTTACTTTTTAATGCAATGTTCGTTAAGGGAAAATTTACAAAGGACAGAAAATAAAAAACAGCGGCACTCAACACCTAGAAGTAAGTGATGTTAACATTGTATTTTATAGCTTTTGTCTTTTCCCCATTTATATTGAGAACATTTTCTGCAATACAATTGAGATTCCCTCACACATGTATTTCAGGTCAGGTCATATTTTGAATATATTTTGAGTATATTTTCATGCTTTTATCATTAAATAGTCTTCTATGTTATTTTAAGTATAATCTTGACTTGATATATTGAAACCAATACATACCAAACTGGAAATGATCTATTTTTTATTTTTTTTTAATTTTTTTATTTAAAAAAATTTTTTTTTATTTATGATAGTCACAGAGAGAGAGGGGCAGAGACATAGGCAGAGGGAGAAGCAGGCTCCATGCACCGGGAGCCCGATGTGGGATTCGATCCCGGGTCTCCAGGATCGCGCCCTGGGCCAAAGGCAGGCGCCAAACCGCTGCGCCACCCAGGGATCCCTGATCTATTTTTTATTAAAGTGTGTTATGCCTTTAAGTTTTAAGGTTTTTTCAGACAATAAATTTTAAAAAAACATTTAAAGTAAATTTTACGATGCTTAACAGCAAGTCAAAGGCTATCTTCAGCTCCTTTTCTCACCAATAGTTTGTGGCAGCAACACTTTGGACAAGTAAGGCAACATTTGGCTTGGGCTGCAGCATCTGGCCATGCCTAAGAGAGACTGGTGTGAAAAGTTAAATATTCAGAAAATTGTATTTATTCTTAATGGTAAAAACAAGCAAATGAACAAACAAATCCTAGTGCATGTACACACATGCATGCATGCACAGATACACATATGCCATGCCAATGAGCAGGTGTGAGTCACTTACATAGCTGGATTTTATGAAACTCTTCATGTGATAAGCAAATCTAGCAACAGGAGAGTCTTCTGCAGATCTAGAACTGGTGTCTTTTTCCTGTAAACCAGGTATCTGAACCTTGGCCAGACATTAGAATTATTCAGTTAGTCTAAAACACATAGTAGTCTAGTCCTATCCCTCAAATTTCTCTGTGGAACCTGAGAATTAGTAAGTTTAAGAAATTCCCTGATGATCCTTACATTTGGCCACCATAAGAAGTTTGCTTAAATGAATACTAAACTGCAAAACTGAGTTTTGAGCAAGTAAAATATTTCCTAATCAGAGAATAAACAAAAGGACTAAGATGAAGTCAATTAGCAGGGTAAAAATAAATTTTCAATTTTTCATGTTCGCTTGAGCAGATGTTATCTATGTAACATTTAAAATAAACACAGAACATTTTTCTCTAGAAAAGTTTAAATGTAACCTACAAGCTTTTATTAAATAATATTGCATATATGTTAATACCTATTTATTGATGGAAAAATCCAAAATGCAAATAATTTGCTTTTTGGATTTAAAAAAGTAACTATACTCTTAAAATGGAAATGATTAATCTCACAGAGTCTCATATTTATCTACCAATAGCAATCAAAAGAGTCATTCAGTTTTACTATGTGAATGTTCCAAAATAATTATTTTAAATTTACAATTTTTGTCTTGCACAGAAAGATCTACAGTGATTTCAAATTTGTGAACAATAGACTGAGGTAATATCAAATAATTAAATACCAATACCATTTTTGGTTAAAATTTGATTACATTGGCTAGCTATTTCAAATTAGAATGATTTAAAATTAAATCTTTTCTTAAATCAAGATAATAAAATGTTCCAAGATGATTCTAAATCCATTCTGAGAAATACTGGTAAATCCCTCTATAATTAACTTACCTAAAGCAAATTCACAGTGAAATTTGCTTTCTGGCTTCTTTACCACTGCTGAGAAAAATAGCCCCAAATCTAATTAACCAAATGTTTTTTGCCCATATTTTATATTAAGCTTTCTACCTAACACAATTTCCATACATTTTATACAGTCAAATAGTTCTTGAATATAAGTGTTCACAGAGTCATTAGGGGTGTTCGGTTAAAAATTCAGATTCCTAGTCTCTAATCCTGTAATCTAGAGATTCCTAAGGATGGGATCTGAGAATCTGCATCTTTTTTTTTTCTTAAAGATTTATTATTTATTTGAGAATGTGGGGGGAGGGGCAGAAGGAGAGAATCTCAAGCAGACTCCCCACTAAGCATGGAGCCCAAAGCAGAGTTCAATCTCACAATTCTGGAATCATGACCCTGAGATCGTGACCTGGGCTGAAACCAAGAGTTGGTGGTTTAACTGACCAAGCCACCCAAGTGCCCCAAGAATCTTCATCTTTTAAACTACTCTATCTATTCTGATGTAAATAATAGTGGTTTGCACTTGAGGAAATTTTCATTTCGTTGTGTGTTTTCTTAGATGTTTTGGGAAGATGATGCTGTGATGTGTATTTCACAAGCATTGGGAAGAAAATTGGCATTACTTTTCTTGCTTCTTGTAGGTTCAGAGCTATCCTTAACAAGGAGTAGGCCAGCCACCTGTGTCTTGTGATTTTTAGAGTGATTCAGACTCCTATTCCCTCAAGAACATACTTTTCTTCCTTGTGTTGGTGTACTTTTTGTCCAGAAGATAAAGCCTCTAATGTGTATTAGACTAATAGGTTTAAATTAGGACTATCTAAGAGACAAATGCATGTTAAGTTCATCCTGGGTGTAAATGAATGGAATCTTTTCTAGAGAAAGAAATGCAGTGGGAACAGGAATGTAAGGGCTTTTTGTTTTTAAAGATTTTATTTATTTATTCATGAGAGATACAAAGAGAGAGAGGCAGAGACACAGGCAGAGGGAAAAGCAGGCTCCCCACAGGGAACTCAATGCAGGACTTGATTCCAGGACCCTGAGGTAATGATCTGAGCCAAAGGATATGCTCAACCACTGAGCCACCCAGGTGCTCTGGAATGTAAGATCTTTAACAGGGATATCAAAGAAGGGTGGGGCTCTGCATGAAAAGGAAAAATGGCTCAGCAAGCAAAATCCCTGAACATTGTGAAAACCATACCTCTAATACATTTGCTCTGTTTTGGTTTAGGATCTCTCTATCTATAAGTTGCTAAAGCGAGTGTCTCTCTTACACTTATTTGATTTTTTCTGACCTGTTTTTTTGTTCGACACCTCAAAGGAGGAAACGAAACTACTAGATTTTAAATGATAAAATTGCTCAATCCCTTTAAACTCACTTCCCTCCAACTCCACCTTTAATCAGACATCATATTCTGTTGTTCTGCCTCCTGATGATCTCATCATTGTCATTCCCCTGCCATTTTCTTGTTTGTCATTCTACTCATTTCCTGTCTTTCTCCTTGACTGAGTCTTCTTTCTTTTTTTTTTTTTCTGAGTCTTTTTTCTATTCAAATTTGTCTTCCATATCAGAGCAAAATTTGAGGCACCTGGGTAGTTCAGTTGGTTGAACTTGTTCATTTTGGCTCAGGTCATGATCTCAGGGTTGTGAGAGAAAGCCCTGCATCAGGTTTCATGTTCAGTGGAGTGTCTGCTTGGGTGCCTCTCTCTGCCTCTCCCTCTGCCCTTTCCCCTGCTCTCTCTCTCTCTCAAATAAATAAATAAATAAATAAATAAATAAATAGGGAAAAAAAAGCAAAGTTATCCTCAATTGCCTATAATATAGCATTCTCTGAACTGTATTCCCAAGGATACTTATTTCCAGAAGATGGAATTCCATTTGAACTTGCCTATTCAAATAAGTCTGTAAAATAATTTCTTTGTGATTGCTTAAACATAGATAGATAGATAGATAGATAGATAGATAGATAGATAGATATACATTGTACTTTCCAATGAGATGTGCTATTCAGCATTTCCCAAACTTCTTTGACCAGCAGTCCATTTTTGTAACCATTTCAAGGAGAACTGTGTATCTCATCCTGTGATACTCAGCCCTTTCAAGACTTTCCCTACTACTATGTATCTATCTTCTTTTCCAACACTTTCTTCTATACATTCCACATAGAGCATTGCTGAGCTTTTTAAATTTCAACACTCAGGTGCCTGTCTGTGCTTCTGTAGAGACTGATTGCTCTTTCTGGGATGTTACCTGCCTTTATTTATCATTCCAAACTTTTCTCTTTTTAAAACATTTCTTTATGTTTTCACTTCTCTTAAGAATCCCGTATTTATTATCTCATCCACATTGTCTTTTCACTACATTATAATTACATCTGTGAATGTGCTTCATTACATAGAATGCACACACACACACAGCATAGTCTATTTTTTATGGATACTTGTTCTTTCTCTAGAGTAAGCCTCCTAAAGCCAGTAACTATTCATCTTGATCTCCCAAGAAATTTACTCCTTAGTGTATGCTAAAAGAATGAATGAATGTATAAATACATTTTCATTTCAGCTGATACTTGTTTATTGGCGAGAACTGCTGAATTAAAGTGGTTTGCTTTTATACAGCCTCCAAATTCCACTTGTATCCCAATTTATATGATTAAAATATAGTAGGTTTGATTCCATATTATTCCCAGTGTGCATTCAAATCTCTGTTTGTTTCAACCAGTGTCATCTCTTGGGCAGTCCTGGAGGGCTCACTATGTTTTTTCTGAATATAGATATTCTTGGAAGAGTAGGATGTATTTGAGAAAAGATGCATTATTTTTTATAGGACTCAGAGATGGAACACTTATGATTATCAAGAAGTTCTCCTTTCTCTTTTGTGTTTTGGTTTCTTTTTATATTTCCACCTCAGGGAGCTCTAAACATCACTCTTTATTTTATTCTTATTTATCAAGCAATATGATATATACTATGTACCAAATTCTAAGCAACTTAGAAGTATTAACTCATGTTAATCCTTGTAAAAACTCTACCAGGAAGATATCCTTGTTATCCACATTGTACAGATGAGGAAACACAAACATGAGAGGTGAAGTAAATTGCCAGAGTGGTGTGTTAGAAGTAAAAATAGAATTTGATTCCAAGCAGTCTGGCTCCCAAGGTTGTCACTCTTAAGCAGCCAGCCATGCTACTTCTCACTATTCTAAGTTTGCAATATTTTTCAAACTGTCATGATGAATCAATGAGCATTTCTTAGGAGGATATGTAACTTTATTGAAATCATTTAGGGGCACCTGGGTGGCTCAGTTGGTTAAGCATCCAACTCTTAACTTTGGCTCAGATTCTGATTTCATGGGCCATGAGATTGAGCCCACATCAGGCTCTGTGCTCAGCACGGAGTTGCTTGAGAGTCTCTCTCTGTCTTTCTTGTTCTTGCTCTCTCTCAAAAAATCTTAAAAAAAAAAAAAAAGGAAATCACTTATGCTCTGTAAAAGAAAGTTTTTTTTTTTCATTTTAGTTGGTAAAAAAACGATATAAATCCCTAAAAAAACTTAAAGGTTATTTATAGGAATAGATTTGTTTCTAAATGTAATCATATAAACTTCTAATATCAAGAAGATAAATGGATTTTAAAATGAGGGCAAACATGCATTTCAAGTCAGTTAAAATATTTATTAAAACATTTAAAATATAACAGTGTTTAGTTCTATCAATAGGTTTTATCTGAGACTCAGGGATCTTAAAAATATCTTAAAGAGATTAAACCAAAGCCAGGCAGAAACTCTTACATGAGGAAGATAGACAGGCATGTCTCTTGGCTGTAGACTGTTTGTGTGCTCAATAAATAAAATAATCAAAGCAACATAACTTCAAAAATATTGGATAATGAGGAAGAATGGCATAAAGGAAAACCATAGAAGGAGGGAAGAGAAATTATAAGTCTTAAAAGGGTTAAACTCATCAGTTCATTCACCCATTGTCTACATGAAGTGGAGAATGTAAATGTAAGTCAATAAAGAAAGGATAATAAAAACAGCTCTGATCTCAGAACACTAAGTATCAATGAGGAGCGTTAAATTATCATCTCATTTAATTACTATCACAGCCTATGGGGTAGATGGTGTTATCACTATATTATTACTTATAAGAGTCAGAGCAATGGTTCACACTCAAATGTGGGGCTTCAGAGCTAGAGCCCTTACCACTATGCTAGATTACCTCTGCAGAGGAGAAGGCAGGCTACCACATGAGGGTGAAAATCAAACAATGCCACCTTTCTTAGATTTCATTATTCTACTAGTTACAGAATTTTCCCAAACTTAGCAACTCATAGCATCAAATATTTATTACCTCACAGTTTCCCTGGAATCTAGGTGTGGCTTAATTGGGCACTTCTGGGTCAGTGTCATATGAGGTTCAGACAAGCTGCCAGTCAGGACTGAAACCACCTCAGTGCTCAACTGGGGCTGTGGAATTCTCTTCCCAGCTCACTCAGAAAGCTATTGCAGGATTCCTCAGAAGGCCCTTCTCCAACTCACTCCTGCAGGCATCTGCAGGCTGCATCACCTTGCTCACCACGTGGGCCTTCTCCATAGGCTGCATGAGTGTCTCCAGGACTGATGGCTCAAAAAGGAGATAGAGCTACAGTATGTCCAAGATAAAAGCCAGTGTCTTTTTGGAACCTATCCTTGGAAGTGGCACTTCATCACTTGTTATTTTATTTGTTAAATTGATAGACCTAAGGCCTGCAATCAAGGCGAGGGAATTACCCAAGAGCCAGAATATCAAGAGGCAGGGATGACTGGGCTACTTTAGACCTGGCCTACCAAAATTTTAATGGGTTTGTTAGATATTGTTAATTTTATCTAAATCGTGTTTGTGATATCTTCAGGATTGTAACAGAGAATGCTTAGAGTTAAAAGAGCTAGTGTTTATTAAATCCAACTTAATTAATTTTCAAACTTGATTGTCAGAGAAGTATTCAGTTTAGTTTTCCCTGTGGTCTTTTTAAAGATTTGTCACAACAGAAGAATGTAAGAATTTGTAAGGCATTTCAAGATTTTTTTTTTTAACATTGTGATGATCTTATTGGCTTTATTCACCAATTCATTAATTGAGCAGCATTCCATCCAGCAAATAGAAAGGAGCTCCTAGGACCTGCACAAAATACAAGATTTTATAGGCAGAAGGGAGAGAGACAAGGAAGTTATTAGTAAAGAGTAAATTGTTTTAGGCACATTCTCCTTCTTTTAGGGGAAGGTAGGAGTTTATCAAGCAGATTACTGCACTAGTACAAGGATGTATATATACATTGACTGGTTAAGATGACATTCCTGGGAATGTTTGAAATTGCAAATAGGTTAAGTTCAGTCTTGGTTTGGTGATGTGGGTTTAGCAGAAGTGACTCTACTCTTGGCTTGTCTTTTTTTTTCTTTTAATAACAATACTCAATGGAGATACAATAGATACTACAAATAGTAACAAAATCATTGGAGATATTTATTCACAATTAAAAGACTGCTGTCCAAAAAAAATATGCAGGCCCACTGAAGAATTCTACCAAAATTATAAATAAAATTAACACAGATTTTACACATTTTTAAAGAAAATAAGAACAAAAATTCAAAGAGACCCTAAAATTAAAAATCACAAAATTTCCTATGACAAATAAGTCTTCTAAGTTGATATAATATATTTAATAAAATATTAATGAACCAAATTTTAAAATGTGTAAAAAGTATGTACACATCATGATCATTGGGATATGGATATGTGCTAGGTATGGAAAACTGCTCCAATATTTGCAAATCAATCACACACTCCACCTTGTTAATGAGCAAAAAATTAAAAAAATTGGTAAAATCCAGCTCTCATTCATGATCAAAATTTTAGCAAGTTAATAAGAAAGGGAAATCACCTTCACTTCAAGAATATCTGCAAAAACTGCTGGGGATTTACCCCAAAGATACAGATTAAAAATAGGATAAGACGATTACAAAAACTTGGTTGTACTATTTTATGAAGTTGACAGGTTTAAAAAAAACAAAAGATTTTTGTCTGTCTTTTGGTTAGTACAAAGAGGCATCTTGCACCAATTTACTGAATGATTTTTGTAAAGAAAATTTAGCATAAAATCAAAGCTGGAAACAGTCATATCACATGTTGGCTTGTGAAGAAGATGGAATGGAATGAAATAATTATTGTTTCTTTTTGACAGATGTGATAATGAAATATCTAATGAATATTCATGTAGGATGAGTCCTATAGTCAGGGATATAGTAAGATAAGTAATATAAGTAAGTAACATATAGTAAATATCATTCATTTTAGAGGATCATTGGTCAACAATTATTTTTTGAGCTCCTTTTGTGTGAAAGCCAAGATGGAAAAGTAAATGATAACCTGAAGTCTCATGGTTTGCAATTCCTTTATTCATAAACTAATTCATCAAGGTACTAACTGAGAGCCTACTCTGTGCACAGTATCACTTGCTAGAGTAATAGGGCAGGAAAAAGATTTTTAAAATCCATCAATCTTGTGCTCACTTCGGCAGCACATATACTAAAATCCATCAATCTGATTCTAGCCTTTCAGGATCTCATGCTTTTGTATTGCGATCTGAGTCATCTTTGTATATTTTATTTTTCAATTATAGCATGTTATTCCTCATGGAAATTTAGTAGGCCTGTGCTGAATTATCCATTAAGCTTCTTTCAGTTCATCAATATGCTTATACTCTGAGCAATTACTGCCATCTTTCTCCTGGAAGATGACTACTTATTTTCAGTACTTAGTTTAGAACTCATTTCTCTGGGAAATCTTGTCTTCTCTGACCACTCTAGGGTTGTTTCTTGCTTTTCTTTTATGCTTTTTTTAGCCATATGGATTATTCTTCTCATATTTTGTGCCCATTTTCTTTTTAAACCCATGAATCCCAGGGACACTTGGGTGGCTTGGTCTGTTGGGAGTCAGCCTTCCACTCAGGTGATGATCTCAGGGTGCTGGGATCGAGCCCCTTGTCGGATTTTCTGTTCAGTGGGAAGCCTGCTTCTCCCTCTCCCTCTGCCTGCCTCTCTGCTTGCTGTGCTCTCTCTCTCTCTCTTTGTCAAATAAACAGAATCTTAAAAAAAAAATAAGCCCATGGATCCCATTCAAAGGTTTAGTGATACTGATTTAGTGGTACATGCCAAGCACATCACTAGGCACTGGGTATATAACAGTGAATAAAACATAGTAGCTATTCTGGAAAACAGTATGAAGGTTCCTGGATTTGTTAAAAATAGAACTACCCTATGATCCAGCATTTTCTATAGTAGCCAAATTATGGAAACAGCCCCATTGTCCATTGACGATGAACGGATAACAAAAGAAGTGGTATGTATATGTAATGGAATATTAATCAGCCATCAGAAAGAATGAAATCTTTCCATTTGCAAGGACATGGATGGGGCTAGAGAGTATTATGCTAAGCAAAATAAGTCGGAGAAAGACAAATACCATATGATTTCATTCATATGTAGAATTTAAGAAACAAAACAAATGACCAAATGGAGAAAAAAAAAGAGAGGAAAGCAAACCCAGAAATAGACTCTTAACTATAGAGAACCAAAAGGGAGGTGAGTGGGAAGATGGGTGAAATAGGTGATGGGGATTAAAGAGTGCACTTGGTCTGATGAGCATGGGGTGATGTATGGAAGTGCTGAATTGCTATATTGTACATCTGAAACTAATATTACACTCTATGCTGACTAATTGGATTTTAAATAAAAACATTTTTTAAAAAGTCAAAGACTCTACCACCATGGGGCTCATGTTCAGTAGAATGAGAGAGATAATAAATAAATGTGTCCTAACTCAGGTAGTACTAAGTGCTAAGAAGACGAAGAGGGGTATGGGGATAAAGTGAGTGATTGAAGGTAGCCAGGGCTGTCTTAGACAGAGGTCAGGAAGGTATCTTTGGAGTGATGATATTAGAGGTGATCTAAAGGAAGGGAGGGAGGAAGCCATGGGGACAGAGTTTCTGGAAGAGGGACAGTGAGTGCAAACACCCTGAGTGGAGAGGGCATTTGATGTACTAAAGAAGCAACAGGGAGGCATTTGTGCCTGCAGCAGAGTGACTGTACACAGGTGATGCAGAAAATGTTGAGATGTGAGATCAGAAAGATTGCCAGGGGTTGGTCACAGCACATACTTTGCAGGCCAGAGTACTCCTAGTACCTAAGCACACATGATCGGTGTTTAGTGAGCATACATCTGGTATTGTTAGATTAAGTTGAGAGTATAAGAGCAGTATTATCTAATTATACATTAGTATTATTATCATTAAAGTACTTTGAGTAGTGAATCAAAAAATTGTTGCATGATAGAATTACCAAAGGATCTTTTGAAAAGGTAAATTTTGGGTCACATGGCAGACACATGACATTGGGATCTCTGTGGGGGGCATCCAGATTTTTAAAGCGCCTTAGGTGATTTTGGACAAGTATGAGAATCATTAATTTGGATCAGTGGTTCTCAAAGTGTGCCCACCAACCAGCAGCATTGCAGATAATTAGAAATATAAATTCTTTGGGTCTATCTCATACCTATTGAATCAGAAACTCTGGGGATGAGACTAAGCAATCTGTGTTTTAAGAAGTCCTCCAGGTGCTTCAAATGTGTGCTAAATTTGGAGGACCACAGTCTCAGAGGAATGGGCCACATGTAGGCAAAACAGATGATACATTCTGTGGTTTTAATTGTGGAGGACGGTGTTTCTGTAATATGTGTGCACTGGCAAGCATACCTAACATTTTACCACTTGAAAACTCTTTGGATTAAACTTTCTCTCTCTCAGAGCCCTGTGTTTAAATAAAACTTTCCTCTGGGTAAAACATCAAGCCATTGCTACTTAGCACTTTGTTGTAAATGAGCTTATTAGAAGGATTTAACTGACAGAATGGGTCATTTTGAATATAAGAATGGCTGAAGTTAGAAAAGATTTCTAGAAAATGATGGAGATGAGATGATAGTACAGTCTTCCTGTAATCTTAAAAGTATAATTAGGAAATCAGTAGATTTTATAAGATTTTAACACAATATAAATATAATTTTCCGGTATTTTTCTCAAGGATATTTGAGAAATATGTTTACTTCTCATTTAATTAATTGTGCACCCGATTCTGTATTACCTATGTCTGGAAATAAAGATTTAGACACTTGTAAATTTGAATAATGCAATGTTTGTAATAATTTCAAAGTGGAAGATTTGTTCAGATTTTTTTTTAAGGAATCAAGGTCTTAATATTTAGGTTTTTATCTGGCATCACTCTTCAGGAAATTTCCATATGGAAAAATCTCATCATCTTTCATCCTCCTATAGAAAGCTACATTTTCTTTCACACAACTCCAATATTAATATGTACATTGGACTTTCTTTTTCCTTACCACTTATCTGAGAATGATAATGAATGAAAGAAAGTGAATTGTATAGCTTAGGACCACTGCTGAGAGGTTGAGTGTGAACAATATGCTAATTCTGATTTTAGTGTTCTTATCAATCCAGCAGGTTCATTCGGATTTAAGAATGCAGTATGAAAGTCTTTTGTTGTCCTACTACATAAGTTTTCTTTCATAGAGAAAAATCAGATTTTTCATAAAGGCTTAACCAGAGGCGATACCTGATATTGTCTGTAAAGTGCAAGCAATATATCTTTGAAGCACTTGAATAATATTAGTATCTTGGCTGAGAACAGGAGAAAAAATAATCTAAAAAATAAGGATGATATGATTTTAAAAGAGGCCTTCACATGGCAGAGGATTTCATTCAGCTTGGTGACAAAGGACTCCAGATCTCAGTAGCGCTTGAGATGGAGCAAATGTAGATGCAGAAAGTAGGTCTTGATATCTACTATTTGTGTCCTCATACATCCCTGCAGTATTTGACTGATCAAAGACCTGCAACCACATATCAGAGGCAGTCTGGGGGATTTTTAAATTAATAATCTCCCTCTATATCATTTAATCAAGCAATATGCTTTCTTAATTTTTCCTCCCATTATTTTTTCAAGATAAACCCACACCCTTGCTGGGGAGGTAAATGCAACTGTTGCAATATTATATTGCCCTCCAGAGAATCTGTCTTCTGACAAAACAGTGTTTCCTTAAACGTCAAATTCTTCTCATCCATTGTTTTCGCATTGGAAACCAACTTTAGCAAAACTGGAAAGTCTTTTTCTTCCCATATCTCTTTCTAATCCACGTAGAGCATTATTGCTTAGTGGAGCACTACACAGTTTGATGTCTTAAGTCTGAATTCTCCAGCTGTAAGTATGAAACTATCAAATGTCTTTTTTCCTTTGCATATTTGGAGGCCTTGTTATTATATTTTATCACTCCTAGGCATTCATTAGAAACCTTCAATGGCCTACCTCTTTTTGTTATTGGATCACAGTGGGCAAGTACAAATGTATTCATGTGTTAATAACTTGCCCAAAAGCTAGTGTAAGGTAGCCCCCAAACCAATATAAAGGTAATTTTTATATAATAAAAAAACACCAGACAACTGATTGGAACTACGGACTTAATAAAATGGCAATACAACTATATGAATTCATATTTCAAAAGTATGTATCTGTGCTTACTCTGAAAGATCAGCCGACACATTCTCACACTCACAGAATGTACCGAATACATGTATATCTTTACACAAACATATTTTTCTTACTTTTTCTATCATATACATTGAGGATAAAATTCATCAGGTTTTAATGTCTGTTTCACAGTATGCAGATAATTTACTCATCATTTTTTGATTTAACAAGTACTTATTGAAGACGGTGTTGTGGTTGCTGTGGATACAAATAAGGTCTGTACATATAGATCATAGGGTCTCTGTATCAGGGAGCCTATTTTCTAGTGGATGAGGCAGAAAATAACCGAGGAAACAATAAACAAGATAAGAAGAATGGTAGGCAGAACACCACAGGATAATCTGATAGAGATTGCAAGGGAGATTGTAGCAAACAGCAGGATAACATAATAGGATGTTAAATAAATCAATAGATACAAATATGTCTACTAAATGGAAGGACTTTGGAGGTCAGCCATAAATGATGAGAATGAACCAGTCAGGAGAAAGCTTGGAGAAGAGGAAATATGCTAAGTCTGTGAGTGGGCAAGAGAGGATATGCCCAAGGAAACGAAGGGAGGTTTACTGTGGCTGGAATGTAGCAAGCAAGATGGAGAATGCTGTGTGACAACGTCGATGCAGGAGCCAGGTTCTGAAGGTTTTGTGGGCCTGGGTTTTATTCTATTAGTCACAGTGAATATTGGAAGGGATCTTTGTTAAGTTCTTCTGTGCTAGAGGATTAAGACTTGGACAAGAACTTTGACAACAGACATACCAAAGGTATATTTTAACGATAGAACAAGATTGACTATTCACAGTATCCATATTGCTTTACTAGCAGTTTTCCTTAGATTTTAAACATAGCACAAAGAATGTTCCTTTTAAATGTCTAAAAAGTTACTTTGGAGCAAAGAGTATTGAACCCCTAAGGATATCTTCTTGATAAAATCAAGTATTTAGTAAAGATAGTGGCAAATGGACAAAGACACTTAAATTTAAAAAAAAATTATTCACTGGAGAGAAAGAGAGTGCACAAGACAGAGCACATGAGTGGGGGTGAGGTGGTCAGGGAGAGGGAGAAGCAGATTCCCCTCTGCCTAGGGAACCCCATATAGGATCCATTCCAGGACCTGAAATCATGAACTAAGCCAAAGGCAGAAGCTTAACTGATTGGGCCACCAAGGGGCCTCCCACCAAAAGCTTAAATTTAAGACTGGATATTTCAATATATATATATTAACTTTAGTTTCCTATATCATGATAGAGTTGAAATATTGCAGCAGGAAAGATATAATTTTACTCACACACACTCACACCTGTGTTTTATATCCATCACATCTTTAGAAATGAAAGCATTTGAGGGTATAGATCCTTTACATTTTTGGTTAGGTTTATTCCTAGGTATCTTATGCTTTTGGGTGCAATTGTAAATGGGATTGACTCCTTAATTTCTCTTTCTTCAGTCTCATTGTTAGTGTATAGAAATGCCACTGACTTCTGGGCATTGATTTTGTATCCTGCCACGCTACCGAATTGCTGTATGAGTTCTAGCAATCTTGGGGTGGAGGCTTTTGGGTTTTCTATGTAGAGTATCATGTCATCGGTGAAGAGGGAGAGTTTGACTTCTTCTTTGCCAATTTGAATGCCTTTAATGTCTTTTTGTTGTCTGATTGCTGAGGCTAGGACTTCCAGTACTATGTTGAATAGCAGTGGTGAGAGTGGACATCCCTGTCTTGTTCCTGATCTTAGGGGAAAGGCTCCCAGTGCTTCCCCATTGAGAATGATATTTGCTGTAGGCTTTTCATAGATGGCTTTTAAGATGTCGAGGAATGTTCCCTCTATCCCTACACTCTGAAGAGTTTTGATCAGGAATGGATGCTGTATTTTGTCAAATGCTTTCTCTGCATCTAATGAGAGGATCATATGGTTCTTGGTTTTTCTCTTGCTGATATGATGAATCACATTGATTGTTTTACGGGTGTTGAACCAGCCTTGTGTCCCAGGGATAAATCCTACTTGGTCATGGTGAATAATTTTCTTAATGTATTGTTGGATCCTATTGGCCAGTATCTTGTTGAGAATTTTTGCATCCATGTTCATCAGGGATATTGGTCTGTAATTCTCCTTTTTGGTGGGGTCTTTGTCTGGTTTTGGAATTAAGGTGATGCTGGCCTCATAGAACGAATTTGGAAGTACTCCATCTCTTTCTATCTTTCCAAACAGCTTTAGGAGAATAGGTATGATTTCTTCTTTAAACGTTTGATAGAATTCCCCTGGGAAGCCATCTGGCCCTGGACTCTTGTGTCTTGGGAGGTTTTTGATGACTGCTTCAATTTCCTCCCTGGTTATTGGCCTGTTCAGGTTTTCTATTTCTTCCTGTTCCAGTTTTGGTAGTTTGTGGCTTTCCAGGAATGCGTCCATTTCTTCTAGATTGCCTAATTTATTGGCGTATAGCTGTTCATAATATGTTTTTAAAATCGTTTGTATTTCCTTGGTGTTGGTAGTGATCTCTCCTTTCTCATTCATGATTTTATTAATTTGAGTCTTCTCTCTCTTCTTTTTAATAAGGCTGGCTAATGGTTTATCTATCTTGTTAATTCTTTCAAAGAACCAACTCCTGGTTTTGTTGATCTGTTCCACAGTTCTTCTGGTCTCGATTTCGTTGAGTTCTGCTCGAATCTTTATTAACTCCCTTCTTCTCTTGGGTGTAGGATCTATTTGCTGTTTTTTCTCTAGCTCCTTTATGTGTAAGGTTAGCTTTTGTATTTGAGTTCTTTCCAGTTTTTGAATGGATGCTTGTATTGCGATGTATTTCCCCCTTAGGACTGCTTTTGCTGCATCCCAAAGATTTTGAACGGTTGTATCTTCATTCTCATTAGTTTCCATGAATCTTTCTGAAAGAAATTGAGGAAGACACAAAGAGATGGAAAAATATTCCATGCTCATGGATTGGCAGAATTAATATTGTGAAAATGTCAATGTTACCCAGGGCAATATACACGTTTAATGCAATCCCTATCAAAATACCATGGACTTTCTTCAGAGAGTTAGAACAAATTATTTTAAGATTTGTGTGGAATCAGAAAAGACCCCGAATAGCCAGGGGAATTTTAAAAAAGAAAACCATATCTGGGGGCATCACAATGCCAGATTTCAGGTTGTACTACAAAGCTGTGGTCATCAAGACAGTGTGGTACTGGCACAAAAACAGACACATAGATCAGTGGAACAGAATAGAGAATCCAGAAGTGGACCCTGAACTTTATGGGCAACTAATATTCGATAAAGGAGGAAAGACTATCCATTGGAAGAAAGACAGTCTCTTCAATAAATGGTGCTGGGAAAATTGGACATCCACATGCAGAAGAATGAAACTAGACCACTCTCTTTCACCATACACAAAGATAAACTCAAAATGGATGAAAGATCTAAATGTGAGACAAGATTCCATCAAAATCCTAGAGAAGAACACAGGCAACACCCTTTTTGAACTCGGCCATAGTAACTTCTTGCAAGATACATCCACGAAGGCAAAAGAAACAAAAGCAAAAATGAACTATTGGGACTTCATCAAGATAAGAAGCTTTTGCACAGCAAAGGATACAGTCAACAAAACTCAAAGACAACCTACAGAATGGGAGAAGATATTTGCAAATGACATATCAGATAAAGGGCTAGTTTCCAAGATCTATAAAGAACTTATTAAACTCAACACCAAAGAAACAAACAATCCAATCATGAAATGGGCAAAAGACATGAACAGAAATCTCACAGAGGAAGACATAGACATGGCCAACATGCACATGAGAAAATGCTCTGCATCACTTGCCATCAGGGAAATACAAATCAAAACCACAATGAGATACCACCTCACACCAGTGAGAATGGGGAAAATTAACAAGGCAGGAAACAACAAATGTTGGAGAGGATGTGGAGAAAAGGGAACCCTCATACACTGTTGGTGGGAATGTGAACTGGTGCAGCCACTCTGGAAAACTGTGTGGAGGTTCCTCAAACAGTTAAAAATAGACCTGCCCTACGACCCAGCAATTGCACTGCTGGGGATTTACCCCAAAGATACAGATGCAGTGAAACGCCGGGACACCTGCACCCCGATGTTTATAGCAGCAATGGCCACGATAGCCAAACTGTGGAAGGAACCTCGGTGTCCAATGAAAGATGAATGGATAAAGAAGATGTGGTTTATGTATACAATGGAATATTACTCAGCTATTAGAAATGACAAATACCCACCATTTGCTTCAACGTGGATGGAACTGGAGGGTATTATGCTGAGTGAAGTAAGCCAGTCGGAGAAGGACAAACATTATATGTTCTCATTCATTTGGGGAATATAAATAATAGTGAAAGGGAATATAAGGGAAGGGGGAAGAAATGTGTGGGAAATATCAGAAAGGGAGACAGAACGTAAAGACTGCTAACTCTGGGAAACGAACTAGGGGTGTTGGAAGGGGAGGAGGGCGGGGGGTGGGAGTGAATGGGTGATGGGCACTGGGGTTATTCTGTATGTTAGTAAATTGAACACCAATAAAAAAAAATAAAATAAAAAAAAAAAGAAATGAAAGCATTACCTGGGACTTCCGCAATTTCAGAAAGCGCTCCATTCACGTCTGCCATGGACTAAATATTTGTGTCCCAGCTAATTCATATTGAAATTCTAACTCCTAAGGTGATGGTACTAAGAAATGAGATTTTTGGAAGGTGTTTGGGGCCCTAATGAAGAGGCCACAGACAGGTCCCTTGCCACTTAAGCCACATGGATTTACAGTGAGAGGATGACCATTAAACATCAGCAAATTAGAAATTGTGGTTTCAACTTTTGACAATCATTGGAAACAGCACATATCTAGACTAGCTAGAGATGTGAGAAAAATCATACATTTCTTCTTTTGCAACTTGGCATTATTGTCTGAAGATTTTAGTTAGTCTGCTATCAAGGGCAGACTATCCCTGGGGAACATTAGTTCAGATTGACAATCCAGGAGGAACTATGTGATGCCTAAATAGAGGGAACACAAGCAGATGAATTAATTTGATAAATAAAAATATGACTAAAAGAAAGAAGGACTCATGTGCAGTGGATGAGAGCATTGGCTTTGGGCTCAGACAAACCTGAGTTTTATTCATGGCTGTACACCTTGTTACCAAATGATTTTAAGCAGGTTGCTCTATATCTTTGAGCCTCAGTTATTGCTGTGTAATGTAGGAAGTAATACTCATGGGTTCTGAGGAAAAAGGAATAAAACAACATGCACAAGGTGCTTGGCAAAGGTCAGATGAGAGGTCTCCCTGATGACCTTATTTAGAATTGTAATTCCATCACCTGTCCCAGAGTTCTTGATTCCTCCATACCTTGCTTTACCTTTTCTTTTTTGTTATATAGCACTTTCTCACCTTTTAATATACCATGGCATTTATTCTGTTTATTGTATTGTCTATTGTGTCTCTCCTGGCTAACATAAACTCACAAGAGAAGACACATTTGTTTGCCTTTGTTCACTGTGTATTTCAAGACTGGAGAAAAATGGCTGGCACATAAACACAAATGGAAATATTCAAGGAACATAACTAATAGTTATGTTAGACTATTATTTAGACTAAGTCTAGCTAATAATTAAGTAATAATCAGTGCTGACTCTAAATTCTACTTCCCTGGATTCTCACTGTCCTCTTAGAGACAGTCCAGCTCCCTAGACAATAGAAAGAGGGGAAGGAGAAAAACCTGAACCAGTGGTTCTTGCCCTTGACTTGGCAGAAGAATCGCCTTGGGAGCTTTTTAAAAATTCAGATTACCAGGCTACTGCCTTCATCAAGAAACTAGAGTCAGTAGGGATGAGGATCAGACAGCAGTATGTAAGTTTTTTCTGTATTTCTACCTTTAGACAAGCTTGAGATCCACCGTTCTAAGCCACGGCTGCTACAGTTGCTATGATTCTCAACCAAATTATGCTGCTCGGTGACACTTATTTCCTAAGCCTTCTTCGTGGCAGCAGAGAGTTCAAGGGTGATGGGAAGATAATGTAAGCATGCAAAACCCCTTGACATTTTGCTACTAATTTTAAGTAAATTGATAGAAGAAACAAGAAATACATTCAAGACCCAGACGATGAGAGCATATAAACTCAAAATCAATCCTTTTTTTAATAGAGAAAAAATGGTGTATAACATCATACTAGTTTCAGATATGCAACATAATTGGGTCTTTGTATATACTCTGAAGTAGTCAACACGATAAGTCTAGTTACCATATATCACCACACAACTGACCTTTACCCAGTTTGCATAGCCCTCAATATTTTCCCCCTGATAACCATTAGTCAGTTCTCCACACTTATGAGTCGTTTTTTATGTTCTTCATTTAAGGGAATTAATATAGTTTTTGTCTTTGATATATTTCACTAAACATAATATTCTCAAGTTTCATCCATGTCGTAAATGGTAGAATTTAACTTTTTATGGCTGAATAGTATGAAATATATATATGTTGAGATATATATGGCACATCATTTTTATATATTCATCCATCCATGGACATCTAAGTTGTTTTCATATCTTGGCTATTGCAAATAATGCTGCATTGACAATTGGAGTGAATATATCTTTTCAAAATAGTGCTTTCATTTTCATTGATAAATACTCAGAAGTGGTATATAGCTGGCTCATCTAAGAGTTCAATCTTTAATTTTTTGAGGAATCTTTATGCTGTTTTCCATTATGGCTGTACCAGTTTAAAACCAGTTTGCATTTCCACCAACAGTGGACGAAGTTTCCTTTTTCTCCGCAGACTCCCCAACCCTTATTATTTCTTGTCTTTTTGATCAATTTTAATAATTTTAATTAAAATTCTTTCTTGTCATTTTCTCATATCTTCATAAGAGATGTGTTCAGTAGACTTCTCTTCAGATCTTCCTCCAAATGAGACACTCATTCCTCTGATTCAAATGAGTGTTTGGTTCATCTGCATGTGATTTATAGTATTGCAGTCTATCATGGATAATGCATGGCCTCATTGCTAGGTTAACCAGGAGTAGTGCTTGTTCCCCTTTACTGAAATTCTAATTCAACTGAGTCAGCTGTTTTCTTGGTTATTCTCATTCATATGAAATGCTCTTCAGTGCTGCTAGCATTCTTTCTTTTTTGTCTGTTTTGCCACAAAGAATGAGTGAATGGTACATTGGTTCACTTATTATATTTCTGTCAAACACAATATAACATTCCATTTCTTTTGAATATTGGCCACAAAAATTTTTAGTATTATATTTGTTTTACCACCAGCATTAGTACAACTACGAATAAGGGAAATGTAATTTGCTAAAGTTTATCAACTCAGTGGCAGAATGAAAGCTAGAGCATGAACATTTTGATAAAAGATGAAAAAAAATAATCCAATTTTATACTCAAATGAAAAACCTCAAAACTTAAATGTTGAAATTTTATCTGGTTCCTATCCCTTTATCATTATCATCATTTATCATATATATTCCCAGAACTGAGTGTAACACAGACCCACTAGCTGTCCACCAAACCAGATTCCTTGTTTTCCTAGCCTATAGACTACATTTCCCAAATACACCTGCTGTTAAGCCCAAGCCACTGAGTTACAGCCAATAGGATGTGAGGAAAAGTGACATATCAACACACACACACACACACACACACACACACACATTTCCAGGTTTAGCTCATAGGGGCAGTCTGGGTGGCTCAGTGGTCTAGCGCTGCCTTCAGCCCAGGGTATGATCCTAGAGTCCTGGGATCCAGTCCCACGTCGGGCTCCCTGCATGGAACCTGCTTCTCCCTCTGCCTGTGCCTGTGCCTCTCTCTCTCTCTCTCTGTGTGTGTCCCTTATGAATAAACAAATAAAATCTTTAAAAAACAAAACAAAAACAAAAAGCCTCCAACACACAATTCATTCTCTGCTACTATCTTTTGGAGAAATCCAGAGAATGCTGAAGCTTTAGAAGAGAGAGAAGCCACAAGATACAAGGTTCCAGGGCACGGCCAATTGGAAGGCTAAACACCAATCAAGGAATATTTGTTTTAGATTTCTTGAGAATAAGGAATATGCTTCCCTTATGCAAAGCCAATGAAATATGGAGGTTTGTATATTATAGCCACTTATTAAAAACTTTCTCTGTATAAAAATATATTTTATTTTGAGTAATGATTGTGCATTCTAAGAATGCCCATAGAGTATATGATAAAAATGGCCCCTTTCCTACAGTGCCCTGTTCTCTGACCTTCTATTAGTCTTTTATTTCATTTCCTACTCCTCTATTCTTCCTGTATTCTCTATGGAGACAATCTTCAAAGTGATCCATGGCTCTCTATTCTTCCCGATTTTGGACATATCTTCAACCTTCAGGACGTAAAGCATCAATCTTTCTACTAATGCTTCACAAATTCATAGTGTCTAGCAAAACCTCTCACTCAAGGTTTACTCAGACATTTAGAACAATCTGTAGCCAATACTAATACCTGCTTGAATATTTATTTATTTATTTATTTATTTATTTATTTATTTATTTTTCATTGGAGAGAGAGCATGCATGAATGAGGGTGAGGAGGCACAGAGGGAAAGGCAGAGAATATTAAACAGACTCCTTGCTAAGTGCAAAGCTCTACTTGGGGCTCGATCTCATGACCCTGAGATCATGACCTGAACTAAAATCAAGGGTTGGTTGCTCAACCTACTTAGCCAGCCAGGTGCCTCCCTGCTTGAATAATTCTTACTGATATTGTATGTCTCCTTTGGATTCTGTTTATAATCTCTGAATATTTTTCCTACATCCACTCCCCTTCTTACACCTCAGATTTACTCAATGGCATTCCCCCCCAACCCCTGTATTCTCATAGTTCTGAAAAGTTGGAACCGAACTTAACTCCTATCTTTATCAAATTCCAGTTTGTCATCCATGTATCATCAGATTATACTATTTCTTCATTTGAAATATACTTCAGATTCGCCCCTGACTCTCACATCCTATTGCTACCACCTTAATAAAAGCTATCACTGCTCCAACAAACACATACAATAGCTTAACTCATAAAACTAGGCCTCTTATTTTTTGAAAGATTTTATTTATTTATTTGAAACAGAGATTGAGGGAGAGAAAAAGAGAGAGAGAGAGAGAGAGAGAAAGCATGAGAAGGTGGGGGGAGGGCAAAGAGAGTGGGAGAAACAGACTTTCCACTGAGCAGGGAGCCCAACTTGGGGATCAATCCCTGGACCCTGAGATCATAACCTGAACCAAAGGCAGAAGCTTAACCAAATGAGCCACCCAGAAGCCCCAAACCTGGGTCTTTTCTACCACTGATTGGTATGCCACTTAATTTTCTGCCTATTCAAAAAGTCACACACTTATTAGTTCTATATTAATTTTAGATTTATCCAGAAAGAATTCCTACCTAGCTTTTAATAAAAAATCTTCGGTTTCAGGTTGCCTAATCTATGCATTTATTTGTTTCTCCCTTCTCTTCTACATCGGTACAAATTTTATTTTATTTTATTATTTTATTTTATTGTTTTTATTTATTTTAAATATTTCATTTATATATTTGAGACAGAGAGAGAATATGAGAACAGGGAAAGAGGCAGAGGGAAAAGCAGACTCCCTTCAGAGCAGGGAGAGGATGTGGGGCTCAATCCCAGGATCCTGGATCATGACTTGAGCCGAAGGCAGACACTTAACCACTAAGTCACCCACTTGCCCATAAATTTTATTTTAGTAATAGCACACATTTTGCATTCTTTGAGGTTTCAGCTCATGTTCCAGTTTCTCCTTTAATACTTTTCTTCAATGTGTTCTGTATTTACTGTGATTAAATCTTGGAATTTGCTCTATTCAGATAGCTCTCTCAGGGCAGGAGATCAGTGATATATTTTTTCATTATATAAAGTATATTCACACATATAAGAGAAGCAACCACACCCAAAGCCTAACTGCTTTAATATCTTTGCTTTTTGAAGAGCTTTTATTAAAATCTCAACATTTATATATATTTTCAAAACACAACTCTGAATTAATGGACTCTGTATCCAAAGTGTTTCTTGACCTTGAAATCATCAAATTCCTGTTTATTTCGTATATACAATTAAAATGTTTATAAATTAGACAGATTATGCTTTACTTCTATGAGTACCTTTCATAGATTATAGCAAACTGTATTATTTCCCCCTCAATTCTCAGATTATAAATATCTATGGGGATATTATGAGACTTATAGGGAACTAGATGTTTACTTCTAAGTCCTGGCTATAACTTTAAAGAAATCTTCTTGAGCATACTCAAAATAATGACACCTAGGAACCTCAGTCTCTGCAATTAAAACTAATGTAAGTTTATCTCCTTATAAGCTTACAGAACTAAAGTAAATGTATTTCTTAGAGCTTCTCTGAACTTCTCTGGTGCCAAAAACATAGGTTTATTTGGATTCATTCGTCTAATTTAAAAGCTGAGGCAGGCTAAGTCTTTCTAGATTATATTGGACAGAATTACCATGGCTCTGAGCTTAAAGTAATTATCAAAACATATATTTGCAAGGCACTCCTCTTGATAAACATATCCTTCCCTTTGACTTTGCGAATTTTGAGAGAAATTGCTTAGTAGAGGAGGTGAAGAGGGTGTTGTTTGAAAAGTTTATTTTAAAAATTCTATAATTAAAAGCATGACCTCGGCTGAGGATCAATTGTAGGGAAGCAAAAATTAAGCTGCCCTTTAGTACATTATCACTTGGTACATGTTGAGGAAATAGTGTAATTAATAAACTAAAAAGTAATTTTCAGTTAATTGACTTTCATCAGACTGTGGAGCTACTGAGCTGAGATCGGGGGTAGATCTGTGTATGGGACTAGTAGGCTGTATAAACCTTCGATGCTGCCATGAGCTCCAGTTTATTCATTAAAACCTTGTTGTTAACAAGGAGACACTGACTGGAGTTAGAAGGAATATGTGCCGCCTTCAAATTCATCACAAAGACTGGGAAAAAAGCGAAGTGCTTGTCATTTTAGGGGCCCTTCAATATGCTCCATTGAATTTGATTTCATTATCAAATGTCACTGGTGTAATTACATCAAATAAAAAATAGCTCAAGACGGGAAACTATCTAAATAAAACACTTGATTAGCGGGAATCCCTGGGTGGCTCAGCGGTTCGGCGCCTGCCTTCAGCCCAGGGCGTGATCCTGAAGACCTGGGATCGAGTCCTGCATCGGGCTCCCTGCATGGAGCCTGTTTCTCCCTCCTCCTGTGTCTCTGCCTCTCTCTCTCTGTGTCTATCATAAATAAATAAGTAAATAAATAAATAAATAAATAAATCTTAAAAAAAACCACTTGATTAGCGGATTAAAGCAGTTGTTTGGGCAAACTAGATGCAGAGGTTCACATGCAATAAATGGGCACACAGACCTTTTGTTTAAAGGGAAACTTCCTCTTATTTGTTATATTATTGTTTGTTTGCTTACACATTCTTTCATCAAAATAGATGCTGAAATAATAATGCTGTGTCAGACTGAGTGCCGGACAAGTAATCATTTGAGTCTTAGGATTCCAACACTGCTCTGCGGTGAGGTAGAAACCTCAGACTGAGCTCATGGCAGAATTTGTTTGATAGGAGCTGCATCCCAGTGACCCCTGAGGGATTTGCTGGACCCTTTGTTATTGAGCAGTCGTGAGAAATAATGAGAAGATAAAGGATACTAAACCAAGAGAAAGACATTCATCTTGAGAAAACGTAATTAATGGAAGGGTTAAACTGAGGTGCAGTTTTAGAGACCCTGCTAAATTTGGATTCTTTCTCAGTTGTTGTGAAACCTCCAAGTCATATGCACCCAGGCTTTGCCTTCACGTTGGATAGGCTGACTCTGTTGTTCAAGTTTTATGCTAGAGCATCTATCAACTGTATCTGAACAACACAGTCATTTTCTACTGTGTCTAACAGAGAATATTCAAAGAAGATATATTTAAGACATGAAAGGTCACACTAGATTAAAAAGACATATATTATTTTGCCCTTCAGTGTGTATAAAATTTTTGATCTATTTGTTGATTACAGCTGACCCCCACTTTCACTTTACAGGACACTGACCCCTGCATATTGAAGGTGGAATTCTTCATTTTACTTAAAATAAATAGTGAGCAAAGCACTTACTAGAATCTTTAGGGACTAAAAAGATAAGTGAGACACAAACTCTGTCCTCTAAGAGCAATTTAATGGGGGCTGAAAAATCACTCCTCAAATTGAATAATATGCAGTAGATGTGCCAAAAGGGAGACAGCACAAGGTTGTATAGGTGAGAGAGATTGTATTCAGCTGATGATCACACAATGCTTGAAGGAACAGCAGCAAAAGATACATCTTGAAAGAGTTCCATGAGCCAAAATGTGTGCGAAAGGCATTGATCCAGGCTTATGTGTCTTAGTAAATACAGGACATATTTAAAAAAAAAAGATTTAAGCGGTGCTGTTTTGGAGAATATGCTGATAGTACTATACAGAACTTCATGTATTTTGGAAATGTAAAGAAATCATTTTATGGGTTTCACTTTTTAAAAAATCTAAATTTTGAACTAATTATGGAGTCATGAAAGTGCATACATACTACAGAGTCTCATATACACATCATTCAGCTTCCCTGCAATGGCAACAGCTGGTACAGCTAGAGTGGAATATCCAAACTAGGAAATTGACTCTGATACATTACCAATAGCTGGAATGCAGAACTTACTGTGCTTTCACTATTTTTTTTAAACTTGTATTTGTGTGTGTGTATGTGGTGTTTTTAGTTTTTAATCAGGGGAAGAATATAATTGGAGTTGGGCTTTAAGAAGATTATCTAGCAACAATATACAGGCAAAACTGGACCAAATCAAGAATTATTACAGTAAGTACCCCAGAGGAATAATGAGATCCTCCAATAGATAATATGTAGCACAGGGCTGGATACGGAGAAACTGCTTAGTGAGCGAGTCAGGCATTATATTTTCAGACTGTATTTTTTCAGGTGTAAAAAAAATGCAATCCCTTTTTGATTTGACAATGTGTGTGCAAGAGCAGAAATCAGAAGAATAACAAATAGTCAAGAACCCCATGAGGTTGAGCAGCATACTGTAGAAACCCATTATAAGGAGATTGGAAAAACAGGACAATTGTCTTTTGGAAAGAGGGAAGTAGCTCAGGTCAGAGAAAGATTAGATGGAGAATTCAAGGCCCTAAATCTGCAGCTAGAAGGCTATATGCGAATTGAGGACACAAGTGCTTCTTGCCCTAGCTCCTGGTAGAAAGCTTCTCCCGATTTTCACCATAGCCTTTTAACAGCTAGTTGCAATTTAAAAAAAAAAAAAAAAAAGCTTTTTCAATTCAAGACCTTCTTTTTAAAATCTGATCTCCTGTGAGAAAATGAAGAAATGGTTTCTTACTGGTTTTTAAATTGAAATAAATGCTAAGAGAATTTTCCAATACTGCATTTCTCCTCTTTTACTCAGTATAACAACCAGATCCTGTTGTTTCCCTTAGGCCTCAAAATCTCCTATGAATATTTCAATATTTGCTGGATAGGCAAAATGGGAGTTGTGGAACTTAAAATATGTCATTTGCTGGCTGAAGGATTATGAGCAAGTTATTTAAACATTTTCTAAAACTTAATGACCTTGTCAGTAATATAAAAATGTTAGAGTCAAAGATCTCTTTCCATTCTAACACTCTCAAAAAAATCTCATTTTGTTAATTCCCATATACCTTTTTATCACTGCTCAACTTTTGTTCAGCATTTAGTGGTGACGGGTGACGGGCACACAGTAAATATTCAATGCATGCTTTCTGGATGAATTATTTGGAGATTCTTAAGTACAAAAAAGCTTCTTCCAAGAATTTTAAGTAGTTTTTAGATCTTAATAGAGCAAAACTCTATTAAGCATGAAATCTTTGCTACTTTGCCTTTTCATCCTTTATTTTTTATGTGTTTAAAAATATGAAAGTCAGTCAAACTCTTTGGGATTCAATATGTTTATCTGTAAATATGAAAATTGAGCTTTTAAAAGTGTTTCTACTTCTAAAAACCAATGGCATTAATTAGTGGAAAAAATATGCACATCTCATACAGTGAGATTTCAAATTAAATTCCACTTAGTTCTTTAACTTCTTATATAAGTTGCAAATGTACTTTTAATAACATTTACAAAATAATACATTTAAATTAAGCTTGTCTAAGCATTTCATCACATTACTTTTGTAATAAGTATAAATATCTTTTATTGAGTCTTTTACTAACTTTCATGCGTTGAGGTATTACTATTTTTAACTCAGGAAATCCAAGGCTATAGAGGTTAACTAACCTATTCAAGGTCACACATTCAACAAAAGGTATAGTCAGGTTTTTCACATAGGAGGCTGGGCTTCAGGGCTGTGTAGTTCACCACTACTCCCATTTTATGTCACTGTGTGCCACTTTCTGAAGATGGAAAAAAAAGTTCTGCACAGTGTTTTCTGAGTTAGGCAACAGAGCAGTGGTTGAATATTTTCTTGGTAATCTTGAACAATAGTTTGAACTCTGAACTTCTACAGTCTCTAATTACTGACCCTAGAAGCTCTGCTGAACTGTAAATCTGGTTTGCATTTGGGGACATTGCAGCCATGAGATGTAGATAATTCAGTAACCAGAAATAACTATTTATCTTAGTTTATCTGAAGAGAGAATCTTTCCTAAGTAGCCTGCTTGCTCTTTGACTACCAGAGCTATTTATTTAGTCTCTTTGATTACTTGTTCTGAGTTATCCCCCCTCCTTTTAAAACATAAGAATGTAGCTAGCAAATTATTTCAGTCATCGATCAATAATCCATCTTTTCAAGGGATACAAAATTTTCCAAACACTAAGTGCTTCACATTTATTTGCTACTCAAGAAAGTAGATTTCTGCTGAGAAGTTTGAGGAAAATAGTTAAATATATATTCTCTAGTCTGCTAGGCAATATGCACCTAGTTTACATGGTTTTTCAGGGATGGCCTTGGGTCTTCACAGTATACACGTATAAAATAGAGTGATTCAATTTTATTTATGCTCTTAAGTCATTGTATCATTTTGTATAAGCAAATTAGTCCTCAGATATTAACATGAAAACACCATTTGTTTAATTTAACAAAATAGTTTTATTTTTGGATCTCTTTCCTCAAAGAATGATTAAATTATGCTATATTGACCATTTGGTTCTTATTAATATGTGTGGTAATACAATACTGAATAGATTGTCTTGATTTTGGGTTTTAAGCTGCTAACATGTGCTGAATGCAACAGATAGTTTAATAGTAAAACAACAACAAAAAATATTTTTAAAGCATCTGATTAAAGAAAACAAAACAAGTACCATTACACTCATTTTCTGCCCTAGAACATTAGATCCCAAAGGCCTTACATAGAAAACTAATTCCTTGGGAGACACCTGAGTGACTTAGTTAAGCTTCTGCCTTGGGCTCAGGTCATGATCCCAGGGTCCTGGGATGTAGCCCCACCTCTGGCTACATGCTCAGCGGGGAGTTTGCTTCTTCCCCTCTCTCTGCCCCTCCCCTCTGATCATGCTGTGGAGGGCGAGCTCTCTCTCTCTCAAATGAATAAAAAAAAAATATTAAAAAAAGAAAGAAAGCCAACTCCTTGGGTTTTTAATAGACATTACTCTAAAAACTTTGAGACCCTTAAATAAGGTTGAGCAGATTTTACTCTCAGAATTTCTTACTGTCTTTAGCACCTAATTTATTCAATTAAATCCTTTCCAAGTCTAATTTGACCGTTATCAAACATTTCATGAAACCCTGAAAATATTCGAAAGAAGCTGGACATTAGAATCACTTAGTGACTTTGTGAAGAATATCCATACTCAGAGAAATCAAATCTGAGTCTTTGTAGGTTGGGAGTCGACAGTAAGCAGAATAATGGCCCCCAAATATGTTCACTTCCTAATTCCTAAAATTTGATATATGGCAGAGGGGAATTAAGGTAACAGATGGAATTAATTCTGTTAACCACCTGACCTTAGGTTTTTCTGGAATATCTAGGTGGTTCCAATATACTTAAATTTTTTTTTTTAATGTAGTAGAGAGAAGGAAGCAGATGAATCAGTGTCACGGTGGAGCAGTGTGAGAGAGACTCCACCAGCCACTGCAGGCTTTTAAGTCAGCAGAAGGAGGCCAGGGACCAAGGAATCCAGGCAGCCTCTGGAAGTCAGAAAAATAAAACAAGAAAACAGGTTCTCTTTCAGAGCCTATAGAAGAAACACAGCTCTGCAAACATCTTGAAGTTTGTCTAGCGAGAATCTTTTTGGACTTCTCATCTCCAGAAAAGTAAATTAATAAATTTGTGGTTTTTTGAGTTCCTAAATTCATGGTGACTTGTTACAGCAGCGATGGGAAATGAATACAGGATCCAAGCCTTGGCAATTTTTAAGAGTTACCAGGTGATTCTAATTTGCAGCCAGGTTGAGAGCCACAGATTTAGAGGAATATGGGCTCATTGGAATCAACTAGGAAATTTTTTTATTAAACAGTAATATCTGGCACCCACCAAAGGGATTCATACTCACATTCAAAATATTAACTTACTTAATTCTTCATAACAACTCCATAAGATTGCAATTCTTATCAGAAGCACATATTTTTGTAAGGAAGCTGTCCAATGTTACCCAGCTACTAAGGGGCAGGCTTCAAACTCACACAGGCTGGCTCCCATAACCTCCTTCATATTTAACTCATGTGTAGAGCCTGAATAGTACTATTGTGAACATCATCGCTAGAATTATTGACTATTTTGTGAGTTCCCCTTCAACAAGAAAAGCAGGAAGTTAGAAATGAAAGGTACCAGCTAAAATGAAAACATGGATGGCTAAGAAGAAAAAAATATAAAATCGTTCAGTGTTTAAGAATGATGGAAATCTGAGGGGTTGGAGAGTTGTAAATATTACTAAATGCAGAATTATTCAGTGCTATCTAGAGTATTATTCTATTGAGTAGAGTTCACCTTAAAAACTAATTTATCAAGGTTCATTTTGTTCTACGTACCCTCATTCCTGAGAGAAGATATATATTTATAATTTCATTATGGTAACATAAACATATAATGTTAATGATAGGGACTAGCATCAATTGATTATTTAGTAGGAGGGCCATGGTTTTGCAGAATAGTTCAATAAAATGTATCACAGTCTATACTTATATTATGTGCCATATGGAAAACCTGCCTGTTTGCATATTAGATGTGTTCAATTTCTTGAAAAATCAATGGCCATTCAAAACCAACTTAAATGTCAACATACTTTGACATTTTGGTGACATACTTAGGAGAAGGACAAAGACACCAAAACAAAGCTATAAAATCCAGTGGAAGATTTATTTATGAAGTATTCAGATTTTACGAATTAGGAAGGCAGAGATAAATAGCAAAACCAATTCCCTTGTGATCAGATACTTGCCATCTCTGTTCATCCACATCAAAGATTATAATACTAGTGTATGTTAAATCTTTCAAATTTCCTTCTTCTATTCCTTGGAGGGTTGTAATGAAAAGAGCACTGAACTAAAGACAAAACACTAGCTGGTAGTCTGACTCTGAATGTAAACCATAAAACCACAGCAATTTCTTCTGATCTATAAAAGGAGTATTGCACCTGCTTTTTCCACCTCAAAGGATTGTTAAAAATCAAATGACAATGCATGGGAAAGTACTTTGGAAAGAGTGAAGCACAATGTAAATAATTATTTGATGTAGCAAGCCACAGTCCATCTGGACTGCAAACGTTCTCTATCCCTGCTTAACAGATGACCTCAAAACTGTATGGCGTAAAACAACAGGTATGTCATAGTATTTTAGGTCAGAAATCTATACATGACTTAATTAAATCTTCCCCTTCAGCATATGTGCCAAGTTGTAGGTGAGGTTCTCTGCTGGGGCTAGAAGCATCTCAAAGTTCAACTGGGGAAGCATGTGCTTCCAAGTTCATGATATCCTTGAACAGGATATCATGGCAGGATTCTGTTCCACATGGGCTATTGGATTGGGAGTCTTAATTTCTTACTATGTGTTGACTGGAGGCTGCCCTCCATTCCTTGACACATGCCTCTCCAGCATGGTATCTTATTTTAACAGAATTTGTAAGCCAAGAAGACAATAGGAAAAATACAGCAGGGTGGAAGTTAAAGTCACTTGTAACCTTACTGTGGATATGATATCCCATCACTTCTGCCTTATTCTGTTCATTAGAAGCTAATGTTGAGTTCCATCTCACAAAGGGAGGTGACAACATGATGGTGTGAGATTCAGAGAGCAGGGATCATGGAGGGTCTTCTTGAAAGCTCCCTTTCACCTGGATCATCCTTTTTTATCTAAGCATATCCTGGGCTTGGTGATTTGAATTACCACTGAGGATTTCTTTCTTTAAAACTTCCCTTAAACACAGTTCAACGTCATGATCCAACTCAATTATGATCTCTTTTTGTGTGCATTTCCTTGAGTTTCTCAGTTAGATGGGAACTTCCTAATGTCTAAATTCCCAAAGCATTTGGCACACATCTGCTCATCTCACATACCATCTCCTGCTCTTAGTAATCTTAGCTTTCAGACTACCATTTATAAGGGCCCTGAAACCAGGAATTGTGTCTTAGACCTGTTTGTATTCTCCTAGGGAGCCAAGGGAAATAAAAATCCTACTAAATGATCATTCTGTATGTATTTATTGAATTGAGTCATTTTTTTTAAAGCAAAGGTTAAAAACAGCTGTGTTTAGATCGTCTTTCTACTAAAGGGCTTACTTGTAGCCACCAAGAATCAATCAATAATAACATTTTTGAAATAGTCGCATTTCAGGCATTCTGGCCAGTTTTTTCCTTTTACACGGGACATCTGTGATCTGCTTGTCTAATGCCTTGATTCATTGAGAGCACGAACCTGCAGAAGATATGGAACCATTTGACCTCAACAGTAAGGTCCTGGATTTTCTGGCACCTATACATAAGTGCTCATTTTTGTTCCAAGAATTTTTCAGTGCCTAAACACTTCCAGGTATTAAAATGTTCTAGAGCAGGCTTAATTTTAAGGCAATATTTCCCTTGAGTATGAAGCTTTAATGAGAAATCTTTCATTTACATTAATTTACTAAAAAACTTACTCCATGGGTGATTATTTTATGGCCCTGCCCATTTGTGTGTGAATGGAACTATACTCCAAAGAAATAACTTAGATAATAACCTGGATAAAAGACTACCTGGGAATCTATAGAATTACATTGGCACAGTAGAGTCTGGGCCAACATTTCTACTTCTTTGGGGTATTTATGAAGTGTGGTCCAATGTGCATAATACTGTAATCTTAGAAGCTAGTGGGAGATTAATTCATTTTAGTTTAAAAGATTTCAAAGATTTCACTGGCTTCTACTCAAGAGCCCTTCTATGGCTTGATAATCTGTTGCAAGTGTCCTCTAGGAGTTTGGGGTTAGAAAATCTACTTTTTGTTCTCTTCACTAAAGTTAATGTAAAGAAGGCTTGGGGCATGTATATTCCAGGGCAGCTCACCGTTAGGTTCTCTACAAATTCCTTCTGCAAACTCTCCTCTTCCCTACTTGCTCCTAGTCATTACCATTTCATCTGGGGAGAATTTCAGAAGGTCTGGACTGAATTTGGCTTCTCAAGGTTCTCCTTCATTAATGGTCCCTGTGTAGGAGTAAAGTAAAATTTTTGGCTAAGCAAATAAGACTTAATTCACTTGTTCAGTGGTCCATGAACTCGGAAGCATCATGGGGTTTGATTCAGTGTGCTGAATGCCAAGTCACAGGAAGCAGTTAGCTTTCCTGTGATATTTCACTGCATTTTGGGAGAGAAAAATAGTGAACAGATAGAAAAATGAAATTGGGCAAAAAATGAGGAGATTGGGTCCAGGCTACACTGATAGCTTTCATTTTGTTGTTGATTAGGTTATTCTTAACCTAAGTAAGCTTTACTCACATTAATGAGTTCTGTACCATTTCACACAATGGTATCAAATAGTGAATCAAACAAGGTTCCAGCTCTCCTGGATCTTACATTCAATAGGGAAGTGGATAATGGGCACATAATCAGGTAGACCTACGTTATGCCAGATGCTGATAAGTGCTATTTAAAAAAAAAAGAAAGCTTGTAAAACAATAGAATATAACAGCTGGGTGTGTGTGATCACAGAACAGCACAGGAACAGTGACCTGAAGGAATGGAGTGAGTGAGTTTATGTGAGTATTTGGGAAGGCAGAAGTTCTGAATGGAGCAGAAAGCACATAGACATTAAGATACGGTAATTTTTTTGCGTGTAAAGACATTAAGGAAGCTCAGGTTTGGAAGAGAGCAAGAGACAATAGTAAAAATACAGCTCCAATAATAATCAATATTGGACCAACATAGTAGCAATTGGAGTGGAAGAAAGACTATTGGTCTAGCTGATGGCGTAGAACAATAAGATTTGTTGGGGGGGCGGGTAGGGCAGAAATGGAGCTCAGTTCTATACATTGTAATTATGAGATATATTATTAAATTAAACAGAACTGTTAAATTTATAGTTGAAGATGAGTCCAAGTATATGAATTCCAGACTGAAGGAAATAAATGTAGGCGTCCTCAGCATTTAGACAATATTTAGAGTTAAGGAACTAGTTGAAATAATCTAAGAGGCAAATATATATATGAACAGGAAATTCAAGGACTGAGCTCTGGGGCATGCTAGCATTTAGAGATAAGGTAGTTATGGAGGGCTCAATGAAATAGGGGGAATGAGACAATGTGTAAAAGAACTTGAAAGATTTATTGAAACCCTAATATGTAGTAGGTCCTGTGATTCAGTGACAAATAAAATAGTTTCTGCCCTTGAGGATTTCACAGTTTACTGGTGCTTTAATAGTTATTTATAGAGAGTTATATAGAATGTGCTCTGGGCTCAGGAAAGACTAAGGCTGTTATCTCTGCCTTTGGACACCAGATAGCTTCAGAAAAGAGATGACGTTTGATCTGGCTTTGAAACATGACACTGAGTTTACCATGGAGATTGGGGAATGAAGGGCATTCCAAGGTGCAAGGAATGGCAATGTTGGAAGGTGCAGAATTGGAATAATTATGCTGGCAAGAGGGCAAAGAGGCAGCAGAGGAATAAGTGCAGACTTCGGGAACTGCACTGGTGAACTGATCTCTGCCACCTAGTGACTGTGTCATTTGGGACAACTTAGTTACCTTCTATGTCTGTTGGGTTCCTTAATTGTAAATTATGGTAATGATATTTTTCCTTCTGTGATTTCTGGGAGGGTTAGGACTGAGTATCTTGAAAACCTGCCTCCACGATTATAGTACAGTCTCCATACACTGACTTTGTCAGTACTGTATCAGCAATACTCCAGAAGAGTGGCGTTGAGAGCCAGAACTGAAGGAGTTGCATACATATCTTTCTTTCTCTGGAGAAAATTGGAAAAATGTAAACAAGGAGTGTTATAATTAGACATTTTCTTGTATAAAACACCTATCGCAATTGCGAAGGAAGAAGGAATGAGGATAGGAAGTGGGTGAGGGTGGGGGAGTGGGTAATAAAGGCACAGCCCAGGAAAGGAGGCTAGTGCAGAAGGGACAGAAGGAAGGAAGGGAAACACAAAGGAGGAAAAAAGGGGAAAAATACTTTAAGGTTCACATGTGCTGTCAGTTATGCCAAGTACCTTAATACATACACTACCAATGACTCCTCACCATCCCATGAATTGGATATTATCACAACCGTTTTTACATCTAAGGAAACAGAAACGTATTTTCCAAGAGACTGCATAATTGGCCCATGTTTTCCCAGGTAGTAAGCAGGGTGGAGGCTTTGAGAGCAGGCTTCAAAACTAGGCTTGCCTGACTATAAACACTAGGCAGGGAGACATGATGGCTGTTGACATCAGTGGGGCCCACAGAGTGGGTTTGTAGGAAAAGGGATGAATTTGTTCTGGCAGAGAGAGAGCCAAATCATTTCAGCTAAAGCATCGCCAGACTAAAAGGTCTCTAGCTTGAGTAGACTAGATACGTGATCTCATTCATGGAAGACAATGAGGGAAGTGGCAGTTTACTGAGATTAAACTATTCTTGGGGTTCAAGTGGACTTATTTACATCACTGGATCACCTGAGCTTTTAGCCTTTGCTCTATAAAATCTGGTCTCTGGACCCCTAGAATTTTGATTACTATCATAAAGTACAGAATGTTTTTCCCTTCCATCTACTTAAAACTAAAAACAAAACAAAACAAAAACCTGAGAGCCCCTGGAGTTCAGTTAAAACTTAGAAATCTTTGCAGAGTTTACTAAAAGCAAACTCCCTCCTCCCCTCTGCCATACACAAATAGAAGCTATACTCAGAAGTAGTTCTCTCCTGGAAAAAAGGTCACAGAAATTTAAATTCTGGGGATTAGTAGGATGCAGGGAAAGATAAGGCTTTAGCAATAAAGTGATTAATTAAAAAGGCAATTTAAAGTTTTTGATTGAAGCTGAAAATTTTGATAGAAAGCTGAATGTTTAATGCTCAGAACTGTCTCCTGTGTGACCAACCTAAATCGCTCTCTCCTGAGCAACTCTCAGGGTGAATGGTCCTCAGTGAGCTTGCATGTCTCAGAGGTGTTACACTCTGTGTACCAAGTTAAACTCAATATAATTTTTGTAAGACTGCACTTTTGTATCTAAAAAGCCAAGTCCTAGTGAAAGATGGACACACGCAGTTACAGCACTTCAATTGTTCCCTGACCTCCTCATTTCCCTTAATTTCTTTCTCTACGACCAATGAGCTATGGAGTCCAGGCTCCAGTTTTCCTAGTGTATCCTCAGCTTTCCTAGTTGGTTCAGACCAGGATAAACCCTTGTCCTCAACTTCTACTTTGAGAGTGTTTGTGTCATGAAGAGTCCACAGTGAGGGATAGAGTCTACATGGGGTATGTGTGGTGGACCCATATGTGTATCCTTTGTACTTCACTGATTGGAAAATCTGTCACTGTTTGAAAATGAATAGGACTCCTGCAAATCCACTTTGTTCTTTTCCTGAGCTTCTCTCTGGGAAGAAGATGATGTGATCTTTAAGGTTAATTAGGAAAAAAATCAAAGACTGCTCTCAAATGCTTTTGTAATTCTTCTAGGCTACAGAGTTTCTGAGTGATTCACTAATATCCATATATAGTGACATAATAAAACACTATTTCGTTCTTCATGTTTTATTGATTATTATTATCATTAACAGGAATATTTGCTATGGACTCACTAGAGTGGCCAGGAATATATTTTTGTCTGGGATCTCCTGGCTTCAAAGGAAGAAATGGCTTTTTGGAATTTGAGAAAGAAAAAAGTTTTCCATTAAATGTGAGGAGAAAATAAGGTGGATCCGTAATGCACAAGTTCTTTTGTTAAGAAAGTGTAAAGTATTGGGCCATTAAGAAAATTGATTGGATGTTCAGAGAATGAAATTGAGAGCAGGAGGGAGGGGACATACCTTTGTTCTTTGGGATTTGGAAAGAATAGTAGTCTTTCACAAACAATTGTAATTTGTGAGGATGGAATACCTGAAGAAGGAGGGGAAAATTCTTCTGAAATTTTGAGAATGGGTTCTTGAATCATTGAAGTATTCCTGGTGTGACAGTCTTGAAAGTGATAGCTCTCTAGGTCCCTGAGGAGACCATTGAGAACCATATTTCAGGGGCCTTTGGAAAGGTTCTGTGACATGATCTGGAACTGATTGGGAGAATGTAGATTGGCCTGTTTCAATGTACCTCAAACCTGAGCAAAGGTCATTGGCAACAGTGACAGACATGAAGGTGCATGGATGGAGGTGGGGGAGCAGGGCTTCATTGAATTTTGTACGCTTAATAGTGGAGAATGAGTTTTGAAAGTGAATTGATAACTGGCTTTGTCAACTATGATGATTGGCAGCTACAATCTAGTTTTGAAATGGCTGAAAATAATAAAGAAACGGAAATTATCTGACATGCTGAATGTTGTAGAGCAATTCAAACTTACCACACAAAAATTCAGAGTGATCAATAGCTCAGCTGAAATATGATGTCTAGAAAAATAAATGACTCAGTTTAAATGTTGATGGGGTTTTTAAAAACATGAGCTCTTGAGATTGTGTAGCACTAATTTGTCTCATAGCCTGAAGAATAGTGAATTCAAGCTTTTGATGCTGGGAAAACAACCCTCAATGATGTCCAGGTACCCTAATGAATTCTTTCCAAGTTTACTTCATTTATGAATGTCCATAAATCAGTATTCTCAGTATAGATGAATTGGTTTTCTTACTTTATGCTCATGGCTGGGAATTACAGTGCTATTTCTTAAGCTGTCTTTTTTCAAAGGGAATCAGCATAGAAAAATCAATGTCCTTTCCCCTCATCCTGGAGATGAGGTTCTCTTTTTCAGTACCATTGCATAAATATATATGGACCACATATGATATGCCTTCAATGGGCTTGGTAGTGGGATCTAATGTAAAGAATATGGAACTTGAGTTTATATTGTCTGATTTAGTAATCTGATCTAAGAAAAAATAGATAAGGGTTGGGGAAGGTCATCGAAAAGATGCTACTGCCAGTTGACCAGTCCCCTGGAATAGGATGATCAGAGAGGCACCTGACCCCCTAACCTCTACCCCCTTGGAATGTGGGTTCCACTTGTTTTCCTACTCCTAGGGGCTGCTTCAAGGACAAAGCTTTGAGATGGTGATGTAGTGTCAAGAACCCCTGTACTGTATGCATGACTGAGCCCAGTCAAGGCATCTCTCTATACAAACTTTAAAGATGGAGCAGGCAAGTGTGGGGATCCATTCCTCTTATTGTAGCCAGGGCAAGCCTCCTGCATGTTTGTTTATTAAAACTGCCACCTACCAGCCTGGAGTGGCCTGCCACCTCCTTCCATTTCTCCCTGCTTTCCACATACCAGGGGCCAGTTGCATATTACATTCAGATATCTCCCAAAAAGGTTGTGAACTAACACCATCAGAGAGCCATTTACTTCATTTTCTACATTTATGTTGTTAGAACATTAATACCTATCACAATGATAGGAGAAACAAGATAATACTGGGGAAAGCTTTGTCACTACTTAGGGCTCTGTTATCATGTGCAAGACTTTGTGCTCAATTTTCAAAGAGTAATTTTGCCTTTTACTTTATCAGTGTATAAAATGAGGCAAAAATGATTAGCCTTACAGGGCCCTCCAAATTCTGTGATCCCTACAAAAAGAAGAAACTTTGAAAATTCACAGAAGGGGTATTTGTGAGAATGGTTTCTTCAGGAGATAGAGTCCTTTGAATAAAAATGTGTGAAAGCTTCACCCATTGCATATCTATAATAGTAACCTAGAGAAAATACATAAGGGCTATAAGTGGAGCTATTAACAAGTAAATAATTTCTTTAAAATTAAAAAAGAAGATTTTATTTATTCATTAGAGACAGAAGCAGGCCCCCCACTGAGCAGGAGCCCACCTGGGACAGGATCTCAGGGTCCTAGGATTGTGGCCTGAGCCAAAGGCAGATGCTTAGCCAACTGAGCCACCCAGGCACCCAACTTTTTAAAAACTGGTAAAGATTACAAACACCTAATAGAATTGGCTATATTTTGCCCTTCGTAAGATTAGGGGCCTTATCTTGTTTATATTTTCTCAAAATAGTGAGCATATGTTAAGTTTTATTGAATTAATTTTCAGGACCAGTACCTCAAACATTCCATTTAGCATGATTCAGCATTACCTGGAGGGCTTGTTAAAATGCTGATTTCTGGGCTCCACCCTCAGAATTGCTGATTTAATAGGTCTGGGTGAGATGTGATAATTTGCATTTCTAATAAGCTCCCAGGTGCTGTGGGCACTGCTGTTGTGTTGGACCACATCTTGAGAACCTTGGTGTTCTTCACAAATACCAGTTTATTCACTGGTCTCAAAGGACATGGGTAGGAATCACCTGGACAACTTTGAAAGTCAATTTTCCGGGCCCTACCTCAGGGTTGGTATTTCTATTGATCTAGGCTGGGACCAAGGCATTTGTATTTTAGAAGCTCCTAAGGCCTATTAATAATACAGGTTTTGAAACTACTTCACATAGAGCTAAAGGCTTGGTGGGTTTGTATGATGCTCCTTGAGCTTTTCATAGGTTGGAAATTTATAATGAATACAGCAATAGAAAAAAATCTCTTTGGTTAAAGGGAGAGAACAATCAAAGAACTAGTTTATATTTAGGGAAATAGTGGTTTATTTGATTTCAGTTAATCTTTTTATATTTATATTTTTTACTGAAGTTCAATTTGCCAACATACAGTATAACACCCAGTGCTCATCCCATCCAGTTCCCCCTCAGTGCCCATCACCCAGTCACCCCATCTCTCCACCTGCCTCCCCTTGCACTACCCCTTGTTCATTTCCCAGAGTTAGGAGTCTCTCATGTTTTGTCACCCTCTCTAATTTTTCCCACTCATTTTCCCTTCTTTCCCCTATAATCCTATTCACTATTTCTTATATTCCCCATATGAGTGAAACCATATAATGATTGTCCTTCTCCGATTGTGATTTCAGTTAATCTAAAACACTTTTGCATTTATATTTCGTATAAATTGCCTTCCAAAGGATGGATGGAATTGAGTATTAGGTCCTTAAAAGCACATAGAAGCCAGTATGCTAAGATTTCACACATATATTGTGACACACATGGTAGTTAATAATAAAAAGATCTATCTATTCATTACCTCTTTTGAAACTTAATAAACTTGGCACATAAGACATTTTGTTTATTCTAAATTTATCAAAGTTATCTGCCAAACAGTCATCTAAGACGTGAGAAATGAGGCAGGTGAACTCTAACACAAGAACATTTTCATGATGGATTGTATTCCGTTACCTGCTAAAAAGTGCCACACTTAATCATTTTTCAGGGCCCTTCAAGCCTGTGCTGTTCATCCTTGTCCACATCACATGTCCCATCTACATGCAAAGGTGATTTTGGTGCAAAGTCTGAAATAGTTTCTCAAACTCTACATGGCAGCCTCCAGCCTCAAACTTTATCTTCTTGAGTACATCTTTGGACAACAAAATTATAAACCAGGATTTAGCTGTAAGCTCAGCAGATCATGAAAGAAAAGTCTAAGCTGACTCTTCCATAACTGTTTCAGTTATATAATATGGAAATGAGTAAATGGTGTTGATCAATACAGCAAGCATGTGTGGCTTGAAGATAGGCCAGGATGAGCTAAATTAAGCAAAAAAAAAAAAAAATGGTGTTTTTTCATGATTACTTTTCTAGCTACCATGAAATTTTATATTGTGCATTTGAGATTAAAGATTTTGCACAAATTGCAGACTAATCCAGGGAGTTTTATTTCCCAAAAAAGTATATCTGTACCTTCGAGTTTTATTTTTCATTTAACCCATTCAACTTGAAATTATTTTTATAATTTCTTCACATTTTCTTTCATGATCAATCTTAAAGATTTCTAGCAGTATTAAAGATTGCATTCCGCGTAAGGCCATCTATTTGACATGAATGTCCTTAAATCATGTGGAAACACAGAGAAATGTGGTTTATGAAGCATTAGAAGGCCATGCCTGGGCAATAGTTTTTCAAAAAATATTATCTTCATTTTTATTTAACAATACTTGTGCTAAATTCAGAATTCAACACCCCTTCCACAGAGTCACATACAATAACCATATCATGTATTCAAGACCATATGCATAGTAAGCCCTGATGGAATTCAAAGATATAAAGGTGTAAAATCTTTGTCTTTAAAGAACTTACTTTCTAGAAGGTAACGCAGACATACAAAAACAGGATAGGATCAGTTAGACGACAAAATGAAACAAGGCAAACTGCCTAGGAGTAAGTGTAGGCGTCAGGGGACATCATTCTCAAGTTAGAAGATGCAGGAATGTTCAGTGCAGCTCAGAAGAGTGAGGGAATTAGGCACCCAGGGAAGTGCCTGAGAGAATACAGTGCATTTGGGTAACAGCAAGTTATTTTTCATGGAGGGGATAAATTGGACGGTGGGCAGAGAGAGATCAGATTACAAAGGACTTTGTGTATTGTACATTAAATGTACGAGCATTTGTGTCTACGTCTTAAAACCTGGATAATTGTGTTTTTCACGTGACAGAAAATGATTTGCCAAGCTTTTGCTGGCCCTTCTCAGCGTCACTGTTTTCCTTGATGTAGAGGAACACACACAAGTGTTATTAATACTGCCAAGTCACGTGTGAAAAATCAACCACTAGGTGGCAGAACTGTACTACATTCTGTGGCCAAGACCAAAAAAAAAAAGCTGATTTCTTGACACCTTCCCCTACCTTGTTCAAAGCCAAGTTGGCTCTAGACTCATGCTAGGAGTCTAGGTTTGTCCAGAAGCTTTGTTGGAGATAGAAGAGCAAATTTTAAGGAGTTTTTGGGCCTTCAGGCACCTGACCTGTTCTCTTTCACTCACCCCACTAGATATCCATTACTGAATGAATGAAAATCGATCTTAAATAATTTCTTTGATTAAAGACATAATCAAGGCTCATACATCAACAGGCTCACACCATATTTCACATATAATTAGCTCATAAATAAACTTAGAAATGTGTAAAAATAAAACAAAGTGTCAATCTAATTTCTTTTCCATAAAATTTTTCTGCTGCCAACATAGAGTAAATCTATCACCATATGGCTCATCAGTGCAGCAGAGAATATGGTTTAATGGTTTATTAGCAAACTCTTGAAATTAATTTATTTCTCTAAGCTTTCAACTGAATTGTTACTGTATGTTTTTACTTCTATCTGTAGATCTATTTAATTGCTTTTTTTGGTTTCTATTTTGAAGAAGATATAACCAAAGTTAGAGAATTCAATAGTAATTTCAGATGTGCAAGTTTAGAATGGGAAAGTGTCGAGAACGGGTTGAAAATATTAAATATTTCAATATTTTTCTTCCATATAATAAACACAGATCTAAATTTAGGCAGCTCCTATCTTTAGGCAATAATTAGTCATGGATGATCTGCATATTTGGGCTTTAGTTAATGAAATATTGATTAACTTAATTCATGAAGTTCATTAGTCAAATTGTCAATTTGGCTAATTATTCTATGAGCATGGGGTGGTACAGTCATGATCTTAGCATGGTTTTACATTAACTGATCAGTGTGGAGGTAATTAATAATCTAAAGAGGTAGCTAATATTTTGCTGCTCCAAGCACTACTCAAAACAGTTGTATATTTAAACTTAAGACTTTTTCTAATGGGCATTTCCAGCACAGGAAGGGAAATCAGGGGCCGCAAACTACTTTTTAACCATAAATTCTGTAAAAATAAATAAATAAATAAATAAATAAATAAATAAATAAATAAATAAATAAACCAACTCAAATTAGACCATTAGGTTTGTAGAGACTTTTAGACTCTATTCCAAGTTGGTTAATTTGTAATAACTATTTGAGATAGACATGCATTGTGTGGGCACGTGCACACAGACATCAATCCCATCAATTTTAAGTACAGTAATCCCAAGATCTTCCTATCCAACCAGCAGTTGCCAGTGCAGACTTTGAAATTACACATTACTAAAAAGAACTGGAAGGCATCATTGAAATTAAAAACTGTTCATGTTACAACATTATTTATTCTGTTCTGTTGCCTACTATAGTAAGTCCCTATGTTTCAAGGTATTATTATACCTTGTTGGAAATACAATAATTATACAAAGCTTAGGTTTCTCTCCCTTAAGGAAGAAATGCTCAGATAAAATGATAGAGCTTTGATTCAGCATATTCTCCTATCCAATAATGTTTTTCTTCTTTCTTTTCCTTTTCCTTCCACTTCTTCTTTTGGTTTTTTATTCTTTAGCTTTCTACAACCAAAACAAAAACTTGAACTGGAATAGAAAAAAATGAGTAACGCACAATTTTTTCACACTTACCAAGAATGAATGTAATACGCTGAAACTTTGATAAATTATCAGTAAAATAAGTCTATAAAGCTTACTTTAATGCTATGTGAAAAGAAGAAAACAAAACAAAACAAAAAACCCTTTTACAGCCATGAAACAATACAGCTTCCTGAATTCTGACTCTTTAATAGATAGGAATTCCTCTGAATAAAATTAAAGGTTAATGATTTTAATAAAATATGTTTCTAATTGACTGTGGAATCTCCTTCTGACCTCATTATCATATAGGAAGCAATTAAATTAACCTTTGGTTATCTTAGGGAAAATAGAAACTTATTTATACACCTGTCCATCTGCCTTAAAAAACCTAGCAAAGTGCAATGCCAAGTCCTTTGTATTGGCCCTGCTTCTATTTTCTCCACATTGCTTTAGGAGAAAGGAAGACTACATGCTCCCTGTTTCTGCATCATAAAACACAACCTATTTGTAGGAATACTAAGCTGCTATGATGGTATAATTCTGAATTAAAACCTTTGAATTTCGGCTTGCTAAGTTGAGTAAATTATTGAGTAACTCCATCCAGCATTCTCCATGAGCACTTCCCAGTTGTCTATCTTTCTACCTAGAGACAAAGTCATGTGTAGAGTATTTGTTGCCATATTCCAATGCCACATTTCTCAGCCACCTTTCATTGTCCCTGCAGTCAAAACAATGGTTTTAGGGGGTACCTCGGTGGCTTAGTTGGTTAAGTGTCTGCCTTTGATTCAGGTTATGATCTGAGTCCTGGGATCAAGCCCTGCATTGGGCTCCCTGCTCAGCGACAGCCTGCTTTTCCTTCTCCCTCTGCTGCTCCCCCTGCTTGTGCACTCACACACTCTCTTTCTGTCAAATAAATAAAAAAAGAAAAACAAAAAAGGCCCCCAATAGTTTTAGGCTTAAAGGGTAAAAGCAGTGTGTGGGATAAATAGGAAAGAACATTGTAAATGTAACTACTCTAGATCCCCTTGCAGAACTGTCCATACTCAGCTGTTCTGTGTATTTGTGTATATTTTGGAAATAATTTTAAAACTCCTCATATGGAATGTTTATCTAATACAGATGCACAGGGAATAATGTCATGAAATCAACCATCATCTTTAAAAAAAATGATAAGCTCTGGTTTCATCTATAATACCCAGATCCTTTTAAAGCACATCTGAGATACTTTTTGTGAGACAACTGTAGTACATTTCCATAAATGATGTTTTCTAAATAGCCCCAATTTAATTAACATACCTGAAAGTTGCCAAGAACTACTTAATATTATCAAATGTATAATCATTGTTCAAAATTTTCTGATTGTTTTTAGTTGATTTGTTCAAGGGGGTATCAAACAAGGTTTATTTATTCAATTGGTCATTTCTTAAGTTTTTTTTTTTTGTCTTTTAGTTATTAATCCTGTAAATATGTCTTGTGGACTTTCTCATAGACTGTGATTTACTAATTACATTCCTCTTGGGTCACTTAAAAGAATTACACTGTCCCCAGTATTTCTTGCAATTTAATGGGTAGAGGCAAATGCTTAATCTGGGTATGAATATTTTTGGCAGATGTATTTCATATGTAATATTCTTACTATAAGCATATAATGCCAATTTATTTCACTTTATATATTTTTAACAGTCATTAATAATTGTGGCTTAGATGCATGATTTCCCTTGGGGTTATAAAATGGAGATGGTTTAATTTACATCATTCTTTTGTTTTTATTAGCAAGAATATCTCTACAAAGAGGAAACTTGCATCATATTTCATCAATATGTGGTTACCCCAAACAAGGGATAAATGCTTGATAGCTTCCTTTTATTGACTAATTTTAAAAACAGCATCCGCCAATGGTGGTCAATTTTCCAATGGTTATTATGAGTTTATGCATTTAAACATACTTTCTGTCTTAAAATCCGTTGTAGTTTTGAATCTGTAATGATCCTCCATTACTCCTACTCTTGTGTAATGGGAATTCCTTATGTTGCTTCCTGGCTTTGGCTGTTTGAAATCCCTCTAGTAGTCTTTCCTAGCTTCTTACTTTCTTTTGAGGAAGATTTCTCTGGAAACCTTTGTCATATTTCCTTCCCTGGATCTTAGATCATTCTTGCCTCAAAAGACCAAATGCTTTTAGTGGGGAAATAATATTTAGAGATCATTAAGGATCACAATCTGGATTCAAAGGGTCATTATTACTATTGGTTTGTCATTGCTTTTTCAGTGAACAGAACTTAGAAACATTAGTTCATTTTGTAGAGACTAAAGTCATGGATTTATACTAACAAGTTAATTTCAGTTTAGTTCTACAGAGTGTATTTGACTCCAACAATTTCATGTGTCCATGTCCAATGGATAAATTTTTGGATTTGGGGCACTAACATAATTACTCAATTTCTTCATACCACAATATGTACCACGCAATAGTATAAGAATAAAGAATACTAGGCAGCCTGGGTGGCTCAGCGGTTTAGCGACACCGATAGCCCAGGGTATGATCCTGGAGACCTGGGATCAAGTCCCAAGTCGGGCTCCCTGCATGGAGCCTGCTTCTCTGCCTGTGTCTCTGACTCTTCCTCTTTATGTGTCTCTCATGAATAAGTAAATAAAATCTTAAAAAAAAAAGAATAGATAAAACTAAAACTACCACCAAAAAAGCAATTTGTGAAAATAGATTAAAAAAATTTTAAACACTTTTTTGGCTTAGTGCATGTTCTACCTGGTATATATGAAGTTACTGTGTTTTAAAATAATTTGGAATAGTTTTTCTATTTGTGATAATGTTATCAAATCAATAGTTTCATTCAATTCATTGCACATTTAAGTCTTTCAAGATCACTTTCAGATTTGTGTTTTGTAATTACATGAAATATTTAGTTTTACAAAAAAGTTAGTAAAACAAGGTATATTTAGAGAAGTCTAGCTTTTGTCACTATTGTATCTTCTTCCTTCTCTCTATTTTTAATTAAATATGGTTTAACTTTCAGTTATAGTTAAATTCATATACAAGCCTTTTTTAGATGCTTAGTTTTCTCCCTTTTTCTTTTTCACATAATAGTAAATCTTGAAGATGATTTATTCATAAAGGAGATATTCTTTTATTTTTTATAGTTGCATAGTATTCCACCTGAGGACAAACTATAGTTCCTTCAAATAGTCCCCTATTCTTGGGCATTTGCTTTATGAAGATCCTTGTACATATACCTCTTTAAAATTTTTGCTAGTGTACCTTTCAGGTTGATTTCTGGAAGTAGAATTGCTGAGTAAAACTGGTAAATGGTTATATAATTTTGCTAGATACTGTCTTATCAAATTACTTAAATAGCTTCTGCTACCTTGCATCTCTAGTAGAAATACCTGAGAAAAGCTACACTAACCAACATTGCCAACAAAGTATAATGTGAAAAGTTTTCATATTCTCTAATGTAGGTGAGACATAGAAAGTTTTAATTGCATTCAGTTAGGATGAACCAGATTGAACATACATGATTAAGGGATATTTATAATTATGTGTTAGCCATTCATTCTTAGACATTGCCAATTTTTCTTCTGCAGTTTTAGAAGCTCATATGTTCTGGTGATGTTAATATTTTGTCTATAAGTTAAACATAGATTATTATTATGTCAATGTGGTATTTAATTTCATGTATTACTATTGTGTTTATTTGTTTGCCAGGAAACACATTTTTACTTCTCTTTACATACTCTTTGTCAAATTTAATGGTTTTTTTCCTGTGCACCTGGATTTGAATCTTAATTAGGGATGGTTATCCAACAGTAGCTATAGGGGAATTTATCCATATTTTTGGCTGATGTTCATATGTTTTCACTTTTTACTATTTAAATTCTAAAATTCCTTGGAACTTATTCTAGTGAATGGTATAAGGAGCGGATGGATCTCTTTTACCTTTCAATGACTGTGATGATAATAATCACACTTTTTACACTAAATCACAGTCAAATTTGGATAAATTTCTGAGTTTTGCTCAGTTTTATCAAGGTATGATTGACAAAATGATGAGATACTTAAAATGTACAATGTGATTTTGATATACATTGTGTGTGAAAGGATTCCCCCCATCAAGTTAATTAGCACAAATATCACCTCACATATTTACTTCCTGTGTTTGCCATTTATATGCAAATATCATGTAGTTTTAATCATGGTGAATTCATGATGTCTGTTAATACCAGGTGGAACTATTTCACTATTTTATTGGGGGGAGATCAAGTTTCTGAGGCTATTCTTCCTAATTTTGTTCTAGATGAACTTTGTACTAGATCTACCCAGCTACTGACATCTGTTTTTATTGGGATTGTAAATTAACTCTAGAAGGACAGATTGCTTCACAATGTTGTCTCCTATCCAAGACCATGATATATTTCTAATTTATTTTTTCGATATAGATTTTTTAAAAAGACATATGTCTGATTTTTTAAAGGTATTTTAACCCCTACTGAGTATTTCCCTCTCCAAATCAGAGCTACTCTTAACACAAAATGAAATCCTTTAATGTAAAGGTCTGCAGTTCAAGGTGTTAAACTCTAATAGTTTGTTGTAGCTTTCTGAAACTCGAATGATTTGAAGAAATACATTTGTCTTTGCAGTTTTCTTCTGCAGGCATCTTCATATATTGGTGGAATTTTGCATGGCACAGAGAATCAAGAGACCTGGGTTTTCAGAACTAGATCATTAGTTAAAATAAGAGAGGAGAACTTAGTGAAGGAAGCTATTTACCTCTTTTGCCTCCATTCTCTAATCTGTAAAAAGAGGCTTTGTCCTAGGAGGTGGAGGGGTTGCCTGTATCATTTAGGAATAAGCTCAGTGACATATAAAATTTAAGTTAATAAAATTAAGTGTTTTCCTTTTGTCTTTTTGTAACAAACAGTTTAGGTTTAAAAAAAAATGCAGAGTTGGCTTGGTAGCCCAAGGAGTCTTTGGGGGCTCAGGATCCACCTAACTTTCTTCTCCACCAACCTTACAGTTTTCCTCAAGCTTTTGTTCTCATGTTTACAACCCGTGGTTATGAGATGGCTTCACTGAGTCCAGCACTCTGTCTCAACTGAAGGGAAGAAGGAGAAAAGCATAGTTTAAAAAATATATTCAGATGGCCTCAGCTTTTCATTAAAATTGCCCCATAAGCTCTGCCATTTCTGCTTCTATCTCAATGACCACAGTTGTGCCACGTGGCCACTGCTTGTCACAAGGGAAGTTGGAGAATGAAGTGGGATGTTTGTTTGATTTTCAGCTGAGAGCAATGCCATACCATGCAAAATCAGGATTCTGTTAATAGAGAAGGGGAAAGGTGGATCTCACGTTGGCTGCAGTGCTATACAGTATCTAATGGGCCTTTGATAGATATCAAAATAAAATAAAATATTTACCTTTTTTTCTTTTCTTCTCCCCACAATGTTTCCTGACTAATTTATAAAAGGTCTTTTCTAGAAAGAACCTTTCTATTTTTTTATTTTTATTTATTTATTTTTTTACTGCACTGAACTTCTAAACTGTTAAAATTACTTCTGGGTGATAAGCATTTTTAAATGTCAGAAGTGTGAGGAGAGTAGAGACTGTGGGGACAGGAGGAATATTGTGCACACAAATGAGGAAGACCTGGAGGAAGCAAGAACTATTGAAATACCAAATAGAACAGCCTTCATAGCTGTCATTTGGTCATAAGTATTGCTGAATTTGCTACTTTCAAAAAAGAACTGGATTATGTAAATAGTTGTTGAAAGGCATTTGAAAAACTACTTTTAAGTCACTCTGATAAAGTACAAGCTGCCACCCACTTTTTGATAACTCATTTTAGTTAAGCCCAGTCTATACAATAAATGGTGCTATTTTAAGTGTGCAGTGCAATGAGTTTTGACAAATGTACACACCTTGATAACAAGCACTCTACTCAGGATATAGATCAGTTCCAGCACCTCAAACGTTTTCCTTGTTTTCCTTTGCAATGTGTCTCTTCCAACCCAGGAAATGATCAACCTGCTTTCTATTACTATAGATCAGTTTACATTTTCTAGAATTTCATACAAAAGGGATAATGTGGTATGTATTCTTTGGTATTTGGCTTCTTTAATGCGGCTTAATAATTTTGAAATGTATCCACGTTGTTATCAGCCCTTCAGTCATTTTTTACAACTTGATAGTATCCAGCCATATAAAAATACTATAATTGGTTGTATCCATTGATGTATTGATGGACATTTGTATTGTCAACAGTGTTGAGTGATTATTGTTAAGTTGCTATGATCATTCATGTTCAGATCTTTGGACATAGATTTTCTTTCTTGGGTAAATATCTATGAATGTGATTAGTAGGTCACATGATATTTGTACATTTCAGTTTATGATGTTGCCATATTCTCTAAATTGTCATAAGAAATTTACCTTTCTACCAGAAATGGATGAGGATTCTAGTTGTACTACATTCTCACCAATGCATAGTGTTGTCAGTCTTTGATATTTTAGCTACCTAATGTTCAGTGAAATGTCCTCAGTTCTGAAAGCATCAAACTCATGGCTTGACTCTGTAGCTCTGTCTTTCAGAAGTAGATTCCTTTGGTTTCTGCCTAATTTTCCACTATGTTTCAGTATCTCTTCCCCTTGCATTAGTAATTCAGCTGCTAGGGATTTGGGCAGATATTATATTTAGATTGTCTCCTTCCTTTGTATTTTTCTGCCAGGATTTCTTCTTTGAATTTCCAGCTGTTCTGTCCTCTGGCACCTTGAGCTTATAAATTTGAGGTTTTCCATATCTCCTTTCCTCCCCCTGTTGCTATAGTGGTTGGGTATTCCCTTTTGTTCTTGTTTTTGTGTAATGGCTTGAGCCATTATACATAGTCCTATTCTTCCTTGACCTTTTGTTCATTTTTCTTCATTCCAGTGGCAGTTTGTAAGTTCTACTCTAGCTTTTGTCAAAAATTTTAAAATATGTTCTAGTGCCTTCGAATGTACATTGAGTACACATTCTCAGAAGAGTCTTCATGATTAGGTTCAAAACCAGTGTTCAGAAGCCTGTTAACTGATAACAAATGTAACTGAAATAAATATTCATTTAAAAATCCAAGTTCTGGAGCTATGAAGTTTAGAATGGAATCACAAAGATAAGGATTGTTTTTCTTTCTTGGGTCAGGATGGTCCAAAGCAAAAGTTAAAATTATGCAAAATTTAACAATGATCTTTCCTTTTCTCTTTCTTCTGCATTCTTGAATTTCTCCATGTACCTAGTGACACTGTAGGTCCTGACTCAACCCATAGTGAGGTCGACTTGCCTCCTTGAGTTTTTCTTTTAAGTTATTTACCTTTATCCCTCTTGGATTTTTTTTTTCAGATTTTATTTATTTATTCATGAGAGGCACATAAAGAGAGAGAGAGGCAGAGACACAGGCAGAGGGAGAAGCAGGCTTCATGCAGGGAGCCCGACGTGGGACTCGATCCGGGTCTCCAGGATCAGGCCCTGGGCTCAAGGCGGCGCTAAACCACTGAGCCACCCGGGCTGCCACCCTCTTGGATTCTAACTCCAATTCCCTATATTGGTTCATCTCTGTTAAACATTTAGCAGGCAAATCTCTTCATGTTCCCAGAGGCTGCTTCATTCTTAGAAGTAGATGTTTAATTTCAAATTTCTAATCAAGAACATTTAGATGGTAGAATATATTAAAATGTTCAGTTTACACGGAAAAATGTATTTGGAGCAAAGGAATAACTTGTAGGCAGTCCCTGAAGGGGGATCTTCACTAATGGTCCAGTCTCCTGGGGCGTTGCTGGCTTTTTACTTGTTTTTACCTATTTTCATTTTCAAATGTAGATTTGTTAAAAGCTTTATGTATTTGGTTTATATGTCCGATTCAAGTAGTAGGCCATGCCACTCACGGGGGATTAATGGGTGGTGCAGGTAGGATCAGTACTAGTGATAGATGATTTTTTTTTTTTTTTTTTTTTATCAATAGATGAACTGTCTCTGGAACTTTCCTATAATTTATTCTGTTTTCTTCTATTTTTCATACCTCTCTTTCTAAGCTCTCTGTGGATGAATTTCTCCTCACCAAAAATAAGACTGTTACCAAACAGTACTTCTATTTGATTGTATCTCAGTATTTCTGGAGGAAGAATCTCTTTCCCAGTTCAGTTTGGGCCTTTAGAATCTTTCACCAGAACTTTGTATAGTTAGACCATATAAAACAGAGCGGTATGCTCAACAATACTCTTCTTTTTTCGATAGTATTTCCTGACTTTGCCACCAGGGCTTGGCTGAAGACCACAGCTATATGATTGTATTTTCACATTGTGCCCTATTATTTCTAATTCAGCTTTTGTCATACAAGGATTGAACATGATGGCAAATACATGGTTCTCCTATTAGCCTGCTATGAATCCTGTTTTCTCATATCCTGAAGAAAACAAGGAAACCCTCTTGCCACTTAGGATGCAACACAGGAACGTGAGGCGTGTTTCTGAAGTACTTAATGAATTACAAAGCAACTTGCATATGACAAAATGTGTCAGACCTTCCTTGATACACTTAACATACATTGTTCTTTTAATCATATAAGTAATGAAGTAGGTACTGAAATTATTATATAATAGCAATCCGTATAAGAGAAGCTAAGTGACTTAATGTAGTTCACAAAACAATGAGGTAACAGTGAGATTGAAGTTTAGGACTTTTGGCTTTGGAACATGACCCTTAACTCTTTTTTTTTTTTTTTTTTTTATTAGAGTTCAATTTGCCAACATATAGCATAACACCCAGTGGTCATCCCATCAAGTGCCCCCCTCAGTGCCCGTCACCCAGTCACCCTCACACCCCACCCATCTCCCTTTCCACCACCCCTTGTTGTTTCCCAGAGTTAGGAGTTTCTCATGTTCTTAACTCTTACATTGTATGTATATGTGAAGCCGATTGTTCTAGATAACTTCCCAGTGAGGTGCTACTATTAACATCATTTGTAGTTGAGGAGGTAGCTACAAAATGAAGCTAATTCCTTGTAGTGTGACTAAAGCAGTTTAAACAATCCTAGAATGTGATGCATTAATACCTGTGGCAAAACCTGTCACTGTCCAGAATTCATGTCACTTCTCTCTCTCTAGATATCCTAAAGGAGACAAGAGAGATAATAACAAAACCAAACTGAGGTTATCACGACTTAAGCCTTGGAAGCAACAGCATTTAAAGAGTACATAAAGACAATGAGAAACATGACAAATGCATTTATTAAGTACTGAAGCAAATTCCCCCAGCAAACAATGTTCGCGCAAATGTTACTGCAACTGCTTTCAAAGCCTGCCAGTAACAATCACCAGAAGAAAAAACAACAGACATATACATTGTGTAACAACTCTTGCTTGTCTGTTTGCACTAAATATATTTGACCATTTGAGAGCCGAGAGCCGTGGCCTGCTGAATGAAGCAAGTAGAGCATTCAGCCCCAATGTCACTCTACCAGAAAAGTGATACTTAGCCCAGAAGTTGTAATTTAGGAAATACTTCCTTAATTAAGGATGTTTTCTCCTGTGTAAATATGTGCACTCCTTGGAGGGAAAGCGTACTGAGTCTCACTGATGGAATTAGTAATTCAATCCAACTTCTGGCCAAGTGAGAGTGAGTCTGGATAAGGAGGCAGAGGGACAGACCATGCCATGCGCTGAAGAGACAAAGGTTTTAAGGTCAGAAAAAAACAGAGTGTGAGTCCACATCTTTTGCTTAGGATCTGGACAGCCTTGAACAAATGATGAAACCTCCATTTCTTTACCTGTCAAATGGGTAAAGTGATAATCAGGAATATATTGTTAGGCTTAAAAAAGACTGCATACATAATGTGCCTAATTTATAATACCTACAACAGTATTCCCCTTTCTCCTCATGCTTCTCTGGAAGATGTGTAGTTAGAAAGCAGGCAGGTCACTTCCAACTCCAGAGGGCTGGGTTGCGTAGAAAGGAGGAAGAGGAAGGGCAGATAAATAAGACAGTTTTGGAAAGAGGTCACAGGTACCAAAGAGAAAAGATTCAACTGCACTGAGCTTGTGTTCATGATTAAACCTCATTGCTTCTCTGAGTCTGTCTCTGTGTCTGCCTCTGATCCTTTCTTTTCTCCCCTCTGTACAACTCTCTTTGAAAATAGTATATTGTGTAGTGTAGTGAGGATCCCCAAAAAATTTTTCTCAAAACTTCAATTCCTTATTTGCTATACTTCAAAACATACTGTTAAAGAGAACCAGGCCAGGTCCCATTTATGAAGTAACATTTTCATTACTGGTCACTGTAGGCACAATGCAGAGATTTGGAAGGAAAAAAATTTTTTTTGGTGTGTGTGTGTGTGTGTAGAGAAATCATACACTTTAAGCAATAATATGCTACATAAAACTTAGTGGCATTTTTTTACAAGTCTGGGAATGATTGAAGGCTGTGCACATTGTGATTATGTTGTAATTTTTTATTTGCAGTGAGATTCTTCCAGCTATCATATTTTAAAACACATCTGCATGTTGTTGAGAAAAAAAAAAACAAAAAAACAGTGAAAAAACCAAAAGCATCTCCAGCACTTCTTTCATTGTTTGGCTTGAGAGAAAGGAAAGAGAGAGAGGAAAGTACGAGTTAACACACGGTCAATGTATGAAATGGTCTTTTAAGTTTTACCAGCCACTGTATTTTATACTCAATCCTTCCAGTTTTTCTTATATTCCTTCCTCTTTCATAATTAAGGAGAATTAATCAAATTAAGGTCACCATTCCTTTAGAGATATTTATTGCTGTTATTAATATGGAGGAGAGACATATACTAGTAGGAATGAAAATATTGAAAACAATCCACAGAGGAGGAAAGTGGAGATAATTTCTATGAAAATCTGTCACAAAGCACGCACAGGGAAAATTCTACCTGTGTGTGCTCTGTGACTAATTTTAGGACAGCTGACTGATGGCTGCCTCCGTTTCTACCTTCCCCTTCCTCTTGGAGCCTTTCAGTTCTTTTCCCCGGGAAGGTGAGAAACTGAGTAGAATACCTTCTGCCCAGAGATTTTCCTGAAAGTAACAATTCTGATTATATTTGGGAATTGAACAGAAATCAATGACTCTAAATTTTAATCTTTAATCTTTGCCCTTTTGACATTACCAAACAGATGACTTCGATTATATATTTGACAACACTAAGAGTGATTTCTGATGCTAAGTCTCATTTAAGCTGAAGACAGTTGCTAAAGTGAGATCCAGAGATTTGTACATTCCTAGCTCCCAAGGAGATCGAGGTGAGGTTTCATTAATTACTAATATCTTCATTTTCTTTCATGCTTTTCCATGTTAGTGCTATTGTGGAGATACTTAGCACAGTGGTTTTGTCTAACATTTTAAGATAATACAAAGTATTGGAGAAGATAATATCCCAAATGGTCCAAAGCTAAACAAAAACTTTCTTTCCACATCCATAAATACCTATCAACAGTGGACATTAGGTGCCTTGTTCCTTAGAAAGATGGTCAACTTGCATACATGAAAGATGGAACATGAAAGGAGTGTTTTACTGGGTGATAAAGAGATAAAATTGTGTACCTTTTCCTCTTCCTTTTGATTATGTGCTTTAAATGTTTATATTGGTGAGGGAGGGAGGAGATAAAATAGGTTTTCTAGTCCAGCTGAAAACCATACATTGGTAAATTTCTGACTGAAATGTGGTAACTTGATGTGAAAGTAACTATTGTCATTCATTCAAGAACAGTGAGCATCTTCCATGTGGCAGACCTTGTTCTAGAGGTTGGGGTATAGGGGCGAATAAAGTAGAGGTAGCTGTTCCCATTAGCTTACATTATTGGGAAAGAAGCAGAGTGTAATCAAGTTAACAAATACACAGCCAGTATCATTGTGGATAAGAGGGAAAAAAATCTGAAGAAATAAAATACTGTAAAGGATAAGGTTGCCTCTCCATGGACAGGAGCCTCTGCTTTATTTTTTTTACTTTTATTTTTTTAAAGGTTTTATTTATTTATTCATGAGAAACACACACACAGAGAGAGAGAGAGAGAGAGAATGAGAGAGGCAGAGACACAGGCAGAGGGAGAAGCAGGCTCCATGCAGGGAGCCCAATGCGGGACTTGATCCTGGGACTCCAGGATCACGCCCTGAGCCAAAGGTAGATGCTCAACTGCTGAGCCACCAGGTGTCCCAGGAGCCTCTGTTTTAAATCATGTAGTTAGAAAAGGTCTCTCCAAGGAGGCAGACACTGAGAAGGCACATAAATGAAGAAAATCATAAAGTCTTATATTTAACTATACAAAATACAGTATAATACTGCAGTAATTTAGAAATTTATTTAAGTAATTTTGAATTGATCTGGATACATGAAGATAATAAGTTGTTTATACCCATTTTTAATGAATTATTATTATATATCCAATCTCTAAATTCTTAAGTAACTGTTAAGTGCCGTGCTCATTGGCCTGACTTCATGCAGTCTTCAGATTCTCCTCACTTCCAAGCATAAGTGATTGGTGAATGTTGTTTTGGATGCCAAATTATTAGCCTTCTAGGATGTTTCTATATCATGATTGTGTTTTAGTTGGGCATATAAATAGAAAAGCAAAAAAAATAAATAAATAAATAAATAAAATAAATAAATAAATAGAAAAGCAAGATCAAGCTTTAGAATTTAGTTTTCTATAACAATGTCAAGTAGATTGGGATGATTTTCTGACCAATAATACATTTCTTACATCAAAGATAACTTTATTCACCCTCCTTTATCCTTTACTTTTTTTTCTTGATTTAATGTCCAAAAAAGACTTTGATTTTTTTAATATGATCTTCTTTGTTGACCTAACGATGAAAATTTTCATCTTAAAATGGCTATCTGGTCTCTCATGTTAATAATTGCAAGAACTAGATTATAATTTCCACAAGAGATAAGCTACTGCTGGATGGCATGGATAAAGAATTTACAAAGAGAGCTCAGAGCACTATTGTGACTGATGAAAGACCATGAACTGGAACTTCCTCATTCAAATTAAATTCCTTTGTGACTTAGTATCAATGGCAATTGTGCACTTTCTTGATGTGGACACTTAGTCACCATTCTAGATAGATGCCACTGATGCATTTCACACAAGCCACCAGAGAGCTGTGTTAAGTGCTCCCTTCTCTGCCAGCTCAGAATCGGTCAGATGGTTCCTACAAGTCCAAAGCTGTTTGGTTGGTTTCTGGGGCTTTGTAATAAGGATAAGTTAGAGCACTGTAGCATGAAAAAAGGAAAACATAAGATGTCTAAAGGGATTTAAAAACTAGAAATGAAAACATCACAAGTAGTGCCAAGCAATATGGGAAGTGCCTTTTCATGATGTTTGAAGTGTCTTAATATTAATCAGAGCATAAAAAATTTGTTTTGCTTTTTTCCTAATGGCAGGGACAAGTATACTTTTTCTAATACAAATCAGCAATGTAAAAAGGGAAAGAAAATGTGGAAATATGGTAGGAGTGTTTAGCTGCCTGATAATGGAACCCCTTTGAATATTCACATATCATCTGGATTTTTGATGTTGTAACTTACATACATGTAGTTTTTAACAATATATGAAGATGTGTTGCTAGAGCAGTGGACAATATAACTATCCCCATCCATTTTTATTACATTTCTAGGAAAATAAAGTAAAAATATGTAGAAATTTCAATAAATTGAAGTATTTCAAGGACATTGTAACATCAGCCCTAAGTATTTATAACAAAATATGCTCCAAGAGTCTAAGGTATGAAGCACTCTGCCAACATAGTTTTAAATATTTTAGTGAAAGAAAACTACAGAATCTCCAGAAACTTGGTTTTAGGAAAGATAGTTTTAATTAGAGACAATGATAAGCTTTTAGAAAAGATATTCCACCAAGGAAATATATTGAACATTTAATTTTTCTTTCTCTGTTAGTGTGTAGCTTGATAATTTATACATGGAGAATAACTTTCGCTAAGATGACCATTTGCTTTATAAGCAACATTGAATCCTCAAAACATCGATACAAACTGGGGATGGGATTTTGATTTTGTTTGGTCAGCTTAGTGAAGGGAAAATTACTTTCAAAGCAATTAGCTGACTCCAGTATAGACAGATCACTGTAGTAAACACCTCCCCCTCCACCTTCAAAAGACTGTCCTTCAGCAAAATTAAGAGTTTTAAAATGATCTCCTCCTCTTTTCCTATTTTTTTCAAGTATTTATTGGGGCTCTTTTTTTCTTTCTATATATCTTTGAATGGTTTATACACTGTCCAGCTCTTCACATCATTCAAACATGGTTTGGAATATCTTTCACACTTTTTAAAGACAGAAAATTCATTTTGTGTTGTCAGATGGTTTTGTCAAGGATACTTGGTGAAATCATATTAAAAATGCTGTTTTGAAAAATAGGTTGGAAGATGACAAATGGAACTCCGTGCCTCATCCCTCTGAGAACAATTTGATAGTTTGTTGGGCTGGTTTTCTGAGGAAATCAATGGATGGAATTTATAAAAGGTCAACTGTGACCTTTCATCTACAATCACACCAGTATTTTTAAATCTGTAGGATATTTCTACTGCACAATGCTATTCTCATTTTAAACATGACTGAACATAAACTTCTTTTCTTTTAAAGATTATTTATTTATTTATTTATTTATTTATTTATTCATGCAAGACACAGAAAGAGAGGCAGAGACACAGGCAGAGGGAGAGGCATGCTCCTCATAGGGAGCCTGATATGAGACTCTATCCCAGGACCCAGATCACGCCCTGAGCCAAAGGCAGACGCTCAACCACTGAGCCACACAGGCGTCCCCTAAAGATAAACTTCTATACTTCTCCTTCTCTGGCAAAACAGTAGTGTTTCTCAAGGACTCCATTTTGATTGACTATTGCACTGCATCAGACCCTAACTCCCTTGAAAACAATAACCTTTGACTCTGATCTCCTCCAGCAACTCTAAAAAATTTACCCTGATACCCTATTCTGAAAAAATTCTTTCCTCCTATTATGTTTACTAAAGCTGTTTTACTATGTCTCTCCATCCTGACTGATCCACACTAGCAAGAAACTTATCTGCACCTACTGTTTCCAAGTCCCACCATCTATAATCGTTAACCTACTGTACACTGGCTTGTGTACTTACCATCCCATGTAATAGCTAAATTGAATAGAATGTTGTTTTTCCCTCCTATGATATATGTATATTGGATAGGTCTAAGGGTGCTGATTTATACCCACTTACTGCTTTTGGTGATCTGCAGTGTTGAGACTTAGGCCACAATGATGAGGAGGATTAGCCAGCCATTTGTGGGAAGAAAATCACCATTGATTAAAAAAAAAAAAAAAAAGTAAAGAAAAGAACAGAAGTTTTAGGAACATTATGCTGTTACAAGTTGGACAAATTAGAAGATGAATGGGGAGGTATATCGGTTGGTAAAACTAAAAATGAGGTGAGAGTCAGATAATAAGGAATCTCAAATGCTGTACCAAGGGTCCAGACTTTGTGTAGAATGCTTGGGGTGCCATTGGTAGATTCTAAGCAGTGAAGTGATAGAGACACATTTGAATTTTAGGAAGACCATGCTGGTGAAAATTGGAAGAATAAAAGAGATTGTGCCAGATTAGAAGTAGGTACAATTTGATGAGTTACTTTTAAATCCTAGGAGATTAATGATACAGTTCTAAACTAGAACTCTGATAATGAGATGAAGAGATTAGAGTCGATTTAATAGATATTTGGGTTGACAAATATATTGACAAATTGACAAAATTGATATTGGGTTGACAAAGATATTCAAATTGACAAAATTTGACAATAAATTGGTTATAGGGTGAGGGTGAAAGATACAGTGGTTGAGAAAGATTGTCACAGATGAATAATACTGGAGTAAAGGAAAGTTGATAACTTTGAAAGAAGGATGATTAATTTAATTTTGGTCATTATTATAAATTGTTTGAATGACATCCAGGTGAAAATTGTTCAGGAGACATGTAAAATACACATGTAATGATGAGATGATTTTCCTGTGATGCTGAAGATTTTTTTGGGGAGAATAATTAGTATATAGGTGACAACAAAAGCTATGACTACAGAGCCACTACACTCCTACAGAGTGTAGGAACAGAGTGAGAAATTAAGATAGATATATCAGTTAGGGTAGATGTGGTTATACTACAGTAACCACCCCTTTCCCCGCCAAACCTCAATGATTTACAACAAAGATTTTCTTTTCTCATTTGCTACATGTCCTTTGTGGGTGGGCTTTGACTCTGTTCTTGGCTCCAGGACACAGCTTTCCCGAGCAACTTCTGTATAGAATATCATTTATCATTATGCAGAGGGAAGAAAGAACATGATGAAGTATGAATGGAGCCTTAAAGCTTCTGCCTGTAACACATAAAACTTCTGCTCCCATTTCCATGATCAAAACAAATGACAAGTTCTGACTGCTGAGGGGTGAGGGAGTAAATTCTCTCCAGAGGAGGGAAAGCAGATATTGGGTAAACAAAACCAAAATCTACCAGGATTGCCAAGTCAGAATCCAAGAGAATACAAACATTTAAATAACTCTTGGAAAAAGGAGTAGCTTTCAAAAAAGCTGAAAAGGAGTGGCTATAATAACTAGAAAACACACTTGAAGCTCATCTTTCCTGAAATAGAGAAAAATATTTTTAGTATAAATGCATTAGTAGTTTTGGAAAACTATATATTGGAGGTATATTTGCTTTTCATAATCATTAAAAATTGGGAGTATGGGGATAAAGTTTGTTATCTTAAACTTTTCTTGCAGGGTCACCCTGCAAGATGTAAGGTCACTGGCAATGGAAAGGATTTATACTTTTTACACTTATAAAAGAAATGCATTAGTTCAGGGTTTGGATACACTATCCTATGAAGGCAGAAATACTCTAAATTTCTCTTACTAGTTAAAACATGTTTGTTTGTTTTTAAGAAAAGTTAAAGGACGCCTGGTGGTTCAGCAGTTGGGCGGCTGCCATCGGCTCAGGTCGTGATCTGGGATCTGGGATCGAGTCCCCGTATCAGGCTCTTGTGAAGAGCCTGCTTCTCCCTCTGCCTAAGTCTCTCTCTCTCTCTCTCTCTCTCTCTCTGTCTCTGTGTGTGTCTCATGAATAAATAAATAATCTTTAAAAAAAAGAAAAGCTAAGGCTAGTTTTTAATTTCTCATACTCAGTTTGAGGCCTTAGCACTGGTATTACTATTTTCTTTTCTTTTTTATAAAATATTTTATTTATTTATTTGTGAGAGACCCTGAGAGAGATGTAGAGACATAGACAGAGGGATAAGCAGGCTCTCCACAGGGAGCCTGATGTGGGACTCAATCCCAGACCTGGGATCATGCCCTGAGCTGAAGGCAGATGCTCAACCTCTGAGCCACCCAGGCGTCCCTAGTGTTAACTATTTTCCCCTTTATTTTCAGGCAAAATAAAAGCTCTCACAAATGGAGGTGGTTTCTTATATTTGTGTGTGTGTGTGAGTGTGTGTGTGTGTGTGTGTAAGAAATATGACGTTCATTTTTTTAGCATATGAATAAAGTACTAATCATTTGCCTATTGTAAAGAGCTGGGCAAAATTCCAGAACTGAGACCTGAATTTGCTATTAATAAAGGAACAGTGAAACATTAGGAAGTGGAGGTGGTTCTTTCTTATTCTGAAATTAAATGTGGAATTAAGAATCAATATTTTAGATTTTAGTAAATCTAAACTCTCTGAAATATTAATTGGCCTGTGATGACTCTGCCTAGTTTTAATAACTAGACTTATGGATTAACTATTTGTACATCAAAGACAAATACTGAATATCAGCAGGAATCAGCTGGGAATAAGAAAATACAATGCCCCTTTTCTAGTGGAACTTAGATTAAACTGGGGGAAAACATGTTAATTATATTATTAATTGTACAATTTATTGTGTTAGTGTTAACTATCAGTAAGGAGAAATCTGATTCCTAAAAGATGATATTACCTAGACTGGTTTCTTTAGAGAAAGGGATCTAGAGTAGACAGTTGAAGAATGGATAGGCATTGACAGGTCAAAAGGATATTGGCTGTGTGTTAGGGAGATTTTCAGACAGAGGGAATAGCAATTAGGAATGCAAAGAAAGTAAAGTTGCCTAGAGGATTTGAAAAAGCCCAATCTAGGAGAGAAATGTAGGGAAGATGTTGACTGGTCTGAGTTGTATTTGATCTACAAATCCTAGAGAGCCCTACAGTTCATGGTAAACACTTGGGATTTCATTCCAGTGATCACCAAAATCTTATGTGTTTTTTTTTTTCCCAAAGTCTTTTTTTTCTTTTTATAAGACAGAGAAGAGATATATTCCCATTTGTCTTTTCAACACATTATACCTGGTGCTATAGGTGGAATAGGTTAACGGAGAGGCTGTGGCGTTATTTCCTGCAGTTGAGGTAAAGGATCATGGTATTTGGAAATGAGGATGGAAAGATAGAGCTGAAATCCAGAAATGTCTCATAAATGAAGTCCAATAGGTTCCATGATTGATTAGATTGATGGGGAAAGTGAACTTCTAGGAGGAATGGATGACAGTTAATATGCAAAAGCATTTCTATTATAGGCACTGATCTTTGGCTGAGTGTAAGTATTGTTTAACTCAGAAGAGAGATCTAGATCCTGTTTAAGTCCTAGGAAAAAACAATTTGCCATGAAAGTCCACTGCTGAATATGAGATTAGCCATTTTTAGTCTGTTTTAATACAGAGAGGATTTTGGGTGGAATATTCATGCTGATTGGGTCATTTAACTTTTGGGAATAGGCTCTTCAGGGTTAGGCAGTTTGTTACCAATCACCTCTAAGTTTATCCATAGCACAGAGTAATGGCAATGATGATCCTCACATGTGCGGGGCACCATTCTATGTCCTTTATGCATGTTAATTTGCCTTGTAGAAACCTTAGGTAATATTAACTCCTATTTTATAGATGGGGAAAATGAGGCATAGAATTCATCCATATTTGCCAAGTATACAAAACTAGTAAATAAAATAACCAAGATTTGAATATAGATAGTATAACTGTAGAATGTAAGCTCTTAAAATACTTGCTTTGGGATTGGACAGTAGTGAAGTCTCATATACAGAAACTAAAAGAACTTGACTGGAAAAAGGCAAAGCTCAAGGGGTTTGTGATTTGGGGACAAAGTGCTTTCACAAAAAAGCCTGGAGCTCCCTCATAAAATCTAGTCTAAGAACTGTTCTTAGCCCTTATGTTTTCTAGAAGGAGTGACTCCAAGTGATAAGTTGATAATGATCATTCCCCAGGAATCATGTAGTGTCACATCCCAAAGGAATCTCTATCTCTAGGCTAGGGGTTGTGAGATCTTAACCTGTGGAAGCTATATCACTTTCATTTTTGTTTTGCCAAAGTTGGAAAGCAGGGCTTGATGAAGGACAGATATTAAGTGGTTATCTACTGGATAAATAAATGAGTTGTTCTTAAAGTTGTAAGTAGTTCCCGGGTGTCTGTTTTCTTGGTAAGGTTTGGAAGAAGGAGATAAACTATGTAGGGCCGAGGACTTAGTCTTTAGTTAGAAGTCTCTCAAATTACTCAGAATTCTCATCAGGTAACAAGTACGAAGAAGGCAGGAAAAAATAAACTATTCTAGGACAACCTGAATGTTAATGTGCTTGTGGTAGATTCCAAATACCTTAATGATGTATTCACTTTAGGTTAATAACAGTATTTTATTATTATTTGTAGTTATGTTTCCCCAAAATTTTTAAATTAAACCTCATGTTGTCTGCTGAGATGCAAGGGAAGATGAGATTATCCCCAGTTGATTGAAAAAGCTAACCAGAGCCCAAAGTGGAGAGGTGATTTGCTCACTTGGTGAACTGAGTAAAGTCTAGTTGAATTCCTTAATCTCACAAAACTATAACAGGGTTTTAAATTCCTAGTCGACCATATTGATTCTTGAGTAAAAGATACTTCCCGCTGTCATGCACTATAAGAAAGCTATTATAGTGCTCAGTTTGGTGTAACTGGTAGCTTTCACTTTTAAATGCTTCAGGCCTATTCATTTATCGCTTTACTAGCTCTCCTCAATCTGCCACAGATTCCAGGGACTGTTGGACAGTGAATTCTGGATGAACAGACACTCTGAATTCTGTGAGATGGCCAGCCTTCATGTTCGGGACTGTATATTTTGAATTACTGTCTTTCAATACCAGTTTCATTTTCTCATTATAAATATGAGGATTCTGTACTCTTAATGTGAGATAATTAATTCATTTGAGTTTGTAATAAGAACAGAAATAAAAAATAATTCTTCAGACTCATCTTGTTGAAAGATCTGGTAGTTGCTCGAGAATTCTCCCATAGTTATGATGATACTTACTTTTATGTATTACCCTGTGAGCCCCTTAATGCTTTGATTTTCAAGGAAGTCACATCATAGAGCTGGTGTGCTTATTTGATACTTTTTCAGAAATAGATTTGCCTCTCTACTGATGTAGATTTATTGCTATAATTTATTTTAAATCCAATCAGTTACAAATTCAATCACTCATTGATTTCCCATTAAAAGCTTTCTATGGAAACTGTGTACTGCTATGTTTGGGGTTCTAAAAGAAACAATACACTTTGAGGCTGGAAGAGAGAAGAGAAACAGAAAGACAAACAAGTTAGTAAAGTAATTATATTTTCCTAAATGTAACTTAACTAACTGCACATTAAGTGGTATATTTCATTGGATGTCATGTTATACATTATAAACCTATTTTTCTAAAAGTTTAAAGAATGCTTTCTCTCTTCAATTCTGTATGAGTTGGATGTAGATTTTATCTTAAGACCAGTTATAATTATTCTGTTATACAGTAAAGTTATTTTCATGTATTTTTAAAAATGACAGCAATTACATCTGTTGTGGGAATAATATATGAAGTATTACAGAAAAAATGGGAGATGAATTCTATAATTGTCTTTAAAATTTGCTGATCATTAGAATTGAGGGACACTAAGGATAAGATGGGAAGAAAGGTGAGTTATAGGGGTAGAAATTGATTCAAGATACTGACATTGTAATGTACCATTTGCAGTGAAATTGATACCTTGATCTAATACATCTTGCTTATACATCATGTATTGACATGTCACGAAACCTTGGATTCTGTGGCTATAATATCTTACTATAGACTTCAATAGATACAGAGATGCATTTGTCTTGTTACTCATTTCTAATTTACCCATTGGCTTTTTTTTTATTACTCATTTACTTTAAAATACATAGTTTAGAAGCCAATTAGAATATTACTTTTTCTTTTTGCTGTAGAAGAAATCCTTTTGAAAATAGGGGAGAAAGGGGGAGGGAAAGGACAAGTAGAACCTGAACTCTGAGTTTTCACGGTGCTAGATGACTTTAAGAAAGAAAAGCTAGAGGTTTGTGAAATGAAGACCAATGTAAAAAGAGAAATCTTACCTAGATTTGAAGAAGTATTGTTTGTCTCACCTATATGATGGCCTAGAAAGTTTTATCTTAACACCCTATTTGTTTTAGTACTACCTCTATACTGAAAGGATTTGAAAAGTAAGTAGATTTTTCAGAAATTTCTAAAAATGCATAAAGATTTAATGATGTATTAAAAAGCCAACTAGTCTTTGTAATTCACAAAAGCCTTTATCACAATTGGAAAGGGAGGAAGGCCCCACCACCAAAAATGTGTTGAAATTATAAGGGAACTTGTACATGAATCCTTGGAGCAATTTTAGAGGAGAAAGGAAACTGCTATTTATAGTGAGGCAATTATAGACCAAGGGGATGACATGTGGCACTTGGCTAAAAGGTGTGTGGTTTTGTTTTAAACTGAGCAGTAGTGTTGTGGTTGTTTTCCTTTGTAGCACAGATCTACTGAGAAGTCAGACTGTGTTCTCTGGTGAGGTGGTAGGTGAGGGGTAATTTCATTCACAGCTGGATATTTGCTCCTCATAAAATAGTCACTTATAGCACATATAAATGTACTCTGAAAATTGAGTGCCAGATTGCACAGACACTGCTTCCAGTATTTTTTTTTTTAATGTAAGAGTAAGTGAGAAAAGAAAAATTGGAATCTTAGGCCACTTCATACCAAAGTTCTAGAAAAAAAATGCAGGGTATTGGATTTGGGAAATGTTTCTGAAGAGGAGATCGATCTGTCATAGTGACAGATCTATACCATCAGTGGTATCTGTCATAGTTTGGGTTTCCCTGCAGGTAGATGCTAAAATGGAGATTCTCAAGGGATTTGACAAGAAGTACTTTTTGGGACCATCATCTGTGAGGGAGGGAAAGAAACAATGGGGCAGGGGGACAATGTGTACCTGGCACAAGTGGAGCTCTGGATGTGAGGTGGTCCTTTATGGGTATCCCAAGTTGAGTTATGGTGTTCAGGACATTTGATGCAGTCTGTCTCTCAAGAGCATGTAAACTTGGGTGAAACATCAGTCTTTTGCAGAGGGTAATTAAGCTTTGAGCTCTCAGCAGATAATAGTCTCTTCTGCTGGGGAATGAGGGGTGGAAACTCACTAGCACTCTTGCTTAGTTCCCTGGTAGAAGTGTTTATTTTCTGTGAGAATAAGACATGTGGAAATGCAGACCTTAGAATCCCAGGATCTGGGAGCACTAATTTGCCAACCATGAAACTAGGACTCTTAGAAACCGTGGTCTCTTCTGCATCCAATTTATTGGTTTCATGTAGTAAACTTATTAAAGAAACAACTGTTGTTTACTTGAGGTATATTCTGAATCCTGGAAAATTGTGCCTCATATGCAATATCATAATTCTAAGCAGGTAGCTGTACCTCTTAAAGTCCATTTAATTGTTCTACAATGTCAGCAGCTTCTGTATGATGTGGTATGTGATAAAACCAATATTCTATGATCCTGTTCCCATAGCCCCAGTTATTTGCTGGGCAAGAGTCTCTTATATTCAGTATGTTATATGAGATCATTTAGGGGATCAAATATTCTTTTAACCTTCAGATAGCTTGTGCCGATTTTAGCCCTGTTGGTTTGAGAAGCTACTTTAATGAAATATATGCAGATTAATCTCAGTCATGATGATCCACTATCCATTCCGTATTGGAAAGGGTTCATGACACCATGTTCCTGATTGATCTCCTGAATAGATAGTGTCATGTTGGCAATGTTATGAAATCGCTGACTTGAATCATCTCTTAAGAGGTGATTGTGTGCATCTCTTCAGACCTTAGAGTTCAACAATGTCTTATTAGCAAGTTGAAACTGACCATGCTTGGAGCATTGCATATGCCACAGACATAAGGGCTTTTTTTCTTTTCCTTGGGTAACCACCTGATACTCATTTTCTAGAACACCACCTAAGATTGAGTTTCTGTTGCTAAAAATCTAGATGTTGAGTACTGGTAGTACCTAAATCAGACACAGTGAATGGGAACCCCTCTTGTGGATAGCTTCCATCACATCCATCCAAAGCTAGTCTGAATTCAGAGCACTGGAAGAGTAGAGGCTGCCTGTTACCAAATAGCTTAGTCATTCAGTCTAGGTTATTAATGCCATTCCTGTGGTAGATGATTTTGGGTGGACACAAACCTACAATAAATACATAGATTGATCTACATACATTTTTCCTCAGACCTCCTACTTTTCCAATCTATTTTTTTCCTTGTCCATGACCCAGTAGCTCTACTGCTTAGGAGACTATAAATAGACTTCTTTTAGGCTACTTTCCTCCACACAAAACAGATGGTCTACACTGTCCAAAGCTCTGACATTGCAAGGATTTCCCCTATGGCTAAATTGACTACCTCCTCTTGTGACCTACAGTAGCAGTTACTTTTTCTCTCAAATTCACATACTCAGCTTATGTGTGCATGATATAAGATTGGCCTTTGTTTCCTCTATTATGTGCTCTTAAGGTATCCTCCTCTGACATATAGTTATAGTTGTGAGCTGAGAGACAGAGACACAGAGACAGAGAACAAAACCTGTTTGTGAACATATCCTTATATTCTCTGAACTGCTGAAGTCCCACCATACATGTTGTGTTTCCATCTCAGAGGGAATTGTTCTTGGGTCCACCCTATATTAGGATAGAATGCAACTCATGAGATACTCTGGTTGTATGGACACTTGACATATCTCCACCAAGGACAGAGGACAATGCAGATTGTTTTTCAAAAATTTAACACTCTGTTGTGGATGGCCTGGCCATGATCAAGAGCACTAGGAGTTTATGTTGCCATTCTCCTGCTGGAGAATTCTTCAGATTACATAGTTTGTCCACCGTAAATACATCTCAAACTATAGAGTCTGCCAGATGATGTGGCCCACAAGGCAGGGATGCTTGAGCTGAATCTTGGGCCTGCTGTCTCAGCTCTGGTCTTTTCCTGGTTTCACTCAAACTGGAGAGTCCAGCCAGGTATTTTTGTGTTGCTTTGGTAGTAGGAGATGTAAGAAAACCAACATTTACAAAGGATATATGCTAACATGCCCCAGTCCATAGGACATAGAAATAAAAACTCTGCTGACAAAAACCTTCTAGAGAAGATCTCCTAGTGTACATTACAAAGGACTGAAACATATTTAGCAGAAAAGTGTTTATTGGTTTGATTAATAACATGTTGTCATTTTGTTTAGCCAAATTTAACTAGTAATTTGGTTGATTAATACGTTGTCATTACTGACTGCAGTAATGTAATATTCCAAAGATGATATAAATGATGTATATTACTTCAGACATCAATTGAGTACTGGAGACTAAACCTATCCCTGGAGGAAAACTGGAAGTGTATACTGGAGTCATTCCATGTGGATATAAATTGCTTCTTAATATGTATGGGGGGAAATACACTCCTGAAATTAATGGTGGTTTACCTCAGGTCTATTGATCTTTTAAACCAAAAATGGCACTTAGGCCCAAAAGTTGTAATTGGGCTATTATTTGGTTGAGTTTGCAGTAGTAGGTCATTGTTATTCTTCAGGATCTGTCTGGTTTCCATAAGGGCCTTCGTGGAAAAGTAAGTGGAAAAATGATGGGGACAGTCAACACTTTAACTTTTAAATATTTGGATAAATTCTCCTTGAGATCTAATAGAGTTGTTTAATATCTTGGCAGAGGGTAGGGTTAATTTCAGAGACTTCCTTGTGGCTTTTCCCACTGCAATAGCTCTTTCCTTACAAACCTTAAAACCAATGTGGGAATTCTGACAACTATCCTACGTAGCCATTCTGGTGATACATTCAGGACCAAAAAAATTAATATAGATTAGGGGACCCAGTAGACACACTAAAGTCAGACCTAGACCAGGCCACAGATAACTGCCTGCTTTCCACATTCCTTCAGTCTGATAGACGTGGGCATAGGGAATGAACATGTTGGTACTACAGTTTTCTAGGTAGCAATATCAACTTAGACACTGTGTCCAAGCATTAGAAAAATAGGCTGATTCCCTTTCTTCACTGTGAAGTTAATTTAGTAAATTGCCATAGATACTTCTAATAAAATTCTAGAGGAAATTTTATCATTTTTTTCTCTGTAGTGAGACAGAATCCTTCTTCCTGGGAACCTGTCTGTCCTTCCTGGGAAGCTGGTCTGTCCAAAACAAAGGGGTTTTGGATCTGAAAATTGGTCAGGTCCAGATATTCTGCAGGAGATTGTGAGTGTTATGAGGGCAGCCATCTTTATCCTCTTGATCATCCAATCTGATTTCTGTTTGTGTTAATTAATAACCTACCTTCTTTCCTCGGGTCACTGTGTTCTATTAACCATTTCTAAAGCTTTCTATGAGTCAGTCCACTTTTGTTTTTAGTCCAGCCTTGCTGCTCATTAGGATAATTGCTCCAATTTTGTATCTAATGGTTAAGTAACACCATATGGCCTCTCTTATTTTGGGATTACATCCTTGCCATTGCTATCAGGGAAACCATTTTAGTAACAGCATATCCTCCTGCTATCCTTGTCCTACAGAGGACAGCTGCCACTGAGCTTCTTCATACTGTTGGTGCCCTTACCATTAACAAATTTCTTACACTTGGATAAACAGAGGGTCCTCAGGTCTTCTCTGTAGAACATAGTCATTTGTTGGGTTTTCAGATTTTTCTGATTTTACACAGTATACTTCCTCTAGCATGTCTGGTTATCTTAGCCTTCTGTGAATTCTTATATAGTCTTCTATGGCATTTTTGGGGGGTCATTTTTACTTCACTTAGTGTAGAGTATTACTTTTTTCCATGATTCTACAGCCATCTTAATGGAATGTTAACACCTGCCTCTTTGGGTCCTTGCTAGAATTTTAAATCATGGAAAACATCACCATGTTAGTAAATTCTAACTCTATGTTTGATTGAGTGGAGGAAGCACCAGCCATTAACAAAGAGCAGTGAGCCACTTTTTCAGAACTAGAGAGTTCTAGAGGATGTGGGAATTCAGTATTTTTTAGCTTATAGACATAGACTTGCCAAACTTAGTCTTAGATTCTTACTCCTTTCCAATAGCCAATCTGACCTTGGCAGAGGGACTTGTTGGACTTGAGAATTCAATATTCTTGAGAGATTTCCAGTTTTCTAAGTACTGGGTTTGATTCTAAGCATTGACTCCCTGCAGGAAGCAGGAGATAAGATTTTTTTAAATATTTTTTTTAAAAGATTTTATTTATGAGAGAGAAAGAGAGAGGCATAGACACAGGCAGAGGGAGAAGCAGGCTCCATGCAGGGAGCCCAACATGGGACTTGATCCCGCGACTCCAGGATCACGACCTGGGCCAAAGGCAGGCAGGCGCTAAACCGCTGAGCCACCCAGGGATCCCCCTTTTTTTAAATATTTTACCAGAGAGGTCTTCTGGCTTTCATACTTTATCTTGAATTAGGAATTAATCACTCTTCACCTTTTTATATTTTCCACTAATGTATCAGTAGCAGTCAGCCAGAGCCATTTTGTTCTACAGTCATTATAATTGCTACTTCCCTGAAGCTCTCAAGTGTCTAAGATGATACAATCACCAAAACATTCCCTTCTGCTGACATCCTATCTCAGTTCATCAGAGAAAAATAACCCACATGCCAGGGGTTTGCTTCATCTAACACCAGTGATGTATGGTGTCTGGACAGTGGATAGTATAGTTCCAAAGTCTCATTTTAGTGCTTATTTCCCAGCACTAAGTTTCATGGTCATTTTCCTCAGACAGTAGGCTCTAAGATAGATAGACATGTAGTTGGTACCTGGGGTGGTTCCAATAATTCCTGTAGGAGATTTGAGGAAGTGGAAGTGGACAGCATGACAACTGGAAGAGTGCAATAGTATCAGCAGAGGCTTCATCAGATCCCACTGAAGCTCTGGAACTCTAATCCTTTAGACGTATTCAAAACTGTGACAAGGAGGTTGGATCTCTGTACTTCCTCAACAATAGTATTATTGGATGTTGGCTGTCTTGGGAAAATGAGAATTGATTACCTTGAATAAATCCTCTCTTTAGCAAAGAGCTATTCCTAAAGAGGAATTAATTTGTGATCAACAAAATTCAGAACTCCTTGCTCCTAAGGGATGCATGTGTTAGCCTTAAAGGGATGAGTTGGTTGGTATCCCATAGTATCTACTAACAGGGTCAGGAAAACAATTCATATTGAAATTGTCATACATTTGGTAGCATTTTATATTTTCCAAACCACAAATGAGAGCAAATGCTCTAATAATGAGCCATTAACATTTTCAGGACTAAAATTTGAAATTACCATTACATTGCTGTACATTGCCATATTTTTAATTTTTTAATTTAAAAATTTTATTTATTTATTCATGAGAGACACAGAGAGAGGGGCAGAGACATAGGAAGAGGGGGAAGCAGGCTCCATACAGGGAGCCCGATATGAGACTTGATTCCGGGACTCTGGGATCACACCCTGAGCTGGAGGCAGATGATCAACCACTAAGCCACCCAGGCATCCCTACATCACTAATTTTTAAAGGAAAACATCCATGGAAGTCCTTCTTGTGTATGTATTCAACCTACCATGAGGGTTTTTTTTTTATTTTTTTATTTTTAATTTTTTACCATGAGGTTTTTATATCCAGAACATAGAAATACTGAGGTAACAAAACTGTATATACATACACCAAAGAAGGAACTATTAATATGGCCTAGTCACATCTGTGTACTAATTTAAACACTGTTGGAAAGCAGAAGTACTTATATGTTGGCTATTTGAATTTAAATTAAAAAAAAGCAAGAGGTACTAATGATAAACTAACCAATGTGAACAAGATTCCTATTAACCTGATATCTTCAAATACCTTTAACATACATATTTTATTTGATGTTTTACATTTAAATCTTCACATTTTTTGAGATTTAATGGTCATTTCCTTTCATCTTTGAAATAGAGGTATCCTGCACCACGTAGAGAACCTAGTAATAACAAAAGAAAAACGAAATAAAGTGCCATGATAGCCAAAATATTTCAATGAAGAACTGATAATTAAATACTAAATACACAATAATTAAATTAAAGATAGGACATTTGTCTAAAGGTCAAACCTTAACAAACTCAAATGATCTCTTTTTTCAACATATACTACATTTTCAACATGTCAAAAATAACTTTCTGCCTGATAAGTTCCAATGTGCCTGTTCGATGTTGATTGAACATCACTATTTGTTCTGCCAAGTAACATTGTTATCAAACATAACAGAGGCTGCTAAGGATTTTTAATTTCCAAGGGTATGTAGAGGTCTATTTTTCTACTTTAGGCAAGTATGGTTGTCCTTTAGGGATAATGCTGTGGTGGATACTACCCTTGCATAAATGCATGGGTTCTCAGGGGCAATTTATTTTTATTTATTTTTTTTTTTTTTATTTTTTTTATTTTTTTTATTTTATTTTTTTTTTTCAAGAGAATATTAAATCGTTTATTGATTACACATGATAATGGACGATACACAAGCTTTAATCCCATCTATAATTTTATCTGATACCATAATTCAATTTAGATATATTGCATAGGATGTGCCAACAATCATAATAACCAAATAAACTCCAGGACTTTGCTTGGGTGACCCTTTTAACGGTGAACTCCAGGTCACAACACATTAACTGTCAGTTCAACCACACCAAGGTTTGTGGAGACAATGGCTTCTGTGCCCAAGCAGGTTGCAAATAAATTTCGAGTGGAACCTGGCATCACCCTGAAGGAATTCTAACTTCACACTGTTGGGGTAGTTTACCAAGATGGCTTCAGAGTAGACTAACTTTACACAGCACATTTAAAAAAAGACACATTTATTCAGCGTCATGATCAGACTATTACATTTAGCAATCAACAGCATGGGTGCAAAAAAAAAAATCTACATTAAAACCCTTTGTTGGAATGCTTTACACTTTCCACAGAACAGAAACTAAAATAACCTGTTATACAATTAGTCACAAATACAGTCCTCGAGTTTTTTGCCCATACACATGAGTATTGTCTAAAACATGTCTTCTTTGTAGCAGCTAGGCCCTGCCACCACTGTGCTTGGCTGAGTTCACAAATCTGTTGTAACCTGTAGCTTCCCTGTCACTTCTCTGGCTCTCCTCTCCTGCTAAGCTTTGTTTCCTGGCAGTAATTAAAACCTTCTGCCACTGCCATAGCTGCTGCTGCTGCTGGAACCGCCATAGCCACCTTGGTTTCGTGGTTTGGCAAAGTATTGGCCTCCACCACCATAGGGGCCAGAGCTTCTGCCTCCAAAATTTCCTCCTTTCATGGGTCCAAAATTTGAGGATTGATTGTTGTAATTGCCAAAATCGTTATAGCTTCCGCCACCTCCAAAGTTGCTTCCGTCATTACCAAATCCGTTATAGCCATCCCCACTGCCACCATATCCACCACCACCTCGACTGCCACCGAAGCCACCTCGACCACTGAAGTTCCCTCCACGACCAAAGTTGTCATTCCCACCAAAACCACCTCCACGACCACCACCAAAGTTTCCAGAACCACTTCGGCCTCTTTGGCTGGACGAAGCACTAGCCATCTCTTGCTTCGATAGGGCTTTCCTTACTTCCCAGTTGTGGCCATTCACAGGATGGGATTTTTGAATGACAATCTTGTCTACAGAGTCGTGGTCATCAAAGGTCACAAAAGCGAAACCTCTCTTTTTGCCACTGCCTCGGTCAGTCATGATCTCAATCACTTCGATTTTCCCATACTGTTCAAAATAATCTCTTAGATGATGTTCTTCAGTGTCTTCTTTAATGCCACCGACAAAAATCTTTTTCACAGTTAAGTGGGCACCGGGTCTTTGAGAATCTTCTCGGGAGACAGCCCTCTTTGGTTCCACGACTCTTCCGTCCACCTTGTGCGGCCGGGCGTTCATGGCCGCGTCCACCTCCTCCACGGTGGCCTACGTGACGAACCCAAAGCCTCTGGAGCGCTTGGTGTTGGGGTCTCTCATTACCACACAGTCCGTAAGCGTCCCCCATTGCTCAAAATGGCTCCTCAGACTCTCATCGGTCGTTTCGAAGCTCAAACCTCCGATGAAGAGCTTCCGCAGCTGCTCGGGCTCTTTGGGAGACTCTGACTTAGACATGACGGCGGTGGGAGGGGAGACTTTAACGATGCTTACTCGGCGGCGTCCAGGGGCAGAAAGGAGTAATCTAACGAACGTATCTCGCAATTTATTTTTAGTATTAAAACAACCTTAAAAAAAGGCTTCACAAATCCTATTTTCCCACCACGAAATATTCCCCTGTTGAGTTTCATGAAATTGAGTATAAAGTTGTCTATTAGATATTAAGTGAGTTGATGGATTTAGGTGTAGGTGTCACTGTGTTCTACCTGAAAATTGCAATTCCCATGCAGTGAGGGTTCTGCTGTTAGTTCACATTCAATCTGGAAGTTACTCTTACCAACAAAAGGAGTAAGATATAAAACTTTTTTTCTATCTCTGCTGTGTAGGCAGAACACAGAAACAGATGGCTAGAGAACACAATGTCCTAAGATTAGAGACAGAAAAATTCAGGTCCCCCCAAATAGAAAGAAGTCAGTCCACAGAACCGAGTAATGCAGGCCAGACATTTTGTAAAGCATAAGAGAGGCACAAAGCTACCTTAACCATCACTTTGGCTAACAAAAAAAACAAAACAAAAAACAAAACAAAACAAACAAACAAACAAACAAACAAACAAAAAAACTTAAGGTGATTTTAAAGCAGAGACTGAAGAAATCCTGCATTGTAAGGATGAAACCACTCAGCACAGAATGGTGGGGCATGAGGACAGTCTGGATGAAGAGCACTGAAGCCCACAGGAGAGACTGGTGTGTTAGAAACCTAATAGATTATTAATATTAATAATCATTCACAAAGCTTTCATTACTTCTTGATCAAGTTGGAATTAGAAATCTATAAAACTCTGTTCTTGATATTGTAGATTTTTGTTACTTTATATAGGTACTTATTATAAAGTATGAATTCAGTCATTCTCAGCAAATCCATTTGTTTTCTATATAAAGTGCTGAGGTAAAGAAGGATGTCTGGATAGGACAGGCTTTCCTGACAAGTTCAAGTAGCCGGAGAGGACACGGCTAGGTCAGTAGTAGTCACTGCACCATGCTGTTGTACTCATTTTCATTTTGACTGGCTTCACATTGACTTAGATGTACTCTCAGCTTTCCTCTTTGTGTCTCTGCTCAGGTTATGCCTTTGCCTGGAACAACCTTTCTCCCACTTGCACAAGTCACTACCTTGCCTGTCTTTTTAAAGCTTAGCTCAGATGTGATTTATTTATTCATTTATCCTTGATATCTACTTTGAGCGTCTCTTAGGTGGTTAGGAGTCAGCTGACAAGAACCACAGAGGATTACAAGAATGTGGATATAGGCAAAGATAATTAAAATAAACTAGAAATGTAGCAATAAAAATGTTAATGAGTTTATATTGTATAAGAATCCAAGGGGAGGAAGAAAAGGAACTAGAAAAGAGCTTTATTTTCAACCAGAGATGACATCTTATCTGTGTCATAAGATAAGGTATTAGTTGGGGTAGGTGAGAAAGCAAAAATGAAGAGAAAAATCATGAGGCAAAGAGAAGAATTGGACCTATCCTGATATTTGTAGATAAATAAAAACAATTAAAAAATAGTAAACATTGGGACACCTGGGTGGCTCGGTGGTTCAGTACCTGCCTTTGGCTCAGGGCGTGATCCCATGGTCCTGGGATGGAGTCACACATCGGGCCTGAGTCCCACATGGGGGTTCCTGCATGGAACCTGCTTCTCCTTCTGCCTATGTCTCTGCCTCTCTCTGTGTCTCTCATGAATAAATAAATAAAATCTTAAAAAACAAAACAAAACAAAACAGTGAGCATGAATAGTGAGTCAAGAAATGATGAAAGCTGAAACTGAAAGGGTAGATAGCTTGACTACATAGAGGTCCTGGATAATCGTAAGGAATGTGAATTCTAACTGTAAGAAACTAGAATTCCCTGAAGTTTTGAAGTTAAGAGAATCGTAGGGTTGAGTGACCGAGAACAATCATTCTTGTAGATAAAACAGAGGAGAACAAACATGACCATGCTGGACAGTAGCAGATCAAGTGGGACTCATTTCTCTGCCTACATCGATATGGCACAGAGGACAGAAAGTTTAAAGGAGGAAGATGATGAATTCAGGTTGAGTGCAGTGAATTTGAATGGCTGAGGCTACAAAAAGATGGGAATCTCAAGCAAGTAGACACATACTTAGGAAATTGAAAAGGAGATGTTTCTTGGAAGATATTTATTTAGGAGTAAGCAAATTATAGAAGTCAAAATAATGAATGTCAATAAAATCACCGAAGCAGAGTAAAAAGAACAAAATTTTAGAACGAAGGTGGGAGAAATCCTTAATCATACTTACAAATATTTACATTTCAAAATACCAATAGCAATTTATCAGGTACCATAATCTGCCACAGATCATATGGCTGGTAATAATGGAAGTGAAGTTCAAATACAAGACTTCACAACTGCCCAAATTTGTGTGCTTTCCTATATGTATATATGTATATACTAGTGTTAAAAAAGAAAATTCAACTGAATAAATTTAAAGGTGTAAGTGACTTTATTAAGTAATTCATGAATTGGACAGCATCCCATTTACTCCCAGGAGTTGTACAAAATGAAAGTTATTTATTTATTTTTTTTAAGAAGGAGATAGGACGAGATGTTAATAGCAAAAGAAAATAAAGGATTGTTTTAGACAAGGTCACTTTCTCTAAGGGGTAAGGGCAGAAGCTCTTAACATGCAGATTATCTCATTTTCGTTTTATGGAGAGGGCCCATGTGACAGATTACCTCTTTGATTACTGATGACTGACCATTAAGGCCACACTTCTGGGGAAAGTTGAAAGTATAATTAAACGAGGTATTAGGCTCTAGTTTGGGGGCACCTGGGTGGCTCATTCAGTTGAGCATCTGACTCTTGATTTCAGCTCAGGTCTTAATCTTAGGGTCCTGGCATTGAGCCCAAAATTGGGCTCTGAGCTCAGTGGAGGAGTCTACCTGGGGATTCTCCTTCTTCCTCTGCAACACCCCCCCCACACACACACACGGGGTACAGGGTCTCTCTAAAATAAATAAATAAATCTTAAAATGTTCTGTAAGTTCTGATTTGGTAACTTGGCCTAAATGACATCATTTTGGGCCTATGGCTTTCTTTTTAGCAAGAATAGAATCACAAGATAATTCAAGTAAAATTCTTTATTAACTAAATTTTTTTTTTGAGAGGTAGTTCTTTATTTTGCCTTTAATTTCCTACTGTAGAGCAAGTCAAATCTCAGAACTGAAGGAGAAATCCAACCCTGGTTCTTTTTTTTTTTAAGATTTTATTAATTTATTCATGAGAGACACAGAGAGAGGCAGAGACACAGGCAGAGAGAGAAGCAGGCTCCATGCAGGGAGCCCGATGCGGTACTTGATCCTGGGACTCTAGGACCACCTCCTGGGCCAAAGGCAGGTGCTCAACCACTGGGGCACCCAGGTGTCCCCAACCCTGGTTCTGAAGGCAGATCTATAATTTTTATCAAGCTACGTGACATTTTAACACAGAATTGTCATTTGAATGACCTCGAAAAGATACTAGATCTTGTTCATTTCCCTTTTTAAAAAATGTAAATAAGTAATTGGATCACAGGGATCATATTTGTTGAAAAAATCAGTGACATGATGGGAAGATGCATTTGAAAAAATATGTCTAAATTGTGGGGAGGGAGAGGTGTTTTTTTTTTTTTAAACAGTTTATTAACATGTATACCTCATATATACATGGGAGATACCCAGGAAGAATGAGTAACTCCCAGAGAAGGCCCAAGCCAAACATCTTAGGCAATGACCAAAGACAAATGAAGAGAGGTACCTGGGTGGCTCAGTAGTTGAGCATCTACCTTTGGCTCAGGGTGTAATTCCAGGGTCCTGGGATCGATTCCTGCATCAGGCTCCCCACAGGGAGCCTGCTTCTCCCTCTGCCTATGTCTCTGCCTCTCTGTGTGTGTCTCTCATGAATAAATAAATAATTAAAAAAAAACAGATGAAGATGTATGTGTATGTAAGGGGGTGGTGGGGCATTTATGCGAGGTTACCAAAAAAAGCACAATAAACAAAGGTAAGGTTTATTTTATGAATTTAAATCTTGTCTTCTCCATTGCTAAGATTTCTTGTACTTTAGTAGTCTTTTTCTGCCTGGCATACAGAGGGAGATACCTTACAAATGTTGATTCTCTTTATAAATGTGGATTTCTCTTGCAGAAGGGAAACATGTGTTTTCTATGTGCTGACAGTAAGATACTTATTACTAAAGTATGTTTGATATTGTTCTTATTAAAGTTTGCAAGAATCATAGAGTAGACTGAACGAACATTTGGATTGAAAAAGATATTTCTTAGCTATGTGGTTTATCTAATTGCTGATGTAAGTGACATGTTAAGATAATGCTGTGTTTATGTGTACATGTATGGTTGAGCTTTGACTTTCTTAATGAATATGTGGTCATTGATCCAAAAACTTCATACTGGGCACAAAAAAATCATGATTGCTTGTAGAACAAGTTGAAGGTGTTGTCAAAGAATTTGCCAACTATTCAAATATACAGATGCTGTACTATATATTTAGTTAAGGCAATTGGTACTCTCTGTTAATTCATACCTATGTATGATCCAGTAGCTGAGTTTGGACATCAGAAAAGATAAAATAGTATTACCTGACATAGTGTAATAAAAAAAAAAAGTGCTAACTTAAGGCAGTACCAATGTGTTCTATACTACTGATGTGGGAAACACAGGAAACAAAGGCAGAAGAAAAATGATTAAATTTCCTTGCTACCTACAGCCCACTAACAAATCCTTGAAACAGGCAGAGTGACATTCCTCTAGGGTGTCAACAGCCTAGATGTTGACACTTTGCTAAGGGTCAAAGGCAATCTTAGCCTAATCCTTAGGATCCTATAAGTCTACTCTAACATACAAAAATTCCTTTGGAAACTTCATTTATCTCTACTCCCCAAGGTACATGTTGTCAGTCAGCCCCCAAGCATATGGTCTGCCGATACACACCTGAAGGTTTTATTAGACAGTAATAAATGACCTTTTTCTAACAATAGCTAGTCCCCTCAAGGTCCTGGAAACCTTGCTTCTAAAATTCCTTAGAGACTTAGGTTCTCCCTAACCCCCTCCTAACTTGAAAGTATATAATGGGCCAGTATTCATGACCCCAGTGCAGCTCTTTCTGCCCATGAGTCCTGTCCCTGAACTTTAATAAAATTACCTTTGTGCACCAAAGACATCTCAAGAATATTTTCCTGGCCATCATGCCAGGACCTCACTGGCATTCTAAAACTACATCATTTGGCAACCACAAAGGGACTCTTCTCACTCCAGACAGTTTTCTTTTTTCACCTTCACTTAAATTATTACTTCACCCTTTTGTGTCTGTGAGATTCTGTCTTCCATGGTGTGAAACAAGAACCCTGCAACACTATTGAGTCAAGATCTATAGTGTTGAGTTTATTTTAAGCCTGTGTGTTTTTGAACCGGACCCTTGGGCTCTCCAAGCAATAGAAATTGACAAGAAACCAAATATTGGTGTTTTAGGCAAGGCATTATTGGCACTTAAGTTCCAAAACAAAGGAGGCAACACAAAGGGAAGAATCCTTGGGCTGTGATTACATGAGGAGAGGTCAAGGAGAGTTTTTAAAAGAAATTTAAGTGGGAAAAGAATGACATCTAAGCATGTAGAGGTAGGGATTTATTAGCACTTGTGCACTTAAAAATCATGCTTCTTTATGCATTGCGTGTCTAATTAACATGTTAAATCTCCACCTCTGGGTGTAATTTTTAGTATTATAGTGAGGGAAAAAGTCAGTGAAATTTCAGCCCTGGCATCTGTGTTAGCACAGGTTGCTTTGATTTGGTTTCTCCAGTCTTTGTAGTAAGTATCCTCCTTTCAAGGGAAGCATCTTCCTTCTGCATTCCTGAAAGATGTACTGCTCAAGAAGCATAGAGTTTTTGCTTTTTAAACTTGTTTTTTTCTAATGGAGGTAGCCAAAGAATGCTGGATTTTGCAGTCAGAGTTGAGGGGAGCCAAGTCTAATCCCAGCTCTGTCTTACATGTATTAGTAAAACAGACAAAAACTTCCACATAGCACAAAAGGAAGGTGCCTTGAATGGTTAAGGATTAAGTAAAGGATTTTGACATTGAACTTGGGAGAAAGAACTAAAGATGTGTGGTCAGAAGTCACAAGATTTACTGAAGAGCTGGTAATTCAATCTTCTAATAACAATATCCTGAAATCAATGTCCAAAGGCTTAGAGTAAATGAAAACCCTAGAGCCAAAAGTCTGCTTGATTTCAACACAAAAATGGGTTCTCATTAGTTTTTCTGAAATATATATCCCCCTTTTTTGTACCTATTCCTATATGTGTATATTGTTGGGAATTTTCTATAGATTCAGATTTTACATTTTGTCCCTATAATTCCTCTTTGGTTTCTTTAACTATTTTCCCTTTCCTATACTTGGAGGGATATTCATGATTGGATTTTCTTTTAGACTTCCATGGTCTTGAACTATATTTCCTTGGTTGCTTAGTTAGTATTAGTAGATATAGGCCTTTCAGATTTCTCTAGAGAGGATTTTGTGGCCATAAGAGATATATTTTTTTCTGATATCAGATATGTATGTTATGTGACTTTAAGGGAGAATGGAAGGTTGAATTTATTTCATTGGGGAGGGAAATCTTTCCTTTGTCTAGTGTTCTAGCTTAGCTAGGAATTAAATTTACATGAGACAGATTGATAGGAGACATCAAATTAAATTTCATGTGTATGGTTGATTTACATAGGCAGGAAATTCCAAAGACAGGCAAAATGAGGTGTATAGGTCATGCTGAATTAAGAAGAAGAGAGCAGTCTGGGACTTCAAAGAAAAGGAAGGAAAGTCACAGGAAAGAGTAAACATTTGGTAAACAAATGTTTGCTGGGCCACACAGAAACAATGGAACACAGAAAAGAATTTTAAGAGAATTTGCTAAATTCCTCTTGGTTTACTACCCCTAGTTCTTACCATAATGTAGTTATCTATGGTGACGTTCTCTGATCATAGCAGATCCTCTGTCTAAATTCTTTTAGGCAGTTGTGGGGAGGATAAAAATTGCTTCTTGAGTCTTTGGGACTTGATTGTTTTCAGCTTAAGATAATGCTCTGTGGCCCATCTTGGGGTGACCTGCCTTTGGCTGTTACAGTTCCAAAAATCATTAATAAAAATCTGAGATGCATTATCACAACTCCTGGCCTAATAATATGAGCTATGAATATCTTACATTCAGCCTTTAATAAAACTAGAAGGTATCAATTTCAATGGCACTTGATGGGAAGGTCTATGCAATTCAATAATGAGTTCTGATTTAGTCATTAGATAGTCATTGTTTAGATAAGAAAGAATATTAGTGTCTATATGAATTACTGTAAAATTTAAGTTAAATCAGTACTTACTCTGGATCCAATAATTATTAAGTTGAATTTTTGTCTAAGTATATTCACTTAACTGGCCAAAGAGATTTGCTATAGTAAAATGTTTGTCATAATAGTTGGAATGACTTTTGCCTTGTAGCCCTAAAACTACAAATATTTCTTTAGGAGAAAATACTTTGTTAAAATGCTGGTGTGTGTGTGTGTGTGTGTGTGTGTGTGTGTGTGTGTGTGTGTTTTAATGCTGGTTTTAAATGATAAGGTTCTTTCCCCTAAAAAATAAACATTTTTTTGTAAGAAGGTTATTTTACACACAAAATTTGATTATTTCAGATATCATGAGTAAGCTCTAATGAACCTTACTGATGAAAAAGACTTTTTGATTCTCTTAAAATTTAAATACAAAAAAATTAGTGTATCAGTAAAAATATTTTACCTGTAAGTAAAAATTAGTTTATAAGATTTCAGTAGATGTACTTGTAAACCCAAGTGGGAATCTCAACTTTCTCCAATATCGAGTTTGTTTCTTTCTTCTTGCCAACAATATAAATTTTCACTTGTATACTAAAATAAAATATCAGTGATCATTTTATGTGCACATGATTTACTTGATTTTCTTAAATTAAGGAAGATAACAATAGCAATTACTTTCTTTGTTGATCCTATGTCTGGGTTATGAATGTAAGGATACTTTTTACATTGTTGTCTCACTAGATAGATGAATATCTAGGTCTAGAAAAAAAGCAAACATAATTTCTATCTTTGGGATGAGTTGGCCTTCTTATGAATACTTTTTTAAGACTTAAAAATTGTCAAAATAAGATATACGTGCACAAAAACTGCTTCAGGTTATTAAACTTAGCAAACTATAAGAAGTATTAAAAGTCTGTCAAATATAAAAGCAGTGGTAAAATGTACCTCAGGGACTGATACCATCACAGTAATATTTCTTGAACATTTCAGTTAAGTAATTTTGAAAAATGATTACTAATGGAGGACTTTATGCCAACCACTGTGGTGAGTGGTACTAGATGCCTTCTAGAATTTAATTGACCGAATTAGTTTTATCCAGTACTATTTTACTTATGCTGGATATCATTCTTTCAGATAACAACTTGCTTTTGCCAGCCAAGGTTTAGCTAGCCACTTAGGTGCACACAAAATAAATCCTGTTGTACTGTTGGGAAGGAAGGATTTTACATCTTTCAAATTCCTTTTGGCTGGATTAAAAATAAAATTGACATGAGACAGATTAACTAGAGAAAATCTAATTTAATAGGATATATAAGGGAAATCCACACAGACATGGAAATTCCAAAGACAGTCAGGCAACATGAGGCTTATATGAGCTAAGGAGAGGAGTGGATCTGAAAGGGAAGAAAGACCATTAATGGGAAGGTAAGAGGAGAAGTTTGGAAAACAAGTATTGCCCTAATACACAGATAAGTTTCGTAGGTGTGGGCACTTAGGTGGCTCAGTTCGTTAAATGCCTGTCTCTTGGTTTTGGCTCATGTCATGACCTTGAACCCTGCCTTGGACTTTGTGTTTAGCATGGAGCCTGCTTTGGATTCTCTCTCCTTCTTCCTCCTACTCTCTCTCTCTCTCTCTCTTTTTTTTTTAATTTTTATTTATTTATGATAGTTACAGAGAGAGAGAGAGAGGGAGGCAGAGACATAGGCAGAGGGAGAAGCAGGCTCCATGCACCGGGAGCCCGATGTGGGATTTGATCCCGGGTCTCCGGGATCATGCCCTGGGCCAAAGGCAGGCACCAAACCGCTGCGCCACCCAGGGATCCCTCTCTCTCTCTTAAATAAATAAAATCCTTAAAAATATGTAGATTTCTTGGGTAAAGAGGAATCTTTGTTAGTAGTTTTCTCCCTGGTACAAGCAGGAAGTTGAGGGAGATGTAAAGAACTTTCTCTGTATTGGCTGAGTTTGATTACTTTTAATTTAAAATAATGTTCATGCCAAAATGGCCTATCATGGGGTAGCTGCCCTTGACCCCCAGAGTACCAAGCAGCTGATAATTCCAGATTATTCTGATTGTTAATACTATCTTTTTAACTAAAGCAAAAGTTCCGGATGAGGATACCTTGTTACCTCAATATTTTAATAATTTCTTGACACTTTGATTCTCTTTGAATTGTCTTATTATAGTAACTAAAATAACTTGTTGATAAAAAAAGTGTTTTTCTACTTGTATGCAAAGGGCCATTTCATTTAACTTCCAGTAAAGAGAATGTAATTGACCTAGGATGATCTGTGTTTTGGTCATTAGCTTGGATATCTGCATTCTATTGGAAGCTGGATGATTAAAAGGTATAAATAGGTTGATTAAAAAGTTCCCTTTAAATTTAGCAGCCTGCAAGTTTTTGAGACAGTTGGCTTTGTAATCTAAATTAATCAAATTTCTTATTTAACATTAGACTTTATATTTTATTTTTGCACATGGTCTAAATGAATGTTCCTTGCTCAAACTGTGAGACTCATTTTTAGATCATCATTGTAAAAAAAAGCTTCAATCTTGTTAGTCTCTATCTATTCGCCCTGATACATTCACAGTCATGTAATTTAAATTCAGATTTCCATCTGTATAATCCCTCACATTTATTTAGTAGCGCAAACCATTTGAAAGTCTTATCCGCATCTATTAATCACCAAGATGGTTCAGAAATTCCTGAATTTCTGTGCAGACTCAAGCTATGTTCCTTTTCAATACTACAATATAATTGTTTAAGTTTGAAATATGCTCTGATATATTAACTTAATATCCCTCAAGAAATTTTATAATTGTTACATCAGTTAAACATTAGAAAAATGTGTGATGTTAGATAGTTGAAAAGTACATTTTTGAAATAATGTAATACATCTTCAGGCATGTATTTTGTCTACCATTCAGCTATACTTTTGCCCAGTTACAGGCCCCCAAATTTTATAATTTAAAGCCAAATATTAGCACAAATTTGGATATTCCAAAGACTCAAGATATAAAAGGTATTTAGCATTTCTCAAAATGTCTTGAAAATATGAGTTATAATTTAACTTTTCGAAACTTGAACAATTAAAAGTTTCATGATTTTATATAAAAAACATGAAAGCAGGGATCCCTGGGTGGCGCAGTGGTTTGGCGCCTGCCTTTGGCCCAGGGTGTGATCCTGGAGACCCGGAATCGAATCCCACATTGGGCTCCCGGTGTATGGAGCCTGCTTCTCCCTCTGCCTGTGTCTCTGCCTCTCTCTCTCTCTCTGTGTGTGACTATCATAAATAAATAAAAATTAAAAAAACAAAACAAAACATGAAAGCATAAAATGGCATTTTATTTCAAGTCAAAGCTCTATAGAATACTGAGAAATAATCATGTAGTGAATTGAGGAGTAGACAGGGATGTTTTTCCAGGACCAGAACAGTTTTGCTGTGTATACTGCTAAAATTTGTTAGGTAACTTTTCACACTCACATATTATTTGACTATATTGGTCTTGATTTTTGGATACAAAGATTTTAATCCCTTTGAAAGAAAATAATTGTTGTATGAGAACTTCTTACTGCCTAAGGTAAACATTTTTTTTTTGTTCAGTTTGAAGTTTTATTAAGAGTTTAGGAACTCTAGCATAACATCTTATAATGTTACTATATCAATATTGTTGTGTTGTTTTAGCATCAGAGAAAACCTAACTATAATTGTGCTTGATAAGAACAGACACAGTTCAATAAAAATGCAATAGTCTTCTCACTTGTGAGTTTACTTTTTTCCCCTCCAGAGAATCATCTTATCATTCCAATGTACTAAATCATATTGTGAATATTAATACTTTTAAATCAAAATTAAGCTAAATACTGTAGAATACTCCAGACATAGCACATCAGTCAGTCCCGGACACAAGCCAATATTTCACCTCCTGACTGCCTTGGTCCCTCATCTTGACAGTGTTCTACATGAACCTCTGTGGTAGAAACTAATTGAAGGACAATGTTTTAAGTGTTTTCTCTTTATTACTATCTCGTCTGTCCCTCATTTTCTCCTCTGCATTCAACTTAGAATGAAAGACATTCATTGTTCCTAAGTGGGCTATTATGAATTCATTATCTTTTACTTCATAAAGATCAATAGAGCAGTCTGCATATTTTTTCCCCACTGAATTACAATTTCTCATAGGCTTTCAGGAGAAAAGATTTGTATTTTATTACAATAGAAGTGACAGTGTTTCAGTGAATACTGTTTGTCATCTATTTTTGGTATTTCAATTAACTATTCAATCAAGAGGCACCTGCCCACCCTCTTCTATTTTTTTTCCACGTAGCAGGAATTTATTTTTATTAAATCCTGTTTTCCTCAACTTTGGTCACTGTTTTTCACATTAACTCACCAAATGACACTTGTACTTAAAATGGAATACTTGTACTTAGCTTAGATATTGAACTAGTCATGTCATTAGAGACAAAAGAAAGGCTGAACTCTTAAATTTTAAACCATATTTTAGGAATTTCATTTAGAATTTAGAAAGTACTCATTATTATTCAGAAACTGTGATTACTAAGTGTGGATAGAAAATCACAATATCATTTTGAAAAAGGTTCATTACAAAGCTTGCCGTTCTTCTTGGTGCTATCTTTAATCTTTAGAATAAATGATTTCTTTTATTCTGAAATCATACTAAGGTTTGTCTAATACTGAATCTTCACATAATATTAGACCGAGTTTTACATAATTTCTGCCACCCCCAACATTATAAATTTTAATTCAGGATTTCAAAGAGTGTTGAAAGATAGCATCATGCTTCTTTCTTTGGAAGAAATATGTATTTTAGGTTATGCATTCACACAATCTCCCCTATCCCCCCCCCGCCCCCCGCCCCCTACAAGCAATTCCTAAACAAATAGGGGCAAGCCAGGAAATGAACTAAAGATTTCAGACTGTGTGCCCTATTTATATGATTATGCTCTGGGTTATTATCATAATTCTGGGCCCCATTCCATTTTCTTAGTCCCTAAAGATGATTGGAGAGTAGGCAAAAGAAATAAGAAAGACTGATTGCCATGGATTATCATTTTGTTTTTAATTTTAAACTGCAAGTTCACATTCTCCTTTGAGTCTCCTCTACCACTGAGTTGTTTCTCATAGTCACTTGGGAAATTTGAAATGCTGGATTTGCTTTTCTGAAACACAATGTGCTGAAATAATCATAGGAACAAATTTTGTAAGGATTTGATGATGAGAGACAAATCTATTCCTTTTAAACAAATGCACTTGGGATTGAAAGTTAAGGCTAATTCTATGATAACATTATTTAATGGTATTGTATTCCTAACAGAATGACAAACTATAAGATGAAAGGAGAAAAATCACCGAACATGTGAAATTCAGAATATCAAGTTTTTGCTTGAATATTGAGACCATCAACTTGTTAGAGTTTTTAGACAAAAGACTGGAGTGGTCAGGATAAAAGACAGCATTATTATGTCAACATCTTTGCTACTAAAAGAACAAAAAGCGCTTGAGATAATTACTGACATACCCTTCTGGACAAGATCTATATAATGGTGTGTGAGCAAATGTTTCCGTGCTCTGTCCCAAGCTTGAAACCCACTATGAAGTCAATATTTACTATAATTGTTAAAAACCAACTGAATATAAACATAGGTGATTTTTATTTCCTCACAAGTAACCATGATCAAGTATAAATTTCCAGTCTTATTTGTAGGTTCATGTAGTCGGTTGGCAATGGACTTAAAAAAAAAAAACAAAACACCATCACAGGTTGAATTGCAATCTCATCTTTGCAAAAACAACTGTATGGACTTCTCAAAAATAAATGAGTGTGTCAACTTCTGGCTATGTACTAAAGATGGATGGCAATAAATCATAGTAGGAGAATCTTCTGGTGAATTAAATCAGAGCCCATGTGTCATAGTGATAAAGAGCCTGGCCATTAAAGTCAGACCACTCGAGCAATAGCCAGCTCTCCAACTCACTGACTGTGTGACTAGGACAATGGTAGTAGCTATTTCAGTTAGTTGTTATGAGCATTAAATGAGATCATGTGTATTTTTGGTTTTGTATGGAACATGATCCATAGTTTGGGTTCAATGTTTTTGCTACTGATGATATTTATCCCATTGAGAAGTGGAAAATAGTTTCCTCCCCTTGAATTTGGGCCCACCTGCCAGTGAATTTTCTGATAATAGATTATGGGATAAGTAATATTATGTGTCTTAGGCGATTTGGGTTTATAAGCCCATAGAGTGTCTTATAAACAACAAACATTTATTATAATTTTGGAGGCTAAGAAGTCCTTGATCAGGGTGCCATAAATATTGAATTCTGGTCAAAATTAGCTTCCTGGTTCATAGCTTTCCATCCTCTCAGTGTGTCCTTACATGGTGGCAGGTTAGTGAGCTCTGGAGCCTCTTGTTAAGGGTACTAATCCCATTTGTAAGGGCCCTGCCCTCATGATCTAACCACTTTCCTTAGGTATTACCTCCGAAAAGTATCACATTGGGCATTAGGATTTAACATGAGGTGTTTTTGTTGTTGTTGTTGTTGTTTTGTTTCTTTTAGGATTTAACATGAATTCTTGGGAAAAACAAACATTCAGTCTATAGCACTATGCTAGTTCCATGCTCAGTTTCTCAGTGAAATGGAAGCTTTTGCCTTAATGTCTTGGAGTCTTGATCTACCAAGGTAGGAATTCAAGTTCCTTCTCAGCTAGAGATTACTCTGAAGGGCCAAGTATGTGAGTGAAAAGGTCACAGTGCACATACGTCTCAGTTGAGTCTTCAGAGAACTCCAAACTCAGTCTTTATCTCATGTTGGTATTGGAGATTCTTGAGTGATGACCATCTAGCTGAGCCCAGTTAATCCATAAAACTATTGGAAATAATCAACTGTTGTGTTAAGCCATTATATTTATTGGGCTGGAAGTTGTGGCACTGTAATAAATAATCAGAACAATATGTTACTATTATTACCATGGGCAGAATAATGAGAGAAATGATTCAAAGACCATGCACCTATTTTAAAATATAATATGTAATATAATATAGATATATGTAAAATATACTTGTGCACCTACTATGCCAAGCACTATTGAACCAGTGAAAAACTCAAAATTGCTGTCCTCATGAAGACTGCAGCCTAGTTGGAGTCAGAGCAACATGAGAACTTCCTAGTATTGAGTGTTTCGTGGCAGAAAGGCTTATCCTGACTATTAAAATAAGTTGGGGTATATTTATTCCTGGGCTAAGACTCAGGGTAAAGTGTGCAAGTGATATGTTGAAGATCATTTAATCCATGAATACTAAAAAGTAATTCAGCTATAGAATAAAAATGAAAGAACCAAAAAAAAAAAAAAAAAAGGAAAAGGAAATAGGGAAATAAAACTCATTGATTTCCTATAGAAAGGTATTTCACTGGGATGCCTGGGTGGCTCAGCGGCTGAGCGTCTGCCTTTGGCTCAGGGCGTGATCCTGGAGTACCAGGATGGAGTCCCACATCGGGCTCCTGCATGGAGCCTGCTTCTCCCTCAGCCTGTGTCTCTGCCTCTCTCTGTGTGTCTCTCATGAATAAATAAATAAATAAATAAATAAATAAATAAATAAATAAATAAAATCTTAAAAAAAAAGATATTTCACCTTTATATTTTCAGTAATATTTATCTTTTCAGTAATATTCAGTAATTACAAAATTATTAATATTCTCTTTCTGAAAGTATATTCAGAACTCCTAATGTTTTATAAAAAGTATTTTAATTGTTGGCATCAACGCTCCTATGAGTGAAGGAACTGAATGTGTTCTACAAAGGTAATAGAGAGTATAACGTGAACTTCTGAAAAAGCAAGTTGAGAAAATGTAGGAAAGCAATCTAAACACTAAGAGATAAACATAAATTCAATGATGGATAAAAAATAAATGATAATAATTAAGAAGATAAATAGGAAAGAAAGGCTAAGCAGAAGGGTTAAGGGCTGACCTTGATGAAAGGTATGTTCAAAAAGAAATTGCCGACTCTGGACAGACAAGGGAAGTACAGAAACAAGGACATGCATTTTTCTGTTTTAAGTTCTTCATCTCTGCAGTGTGCATACCTAGTGCTTATGTAGTTGTTTCTTGGTGAAAAATAAACCTTTCACCTTGTGAAATCAAGGATAAGAATTAGTTTGGTATGGGGATCAACTTGGAGTTGAAAGAAAAACTGGCAGCAGATGGTAAAATGCAAGGAATTTGAAAGTTCATTGAGGCAGAAACTAGGATCCAGATAAGTATATGAATGTAAGTTCTTTGGAATTTGTTGAAATTTTAGAGGGCTTTGAATTTCACATAAAGCATGAGATAGACCATGAGATAGCAACAATTCTCAGATGCTCCTGAATACAGATTTACATCAAATTCTAAGGAAATATTTTCAAGTACATTCTTTTATTAGATGCAATATCTGATGATGAATAGCGACATTATTCATATTTTTAATGACAAATTCTGTGATGATTCTAGATACATGGAACTTCTTGCTTGGCTGGGTGTCCTTCTCTTTGAGTTACTCCTTCTAATGCCCTCATGGAAAGCTTTTAGAGAGTGCTTTGACTAAATATAATTTATCATTAGTTTGTTTTTCTTCAAAATCTCCACATGTCTTGAAAAGTAGTTTTTCTTTTCATGTTTCTTTCTCCACCACATCAGGTGGCAGTGTCCTGGACATAACATTTTATCAAAATCTGCCTTAAAGTGGACAGACTGTGGACTTTCAGGCATCATATAGTGCTCTCTAGTACTGTGGATAACTGATCTGGGCTCTTACTGGTACACATTAACTCTGACTTAGAATCACCAAAGAGAATTAAGTAGAAGTTAATGTATGAACAACAGAACAAGAGAAAAGAGGCACAACTCATTGAAAAGCGTATACAGCAAAAATATTGAAATAGAGGTTAGCCCTTTTACTGTTTCTATTCTACTTGTTTCCATTGTAAATTCTAGAAGTATTCTCAGAAAAGGTTTCTTTGACACAGTATAAAAATGAACAGTAGACAACTTATAGGAAATGGAGTGTGTGTTTCTCTGAGCATCTGGCACAAGCATCTGTTGGAGATGGGACACCAGCTCATTGCTCTTTTCCTATGTGGAAGGTCTAATTAAGTAGCAGACAACCCTAGAGCCCTAGAGTGTAGTTCAAATCTGTATCCAAAGGTTTATATGTGCTCAGAAACCTCTTAGATCAGTAATACTGAAGTGTGAATCTCAGCAAAACTAGCTCAAAGTTTCATGCCTAGAATATGCAGAAGTTGAAAGAACTCTTATGAGGCACTATGTCTAGCTCCAAGGCATGACAGGGATCGACTAAGCTGGAAGGGACTTCAATAATAAGTTCCCAGATAAGTCTGCTGTATTAGTACATTTAAACTAATTCAGAAAGAATGTGTTTATGTTTTTCTAAATAATCTCCAGAGAGTGATATTTTGAATTAATATCTCATAATCTTTAGAATCAAGGAGTACTGTCTTTTCACTGAATTCCCTTCCTATTGTTCATCCATCTTCCCTCCATGTCTCTTTCTCTTCACCTTTTTCTCCTTTCTTTCCTTGATACTGAATTGCTATTCACAGTTAGTTAGATATTCAATTATATATATCTAGTTGTCCTGTAATAGTCGTCCTTCAATTAGCTCATCTCTGGACAATGGAATTTATTTTCAGAGCTTTTGCTCATAGGACCGATTTACCTATTTTTTAATTAATTAATTAATTTTAGTGGGTGTGTGGGGTTACATCTAGTTTTCTCTTATTCTACTTATCTATATTTGTCTATGAGACCTAAGAGATCTAAAACATATCAAATATAGAAAGGTTCTTTCCATGGCCACCAAATTAAATTTTCTGTATGCTCTTTCTTTCCAATTTATCACTCTCATAGAAATAGGATTAGAAGTTCTTATTTTAAATTAATCAAAACAACAAATATATGGAATTTATTTTCCCTATAAATGAATATAATTAAAAATAACTTTTAAAGTAATTTTCTACTTTATAAATTGAACTTCTGACTAAAAATAGCAAATATCAGGCACTTGGGTAGCTCAGTCAGTTAAACCTCTGGCTCTGGAAATCAACTCAGGTTGTGAGATGGAACTCTGTCTGGATCTGCCCTCAGCAAGAAGTCTGCTTGGGATTTTCTCTCTCTCTCCCTCTACCACTCTCTCTGCTTATGATCTCTCTCTCTCTCTCTCAGATCTTTAAAAAATATAAATAGAAATTTGGCAGAATTTGGCAGAGATAAAGGAAAATTATGAGATAATGTGAATCATGGGTCTGCTTGACTCCAGGTCTCCAAATGATCATTAATGTCTGAGAATTCACCTCCTAGTAATGGTTGGGGCTAAAAGTACACAACTCAAGATGAAGAAATAAATCTGACTCACTTTATGAAACCAGTGCCTGAGTGATATCCACAGCCCCTCCAGCACAAAGATTAAGAAAGCCAACTAACATCTTATAAAAGCTGCCTACTGTATATCAGTGTGGGCCTCAGTAAGTAGTAGGATCCATATACACTACTGTGAAAGCAAACATTGGTTCCATTATTGGATCTGCTAGATACTCAAACTTAGTCACTCTAAATCCCTATTTTAAGACCTCTTTTCTAACTGAGGGTCTGGGGAAGTTGAGCAGAAGGTAATTTCAGAATGACTAGTGAAAGATGTGCAGGAAATGAGGAGGGAGGGCAAAGAATGCAGGGAGGGAAAAAGCAAACAAACAAACAAACAAACAATTAGAGTAAATCACTGTCATCCCAAATTCCAAACTCAAGAACACAAAGGAGTTAATGATATTACCATAGATATCTTAAATTGGTAAATTAAGATAGGAGGAGCTTTTTAAGAAGTAGCATAACAAGTAAAGCAAAATCAACAACCAGAAGATACATTTACTCTAAATGAAATTGATTTTCTAAAACAATCTAATAAAATTTTAAATGACCTTTTTTACAGTGCTTACATCTATAAAATAAAGACTGAAGCAAAATACAAATGAAATGTGGGTGTGAGAGAGAAGAAGATAAACATCTTAGAATAAACAACATATTAAATCAAAAATTTAAGAGGTGTTAAAAGCTCTAGATTGGACATAAAATGAGAAAGAGTATATAGTAATATTTTTATAATGAATTCTCCAGGACATATCAGTGATAGGTAAAGAGATGAGTACTGGGGGATAGATCACTATTCTAAGAGATCCAAAAACAGAAAAATGAGAAAAATGAGAAAACAGCAGTATTTGAAGAGATAACAGCTAAGAATTTTCAAATATTGAAAAGTGAGCTGGATCTTCAATTTGATATATTTCCTTGAGGTCTATATAGGATAAAAATTAAAAACAAACATACAAAACAAATATTATAGTAATACTGCAGACTATCAGGATTAAAAGGAGCAAATTCAAAAGCTGCCAGATGATTGATAAGATAATGAGAATTAAACAGACAATAAACTCCTCTTCAGCAACAACAGATGCCAGAATGCAATAAAACAATATATTCAAAGTTGTTGTGAGATAATAACCATCAAGTAGAAATGTATGTCCAGCTAAATCATGATTCCAGAGTAAGGTCAAGCTATGGGGCACCTGGCTAGCTCAGCCTGGAGAGCATGTGACTCTTGATCTCAGGTCATGAGTTTGAGTTCCATGTTGGACTTAAAGATTACTTAATAAAAAAATTTTTCAAAAGTAAGGGCAAATTAAAGACGTATTGAGAAGTATAAATACTCTGATATTTCAATAACCAGGGAACTTTGTGAAAAACTAAAAATATGTTGCAAGGAAAAGGAAGATGGAAGCAAGATAGAGGAATACAAGATAACAGAGTAACATAGTAATTGTCAAAATGCATTGGCAAATTTAGTTTACTCTTGACTATAAAAGTAACATCTGTCTATGCTATAAAAAGAAAGTTAAATTAAGCCCAAAATAATAAAATAGTAGGGTTATTCAGAAGTTGGCACAAAGAAGTGAACATCTTTAACTTGAGGAAAGTAGATTGAGTAAATTTAGACTTCAAAAATACAATATGCAGGTTAAAATGCAGAAGTATGCATTAAAATATGAAAAATAAAATACAAATTTCCAAAATAGGTGGATACTTTTAAAATGCTAATCTGCTCTCAAAGGGCAGAAAAGGGGGAAAAAAAGAATCAGAGAAGATGGGAAACATAAAAAATGAGGTGGGAAAAGAAGGTACCAAAGCAACAGTAACTAAAAGGAATAAGAATGGATTAATACCACCAAAATCCTTAAGATCCTTACCAGTGATCTCTGCCACCCCATTTCAGAAAGTCATACTGCTTTTGACCAATATTTTGGCTGTATGAGGGTAGTTTCGGAGGGTTCCACTGCAATAGGTCTTACCTTGTAGGCCACTGATTCAGTGTGGCTATTGCAGCAACTGCCAAGTGTGTCAATCCCAATTATACACTCAAGAACTGGAGAATGTTTACTCAGCAGTTCCATATACTCAGGGTACCTATCAGAAGTCAGACTTTGGCCAGGACTCCATTGATTTATTACCAGATTCCCATAGACTCACTGGAGAAGCAAGGCCAAGATGCTACTTTGCTTTTCCGGATATTAATATCAGTTCGGATCCTGTTTCCAATATTCCTTGAAATATGTGTTTCTTTTTTTCTGGAATATAGTTATCTGAATAAATGGCCATTCTGACTTAGGTCTGTGGATTGGGCAAGATGTGAAGACTTCTTAAGGGAGTGACTACATTCCCAGTCATTATTGTATAAACTGAGGGGCCCTCTTATTGGATGCTTATCCATTTTACCCCTATGATTTTTATGGTTCTGCTAGTCTACTCGATAACTTTCTAGCTGCCAGGCCTCCTTGGCTACAACTGCACCCCTGTCAATCAATATGATAGAGCTTAAGGCATTCAAATTTGGACCTGGCTCCTATTGTTCACAATGTCTGTGAACTTGGTTACCATCAGCAAGCCAAAGTTCTATAAAGGCCTCTCTTTCCTTCAGCTCTTGTCTGGAGAGAAGAACCACCATTTAACTCTTTAGTTGTTATGCCTTTCTCCCGTGGCATTCCTTATGATCCTGTATCCTCCTGTGAGAGAAAATCATCTGGTGGGTGTTCTGAACATATATAGTGTATTATTAAAGAAAGCTCAGTTACTGGAGCCGTTTAATTTTTTCTCCCACCATCTGCCATAGCAATTCAACTTTGTTTAATATAGGCCTTCTCTTAACTTTTTCTGTGTTATGAGGCACCATCCTCTGAAGTCCTCGGTTGTTGAAAATTCTAAATCTTAGGAGAGCATTTCCAATCTGTAAAGTGACTGGTGACTGGTATCCTTTTTTGTTCTGGACCCAAAGATGACTCCCAGAATGTATTCCCATGAATATTTCTCCAGCTTCTATATACATGCCAAATAGGTCTTGTAATTCCTTAGGGATCTAGGACCTTTCTTACTTAACAGCTCTGGTATGTCCCCAACTAATCTATACTATGAGTTAACCATACCTGTGTACCTGGTTAGTCATAAAGGGAGATGGGGCATATTCTTAGAGGGAAACTCTCCCTGATGGGGGAAGCATCTGTGCTGCCCACCAGCATGAGGAAAGCGCTAGCTCTTAATAGGGTTAGCCATTTATGTAGGTTCAGAAGGTTCAGAAGAATCTGAGGTACCTAAATTCTTAGAGGATTTATCTCAGAAGTCTCCATGTGTCAGGGTCCTAAGACTTTCCAACCAGGCCACTGATCTTGATCTAAAGAATTGCCTGGATAGAATATTTAAACTTTTGTAGCTCAGCTGCTCAAACTATTATTTCCTGGGTTTGATTCTTCTGCCCAGGATGTGGTATTTTGTCTGTATTCCTGATGTGGGAGATGGCGGTTTTGTATTGCTATTCAACAGGCCATTTGACTTTCATACTTGGTTTTAAAATGCTTGATGACTGTCTTTAGCATTTCATTATTTTTCTCTATAGCATGAGTGTTATTTGGCAATAACCACTCCATCCCACTGTACTTACTATTATTCCTCCCATAAGTTTGAAATGCCTAATAGGTCATTGTACTAGCTAATGCATTCCTTTGACCAGTGTACTGGCTCAATTCACCACTGGTACAAGTTTAACAAAGCAGAATCCCGGAGGTTGTTTATATTCCCCCAGTGATTGAGAGTGGAGGAGGGCTCAATCAGGCAGGGAGTGATCCAGCCTCAGAATACCAAATTATTGTCTGTTCCTTTATTTTTTTATTTTTTTATTTATTTTTTTATTTTTTTAAAGATTTATTTATTTATTTATTTATGAGAGAGAAAGAGAGAGAGAGAGAGAGAGAGAGAGAGAGAGAGAGAGAGAGCAACATGGGACTTGATCCTGGGTCTCCAGGATCACGCCCTGGGTTGAAGAAGTGCTAAACCACTGACCCACCCGGGCTGCCCTTGTCTGTTCCTTAAGACCAGGCCTAGACCTTGGCATCAAGGAGCTTAGCTACATCAAAAGTACATAAATCCCAGGCATTTTATACAATGCATATAGGTATTCAAAATTCCTTTGCCTCTAAGTATTGGCCCTTCTTGGCCCCTGAAATAGATACTCAGCCTGGAAATTCTGAAGAAAAGAGTAGTGGAACCTACATGGTAGCCAAGTCTCCATCCTCCACAGTATCTGTCCCTCCTGTTGATGTTCTCAAGGAAGACCATCATGCTTTAAATATTTTATTCTTCTATATTTTTTCTTTGCCTTGTTTGCCTTCAGTCACAAAAGTGATGATCATAAATATGTGACTTTATGGTTCAAAATTTAGATAGTTGAGAATGCCAGTAGAGACATTCTATGTCCTAATTAAAGTGAGAAAAGACATTTTGAAGGCATATTAGATGTTTTGGCTGAATACAACTTTCAAACAGCAGGTGATCTCTGCTACAGCTGACAGAAGGCCTTTAAAATGGGTTCTGAAGTTTATTTTCTTCAGCTTGCATGTGGATAATTGAATTGCAGTTTGCTAACTGAGACAATGCTAGTTGGTGTCATGTGTACCATTCTGACATTTTAGGGGAATCTTGGGTTTCTCTAGCCATTGAAAAATAGAATGCTAAAGGCAGAAGTTTTCAAGAAAGTGTATTTTCAGACTGACAAATTATTACAGCTTCTGTTAGGAGAAAGAAACCTATTAAAAGCTTTTCAATGTTTTCCAAATCAGGCTTTCCTTTTATTTCTCAGATTCTTGATGTTATGTTTGAAAGCATTGTTTTTACTTTAGTAGTGCCAAGATAATAGTAATAATTTATTGAACACATATCATGCCCCATCCATTAGTTAGAACATGATATATATCATCTCATTCAATCTTGTTTTAGAAAAAAATGAGACTTAGATAACTTGAATATTCACCTTTGATCAGTCAGGTGGGAAGGGGTGATGCTGGGTGGTGAATCCAGGGCAGTATGATATAAATCCAATGTTCTTAACCACTACTAAAGTATTCTACATAGACTCTACTAGATGTTTAAATTCTCAGCTCCAAGCACAGCATTGGACACTTAGGAAATACTTAATAATGTAGAAAATAAGTGTTCTTAGAATTAAATGGAATCTTAATTATGGGGAATATTATAATGCTATTGCATCTAATTGCATGAAAATAATTGGCCACCCGGAGTATATTTTAAAGAATTTTCTTCATTTATTCATCAATCTATTTGTTCTTAATAATTTGTTTTCTTAATTTATATTGATGTATAATTGACATACAATAAACTGAACATATTAAATAGTATCATTTTAGGAATTTTGACATATAGACCCATGAAATAATGACTAACCACAACAGGAAGTGAACATCTCCATCATTTGGAAAGTTTATCTGAACCTATTTATAATCCCTCTATCCCACTTCTTCCCTGCCCTCCCCTACCACAACCACTGATTTTCTGTCACTACAGATTAATTTGCATGTCTGGAACTTCATATAAATTGTATAATATAATATGTATTCTTTTTGTGTCTGGATTCTTTTCTCATCATAATAATTTGGAGATGTATACATGTTGCTACATTTATCAACGACATCTTATTTTGTTGTTGCTGAGTAGTACTCTATTGTGTGGATGTACTACAATTTCTTAAGAATTTATTTATCTGCTAACAGACATGTGGATTGTTTCTGGTGTTGGCTATTACAACTCAAGCTGTTTTGAAAATCAGTGTACATGTGTTTGTATGAATATATGCTTTCTTTTTTTCTCTTGATCTATCCCTAGGAGTGGAAGGGCTTGATCATGGGATATATGCATATTTAAATTTTAAGAAAACTATCTGATTATTTTTCAAAGTTGTGGTACCATTTATACCATTTATATTTCCATCATGCATGTTGACTTTCTGTTCCTCTGTATCCTCAACAACACTTTGTATAATCAGGCTTTAAATTGTAGACTTTCTAGTGGATATGTAGTTGTATTTCACAAAGTTTTATTTTATATTTTCTAACGAATTATGTGATTCATCTTTTCATCTTATTTACAGTGCTCATTTATTGAACTCCACTTTCAAATATTTGCGCATTTTAAAAACAAGTCTTATTACTGAATTTTCAGAGTTCTTTATATATTCTTAATACAAGTCCTTTACTATATATAGGTATTAAAGATATTTTTCTCCCAGTATGTGGCTAGTCCTTTTATTCTATGAATAGTACCTTTCAGAGTGCATGAGTTTCTATGTTTGAAGATGTTCCATTAATCCATTTGTCCATCTGTGGAGCATGCTTTGTATGTCAGAACTAATCTTTCCCTAATCCAAGAAAGCAAATATTTTATGTTTTCTTCTATGAGTTTTATAGTTTTAGATTTTATCTTATGCCTATAAATTGAGTTAGCTTTTTTATAAGATAAAATAAAAATTTATTTTCATGTATACAGATGTCCATGTACATACTATATACTTACACAGCATACAGTCTTAAACATATATGGCGTCATTCCTCCAACTTTGCTTTTTGTTTAAAGTTGTTTTGGTTACTTTGTGCTTCCACAAGGATTTCTAAATCAATTTATCAATTTTTACAAAACCATCCACTGCAATTTTGACAAGGATTGTATTGAATCTATAGATCATCTGGGGAAATTGTCAGAAGTAGTGAGTGTTCTGACCCATGAAGATGCCAATGATCCCTATGTTTATTTAGGTCTTTAATTTCTCTGAGCAATATTTCATAATTTCTAGTCAAGATTTCATCATTTCAAGTTACAGTAAATGTAACTGTTTATTTTCTACTTCTGATTATTTATTGCTAGTGTATAGAACTCTAACTGATTTATATATATTATAATGTATTTTGCAGCTAATAAACTTATTTGTTTTGTAGTAGCTTTTTTGGTATGTTTTCTCATATTTTCTACATTTGTAATCATGTTATCTTTTAATAAACACAGCTTTGTTTCTTCCTTTCCAATCCAGATGCATTCTTAAAACCTCCATCAAAATGTTCTGTGTTAAAAGCAGACATCATAGTCTTGTTCCTGAACTTGGGGAAAAACATTCAGTCTAAATATGATGTCAGCAGTGGGTTTTTTATATGCCCTTTTTGAGATGAGGAAGTTCCCTTCTACTCCAAGTTTTCTGAGAGATTTTATCAATGCTTTTTTGTTTGTTTGTTTATTGAGATGATTGAGTGATTTTTCTTCTTCAGCCTATTAATAGAGTTAACTGCTTTAATTTTTAAATGGATGAACTCCATTTCAGACATTGTGTGTGTGTGTAGTGTAATACACTCTATGGGTTTTGACAAATGTATATAGTGCCATGTATCCATCATCCACAGTGTGATAAAAAATAGTTTAATTTCCCTAAAAATCTATCACTCTGCTTCTTTCCTCCCTCTCCTTTTGCTAAACTCCTGGCAACCACTAATCTTGTCTATATAGTTTTGCCTTCTCCAGAATGTCGTGTACTTGGAATCATACTGTAGGTGGCCTTGTGGGATTGGCTTCAGCTGGCAAAATGCATTTAATGTTCCTCCACACATTTTCATGGCTTGATAATTCATTTCTTGATACTGCTGAATAATACTTCACTGTTTGCAATGCAGTACACTGCAGTTTGTTTATTCATTTATCTATTAATGAACATCTTGGTTGCTTCCAGGTTTTGACAGTAAAAATAAAGTTGCTATTTATGGGCAGATTTTCATGTTCTCTCAGTTTTCTACTTATTTGGGTAAATATCTAAGAGTATGATTGCTGGATTGTGTGGGAAAACTATGCTTAGTTTTTTAAGAATCTGTCAAACTGACTTCCAAAATGGCTGTACCATTTTGCATCCCCACACAATGACAGGAGTTCCTGTGCTCCATTTCCTTGCCACCATTCAGTGTTGTCTTTTTGTGGATTTCAGCCATTGTAATATGTTATCTCATTATTTTAATTTGTGATTCCCTGATGACATATGATGCTGAGCATCTTTTCGTGTATTTACTTGCCATTTGCACATATTGTGCTATTGTGAAGTATGTGCTCATATCTTTTGTCCTGTTTAAAATTTGGTTGTTTGTTTTCTAGTTGTTGAGTTTTCAGAGCTTTTTGCATATTATGGATAAATACACTTATCAGATAATTGCTATGTAAATATGTTCCTACAATCTGTGGTTGTCTTTTCATTCTCTTAACAGTATCTTTTGCAGAGAAGAAATTTTTAATTTTTATAAAGTCCAGATGGTCAATTTTTTATTTCATGGATCATTCTTTGGTGTTGTACTTAAAATCTCATCACTAAATGCAAAGTCACTTAGATTTTTTTCTCAGTGTTATCTCTTAAAAGTTTTATAGTTTTACATTTATATCTGTGATCTATTTTGAGTCAATTTTAGTGGAAAGCAAGGGATCTATGTTATACTCATTTTTTTGCATATAAATATTCAGTTATTTGAACATCATTTGTTGAAAAGATTATGCTTTTCCCATTGAATTGGCTTTGTTAAAGATCAAGTAACTATTTGTGTTGGTATAGTTCTAGGTTTTCTGTTCCGTTTGATGTTTTTATTTGTCTATTCTTTTCCTAATACTATACTGTCATGATAACTAGCTTTTTTGGTAAATGCGAAAGTTGGGTAGTAGAAGTCCTCTGACTGTTCTATATTGTTTTGGCTATTCTGTGTTGGTCTTTTGCCTCTCCATATAAACTTTATAATCAGTTTGTCTGTATCCAGAAATAATTTGTTGGGACTTTGATTGAGATTGTATTGAAACTATACATCAAAATGGGAAGAACTAACATTTCAACAATATTGAGTCTTTCTATCACGAACTGGAGTATTTCTCTCTTTATTTAGATCTTTGATTTCTTTGATCAGCATGCTGCAGTTTGATCATACAGATCTTGTACCTATTTTGTTACATTTATACTTTGTCCCTGTTATTCCATTTTGGCAAGAAGCAGAAATCAAGAGATTTACACTTTACTAAGGGAAATTGTACCTCTCTTGAGGAACTAATAGAGTTTAAACCTGAATCCAGGTCGAACTGCAAGTGCAACAATTAAAATCTGGTTGCTATAATTATTAATTTATTCAGTCACTCACTCATTCAGCTTTTAATAAATATTTATTGAGTTCCTACTACAAATGAGGCCCTTTGCTAGACCTTAGTAATACAGCAATGAATAATACATTATCATTAAATGATAATTTTGATTATAATTTGAATTAAATAATTGGCAAATGATGCCAGCTTCAGGCAAAAAAAAATATTTGGAATATTTGTCTTGGTGCCCATCTAATTGACTGGATTTTTTTTACTCTAATCCAGATGAATTGTTTTGTGGCTCATTCCTACAGGATCTCCATCACCAGCATGTACTAAATAATAAATTTGTAAAGTGTACACTGGTAATTTGTTTTTATCAATGAACATTAAAACCAGAAATGATCACTTAAGTTTACGTGAGCATTTACATTTTGATTAGAGAAATTTTAAAGACTAGGGATGTTTTTAGGTTAAGGAAATAACTTATTAATAAAAGACTTTGAGATATCTACATAAGAAAGATAATTGGGGAGGAAATGATTTGAGAGAGGGGGTGATGCTATTCTGGAATATTTCCAGAACTGATATACATTCTGGAGTATATCACAGATACTATGATCTGTTCATAGTGTAACCTTTGACTCCCAGGTACCAAGAGTAATATAAAAGAATACAGAGAAAGGATAAGATCTTTAAACCTATGGAATCTCAAGAAATTTTATTGACTTATGATATCTAATATGCTATGGAATTTATTTTTTTTAATTTATTTTTTATTGGTGTTCAATTTACTAACATACAGAATAACCCCCAGTGCCTGTCACCTATTCACTCCCACCCCCCGCCCTCCTCCCCTTCCACCACCCCTAATTCGTTTCCCAGAGTTAGCAGTCTTTACGTTCTGTCTCCCTTTCTGATATTTCCCACACATTTCTTCTCCCTTCCCTTATATTCCCTTTCACTATTATTTATATTCCCCAAATGAATGAGAACATATAATGTTTGTCCTTCACCGACTGACTTACTTCACTCAGCATAATACCCTCCAGTTCCATCCACGTTGAAGCAAATGGTGGGTATTTGTCATTTCTAATAGCTGAGGAATATTCCATTGTATACATAAACCACATCTTCTTTATCCATTCATCTTTCGTTGGACACCGAGGCTCCTTCCACAGTTTGGCTATCGTGGCCATTGCTGCTATAAACATCGGGGTGCAGGTGTCATGGTGCTATGGAATTTAGACCAGTCTAGAGAGGACTCATTGCCCAAAATTTTCCCAATTCTATTTATCTTCAGTCACCATAGGCAAGTGGAGAGGTCCTTGATACAAGATTTATAGTACTTAGACTATTCACTTAGCGCTTTACAGAGAAATGTACTTAGGCTTTACATATCCTGTGGCTGGTTCTTGCCAGAGGAAATTCTTAAGATATCAAAAATAAAATAAATGATAGATAAATGAAACAAAAGGAAGCCACTACTCAGTGAAATAAAGCAAAAAAAAAGGGAAACAAACATGTTTATTTTATTGGCATAATGCCCAGAAAAGCTGGAAGAAATTGGGGTGTGAACCAGTCATTCACTTTTCTGTGAGCACACCTATCTGATTTTATTAAACACAAACCTCTTATAGATTATAAATATTACAGATTAATAGAGTTATTGTTGGAATTACCTTTAGGAACTTGATTATCCTTCTTAGTTTATAGGATGATATACAACTGTTTATAGCATTTTAATTATGTCTTAATCATAGAAACCTAATGCTTTATAAAACTTATCCTGTACCAGGTAATGTTGGAAGTATTTTAGGTGTATCATCTTAATTAATGTTAAAAGCGATATTATGAAGCAAGTGCTATCATAATTTCCATTTAAAATTGAGGAAACAACATGGATGGACATAGAGGGTATTATACTAAGTTAAGTAAGTCAGACTGTGAAAGATTTTACTCGTGTGGAACCAAAACAAACAAATGCATAAACAAACAAAAAGCAGAATCAGATCTATAAATACAGAGAACAAACTGATGGTTTTGTGGGGGGATGTGGTACAGAGGGAAGAGTATGAGGGGATGGGCAAAATAGGTGATGGGGAGTGGAAGAGACAGGCTTCCAGTTATAGAATGAGTAAGTCACAGTAATAAAAGGTACAGCAGGGATCCCTGGGTGGCGCAGCGGTTCGGCGCCTGCCTTTGGCCCAGGGCGCGATCCTGGAGACCCGGGATCGAATCCCACGTCGGGCTCCCGGTGCATGGAGCCTGCTTCTCCCTCTGCCTATGTCTCTGCCTCTCTCTCTCTCTGTGTGTGACTATCATAAATAAATAAAAAAAATTAAAAAAAATCTTAAAAAAAAAAGGTACAGCATAGGGAATACAGTCAATGGTTTTATAGTAAGATTGTATAGAGACTGTAGCTACACTTGTGGTTAGCATAGTATAACATATAGAGTTATTGAGTTACTATGCTGTACACTTAAAACTAACATAATATGTGTCAACTATACTGAAAAAAATTTAAAATAAAGGTGAAATACTAAAAAGATTAAAAATAAAATAAAAGTGGGGGAACAAAGGCAAAGAGGAGCTTATATAATTTTCAATTAACCAGCAGAGCTGCAGAGTGGCAGGCTGGCTTGAATCTGAACAGTTAGCATTTATTTGGGCTTCCTGGAATTGATATGTGTGGCTATTACCAGTCCATGTGAATTATAAAACACTTTCAACAGGAGTAATATAGTAGGAGCTATGCTCTTAAGACTGATACCTATATTCAGGTTCACACCAACTAACCATTTTGCTTTATAATTTTTGAGGATGACATACTGTGTGATAACGTAAGATGAGGGTGGAACAACCTCAGTACATCTAGAGTTTATTAGTCTACAAGAAGTCCTGGCCCTCCTCTGTTTCCTTTTTCTTCCACGTTCAGCTTTTGTGTTTCCCTACTCACCAAATTGATGGGGAGAAATATTTTCATTCAGTATAGAAATGGGAGCTTTTAATACCATTTAATCAATAGCGAATGATTGTTGATACTTAGAACATGTAAGTATATATAACTATATATGTGTATGTATATGAAATAGGCACCATCAAATAGACACTCTATAAATGGTAGTGAATCAGTGTCAAATGGCAGGTAGATTAATGTATAACAATCAGAGACTTGAGTACATTCAGAGAAATATGAGCAATTTTAATAAGCTTTTAATTTTAAGAATTTTTAAAAGATTTATTTATTTGAGAGAGAGAGTGTGTGTGGGCATGTGTGCAAGTGGGATGAGGGGCAGAGGGAGAGAATCTCCAGCAGACTCCTCACTGAGTGCAGAACAGAGGCTAGGCTTGATCTCATGACCCATGAGATTATGACCTGAGCCAAAATCATGAGTCAGATGCTTAATAAACGAGCCACCCGGGTGCCCCTACTAAAGCTTTTTAAATTAGAATATAATGACTAGCTAATAAAATGATCTCTGCCAAGTAAATGAATTCTGTGGTCACAGTTAAAGCATATAGTCTTAAATAAGCAAAATGGTGGAGCATCTTGTGAAGTCAATTGTTGCATTTCAAGCTCTCCTAGAAACTTGACAGAAAGTAATCTGATGGAATTAATATTATTAAATAAACTATGCCCAAGATTAACTGCAAAAAATAGTTAACATTTACAAAAATCATTCCCCTTTAATACCAGAAGCTCTTCAGAGGAGTTGCCTGCAGTGTCCAGGAACATGGCAGAGCACTAAAGATCTGCACATTCGTCTGACTACTGCATTGACAGCTTCATTAAACATTTCTTTCCACATCACTGGCATGCAACTGATTTCCTCTGAGGTTGTAGGATACCATTAGGCTTTCATCATAAGGAACTTGATCTCCTGCCCAGCTCTATACATGCTGCTTCCACCCTCTATGTTGCCTTTTCCATGGCAATTAGAATTGACTTGAGGAAATAATATGCCAGGGAGAATTACTAATTTATGCTCTGAAAAGGGAGGAAAATGTTAGCAATATTATTTCATGATCCCCTTGAGATTAGAAGAAATATCTGTATAAATCCCCATATTACAGGTATGCAGCGTTAATGTGGAGTGCAGGTATCTGCTTGGCTTTCCAGCTTTAGACGGGCACCTTTGAGGCTCTGTCAGTCACCATCACCCACATCCACTCTGCTCCCTCTTCTTGAGGGGTCTGGCTGTTTGGCTGTTGTAGAGTTTTCACATTCCTGTGAACTTTCTAGCACCTGGAACTCATGGTAGCCATGTGGAACTGCTCACTTGCCCGGGAGCTGTGTCATGTGGCAACATTTCTGTGCTTTTCTGTGTCCTATACACAAGGAATTCTCCATTCGTCTAATGTCTTCCCCCCTCCCCTATGTGTTGCATGCTGTTAAACAGGTACATGTGAGTGTGTTTAGGATCCAAAATCTTACTTATGAAAAGAATGCTGTAGGTTTTCCTTTTTTTGAAAACCATTTCAAAAAGGAGTAGGGTAAACCTAAGCCTAAGATGCTTTACTGGTCTCTGATGTCTGCTATTGACAACCATGATTGGCACTTTATAATGATTATCCCTTGTTGGATCACTTTGAATATTGTGATATAAGTGCACAATGTAGGTGTGTAGTAATTGAGAATGAAAGCAGACATTCTTTGACTTGGCCTATGGACTAACTACTGTATTTTGTAAGGAGGCAATGCTAGTTTACTTTTCAACATCAGAAATACTGCGAATGTGTTTTCTAAGAGTTCAGATCAGAAAAGAAAACCAGAACTATTACAACACCAACGCCAGCATGACTGAGACATCACTGAAGAAGAAGGCTAAATAAATGTGTTATTTTAATGACAGATGGAAGGACATATATAACTGGGTTAGCAAGATAAATAACAAAAACAGAACATTTGTGATTGGGCATAGTGCAGAAAGGGAGGTGAAAACACATATGGAGACTGAATCTCACAAGTCTTGGATGAGACAGGAAAATACGTCTAAATAAATAAAAAATGTTTTGTCTCCTCCAAAGACACCAATGCTCAGTTGAAAATAGTCCAGCTGAACTAGCTTGGGAATAGCCTTGAAATGAACATGCACTCTCCTATTGTTCTCCTGGTTACTTGATGAAATGTAATGGAGCTATAGTTCCTGATTATGAAATGGCAACTACAAGGTTCAGTGAGAGAACAGAAGGGAAAATTCTGATCATAGATATTAGTCCCTTACATTGTAAAGTAAATTCTGTCAGATTTTATTTGCTGGTTTCCTTTTTAATATTGGGAATATTATGATCATATTTTTGTGAGCCTATGTGTGTGCCAGATTGAAAATGTTTTTCTCTTAATAGATGGATTAGCTGATTCATATTTATTTTAGGACTGATCAGTTTATTTTCAACTGAATTATAATTTAAAATGATGTGCTTTTTGTTATATTTGCCATTTTTACAGGATGTGCATTCTCTGTCCTCTTATAAAAAATTGGATATATAAGAAGATCGAATGATTCATTCTAGGGGCTACTTGGTAGCCCTTGGTACTTTTATCTCCCTCAAACACCTTAGTTCCCTCTTGGCTTGTTTGACCTTTTACTATCTGCTTTATCAGTTTTTTGAGGAGAGGGGTGGCACCCATTAATATCTACCTATTGCCTATAAAACAATAAGCTTTTTGTGATTTCTCTCCCTTCTCATCTCATGTTTTAGTTGCATTGTTCCTGATGACAAAATAGATTAACATGAAGGTGGTCAAAAGGTATAAAATTCTAATTAAAAATAAATAAGTCCTAGAGATGTAATATACAGCTTGGTGACTATAATAATACTGTATTGTCTATTTGCAAGTTGCTAAGAGAATATATGTGTACATCCTAGAAGTTCTCATCACAATGAAAAACAATTTGTAACTATGTTTGGTGATGGATGCTAACTAGCCTTATGATCATTTAGCAATGTATGCAGATATGGAATCCTTATGTTGCACACCTGAAACTAATGTTATATTTACATTATATCTCAATTAAAAATATATAACATTGATACAGTAGTCTCCCCCTCATCTCTGCTCTTATAGCTATATTCCTATACTTTACAAAAGGCTCACCATCCTTTTTTTTGAAATTTTTGCAATCATAGCTTGGTTAGATGACACTCATGGTTTTTGTTTTTGTTTTGTTTTTTTTTCTATTCATTTTGATTTTTAGTTTTTCATTTTAGATTTAAGGGAAATTTTCGTATCCTTAAGTTTTTAAGATTTATTTATTTATTTATTTATTTTAGAGAGAGAGTGCACAAGCTGGGGGAGTAGCAGAGGGAGAGAGAGAGAAAAGCAGATTCCCTGCTGAGTGTAAAGCCTGACATGGAGCTTGATCCCATGCCCCTGAGATAATGACCTGAGCTGAAATCAAGAGTCAGATGTTTAACCGGCTGAGCCACCCAGACACCCACTTTTCTTGTCTTTAAATACTTATTTAAATATTTTGAAATCTGTTGGGGGTGTACATTTAAAGTTTTCTTTGGATTGATGGTGTTGGTGTATGAGTATGTATGGAGGAAGGTTCCTCATTTAAGTAGCATGCAAATTTCTTAATGATTTTCTGCAATAGATTTCTGTAGACTTTACTTTTCTTAGATTTATCTTGAATGATATCCAAATATTTTACATGATTCTTTATTCTTTATTTTTTATTTTACATGCTTCTTCTGTTAATGACATTATTTTCTTTAGTCCAGCAAAGAACTCAAAACTTAGCAGTGTTTTCTAAATATCATTTTTTAAGATTTTCAACTGAAGTATAACTGACAAACTATGTTATATTAGTTTCAGGTGGACAGCATAATGATTTGACAACTCTATAAATTAGGAAATGCTCACCACAATAAGCATAGTTACCATCTGTCCCCATATAACATTATTAAAATATTGATTATAGTCCCAATGATGTGTTTTCATCCTTGTGATTTACTTATTTTTTTTCTTACTTATTTTATAATTGGAAGTTTGTACCTTTGTTTGGTTTCGTGGTGAAGGATAGGTGAGTCCCTTTTGACTTGGAGGACCCTACATTTTCACGTATTCTTGTTTTCCCTTTTACCATCTAATTGTCAGAGCACACTTTTCCCTTCCTTTTGTCCTTTTCATCCCCAGAAGTTATATGTTTGGAATACTGTTTTTATTGTTTTCTTTTAAAAAATTCTTAAAGATTTTTATTTATTTACTTGAGAAAGAGCATGTGCAGATGGTGGGGAGCCCACACCCCACCACTCTGGGCTGGATATCAGGACCCCCAAGATCATGACCTGAGCAAAAGGCAGATGCTTAACCCACTGAGCCACCCAGGTGCCCTGTGTTTTCTTTTTTTAAATCATGCTCCTTCCCCCACACAAGTCTTGGGTGATAGGAAAGTTTATCTAAACAAACTAAAACTTTTGTCTCCCACAAAGACAGCAATGTTCATTTGAAAGTTAGGGTCACTAAATGAACTTGTGAGTGCCCTATAATGAAGACTCATTATCATATTGTTCCCTTGATTATTCCATTAAACTCAGTAAAGTTACAATCCCTGATTACAAAGCCTGCTTCTTTAAATCACTTACCTCTTAAAATTGCATGCCTGCAGTGGAGTCTGTCTCTTTGTATTATTTATTTATATTATTTTTTGAGCATAGTTGACAAAACTATGCTCAAAACTCTCCATCACTCATCTCCCCCAGCCTTTCACCCCCTCCACTCTGGCAACCATAAGTTTGTTCTCTGTATTGATAAGTCTAATTCTGCTACTGTTTATTGTTTTCTTCTTCATCTCTTTCAATGTCGCATCTGTCCTTTTGGCTCTTTAAGAACATGTACTTGGAAATGGTGCACTTTGCTGTGTGAGCTGTTTTTTTTTTTTTGCTTCCCCAGTACCCCGTATGTTCAATGTTAGTGTAGATTTGATATTGCCTGTGGTTGCTTCTACTCAGTCTCGGGCTCCTTAGCCAGTGTCCCTCTTCTATTTTTGCACAGTTTTTTTTTTTTTTTTTTTTTTCCTGCTTTTGCTTGCCATAGTGCTCTGAGACACATAGAGATGGATGGGCCCATATGGTACTGCAGCACTGATAGCCTTGTGCTTTTCTTATTTATTCATAGTAACTTTGCATTCTCTATCTTAAAGCAATGTTGAGGGTGTGATTTTGCATGGCTTTTTACAGGTGCACAATACGGTGATTCATCCTGTCTCTGGGAAAAGATTTGGAGAGATATTTTACTACAGAGTCTTCATTCTCTGTAATTACCCCAAAGCTATTTTTACTCTGCATTTATAATTTCCTTGGCAATATACATCTTTTAAAAATTTACTAAGTACCAAAAACAAACAAAACTTTACTAAGCACCTGTATATGTGCTTCCAGCCAATTCCATTTTGCTTTTTTGGTCCAAATATTCCTTCCTCAACCCAGTGGTGTCTCTAAAGATGTCAATGTGAAAGCCACTCTCTTAATCTGGTTTTATAATCCTTGACTAACTCTGTACAAGTGAGAAACTTTTCTAGCACTTGGTTGCTTAAAGCCATTTAAAGTCTGGGGCTCCTGGGTGGCTCAGCGGTTAAGCGTTTGCCTTCCACTCAAGGTGTGATTCCCGGATCTGGATCGAGTCCTACCTCAGGCTCCTTGCAGGGAGTCTGCTTCTCCCTCTGCCTTTGTCTCTGCCTCTCTCTGTGTGTCTCTCATGAATAAATAAATAAAATCTTTAAAAACAAGCCATTTAAAATCTAACCTTTTCTGTTGGATATGAAAATACTCAACTTTTCTAGGTCTTGAAATCTCTAGTTTTCATTTCATTTTTACTTGCTGAATGACTCATTCTTTTTTTTGTTAGCCTCTTATCTTTCTATCTGTTGTTGCATTCATCCACTATTAGTAAGTGCATACTAGTGCTGGGATTTTAAAATGACTTTTGTCGGATTTCTTAACTTCCTAGTCACAGGGATGGCCTTCTATATAATGCCAGCAAGAGTTTTGCTACATGTTTTGCTACGGTATAACATCAATTCCAACATTTCCATCCTTCATTATCAATTCCCTTGTCATACTGTAAGCCATGGTTCAGCAAATTACTGTCTGTAATTTGTCCTGTTTCTGTAAGTAAAGTGGTATCAGAAGAGAGCTATATTCATTTATGTACTGTCTATGCTGAAAATAAGGTTGTGAGTAGTTAAAACAGGGACCATATACTCTGCAAAGCCTGAAATATTTATAAGCTGGCCCTTCGCAAAACAACTTTACTGATCTGGGTGCCTGGCTGGCACAGTCAGTTAAGCATCTGTTTCTTGGTTTGGACTCAGGTCATGATCTCAGAGTCCTGGGATTGAGCCCTGCATCAGACTCTGTGCTCAGCACAGAATTTGCTTGAGATTCTCATGCCCTCTCCCTCTGTCCCTCCCACTCATGCTCTCTCTCTAAAATAAATAAATCTTTTTTTAAAAAAAAAAAGTTTACGACCATTGCCACATTTGTTTTCATCAGAGAAAAACAAAACACCACTTCAAAAGGCAAATGAACACCACTTCAAAGTACAAATTTCTGGGTTATTTGGCATGAACAAACTAGTCTATTATAACTGATGGAGTCAAATGTCAGAGACTTGACACCATAAAAGTGTATTTTTTTCACTAAGATAAAGTCCAGTGCTAGTTAAGCAGTTCCTGGGCAGTTCTCCTAATGGTGATTTTGGAATCTAAACTTCTTTGATCACATGACTAATATTTTGGAACTTTTGCTATCAGCAAGCCACACAGGGGAGGGAGAGGAAGAAAGAAAACATAATGGATAATTGATCATATTGACATGAGAAACATACTACTTTCATTCATTTTTTATTGGTCAGGATAGTCACATGACCGAGATTATTACAAGAGAGGCTGGGAAATGAGTTTACAAGTATATTCCATAATGATCCTCTAGATCTTTTTAACAGATAGATGCCCCAGGACAGCTCCTTTACTTTTCTGGTTTTAGTTTTCAAATTGTTTATGGCCAGAGAGGAGTTCCTATACTTTATATTGAAATCATCCTTGCCTTCAAATATTTATTCATGTAGAAGTTTTAAAATATGTCCATAAATTCTTTGGTACTTTATCTTTTAGGAGGTGGAGCTTAGTTTTTATCTACTTGATTGTTGCCGGTGTGTATTATTCTGGATATCTCCAATATTTGGACAGTGTTTGATATGTAACAGATGTTTCTTGTTGAATAGAAACCAGCAGAATTTTGCATAATCTATTGGAAAAACATAATGCCACAGAAATAAATTGATAAATACTGTACTCAAAGGGAGCTTCACATAGATGCTGATGCAAAACTAAGACTTCTGCAAATGGTAATAGGTGACCAAAAACAAATAAAAAAATTGATAATGTAAGGAACAAGGTGGTCATGCACAAGAGGGAGTGATTGAGTGAACTTGGATAAAAAGGCATCCAGAAGCTAGAGGCAAAGTGATAGTTTCTTTTTAATGCTGGATAAGGGATTTCAGCAGACCCCTAGAGAGAAACTAAATATCAGCATCAGAGTGCATTCATAATATGTTGCATATATCAATATTTAATTTAATTGTTTTATTTATGTGACTCCAAGTTGCAAAAAACACAAGTTGTTCATGTTAGTTTGTGTTAAACATAACACACGATTTAGTAATAAGGGTAAGGTAGTGTATAACTGAGATCAGGACTATTTTTTTAGAGATTTTATTTGTTTATTCATGATAGACACACAGAGAGAGGCAGAGACATAAGCAGATGGAGAAGCAGGCTCCATGCAAGAAGCCTGATGTGGGACTCGATCCCATAACTTGGGGATCATACCCTGAGCCAAAGGCAGACCCTCAACCACTGAGCCACCTAGGTGTCCCCAGGACTATGTTATATAAAGTGATCAGGAAAGCCTCTAGTAAAAACATTTTTGAGTTGAATTTAATAAAAAGTAAGGGTCTGAGTTTTTTGGATACCTGATGAGAGGGTATTCTAGGCAGAGGGAAGAATAAGGGCAAAGGTCCTGAAGTAGGAGCATGTTTGTCATGTTTGAGGAACAAGTAAGACACCTGGAATAATGGATACTCAATCAAGGACAGAACTATGGTAAATTAGTTCCAAGGCACAGCAAAGGTTATCCATTGTAAGCCATGATAAAATCTTTAATGGTCAGTGAGATAGGGGAAAAAATTGCAGAGTTTTGAAAGAGTAGGGAAAATATTTGGTTTATATTTTTCAAATATATTGGGCAGTTTTGTGAAGACTATATGAGGGCATCAGGATCTTCCCGCAGGAGTCTACATAAGAGCTGATAGTGCCTTCTAACGAAATTGTAGTGGGGCAGGAAAGAAGTTGTTGGATTTTTTTGTTGTTGTCTTATAACTAAATTATGTATGGGATATTGTATCTTATTCTAAACCACAGAGCTCATAGGTAATCCTGTAGTACGGAGTGTCAGTTTTATAAGAGAAGGCAACCCAGCACTTAGAATACTTCCTGTACTGTTTGAACTCTTCAGTAAATATGTGTGGAATAAATAAATAAATGAATAACTTAAATAGTGAATGGATAATTACTACTTATTTTATTTTTATTGAAACCAGTTACATTACAGTTATATCCCAGGCTAATTCCAACTAAAATTACTACTAAAATATGTTTATTTGCATTTCACAATTTTGCATTTCTTTGTGCTATGTTGACCATGCTCTTCTTCTTTTTTTTTTTAATTTATTTTTTATTGGTGTTCAATTTACTAACATACAGAATAACCCCCAGTGCCCGTCACCCATTCACTCCCACCCCCCGCCCTCCTCCCCTTCTACCACCCCTAGTTCGTTTCCCAGAGTTAGCAGTCTTTACGTTCTGTCTCCCTTTCTGATATTTCCCACACATTTCTTCTCCCTTCCCGAAGAGCATGGTCCCTTACACTATTATTTATATTCCCTAAATAATAGTGAAAGGGAATATAAATAATAGTGAAAGGGACCATGCTCTTCTTAATGTTACAATGCACTTTCTGAATTTTATATAAGTAATTGTTCATTACCTCACTAGATCTTTTTTTAAAAGATTTTATTTATTTATTCATGAGAGACAGAGAGAGAGAGAGAGAAAGAGAGAGAGAGAGAGAGAGAGAGCCAGAGACACAGGCAGAGGGAGAAGCAGGCTCCATGCAGGGAACCCGATGTGGGACTCCATCTCGGGTCTCCAAGACCACACCTTGGGCTGAAGACCGCGCTAAACCGCTGAGCCACCCGGGCTGCCTTCACTAGATTTTATAAGCAAAATGTTACATCTCCTAAGGGATTCTGTTGGAAGGACACTGTGACATGAGTCATTTCCATGGTTTCCCTTTTCACGTTGGCTCATAGAAAACTCATGACCGATCCCTTGAAATGATTCTAGAATCGTGCCAAAGTAGAAGTCAATATGTAAAAACTATTAATAATTGACTGCTTACTTAAAAGACTACCTTTTATTAATGAGAGTAAGTCCTACTTAACTGAAATTATGTTTCCATAAAAATTTATGCTCCTTTTCACTATCAAAGCAGCTCCATGCCTCAAAAAGTTTTATTTTTTTGTACATGTTTAGTTTACATAATTCTATTCATTGCTGATGGTCCTGAGTATTTATAGAGAGAAGATTATACTTCACTTTGATTTCATATCTCTTTTAAATGCTCTAAAAACATTTTTAAAAATCAATATGAAGTCTTACCATATGTAATATTTTTAGGTGCAGAATGGTAAAATACTGGCAATTTCATGTAGTTCAACCTAATGTTTCATTTTGTTCTGGTAATAGAACCATGCCTTGCTGGACCTGTGTACTCTGAAATTTGAGGCTTCTTTTAAGGAGAGAGCACCTTGAAGCAACTTGTTGTATGGTCTAGCTCATGCTTTATTCTGCCCTTCAGAGACCATAAGATTACAAGAGTTCTTTTAGAGTGGAGTGATCCTGGGACTTTAATTAATCTAAAGTCAGGCAGACCAAACTGAGGAATTAGCATTATATTAATTATATCCCTTCAATTCTTATTGACTTCTGTGTAAAATGAGATTAATTTTCTGCCAGGCAAGACTGACCTTGTCTTGATTTATGATGTAGCAATTCTCTTTGCTAAGGGAAATGTTATAGTTAAATCAAAATATCCATAGTAAACAACAGTGCCATTAAAAAAAAATATTCTCATCCCAAAGCAAAAACAATTATTGCTTTAAAAAATGTACTCTTTTTTTCCTGGAACACTTAGCTGTAGTGCTTACCAAGATCATTTTTGTCAATATAGGGCTAAGTATTGCATTCTTTCAAATTTTGTAAGCCGACAGTTCCATTTGGTAAATATACTCTCTGAGCCATGAAGTAAACATAAAACAAAACAAAAACAACTATTTAACAGCAGCTAAAAGCTAATGAGAAAACTGTGTTAAAACATACATCCATATTCTTTGATATCTACAATTTACATTTTCCCAGTTTATCTTTCTATGATTTTAGGAGTAGAAGGCATATTACATAAAAGTAGTAATTAATCAATATTAATTTTACAAATAATAACTGCAGTGAAAACTCAGCATTGGGAGAGTTTACTTTAGGTGTATGATCAGATATGATAGAGAAATTATAAACCAAAACAGTGGTTACATTTGCAACATATTTGCCACGTCCTGTCCTAAAGATAAGAACTGAACTGACTTGCAAAGCATGGGGATGATTTCATAAAAAGCTGTGAGTTGGCTTTTAAGAAAAACACCCTGTATATTCATATTATTATTTTTACAGTGCCTGTAGAAACTAATAAAATTTGGCTTATCTTGGTATCTACACTTCTATCACTGATGGGGGAGAAGAAAATGGCAGGGAAATTGATCCTATTGATTTGAAGATTTTCAGCATTCTTCTCAATTTCCGTTAAAATTGAGGTGTAAAAAAATCTAAATTAGTGTCTGCCTTTTGTTCATTAGTGCTGAAATCCTAATTTAATTTGAAGGATAATTGGTCTACTGCTTATCAGAATTAATTCTGAATTCTACTTCCATAGCTCATTCTCAAAGTTAAGGCTTCCTATTTGTTTCTTCATTTGAAGTAGACCAATCTGTTACATGTTTTTCCTTGCTTCTCTGATGAATATGATATATACATGCAACTTTTAAGGTTGTTCTTATTTTGCTATAATTTCATACCAACTTTGGATGTAAATATATATATATATATATATATATATATATATATATATATATATATATAATCTTTTGGGACAGTGTAGTATAGTCTGGTTTGATCCATGGCACATTTCCAATCAGATTATAATAGTCTCCACAAACACAGACCTCCGCACAAGCTACAAACCTTACATGAATTTGATGGCAGTGAAATTTAAACAGTGAAGGCTGAGTGGTTGATTTCCACTGCCCAGAAAAGGAAAGATCATGATCTGAATGCTGCACAGATTCAATCAGATACAGGAAGCCATTTTGTGTCCAACCTAAGTGTCTTCCTATATAGGTAGTTAAAAAAGGTCCCTTCAGTTTTTTACCACTCAGGGCCTGCCTGAATAAATGATATTATATTTAAGACATCCAGTCATGAGAATCTCATAGAAATTAATATATAAAAATCTATATATGAGTGCAAACTTCTTTGGAAAGTTTATCAGACATTGGAAGATAGTACAGCATAAAAGTAGCATTTTGCAAAAATGTCTTTTGCATATCTCTTGTCATTTTCTAGACTCCTCTGACTCCATTTCCCAGCATTCTTTGTGATTAAACTTGTACACACGTGATGGACTTCCATATACAGATGCTCCCTTTGAGACTTGAAAATCCAAAATGAAAATAGTGCGCACTGCTCATGAAGACATATGCTATTTCGAAAGTAGGCATTCTGGAGTCTGTTCCCCGACTTTAAAAATGTTCAACAGTAGCTAGCCTAAGTATAATTCTTTTGAATTATGAATAATCAGAGGAATATGCATTGAAGAAAACTTTGCTAGCTACTTGGCATGTCAGGATTTCAGCCAGCTTTCCTAGTCTTCATTTTCATTTGTTCATACATTCTCTGAAACTAAGGCAAACAGTGAGCATCAACACAGCAGAATTATCTCCATCCAGCATAACATCATTTGCCTCAGAGTTATAGTCTGAAAATAGTCACTAAACTCAGTTTTAAACACTCAATGTATTTTACCTTATAAGAGCTAGTATGCAAAATAGGATCTTAGTTTTATAAATACATTTTAAATCTTACATGTTTAAAAATAGGTTACTAAGAGATTTCTAGAAAAATGAGTGTGAAATTGATTTAAAAAGAAACCCCTAATCTCAGAGGGTTTCAGAAATAACCCCAAACCATGGCAGCAACTTTATTATGGGTTCTTAGTGAAGTAGTTTCAGTAAATATAAATTAGCTAAGAGAATTTTAGCATGTGGGGCCTGGACCTCTGTAAATAGGACAGTGTGATGAAAGTGACATTGGGGTTGTTAAGAGGAAAGGGCACAAAATAGAAAAGAAGTGTAAATCCAAGAAAATCATACTAGGATCCCCCAGGTTTGAAAGAGTGAAGGCTAGAGATAATGATGAACAGTGGGAAAGATGGTCATCACAGATGGAGCCCATTTCATTGCTGTGGGGCAGAAGGTTCAAAAACTGTAGCAACAGAGATATAAAACTAGATACAAGGCCATCACAAATATGATTGATGAGGCTCTACAGCATACAGTGTGGAGTGGGCAATAAGGGCAAGTCACAGGAAAATAGGGAGACCACTACTAAGAAACCCTTTCAGTCCATGGTTTCACAGTCTGGGATTTCTCTATATGCACTGAAAAAAAATGTAAATGCAGATAAGCCACTATGATGTCTGAATTTTTATGATTAGAGTTCCTTTAAAAAACTGGAAGTTTTATGTTAACATATGAAATAGCCTTCTGCTCAGAAAAATATTGATTCAATAGGCAGAAATTATAGGAAAGTCTAGAAATATCCATGCTGTATATGTGCAGAATGAATATACAAAACCAGTTATGGAAGTACAGCATTTGAGAAATGGATTTAGAAATAGAAGTAAACATCTATAGGAATAATATTCTTCTCCCATGAATGCCTCTGGTCTCTGCTGCTTCTCTAAATATTTCAAGAGGCTAAGTAGCTGAACTGTAAATACAAAGCTGCATACCAAGACCCATAGGAACTTTGCTGGCAGCCTGCAGGCCTGTGTTGTATCTAGAATAGAAGGAATTAATGAGTATTGTTACTATTTTGCCATCTCACCATCTACTTCTCTGTGAATGTGGATGAGATCAGTAAAATAGAATAATCACTGATGATTAATTTATCCTGAGGGAAATGGACACATGGGAAAAGGGAAAATAGGATCAGTGGACTCAGAATGCACTGGGAAAAACATATGAACTGTGAGGGCACATAATTGATCAAAAGATTAAATAGGCCTCCAACTAAGAGGAGTGCAGAGTTGTAACAGAATTAAAAATAAATAAATAAGGCATTTTTCTTCTGAGAAAATATAGTAGATGTTCTTTCTCTTATTCTTCCAGCTAATTACAACTAAAACCCCTGGACATTATATGTAAAACAAACATAGAAAAGAATGGAAGATGGAAAGAAGTTAGACAAGCTAGGAATATCAGGCCCAAGAAGCAATGTGGTGAAACCCCGTATCAGTGGAGGTCTTATAGGGAGCTAAGACTCCCTCTGGAGACAGACAGGGATTGCAGTGGCACTCAAAGCAATTGCCCTCCTTGGTTTTTGTCCCAGAGAAATAGAAGCTTATGTTGACACAAAAATACATGCAAGGTTTATGGCCACTTTATTTGTTATATCCCAAAACTAGGCACCAGAGAAATGTCCTTCATTGGTTGAATGGTTAAACAAGCTGTGGCATATCCATACCATGATATATTACTAATCAATAAACAGAAACAAACTAGTGAACATGCCACAGCTGAGATAAATCTCCAGAGAATTATGCCAAGGGGGGAAAAAGCCATTCTGAAAAAGTTAAAGACTGTGTTATTTCACTTATATGATATTCTTGAAATGAGAAACTCAGAGAAATGGAAGACAAATTAATTGTTGCCAGTGGTTAAGAGGAGGCTGAGGGTAGAAGGGAAGTACATGTGACATTAAAAGACAGCACTGGAGACTTTGATGGTGATGGAAATGTTCTGTATCTTGCCTATCAATGTCAATACCTTGACTGTGGCAGCAAAAAAAAAAAAAAAAAAATCAAGCAGATGAGACAGATTGGAAAAGAAGAGGGATCTTATAACTCAGGAAAGAACCTGAGACTTAAAAATTAAAGTCAGATATCAGAAAGAATGGACTCTGAGAGGAAAAATCTAAAATATGCTGTTTTATTTTTTTAATTTCATTTTTTTCAAACTTTTAGTTGAATTCCATATCCTTAGTTTCAAATGTACAATATAGTGATTCAGCACTTCCATACAGCACCTGGTGCTCATCACAGGTGCTCTCCTTATTCCCCATCACCCATTACATCCATCCCCAACCCACTTCCCCTCTGGAAACTACTAGTTTGTTTTCTATAGTTAAGAGTTTCTTGGTTTGTCTCTCTCTTCTTTTTCCCCTACTTTGCTTGCTTATTTGTTTCTTGAATTCCACATATGACTGAAATCATATGGTATTTGTCTTTCTCTGACTGACCTACTTCACCTAGTATAATATTCTCTATTCCATGCATGTTATTGCAAAAGGTAAGATTTAATTCTTTTTTATGGCTGAGTAATATTCTCCTGTAAATATATATACCTTATCTTCTTTATCCATTCATCAATCAATGGACATTTGAGGTGCTTCTGTAATTTGGCTATTGTTGACAATGCTGCTATAAACATTGGGGTGCATGTATCCCTTTGAATTAGTATTTTTGTGTTCTTTCAGTCAATGCCTAGTAGTGCAATTGCTGGATCAGGGAGTTCTATTTTTTTAACTGTTGGAGGAACCTCTATAATGTTTCCCAGAGTGGCTTCACCAGTTGGCATTCCCATCAATAGTGCAAGAAGATGCCAATTTCTCTACATCTTTGCCAACACTTGATGTTTCTTTTGTCGTTGATTTTAGCCATTCTGACAGGTGTGAAGAGATACCTCATTGTAGTTTTGATTTGCATTTCCTTGATGATCTTTTCATGTGTCTGTTGGCCACGTGGATTTCTTCTTTGAGAAATGTCTATTCATGACTTCTGTCCATTTTTTAATGGGACTATTTGTTTTTTGGGTGTTGAGTTGTTTAAGTTCTTCATATATTTTGGATGTGTCATTTGCAAATGTCTTCTCCCATTCCATAGGTTGTCTTTTAGTTTTGTTGATTGTTTCCTTCCTTCTTACTACAAAGGAGCTTTTTATTTTAGTGTAGTCTCAATAGTTTATTTTTGTTTTTGTTTCTCTTGCCCCAGGAGACATATCCAGAAAGAAATTGCTATGGCTGATGTCAAAAAAGTTACTGCCTATGGTATAGGATTTTTATGGTTTCAGGTCTTACATTTAGCTCTTTTTTAAAAAGATTGCATTTATTTATTCATGAGAGACATGGAGAGAGAGGCAAAGACCCATGCAGAGGGAGAAGCATGCTCCATGCAGGGAGCCCGATGTGGGACTTGATCCCAGGACTCTGAGATCACGCCCTGAGCTGAAGGCAGATGCCCAACCGCTGAGCCACCCAGCAGCAGTCCCTACATTTAGGTCTTAAGTCTATTTTGAATTTATCTTTGTATTTGATATAAGAAAGTGGTCCAGTTTTGTTCTTTTGCATTTTGCTGTCCAGTTTTCCCAACATTATTTGTTGAAGAAACATTCTTCTTCCCATTGGATGGTCTTTCCTGCTTTCTTGAAGATTGGTTGACCATATGGTTGTGGTTTCATTTCCAAGTTTCCTATTCTGTTATACTGATCTTTGTACCTTTTTATGTGCCCATACCATTTTGTTTTCATGACTACAGCTTTGTAACTGAGCTTGAAATCCAGAATTGTGATGCCTCCAGCTTTGGTTTTCTTTTTCAAGATTGCTTTGACTATTCGGGGTCTTTTGTGTTTCCATACAAATTTTAGGATTGTTTGTTCTAGTTCTGTGAAAAATGCTGTTAGTATTTTGATAGAGATTGCATTAAATGTGTAGATTACTTTGGGAAGTATAAACATTTTAACAATATTTATTCTTCCAATCCATGGGTATGGAATGTTTTTCCAGATGTTTGTATCCTTTTCAGTTTCTTTCATCAGTGTTTTATAGCTTTCACAGTATAGATCTTTTACCTCATTGGTCAAGTTTATTCCTAGGTATCTTATGGTTTTTGGTGCAACTGTAAATATGATTGATCCAGTACAACAGAGTTGTATGCATTGATTTGGTATCTTGCGACTTCATTTAACTCATTCATAAGTTCTAAGCTCTTTTTCCGGTAGAGTCTTGGGGTTTTCTATACATAATAAGATACAGTGAGTTTTAGTTAAAGCTCAAATCCTTGTTGTCCAGGAAATGGTAGTTCAAATTATGGGAATAGAATTTTGAGAAAAATACAATGCAGCTAAAATAAACATTAGTGGCATGCCACTAAGTTAGGTTTTTTTGCTACTCAAAGTATGGTCCACAGACAAGCAACCTTGACATTAGCAGGTACTGTGTTGAGAATGAGAACTCTCAGGATACACCTAAGATCTGATGATACATAGAAGCACTGATTGAATTTGTTCTTTGAGGGAAGATCTGGAAGGCTTGTGTGCTACACAAAAATGATGACGAGATGAGGAAGAGGAAGAATACAATTATGAGTAAAGTATTGAGAGTTGAAGTATGAATTAAAGCATTACTTGTTGGAGAAGGCTTCTTTCTGTTGCTTCTTTTCAAGTCAATTTAACTAGTAAATACCAAGTAATTGCATAACTATATTTTCTGCTATTCTATTCAATATCACTTAAGATATTGGGTTCTTTCAGCAGTCAACTAAGACAAGTTAGCAGCACCTTTAAGGCTGTCAGCACTCATCATTAGAGAATGGTCTATATTGAAATATAGTCTACATTTTTTGAACATTAAGTAAATGGAGAGATGTTATGAATATTCAAGCAAAAAAAAAAAAAAAAGAAGGATCTCATTTACAGAAGGGAAAATGAGACTATCATTAGTCTTCTCCAAAGCAGTAATTGGTTAGAGAAGTTACAAGAGACAGGGGAGACCCTGTCTGATGATCTGGATGCCAAATATATTCCTCCCTATCCCTAGATGTTACAGAAGGTCTGTCTCCTGATGTTCAAGGTAAGTTACTCCTGCCTCAATGGTGACTCCTTTCCCTGACTTCTTGTATTGCATTAGAAGATCAAAGTGACCAAGCAGTGGGTAAAGCTTAAAATTTAATGTAATATTTACAGAAATTCTAGTAGAAGTGACTTTTCTTCTGAGAACAAGAGACAGAAAGCACAAATTCTTCAAGTGGCACATAGTGAAAGATTATAAGTAGGACACTCCTACTTCTCAACTTCAGTTCCCAGAACCAGGTATTTTGTGTATTAGGAGCACCACATAGGTAGAATAATCGTTTTTGACTTTTTTTTTAAAGGTTTTAATTAATTTATTTATTTATGATAGTCACAGAGAGAGAGAGAGAGAGAGAGAGAGAGGCAGAGACATAGGCAGAGGGAGAAGCAGGCTCCATGCACCAGGAGCCCAACGTGGGATTCGATGCCAGGTCTCCAGGATCATGCCCTGGGCCAAAGGCAGGCGCCAAACCGCTGTGCCACCCAGGGATCCCGTTTTTTACTTTGAGTACAGATTGCATCCTGATGGTTGGTAAACTAAGGAAGTTAATGAAGATCACAGGGAATATATCTCACTTACCTTTCAGCTACAATTCAATAGGCAGTTCCATCCCTCTAATGAGCTAGCATCTTTTGGTGGTACACATGATAGCACCAGTGTATCGCGTGATCTGCACATTTTAAATTTAAATTGGGTGCCTTATGTTTGATGTATGCAGTATACCAAGTTCATGGACAAAACACTCTGTATTCCCTTGGATAGAGGTACTAGCTGAGAGGCTCTGGGTATAGGAATGTTGAATTCATACCCAGAATATTTTTTGAGTGAATAAGAATCACTGCTTCTTCCACTAGAGAACAAGTTCCATGTAATCAACAACCACCCTAAAAGGATGATATCACCTTATGGGAGCTCTGTACCTGGTAAATTGAACTTTTATCACTAGTAGAGGGTGAATCAGATGTGGCAGATGGACCCATGCTGTTTCTTCCTGGCTACATCTTAGGTGTCTACAGTGTAATCTCAAATCCAGAGAATTGACATTGACATGGGTGTCTGCATAGTTTTATGTAGCTTCAGCACATGTGTAGATCCATGTGACCACTGCTGAAATCACAATATTGAATTATTCTTTGTCCATAATGATCTTTCTCATGCCACCTCCCTGTAACCACACCAACTTCTTTCTTTTTTTTTTTAAGATTTTATTTATTTATTCATAAGAGATTGAGAGAGACAGAGAGAGAGAGAGAGAGAGAGAGAGAGGAGAGAGAGAGAGAGGCACCATGCAAGGAGCCCGATGCAAGACTCGATCCCAGGACTTCAGGATCATGCCCTGGGCCGAAGGCAGGCGCCAAAGCGCTGATCACCCCCACCGACTTCCTTCTAATCACCATTCCTAACCCTTGGAATCACTAATATATATCCTCTATTCTATACTTCCATCATTTGAGATTATTATATAAATATAATTCCACAGTGTGTGACCTTTTGATTCTATTTATATAATATGTCACCAGTAAAGGATGTTGGATGAAGTTTACACAGGATCTTTCTGTACTGTCTTTGCAACTTCTTGTTATTCTAAATTATTTCAAAAAATATGTATGTTAATATTTTGATAATAGGAATACTTTCTAGTCTCTAAAAACTATAAATAATCTCAGTGACTGAAGCCTTGTTTTCCATTATAGTTTTAACTAAACAAGCATCTTGTCAGGCATATTTGGAAGCAGAGATTGAATAGAATTTTTAGAAATTATATTAAAATGCAAGAACAAATAGGAAGGATTCAAGATTTTTTTTTCTTGGTTTCTAAAAACCAGTAGGTAAGAGTGATTAAAAAATAGAATATGGCTGTAAATGGAAAAGTATTTTAAATGTTTCACATTTGGCCCTATAGAACAAAACTAATTATGTACTAATGCATAGAAGAATCCCTCCGTGAATTTTTCTGTATTATATGAAAAATAGAGAAGTCTATATTGGTAAAATACACACAACAAGTAAAGCATATAAAATGTGTGTAACAGAAAATCCAGATTCATTTAAAAACTGAATGATGGCTGTCCAAATTATTCTGTTGAGTTGTTTTGATAAATCTTTTAATGGTATACATTTAATTACATATGAGTTCCTCTGATAGATATTTTAAGGCAGAAAGGCCCAGAACTGGGAAACCAAGCTGTACTGTTGTTTAAAAAAACAACCACAAAAATGTTTTTGCTCTATTACAGAATTTATTTTTACATTCGCTTTTTTTTTTTGCATTTTCAGAATTTTTCCCTGAGTTTATGTGTTCTGATGTTTGAATCCTTGTAAATTTTGTGTAAACAAATGGCACATAGCCAAGCAGTGTTGTTCCTTTGAGAAAACTTGTAGACACATGAACAGTAGTAGCAGGAAACAACATTTCTAATATTTTTTCTACAGTCTAGTGGATGATCTTGCATATCCTCTTTGGACATCATTTATTACTTTTATAGTATGATTTGTCATTTGCTCCCAGTTTTACTTCCTACCTATTTATTTAGATAATAAATAAAAAAATCTGACATGAATCATTATGCTTATAATTTTGAAATAAAAATCAGTTTTTCTATAGATGTGATACAGCTTCACATTTTAAGTGGCATAGATAGAAAACTGAAACACATATTCAACTGATGAATCACTAAATTCTACCTCTGAAACTAATAATACACTATATGTTAAGCAACTTGAATTTAAATAAAATCTTTAGAAAAGAAAAATTACACCTAATTTGGGCATTTAGATAATATTTATATTGAAATTCAAATAATATTTACTGAACCAGTAATAAAGAGATTGCCACTATATTAAGCATCCACATAATCTATTTAAAATAATCCTTGTAGTAATTAGGTGAGGGTAGGTATTACTAGAATCTGATTTCACATATCTAAATAACTGAGGACTGAGAGAGCAAAAATAGTTTTGAGAGAGCAAAAATAGTTTTAAGCACCTTACTACATAAGAAGAAAAGTAACTTTTTAAATAAGTTTTCTTGATTCTTGAAATGCATTTGATTGCATGTTTATGTAAACCTCTAATTTCTGCATTATACATGACATAATTGCACTAACGCAATGAGACTGATTTGTAACTGCAGTTTATGGAAATCAGACTACATACTTTATATTTAAACCACCAGCTGGAGAAAATTGAAAACTAAATAAACCTCTTTGTTTTGTAGCTCTATATCTCTACATCTATATCTCTTTGCAAACTGATGTGAATTTCTTGGGATCTAGAATTAGGCCTATATCTGTCTGTAAGTAAATTTGTGAGCTACTCTTATTTATAATTGGTTTTTTAAAGAATCATCAACAGGCATCACCATTCAGCTTATAGACCACATAACAATTTCTTTAATGTCCCAAAGTCCCTTTCAGACCATTTTGCATTTCATTTCACTTCTCATTCTTATCACTCTTGCTTTAATTTTTCTACATTAAATCTCTTTTATCTTTTAGTTTTCAATAAAACTTGAATCTTATTAAATTCAATAATATACTCTACTTTGTCAAGAAAGATAACTAATGAAAATGGCTTAAAAGCACTTAAAATGAGGTAGACAGACTTTTTCAATATGAATTAAATACTGTTATTAACAATGGATAAAAATAGGAATGCAACAGGAAAAATTAAATTCTTTGGACAAGGATTGATGAAAAGATGATGTCAAGTAGAGAATCTGGAACTTTATTTATATCTATATGCAGAGCAAGACACATAAAATGACAGGTAGAACACAGGCAATTCTCATTCATTTCAAATGTGAATGGTGGCTAGTGTTAAGAAGAAAGAAATTGTAAAGACACATAAAAGAAATAACAACTGTTAAGAAGTATGACAACATAAAGTCATTCCTCTGTATTTTAAAGTACAAGTAATGAAACTTTTGTGTGTGTGGTTTTTAAAATAACTTTTGTTCCATTGCAAAATGGACGGAATGCATTTGGTGTCATACAGATCATTGAGATACCTTCTGTTTCTAAAAGAGATTGAGAAACTGAGAGCACAGCAGAAATTTTGGCAATTTTATTGGGATTAGTGGACGAAAGCTGATGATCAAATGCCCACTCATGATGAGGATGTATGATTCTTACCCACGCTTTCAGTTGTTTTCCTTTATAAAAGAATATGCCCCAAAATAAGGGAACTGGAAATAAATTGACTGGTCCTAAAATCCCAATTCCAAGCATCTCAAAAACTTGTTCAGATTAAAGTGATTTGCCATTAGATACCATCTAAAAGCAAATGTAAATCCTCTTTATAAGAAGTTAACATCATCTGAGCCTTCAGAACATTGATATTTTTACAATGTCCAGAAATCCATCAAAAATAATTTGATACTCTAAATATATGATGGCATATTCATAAAGTATAATATGATTGAGCTATGAAAAATTAATGATGCATGCAGATTTATGTGGATAAATCTCATAGGGCGAATATGGAGTTTAAAGATAAAACAGAAAAAAATGGGTGTGTTTCTGTCTTTATGAAGTTGAAAATAGCCAACAAAGTGGGCAAAAAAAAGGACAAAATGGTGGCAACTTTGCATGAGGGGATCCACTGCCAGAGAGACTAATGTTTGAAGTTCCTTCCAATGTTCTAGATAAGGTTACATACTAAGTGAATTAGAACTGGTTTCAAGGGGCACCTGGGTGGCTCAGACAGTTAACCATTAAAGGGCTCTTGGTTTGCACTCAAGTCATGATCTCAGAGTGGTGGAATTGAGCCCTGCCTCTGACTCTGCACTCTGTGGGGAGTCTGCTGGAAATTTTTTAGCACTCTGCCCCTCCCCCCACTCAAGGCCCAGCTCTATATCTCTCTTAAAAAAAAAAAAAGGTTCTGATTTCTAAAGTGCCAGTAAAAGAATAGTTCAAGAAATGCCAGGAGAAAGAGGGAAATGGTGAAAATGGCAAAAGAGGAGACACTAATACAGAGTAATCTGAACACAGGGCCAAAGACAATTGATACAAACTCAAATAATAATGATGTTCAGTTGAAAAATGTTCCATTTAAAAGAAAACATTTTTATAGTGACTCAAAAAGCAAACAAAGGCAGCTTACAAAAATTACAGTTGAAAAATAAAGATACAGGATATATAAAAATGATTATTAAATAATATTAGATTATACTGATATTAACAGAAAGGTGGCCATAGCCCTTTGATAGCAATCAAAAGGATTAATTTCCAGGAGGATAAAGCCATTCAAAGAGTTTGAGCCCTTAATAATATAGCCTTGAAAGATCATAATAAAATATTTAATAGAAGAATTTAAAAGGAGAAAATGACAAATCCAAATTCATAAAGAGATTTTATTGTGCTCCTTAAATACATTTATGAATAAGAAATCAGAAAACAAGGATGGATATAAAACTTTGAAAAAGATGTATAAACTTAACATAATTGATACATATAGAACATGCTCCCAACTCTACCACTTCCTGCCAAACTGCAAAATGTTTATTCTTTTCAAGTGCATATACAACATGCTAGGCCAACAAGAAAGCTCTAAAACAATCAGAAAGAATTACACCAATTGTACAGATAATCATACAGAATGTATCTCTAGTTGCAATGAAATTAATGTAGAAGTCAGAAATAAAAGTAAAATACTTCTTTATATTTGAAAATTGAGCAATTTTTTCTTTAGTTCATGTATGAAATAAATTTAAAGGGCAAAAATTGCAAATACAATCTCAAAGGAGGAGAAAAAAACGGAAAGGATTTATTCTAATGGATATCAAGAATTATCATGGTACCACAGTATCGAAACACATGTTTTTGGTGGTAAGATATACAATAAGACAAATATGGAGTGTATGGGTAGACCTCCACATAGAGGGACAGTGGATTTTTGTATAAAAGTATTATAAATGGAATGCTCAGCTATTAGGAACGATGAATACACCATTTGCTTCGACGTGGATGGAACTGGAGAGTATTATGCTGAGTGAAGTAAGTCAATTGGAGAAGGACAAAAATTATATGGTTTCACTCATATGGGGAATATAAAAAAGTAGTGAAAGGGATTAAAGGGGAAAAGAGAGAAAATGAGTGAGAACAATCGGAGAGAGTGACAAAACATGAGAGACTCCTAATTCTGGGAAACGAACAAGGGGTAGTGGAAGGAAAGTAGGCAGGGGGATGGGGTGACTGGGTGACAGGCACTGAGGGGGGCACTTGACAGGATGAGCGCTGGGTGTTATACTATATGTTGGCAAATCAAACTCCAATAACAAAATAAACAACAAAAAAAAGTGTTATAAAATGCGCATTGCAGAGAAATGGGAAAAGAGCAATTTACCAAAGCTGTCCAATATCACTTGGATATCTATAAGAGGAAAAAAAGTGTTACAGCCTTCTTCCTTTCCCTATACTCAAAATCAATTTTGGATAAATGAAAGGTAAATAGTAGGGGGCCTTGATGGCTCAGTTGGTTAAGCATCTGCCTTTGACTCAGATCATAATCTCAGGGTCCTGGAATCAAGACCCTTGCTGGGCTCCCTGCTCAGCGAGAAATCTGACTTTCCCTCTCCCCCTGTGCTCTCTTTTTCTCTCTCAAATAAATAAAATCTTTTTTTTAAAAAAGAAAGATAAACAGTAGCCTTTTGAACACAAGAGAATAACTTCATGAGCTTGGTGCAAGAAAAGATTTCTTTTTTTTTTAAGATTTTATTTATTTATTCATGAGAGACACAGAGAGAGAGAGGCAGAGACACAGGCAGAGGGAGAAGCAGGCTCCATGCAGGGAGCCTAATGTGGGACTCAATCCTGGTCTCCAGGGTCCAGGATCACGCCTTGGGCCCAAGCCGGTGCTAAACTGCGCTGCCTAAGAAAATATTTCTTAAGAGAAAAATTTCTAACTTTAAAGGAAAAGATTGATTGATTAACATTAAGTACTTCTGTTGACTAAAATGCTCTTAAGAAATTAAAAATATAAGACCTATAGTGGGAGAAGAGAGTAACACTATATATAAGCTACACTGTGTATGAGGCACATATAGAGAAGTCATACAAATTAGTAAGATACAAAATCACTATAAATATACCAGAAAAAATATAGAACATTTGAAAAACCCAAATAAGTATGGAAATGCTAATGATGTTACAGTGTATTTATCTACTTGTGATTAATATTATTATTATATTATATTATTATTATATTACACAAATACTGTGCAGCAATTCAAAAGAAACATAAAACATCCTCAACAAAGGAATAAATCTCACAAAGATAATATTGATGTACAAAACATGGACACAAAAGAATTTGTATTGTATGTTTTTTTGATTTAGAAAGTTCAAAACCTGTCAGAGTGAATCTCTGTTGTTAAAACTGAAGATAGTGGTTGCTTCTGAGTAGGGCTGATGACCATGGGTCGGAAGAAAAATGGGCTCTACTGAAATGTAAAATTCTAGTGCATAAAACTCCCTTTGTGGTAATTTGTTTTGCTTTACAGTTAAGGTGGTGTATTTTTCTATATCTTTGTTATGTACTAGTATGAATAAATGTAAAATCCTACACAAAATACAAAATTTAAAATGTAAAGACTAAAATAAGTATACTATAGGTAAGGTAATACAAACTAAGCAACATTAAGAGGTCATTTTTTTCAACTGTTATATTGAAAACAAACATTTGAGCATTGCTTAATACGGGCCAGAACATGGGTCAAGAGGCTATTAAGACATCATTGGAATATGAATTTGTGAAATTTGTTTGGAAAACTATTTAGCAACACATACCGAATTAAAAACGCCCAAAAGTTCGATCAAACTCTCCACCTCTAGGAGTGTTTTCTACACTCCCACACTTCTATAGTGTGCTACGCACATTGCACCATTATTTTAAAAATAAAGGTCTGAAATCAATTTTGATGATTTCAAAGGTAAGAAGTATAAGACGTTTTGGCTAAATGCCTTATGTCCCTTTAAAACTGCTGGCTTCCTCCATTATCTGAAAGTAGGGTATTCCTATGAAGCCTTTAGTAAGCTGTAACGATGTAAGGTGAAGAAGGAATTATCATGAATTCATATGGAAACACTTGGAGAGCTCTCAAATCCCTGGAAATAACCTCTCTCAGGCTTTTCTCATACCTTGAGGCACATCGTGCTAATAGATGCACAAAATAAATCAAGCTAAAGCACAGATGCTCATAGATACAGATGAAAACTCTGGTGGCTTGGTGCTGAGATGCTCAGTGTAATTCCTGGGGGAAGGAGTGGAGGGGCGTCACTCCCCCTACTCAGGGTGGGTGATGCCTCTTTAAGGGCTCCCTGCAAGACACTGACCTCTATTTTCATTTTTGTCTTTTTCTGTTAAGAGTAAAAACCCAATTCAGATTTCTTTTGGTTAGTGAAAACAAGTACTAGTGTAGGTCTTGGGTAAAAAAGTGGAGAAACATGAACTTTAGAGAAGTGGGGAATACCTGTATTAACCCTGAGTTTAGATCCCTATGTACAGATATACAAGTGTTATCAAGCATATCAAGTATATATGTGTATCTTACAGACACTCATGCACACATACACAGAGAGAGGAGAAGAGAGGGTAGAGGTGGGAAGAGAAGAGGAAGGAGAGAAGTGGGGAGGAGGAGATGGGAGGGAGAGGGGCTGTGGGGCAGCCAAAAAGGATGTTTCTGTAGACATAAATAAACAGAAGAACACAAAAGCAAAAGAAAAGGATAAACAGGGTTGCTTCTTGGGGTGCTTGGGTGGCTCAGTGGGTCAAATGTCAAATGGGTCTTGGTTTCTGCTCACATCATAATCTCAGGGTCATGAGATTGAGCCCTGCATCGCTCCATGTTCAGCATGGAGTCTGCTTGAGATTCTCTCTCTCTCTCTCTCTCTCTCTCTCTCTCTCTCCCCCAGTAAATAAAACTTAAAAAAAAAAAAAAAAAACACAAAAACTGATGCCCTGTTAGGTGGATTATTACTGTGTTGTAGAGAGGAAAAAGACTCATTTTAATTTTTATCATCTGTACTAATACATATGACTATTCTACCTGCTTAACTGTACTGTTTTTGAATTTAAAAATCAATGTCAAAAGCAATCAATTTCCTTCAATCCTACAGTTTTTGAGATGATTTAATAAAAATTTTCTATGCAGAAGTATGCATTTTTCCTCATGAGTCTTTTTTAATGTTTATTTTTAAAAAGATTTTATTTATTTATTCATGAGAGACGCAGAGAGAGAGAGGCAGAGACACAGGCAGAGGGAGAAGCAGGTTTCCTGTGAGGATCCCAATGTGGGACTCCAGGATCACACCCTGGGCCAAGGGCAGCGCTAAACCACTGAGCCACTTGGGCTGCCCTCCTCATGAGTTTTTGACTTCTGCTCATGAAAATACAAATAAGAAAGTCTCAGAATGCATATTAAGAATAATTGCAACTATAATTCTGCAGGAAAAAATAAAATTCAATATATCACAGTATTAATGGCGGTTATATTTTTTTATTATGGAAGATTTATACTTTTAATGTTTTCCATATTATATAAAGCAAACTCATGTAATTGTTATATTTTACAAAACAAAGTACTCCATTTCTACAAAGATAAAGGAACTAAAAGTCTTCATTTGACTTACTTTCAGAATTTTTATCCTGTCATATGCAGGTTAAGGCCTATGTACAGGATATTTAGCAATCTATGCATAAATCAGTTGAACAGCAGGTAAATAATAGGAGTAACACATTGTTTAATTTCAAACTATTTTTACATATTTTGTCTAATAGGTCATATACAAGATGATGAGCTAATATTTATCTGGAATTTATTGTCTTTAAATTTAAAAGTGTTTCATTTGGTAGAATGAATAAATGCATATATTCTGTATTTTCTGGTATGTTCTTTGTCATTCCTACTAATACCATCACATTTTCAGTGATAGAGCTTAGAAACATTTAGCAAATTTAAGATTTGTAATCAGTTGAAAACAATGATATTTTCCTGAACATTTAAGATTTTGCTCCATGCTGTTATAAGAATTTGTGGGACTAAGGTGGAAATTTCAGTTACTATCTTGGTATTAGCACAGTAAGTTGATATATATATGTAGGTATATCTATATATATCTGTTATATGGTATATCTCAAGAGTAAGTTGAGATATATATACACACACACACATATATATGTATATATCTATCATCTGTGTGTGTGTGTATATATATATATATATATATATACAAAAAGCTGAGGGAAAGTCTGGCTGCCACTTGGATTCAGAACTGTCATTCATCTATTCAAGCTTCAGAAGTGTCTTAGCTTTCTTTGTTCCACAAGAGGCTTACTGGAACCACCGCACACTGTGTCAAACTACAGGCAAATCCTTTATCAGCACATCCCTTTGAAACTGTCATTGAACTGTGTGAGCCTAAGGAGTGATAAGCATTAATAATACCCTGTTCCTTTTATCCCTTCTGCCTTTCAGCTTTATTGCCAGATTCTTTATCTAAACTTAGGTTTTACAGTCCAGACAAACGCAATTCTCCTTGCCTTCAAAAGTGGTGCTTAACCTAGCTTGTATAGATGTGTAGGCTTTTTTCTAACTTCTGATTTTCTAAAGTAATCAATATTTTCTTGTAAACGACCTTGGGCTTTACTTGGAAAGTTTCAGTATCATGGATCACAATACATCGAAAATGAATCACATCATATAAAAAAGACTTCGATACCTCCAGAAATTGCTGAATGGGTTTTCAAGGTGTGTATTCTGTGTCAGTGTTACATGTGGATTTTTTCTGTGAAGCAGGCACACATATAAACTGACATGCTCATTTACTCATTTAGTGGTTTTTACTGCAAGGTGAATTGTGAATTGGCTGTGCATAATGTTTAAAGATTGAAATGGGTAAGAGGTATGTCTTTTGAGAGTTTTTGGTTTGTTACATGAGAATCTTCAAAATTATAACTGAAAATTCTTAATAGTATTTTTATATTTTAGGTTTATTGAATATAAAAGACATATATTAATATATAAGTATATATATTTTTGAAACCACCATACACAAACTACTTTATATAATTAAAAAACCAAGCAATGTGGGCAGCCCGGGTGGCTCAGTGGTTTAGCGCTGCCTTCGGCCCAGGCTTGATCCTGGAGACCCGGGATGGAGTCCCATGTCGGTCTCCCTGTATGGAGCCTGCTTCTCCCTCTGCCTGTGTCTCTGCTTCTCTCATTCTCTATGTCTCTTATGAATAAATAAATAAAATCTTTAAAAAAATGTGATGCATACCATTTTATTTATATAGATGAAACTTTAAAGCCTTGATTTGACAGAATGCTGATATTTTTTTTTTGTTTTTTAAATTGTTAAGATGTACAAATACTGCTAAAAAGTCTTGATAATTACATTTTCCCATTCCTAATAGATATTTTTCATGTCAAACATGAAGAATTATGCATAATTATGAAACCAGACCAATTATGTCAATTGTTATGTCACAGTGATAAGATGATAAATTAGTTCTAAATCAGAAGATCATCTAAGGGATTTATCATTCGTAAATTCTTATTTGCAGCTTTCACTGAAATCCAGCTAAGACTTAGGTACAAGACTTTAAATATTTTTACTTCTGACTTATACAACAGATAATTTAATAAAAAACCAAAACCACTAGTGATAAACAGTCTTTGAAAAAATAACCAATTTTATCTGTTCTGTCTTTACGAATTTGCCTTAGAAAGCTGTTTCCTTTGAAACTGTCTTGGCTTAACATTGTGTGTGTATATGTGTTTTACAGACTCAGGGATCTATTGGTGAAAGATAAATAACCCTGACACAATAAATAGGTATTTCCTGAACTGTCTTCTCCTTGTTCTGAATTTCACAGTTGATCATCAGAAACAATATTTTCACTAACTCCCTGGCACCTTTGTATCTCTTTCCTTCAGCCACACTTGCCAAGCAAAAACACCAATACATAATGCTAAAATTGAACATTTTTGCGTCTAAAAAATGTGTGAGGCTATACTTTTTTAAAAAAATTGAGGTATAATAGATATAACATTATATTAGTTGCAGGTGTACCACATAATAATTCAACATTTGTATGTATTGCAATATTATCACTACAATAAGTCTAGTTAACACTCAAGACTATACTTAGAGGTGTAAGTCAACTTTATAAATATAAACCATAAGCAGTTAATGGTTTACAACTTCATTGCACCAATAGCACTGTCCAATACTTTTCTTGACTGTTACTAGCTATAGATCACATTGATTTCCTCTATTCTGGCTACAAAGCATTACTTCTTTTCTCAAGGTCATTATTCTTCCTCACTTTAAGAAGTTTTCTTGCTTCCTACTTTACTGAGAAAATTGAGAAAACCACCCTTTCTCTGAGCTTCCTGCTCTTCCTATATATAAATGTAGTTATGATCACATCTGACATGATTTCTTTTTTTTTTTTTTTTTCCTAGTCTGGATGAGGGAGCATCCTTTATCTTGATGGAGGACAATTACCTCAATTAAGCTTTCAGGCTAATTCCTTCCTGTCATTCTTTCTCTTTTGCAATCTTCACTGGGTCTCTGAGTCCATTTTCTACCAGAATAGTCTCCCTGTATCTACCCTTTGTGTTTGTTTCTCTTGTCATTCAATTCATACTTCTCAAAAACATAGTGTATACTGATTGTCTCTCTCTCTCTTTTTTTTTTACTTCACATTTATGTACAGCCTACTAAAATCTGACTTTTGAACCCACTGCTTTACTCAAACTGCTCTTGATAAGGTTATCATTAGCAGCCTCTTGTTTTCATTCTTATCTTACTGACCTCTCTGGAGCATTCAGAGAAGTTAATTATTCTTAAGTGAATACTTTCTAGTTCTTTGTTTTCATTTTTTTTTTTTTTAATTATTTATTTATTTATTTATTTATGATAGTCACAGAGAGAGAGAGAGAGAGGCAGAGACACAGGCAGAGGGAGAAGCAGGCTCTATGCACCGGGAGCCTGACATGGGATTCGATCCCGGGTCTCCAGGATCGCGCCCTGGGCCAAAGGCAGGCGCCAAACCGCTGCGCCACCCAGGGATCCTGTTTTCATTTTTTTAAATCAACATATTTATATGTAAATTTCCATGGACTAATTTTCACTCATTTTTGGTGTATAGTTTCATTCTTGGTGGGTGAGTGTGTTGTGTGAATGGAGGTCTTGGTTCTTGGATTCCCTGTGAAAATATTTATATGAGGATCCACATTCAAATAAAGGCAGCTGGAAGGAACGTACCAAGCACAGAGCAGCTTATTAAAGTGAAAGTACATTCTCAAGATGGAACCCATGAGACAGAAGCAGATCCCATGAGAAGAAGCAGCCCTTCAGTTGTTAGGGGATTGGATATTTGTCGGGTCTTTCTGGGCTGGGAGGAGCTGTGATGTACTTTTGAGTTGTCTCTAATGGAGATTCCTCCTACAGTTTGGAAAGGGGAGTTTTTGACCAGTACAACTAGTACAAGGTTTGTACTGGACCATCATGGCAGCCTTTCTCCATGGGGGACTATACCCACAGTGGAAATGCATTATAATGAGTGTAGGGGTTACCTTGGGACAGAGTTGGAATTAAAGACTGCATGCTCTGCACCTGTGACCCCAAGGTCTTGGAAGCCACAAGGTCAGGATGTTGTGCCCTTGGGCTTCTAATATGTAACCTATTTATCACTGTCCTTCCTTCCAGCCTATGTCTCTGTCATTCCCCCCTTCCACTGCTCATATCTAGCTTCTACCTAACAGCTTGATGAATTGTTGTGATTCTATACATTTAACCACCACGACAATGAAGATATAGAAAAATTACATTAGTCTCTAATGTCTACCCCTTTGACATGCCATGCTCTTTCCTGATCCTGGTTCCAGAAAACTACTGATCTAACTTCTGTCACTGTAGCTTTGCTTTTTCTAGAATTTCTATAAATGGAATCAAACACTATGAAGTTTTTGGAGTTGATTTATTTTACTTAGTGTAATGTTTTTGAAATTCAATGTGCTGTGGATATATTGATATTGTGTTCCTCTTCATTGCTGAGTGGAATTCCATAATATAGATAACAAAATTTGCTGATCTGTTCATCTTTTTGTTGTTACCAGTTTATTAATTATTGTGAATAATGCTGTTACAAACTATTCCTCTACAAGTCTTTTGGCAAACATGTTTTCATTTCTCTTGGGTAAATATTTAGAAATGTGATTGCTAGGTCATACAATATACATATATGAAGGTTCCATTTGCTCTACTTCTGGATTTCCCAACAGAAACAGTACTGATGTTTTGGGCAGAATAGTTATTTGTTTTGGGGGACTTCCTACGCTTTTTAGTATCCCTTGCCACTACCTACAATTGAATCTAATAGCATACTTACCCCATCCCCTAGCTGTGATCACCCAAACTAGATATTGCCAAATGTTCCTTAGGGGCAAAAATCACCCCCTGTTGAGAATCACTGCTCTAAATTCTCACAAACACTTGGACTGCCAGCCATTTAACTTGATCATTTTAGCATGTATGTAGTAATATCTCATGATGTTAATTTGCATTTCCCTAGTGATTCATGTAGAAATAAGACCACCCAAATGAGGACAAGCAAAGATTGTTTATTCAGGGCTTGCTCTAGCAAGGGAGTAAGCCACCATTACTTGAATTTAGCAGAGACTCAAGGGCAGGTAGGGGAGTTGAAGAGAGGAAAGGCTGCAGGTAGCCCTTGATTAGAGTTTGCTGTCATGGGGAAGCTTGAGATGGAATATTTGGCAGAGCATCCTATGTGATTTATTAGAAAAGTGTTTTTGGCTTTGTCTGTTGGTCCTGAGTAGTAATAGAGGCAAAATTAGGGAAGCTGGCAGTTACTAATTAAATCCTTACCCTTTGGGCTGATTTTTACAGAAATTATGATTTGGCTTCTGGACTGGTTTGTGCAGATAGTGGGTCACAATTCTATTTTTATTTCTGGCTTGGTGGGTATTTGTTTGTACATTCGGCCTTTCAGTAGTGATATCAAGCATCTTTGAGTGTGCTTTGTTGGCTATTCATCTCTTTCTCTCTTTTTTAGTTAAATAACTGTTCAAAAAATTTGTGCATATTTTTGAAGGAGGTTAAATTTCCTCTTACTGTTGGGTAGCAAGACTCTTATCAAAGTCATTTGTAAAACACATATTGGAAATATTTTCTGTTAATAACTTGACTTTTCATTCATTTCTCTTTTCTTAAATATCATGTTTTAATTTTCTTTGGATATATACCCAGAAGTGGGATTTCTAGATCATATGGTGGTTCTAATTTCATTTTTTTACATACCTTCCATGCTTATTTCCATAGTGGCTGAACTAGTGAACTAGTGTGCATTTCTACTAACGATACATATTTTTCATGTTTTTAAGGCTATCTTTTGGAGAGCAGATGATTTTAACTGTGATATAGTTCTATTTAAAACTTTATATTTTGGGCTTTTTGCATCTTGTTTTGGAAATACCTAGTCAATATGACACAATTTTCCTCTGATATTTATTTTAAGTTTTAACACTAACTGCTTTTACATTTACTTCTATGATCCATTTAAAGTTAACTTTTACATATGGTGTGAGGTAAGAGTTAAAGTTCTTTTTCTTCCCCTCACATATGTTACAGCATTATTTGTTGAAAAGGCTTTTATCCCATTGAATTGCCTTGGTACTTTTGTTAAAAATTTTTTTTTAATTTTTTTTTTTTTGGTGTTCAATTTACCAACATACAGAATAACCCCCAGTGCCCATCACCCAATCACTCCCACCCCCCGCCCTCCTCCCCTTCCACCACCCCTAGTTCGTTTCCCAGAGTTAGCAGTCTTTACGTTCTGTCTCCCTTTCTGATATTTCCCACACATTTCTTCTCCCTTCCCTTATATTCCCTTTCACTATTATTTATATTCCCCACATGAATGAGAACATATAATGTTTGTCCTTCTCCGACTGACTTACTTCACTCAGCATAATACCCTCCAGATCCATCCACGTTGAAGCAAATGGTGGGTATTTGTCGTTTCTAATAGCTGAGCAATATTCCATTGTATACATAAACCACATCTTCTTTATCCATTCATCTTTCGATGGACACCGAGGCTCCTTCCACAGTTTGGCTATTGTGGCCATTGCTGCTATAAACATCGGGGTGCAGGTGTCCCGGCGTTTCATTGCATCTGTATCTTTGGGGTAAATCCCCAACAGTGCAATTGCTGGGTCGTAGAGCAGGACTATTTTTAACTCTTTGAGGAACCTCCACACAGTTTTCCAGAGTGGCTGCACCAGTTCACATTCCCACCAACAGTGCAGGAGGGTTCCCTTTTCTCCACATCCTCTCCAAAATTTGTGGTTTCCTGCCTTGTTAATTTGCCCCATTCTCACTGGTGGCAGGTAGTATCTCATTGTGGTTTTGATTTGTATTTCCCTGATGGCAAGTGATGCAGAGCATTTTCTCATATGCATGTTGGCCATGTCTATGTCTTCCTCTGTGAGATTTCTGTTCATGTCTTTTGCCCATTTCATGATTGGATTGTTTGTTTCTTTGCTGTTGAGTTTAATAAGTTCTTTATAGATCTTGGAAACTAGCCCTTTATCTGATATGTCATTTGCAAATATCTTCTCCCATTCTGTAGGTTGTCTTTTAGTTTTGTTGACTGTATCCTTTGCTGTGCAAAAGCTTCTTATCTTGATGAAGTCCCAATAGTTCATTTTTGCTTTTGTTTCTTTTGCCTTCGTGGATGTATCTTGCAAGAAGTTACTGTGGCCGAGTTCAAAAAGGGTGTTGCCTGTGTTCTCCTCTAGGATTTTGATGGAATCTTGTCTCACATTTAGATCCTACATCCATTTTGAGTTGATCTTTGTGTATGGTGAAAGAGAGTGGTCTAGTTTCATTCTTCTGCATGTGGATGTCCATTTTCCCAGCACCATTTATTGAAGAGACTGTCTCTCTTCCAATGGATAGTCTTTCCTCCTTTATCGAATATTAGTTGACCATAAAGTTCAGGGTCCACTTCTGGGTTCTCTATTCTGTTCCACTGATCTATGTGTCTGTTTCTGTGCCAGTACCACACTGTCTTGATGACCACTGCTTTGTAGTACAACCTGAAATCTGGCATTGTGATGCCCCCAGATATGGTTTTCTATTTTTTTTTTAAATTCCCCTGGCTATTCGGGGTCTTTTCTGATTCCACACAAATCTTAAAATAATTTGTTCTAACTCTCTGAAGAAAGTCCATGGTATTTTGATAGGGATTGCATTAAACGTGTATATTGCCCTGGGTAACATTGACATTTTCACTATATTAATTCTGCCAATCCATGAGCATGGAATATTTTTCCATCTCTTTGTGTCTTCCTCAATTTCTTTCAGAAGGTTCTATAGTTTTGAGGGTATAGATCCTTTACATCTTTGGTTAGGTTTATTCCTAGGTATCTTATGCTTTTGGGTGCAATTGTAAATGGGATTGACTCCTTAATTTCTCTTTCTTCAGTCTCATTGTTAGTGTATAGAAATGCCACTGATTTCTGGGCATTGATTTTGTATCCTGCCACGCTACCGAATTGCTGTATGAGTTCTAGCAATCTTGGGGTGGAGACTTTTGGGTTTTCTATGTAGAGTATAATGTCATCGGCGAAGAGGGAAAGTTTGACTTCTTCTTTGTCAATTTGAATGCCTTTAATGTCTTTTTGTTGTCTGATTGCTGAGGCTAGGACTTCCAGTACTATGTTGAATAGCAGTGGTGAGAGTGGACATCCCTGTCTTGTTCCCGATCTTAGGGGAAAGGCTTCCAGTGCATCCCCATTGAGAATGATATTTGCTGTGGGCTTTTCGTAGATGGCTTTTAAGATGTTGACGAATGTTCCCTCTATCCCTACACTCTGAAGAGTTTTGATCAGGAATGGATGCTGTATTTTGTCAAATGCTTTCTCTGCATCTAATGAGAGGATCATATGGTTCTTGGTTTTTCTCTTGCTGATATGATGAATCACATTGATTGTTTTACGGGTGTTGAACCAGCCTTGTGTCCCGGGGATAAATCCTACTTGGTCATGGTGAATAATTTTCTTAATGTACTGTTGGATCCTATTGGCCAGTATCCTGTTGAGAATTTTTGCATCCATGTTCATCAGGGATATTGGTCTGTAATTCTCCTTTTTGGTGGGGTCTTTGTCTGGTTTTGGAATTAAGGTGATGCTGGCCTCATAGAACGAATTTGGAAGTACTCCATCTCTTTCTATCTTTTCAAAGAGCTTTAGGAGAATAGGTATGGTTTCTTCTTTAAACGTTTGATAGAATTCCCCTGGGAAGCCATCTGGCCCTGGACTCTTGTGTCTTGGGAGGTTTTTGATGACTGCTTCAATTTCCTCCCTGGTTATTGGCCTGTTCAGGTTTTCTATTTCTTCCTGTTCCAGTTTTGGTAGTTTGTGGCTTTCCAGGAATGCGTCCATTTCTTCTAGATTGCCTAATTTATTGGCGTATAGCTGTTCATAATATGGTTTTTAAAATAGTTTGTATTTCCTTGGTGTTGGTAGTGATCTCTCCTTTCTCATTCATGATTTTATGAATTTGAGTCTTCTCTCTCTTCTTTTTAATAAGGCTGGCTAATGGTTTATCTATCTTATTAATTCTTTCAAAGAACCAAATCCTGGTTTTGTTGATCTGTTCCACAGTTCTTCTGGTCTCGATTTCGTTGAGTTCTGCTCGAATCTTTATTAACTCTCTTCTTCTCTTGGGTGTAGGATCTATTTGCTGTTTTTTCTCTAGCTCCTTTATGTGTAAGGTTAGCTTTTGTATTTGAGTTCTTTCCAGTTTTTGAATGGATGCTTGTATTGCGATGTATTTCCCCCTTAGGACTGCTTTTGCTGCATCCCAAAGATTTTGAACGGTTGTATCTTCATTCTCATTAGTTTCCATGAATCTTTTTCATTCTTCCTTAATTTCCTGGTTGACCCTTTCATCTTTTAGCAGGATGGTCCTTAACCTCCACATGTTTGAGGTCCTTCCAAACTTCTTGTTGTGATTTAGTTCTAATTTCAAGGCATTATGGTCTGAGAATATGCAGGGGATGATCCCAATCTTTTGGTATTGGTTCAGACCCGATTTGTGACCCAGTATGTGGTCTATTCTGGAGAAAGTTCCATGTGCGCTTGAGAAGAATGTGTATTCAGTTGAGTTTGGATGTAAAGTTCTGTAGATATCTGTGAAATCCATCTGGTCCAGTGTATCATTTAAAGCTCCCGTTTCTTTGGAGATGTTGTGCTTAGAAGACCTATCGAGTATAGAAAGAGCTAGATTGAAGTCACCAAGTATAAGTGCATTATTATCTAAGTATTTCTTCACTTTGGTTAATAATTGATTTATATATTTGGCAGCTCCCACATTCGGGGCATGATATTGAGGAGGGTTAAGTCCTCTTGTTGGATAGATCCTCTAAGTATGATATAGTGTCCCTCTTCATCTCTCACTACAGTCTTTGGGGTAAATTTTAGTTTATCTGATATAAGGATGGCTACCCCTGCTTTCTTTTGAGGATCATTCGAATGGTAAATGGTTCTCCAACCTTTTATTTTCAGGCGTAGGTGTCCTTCTGTCTAAAATGAGTCTCTTGTAGACAGCAAATAGATGGGTCCTGCTTTTTTATCCAGTCTGAAACCCTGCGCCTTTTGATGGGGTCATTAAGCCCGTTCACATTCAGAGTTACTATTGAGAGATATGAGTTTAGCGTCATCATGATATCTATTCAGTCCTTGTTTTTCTGGATTGTTCCACTGAACTTCTTCTTAACGGGGAATTTTAAGAGTCCCCCTTAAAATTTCTTGTAGAGCTGGTTTGGAGGCCACATATTCTTTTAGTTGCTGCCTGTCTTGGAAGCTCTTTATCTCTCCTTCCATTTTGAATGAGAGCCTTGCTGGATAAAGGATTCTTGGTTGCATGTTCTTCTCATTTAGGACCCTGAATATATCCTGCCAGCCCTTTCTGGCCTGCCAGGTCTCTGTGGAGAGGTCTGCTGTTACCCTAATGCTCCTCCCCATAAAAGTCAGGGACTTCTTGTTTCTTGCTGCTTTAAGGATCTTCTCTTTATCTTTGGAATTTGCAAGCATCACTATTAAATGTCGAGGTGTTGAACGGTTCTTATTGATTTTAGGGGGGGAATCTCTCTATTTCCTGGATCTGAATGCCTGTTTCCCTTCCCAGATTAGGAAAGTTTTCAGCTAGAATTTGTTCAAATACATATTCTGGCCCTCTGTCCCTTTCGGCGCCCTCGGGAACACCAATTAAATGTAAGTTTTTCTTCCTCAGGCTGTTGTTTATTTCCCTTAATCTATCTTCATGGTCTTTTAATTGTTTGTCTCTTTTTTCCTCAGTTTCCCTCTTTGCCATCAACTTGTCTTCTATGTCACTCACTCTTTCTTCCACCTCGTTAACCCTCGTCGTTAGGACTTCTAGTTTGGATTGCATCTCATTCAATTGATTTTTAATTTCTGCCTGATTAGCTCTAAATTCTGCAGTCATGAAGTCTCTTGAGTCCTTTATGCTTTTTTCTAGAGCCACCAGTAGCTGTATAATAGTGCTTCTGAATTGGCTTTCTGACACTGAATTGTAATCCAGATTTTGTAACTCTGTGGGAGAGAGGACTGTTTCTGATTCTTTCTTTTGAGGTGAGGTTTTCCTTCTAGTCGTTTTGCTCAGTGCAGAGTGGCCAAAAGCAAGTTGTATTGGGAAAAGGAGAAAAGGAGAGGAGAGAAAGAAGGAAAGAAAAGAGAAAGAGGAAAAAAAGAAAAAAAAAAGAAGAAAAAGAGAAAGAAAAAGAAAGGAAAAAAAGGGGGTGGGGGAAGGAAACAAATAAAAAAGCAAAGCAAAACAAAACAAAACAACAACAAAAAAAAGAAAAAAAAAGAAAAGAACCACGGGGGAGTATCTTCTGATTCTGTGTACTTTAAGTCCCTTGGCTTCCCCTGGAACTTGTCCGTCTCGCTGGTCTTCGGGGGAGGGGCCTGTTGTGCTGATTTTCAGGTGTTAGCAGTTGGGGGAGCTGCTCTGCCCCTGCCTGGTGCAGGGCTCAGTGGGGGTTGTTTACCCCGTGAGGCCCCAGGAGCAACAGCCCCAGGGGCGGGGCCAGCTCTGGAGCCCTGGAGTCAGCTCCGGCAGTAACGCCGGAGCTCTCCGTCTGCAGGGCTTGGAGGCTCCGGGGCGGGGCCGCTGATCTGCTCAGGTCGGGGCAGGAGCGTCCTCGGGGTCCTGGGCCCTCCCAGCCTCTGCCTGTCCCGGGGGAGGCCAGATCCTGGGCTGTGTCCCGGCGCCTGCGCTGTTGGATTCGTGCTCCTGCCCCGCAGCCCCCTCTGCGGAGCCGCCCCGAGCCCCCCCGAGCTGCTCCCGCCCCGCAGCCCCCTCCGCGGAGCCGCCCCCGAGCCCCTCCGAGCTGCCCCCGCCCCGCATCCCCCTCCGCAGAGCCGCCCCCGACCCCCTCCAGCTGCTCCCGCCCCGCAGCCCCCTCCGCGGAGCCGCCCCCGAGCCCCCCGAGCTGCTCCGGGTCCCGCCGTGCGCGCTGCAGCCCTTAGGGAGCTCGGCGCACTCTCCTGGGGCGCAGGTGTCTGTTAGTGTCCCCGGGAGCCCGAGGGCATCCCCGCCCCCCTGGGTCCTGCTCCACCTCCCTGGAGCCCCTTTCCCCCGGGAAGGTCGGTGCAGCTCCTGCTCCTCCGGGACTCTCCTGTCCTGGGGACACTCGCCCCGGCCTCAGCCCGGCTCCTCGCGGGCCCCTCCCCCTTGGAGGCCTTTTGTGTCTTTATTTCTTTTTCCCCGTCTTCCTACCTGATAGAAGCGCAAATTCTTCTCATGTAGCATTCCAGGTGTTCTCTCTTTAATTCTCAGGCCGAATTCATAGATTTTCAGGATAATTTGAAGGTTTTCTAGGTAATTTGGTGGGGACAGGTGGTTTGGAGACCCTACTCTTCCGCCATCTTGCCCCTCCTCCTGTTAAAAATTGATTGAATGTATCTGAGTTTACTTCTGGGCACTCTAGCTGATCTACATCTATTCATATATCTATCCTTGTATCAACATCACACTGTCTTGATTATTGTACCTCTATAATAACGCTTTACATCTAGTAGTTTAAGTTCTTCAGACTGTTTTTTTTTCAATATGGTTCCAGTTGGTCATTGCCCTTTGCATTTCAATTTTAATTTTAGATTGAGTTTATGAATTTAATTTTTAAAAACCTGAGATTTTGGTTGGGATCATAGTAAATATATGGATAAGTTTAGGGGAGTTTATTAGTCTAAGTTCTGAGAAATAGACAACAAGAGTACTGAACATGTAAGAAATATATTTAAAAACATTGGGAGGAAAAAAAAATGAAGAGAGATATAGGAGAAGTTGAGTGAGCCATCAGATCAAGATGCAGGTATGATGCCAAATGAACTAGAGAGAGAAGGAAGAAAGGAAACAAGAATGGAAGCATCTTAGACTATTGGGCAGTTCTGAGGAATATTTGGAAGACATTTGTTGTGTCTTTGAGTCACATTAATTCATAAGAGCATTCTGGGTCTACTAGAAATAATCCAGCCTTAGTTTCTCTGCTGTACTCAGGTACTGGCTGTGAATAACCTGCAACAATGTGTGGCCCTAGTACAAATACAGTCATGGATTACAGAGCACACAGCTATGGCCCTAGATCAACTATCATTCATAAAGTTGGATCTAACAGGTAGAATCTCATGGCTACCCCAGGAAAAACTGCCATCTTAATAATATTGAATCTTCCAATCCATGGACATGGTGTACCTCTCTATTTGATTTAAATTCTCCCTTGTGATCTTTGGCAGTTTTCAGTTTACATGTTTTGTATAGTTAAATTTACTTATTACTATTTCTAATGTACTGTGAGTGAAATTCTATTTACTAACACACTTTGTGCAACAGTACATTTGATTTTTGATGCAATTAATATTTAAATTTTTATCTTGTATCTTACAACCTACTAAATATATTTATTATTATTATTCCATTTTTTTCTATCATTGTTTTAAGATTCTGTAGAGTTTTCTACTTACAGGATAATGTTAAATGCCAATAAAGCTATTCTTAATTTTTAATTGCAAATATTTATAATTTTATATTTTTTTGCCTTAAAGTTCCACTGGGGTAATAGGTGAATTATTGAACAGGTTAGCACTATAAACAAATGTAATTATGTTCTTCCAGGAACACTGGGATCAAAACTATAGTCCATGTCACAATTATCCTATCTTAGAGGCAAGGAATCTGGTACATTTTATGCAGTGGCTAATTGTTCACTACTGGTTGAGAGATGTTTCTGGGACATTAATTACTTACCTCCTGTAGCCAGAAAATAGTATTCAGATGAAAATATTGATATTCAGTGTAAGAAATCTTGGTGTTTAAGGATGAATTTTCTTAATTGTGTAAATGGGACTTGCTATACTTGGACTCAAATATGGCCATGGTAAATGTTCCAAATCACCTTACTCAATATAGATAGAGGACTCCCAAAACTATTTAGAATGAGAATCACATCATGATATGGTACCTGCTCACAATCTGTAGGAGATGCATAGTCTTTTACAAATACCCTAAGAAAGGGATCCCTGGGTGGCGCAGCAGTTTAGCGCCTGCCTTTGGCCCAGGGCGTGATCCTGGAGATCCGGGATCGAATCCCACGTCGGGCTCCCGGTGCAGGGAGCCTGCTTCTCCCTCTGCCTGTGTCTCTGCCACTCTCTCTCTCACTGTGTGCCTATCATAAATAAATAAAAATTAAAAAAAAAATACCCTAAGAAATACACTATGGAGGAGAATTTCAGCTCTTTGAAAAGTGTTCTTGTTGCTTGTTTCTGTAGTCAGGATATACCAGTAAAATATTTTGCAGATGGCTTGCTGGCTCCACTGGTTGTAGAAACTAAGAAGCTTCATTTAACTCTTAGGAGCAGAGTGGATCCTTGTTACTCTCCAGGCCAGAATAATAATCAGAAATGTCTGACCGTCAGAAAAACTTATAGATGAAAAGTAATTATGGAATCTGTAAGAATTAAATATATGTAAATCCTGTTTGATAGACAGAAACCAGATATAAGCCACAGAAAGTAGAAAGTCATGACTTCTTATCCAATTTCCAGATAAATTCATTCACAAACCCAATGTTCCTTGTGTGAATTAGAACATTGGTGCTCTTGAGAAAGACTATCCTAAATTAGTAATAGCAATATTTTTTTCTGGAACTTACAAAATAACCATTGGGTCATTCATTATTCTTGTTTGTAAGGGTAGACAGAAAACCCAGAGCTCAGGAATTGGAAGCTGCAAAGGAAAATAATTTCTGGAGAGCCAGAAAGTCCCCAAAGATCCTATCCATAGTGATGGTCATACAATTAGCAGTCATATGATTAGTGAACCTTTATCTGTATCTGCTCATGGAAGGCTCTGTGGGACTTTGGCTTATCTACTAGCTATCTATTGTCCAGTTTCTTTTTTTAAAGATTTTATTTATTTATTCATGAGAGACAGAGAGAGAGAAAGAAAAACCTCAAAAGCACAGGCAGAGGGAGAAGCAGGCACCATGCAGGGAGCCCGATGCGGGACTCGATTCCTGGACTCCAGGATCACACCCTGGGCCAAAGGCAGCGCTAACTGCTGAACCACCTGGGCTGCCCTGTCCAGTTTCTGATAGAAGAGATACATGTCTCAACTTGGCAGAATCTCTGTTGCGAGTCCCAGAGGCTTCTATGGTAAGATGGGTCAAGAGGAAGAGGATGAGTTTCCTTCTCCTACCTAATGACCAAGTCTTAGTTCTAAGGGCTCAGGTGGAGTAGAAACCAACATAGTGGTTATGAGGCTCTAGTCATGGTGTGGTGCCACCAACAGCATGCCAGATAGATTGATCCTGTGACAGCCTTGGGCTGTGTTCTAAACTGCCTAATTTTTTTAAAATGTATTTAATTTTTAATGAGACAGACATTCCAATTCTCATGGCTTCTGTGAGAACAGCAATATCATTCCAATTTATTAAATTTCTTCTTAAATTGTAGCCAAGAATTCACATGTGAACACATCCTATTAATTACTGGTTATTAGTAAATAGGTGTCAATTATGTTCCTGATCCTTCATATCTAGTATTGTTTTAAGGTTTATATAATCAATTTTGTACTACTGCAAAAAAAAAAAAAAACCCTCCTACATGACATTTCTGTCACTGATCTGTTTCTCCAAAATTCATCTTCAATATTGCTGTCATAATGATATATCAAAGTGGAAAAAAGAATACGTTTTCATTTTAAAATTCCTCAAAGCAGGGCTGTCTGACTGGTTCCCTCAGTAGAGCATATGACTCTTGATCTTGGGGTTGTGAATTCAAGCACCACATTGGGTTCAGTGATAACTTACAAATATATATATATATATTTTTTTTTTAATTCAGAGAGAGAGAGAGAGAGACAGAGACAGAGAGAGAAGCTGGCTCCATGCAGGGAGCCTAATGTGGGACTCGATCCCAGGCCTCCAGGATCAGGCCCCGGGCTGCAGGTGGCGCTAAACCGCTGCGCCACCAGGGCTGCCCATAAATAAAATCTTAAAAAATATCCCTCAATGCATTACTTTGTTTAGATTGGTGTTTCCCAAAATAACTTTATTTTTTAAGTTGATACACAATATTTTAGTAGTTTCAGATATACAAAATAGTGATTTTGATGGTATGCCATGCCCACAAGTGTAGCTACCATCTGTCACCATACAACACTATTACAGTGTAATTAACTATATTCCTTATGCTGTACTCTTTAACCCCATGACTTATTCATTCCAGAATAGAAGACTGTATCTCCCACTCCCCTTTATTCATTTTGTCTGTCACTACACTCTCCTTCCCTCTGGCAACCAGCAGTTTGTTCTCTATATTTATATGTCTATTTTTGCTCTTGGTTTCTTAGTTTTGTTTTTTATATTCTACATATAAGTAAAATCACATGGTATTTCTCTTTCCATGACTTATTTTACTTAGTGTAATACTTTCTGGGTCCATCCATATTGTGGCAAAAAGCAAGACTCTATCCTTTTATGGCTGAGTGATATTCCATTGAGTGTGTTATGTGTGTGTGTGTGTGTGTATAAATCACATCCTCTTTATTCATTCATCTGTCAATGGACACTTATATTACTCTCATATCTTGGCTATCATAAAGAATGTTACCATAAATATAAGAGTACATATATCTTTTTGAGGTAGCACTTTCATTTTCTTTGGGTAAATATCCAGTAGCAGAATTGCAGAATCATATGGTTTTTCTATTTTTAATTTTTTTGAGGTACCACCAAACTGTTTTCCTCAGTGGCTGCATCCATTTGCATTCTCACCAACAGTTCAAGAGGGCCCTTTTCTCTCCACATTGTTGTCAACACTTGGAGTTCCTTGAATTCTTTTATTTTAGCCATTCTGACAAGTGTAAGGTGAAACCTCATTGCAGCTTTGATTTGCATTTCCCTGATAATTGGTGATGCTGAGCATCTTTCCATATGTCTGTTGGCCATCTGCATGTTGTCTTTGGAAAAATGTCTGTTCATGTCTTCTGCCCATTTTTTAACTGGATTATTTGTTTTGGGAGGTGTTGATTTATCTAGGGTCTTTTTTTCAAAGATTTTATTCATTCATGAGAGACACAGAGAGAAAGAGAAAGAGAGGCAGAGACACAGGCAGAGGGAGAAACAGGCACCATGCAGGGAACCTGATATGGGACTCAATCCCGGGACCCCAGGATCACACCCTGGGCTAAAGGCAGGCGCTAAACTGCTGAGCCACCCAGGGTTCCCCTATCTAAGTTCTTTATATGTTTCAGATCCTAACTCTTTATCAGATGAGTCATTTGCAAATATGTTCTCCCATTCCATAGATTGCCTTTTAGTTCAGTTGATTGTTTCCTTTACCATGTGGAAGTTTCTTATGTTGATGAAATTCCAATATTTTATTTTTGCTTTTGTTTACCTTGTCTCTGGAGGCATATGGAGAAAAATGTTGCTATGGTGAATGTCAGAGACATTACTGCCTATGGTCTCTTCTAGGATGTTTATGGTTTCAGGTTTCCAAGTTAGGTCCTTAATCCATTTTGAGTTTGTTTTTGTGTATGGTATAAGCCAGTGGTCCAGTTTTATTCTCTTACTTGTAACTGTCCAGTTTTCCTATCACCATTTGTTGAAGAGACTGCCTTTTTTCCCACTGAATATTCTTATCTCCTTTGTTGAAGATTGACCATATAATTGTGGGTTTATTTCTGGGTTTTCTATTATGTTCCATTGATCATGCTAGTACCATACTGTTTTGATTACTACAGCTTTGTAATTTGACTTAAAATCTAGAATTGTGATAGCTTCAGCTCTGCTTTTCTATTTCAAAATTGCTTTGGATTTTTGAGGTCTTAGTGGTTCCATATGAATTTTAGGATTGTATGTTTTAGTTCTCTGAAAAATTCTGTTGGTACTTTGATAGAGACTGCATTAAAGCTGGAGATTGCCTTGGATAGTACAGATATTTTAACAATTTTTGTTCTTCCAATCCATGAGCATGGAATGTCTTTCTATTTTTTTGGTGTTCTTCAGTATCTTTCATCAACGTTTTGTAGTTTTCAGAGTTCAGGTCTTTCACCCCTTTGTTAAGTGAAAAGTTAACACACTTAACACAACACTTTGTTAAGTTCCTAGATACTTTATTGTCTTCGGTGCAGTTGTAAATGGGATTGTTTTCTTAATTTCTCTTTCTTCTGTTTTATTACTAGTGTGTAGATATGCAAGATTACTGTGTGTTGATTTTGTATCCTGTGAATTTACTGAACTCATTTTTTAGTTCCAGCAGTTTTGGAGTGGAGTCTTTTGAGTTCTCTCTTTAGAGTCTCATGTCATCTGCAAATGGTGTAAGTTTTACTTCTTACCAATTTAAATGCCTTTTATTTCTTTTTGTTGTCTCATTGCTAGGCCTAAAGACCTCAAGTATTGTGGTAAATGTTGTGAGATTGGACATCCTTATCTAGGTCCTGACCTCAGGAAAGCTATCAGTTTTTCCCCACTGAGCATGATGTTCACTGTGGGTTTTTCATATGAGGCCTTTATTATGTTGAGGGATAATCCCTTTAAAACTACCTTGTTGGGGCAGCCCAGGTGGCTCAGTGGTTTAGCGCCACCTTCAGCCCAGGGCATGATCCTGGAGACCCGAGATCAAGTCCCACCTCAGGCTCCCTGCATGGAGCTTGCTTCTCCTTCTGCCTTTGTCTCTGCCTCTCTCTCCCTCTTTGTGTGTGTGTCTCTCATGAATAAATAAATAAAATCTTTAAAATAAAAAAAAAATAAACCTACCTTGTTGAGGATTTATATCATGAATGGATGCTGTACTTTGTCAAATGCTTTTACTGCATCTATTGAAATGATCATATGGTTTTTATCCTTTCTTTTATTGATTTGATATATCATATTGATTGGTGAATATTGAACCACCCTTATATCCCGGGAATGAGTCCCATTTGATTGTGGTGAGTGATTTTGTTAATGTATTGTTGGATTGGATTTGCTAGTATTTTGTTGAGGATTTTTGCATCTATGTTCATCAGAGATACTGCCTTATACTTCTCTTTGTGTGGGTTGTGTTTTTATCTGGTTTTGGTAGTCAGGGTAATGCTGGCTTCATTGAATGAATTTGGAAGTTGTCCTTCTTCTAGTTTTGGAATAGTTTGAGAAGAATAATTATTAATTTTTCCTTAAATGTTGGGAAGAATTCACTGATGAAGCCATCTTGGTCTTGGACTTTGGTGTTTTGAGATTTTTTTTTTTTAATTACTGATTGAATTTCCTTACTAGTAATTGATCTGTTCAAATTTTCCATTTCTTCCTGCTTCAGGTTTGGTAGGTTATGCGGTTGTAGAAATTTCTCCATTTCTTCTAGGTTGTCCATATCTTCATAATCTCTTATGATTGTATTTATGTAGTGTTGGTTGCTCTCTTTCTTTAATTGACGATTTTGTTTATTAAACCTTTCTCTCTTTTTTTTCATCAATCTTCCCCCACCCTTTTTTTAAGTCTGGCTAGAGGTAATGAATTTTTTTGATTTGTTCAAAGAACTAGCTCCTGGTTTCATTGATTTGTTCTACTGTTTTTTGCTTTAGTTCTATATCATTTATTTCTGCACTAGTATTTATTTCCTTCCTACTGCTAGTTTTGGGTTTTGAATTTTTTTCTTTTTCTAGCTCCTCTACATGTAAGGTTAGGTTGAGATTTCCCCAGGGTCATGGCTGGGGATTCCCTTTGTTATCATGTGCCCATCTTTCTTGCCATTGTCTATGTGGTCTCTATCTGTTGTTATGCAGGAGCTGTTCAGTAAAACCTCAGTTCTTCAGGAGGAATCACTCTATAGATATACTTTTGGTGTGTCTGTTGAGGAAGTGAGTTTATTGTCTTTCTATGTTGCCATTGGACCAGAATTCCCAGAATGCTAAATTTTAAAGAGCACTAAACCTAATAAAGTATGTTTTACATAAGTACCTATTTTAGTATAATATACATCTTGTGTAATTACATACTAAATTCCTAAAAATAAAAATAATAAAAAACAGTTAATGAAATCTTAAATAAAAATAAATATTAAATAATCTTAAATATTAATATTATTATTATATAATTTAAGATTAATAATCTTAAATCTTAAATAAAAAAACAGTTAATGAAATCTTAATGCTTGTTTACTTAAAAGTTCTTTTTATGCAATATCTATTAGCATTTTATGAAACTAGTACTGACATAAATATTTAGAAATACTGGTTTATATAATAAAGTTTGTTTCATCATAAGACATGCTACAGCTTCCATGATCTGATTCTTGTCTTTATTTTCAGCTTCTTCTTATTCCATTACATTGTATTTAGTAAATCTCAGGGAATTTAACCCGTTTTAAGATATTCATCCATTCATTTAGTTATTCCTTCATTTATATGCATAATTTATTGATCTTACAATTCTGGTGGGAAAGACATAATAACAAATTTAGGGGCATGATTTTGTAACTTAATTAGATTAAATAAGAATGAAATTTATTGTCTCACTAAAAAGAACTTCTAGGGTGCCGTAAATCATTACTTACATTACTTTAGTGGTTTAGGGGTGTAACCAAACACTGATTCTCTCTCGTTTTTCCTTTACAATTCTAAGAGCCTTTGAATGATCATCAGGTTTTACCTTTTCATAGTTGCAAAAAGGTTGCAATAATTACAGCATCACTTGCAATGTTCAAAAGTAGAAGAGATCATTTCTTAGTGAATGTCACTTTTAAGAGTGAGGAGATCTTCAACTGTAGAATGGAAATCTCACTTCTTATTGGCATAAATCTCAAATCTCATTGGCAAAAATTGGAAAATGTTGCTGTCTTGACACAGAAATAGAAAAAAGATGAGGATTACCATCTGGGTTGTTCTCATGGGAAGTTATCCATGGTTTATCTGGGATAATGGTGAGCAAATATACAAGATTTATTCCCAGATGACAGTAGGACACTGTCAGGGAGACCACTGATCATGCTTGTTATATGTTGCCTCTTTCTCCCAATATATTCTGGCCAGTCTGTCGTACTCAGGTTCTCCACACACAACTTACTGTTTCTCATCACTTTACCTTTAAATATGTTGTATATCTATTTCAAATGCATAACCTCTTTCTCTTTTCTACATGTGACTAACTCTCATCAGTTAAAAGATAATTCATGGGTTAACTTCTCCCAGGCTTTTATTGACTCCTATATAGATATCCATAATACATTGCTGTGCATTTCTTTTTAGATTTTATTTATTTATTCATGAGAGAGAGAGAGAAAGAGAGGCAAAGACACAGGCAGAGGGAGAAGCAAGCTCCATGAAGGGAGCCAAATGTGGAACTCGATCCTGGGTCTCAGGATCATGCCCTGAACTGAAGGCGGCGCTAAACTCCTGGGTCACCTGGGCTGCCCTGCTGTGTATTTTAATCATTACAATTTCCATAGTATCATTATCAGGGTGTGATTATGTGTCACTTTTTATCACTATACCTATAAAAATGAATGATATAAATATATCTTAATTAAATAATGTTTAGCCACAGATGCCTTAATGACAGAAAATAATGCTCACACTACACAGATTGTATTTTTGAAAGGAAAAACCTAAAGTGGAATTCAGTTGCATTCTCCTAGATTTTTATTTATAGTACTTGTTTTCTCATTGCATAATGATAAGCTTTTCAAGAATAGTTTCAGATAAACAGAAAGGTTGCAAAAATAATTGTTTATATATACTCCACTCCTAGTTTCCCCTGCTGTTAAGATCTTAAACCACTTCGTATACTTGAAACACCTAATGAACAAGTATATAAACACTATCAGTAACTAAATGCATATCTTATCTTGATTACCTTAGTTTTTACTTCCTGTGCTAGTTTTCAGGAGTACTGGTCAGGTATTTTACAGTTTCCCTCAACTGGGAATTTTCTGATGTTTTTATCATGCTTAAACTGGGATGAAGAGGAAGAACATAGAAGTAAAATGCAGTTCATATCACATCATGATAAAGGATGCACGTTACCAACACAATTTGTCATTATGGATGTTAAGTTTGATTGAGTAGGTGAGGGAGTGTTTGTCAGGTTTTTACACTGAAAAGTTATTCTTCCCCTACTTCTCATATTGTACTATTTCAAAGGAGGTTACTATGTACAGCCCAGTTTTAAGGGCTGGGGAATTATGCTATACTTGCTTGAGATAACAGAATCTACATACATTAATTGGAATTCTCTTGGTCAGGATATTGTCTATTTTTACCTGTTTATAATTTATTTACTTAATTTCAATATAGGCTAAGAGACATTCATTTTCTTACAACTTAAGTTGTAATCAAATACTATTTTTTATTGCTAAACTTTAATTTTTGACCATTGAGAGGTCTATACATTGGCTCTTATGCCCCTTTGACATGTTTCAGTTGGTTTGTGTTTTAAGCACTTCCTTAGTTTCTGACACTAAAAGGCATTTTAGGTTCGCCTTGTATATTCCCTGCATTAGCACTAGAATAGTCATTTTTCTAAGGAGACTACATCCTTTTTGTTAGAAAATAGTATCAAAAAAATCTAAATTAGAGGGGCACCTGAATGGCTCAGTCAGTTAAGAATCTGCCTTTGGCTCAGGTCATGATCTCAGGGTCCTTGGATAGAGCCCTGCATTGGGGGGGTCCCTGCTCAGCAGGGAGTCTGCATCTTCCTCTCCCTCTGTGCGTTCTCTCTCTCTCTCTGTCTCAAACAAATATAAAAATCTTAAAAAAAAAAAAAACTAAATTAGAACACAGTGTGTGCTTGTTATTAAGGGATGTTGCTGCTTCTAGAGACTTAGTTTACAGAGTAAAGAACTATATGGGTATATAGTAAAAAGTATATGAAATTTACCTATAATTCTATTTTCTAGCTTTATTAACATATAATTGACAGGTAAATTATGTGAATTAAATTTGTACAATGTGACAACTTGATAATGTATATATTGCAAGACAATTACCACAAAAGAGTTCATTACACTTTTATTACCTCAAATAATTAGCATTTCTTTTTTGTGGTGAGAATATTTAAGGTCTACTCTTGCAGCAACATTCAAACACATAATACAGTATTATTCATTATAGTCTCCATGCTATACATTCAATCCCAAGAAACCTACTTATAACTAGAAGTTTATACCTTTGACAAACTTGTTCTTTTTCCCCAGCCTTCATCCTGGCAGTCACAATTACAGTTTTGGTTTCTAGGAGTTTGGATACTTAAAATTCCACATTTAAGATAGATCATAAAGTGTTGGTCTTTCTCTGTCTGACTTACTTCACTTAGCATAATGCCTACATATTCCATGTTGTCACAAATGGCAGAATTCTCTTTCTATAGCTGAGTAATATTCCATTATATAGATAGCTACAGATATAGATAAATAGATGCATACAAACACATACAATATTTTCTTTATTCATCCATGAATATCCATCAATGAACACTTAGGTCCTTTCCATGTCTTGACTATCGTGAATAATGTTGTGATGAATGTGGAGATACAGATAATCTTTTTAAGACACTGATTTCATTTCCTTATAATATGTACCTATAAGTGAGATTGCTAGATTATATAGTAGTTCTATTTTTAATGTTTTTGAGGAACCTCCATACTAATTTCCATAGTGGTTGTACCAATTTGCATTCTAACAGCACCCAGAGTCCCTTTTCTCCACATTCTTGCCAACGCTTCTTTATTAATGTCTTCTTGATAAAAGCCATTGTAACAGGTGTGGTGTCATTTTTCATGGTGGTCTTGACTTGCCTTTCCCTGATGATTAGTGATGTTGAGCAACTTTTCATGTACCTGTTGGCCATCTAGGTGTCTTCTCTGGAAAAAATGTCTATCCAGGTCTTCTTCATTTCAAATTAGATTTTGGGGGGCTATTGAGTTGTATGATATTAACTTCTTTTTTTAAATTTTTATTTATTTATGATAGTCACACACAGAGAGAGAGAGAGGCAGAGACATAGGGCAGAGGGAGAAGCAGGCTCCATGCACCGGGAGCCCGACGTGGGATTCGATCCCGGGTCTCCAGGATTGCGCCCTGGGCCAAAGGCAGGCGCCAAACCGCTGCACCACCCAGGGATCCCTGATATTAACTTCTTATACAATAGATGATCACAAATATTTTCTCCCATTGGTTGCTTTTTGTTGTTGTTGTCTATGCCGAAACTTTTTAGTTTGAATAATCCACTTATTTTTGCTTTTATTGCATATGTTTTGGTGTCGCATCCAAAAAAATCATTGCCGAGATGAATGTCAAGGAGTTTTTCTTTTGCTTTCTCCTAGGAGTTTTATAATTTCAGGTTTTAGACTTAAATCTTGAATCCATTTTGAGTTAATTTTTGTTAGTAGTGTAAGAGAGGGTCCAATTTAATTCTTTTACACGTGATTTTTTAATTTTCCAAACACCATTTATGGAAGAAACTATTCTTGTCACAGTCAGTATTCTTGGCTCCCTTCTCAAATATGAATCGACTTTATATGTACAAGCAGTTATTTTTTATTTATTGTGAGAATTGTTTCCTTTGGTCTATGTGTTTATTCTTATGACTGGATTTGTAATATAGTTTGAAAACAGGAAGTGTGATGCCTCCATATTTTTTTTTCTTAGGTTTTCTTTGGATATTCAGAGTCATTTATAGTTCCATACAAATTCTAGAACTTTAAAAAAAATATTTCTGTTAAAAAATGCCATTAGAATTTAGTTAGGAATTCTATGAAATCTATAAATGGCTTTGGGGAGTATGGATATTAGTTCTTTCTATCCCATTACACAGGATATTTTATCAGTCATTTGTGCCTTTGTCAATTACTTTCATCAGATTCTTTTCTTAGTGTACAAATCTTTCATCCCTTTAGTGAAATACTTCACTATGTAATATTTTTCTGTTTTGATGCAGTTGTGAATTAGACTTCTTTTTTCTTCATATGTTTTGTTGTTAGTGGATAGAAATGCAACCAATTTCTGTATGTTTTGTATTCTGCAACTTTACTGAATACATTGGTTAGTTCTAACACTTTTCAATGGAGTCTAGAATTTTCCACATGTCATGTCATCTGTAACAAACAGTTTTATTTCTCCCTTTCTAATATCTTTTTCTTGCTTTTGAAAGTTCTTGCTAGGAATTTCAGAACTCTGTTGGATAGGAGTGGTGAGAATGTGTATCCTTGTCTTGTTCATGAGTTTGGAAGGCTGGCTTTCATATTTTCATGTGACTTATATGTTAGCTGTGGACTTGTCTTTTAGGGTGTTTATTATGATATGTTCCTTCTTTTTTTTTAAGGATTTTGTTTATTTATTTAACAGAGAGAGGGAACACAAGCAGGAGAAGTAGCAGAGGGTGAAAGAGAAGCAGGCTCTGCTGAGCAGAGAGCCCGATGCAGGGCTTGATCCCAGGATCTTGGGATCATGACCTGAACTGAAGGCAGATACTTAGCCAACTGAGTCACCCAGGTGCCCCTGATGAGTTCCTTCTATACTCAATTTGTTTAGCATTTTTATTATGATAGGATGTTGAATTTCTGTCAAATGGTTTACCATATTTATTGATTTGGATATGCTGAATCATTTTTGCATCCCAAGATTAAATCCCACTCTTGTGGAGTATAGTCCTTTTAATGTGCTTGTTAAATTTTATTTGATAGTATTTTGTTAACATTTTTGCATTTATATTTAGAGAGGGATATTGGTCTATAGCTTCTTTTAGTGTCCTTATTTGGCTTTAGTATCAAGGTAATGCTGGCCTCAAAAACTCCTTTTATGACTCTGGTTAATTCTTCAACTGTTATAAGAATTCACCAAAGAAACCATCTGGTCCTGGGCTTTCATTTGTTGAGAGGTTTTTGATTATTGCTTTAATTTCTTTACTTCTTATTGGTCTGTTCAGATTTTTTATTTCTTAATTATTTAACCTTAATAGGTTGTATATCTGTTAGCCTATAATTGCTTATGATAATCTCTTGGGACCTTTTGTATTTGTAGTGTATCAATTGTAATATCACCATTTTTATTTCTGAATTTAATTTCCTTCATATTTTTTTTAGTCTACCTAAATGTTTGTCAGTTTCATCTTTCACAAAACTAGCTCTATATTCTGTTGTTTCTCTGGTCCTTATTTATTTCTGCTCTGATCTGATCTGCTCTGATTTCCTTACTTTTACTAACTTTGGGTTTATCTTTTCTTTTTCTAGCTCCTTGAAGAGTACAGTTAGGTTGTTTATATAAGATCTTTATCTCTATAAACTTCCCTCATAGAATTGCTTTTGCTGCATCCTATAAATTATGGTTTGTTGTGTTTGTATTTTCTTTTGTCTAAAGATATTTTTAAACTAGTCGTTTGATTTTTTCTTTGGATCACTGTTCAGGAGTGTATTTAATTTCCACACATTTGTGAATTTTTCAGCTTCCCTCCAACTATTGATTTTTAGTTTTAAGTCATTGTGTTCAGAAAACATAATTTATACCCATTAACCTGAATAATGTTCCCTGTTAACCTGAGAAGATTGTGTGTTCTCCTGCTATTGGTAGAAATTTTCTCTATATATCTGTTAGGTCCATTTATTCTAAACTATAGTACAAACAAATTTCCTTAGTAATTTTTTAGGACAAACTATCCATTGTTGAAAGTGAGGTAATCAAGTCCTCTAACATGTTTGTATTGTTGTATATTTTTCTCTTAATATCTATTAGTATTTTCTTAATGTATTTAGGTACTCTAATGTTGAGTTCTTGTATATTTATAATTGGTATATACCCTTGATAACTGAGCCCTCTGTTGATTATTTGACTTTCCTTATCTTGGTACAGTTTTCTTTTTTCTTGTTACTGGTTCTGACTTAAAATCTTTTTTTCTTTTTTTCTCAAATAAGTACAGGTACTCCTGCTCTCTTTTAGTTTCCATGTGCATGGAATATCTTTCTCCATAACTTCACTTTGAAGTGTCCTTAAAGCTGAAATGCATTTCTTTTAGGCAGCACATAGTTTGGTTGTTTTGTGACTGAAGAATTTAATACATTTATATTTAAAGAATTAATTATAGGTAAGGACTTGTAGATAAGGTTGTATGATTCTCTTGTTCCTTTCTTCCATTCTTATTGTCCTCCTTTGTGAATTTAGGATTTTCCATTGTGGTATGCTTTGATTCACTTTTCTCAATCTTTTTTTTTTTTTTTTTTTAACCTACTCCAGGTTTTAGCTTTGTGGTTACCATAAAACACAGATGTAGTAGTCTATATTAAGCTAACAACTTCAATTACATTTAAAAACTCTAATCTTCAGGTGTCTGGGTGGCTCAGTCAGTTAAATGTCTACCTTTGACTCCATTATCATCTTGGGGTCCGGGATTCGGTTGAGCCCCATGTCAGGCTCCCTGCTTGGTGGGGAGTCTGTTTCTCTGTCTCCTTCTGCCACTACCCCCCCCATTCATGCTCTCTCTCTCTAATAAATAAATAAATAAAAACTTTATAAATATTAAAAAATTTAAAAATTCTAATCTTTTACTCCCCCTTACACATTCTATGTTTTTAATGGTGTAATTTATATATTTTTATTGTATAACCATTAAAATTACTGTAGCGATAGTATCTGTAATATTTTTTCCTTTAACGTTTATATTAGGGTTAATTGACACATCATAAATTAACACATTGCATTATTATAGTATTCTGAATTGATTATGTACTTAACTTTACCAGTGTGTTTTATACTTTAATATATTTTCATATTTCTACTTAATGTCCTTTCATTTCAGCTTGACAAATTCCTTTCAGCCTTTTTTGTAAGGCAAATCCAGTGGTGATTATCTCTCTGAACTTTTGTTTTGGAATGTCTTTACCCTACCTACATTTCTCGACAACTTTGTAGGGTAAAGTATTGTGGTTGGCAGGGTCCTCTGCCTGCACCCCTGCCCCCTGACCTTGTCATTTGAATTTATCATTCCACTGTCTTAACCTGCAAGGCTTCTTCTAAGAAATTCAATGGTAGCCTTATGGGGATTCCCTTCTAAGAGAATTCTTTGTCTTTGATTTCAGACAGCTGTACTATATTGTGTTTTGGGGAAAATCATTTTAGTTTGAAATTTTGGGGTGCTCTATTATCTTAATCAAGTTGGATGTCCAAATATCTCCCCAGATTTGAGAAGTCCTCAGCCATTAAATCTTTTCCTGTTCCTTTCTCCCTCTGTTTTCCAAGATTCCAAATCTAATGGATTTCATTTTTAATGATATTTCATGGTTTATGTTGGCTCTCTTCACTCTTTTTCCTTATTTTTTTCTTTGTTCTCCTTTGGATAATTGAAAAGATCTTGTCTTCTACTTCACAGAATCTTTTTTTCTGCTTGAGCCAGTATGCTTTTGATGCTCACTATTATATTTTTTCATTTCATTCACTATATTCTTTAGATCCAGAATTTGGTTCTTTTTAAATTCTTTCTGTTAAACTTTGCATTTTGTTTGTGTATTTTTTCTTTATTTCACTGCCTTATCTATAAATTTTTTTTTCTGGTAGCTCATTGAGATTCCTTCAAAAAGCTATTTTGAATTCTTTTTCAGGAATCAACCACAAAGAAATGAAGATCAATGACTTACCAAATAAATTATTGTGTTCTTCTGATGTTGTCATATTTTCATTGATTTTTCATGTTCCTTGAAATCTTGCATTGTGGTTTTCACAGTTGGGAAGCAGTCACCTCCTGTATTCTTAGCTAACTAGCTGAGAGAGGGAGAGAAATACTTTTTCAACCCTACTAGAGATTCTGAGGCTTTCTCTGATTTTTAAATAGATAGACCTGGTGAATACTTTCTGCTTTCTTTTGTGACAAAATTCTTAAAACTCACGTCTTCTCTCAGTCCTCTCATAAGCACATTTCTCAATACCATAAAGCCAGACCTGTTGTTGACAGTCTTCATTTTACTTGCCCTAAAATGGTGTTGATGCTCAAAGTTGTGGTATTCTTCTAGGTCTGTAGATTTGGGCTGGCTTTATGAACATACTCACTAGCCCTCTGTGAAACTCTCTTGCTGTTGCTGGGAGTACCCCTGGGCCATTTGGCAATCTGCATTCTAGGTGTCCACTGTGGCTCAGTGGGAGCTTCCTGATGGTGTCTGTAACATGTTTAGTAGAATCTGTATCCCTCTGGTACATCCATCATGCCCTAACTGTTATTTTCTTAACCACTCATTGCCTCCAAGTCATGAAGTTCAGTACTCAGTATTCTGGATAGGGCAAAAGATAAATGAGACTCTGGCAATATTCTGCCCTAATGGAGAAGCTGTGCACTGCTCATACACTCTTACTTTTTCCCATGGGAGAAATCACGGACTGAGAAAGTTTCTCTTCCCACTGAGCTGTGCTGGCTTGGAGGATGGGTGATGTGGGTAAAATGAACTATTATCTGTTTCTATGCTTCCATCTTGGATTTTTGTTGTTGTTGTTGTTCTAACAATGTGCTGGAACTTCCTCACTGGATCCCTGGACTTTCACAGTCTTCCTTGTCCAGGGGGGTTGTCTTAATCAGTGTTCTCTAGGGGAAAGATAGTATAAAACACTTATTCCAGCATTCTGAGGATGTCATTCCTACAATTACTTCTATATTTATCCGTCTATGTCTTTTCTAAGCCAAACACAAGTTCATTTTCATGCCTTCAATGGTAATACACTATCACATTATTCATTCTAGCCCTTTTCCTCTTTGCTTATCTATGACCTCCCACTCTAACAGTGAGAACCTGAGTGCCACCATCTTTCATCCATTTACATAATAGTTCAATTATACTAGCTTCATAATTATTAACCAGCACTCTGATAAGAAACAGCTTTACCAACTAATGCAGTGTTTTTATACAAGTTTCCATTATCTATATTCTTAGACTTTATTCATTTCCAAAATTCCTTAGATGACTCCCTTGTACCTTTCCTTTCCCTTTTAGTGAGGTTATGTCCTACATTTTGATACAATTAGATTATTTTCTCTAGTTTGCTTTACATCTTTGGAACCCCTAACCTCCTAATGGATTTAAAAAAAAAAAAACATTTCTTTTTTTACGTTAAATTTCACTCTTTCTGCTGTGAATTGTAATAGTTTGACAAGTTCATGGTCTAATGTATTCATCACTATTCTATCACACAGACTTGATTTATCCCCTAAAAATCCTCTGTTTCACCTATTAAACTTTCCTCTCCTCTAGAACCCGAGGTCACCCCTTTTTATTTTTGCTTTCTCTCCTATAGTTTTTACTTTTACTGAAGGTCATATAAATTTAATAATTCAATATGTAACCTATTCAGGCTGACTACTTTCACTTAGTAATATGCAATTAACATTCATCCATATTAATAGCTCATTACCTGTTATCCCTTAATATTGAATAGCAGGTATATTTTAGTTTATCCTCTCATTTATTGAAGGACATCTCGAGTACTTCCATTTTATAAATAGTGCTGTAATAAACTTTCACATGGATGTGTAGATGTAAGTTTTCAAAAGAGGTGGACAAATACTAAGACTGTGATTGCTAGATCAAAGATAAACCTCTATTTAGCTTTTAAAGAAACTGTCAATGAGTCTTCCGAAGTGGCTGTACCATTTTCATTCTTTCCAGTAATGGAAATTATTTTCCAAATCCTTGACAAAATTGCTATTCTTAGGATTTAATTTTTTAATTTGTACCTGTTCTAAGAGGCATGGAATATTTTGTCTTAATTTTCTTTTTCCTAATGACAAGTGGTTGTTGATGATCTTGAAATTCACTAATCTGTGATTCATCTCTAAATAATTTTGAAAGTTCTCTATTATTATTTGAAATATTTCCACTGTCCTATTCTCTCTCTTCACTTTCCCAATTATGCTTACATTGAAACTTTCAGTGTTGTTCATCAGTTCTTTGATGTTCTTATGTCTTTTTCATTTTCCATTTGTGTTCTCATTTCAGTTTGGAAACTTTCCATTGACTCTCTCAAGGTTCATTGACTCTTTCCTTGGTGTGTTAAATTTGATGAGCTGATCAAAGGGATTCTTCATTTCTGTTGTTTCTTGATTCCTTGCATATGCTTTTGATTTTTTCCCCATTGTTGTTATGTCTCTGGTGACAGAGTATTTTAAAACACTTGTCTGATAATTCCTACATTTGTGTCACATCTGAAAATTGTTTCTGGTGATTGTTTTGTCACTTTAGGTTGTGCAATTTTTGTTCAAAGTTGGACATTGTATATGTCATAGGTGTTATCTACGATGTAATGTGAGAAGTTACAGTAATTTGCCTAAGATTTCAGCTTTCTTTAGTGATAGACTTCAAATACATCTACTCTTTATATTTTTACCTTTTCTATTGCTATTAGGGTTTCTCTTTGCCCTGTTCCTCAAGAAGAGTATACATCTTGGGAGTATACACCTTTTTCAACTGCAATTTACTGTTACTATATCTGAGATTTTTTGGGATGATGGTTGCATATAGGGGAGGAAAGCAACCCATATTCTTTGGAATAAATCTCAGGCTAATAGTTCTCCCCACTCTTTGGGGTTTGTCTTTCTCAAGTTTTTCTGGTTCTTTTCCAGTGATACAACTTTTATCTTTTGTGTCCCCTCATCTGTTCCAGTTTCAGCATTCCCAGTCAATTTTTTTGAAGCCTTGTCCTTTGTGAATTAGTTTTTCCTTCTCTTTTTGACATAGAGAGTACAGTGTTGTCTAATTCCTTTACACCATGGGAAATAAGCTCTGGCTAAGGGTTTCTTTGAGATTTGGGCTTTATTATGAGAGTTTTGGAAGGTTTCACAGTGATTTCTCTTCCTTTAGTCCTCAGTATCATGAGGTTTTTCTCAGATTTTCTTTGTGAAAGCCTTGTGCAATCTCTGGAAGGAAAAGAGACCTTCCAAAGTTTCTTACTCCAGTCCACACTCCACTGGCAGCGAGTGATTTTCCAATAAATAACTTTTACTACGAATTATGGCTTCCATCTGCTGCTGTTCCTGCCTCTCCAGATTTGGGGATAACTATTTTCCCTAAGCACCCAGTTTTCTGATGGTTATAAGAAAATTGTTCATTTTTAGATTGCCCAGCTTTTCTTATTATAGGCAAAGAGTGACAACTTGTGACACTTTACAAGTTGGGCCTGAGACAAAAAGACTAGCTGGTTTTTAAATTAAATATAAATTAACTTTAAAATTATTTCAAGGGTCAATTTACTAATTATAAATACACTATATTGCATAAGATAAAATCACTGAAGGGTGTCAAGGTGGCTCAGTCAGTTAAGTGTCTGCCTTCAGCTCAGGTACGATCCTAGGTCCTGGGATTGAGCCCTGCATCGGGCTCCCTGGTTGGTGGGGAGCCCACTTCTCCCTCTCTCTCTGCCACTTCCCCTGCTTGTGCTTGCACTCTGTCAAATAAATAAATAAAATATTTTAAAACCTTAAAATCATTGAATGTTATTGTTATTTAAATGTTAAACTTCTAGTAGCATGAATTTCCAAATATTTTATCCATACTTGGAAACAGACTAGTCAAAATCATTTGAAACATTTAGATTTCAACTCCTCAGTTTATAGATCATCTGAATTGTACTTCTGAGCTCTCTCAGCAAATTTGCTATAGCCTACTTTTTTTTTCAATTGTCTGAAATATTAACATTTTCACTCTTTTGAAGTTTAGAAATCTTCAGAAGATTAGGCAGTTGTATAACAGATTTTTTTTAAATCTTAGCACTTCTACCCTTGTTTATGCTCTATTCGTACCCTATAGGAACTCTATGGACCTCAGTGTCTTGAATTTAGGCACCATTAATATTCTTCACTCTTCTACCATCTTCAGCTTCACTGGCACATACAATATCCTATGAGGTGCTAAATGATGGATGCTTAATTCTTAATTCTCTTCAACATATTAACTTCCTTGGAATTCCTAATCTTACTGAGTTTTGGCAAACCAAAATCTTGTTTCAGACCTCACTTGGCTTCCTAAGCAAGTATTTAGAGTCTGTCAATTATATAACATCTTGGGCACTTCCTACTTAATGGTGCTTGTTATTTTTGTTGATTTATGTATTAATTATCAACCCATCTATGCCTCAGCTTCTGCTATGTACTTTTCTTGCATCTTTATGTGTTAAATAGATATCTGATTCTTTCTTTCTTCCTTCACTTATTAGTCCCCAAGCCCCTAATTTCTGCTTTATCTTTAGAATCAGATAAATGATGCATGCAACATATGAACATTTTATAAAATTATACTGCATGAATAAAGAAATGTACATAGGGTGGGAATCTACTCTTTCTTGGAGAACTTTACGTATACACGTTTGTCTAGCTCTACCAGAATCTATTTTTTTCCTTTTGTACACAATAACTTGGAATAAGGATTTTTCTTCTCTGTGTTCTATGAAAAGTAATAAAATGAGTTAGCAATTGGCTAGTTTTGCATTGTGAGTATACTAAATGTTGACTGTCCTTAATGTGAAAATGCTATAAGTAATTCATAAACATTCATTAGACACTTTTAATGAAATCTTATAAGTTTGGATGAACAATATGAAAGACAACTTCAATTTTAATGATATTCACATTAATTACCAAGGGGGTTTGGACTTCAAGAAAGTTATTAACATCTAGACAAAACTTCATTTTAATCCTCAAATTTCAAAGCCTTTCAGTACTGTTATTGTAGGAATTGAAAGAAAGAAAATTGCATGGAAGGAAAAGAAAAAATGATAGGGTGAGGAGAAAAAAAGTAAGGGAGAGGTTCTTAGAAAAAAACTTATTTCAGCATTTTAAATATATTCATTGATTTGATAATATGGTTTAAAATCCCACTGAAGAATGCATATATGTTTATATTTTACTAATTCATTTGTTAAATAAAATATACTTAGTTACAAATGACTTTCATAAGCATCCTAAGACCCCTCTATTGAAATATAGTTGCTATTAGTGATATCCAGGGCTGTCATTTTCAATTTCTTGTCCACAGCAGTTTTACAAATGGAGTGTAAGTAAAACCATTTGTTCATGCACAGAGGAAAGTAACAATGAGTAGAAATAGCTCAGATCAGTGAAATATTCTGCAAGGTTCAGGAGAGTGTGTGTATTTATCACTGACAGACCTTTTATGTTTGTTCTATGAGTACTAAGTGAAAAACAAACATTTATCACAGCAAAACTATTTCAGCTAAGAAAGTGCTAATACATTCTTAGACAGATTTTGAGCCACAGTGGAGTCTGTCAGGTCTTGAAGGGATTATTGTGGGTTTTGTCCAAAAATAAGCCATGGCTATCAATATTCCCAAGTCCTGACAATTGCTCATTTTTTCTCTCATCTCCACAAACAGAAGATTATCAGCTTTTGTGTCCTACTTACCTTGACTTGTTTAATTTCTTTCTCGTGCTGGGATTTCATTATTTTTAGTGCTAGAGGCATAGTAACCTACCTGAAATACCCGATTTGCATGTTGAATAATTCAATTGATTCTCTGCATCTATGAGCATGGATGGAACAAAAAACTAATGTTTCATCCAAATATGACCCAGAAGATTGGATATTTACCAACTTAAGAATACAGGAATGTAGTCAAAATTTTGCAGATGTCATTCTATGAACAACAACAAAATCATGTAACTTTAAAGCAACTTTCAGAAAATATGCTGAATAATAAGCCTCAAAATTCAGGAAGAACTGGGAGTAAAAAGGCTAATGGTGTAGTTAAAAATACTAATAGGTAGAAGAGATAGCAAAGTTTGCCACACTGAAGGAGAATTAAATGAGGGAATATGTTTTTAGAATAATAAGGAGAAAATGTACTGAAAATAGAGTAGAAAGTTTTTCTTTGGTTGAGGGAAGGTTTTTTTTTTTTTTAAATCACCAGAAACTATGGTAAAAACAGTGAGAGAGATGAATATTCTCTTAATGTTTAATGATTACAAAAAGAAGGGATTTCTGCTTCTCATAATGGAGTAACTGGGAATAAATTTATGTTCCCATTTAAAACAGTGACTTTCAAGAAGTTGGAAGTCCTACAAAGAATGAAAATAATCCTTGAGAATTATGAAACAAACCAAGGGACTCTGCAATCACCCAGCTTACTGCAATGGGAGTTTCCAGGCCTTAATGTCAAAATGGTAACCTAAGCAGAGGGGGTGGACTCCCAGAGTTCGGCAGATGTTATTGAAGGTCTACATATACTCAGAATGTCTGGAATAAAAGTACTAGATATTTTGGTACTTCTATTAATTTTTTTGAGGAATCTTCATACTTTCAGTGGCTGCACCAGTTTGCCTTCCCACAAACCGTATATGAGTGTTTCTTTTTCTCCACATCTTCGCCGACACTTGTATTTTTATTTTAGCCATTCTGACAGATGTGAGGTGTTATCCTATTGTGGTTTTCATTTGCATTTCCTTGATGATAAGGGATGTTGGGCATCTTTTCATGTCTGTTGGCCATCTCTACGTTTTCTTTGCAGAAAAGTCTGTTCATGCCTTCTGTCCATTTCTCAACTGGATTATTTGTTTTTGGGTAGTACTGAGTTATATAAGTTCTTTACATATTTTGGATACTCACTCTTTATCAGATATGTCATTTGCAAATATCTTTTCTCATTCCATAGATTGGTTGCCTTTTAGTTTTGTTGATTGTTTCCTTTGTAGTGCAGAAGCACTTCATTTTGGTGTAGTTCCAATACTTTATTTTTGCTTTTCTCCCCCCTTGCATCAGGCTACATCTGATATCAGAGCTATTACTGCCTGTGCTCTCTTCTAGGATTTTTATGGTTTGATGTCTCCCATTTAGATTCATAATCATTTTTAGTTTATTTTTGTATATAATATAAGAAAGTCGTGAGTTTCATTCTCTTTCATGTAGCTATCCAGTTTTCCTAACGCCATTTGTTAAAGAGATTGGTTTTTCCTCATAGTATATTCTTGCCTGTCAAAAGTCAACTGACCACATAATTGTGGGTTTATTTCTGGGCTTTCTGTTCTATTCCTTGATCTTTTTGTTTGTTTCTGTCCCAGTACCATACTTTTTTGGTTTTTGCAACTTTGTAATAAACTTGAGGTACAGATTTGTAGTGCCTTTAGCTTTGTTCTTCTTTTTCAAGATTGCTTTGGCTATTCAGGTTCTTTTTGGTTCCATACAAATTTTAGAGTGTTTGTTCTAGTTCAGTGAAAAATACTGCTGATATTGATAGAATTGCATTAAACTTGTAGATTGTTTTGGGTAGTATGCACATTTAGACAATATTTGTTCTTCCAATCCATGAACATAGAATATCTTTCGTTACCCAAAGAAAACAAAAACAAAATTTGAAAAGATTTACATAACCCTATGTTTATTGCAGCATTATTACAATAGCCAAATTATAGAAGCAGACCAATTGTCCACTGATAGATGAATGGATAAAGACAATGTGTGTCTATACAGACATACACATGCACACACACACATGTGAATATTAATCAGGCATTAAAAAAGAATGAAATCTTGCCATTTGTGGCAAGGATGGGTCTAGAGAGTATAAAGCTAGGTGAAATAAATTAGTTATAAAAAGGTAAATACCATATGATATCATTCATCTGCGGAATCAAGGGACAAAACAGCATGACAGATGGTAGCTATACTTAGGTGGATATAGCATAAATTATAGAGTTGTTAAAACATATATACCTGAAACTAATGTGAAATTGTATGTTAACTATACTTCAATAAGAAAGTAGTTTTTAAGATGGAAGAAAAATGATAATCAATATAAATATAAATATAGGGATCCCTGGGTGGCGCAGCGGTTTGGCGCCTGCCTTTGGCCCAGGGCGCGATCCTGGAGACCCGGGATCGAATCCCACATTGGGCTCCCGGTGCATGGAGCCTGCTTCTCCCTCTGCCTGTGTCTCTGCCTCTCTCTCTCTCTGTGACTATCATAATTAAATAAATTAATAATAATTAAATAAAATTTAAAAAAAATAATAAATAAATAAATAAATAAATAAATAAATAAATATAAATATAAATCCACACAAAGGAATGGAAGTACTAGACAGGATAAGTACATGGGTTAACATGACATTTTTAAGTATCATTTAAAATTCATTAAAACATTATTGACTTAAAAAACAACAGTGATATAATATGGCATTTATGATATGTGGAAATCATATAACAAAAATAAAATTTGGGAAGAGAGTTACATAGTATACTTTTGTACTATTTATAATATTTGTAAACTAGAACAATTTCACTTAAGTTAGATTATGATATATTGAATATTTTTACTCTAAGCCTTAAAGTAACCCTAAAATTTCAGCCACAACAAAAAATTGCTATCAGTATGTCAACAAAGGGCAGCCCAGGTGGCTCAGCAGTTTAGTGCCGCCTTCAGCCCGGGCCTGATCCTGGAGACCCAGGATGGAGTCCCATGTTGGGCTCCCTGCATGGAGACTGTTTCTCCCTCTGCCTGTGTCTCTGTCTCTGTCTCTCATGAATAAATAAAATTTTAAAAATGTCAAAAAAACTGATAAAGTAGATTATTTAAAAACTATTAGATCTGAACAAAGGGAATAAGAGAGAAAAAGGTAGCAAAGAACAGATGGAATCAGTAGAAGATACATAGAGAATTGTATGGTTGAACTTAATCTTAATAGTAATGACATTACATGGAAATGATCTCAACACCACCATGAAAGGAAATAAACAACTGGATTGGATAAAAATGAGACTCATACCCCCAACAAGAATGCTGTAAACATAAAGAAACAAAATGGGAAAAGTAAAAAGGTAGTAAAGTACATACTATGTTTAGTAGTCAAACCAAAGCTGGTAAGGGAAAAAGTAAGTTTCAGAGCAAAACATATTGACAGGGCTAAATAAAATGATTTAATAACAATACATTGCCTAATTAAAAAAAAACATAAAAATCTTAAATATTTTTGCACGAGATAGAAAATGCTTAATTAGTTATTTAAAATCTAGTTTTTCGAGAAGATTAATAAAATTGAAAAAAACTCTAGACCAATTGTTCAGAATAGAAGGAGAAGTCGGTGAATTATCATCTGAAATTAATGATATATATGTTGGTGAATTGAATTTAAATTAAAAAAAAGGAGAAGTCACAAATTAACCATATCAAGATAAGAGAAATGATGTCATGCTCTAGAATCTATAATTATTTCAAGGAATATCAGAATAATATAAACAATTTTATGCCAATTTGTCAAGAAGTTAGTTGACATAGACATAACTCATGAGAAACATAGAATATCAAAATACATTTGTGAAGAAATTAATCAACTGAAATGTACAAAATCTTTGAAAAATTCAAACTATCAAAATACTCTCAAAAAGAAATAGATAACTTGTAAAGCCCTACTCCTACTTAAAAAATTAAATTTGTAGTTTTAAAACTGTCAACAAATTAAACCCTGGAATCAAATGGCTTCACTGAGGAATTACGCTGAATTACACTGTGCATTGGAAAAAGAAATAATGCCATATCTATATAAACTTCTTCATTTTCAACAACATATTAGAAAGATAATACATCACAGCTACCTGGAGTTTATCCCAAGATAACAAAGTTGGTTTATCTTTCTAATGTTAGTGACTATAATTCACAATACTAATAAACTAAAAAAAATCCTGTTCATCTCAATTGACATGTAACAAATGTGTGACAAAATCCAAAATACATTCTTCTCATAAAACCAGAAACAGAAGGGAACTTCCTCAACATGATTAAGAGCATCTACAAATAACAACAGTTAGTAACACTCTTAATGACAAAGAAATGTATGCTCTCCCTAAAAAAACAGTAAAAAAAACAAAGGTGTCTACTCTCATCACTTTCATTCAACATTACATAGAAGGTCTAGGCACTGAAGTCAAAGAATAAGAATTAAAAGGCATCTCAGTGTCCATCGAAAGATGAATGGATAAAGAAGATGTGGTATATGTATACAATGGAATATTACTCAGCCATTAGAAACGACAACTGCCCACCTTTTGCTTTGACGTGGATGGAACTGGAGGGTATTATGCTGAGTGAAATAAGTCAATCAGAGAAGGACAAAAATTATATGGTCTCATTCATTTGGGGAATATAAAAAAATAGTGAAAGGGAATAAAGGGGAAAGGAGAAAAAATAAGTGGGAAATATCAGAAAGGGAGACAGAACATGAAAGACTCCTAACTCTTGGAAATGAACTAGGAGTGGTGGAAGGGGAGGTGGGCGGGGGGTGGGGGTGACTGGGTGGCGGGCACTGAGGTGGGCACATGATGGGATGAGCACTGGGTGTTATTCTGTATGTTGATAAATTGAAGACCAATAAAAAATAAATTTATTTTTTTTAAAAAGACATCTATATGGAAAAGGAAAAAGTAAAAATGTCTTTACTCACATATGATATGAAGATAAATATAGAAAATTTGATCAATCTATAAAATTACTTCTAGAAGTTAATAAGCTAGTTGAGCAACACTGCATATTACAAATTAAACAAAATCATTGTATTTCTTCATAAAAGCAATGGAAATGAATTATAGAAAATTATGAATATACTGGGGTATACCCAACTAACAAAAAATGTGAAAGACCTATACACTGAGCACTACAAAATTGCCAACTAAGTTAAGATAAAGTATGTGGAAAGTTAAATCATTTGTTTATGATTTAAAAGACTCAATATTTTTAAGATACCCGTTCAAAAATTTATCAAAAGATTCAATAAAATTCCAATGAAATTGTAGCCACTTTGTAGAAATCAACATACATGTATTGGAACAATTTTATATCCCTACTGCATCCCCCCCAAAGATTTCCTACCTTTTTGTGAAAATACAATGGATTATAGACTTGATGTAAATTTAAAACTATAAAACCTCTAGAACAAAACATTTTCTAATCATTACACCAAAAGCATAATTTGTAAATGAAAAAAATCTATAAATTGGATATCAAATAATAACTTCTCTTCAAACGACAGTCTTACACACACACAAACACATTCTCATATGTTCTTAGGTTTGCTTATGCATAAGTAAAATGAATGACATCAGTAAGTCAAAGAATGAGAGGGAGGGAATGTAATTATTTGTAATCATAAGGTTCTTATATTATTTGTCAAGTGTTATAGTATTATTTGAAAGTGGCTATGGATTAGTTGCATATATTGCAAACTCTAAAAATTAAAAAGAAAAAACAAATGATTGTAACAATATACTAAAAAAAAAAATAAAGGAGAGAACATGGAACCATAAATTGCTCAATTAAAACCAAGAAAGGACAGTCAAGAAAAGAAATTTACAGGCAATATTCCTAATGAACACAGATGCAAAAATCCTGAACAAAATACATTAAAGAGAACATACAGTATGAACGGATAGGATTTATTCCATGAATACAAAAAATTTTAAACATCTGCGAATCAATGTGAAATAACTACATTAACCAAATGAAAGGCTAAAATCATGTGTTCATCTCAGTAATGCACTAAAACTATTTCAAAAATTCAACACTCATTTATGATAAAAAAGAAACTCTCAACAAAGTGAAATTAGGGAAAACATTCCTCAACATAATAAAGACAGTGTACTACAAACCCACAGCTAATATATTTGATGGTGAAAAGCTGAAAGTATTTCTTCTACAATCAGGAAGAAGACAAGGATGCCAACTCTCCCCTTTTATTCAACATAGTACTAACAGCCCTAGCTGGAGCAAGTAGCAAATAAGAAAGGAAGAAATATAAACTGTCCCTATTTGGTGAGGATTTATATAAAAAACCCTAAGGACTCCATCAAGAGAACTTTTAGAGCTAATACATGGATTCAATAAAGTTGCAGGATAAAGAATTGATATACAGAAATCCATTGGATTTCTATACACTAATAATGAGCTGTTAGAAATTAAGAAAATGATCATAATTTATAGTTGCATTAAAAAGAATAAAATATGGGATCCCTGGGTGGCGCAGCGGTTTGGCGCCTGCCTTTGGCCCAGGGCGTGATCCTGGAGACCCGGGATGGAATCCCACGTCGGGCTCCCGGTGCATGGAGCCTGCTTCTCCTTCTGCCTGTGTCTCTGCCTCTCTCTCTCTGTGTGTGACTATCATAAATAAATTTAAAAAAATTTTTAAAAAAAGAATAAAATATCTAGAAAGAAATTTAACCAAGGAGATGAAAGAACTAAACACTGAAAACTGTAAGACAATGATGAAAGAAATTGAAGACATACAACACAAAACTACAAAACTCTTAGAAGGCAGCAAAGAAAAGAACCTGATGGCCTTCAGGATTGTGATGATTTTGGATACAACACCAAAGTCTCTAGCCATGAAAGAAATAACTAATAAGGTGGACTTCATGAAAATTAAAAAAAAAAAAAAAACAACTATTCCATTGAAGGCAATATGAAAAGAATGACAAGACATGCCAAAGAGTGAGAAAAAAATACTTACAAAAGACATATCTGTTACAAGATTATTATCCAATTATACAAAGAAGATTTAAAACTCAACAGTAAGAAAACCTAATCAGAAAATGAGCCAAAGACCTTAACAGATGCTTATACAGATGGCAAATAAGCACATCAGAAGATTCTCCACATCTTAAGTCATCAGGGAAATGCAAATTAAAACAATGGTGAGATACCACCACACACCTATTAGTGAGGCCAAAATCTAGAACGCTGACAACACCAAGTGCAGAGGGGATATAAAGCAGGAGGAACTTTGATTTGTTGCTGGTGAAAATGTGCAATGATGAGGCCACGTAAGACATTTTGGTAGTTTGTTACAATACAAAATACAAGCATGTGATCCAGCAATCATGCTGCTTCTTATTAATGCCTTCCAAAGAAGGCATTTAACACTTATGTCCACCCAATAACCTGGACAGAGATGCTTTTTGCCCAAACTTGGAAGCATCCCAGATGTCATTCAGTAAATCAATTTACTGGAAAACAAAACAAAGCAAAACAAAACAAAACAAAACTGTGGTACATCCTGACAATGGAGTATTATTCAGTGCTAAATAAAAAGGAGCTATTCAGACATAAAAAAGCATCAGTGAAACTTAAATACAAATTGCTAAGTGAAAGGTCAGTCTTAAAAGACTATATACTATAAGATTACCAGCATATGACAATTTGGAAAAGGCAAAACTTTGAAGACATTAAAAAAAAAGCAGTAGTTGCCTGGAATTGGGGAGTAGAACAGATAAATAGGCCAAGCATGAAGCAGTTTTAAGGCAGTGAAATCATTCTGTTGGATGCTATAATGGTGAATACTTGTCATTATACACTTGTCCAAATACATAGAAGGTTCAACACCAAGAGTGTATTCTGTGGTATATTATAGACCATGGGTACAATGATGAGTCGATGTACATTCATCAATTATATCAAAGCACCTTGACATACGATTCTAGGAATAGGAGAGGCTTTGCAAAAGTAAGGGCAGCAAATATACAGAAAATATTTTATCTTTAGCTCCATTTTGCTGTCAATGTAAAATTACTCTAAAGTAAAAAAATAATAATAATAATAATTGAGTGCACCTGAAAGGATGGATTTGTCACCTATATTGAGAAAACAAAGGAGATAATAATGAATGAAGAAATCAAGCATTCTACTCAATATTAGGATACTTAAGAGTGGAAAAGGCTGTTGCCACTGAAATAAAGTTGATATGAGACAAATATAATGATTGCCAAGTTAGAACTGAAAGTCTTGAAGATTAAGAACTAAATTCGTTTACATGATAAATATTACTTATAGAATATTTGCCTTGTATTTTCATAAATTATATTATTCATAAATATAATGAAACAGATAAAACTTTATGACCATATAATAAGAGACATTATTATAATCTATGATTTCTAATATGTTACAATTCAAATATATATTGAATTGAGAATATTAGAATAATCAAATATAGACTTAGTCATTTCATCTTATCATTTTTAAAAATATTCAAGAAATACACACATCTAGTCCAAGAAAACAAAATAGATCCCTCTGTTAAGTAGTATACAGATTTTTCCCAAATACTACCCATGAATTCACAATATTATGCAACAATTTTAAATGTGATATTTGTTACACAACTTAGATCATTTACTGAGTTGGTGCATTGAGTCATTAATTTTACTCCTATTCACCAACATTTTCAGTTCCATTCCATTTTTGGCTATCTATCTGTATCTATATCTTCTTACATGTGTACCAATTCCTTGACCTTTAAGTAGAAAAATGTAAGTGTGGGTGGAATTAGTATTTCTGTTCTCAGTTTAATTTGCATTCCTACTCCAGTAGTATTTTATTATACTATCAGTAGTATTTATTATACTTCCAATCAGTTTTGGAAACATAACCTCACAATTTTGAAGCTATTTCTACTGAATAAAAGGATTTTTAATAAAAAAGCCCCCAAATGTTTTTAAGTTTCAATCACAAAAACATAATTTAACAATTGACAATCTGGCTTAAAAATGGATATATTTTTAGGAGCTACCACAATATATAGTTACTTTTAATGGAAAAAGTTTAGAAACCATTAAATATACATTTTTTGGATTTAGCTATACAAACTCACTTCTTGGCTATTATATTTATTAGTACTATAAATATGCATTTCTTATTCATTGGATATCCTGAAGAACAACATCTTGTATGTATATAGCAATATCTTTAAAGAATGGATGCATATTCATTTTGTCCATATAACATCTCTCATGGACACCTACAAAGTAAATTACATTTTGGTTAAATTATCACTGCTACCAACTGGGAAAATTATCAATTCAAATTACAGTAATTAAATATATGAAAACCTGAGTACTTGCAATTATTTAAGTAGTTTTTTTTGAACAACACATATTCTCAATACTTGCCAATTCTCAATACTTGTAGCCAAACTACAGGTGTTATATTTCATCAGATGGTTTGGAATAAAAAATAATCCTTTTAAAATTTAGACAGTGCTCAGAATTTCTCTAAAGTGTAAATCAAAATGGCAAAAAAACAAAAAAAAATTGGCCTGTATAAATTTAAGAAATCAGTACATGGAGTAGGGACTTAAATGTGAATACTAGGTACTAAATGACTCATTAACAAATTATATAAGAAGTTTAAATAAATACTTTTTAAAAAGAGAGAAAGAGCAAGAGTGATAGAGGGTCAGAGGGAGAGAGAATATCAAGGAGAAATCCCCCTGCCCCATGTAGAACTCAAGTTCAGGAGCCCAAAATCATGACCTGAGCTGAAATTAAAAGTTGGACCCTTAAGCAAGTGAGCCACCCAGATGCCCCTAAATGAAAATTGTTTAATATGGTCCAACAATATATAAGAGATGATTATTTTACTATGGAAAGTGTAAATTTTATGTTAAACTTAAAATAAACCACTAGACAAAATGGTGATATAGCACTATCCTTGCACACCACCCCACACACTTACATCGATTTGAACAATTATTATGTACACAGAATCAAAGATTCAGGTCAGAAATTATAGCATACAGGCGAAGCAGAGAAATAAAAAGATGCACCAAGAAGGGTAACATAATAGCACTCCAGTTGGTCTTAAGGATTGAGTTGCTTCAAGACAACACATTCTTTACATGCTAGACTAAGATTCTTGATCTGTAACAGAACAAACTTACTTTCTTTGAGTTTGTAGACCACTGGCCTTGAGGAATGAAGGACAAGATTTTTCCCAGGCTACAGAGGCCAGCAAGTCTGTTTGAAGTTACCTTAGCTTTCTGATTAGCCCAGCAATTCTTTTAGGAAAATGTTTTTCTTTGTTTAGGTCACATAAATGATTTTACTAATCTTCCTTTGTGGATCAGTAGACCTTGACTTCTTTTGCAGAAAGAAAAGAGCTCTCCTGCATATCACAAGATCCAGAGCCCCTTGCTCCAAAACCTCCCACTGAGATAATGTTTGTAGCTGTCATCATCAAGTCTGCACATAATCAAGAAATGTTGTATACCACTATATTCCCTTTGTTGATGAACTGCTCTAAACCCCTTTAAAAACCCTTGGGCCCAGTAGAAACCTTGGAGTTGGCTTTTGTACAGGAGTCCACCTTTTCCCCAGCTTGCCCAGACTCCTGAATAAAACTCAAATTCCTTCCAGTCAAAACTCATGTCCTGAGTTTTGGCCTCTTGAGCAGTTAAGCTTGGGTTTGGTAACAGTAGTAAGAACTTCATATATCCTCCATGACACATCCTCCATGTCTAGGAAGCCCATCAAAGACAGGAAGAGAGAGATGTTCTCCCTTGGGAAAGGATGGTACAGTAGGTGTCTAACAGCACAGATGCCAAAACCAGCCTGTCCCAACCCCATGCTATGTCCACCATCCTAGATCACTCCCTGTAGGCTCTAGGGACTCCAGACACATATCAAAATGGCTTCCTTAGTAGGGCTCTAGCCAGAAAACAGTATGGCATTAGTGAATCTTTACCTATTAAAAGTTACTTTAAATGTAAATGGACTGGGGGCACCAGGGTGGCTTAGTCACTTAGGCGGATGACTCTTGATTTCAACTCAGGTCATGATCTCAGGGTCCTGAGATTGAGCCCCAGATGGAGATCCATGCTCAGTGGGGAGTCTGCCTGAGGATTCTCTTTTCCTCTGCCCTTCCCGTGCTCATACGAGTGCTCTCTCTCTCAAATAAATAAATAAAGGAATATTTTTTTAAAAATGTAAATGGACTAAACTCTCCAATCAAAAGACACAGTGTCTAAATGGATTAAAAAATAACTAAATTAAAGCTAGGGAAGCCACTTGTTGGCAGCATGTAAGGACATAAATAGGCTTCAAGTGAAGATGGAGAAAAAGGCATTCCAAGCAAATGGAAACCAAAGGGAGAGGGGAAGTGTATCTATATAAGAAAACATAATCGACATTAACTTAAAAGTTGTAAAAAAAAAAAAAAAGGCATTTTACAATCAACAGGTCAATTTATCAATAGACTGTAAGAATTAAAAATAAATATACATCCAATATTGGAGCATGAAAGTGTAGTAAGCAAATACTAATTATATCACTATGGAGAAACATAATATGATAATAGTAAGGTACTTGACTACCTCACTTGAAACAATGGGTATATTGCACAGACAGAAAATCAAGGAAACACTGGACTTGAACTACACCAAATGGACCTAAACACACATTCAGATAATTTCACCCAAGAACAGAAAAATATACATTCTTTGCAAGAATGCACAGAACCTTTTCTAGGATATACCATATATTTAGTCATAAAACATATCTTGGCAAGTGTAAGACAACTGAAATTATATCAAGTATCTTTTCTTACCACAATGCAATAAATAGTGATATCAATAATAGAAAAAAATCACAAATCTGTGGAAATTAAACATGCTCCTAAACAAACAATGCATCAACAAAATAAAAATAGAAATAAAAAAAACTTGAAACAAATGAAAATGGAAACATGATATGCCAAAATGTATGTGATGCAGCAGTAACAGTTCTAAAACGGACGTTAATGTCTATCTTAAAAGAAAGGCCTCAAATAAGCAGCCTACATTTACTTATCAAGGGCCTAGAAAAAGAAGGGCTAAGTCCAAAGTTAGTAGAAGGAAAAACATGACGAGATCAGAGCAAACATAGAGATTAAAAAAGCAATAGAAAATATCGTAATTAAAAGATTTTTTAATATAAAAAAAGTTGACAAACCTTTAGTTAGACTAAAAAAAGAAGATTCAGAAGTGAAAGAGTAGACTTTATACCTAGTAAATAGAAATACAAGGAGGATATACTCCTATGAACAATTTTAGGCCAATGAACTGAAAAAAAAAAGGATAAATTCTTAGATATATAGAACCTACCAAGACTGAATCATAAAGAAACAGAAAATCTAAACAGATCAGTGATGAACAAGGGAAATGAAACAGCAATGGAAGTTCTCAATATGGGAAAAACCAATACCAGATGATTTCACTGGTGAATTCTACCAAACATTTAAAAAATTAATACCAGTTCTTCTCAAACTCTTCTTGAAAAGAGTAGAGGATGGAACAGTCCTAAACTAAACATTATTTTATGAGGCCAGCATTGCCCTGATGCCAAAGCCACATTAGGTCACTATAAGAAAACCATAGGCCAATATCCCTAAACATAAATATATTTGCAAAAAATCTCTACAAAATTCTAGTAAACCAAATCCAATAGAACATTAAAAGGATAACACAAGATCAAGTGGGATTTTTTGATACAAGCATGGGTGAATATATGCAAATCAATATGAATGTAATGAATCAATAAAATGAAGAGTAAAAATCTTATAATCATCTCAATAGATGCAGAAGGAGAGTTTGACAAGATTAAACAACGTTTCATTTTACAAATACTCAAGAAACTGGGTGAAAAAGGAATGCACCTCAACATAAAAAAGGCCATATATGAAAAACCCAATGGTGTAAGATTGAAAACTTTCCTGATAAGAATAGGAATAGTATCAAGGTAGGTGCCCACTCTTGGCTCCTATTCAATATAGAACTAGAAGTCCCACTAGAACAATTAGGAAAGAAAAAGAAATAAAAGGCATCCAGTTTGGAAAGTGATAAGTAAAACTAACTCTGTTTACAGAAAATAAGATCTTATATGTAGAAAATCTCTAGGACTAGAAAAACCCATGAGAACTAATCAATAAAAAACTAATCAATAAAGTTGCAGGATATGAAATTAATATAAAATGACTTGTCATGTTTCTATACATTAAGAAAAATATGAAAAAGAAACATAATTCCATGTATGAGAGTATCAAAATATGTAGGAATATCTTTAACCTAGAAGTGGAAGATATGAACAACAGCCTACCATTTGTGAAAACATGAATGGACTTTAAGGACATTATTCTACATGAGATAAATCTGAGAAAGACAAACTGCAATATCAGTCACATGTGAAATCTAAAAAAGCCAAACTCATAGAAACAGAGTAAAATGGTCATTAGCACGGGCTGATAGGTGGAGGAATAGGACAAATAATGTCTGAAGGTATAAATGTACAATGAGTAGTAAATAAGCTCTAGAGATCTAATGCACAGTATAGTAAATAAAGACAGCAATGGTATTATAATCAGTGTTCAATGCTATTATAACCATCAAATGTGTTAAGAGACCAGAACTTAATTATTTTAATCACTAAAAAGTAATATAATAATGTAACATGATAGATGTGCTAATTATGGCTAAAATGGCAATTATATTACATTATATAAATGTATCAAGTTAACAATTTATACAACTTAAATTTATAGTATTATAGATTAAATATATTTCATTAAAAAATTTTAAGGCACTGATGAAAAAACTGAAGGCTTTAATAAAAGATATCCTGTGTTCTGGGGTTAGAAAAATTAATATTGTTAAATTGTCCATACTACCCAGAGCCATCTATGCAATGCAAGCCCTATCAAAATTCCACTGAGTTTTCCCGGTAAGAGAAAAACAATCCTAAAATCTGTATATAACAACAAAAGACTGAATCAACAAAAGATTCTTGAGGAAGAACAAAGCTGGAGTTATTACACTTCCTGATTTCATACTTTGTAGTAATCAAATCAGAATGGTACTAGCAACAAATGCAGAACAATAGAACAGAATCTAGAGCTCAGAGATAAGCTCTTGCATATATGGTGAACTACTATTTGACAAGGGAATCAAAAAGAGAGCAAATCTAGAAAAAAGATAGTTTTTTCAATAAATAGTGTTGGGAAAACTGGACAATAACATACAGAATGAAATTGGACTTCCATCTCCCATTTTTGGACTCCCAAAAATTAACTTGAAATAACTAATTTCTTTTATGTGAGATCCCAAAATATAAAACTAATAGAAGAAAACATAGGGAAAATATTCCTTGAAATGGGTCTTAGCACTGGTTTTTTTTGGATATGACAACAAAAGTACAAGCAACAAAAGCAAAATTAAATAAGTAGAACTATATTGAATTACAAAGCTTTTCCAAAGCATAAAAATTAGGAAAATAAAAAGGCAATCTACGACATGGCAGAAAATATTTTTAAAACCATCTATCAGATAAAGAGTTAATTTAAAATCTGTCTAAATTTTTCATACAACTCAATAGCAAAAAACCCATAATCTATTTAGAAAATGGGCAGAGGACCTGATAGACATTTCCAAAAAAGAAATACAGATGGCTAAGAGGTACATGAAAAGGTTCTCAACATCACTTCATCAGAGAAATGCCACTCAACGCCACATTGAGAAGGTATTTCATACCTGTTAGAATAGCCATTATCAGACAAGAGATAAGTGTTGGCAGTACTGTGGGAAAAGGGGAGCCCTGGAGCACCATTTTGAGAATATAAAATGGTACAGTGTGGAATTTCCTCAGAAACATTAAAAATAATACATCCATATGATTCAGCAAATGCATTTCTAGGTAATATATAAAGGAAATGAAAACAGAATCTCGTGAGGTATTTGTAGCTTCATGTTTATCGCAGCATTATGCACAATAGCCAATACATGGAATCTACCTACATGTGTATCAAAAGATGAATAGGTAAAGAAAAGGTGATGTATATCCACAACAATGGAATATTATTTAGTCCCAAGAAAGAAAGCAATTCTGACTTTTGCAACAATATAGATGGAGCTTGAGGACATTATATTAAGGAAAAAAGTTAAAGAATGACAGATTTTTTTTAAATCAAGTATAACTGACAGTTTAGTTTCAGGTGTACAATATAATAATTCAACAATTCTACATATTTCCCAGTGCTCATAAAGAAAAGGGAAATCAATGAAGAAGATTAAGAGTACACTTAACACCCTACCCACCTCCCCAAGAGCCTTTTTTGTTGTTGTTTATGTCTATTTTTCCTTTGTTTTCTTAAATTCCACAAATAAGTGAAATCATATGGCATTCATTGACTGACATTTCAGGTAGCATTATATTCTCTAGGTTCTCTATGTTGTCATTTATGTGCAGAATCAAAAAAAACCAACCTCATAGACACAGAGAGTAAAATGGTAGTTCCTAGGGGCTGCGGGTGGCAGAAAGGAGAATTTGGTCAAAGTGCACAAGCCTCCAACTATACTATCAGTAAGTTCTGGAGATCTAGTGTATAACATCATGACAATAATTAATGATACTGTATTATATACTTGAAAATTGTTAAGAGAGTAAATCTTAAATATTAGCCCTCCACCCCAAATTAAAAGTGAGAGGATGGATGTACTAAATAAGATTATTGTGGTAAGCATTTGCAATATACACCTGTATCTGCTCATCAGACTGTACTTCCTAAAATCTATATATGTTAAATGTTAATATTTCAATAAAGGTGAAGAAAAATGAACTTATAAAGATTTAAGAAAAACAAAATATAACTAAATCCAAAAGAAGTTACTTCAAGTAAGGACAGTATAAAGATGAATTTTATATAATGGAAAATATTCACCTGTCAACTATGCTTATGTCCCACTGACTATATTGTGCATCATGTCATTTGCATGAGAAAATTTTCCTCCCTATTTAGATAGCCTCCATCATGTCTAATTTTATTTAAATATTTTATTTATTTACGAAAGACACACAGAGAAAGGCAGAGACATAGGCAGAGGGAGAGGCAAGCTCCCTGCGGGGATCCTGATATGGGACTCAATCCCAGGACCCAGGATCACCCCTGAGCTGAAGGCAGTCAACCACTGAGCCACCCAGGCATCACTGATGTCTTAATTCTTCGTTAGGAATCAATGGCAATGAATGTACCCATCTTTCCAAGGAAATCGCCAATTATTTGATTTAAGTATATTGCTGATTTGAACAAAACTGGGGTTCAAGTGGAAATGGGTAATTAGTGACAGCTTTAGAAACCATTCCTTTCTTTTATCCTTATAATATTTAGGAGATTTCAATTTTTATTAAAAGAGACTTTGGAATTTTATGATATTAAATTATTAATTTTACCTTCCTCAATGAAACATTTTCTACATTTGTTCATTTATGACTATAGAAACAACCTAGTAACTTTCAAATGAACACATTATTCTAAATATTTAAGGTTTAACTGACTCTACAAATCCTTTTCCATTTCAAATAATTTTATAAGCAAAACTTCAGGTAGCAAAGTAATGTCATTGCTACTGTACCTTATTTTGTATTCTCTCTGATGATAGTTGAGAACAATAATGGTGTAATTATATTTCTAAGCTGACATAGAGTGCCCTCATTATTTTTCTGAAAATCACACTGAGTTTAATCATTTAGTAAACCCATAATAGCTTGATCAATATAATATTACAAGTGTTGGATAATTTAATTTGAATGAATATGGAGATTATGTCACTTAGAAAACTGTTGACTACATATGCAGATCACTCAAAAATGCTACTGGTAAATTTTAGGCAAGAATTGTTTTTGAAAATTTTAGTATTTATAAGACATATTTCAATATGATTTTTAAAATAACAAATATTTAAGTAGCTAGATCTCTAGAAGAGAAAAAAGATAATTGTGATTTATTTATAGATAATTGACTAACTTAATGGTATTTTATTACTAATCATGTCATGAAAATTATATTTAATTATTATTTCATTTTACAAGGATGTTAGAAATAAAATGGCATATGAAGTATGTAGTGATAGTTGATATTTTGTAATAAAGATATTTTCCAAAAGGGTTTTAGTGGGTTTTCTTATAATTTTTTTCATTCATAAAATGATATAAACAATTTCTGGTCTATAAATATTAAAAGAAAATCAACTTTTATGCCCATTTTTTTAAGATTTTATTTATTTATTCATGAGACACACACACAGAGAAAGGCAGAGACATAGGCAGAGGTAGAAGCAGGCTCCATGCAGGGAGCCTGATGTGGGACTTGATTCCAGAACTCCAGGATCACGCTCTGGGTCAAAGGCAGGTGCCAAACCACTGAGCCACCCAGGTGTCCTAACTTTGTGCTCATACAAGATTCATTTGTAAATCAGGTATAACATATTTCAACATTTTTAACAACTACCAATATTTGATAATCTTTGATTTTTATCAAGAGACATTTCTTTTTAGTATCTGTATACATCTTTTTTTCCATGTTACATATATGTTATTTTTCCTCCTAAAGTTTTTAAGTGCTCTAATATTGTCAGAGCAGCATATATTAAGGTGTTAAGAGAGGGAACTGTGTTTATTCATATGATTTTCCTATTATATATATCATTAGCTGAAATATTGTGTTTACTTTTCTGAGAAAATTAATAATGCCCATCACAGACAATGTAGTAAGAAAAGTATAGAGATCAAAATTTATATTTTTAATACTTCTGTGATTTATCACTCTTAACATATTCATATCATATATTCATATTTATTTCCCTCATTTTTAAAATAATTTGTCTGAAATATTTTAAGTGCTTTAGTGGGGGTATCTGGATGGCTCAGTTGGTTAAGTATACAACTCTTGATTTCCACTCAGGTCAAGATCTCAGTGTCATGGGATTGAGCCCTGTACTGGGCTTTGAACTGAGTCTGCAGTCTGCTTGTCCCTCTCTCTCTCCCTGCTTATGCTCAATCTCTCAAAAAAATGAATGAATGAATGAATGAATGAATGAATAAATAAATAATAAAATCTTTTTTTAAAGTGCTTTAATGGTTCCATGATGACCTATTACTAATTTTTAATTCACCTATTTATTTAACATTTTTGAGTGCCCACAATAAATTAAGAAATATGTTTAAACATTTTTTTTTAATTTATTTATTTATGATAGTCATACAGAGAGTGAGAGAGGCAGAGACAGAAGCAGGCTCCATGCACCGGGAGCCTGATGTGGGATTCGATCCCGGGTCTCCAGGATCGCGCCCTGGGCCAAAGGCAGGCGCCAAACCGCTGCGCCACCCAGCGATCCCAAGAAATATGTTTATGTTAGTAGGGAGTACTGAAGAGAATAGGCCAGCGTGTCATGCAGCTTTACTTCAATACAAGGAGACAAATAATAATAAAAAATATCAATCTGGTAATTTCAAGTGGTGATGATACTAATAAAAACAATGAAAATGGATAATATGATAGTAGCTGGAATGCAACGTTTGGGATGCCTGGGTGGCTCAGCGGTTGAGCATCTGCTTAGGGTCCTGGGATTGAGTCCTGCATTGGGCTCCCTGCATGGAGCCTGCTTCTCCCTCTGCCTGTGTCTCTGCCTGTCTCTCTGTCTGTCTCTCTGTGTCTCTCATGAATAAATAAATAAAAATCTATATATATATATAAAAAGGAATGCAGTGGTTCTGGGGTTGTAAAAAGTTTGACTGGAACTTAGTTATTAGGGTGAGAGCATTGCATTTGCTTGAGACATTCTTTGAGTTCTAAAGCTTTTCCTTCTGATTTTAAAAGTTTTACTCTCAAGTGGAAATGGGTCTTGTGAGCTATGCTGGTTTATGTACTACCGAATATAAGGTATAGGAATTCAGATGTATAGTATATGTTCAGATATACTATTGCTTGATATTATGTATTTCCCATTTTTCATTAAATAGTGTTGAACTTCTTTATACTTAAATTATAACCCAAGTTTCTGCTTTCTTAGAGTTCTACAATGAGAATTAATAAGCCAAAGATTAAAAACTTTTGAATATCAACAATTATCTTTAAATTGTACATTTTTGTTCGCTTACACTTCCAATAGCAAAGTGGAAAGGGCTTAACTCACTGAACGTGGAAGCATTTTGGGATATTTAGTAGGTGACTCTATTAAGCAGGTAACATAAAATCAAGCCAGAATTTAATATTTCATGGTCATTAAATTCACAACACTGTAAGTACACCATCAATGACATAGACATAAACATGTTTATTTCTGAGAGAAGTATAACATGTGTTTATGAAGCATCTGCTGAATGAATGGAAAATATTTTTATAAGAAGAAGAGGGGAGATGAAATCCTAGTTGTTTATTTTTGCTTTTAAAGAGCTACACAGTGAAGAAAACGACCAACAAAACTAGAAGACAAACTATGTAATAGGAAAAGATATTTGAAAGTAATATATGTGATAAAAGGTTAATTATTCAAAATACATAAAGAACTTCTAAAACTCAACACCTAAAAAAAGAAATAATCCAATTAAAACATGGGCAGAAAATGCAAATAGGCACTTCTCAAAAGAATATCCAGATGGTCAACAGGCCACAGCACCTGAAAAGATGCTCAATATCACTCACCATCAGATCAGGGAAATGCAAATCAAAAGTACAATGAGAAATCACCTCATACCTATCAGAATGGCTAAAATAAAAAACACAAGAAATATGTGTTGGCAAGAAAAAGAACCTTTGTACACTGCTGGTGGGAATGCAAACTGGTGCAGCCACTGTGAAAAACAGTATAGTGTTTCCTCAAAAAGTTAAAACTAAAACTACCATATAATCCAGCAATTGCACTACTAGGTATTTATCCAAAGAATATAAAAATACTAATTCAGAGGGATACAGACACCCTGATGTTTATAACAGCATTATCTACAGTAGCTAAATTAAGGAAACAGTCCAATTGTCCACTGACTGATGCATAGATAAAGAAGTGGTATATATAGAAAATGTAATATTACTCAGCTATAAAAAGAATGAAATCTTGCCTATTGCAATAACATGGATGAAATGAGAGTATAATGCTAAGCAAAATAAGTCCATCAGAGAAAGACAAATACTATATGATTTCACTCATGTAGAATTTAAGAAACAAAACAAATGAACAAAGGGTGGAAAAAGAGAGAAAGAGGTAAACCAAGAAACAGACTCTTAACAATAGAGAACAAATTGATGGTTATCAGAGAGGAGGTTGGCTGGGGGATCGGTAAAATAGGTGATGGGAAATAAAGAGTGCACTTGCTGAGATGAGCAGCAAGTATTGTATGAAAGTGTTGAAACATTATATTGTACACTTGAAACTAATATTACACTGTATGTCAACTAGCTGGAATTTAAATAAAAGCAAGAAAAGGGGGAGAAAACAGCCAGTTTGGGGCTCCTATAGCACTCGGTTCTCTAAAATTTAATTTTTTAATTATGTGTAAGACATTCAGAAAACCTAAAAGGAATAACCCAGATATTTTAATTGCTCAGACTTGTAAATATTCCTATCTTTATATCAATAAAGGCAAAAAATTAATTTCCACTTTGCAATTAATAATATACAAATAGCTTTCATATAATGTTTCTTTTTTATAGTTAGGCTACTGAGCATTATTCATTAATTTAAAAATACTACATTCTCTAATTTTAAGATATACTTTTGACCTTGACAAATATATACTACAAAGAATTTTGGCTTTGAGCAGATGGTATGTGCCAATCAGAAATATGCCCTGAGCAAAGGAAAATGCATTAGAAAGCTTTTGACTGCTTTGTATAAAAATATTTCAGAAAAAGCATTTAGAATTCCACAGGCACATCTGTGTTTGTCCTAGGGAAGAACATTTGCAGTTTTGTTAGGTGAGGAAAAAATTCCTTTCAAAATTAAAATATCGACAAAAACATGAATATAGATATAACAGTTCTATCACTGAGTTTATTTTTAATGAATTAAGAGAGAAAATAACTAATAGCTGTCAGGCTGGGAATTATTCATAATTTTTCTTTCAGATATCAAAAGCAGAGGAAAATAAATGATTTTTAAAAAATCCGAGTTAACCTGTTTTTCATTCATTTTTTTTTACTCTTTCTGTTTTAAGTTCTATAAGTGATCAACTAAGTAATTTATCCTTTCATCATCAGCTGACTTCTGGGTTCAAGAATGAAGAGATACCATCTTTAAAAAGTCTTACCTGGATGAAGCAGCATTAAAAATAAAAAGCATCCATTTCAAAAATGTTATTTTTTAGATTCTGCAATAAAAAATGCATCAACAAAACACCTGCACATCTATTGCCTTTAGATTTTAAAAATGTATGTCAGAAAAAGCAAACAAAAAACCAGTTTCAAAGTGCTATCCTCCACAAGAACCAGATTGAGTTTCACTGGAAAATTCTACCAAACACTCAAAGCAGTGAATTCTAATGCTTGTTAAATTGTTACAAAGATTAAAAAGGACAAGAAAACATTCAGAGTTTTTTTTGTTTGTTTGTTTTTTTAAGAATGAAGTTACTGATGTTATACCCAATCAAGATTGTCGTTTTATTTTAGAATGTTAAAGATATAATGGCGTAAGAGTAGGCAACAAAAATAAAAGTACAGACTAGTCCTGCTTAATCAAGGATAAAATAACTGAGAAGGATCTAAAGTCACACTAAAAACAATACATCATGGTCAAGTATGGTTTATTCTAGGAACTGGATGATATAATACTGTATATCCATTAATGTAATTCATACTATTGACATAAAAAAAATTAAATATCCACTATTTGATAACAAAGTAACCAATAAAATTTACAAAAAAATTAAGAGGACTTCCTAACCTAGAATCTACATAAATCTACATACATCAATTGCAAATTCAGTAGCTGACAAACTAGGGAAGAAGAAACCAATTACCATTAAAATACAGAAAAGGGCCACTATTCTTTACACTGATGTTTAACATTGAACTACAGCTATTCAAAACAAGAACACAAGAAATGTGAGAAATAAGAATTCAAAAAAAGAGAAAAAACCTTAAATTTCCTCATTTTATGGCATGTCTGGAAAATTAAAGTTAAGAAAGAATTAAAACCAATACAAACATTTCAGTAAGCCACAAAATATTAAAAATTATAAAATTTAAAACCATTCATATATACATCCCAAGAATAATTACAAAGAAAATCTTGTTTAAAAAAAAATTTAAAGAATAATAGGGACACCTGGGTGGCTCAGCAGTTGAGCTTCTGCCCCCTTGTTCAGGGGGTGATTCCAGGATCCTGGATCCAGGATCAAGTCCCATATCAGGCTCCTTGCAGGGAGTCTGCTTCTCCCTCTGCCTATGTCTCTGCCTCCCTCTCTCTGTGTTCCTCATAAATAAATAAAATCTTTAAAAATAAAGAATACTAAAAGATAGTACCTAAGATTAAAAGTATAAAACCTAGAAAAGGAAAATTTTTAAGTACTTCAGAAAGATACAAAAGTAGTCTTGAAAAAATGAAAGGAAACACCATTTTTTGACTATAACAATCAGATATCATAAAGACATCAATCCACAGTAGGTAAAATATAAATTTACCATGGTCCCAATAAAATTGCCAAGACTTGGGGTCATTATGAAGGTCATATCGAAGAAAAAGCGACTAGACAAGGAAATCATAAAAAAGATAAAGACAGAATGGAAGTGGCCCTACCAGATATTAAAATAAAGAAAAAAAAGCCTTTCTCATAAAAACAATGTGATGTTTGTATATGAATAATCAAAAAGATCTTGGCACCAAAGAGTAAAATTAGCAGTACCTATGAAAGTACAGTTTATAATAAATTAAATAATAGGGGAAAAATTAAGTTTTCAATCAATGTTGTAAAGAGAATTCAATGTTTATTTAAAATAAAAAACACTAACATTGAAAATGTATATCGTTATGTTCACTAGGATAAACTCCAAATGAATCAGAAATATGGATTTTTTAAAATTTTTGTTTATTTATGATAGTCACAGAGAGAGAGAGAGAGGCAGAGACATAGGCAGAGGGAGAAGCAGGCTCCATGCACCGGGAGCCCGATGTGGGATTTGATTCCGGGTCTCCAGGATTGCGCCCTGGGCCAAAGGCAGGCGCTAAACCACTGCGCCACCCAGGGATCCCAGAAATATGGATTTTAAAAATAAATCATGCAAGTACTAAAAGAAAACATTTATTAATTATCATAAGTTGGAGTTGGAAGGCCTAAGTATTAGGTTTCAAAATTCAGGAGCAATAAAAATGAATAAGTTTCACTAAGAAAATCTAGGACACAGAAATACACACACTTCAAACTAAAACCATAATATATGTGCAGATTTTTTATCATAGATGAAGTTTAATACTTGTGTTCATTCTTTTTTTCCTCTGTCCCTCCATTCAAGTCCTTCCTATTATACTTCTCTATATATCTTTCTTTAAGAAAAGCAAATTCTCATAGAAAAATTGACAAATAACAAAAAAATATAGATGATAGAAAAAATAGGGTAAATGTGTTTAAATTTAGGAAAAGTGCTCAGATTCACTCATAATAAAAGAATTTCAAATTAAGACCCATATTTTAAATTTTTCTTAATTTTTAGTTCAAAATCCAAAAAAAAAAATTGACAAAACATTTTATTGCCTTTGTGTGTGTGTGTGTGGAGGGCGAGTTACTCTAATAGTTCACTGGTATATATGGGCAAAATGATAAAATACATTGGGGGAAACTGACACCACCATGAAACACTAGACAGATTTTTCACTTAGCAAATCCACTGCTAGGCATCCAACCTAAACATAATCCTGTGCAAATAAGGGGGGCAAATTCATGCCAGTGTTATCCACTACAGCATTGGTTATAGCAAAAATTTTAAATGTTCAACTTAAGGGACTTTAAGCATTTTTTAAAATAGTATATCGACACAAAGGAGTACCATGGAACTATATAAAACAATGAAAGAGATGTTGGGTCTCCTCCATCTGAGGAGTCAAAACAAGTGTAAGTCAAAAGCAAAATTTTCTGGGTCATCTGGGTGGCTAGTCAGTTAAGCATCTGCATTCGGCTCAGGTCATGATCTCAGAATTTTTATGACTAAGTGAATACACATTTAAAACATTTGAAAAAAAATTTCTAACATCTAAAATTGTGTACCACTGAGAAAACTGATCCCAACTCCATGTTAAATTATTCATAATTAAATAGACCAAAAAATAGAGGCTCTTCATGCTACATTCTTAATGAGACTTATCCTAAAGAAAGAAAAGAACTGAAGAAAAATCTTTTCAGTAATTTTATTACAGTAACATTTCTGTGTTAATTGAAACTTAATACATACATGTTTTAACTTAAGCATTTGGCTTTATGCACTAAAAATGCCAAGAAGCAATGATATCCAGAAGAAATACCCTTTATACTGACCTGATAATATGGAATATGTACCATAAAGATACACTAAATGTATACTTTTAAAAAAAGTAAATAGAAGTTTATCTTGAATCTAATCGAGGCTTCATATGTAAATTCTATTTTAATACCAATAGAGAAAATTAAAAAAAAATAGTACACATAAGAAAGCAGTACTACAGTATACCCTGTAAGATACCTGGTGTGGTGTCAACCAAACCACAATATTTTTTAAAAAAGGAGTTAGGGAACTCTTCTAGATTAACAGGCTGAGAAGACATAATGACAAAATATAAGAAATAATTATTGATAACAATGATTAAAGGGATATGTATGTATCAGGTGTTCATTGTTATTCATTCATGTTGCCTGTGTGATTACAAATTTGTATTAAGAACCGGTTTAAAAAAACAAAATGTACTCAAATTTATTTCTTTGAAGCACTTAAATAGACTATCTGTTGCCAAAATAATATGTTGTTTAATACAACTCAGTGTGACTAATTTTATGTAAAAAATTTCAACAGGTGAAAGGTGCTACTCAATTTGAGAAGCTAAACAATTGCTTATGGCATAAATTGTGGTGCTTAAATAAATGAAAAGTACTTCAGAAATGCTTGTTTTGGAAATTATCTCCACATAGTTTGTTTTTTTTTTTTTTTTAAATCTCTGTTTACCATGCATTCAATTTGAGTATCCTAAACTAGGAAAACCTGGGATACAGAGATTAAATTTTCTCTAGAATAATTATGACTTTCCCTGTAAGAACTTCTGATAAATTAAAGCTTGAAAACTATCTCTACTAGAAACATTTCAGCCATATTTTGAATTTATATTTAATATCCCCCTATTATTTAGATATTATAGCTTTATTATTCTAAATTCCCAGAACATTATCATTAGTTGATTAGAAACAAAAAATGTGAGAGAATAGGGATTCCTGGGATTAGAAATGATAAATATGCATCCACTGGCAATAGTGACATTCTGACAGGAATAAGGTAGAAAATAAAAAATGGACATCAATTTAAGGTCATATAATATAGAGGTGTGTATATATATATATATATATATATATATATATATATATATTCCCATATGTTTAAAAGGCTCTCAGGAGTACCTTAACAAGAAATAAACAAATATAATGAAAACTGAAAATATACACTCAAAAGCATGAATAGTAAGGATAGGAAACTGGAGAAACCAGTGTGTTCTAGAAATCATTTTAAAAATAATACCGGTCACAAGGTGCAGCCTGTGAGATTATAATTTAATAAATCTAGGACAGTTAAAGAACAAAGAAGTGTCCAAGTAAGTTAATTTCTCTGCTATCTTTAAATATTTTAGGGATATAACTCTATATCATTGTATAAGATAACTTTTTATTTATTTTTAAGTTCATTCCTAGATTGCCTATATTACCAGGAACTATGCCAAAATGCCTTTGTGTTTGCATAGATGGATAACACATGACACTAGAAAATGCCAGAATGTTCACTTATTCTACTCCATGACATAATCACTTATCTGTTTCTTATTAAAAAAAAAAAAAAACTACATAAAGATGAAAACACTACATAAAGATGATTGTAACATATGCTTCTGATATGTAAAATGAGTATTACTAATGTTCACATTCATTTAGACAGTAATTCTAAGAGATTAGTCTAAGACAAATTAATTAAGGCTATTATCTATTTCCTTTTTTTATCATTCGGAAGGTGAATCTAGAGTTGTTTATGATAGCAAAATGTAGAAATTGGAAAAAGTCCAGAAATAAGGAACTAGATATATTTTGGCTGTGAGAACTAATCAATGAATTCAGTAGTTTCAGGATACAAAATCATAAAAAAAAAGAAAAAAAAAAAGTTGTGTTTCATGATACTAACAATAAAATATCTTAAAAAAAGGCAGGAAGACAATCCCATTTACAATAGCATTAAGCACAATAAAATAGTTATGAATAAATTTAAGGAGGTGAAAAATCTGTACCCTGTAAACTATAAGACTCTGGTGAAACCAATTAAAAAGACCAAATGAATAGAAAGAAATTCTATATGCATGGATCAGAATAATTAGTATTGTTAAAATGTCCATACTACACAAAAACTGTAAAGAGACAAATAAGGTAATTATTTATTAATAAAGGGGAAAATTCAACAAGAAGATATAACAATTTTAAATATTTATGCACCCAACATATAAGCACCCAAATATGTAAAACAATCAGTAATAAACATAGAGAAACTAACTGATAATAATACAATAATAGTTGGGGACTTTAGCACATCACTTATATCAATAGACAGTCCATCTAAGCAGAAAATAAGTAAACAATACCTTTGAATGACACACTGGACCAGATGGACTTAGCAGATATATTCAGAACATTCCTTTCTGAAAGAGCAAAATCCACATTCTTTTCAAGTGCACATGGAACATTCTCCAGAATAGATCGCATATTAAGCCACAAAACAAGTCTTAAAAATTTTTTAAAAAGATTAGAGTTATACCATTTATCTTTTCTGACCACCGTACTTAAAATGAGAAATCAACCACAAGACAAAATCTGGAAGACTACAAATACATGTGGGTTAAATTACATGCTACTATGCAATGAATGGGTTAACCAAGAAATCAAAGAAGAAATAAAAAATTACATGAAGACAAATAAAAATGAGAACACAATGATCCAAAATATTTAGGATGCAGCAAAATTCATTCTAACAGGGAAGTTTATAGCAATGCAATACCTTGCATTGCTATAAATTGCATTGCTATAATAATAATATAATAAGCTTAATATATATATATATAATATAATAAGCTTCATTAGCTTCATTACCTTACACCTAATGAAGCTAGAAAAAGAACAACAAAGCTCAAAGCCAGCAGAAAGAAGGAATTAATAAAGATTAACACAGAAATAAATGATATAGAAACAAGCAAACAAAAAAAGATCAATAACACCCAGAGCTGGTTTTTGAAAAAAATAAATAAAGTTGATAAAACTCCAGCTAGACTTGTCAAAAAGAAAAGAGAAAATGTGCAAATAAACAAATTACAAATGAGAGGATAAATAACAATGAACACCACAGAGATACACGCAATTACCAAAGAATATTATGAAAAACTGTATGCCATCAACTTAGAGAAGCTAGAAGAAATGGATTAATTCCTAGAAACATAGAAACTACCAAAACTGAAACAGGAAGAAATAGAAAACTTGAGAATATCAATAACCAGCAAATAAATTGAATCAGTAATCAAAAAACTCCACAAAAATAAAAGTCCAAGGCCATATGACTTCCCAGAGGAATTCGACCAAATGTTTATGGAAGAATTAAGACCTATTCTTTCCAAACTAGTCCAAAAAACAGAAATAGAAGAAGAACTTCAAAACTCATTCAATGAGGCCAGCATTTTCCTGATTCAAAGTCAGACTCCACTAAAAAGGAGAGCTATGGGCTAATATCCCTGTTGACCATGGATGCAAAAATTCTCAGTAAAATAGTAGCAAATTGAATCCAACAATACATTAAAAAAGTAATTTGCTGGGATCAAGTGGAACTTATTCCTGGTTTGCAAGGGTAGATCAATATTCGCATATCAATCAATGTGATATACCACATTAATAAAAGAAAAAGTAAGAACTCTTATGATCCTCTCAATAGATGTGGAAAAAACATCTGACAAAGTACAACATCCATTCATAATAAAAACCCTGAAAAAAGTAAGGATAGAGGGAACATATCTCAATATCATAAAGGCAATGTACAAAAAAAAACCCCATAGCTAATATCCTTAATGGGAGAAAACTGAGAGCTTGTTCTCTATGTTCAAGAACAAGACATGGATGTCCATTCTCACCAATGTTATTCAACATAGTCTGGGCTTCAGCAACTAGGATCAAAAGAAAGAAAGGCAGTCAAATTGACAAGTAAGAAGGAAAACTTTCACTGGAAGATGACATGATACTCTATATAGAAAACCTGAAAAACTCCACCAAAAAGTGCCAGAACCGATAATGAAATCAGTGAAGTTGGAGAATACAAAATCAAAATACAGAAGTATGTTTCATTTCTCTACACAAATAATGAAGCAGCAGAAAGAAATTAAAGAATCAATCCCATTTACAATTGCACCAAAGCTCATGAATAAACCTAACTAAGGAAGTAAAAGACCTATAGTCTGAAAACTATAAAACACTGATAAGAGAAACTGAGGAGGACACAAAGAAATGGAAAAACATTCCTTGCTCAAGGACTGGAAGAAAAATATTGTTAAAATGTCTATACTACCCAAAGCACCCTACACAATGAATGCAGTCCCTATTAAAATATCAACAGCATTTTTCACAGAGCTGGAACAAACAATCTCAAAATTTGTGTGGAATCATGAAAGACCCCAAATAGCCTAAACAACCTTGAAAAAGAAAAGCGCAGCTGTAGGCATCACAATTCCAGACTTCAAGTTATATTACAAAGCTATATAATCAAAATAGTGGGGTACTGGCACAAAAATAGACAGGTAGATGAATAGAACAGAATAGAAAACCCAGGAATAAACTCACAATTATACGGTCAATTAATCTTTGACAAAGCAAGAGAGAATCAGAAAAAGACAGTCTCTTTAACAAATGGTGTTGGAAAAACTAGATAGCTACATGTAAGATAATGAAACTGGACCACTGTCTTACACCATACACAAGAACAAATTCAAAGAGAATTAAGATCTAACTGGGAGTCCTGAAACCATAAGCATCCTAGAAGAGAGCACAGGCAATAATATCTCTGACATTGGCTGTAGCAATATTTTTCTAGATATATCCCCTGAGCAAGAAAAATAAAAGCAAAAATAAACTATTGGGATTACATCAAAATAAATAGAACTTCTATAGAGGAAGAAAACAATTAACAAGCTAAAAGACAGCCTATGGAATGGGAGAAGGTATTTGCTAATGACATATCTGATAAAAGGTTAGTATCCAAATTATGTAAAGAATTTATACAACTCAATACAACACCCAAATAAGTAATACAATTAAGAAATAAAAGACATGAATAGACATTTCTCAAAAAAGACATCCAGATAGCCAACAGATACATGAAAAAATACTCAGAATCACTCAGCATCAGGGAGATACAAATCAAAACAAGATATTAGAATGGCTAAAATTAACAATATAGGAAACAACAGGTGCTGGTGACAATAAGGCAAATGAGGAACCCTCTTTCACTGTTGGTAGCAACGCAAACTGGTGCAGCCTCTATGGCAAACAGTATGGAGTTTCCTCAAAAAATTAACAAGAGAACTACCCTACGATCCAGCAATTGTGCTACTGGGTATTTACCCAAAGAATACAAAAATACCAATTCAAAGAAATAAATGTACCACAATGTATATAGCAGCATTATCTACAATAGTCAAATTATGGAAACAGTACAAGTGATGAATGGATAAAGAAGTGGTATATATAGGTAGATAGAGGCACACACACACAGTGGAATATTACTCAGTCATAGTGAAGAATGAAATCTTGCCATTTTCCATGACATGGTTGGAGCTAGAGCGTATTATACTATGTTCTATCCATGAATAGAATGACGAATGCCTGTGATTTCATTCATATGTGGAATTAAGAAACAAGATGTGCCCTATCTAAAGTTCCTCAAGAAATATTTAATAACTCCTTAATCTCATAAAACCAAATTAAAAACTGGTTTTTGAAAGGGTGGTGGGTTAGATGTTAACTTGTCATCATTCACTAATTGGAGAAATCTTCCTGATTAAAATTCTAACCTTGGTACTGTGCCTCTTTAGAAATCTTCTTTGCTTGAAAGTTATTGAGCCTTGAAATTCCTTTATTATTGGTAGTAGTTTCAAAGAAGTTCATCAAAACTCCCAATATGATTCTATTTATAAAACTGATTACTCAGAAGGAAGTAGAGATTGGACTATGAAGAAAGACTGGTGTACTATAATGAAAGCTTATGAAAATAAATGAAGCTTTATTTGCAAAATATTCTCAACTTTGCCCAAAGTTCCTTCTTGAATTTAAGTTTTTCTGAACAATGTTTGTTTCCAAAGCTATAATTTTCACCTCTGCTGCACAAAACAAATACCCACACAATAACAGAAATGTGTGTATAAGGGTTTTTTTATGTCTATCATTCATATTGATTTTTCATTAACACATTAAACAGTTATTGGTAATATTCTATATTAGATGCAAAATGTATTGAGCATATAATTACAAAAGTTCTGCAAGGGTCCACTGACTTTCAACTCTTCCTACACTTATTATTACTTTCTATTTTTATTAATTTACTTCTTTTCTAAAATGCACAACACCTTATTTTTATAATTAATTTTCCCAGGCACAATAAATTCATTATCTTATGATTTCTTTCAAAAATCCTTTTAATTTGGCTTCTTTTATTCTTACATCACACATACACAAAAAATTACTTGTGACATTCTTCTAGAAATACTCATTGGTCTTTTCTAATTGTTTTCCTTTTGTCTCTCTCACCATCTCTCCACACCAGCAGTTAATTTCTCCCTCTGAAACTATTTTTATCTTTAGCTCTATGCATCTGAGATTCCTGATGTTCTTTGAAGCCTCTTCATGTTGCTTGTGTTCTTTTTTGGTTCCATCTTCTTCTTTTCCAGGCCATTGATCTTGGTAGTACCCAAGAGTTTTGTCCTAAGACATCTGCTAATCTCTTGTTACACCAGGAATTTGAGAGAAATTATCCTTCTGAAACTTGAAAACTTCCAAATCTGTGTCTTCAAACTCAATCACTGACACATGCCACTCTTCACTCCCTAAATATCATGTGAGCATGTATATTTTTGTGCTCTTTAAAACTCAATGGAAACTAAACATTATCTTACTCCAAAAGTAGTGATTTCTATCCAAGTTACTGAGCACCAATTACATTTCCCATCCCAGTTTCCTGTTCTGATCTATATTTCTTAATTACCCCCATATTTCTTCTTTATAACCACACATTTGGTTTTAATCATTCTCTCAATAAACTAATGCTCTATTATAACATGAATTATATATATTTTAGATCTTATTTTCATTCTTATCTAACATTTACCACCCAATTTTGTCTTTATTATATTCTCTCTCTCTCTCTTTAAAGATTTTATTAATTTATTCATGAGGGACACAGAGAGAGAGAGGCAGAGACACAGGCAGAGGGAGAAGCAGGCTCCATGCAGGGAGCATGATGTGGGACTCAGTCCCAGGTCTCCAGGATCAGGCCCAGGGCTTAAGGCGGTGCTAAACCGTTGAGCCACCCAGGCTGCCCTCTCTCTCTCTTTTTTAGGTCTTTACCTTTAGTGGTTTTAAAATATAGCCTATGAACTAGAATGACCTAGGGAAGTTTCAATTTTCAAAAACTTATATTGCATTAAAACTTACATAAAATGCATAGCCACTTGACTATACAGCTTAGTGAATACTTGTAAAGTATTGACCCATGTAACCCATGAGCTACATTTTATCTACATGAAAACATATATTTCCCACATTATGCAATGTTCTCTCATGCCATATTTTAGCATTAAAAATGCCAAAGCTATAATCCCAGAACTACAGATTTTGATTTAGTTCATTTGAAGTGGATCCTGAACAGTGGTATTTATTTTTCTACACAAGGCTATTTGATAACTTTAAAATACAGAGCGAGAAGAAATACATGGGAAGCATCTTACTACTAGAGTTGAGAAATGGAGCGCATGTCAATTAACCTAAGAGAGAAAAACGTTCTCAGAACATTTTGAAAAGGAGACAGGGATGAAAGTAAAACATAGTTCGAGTTAAGGATGGTAACATTTCATGCGACATTACATAAAATACTACTGTTATTTATGTTAAAATATTTTTCATAAGTTTTCAAAAACTATTTAGAATGGAACAGAGGAAAAAACACATCTATATGCATAATGAGGTGTCTTTAGGGGACTATTAAAATTCTTTTGCAATGTCTGTGGCATAGCTCATTTATAGAATTTGTAGTTATATGCAATAATCATTTAGTAGAACACAGGCATTTGGTAAATATTTAATAAATTAATGATAAAGTCAGCTTAAATTTAATGTGATTATTGATATATTTAACAATAAATGTATCATCTTACTATTTCTCATTTATCTTATAAATAAATAAATAAATAATTCTGTCCTTAGTTGCCTTCTTTTAGATGAACTATTATTTTTCTTTCTTTTTTTTTTTTTTTTTTGGTCTACTAATATGTTATTAATGATTTCTGTTACTATTTTTTTGGTGGTTTATTTACAGACTATAAGACATATCTTTATTGACAAAGAAGTTACAATACTCAATACATTTATACATTCTTCTTGTCTTTTTTGACATTGTTGAATTGTTGTTTGCTGTATCTTGTAATTTCCAATGCTTTAAATCCTACAAGGTTAATCATCATTCTGTATCAATCTATCTATATTTAGCCATTATGCTCTATTGCTTCATCAACTTTCAAGGTTCCATCTCGAGTTACTTTTATTTTGTTTAATGAACACCTTAACTGTTACCTTTAGTGCAGTTATGCTGATGACAAATTCTTTTAATATTTTTCACTATGTGAAATTTTTTGTCTGTATTTTTAGAAGGACATATTTACTGCATATAGAATTTGAGAGGAGCAGAAAATATTTCATCATCTTCTGGCTTCCAGTGTGTGGGAATGTTTGTTGACAAAAGATACTTGACAAATTTGTGATTACATTTTTTATTGTCTCTTTTCTTTAGTTGCTTTATTTTTTTTTTAGTTTTATTTTTAAGTAACCTCTACACCCAGTGTGGGGCTTGAACTCACAACCTCCAGATCAAGAGTTACAACCTCCACTGACTGAGTCAGTCAGGCATCCCTCCTTAGTTTTTTTTTTAAAGCTTCTTTTCATCTTTGGTTTTCAAGTGTGTCCTATGATGTACCTTGGTATAGTTTTATCTCTGTGTATATTCATTAAAATTTATAAAGCTTAAGTTTGTAGGTTGTGCCTTTCATCAAATTCAGAAAATTCTGTCATTATGTCTTTAAATATTGCTTCTGCATCAGTATCCTCTACTTATGGCCCTCTAATCACACATGAGTTAATTTTTTTCACCAAAACCATCATTTACTCCTTTCTGAATTGTTTTACTTTTATCTTTCAGTGCTTCAGTTTGTATTTGTTTGACTTATCTTTATATTCAATAGTACTTTCTATAGTGTATAATCTTCTCTTAAATCAATATATTATGTTCTTAATTTCAGTTTTTATTTGATTTTAGTTCTAGACTATAAATGGCATTCCATTATTTTCACATTATCAGTACTGTCCTGTAATTATCCATCTTGTAATTTAATGTATTATACACATTCTGTTAAGTGAATGCCTATAAATTCTGTGTTTACTTCAATTAACTCTTTTTTATTCTTGATTTTGAACAATTATTGTCTTTTCTCTTGATGTTACAGAAGCTGAATGTCAAATATGTGTATAAAAACTTGCTGACAGGGATCCCTGGGTGGCGCAGTGGTTTAGCGCCTGCCTTTGGCCCAGGGCGCGATCCTGGAGACCCGGGATCGAATCCCACATCGGGCTCCCGGTGCATGGAGCCTGCTTCTCCCTCTGCCTGTGTCTCTGCCTCTCTCTCTCTCTCTCTGTGACTATCATAAATAAATAAAAATTAAAAAAAAAAAAAAAAAAAAAAAAACTTGCTGACATAGTTTGAGTACATGGCTGATGTTATTTTCTTTTAGAGAAAATTAACTTTTGCCACTTCTAGGCAATTAAGGCCCCTAAAGATGATTTTGAACCTATCATGGATTGAACTCCTTCAAAGTAGGGTCCTTAGTTCGACTTCTCTTACTGCTTGCTATGTGGTACTCCTTTAGGATTCTAACCTGAGAGTTCATTTTGAGTGGCATTAACAGCAAACTTTGTGCCTTAGCCCTAAAATAAACTTAAATGTACTGCCAAGCTATTCAGTACCTTGTCTTGATTCATCAAATGCTCTACAAAAGTAATTCTCAACTGGAGGTAATTTTGCTCATCCCACCCAGGGCACTTGGCAATATATAGAGATATTTTTGGTTATCACAATTGTGTCATGGTGCTACTTGCATCTAGTGGATAGAGACTAAGGATTCTGCTAAACTTTTGTAATGCAGAGGACCACACCTGATAACAAAGAATTATTTGAAAAAATATGTCTATAGTGTTATGCTTAAGGCATCACCATTTTTAGAAGAAATGAAGTTTTGCACGTAAGACTCACATTTTGGGGCATTTCTTCTCTGTAAGATCATGACCCTTCAAGTTTTCCTACCTCAAAGATTTCAAGAATATATTTTATTATTTCTCAATATTGTCCCGATTTTCAATTTTTTTGAGGTGAAAATTACTCTCAAACAAATCTGTGTTCTGTATATTCCTCAAAAAAATTTAAAATAAAAATACCATTTGATTCAGTAATTTTGCCAATGGCTATTTACCCAAAGAAAACAAACATACTAATTTAAATATGCGTACCCTTGTGTTTGTTGCAGCATTATTTACAAGAGCCAGGATATAGAAGCAGCCCCAGGTTTCCTCAATAATCAAAGCAATCTGTAGATATCATGCAATCCATATCAAAACACCAACAGTATTATTCACAGAACTAGGACAAACAATCCTAAATAGTTTCTGGAAACACAAAAGAACCCAAATAACAAAAACAATATTGAAAAAGAAAAACAAACCTGGAGATATCACAATTCCAGATTTTAAGCTATACTACAAAGCTTTAGTAGTTAAAACACTATGGTACTGGCAGAAAAACAGACACATACATCAATGGAACAGAATAAGAAGCCCAGAAATAAACCCATGATGATATGGTCAATTAGTCTTTGACAAAGGAGCCAAGAATATACACTGAGGAAAAAAATAAGTCATGAACATACATTTCTCCCAAGATGACATACAATGACCAGCAAACACATGAAAATATGCTCAATATCACTCATAATCAGGGAAATGCAAATCAAAACTACAGTGAAATATCACCTCACAACTGTCAGAATGGCTAAAATAAAAATCACAAGAAACAGCATATGTTGGTGAGAATGTGGAGAAAAAGGTACCCTCATGCACTATTAGTGGGAATATAAACTGGCACAGTCACTGTGGAAGACAGAATGGAGGTTTCTCAAAAAATTAAAATAGAACTACCATATGAACCACTGCTAGCTAGTTACCCAAACAATACAAAAACACTAGTTTGAAAGGATACATGCACCCCTATGTTTATTCCAGCATTATTTACAATAGCCAAACTATGGAAGCAGCTCAAGCTTCCATTGATAAATAAATGGATAAAGAAGATATAGCATATATATATATACAAAACAATATTATTCAATCATAAAAAAGAATGAAAACTTGTCATTTGCAACAACATGGATGCATCTAGAGAGCATAGTGCTAAGCAAAATATGTCAGTCAGAAAAAGACAATTATGTGAAATATGATGTGAAATATGACTTCACTCGTGTAGAAGTTTTAAAAAAGAACAAAGGGGAAAAAAAAGAAAAATTAATAAACATTCAACTATAGAGAATAAACAATGGTTACCAGAGGGGAGGTAGCTGGGAAGATGGGTGAAATAGGTAAAGGAGTATACTTTACATAGGTAAAGGGGTATACTTTAAATAAGTAAGAGTATACTTTAGTTGATGAGCCCTAAGTAATTTACTGAATTGTTGAATTACTATATATACATCTGAAATTAATATAACACTGTATGTTAACTACACTGAAATAAAAATAAAACTTTAAAAAATAATAAAATAAAAAATGGATGGATAAATAAGATGTGGTGTGTACATTACACACACACACACACACACACACACATTCATGTTAGAATATTAGTCATAAAAAAGAATGAGACCTTGCCATTTACAACAGCCTGAATGGACCTAGACGGTATTATGTTAAGTGAAATAAATCAGAGAAAAAACAAATACTGTGTGATTTCATTTATATGTGCAATCTAAAAATCAAAACAAACAAAAAACCAAAAGACATTTTTTGAGTTTTTATTTTTTACTTAAAGAAATTGTTTTGAAAAAAAAAAGAAATTGTTTTGGTTCTTTTTCAAGTTTTTATTTTATTTTTTTTTTAATTTTTATTTATTTATGATAGTCACGCAGAGAGAGAGAGAGGCAGAGACATAGGCAGAGGGAGAAGCAGGCTCCATGCACCGGGAGCCCGACGTGGGATTCGATCCCGGGTCTCCAGGATCGCGCCCTGGGCCAAAGGCAGGCGCCAAACCGCTGCGCCACCCAGGAATCCCTCAAGTTTTTATTTACACGCCAGAGAGTTAACATGTAATGTCATATTAGTTTCAGGTGTAGAATTTAGTGATTCATCCCTTCCACACAATGCCCAGTGCTCATCATTATTAGTGCCCCCCTTAACCCATCAGTGCCCTCATTTAACCCATCCCCCTGCCCACCTCCCCTCCAGTAACCCTCAGTTTGTTCTCTATAGTGAAGAGTCTGTTTCCTGGTGGGTGCTTTTCTTTCTTTCATATGTTCATGTGTTTTGTTTCTGAAATTCCACATATATATGAAATCATATGGTATTTGTCTTTATCTGCCTGACTTATTTTGTTTAGCATAATGCTACTTTCTAGCTCCATCCACGTCACTGCAAATTATAAGATATATATATAATCACTTCTTTATCCCTTCATCAGTTGATGGACATTTATGTTCTTCCCATAATTTGACTACTGTTAGTAATGCAGCTATAAATACTGGGGCACATCTATACCTTTGAATTAGTATTTCTGTATTACCGGGGTAAGTAACTAGCAGTGCAATTGCTGGATCATAGGTTTGTTTCTATTTTTACCTTTCTGAGAAACCGCCATACGTTTTCCAGAGTGGCTGCACCAGTTTGCATTCCCATCAAAAGTGTAAGAAAGTTTCCCTTCCTCCACATCTTTGCCTGTTGTTTCCTGTGTGTTAATTTTCACAACTTCTGACAGGTGTAAGGTGATATCTCATTGCAGTTTCAATTTGTATTTCTCTGATAATGAGTGATGTTGAATAATTTTTCATGTGTCTGTTAGCCAACTGTATGTCCTCTTTGGAAAAAAAATGTTTATTAATGTCTTCTGCCTATTTTTTTTTATCTTGATTGTTTTGGGGGGTTGAGTTGCATAAGTTCTTTATATATTTTGGATACTCTTTATCAGATATGTCATTTGCAAATATTTTCCCCCATTCTGAAGGTTGCCTTTTAGTTTTGTTGATTGTTTTCTTTGCTGTGCAGAAGCTTTTCATCTTGATGAAGTTTATTTCTGCTTTTGTTTCCCTTGCCTCAGGAGAATATCTAGTAAGAAGTTGCTACAACCAATGTCTAAGAGGTTGCTGCCTGGGTTCTCCTCTAGGATTATGATGGTTTTCTGTCTCACATTTAAATCTTTAATCCATATTGAATTTATTTTTTGTGTATAGTGTAAGAAACTGGTTCAGTTTCATTCTTTTACTTGTTACTGTCTCATTTTTCCAAGACCATTTTTCCATTGAATATTCTTTCCTGCTTTATCAAAGATTAGTTGACCATATGGTTGTAGGTTGATTTCTGAGTGTTCTATTCTCTTACACTGTTCTGGGTATCTGTTTTGGTGCCAATATCTTGATTGGTCTTGATAACAGCAGCTTTGTAATATAGCTTAAAGCCTGGAGTTGTGATGCCTCCAGCTATGCTTTTCTTTTTCAAAGTTATTTAGGCTATTTGGGGTCTTTTGTGGTTCCATACAAATTTTAGGATTGTTTGTTCTAGCTCTGTGGAAAACTGCTGGTGGTATTTTGATAGGGATTTCATTGAATGTGTAGATTGCTTTGGGTAGTATAGACATTTTAACAGTATTTGTTCTTTCAATCCATGAGCATGGAACGTTTTTCCATTTCTTTGTGTCCTCTTTAATTTCTTTTTATAAGTATTCTTTAGTTTTCGAAGTCTTTCACATTTTTGGTAAGGTTTATTCCTAGGTATCTTATGGTTATGGTGCAATTATAAATGGGATTGATTCCTTGATTTCTCTTTCTGCTGCTTCATTATTGGCATATAGAAATACAACAGAATTTTGTACACTGATTCTGTATCTTGTGGCTTTACTGATTTCAATTATCATTTCCAGCAATTTTTTTTGGTGGAGTCACTTTTGTTTTCTATATATGATATTATGTCATCTGCAAACAAGGAAAGTTTTACTTCTTCCTTGCTGATTTGGATACTCTTTATTTCCTTTTGTTGTCTGATTTGCTGAGGCTAGGACTTCCAGTACCAAGTTAATTAACATTGGTGAGAGTGGACATCCCTGTCTTGTTCCTGACCAGAAAGAGAAAACTCAGGTTTCCCCCAATGATGATTAAATTAGCTGTGGGTTTTTCATATGTAGCATTTATGATGTTGAGGTACATTTCTTCTATCCCTACTTTGTTGAGGGTTTTTATTATGAGTTGTTATTGTACTTTTTGAAATGCTTTGTCTACATCTATTGAGAGGATCACATGAGTCTTATTTTTTATTAATGTGATGTATCACATTGTTTGATCTGCAAATATTGAACCACTTTTGCAACCCAGGAGTAAAACCCACTTGATCATCATGAATGTATGGTTGAATTCAATTTGCTAGTATCTTCTTGAGGATAATTTTTGCATCCATGTTCATTAGGGATATTGGCCTGTGGTTCTCTTTTTTAGTAGAGTCTTTGTATGGCTTTGGAAATAGGTTAATGCTGACCTCATAGAATGAGTTTGGAACTTTTCCTTCCATTTCTGCTTTTTGGACTAGTTTGAAAATAGGCATTAATTCTTTGAATGTTTGATAGAGCTGGCCCTGGAATTTTGTTTCCTGGGAGATTTTTGGTTACTGATTTAAGATCTTTGCTGGTTATCATCCTGTTCAAGCTTTCTATTTCTTCTTGCTTCAGTTTTAGTAGTTTGTATGTGTCTAGTAATTTACCCATTTCTTCCAGATTATCTGATTTGGTGGCATATAATTTTTCATAATATTCTCATAATTATTTGTATTTATGTGGTGTTTTTATTTCTCCTCTCTCATTTATGACTTATTTGGGTCCTTTCTTTTTTCTTTTTGATAACTCTGGCTAGAGGTTTATCAATTTTATTTATTCTTTCAAAGAATCAACTCCTGGTTTCATTGATCTATTCTATTGTTTTTATAATTTGTATATGATTTATTTCTACTCTAATCTTTATTATTTCCTTTCTGCTGGCTTTAAGCTTCATTTGTTCTATTTCTACCTCCTTCAGCTATAAGATTAGGTTGTTTATTGGAGATTTTTCTTGTTTCTTAGGTAGATCTGTATTGCTATGCACTTCCCTCTTAGGACTGCTTTTGATGCATCCCATAAGTTTTGGAATATTGTGTTTTCATTTTCATTTGTTTCCATGTATTTTTTCTTTTTTAATTTCCTGGTTGACCCATTCATTCTTTAGTAGTACATTCTTTAACCTCCATGTATTTGTGGTTTTTCCAAATTTTTTCTTGTGATTGACTTCACGTTTCATAGCATTATTGTTGGAAAATATGCATGGCATTATCTCAATCTTTTTGTTCTTGTTGAGGCCTGATTTGCGACTTAGTCTGTGATCTATTCTGGAGAATGTCCCATGTGCACTTGAAAAGAATGTGTATTCTGCTGCTTTAGGATAAAATGTTCTGATTATATATAAGTACATCTGGTTCAGTGTGTCATTCAAAGTGATTGTTTCCCTGTTGATTTTTGCTTAGATCATATATTCACTGATGTGAGCCTGGGGTTAAAGTCTCCTAGTATTATTGTATTAGCAGCAAGGAGTTCCTTTATGTTTGTTATTACTTGTTTTATATATTTGAGTGCTCCCAAGTTGGGGGCATAAATATTTACAAGTATTATATCTTCTTGTTGAATAGTCCCCTTTATTATGATATAGTGCCCTTCTTCATCTCAAGTCTAGTTGATATGGTAAGAGTATTGCCACTCTGGCTTTCTTTTGATATCCACTTGCAATGATAAATGGTTCTCCATCTCTTCACTTTCAATATGCAGGTGTATCTAAGTCTAAAATGAGTCTTTTGTGGCAGGATATAGATGGGCCTTGTGTTTTTTTTATCCTCTTTGACACCCTGTGTCTTTTGATTGGAACACTTAGTTCATTTACATTCAGAGTGTTTATTAATAGATATGTATTTAGTGCCATTTTATTACTTGTTTTTTCATTGTTTCTGGAGATGTTCTCTTTTCCTTTCTAGTCTAGGAACTTTTGGTCTTTCCTTCCCATTCCAGGATTCCCCTTTAATATTTCTTGCAGCACTGGTTTAGTGGTCATGAACTCCTTTAGTGTTTGTTTGTCTAGGAAACTCTTTATCTCTCATTGTATTCTGAATTATAGCCTTGCTAGATAGAGTATTCTTGGGTGCAGATTTTTCTCATTCAGCACATTGAATCTATAATGTCACTCCTTTATGGCTTGTCATGTTTTGTTTTGTTTTTTAAAGAGATCTTATGCTAGCCTTTTGGATCTTTCCCTGTAAGTTAGGGACTTCTTTTGTCTTTCTGCTTTTAGGATTTTTTTCTTTATCACTATATTTTTCAAATTTAACTACTATATGTCTTGGTGTTGACCTGCTTTATCAATTTTTATGGGTGTTCTCTGTGCCTCCTGGATTTAGGTGTCTGTTTCCTTCCCCTCAGATTAGGAAATTTTCAGCTACTATTTCCTCAAATAAACCTTCTGCTCCCTTCTGTTTTTTTGTACTTCTGGGACTCCTATGATACAAATGTTATTATATTTGATAGAGTCACTGAGTTCCCTAAGTCCACTCTCATGTTCCATAATATTTCTTTCTCTTTTTTCCATAATTCTATCTTCCATATCACTTATTCTTTTCTCTGCTTCTTCCATCTTTGTGGTCGTTACATCCTGTAGGTTTTGAATTTCACATATTGCTTTTTTCATTTCTGCCCAATTGGTTTTTTAGCTCTCTTCTCTCCATGGTAAGGTTTTAGCTGAGGTCTTTCATGCATTTCTGAAGACCAGCCAGTATTTTTTGATAATTGTTTTCAATTCTCTATCAGGCATATTCTCTCTGTTTCAATGAGATCTCTGATTATAACCAGCTTTTGCTCTCTGCCCCTGAGTTGCTTCCCTGCTTTCTTCCCAGGAGTACAGCAACATCCTCAGAGCTCTATCCCAGCCAAGCCATTGACATCCATAAGTCTCCAGTCTTTGAGCCCCATTGCAAAAACTTATGAAAATCAGCACCTCTTGTTTTCATAGCCACTGGCTTTAGGGAAGTGTTTTGTGTGTGTGTGTGTGTGTGTGTGTGTGTGTGTAATCCCTTCTGCACACAACTCTCTTGCCTTTCTCCATAACCAGGGCTTCTTCCCCTCTGCAGCACACATGATCCATTTTTCCCTCAAACCACATCTCTGCACTTCCTACCATCCTAGATGTGACCTCTTCTCTCCCTCTGGTTGTGCAGTTTTTCTATCAGTCCTCAGGGTTTTTTGAGTATTCAGAATGATATGATAGTTATCTAGCTGTGGAGGAGGCAGGCCAAGCGTCCTCCTATTATGTGACATTTTAGTTCTACCCCTCCCATCAGACTCTTAAATACAGAGAAAAAAAACTGGTGGTTTCCAGAAGGGAAGTGAGTGAAAGCACAGCTGAAGTAGATAAAAGGAATTAAGAGACACAAACTTCCACTTATAAAAAAATATATCATGGACATGAATAGTATAGTATCTAGACTATAATCCATAATGTAATAATGTACAGTGACAAATGATAACTAACCTTATCTCCATGAGCACTGAGTAATGTACAGAACTGTTGCATCAATATGTTGTACACCTGATTCTAACATTATATGTCAACTATACTTCAATTTAAAAAAACCCTCATCTGCCATTGTTGTAAGAAAAAAATCATAGATTTAGTTAGAGTTTTATATTTCTCCACAATTTCTTTGAGAAATAGCAGACAGGATGTTGTACAAAGAATGGATGATAGATTTAATCCAATGCCAGGCTTATTAAGTATTAAGGAATAATTTTTGCGAGACACTCTATGATGCGAAAGACTGCAGTGCTGATCAAGCTGACTTTGGGTTGTATGATGTGGAAAAACATCCATAATGATCCAGATCAATGGTTTTCTACTTATTCATAAATGTCGGTATTCAGACTAAAGATAAATTTGAAGGCAAAGAAATCATTTTTTATTCCCACAATATTTCAGTTTTAGACGCTATGTGACAATATTTTTTATACTACAGTTTTTTTAATGACAGAGGTGTCCAGCTTATAAATTGGAAGTTATCCCTCAATAATGGTAGATGCTAAAGCCCATCAGGGAGATTTTAAGTGCTGAGACACAAGAAATTCAATTTATTTTTTGTTGGCACTCAAATTTAAATGTAATTATTTTGCATTCATTTCAAAATAACACCAGTAGAAATTAGTCTCTCAGGAAAGGTATATGATAACTTAGATTATCAGTTTCTCATATGGAGTCCCTGCTCCAAGAAAGGTGAAATGATCTGTACCAATTCCACTTCTTCCATGAATTCTCTTCCAACTTTTTGGCTGTATTCTGGGATTTAAAAGCCCAGGAATAAAAAAAAAATCCACAAGTGTTGGGGTGTATATTAATCCAGTCTTAAAAGTAAGTCCAGAAGTGAAGATGGTAAATGTTGGGAGTACCTGATGCATCTTAGATCCACTGATGAGAAGTGAAGAGAAAAACATGATCAGTACAGGTATAAACAGGTCTAATACCCAGATCTTTAAGAGAATCAGTTTATAGTGGAAAAAAATCAAGGCAAAATTATTTATGGAAAAGTTTATCCAATAAAAATTGCAGTTTTAATCAAATGGAGAAACACAATAAACATTTGCCATCAACTCTGTTTTTTGTAAATCATAAACATAATAGTTATTAGTCTTAGGTTAATATCAATAAAGGGGCTGAGTGTATAGAATAAAGTAGGGTGCAATTCTTCCTTTTCATGTTCTTTCATATTCAGTAAAAGATAATGAATTTTAGAGCTAAGGTAAAACTATGTATATACTATAAAGTACTATTTTTTGTTGGTACAAAATAGCAATACTTCAATTGCTTTTTATTTAAATTGTTTTAAAGGTTAATGGGAAAGCTGACATTGTAGGCATAGATGGAAGTATTACTTAGAAGTGTGTAATAAACACTGAGAGAAGTAATTCAAGTTAACCTGACTAAAATAGCAAATTTGTACCAACTCCTAATCCAAAACAAAAAACAAAACCTGGATCTAGATCAACTCCCATTCTTGTGTCATTTATCATGATGTTAGATTATTTATTACTCTGTAGTGTTTATACCTTCATTTTTTTTTCTGATAGTGTTTTTAAGCCCTAAATGTCCATTAACTTCCATTTAGTTGATTAGCTACAAAAAAATAGGTTTATTGACATACTGGACTGCTATTCAACATTAAATATGATTTGTTTTTGCAAGACAGATAATAACATAAGATAATTTCCAAGTAAAATATGTTGCTTACCAAACAGAAAATACAGTATGGCAACAACAACTGAGATCTACACTACATACCATATTGCATTGCTCTATTTGCTTTACAAGCACTTATTTAATAAATATGTATCTATAAATTCCTCTACCAACATTTTTATTTTCTGGGAGAATATTGCAGGTGACTTTTAGTCTCTTTTTTGTAATTTTATTTCTTTTCAAAAATTTTGTACAAGATTAAGGTTGTCTTTAAAATTAAGAGAATTGGTTGGGAACAGGTAAGGGGTATAATTGATATATATTTTATTAAAAATACTACTTTAATATATTTATTTAGATAAATTTGGAAGAACATTTAAAAGCAAGACTGTATATATACAGAAGTACCTAACCTCCACCTTTCCTTTTATTTGTATCTTTCTCTCTCATATATATAGGTGAACAAATATAAGACATAAACCTCTGTGTTTACTGAAGGGTTTTTTGTTTGCATAAGCCCCAGAATGGGACAAATAGATGTGTAGAGGTTGTCCTTCCCCAGATCACCGAAGCATAAGCTGATCTTGTTTCTGTTTCAGATTTGCCTGTCCTGTGTGACTTTGAACACTTAATAGCTCTGCATGCCTCTGCTTGCAGATCAAACACCAAAGACAACTATAGCTATTAGCAGAAAGTAGACTTTTAGAATTCTATTGTTTGCACAGCTGAGATTGTGACAACAGTGTGTCTGGTGTATATTGCTACCACTGAATGAGCTTTCTTTCAACATTCTATTGCAAAGGTAAAAGATCGAGAAAATTCTTACTGGGGCACAGCAGTTTCAAACTGTCAGATTTCTTTAAGCTACCCATGACAGTTGACTACCTGGTGTGTAGAGATAGAGCCCACACAAATATACCTATGTCAAGCACACTTAACTGTCTGACTTCATGGAAATGAAGCATAATAGAATTCTTGCCTGGTCTTTTATTACTATTGCTTTTGTGGAAGTATTTCAATTGGGCTAGGCAGTGTACCAACAGGCATATATTTTCCATTTGAATACCAGAGTGCTAAATTTATAATGCCTTTTTATTTAGTGAGAGATTTCTTGGCCTAATTTGTTCAGCAAGGATAATTCGCACTTGTTTTCCCTTTCTGAATAGGAAGATCCCATTGTTGGGGGAAATGGATGTTCATTAATCATATTCTACCAAGCTTTTTACTGCGTAGCTCAATTTTATTTGAAAAGTATAATTGGGGTTGAGGTAGGGCAAGAGTGAACGTTGAAAACAAAGCTTATTATTTTTTATAATATTGAATACTTATGCAAACCATCTTAAAGTTACAGTCTGTTTTCTGCTGGCAACATTTTATGGTTGATTAAAGCTGTCAGAATACCATTCAAATTAATTTCAGTGGGAAGTCATTCAGCAATAAGAAGTATGTACAGTCAGCCAGCACCCAGCATTGCTGCAGAAAACAGAGTGCTAATGAGAAATTTGACATATATTATTTTATTTTTATATATCAATATTCAAGAATATTTATATATATATGACTTGAATAATGTAAATATTATATCAGAGCCTTAATTTATCTTTTAACAAGTAGATAAAGACTCCAGGACAAAAGGGAATACTTTCAACTAATTCCTAAATTATGAAAGTTAAAATAATTTAGCATAATGATGATTAGCAGTTATCATAACATCAATTTTAGTGAAGTTTTTACATCATTATAAACATAATTAAAATTATTAATAAATGAACACACTTTATTTTCTTCTTGAAAACTAAATGAGTCTCTACTGTTTTCCATGACATCTTTGTTCAAGGTGGTAACTGCCTTGAAATTCTCACAAATAAAATCTAAAAAGTAAATAAATAAAATAAGCTGAGATTATACTATGATTCATAATGCTCTGATGTGGTAGAAACTATGAGAGAAATCCCACTATGCTTTTGGCATGAGGATTTGGAGAATAGTTTATGGTGGCCACTTCCTAAGGGGGTTTGGAATCCTGGAAATGTGAAAGCCCAATGAAGGGAACCTTCAAGGTTCTGTGTCTAATGACTACCACAGTCTCTTCCTGACTTCTCAACTGTGCATCCCTGAGGTGAACACAAAGTAAGCGCCCTCCCCCAAGGCAAATGAACTGAACAGAGATTTGAGCTGCTGCTCCAAACACAGAGTTTGAAATTAGAGTCTGACCAACACAGAATACAAAACAGTCTCTATAATATAAATTTTACAATATCCAGGATAATTCCAAGTTACAAGAATAACTAGGGACATATGACAAATGACTGTGTGTGCTTTGGTAAGTCACGAATATGTAAATAATTCCCAAAGCAACAATTAAAAATATGCAAATAGAACTAAATATCTAAGAGATAAATCAAACTGGGATTCTAAAGTTACTAAAATAATTAAAAGGAAAGAGGAACAAGGAATAATAGTAACAGAAGAGAAATACAGAAATAAATAACATGGTAGATCTAAGTCTAATGCTTTTAATAGTTATATTAAAGTCAAATGACTAAACGCTTCACAAAGAAGGCAGAAAATATAAGAATGAGGAATGCAGAACCTAATTACATGCTATCTAGAAGAAACAATATGAAAACACAAGTGGGTTCAAAGTAAATGGATGGTGGGGAGGCGGGGCGGCGGAGGAGCAGGAGCCGGGGAGGTCCCACCAACTCACCTAGACGACCTTTCTTTCTTTCTTAGAGACACACAGAGAGAGAGAAAGAGGCAGAGACACAGGCAGAGAGAGAAGCAGGCTCGATGCAGGGAGCCCACGTGGGACTCGATTCTGGGTCTCCAGGATCAGGCCCTGGGCTGAAGACCGCGCTAAACTGCTAAGCCACCGGGGCTGCCCCCTAGATGACTTTCAAACCAGCCTGAACACCTACCAGTTTGACCTGAGATTTAAATAATCTTCTAAGCACAAAATCACCAAAGAAACAAAAGCTTTAAAAGATACACTGGACCAGATGGATTTCACAGATATTTACAGAACTTTGCATCCAAACGCAACTGAATACACATTCTTCTCAAGTACACATGGAATTTTCTCCAGAATAGATCACATACTGGGTCACAAATCAGGTCTCAACCAATACCAAAAGATTGGAATTGTCCCCTGCATATTTTCAGACCACAATGCTTTGAAACTAGAACTCAACCACAAGGAGATATTTGAAAGAAACTCGAACATGTGGAGGTTAAAGAGCATCCTGCTAAAAGATAAATGGGCCAATCAGGAAATTAGAGAAGAATTTAAAAGATTCATGGTAACTAGTGAAAATGAAGATACAACCATTTAAATTTTTTGGGATATAGCAGAAAGCAGTCATAAGAGGGAAATACATCACAATACAAGCATCCCTCAAAAAATTGGAAAAAAACTCAAATACACAAGCTAACCTCACACTAAGGAACTGGAGAAAGAGCGGCAAATAAAACCTACACCAGAAGAAGAGAGTTAATAAAAATTTGAGCAGAACTCAATGAAATAGAGACCAGAAGAACTGTGGAACAGATCAACAAAATCAGGAGTTGGTTCTTTGAAAGAATTAATAAGATAGATAAACTATTAGCCAGCCTTATTACAAAAAAAGAGAAAAGACTCAATAAAATCACGAATGAAAAAGCAGAGATCACAACCAATACCAAGGAAATACAAACAATTTTCAAAACGTATTATGAGCAGCTATACACCAATAAATTAGGCAGCCTAGAAGAAATGGACACATTTCTGGAAAACCACAAACTACCAAAACTGGAACAGGAAGAAATAGAAAACCTGGACAGACCAATAACTAGAGAGGAAATTGACGCAGTCATTAAAAACCTTCCAAGACAGAAGAGTCCAGGGCCAGATGGCTTCCCAGGGGAATTCTATCAAACATTTGAAGAAGATAATACCTATTCTGCTAAAGCTGTTCCAAAAGATAGAAAGGGACGGAGTACTTCCAAACTCGTTATATGAGGCCAGCATCACCTTAATTCTAAAACCAGAAAAAGACTCCACCAAAAAGGAGAATTATAGACCAATTTCCCTGATGAGCACAGATGCAAAAATTCTCAACAATATATTAGCCAACAAATGTTGGAGAGGATGTGGAGAAAGGGGAACCCTCTTACACTGTTGGTGGGAATGTGAACTGGTGCAGCCACTCTGAAAAACTGTGTGGAGGTTCCTCAAAGAGTTAAAAATAGAGCTACCCTACAACTTACCAATTGCAATACTGGGAATTTACCTCAAAGATACAGATGTAGTGAAAGACCAAGACCACTCACCCCAATGTTTATAGCAGCAATGTCCACAATAGCTAAACTGTGTAAGGGGAGTCGGTGTCCATCGACAGATGAATGGATAAAGAAGATGTGGTCTATATATACAATGATATATTACTCAGCCATCAGAAACGACAAAAACCCACCATTTGCTTCAATGTGGATGGTACTGGAGGGTATTATGCTGAGTGAAGTCAATCAGAGAAGGACAAACATTATATGTTTGTTTATATTATAATGAAACATTATGTTTTTCATTCATACGGGGAATATAAAAAATAGTGGAAGGGATTAAAGGGGAAAGGTGAGAAAATGAGTGGGAAATATCAGTGAGGGTGACAAAACATGAGAGACTCCTAACTCTGGGAAATAATCAAGGGGTAGTGGAAGGGGAGGTGGGAGGTGGAACAAGATGACTGGGTGATGGGCACTGAGGAGGGCTTTTGACATGATGAGCACTGGGTGTTATATGTTGGTAAATCAAACTCCAGTAAATAAATATACAAAAAAAAATACCCAAAGTAAATGGATTGCAAAGCATATAAACAACAAGCTTGAAAAGTCTAGAATGTTATATTAATATAAGATGGAAGGGACTTCAAGCTAAGGAGCATAGGTAAGATAAAATTGTGTAGTTTATAATGAAAAATTAGTAGGTCCATAAGGAAGACATGACATATCATAAGGTATATGTACACAATAAGGGAACCTCAAGATACATGAAGTGAATATTGATAGAAAAGAGAAACAAAGACCTTTCCACAGCTACAGCAGATACATTTAACACATTTATTTCATTAACTGATGAAAAACCATAAAAGTAAACCTATAGGTGATTGGGAAAAATTCTGTTACCCATATTGATTTAATTGGTATTTATAAATCACTATACCAACAACTATATCATTTTCAAGTGCATATAGTATATTTGCCAAGTTAGGCAATATACTGAACCACAAGCAAGCATCAAGGAATTTAAAAATATTTAAATCATACAGTAAATATTGTATCCCATAACAGAATTATAAATTAAAAAAAACAAGATAACCAAGAAAACCATAAATATTTCAAAATTAAACAAAGAAATGTTAAATAACTCAAAGGTCAAAAAAATCACAGGAGAAATTAGAAAATATTTCAAATTGAATGATCAAGAAAATACAATTTCTGAATACTTATAGGTGACAAAGTAATGCTTAGAACTATGTAACTTTTTAAAATATTTTATTTATTTATTCATGAGGGACACAGAAAGAGAAAGGCAGAGACATAGGCAGAGGGAGAAGCAGGCTCCATGCAGGGAGCTGGATGTAGGACTCGATCCTGAATCCCAGGATCACGCCCTGGGCCAAAGGCAGATGCTCAACTGCTGAGGCTCCCAGGCATCCCTATAACTTTATTTTTTAAAAATATTTATCTATTTCAGAGAGAGCTAGAGGGAATGCGTATGAGCAGGGGTAGGGCCAGAGGGAGAAAGAATCACAGTCCGTGTTCAGCATGGAGCCTGATGCAGGGCTTAATTTCATGACCTGAAATAATGACCTGAGCTGCTATCAGAGTCCAATGCTTAATCAATTGAGCCGCCCAAGTGCCCAGGAACTATGTAACTTTAAATTATTATATGTGAAAATTAGAAATAAATCATTGTTGAAGTTTCTCTCTAATGGAGCTAGGAAAAGAAGAGCAAAGTGAATTCAACTTAAGTAACAAGAAGTAAGTGATGGTGATAGGAGCAGGAATGGATGAGAACAAAGGCAAATGAGATAGGAAATTAGTAAAGCCACGAACATATTCATTAAAAAAGATTAGTGAATTGGATAAAACTCTGGACAAAATGAAAGAGAAAGAACTCCAAGTTACTAATATCAGGAATTTAAAAAGGCTAATCACTACAGATTTCACAACCATTAAAAGAATAGTGTAATAATGTTATGAGCAATTTTATGCCATAAAATTAACAATGATGAAAAGGAAAACACCTGTGACTTAACACAATTGACGTAATTAAGTGAAAAACAAATAGCTTTATGTGTATTTAATAAGTTGAAATTTTAATGAAATCTATTCTCAGGGGCACCTGTGTACTCAGTTGGTTATGTGTTTGCCTTCAGCTCAGGTCATGATCTTGCGGTCCTGGGATTAAGCACAACTGCCTTGGGCTTCCTGCTCAGTTGTAGAATATGCTTCTCTCTTGCCATCTGCCTCTTCCTCTGCTCCTGTGTGCTCTCTCTCTCTCAAGGAAATAAGATCTTTAAAACAATGTTCTCAGAAAAAATACCAGAGCCAGATATTTTCACTAAATCTATGAAACATCCAGAGAAGAAATATCAACCTCTTACAACCTCTTACAAACTTCAAGTGAAGTTAGCATTACCTTGACACTGAATCTGACAAAGATATTGCAGAAAAGTAAAATGATTGTTTGATTATGAACACAGATCCCTCAAATACTGGACAACGATATTAGCAAATTGAATTCAACAACATATAACAAGCATATAACAAACAGCAATTTCTTTTGCAATAACATGAAACACAAAAGATTTAGGAATTGATTTAATTAAAGATGAAAATCTTTGAAATAAATCTAGTTGTTATTTCTGAGAAAATTGAAGAAGTTTAGATAAATGTTGGAAATATCATGTTCATGGACTGGAAGACTTAATGCTTCAAGCTAACAATTCTCACCAAAGTGATGTATAGATTCAATAGAATACCAAAAAAAAAAAAATCCCAGCATGCTTTCCAAGAAGGACTTGATACCTATTCCTGATATTTTTGGGGAAACTATAAAGAATAATTACTAAGAAGAGGAAAGTTAGAGGAATTAAAAAATTTAATTTTAACTTTTACTACAAACTGATGGTTTTTGTAGCTTCCCATAAAGCTAAACTTACACCAACCATATCCTCCAAGTTTTCCACTCCAAGGTATTTACCTAGAAGAAATAAAAACATACATGCATAAAACTATTTGTGAAAAAAATTAAAAAAAAATAAAAAACTATTTGTGAATGTTTATAGCAGCTTTATTCGGAGTAGCACTAAATGGGAAATAAATTCCCCAAAACAGGAAAGAATAAGCCATATAAATATGGCTTATTATAATATAAATATTGTTATATTAATATTACATATTATAATATATATGTGTGTTATATTATTACATGTTATATTACATATTAAATATTGTATTATTACATATTACATATTACATATTGTATAATTGTATATGTATAGATATTATATATATTACGTATTATATAATTGTATAAGTACATATAATTATATTACATATTATAATATGTACATATAGCATATTATATATTACTACTGTAATATATATTAGTGACTATATTATAGTCACTAATTATAACTATTATAGTCACTAAATATATTAAAATTAATATACTATATTAATAATTATAAATATTATATATTCAATATGATTTACTAAAAATAAACCATATATATGTAAAATGTAACTAACCACCTATATAGTACTACAGATAAATCTCAAAATCATTATTTTTAAGAAAGTCAAATATAAATTTTTAAATATTTTTAATATTAAAATATTAATATTTGATATTTAAAAAATATTTTACTTGTTTATTCATGAGAGGCAGAGAGAGAGAAAGGCAGAGACATAGACAGAGGGTGAAGCAAACTACCTGCAAAAAGCCTGACACAGGACTCAATCCCCAGCAGGGGATCACGCCCTGAGCTGAAGGCAGACACTCAACTGTTGAGCCACCAGGGGTTCCAAATATAAAATATTCTTATTCTTGCTGTAACATTCCATTTAAATGAATTTCTAGAAAACCCAAACTCATCTATAGTGACAGAAAGCAGACCAGTGGTTGTCTGGGAGCAGAGGGAGGGATAGACTGTAGAATGATGATGGAAAAATTTTGAACATGTTGGAAGTATTCTATATACTGACTGTGGCCCTGTTTCCACTTATTTATTTGTCCAAACACATTGATTTTTACACTTAAGACAGATGTAGTTTATTGTACTTTGATTTTAAAAATAAAATTAAATCTAATTAGCTTAATTTATAAAATATATTTCATTTTGGTCTAAGCAATGTTTGTTATGCTTCATTAAATCTGAAATCACAAAAACCTAATGACATTTTTTTTATACTTAGCACAAGTTAGGTGTTAACATACTTGTTGCATATATAAGTGACTGAGTAAGAACTATACTTTTTTAACCAATCAGATAAAATGAGTGCTTTGTGTGTGTGTGTGTGTGTGTGTACAGAGAAACCCAAAAGATATTTCCTTTATATCACTTGCAGTATTAAAATATTTCAATACTATTAGGAAGAAGACCTGGTAAAGTATACATGCATGTTTAAAGCTGTAATTTCTGCTGTTGAAAAAAATTCTTTGACAATTCACAAATCTTGTTTTTATGAAAAAATGCTGATGTCATGAAAAAATAAGTGGAGGAGGAATGCTGTGTTGTTCTCTGTTTAAAAAAAAAAAAAGACTAAGGAAACCTAACAACCAGATAAAAATGGTTTCCTGGAAATTATGGGAAATCTTTGAACACACATTATGTATTAGATAATTTTCTTAAGACTGATAATTACATTGTGCTTATGGAAGGGGAAAAAGCCCTTAATTTTAAGAATTGTGAGCTCAAGTACTGTGGATCGATATCATGGTGTTATAACTTGTTCTCAAATAATTCAGGAGAGAGAAGGTGATAAATATTGAAACATTTTGGCTATAATTATGTTTTATGAATGGTATTCAGTATTTCCTGGTTTTTCAATTTCTATATATTTGAACATTGTCATAATAAAATGCTGGAAGAAACAAATTTTCTTTTTCACTATGTAGACAAATGAAAGATCATTTGCTGAAGAAATAGACCCCCAAGAAGTAAAAAATGAACTCTCAATTAAGACTGACTTGCACTGACTAGATAAATTAATTTCTCTAGAACCAATCATCACTTTTTAAGGAGCTGGAGTCAGCTATTGGTGAGACATGGAAAAAAAAAAAAACTGTTAAACTGCTATGGTTCACCATGAATACAGTATCATTTGGCTACTAACCACCATGAATCAGGATACTTTTATGTGCATAAGACTTCAAAGTTTTAAAAAAATAATAGCAGAAACAAGAAAAATTACATTACCTTTTCACATTTGTACTCAAATATATAGGCTTATATGCCTTAAATGCCTACACATCTATCAGATGGTTTGAGAATTTTATTTCCAAATCATTGTCTTTTTTAAAAAAAGACAAAAATCATGAGCAATGCTGACAAACACTAACTCAAAAATCTCTAAAAAACATTATCATGTAACATAAATGGGTGGTTGTTCCAACAACTCTTCAAAAGTTAAGGGCTTGAAAATGAAATTGTTGTGTTGATATTTTCTAATATTTTCTGAATGGTCACAAAAATCTCTCCCATCCTCCATTCGTACCAGCAGAAAATGGGATCTATGTTCTCTCGTTTGAATCCAAACAAGCTTGTGGCTACTGCAGACTCAATGCTATGTGACCTCTTTTTGTGTTCCCAGTAGAGCCTCCTCACTGGATTCTACTGAAGCAGATAATCTGTTAAACCATGACCTGACCCAATTGCAGATTTGTGAGCCAAATTAGTGACCGTTGTTTCAAGCTTCTAGGTTTTCAGGTAGTTTATTATACAGCAATAGATAACTGATCTGATTATCAACCAAGAATTTAATCAAATATTAGAACAAAAAGTACCTTCATAATTAGTACTGTTCTTTAAAAAATAAATAAATAGCACTGTTATATAGATATTTATTTTATTATGAAATGCTATGAATAATTCCATTTTATTTTCCTGGCAGGTGCTATAAGAGTTGGCAATATCTAAAACTCATGATACCCACATTCACATGTGTAGGGTAATTTGTGTTGTAAAGAACTTTCTATGAAAGATTCATGAAATGTCATACTTGCAAACTGTGAAAAACCAGATGAGTCATTTGCCCATAAGTGGTCAAAGGGAGCCATTTTTGTGACTTTCAGAGGCTATTTAGAAGTTCAAATTACATGAAATATAAGAAAGCTCCTAGTGAACTCTAAGGATCTATAAAAATAATATTTTTATTAAAATCAAAATTTTTGAATATTGCTCTATTAATCTTAGTTTTTATTCTGCTGTTTGAAAAGTATAGGATTAAAGGACTGGTTTGAAGAGTCTAAATGAATGAGGTGTACATCAGAGCAGAGTCTCGGGTTGTTTACAGGCAGGTACAAAAGATTTTGCTTTTTCATTTTAAGAGAAATTACTTTTTGAAACCTTTATATGCTATGTTGGCTCTGTCTTGAGAATAAAAAGCTTGGAGTTGAAAGGGCACTCTGAATTCTGTTGTGACCAATTTAATCCTGCTTTCAGAATTCTAAACAACTTTCTTTTTGTGTCTTAAAAATATTTGTGATCATGGGTTAACCTTTTTATATATATTATTAATACCCTTACAGTTATTTATTTCATTTCCGAAAACAAAGTTGTAAAAGAGCTAACTAGTCAATAAAAAGGTGCTTCTAAATATATCTTATCTTTTAGAAAATACACATAGTTCATAGACTTTCCAAATGGAAAGAAAAGCAACATTAAGCTGCATAAGAAGTTAATGGATATTATAAATATTTTAACATTGTTGAAGATACTTGATTGCTACCCCAGTTTATGATTTTTGCTCCCACTAGGAAATTGTAGGATTTTTTTTCATTACATACCTAATTTACTTATTTAGCATACTTCAGGAATGTCAGATGCAGAATACATGGCTATTTTAATAGGCAGTTCCCCTCTTTCTGGGATGATGATAAAGCAGCAGAATTATCAGTAATGGGCATGTTCAAGATGACAATGAATATGTACAAAGAGATAAAATATGCAACTCTGCAGTTTACTCTGAATTTTTCAAATGAGTATCTGAAGGGCATTTATTATTCTGGTCACCTGAAAAGATCAAGATACAAATAAGTTCAAATTGACAATCTTTTAAACTTGGTAGGAGCTAAAGAATCCATTCACTCATTTATTTATTCTTTTATGTATCACTAATTGAGGCATACTGTATTTTACTCTTTATTTTGCTGTGCCAGTCACTAAGTGAAGTGCTTAGGCTATAAAGATGCCTATGATTACACTATGTATGCCTCAAAGACCTTGCAAAATTGAGATAAAGACAGTTGTGACGATACCAGAAGTGCTATGCCATTTATTTGCCTGGCCTGGCTGTCATCAAGGGTCAGCAGGCCTTTTCTTTAAGTGACTGGGTTTCCTATCGCTAAAATTTATTGGTCTCAGCCTAAAGAGTCATTGCTAAAGTGTTCTTACCTCATGATTTTCTAAATATCCCTTTATATGATCATATGACTTTTGAAACTAACAAAACTCAATTCTGTGGCTTTAGGTGTGTAAGGTACCTAATCCCTGTTATTAGCTATGCACGTTCCTATAATAGCTTTACCTTATTTGATTTTTTTTAAACTAGCATCTACTATTTTCCCTTTACTGCTATTATATCTCTTTCCCTATTTATCTATAAAGTGCACATATTCTTTTCTCATATTTAAATATTTTAACTGCATATAACTTTTTGTTGAAGTAGGGGATCCTACATGTAATCACAGCCTGAAACAAGGAAATGTGCACTTAAGATTCACTTCACAGGGAACCTTCTAAAACCTGGAGATATATTTATTTTAATCTTGTATATTGCCTTTGATTCTAAACATAATCTTTTTAGAAAGTTGGCAGTATTACATGTAAAACGTGTGGACTATGAATGGGTAATGTTATAGTTTGCATGTGGAAATGAACCGACCTATAACAGCTTAAGCTAAAATGGCTTTTACTGACTCACACAATTGAAAATCCAGGGATGGGACTGTTTTCAAATGAAGCTCAATTTAGGGTCAAATAGTGTTATCTCTCTTCTATGTATTAACGTGGAGGTAGAAAATGGAATTTGGTGATTTTTTTTATATTAATCAAGGCTACTACTGAGCAAACTTATCCTAGCAAAACTATAAGGATTGAGAGCAGGAGACAGGTGATTCTCTTTTATTAGGAAAAGTGTGATTGTTGGATACTGGTAGGCAAAAGTGACATCTCATAGTTCTGCACCAGTTTGGCAGCATTATCTACTTGTTTTTCTAGTAAGTTAGTCGATTAAGAGACCACATTAGAAGAACAATAAATTCAACCCTAATATGGGTGAGTACAACTACTGAAATGGCTTTTTGTTTCTTTGTTTCTAGAATTATTCAATCCATTTATAGGTAAACTTATAAATGAAAACCATAATTTTTAACATGCATTCTTTTTCATACTGGTCAAGCCTCTGTATCACGACACTGAAGGGAGTACAAATATTTATTTAGGCAGGACACCAAATGTAATTGGTTTAGATACTAAAAATAAATAATTTGGAACTTTTCTTAATATTCTTTTGAGAAAGTCTCAACAGAGCATCTCAGCTAATTTATAAAGATCTCTTGCAGGTCAAATATCCTCCAGCATATGTCTGAGTCAATCAATACTCTTTCTATCAGAGAAGATTCCAAAGATGGGGAAAAAAAAAAAAACAGTTTTTTCCTCTTGTCTTAATACCAAAGTTAAAAAATATTTGCCTAGGGTATGATTCTTGTTAGGTAGGTCATGTTTCTGGAAAAAGGTGCAATGGCTCTCTTTTGTGATTAGTACTTGAATTGCATTCCAGGATTCTTTGAGAACAAGGATCTTTAATACTCTGAATTTTCCAAGCTCCCGGCAACTTCTTAAATACTGAAAGTCATTAGAGTTTGCCAATCTTAGGGACATAACTATGTCAGATAGTATGTAATCATAGAATTCCAAGATTAAAAAAGTATTTATGCCTTCATCAAATTGTCTTAGGTCTTTCACTTACTTAAGTATTGATTAAGTATATAGAGGAACTGGTTCTCTGTGAGGTACCTGAAGTGCAAAGATCTCAGTTTTCATGGAGCTTACATGCTATTGAAAGATACAATAATAGAAGTTAATGCCAGAAAGAGACAAATATACAAAAAGTAAAAGAGGGAGAGGTTACAAAGAGTAACTGGGTAGGAAATGCTAATTTGGAATAGGTGTTAATGAAATGCTTCTCCTAGCAGGTGACACCAGAGTGAGGACTTGAATAATAGAAAGTAGCCAACCATGTGCAATGTGAGATTTAAATATCCCAGATACATTTCACAATATGTAAATAAATATCATGCCCAGAGATTACACAAGATATAATCTAAACTTTTATTCAGGTGTCAACACTGTTTATATGAAAATTTGCTTTAGAAAAAAAATTTTAATTCCAACATTCTAAAATCTTCTAAAATGTGGCATTATAATGATTTAAATAAACATTAGTGTGGCATAGCTGATGTTGTTACAGTCAAAGTAGAGGGCTAGGTCCTTAGCTTTACTTACAAGATAAATATATTGCTTTTTATTTTTTGGTGCAATATAAAATTTATTTATCCAAATCTCTGGACTGAGTCTCTGATAAGATTAGGCTAATGTGTCTCAATCAGTGTTTCCTTCTTACTAAGAAGCAACTTCAATCTCAAATGCCTCTATCAGTTTGACAGCTCTGTCTACTCAGATATTCTGAAAAAGCTTTAGCTGTCCTTGTATGTTTCAGAACATTGAGATACATAATTTAGAGTGGTTTAAAAGCTATACATTCATTTCTCCTTTAACTTACTCTGTCAGTATATTATTTTCACTTAGTCTGACTCTACATATAATGGAAGAGATGACTTGGCTGATAAGTTTAAGTTAGAATAAGGATATCTAAAAAAAAAAAAAAAAAAAAAAAAGAATAAGGATATCTGCATTTCCAATGGCAAAGTCCAGATAATTCTCACCAATCTACCCAAAATGAATTTTTGAAACATTAAGACATATTTCAACCTTTGTGATACTTATGTCTGGGCAATCAGTGATTTGCTTACCTTTTCTTAATATGCTAAAACCTCCAATAACCTAAAATGGTAAACTGGACAAAGTCAGAGAAGTAATGTATTTCAAACAATAATTAGATGCCATCACATAAAAACATGGATAATTAATATTTTAACACTTTCTCTTGAAAAATTGTAGTTATTTAAAATGACAAAAAAGTTTTTATATTAAACCATAAAGCTAATGATAAATGTAAATTAGGAGATGTAACTGCCTCTGATACAACAACTTTAATTCATTTCATTTCATTCAGTTCTCAAATATTTTATTAGCCCATTTTATAGAAAAAAAGAAATTCAAAGGTTATACAAGGTCATTATAGTAGGCTGAATAATCTTTGGGTAGATATCTAGGTCCTAATCTTTGTGAGAAGGTGTATTAAACAAGACAACAGATTATCCCTTGGGACCTCCAGACAAGTGTAGACCTGCTGACACCTTGATTTTAGCCAGTGAAACTGATTTCAGACTTCAGATCCATAAGGACTGTGCATTGTTCTAAGCCACAAAGTTTGTGCTAATTTGTTAGAGCAGCCAGGAAATTAATACAATCATAAAGTTAAACTGTTGAATCCTAGATAAGAACCAATCTGTTCCCTGCATTTTCTTTCTAATATACCACCTTGCTAATGTTGCTTTCTACAGCAGCCTTTAAAGTGGCAGACTCATAGCAACTGACTAGATACATTCTTCACGTGAATTTATAATTGTATGAGAAAGACTTAATTTGCAGATCTGGTAAGCAAACCCTCTTTAAAATATTCGCTTCAAAAAAAAATATTGGCTTCTTTGGGGGGCACCTGGATGGTTCAATCCTTTGAGTGCCTGACTCCTGATTTCAGCTCAAGTCATGATCTCAAGGTCCTGATATAGAGCTGTGCAACAGGCTCTGACATCAGCAGGGAGTCTGATTGAGTTTCTATCCCTCTGCCCACCCCACCCCCCCGGCACTGCTGTCTTTCTATCTCTCAAATAGATAAATAAATCTCTTTAAAAATTGGCTTCTTTGCATAAAATTGGATTATTTATAGCATTTTCAAAGATGAAACCCAAGCCTTGAAAAATTACTGACACTAGTTATCTCTTCAGATAGATTTCCCTTAAGAGAAACTTAGGGAACATAGACCCCTTGATAGGCATAATTTACAACCTATTCAATATCTCTTGAATAAACTATAGTCTAGTATTTTGTGTATTTTGTGTATAAGTTTAGTGACATAATCTGCTCTAGGTTTCTGATAAGATTAGGCTGATGTGTCTCAATTAGTACTTGAATTGAATAATTTTTCGGTATTCCAATCCAACCAATAATCACTTTTGTTGTATTTTTGGAATAGATGAAAGTTGTAAAGAATGGCATCTTCTATTTACTACTCTGGAAAATACTAGAAAGATAGGAACATTCCAAAGAAAAGCTGAAGGAATACAGGTCACATCACTAATAAATGAATTAGGCAATTTATCAAGTTACTGAGTGCTGTTTTGGATCTGAGGCAAAAAAATAGCAGATGTCTTTTGGTTTCTGGGAAAGAGGGTGACAAAACAACGTAGAACCTCACGTGGAGAAAAATATCTATTTATTGTTTACATTCCAGAATAGAAGGAATAAAACCAGATTTGAGGCTGAAGAACTGAGATAAGTCTGGATATCTGGGTAGAGTGAATAGAAAGGGATGGGAGCTTGGAATCAAAAGGCACAGAGCTAGTGACAGAAAGAAGAGAATTTGAAACCAAGAGCTCATTAGGAGCTCATTAGTAACTTATCATTTAAAATAAGATGTTTCAGTGGCTGCAATGTGCCAAAACTTGTCAAAGTAAAAATTTAAGCTGAAAAGTCAGAAATCAGACAGCATCATTTTTGAAGAAGCAGCAATAGTTAAGGTTGAGCAAAGAATGTGAAGTGTTAAATTCCTTCTGTTTCAGGTTAAGTTTAGTCCCAGAAATTGAGGTCAAAGCCTGAGGTGGTACTCAAGAGCACTATTCTAATGTGAAAAGCAAGTTGCATTTCCAAAGGTTAGGAACTTGGGCTGGTGCAGAAGTGCTCTGCTGTTTCACTGTACCAAGAAATGGTAGAGGAATTAAAACTGTATTGCTTACTTGAATAGTGTAGTTTTTTATATGTCAAACTTAAAACTCAAGATCTTCAAACTTCTCCAAAACTTCTAAGGAAAAACTTGAGGTGTTTTATCAACTCTTGGAATGCCTGTGTGTAGAAATGTACTGGACAAAGGGATTTGGCATAAGATAAGGAGAAAAGATAGACAAGGGCTAAATCAATAGACCATGGACTCTATAGGCCATGGGAAAGAGCCTGAACATTATTATAAGTTCAAAATTGGAGTCACTGGAGAACTTTAGGTAGCAGAGGTATATTACATGACCACATTCTTAAGGGTCAGTTTGATGGTCCTACAGAAAATGAATCAGAGGAGCAAGAAGAAAAGAGGAACTCTGAGCAGGCCATTGCCACATTCTAAATGGAAAAAGATGACTAAGGTGGTGGGAGTAAAGTTAAGGAGAAAAAAAAATATGACTTATTTTTTAAATTGATGCACAAGAATTTGCCACTGACAAGTAACATTTATGTGTTTATATGAATATGGCTAGTAATGAGTGGAAGGAATTCAAATTAAAATAACTGGGTGGCATGTCTAGGAATTAACTGAGATGAGAATGATTAGTAGAGAAACAGGATTATTAACTGATTAATTTTTGGTGGGAAAACAGGAAGGAGAATCAAGGGTCTGGGGTTTTTTGTTTGTTTTTTGTTTGTCATGCTTATGAGACATTTCCATGGAGACACGAAGTAATCAATGAGATATTTAATGCTATAGCTCAGTAAGATACATACTTGGGAATCATCATCTCATGTATGCTATTTAAGACTTGTAAATTTGTAAAATTACCAAAGGAGAAGATATAGCAGGGAAGAAAACAGAGGCCAGCAGCAATTCCTAAAGAATACATCTGAGAAGACAGCACATACAAACTGAGAAAGAAAGAAAAATAAAATTGGGAAAAAGAAGAAGAAGAAGAAGAAGAAGTAAACATCATGCAAACTGAGGGAGGAGGTATTTTAGGAGTATTCATTGGTCAAATGTACAACATGATGAAAAGTTGCCTAGAGTGAATACAGAATAATGTCCTCTGAAAGACTCCAAAGGAAGGTTCTTAATCATGTTGACAAATGAAGTTTCAGTGAAATACAGACTTCACAAGTCATAAAAGCAGTGAATGTGAAGTCCCAGAAAAATGTATACATGATACTGTTGAGGAGTTTTGCTTAGAAGGGGAGTATAGAGATGTAGTGGCTACTGGAAAAACATGCATCTGTTAAGGGAGTATGTATTTTTAAGTCAGGAGATATTATAACACACTTATTATGTACTAATGGAACAAACTAGTAGAGAGGGAAAAACTGATGATGTGGGAAAAAGAGCATATACCCAGACTAGTAAGCCACTGAGAAGGCAAGAGTGCTATCAAGTTAAAAACCAAAAAATAAAAAAATAAAGCATTCCGTCTACTATCACAGAAGAGAAGCAGCATAATCGAAGCAAATGTGGGTACATTCTGTGATGGGAAGGTGAATCTTTATTTGATTACTTCTATTTTCTTATTTAGCTATAAGGTGGAATCATTAGCTGACCCAGAAAAGGGAGGAGAGGGCTATGAAAGGTTTGTAGAGAGTTTATCTGCTGAAATATCTAAGCACCAAGAATAATGTCTCATACACAGAAAATACTCAACTGAGTGCTGAAAGAATGAAGGAATGAATGGAGGAAAAGAGAAAATTGTTATCTTGGAAAGTAGAAAAGTTGACTTACAAGAAAGGGATCATAGTAGAATGGTGTAACAACCTGTATGTCCAGTTTTTAACCTCTTCATTCTTTCCTGCAGAGCTTGGCTCATAACTGTTCTATACTAACATTGATGTTCAGGTTTCTCTTGTCAATGCCTGGTTTGGGCATAGGAATGCAACCAGGTTTTGGGCCAATAAATTAAAAGAATTTTTCTAGAGGCTTCTGTTAAAAGTACCTTTGCTTTTTGGAATGCCTGGGTGGCACAGTCCATTAAATGGCCAACTCTTGGTTTTGGCTCAGGTGGTGGTTTTGGGGTCATGAGAATGAGCCCTGTGTCAGGCTCCATGCTCAGGGGAGAATGTACTTGGAATTCTCTCTGCCTCCCTCTCTGTCCCTCCTGCTCATGCCTCTCTCTCTCTCTCTCTCTCTCTCTCTCTCTCTCTCTCTCCCCCCACCTCTCTAAATAAATAAATAAATAAATAAATGTAAAGAAACCCTTGCTTTTAAAGAAAGTTTCAGTTTAGGAAAAATGGTTTTCTTCTGCCTCTAGGTGGTGGTGCTATGTTGGAGGATAATATGGGGACCTAGCCAAAAGTTCAATGAGGGCAAAGTAGAAGAATGAAAAGGACTCAGGCACAGTCCAGCCTTCAACAAGAACAGAAGTGCCCTGCTGTAGGCCTCAAAATTTGGCAACTTAGAAGACCTGGAACATTGCAAACCCACAAAAAAATACATGTGTTGAAGAATGCACTGGTCAATTTGTCAATAGGGTTTTGTGCTCAGCAGATACAAATGTTAACCCATAGGCCTAAACATCACCTTTCATGGTTAATGTAAGACAATCAGATAAAATACAAGACCCATTTAAGTTTAAATTTTGTAAAACAATGATGACCTGTGCAATATTTGGGACATACTCATAGAAACAAATATGTTAATTAATTGTAATTGAAATTTAACTGAGCAACCCAAATTTTTATTTGCTATTATCTGGCTATTAGACTATTCAGCCTCTTTGTATCTTTTGTTCTGTGTCTTAAAAGGAAATGTGATGACATTCAAATGCTGTGAACTCTAGGTTATACCATGACTGGCCCTGGAAAACAAGCACTGCTTTGGAGTATATACAGCACTTCACCAGCAAGTGCTTGAGTGAGAAAAGACAAATACATTTTTGGTCCTACTTTTAACATACAAAATACTTTCCATATAGCAAAAAAGCAACATATTTCTGCACAAATAGTGCCATTACAGTAGTGCCAAATATTCACCAACTTTTCTCCTTTGGTGTTTGTGTTGATGGTTCTAGAGGTACTTATCATTTAGTGCAGTATTAACATTTGCAAATGATGATACCTGGGGAATATTTGGCCATATTAAACAATTTATATTATAGGTCCATTTGTAACATGAACAGAGCAGGATATTGATTCTTTATGTTGCTCATTGGATGTTCAATGAAAGCTAAAAACTAAGTAGCTTTAATTCTTAAAATGTATTAGGAAAAACTGAATTAATTTTACAAAAAAATAAAGCATATAATTTTATTGAAGTATATTTATTTGTTACACTTTGTTCTCAAGTTTCCCAAGCATAGTCCTTAGCTAGTACCATTCTAGATGCATGAGGGAAAAGTTAATTCATTACACCAAACAGATGCATTAAGGCATTAAGGTTCAAAAAAATAATAATAAATAAAAAAATAATAAATAAAAAAAGGCATTAGGGCTCAATTTTCTTTTGTGACCCTAAGGGAGAAAGGATAAGAGGATATAGGTTTTCATATAATAAATAGAAAAGTCCATTAGCCCTAATAGAGCTTGCTAGAAAATAAATCATAAATAAACTTTAACACTCACTAAAATATACAGTTGAGAAGCTCTGGTATTTGAAGAAAGCAAGTAAGGAATATACAATACTAAGTACTGATTCTCTAGATTCTTTGAAAAAGATATACATAGAATTATATATTACTTACATATTCATTGTATAATATATATGGGAAAGTGGCACTAGAATTACACATTTGGATTGTGTCATTTTAGTCCCTATACAAATGTCTTCATTCCTTTACAATACATATTTTGCCCTATTTAGCTCTTCTTGCATCCATGTCTTTGCAATATAACTTTGTAATGTCTCACATGAGAAAGAGTCTATTTTCCTAACCTTTAGAACAGGGTTGACCCTGGATTTATTTTAGGTTAATAGAATATAGTCAAATGAATAACTAATAAACAAAAATTTTAAATACAAAAATATTTTGTGTGTCTTATAACTAGTACCTAGCTATAAGACCTAAGCGACTTTGGTTTCTCTAAAGAAAAAGCAGAATGGATAGGTTTTTTAATCTTCAGATAAGCATTTTTATAGTAGATCATTATTTTTCCTGTTTCTTCATCAGCTACTACTACTTCATATCATATACTTTATTCCAAGCAAAATACATTTATATTAAAAGAGCTTTCACTGTCTTTTTTTTATAGTAATCTCCGTGCCTAATGTGCGGCTCAAACTCATGAGAATGAGATTAAGAATCACATGCTCGACCAACTGAGCAAGCCAGACACTTCAACTGCTATCTTTAGAGAATATTTTATTATAACTACTTTTCTAACTTTTTCACTAGAGCTTTTTAAAAATGGTCAAGTCAGCATTTGAACTACATGTACTAAAATTTATAAGCTTAAGATACTAAAACTCTTAATCTGTTATAATAAAATATTGAGGCATATTACCAGGTTAGAAGATTATTTTTTCAGTGATGGTGTTTTAAAAAATCTTTTAGGCATTTTCAGGTTACTACTTGACAATTTTTGAGTTTTAAAATAAAAGCTTATTCTTTGTGCAATGGAAAAGCCTACTGTTCTTTCAACACATTATCTGGAAACAGGATTGTATTTATTTAAAACTGAATTCAGAGTATATTTTTTTTTCAGAGTATATTTTTATGGCTAACACATATCTTTATTTTTAGAGAATATTATGTGCATAATGTATAAATATTGCCTTCCAATATTTAGTGTTTCCTCCATTTAAACATTATAAATCAATACTTTAAAATTATAGCAAGTGTTTTGTTTTTTGGTTTTTTTTTGTGTTGTTGTTGTTGTTGTTTTTAGAAATACATGCTTATTCCACAAATAAATGTGGAATTTATTTGTCATTTTGGATGTCTCTTTGGGTGCAAATGGACACTTGCATTGTATGTTCATGGAATTCAAAGCTTAAATTTTTATTTAAATTTAATTAGCCAACATATAGTACATCATTAGTCTCCTATATAGTTTTCAATAATTCATCAGCTGCATATATATTTAATGTGGAATTTGCTGTCTGCTCTTCAAAAAGGCACGACCAAAGTGGCAAGACCAAGGAAATATTCCAGTGTTGGTAATGGCCAAAAATGTTTTTGCTTTCACGAAGATTTATGGATGTCTGAGAACCAAGAATTCAAGAAACCCAGAAGACTGTATTGCTTATACATGGCCAGCTCCTTGACTTATAATTTCTACAAAATTAAAGAACAAAATTAAAGATAAGTTTGGAAAAGATTGCTATCCAATACAATTACTGAAAATTCTAAACTCAAGGGCAGGAGGAATTTGTTCTACAGGAAAAGGAATCAGGTTGAGGTACTTTCCTGGAATCAACACTCCCACCTTTGGTCCGAGATGATCTAGATAATTAATAGAGAACTTGCACACCTTAAAAGGAGAGATATCTTTGCCATGATTTCTCAAACACATACCTCCATACGTTGTGTTAGACTTCTTATAGAAAACACACAGATAATTTTTTAAGAGAATCCAAATCCAGGTGTTCTAGATGTTTGCTTTGACATGCTTAATTTCTAATTAGAACCTTTTAATTTTCCTCAATCCTCAACAACTAGTTCTTAAACGGATAAACTGAATGTGTGGCTTCCTTCATCATCCTGTGTTCAAGATTTACCTAAAATGCCCTATGTAGTGAAAAATATAAAACCATAAGATTTTTTTCCCCAACTAACTGGATTAGGAAGCTCAGCATTCTTATTATGTAAGAAATATTTTAATGCATATATACACACGTATAGATATGTATCATCATAAAAATATGTATACATACTTGTATATACATGCCTACACATACACTCCTTAAACATTATGCTGAACTGCTGTTGACAAAATTCTCAGTTTTCATCCAGATACAGCCCTGAATTATCTTGTGGTTTTCATATTTCCTAATGACTCATAAAATATAACTCTCTCTTGCTTAATATAGAACAATTGTTCTCAATTGCTTTCACTTTCTATTTTATTACAGAATACATTTCCATCAGTAACACTCCTTGATAATGATAGTTGATTCATTTAGCAGTTAAAGATTACTGTTCTCCAAAATAGAGTACCAGAAATCCTAGGAATTGTGATTTGCTTTCATTGAGGGGTATATTCATTTTTCTCTTCCATCTTCCTAAAACCATTGATTTAGATTATTAAAAGTGAAATTAGAATTAGAATTTATTGGAAGAATTAAAATGGTATGCTAGAAACTATCCACTTAATACAAAGGAAGGCAAAAGAGAAAAGAATAAAAAGTATGAGGCGTATAAAAAAGATGGTGATATAAGTGCAAGATATTAAGTCATATTAAACGTGAGTGGATTGAAAATACAATAAAAAGAGGCACAGATCTTCAGACTGCATTTCAAAACAACAACAATATCTTATCATGTACTGTCTATAGGAGAAAAACTCAGAGTCAAATATATAAGTAGATTGAAACTAAAGAATGGAAAATGTATTTTTTTAAAAAGCAATCAAAACTAAATAGGAGTCACTACACTAACAGCATATAAAATAGACTTTAAGACAAAAAAAACAGATTTTTTAATGATAAAAGGGTCAACCTACCAGCCAGACTGAACAATTATAAACAAATATATGCATAGTATCAAAGCCCCAATACATAAAGACTAACAAAATTGAAGAAGAAATAATGAACCAAACATAAAAGCTGGGTCTTCAGTTCCCTAATTTCAATAGTGAACATATATAACAACAAGGCAGATGATAAAAAGGAAATACACAACATGAATAATACTGTAAACTGACTATATCTAAAAGACATCTATATAACATGCCACTCCAACAAGAGAAGAATGCACATAAATGTGGGACATGCTCCCTGATAGACCATATCTTATAAAGGCATAAAACTAACCTTTATAAACTTAAAATGATTGTAATCATACTTTCAAATGATTGAAAGTATGTTTTCCAATAAGAATAGAATTAAAGTAGAAATCATTAGAAATCATTAACAGAAAAAATCTGGTGTATTTGTGAATATGTGCAAACTAAAGAATACATCCCTAAATAATCAAATTTCTTTAAAAAAGTTAGAACTTTTTTGACATTAATGAAAAATAAAACGCAATATTCACAAATTACTAAAACACAGCCAAAACAGTACTCAAAAATTTTGTGGCTATAAACACTTACATATAAAGAAGCAATATTTCAAATCAATAATTCAAATATTTAGCATTATATTTAAGAAAAGAGAAAAAAGAAACTAAAATAAAAAAGGAAATAATACTGGAGTAGAAATTTATAAAATTGAAAATAAAAACTACAGAGAAAATAAACAAAACCAGTGGCATCTTCTTTGAAAAGATAAACCATTAGAGAAATGGCTAAAATTATTAAGCTAGGATTTTAAGAGAGGTTATCACTACTGATCTTATAGAAATAATATAAGGGAATATTACAAACAAGTTTACACGAAAATATTATATTAATTAAGATTTCTAGAAAGACCAAATTACTGAAACTGACCTAAGAAGAGATGGAGACTCTGACTAGACTACACAAAAAGGCAAAATAGTACATTAAAATTTCACACGAAGAAAATGAGAGGATGACTTGTGAATTCTTCCCAATGTGTAATATAGGATGAAAATTGAATTCTTCCCCCTCCCTCCATGTTCATCTACGCTCTCAACATATATTTAATAGTGTTTTTGTAATTCTGGCTAGGGTACCTAGGTGAAAAAATGAAATGACAGACATCTAATTGAAAGGAAGAAGTAAATGTATCTGTATTTGCATATCCATAAGGTCATATATAGGAAATTCTAAGGAACCTATTAGAAAACTACTAAAAATAATAACTTAGCAATATGACAGGATATAAGATCAATAAAAAACAGTAGTGTTTCTATGCACTTACAAAGAACATTAATGAAATTAGGAAAGCAATTCCATTTAAAATAGCACCAAAAAGAAGAAAACACCTAGGTTAACAAAAGGAGTGCAGAACTTGTATACTGAAACAAAAACAGTTACATTAAAGAAGAGCTATATAAATAGAAGGACAGCCCATGTTCATGAACTGGAAAACAAGATTGTTAAGATAGCAATATTCCCCAAACTAATCAACAGATTCAATGAAATCTTTATCAAAATTACAGTTAGCTCTTTCTCTTTATTTTTTCTCTTTATTTTTTTAACAGATATTGACAAGCTGACAGTGAAATTCATATGGAAATTGAAGGGAACAAAAATAATCAAACAATCTTGAAAAAGAACAACATTGTAGGACTCACACTTTCCAATTTCAAAATAGCTGGAACAACTGGACAGTTGAATGCAAAAGAATAAAGTGGGAACCCTATCTCACACTATACATGAATATTGACTTAAAATGGATCATAGATCAAAACTTAAGAGCTAAAATTATAAAACTTTAAAAGAAAATCTAGGAGTATGTTTGTTAGATATGACACCAAAGCATACACAGCAGAAAAACCAAATAAAATAAAACAAAAAAACCCTGATTAATTGTACTAAATGAAAATGAAAAATATCTGTAGTGCAAATGATACCATTAAGAAAGTTAAAAGATAATGTACAATGTATGAAACTATTTGCAAATCATATCTGATTAGGAATTTGTATCTAGAATATATAAACTCTCACAACTAAATAATAAAAAAAAACATTTTAAAAGGGGGAAAGAATTTGAAAGGACATTTCTTCAAAGAAAATATATACACATGGTCAATAACCATATAAAAAGATGATTAACATCATTATTCATTAGGGCACTGCAAATTCAAATCACAGTAAGATACTACTGCATACCCAGTAGGATGGCTATAATTGAAACAACAGAAATTAACAAGCTTTGGAAAAATTAAAAGCTTTATGCATTCCTGGTGGCTACAGCTGATGTGGGAAATATTTTCACAGTTCCTCAAAATGGCTAAAATAGTTACCCAGACAGTCCATTAATCCACTCTTTGGTATATTTCCAAAGTAAATAAAAACCTATGTCCATATAAAAACATGTATACAAATGTATAGAAGCATCATTTAAAGTAGCCAAAAAGCAAGAGCAATCCAAATATTCATCAACTAATTAAAAAATAAAGTGTAATATCTATGCAATGGAATATCATTTGACAACAAAACTGGATGATGAGCATCAAGGAGGACACATGATATGATGAACACTGGGTGTTGTACTATACTTTGGCAGGTTGCAATTGCAAATTGCAATAAAGAAAAAGAGAGAAATGAAGTAATGATACATGTCACAACATAGATGATCCTTGAAACCATTTTGCTAAGTAGAAGAAAATGCTCACAAAGGATCACATACTATGTAATTCCATTTAGAGAAATATCAAGAATAGGCAGATCTATAGACATATACAATAGATTAAAGTTTGCTTAGAAACAAGGCATGGACAGTAGGAGGTAGGGATTATATGTTATTGAATATTAACACTTTTAGGGGAACAAAAATATTCCCAGGTTAGACTAGTGATTGTTGCATAATTCTCTGAATATACTGAAAACAATGTATAATTTAAGTGATAAGCTGTATGGCATGCAAAGTATGTCTGAATCAAACTAATCAGTAAGTCAAGCTTCTTCTGTTGGGACAAAAAAAAATATACGGTTTAGAAAAAGCTAAATTCAAAAGAGAGTCTGAGAAGTTCCCAGACTAAGAGGACCCTAAGCTCACTTCATCCCATGGATACAACTAAATAACAGTCATGATTGGATAAAGTGGATATAACTAGATCACTAGAAATAACCCAGAAAGGACAGGAAGATCAGCAGTCTGCCCACAACTAAAGATAGAAAATAAGCTACATGTAAGATGGTAGGAAGGGCAGAGACATGGTGGACAGATAAACGGATCACAGCCTTATGTAGAGGGTGGAGATGGGATGGGGAGGAAGGTACAGGCAAGGAGAAAGAAGAGAAACACCCTATCATGCCTTAAAGCCCACATGGGAAAGACAAATCCTCATAACATTTGACTTTGAAAGCAAGAGGAGCAGAATTTTGGGAGTTCTTATAACCAAGGGACTAAAACCTGGAATTTTGAGTCACCAGCCTCTGTTCTGGGGAGTGTGGGTGGCATTTGGAAGCTAAATCCTCACCCTTAAGGAGAGCGCTCAACAAACACCCCATGCAGATACAGTGTAGAAGCAATAGTCTTGGTAACATCTGGGGCAAATGGGAGAGTGATTTGTCATCCCAGAACTCCTTCCAGAGGGGCATAAATTCACGGAAGGGCTTCCTAGGAACAAAGGAGCTGGCAAGCACCATCTCCTTCTCCTCCCCGCCACCCCCGCCAGCATAATCATGCAGCCAACCAGTGCAGCACCAGCATTTATTACCTAATTTGCTTATGCCAAGCCCCACCCTCTGCATGTCACTAGATCTGCGTTTCCTAGCCACATATGCTTCAGTCCCATGGCTGTGGGTTCCCTCCTTTAAAAGTCCAGTGCAAACTTTGCCAGCACTGCATCTTCCCACTTGGGCACTTTGCAGGGCCTTGGTCCTGCAGTGGCAGCAGGCCCTATGGAATCCTAAGGTACACTCTCTAAAAATTGTGTTTCCTGACCATTCACACTTTGTGGATCCAACAATGCCGGGTCTCATTTGTAAGCAGATTGATATGTCCCTTGTTAAAACTGTATTCCCCACCCAAGCTGGGGATCAAACTGCCCACAACAGGAAAACAGAGCCTCTGCAAATGACTGAATAGAAAGAAAAAGTTGCCAACACAACAGCAGGGTGCATGCAACACACATAAGAGACATTGCTGAAACACCAGGTTCTGAGGACCAGGGATGTTGCTCTGCATGGCACTAAAGGATCTATTCTTCACAAGGCCCTTACTTGTAATAGCAGGAGACATAGCTGACTTTCCTAACACAGAGAAATATAGACAGACACAGAGAGTTACATAAAATGAGAATACAGAGGAATATGTTCCAAATGATAGAACAGGACAAAAAGCATACCAAGAGACTAAGCAAAACAGACCTAAGTAATATGCCTGACAGAGAATTTAAAATAATGATCATAAAGATACTCACCAGACCCAAGAAACATATGGAAGGCATCAGTGAGACCCTTAACAAAGAGATAATAAAAAAATCAATCAGAGATAAAGATCACAATAAATGAATTAAAAATATATTTGATGGAATAAATAGCAGGCTAGAGGAAGCAGAGGAAAAATTTAGCAACTTGGAAGACAGACTAATCAAGCTAAGCAGGTGAGAAAAAAAAAAAAACTATGCAAATGAGAGTGGACTAAGGGAACTCAATGAATACACCCAGCATAATATTCACATTATAGGGATTCCAGAAGAAGAGACAAGGAGACATAAAATTTTTTTGAAGAAATAATAGCTGAAAAGTTTCCCAATTTGGGGAAGGAAACATGTCTAGATCCAAGAGGCACAGAAATCCTCTTAGCAAAAAGAGGTCAACAGAAGTAGTGATAAAAGAAAAAAAAATAAAGGGGCAAGAGAAGGGTGCCTGGGTGGGTCAGTCAAGTGACCAATTCTTGATTTAATGTCAGGTCAGGGTGATCATGTGAGATCATGTGAGATTGAGCTCCATGTTGGGCTCTGTGCTGGCTGTGGAGCCTGCCTAAGATCTTTCTCTCTCACTTCCCCCCTTTTACCCCCTGTTTCTCTCAAAAAAATAAAAATTAATAAAGCAGTAAGAGAAAAGACAGTTACATAGAAACAAAACCTCATTAGGCTATCAGCTGAAATTTCAACGGAAACTTCGCAGGCTAGAAGAGAGTGGTATGACATAATGAAAGTGCTGAAAGGGAATACTCTATCCAGCAAGGCACTATATGATTCAGAATAGAAGGAGATAAAAAGTTTCTTAGACAAACAGAGTTCATGACCACCAAACCAGCCTTACAAGAAATGTTAAAGGGGACTCTGAGTGGGGGAAAAAAAAAAGATAGTACAAGTAAGTATATTTTTAAAATAGTCAAGGGACTCACAAAATAAAAAGGATGTATAGTATGACACCATATACAAAAATGTGACAGAGAGTGGAGAGAGGATTAAAGAATGGATCCCAATTTAAGCAACCATCACTTAATTTGTACTCCTACATGCATATGTTGTATACAAGCCAAATAGCAACCACAAATCAAAATCAGCAACAGATATGCAAAGAGAAAGGAATCCAAGTCTATCACTAAAGGAAGCCAGCAAACAGAGAAAGAGCAAGAGTAGAAAGAATCAGAGAACTACAAAAACAACTACAAAAAAAAGTACCAAGATGGCAATGAATACATACCTATCTATATTATTTTGAATATAAATGGACTAAACACTACAATAAGAAAAACTGAGGGCAACAGAATGGATAAAAAAAAAAAAGGCCCACCTACAAAAGATCATTTCAGACCTAAAGATGCATGCAAGTTGAAAATGAGGGGATAGAGAAATATTTATCATGCAAACTGATGTCAAAAGGAAGCCAGAGTAGCAATACTTATATCAGACAAAATACGTTTCATTTTTTATAAATATTTATTTATTTATTTTATATATAGAGAGAGATAATATGAATGGGAGGGGCAGGGAGAGAGGGAGAGGGAAAGAGAGAATCTCAAGCAGATCCCCACTGAGCACAAAAGCTAATGAGGGGTTTGATCTCAGGACACTGTGATCATGACCTTACTGAAACCAAACACCTAAAATAGTCTTTAAAACAAAGACTATATAATAAGAGACAAAGGACACTATATAATAACAAAAGGGACAATCCAACAAAAAGATATAACAATTGTAAATATTTTTGCAACTAACATGAGAGCACCTAAATACACAAAATAGTTAATAACAAACTTTAATGGAATTAATTGATAGTAATACCATTATAGTAGGGAACTTTGACACAGCACTCACACCAATGGACAGATCATCTAAACAGAGAAATCAACAAAGAAACAAAGGCTTTGAATGAGACGCTGGACGGGATGGATTTAACAGATATAATCGGAATATTCCATCCTAAAACAGCAGAATGCACATTTTTTTCAAGTGCACATGAAACATTTTCCAGAATAGTTCACATAGTAGGCCACAAAACATTCCTGAAAAATTCAAAAAGATCAAGTCATACCATGCAACTTTTTTTTTTAATATTTTATTTATTTATTCATTAAAGACACAGAGAGAGAAAGGCAGAGACGTAGGCAGAGGGAGAAACAGGCTCCAGGCAGGGAGCCTGACGTGGGACTCGATCCTGAGACCACAGATCACACCCTGAGCCAGGGGCAGGTGCTCAACTGTTGAGCCACCCAGGCATCCCACCATGCAACTTTTTTGACCACAACAGTATAGAACTAAATATCAACCACACACCAAAAAAAAAAAAAAAAAAAAATCTGGAAAGACTACAAATACATGTAAGTTAGATAGTATGCTACTAAATAATGAGTGGGTCAACCAATAAATCAAAGAAGAAATAAAAAATTACATGAAGACAAATGAAAATGAGAGCCTAATAGTCCAAAATCTTTAGGATTCAGCAAAAGCAATTCTAATAGGCTACTTTGTAGAAATACAAACCTACCTTAAGAAGCAAAGCAAACAAATAAATAACCTCAAATAAACAACCCAACCTTACATGTACAGGAACTAGTAAAAGAAGAACAAACAAAACCCAAACCAGTAGAAGAATGGAAATAATGAAGTTTAGAGCAGAAATAAATGATATAAAAACAAAACAAGAATAGATGAAACCAGGAGCTAGTTTTCAAAAAGATCAACAACATTGATAAACTTCCTACTAGACTCCTCACAAAAAGGACTAAAATCACAAATGAATGAAGAGAAATAGAAACTAACACCAAAGAAATGCTAATTGTAAGAGAATATTAGGAAAAATTATATGCCAACAAATTGGACAACCTAGAAGAAATGGATAAATTCATGGAGGCATGCAAACTACCAAAACTGAAACAGGAATAGAAAATTTGAACAGACTAATTACCAGCAAGGACATCAGATCAATCATCTAAAAACTCCCAAAACCAAAGTCCAGGACCAGGCACATTTACAGGATAATTCTATCAAACATTTAAGGAAGAGTTAATACCTAAAAAATAGAAGAGGAAGGAAAATTTCCAAGCTCATTTTATGAGGCCAGCATTACTCTTGTATCAAAAATAGATAAAGACACCAGAAAAAAATTGAACTAAAGGCCAAAATATTGATGAACATAGATGCAAAAATCCTCAACAATATATTAGCAAACCAAGTCTGACAATACATTAAAAAAATCATTTACCATCTCAACTAGGATTTATTACTGGGATGCAAGACTGGTTCATTATTTGGAAATCAATCCATGTGATTCATTGCATCAGTAAGATAAGGATAAAAGCTATATGATCATTTCAATAGATGTAGGAAAAACATCTGACAACATACAACATCCATTCATGATAAAAGCTCTCAACAAACAGGTTTAGAAGGAATATACCTCAACATAATAAAAGCCTTATATGAAAAACCCATAGCTAATATCATACTTAATGGAAAAAAAATTGTTTTCCTGATCAGAAACAGGATAAAAATGTCCACTCTTACCACTTTTATTCTAAATAGCACTGGAAGTCCTAGCCACAGCAAGGAGACAACAAAAAGAACATCCAAAGGCATCCAAATTGGTAAGGAATATACAAAACTTTCAGTATTGCAGATGACATGATAATATATATATAAAAAAAAAACAAATATTTCAACAAAGCTATTAGAACTAATAAATGAATTCAGTAAAGTCACAGGATACAAAATCAATGTATAAGAAACCATTGCATTTCTTTACACTAACAGTGAAACAGCAGAAGAAATTAAGAAAACAATCTCATTTACAATTGCACCAAATGTAATAAAATACCTGGTGAAAAAAACAGCAAAAGTGATGAAAGACCTGTACTTTTTTAAAAATATTTTATTTATTTATTCATGAGAGAGAGAGAGAGAGAGAGAGGCAGAGGCACAGTCAGAGGGAGAAGCAGGCTCCATGCAGGGAGCCCGACGAGGGATTCCATCCCCACACTCCAGGATCGTGCCCTGGGCTAAACCGCTGAGCCACCCAGGGATCCCCAAGACCTGTACTTTAAAAACTATCAAAAAAAAAACAACCCTATAAAACACTGATGAAATAAATTAAAGATGACACAAAGCAATGGAAAGACATTCCATGTTCTTTGATTGGAAGAAAAATATTATTTAAATGTCTATACTACCCAAAGCAATCTACAGATTTAATGGAATCCCTAACAGAATACCAATAACGTTTTTCACGCAACTACAATAATTCTAAAATTTGGAACTGCAAAAGATGCTGAGTAGGCAAAGCAATAGTGGAAAAAAAAGAAAAAGAAAAAAGCTGGAGGTATCACAATTCCAAACTTCAAGTTTTATTACAAGGCTGTAGGAATCAAAACAATATGGTACTGGTACAAAAACAGGCACATAGGTCATTAAAACAGAATAGAGCCCAGAAATAAATCCACAATTATATGGTCAATTAATCTTCAACAAAGGAGACAAAAATATGCAATGAGAAAAAGACAATCTCTTCAACAAATGATGTTGGGAAGACTAGATGTCTCCATGCAAAAGAATGAGACTGAACCACTTTCTTACACCATACTCCAAAATAAACCTAACGTGGATTAAGGACCTAAATGTGAGACCTGAAACTGTAAATATCCTAGAAGAAACTGTAAATATCCTAGAAGAGAGAATAGGCAGTAATTTCTCCATCATTGGTCATTGCAACATCCTTCTTGATATGTCTCCTGAAGCAAGGGAAATAAAATAAAAAATAAATTATTGGGAATACATAAAAATAAAAAGCTGCTGCACAGCAAAAGAAATAACTGACATAACTAAAAGATGACCTAGTTAATGGGAGAAGATATTTATTTGCACACGAAATATCTGAAAAAGAGTTAATATCCAAAATATATAAAGAACTTACACAAATAAAACTACCCTATTACCCAGCAACTTCAGTACTAGGTATTTACCCAAAAGATATAAAAACACTGATTTTAAGGGATACATGCTCCCCAATGTTTATAGCATATATCTACAATAGTCAGATGATGGAGAGAGACCAAATGTCCATTGACTGATAAATGGAAAAAGATGTGGTGTATATACATACCATTGAATATTACTCAGCCTTCAAAAAGAATGAAATCTTGCCACTTTTAACAATATGGATGGAGCTGGAGAGTGTAAGTCAGAGAAAGACAAGTACCATATGATTTCATTCATATGTGGAATTTAACAAATGAAACAGATAACATAAGGGAAGGGGGAAAAGAGAGTGAAACAAACCATAAGAAACTCTTAACTACAGAGAACAAACTGAGGGTTGATGGGGGGGAGATGGGTGGGGGATAGGCTAGATGGAGAAGGGTGTTAAAGAGAGTACTTGCTTTGATTAGCACTTGGTATGTATGTAGGTGATGAGTCACTAAACTCTACTCCTGAAACCAATATTACACTATATGTTAGCTAACTAGAATTTAAATAAAAATTCAAAAGATAATAAAAAAAGATATGGAAGCAGCCCAAATGCCCATCAATTGATGAACAGATAAAGAAGATGAGGGTGGAATATTATTCAGCCATAAAAAAGAACGACATCTTGCCATTTGCAATGACATGGATGGAAAGTATAATACTAAGAGAATTCAGTCAGAGAAAGACAAATGCTATATGATTTCACTCATATGTGGAAATTAAGAAACAAAGTAAACAAGAAAAAGGAAAAAATAAGAGACAGAGGGTGAGAGAGAGATGAAACAAGAAACTGACTCTTCATTACAGAAAACAATCTGATGGTTACCAGAAAGGAAGGGAGTTTGGGGACTGGCTAAATAGATGATGGCAATTAAGCAGTGCACTTGCTGTGATCAGCACATGACAGTGTTTTGAACTGCCAAATCACTATATCATAAAACTGAAACTAATATAACACTGAATATTAATTAAATGGAATTAAAATTAAAACTTCAAAAAAATATTTATACAACACCAAAAAACAAACAATGCAATTAAAAAGTGAACAGAAAACATCAACAGACATTTCCCCAAAGATATACAGATGGCCAAGAGACACATGAAAAGATGCTCAACATCACTCATCATCAGGGAAATGCAAATTGAAACCACAATGAGATAGCAACTCACACTTGTCAGAATGGCTAAGATAAAAAACTCAAGAAACAACAAGTGCTGGAGATGATATAGGAAAAAAAAGAACCCTCCTGCACTGCTGGAGGGAATGCAAAGTGGTACAGCCACTGTGGAAAACAGCGTGGCAGTTTCTCAAAAAGTTAAAAGTAAAAATACCCTATGATTCAGTAAACACACTATTAGCTATTTACCCAAAGATTATGAAAACATAAATTTGAAAGGCTATAAACACTCCCCCAAGTTATTGAAGCATTATTTAGAATAGCCAGACCAGGGTAGCAGCCCAAATGTCCACTGATAGAGGAGTGAATAAAGAAAGTATGGTATGTGTATATATATATACACATACACACACACACACACACACACACAATGAAATGTTATTCAGTCATAAAAAGATTGAAGTCCTGCCATTTGGAACTAGAAAGTATATGCTAAGCCAAATAAGCCAGTCAGAGCAAAACAAATATCCTATGATGTCACTCATATGTGGAATTTTAGAAACAAAACATTTTAGAAATAAAAATAAAACATTTTAGAAACAAAACAAATGAACAAAGGAAAAAAAGAGAGGAAGAAACCAAAAAACAGATTCTTAATTATAGAGGACAAACTGGGTGAAATAGAGACAAAATGGGTGAAATAGAGGATGCGGATTAAGAGTACAGTTATCATGAAGAGCACTGAGTAATGTATGAAAGTGGTGAGTCATTATATTATACACCTGAAATTAATATAACAGATTATTTTAACTACCCTGGAATTTTTTTAAATGTTGCAAAAATCGTGAAGGAGAAACAAAGAAATCTTCAGACAAAATGTGAGGAAATTCATTTGTAAGCAGTATTTTCCCGAAGGAAAAAAAAAATCTTAAAACAGTTTTTTCAGGCTAAAGGAAAATTATATAGGTCAGAAACTTGGATCTCTCTAAAGAAGGATAGAAATACCATGCTATCACTAATCAAAAGAAAACTGGAGTAGCTATATTAACTTCAGATGAAGCTGACCTCAGGGCAAGAAAAATTATCAAGAATAAGGTTAAAAAAAAGAGTAAGGTGGAGCACTATATAATGATGGTACACACCTCTTAAAATTGTGGATTTTTTTTTTCTTTAGCAAAATTCCATTATCAGGTCTAAAAATGTAGCAATCCCTTTATATTTAATACCATTTCCTACTGATAGTTTATCACTTGTTTCAAAATGTCTATTTAAAAGTAATTTGTTCAAAAAAATTTGTTCAAATTATATACATTGCTTTGGTTGCTCTGTTTCTGAGGTCTTGGTTAAACTAAAATTTCTTCTATCCAAATCCTCCTTTTTTCACGTTTCACAATGCTGCCATACTGCAAAAGCCATGTAACTTGTCCAGTGGTATGAACTGCCTTCTTGATTTGTCTGTCTCTTTTCTTTGGCGTTATTTAAATTGTTGGAAGAGTTATTTTTCCTTAAAAATTGGAACTATTATCTAGAAGTTTATATAAAATCAGGTTCAACTTTGGGAACAATGCTTCTAAGTAGTACAAAATATTTGGCTATCTCACTTTTAGTAATTGTAAGAATGATCATTCGTTCTGGTGGTAACAGCCTAAATCCTCCTTTATAAAGTTCTCCAACATTTTTTCATTTTGTTGTTTACTCCTCTGCCTGAAACAATTACTTCATTGCAAGTTACAAAATGGCAATGTTCTAATTCTGATATTTCTTCCTCATTTTTTAGTCAAATTCTTCTCTAAAAAAACCCTTTTCATCATTAGCTAAGAGTATTTGATTATACTAAAATACAGTTAATATGAGATCAGCAGGGAAGATATTAAATTTTCCTTTAATTGCCAATTGCACGGTAAGGAAGTGGTACTGTAAATACCTACGTGGTAATCAATAAAGTTTTTTGTTTGTGTTATTTCTTCTTATTATTGTTGTTTGACTATATCTTCTAAGTATCCTTATTAACTCATTGTTTTAAAATATATACTACATTTATATTAATGAACAGAATCTGATTTTATTTTTGTTGAATGAATTTTCCCATCTTTGGTCAATGGGAGTTCTTTAGTTTTAGAAATCCTTTGGATATAAAACTATCAGGCTTTTATTATTTTTTTGCTGTCTAATACAAATATCACAGGCTCACCCTGAACATTACTTATATGAGTCCTGGAATCAGTCAGTAATTTCAAATGTACCAGTTGCTGAAGCATTTCAGAATTCACTCTTTTGGGAACAGAACTGGACTGTCATTATTTTTAGGTGTTTTGTTTTAGTGAACAAAATTAGGATGGATGGAGGGATGGAAAGGCAGACCCCACACAATAAACAAATATGTAATGTTTTCTCAGACATAGACTTACAAACAGGATACAGTCTTTATAGCTTAATGGGTTAATATAACTAAAAAGTAACTTTTGTTAAAGTGATAAAAAGTACACTTTGCAGTCTTCAAAGAAAAAAAAAAAAAAACAGAGAAGAGAAAGACCAAAAGAGAGGACAACTTTGGAGGTGATCTTGAGTTTAGTGTTCACAGGAGAGAAAGTCTTAGCTAATGGATTTCAAATTTGCCAGGGTTGATGACAAATGTAAACCTCAAGTGGAGATGGCTGTAGGCAATTTTGGGCAAGAGACTGGAAGGATTCCAGAACTTGCAGTAAAATTATAACGTAATCTATTGCCATTAACATTTGGTTTCCAGAAGTTCTTTTGTTGTGAGTCAGTCTCCTTTTTAGTGACCTTCTGATTGCTATGCATTCAAATTATAGAACAGACTTTTGCTTCTGGCATTTACTTTACTTCTGTGAATACAATTTTTCACTTAAAAAAATTGCCTTTTAACATATCTGGCTTCTCTATAGCTCAACTAAGAGAAAGAATATGATGATTATGCCAATATGGAGTTCACTATCTCTTCCACATTTATTATTGTTTTCTTTTTAAAATCAATGATTTAGCATTCTTGCATCTTAGTCTAAAGTATATTTTAGTTAGCATTAGTCATTTTCTCAGCCATGGTCAGTACCGGGCCTTTACAATAGCAAGTCCTCACAAAAAAATAAATAAATAAATAAAAGGACTAGATAATAGCAAACACTAATAATAGCAAGATTTCAAAGAAAGAACTAGTTAATAGCATTGCCTTAAAGAAAAAGAAAAGGCATTCTTTCCTCAGATCAGAGCCTCCTAAACCTTTCAAGGAAGTATGAATGCAGGCAAATCAGACTGAAGCACAGACTGAAAGGACAAGCTTCAAGTAAAACATTTCTTTAAAATCTCTTGTTCTGTAGCAGAAATTCAAGTTTATCTGATGTACTTTTTCATAATAATATTTTTATTTATTGAGTGCTTAGTATGTGCCAGACGCCGTGTAAGTGCTTCACAAATATGTTCCTGTGTAGTTCTCTTAATTTAGCAAACTCAGGCCATAAGAGGTTAAGTAACAGACACCACTAAATTAATCTGGCCTATTGGATGGCATATGCTCTTAAACATCACTATTTTGTTCACCAAGGTGTAGAAGAATATTTGGATAGAGATATTGAGGTTTCTCTCAAGCATGGAGAACCTATAGCTTATCTGAACGCTCTTGTCCAAGCACTGAGTTCTATGTATGAACACAGAGCCACAATAGGTGGCTACCTAATGGTGTAAAACATCATCTGCCCCAATGTTAAGAACTGCCTTTCTGCAGTGACATATGGAGACACCAAGAAGCAAACGTAGAGTTTAGTAAGACAAGTTCTCTAAAGATGAAGCTTGAGTTTTCTCTTTCAGCAAATTATGTGGGAATAGGATAGATACTGGATTTCATGCTAATAGGGTAAGTGGGTCTCTTAATTTATCAAGTAATAATATTGTGTTTGGAATTCAAGGATATGAAGCAGTTCATATTCTTTGCAAATGTAGCCCTAGGCGGGTGGCTATGAACATGTCAGTAGAAAAAGAAAAGTTTGGTTTTTACCAGAGTATCTTGTTAATCCTGCCCTGGAATGTGACAGACATGGTACAATTAAAAAGATTACCTGTAAGACCTCTCTGGAGCTATATAACCTGATTGAACACTCACTCTCAACACTTGGCTAGCTGCTTCATATTCAGGATATTTAACATCTTTGTGCCCCAATTTCCTTATCTGCAAAATAAGAATAATTAAATTATTTATCTCACAGGGTTTTTAGAAGGGTTTTGAATAATTCCTGACACTTAGAAAACCATCATTTTTGACATGCATTGTTTGGCTTATTGGTTTATTATCATTTTGCTTATGAGAGTGCCTTTAGGACATGCCTATTACCATATTTAGAAAGATTAATTTATCATATACACTAATAAGCTCTTGAGTAAAGCTGCCAGATTTAGCAAATAAAATAGAATATAAAATTAGATTTTAATTTCACATAACTAATGATATTTTTCTAGTATATGCACATCCCAAGAATTTTCTGAATACTTATGTAATATTCTAACAGCTTTTTAATCCTTTGGTAAGTACTGATTTAGTTCTCTTACAGTTCCAGTAAGATGGAGTCATGGAACAAGGTATAAGAATATCTTCCAAACCAGGTCAAAAAGCAACAACCAACCTTTGCTGAAACTAGTAACAACAGAAGCCATCTTTCCTTAATGCTTGAAAGCTGTTAAAGTATAACCCAGCAGCTGTCAGAAGAGAGACTATGCAGTAAAGAATAAACAAAAACAATATAGAAAAAAAAAAACAGATAAAAAAGATGAGAAAGAGAACGATTAGAGATCAAATATGCTCTCAGTCCCTGGAGCCAGCTGACCAGATGTGATATACCACTGGGCCTTTCATTTATAGGAACCATTAAATTTTCTAATTAGCTAACATCAATTTGTATTGGATCCTCACACTTATAGCTGAAAAATTTGTAACTAATAAAACAAATAAAGGTCATCTACAAGGCTTGGGAACCAAATAATAGTCTATGTCAGGAGCTTGAGAATCTTGCAATTCATCTTAATATGCATCCTAGCACATGATCAGGATTTAGTAAATAGTGGTCATAGTTCTTACTTAGTAAACATCTAAGGAATGAAGTGTAACTAATTTGAGATGCGAGATTGAGTTGCAAATATATAGATTTTCTGTCAAAGGGCATTTAAACCAAACTTATGTCATTCTAGTTTTTCTTAGAGTCAACATACTTCTATTTTCTCAAAGAATCATCATAAATATTCTACAACAGCACAGAGCCGTTAGAAACATTTTGACAAGTTGAATTAGACAAGTGGAGATTTTAGTTCCCTAGAAATACACATACTTTAAAGAACAAATGGATAAAAATTGCTGGGGCAATTCAAGTTTGAGTTTTGTCAAATTTTCCATGTTTGCAAAATTGTTCAAGGCATCAGATGACCTAGAATACAGATTTTTTTCCCCATCATTTGATGCCACAAGAGTATTGGCATACATACGGTTGCAGCATCATTCTGTAATCCTCTCTTGTGTCTAATTTCTTTTAGTAATGCAGAAGGGTGGTTTTTTTGGTCGATATCATTTTGATTAAAATCACAATTGCTATGACTTTATGCAATAAAAAAGTAATGGGCCTTTGCATAGATCTCTGTGATTTATAAATTTATTTCTGCAATTCTGAAGCCAGATGAACATAGGTCTGAAAGTCAGCTCTGCTACTTAATATTTGAATGTTCTCAAGAAGTTGTTTTTTCTTTCTAGAACTCAGTTTTCTTATCTGAAGACTGGACCTCGTAACAGTACCTTACTTTATACAGTTGTGATAAGGATTAATTAAGTTAATACATGTAGAGTACTCACAATGTCTGTGGCACAAGGGAAACAGTATGTTAAGTGTTAGCTATTATGATTGTGACTATTGATCCATTGGTCCTAGCCTCCATCTTCTCAAAGAGTTAGCACATTTTATTATTTATTAACATGCCTTACTCCCATAACTGGGTAAAATCAGGTTCAGAGAAATCAAGTAACCAGCCAAGATCACACAGCATGGGTGGCAAATCTATGTCTCAGCCTCAGGTATAAATGGTGTGAAGAAACAGGGAAAGTCTTCTATGGAGATGCTAACTATTTTTTTGGCATTCTAATAATCCACGGTCAGTGTTCCCAGGAATGTAGGAAGACATGAAATGCTTAGTTTTATTTTTGTTCTTGTTTTAAAGATTTTATTTGTTTATTCATGAGAGACATAGAGAGAAGCAGAGACATAGGCAGAGGGAGAAGTAGGTTCTCTGAGAGGAGCCTGATGTAGGACTTGATCCCAGGACCCTGGGATCACCACCTGAGCCAAAGGCAGATGTGCAAACACTGAGCCATCCAGGTGCCCCAAAGTGCTTGGTTTTAAATTCCAGAAATCCATCTGCATATATCATTTTTCTTTCATTGAAAGTATAATTACCCAAACCATGTATTTTTAATAATGGGTCATTTCTTGGTGCCCTTGAGTTGGGGTGGTTTTCTAATATAAAAAACTTCTGCCCTATTTAAGCTTGAATTTTGAGATGTATGCTACTTTTGTTATTTCTTCTTTATATTTTTTTGTTTTTCTGTTTTTGTTTTCTGTTGGAGGTTTTCGCATTGTCGTTCTATCTTCTACTAATAATAATTCATACTGACCTAGATAAAGTTTTCTCTGTAGGTAGGCAGATTGGCAGACAGTAATTAGGGACTTGACTGTATTAAGAGCTACTTATATCAAAATATGATTTACTGCACTTGTGAGATAAGGATTGCTGTTTGGTCTCTGGTGAGGTAACAAATACATCATCTCTAAACTTCAACAGCTTAGATATGGAATTTGGAAACACGAGGACATGGCAAGCACAAATTTGATGCCTATGTTTAGACTCTTTATGACCAGCTTGCAAATTCTAAAACAGAATTTATGCAGTAGACAGTAGAGATACAACCCAATGACAATGTACAAAAAACCTGCAGAGGTGATTTTTCACCTTAATGCTTTATTTGATCCATAAGGAAAACTATTATCTTTGGCCCTATGAGACAAACTCTAATTAAAAAGAAAGATATCAATGTACATGATCTGAATATTATCTACAATACTAGGGACTGATAATGTACAAAATATGTGCCATTGAAATTATTAATAACTGTAAATACATATTATTTGCTATTAGCTCCATTATCTTTCCAGTAGATAAATGTGGTGCTGGACTGTGTAATAGACAAAGTAAATTCTGATGACTGATCAACTAACAATGCTTAAAAAATAATCATGGGAACTGTATGAAATACAAAAGATAAGCAATACTTCCCATAAGAAAAAAAATACTCATATAATTTAAGTAATAAAAAATATATTTAACATTGCTCATACATATTTAAGAATTAGTTTATTCTTCTACAGGGAATGGAATTTTTTTTTTTTTATTGGTGTTCAATTTACTAACATACAGAATAACACCCAGTGCCCGTCACCCATTCACTCCCACCCCCCGCCCTCCTCCCCTTCTACCACCCCTAGTTCGTTTCCCAGAGTTAGCAGTCTTTACGTTCTGTCTCCCTTTCTGATATTTCCCACACATTTCTTCTCCCTTCCCTTATTTTCCCTTTCACTATTATTTATATTCCCCAAATGAATGAGAACATATAATGTTTGTCCTTCTCCGACTGACTTACTTCACTCAGCATAATACCCTCCAGTTCCATCCACGTTGAAGCAAATGGTGGGTATTTGTCATTTCTAATAGCTGAGTAATATTCCATTGTATACATAAACCACATCTTCTTTATCCATTCATCTTTCGTTGGACGCCGAGGCTCCTTCCACAGTTTGGCTATCGTGGCCATTGCTGCTAGAAACATCGGGGTGCAGGTGTCCCGGCGTTTCATTGCATTTGTATCTTTGGGGTAAATCTCCAACAGTGCAATTGCTGGGTCGTAGGGCAGGTATATTTTTAACTGTTTGAGGAACCTCCACACAGTTTTCCAGAGTGGCTGCACCAGTTCACATTCCCACCAACAGTGTAAGAGGGTTCCCTTTTCTCCGCATCCTCTCCAACATTTGTTGTTTCCTGCCTTGTTAATTTTCCCCATTCTCACTGGTGTGAGGTGGTATCTCATTGTAGTTTTGATTTGTATTTCCCTGATGGCAAGTGATGCAGAGCATTTTCTCATATGCATGTTGGCCATGTCTATGTCTTCCTCTGTGAGATTTCTGTTCATGTCTTTTGCCCATTTCATGATTAGATTGTTTGTTTCTTTGGTGTTAAGTTTAATAAGTTCTTTATAGATCTTGGAAACTAGCCCTTTATCTGATATGTCATTTGCAAATATCTTCTCCCATTCTGTAGGTTGTCTTTGAGTTTTGTTGACTGTATCTTTTGCTGTGCAAAAGCTTCTTATCTTGATGAAGTCCCAATAGTTCATTTTTGCTTTTGTTTCTTTTGCCTTCGTGGATGTATCTTGCAAGAAGTTACTATGGCCGAGTTCAAAAAGGGTGTTGCCTGTGTTCTTCTCTAGGATTTTGATGGAATCTTGTCTCACATTTAGATCTTTCATCCATTTTGAGTTTATCTTTGTGTATGGTGAAAGAGAGTGGTCTAGTTTCATTCTTCTGCATGTGGATGTCCAATTTTCCCAGCACCATTTATTGAAGAGACTGTCTTTCTTCCAATGGATAGTCTTTCCTCCTTTATCGAATATTAGTTGCCCATAAAGTTCAAGGTCCACTTCTGGATTCTCTATTCTGTTCCACTGATCTATGTGTCTGTTTTTGTGCCAGTACCACACTGTCTTGATGACCACAGCTTTGTAGTACAACCTGAAATCTGGCATTATGATGCCCCCAGATATGGTTTTCTTTTTTAAAATTCCCCTGGCTATTCGGGGTCTTTTCTGATTCCACACAAATCTTAAAATAATTTGTTCTAACTCTCTGAAGAAAGTCCATGGTATTTTGATAGGGATTGCATTAAACGTGTATATTGCCCTGGGTAACATTGACATTTTCACAATATTAATTCTGCCAATCCATGAGCATGGAATATTTTTCCATCTCTTTGTGTCTTCCTCAATTTCTTTCACAAGTGTTCTATAGTTTTGAGGGTATAGATCCTTTACATCTTTGGTGAGGTTTATTCCTAGGTATCTTATGCTTTTGGGTGCAATTGTAAATGGGATTGACTCCTTAATTTCTCTTTCTTCAGTCTCATTGTTAGTGTATAGAAATGCCACTGACTTCTGGGCATTGATTTTGTATCCTGCCACGCTACCGAATTGCTGTATGAGTTCTAGCAATCTTGGGGTGGAGACTTTTGGGTTTTCTATGTAGAGTATCATGTCATCGGCGAAGAGGGAGAGTTTGACTTCTTCTTTGCCAATTTGAATGCCTTTAATGTCTTTTTGTTGTCTGATTGCTGAGGCTAGGACTTCCAGTACTATGTTGAATAGCAGTGGTGAGAGTGGACATCCCTGTCTTGTTCCTGATCTTAGGGGAAAGGCTCCCAGTGCTTCCCCATTGAGAATGATATTTGCTGTGGGCTTTTCATAGATGGCTTTTAAGATGTCGAGGAATGTTCCCTCTATCCCTACACTCTGAAGAGTTTTGATCAGGAATGGATGCTGTATTTTGTCAAATGCTTTCTCTGCATCCAATGAGAGGCTCATATGGTTCTTGGTTTTTCTCTTGCTGATATGATGAATCACATTGATTGTTTTACGGGTGTTGAACCAGCCTTGTGTCCCAGGGATAAATCCTACTTGGTCCTGGTGAATAATTTTCTTAATGTACTGTTGGATCCTATTGGCCAGTATCTTGTTGAGAATTTTTGCATCCATGTTCATCAGGGATATTGGTCTGTAATTCTCCTTTTTGGCGGGGTCTTTGTCTGGCTTTGGAATTAAGGTGATGCTGGCTTCATAGAACGAATTTGGAAGTACTCCATCTCTTTCTATCTTTCCAAACAGCTTTAGGAGAATAGGTATGATTTCTTCTTTAAACGTTTGATAAAATTCTCCTGGGAAGCCATCTGGCCCTGGACTCTTGTGTCTTGGGAGGTTTTTGATGACTGCTTCAATTTCCTCCCTGGTTATTGGCCTGTTCAGGTTTTCTATTTCTTCCTGTTCCAGTTTTGGTAGTTTGTGGCTTTCCAGGAATGCGTCCATTTCTTCTAGATTGCCTAATTTATTGGCGTATAGCTGTTCATAATATGTTTTTAAAATCGTTTGTATTTCCTTGGTGTTGGTAGTGATCTCTCCTTTCTCATTCATGATTTTATTAATTTGAGTCTTCTCTCTCTTCTTTTTAATAAGGCTGGCTAATGGTTTATCTATCTTATTAATTCTTTCAAAGAACCAACTCCTGGTTCTGTTGATCTGTTCCACAGTTCTTCTGGTCTCGATTTCGTTGAGTTCTGCTCGAATCTTTATTAACTCCCTTCTTCTCTTGGGTGTAGGATCTATTTGCTGTTTTTTCTCTAGCTCCTTTATGTGTAAGGTTAGCTTTTGTATTTGAGTTCTTTCCAGTTTTTGAATGGATGCTTGTATTGCGATGTATTTCCCCCTTAGGACTGCTTTCGCTGCATCCCAAAGATTTTGAACGGTTGTATCTTCATTCTCATTAGTTTCCATGAATCTTTTTAATTCTTCCTTAATTTCCTGGTTGACCCTTTTATCTTTTAGCAGGATGGTCCTTAACCTCCATGTGTTTGAGGTCCTTCCAAACTTCTTGTTGTGATTTAGTTCTAATTTCAAGGCATTATGGTCCGAGAATATGCAGGGGACAATCCCAATCTTTTGGTATCGGTTCAGACCCGATTTGTGACCCAATATGTGGTCTATTCTGGAGAAAGTTCCATGTGCGCTTGAGAAGAATGTGTATTCAGTTGAGTTTGGATGTAAAGTTCTGTAGATATCTGTGAAATCCATCTGGTCCAGTGTATCATTTAAAGCTCTCGTTTCTTCGGAGATGTTTTGCTTAGAAGACCTATCGAGTATAGAAAGAGCTAGATTGAAGTCACCAAGTATAAGTGTATTATTATCTAAGTATTTCTTCACTTTGGTTAATAACTGATTTATATATTTGGCAGCTCCCACATTCGGAGCATATATATTGAGGATTGTTAAGTCCTCTTGTTGAATAGATCCTTTAAGTATGATATAGTGTCCCTCTTCATCTCTCACTACAGTCTTTGGGGTAAATTTTAGTTTATCTGATATAAGGATGGCTACCCCTGCTTTCTTTTGAGGACCATTCGAATGGTAAATGGTTCTCCAACCTTTTATTTTCAGGCTGTAGGTGTCCTTCTGTCTAAAATGAGTCTCTTGTAGACAGCAAATAGATGGGTCCTGCTTTTTTATCCAGTCTGAAACCCTGCGCCTTTTGATGGGGTCATTAAGCCCGTTCACATTCAGAGTTACTATTGAGAGATATGAGTTTAGTGTCATCATGATATCTATTCAGTCTTTGTTTTTGTGGACTGTTCCACTGAACTTCTTCTTAAAGGGGAATTTTAAGAGTCCCCCTTAAAATTTCTTGCAGAGCTGGTTTGGAGGTCACATATTCTTTTAGTTGCTGCCTGTCTTGGAAGCTCTTTATCTCTCCTTCCATTTTGAATGAGAGCCTTGCTGGATAAAGTATTCTTGGTTGCATGTTCTTCTCATTTAGGACCCTGAATATATCCTGCCAGCCCTTTCTGGCCTGCCAGGTCTCTGTGGAGAGGTCTGCTGTTACCCTAATGCTCCTCCCCATAAAAGTCAGGGATTTCTTGTCTCTTGCTGCTTTAAGGATCTTCTCCTTATCTTTGGAATTTGCAAGCTTCACAATTAAATGTCGAGGTGTTGAACGGTCTTTATTGATTTTAGGGGGGGATCTCTCTATTTCCTGGATCTGAATGCCTGTTTCCCTTCCCAGATTAGGAAAGTTTTCAGCTAGAATTTGTTCAAATACATATTCTGGCCCTCTGTCCCTTTCGGCGCCCTCGGGAACCCCAATTAAACGTAGGTTTTTCTTCCTCAGGCTGTCGTTTATTTCCCTTAATCTATCTTCATGGTCTTTTAATTGTTTGTCTCTTTTTTCCTCAGTTTCCCTCTTTGCTATCAACTTGTCTTCTATGTCACTCACTCGTTCTTCCACCTCGTTAACCCTCGTCGTTAGGACTTCTAGTTTGGATTGCATCTCATTCAATTGATTTTTAATTTCTGCCTGATTAGCTCTAAATTCTGCAGTCATGAAGTCTCTTGAGTCCTTTATACTTTTTTCTAGAGCCACCAGTAGCTGTATAATAGTGCTTCTGAATTGGCTTTCTGACATTGAATTGTAATCCAGATTTTGTAACTCTGTGGGAGAGAGGACTGTTTCTGATTCTTTCTTTTGAGGTGAGGTTTTCCTTCTAGTCCTTTTGCTCAGTGCAGAGTGGCCAAAAGCAAGTTGTATTGGGAAAAAGAGAAAAAGAGAGGAGAGAAAGAAGGAAAGAAAAGAGAAAGAGGAAAAAAAAGGGAAGAAAAAGAAAAAAAAAACGAAAAAAAAAAAGAAGAAGAAAAGAGAAAGAAAAAGAAAGGAGAAAAAAAGGTGGTGGGGAAGGAAACAAATCAAAAAGCAAAACAAAACAAAAACAAAAACAAAAACAAACAAACAAAAAAAGAACCACCGGGGAGTATCTTCTGATTCTGTGTACTTTAAGTCCCTTGGCTTCTCCTGGAAGTTGTCCGTCTAGCTGGTGTTCTCGGGGAGGGGCCTGTTGTGCTGATTTTCAGGTGTTAGCAGTTGGGGGAGCTGCTGTGCCCCTGCCTGGTGCAGGGCTCCGTGGGGGTTGTTTACCCCGTGAGGCCGCAGGAGGAACAGCCCCAGTGGCGGGGCAGCTCTGGAAACCTGGATTCAGCTCCGGCAGGAACTCCGTCTGCAGGGCCTGGAGGCTCCGGGGCGGGGCCGCTGATGTGCTCAGCTGGGGCAGGAGCGTCCTTGCTGTCCTGGGCCCTCCCGGCCTCTGCCTGTCCCGGGGGAGGCGGGATTCCTGGGACTGTGTCCCGGCGCCCTGTGCTCCGGAGCCTGCGCTGGTGGATTCGCGCTACCGGGCCGCGCAACCCTCTCCGCGGAGCCGCCGCCCGAGCCCCTCCGAGCTGCTCCTGGAACCGCGCAGCCCCCTCTGCACGGAGCCTCTTCCTCTGCCCGAGCCCCCCGAGCTGCTCCGGGTCCCGCCGTGCGCGCTGCAGCCCTTAGGGAGCTCGGCGCACTCTCCTGGGCGCGCAGTTGCTGTTAGTGTCCCGGGAGCCCGAGGGCATCCCCGCCCTCCTGGGTCCTGCTCCACCTCCCCGCGAGCCCCTTTCCGCCCGGGAAGGTCGGTGCAGCTCCTGCGTCCTCCGGGACGGGGCTCTCCTGTCCTGGGGACACTCACCCCGGCCTCAGCCCGGCTCCTCGCGGGGCCCCTCCCCCTCGGAGGCCTTTTGTTCCTTTATTCCTTTTTCCCCGTCTTCCTACCTTGATAGAAGCGCGAACTCTTCTCACTGTTGCATTCCAGCTGGTCTCTCTTTAAATCTCAGGCCGAATTCATAGATTTTCAGGATAATTTGAAGGTTTTCTAGGTAGTTTGGTGGAGACAGGTGATTTGGAGACCCTACTCCTCCGCCATCTTGCCCCTCCCCTACAGGGAATGGATTAATTTATTCTTGTACCATTAGAAATTTTCACTTGCCATGGTGGCAGTAAAAAGTACTGTTTATAAGACTATAAATTTACATATATAACAAAGTATTTTATTTTTTCAAATTTCTGAATGTGACACATGTATGTATATATGTATATACATTTATATATAGTAGAAAAGGCACCTAAATGCAAACAGTGACAAAGCTTTATCATGCAAAGTTGCTCAAAAGTCCTTAATTTCCTTCTGTCCAGCTTAGATCCCAACACCTCCCATCAGATTCACTCTTTGGAAAATACCCTTAACTACCCTGTCCACTCCACTCCTCCCACTTTTGTCAGTTCCTTGTAGAAAACCTTGGTCACAGTAATTCTCACTACTGGATGACTCGAAGTCATAACTAAGAAGACCAACTGCTCTAAAAATTAATGATCACTAATTTCAAGTGAGAACTTCATGCTCTCTTACAATTCTACTCACTTTTTCAACTCTCACTCTCAAAAAAAAAAAAAAAAAAGGATAAATGATAGGTAGAGATCTATTTGCCTGTGATCCTACCTGACGCCAAAGCCAATATTAGATCCCATTCCTTCTCTCCTCCTTAGATACAGTCCCACCAATTGTGCTTTCTCCTGAATCTAAGTTTCTAAACTTTTAACTTTTTAACTTTTATATTCTCATTCTTATGAATTTACATTCTCATAAGAATTTATATTCTCATTCTTATGAGAATATAAAGCTATATATTTTTTCTATCTTAAAAAAGTCAGTTGATCCTTAATTCTTCAGTTAACACTCATTTTCCCAGTATAGAAAATTCCTTAAATTTCTTATGTTTACTTAGTTGTTTCCAATTTTTCCTCCTCACAGTTTTTCTTTTTTTTTTTTTCTCACAGTTTCTCTTAAACTGGTTCAAGCAGAGCTTTCCTTCTGAGACCACTAGACATCTTTACTTGCCATGGAGCCAGTGAAAGAGCTATTCTATCCAAAGAGCATTTGTAAAGGTGGTTTGCTGCTAAAACTCACACTGAATTGTCCATTCTCATCTTACTTTATATTTTATATATATATTTATATAAATATATATAAATATTTTATATTTATATTTTCAGGTGTTTATTTTGAAGTTACTTTAGACTCATTTAGCAGGTACAAAACTAGTGAAAAGTAGAACAGACAGTCCTCCTATACTCTTCAATCAGGTTCCCCAGCAATACTGTCTACATGGAGTACAATTTGCAAAACCAGGATTTTTGCATTTCAGCAATCCTATAAACTAAACCACAGGTCTTACTTGGGTTTCATCACTTTTCATATGCACTCACGCAAAACATTCTTTGGTGCATAATATTATGACATTTTATCCTATGTGTAGATTCACATAACCACTATAAGTGTACAGAATTGTTTCAATACCCCAAAGAAACTACATTATCTCTTTCTAGTCAGAATCATTCATTAATTTGCATACCTGATCTGACTATTCACCATGTCTTGGGAGTCCAACAGATGACTCGTATTAATACATCCAAAATAAAAACTTGATCTTTTTCCTCAAACTCTATATCTTCCATCAACATTTCAGGCAATAAAAACTGTGTCTTTTAAATTGCTCACATCAAAAACTTTGCAATCATCAATTTCTCTTATTCTCTCAAATTCCATATCTATCCCATCAGATAGTTCTGTTGGCTCTGTCTTCAAAGTACATCCGTGATCTGCCCTTTTCATGCTATCTCCAATGCCAGACCCCAGGTCTAAGACATCATCATTTTGATTTAGATTATTTACCTGATCTAATTACTCAATTATCTTAGTTCTTCTGGTCTTGTTCTCTTTGATCTAAATACAACATAGAGACCAGTGTGAACCCTTTAAAACCTAATTCAAGCTCGATCCTTATTGTTGCAAATGACAAGATTTCATTCTTTTTTATGCCTGAGTAATATTGCATTGGATATATATACCATATCTTTATTCATTCATCTGCTAATAGACATTTGACACTAAAGTGTATTATGCTAAGTGAAATAAGTCAGAGAAAGACAAACACCATATGGTTTCACTTATATGTGGAATTTAAGAAATAAAACAGATGAACATAGGGGAAGGGAAAAAGAGAGGGAAGCAAACCATAAGAGACTCGTAACTAAAGACAACAAACTGGGGATTGATGGAGGGGAGATGAGTGGGGGATGTACTTGGTGCTGATGGGCATTAAGGAGGGCACTTGTTGGGATGAGCACTGAGTATTGTATTTAAGTGATGAATCACTAAATTCTACTCCTGAAACCAATATTACAGTATATGTTAACTAACTAGAATTTAAATAAAAATTTGAAAAAGAAAAAATGAAATATGCCTCAAATAACATCATCCTTTAGTTCAAAATTCCCAAAGCTTTCCTATACAACTCTGAGTAAAATCAAAAGTCCTTTCCATTGTCTACCTTGGCCTTACACAATCTGTCTTCCTAAGACTTCTCTATCATCTTTTCCACTGCCCTTTATTTATTTCTTCTTACTCAGGTACACTGAATCCTTGATCATCCTGAAAAAAAAAATTAAACATATTCCTACATTTGGGCTATATTACTTTATATTCAAGTGATCTGGCATATTTCTGACCCAAACCATGGCTTATTTTCTTATTTTTAAAACTTCGTTATAATTGTATCTTCAGTAAACTTCACTTTCTGTGGTTAAAAAAAAAATGGCTTTCCTTTACTTTCTTGATATCTGATTAAATGTCACCTAATTATTAAGTCAGGTCTTCCTGACCACACAATATGAAACAAGTCCATCCATAATGCACATGAACTACTTATCCATTTATCAATTTATTGTTTGTTTTCTTGTGGCATTTAAAGCCATCTGACATGCTATGTTTTTATACATTATTCTTTCTAAAAATTCTTAATTTAGAATGGAAGTTCCATATAGGGAGACTATTTTTTGTTCCTTTTTTTGTTTTTTTTCCTAAAACCCAGAACAATGATTTGCATATTCTAAATTTTCAATAATTAAACAAATATGTACCTAAATCTCAATAATTTTCCTAGCCTCTATATTTATACTTTCTAAACTAATTGCTCTTCCTATGTTCATCTTTAATGATGCCTAGATATTGATTTGATTTACATGAATTTTGAAATGATTATCACAATAGGTTCAGGTAATATCCCTCTTCCCATATAGATGAAATAAAAAGAAAAGAAATGAAAGGGAAAAAATTCCCCTTGTGATGAGAACTCAGTATTTACTTCTAACAACTTTCCTACATATTATACATCAGTGACAACTGTAATCACCATGTTGTACATTATTACTTCTCTAGTACTTATTTATCTTATAACTGGAAAGTTCATACCTATTGACCTTCTTCCTCTAATTACTTCTTCCTCCACCTTCCCTCTGGTAACAAGTACTCTGATCCTTTTTTAATGTTTGTTTTAAGATACCACATACAAGTGAAAAGCATACATTACTTTTCTTTCTCAGACCTATTTTATTTAGCAGAATACCTTCAGAGTTCATCCATATTGTTGCAAGTGGTAGGATTTTATTTCTTATGGCTGAATAATATTCCAGTGTGTGTGCATGTGAGTGTTTCTATGGGACAGACACTTAGGTTGTTTCCATGTCTTGACTATTATAAATAACAATGCTATGAACATGGAGATGCAGATATCTTTTTGAATTAATGGATATATCCCAGAAGTGACTATATCCCAGAAGTAGAATTGTTGAATCATATGGTAGTTATATAATTTTTCAGGATCCTTCAACTTGTTTTCCACAGTGGTTGCAAAGATTTATAATCCCAGCAGTAGTCCATAAAGGTTCTCTTTTTCCATATCATCATTTGTTATATCTTGTCTTTCAAAGACGGCCATTATAATAGGCATGAGGTATTATTTCATTATGATTTTAATTGGCATTTCCACAATGACTTGATATTGGACCTTTTTTTTATGTACCTACAGGTATTTTGTATTTCTTCTTTGAAGAAATCTCTATTTAGTCCTTTACCCATTTTTAATTAAGTTATTTTTTTTTGCCAGGGATTCGTAATCATTTTTAAAATATATATTAAGATATTAGTCTCTTAATAGATATATGGTTTGAAAATATTTTTTTCCCTTTCCATGAGTTGCTTTTTCACTATGTTCATGTTTTCTTTGCTGTGCAGAAGTTTTTTAGTTTGACATAGCCCCACTTGTTTATTTTCAATCCTGTTGCTTGTGTTTTTGGTGTCATATCTACAAATTCATTACCAAGACCCATATCAAGGAGCTTTATTCATGTTTTCTTCTAAGAGTTTCATGGTTTCGGGTCTTACATTTAAATCTTCAGTCCATTATGAGTTAATTTTTGTGAGTGGTGTAAGATATGAATCCAGTTTCATTGTTTTACATTGAATACTCAATTTTCCAGGACTATTTATTGAGAGATGTCTTTTCTCCATTGAATATTCTTGGTTCTGTGCTTGGGTTTATTTCTGGGCTTTTGATACATTTCCACTGATCTATCAATTTTAATGCCGGTACCATACTGTTTTTGATGACAATGGCTTTATAGTATAACCTAAAATCAGGAATTGTGATTCCTCCTGCTTTGTACTTCTTTCTCAGAGTTTCTTTGGCTGTTAGGAGTTTTTTGTGGTTCCATATAAATTTTAGGAGCATTTTTCCTACTTTGGAAAAAATGTCAGTTAAAATCCTGATAGAATTTGTATTGAACCTATAGATGGCTTTTTGTAGTACTGGCATTTTAACAACATTAATTGTTCTAATCCATGACCATGGGATAACTTTCCATTTATTTGTGTCTTCTTCAATTTTTTTAAACTTTATTTTGTAGTTTTCTGAGCAAAGACCTTTTATTTCTTTAGCTAAATTTATTCCTAAGTACTTTATTGCTTTTGATGCTATTGTAAGTGGGATTTTTAATTTTTTTCAGAAAATCCTTTGTTAGTGTATCGAAAAGCTACTGATTTTTATGCTAATTGTGTATCTTGAAACTTACTAAATTCATTGATTAGATCTAATAGTGTTTTTTGGTTGAATATTGAGTTTTCTACATATAAAATCATATCATCTGCAAATAGAGACAATTTTACCTCTTTCTTTCCAATTCTAATACCTTTTATTTATTTTCCTTGCCTGACTGCTATAGCTAGGACTTCCAGTAGTATATTAAATATGAGTGCTGAGAGTGGGCACCCTTGTTTTAGTTCATATAATAGAAAATTCATCCAGAACTTCTGTGCTCACAAACTACTACTGTGGTCCACAGAATATGGGTTCTTGATGTTGTACTTAGCCTTTATATTTATTCCTTATGTAGGTAATCTTTTAATTTTTTCTAGAAAGTTTTAAAACTTACTAAATATTAAGATCATGCTTTAACTCTTTATTACTATAATACCATGTCCTGGACAATGCTGAGCACAAGTTCTTAATAAAGACTTAATTCATCTATTGACTGGCAGTATTAATTTTCCCTTTATTCTTACATAAAACACAGCCGCTCAAACTTTTGGCAGTTTGAACCTTCATAAGAAGTTTTCTCTTGGGATTCCTGGGTGGCGCAGCGGTTTAGCGCCTGTCTTTGGCCCAGGGCGTGATCCTGGAGACCTGGAATCGAATCCCACATCGGGCTCCCGGTGCATGGAGCCTGCTCCTCCCTCTGCCTGTGTCTCTGCCTCTCTATCTCTCTCTCTGTGTGTGACTATCATAAATAAATAAAAAAATAAAAATAAAAAAAAAGAAGTTTTCTCTTTAAAATACAATTGATTCTTAACAACATGTAGGTATACCTCACTTATCTTTGCATTTGTAGAATGGAGAACAGCGCTTGGTAACTACCAAGAGCTTTGTAACTTATTTCTGAACAATAAAATAATCAAAGTTTCATCACTCACAACCTCAGATACACATTTATAGTTAGCAGGATTTAGATGTTAATAGAAAGACATGAGTGCACTTTTTGAGAGAGCACCTTGCTTATATTCACTTTAAGATTTTTTTTTTTTTTAGAAAATCACTATCACTTCTTTATCTCCTTCTATAATAATTGCTGATTTCCACTAAGCATTTGCCAAACAGATCATTTGTTTTTGCCATATCCATCAATCCATATCGAGACTAAGATATTAGTATCATTTCACTTTTAATGACATGGTAGTTTCCTTTTCCTTCTTAAACAAATCCTTAGTTTTCATAATCTTTACTGTTGATCATCACTGTCTTTGCCAGGAGCTATTTGATTTTAATATTCAATTTTGAATAAAAGTGCCAATTGTGAGAATCTTACTTTGCTTTTGGGCTAAAAAACAGTTGTGATTTTAATTTATTTTCTTTTCCTCTAGGCAAAAGAAATGTTTTCAAAGACACTGCATTTTATAAACACTGCATATGAAAAAGTTAAGTCATAGAGAAAGAGAACATTTTTATGGTGGTGATGATTTTTCCTTTCAGAATTCTAAAAAAGCAGAGATCTGGGCTGTGGTTCTAAGCAGTGACATGTAAAATAGGAGATTTTACTTTTTAAAGAAGGATAAATGGCAAGATATCAGTGTTTAAGGTCTTGATTTGGTCTTTGGGCTGCGAATATGATTTCATGGCTATTAAGTAGCCCCCAAACTGCACTTTCTTTACAATGATGGATACGGTTTCCTTTGACGCAGTGTTTCAGGATGCCATGCATAAGTCATATTTGCCCTCTAAGTCCACATTATTTCTGCATAATAATATTAAACTTGATGTTCTCATTTTATATGTTGACCAAGTATCTTGCCCTATTCCTTTGATTCTTTGAACTCTTTTAACCTCTTGGTATATTTTTCCTATATAAATCTATTTCTCTTGAAGGCTTGAGTTTTAGCATAGCATTATTTTGAAATATGACTACTAAAATGTAATTTGTGACAGTAAAATATTGTGAAACTGGGCCATCTAATTCTAAGTATCTTCTATAGGCGCAGAGTGAATAGAGGTAGAAACAAGTTTCCAAATATTAAAGACATTGCTAACGATCATATAAAAACACCAGCAGACTTTTGTTAGTATTTATAGTACTAAAACACAGGTAATGCTAAAACTGAAGCCTTTCATGAATTAAAAACAAAACAAAACAAATAAACAAACACCAGGAGCATCTGGACAGCACAGTTGGTTAAGCATAAGACTCTTGGTTTCAACTCAGGTCATGATCTTGGACAGTGAAATCAAGCTGTGTCAGGGCTCCAAACTCAACACAGAATCTGCTTGAGGTTCTGTTTTCCTCTCCCTCTTCCCTTTTTCTCTGTACAAGCTCTCTAAAATACAATACAAAAAAAAAAAAAAACTAAAAGCACAAAGATTTAGGTAGCTTCTTTAAAAAACTAGCTTATAATAATCAGCACTTTCACCTTTAAATATGTCAACTCTCTTACTTCTTCAAAATTATGCTTGTGAAATTTACCCATTCTGTTTCATCTAGCAATGTTCTGCATTAATATACTCACTACACTCTTCTTTTTTATAAAAATGTGTAGTTATCCATTCTATTATTAATGAGCACTTGGCTTATTTCCAATTTTACTATAGTAATAGTGCAACAATAAGCATTTATATTAATTTTATTGAATGAGTGTAAACATTGAGTTGAGTCAATGACAAAGAATGTAATTTCTGGCCATAGGGAATGTATTTGCTCAGCTCTAGTAGATGTTGTCAAACAATTTAACAATTCCTAAAATGTATGCACCAATGTACATTTCTACAGCACTATGTGAGCAATTCTGTGGTTCTATATCCTTGTGAATGCTTGGCATTTTTGTACATTTTTAAAATTAGGGATTTTGATGGTGTGTAGTGATATCCTAGTGAAGATTTAATTAGTATGTCCCTGACCATTAATTCATATATTTTTTGGTTTTATAGATGAACTTAGTAGTAAGGTCTTGTTCAAATGTTTTGCACATTTGCTATGCATGTCTCAATTTTTTAAAGTTCTTCATTTCAACCTTGTCTTAATCTAATTTTTCAATATTTCTTCTAAGACGAAGCATTTATTAATGCATTTATTTATCTTGCCAAATTAAGAAATATTTGCATATCTTAGGGATATGAAAATATTATCAGATATATTAATTCTTAAGAATGCTTGTGTCTTTATAGTAACATTCAGAATTATTTGCATTTGAGTTAAGGTTTTTTTTTTTATACAGATATTTGGTTGAGCCAGTAGAATTTATTGAAAAAAAAAAGTTTTTTTTTTTTCCCAAATGAACAGCAGTGACATTTGTCATTAAAAAAATATCCAGGGATCCCTGGGTGGCACAGCGGTTTGGCGCCTGCCTTTGGCCCAGGGCGCGATCCTGGAGACCCGGGATCGAAACCCACGTCGGGCTCCCGGTGCATGGAGCCTGCTTCTCCCTCTGCCTGTGTCTCTGCCTCTCTCTCTCTCTCTCTGTGACTATCATTAATAAAAAAAAAAAAATCTTTAAAAAAATATCCATAATAAAACTCTAAATGGAAGAAAACTTGCTATATATGTATGGGTGTGTTTCCAGATTGTTCTTTCATTGTTCTATTTTTATATCTTTGCAATAGTTCTATTCACTTCTTTAAATAAGTATTAGAATGTAGTAAGATAAGTTCTCCAGGGCATATATTCCTATAACAGTTTTTCTTTGCTCATTTGCTTCTTTTCCCAATTCTAATAAATAAATTTTAGAATAAGATTGTTAGTTTCCATCAAATATAAACTGTTGGAGTTTTGAGTGCAATTAAATTGAATCCATAGATCTAAATGAGTTGGATCAGTTTATTTACCATACTGAGTCTTCTACTCCATTATTATAGTCTTAGATTTTCTTTAATTTAGCTTAATACTATCCTGAATATAGGACATTTTGTAGAATACATTTTTTAAACTTTGCAGTATGATCTTTACCTACATAGAATCTTTACCTACATACTTTTATTCCTTGATGGGCAGTTCGGATTGACTAATTCAAATCTGGATAGAAATTTTTGGAAGGGTTAGTCAAACTCTAGTTCTCCCCAGTTTGTAGGGTACAGCTCTCTAAAAATCTCACTGGAGCTCCTTCTTCAGCTCCAGATCTGAACCATAGGTTTTCTCAGCAGCTAGTTTCCCAGTGTCGGCCCCGTGCATCTATGAGGTGTTTCAGGCACAAATTCCTACATCTCACTTTACTTAGGCATCCTGATTTTCTCAAATTTGGCTGCCTGGAGAGCTCCAAACTTTTTTTGTTTCTAAAACCCTGTGATGTTGCCAAAAGTTCTGCTGGTCTGGTTTCCTTATCTCTTCCCAGATCCTTTATCCAGAATCTCAAATTCTTACTCTTATAAAGTATAAAAAAAATATCCATTTTGTTTTTTTAACTTAACTATCCTAGATATTTCACATTTGTGAAATCCATTTCTAATATAACATTGTACGTCAACTATAATAATACATTTTAAAGCATCAGATTAATAATAAAAAAAGAATTTTTCCCAACACTTTGAAATGGAATATGATCATATGGTAAGATTTCATCTGAAATTAGGTATTTTCTAGATTTAATATTCTGTATCTTTTTTTCTTTGTGCCTATTAATATGCCAATATCACTTTTTTATGAAGGATGCTTTATAGTATGTTTTAACATGTGTATGCTAGAATGCTGTTGGTTACTTCTTTCCACCATACACATATTTGTCAGGGATTCTTGACCATTTTGATTTTTGTTCTTCCAACTACATTTTATAATCAATTTGTGTAACTCAGGAAAAGTATTTGTATTGGAAATGCATTACATTTTATGACTATATAACATTTTTATGGTATTAAGACTTTCTATCCATGAACATGGTATTATTTTCTATTTTGTTCAAATCTATTTCTAAGTCTCTCAGAATTCTAGAGTTTTCCTCATTTAAAATTTGGATGTTTCTTGTTAGTTTCATGCCTCTGTATATTTTTCTTTACTGTGACCCACGTGTATTCTTTTTCATTATGTATTTTACTAATGTTTATTCACTTTATGAAGGCTATACATTTAAATTTTTTACTTGAGTATGAGTATTTTTTTATTCGAGTTGACACACATTGCTACAGTAGTTTCAGGTGTACAACATAGTGATTCAACATCTCTACACCTTATGCTATGCTTACTCTAAATGTAGCTACCACTATCACCATACAATGCCATTACAATACCATTGAATGTATTCCATGTGCTTAACATTTTATGCCCTTGACTTGTTCATTCCAATACTGGAAGCCACTATCTCCCACTCCCCTTTACCTATGGTGCACATCCCCTCACCCTCTTCCCATCTGGAAACCATCAATTTGTTCTTTGTATTTATAGGACTAGTTCTACTTTTTCTTTATTCCCTTTTTTGTTTTTTAGATTCTGCATGAGTGAAACCATATAGTATAGATTTTTAGTGTTTCTTTTATATTCTGGCATTTTGCTAAGTTCTCTTAATGTTTGTATTACTTTTTCCATTGATACATTTTGATATTCTAGACACTTATTTGACCTGCATTTTTTATCATGTTAAAGTAATATCCAATAATTCCTCTTATATTTGGAGTTTTAACATGAATAGCTTTTTTCAAATGCCATTTCTTCCCAAATAAGAGGTTTATATGATTAGTGATTCTAACTACATGAAGAATTTTATTAATCGACTTCTTAATATTAAACCATCCTTGCCATTCTAGAATTGTCAACTCAGCCATAATGATATTCTTTCAATATATTGCAAAATTTTCTTTCAAGACTACTCATAAGTAAGTTTGGCCTTTAGTTTCTGTTTTTGCTGTAATTTTTGTTAGGTTTTGATATCTATGTTGTATTAATGCCAAAATTTTAAAACTTCTTTTTCATATACTTTACAATAATTTATGCAATTCAGAGTTATCTGTTCTTTGAAGAATTTGTTTAGCTCACCTGTGAAACTCCTTGGTGTCTTTCCCCTGTGAAAATCCCTGGTGGGATTTCCTTTAACTACTTTTTTCTCTTCATTTTCCTTGGCATTGGTCTCTGAATTTTCTGTCTTTATGGAGAAAGATCTTGACAATAATTATTTTAGGAGAAAGATGAAATATATTAACTTACTTAGAAAAAAAATTTAAGAATTTGCTATTTCACCTAGTTTTTCAAATTTATCTACATGAAACTGTGCAAATTATAATTTGGTATGGACTAAGTAATCTCCCTCATGGATTTTTGTAAAAATGAATCAGATTTGGTCTGTGTCTTGTCATTCAAAAGACAGGCTGTATGGCCAGAAACACAGGTTCCTTTCACCCCTCAACACTTTAGCAAGTCTTATTAAATATCACAGTTTAGTTACTAGTGCCACACTAGTAATTTTGGGAGAAGAGTATCTTTTTTCTCAGGACAAAATGGGACTATTGGAAGTGATTTTAAGTGGAAAACAGCTATGGCAAGAGGTTTGGCTACCTTACTGAGATCCATTGGCAGGAAATAAAATACTGTGGCAGAAATAGGAGATATTGTTCCAAATGAATAATCAATAAATTGATATTTGCTTAAAGATACATCACTAAAAACTAGGAAGGAGAAAAACAAGACAAAAATCAAAATAAATTCTATTTGTATTTTATTTCCTTGAGTAAAGAATAGATGACAGTATATTATATTGCTGTAGCTTGAAGCATTCCAATACTACAAGGTTTAATAAGGTCACTCTGTAATATTTCACATTTTCAATAGAGAAACTCTATTGATGTAATACTTGTAAGAAATGGAGGTTCTTGAATTTGACTAAAAATAGCATATTGTGAGTTAAAGGAATTTTTCAAGGCTAGCAGAATATTTATACTTTGTTTAGAAATCTGTGACTAGGTAACTTGAGTATATGAGGTGACATCAATATTAAAATGAATGTCAAATAGTTAAAATGATAAGTCAGAGGAAAAAACATTCAGTTTGGCTGTTTATTTAGGTGATAACATGATAAAACCTTGTAACATTACAGGGATAGAAAGGACCATAGAGATCACTTGCTTTAGTAGTTCTCACAATTTTTTCTTTTTAATTCAAATCATATGAAATTCCAAATATAAAAAAGCTAAAGGTAAAGCTGATCTATTAAAATAGGAGTCCCACCTGCCCTTATATTTCCCCATGTCCCCATCAAAAGCGTATTACTAGTAGAGGAGTTTCCAATAAACTCAAAGAATCCTTGCAGGCTTGAAAATCTGTGATTTAGTCCAAGGCTTCCTTTTTGACATGAGAACATATCCTGAGTCTGCTGAGAGGAAAAGCAAGCACAGCAACTGTGCTGTTCCTCCAGGCTCTGTTCATCAGCCACCCCAGTGGTCTCCAGGGCTTCACTATTCCTTATTGCTCCCATAGCTTTTCCAAAGTCTTCCAATATAGGTGTTTTAGCTCTATCAAGATAAGGGAATTCATGAGAAATCAAAGGGAACAACTTTCAGTGAGGAGAGGGTGAAGAGAGTGAAGCGAGAGGGAGAAGCATTTTAGCATTTAGCATTTCTTTTTGTGTAAAGTCTAAGGCAGTCTAGTTCAGACCAGGACTGCTATTCTGGTATATCCAGCAGTTTGCTTACAGTTTTGTTGTTTTTTAGTACATAAATGTATGAAAAAGTTATTGGTATAGCCCACTTAGAATTTTTCTTTCTTTGAATTTTTTAGAGTAGAGAAAGGACTTAGTCTTGACACATGTATGTTAATCTGTGGGGATTTCTCTATATTAAAAACAGTATTTTCAGAGCATCTGGGTGGCTCAGTAGTTTAACCATCTGCCTTTGGCTCAGGTCATGATCTCAGGGTTCTGGGATCGAGCCCCAAATCAGGCTTCCTGCCTTGCAGGCAGCCTGATCCTCCCTCTCTCTCTCTACCTCTCCCCCAACTTGTGCTCTGTTTCATAAATAAATAAATAAATAAATAAATAAATAAATAAATAAATCTATCTATCATCTATGTATTATCTATCTTTTAAAAAGCACAGTATTTTCTCTGAAATAGTGTTTATTTTATTATGTCATCTAACATTGAGGATAATTCATGATTAAAGAACTCTGTAATAGGAAACATAATAAGTTTCTTCAAAGTCTAGCACCCATTTTATTCAGGTAAAAACTGCTAAAAGCCTACTTTTCTATGTATGTATGAACATATGTAAGCATCCAAGAGTATACTTTCCACACATAAATAGGCACATGCAATGAAAATCCTTAGGCCTATGAGAAATTAACAGAAATTCCCAGTATTTTGAAAGACTATTAGCAATGTGACTGTTTGACACAGTGAAGAAACCAAATTCATTAGATGGTTTTTAAGATAATTTGACTATAAATTAGTTTATTCTGCTTATCAGAATTCAGAGCAAAAACAGTAGTTAGTATATTTAACATACCCTAATGGTTTCTCTAAGTCTTAGAAGGGTTAATGAGCAGATAAATCAATCTATAATGTACCATGAGTGGGCTACAAAATAATTTTTATGCTAAATTTATTAGTACCTTTTGTATAAAGGTATTGCTAGCTTCGTAGCCAGTTGAGAACCAAGATTGAAAGCAAGCAGGAAAATACAACCTTTGGTGAGAGTAAATATCACTCAATCAAAAATGACCCATAACTGATAGATATTGGGTGTTAGCAAAGAGAATATTAAATGAATTGTTATAACTTTAGTACATATGCTTTAAGAAACACTTTACATAATGTTCTATGAATCACCAAGTTTTCCAGTATCACTGAGGGAAGCAGGCACTACTATTCCTAGCTCTGTGTAACATCAATCATTGTTACTTCTAATTCTTTCAGGTGCTTTTTTTCTGGCCTTGATTAGTTTCCTCACACACATGCCTTGGTAAGTACTCCGCTGAATATTTAAGGGAACCACCTACTGATCTCTGAAATTTTCTTTCTGGAACTCTTTCCACACTAGATTCTGTGCTATGAATCCCTGCTGCTTTGATCTTCCAGATTCTCAACGATTGCTACCACAGACACTTGCAGGATGATTCCTGGGTTTGTCCTCCTTATGCCCCAGACTGAAAACTCTATGCAGGAAGCATGGGTCTTCTAAGGGCTCATGTTCCTCCCCACCCCATTTTTATGGATCCCTTTTCTTCGTTTTATGATGCCCAGTGTCTTGAAAACCATTTTTTCACAATTTTATTAAATTTTTAATAGTTTCTCTTGGAAGCATAGATATGGTTCCTGTTATTCCATCCTGGCCAGAAGCAGAAGTTCTGTATTTATTATTTTTGCCTTGCTTCTTACTGATACCTCACATATTTCTTATTGAAGGCATTTTCATTCTGTTAATGTCAGATATAAGTAATATTGTGTCTTATTCCTGAAAAATGTTTTCATTTTGCTCTCATGTTTGACATATTTCTTAGCTAAATACAGAAAATTATGTAATTTTTTTTCTTACTGTTTGAAAATCAAAGATGTATTTACCTTGACACTTGACCTTTTATTTATCGCCCTACTGCTTCTGAGTGTGATTCCTTTTGGTTTTAACTATTATATTTCTGGGTGTTTTATCTGCTTAGTTTGTGATTCTTCGATTATACATTCAGGTCTTTATTTTAATCCTTCAAGCCCATAAATTTCTAGTCCATTCTCTTCTGTTGTAATCTGTCCCATATTCTGTGTGTTCTTCCATCTGGAAATTACCATTATAAATGTGCTAGAAACTCTCTTTTCTTCCTATTGCTCATATGCTTCTCTTTCTGCATGTGTATTTCCCGTTGCTTAACAGTTCTTTAATTTTCTTTGTTTTTAAATTTTATTTTAGACTATTTTTATATTAAAAATAACTGTCTACATTTTTCATTTCTAGAGATTCATTTTGCTCTCTTATGTAACATTTTAAAGTTGTGTTCTCTTATGGAATTCTGATCTCTTCTCACGTGTGGTCCAGGATTAGGGATTCAAGTTTTCAGATCTTTTTATTTTTCCCATCTATAGCATAAGAGAAGAAAAGCTCTGTTCTGTAGCTTGCCTCCTCCATTTTCAGAGATTATCTATCACTTTAAGTGCCCTGACTTTATGAGCAGTCTTATTTATAGCTTCCAGCTTACCTGCATGTAAGGCCACATCACTTTTTGCCATAGTCCATACAGAAATCAAGCCCTCAGTGCGTGGCAAAGATCATCAATATCAACTTAATTTGTTTACTCTGAGATTCTTCTTTCTAATTTGAAACAGAACTTCCTTTTTTACCATTTTTTAATTGACATATAATGAAGTTTTGGTCATGGTTTATCAATAGTTTTTACGAATTTTTGCCTGGATAGTGATCCACACTAGATCCATCTGCTAAGGTTATCAGAAAACTTTATGTAACTTTTTACATTTTTACATACATTATTTAACTTATTCCTCATAATAGCCCAAGGAATACAGATGGGCAGAGAAAATACAACAAAAAAGCTGAGGCTTCGGCATTTTAAATGACTTGACCAGAATCACATGATTAGTAAATGTTTTGACTATGATTCAAATCCAGGTCATGACATCTCTTGGTTATGCACTTAGCCATTAATCTCTATAACTGTATTTTTAAGAGACAGGACATTTTAACATCTTACAAGTGTTTTTTTTTTTTTCTTTTTTCTAAAAAGAGAAAGAACCTGACTTATTTGACCCGCACTTGATAATTGAGTATGAGTATATCCTAGGTTCTTTGCAGTTTAAGTATCTTGTGAACCTATTCAGATTACTGGAATTGAGAAAAAGAGTTTGTTGTAAAGCAAAGAAGGAAGAATAATGTTATGATATTACACATTGGCAGGGGATCAAGCTTATGTCTCTGTCTTTGCTGAAAAACTATAATATTTCAAATTCTATGGATGGCTAATGGAAAGCTTCCCCCCATGAAAACTCTGTAAATTTGCTTTGTGATGTGCTAAAATCAGACTATTTGAAGTTACTCATGATCAGTCATTGATACTGACTGTGCTTTATTAATCTTGAATTAAAAAGCTTACTTAGCTATGTGTGGTTCTCTCAGCACTACTTCGGTCATTTGCATTTTTTAAAGTGAACCCTTAAAGCTCTGATGGATTTCTTTCAAGAGCAAAAGCATCAGTTACTCAATAAATGAGGTTAAGTAGATACACATCATTGATTTATCATCACCATCACATCTATATGCCAAAAAGCAAAGTTCAAATTATTTTCTTTAAATATTGATTTTGTCTCTATAATTTTCTTATTCTATTTTGTAGAAGAGTTTCTCAAAATCACAGAAATCTTTTTTTTAAAAGATTTTATTTATTTATTCATGACAGACACAAAGAGAGAGAGGCAGAGACACAGGCAGAGGGAGAAACAGGCTCCATGCAGGGAGCCTGATGTGGGACTCAATCCCGGAACTCCAGGATCACACCCTGGGATGACGGCAGGCGCTAAACCGCTGAGCCACCCAGGGATCCCCTCAAAATCACATAAATTTTAGAAACTTCCCCTGAATTATACAGACCTAAGCATTCATGTCTCTGATATACACAGATTACTGCTTATCTGAACTGAAGTTTTAAGTCATTTTGATTCTTACTCTTTCTCATCCATTCCCAATTAATTTAGAAAATAAGACTATTTATTTAATAAACACAATGTCCTAATAAGATAGAAATTTCCCTCCTTAAAAGTTTGTCCTAAGTATTTTTCCATTCTCTTGCAACTGCCAGAGTTGCACATACCAATCACATGATTATCAACAAGGATAATTATATCAATGATAGAAAGACACTGAAGGACACAGGGGATGGGACTTTTTCATTGTGACAAAATTTACTGAAGCTTATGGGGATGACTAAGCAAAACAGGAATTTGTGCAGGGGTCAACCTCTAGACCCTCAAAATAGCTCACTTCAGGTATGTGAGGTATAAATGGTATGTGAGGTGCAAGTGATTCATTCCACTTATGCATGGCAAGAATTTGGCCAGATTTTAGAACTTTGCCTTTACTATTTTCTACTCTGGTGCTCTACCACCCAACCCCAATAACCCCTGCCTGACTCTGTCTTCACTACTTTGAAGACTTGTGTATGTTTCTATTTCACCAGATGCTAAGCACAAATCAATTATTATGAACTCTTTTTGAGGTTCAATAAAGTTAAAGTTAGCTACCCAAAAACATTGTTCAGTGGATCCTGGCCTTAGCCCTTTGTGAAGATCATTCTTACATGGTCATATGAAATTCCAAAGCTTTAAGTAATCAATTCCAGTGGGAGGGTTGACCACCATGCTAGTTGCCAATGTAATCTTGACAACTTTTTCAGAAATTTGTCTAAATCTTGTTTAGTTGAATCAATTACTTTAACAGTATAATTTTTGCCAGTTTATTTGTAGACAAGAGCTATAGGCCAACCTGAGAATTAAATCTAAATTCTTTAATGATATGTATGAGCCATTGAATTAACGGATGCTGAACCTACCCATTTTAATACATTTAATTTGAAATAAATCACTCTGTTAATTCAGGAACTTTTCACTGTTTATTTGCACATAAGTATAACTTGAGTGACATATTTTATCAATATTGTCCATGAGTTATCCTAGTCTTGAATACATTTTTTATGGTATTCTTATAACTTCTTATAAGTTATAAATTTTTAGAGGTAGACTTTATATGTATTAGTGATTACATAATATTCATACTGTTAAAGCTTCAGTTTTTACAAACAAGTGCCCTCCAGGAAGGCTATATTAATTTATGTACCCAACGGTATTACATAATCACTAATAGTGGAATGATGAGGAAGAGGAGAAAGAAGGGCAGGAGGAGGAGAAGGGCAATGACTACTACTACTACTTTTTAATTTTGGTCAGGGGTAAGGCTCTATGTCCTCTGAAAAAAGTTTTACCCCTAAATTCAACAATTTAAAGACCAACATAGATTTTTTTTTCTTGAATGGACTGGATCATGTTTTTAAACATAACTGACAAAATTATTTTAAAAATTAAAATCAAATATAAAGCTTGAAGAGTTTACTAAATATTGCAGGATATAGATGCAAAAGAGGGAGTCACAACAAAAAGGGAAAGGCTCAATGGAGAATCTAATACATTATAGAGAGGCTTACATACAGATACATCATCATGAAATTTCAGAAGGATTTAAATAAAACAAAGAATTTAAAAGTGTAGAGAATAAGACATTTGGATGTAAGCAAGATTCAAAATGTAATATCAATTATCTAGAGGTCATAAAAAATGATTGAACATATACTTTCATCAGCTACCAAATTGTTAACCATACAGATATACAACAACATTTTTAAGCAGAAAAACTCAGAAAATTTACATTTTTATACCCTTTTCTTTGGAAGGTTGCTTAAAGTTGTGCTTTGGCAAATTCAAAAGGTAAAGTAAAAAGGAAACAGTGGATCCAACCTAAGAAATTAAAGAACAGATATTTCAATTGAGAAGTTGGAAACTAGAAGTATAAACATACTATTTTTAGACACAATGATGAATGTCAAGAAAAACAATTAAAGTGGTCTAAAAGAGTTTCAACTTGACTTTGTCAATCGTATCTGTGTTTACTAGATACATACATTAATTTTTATGAATTATAAATTTTAGGAATAAAAACCATTTTATTATAATTGATATTAACAAAAATGTGTTCAAAGAAAACCACATCAATGGAAATTTCTGTATTCTAAATCATAAGCATATGTATATACACAACACTTAGTAACTGTCTTATTCATCAATAAATATAGTAGGAACTCAAAAGTTTCGTCAAATGAATGAATCCTCATTCAATAACAAGTCTATGGATTTTTAGCTTGATGAATCCTACTATACCTGAACCCTTTTTAGAGAATAACTTATTAGTCAAAAATTCATGGAAACATGTATCTTTTAGAATAAGTGTTTATGTTTTCTTTGGGTAAATACCAACTAGTGAAAGACCTGGATCCTATAGTATTTCAAATTTTTTTAAGAAGTTCCATACTGTTTCCTAGAGTGGCTGCACCAGTTTGCATTCCCATCAACAGTGCACAAGACTTCCCTTTTCTCCACATCCTCACCAACACTTGTTATGTCTTCTGTTTTTTTTTTTTTTTTTGCCATTCTGACAGGTGTGAGGGTCAGCTCACTGTGGATTTGATATGTATTTCCCTGATGATTAGTGATGTTAAGCATCTTTTCATGTTTCTGTTGGCCATGTGTATGTCATCTTTGGAAAAATGTCCATTCAGCTCCTCTGTCCATTTTAAATTGGATTATTTGGTATTGCACTGTATCAGTTTTCAATATATTTTGGACCTCCTATCAGATATATCATTTGCAAATATATTTTCCCATTTAGGACATTGCCTTTTTGTTTTGCTGATGTGCAACCCAAGTGTCCATTATAAAGTGAATGAAAAAGGAAAATGGGATTTATATACAATGTACTATTACTTAGCCATAAACAAGAATGAGATCCTCCCATTTGCAAAAACATGGATGGACACAGAGGGAATAATGCTAGATGAATTAAGTCAGACAAAGACAAATATATCATTTCACTCGAATGTAGAAGCTAAGAAGCAAACAAAGAAAAATAGACAAAAAAGACTCAAATAGAAATTTAAAAAACTGGTGATTGCCAGAGGGAAAGGGTGGGGGTAGGTGAAATAGATAAAGGAGACCAAGAATACACTTCTTTTAATGAGCTCTGAGTAATGTATAGAATTGATGAATCATTATATTGTACACCTGAAACTAATATAACACTGTGTTAATTATACTTCAAAAAAATTCATGAGAACACATTATTTCAGAAAAGTAGTACATGGTACTACTTTATAGGGGATCCTTACTATGGTACCAAGAAAGATAAGGATTTGTTTTATTTTTTAAAGATTTTTATTTTTATATAATTATTGAGAGAGAGAGAGAGAGAGAGAGAGAGGAGGGAGAAGCTGGCTCCCTGCTAAGCAGGGAGCCCAATGCAGGGCTGGATTCCAGCACCCTGGGACCATGACTGAGCTGAAGGCAGATGCTAAACTGACTAGGCCATCCAGGAAGCCCAAAAAATTGTTTTAATAAAACTCAGACCACCATTCTCTACTTCTTTCTGAACCCTCCTCCACTCTTGTTGATTTGTCTTTTTATTAGCTTTTTGAATAGCAGGCAAAAATATCACAAATTCCCTCATCATAATGATACAGAGATTATAGCTACATCCATACTGTGATCTAAATTATGGCACAAAGTCTAAATGCTTTTAAGCATCTAGCTCCAGCTAGTCCTATACAAGCTCACATTTTAAGAGAAAAATGCTATTAGAATGAACATCTATTTAAGGAAGGTACTAAGAGGTACCTTAGGTACTTCACATTATTCCAAATGCAAATTTTGCTTTCTTAGGTAAGATTAGGCAGAACACAGTCTAATTTGATCTGGGATACATAAAAGGGGAGTGATCAGCAGTTTTTCTGCTGCTCATGAAGGAGGTTGTGGAGGGTGTCCAATCAAGGCTGCTGGTACTGGGGCCCACAGAGAGGACAGGACATGTGAAGTCTTCAAAATGTCAATTGCTGGACACCTGCACCCCGATGTTTATAGCAGCAATGTCCACAATAGCCAAACTGTGGAAGGAGCCTCGGTGTCCATCGAAAGATGAATGGATAAAGAAGATGTGGTTTATGTATACAATGGAATATTACTCAGCCATTAGAAATGACAAATACCCACCATTTGCTTCAACGTGGATGGAACTGGAGGGTATTATGCTGAGTGAAGTAAGTCAATCGGAGAAGGACAAACATTATATGGTCTCATTCATTTGGGGAATATAAATAATAGTGAAAGGGAAGGGAGAAGAAATGGGTAGGAAATATCAGAAAGGGAGACAGAACATGAAGACTCCTAACTCTGGGAAATGAACTAGGGGTGGTAGAAGGGGAGGAGGGCGGGGGGTGGTGGTGAATGGGTGATGGGCACTGAGGAGGGCACTTGATGGGATGAGCACTGGGTGTTATTCTGTATGTTGGCAAATTGAAAACCAATAAAAAATAAATTTATTATTTAAAAAAATGTCAATTGTTAAAAAAAAAAAACTCCTATGACAAGAAAAGAGGAGAAAGACATCAACAATAGTAATGGTTAATTTCAAGCTTCCCCAGGGTTCTAGCATTTGTCCAGGGACCTGAGTGGAAAATTTTAAAAGATACTTAAAAGGAATAGCAACATAGCAACAACTAGAATTCTCTAGAAACATTTGGAGAAAAGTAGCACAGAGTTTGACTTTTGGAAGGAATGCATTGGTTTGAGTTAAAAAATAAAACAAAACAGGATTCTTGGTTTATTGGTACAGTGTTTCTATGAAAGGGAGATTAATAAAAGTAAATAAAATCTGAAATTACAAGCCCTTCTTTAATGTGACTATATAGCTTAAAGTATCATGTTGCTTTGATTAAATAAACTCTGCGGGAGATCAGATTGCAGGGATTAGGTGCTGAAATTGGGCTATCTAGGGAGTTCTTTATCATTTAACCAGAAAATGAAACTAGATGGAAATGTTAAAAATAAACTTGTTAGTGGGAGAAAAGCACTCAATGTCATTATGCTTATTAAAAGAACATGCTCGGGGATACCTAGGTAGCTCAGTGGTTGACTGTCTGCCTTCAGCTCAGGGTGTGGTCCCAGGACCTCGGATCGAATCCCACATCGGCCTCCTTGCACAGAACCTGCTTGCTTCTCCCTCTGCCAGTGTCTCTCTGCCTCTCTCTGTCTCTCATGAATAAATAAATAAATAAAATCTTTAAAAAAATAAAAGAACATGCTCAACAAAACAAACATTTCCTACCCCAAACAACTGTTTAATCAGCAGAATAACGTGCTTTATTTAGCATTTCTAAAAGTTTAATACAGTGTCTTCTATTTAGATGCTTCTGTACTTTGTGTTAAGCATTGTTCATTTTTTGCCAAAGGTATTATTTTTTTGCCCTTCTATGTAGTCATAGTGGAATATGATCCCAAAGAGTCAAAAACAAAAAAAGTTTCATTTTGTTTTCTGTATAATCATTCTCTCATGCCACATAATGATACTGCATAGCATGTTTTTACAGAGGAAACCTCAAAGATACAGTCTATGCTCCAAGCAATCTGATATATTAAGTATCTTAGAGATATTTTTATAGAAAAATTTAGCAACCTTTCACCACATCAGTACATGGTACCAATAAAAATGTTCTCTTTGTCTTCCAGAGTATGGCAGTACTGCACATTCATACTTCCAATGGGATAGTTCATCATTTGTAATGAATTAGCATCATACAACATGATGGGTGATACAGAGAAAATTGGCTGGAGTAAAATAAGTCAATAAACACTTACTATTAGAACCATGTTAAAAATATGAAATGAGCAATTCTATTTCATAAAAGCCATAAAGGAGATGTTTATTGTCCTGAGAGACCTATGAAAAGTTGCTGTTATTTCTTTTTTTATATTTTCCTATATACCAAAGGAGAATGGGAGTCATATGCAATTTTTTGGAATTATTGGTGAACATATTCAGAGAAGGAGAATGTAATATTTCTTTATATGGTTTGCAATATGTACTTGGGGATTTTCTAAAAATAGTTCATTTAAAAATATTTAAAAAGTGATCTGTGATTTTTTGACTAGTCTAAACATTATTAAAATCCCAAGGAATGAAATTAGCAGCTTTAGGGAGAAACTGCTCTATAAAATTTCCAAAAATCTAAGAAGTAGTGATCAGCCTTACATACAGCAATCAGTAAAAAATCATATAACTACACAAACAGAATGCCACTTGGAGATTATGAAATACAATCTTCTATTCCTGATACCATGTTTCCTCACACACTCAGCAAAGGACATGTGATATTCTACTAAGGGTAAAACAACAGTAATGTATTTTTTTCTCCTTGACAATCCCTCCACTTGCATAGCCTTAATGGCTATATGCAGATATAGAGCCCATTACTTATGATTTAAGAAGTATTTGGAGATTATAAAAGGAAATGAAGTAAGTACTATATTAAATAACAACTTTTTGCTAAAAATAACACTAATTTATTCATATAATTCCATGCCAAGTATATCAGTGTTATGAAGTTTTTGTTCAAGCCTTTTTATTTAGTCTAAATATACCTTTGTTCAAGCTGACTGTGAGAGCTTGTTATAACATCACCATGACCAACCAGTATTTATGGCCTGTATAAATGATCAATAATTTATAACCTCTTATATTAAGAGTAAAATGTAGGGATATTGAAGAAAAGACCGAGGTTCCATTTTGTTTTTATTTAAGCACAATTGAATTTTATCTCCATCTTGATCCCCTTTCCCTAAGAAGATATGTCATTTAATGAAATACCTTAGAAGTATTTCATCAAATTACCCAAAAGTAAATTTTCATACCAAAAATCCATTTAGTACTACTATGTGCCAATTACTTTTCTTGGCCTGGGGCTTTGGTGGAGAATGAGGCAAGCATATTTCTCTTGGGACTTATATTCTTGCTCTTTGAGTGTGTATATTTGGTTTTCTCTTGAGCTCAGGGAAATTGTCTTCTTTTAGCTAACTAAAAGGTGGTAAGAGATAATAAGCCTGTCCAATTATTTTCTCTCTCTAAAAATCTGAATATTATCCCATTTGGTTTTCAGAATTTTCCCCCAAGTCTCATATTTTCCTTCATGCATTCTATATCATAGTTTCTTGATACTTTGAATTATTATTTCTACTTGATTTTATGAGACAAGAGGCTCATTTATGAGACTTTTTTGTTTTATGGACTTGTATTTGTTAGTCTGGAAAACATTCTTTAATCCCATAATGTGCATTGGTGTGATGTGATGTGCTTCATTTTCCACAAGGAAGACAAAAGACTCTTGCCCCTGAGGGCTGGCTGGGCAGTGGAGCATCTGAAGAAAGCTCTCCATTCAACTAAGTTCCTGGAGCAATCCCAAACCCAGAAGCAGCAGCATAACCCAGCCCAGGCAGTTGTGAATTCCTTATCTTCCAGAGGCCCAGGAAAAACAGACATGCTTGCACATAGTCTTGAAAAGCACTCTCCAGTCTCTCAGCAGAGGGAAAAACCAGCATCAGCTCTCTACTGGAACATGCCCAGAGCTCCAGGCCTGCCCCACTCCCTGAGCCTCTTGATTCAGGAGAAGTGATAAAGAAACATGTGTGCAGCTGAATGAATATATGTTCAGCACCAGGTCTTCCCAGAACTTCTCTGAGAGACCCAGAGTACTATTTTTTTTAATTAGAAATCTCATCACATTATTTCCTTTTCTAGAACATACCAATAGAATCTCACTGCCATTAAAACTATTAAAAATGAACTTTGCATCCTTGTGCCATTAGAGTTTGGATTATTTCTAAATATTTTCTTTCCTTTTACTGTCAGCCAATCGACTGGACTGGAACACTGCTTCTAGATCTACATACCACATTTCTTCTCACCTCAGATCCCACTTTTCTGTTTTCACCTCTACCTACAATTCTCTCTCTCCCTTTCATTTGGCTTCAGTTTACTCAACATTTCCCTTCTCATTCCTTCAACTTCTACTTACTGAGTGCCTAATACAGGCTAAGGTCTGGTTATCCACTGGTGGTCAAAATTAATATAGTTTAGATTTTTAAAAAATATTTTATTTATTTATTTATTTATTTATTTATTTATTTATTTATTCATTCATGACAGAGACAGAGAGAGAGAGAGAGAGAGAGAGAGGCAGAGGCTCAGGCAGAGGGAGAAGCAGGGTCCATGCAGGGAGCCCGACATAAGACTCAATCACGGGTCTCCAGGATCATACCTGGGCTGAAGGTGGCCCTAAACCGCTGGGCCACCAGGGCTGCCCTATAGTTTAGATCTTTGAGGAGTTTTAGGTCCACTAGGAGAAGCAAACCAAAAAAGTATATATAAATATATAACATTTAAACTATCATACATTCAATGGGAAAAAATGATACATTTGTCTAAGGACACACAATTAACTGAGTGAAAGGGTTGAGATAATGAACTACCATTTGTTTTCAAGAACTGTTCACAACCACAACATTATTCTGTGTTTAATAATTAGAATTGTATTAGTTTACTTCTTATACTATCATTTTTCTTTTTAATACTTAGAATACATCCTGAGCCAGTTAGAAAAACACAGCAAATTGCAACAGCAAGGTAAAAAATGAATTGCATTGTTTTTTATACCTTCCTATTTTTGTCTACCAAGTGTCTTTGAAGTCCTGCCTACTAACAGTGTACAGCATTTCTCCACTTCGTGGATGCTGGGTACATAGGTTAATAAATCATTGGTTATGTAGCATTGTTTGTGACAATAAGTGACAAAAAACATTAGATACTGCTAAGTCCCTTCTATATTTTAGAAAACCAATGGATGTACTGTATTCTTCAATTTTTAATCTCTAATGTAAGGAGGAATTACCTCGGAAACATTTCTTTTGTGGCATAATATGAAGAGAAGTATAAATTACTTGTTTAACTAGTTATGGATTCACATTTCTTAGTCATAGCAACCTCAATTGCAACACTCCCACTATGTCCCCAAAAGGTATGACCTACTTGTTAACAAAGAAGCAAAGCTACTGATTAAAACACAGATATCCCAGGCTCGTACTAACTTTAGTGTTTATTTTTTGAGATGTAAAAAAAGGGAGCTTAGATATCTTCATTTCCTATTTAGAAAGACATTTATATTAATGTTAAGACTCTATCATACTCCAATGGAAGTGGAGATTGGAACCCAAAACTTTATAGATGGTTTGGCAGTAGAGTAAAAAAATAACTCAGTAGGTCACTAATTCAAGAAGATTTTAACAGAGTTGGTGGTAGGAGAGGTTAGTGGATGATTATAAAAGTCAGAAGGTCAAAGATTGATTGAGTTAATTTCATATGATACCATTCCCAGAGAATACAATCTACTTGTGATATGTGCTATATTGAAAAACACACGCACAGGAAACACACTGGCCCCATTCCTCCCTAAGCATCACTCTTTCTCTGCTCTATTTAACAGACAATTTTCTCAAAGTAATTGCTTATACTTAACTCTCTGCAGCCTGTTCTCCTTGAGAATATTCCAATGAGACTTTCATGCCACAACTACTTCTATCAAAATCACCTAGAAGCTTCACATTGCTAAATCTAGGAGGAGTCCTCAGTTTTTGCCATCCTTTACTTATTAACAACATTTTACATATTAATCACTCCCACTTTTCAAATTGAGATAATTGATATCTAACATTATAGTAGTTTTAGGTGTAGACACTTTCTAAACAAACTTCTTTAGTGGTATTTCAGGGCACTTCCCCCTCCCAGGGGTTTCCCTTCTGTTTCAGTGGTTCCTCCTTTTAACTTCTCATTATCTTAACATCATAGAACCTCTAATAAAATATTTGGATATTTCTCCCTTATTTAAATCTTTGATAGTCATGGCTTTAAATATTATCTAAGTAGGAATGAGCTCTAAAAGTATTTTCCAACCTGGATTTCTCCCCCCAGGTTCCTGAATTCCAGACCTGTACAATACTACCTACTCACTATTTCTACCTAAGTATTCAAAGACACTTTGAACTCAACATTTCCAAAGCAGACTTGTCTTATCTCCCAAAGTCTGCTTCCCTTGACATCTTCTCCATCTTGATTATAGCATACCATTCTTCAGCTGCCTAAGCAAAAAATTCTTGTTGTCATCCTTAATTATTCCTCTTTCATAGCCAACATTCACGTTGGCAGCAGACCCTATCAGCTCTACTTAAAAAATATATTTAAAATTCAATAGCTTACTACATCCACACAGTGACATGATCCAAGCCATCCGTGCTTCTAGTCTGGATAATTGTGATGGCCTAATTTGTTCTGTGATTTGATTTTGACCCAATTATCTATTCTCCACACTGCATCTGGGGGAAATTATCCATCTCTATATTTATGTTGACACCAATATATAAATATATAGACATATGCCTTCTAAAATGTCAATCATACAATGCCATTCTATGCTCTAAAACCCATTAAAGGCTTCCCATACTATACTCAGAGAGAAAGCAAAAATCATTACAGTAGCCTACAATGTCTTAGGAGATCTACATACCATTCTGCTCTAACCCCATTACCTCTCTGATCACATGTCCTATTATTATCCATCTTATTCACTGAGCTTTAGCCACATCAGAACTTTGCTCTTCCAACACACCAGGCAATATATATCTAAGAACTTTTATATCTATAGGTGTTTGGGTTTGGCCTTTGCCTAGGAAGGTCTTCTATAGGTAAAACTCACACTCACTTCCTGAGGCTTCTATCCCCAGACACTTCCTCAGTGAGGTATTTCCTCATCATTTTATTTGAAATTGAGCCTCATCATTCTCTTTAGCAATTCTTTCCCCTATTTCTTCCTTTGTTTTCATCTATGGCACTTAATGATATCTGACATCACATCCTTTTGCTAATTATTTTTGGTTTTTTGTTTTCCTATTAGAATGTAAAATTCATGAGAGCTGGGATTTTTGCTCTCCATTTCTCTATTGTATCTTCAGAGCACAGTATAAAATAAATATTCAAAGAACAAATGAATAAATGAATGAATTTCATGAATCCTGTTTGGCTGAAATCATTGATGAATAAATTAGCTAATAGCTAAAACTGTCAGAGCAGATTCCAGCATAAAACAGGAGTAAGGATATAGGTTTTCTAATTTTTAGATATTCTTTATATCTTAATGTCCTAAGGTTCTCTGGAGATAGGACATGTATTGATTAAGAAAATAAATTACATTAGTGCTTACTTTTTTCTTTCTTCTCCTCCAGATGGTGATAGTATAGGAAATATAGTTGATAATGCAGAAAAATAGCTCTGCCTCACCACAGCAGAGTACAATGGGCGATAGGAAACTTGACACACTAAAGAATTAAGTATGTCTTCCTAAATACTGAGTAATAACCATCTCACAAATCCCAAGCTATGTAGGCCTACGACTGCCTTTAAAAACCCATGATAGCAACTGATAATCACAGTGATTAATTTCACATATTAAATGTAAATCTGATGACAGGACAGTTTGGCCTCTCAGGTAGTATTTGTGAAGAAAATATCTAGTATCACTGAGTGGCATTATTGAAATTCTATTCCTGTCAGGAGCTAAGTCCACATGCATTTCACTAAACACTTTGGGGGTTTATAACGTTATTAGTCTCAATGCAGTTTTCATCTGCTGTGCATAGAAGATTTGAAACAGCAGGAGTGTGTAGTCCACAGGCACTGAGGAATAAAAGCAGCAGAGAACGTGCATGCATGTGTGTGCATGTGTTAAGGGTAAGGGAACTAGAAAGGGGAAGTACAAAAATATACCTGACTTCCTAATCATTTTCAGTCAAAAAAGCATTCAGGACTGACTTGACTGTGTAGAGAGTTTACATTTCCAGATTTTCAAATTTCTTTAACTTTTACAAATACCACTATTATATTATAGCTTTATTAAAAGATTGGAGAAACATATCCCTGATTTCTTAATGAGTCATAAAGTGAGTGGGTAAAAATCTCTAATTGCGTAGATGAATTTGAGAAAAATGGAAGCTCACAGAAGTGAACAATGAATATTTTCACTTTACGCAATGCCAAGTAACACAATGTAACCATCATGAAAGGAAGTTAGCTGGTGCACAGATAGACAGTCTTACATTACATTAGTAAATCTTCCTGGCCTGATACTATAAAATACCATAAAACTGCACAACACTAAAAAAATAAGTTAACAGAGCACTTATTCAATATCAGGTGAAAGATGCTGATATGGAATTCGAATGGTGAGGAACTAAGAAAATGTATGCTAATTCCTGTGCCTTGCATCTCACGTTTTCATAAAAAACACCACACTTCTCACTCAGAACAGAAATGTTGAATCTGAGACCTCAGTGTGATAGGTAGGTAGCAGAGTAAGATATTCAGATGGTGAAGTACTTGGCACAAGGTAAACAAACAAACAAACAAACAGCACAAACCAAAAAACAACAAAAACCTAGGCCAGGAGACTTTGTATTTCCAAACAGACTCCAGGGAATGAAGCAGAGAGGGATTGTATACATATGATAATTTAGAGCACAGCAGAAAATAGCAAAAGGAAAACATAATTAAAAATGAATATGCCCAGCAGGAAGAACACTACTGTGGCTCAGAAAATAGAAAAGATGATAAAGGGTTTGTAAAGTATGTTCCATATGTGGCACTAGTATCACCTCCAATTGAACCTAGGCCACAGGAATTTTATGGAAGAAAATAAATTTAGTGATTTTGTCCTTGAATATAATCATGTTTGGTATCTGAACCTAGAAAACCAAATTCTCTTAAAGAAACTTTAATCACTTATGTGATAACTATTTTCCACTCAACAAAGCAATTTCATAGAAAATATAGAGGTTTGTTAAATGCATTTTAAAAATGCTCTAAGAATATGTGTACTGACTTACAGGAAGTGTACTGAACTCCATATGCAAAGATTCTATGGTAAAATGGAATCCTGAATGTGGCTTATTAGATCAAGAAAAATTTTGATAACTTTATTCCTTCATGATATGTAGAATGTTATTTTGTGACAGACTTAAGACTCTTGTAGTCGGCCCTTTTATTCTGTTGTGCATTTAAGAATGAATGTCTATGGTGCAGTATTTTCTATATATAAATTATTCCTCAGTAAGCTGTTAAATGACTAGTAATATATAAAGTAATAAGTAATTCACCCCCAAAGAACAGTGAATCTCTAGTTTTCAGAATATATACTATGGAAAAAATTAAAGGAGCCTCATCTTCTAAGCTCTACCTCCTAAATTTATTTGGTTATCACTTTCAAGTGATAAAGAAAATTCTATGGACTCATAAAATCTGTTGTAGTTATTTGTGCATTTTAGGGGAGATTTACTATGTGATGGGGCTGAGGAAAACAATGAATACGATGGATAACTTTCTAGCTCTCAGAACTTTCAATATATTGAGGAATATAGAAAATAAATATATAATTACATCACACATACTTAAAACTTTAAGTGTTCTGGGTGGAAAAATATATAGGAGCCAGCAGAGCACAGAGGACCGGGAAGAAGGTAGGCTACGGTGGGCTAGGGGAAGGGAGACTGAAAGGGAGGCTTCCACAAAATCATTTATGGGTAGCGACTTAGAGCAGGACACAGAATCGGGCAAGTCTCTTGGATAAAGATCATGACATGTAAGGTAGCCCAGAGGCAAGTGAAGCGTTTAAAGATCTGGAGAAAGTTTGGGAGATTTTTTTGGCTTTTGTTTGTTTTTTAGCCCCAGGATAGTGAGAGCTGAAATAGAAAAAGAGAGCAGAGACATGGTGATTTTATCAATATGTTGCATTTCTACAGAGCTCTGTATTTTTCAAAAATCTGTCAGTTAAGTCCTCTCCCTTTAACAGTGCTGAGGTAAGCGGTGCTATTCAAATTACTGTTTTCCACTGTTGAGGAAACTGAGGCTGCTATGGTACCTCATGCTTATTAAGGAAGCTAGTGCCAGAATGGAAATTAATATCTTCATCTTATGGCTCTTAAATTACTGTGTCATGTTGCCTTCTTTCCATTTGTCTTTTAGAGAAAGATAAGCAATGGATCCTGACATACTTAAATTCTCTGTCAGTGAATAAAATTCCTTCAAATGTAATGGAAATTTTTTTAATGGAGGAAATATAATGTCTCTCTGAAGACATTATGTCTTCAGATGTCTCTCCAAAGGGATTGTCTTATATTCTGCTCTATTGTGGTTTAAGCATGGTAAGTGATGTTATTTTATTGCATTGTAACAGTAAGGGAAGGCAGACTCATGGCAAGTCCTTGAACTGGGAAAAATCTAAAGTTTCTGAGCATAACCTATAATTTGCATTTGATCTTATAATTCTAGGATGAAGTAATTATAGCATGTTGTATACAATTAAGGCTGAGGGATAATTTCATTTTACGTGCTAACAATGTTCAGATAGGAAAAGATGTCAATGAAAGCCACACTGAGGAAAGGCAGTGAAAAGTTGGCATAAAAAAGAGAATTTTACATTTGAGATAGAGAATTATTTCAGTTTGACGATGATGCTGGATTTTATATATGAAAGGAAGAAAGAGAGAAGTAAAAAGTTTATATATAATATCATAACTTAAAATAGAAAGCATATTTTCTTATTTTGGCTCCATTAATTTATATGAGCCAACCATGTAAACTCATCATGCAATACTTTCTTTTTATCTGTACAATGGGAAGAAAGTGACATTCTTATAGTGAAATTGTGGAATTCAAGAAGGAATCTCTTGAAAGGAATTAGAACCACTTGAATGAAAAACAGGGCAGAGGAGAATCCCCCATCTGGACTAAAATGAGAGAGATGAAAAATAAGGGTGTCCTATAAAATCTTAGGAAATATCTTCTAAGTTACATGGGGTTTCTGTTTAGAACTTTTTGAAACTAAACTCTCATCTCGGTGCCTCAGAATCTAGCAAATAATTTGAGTAATGGATCTTGCCAGATTTTCTTTTGTGGATATTGTGTACTTTGCAGTTTGTGTCCTTTGGTAGTATTGCATATCACCATTTTGCCAATTTTTTCAGTTTTTATAGGTTATAAGGGTCAACCCACTGTTCCATTTATATATATTAATCTTGAGTTTACTTGTACTCATTGAATAAAAACTTATTTTCATGGTTTAATTAATGGATAGTAATTAAAAATATTTATTGAGTATTAGCATAGATTCTATATCTGAAAAACTAAAATGCATAGTTTAAGAAAAATTGAAAGCTTTCTATTTATAAAAGCAAATTAATGAATGTGGTAGCACTAATCACAATATAGATGCTTGTGATTATTCCTTAAACAAGGCTTAATAAATGACAATTTTCATGCTTTATTTGAGATACCTCCTCACAAGTTCTGAGCAATTCAGCCACACAAAAACTGAGACCTTTACAGTCCAAGTTTGGTCAACTCTCCAAGGTCCTCATTAACACAATTCCTGTTTATCATTCACTTTCCTTCCCATGCCCCTATCAATTCCATGCTACTGGAAACTTGTTCCTGAACTTTTGCTTCCTTTATCTCATTTACCAAAGGAAAAATCCACCTCCCTAACACCATATTAGGTTCTGTATCACAATTTCATTAAACTGCTTTCCTCATTATGCCCATCTTCATACTATGCCTGGGCTTTTCCAATGAGCCTCAAGGTAACAGTATGTGATTAAATACCTTTTCTTGCATCATCAAATATTTCTATAAACAGTTCATTTATTTGCTTTAACTGAAATTTCACTTTTTCTTCCAGCTCTCTTCACTGGAGAGTATTGTTTTCTAACTTTCCTAATTTATTAGAAGACTTAGATTTTCATGTTAGTTGTAGACCATGTTTTTGCCACCAACAGACAGCAATCGCTTTTCAGCAACCAACACTCAAAATGCAGTCCCTCTCGATGACTTAATCAGCAAGCTCAGAGCTTTGATCACTATCTTCTTCCTTGCCAAAACTTTTTACAATTTCACTATCAGCAGCAATGGCCCTTCTGCCACTTCTGATGTCAATCACTTCTAGATATTTCAAGGCCTTTTTTATATCACTCAATTCACCCTTGAAAAATGGGTCATGCTTTTCATGTTTGGAAATGATCAATCTCAATGAGCTCACATTTTGTGCACACAAATATAATATTTATTGAATCTTATTCTTTACTTTTTTGCAATTTCCCATCCTATGCTTTTTCCTGTTCCTCAATTAATTAGTTTGGCCACCATATTAATTGAATGACTACTTGTTTAATTGTTAATTATTATTAATCATTGCTGGTAGATACTGCAGTAGGGTATTATGACTTGAAAAATTTCAGACAAAAACAGCAAGGTTGACAAACATAGTACCTCCCCCTAGGAAATTTAATTCAGTAAGTGCCAGAAAGCACAGCTGTGATAGTTGGATATCTAGCATGTTGCAAAACAAAAATTCAGCAGTGCCAGTTGAGATGGATCAATAGGTAAGACGACAGCCTCTCGTCCAGAATTCTTGAAAAAATATGTATGAGATAGAGCAAGATATTGAGAAGTTGTAGTTAACCTAGGAATGGAGAGGTTACAAGATTTAGAGTCAGGCTGCAAGAGACTGAAAGGACTTCATGACTGGGGACAAATAGTTTGCACCATGACATCCAGAAGTAGATGTCTGGACGCTGCCCCCCTGCTAAGACCAGCCAGAAAGTTTGATCTCAATGAGCACACCCATAAAATCTGGACTATCCCAGGGGCAACACACAGCACAGGTGAGAGGGGTGTTGAAATCAATAGGAGATTCAAGGCCTTCTTATCCTCTGTTACTGTGAGAACATTGAAGGACTCAACCTCATCTTGAACAAAATGAGAATACGATGAAAGCATTTGAAAGGCAGAATTCCTCCCCCTGCCCAGTTTTATTGAGAAATATCTGACATGCTTCCCTGTATAATTTAAGGTATATACAGCTTGATGGTGTGATTTACATGTATAGTGAAATGATTGCTACAAAAGGTTCAGCTAACATCTGTCATCTTATATAGATAACAGGAGAAAACAAAGAATGAAGAAACAAATTCTCCTTCTAATAAGAACTCTGAAAAAAAAAAAAAGAACTCTGAAGATTTAATCTCTTAACAACTGTCCTATATATCCTGCAGCATGTTAGCTATAGTCATCATGTTGTAAATTATGTCCCAAGTACTTAATCTGTAATTGGAAGTTTGTACATTTTGACCATCTTCCTCCCATTTTTGCCCCCACCAAACCTCAGTCTCTGGTAACCACAAGTCTGATTTCTTTATATATGTTTAGATTATTTGTCTGTTTAGATACATATATATTTATATCCCACATAATAATATTTGTTTTTCCATCATACGGTATTTCTTTCTCTGTCTGGCTTATTTCACTTAGTACAATGCCCTGAAGGTCCATCTATGTTACTACAAGTGGTAGGATTTCCTGTGTGTGTGTGTGTGTGTGTGTGTGTGTGTGTGACTAAATAATATTCCATTGTCTATGTATATACCACAATTTATTTATCTATTCATCTACCAGTGGACACTTAATTTATTTCCAAGCCTTGGCTACTGTAAATAATGCAGCTATGACCATGGGGATGCAGCTATCTTTTCAAGTTAGTGTTTTCATTTCCTTTGGATCTGTTCCTAGGAATAGAATTGTTGGATCCTATGGTAGTTATATTTTTAACTTTTTGGAGCCACTGTTTTCCATAGTAGCTGCACCAGTTTATAATTCTACTAACCATGTACTAGGCTTCTTTTCTTCACATTCGTGCTGGCATTTCTTATCTCATCCTTCTGACAATGGTCATGTACCACAAGTTTAGGTGACATATAATTATAGTTTTAATTTGAATTTCCCTAATGATTAGTGATGTTGAGTGTCTTTACATGTTCTTATTGACCTAAAAGGCAGAGTATTTATCTGAAAGTGACTAAATCATTGAAAATAGATTTGTATATATTGTGGAGATTGTGAAATCATACGTTGGCAGGTAAAAATTGTACAACTGAGCCTTGAACAATGTGATGGTTAAGGTCACTAACCTCTGTAAAATTGAAAATCCCAGTATAATTTTGACTGCCTAAAAACTTAATTACTAAAAGCTTACTATTGACAAGAAGCCTTATGGACAACTGAAACAGTCTATTAACACATATTTTGAAGTTTATATATATTATATATTGCATACTTATAATTTTCTTTAAAAAGGTTAAAGAAAATCTTAAGAAAATTACAAGGAAGAGAAAATACAGTACTGTATTGGATTGAAAAAGTCTATGTAAGTGGATGTATGCATTCCAAACCTGTGTTGTTCAAAGGTCAGCTGTATTTTTTTCTTCGCTTAAAACCCAGCAAAATGGAAAACTGTTAGCAAATTTGGATCTTTTTATAAAACAAAAATACAAGATTTCCTTCACATGTATAAAAAGTATCATGAGTAAATTTTTAATCTTGCTATTATATGTATTTTCTCTTCAGTATATATCTCTGCAACATGTCATCAGTAAAACAGGAGTATAAAACAGGCACTTTCTAAGGCATACCAGAACTTATATAATCAAATGTGAGTTGCTTTCCTAGGTCATCAGTTACCTGATACTTCTTCTCAATGGTTGACAGATCTTCAGAGTAGCAGCTCATTTGGAATTAGCTATGAAGGTATTTTACAAGTGCCATAAGGAATGCAGTTACATTACTCTGTGACCAAACCTTGAATTTCTCATAATGTCATCTCTTTCAGTGTAACTATCTGTCTATTGGTGACATTTCTGCAGCCATGCATATTTTTAGCTTGAAGGGAGAATTAGTGATATCCCATCTGTCAACTAACACTCAGGAAAAATAAAAGCTCTGTTGAGAAGGTTGGGTTTTGCAATGATGATGACAAATGTTATCAGAATCATCAACAGCAACATCCACACTAATGCCCTGCCATGAATTACAGACTTGATCTGTGCTGGGAATAGTGCAAAGCCATTTACATGTAACTTCACAGCATATACAAAAGATAGAAATGTATAGGATAGTTTTTCACAACAAAATCAGAAATGGATAGAATAAGAACATTTGGAAGATACATAGGGGGTAAGTGGACTTCAAAGCTAATTCAGACTAATTTCAGTCTCTGATTTTGAGAGTTTTATTTTTAAATTTGCTGTTGGAATATTAGCAGATGCCTGAGTTTGATTAATACACTCTAGGATGATGCTAGAAAGTGTGTGAGGCTCATGCAAATGAAATATAATTGTTTTTGTTGGATTATGTTCTGAAAATTCTTTCAACAGCAATTGCCTTCATTTTTCATGGAAATTTTGAATGTTCCAGAAGGAAATGCAATGGCTCTGTTCCTTGAGGACTGCCTTTAGCTTGAAGATAGAAAGACATAAAATGTTTTATAATGAGTGTAAAAAACAAAACCACAAATCAAAACATCACAACAGCTGGCATGTATATCCTAAAGAACCAGGCAAGAAAAGGAGATTGTAAATATAGCAAAACAAAATCATTTGGGTTTCGAAAAGAATATGGGAAGATGTGATTTAGGGAACCATTCTGTGTTATATTTATTGATATTTCAATTATGAATGATATTTGCTACCACCTTTGACACTATAAGTGGGAGTGTCAACAAATTTTTGAAATGACAAAACGCAAATCATATTAATGATTAGTGTTCAAAAACATTGTCTTGAAGAATTATCAAAATAATCTTACAAATTCTTAAAAACAAGCAGGATTTTTAATTTAAAAAAAATTCCCTGATCCATTCCCCTTTAACTCTTTATCTAAAAACTGAGTGCTTATAATATTAATTTTGGTTCACTGATTTTTCTCCATTATGGCAAAAGTTTATTCTCAAACATCCCCAACTCTCTCATCTTACAAATTTAATTGTTACTATTTTTAGTTATATCAGGAAACAATGTTTTACTCTGATGAAAATATAAGTTTTGTTCTTTGCCAATTCATAAAGTGTTCTGTAACTATTATTTATTTCTTGTAGAACTTTTTCTCCCTGTGATTCTCCCCTGACACCCAACTTGCATTGTCTGTCTTAAATTGTCCTAAAATCTCAAAAAAGGATGAATCTCTTGAATATTCCTATTTCTTCACCAAACACTTCCCTTTCTCCTGAAACTGCAGCCCTCTCTCTGGTCTGGACTGCCTGCCATCTTTAGAACTACTACTCCAGGGGACTTAAACTCTAATGTAATTTCTATTATCACCTTTTGTTTATGATTTATTTCCTTATACTGCTAAAATCTAAGTAACCTACTAAAATACCAGATGTGTGGAAAGAAGTTTTCTGATGCCTCACATGTCTGAAAATATTTTTTATTCTAACTCAAGCTTAACTGAAAATACTGAGTAGTGAACATCTGGTTTAAAATCGTCTCTCAAAATTAAAAAAACACCACTCCTTCGTCATCTGTTATACAGTGCTGCTGATGGGAATACCAATGCTAATTAAATGATCCCTCCTCCATAGGTGACTATTTCCTCAGCCTCTTCTGCCTCCTCACTCCCAATTTCTCCAGGCAAAAAAGCAAACAAAAAACAAAACAAAACAAACGAACAAGGGGTGGTGGAAAGGGAGGTGGGCGGGGGATGGGGGTGACTGGGTGACGGGCAGTGAGGGGGGCACTTGATGGGATGAGCACTGGGTGTTATGCTATGTGTTGGCAAATTGAACTCCAATAAAAACAAAACAAACAAAAAACCTTGTAAATTTATTTAGTTTTACTGAAATTTCACAACTATTTATTACAGTACTGGGATTTATATTTTTATGGGCTTTGGGCGGCTCCTTTGATAGGAAGACAGAATTCTTCATTTCGCCTTTCGGAGAATCCCTGTCAGATCGATTGTGGACAGCCTCGACGGATAATGTTGCTACCTTCCTCTTGTATTATTTTTTAAGATTTTATTTATTTATTTATTTATTTATTTATTTATTTATTTATTTACTATGAAAGACACAGAGAGAGAGAGGCAGATACACAGGCAGAGGGAGAAGCAGGCTCCAGGCAGGGAGCCCGATGTGGGACTCGATCCTGGGACTCCAGGATCACGCCCTGGGCGGAAGGCAGGCACTAAACCACTGAGCCACCCAGGGATCCCCGCTACCTTCCCCTTGTACTTTCATGTCATTCATATCTCTTGGAATATTATCCATTGCTCATTTCACTAATTGCTATTCAGCAAAGATGTTTTCATTTATTTTTCACCTTCCAATACCCTTCTCTCACTTCTTTTCCTTTGAATAGTATCACATTCCATGTATAATTTTTTCTGAAGAAATATTCATTTGAGGGACCTAGTTTATGCATCTTGTTCTCCCTATCTTCCTCTACTACATGTTTGCCTTTCTGCAAATCTATATTGGTCTTGACTTTCTGTTCATCATATTTAACATGGAGAAAATGCAAGTATAATCTAGAAGCACTGTGTACTTTGTTGTGGGCTATTAATGAAGATTCAGTGCTTCAGTGTGTGAGTGATTGCGGGATAGGGCAGGCTTTTCATAGTGGGCCTGTCTAAATGCCAATATGTGAATAACTTTTTCCCCTGGGGCCATTCACGTCTTTCTCTCTCTCAGTGAAATCCCTAACAAATATCCAATAGTATTTTAAAACAGAAATAGAACAAACAATGTTAAAAAATTTCTCTGGAACAACAAAGATCCTAAATAGTCAAAGCAATCTTGAGAAGGAACAAAGCTGGGGGCATCATGCTCCCTGATTTCAAATGGTAATACCAAGCTACAGTAATCAAAACAGTATGGTGTAGAAAGAAAACAGACATATAGATCAATAGAACAGAATAGGGAGAGATGTAACCATTCATAGATGGTAAATTATGTTAAAGAAGACCAGAATATAAAATGGCAAAAGGACAGTATCTTTAAAACATGACATTTGGAATACAAGACAGTAATAGGCAGAAGAAGAAGAAGAAGAAGAAGAAGAAGAAGAAGAAGAAGAAGAAGAAGAAGAAGAAAAGAAGAAGAAGAAGAAGAAAAAGAAAGAAGGAAAGAAAGAAAGAAAGGAAGAAAGAAAGAAAGAAGAAGAAAGAAAGAAAGAAAGAGAAAGAAAGAAAGAAAGAAAGAAGAAAGAAAGAAAGAAAGAGAAAGAAAGAAAGAAAGAAAAAGCAAAAGCAAAGAAATTAGACTACTATCTTATACCATATACAAAAATCAACGTAAAATGGTTTGAGGACTTGAACATAAGATTTAAACCAATGAAACTCTCATAAAAGACCTAGGTAGTTAAAAAAAAAAAAAAAAAAAAAGATCTAGGTGCTAAGCTCCTTGACGTTGATCTTAGTGATGATTTTTTTTTTTATGTGACTCCAAAAGCAAAAGAACAAAAGCAAAATTAACAAGTGGAACTGTATCAAACTAAAATGCTTCTGCACAGCAAAGGAAACCATCAAAAAAAAAAAAGAAAAGAAAGAATGAAAAGAAAAGGCAACTGACTGAGAGAAATTATTGCAAATCATGTATCTTAATAAAGAATGTCCAATTAAATAATATCCAAAATATCCAAAATATATTTAAAAACTCATACAACTGGGATGCCCGAGTGGCTCAGCAGTTGAACGCTTGCCTTTGGCCCAAGCTGTGATCCTGGAGTCCCGGGACCAAGTCCCACATCGGACTTCTTGAATGGAGCCTGCTTCTCTCTCTGCCTGTGTTTCTGCCTCTTTCTCTCTGTGTCTCTCATGAATAAATAAATAAAATCTTTAAAAAAAGAACCTCATACAACTTAATAAAAAAACCTGATTAAAAATGGGCAGAGGGATCCCTGGGTGGCGTAGCGGTTTAGCGCCTGCCTTTGGCCCAGGGCGCGATCCTGGAGACGCAGGATCGAACGCCACGTCGGGCTCCCGGTGCATGGAGCCTGCTTCTCCTCTGCCTGTGTCTCTGCCTCTCTCTCTCTCTCTGTGTCTCTGTGTGACTATCATAAATAAATAAAAATTTAAAGAAAAAAAAAAGAAGAGGTCAACATGAAAGATGTCAACATCACTAATCATCATGGAAATGCAAATCAATACCACAATGACATGATCACACACCCATTAGAAAAGTTATTATCAAAAAGACAAGAAATAATAGGGCGCCCAGGTGGTTCAGTCAGTTAAATGTCTGACTCTTGATTTCAGCTCAGGTCATGATCCCAGGGTTGTGAGATAGCACCATTTCAGGCTCAATGTTGGGCGTGTAGCCTGCTGTGAGATTCAATTATTCCCTCTTCTCCCTTTGCCCCTCTACTCCTCTAAAACAAAAACAAAAACAAAACCAAGAAATAACAAGTGTTGGCAAAGAGAAAAGGAAACTTTTGTGCAATGTTACTAGGAATATAAATTGGTGCAACCAGTATGGAAAACATTGCAAAGGTCTCTCTAAAAATTAAAAATAGAGCTACCATAAAATCCAGCAATGCTACTTCTGGGTATTAATCTGAAGTAAATAAAAACACTAATTTCAAAAAGGTATATGCACCCCTATGTTTACTGAAACATTATTTATAATAGTTAAGATAAAAAGCAACCAAATTGTCCATCAATGGATAAATGCATAGAGATGATGTAGAGGGGTGTGTGTGTAATGAATGTGTAATGAATGCGTATATAAATATAATATATATATGTATATATTATATATACATATATAAGGGAATACTGCACCTTATATATATAGGAATATATATATTAGGAATATTAGGAATACACATGCATGTACTATATAGATATATAGGAATACTACTCAGCCATAAAAAGAATGCAACAACATGGATAAACCTTAAGAGTATTATCCCATGTGAAATAAGTAAGAAAGAGAAAGAGAAGTCTGTATAATATTACTTGTCTGTGGAACCTAAAAAACAAAGCAAGTGAACAAAATGAAACAAAACTCATTGATACAGAGAATCAGAAGGGTGGTTGTCAGAGGAGAGGACATTGAAGGTGAGTGAGATGAATGAAGGGGGTCAAGAGGTATGAAATTCTAGTTATGAAATCAACAAGTAAATAAGTCATGGGGATGTAATTTACAGTATGGTGACTAGAGTCAATAACATTGTAATGCACTGCATATTTGAGAGTTGTTAAGTTAAATCTTAAATGCTCTCATCATAAACAAAAATATTTTGTATGGGATAAGCAAAGGTATAAATCTACTTACTATTTTTGTCTTTATATCTAGAAATAAAACACTTGTGTGGAGGGATTATAATGATATCTGTATTTATGCAGCAGTGTCCATAGTTTATGGTAGAAGATGTTTCAACTGTAAGAATAAGGGCGGGGATAGTGCTGTTGCATTAAGGAGGGGATCCTGACATTACCACATAGAACTACTTTCTTCATAGAGAGATGCTGGTGTCAACAATTCTTGAGGATAAAATGAAAAATAATTCTAGGCAATGATATAAAATGGCTATTTCTCAAGGACCAGCTCACTTGAGCACATTTAAAAATGGTGTAAAATGTGGACAAAAGCAAACATAAATCCTCCGCTAAGTAAAGAAATCTAATGATGTAGCAGAGGAAGATTTTACAGCAGGATGCTTTAGACAGAAGGTGAATTGCAGGAATACTTTCAAGAAAATGGGACAGATTTTGCTTAGTGCTTTGAAGATAAAGAGTCAGTTCAAAAACTGTAAGTATAAAGAGTTAGGGGTCCCCAGAAAAAGAAAAAGGAGACATAGCTTCCGTGACATAAAGTCATTTTAGGCTCCCAGCTATTTTCTGCCACCTATGCCCTATCTGCCCAAGCACACTTCTTACAAAGCTTCCTAAAAGTGTCAGAATTAAAAAAAAAAAAAAAAAAAAAAAGGCAAAAACCTTGGTAGTTAAGGATTTTAAGGGAACAAAGGGACCGAAAAAATGAACAGTCTCTATCAGGCAAGGAATGAGCTTAGCCATATCAGAGACACTAAGTGTGTAGTAAAACTCCCAGTGCTGTTTCAAAAGTAATCAAGGCCCTACATTCCTTACTCGAGATAAATAGTCCCAAACCCCATCTAATTTATTTAGCATTTTTTATTTTGCTTATTTTTTCCATTGTCAAGTTTTTATCTAATTTCAGTTTGCTAACATGTAGTGTAAAATTAGTTTCAGGTGTAGAGCTTAGTGATTCATCCCTTACATGTGACCCAGAGTTCATCACAAGTACCCCATCTAGTTTACATATACCCTCTCAGAACATGCCTGTAGCCCTCTTCCCCTTGTCCAGTGGTTACCTCTGCTTCATTACAATGTTAAAATCTCCACTCAGGGAGGAACACAAACCTCATGAATGTAATATACAATACATGTCGAGGCATGGTGTAGAGGCATGTTTCCTAAGGACTCATGCATGACCTCATACCCACCTGTCCATGCAATAACAAAACATCCCTTTGTGAATATTCATCCTCACCCTAAACAGAAGAAATCCCCTCACCCCTGATCCAGGCGTCACAGCTTTGTATTTATTCCCAGGATCTTCCTTGCTGCAAAAAACATCCTTTGTGCGACAACTCTACCTGGTACAGTCTCCACCTGTAACTAACCAAGGAATGAACTCATGTTAGTTCTGTAACAAAAGGTAGTCTTATGAGACACTTTTTAATGCATAAACCAATTAAACAAGGCCTTGGAGAAAATGTTTTGACTTCAGATGACAAGATCCTTGGATTTATTTTATTTATTTATTTATTTATTTATTTATTTATTTATTTATTTATGAGAGACACACAGAGAGAGAGAGAGAGAGAGAGAGAAACACGCAGAGACACAGGCAGAGAGAGAAGCAGGCTCCACGAAGGGAGCCTGACATGGGACTCCATCCTAGGTCTCCAGGATCATGCCCTGGGCTGAAGGTGGCGCTAAACCACTAAGCCACCTGGGCTGCCCAAGATCCTTGGATTAAATGGAAATGAATTCTTATGTAAAATCACATTGCAAAAAAAATCTTGAAAATTATCTTGTTTTGGTTAGGCTTGAGGGTGAGGAAGGGAATCAACAAGCCTCAGTTCTTATTGAAATATGGGATGCACTGCAGGACAAAATGAACATATACCTTCCTTTCTAAGCTGAGTGAGTGTAACCCTTTTTCTGAACCTTCAGCTTAGCCAGAGTACTGGACTTTGAGAGAAAAAAAGTCAGTGAGCTGTAGTATGTAGTATGATAACACTCAAAGTAAGATTACTGCTTTGTCCTAAGCAAGCAGTAAATTTCTTTCACAGTTTCTGTGAAGGAAGACTATCTTGCCATCCATAAGAAAGCAGTGAATATTTTGCTACTGTTTTCAATTCTATCATGTGTGAGCCAGCTGCTGTGTTTAATAGGCATTTTGAGCCAGAGTAGAATTTATTTCATTTCAATTGAAAATAAGTCCTTTTGCATTTAATTCAATTTTGACTGAGAATTAACTATTTTGTGCAGCAAAAACTAAGCATAGTTTCCATATTAAAGAAATTTCAATTCTATACTTTTAGTTTAAATACTATATATATAATATATATACAGGCCTATAAAGGAGTTCAAGGAATAAAGCCTTTTTATGATAATTCTGTAATTCCTATCCCTACCTATTCACTTCTCTGATACCATAGTAAAGGAATGTTTTTTTTCAAAATCATACAGATTTGTGACTTAGACTCCTTTGTATTCATATTGTTTTAGATTATGGCTGAGTTAAAATTTGCTACTGAACACTGTCAATAACATTAATGAAAATCAACTTACTTTGATTTTACTTACACCAGTACTTTAACAAAAACTCACATTTACCTTATGAATTTTAAAAACGTATACAAAGAAACAAAATTAAAGAAAGGCAGACTCTGCCTAAGAGCCTTTTTTTAGTCTTTCCAAAAAGGTTGCCTTTAGTTTTAAGAATGGGGAAACTTGAAACTGCAGTTATATAAATCATGTACAATTTATCTATTTTATTAGCAACTTGGACAGAAGAAATTTATGACAAGAATTTAAGTTCTAGTTGAATATATTTTTTTGTACATGGAAAAACTAAAATTCCCATTACCTGCCTTCTAGACTTAAAGTGGATATAATTTAGGGGGATCATAAACCACACAAAGAGAGTAAGCTAATGAATTGGCCAAAATAAGCTCATCCAAGGAAAATGTCATTCTCTTCTTAAAATAGCAGTGAAAATTATTTCTGTAATATTATATCTACAATTAATGACCTCATTAAGTTACTAAAAGCTGTGAATATAATTTTTTTGTGTGGCTAAACCTAAAAATTATTCCAAAAATTTCCCCAGAGTAAAATGATTAAGAAATACTGTGCTCTTTTATAGATTATATAGATATATTACATATATAGATATAAATATACACATAAACAGAAAGCAAGCAAGCAAGCAAGAAAAAGAAAGAGAAGAGAAAATCTTTTTCTATTATAATATCCCATCACTGGTAAAGTACTCTAGTATATACCTTCTAAAAATAAAGAGACTCTGCTATATTACCACAATACAACCCTCCCATTTAGGAAATCAACATTCATACAATGCCATGTTCCAGTGCACAGACTTCATTGTAATTTTGCCGACCATTACATGAATGTGCCTTTTTCATTTCCAGTCCAGCTACTTGTCCAGGAAACAGAGTTGCTTCTGATTTTCAGGATTCACAAATCTTCAGCCTGAAAGAGTTGCTTAATCTATCCTTTTTTATTCTTACTAGTCCTGAAATTTTGCAGGATTTTCATGCTTTGAGATGATCCCCTACCTCAGTCTGGAGGATGTATCCTCCTAACCAAACTTAGATTTCTCCATGGAGAAGTCATTATTGTGTAGAGAGATATTTCAATATTATACCAAGCATACAGTCCTTAACAAAGCTTCAACCATCATCATTGTTTTCACAATTATCATTGTCTATCATTCCTTCCTTATTTTGTTATTTTATTAAAGAAGATTTTTCTTTTCTCCCTATTTACTTGTCAGTATGGACTCATGACTTCTTTATGAAATCTGATAGTATTAATTATTTTGATTTCCAATTGTCCCAGATATACTCAGTGAGAGAACCATCAAGTTAGCTTTTATATACTTTGACATGACTTTGTCATTCTTTGGGCATGTCTTCACGTTCTGGTGTAAGATATTCCTAGACAAGAAGTTTTGTTAATGCAGATGCTATTTAGACACTAGGAATAATGATAAGTGGCTATCAGTGAGCTTATACTCATCTGTGAATAAACACACACACACACACACAGAGTTGATTCTCATTATTTATAGCATACAAATAGACTTTATTATATGAAATCATTGCAAATTTCAAATTAGGAAATACTGAATCATTGCCCCTATGGATATAGGGTTAATTTTCTAGGAACCTCTGGTCACATTTCCACCAACTGATGAATGTATGACCATGTTTTATGTGTGTTTCTGTTTGAAGACCTATTACTTTATATATGTTATTAATTCATTAACATAGAACTCCTGGCTAACAGTATTATAAATCAAACCTGAACCAAGCTTATCTAATGCATGTATTTTTTTCCATAAGGCACATAATAGTTACCTTGTACTGAGGAACACTAAGTGGAGGGGTATCTGGGTGCCTCAGTTGGTTAAGCAACTGACTCTTGATTTTGGCTCAAGTCACCAACTCACAGTTCTGAGATGGAGCCCCACAGCAGACTCCATGCAGGGCAGGGAGCCTGCTTAAGATTCTCTCTCTCTCTCCCTGTGCCTCTGCCCCCTATCTCTCCTTCTCTAAAATTAAAAAAAATAGAAAATTTTAAAAAAAGAACACTAGATGTAACTTCAGCACTATGCCAAACATAGTGTACACATAATGTACATAGTGTACTTACCTCAGGAAGTACAGAAATGTGAAAACCATGGCACTAAGTAGACTGAGAAAACAAAATTTGTTCACAAATATGGGCATTTAAAAGAAAGCAGGGCATTTGTTTGTTTGTCCTTAGCTGGCAATATGCAAATTAGACAAGTCTGATTTTTTTTATGATTCTATTCATGACCGCAAATAACCATGAAAAAACTAGGTTGATTTGGGCGTCACAAATAAACTGTAGCAAGTAAACAAATTCTCAAACATGGAATCCATGAATAATTGGGATTAAGTTGTATATTTTAAAAGATAATAAGAGTTCATACCCATGTTTTCAATTCCAACCCCAAATCTCATGGTTCAAACTAGCCTTTATGCCTGCCATGTTTGTGAATTATTTGTCAGTGCAGAAATGTAAGTGTGAATACAACTATTCCCAATGTATTGACTTATTTGTCCCATCAACAAACTAAACTACTCAATGTAACCAAACTCCCAGTCACTCTGACTATCTTCTCTACCTAATCTGTCATGACCCTGTTCCCTAGGTACTAGGGCATGCTGTGGATGCCTTCTTTTAGCCTCCACTCCTTATCACTACCCCACTCTCAGGAGCAAGGAACACTCAATGTCCAGCTTCTTTGTGTGCCTGAGTTTACTATCTCCACCCAGACTCCCAGGAGATACTCCCTTCCTCTTATCACCTGCTTCTAAGAACATGATGATTCAGTTTGAGTCAGTACCTAGGAATAAATTATTGAGTAGTAGAGTAGGTTTATGTTAAGCCTTATATAAATTACCAAATACTTTCCCTTTTTAAAATTTTTTAAAGATTTTATTTATTAGAGAGACAGTGAGAACAAGAGAGATCACAGTGGGAGAGGGGTAAGCTGACTTATTGCTAAGCAGAAAGCCCCATGTGATGTGGGGCTGGTTCCCAGGACCCTGAGATCATGACCTGAACCAAAGGCAGATTTTTAACCAACTGAGTCACCCAGGTGCCCCTCCAATTACTTTCAATAACATTTTACCATTTTCTTCTTCATATGGCAGTCAACATTTGATGATGTCAGTTCTTTTTAATGATAGCCATTTGTTATGAGGTCAGATCTGACTGTGTTATTTTTTCCCTGATAACTAATAATGATAAGTCCATTTTATGGAGTTTCTGTTCAAGTGTTTTGCATATTTATTTTAATTTTTTATTAAGGAACAATTTACCTCTAGTGAAATGCTCAGATCTTAAAATTATTTCAGAGTTTGAAATCTATCAGCTCTTATATCCTACCTGAGTATCAATACATAGATATTTCCCCCATGACTCCAGAGTATTTTCCTGTGTCTCTTCTCTTTTTTTTTTTTTTCCTGTGTCTCTTCTCAATGAATACTCGAACAATTCAATTCCTCCACCACCAAATATCCAGAAAAGTAATTTGTATCACCATAGTTTGGTTTTAACCATTCTGCAACTTTTTATACATATTTTTTTGTGTGAAACTTCTTCAATTGAGTATAGTTGTTTCTGAGGTTTATCTATGTTGTTGCATACATTAGTAGTTCATTCTTTTTTATGACTAAGTGGTATTTAATTTTATGATTATACCACAGTTTGTTTATCCATTTTCCCATCAATGGGCATCTGTGTTATTTCCACTTTTGGACTACTCTGCATAAACATGCTATAAACATTATGTACAAGACTTTTAATAGACTTACTTTTTCAGTATTCTGGTATACATAATAGGAGTGGAATTGCAAGGTCAGAGAGTAGCTATATACTTAACTTTTAAAGCAACTGGCAAAGAGTTTTCCAAACTTTTTCTACCTTTTGTCCACTTAAAATGTATGCTATTTTATGATTTAATGTTAGGAGATTTTTGTTTTCTAATCCACCAACAAAGTCTGGCCAAAACATCTACTCCTTGTTCAGTAATTAAAAGTATGCAGCAGTCATAAAACATACAAAGCAATGAAATAAGAGCAATATAGTTATATGAGAAAAACATTATCATCCCACAACTAAAACCCAGCCAAACCCGTCTTTCTTAAACGAAGGCTAGGAAAAAAAAAAAAAACAAAAACAAAAAAACAAGATACAGGTAACAACTAGGGGAAGCTCTTCTAGAGAACAAGGATCAAAACTTAAGGTCTTGTTTTGGCAAGATTTGCATACTTCTATGTACTGATAAAATGCCAAAATGTAAAAAGTGTATTTATTACATTTTCACCCCATATGCATATTCTATGAAAGAATAAAAGAAAACCATGACTTTCACAACTATGGATGATTCATAACTCAGAATTCCTGAATTCTGTTGTAAGGGAGGAAAGACTTTTTGACACTCCTACATTTGATAGCTGAGTCTATAAAATAAGCTGAAAAAGACATATTAACAGGAAAACAGATAAACAAATTTATGAGTTTTTAATACTCCATGCACAGGATCATCACAGGGAAAAAAGATGGAGAGCTGTGAAAGCTTATACACCATCTTAATAAGGGAATGGAAAGAAGGATGAAGGCACCTTAGAGGAAACTAAATGATTTTGAAGAATAATGAGTGGGCCCTTAGAAGAACGGATGGGAGATATGATAGTCTAATTCTGTCTGGGTGTGGTGTCAACTTGGTGTTGACTTGGTGTCAAACTCTAAAAGAGTTTTTTTACTGTGGCAATAGTCAATCCTCTCTGGGTGAAGAAACCTCCAGGGAGGGGATTTATCATGAATGAGATTTTTGGAGGATCTCCAAAATGATGAGGGAAATTCAGAGAGATGAGGGAAATTCAGAGAGAGAGACTTCAGCCCAAAAGAATCTATACACCGAAGTGGCATATTTTGCAATGGCATGTCCTGAACTCCTTCCCTCTCAACATAGTGTGTAGTTAATTTAGGGGGATCCCTGAGTGGTGCAGCGGTTTGGCGCCTGCCTTTGGCCCAGGGCGCGATCCTGAAGACCCGGGATCGAATCCCACGTCGGGCTCCCGGTGCATGGAGCCTACTTCTCCCTCTGCCTATGTCTCTGCCTCTCTCTCTTCTCTCTCTGTGACTATCATAAATAAATAAAAAAAATTAAAAAAAATTTAGGTTAATGTTCCAAGAGAAAATCTCAGAAAAGTCCACTTAATGACAATGAAAAGTAAGTAAAAGTAAACTAATACTAAAGAAGAGTATGTAATTGAAAGAAGAAACCACACTTGTGAAATTAACACATTTGTGAGTCTTTGTTCAGTTACAATCTCCAATCCATGTGCTTCTTTGGGCAGGCAGAAAGAAAGCTACAGCCTTCTTGGCTTGCTATGCCAGAGCACAGAGTTTCAAGCAGAGTAAAAATCTAGACATTTAAATGAAAATGGGAAGAAAGAAATCAAGTGAGGTAAATGCCAAAATCTGCATGTAAAATTTATACAAATCCTTTGCTGACCACTAAATTATACCACTACAAGGAAGGGCTGGAGGGGTGGGGAGGGAGGTTGGGAGGTGGTGAAGTCTGACAAAGAAAACGCAGCTTCTAGGAACTAAAATATCTCAGCGGAGATTTCAGTTACCATTGTCTGCAGAGAAATACAGTCTGAAGTTTGAGTCCATTCAAAATAACTGTATGCTAGAAGAAAATCACTCTTCAGAGACATCACAGATACTGAACTTATAAATATGTTGTTCAAAATGTACAATATACCATTGCACAATACATTGTTCAAAATTTTAAATTAAGGGGCACCTGAGTGGCACAGTTGGCTAAGTGTCTGACTTTTGGTTTCAGCTCAGGTCGTGATCTTAGGGTTGTGAGACTGAGCCTTGCATCAGGCTCCATGCTCAGCATAGAGTGTGCTTGAGATTTTCTCTCCCCCTCCCACCTGTGCTTTATCTCTCTAAAATAAAAATAAATAAATAAATCTTTAAAAACATTTTTCAAATTAAAAATAAACAAATTAATATATGAACAAACAGGAAAATGACCCATACTCAAGAAAAGAAAATCAACACGAAGTAATCAAAATGTTGTACCTACTAGAAAAGGAATTTAAATAAACTATCATGAAAACATAAACTATATAAAGAAATACACACATAATCTAAAAAAATAAAAATTAATAACAAATGGAAATGATCAATTTGAGAATTTTAATTTATATTCAAAAATTTAGTAGATGTGCTTAAAAACAGGTTAGAAGAAAACATTGATGAAGTCAAAGACAGATTGATAGAAAATATCCTTTGTACAGAAAGCAATTAAAAAAAGGGACTACTAACAATGAACAAGTGGAATTTGAAATTAAAAATGCAATACCATATACATTAACACACCAAAAGTAAAACACATATATATCTAAGAAAACATGTACAAAATCTACACAAGGAAAAGTATAAAAATCATAAATTGAATCAAAGAACTAAAGATATCAGATGTTCCATGGTCATATTTGAGAAGGCTCACTACTGTCAAAATGTCAGTTCTTCTCAACTTGATATACACCTTTAACATAATCCCAATTCCAGTAAGTTTTTTTTATTATTGACAAACTGATTCTTAAATTTTTTAAAGAGATAAAAGTACCAGAAGAGCCAATACGATACTGAAGGGGAAGAAAACAGGTGGAAGACTGATACTGCCCAACATGAAACTTAATACAAAGCTACACTAATCAAGACAGTATGGTGTTTGTAAAAGAACAAATAAATCAAAGGAACAGAAGAGAGACCCCAGAAATAGATTCACATTAATATACTCAACTGACCCTTGACAAAGTAGCAAAGGCAAGACAATGAAGCAGAATTAAGGCTCTTCAACACAAATAGCGCTGAAACTGGACATACACATGCAAAAAAAAATGAATCTAGACATAAATCTTACCCCTTTTAGGAAAATTAACTCAAAATGGATCATAGACCAAAATATTTAACACTAAACTATAAAATTCATGGGAAAAAAGACCAAAAAAAACTAGATGATCTTGAGTTTCATGATACATTTTGTTAAATCTATAATGAGTGATCAATGAAAAAAATGAGTATGTTCAAATTCACTAAAATTAAAAATGTCTGCTCTGTAAAAGACACTGTCATGCAAATGAGAAGAAAAGCCACAGACTGGTAGAAAATATGTGCAAAGCACCTATGATGAAAGAATGGTATTCAATATGTATAAAGAATTCCTAAAATTCAACAATAGGAAAATAAATAACCTAATTGAAACTTGGATAAAATATGAATAGATCCCTCACAAAGGAGATATATAGATAGCAATCAGGCAATTGAAAAGATGTTCAGTATCTATGTTACCCGGGAATTGCTAATTAAAACGTGAGAAAGGGGTGCCTGGGAGGCTCAGTCAGTTAAGTGTCAGACTCTTCATTTTGGCTCCGGTCTTGGTCTCAGGGCTGGCACTGAGCCCCATGTTAGGCTCTGTGCTCAGCAGGGAGTCTGCTTAAGATTCTATCTCCTCTCCCTCTCCCTCTGCCCTTCCCCTCCCTGGCTCTCACTTTCTCTCAAAACACAAACAAACAAATAAACAAAAAACCCAACCAACCAACCAAATAAACAAAAACAATGAGACATCACTACACATCTTTTTAGAGCAGCAAACATCCAAACATTGATAACACCAAATGCTGGTGAGGCTATAGATCAATAGGAACTCATATTGATTATTGATGGAATGCGAAATGTATAGCCACTTTCAATGACAGTTTGACATTTTCTTGAAAACTAAGCACACAGTCCAACACTTGTACTTTGTGTCATTTACCTAAATAAACTGAAAACTTGCATAGAGAACAAATTTGTAGGACCAATATCCACACAAAACCTTGCATATGAATGTTTATAGCAGCTTCATTTAAAATTCCCCAAAATAGGAGGCAACCAAGATGTTCTTCAATAGGTCAATAAACAAACTGTGACAGATCCAGATAATGGAGTATTGTTCAGTGCTTAAAATAAATGAGCTAACAATCCATGAAATGACATAGAAAAACTTTAAATACATATTGCCAAGTGAAAGAAGCCAATCTGAAAAGTGTATGTACTGTGTTATCCCAACTATATGATATTCTGGAAAAGATAAATCAATAGAGTAAAAAAGCTCAACAATTGGTAGGGGCTTGAGGGGAAAGACAGGAAAAAATAGGCAGAAAATAGTATTTTTAGAGCAAATTATCCTGTATGTTACTGTGACTCTGGATATACATAGTTATACATTTGTCGAAAGCAATGGAATTGACAACAGGAAGAATGAACCCTAATTTAATTAAGAACTTGGGTTTAATAACAACAGAACAGTATTGACCCATCATTGTAATAGATGTATCTCATTAATACAAGATATTAATAATGGAACACTACAAGTATGAAGGAATAAGAGGTATATAGGAACTATACTTCCAGCTCCTTTTTCTGTGAAATTAAAACTGCTCAGGGGCACCTGGGTGGCTCCGTCTATTAAGCATCTGACTCTTGATTTTGGCTCAGGTCATGGTCTCAGACTTGGGTGATTGAGCCCCACTTTGGGCTTCGTCCTGAGTGTGGAGCCTACTTGTGATTCTCCCTCTGTCCCTCCCCTGCTCTCTCTCAAATAAATAAATTAATTAAATATTTAAAATAACTGCTCTAAAAATATGGACTTTAATAGAAATCACAAATAAAAATTCAACCATTCAAATGACTACAATACAAGTAAGTAGACTGAACACTCAGAAGACAGATTTTTAGGCTAGGTGAAAAATCTAAACTCAAGTATACGCCCTTACTAAAGATACATGTTAAATAGAAAGGCACAAAGATACAAACTTAAAGGAAGCAAAATATGTACTGTGCACCTTGAATCATATTAAAGCTAGAGTGACTAGAGTAATTGTCTAAATACAGGAACAAATAGCGAGACGGAATATTACCACAGGGCAAAAGTGACATTTCATAATGATTACAGGTTCAAATGTATTCCCCAAATAATGGAAATAACAGAATTGCAAAATAGGTGAAGAAGATTTGGCAAAACTACCTGACAAATCCATAATCATAATTGCAATCTTTAACACTACTCTTAGTAACTGATAGACCAACTAGACAAAATACCAATAAAGATTTGGAAGATGTGAATATCACTATTGATTACTTTATCTCAAATGATATTTGTAGAAAACTACAACCAATACCTCGAGAATACAAATTCTTCTGACATGCACATACCAATGTAGATATTGAGCTAGGTCATAAAACAAATATCATTCAATTTCAAAGTAGACTACTCTTTCAGACTATGTTCTTAGACAGAAACAGAATCAGTAAAATAAAATTAGATGTTTCAGAAAGTCCCAAGTATTTCAAAATAACAACAACTTGCTTTTTAATAACATGTAAGTTAAAAAAGACAAATTCATAGTTCAATTTAGAAAATTACAAATGATTTTTAAAAATTTTTGATGAATAAGTTACATATCAATATTTGCAGAAGGCATAAAATTATGCTTAGAGAGAAAAGCATAGCTCTAAATTCTTACAATAGAAAATAGGAAAGGCCTAAAATCAATCATCTGTTCATTGTATACAGCTAGAAAGGAACAAACAAATTAAATGCCAGGATGTAGACAAAGGGAAATAATTCAGGAATGAATCAATGACATAGCAAATAAACAGTAAATTAACAAAGCCAAAAGTTCAAAAGCTTATACTTTGAAACAATCAAAATCATAACAACAACTTGTAAAAAGACTGCCACTGGGAGAGAGAGGAGCACAGACACACAGAGAAAAGACAAGGCAGAGAAGACAAACTGCTATCATGAGAATGAAAAAACGTCTTACCACTAACATCCTAAAAATATCAAAGCTGGGAAAGTATTATGAACATCTTTATTCCATTACTTTGTTAAGTCACAGAAATTATCCCAATTTCTGTCTCCTTTTTAAAGATGTAGGACAATTAATCTCCTATAAATATTAACTAAAAATAGAAGTCAAACATCACATAAAGTTATCATAGAGAAAAAGAGAAGAGAAACAACTTCACACACAATTAAAATCTGACTTAGGTTTGCACTCGCATCAGGGTCCCTGAGAGGAGCCTGCTTCTCCCTCTGCCTATGTCTCTATCTCTCTTTATGTGTTTCTCATGAATAAATAAATAAAATCTTTAAAAAAAATGAAATCTCACCCTTTAAAAAAATTAAATTAAAACAAATGAATGAAATCTCACCCTTTAAAAAATTAAATTAAAACAAATGTATAACATGAAATCTCAACAAAACCAAAGCTTGCTTTTTATAGTACAATTTATTAATCAGATAAGCCCCTTGATCATTTGTTCGAGAAAAATAAAAGAGGGAAAGAAAAAAATCACACAAACCGTATCAGCATTAAGTAGGGAATATGAAGGCCAGTCTGAAGAGGAAATCAGATGAAGTAATTATTAATATCTCTATTCACTAATTGATTTATTGGAGAACTCCTTAAAAATAATACTGGCTAAGGCATAAGAAGAAACATGAAATGTCACTATATCACGTGAAGACACCACAGTGAACTCCGAGGGCTAACACCACATATTTTAAACATATGTCATGCATATATGAAATGCAACTTTCAGAGGTGAACTGAAATGCATGAACATCTCGTGACTGTAGAGATCAAGATTTCTGTATTGGATGTACAAGTGTTAACCATTAAGGAATTAGAGTAAAAATAAGAACTTTTGTTTATCAACTATTAAGAGAGTAAAAAGTCAATGGGTAAAGTGGACAAGCATATTCCCAATATTTCTAAGAAAATACTTATAAAGAGAATGTACAATAGACTGTAGAAACACAAACATACACAACAAAAATTGGAGACTTTTACCTATCATTTGATAAATGTCAGTTAAAACCATTATGATGTACCAACCACAAATCATCAGAATTGTGAAGATAAATAATAATGACAAAAATACTAAGTTTTGGAGAAAATATGGAGAACTCTTTTGTTTTGTTGAAGAAAGTGTAAGTTGGTCCTTCTTTGAAAATATGTTATGCAATCTCTACTAAAACTAGAAATGCATTGCATACATTCTTGGAATTCTATTCCTATAGTTATGCCTAAAAGAAATGCACACAAAATTTCATCCAAAAATATGTACTAGAACATTCATTTCCATAGCACTGTTTGCTTTTGTATTTTTTAAAGATTTATGTATTTGATAGAGCAAGAGTGCATGAACAGGGGGAGGAGCAAAGGGAGAGGGAGAAGACAGAGAGAAAATCTCAAGCAGACACCTCTCATGAGCAGGGAGCCTATTTTGAGGCTCAATCCCACAATCATGAGAACATGACATAAGAGCTGAAATCAAGAGTTGGACACTTAACTAACTGAGCTACCCAGGTGCCCCAGAAATAGCACTATTTGAAGTAGTTCAAAACCTTAGAAACTAATCAAAAACCTTTCAGTAGTAGAATGGATAAATAAGCAGTGCTATTGTCACATCAATTACACAGCAATAAGATGAAATATCTAAATCATGCAACAGCATAGCTGAAACCCATAAATTTAATGAAATTGAATGAAAATAAGTTCTTTATAGATCTTGGAAACTAGCCCTTTATCTGATATGTCATTTGCAAATATCTTCTCCCATTCTGTAGGTTGTCTTTGAGTTTTGTTGACTGTATCCTTTGCTGTGCAAAAGCTTCTTATCTTGATGAAGTCCCAATAGTTCATTTTTGCTTTTGTTTCTTTTGCCTTCGTGGATGTATCTTGCAAGAAGTTACTATGGCCGAGTTCAAAAAGGGTGTTGCCTGTGTTCTTCTCTAGGATTTTGATGGAATCTTGTCTCACATTTAGATCTTTCATCCATTTTGAGTTTATCTTTGTGTATGGTGAAAGAGAGTGGTCTAGTTTCATTCTTCTGCATGTGGATGTCCAATTTTCCCAGCACCATTTGTTGAAGAGACTGTCTTTCTTCCAATGGATAGTCTTTCCTCCTTTATCGAATATTAGTTGCCCATAAAGTTCAGGGTCCACTTCTGGATTCTCTATTCTGTTCCACTGATCTATGTGTCTGTTTTTGTGCCAGTACCACGCTGTCTTGATGACCACAGCTTTGTAGTACAACCTGAAATCTGGCATTGTGATGCCCCCAGATATGGTTTTCTTTTTTAAAATTCCCCTGGCTATTCGGGGTCTTTTCTGATTCCACACAAATCTTAAAATAATTTGTTCTAACTCTCTGGAGAGGATGCGGAGAAAAGGGAACCCTCTTACACTGTTGGTGGGACTGTGAACTGGTGCAGCCACTCTGGAAAACTGTGTGGAGGTTCCTCAAACAGTTAAAAATAGACCTGCCCTATGACCCAGCAATTGCACTGTTGGGGATTTACCCCAAAGATACAAATGCAATGAAACGCCGGGACACCTGCACCCCGATGTTTCTAGCAGCAATGGCCACGATAGCCAAACTGTGGAAGGAGCCTCGGTGTCCAACGAAAGATGAATGGATCAAGAAGATGTGGTTTATGTATACAATGGAATATTACTCAGCTATTAGAAATGACAAATACCCACCATTTGCTTCAACGTGGATGGAACTGGAGGGTATTATGCTGAGTGAAGTAAGTCAGTCGGAGAAGGACAAACATTATATGTTCTCATTCATTTGGGGAATATAAATAATAGTGAAAGGGAAAATAAGGGAAGGGAGAAGAAATGTGTGGGAAATATCAGAGAGGGAGACAGAACGTAAAGACTGCTAACTCTGGGAAACGAACTAGGGGTGGTAGAAGGGGAGGAGGGCGGGGGGTGGGAGTGAATGGGTGACGGGCACTGGGTGTTATTCTGTATGTTAGTAAATTGAACACCAATAAAAATAAAAAAAAAAAAAAAAAAAAAAAAAAGAAATTGAATGAAAAATGACCCAAACAAAAAGTACATTGTTTATCTCATTCATGTATAGTGCAAAAAAAGGACAAATGTTTTAGAAGTAGGCTGTGGTTATTCTTTCATAGGGTACTGACTGGAGGAGAGTGCGAGAGATAATTTTGAGGTATGGACAGTAATAGTTTGTAAAAAAAAAATCATCCCAATTCCTTTGCCTTCACTCTTAATTCACCATTGCTGTCAAAGAAACTATTTATAACTCAAGTCAATACCCTGCTCAAAGCATATGTCTGCTCATGATGTTAATTTTGTCTGGATGACCTCACCTACACCTTACTCTAAGTCTTATTCCTTCCTAAGACTCAGTTCAATTGTCAGCACTTCTGCGAATACCAAAGTGACCATCCTTGCTCCTGTGCTTACCTCTGCTGTATCAAATTGAATGCAAAAATTCCAGGTCCCAGGGAGAAAAAGAATAAATTCTCTATTAATCAGTGTAGTAATATTAATATCTTTAAAAACCAAAAATAGATTTTATGAACACTTGTCTGTTATTGAAGATCTGTATTTGAACCTAAGAGCAATTATTTTTTTAATATTTTTAATTTTATTTATTCATGAGAGACACAGAGAGAGGCAGAGACAGAGGAAGAAGCAGGCTCCCTGCAGGGAGTCCAGTGAGGGACTGGATGGCAGGACGCTGGGATCACAACTTGAGCTGAAGGCAGACACTCAACCACTGGGCCGCCCAGACACCCTGTACCTGATAGCAATTATTAAAGTATTTAGAAACATTAAGGATATTGTTTTCTCTATTCTTCTCCCAGAAAGGATGATTCACTATTCTACTATTTCATTTGCTTTTGTTGGTCACCTGCTTTCTTTTAACCCGTTTTGTCTACAGGTGTATCTATCATAACTGGAATGTTTCTGTGTTGCTGGTGACTCACTGGAAATGATAGGCACTAGCAATGTAATTTCTGATTTATTTTAAATTTTAGCTACGAGCTCAATAATGTTTCTTTGAGTTCATTTATATGACAAAAACACTCTGTATCACCATAGAAACTTTACCAGGTTTACCTCAAATTCCTCAGGGAGGAGGAAGCATTAATGTGTCTGAATTAGAGAAAGATATTTCATTCCTGAGTCCAAATTTGGGAGATAATGACATTTCTGCAATGGAAGGGCAGTTTCTCCTGATGTACAGAACTCTGTTTATGACTTACTTGTTTCCATCTCTACCCGTTATCAAACAATTCAAGATACTGATTAGCCACTCCATTATAGGCAGTGCTAATTTCTGGGAATACGATTTTATGCAAAAAATTATGGATTTAATGGAGATGGAAGTTCAGTCATTTAATAAACAAAAGAAATAAAATGTGATTGTTAAAAGGCCAAATAAATAAAGTCATGAGGCTATTTAATAAGGAGTTTTACCTTATGAAATCAGTGCTGACTAGAAGGTAGCTAACTTCCATCCTTAGTCTCTGCTGATCACTTTCTTCACACTCCTGGCTTAAGAAATAATTTCTCTAAGAAGGTTTATTTGAGTAATTATATTTCACTTTGAATATTCCTTTACCCTGACTATGCTCAGGCACTGGTACAGAGTAGGATGTACTTGCTTACATAGAACTTTTTAATGGAGGTTTAGTATATAAATTTAATGACTTTTATTAGATTACCAACTTTCTGGAATATTCTGTCCATTTTAGTTCTCATAATACCTTGTGAGCTCTCACACAGAATACTTTCCTAAGTCCTCATTTATAGTGCTTAATAAATATGCATTGAGTTAAGGAGATTAAAGTGGAATTATGGAGGGATGCTTTACATGTGAAAGATCTTCAATTCTAGAAATATAGCAGTAAATTATTAGGGAGCTTATCGCCAGGAATCGACATATGCAGACCATCACTCTGTTTCATTCATTCAGTTCAAAATTCACTCTGTGTGTTCCTGGCTGTGAGAGAGGTCTCAGAGCTAGGCAAACTTTTCTGAACCAGTATAAGGAATTTTAGGACATCTAAGTTATTCAGATTTTATGCTCATAAGGAACACAATCTGCAGATGTTAAATTAGCCAACAGGGAGCATATTTGTGGGCCTATAAATGTCAGAGAAGCGTACTGAAACAGATAAAAGGAAAATAAGAAGAATTTATGTAAGTGATTTGAAGCTTAAACTACATTCCACAGATGAGAGCTGGCTCTATCTATAGAGGAATTTTAAAAAGCTGTTTTATTTTCTTCAAGCTTTTCAAAGAGTAAAAGAATAAATGAAGAAAGGTTGCTCCCCTTTTATGTTGCTCTGTATAATTCTCATATTAAGAAAAGTGCAATGCGTACATTCAATTGCAATTTTAAAGGCCATAAACTAGCACCCACAGGTCTTAGTATCTAAATCTCTTGTATACTCATCTGATGGGTGACTATAACCTTAAAGCATGGTATTCTTGTTCAGTGGCTCATCTTCATGAGATTCCTCAGACCCACACTGTATCATAAAATTTAATTGCGGACTTTTGTTTGCTGATATTTCTACTGATTTGTTTTAATGTCATCCATCTTTAGATGCAGAAAGGGATTTTTAAATTTCAGAATGTGAACTCAATGTTAAGTGTTTTAAAATACACTTAAGTGTATTTATATTAATAAATTAATTGTTAATTGTTAAGTGTTTTATATTTCTACATTGAAGTAGAAATATAAAAAAAGAAAAAGAAAGAATAAATAGATCTTTATATCTTTCTAATACATTTGATACACTGGGGAATGGTTTTTTCAGTGTTTGAGCTTTAAGAGCAGGAAAAAGAAAGCTTAGAAAAATAATTAATGGTACTAATACTCACTGATATAAAGAGTAGCACAACTGTTTTCAGTACATTATCAAGTGGGAAAAAGTAAGCTACATGATGGCCCTTTTTGAAATTCTTTTGTGAAAATTTTCTAATGATTCTTATGAGATTATGAAAGGCAGTATATGAAGATGGAAACTCGGACCTGTCACAGGGAACATGTGTGCTGCAGAAATGGTACCATTACTCTATCAACAAGCCGCTCATTAGGACAAATGATTATGTGCTCTCAAGGACTGAAGCATCATATTCATTATAATCAATCTGTGTACTTGGACTAAAGAGATTATTACAAATTCAGAAATACAGCAATTGTCCTATTTTCTTCTTCTTCCACAATTGGAAAAATGAACAATATCTGAAAGAAATCCAGTCTTACTGTTCACTCCTCAATCGTATGAACATACCAAGAATAAACCAGTTTCCTTGTTTGTGTCAAATTTTTTTTCAATATAGTATGCCGAAAGATACAACACTGTGATCACTATATAGAAAGAATAGAATTATTTTTAATATCTCTGAATATGCTATAAAGTACTAGTATAAAATAAAAATTATAGCTAGATTTAATATGCTTTTACTTGACTTTTCAACACCTTTCCATTGGTGTTAGAGAAAGATATTGCTTTAAACTAGGTGAGAAAGGAGGGCTGGGAGAGTGGAAATAGTAGCATAGTAAAGGTTCTTGAAATCTACATCTGTAGCCTGCCAAGAATGCTGACCAAGCTTTGTGTAGTACAGAACAGCTTGTGCCACTCAAATGCATAAAGAAAACATAAATAATAAAAGTGAAGCCAGCTTTTAAAAATCTAGACAAAAATAGTTTTCAATGCAAGGCAAGATTTTTAGGATCTTAGAAACTCTCTGCCAGAATTTGTTGGCTGTGTACTGCCGGTATTCATGAGAACTGAATACAAATTAGTATGTTTTGCTAGCTTTTGGATGCACCTAAATCAAATAATTGACTCCTAAACCGCCCCGTCTAGTGAAGATCTTTCCTCTTGTTATTAAATTTTAATTATCTCAGGTTTTCCGATTTTAAAAGTCACTTTTCATTTTTGAATAAAGCTGCTAACACATGGCATTCTTAAAAATGGATGAAAAGTCATGAGAGTCAGCTGACTAACCCAAAACAGAAAAGGCATTTACCATTCTCAGAAAACTGATTGGATCATGAAAACGTGTAAATTTTATTCCCAAGTGAATTATTACCTATACTGATTCTATTTAATTATATAAATTTTTACTTAAATATTGGAATTTCTACTAACACACAGAACACACGAATGGAATTGTCAGACTGTATTCCACTTTGTGGAAGGCAAGCTTGGGATTCTGACTACTGCCCATGTCCTCCAAAATGAACACCAGAGCAGCATAATTTTTAATCCATTTATATAACAGACTTCCATTTAAGTGTTATTTTCTTCAAGGAAGGACTTTCCATCTAAAATGGGCTTAAAAATAAATAGAATTAGATATTAACAAATAGTCATTATGCTGTCAAATCTCCGGCATTTGTTGTAGATTCTATAATGTAACACTATGATAAAATGCTAGGACTTAAAATAGTATCATCTAGGGCATCTGGATGGCTCTGTGGTTGAGCGTCTGCCTTTGTCTCAGGGCTTGATCTCTGGGTCCTGGGATCAAGTGTCCCATTGGGCTCCCCATGGGAAGCCTGCTTCTCCCTCTGCCTGTGTCTCTGCCCCTCTGTGTGTCTCATGAATAAATAAGTAAAATCTTAAAAAAAAAATTGTACCACCAAGTCATCAGATTCATTGTTTCATTTGTGTCCAGAGAGAGGGAAAGATTGGACAGGATTTTCCTCCTGCTAAAATTACAAAGATTACACAGTGTTCTTGGTAACTTGTTTTAACTCAGATCCTCAGGATTTCAAACTTTTGAAGAGTTTCTTGGGAAACACACAAGGGAATGTGGACCTCTCTGAAGTGAAAAATGATAATAGCAAGCCAAAACTACAAATACAATGCTTGATGTTGATGATCTGTCTTCTATCTGTTACTTAAATTGCTAACAGATAACATTAATAATTCAGATTTTAGAGTTTTCTGAATACTGGTAGAGATGAACTAGGGTTAATTTAGGACATGGAAATACAAATTTAAATATACCAAAACTAACACACCACATGTAGTTTGGAGAAGTTATTTAGAAATGCCATCTAATAATCTGAGTAGAACATGGAGACTCTCCTTTCTTCCTGCCCTCTCCTCATTGTTTCCTCTCTCTTTTTTAACCCATAATGTGTTGGATCTAATAAAATGTATGAACACAGAATTCTATAGCTTAATGACACATCACAAAGTAAACACGCAGTTAACTGAGACAATTAGGTCGAGAGATTGAATTCATCTAGTGTATCATAACCCCTCCTAACTCTTTCAACAATGACATTCCCACATAATGTTACCTATATTTTGACATTTATGTTTTTGCATGTATTTATAGCTTTAAAATATCCAAGAACCAGTGTTTAGTTTTGCATTTTGTTTTATATAAGTGAAATCATATGAGATACATACTTTTGGGTCTGGCTTCTTGCATTTAAATTTATATCTATGAGATCCATTTGTGTTCTTGCATGGAGCTGCAGTTTGTTGATTTTTAATGGTGTATTTTACTTCATTATATTAATAAAACACAGTTTATTTAACTATCCTACTGCTATGGGAAATTTGGATTGTTTCTACTTTTTGATTAATAAACAATGCAATTATAAATAGCTTGGAATACATTTCTTGCGTGTAGATCAATTTATCAGTTTTTACCTTTATATTTAGTGCTTATTTTTAATGCCCTGTTGATTAAATCTTTGCCTACTGCAAGACCATAAGATATTCACTTACATTAACTACTAGAATTTAATGATTTTGCATTTTACATATTGATTTCTATCTGTAATTGAATTCTGTGGGTAATGTAAGGTAAATATCAAACTTTATTTTCTTCCACAAGGTTATGCAATTGATCTAGCATCATTTATGAATAGGACCATTCTTTCCCAATGTTTTATAGTACCATTTTTATTATCTTGAAATCATGTCCTGAGCTTGTCTAAGGGCTCTCTTTTGAGTTCCGCTAGTTTATTTCTCTTTTTTAGGATCCCAAATCCCAATTTATCAAAACTTTTGATTTTCAGTAAAGCATATATTCCTTATCTTCTAGTTACCTAATGTCTATTTTTGGCCTTCAAAATTTCATATAAACTTAAAATTATTTGTTACATTGTGATTACATTGAATATACAGAGTAACTTAGAAAGTATTTACATCTTTCTAGTACTGTATAGTGTTTAGTTACCAAGTTTCTGTTGACCTCATTAAAACTTTATTCTCTGTAATAGTCTATGTAAGACTGGTATTACTTATTCATTATTTATTCAGAATAGTTGCCTTAATCCAGAGTTCCATTTAAGAAAAAATTTGCAGTTATGCCTGCTTCTCTCTCTGCCTGTGTCTCCGCCTCTCTCTCTGTTTCTAATAAATAAATAAAATCTTAAAAAAAAGAAAGAAAGAAAGAAAAAGTTTTCAATTATTAAAAAAAATGGATCCCTGGGTGCTCAGGGGTTTGGAGCCTGCCTTTGGCCCAGATCTTGGAGTTCCAGGATCGAGTCCCACATCGAGTCCCACGTCCGGTTCCCTGCATGAGGCCTGCTTCTCCTTCTGCCTGTGTCTCTGCCTCTCTCTCTCTCTGTCACTCATGAATTAATAAATGGGCTCTTTAAAAAAAATTGTAATTATGGATTATGTTTCTTTAGTAGTTACAGGAATATTAGATTTCAAATTTTCTTACTGCAGTTTTGGTAAGATGTATTTTTCCTTTTGTACATGGAATATCTTTCTTTAATTACTGGCATGAAATTATTCATAATATTTTATTATTTTTAATGTATGTGTGGTAGATAGGTAGTAATATATCTTTTAAATATTTTGATTTTAGTTTCATTTTTCTCATTTTTATTAGTAATTTTGAAAAATCAATTTTCAATTGACTTATCCATTCTTTTGTTTTGTTTTCAGTATCATTAATCACCATCTGTATCTTTAACCTTCTTTTATTTTCTTTAAGAAATAGATGTCTAACATTTCCAGTATTTATTTTTTCTAATATATAAATTTAAAGCTATAGTTTTCCTTCCAAGTCCAGATTATTTCAGAATTTTTAAATCCATTATTTAGTACAACATTTAAAAATTAAAAACAGAACTAGAATAAGCTAGAAACTAATAAACTAGAAAAAAGCAATCAAGCGTAGTGTATATTAAAAACAACAACAACAAAAAACACAACAGTTAAATCTTTGGCAAAGTGCTGATAAAAAATAGTAAATCCAAATAAACATTATAAATTGAGAAGTTACTTTTTAAAGGAACATATTATCCATACATAAATTTTAAAGTAATCAATTTTAAAGTATAGACATAAAAGATAATTTTAGATAGATATAAATTGCCAAAACTGAATGAAAAGCTACAAAGTTGATTACTTCAAGATACTATATAAGGCTGAAATAAAGGCAATAAAAGGAAATAAAAATTTTTTAAAGACCATTTACTACAACTGTTTGAAGAGTGATCTTAGAGATATGCAAAATAAATTGACAGAAAACTAAATAAGACAAAAACAAAATGGCATTTAATTTTTAGAGAATGGAGCCCATCTATAACAGAATTCCTATGAGTACTTGGTTTCTTTAAAAAATATCCAGATTAAATTTGTGGTAACATTTTGTTTTACAGTGTGTTCCTGAAGAGCAACATCACATGCTTGAAACTGGAACTAGTTCAGTTATCAAGCAGCATTTATTTGACAGTTTTTATGAGAATTCTTCCTGGAAGCCCACACACACAGAGAAACATATTGATTTCCTAGGTTTAATAGGCAGTAGAAGAAGTGACAGTAATTTATTTGTGTAACTCCTGGAGGGATGCAGTCTAGACCTAGGCAGGACTCAATGCTGTCAACCAAAGTAGATAGATTATCACAACATGTTTAGCAAATGATCATGCAGGCTAAAGGCAAACATGCCTTGAAGGTGAGGGGTAGTGGTGTGAGCCTGACCCAGAAGAATTTACTGTAGACTAGGAATACTTTTGCTTGAATTTCTATGAACATCACAAACATGGATACTGTTTAAATTATTAGAAGTTTCTTCCTCCTTAAAACTGGTAACCAAATCAAAATTAAAATTAGCTTTAACAACGTAATTACTTGGGAAAGTAAAAGGAAAGCCATTCTTTTTTAAATGCATTTTTACAAGAAAAATAATAACCCAAGGAAAAAAAACTACATTTTTTTAAATTCCAAGAACTATTAACTCTACCAGATATTATAATCAAGTTTCTTTCTGTCATGCAGTTTTAATGATTGAGCCCCTAAAATAGAAGTCTTTAGTATATCTCGTTGAGTTAAAATAATTGGGTATTCTGGGAATACAGTCATAGAAAGAACTACCACTTTTTCTGGAAAGTCATAATGCAAATTTCCACCAATTATGCACAACCTACTTGAGTCTCTACTCTACAACTCAAACGTTACATCTTAGGTTGTTTCCAGTACTCATGGACACCACATTCTGTCACAACAAAAATAATAGAAAATGTGTCTTCTCAGTCTATGTATAATAGAAATTTGCAGTAAATGCTCTGTAAGTAAATTGAAAAAAATGTTTTCCTCAGGTAATCTGGATATTTTTAAGTGATTTATACATTCTATCTAACATTTGTTCTTTAGAGTATAGAATTACTACATCACCATGAACTAATGTTTCCAGATATTACTGAGGTAGATTTGGATTTTAAAACTTAGTCCTGTGGTTAATAGAAAACACAGGTAGAAATAATGTGTTGCCTCCTCCCCTCAGTGATGTTTAACAGATAGGAGGAAAAGAATCAAGAACTCAGGTATGGGCAGATCCAAATCATAAATAAATTGGACTCGTGACCTTCAGATGTTTTTTGTTGTTGCTGCTCTTGTTTTCCTTTCTTGAGCTGAATAGCTCTTAATTCAAAGAAATCTTTAGTGAGGATCCACTATATAACAGAAAAAAAAAAAAAAAAAGCAGAAATGCTCTGGATGAAGCAGGTCTGGGTCACCAGGGCCTGCATTATGCAGCTAAGGTCACACACTATACTCACATGATGAAGTCCCTTTCTAAATTAGATGGAGTCCCATAGATAGGTCACAAAAGGCTTCTTCTGATCTAAAACAACTTTTCCATTAACCTTTATTGCTTGTACAAATAATGACAGTTCCTTTGGTTACGACTATATACTTGTTAAAACACAAATGTCCTTGCAGGGGTAATTAATTCAGTCCATTATCAATTATTAATACACTAAAACAAATTACTGTTCACAAGCCTTCCTTAAGGCAAGAAAATAGATAAAACATATTCTACCCAGAAATATTATAGGGGAAGTTTAGAATACTTAAACTTCAGCTACTTCAAATTTCCATAAGATATAGGTCACCAGTTATATTTTTTTTCACCAGTTATATTTTAATATAATTTTAACTAAATTTTATTATGGAAATAGCAAATATAGAATACTGAATTTTGAAGATCCATAGAATCAGGGAGGTGATCAGAAATTAAGGCAACATGGCTAAGAGGTAAGTAGTAAGGGCTACAAATATCAATGGTAGCATGAAAGTCTTGGCATTTGTGATGCTGCTGAGCAATTTAAAAGCTGATAGAAGACAATTCTCTACAGGTCTTTTGTGATTCTACGCATCTTGTGAAGAGCTATTGACAGCTTTTGTTCTGAATTACCTGTTAAAAGTTTTTATATAGAAAACAGCCTTAAAAGAAAAGAGTGTCTCCTTCTAGGGTAGAGGTCGATCAATTTATTTACCAGGTTATTCAAAATAATGGCTCTTTCTGGGGAAAAGGTAAAACATGTTTGCCATCCTAACCATGTGGTGTTTTCTGCTGTGCCACGAGTAATAAAGTTCTTTGTCTCTGGCCCAGGAGTCTGTGTGTTCTGTTAGCATCTATAAAATTATGGTAGGCTAAATTGTTAGCTTCTAGAGTAAAATCTCAAGCCCTTCTATAATCTTTACAGCGGTGCACCATACAGAAAAGGTCAGGAACTGAAAGTATTGCTCCCAATAAGTAGTGCAATGGGGCCTGTCCTGGCCAAGAATTGACATAAAAACTACTAAAGCAAGGTTGTACAAAAGAAAAAAATTAGCTCTTACAAGTTACCAGGAAAAGATCAGAGACTAAAAAGAGAAGCAACTGTTCATCAAAGGGGTTCTTTGGGTCTTGAACATGATTATTAGTCATGAGATCATCAGGCCTAATTTTATTATGCACCTTACTCCCATTTCAATAGGTTATCCCAAAGAAATCTAAATCTCATATGATTCTGTATTGCGTTTGTTCTGACACCCATAGAGTGCCTCTCCTGTCTCCCTGGTCCTCCTTGTACAAACTATATATCTTCCTTCCTGCTTTATATTTTTTTTGCTGCACTCATGATCATCCAACTTATTATGCATGTTTTTTTTTATTATGCATGTTTTGTATAATGTCTTTGTTTGACTTCTTCCACTAGCATATAAGCACCAAAATGGTAGAGACTTGTCTATTCTATTCACTTTATTAATCTTTACTTCTGGAATAGGGTCTAGCATTGCTTAAATAATAAATAGACATTAGTTCAGATGAATTAATTAGTACATGAACAGATGAACAAGAATGGGGGATTGTGGTTAAACACTTCAGTTTATTTCAAGGCTTTCAGTTCCTTTGAGCCTTCCTTCCCAGACCCACTTACTCTTAATGCATAGCTCTAATCTGGATCCTTGAATGGCTGACTTATATGACGTTTTCAAATTTATCTAAATAGAAAAATAGGGATGCCTGGGTGACTCAGAAGGTTAAACATCTGTCTTTGGCTCAGGCCATGATCCTGTAGTCTCAGAATTGATCAAGCCCCACTTCAGGCTCCCTGCTCAGTGGGGAGTCCGTTTCTCCCTCTCTCTCTGCTTCTCTCCACCGCTGGTGCTTGCTCCCTCTCACTCACACTCTCTCTCCAATAAATAAATAAAATCTTTTTAAAAATAGAAAAATGCATGCAGCTCCAAGAGGAAAACATAATATAGTATGTCTCTCCTGGGACATGTAAACTCGAAGCTGGTGATCAGACAATCACTGCTGGGTGATAGCTCATAGAAAAAAATGTATTTCACACATATCTAACTGCAAGAAATTTACAAGGGGTTAATATTAGTCAATGCTTTACCTTCATAGAAGTCTAAGCAGATACTTAAAGATTTACAACTTTTTTTTCTCTACAGGAAACTCAGACACAACTCATGTGCCTCTTCATTTTTCATGTTAAAATGATCTAAAAGAGTTATGATAAGGTTTTATAAGAGTCCTTCCTCTGTAGTTATGGATTATCTGTGACTACTAGTGTCCTCAGCCCTCCAACTGAGTAGGAGTAGGACTTATTTGTCTTCCAGTAAAATGTCATAAATAAATGCTAGCTAGGGGGCGCATCTAGGGGGTTGAGCATCTGCCTTTGGCTCAGCTGGTGATCCCAGGATCCTAGGATCCAGTCCCGCATTGGGTTCCCTGCAAGGACTGTGCTCCTCTCCCTCTGCCTATGTCTCTTCCCCTCTCTTTCTGTGTCTCTCATGAATAAATAAATAAAAAATATATATTTTTAAATGTTGTTAGCTAGGATTCTAAAACCTGCCATATTTCTGTGTCTCAGGCTTAATAGTTCTATAGGTGGAATTCTGTACATGCAAGCCTTAAATGAATGCATTTGTTTTACTAACTTGTGGAACCCAGATTCAATCAACAAGTCACATTTTGATTTTTTTTCCCCTTAAAAATAAAGCTACATCATCATTAGCTGGTGATTGTTTAAAATTTGCCCACACAATCCTGTTGCATTTAGGAATTGATATATCCAACTCACACATATCTATATATCTAAACAAATATATACATACATATAAAATGTAATTTTTAAAGATCTATTTATTTGAGAGAGAGACAGAGGGAGAGACAGAAAGATAGAGAAAAACACAGAGCACAGGGGCAGGAACAGAGGGAGAAGGAGAGAGAGAATCCGAAGCAGACTGATTACTGAGCGAGGAGCCCAATGCTGGGCTCAATCTAAGGACCCTGAGATCACAAACCTGAGCCAAACTGAGAGTCAGATGCTTAATCAACTGTGCCACACAGGTGCACCTATAAAAATGTATTTTTAACATACAAATATTGTTTTGTCAGTGACAAGAAGAACAATACAAAAAATATACAAACCACTGGTGTGAAATTGCCCTGTAAAGACCACTGTGTGAAATTAGATGAATGAGAATTTTAGATTTGGTTCTGGGTTTTTTTTTTAATGTGTAGGAAGAAATATTTCATGGTCTATTATGTATAAATAATATGCTTCTGGTTGTTACAAAATTCTAAAATGTGATCCTGAAACCTACTATTCTAAGAATAAATTAATTTCATTTTTTCAAAAAGTTAATATTCAAATTATGACATGTAACTTACTTTTGACTGTCAGACTGTTCAAGCTGGATTTTTAAACCTTATCAATACCTATTGTTATACTGAACTCAAATGTTAATGTAATGTTTCTAAGTAGATTTACAGACAGACACATTGTAAGAGACTACTGATGCTTGTTAATGATTAAAAATAGAAAGAGAAATCATAACAGAAGCTCAGAAAGAACTTATTAGAACATTATTCATTTACCTGTATTCTGTAAGAAACAATTTAAGCAAAAACACCTGCCAGTGATGACCTATTCCGATTCAACCACCTTAAACAGAAATTTTGACTACAAGTCTGAAATAAACACTTGGAATTATTAGTAGATCTATATTAGCCCAAGTGATAAAATGAAGGAAAGAAAGAAAGAAAAGGAAAGAGAAGAAAAGAAGAAGCATGTATTTCATTCAAAAGATAAAGCTATGGATGCACTATTTTTTAATTTTTGGAGCCAACAATTAATGATGAATACAGTGAGTCCAGATGGGTGGTTTGAATTCTGCATCAGAAGTTGAACATCAAGTATGTGGTTTTGCTGATAGGAGGTTAAAATTAGCAGTTTAAATTAGCGAGAGAGGAAGTATTTTGTTCAATAAGTTGAACTGAAGTTCTTTAAATATTATGGCATAGCTTTAAAATTATCCAAAAAGGATGTTCCCATCTCATCTTATCAAACTGCCTTTCACTTATCTCCCACCTGCTCTCCCTTCCTTGCCCACATTCAGGTGAAAAGGGGGATCAGAATATTAAAGTTATTTAAAATGCAATGAATTATTTTTATTCTGCAAAGGAAATGTGTTAAGATAAAAGCTTATCAAGGAATTCTGGAGTTTTAGAATTCAGAAATATTTGCATGATTTCATTAATATGTTCAGAACCTTGGATTTTCAAACATTTGAAAAAAGATGTAAGGTTTCCTTAGAGAAAAAAAATTATAGGTATATGCACATAAACCTGCATCAAACACTTTCTTACCCATATCCATATACTCACATACAGACATTATTACACACATTTGCATATTTTCAGATTTGCACATATTAACAAAACCTCATGCATATTCATATGTTTTTATGAACACTTTCAAAAAGAACCATATATTCTTGATTTCTGTCTACAGAATCAGAATAAAAGTTTAATTTAACCAGAGGTCAGCAAAATATGGCACATAGGCAAAATCCAGCCAAGTGGCTGTTTTTATAAATGAAGATTTTAAAGGAACATAGCCTAACTCAGTTAGCTGTGTATTATTTATGGCTGCCTTCATGCTATAATTACAGAGTATAATACAGGACTGTATGACCCCCAAGCCTAAAATATTGCAATCTAGCAACTTAAAGAAAAAGTTAGCCAAATCTAAAACAAAAGTCTGTATGTGCAGGGTAAAAAGAAAATTCAAGTAATTTGTAACCTACTCTAAAGAATTATCTAACAGCATGGTGGATTGAATTAAGACCATTTTCTGCCAAAAGATCCTACAATAATGTTGTATCACATCTCACATGTTATCGTGAGAAAATTACAAAATAATGTTTCACCTCTGCACATACCAGGGTACTCCAAGTGAAATTTCTACACAGATTCTCATGAGGCTGCCCCAAGTGACAGGAGGTAGAACTCTATCTATTGACCAAGGAGCCATGAGGGATGCTAATATGCACTCAGGGCCAAGGCTTTTTAGGAGGGGAAGGAGAATAAAAATAATAATAATAAATTATCATCTGTGAGTGAAATCAAATTTCTAACCTATGCTATGAAAAAGTCAGAGTTTGAACTTATACTGCCAAACCAAAATATTAGTATGATCAAATCTACCTGCTACAGAGTGCCTGGGTAGCTCAGCCAGTTGAGTTTCTGCTTTGACTCAGATCATGATCTTAGGGTCCTGGGATTCAGCCCCGCATTGGGCTCCGTGCTCAGAAGGGAATCTGCTTCTCCCCTCATTCCTTCTCTATTCTCTCTCTCTCTCTCAAATAAATAAATAAAATATTTTTTTTAAAATCTATCTATTATACACAGAGGTATTTCCACAATTAAGCCCTCTCAGAGCTGCCATAAGTTAACCAAAATTAGATTGGTATTCTTGGATTAGTTTACAGTCCAAAACTAAAAAAAGAAAAAAGAAAAAAGAATCCACAATTAGATATCATCAAAGATGGTCCATAAAGGAGGAACAGCACCTAGACACTTAAGAAATAGAAAAATATACCCAAAACCAATAAAATATCTAGGAATAAACTTAAACAAAGAGGTAAAAGACTTGTATTCTTAAAATTATGCAACAGCAACGAAAGAAATTGAAGATAACACCAAGAAATGGACAAATGTTCCATGCTCTTGGACTGGATGAACAAATATTGTTAAAATTTTTTATACTACCCAAAATTATCTAAAGATTTAATGCAATCCCTATCAAAATACCAATAACATGTCTTACAGAACTAGAACACACTATCCTAAAATTTGTATGGAACCACAAAAGATCCTAATGGATAGCCAAAGTAATTTTTTAAAGATTTTATTTATTTGAAAGAGAGATAGCAAGAAAGAGAACACAAGCAGAGGGGAGAGGGAAAAATAGGCTCTGCACTCAGATGGGAGCCCAACACAGGACTCCATCCCAGGACCCTGGAATCATGACCTGAACTGAAGACAGATGCTCAACCGACTGAGCCACCCAGGTTCCCCTAGCCAAAGTAATCTTGAAAAAGAAAAACAAAACTGGAGGTAGCACAATTACAGACTTCATGTTATGTTACAGAGCTGTAATAATCAAAACACTGTGGTACTCGCATAAAAAGAGACATATAGACAATGGAACAGAATACAGAACCCAATAATAAACCCCCAATTATATGGTCAATTAATCTTCTAAAGGAGGAATGAATATCTGATGGAAAACAAAACCATCTCTTCAACAAATGTGTTGGGAAAACTGGTCAGCAGCATGCTAAGCAATAGAACTGGACCACTTTCTATCACCATATACAAAAATAAACTCAAAATGTATTAAGAACCTAAATGTGAGGCCTGAGAATATAAAAATCCTTGAAGAAAGTACAGTCAATAATCTCTGACATTGGCCATAGCAACATTTTTCTAGATATGCCTCCTGAGGTAAGGGAAATAAAAGCAAAAATAAAAATAAAAAGCTTTTGCACAGCAAAGGAAACAATCAATAGAACTGAATAGGTAACTACTGAATGGGAAAAGATATTTGCAAATGACATATCTGATAAAAGTTTAGTATCCAAAATGTGTATAACACTTCTACAACTCAACACTCAAAACCAAATAACCCAGTTAAAAAAACGGGCAAAAGATATGAACATTTTTCCAAAGAAGACATCCAGATGGCCAACGGACACATGAAAAGAAGCTCAACATCACTCATAATCAGGGAAATGCAAGTCAAAACCACAATGAGATATTTCTTCACACCTGTTAAAATGACTAAAAATAAAAATCAAGAAACAACATGTGTTAGGGAGGATGCTGTGGAAAAGGAAACTGTGCATTGTTGCTGGAAATGCAAAGTGGTGCAGCCACTGTGGAAAACAGTATGAAGTTTCCTCACAAAGTTATGAATAGAACTGCCATGTAATCCAGCAATCACACTATTAGCTATTTACCCCCAAAATGCAAAAGCACTTAATTCAAAGGGATACATGCACCCTTATGTTTATTGCAGCATTATTTACAATAGCCAAATTATGGAAGCAGCCCAAGCATCCTTAGATAGATGAATGGATAAAGAAAATGTGGCATATATATGTATAATGGAATATTATTCAGCCATAAAAAGAATGAAATCTTTACTCACAGGTAGAATTTAAGAAACAAAATGAACAAGAAAAGGAAGAAAAAGGGACAAACTAAGAAACAAACTCTTAACTATACAGAATAAACTGATGGTTACAATAGTGGAGGTTTGTGGGGGGTTGGGGGGAAATTGGTGTTGAGGATTAAAGAGTACACTTATCATGAGGAACATTGAGTAATGTATAGAATTGTTTAATCTCTGTATTATACACTTGAAACTAATATACTACTGTGTGCTAACTATGCTGGAATTAAAAAAAAACTTTTTTAAAAATAACAGAAAAATCTGAAGAAGACTATACTCTGACTAAGCTTACAAACCTAAAATAAATAAGTAAATAAAAAGTTAGACATTAGGGAAATTGGCAAGTTGATGGGTAATATAACCATTAGAATTTCTTTAAGTTAAAACATCTATTTTAAGTTAAAAATTCAGCAGAATACTTAGGAAAAAATGGAAAACAGAAAAATACAACCTCTGAAAAGTAAATAAATAACACTGTATCAATTGACTTCAACACAACCCATAGGGATTCTCCCCCTCCTGATTCCTTTAGATATATTCAACATAGAACACTGTGTAAGCTTAAGGTGTACATATGTTGATTTTATACATTTATATATTGCAATACAATTACCACAGTATTTTTAGCTAATGGTTCCACCACATCTAATAATTATCATTTCTAAAAGAAAATGGGAAATAAAGAAAAAAAAAGGGCTAAGAGGTACCAAAGTAAAATGGAAGAGTATAATACAAATGCAATAAAATTAAATAACAAATTTGAGAGAAGCAGTATTATAAGAAATAATAATTGATAATTTTCTAGAATTGTTGAAAAACATTAATTTCACATTAAGAAATTATAAGTTATTCTCTCCATAGATATATAGATATGGAGATCTATGTATCTCTCTCTATATATATATGTATATCTATACAAACATATAGATGAACTCCATATATGTGTACATTATAGTAAAAAAAGAAAAAGGAAAATCAAAGGAAAGAAGAATGTGAAAGCAGACAGAAAGGGTAGTAATTACAAACATAACATGATAAAAATTTAGATCAATATCAGGATTCATGTTAACAATACAGACAAGACACTAGAGTACACTTTCCATGTATTCAGTGATAACAACTAATTTAGATGTTCATATGCCACTAAGGTATCATTCAAGACTAAGGGAAGAAAGAGTATTTCCAGACAAAAGAATGAATAAGAAAGCTTACTACTAGTAGACCATGGTAGAAAGTATCAAACATGGCTTATGCTAAGAAAAATCTAAGCCTAGAATGAAAATAAGAAACTTAAAAAAGAAATGATGACAGAACAATACATTAGAAAAATATATTTGAATTATTTGAATTTAAAATTACTGTGCTATTTCTCAATAGGGAGTAGCTTCAAAATAATAAAGTTCATCAAAAACAAAGGGAATTAAATGTTGTTGTTGGTTGAAGATAGGAACATACATATTATTTTTAAGAATGACTATGAAGGGAAACATATAGAAAATGTAAATTCCAAAGAAAAATGGATAAAATAGGAACAAAGAAAATGTAGAAGAGTAGTCTGAGCACATATATATTGACACTTATCCATCTTTAGATCCATTTAAAATGAAAGTGATTAAATGTACTTGTTATACACAAGAAGTCTGGGGATGTTTGCATGAGCTGGGGATGGGGAGCACAGTGGGTGACATATTTAAATCAATTTATGGGAGACTAAGTAGACACTTCTTTACTGATGTAGCAGAGGAGGAAGAAAGAATATATTCAGGAGATCTAGACAGACTATCTGGAAAGGCTCCTGGATCCAGGTCTGGAAGAAAGTAAGACAGGCTGTTTACTGGGAGCAATGGGGGTGAGAGTGGTTAATAGGGACTCCATAAATGGAACTGGGATAGCTGACACTCCTCACACTCTTGGCCCTTTATCTGGCCATTTTAGATCACACAGAGGGCAGAGATTAAGTGGCATAGACTTTACCTGGACCAGTGGAGAACTCCAGGCCTCAAGAGAATTTACAGAGTTGCTGAAAGAATTAGGGATCCTATGGTAGATGCTGGTTCCAGAATCTAAAATATCTTCTTATTGCTACACACAAGATGAACAGCAGGAGAGTAAGGAATGACTAAGATAAACTAACAGCATAGAAAGAATGAAAACAATTAGAATTGCAGGCTTCAAGAGAACATTTCAACATCTCTAATTTATATTTTTAGAATGACTCAAGAATGTATTGGTTACATCAAGATGGAATAGATACAAAATGAACTACAAAAAAGGGGGGATGGGTTGGGAAAGAGCTTTAAGACTGTGTACTCATTGTGCAAAGAAAAAAATTAAAGCATTAAAAAATGAAAAAAATAATGAAAGAAACCTTATTTAGAATTAAAAAAAAAAAAAAAGACTGAGATTGATCTTGAGAGAAAAGCAGCCTAATGCAGCATTCCAATAGTGTCCATGCATGAATGGCATGAATTTAAGCAGAGGAAAAGAGGGAAAAAATGGAAAGGGGGGAAATACCTCCAGTGAGAAAAGAAGTTATTTATAAAAGCTGGAGGGAAGATATCACAAATTTCACAGTAAAAGGACCTGCTTATTTCTACATTGAAAATAGGTGGAAAATATAACTAAATGAATCTTCCCCTTGATACATAACTTAGAAATGCAGAGCATTAAGTTTCTATTTTTTTAATTTTATTTATTTAATTTTTTTGAAAGAGAGAGCACACAAGCAGGGGGAGCAGCAGAAGCAGAGGGAGAAGCAGACTCTCCACTGAGCAGGACAATTGATGTGGGACTCCATCCCAGGACCCCGAGATCATGACCTGAGCCAAAGGCTGGCACTTCACCAACTGAACCACCCAGGTGCCAGAGCATCATGCTTCTAGAGAGAAAGTACAGGTTAGTTGCATCAGTTCTCATCAGAGTGGAATCTACAAATAAAATTGTGCAGGATCTTCAACACTTTTTTTTTTTAGAGAGATTTTACTTATTTATTAGAGACGAGAAAGATAATGAGCATGAGGCTGAGGAGCAGAGGGAGAAACCAACTCCTTACTTAGCAGGGAGCTCAAAATGGGGCTCAATTCCAGGACCCTGAGATCATGACCAGAGCCCCAGGTAGACACTTAACCCACTGATTCACCCAGGAGCCCTTCACGCAGGCATCCCTCCTTATACTTTGATTGTAAGATATGATTTAGAACCTAAAATTCTCTATCTACCAGGACCACCAGACAGAAATTTTACCTCCCATGTTATCTCCTCCTTTGTCTTCCATGCTCCTTGTTTTTCATGCCTGCCTGCCTCCCTATCTTCAATTCCTTTTAAGGGTGTTATTTGAACATATTAAGAAGAGAAATATGAGTTAAAAGTAAAAATAAAGGAAGGCTATGCCCACAATAGAGAAATTCATCTGGAATTCCAGCAAAAAGGAAATGGTAACTTGCTATGTGAGCAAAGGAGACCTTGAAATAAAACATTAAAATCGGAACATAAATTGAGTGACCTCTAAAAAAAAAAATAGTCTCGAAGAAGAGGAACAGATCAGATACCAAAAAGTATATGGAATAAATAGTCCATGCTAAACACAGCTCACATAACTTTAGCCAATAAGGGCAGCATAAAGGTGGAATAGAAATTCTGGAAAAAGAAAAGACAAACGTGATTCAAATGTGAAATAACCACAAATAAACATTTTTGAGATCTTGATGAAGAGTAAGAAAACAGAATCCATTCAATAGGAGGAGAGTTCCAACTTGAGCAGTTCAAAGCTAGGACCCTGACCCACAGAGAAAGACGTTTGTCATCAGTATCCTACTGTCTATGCAAGTAGCATGGTTACAAGTTTCAGAATTGTAACATTTATTTATTTATTTTCATCTTGACTGAAAACTTCAAAACTCAACAATGTAAATTTTAATCAACCTAGACAACATAAATACAAAGATTTTTATAACTGCCAAAAAATGATGGATGAGAAGGAGAAGGAATTGGAAGAAGAAAAAAAAGGAATTGGAAGAATTTTCTTCACCTGAGAGGCAAGTCAAGGCAACAGAAGTTTCAATGTATTATTTAAATATCATAAACAACCAAAAATTTAAAATAATATTAGTAGCAGTATATGACAGTGAGTTTGTTATAAAGTCTTAGCCATCATCGTAGTAAGTCATAAGATAATTTCTAAAGATAAATAAAGAACACAGACCATGTTATTCAGTGATTGTGGGGGGCAACAATCAAACTTGTGAGTGTAGTAGTAGTAGGCTGGGCTAGGACTCTGGCTTTCAATTATGATGCCTTCATTATTTTTTTGGTACCATGTATATATCCGTTGCCATATATTAAATATGAAAAAATGAAAGAAATCAATGCACTGTATACATGTCTGGTTTTGAAATCTTAAACTAATAACTTATTACATATCTATTTCAAATATATGCAAAATTATTTTTATAGGCCATAAGGTGATAGTTTTCCCATGCTAATTTAAAATAAATGGAACATAATTTTCAGTAGTGAACTTTACTCACTCTTAATTTACTTACAGTTTCAGCCTGTAATCAAATTTAACAGTTTATTTTCATATAACTGTAATAGCGTTCATTTCTTTATTAGATCTAATTGATCTCAATGTGTCAATGGGTACTTAACAAAACTTAGTCCGCACCTTAGTGATATTAGATGAAATAATGTCTTAAGCAAGATAGACAAGGGTTAAATGATTTTATCTAAATAAATCAATTACAGAGCGACTGATATTAATTCACTAGCCAGTTCTTCATTGGTTTTACTACACACAGTATTTATAATAAATTAACCAAGGATAATTTTCTCGAATACATATTCCAACCAATAAACTCACCAAATGTATTAGAACATTATTCTTTTACATCAAAAATTATGAACATGTTTAGTATTTTTAATAAATATTCATCTACTTCCTAATAAGTACCAGTGTGATTTTAAAATGGAAAAAGGCAAAGAATTGACAAGCCATGTTAGAACGAGAAGCAACTATGTGGAAAATACCTAAGTAGAGGTGGCTTCATGGGCATGCATTTAGGCAATCACACAACAGAGCCCCAAGCTGAGAACCTCACACTTGGTTTCATGCTCTGCTGTGGCTGTCCTGTTAATGTTAAAAATCTAGCATGAGGCCTCATATCTTCATTTTCTTTTTTTGTTGTTGTTTTTAGATTTTATTTATTTGTTCATGAGAAACACAGAGAGAGACAAGAGAGAAGCAGGCTCCATGCAGGGAGCCCGACGCGGGACTCGATCCTAGGTCTCCAGGATCAGGCCCTGGGCTGAAGGCGGCGCTAAACCGCTGAGCCACCCGGGGTGCCTCCGTATCTTCATTTTCTACTGCGTCCTGCAAATGATGCAGATGGGCCTTCCACAAATTGGTGTGCTTAGAGAAAGAACACAAGTACACCTTTCAGGAAGAAAATCTGAATTACTCTATTGTCAGTCTCCTAAAGTCTTGAATGTTCTTTATTTTTTTTCCTATGATTTTTACTTCTTGAATCCCCAGAGACTGAAAGAAAATTCATATGAATAACAACAGAGTTTTAAATTTATTTTTATTTTATTAATATTATTATTTTTTTAGAAGAGTGCCTTTTTAAAAATATTTTATTTAAATTCAATTTGCCGATGTATAACACCCAGTGCTCATCACACAGTTACCTCATCCCCCCACCTCTTCCCTTTCTGCAACCCTTTGTTTTCCAGAATTATGAGTCTCTCATGGTTTGTCTTCCTCTCTAATTTTTCCTCACTCAGTTTCCCTCCTTTCCTTTAGAGTCCCTTTCACTATTTCTTATATTCCACATATGAGTGAAATCATATAATTGTCTTTCTCTGATTGACTTATTTCATATTTATTTATTTTTAAAGATTTTATTTATTTGAGAGGAAGTTAGTGAGTGAGAAAGAGACCAGAGACAGAAGAGCAGGGGGAAGGGCACAAATATTAGCAGAAGCAGACTCCTCCCTGAGCAGGGAGCCAGATGCAGAACTCTATCCCAGGACCCTGAGATCATGACCTTAGCAATAGGCAGATGCTTAACCCACTGAGCCACCTAGGTGTCCCATGACTCAGTTTTTTTTAATATTTAAAATATGTAATTTAGAAAAGGAAAGGTAATGTAGACTTTCTCTAGACTTTTAAGAGGTTTTACTACACTTTTAAATATTTTTTCTCTTTTATTTTAATAAGAAATCATTATTCAACAGATATAAGTGTGAGGTCTAGAAAATATATATGTGCAAATAGTTTCCTCTGATGTTAAAATGGAGACATTTTGTGTCATGTTTCAGCTCTGTTAAGACTTTTGAAAACCAATTTAAAATTTAAACATAGATTTGTTATGTCATACCTCTGGCCATGTAGGCTTTAGAAATAATGTGTTAAAATTAACTTGCTATATTATTCCTCTGCTCTTAGGAAAGAAGAATCTTAGCTCATCTAGACTATAATTATTTTTCTAAACTAATTTAGTCCTAGTGTCCCAAGATCAAAGGCTAGTGTATGTACATGAGGTAATTTTCTATCTCCCACAATGGGTAGGAAAGATAAAACTATCTGTCTGTGGACTCAGTCTTTTAAGAATGAGGGCAAAAAAAAAAAAAAAAAAAAAGTAGATTAATCATGGTATCCACTTGAAAAAGTACCAACCCCAAAGCTCACATTTTAATTACATTCTGCTATTAAAATTTGAGGACTTTAAGGTTATCTCACCCAAGTTTCTCTGAAGAGCAGAACTCTGATTACTTAACTATTCGAACACATATAGGGAGCATAAGTTCCAAACATGGTGGCCCATACCATATATGGACTATTTTACCCAAGAATAAGAATTTTTTTCCTCTATTTTTGGAAAAACTTTGCTTCTCTGTAATATGAGACTAGTTAGCAGATTTGTACTTAAGGTCAAAAATGCACAGGGTGTTTCTCAAGATATGCTACCTGAATATGGTAAACTTGTCCCCTAAAGTTATCTGAACAGCAGTTTCCTCTAAAGTAACAGAGATTAAACTACTAAAATATTCATGATAGGAAACACATGCTTGGAGAAATGTAAGGCAATAAGGAATAGTAGGTATAGGAGACCAAAAGAATTTCTCATTCATCATATCCTCCAAGAACCCATTCACTCTTTAAATCATACACAGCTTTTAGCCAAAGCTGAGAATGTTCATTTCACAAATAAAGATGACAATAAAGTAAATGATATTTTGATATACATTACATATGCTAGTGATATAAACTAACAAATTACCATCTCTGTGTTAGAAAAAGTCAGATTTAAAAGGCAAACATTCCAGCTGTATATATGAATAATATCTAGATGAAGAGTAATCTTTTAAAAATATTTTATTTAGGGACACTTGAGTGGCTCAGTGGTTGGGTGTCTGCCTTTGATCCAGGGCACGATCCCAGGGTCCAGGGATCCAGTCCCACATCAGGATCCTCAAGGGGAGCCTGCTCCTCCCTCTCCCTGTGTCTCTGCTTCTCTCTGTGTGTCTGTCATGAATGAATGAATGAATGAATAAATAAATAAATAAATATTTTATCTAAATACAATTAATTAACATGTAGTGCATTATTGGCTTCAGAGGTAGAGGTCAGTAGTTGAAGAGTAATCTAAGCATAAATGAAGATCATCAGAGTGACCAGGTGATCTTGGAGTCCATTCCATTTAAAACTTGATGTGATAGGACTTGAGACCACATTCAAACAACCAAGTTCCATAACAAGGATTTTAAGTGACTAAAAGTTTTTGATGTACTATGCTCATGCCACCTCCATCTTCAAATAAGACACTTCACACTAAAGTACTATTTATGTGACATATGATTTCATATTTTCATATCTATATATTACTATACATTTTAATATTATCAAAGAACAAATATATAGTAGATATTTGTAATAGGAAGGCATAAATTTAATGGCTGTCATAGATTTCTGAAAATGACACGGAGGTTATTTCTTACAATTTTTGTAGAAATCTATTTTCTTTTTTCTTCCTGTTGGAGGGAGGCTGTATTAATCCTGGGCTGTCTTGACGCCAATAAACAGGAGGTGTGGGCTAGGCTCCTCACAAGAAGAACCGGAAGTGTCAATAAGGGAAGGTAGTAGGGATTAAGAAAATGCAAAGCCTCACTATCTAAGTCATGCTTTTAAAATTCCAGTCCTGGGATGCCTGGGTGGCTCAGTGGTTGAGCGTCTGCCTTTGGCTCAGGGCATGATCCTGGGGTCCCGGGATAGAGTCCCACATCGGGGTCCTTGCCAGGAACCTGTTTCTCCCTGTGCCTGTCTCTGCCTCACTCACTCTCTTTGTATGTCTTTTATGAATAAATAAATAAAATCTTTAAAAATATATAAAAAATAAATAAAATTCCAGTTCCTTATCTCTTTGCTTCAGGGTTAATATGAATACAAAGGCAATCAGAAAGTCTGAAATTAGTAAATGGGAGATGACATCATTATCTAATAACAAAGAGAAAATAGACTTAATAAGATTAGTTGTCTGTACAATCTTTCTGATAATTTGTAATGCTAATACTAAATACATCTTTTTAGCAACTTCATTCTAAACTGAGCAATTTCAAGGACCTAAGATCCAGTTACATGCCCTTAACACTCTTTACTATTTACCAATGATCACAATATTTTTAGTTTGTAATTTTTATTGCTAGTATTTTTAAGTTCTCTAAGGGCAATGATAAATCTGTCTTGCAGCGTAGTATATGTTCATTGTCCAAAAAATGTTTGATGAGTGAACTTATGAGCATGATTATTTTAGTTCAGTTTAGTTCAAAAGTTGTTTATTGAACACCTGAGAAAGGCTGAAATAACAAAGATTAATAAAGTAGGGCACTGCCATAAAAAGTAGCCAAACTGATGGTACATGATATTCTGTACCTAATGGCTCGTTATGTTTTAAGTCTGTATAAGATACTATGGAAGCACAGAGTCAGAATTCAGCCAGCAACTTCCAACGAGACTTTCTGTCTAAACTGAATCCTGAAATTAAACCAAGGGTTTGCCAGTAAAATCAGGATGATAAAAATATTTTAGGCCAGAAAAACAGAACAAGAAATTTCAAAAGCATGAGAAAACACACATGGGGGAAAAAATTATGTCTGACTATTGTTTTATTAAGCAGTAGTTCAAAGTCACTTTTGTTAAATGTTTCTAATTAGAAGGGTTTTAAGACTACATTAGCTGATTTTTCACGTAACTTAATTTTTGCCAAGAAAAATATCATGACCAGAAAAAAGTTATACCATTTGTGGATATATGGGCTCAGAATAACACACCAGAATGCAAACACTGGCTCTAAGCATAAAGTGGGCAGCTCTCAGAGAAGCTCACAAGAAGAAAATATACATTATAGTTAATATATAAAATGTATGTTTTTGTATTTTTTCTAACTATGGCCAGAGAGATTTAAGTTATTTTCCTACATAGCTCACCTATATGCTTTTTTTAAAAATAATATCTCTTGTATACATTCTTATTATATGGAATTTTTCCCTAGTGGATTATATATTACTATAATATATATATTATATATAGTTATATATATAATATATAGTTATATATATAATATATTGGGAAAAAACAAATCATCCTTACAGAAATTACTTAGAACGTTACAATGAAGAGAATTTTTAGAGTTGCTTCTACCTTAGCCTATTTATAAACTTTAGAAATAAATAAGGAACAGTTGTGTTTTGTTTCATTTTGTTTTGTTTTTCATGAGAGACACAGAGAGAGAGGCAGAGACATAAGCAGAGGGAGAAGCAGGCTCTGCGGGGAGGCTGATGCGGAACTGTATCCCAAGACCCGACCCCGGGATCAGGACCTGAGTCAAAGGCAAATGCTCAACCACTGAGCTACCCAGGCATCCGAAGAAGGAACAGTTGTTATTCTCAAATCTACTTAATGTTTTGCTTTAAGTGCCTTGAAATTCTTCATTTTTTTTTAAAGATTTTATTTATGTATTCATGGGAAACAGAGAGTGAAAGAGAGAGAGAGAGAGAGAGGCAGAGACAGGCAGAGGGAGAAGCAGGCTCCATGCAGGGAGCCCGACGTGGGACTGATCCGGGTCTCCAAGATCAGGCCCTGGGCTGAAGGTGGCAATAAACCCCTGAGCCAACAGGGCTGCCCGAAATTCTTCATTTTAAGCAAGGGACCTGAATTTTCTATTGTATTCTGTCAAATTATGACAGACAAATTGTATAACCAGTCTTGCTTATTTCTCTTTTCCTTAATACAGACAATTATTATTTGTTGTTTTGTTTTGTTTTGAGGAAGATTCTATTGCTCTCACAATAAAAAAAGATCTCTCCCAACTCTCTCTCTCTGTAGATAGATAGATAGATAGATAGATAGATAGATAGATAGATAGATAGATAGATATAGATAGGTTTCTATTAATGACCAAGGTAAAAAAGAAATTATGACAATTGAAAGCTATCAATAGATTCTCTGATATTAAAATTAAAAGCCTAATTCAAAGAAAAGTGTTAGAGTTTAATATGTTTTGGTCTAAAAATGAAACTTTTTTTTTCTCTTTTCTGAGATCCCAGTGAACACAACTTGCTCTCATTTGAAATAGTTGCAAATTTTTAAAAAAATTTTATTGAAGTTCGATTTGCCAACATATAGTATAACACCCAGTGCTCATCACGTCAAGTATCCCCCTCAGTGCCCATCACCCAGTCACTCCAACCCCCCTCACCTCCCCTTCCACTATCCCGTGTTCCTTTTCCCAGACTAGGAATCTCTCATGTTCTGTCACCCTCTCTGATATTTCCCACTCATTTTCTTTCCTTTCCCCTTTATTCCCTTTTAAGATTTTTTATATTCCCCAGATGAGTGAAACCATATGATGATTGTCCTTCTCCGACTGACTTACTTCACTCAGCATAATACCCTCCAGTTCCATCCACATCAAAGCAAATGGTGGGTATTTGTCCTTTCTAATGGCTGAGTAATATTCCATTGTGTACATAAACCACATCTTCTTTATCCATTCATCTTTCGATGGACACCAAGGCTCCTTCCACAGTTTGACTATTGTGGACATTGCTGCAATAAACATTGGGGTGCAGGTGTCTTGGTCTTTCACTGCATCTGTATCTTTGGGGTAAATCCCCAGTAGTGCAATTGCTGGGTCATAGGGTAGCTCTATTTTTAACTCTGAGGAACCTCCACACAGTTTTCCAGAGTGGCTGTACCAGTTCACATTCCCACAAACAGTACAAGGTTCCCCTTTCTCCACATGCTCTCCAACATTTGTTGTTTCCTGTCTTGTTAATTTTCACCATTCTCACTGGTGTGTGGTGGGATTTCATTGTGGTTTTGATTTGTATTTCCCTGATGGCCAGTGATGTGGAGCATTTTCTCATGTGCTTGTTAGCCATGTGTAGGTCTTCCTCTGTGAAATTTCTGTTCATGCCTTCTGCCCATTTCATGATTGGATTGTTTGTTCCTTTGCTGTCGAATTTAATAAGTTCTTTATAGATCTTGGAAACTAGCCCTTTATCTTATATGTCATTTGCAAATATCTTCTCCCATTCTGTCATCTTTTAGTTTTGTTGACAGTTTCTGTTGCTGTCCAGAAGCTTTTTATCTTGATTAAGTCCCAATAGTTCATTTTTGCTTTAGTTTCCTTTGCCTTCATAGATGTATCTTGCAAGAAGTTGCTGTGGCCAAGTTCAAAAAGGGTGTTGCCTGTGTTCTCCTCTAGGATTTTGATGGAATCTTGTCTCACATTTAGATCTTTCATCCATGTTGAGTTTATCTTTGTTTATGGTGTAAGAGAATAGACTAGTTTCCATTCTTCTGCACGTGGCTGTCCAATTTTCCAGGACCATTTATTGAAGACACTGTCCTTTTTCCCAGTGGATAGTCTTTCCTGCTTTGTCAATTATTAGTCAACCATAGATTTGAGGGCCCATTTCTGGGTTCTGTATCCTGTTCCATTGATCTATGTATCTGTTTTTGTGCCAGTACCATAGTGTCCTGGTGATCACAGCTTTGTAGTACAACTTGAAATCCAGCAGTGTGATGCCCCTGGCTCTGGTTTTCTTTTTCAATATTTCCCTGGCTACTCGGGGTCTTTTCTGATTCCACACAAATCTTATGGTGATTTGTTCCAACTCTCTGAAGAAAGTCCATGGTATTCTGATAGGAATTCCATTGAATGTGTAAATTGCCCTGGGTAACATAGACATTTTCACAATATTAATTATTCAAGTCCATGAGCACGGAATGTTTTTCTATCTTTGTGTGTCTTCCTCAATTTCTTTCTGAAGTGTTCTGTAGTTTTTAGGGTATAGATCCTTTACCTCTTTGGGTAGGTTTATTCCTAGGTATCCTATGGTTTGGGGTGCAATTGTAAATAGAATTGACTCCTTAATTTCTCTTTCTTCAGTCTCATTGTTAGTGTATAGAAATGCCACTGATTTCTGTGCATTGATTTTGCATCCTGTCACATTGCCATATTGTTGTATGAGTTCTAGCAATCTTGGGGTGGAGTCTTTTGGGCTTTTTATGCACAGTATCATATCATCTGTGAAGAGGGAGAGTTTGACTTCTTTGCCAATTTGAAAGCCTTTTATTTCTTTTTGTTGTCTGATTGCTGAGGCTAGGACTTCTAGTACTATGTTGAATAACTGTGGTGAGAGTGGACATCCCCTTCATGTTCCTGATCTTAGGGGAAAGGCTCTCAGTGTTTCCCCATTGAGAATGATTTTTGTTGTGGGCTTTTCATAGATGGCTTTTAAGATACTGAAGAATGTTCCTTCTATCCCTACACTCTGAAGAGTTTTGATCAGGAATGGATGCTGTATTTTGTCAAATGCTTTCTCTGCATCTATCAAGAGGATCCTATGGTTCTTGTTTTGTCTCTTGTTGATATGATCTATCACGTTGATTGCTTTACGAGTATTGAACCAACCTTGCATCTCAGGGATAAATCCCACTTGATCATGGTGAATAATCTTCTTAATGTACTGTTGGATCCTATTGGCTAGTATCTTGAGTATTTTTGCATCTGTGTTCATAGGGATATTGGTCTAAAATTCTCCTTTTTCGGGGTCTTTGTCTGGTTTTGGAATTAAGGTGATGCTGGCCTCATAAAACGAGTTTGGAAATATTACATCCCGTTCTATCCTTTCGAACAGCTTTAGTAGAATAGGTATTATTTCTTCTTTAAATGTTGATAGAATTGCCCTGGTAAGCCATCTGGCCCTGGATTTTTGTGTGTTGGGAGGTTTTTGATGACTGCTTCAATTTCCTCCCTGGTTATTATTGGCCTATTCAGGTTTTCAATTTCTTCCTGTTCCAGTTTGGTAATTTGGGATTTCCAGAAATGCATCCATATCTTCTAGATTGTCTAATTTATTGGTATATAGCTTCTCATAATATGTTTTTAAAATAGTTTATATTTCCTTGGTATTGATTGGTATGTCTCCTCTTTCATTCATGATTTTATTAATTTGAGACTTTTTTTCTTTTTATAAGGCTGGCTAGGGGTTTATCAATCTTATTAATTCTTTCAAAGAACTGCTTCTTGGTTTTGTTGACCTGTTCTACAGTTCTTCTGGGCTCTATTTCAGTGAGTTCTGCTTGAATCTTTATTATCTCTCTTCTTCTGCTTGTAGGTTTTATTTGCTGTTCTTTCTCCAGTTCCTTTAGATGCAAGGTTAGCTTGTGTATTTGAGTTTTTTTCCAATGTTTTGAGGGAGGGTTGTATTGCAATGTATTTCCCTCTTGGGACTGTTTATGCTGAATCCCAAAGACACTGAATTGTTGTATCTTCATTTTCATTAGTTTCCATGACTCTTTTTTAATTCTTCTCTAATTTCCTGGTTGGCCCATTCATCTTTTAGTAGGATGTTCTTTAACCTTCAGGTGTTTGTTTCTTCAAAATTTCTTCTTGTGATTGAGTTCTAGTTTCAAAGAATTGTGGCCTGAAAATATGCAGGGGATAATCCCTATCTTTCGGTATCAGTTGAGACCTGATTTGTGACCCAGTATGTGATTTATTCTGGAGAAAGTTCCATGTGCACTTAAGAAGCATGTGTATTCAAATTGTGTTTGGATGTTAAGTTCTGTAAATATCTGTGAAATCCATCTGTTCCAGTGTATCGTTTAAAGCTTTTGTTTCTTTGGTGATGTTGTGCTTAGAATATCTGTCATTTGCAGAAAGTGCCATGTTGAAGTCTCCTACTATTAGTGTATTATTATCTAAGTATGTCTTTACTTTGGTTATTAATTGATATACTTAGCAGCTCCCACATTAGGGGCATAAATATTTATGATTGTTAGGTCTTCTTGTTGGATAGACTCTTTAAGTATGATATAGTGTCCCTCTTCATTTCTTACTACAGTCTTTGGATAAACTTTAATTTATCTGAATGAGGATTGCAATCCCAGCTTTCTTTTGAGGACCGTTTGAATAGTAAATGGTTCTCCATCCTCTCATTTTCAGGCTGGAGGTGTCCTTACATCTAAAATGAGTCTATTGTAGACGGCAAATAGATGGGTCTTGCTTTTCTATCTTCCCAAACCCTGCATCATTTTTTTAAGATTTTATTTATTTATTCATGAGAGACACAGAGAGAGAGAGAGAGGCAGAGACACAGGCAGAGAGAGAAGCAGGCTCCATGCAGGGATCCTGATGTGGGACCAGATCATGCCCTGGGCTGAAGGCAGCAGTAAACCACTGAGTCACCTGGGCTGCCCACCCTGCATCATTTGATGGGATCATTTAGCCCATTCATGTTCAGAGTAACTATTGAAAGATATGAATTTAGTGTCATCATAATACCTATTCAGTCCCTATTTTTGTGGTTTATTTCTTTGGGCTTCCTCTTTTTTTTTTTTTACCTAGCCCCCCTTAATATTACTTGCAGAGCTGGTTTGGTGGTCGCATATTCTTTTAGTTTCCACCTATCTTGGAAGCTCTTTATGTCTCCTTCTATTCTGAATAAGAGCCTTGCTGGATAAAGTATTCTTGGCTGCATGTTCTTCTCACTTAGGACCCTAAATATACCCTGCCAGCCCTTTCTGGTCTGCCAGGTCTCTGTATAGAGGGCTGCTTGCTGTTAATCTGATATTTCTCCCCATATACGTTTAGAATCTCTTGTCTCTTGCTGCTTTAAGGATCGTCTCTTTATCTTTGGAATTTGAAAGTTTCGCTATTAAATGTCGAGGTGTTGAATGTTTTTTATAGATTTTAGGGGGGAACCTCTCTATCCCCTGGATCTGAATGCCTGTTTCCCTCCTCAAATTAAGGAAGTTTTCAGCTATGATTTGTTCAAATATACTTTCTGGCCCTCTGGCCCTCTCGGTGCACTCTGGAACCCCAATTATTCATAGGTTCTTCCTTCTGAGGCTGTCATTTATTTCCCTTAACCTTTATTCATGGTCTTTTAATTATTTTTCTCTCTTTTCCTTGGTTTCCTTCCTTGCCCTCAACTTGTCTTCTATGTCACTCACTCTTTCTTCCACCTCATTAACTATTGTCGTTAGGACATCTAGTTTGGATTGCATCTCATTTAATTGATTTTGTATTTCATCCTGATTTGATCTAAATTCTGTAGTAATGTAGTCTCTAGAGTCCTTTATGCTTTTCTCCAGAGCCACCAGTAGCTTTATAATTGTGCTTCTCAATTGGCTTTCTGACATCGAATTGTAATCCATATTCCATAACTCTGTGGCAGAAAGTACTGTTTCTGCTTCTTTCTTTTATGGTGAGTTCTTCCTTCTAGTCATTTTCCTCAGTGCAGAGTGGCTGTATAAGTGAGCTGAGTCAAGAATATCAAGCACGACCTAAGTAAATTTCACCCTAGAGGATTCTTGCTAGAAGCAAAAACCCTTCTCTCTGTAGCATTCCAGCTGTTCTCTCTTTAAATCTCAGGTCAAATTCATATGTGTTCAGGATGCTTTGAAAGTTATCTAGGTAAGTTGGTGGGACCAGGTGAGTTGAGAACCTCTACTCTTCTGCCCAAATTAGTTGCAAATTTTAATCCCAAATATATTTCTAGAGAAAGTTCCACATTTAACTAGAGTGGTAAAACTTTTATCAGACTAATTTTATTGTAAAACTAAAACAAGTAAAGTGTTTTGTTTTGTTTTTTTAAGGTGTTTAGATCTATCAGAGAAGAACAAAGGCACTGGGGATTTAAGGAGTGTCACTATCATGGAAATAAAATAAAATGAGCCCCAAAATCTGCACATATTCTCTCTTGAAATAAACAATACTTTCACTGGAGGATGCTGAGAATGTTAAAGCAGACACCAAAGAGGCTGTAACACTAATCAGGGTTTCCAGAATATACACAGTAAAGACAAAAAATTGGCATCACAGCCTAACAAGAATGAGGCACTATGGTTAAAATTCAGGCTTTCACATGAGACCTTGAAAGAGGCAAACTCTGAGAGAGAGAAAAAAAAAAGAGAGAGAGAGGGACAAACCTGAGCTGGAGTATGACATTCTGCCTATACTTCATTTACTTATTGGAAGAAAATTAAATCTAATGTGGAGAAACAAAACATTATCTCAAGCCTTTGCTATTGTTCATGTACCCTGCGTTCAATAAGAATTATCCTGAGTAAGAAGAGATAAGATGAAACGACAAAAATCAAAAACAGAGATAAAGCAATAAACCCACAAGTGATCCAGATACTATAGTTTTCAAAAATGGATTTAAACTAATAATGTTAATAAAATAGATTTTAAAAGATGGATAATTTCACTGGAAAATTGGCATCTATTCATTTTAAAAGAGCAAATCCTCCTAGACATTAAAATATAGTAGCTACAAATACATGCTGAGATATAATGGAAGAGAGGATTAGAGAATTCAAAGACTCATAATCAGAAGATAGCCAGATAGAAATAGGAAGAAACAGAGATGAAAATTACAGAAAAGTCTGAAAGAAACATATGGATATGGTAAAAAGATTCAAAATGTGTGTTATTACAGTTTCAGAATAGAGAAGATGAGAGAATAGATGTCTTAAGAAATACAAGCTGAAAATTCTCCAAAATGTATGAAACTTATCAAGCCACACTTTCAAAAATGAGTATGAATGCACAGTAATATAAATTCAAAGGCAAAGCACAACCAGGCATATATAATTAAAATTCTGAAATCAAAGTGAAAGAAATATTTAAAGCAGTAGAGGAAATAACACCAATTTCCTTCAAACAGGTAACTATAAGCTGAAAAATGTACTTTCAATAGAAATTTATATGTCATATTACTAATTCTCTCCCCCATTAAACTTTTAATTCTGTGACAGATTTTTGATCAACTTGTTTTCATTAAAAGTACTGATTTTTAAAGCTAATAACTTAAAACTGCCACACACACACAAAAAGACAAATGGTCCACAAAACCTCCTTTCTCTCTGAAGGTTTTATGATGCATTGTTATCATTATCCAGTGGCCAATTGACACAATTCTGAGACTGTTCTCCCACTACTGATTAAGACTGGAGTGGTAGGTACTGGAGTAATTCTCATTTAGCCTTCTGAACTTCTGTACAGACCGGTGGTGATCTTGTCACTGCCTGCTGTTTCTTGTCCACTGCTTTGATGACACCCACAGCAGCTGTCTCATGTCACCAATAGCAAAATGGCCCAGAGGAGGATAGTCTGAGAAACTCAACACACATAGGCTTTCCAACAAACATACCAATGATGGCAGTACCACCAGATTTCAAGAACTTGGGGCCATCTTTAGCTTTTTTTCTAGAACAATGATCAATCTTCTTTTTCAGCTCAGGAAACTTACAAGCAACGTGAGCTTTGTGAAAATCAGCACAGGTGCATATCCAGTGCTGATTTGGCCTGAGTGGTTTAGGATAATCACCTGAGACATGAATCCAGCTGCTTCCATTAGTGGGTCATTTTTGCTGTCACCATCCACATCACCACAATGAATATCTTTGATAGATACATTCTTGACAGTGAGGCCCACACTACCCCATGAAGAGCCTCACTTAAAGCTTCAAGGTGCATCTCAACAGACTTTACTTCAGTTGTAACACTGGAGCAAAGGTGACCATCTCGCCAGGTTTAAGAACACCAGTCTCCTCTCAAGCTCACAGGGACAGTACTAACACCACCAATTTTGTAGATGTCCTGGAGGGGTAGTTGCAAGCGCCTGTCAGTTGGAGGAATTGGTGGCAAAGTGAGACCCAGAGCTTCCCACAGTGTGGTTCCACTGGCATTACCATTTTAATGGTAATTAAAATTACCATTATAAATTTTAATGGGTGACTCTATCCTCTAAACCAAGGCATGTTAGCACTTGGCTCCAGCATGTTGTCATCATTCCAACCAAAACCTGGTACAAATGCTATGTCAAGGATGTAGCCAATTTTCTTAATGTAGGTGCTGACTTCCTTAATGATTTCCTCACATCCCTTCTGGCTATGGGGTGGCTCAGTGGAATCCATTTGTTGATATGAGTCTTTTCCTCTCCCATTTTGGTTTAGGTTTAGTGGTAGTTTTCACAACACCTATGTTCTGGCAGCAAACCCATTGAGAAAAGGAATTTATTAATTTGTCAATATTTTCCTACAGGATTGTTGTTTTAAGCTATAGTTATACAACAGAGGATTAAAAAAAACACAAATTACCTATGTATCACATGAGATAAAGATATGAAAGAATGTATTTTAGATGGGGATAGGTATCAAGCAGTAGAGTAATGTAAGAAAGAGGCTACAAAGTGAAACAAAGGCTGCTATTTAAGTGATTTAAGAAAATATTTGACAAGGAAGCCATGTGGACATCTGGGGGAAGCATTTTCCAGGCCAAGGAACAGACTGTGCAAAGGACATGAGTGGGCACATGCTTGGTGTGTGATCAAGAGTAGGTGGTCATGGCCAAGTAAGTGGGTAGAATGAAACATAGAGGGTACCAATTCATGAAGGTTTTATTTTACTGTATTAAGAATTTGGACTTTTTAAATAGAATGAGAAGCAAAACCGTTGGATAATTTTGAGGCAAGGAGTAACACGACCTGACTTACTGTTTTGATCAAATAATCCAGGTTGTGCTGCTGATAGACCATGCAAAACCAAGGGCAGAAGCTGGAAGACCTGTGTTAGGATGTATTTTCTACCATCTTTTGACATCCAGAGCAACTGCTGGGAGGTCTGTTGTCATATAGCTATCATTTCTTAGAAATAATCAGTCCCTCTTTACTGACTTTTTAAAAAATCAGAATAGCTAAAATAGAAAGGAAGAAAATTACAGAATTTGGAGAAAATATGGGTCAAGAGGAACTTACACACTGATGATGGGAAGTAAATTGGAATAATTACTTTAGAAAATTGTTTGGTGGTATCTATCAAAGCTGAACAGATGCATTCCCAATTATTTACCAGTCTCTCTCCTACATGCCCAACATAGATGTGTACACATGCTTATTAACAGACATGCATAAAAATATTCACAGCAGCACAATTCTAACTAGATCTGGACAGAAAGCTGTCTAAATGCCCATCAATAAGAGAATGCATAAAAACATTTTGGTATACTCATACAATGGGAATAATGCAGCAAGAATGAATGAAGTTTAACTGTACATACCAACCACAGTCTCATTAGTATGTTTTGTCTGTTTGCAATGCTTCCTTTACCTTTTGAGCACTTCCTACTTTTTTTACACCATAAGATGTTCCAAACTTATCTTGCTTTCGCTTTGTCATGCAGTCAACAATTCCTTTAAGGAATCTTGATTCTTTAAAGTGAGAATAGATTAAAAAGCCAAGATCAAGAAGATTGGGGTGCTCATTTTCTCCTATGGTGCCACTGTTTCTGGGGTCTCTCTGAAAATGGACCTAGGAAGTAATGAGTTCTTACTGATACTTACCCGTTCCAAACCAAGACCTCAGGATTTATTCTAGCTTTCCCTTTTCTTTATTTCTAACTACATTCTCTACAAATTGAGCCTTTAAACTTTCATCATAAAAAAATACGTTCATTTGTTCAATCTTTAAATATGCTTGATGCCTGAATTGTGAAACTATAATCCTGTGAAAAATATCTACATTGCAATAATTGTGTATAGATTTTTTTAATTTCTAGTAGATGGTTAAAAGATAGTAGTTCCATCAGTTACTTTCTATCTATTCTAATTGTTGTGATTTATCAACATCTTTGTCAAATGAGATTTTAGCATTGAAAATGTTCTTTTTCACTGTTAATGCTTGTGGACTTAAATTCTATTTGGCCTGATAAAGAGCATCGCTACTCCTACTTTCTTACTAGTTTCTAATTACCTGATATACCTTTGCCATTTCTTAAAAAATTTGTCTTTGTAAGTCAACTTTTCTTCATCTGCCTCTTGAAAATGACAAACACAGTCTTGTTTTGTGAGCAAATTCAGTATCTTAATAGGTAAACTAAGTTTATTCCCACTTATTTTTATGTCAAATATGTTTGGTTTTATTTATGCAACAGCATTTTATAATTATAGGTTTTATGTTTTAATTTCATCCTTCTTTATATGATATAATCTCATTTAAATGGAAAATGTATTTTGGAATGTTTGTAATTTTATTCTAGGTATTACCTTTGTACTTATACCATATAAATGCCCTTAGTTCCCAGATTCCATGCTCAAACTTTTAATACCTGGTTTGTCAGTTTTTAATGGGATTCTTTATTTCCTATCTTTTGCTTATACATGTGTCAAGGACTAACATAATGTTATATATCAACTTAAAAAGAATCAGTGAGCTCATCCAAACTCATAGGTTTAAAACGTCTTCCATAACCTTTTTATTTAAGGAATGTTTAACTAGATATAAAATCCTTAGTTCACACTTTCTTTTAATGATTTTTTGCATATCCTGCTCCATTAGGTCTTGTTCTGAATGTTTAAAAAAAAAATTGAATGCCAATCTAATTCGTTTTGCCTTGTAATTTATTTTATCTTTTTGGCTAAAGAACTAGAATATTTTTTTTTCATGTCTCCCTTCAAAGTTTAATAGTTTTACTAGGATACTTCTAAGATTCATCCTGAGATAATTTTCTCCTATTTGCCCTCTAATTTGTAGATTCAGGTTTTCTTTCTTTTTTTTTTTTTTTTTCAAAAAGATGCTTGAGATTCTAGTTTAAAATCTTAGTTATATTCCATTATTGTTTCTTCAATGGGTACCTTTCTTTTTCTTTTTTTTCTCTCAGATGCTACATGTTTCAAAGACAGTCACTTCACATTATAGGAACTTAAGTTTCTTCTATGAAAATCATGCTGTGATAATTCAGAACACTTTATTTTACAAAGCATTTTCACTATTACAGTTGTATACCCTTAATGGCAGTCGTTTGAGATTAACTTTAGATATATTGCTAGCTCCTCTGTTCTCTCTTTCTAGCGCTTCCTCCCCCACCCCTCTCTCCCTCTCACCCTTCCCTTTTTCTCCCCCTCTCCCTCTATTTCTGTCTGCTTTTCTCAACACAAAGCCTTGCAGTGGGGCAGGATTAATACATGGTATACCCTGGGATCTAGTGACTTTTATTTCCCTACTTTTAATTTTACACTGTTTGGGCATTCTCCATTTTCAACTTATGAAAGCTTGAAGATATGATTTTAGTACATTCCCTTTTCTTTTTCTTTTCTTTTTTGTTTTAGGAGGAAATATTTGGAGACACAGACCTAGGTAGTTGCCATTGTGTTATCTACCTGGAAATCTTTTAAATATATTCTGTGATTCAAGAGCAAATCTATGTATTATTTAATTTTTTTCTCTTCCTTACCAAATGGCATCACACTATGCATACTATTATGTATTCTCTTTTTTTTATCCATTTAAAACAGAGAGAGAGAGCCAGTGAGTATGAGCATGGGGAAGAGGCAGAAGGAGAGGGAGAAACAGACTCCCTGCTAAGCCAGGAACCTGATGAGGGGCTTGATCCCAGGACCCAGTCATGATCTGAGCAGAAGGGGGATGCTTAACCATCTGAGCCATCCAGGTACCCTATGTATTCATTTTTAAAATCTACATTTATCTTAAAAATACTTCTATAGCAGTTTAGACCTATTATTTATCATATAGATAATGCATATGTTGCCAAAATTTTTTAAATACTGCTATATTAAACAGAGTTACGCGACAAAAAAAGAATAATTAATAACAGTGTTCTCAGTATCAATGGAACTTACAGCCACAATACTAACAATAATTCCTATGGAAAAATACTAGTACAGGTGTAAGCATGGCAGATCACGAAATAGTGGAGCACTGCAATAAAAAGTTGTGAAGACTGCTCAACAGAGGGGGCTATAAAGAGCCAAAGGTACTGAACTGCCTGAAAATTAGAGAAGTTCACCTAATAACACTTCTAAGTCAAAGCCTGTGGCAAAAAGGAGGAATGTAGAGTGGATTAACATCATTTTTGTGCAGCACCTTGTTGCTTTCAGAGGAAATTTCAGTTGCCTTCATCTGCTGGTACTTATAAGCACAAAATATTAAAATGCTGGGAACACTCTCATACACATCAACATACAGTCCATCTAATAGCAATAATCATTCCTCTATTTACTTATCACATATGAACTTATTTGTATTTCATCAATAGATTGTAATCAGTTGTATCTCATCCCCCCACATATACAATTGAAATCTTAAATAGAAATTCAAAAAATTGCCCCATGTCAGCTCTTTTTAACCGCATTTATAGAGGTGCCTGATGTCATGAATTTCTAAGGTTCTTGTGAATACTCCATTCAAAGTGTTCATTTGTTTGGATTTTTTATTTCTGACCCTGGATTCAATTTTCTTATTCCATTAATGACATGCTTTCCATCTTCTTAAATTGCATGGTCATCAGCTCCATTTTCTTTGGTTTTATAGACTTTTGTTGGAAGTCAATGACATTTTTATTGATAAAAACTCGCTATTAACTATGTAAGTCTCCTTAAATATTCAATGTTCAATTATTCCCATAATTAACATAACCATCAATAAAAATGAAAATACACTATCTTCCTTTTAAGTTATTAGCTTATGTATTCTACTAAAAAGAAACAATTTAGAACAATCAAGACAGAACTTTCAATGTAATATTTTGATTAATAACATGAGATTTTGAGTGTGACAACCTAGATTTGAATTTTGGCTTTGGCCTTTACTAGCTGTACAACTTTCAACAGGTAGTTTAACCTTTTGATGTTCAGTTTTTACATGTATAGATTTATTGGGTAGATTAAATGTGAGTATAGATGTTCACAAGACTTCATAAATGCTGCATTTATAAATTCACTGCAGAGAGCTATGTTCAATAGCTTAGTATTTTTCCTCTTTTCAAACCTTATAGAATATGTATTAGAATGATTCAACAATTATCTAGAAAATAACCCTAATGAGATAAATGGGATAGGTTTGACCTTAACATGGGTCATTTCTAGAAAGTGTACTCATTTTTAATTTTTTCTGTGTAGAGTTGGAATGTTGGAGAAAAGGAGAGATATGTTCAAGTATACTTACCATCTTGCAAAGAGTCAATTATAGTTGTCTTGGATGGTGATAAATGCCTTCTGCTACATAGTAAAAAAGCTGAATGTGAATAAAGCTAATGAATGTGATACAACAACTTTAGGAAAAAATTTTATAAACTTCGCCTATGTGCTTCTGAACATACGATAGATAGATGATAGATAGATAGATAGATAGATAGATAGATAGATAGATGATAGATAATAGATAGATATAGATAGATATAGAATATACACACATATATATACAACCTAGAATTCTATTGTTAATAATATTAGCCAACCATGAACCTAAAATAATATTTAGGAAATTGAAGACAGCTCTGAAAGGCAAGGATTTCTTGAGTCAGCAACACTGTCACTTCATTGGATTGTTTTTCTCTTGAGACTAATGTAGAGATAGTGATTTTGTTTAGTCAGTTTTGTGTTTCAAGGTTTCTTCTTTTATCAGCATGCTTTCATATGATCCTTTAACACAGAAATAAGGATTACAAAGTATTGCCTAATTTACTTTTTAAAAAGATATTTCAATGAAATATGGACCTTAGATTTTTGGGCAAAGATAGAAATTTCCTACAACTTTATCATCAGCAGGTTACGGACAAACTTCAAAAACCTTAAACATCGTGTCTTAAACTGCTTTCCCATTATCCATCTGTCCAAAGGATCTTTATTTTTGAATACTGACTTTTCAAGTCAACTCTTTCTCTTAGTGTCTTCTACAAAAAGTTTCTGTTTAATTAATAAAAGACCCTTACTTCAAAATGTTAAACCTAAGTTGCAAGCCTGATTTATAATAATAAAGTACTTCTCAGAATAGTTGGATTACCTAGTTGTACATGTGTATCTTCATAAAATCTCAACATATATATTCAATAATGTAACTGTTCTAATGTTAAGAAAAGTTACTAAAATTACAAGGGTTTTATTAACAGCTAGCATTTTAGATTGATTTAAAATGGATCTTTTAATATAGTTTAGTCAAATTGTATCATTTCCCAGTATAATATGCAAATATTATAGTGCTGTTCCTATAAATATAGGTCTTTCCATTAAACACATGTTTAATTTTTAGGGACGCCTTGGTGGCTCAGTAGTTGAGCACCTGCCTTTGGCTCAGGCAGTGATCCTGGGGTCCAATCTTAAAAAAACAAAAATGTTTAATTCTATATAAGTCACACACTTCATATCTCATAAGTAGGTCAGGATACGTTTGAGATACAGATTGCTATTACAGAGTAATCATTTGTATTTATCTTTCATTTATTCAACATGTTTTTTAAGTGCTTCCTATATACCAGGCACATTTTCAGGGCCTGTGGATACAGCAAAAGAAAATAAATGAAATGATTTCTGACAAATAAAGAGCTCGCATTTTAGGAGTGTGGGAAGAAAAACACTAAGTTAAAATGTGCATATACAAACATTCATAAACTCACACAAACACACTCACACACATGCGTGCTATAATTAAGAAACCTGGAATAGACAAGAAATGTAGAAGACAGGACTGAAACAAAAATAGTTGCTAGACCTGGGAAATGAAGTCCGGGGTTCGGGGCAGCCCCTCTTAGCTCACCGAGACATTGACTCCCAACTCCAGTGTCTCCATGCAGTTTCTTCCCCAAGGAGTCCCTCCATGGCTCTGCCCTGTCCCTCACCCTTCATCTAGTGGAAACAGAAGTATTCAATAAGAGATGAAGAGTCTGTCCTGGGGCTGGCCCTTAGCAAGGCCCTGTGGAGGTATAGAGGTATGGCTGCAGCTGGGAGGTTCAGGAGTGATACTCAGAATGTTTAACAACTAAATGGACAGCAGCCATACCCTTGGTGCTAGAAACTAAAGACCCTACTGTGCCAGAATTTAACAGTTTTCTTGTTGGGTCCTGAGGAAATTGGGAGAGGTGATAGAGATATGCCAGAGAAGGAACCGGAGCAACCAGGAAAGTGGAGGAATATTCAGAGGGCTCAGTCCATTTACTGTTCATTCACTGGATGGAGTATGTACTGGAGTGTACCAGTTGGGTTTCATGGTTCATCAAATCTGATAGCAGCTATAAGATAAAAAGTATTATTATTGGCTATTACCTATCTTACTTTCAGAAGAAGTATGGCTTTTTTTTTTAAAAATAAATGAGGGCTCTTGTTTTTGTTTTTTAAATTTTTATTTATTTATGATAGTCACACACAGAGAGAGAGAGAGAGAGGCAGAGACACAGGCAGAGGGAGAAGCAGGCTCCATGCACTGGGAGCCGGACGTGGGATTCGATCCCGGGTCTCCAGGATCGCGCCCTGGGCCAAAGGCAGGCGCCAAACCACTGCGCCACCCAGGGATCCCAGTATGGCCTTTGAATTATGGCATATAGCCTGGAGAAATTCTGTGAAGGAAGGAGCAGAGTAGACCCAGGCAAGCAGGAGCCCAGACACAGTGGCCTGGCTGGCTCCAGAGGGTGGCGGGAGAGCCAAGGACCCGTGAGATGAGCTCAGACACAACCTGCATCCACCATCTACTTCTGGGATTTAAAACCAGTTTCTGGAAGCCAGGATGGCATTCCTGTGGCAACTGATGTAGAGGGTCTTTGAAGCCCGTGTCTTAGAGCTGGAAAACAGCTCTGATTCTGAGAAGCTAATGCTTCTCCTTCACTGCTGGGAAGAAAGCTAGGAACTATTTTCTGGGAAACTGTGGCATGTGCCCTGGGGGCCCAATGAAGCAAAAGGAAGATGCTCCCCAGCAGTGCTCTAGCCTTGTGCTCTTCCTGCAGGTCCTAAGACCTCCTTGTCAGTTCCTTCTCAGAGCTACTCTGAATGGCTCCTATCATTCTACTGGTGTTTTTCATCATCCAGGATACTGCATCTCTTTTCCACATCATCATTTTCCTCTTGTTCTTCAACACCTTTTTCTTGCAGGCTGGCCTCGTCCACCTTGGATTCCGTAAGTGCAAAGGGACCATCGTCCTCACAGCTGTGTTCTTCGCCCTCAGCATCTCCCCTTCATGTCTGGGTCATGAATTTACACTGGAAACACTCCAACTGCTTTGTCTGCACACAGGGACTTCAGATGCTTTTGTATTCCAGAGGCTGCAGCAGTATTATACTGTCACTTCTACAAATGGACAGCTGTGAGACTGGGTGATCCTCACTTCTGCCAGGACTCTTTATGGCTGTGCAAGTTCACACAAGTCCAATTCTTGCCACGTTGATGGATGCCTTTCCTTCATCACAGAGCCTACATTTGTGTACAGCAAACTGCTTAATTTACCTAGGACAGACTCAGGCCACTTGCATTCTGTAATTAAGAAAGAAAATCTTCCTTCTTGCAAGTTAAAGTATTTCCCAATAGACTTCAGTACATAACCCTCCCTAGCCTCTCACCTTAGTTCTGCCCCCCTTCCTTCCTGCTCTCCACCCATCTTCCTCACAGAAGGCTGAGGCTTTATCCTTAGGAAGCTGTCACTTATCCTGGTACAGAAGGGGCTCCTGGCACCTGCTTTCTTTGCACCAAACACTAATTAATGACTGAACACTGCAAATAGTGACATTTCTAAGCTCCTGACTGATCACACCATAGGCATTTAGATTTTATACCCAAGGCACTTTTTTTTTACACTTTATAAGTAGGAAATAAATTGATTCTACTTCCATAAAAAAATAGTTGCTCATTTGAAAAATCAGTATTAGAACTCTTAAGCCTAAGGGTTCATGCATAAACTAACATTAGAGTCCTTTGTATACAAGTCCCATCTTTTTAAAGTGATTTTCTTTATTTTTGGTTAATAATTTTATAGTCATTTAATGTTAACATGGAGTTCAGAGGTTAAAAATACTCTAGATGTATATATTGACAAATATATACAGAAGCATATCCCCTGTTGAATTTTACTGTCATTTATTTTATATATTTAGAATGAATTTTTGATAATTTTAAGAAGCATCAAAAGTATATGTACACACATGCAAGCGTATGTGTTAACATATACACACATGTGTGTTGTATGGAAACATGAATCCTAGCATGTTCATCTTGTTTCTCAAAACAAAGCTTGGGTATAAATGTTATTTCCTGATAGACACTTATACTGCTAAGAATAATAAGGGTTACAAAGAATAACAGAATAACATTTGTCACCATGACTTTGGCATATTTATCAGATACTGTTTCTTACACAATATACCATTTGCCCATCTATCAGGCACCTGCTAAATAAAACTACATTAAAAATAAATTAATCCATGGTAATTTTCACTAATTATTAATATATTACTATGTTTGGGGAGGCTGGGTAACAGAGTAAATTGGTTTTCTTTTGATAAGTTTTGGAAAATGCACTTTAACCCAAATGAAAAATATTTTAATGCTAAAGTTTCAGATATGTGACCTGTCAATCAACAAGTATCTTACAGAGATGGACCTTCTCAATTTTTGTCTCCTGATAAGATGAACCATGATATTTATGTAACATGCTTAACACCAGGTATTTTTGTATGATTTTAAGAATATGCATCACATCACAAACACACATACACGAAATGACACCACTAAAAATAGAAGAAATAGCTTTCATTTTGTCCTAACCTGAGATTTACCTTTTTGACTTTTTAGAGATCATGAGACTGCCTCACAGAAGATACTGGCTTTAAAAGTGAAGACAAATGCTATTGAGTTCAAACAGATTTATGTTTAAAAGTAGAAGTCTAAGTGCTGCTACACGCAGATAATAATTTCAAATAAATATAACAATCTTAATAATTTTTATAAATGTCACTATTATTAGGTCAAATAGACAAAAGTATAGGTTTCTAGGAATATCTCTACCAAATACAGAATGCTACAAGATAGGTAGAAAATATGTAATAGAATTGTTCTGGGTAATACTTTATGAAAGAAACAAATGGATGTCACTTCTCTGGTACACACATTATTTCATTAATTTAGATAAAATACTCTATGCCCTGCTACAACTTTTTGGAACAAAATTTTGGATGGTACATACACTCAGAAAATAGCTCTAAGTCATTCTTTATTGGCAAAGAAGAGTTATGTATTACTATCTACTATTAAACTAGATTTATTTATTTATTTTTAAAGATTTTATTTATTTATTCATGGGAGACACAGAGAGAGAGAGGCAGAGACACAGGCAGAGGGAGAAGCAGGCTCCATGCAGGACTCAATTCCAGGACTCCAGGATCATGCCCTAGGCCAAAGGCAGGCGTTAAACTGCTAAGCCACCCAGAGATCCCCTAAACTAGATTTAAATTTGAAATATCAGTACATTACTTTCTCCATGACCTCCCTGAGCACCCTAGGAGACTTATTTCACATTTTTATGTTTTAGAGATACAGGTAAAATGCTTCTTTCCCAACTGAGCTATAAACAATATTGAAATTGGTGTTTATGATTCTCATTCAAGTGTTTTATACTTTCACATGTTTGGTCATAAAGCTATGTATTGTTCTGGGGTGCCTGAATGGCTCAATAAGTTAAAGCATCTATCTTTGTCTCAGGTCATGATCCCAGGGTCCAGAGAGAGAGCCACAAACTGGGCTCCTTGCTCAGTGGGGAACTTGCTTCTCCCTCTTCCCTGCCCCCAGATCATGTTCTTTCTCTCTCTCCTTTAAATAAATAAAATCTTTTCTTAAAATATATATTGTTCTGTGCATTTTCAAAATCTTTATTAATGGAACTTATTAATTAATTAATGATACTTTTCCAACTGGATCTTTTCATCCAATATCCTATTGTAGAGATGCAGAAAGAATGATACATGTAGATGTTGACTGTATTCTATTGCATGCATTAATGGGTTTAACCACATATGATTAAACAAATCCACGCTTAGATAAACTACATATAAAAACATTTTAGTACTTCATGCAATTCATTTTACTTCACTTTGAGAGACAATATTGTGAGAAAAGATTTGAAATGATTACCACTTCCTTTTACCTCCTTCTTTGATTTACACTTAAATAGGAAACATTTTTTACTACCATCACTATGGCTATTTTTATTTAAGGAAAGTTGAGATATGAATCCTGTGACTATAAATCATAGATAGATAAATCTTGGATTTAATATGTCTACTGGCCTCAGATTGCAATACAGTTTGTGTGTGCCGGTCAGAGATGCACACTGCATTGGATCATAACACTGTGATTCAGATCAGATCGAGTCAGGCACTAAGTTATCATCAGATGTTTTAGGTATCAAATGGACCAGGAGCTTAAAAATCATTTTTTAGCATAAAGAATATTTAGTATAATGTATTTTATGACTGCTGCACAGATCATTTCACTAGGAGGGCATTAAAATAGGTTTGTGCCTGATGAAGCTGTATTTGCCATGTTTTATGGAGAATCTTACAAAGATTCTTTCTTATAATCAATAATCATTATTTTAAAATGAATTACATTCTAATGTGTCTTGAAATAGGGTATTTTGCCATATTCTTCTATGTTTCTCTAAAATATGCAAGGTAAATATTGTTATCCAAGAAGGTGAGTTTTCTTAGGATACCAGATGGGCTAAATAGAAAGTAAAGCATTTTTAAAAGAAATAAACCCTTTAATATGTAACTCAGAGTCTCTGAAAGTTACACATATTCATGTTTTCCCTTGAAAAAAATCAGGTTTGATATTACTGAAACATAAGATTTCATTTTCAAGCATGAACAAGATCAGAGGAAGATGGATAAGCCCATCCAATGGTTTTTGTTTAGTTCCTCCAATACTTTGGCCCTGACTCCTCCACAGTTTAGAGCTATACATCCCCTCTAAAACCAGTTTGGGCTTTGAGAATCTCTGAAAAATCATGCTTCCTAAGAAGGATTGAGGAATATATTCAAAATTTAAATATGCATTTTAGTGTATATATAGTATCGCTTTAAATATACATACATATTTATGATAAACAAAAGTCTTGGAAGACATATATTAAAAATAGCACTGAGTATAGTTACTGTGTGATTTTAGATTTTTTTTTCTTTTTTGTTTTTATAAATGATAGTCTTTTAAACAAAAAATTTATTTGTTTACAAATGTTTAGTAACACTTACTATATAGAAGCTACTTTTTAGGTTCTGAATAGTGAACAAAATACTGTCTTTATTATGGAGATTATAAAATTAGATTAATTTCTATTTGAAAATAAAATAATGTAAATTTGATATGCTGACAATTTTGTAAAATTTCACACTTGAAAGCTATGATTATTTCTGCATGATGAGAACAAGAATAATTCTTACTTTCTCCTTTCTCTCATTGTGTGTCTTTCATGATTACATAAATAAAATCTTTAAATTTTTTTTTTACTTTTTACTTTTACTTTTTTTTTTACTTTATTCAATCACTTCCTTTTAATCTTACATTCTTATCCTCTCATCTCTCTTCTTTCCTTAGGAATTTCTGCTTGAATTTCATGAATTTGTGTCCTATTATAAACTTAAAAAAAAAAAGGTAACTTAGAAAATGGATTTAATTTTTATTTAAATTCCAGTTAGTAAAAATACAGTGTAATATTAGTTCCAGGTGTCAATATAGTGATTCAACACTTCCATACAACACCTGGTGCTCATCACAAGTGCCTTCATTACTCCCCATCACCTACTTCAACTATTGCTCATCCACCTCCCTTCTGGTAAACTATCAGTTTATTCTCTATAGTTAAAGAGTCTGTTTCTTGGTTTGTCTCTTTCACTTTTTTTTTCCTTTGCTTGCTTGGTTTCTTTTTTAAATTCCACATATGAGTGTAATCATATGGTATTTGTCTTTCTCTATCTGGCTTATTTCATTTAGCATTGTGTATTCTAGCTCCATCCACATCATTGTAAATGGCAAGATTTCATTTATTTTTTTATGGTTGAGTAATATCCCATTATGTGTGTGTGGGAGGGTGTGTATACACAAATATATAGATATAGATAGATAGATATAGATGATATAGATAGATATAGATATAGATATAGATAGATATATACCACAGCTTCTTTATCCAATCATCAGTTGATGGACACTTGGGCTATTTCCATAATTTGGGTATTTTAGATAATGCTCCTTGTATCCCTTTGATTTGGTATTTTTGGTTTGGGTAAATACTTAGTAGTACAATTGCTGAATTGTAAAGTGGTTCTATTTTTAATTTTTTGAGGAAATTCCACACTGTTTTCCAGAGTGGCTTCACCATTTTGCACTTGCACCAACAGTGCAAGAGGGTTTCCCTTTCTCCATATCCTTACCAATACCTGTTATTTCATGTGTTCTTGATTTTAGTCATCCTGAAAAGATGAAATGATAGCTCATTGTAGTGTTGTTATGTATTTCCCTGATAATCAATGATGTTGATTATCTTTTCATGTGCCTGTTGGCCATTTGCATGTCTTTTTTGGACATACAAAGGGTATTGGTGTATTCTGCCCATTTTTAATTGATTATTTATTTTGAGAGTATTGGATTTGATAATTTATATATTTTGGATACTAACCCTTTACTAGAAATGTCACTTGCAAATATCTTCTCCCATTCTGTAGGTTGACTTTTAGTTTGTTGATTGTTTCCTTCACTGTGCAGAAGTTTTTTATTTTGATGAAGTACTTGATAGCAATAAGCAAAAGAATACAAGTGGATCATTTTCTTATACCATACACAAAAATAAATTCATAATGGGTTAAAGATCTAAATGTGAAACATACAATCAAAGAAGTCTTACAGGGGAATTCAAGCAGTAACCTCTTGAACATTGGCTATAGCAACTTCTGGTTAGATAGGTCTGCTGAGGCAAAGGAAACAAAAACAAAAATAACGGACTTTACCAAAATAAGTTATCTTCTTTTTTATTATTGTATCAAATATCTTTTGTATCAAATATCTTTTATTATTATTGTATCAAATATATTTTCTAAAATATGGCCTCATTCCCTCTTTTCAGAGTAACATGGCTTAGCATTGGTCATGCAGATATACCCCAATGTTCTTTATGTATTTGTTGTTGATGTCATTTTTTTTGGTGGTTGTTCCTTTTTTTCATTTGCATAGTATGTAATCACAATAATTAGCTAATACATATTTGGCATAATATAAAAATTGTCCACTCAATGACCTTCTATATTCTGACTCATTCTCATTTTTTAAATTATTATTATTATTATTTTATTCATTCAGAGAGAGAGAGAGAGAGGCAGAGACAAAGGCAGAGGGAGAAGCAGGCTCCATGCAGGGAGCCCGACGTGGGACTCTATCCAGGGTCTCCAGGATCACACCCCCGGCTGCAGGCGGCGCTAAACCGCTGCGCCACTGGGGCTATCCTCATTCTCATTTTTACTCTTATAGCAGGAGTCAATGTTTATATGGAGTGATCCAAAACTTATCTACACTGTATTTCTGGGAGTTTCTATTAGACTCAGTTGGGAAGCCTTATTGCCTGCTTCCCTAGAAATCATAAACCTGTAATTCTCAGCATACATGTTACACAGTCTTTTCTTTTTCTTCCATTTCCAAAAATTTGCTCAAGAAAACTATAATTTGGGGGATGCATTTAGTCACACACCCCCCCACAGTGAGTATTTAAGACAAGTACTGATATATTGATTTTCACAGTAGTTTCAAGTATAAGTAATTTAAGACCAGGTCTTCAAGTTCCATTTTAAAATGGTACCAGGCTAGTAAAGAATCACTAATTAATGCCACTTAAAATTCAGTAATTATTTCAAGACACATAATTCTTAAAATCATAGTTATTTTAAGCTGTAAGAAAACAGACATAGGAATATAAACCCAATGAATACGAGAAAGTAACAAGTCCCCTGCTAGATGAGATCCATGATGGATTTAACCTTTAACAGAGAAGTGAGAGAAGGAAAAAACATCCCTAAATGTTGTTAAGAGGAAAACAGCTGAAATTTAAACATCAGAGTAACTGTCTGTCACTGCAGTTAAGGCAGGAGAAATAAGGATCGCTTGCTGCCATGGGACAGCAAGGGGTCTGATGGAGTCTAATGATGAATGTAGAGGAACAAAGAGAAACTTAACACGTGGCTGAGCCTTACACAATGCCTCAAACCCTCTATCCTTCAAACCTAAATAAATGACTTGGCAGATGAAACCGTCTCATTTTTATGGGAAATAATTTACACCAGATTTTTTTAATACAAAGTATCTCACATTTAATCAAATATTATGAAATGTAAAAACATATTACCATCATAAAAAAATAATACCATCAGACCCAGAAATGTCCAGCTGTTGGAATTACTAGCAATGGATTTCAAGGTAATCATGATAAACATGTTAGAAAATTTAGAGAAGAAAGTAAGCAACATGAGGGAATAATGTTGATTTTCAGTAAAGATAAATTTTCAAAAGAACTGAATGGAAATGCTAGGATAAAAAATGTCACATTAGGCATTAAGATTTATTTTTTTGGGGGGGAGGTTTTCAAGAGAGCTGTAAACAGCAGAGAAAGAATCAATGAATACAGACATTTCAGACAAAATCTGGAAGAATTTATCTCCAGCAGACTTGCTAAATAAGATCTGTTAAAAGAATTTCTTTAGATTGAAGAGAAAGGATGCCATATAGAAAACAAATTCTGAAGGAATATCAGTGCCTATAAGAGTAAATATATGATAAATACAACAATCTCAAAAGAACACAACAAAAAATACTCTCTTCATAAATTAGCAATTGGTCTCATTAATATCCCTCCTTCAGTCATTAATAAGGCAAAGAAAATCAGTCAATATCTAGAAGATTGGAAGAACTATATCAAACAATTTGACTTAATTGTTATTTCTATAACATCACACCCAATATAAGCAAAATACAAATTTCTCTCAAATGTACTGGAAACATTCACTGATGAAACCCATATGCTGAGCCACAAAACAAGTCACATTTTGTTAGAATAGAATTTGTACAGAATTTGTTCTGATATCAAATTCTAAATCACTAATATCAAAATTCTAAATCACTAAGTAGGATATATCTAGACAATCTCCACATGCTTGAAGATTATGCAATCTCTAATAGATGATGGGTCAAAAGAAAAAAATTAAAAACCACAACAAAAATAATAAATGAAAATTCAGCTTGTTAAAAGTTGTCCCATAAGCTAATCCATGCTTAGATCTATAGCATTAAATGCATAAAGGAAAGTAAAAGGAGTCAAATCTATAGTATAAACTTCTACATTAAAAAAGTAATTGAGGGGTGCCTGGCTGGCTCAGTTGGCGGAGCATGTGACTCTTGAGCTTCAGGTTTGTGAATTCAAACTCCACATTGGGTGTAGAGATTACTTTAACAAATATTTTATTTTATTATTTTTTTAATATTTTATTTATGTGTTCATGAGAGACACACACAGAGAGAGAGGCAGAGACATAGGCAGAGAGAGAAGCAAGGCTCCTGCAGGAAGCTCGATGTGGGACTCATCCCAGGACTCCAGGATCATGCCCTGGGCTGAAGGCAGGTGCCAGAATGATATTTTAAAAATATGATATCACAGGGATCCCTGGGTGGCTCAGTGGTTTAGCGCCTGCCTTTGGCCCAGGGCGCGATCCTGGAGACCCAGGATCGAATCCCACGTCGGGCTCCCGGTGCATGGAGCCTGCTTCTCCCTCTGCCTATGTCTCTGCCTCTCTCTCTGTGTGACTATCATAAATAAATAAAAATTTAAAAAAAAAGATATCACAAAGGCTGATTAACAACTACCATGATAAACAATGTAAGGGAAAATAATTTAAAGCTCTAATCTCGCATCTTCCATATATATATAGAAAACTACCTGCACACACATATATACATGCAAACACACATATATCTTAAACCCTTGGCCATATCAATATTATCTAAAGTTTTCCAAAATTAAATGTACCAGCCGATTTTTATGCCTTGTCGAATAATAGGAAACTATGGTACATATGTGGGTTTCTAATTAATTTGTAATGCTTTCTCAGAACTTTCAAAAATCACTAAAGAGAGTATAGTCTTGGCCTCAAAGATGACCACAAAGATAGCTCTTAACCCATTTATTAAATAAAGTATATTATACTCCCTTTAGTAGTAAGAATTACTTAAGAAATTAAATGATATAGTTAAAATCATATCACACTTGAAGAAAATAAGGAAATAATTTAGCTCACAATGAAATTAAGTTTGGAGGTATTATATAGATTATAGGTTTATATAGGATAATCAGATGCTTATTGGTAGCACATAAATATGAAACCTTTCTTATATAGAGTTAGTACCATTGTCATCTTTTATTCACATAAAGCAAATGTTTTCCTAAATATGTTACATCTTTACTTATAGTAATGATTTATTTCCATTCCTCCTTTCTTATTCCTTTGTCCACTCCCAAGGGAAATTCATAGTGCTCTGTTGTCCTACTCACCCTCAGAGTGGAATGCAGTTCTTAGCTCAATACAGGAGTTGTGAATTTAATTAAATTGGACTCTAAGGATAAAGTAATCATTCCTAAGTTCTAAATAGAGCAGAACCAAGACCCTTAGAATCAAATGTTGAAAACATGGATCCACTAGAAAAGCCAACACACAAGGAAGATTTGGACGTCATAGTGTTTAAGAAAAACCCCAAAGAACTTTGTAATAGCCAAGTAACAGAAAACAAAAAACAAGACAAAAACAATTTGTTCAGCACCACAGTGGAATACTTAAAGTATTAAACTTCAGTTTAACACTTAAACCAATCATGTTAACATTTCATGTGACAATCTATTTATATAAATGTAAATTCATTATGCATTCTGGAGAAAATATGGTTTAAAATTATTGACTTGAATATCTATACAGATGTCTAATTCTGCTTTTGAAAGCATAATAATTTCTGAGAAAGCATATAATTTTGAGATTGTATTGAGTAAATCTTCAGGGGTTACTTAATAATCTTCAGGTGAACTATTACATTTTGGATTCTATGGAATTGTGGCACATTACCTCCTCTGAGAATGGAGCAATAGTACAGTAACCAGTGTATGGATTTAAGTAGCAATGGGGCAGCACTGATGATTTTTGCAAAAATTTCAATGATGGATCAACATTTTATGAAACTATCAGGTAATAAATTGCCTCTTAAATTCTATCAAGTTTTAATTTTGTTATTTTTAGCCAGAAATATCAGTATTCAAATCATAGACTGCACATTTCCAAAATTTGACGTTAATTAGGCTGAAGACGTTTTTTCACTGACAGTTTTGAACTTTTTGGATAACCATGAAATTAAATTTCATGAATATAAAGCAGAGTGAAAATATTTCCTTTTCAGAGAAGTAATGAATTTTATAATTTCCTTTAAAAAGTTTTTATTAATAATAGCAGCTGTCCATGTACCAAACTTTTACTAAAAGCATTTTACAATGTAAGAACTCTGAAGTCAGAACTGCGTTATTTTTGTCTGACAGATATATACATGTTATAAGTAATATATATGTAATCACCTCCAAAAAAGTGATTACAGAACACAAGAAAGGCTATTCATTTACACTTCTTAATCAGGAGAAAAATGTTCATGCACAGAAATAAATACAATATAACTTTGCATAGATTAGTACCATTTTAACAAAATTTTATTTTGGTAAGAAAAGTGAAAATTCCATTTTATTTGGTCATTGAATAAATTAAAAATTTTAAACATCTACCATTTGTTCTTAAAGTCATGGTGAATGTGTTAATAGAAAAAAAGTTAAGTTTTTGTCCTCAAAAAGATATTAATCTATATAAGGACATCAGATGGTATGTAAATCTTGGAGATGAAAACAAATGAAAATAAAATCAGATGTCAGAATGTGTGGTGCGGAGCAGAAGGAAACACTAGTACTTTCTTTATATCTTAAATGTCACTTATGATACAAATCAGGAAGCCAGATGCAGTGATATTTTCTAAAAATCAAGGTGATATATGTGCTTTTTACAACCACACACAGTCTGGTTTCTGAATGATGTATGGTCTTCTCAAGCCAATGAAGAATAAAGTAATAATATCTGTTTTCTTTGAAGAGTGTTTTAATTTCTTGTATTGCTCTTTAAGCGACAAATGTAAGTATAAACCAGATAAAAATTCATAGTTGATGCATAATAAACTTTAAACAAGTTAGTTTAATAAAAAATACTAGTTGTACTATCAAAAGACCTAGGTCTTTCCTCATTTTTCCTAGGAACTAAAAAATTACCTTTATGTTACATACATAAAACAAAACATGGGCCACCACTTTTCATTCTTCTTTACTGGTAAAATTTGTAAGTCTCTAGTCAGGCTACGGAAAAACATTACAAGAGAAGACACAAATTACAAATATCAGAAGTTGAAGAGTACCCATCACTACTGATCCCATGGACATTAATAAATGAATATTAACAAATCTATGCCTACAAATTTGATAACCTGAACAGAACATTCCATGAAAGTCATAATCTAAAGAAACTCACAAAAGGAAATATACAGTCTGAATAGATCTCTATTAAAACAACAAAATCAATAATTGACAACCTTCCAAAATGAAACTACCTGTCCCAGGTGTTTTCACTACTGAATTCTAGCAAATATTTCAACAATAATGATACCAATTCTCTGCAATCTAACCCCCACCCCCACCCAGAAAAATAGCTAGCAAACACTTCCTAACTCACTCTATGAGGTCAACATTACTCAAATAACAAAACTGAATGACAACTTGGACAAAAAGAAACTACAAACCAAGATGTTTCATGAAAACAAATATAAAAACCTACAAAAAATTAGTAAATAAAATTCAACTCTGTATGAAAAATTACCTTTATGTTACATACATAAAACAAAACATGGGCCACCACTTTTATACCAAGAACAGGTGGAATTGATTTGATATATAAGGCTGTTACCAACATTTTAAAATTAATTATTATAATGCATCACAACAGGCCAGACATGAAAAATTTTATTAATACACAAAAAAAGTTTGAAAACCTCAATACTGTTAATGATTAAAGAAACAAAAAACTTCCAACTAGAAACACAAGGGAAATTAATCAACTTGATTTAATAAAAACAAAACTAATATCATCTTTAATGGTGAGAAATCAGATATTTTCCCCCTAAGATCAACAACAAGGCAAGGGTATCTTCTTTCACTACTCTTATTAAGCATTATACTGGAAGTCCTTGCTAATGCAGTAAGAAAAAAAGTACATGAAAGACGTACAGGGTGAGAAGAAAGAAATAATACACAAGGGCAAATGAAAGCAAATGAGAAGCTGCTCAGTGTCTTAGGTCATTAGGGAACTGCAAATTCAAACAATGAGATACCACTGTGCATCTAGAATGACTAAAACCCAAAAACACTGACAACCCTAAATACTGATGAGAACGTGGAGCAACAGAAACTTTCATTCATTGTTTGCAGGAAAAAGAATGGTATAACCATTTCCATTTAGAATACAATTTGGCAGTTTATTATGAAGTTAATCACAGTCTTATCATATGAATCATCAGTTACCCTTTCTTTTTTTACAATTTTATTCATTTGACACGGGGAGAGAGAGAGAGCGTGAGAGAGCACACAAGTAAGGGGAGCCGCAGGCTTCTTGCTCAGCAGGAAGCCCAATGTGGCTCTTGATCCCAGGACCCTGAGATCATGATCTGAGCCTAAGGCAGACACTTAACGGGCTGAGCCATCCAGATGCCCCCATCAGTTACACTTCTAAATATTTTCCCAAATGAGTTGAAAACTTATGTTCACACAAAAAGCTGCACATAAAGTTTATATAGCTTCATTCATAATTGTAAAATACGGGACGCAACCAAAATGTCATATGATAGGCAAGCAATTAAACTGTGGTACATGCCAACAATAGAAAATTATTCAGCAATAAAAAGAAATGAAGTATCAAGTTATGAAAAACCATGGAGAAAAACATCTAAATGTTTATTACTAAGAAGCCTGCCTGAAAAGACTACATACTGTATCATCCCAACTAAATGACATTCTGGAAAAGACAAATACATGGAGACAGTAAAAAGATAAGTGTTTGCTGGGGATTAGGGGTAAGAGTGAAAGATAAACAGATGAGCACAGGAAATTTTAGGGCAGAGAAAATATTACATAGGACACTGTAATGCAATATACATCATTACTATGATACTATGCATTTATCAAAACTTCCAGAATATACAACACAAAGAGTAAACCCCAATGTAAACTACATGCTTTAGGAAATAATAACATATCATTAATGATTCCATTTTAATGGATGTGTCACCCTAATGCAGGAAATTAATAATATGTGAAACTACAGGAAACTGTGGAAGAGGACATACAGAAAATTTTCAGTTTCTGCTTAATTTTTCTATAATCCAAAACCCTAAAAATATAGTCCATTAATTAAAATAAAAATTAAAAAAAAAACCCTAATTTCCAGTCCCAGTTCCACATGTAAGGAACCTGGAAATTCTTACTGAGTTATAATAATAAAAAAGCTAAACAGACTGACAAATCAATTACTCTTTGTGGATGTGTAAGAGAAGGAAGGACATAGGGCAAATAAACCAATTGCCCCCAAGACTGGGAAGCCAAAAATGAAACACAGGAGAAATGAATTACCACAGTAGAGACTCTAGCAGAAACCACCATGGAACCAGACGAGGGTAGGAAAACCCAAACTGTAGCTGCTGAATTCCTGGAGCTCAGCACAGACAACTGAGTTTAAAACTCCTGGGGAGAAGAGTCATAGGAAGCTCCCCTACAAGATTTACCTCCAGGAGCTTGACCAGTTTCCCTCAATAAATAAAGAAGAAAACCTACCTCCTTGTGTTTCCTGCAGGGGGAGGGGAAAAGTAATTATTTGAATTATCAAATAATTATTTGATAATTATTGAGGATGGAATGCTCAATATGTTGGAATTCATCATACTCTTCCTCCTACTTTAGTGAATGTTTGAAATTTCCCAAAATAATAAAATCAATGATAGAAAGCTTTAAAATAGAAATAAAAAGGAAAGGAAGGGAAAGGAAAGAGGAAAGGGAAGGGAAGGGAAGGGAAGGGAAGGGAAGGGAAGGGAAGGGAAGGGAAGGGAAGGGAAGGGAAGGGAAGGGAAGGGAAGGGAAAGGAAAGGAAAGGAAAGGAAAGGAAAGGAAAGGAAAGGAAAGGAAGGAAAGGAAAGGAAAGGAAAGGAAAGGAAAGGAAAGGAAAGGAAAGGAAAGAAAGGAAAGGAAAGGAAAGGAAAGGAAGAAAGAAAGGAGAAAGAAGAAAGAAAAAGAAGAAAGAAAAAGAAAGAAAGAAGAAAGAAAAGAAAGAAAGAAAGAAAGAAAGAAAGAAAAGAAGAAGAAAAGAAAGAAAGAAAGAAACGAAAGAAAGAAAGAAAGAAAGAAAGAAAGAGAGAAAGAGAGAGAGAGAAAGAAAGAAAGAAAGAGAGAGAGAAAGAAAGAAGAAAAAGAAAGTCAAGTCCAGCCAGCTCCAATTTTCTATGGGAAAGAAGTGAAATAGTATAGCTCATTCTAGTCATCCTGTACCACCTAAGGGAAAGGAAAAAAAAACCTAAGAAATATTTGTGAAGTTCATAGTCCAGAAAAGGCATATGTTAACTAAAAGACTAACTAAAATATCATGAGACCTAATCATAGGACTATAGAGTGCTTACCGCTCCCCACACTTCATATCACAACACCAAAGGTCTTTTTACAGCTGTTCCATTTACCTAGTACATCATGTCTGGCTATCAAGAAAAAAGAGAAGGCATACCAAAAGGGCAAAGAACACAATTTGAAGAAAGAGCAAGCATTGGAAACAGACATGGTAAGGATATTAGAATTATCAGACAGGAATTTGAAACAATGGTAATTAATATGCTAAGGGTTATAATGAATAGAACAGATAGCATTCAAGAATACAAGGGCAATGTAAGCAGAGAAATGGAAATCCTAAGAACGCAAAAGAAATGTTAGAGAGAAAACACAGTGATAGAAATGAAGAACATCTTTGCTGGGCTTGTTAGCAGACTGGACACAGCTGAGGAGAAAAATTTCCAACATGTTTTACTGAAACTGAATACCGAAGTGCAATAGATTCAAACATAAAAGAATCTTTCTTGTCTTAAAAATGATGGTGATAAATTGCTAAAAAGAAAAAGAAAAAAATAGGAACTATTGGGAAATAGCCGATATTTACTATAAATTAACTTCATATTTTGTCTGGAACTTTACACAACCAGAAAATATATATATATATATATACACACATTTGTGTATGGTTTTCTGTTGGTAGATAAAGCATGGTAATTTCCTTGTTATGTTCAAAGGATGGGAAAATAACAAAAGTTTTGAACTGGAAAGAGATATTTATAGTTTAAATTGAAAAATAACTGTCAAAGAAATTTTCATAGATACATAAAATATAAGCATATTAAAATCATCTATTTAAAAGAAGAGACTATTAGAATGGAATAAAAGAGAAAACCTGTCATATACAGAATATAATAGATATATTTACGGAAAAATATTTTCAAAATTTTAAAATCAAAGGAATATAAAAAAGATATATTAACCAAATGAAAGGTGGATGGGGGACATTTGTTATGTAACAAGAACAAAAAATTGTTTATAGAACACAAAATAGAAGTAAGAATGAATCTTGACATTTAGTACTACTTAATATTAACTGCAAAGAGGGGTTTGAGCAAATTATATAGTATGTGAATCATATCTCAATAAAACGGTTAAAAAAAAAGATTTCTTTTTGGAATGATGATTAAAGCCAGCAAAGAGGAGCAGTATTTGACATCCAGGCACAGGCCAGCAACTGAAAGCCTTTATGAATGTGTTACACCATTTCCATTTGTTTCCCCCATGCTTCTTCTTTTTTTTAAGATTTTATTTATTTTTTTTTAGTAAGAGAGACAACACATTCAAGTGGGGAGAGGAGAGAGGAGTGGAGGGAAGAATCCGAAACAGACTCCATGCAGAGCACAGAGCCTGACTGAGGTCTCAATCCCAGGACATTGAGATTATGACATGGGCTGAAATCAAGAGTCACACACGTAATGGACTGAGCCACCCAGGTGCTCCCCACCCCATTATTTTTAAGCATCACTGGACTTATATTTATCCAACTTAGGTTAAATGGGGAAGGATTTATGGTGCTTTTGAAGAGAGGCTGACACTGGGCCTTTGTGATCTGGTGATTATGTATCAATAGTATTTAAGAACAACACTGCCAATCTGATTCTCATTTTCATGCTGTTCTTTATCCATCACCTGAATAATTGACTCACTTAAACCATTTTTCCCATTTCTCTCATCATTTTTTTTTATTTTTCTATTAGTCTTCTTCATTCTTTTGAGTCGCTTTTCATTATTAAAGCAATACACTGGGGGTTATTCTGTATGTTAGTAAATTGAACACCAATAAAAAAAAATAAATAAAAAATAAAGCAATACATGGCACATATGGCAGCAAGAGGTGGTTTCCGATATGGTTTATCACCCTCTAAACATGAGGTTGAAATAAAGTATCTCAGACAAAAGGAACTATATCACAAGATATATCATTGTTGGGACCAGAAGCATACCATTTTGGTAGGGTCATTGCTTATTGTCATAAAATCAATCTCACCTTGCTTGTATATGTACTATTTTAAGGGCTTCAAGGGATATTTTTTTGTTTAAAGAAAGCAAGAAAGTCAAGTGGTAATCTTTTCAACGTAAACTTGCTCAATTCATGCCTTCATTCCTTTCAAATTGGTCAATTCAATTATATCTAAATTCTGGGGGATTTTCTGTGTGATGAACACTGCTGGGACTCAACCTTAATGGTCCATTCTGTTCAATTATGTCTACCATGAAATTGTAAGTCCCTTGATCATTTAACAAACAAATCTGAGAAAACAGTAACATGTTTTTCAATTGCCTGTTTTACCTACTATGACTGACTCTATTGTTATGTTTCCAGCAATTCTATTTAGACTAAAAATCAATGAAGTATTAACCCAGTAATAGTCCTTCTCTGTCTCCTCCTTTCAATCTGCCTTTCCTTATGAATTTATTTTGCCAATTTCACAGGAGTCGAAATTTTGTCACTCATAAATAATTAACAAGCAAACAAACCTCCATCACAGAAGTTTTGCTGCTTGGTACTGAGAGAGCATCAGCAACTGCCCTGGCATTGAAATCAGAGCTCTTTCTTCCCTCTTTTTTGCCTAACCACAAAGTAACTTTGCCATATTGAGTTGAAGGTCCAGAAGTCAATCCTCGTCACAGACACCAGCCTGTAAGGTTTACAAATGATTAAGTAGCAGCAGTGGTCTTTGGTTCTGATTGATAATCAAACTCATAAGGCAAAATGCCCTACACAAAGTACCAAGTTTATTAGCTTTCATGAAGGATAAAGATTGGGGAACAATATGCATAGTGGCAAAAGAGCAGTTGTCTCTTGAATCTCAGAAACAGCTTCTGGATGTTCCCTAAATTCCATATTAAGATTATGGGCAAGATTTTATATTGGATTTAGTAACATGGAGGTTGACTGGTTACTTTGACAAAAAAAGTGTAGTGTTATCGTGGGGTGAAAGTCTGATTAGAACAGGTTAATGAGAAATGGAGGCAATATAGACAGAAACGATAGATAACACTCTCAGTGAGATGTGCAACAGAGAATAAGCAGAAACTTGAACAAAGGTCGAGTGAAAAATGGCTTTGAAATGGAAGCATTTGCAGATGGTAATAAATCCGTAGTGAAGGAAAAAATAAAATATGCAGAAGTAAGATGGAAGCATCGCTAGAGTGATGTACTTGTGTAGACAAGAAAAAGTGAGTACTGCACATTGCTGGAATACTCAGAATATTTCCAGATTGTTCTCTTGTGTCATTATGCGACTTGTCATTTTAGACTTCAGAGGAGATAAATATATGCTAGCAACTCTTTGTTTCATTGCTAGTATTTTTGTTCCTTTTTGAATATTTGATATTATAATTTGTTGAAATGCTTTAGGGTGAATTTTAACTTAGAAAAATCATGGGAAAATTTATTAATCATACCACTATTCCATTGAACTATGAAGAAATGTTTTCTGAGATTTTAATTTCTCAGAGAAAACTAACAAAATCAAAATCAGTGTAAAGGATTCATGCCCAGCTGATATTTTAAGACCCTTTTTTCAGGAAAAACTGTGGCTCACAAAACTGTGGCTCACAAAACTATGGCAGTGATTATACAGCAATGATTTCTGCTGAGCACTTTGTAGACTATTCAGTGGGATTCCAAGTGTGTTTAATATGCAGGAGATGGACCCAATTAGAAAAATAAAGGAAGTTTTTGCAAATGGGAGGAATGCTATTCTCTGCTCTGGTTTGTAATCCCCACCATTACTGATTGTATTGACAGAGTTTTATTTCTCCCATTTGTTCTTGCCTTTGTTGTTGATGCCATTAATATATTTTAGGAGCAAAGTATCCAGGGATACCCAGAGAGATGTAGCTCACATCATGCATTACTAGGATGATAGAGATATTATTAGCTGAAAATCTGCTCTCTCAGTACAAGACCAATCAGAAAAAACAACATGGAAGCCATTTTTTTTCCTTTTCTATTATTTACTCACCAGCAGTCTTATTCTTGCCCCTAATCAGATTTCTTTAAGTCCAAAGCTTTTTAAACATGGCCATATTTCTTATCCTGAACACTCAAATTTGGCCTCTTTTGTTTTGATGTCCTTATATGGGAGTAAATAAATGACTGAAAATTATATTGATTTTAAGCTAGAGCATAAGCAATCTGGCTGCAGCTAGCAGCATCTAGTATTTAAGGGAAGGGTTTTACTCCAGCATTATTTTCTTTCACTTTCCCATCACCTAGCACAGACTTAGTTGCAAATAGCTGCAGAAACTTGTGTGTGACCCAATTTGAAATATGACTTCCAAGCAACTTTGACTTACTTAGCACTCTTACATTCCCAGTGATTTAACAATACTTTCCAACACGTTATTTTTCTCTCATATTAGCAAAATCCCTAATCTAATTCCAATATATGATTGCCATCTTCTTGAGATTACAATCTTGTTTTCCAAATAAAAATGAAATAAATTACAGTTTGAACTATATCTCTCAAAATGAAATTCTGTCAAAATTGAACGTCCCATAATTCATATGATTAGTATGGTTTTCCATTTCTTTTCTATTTGGTTTATGTTACATACAATACCATGAGGCCCTGGCAAGCTAATTAATCTCAGGTCACGTAGGTTATGTAGCATGCTGTCATATTAGCACTTCTACACAGCTACCAGGAAAAAAGCAGCTTGACAAAAAAAATGCCATGGGACATGAGGTCTTCTAAATAACCTCACTGTAATTTTTCAAATTGCTGCCAAATATCTTCTTCAGAGCACAGCAAATGTCACTGAAGACTCAGGTATCTGTGCAGAATAGAATACTGTTGTTCAAATCGCAAGAGAAAAACAGACACATGCTCTCTGGTGCTGAAAAGGAAAAGAAAGAAGAGCCGCTGATTATACTTATTATTTGGAAGCAATACATCTCTTCTCTGAACTGGAAGATCAGTGTGGCATTGGCTTTGCCTAAACTAGGCTATTAGTATGGGGACAGAATTTAACAGTATGTGAGATTCTATTATCATAAAAGTTGCAGCCAATACTACCTTGCTGCCATCTGAGCAAAACAGCGTGTAAAATCGGCCTTCACTGGCAAAGACAGTTGCTCTACCCCGGCAGTATTTAAACATTTCGCAGAATTCAGAACAGGATATAAGAACTTGGATGTCTGGTTGACTTATTTGCATATAAAACGATTTCATAGAAATATCAAAACCTATGTATTTGGACAAAATTTTGATTTTGTGATGGGTGCTCAGATACAAGGATCAAACAGAAGTTTAAATCATTTCTGTTTTTATCATCTTTATAATTTGTATAAAAAGGTGCAAGCTATTGATGCTGGGTTTGGGGGGTTATATACAGGCAGAGGACTCAGTGCTCTTCTCCAAAGAGAAGAATTAGTGTCTTTTGTCTGATTTCTTCAAATGCTTCCTATACCAAAAAAAGAAAGAAAAAAATAGAATCTTACATTCCACAACTAATGAAAATCACAGATACTACCATCCCTTGGAAATCTTTTTAAACCTCTGCAGGCTAAGATGAAAACTGTTGATGTTAAAACCACGGTTTAACAGAGAGGAAAGAGAGGGTAATGCAATAAAACTACACCTCCCCACCAGCTTCTTGACACCTCATACCACTTACCTAGCTTTCTTTTGCTCCAGAGCGGCAATCACTACCTGGTACTTTACATGATCATTTCTCTACTGTGTCTCTCTCCTTTAGAGAATGTAAGTGCCAAATGGGCACAAATTTTGTCTTGTTCTCTTTTGTATCTCCAGTAAAACTCTCATGTAATATACCTTCAATAAATATCAGTGGAGTGAATGAATAAAGGCAGAACAAGTTATGGAGTGCCAAAAAATGACAGAGATAAACACCAAATACTGAAGGCTATGATTTATAAAGAGAAGAATGGACTATGGTAATTTTGTTTTACACCTTAGGCTTCTCTCAATTTGGTAGAGAATACTGATATGGCTGTGTATATTATATAATATATAATACATATATATATATGTCAAATATAATCTTGAAAAGGTTTATATCAGGGGAATAAATATATTCCTCAGGAGAGGAAATGGAAGGGCTACAAATACAAAACAAGTGATATAAAAGAAGAGATAAAGCTACCTGCATTTGAATCCATTTTTTGGCTCTTGCTTATCTTTCTGATATGCAGGTCACTATAGTAATTGTGGTCTCTTGGCTTCTGGAAGTAAAATACTACCAACTCTCCACTATTGCTTTGGTGTTCCATCTTTCCTATTGCTATAAAGTCAAACTCTGATCGTCTTTCTTACCATCAGCCCTGGTCTACAGAAGCAAGTCACTACTGAACAAAATGATACCAGTACCTCTTTTACCAGTGTCTTCCTGATGACTTTGGTAAATAGATGTGTCCTCTGGGCATTCCTACAGAATATAATCCTCTATTGGGTGGTCTGATCTCGCATAATAGATTCTCTCCTATAAGGTCATTTTCCTGAGTCATTTTGACCCATCCTAGTGCTGTGTCCCCGGGAAACTCAGGCATTCCCACTTTGCTCAGTGTGGACAATTTTTTTTACTCCAGGCTTTTAAGGGCCACTATAGTAGTGAATTTGTCCTATTTTCTGGGTCTTTGCTGGCTGTTAAACTCTAAGTGTCCTCAAGTCTATGAATTCTTGTTTACCCAGCCTCAAGTTCTGTGCCTCCCTGTGCTACTACCCTTAAGCAAGCACCATCGTGTTCCTGCTGGTACATATTAGCTAATTCCTGCATTGGGATGCACACGACCAGTTACCAAGGTTCTGGATTAGTTTCAAAACTTCCTCATTCTTGTTTATGCAATCCTTGTTTTCCACTTATCTGTAAACTCCACTTCTGATCTGGTTTGACTATTAAAAAAAGGTATTGCAAAGCAAAAGGAAGAGGTTGAAGAAATCATGCTCTACTTTTAATAACCAGGCAACAAGTAAGACGCATTGAGACATTTTTAGACTTAGAAAGAGAAACATAATGCATAGTTATTACAAGGAAATGGCTTACTTAAAATGGATAAAGGTCCTATTTGTTTTATTTTAAAAGAGAAGCTTCACCAAATGGAAAGATAGAAAGCTGTTTTTTTTTTAAATACTCACTTCAATTACATCCATTAATCTGAGAGGAAAATCCTTACCCTTTTGGATATAAGGTGAAATGAAATATCATCTTTAGAAAGAAATAAAATGTTTAGAAGTAATGTTTCAAAGTAATGTATGAACTAAAGAAGCCTAATAAATGGAGATTTTTCTATTGACAGTATTTCAACAAAAATACTACTGAATATTGATCTCTAAATTTTCTCTGTAGCATTGCTTTATTTTTTTAAAGATTGTATTTGTTTACTCACGAGAGACGCAGAGAGAGAGAGGCAGAGACATAGGCAGAGGAGAAACAGGCTCCATGCAGGGAGCCCGACATGGGACTCGATCTTGGGTCTCCAGGATCACACCCTGGGCCGAAGGCAGCGCTAAACTGCTGTGCTACCAGGGCTGCCCTGTAGCATTGCTTTAAATTTGAGTTACTACTTGGAATATTGTTAGAAAGTACATAAATTTTGGGATCCCTGGGTGGCACAGCGGTTTGGCGCCTGCCTTTGGCCCAGGGCGTGATCCTGGAAACCCGGGATCGAATCCCACATCGGGCTCCCGGTGCATGGAGCCTGCTTCTCCCTCTGCCTATGTCTCTGCCTCTCTCTCTCTCTCTCTCTCTGTGACTATCATAAATAAATAAAAATAAAAAAAAAAGAAAGTACATAAATTTTGGAGAGTTAAAAGAGAACCCTATGCCTGTTGAAACAGTCATGCTTTGCTTCCTCACTTCCTAACAGTAAATTGCAAAGTGCATTTAACCAGCTCATTTCCTACCTAAAAATACTGAATCACTTCTGATTTCCCTTTCGTGTTTTGCTAAGAAGAAACTTTAATCTTGTGCCCTAGTATGACAAGCTTGATACTTTCTGTGTTACTGATAGGAGCTCTTATTAACATCACTCATAACCTTATATAACAAAGACCATTACCCAAAAGAGTTTGGAAAATGAAAAACAATAAGAGATTTATAAAATACATACGTGCATATATACAAAAACATATTGTCAGCCAGCCCTGAGTGATGGTACCATTACCCAATGCAAATTGCACACATTCATGCTTTAGTTTTTAGAGCAGTCTTGTCAAAATCTTGTTATTGTTTCATGAAAATCTTTTCTTTCACTTCTACTATGTGTGCTCCTTGTTTTATGTGAGTAGCCTACTGGTTTTATATGATTAGGTTTGAGTACTTAACATTAAATATTTTTTGTTCTCTTTAGCAGTACTCAAAGAAATTGATGGGTCAAATTAAAAATAACAAATATAATTTATTCTAATCACCATGTTATATGAATGAGAGGCTTATTTTGTTATTTAATTAACGCTCCATAAAATACTCCCAAAAGAGTTTTCTTATTTTTCCTTGGTGGGAGAGAGGTTGATAAGGTTGTTCAGTTGATAAAACAATAGATTTATAACAGCTATAATCCACTTAAATCATGTCATAAACTCTCCTTTCAACAAATGCATCTGAAGTTTTCCATGTCACAATCTTAAATAAAGGGTCTTATAGTTTGGAATTTTGGAGAATAATTATGGTGAATTTAAAAATATTTTAAATTAATACAATGTATGTGTCTCAAACTGAAAGCTCAATCTGTTCTTTTAGCTTTATGTATCTCTCATAGTTTTTCAATATGAGGTAAGATTAAAATCCACAGATTTTATCCACTGAAATCCATCACTAAATAAAAAATAGGAAGTAGTTAATGATTACTCTCCCTATTGTATAAATATATGAAGAAATATATTTAGCACACATCAGTTCCATCAGCAATATCAAGTAATCTCTACTTGTATGGTTACCCCAAAGATTTTATATATTTAATTTATCATACTTTGATTGTATGTCAAAGTACAATGACTGTCTCTCCCTCAAAGAATAAAAGTCTGTGATAATCTTAACTTCAACATGTCAAGTCTTGTTTATTGATAACTCTGAAATGTTAGCCTATATTCTAATAGTACAAATGCATTATTCATAAGATGAATGTGTAATTAATTTTCCCAAACAAGGAAAATTTGAGAATAAAAGAGGCACTGTCAATTGTAATAAAAGAACAGAGGGAATAACCCAGGATTGTTCCAGGCAAACATATATTCATAGTGACTTTAATTATTAAACATTGTTGACAGTTTATCAATATATCAATTTCTAAATTCAACAATCCATATTTGCCTTCTTTTTCATTCATGATCTCTACTGTCGGGTCTAATTTAGACAAAATAGAATGAAGTTGAACAGCACAGAGTCTATACTGAGACTGCATAGGCTCAAATCTCCATTCTTCCACTTACTATTTGTGTTGTTTGGGAACTTAAACTCTCAATGACTTATTTCCTTTATCTATAGATGGAACTAAAGATTTCAGTAAGTATTTCATATATACGTGAGGATTGATTAGATACAAAATATTTAAAACAATGCCTAGGACATAGTAAATGATTAATAAATAAAAATTACCATTACCGGCTGAAATATACTATAGTAAGTTCTCAATATAAAAATGGGGGGGAGGGGAATAAAGCCCAAATTGTGTTTTCTTATTATATTATTTTACTTTCACCCAAACAGAAGAATTCATGGTAAGTTAAGTACATGCAATGAAGAATGAATTTTGGGTGACTAGATATGAGGAAGAATCTGAATTTTGCTTCAGCTCATATCCCCACAGATTTGTGTGTGCACATTGTAAGAAAAGTTTATTTATTTTCAAAGAGTATTTTTAAGAGAATTTTTAGACTTGCAACCAAATTTCAAACATACCTCCTTCCCCCTCACATGTATAGCTGCGACAATTATCAATATCAATCCCTGGAATGGCACGTTTTTTTTACCAAAGATGAGTGTACATTGACACTTTATAATTACTCAAAGTTCATAATTTACCTTAGGGTTAACTCTTGATGTCACACATTCTATGGGTTTGGATTAATTAAATGTATATCACATATCCATCATTGTAATATTACTCAGAGCTTTTTCAGTGCCTAAGAATCTTCTGTGCTCTGTGTAATCATCATTCCCTCTTTGCCTCTCTCACGGCCACTTTTTATTGTATAGAAGACTTGTGTCTTTCAAGAACTTGCTCCATATCACATAGGTCATCAAATTGGTGAACATAGATCATTCATAGTATTCCTTTATTATCCTTTCAGTTTCCATGAGATCTACTGTGATATCCTCTCTTTCATTACCAATATCAAAAATTTGGTCCTTGGGCAGCCTGGGTGGCTCAGTGGTTTAGCGCCACCTTTGGCCCAGGGCATGATCCTGGAGACCCAGGATCGAGGCCATGTCGGTCTCCCTGAATGGAGCCTGCTTCTCCCTCTGCCTCTTTCTCTCTTTCTGTGTATCTCATGAATAAATAAATAAAATCTTTAAAAAAAAAAAAAAAAAAAAAAGGTCCTCTTTTTTCTTAGCCTGACTGGAGGCTTTATCAATATTAGTGATCTTTTCAGTGAATCAACTTTTGTTTTTATTAATTTTCTCTATTGACTTCCTATTTTCAATTTAATTGATTCCTGCTACAATTATTATTTCTTACTTTTTTGCTTACTTTGTATTTAATTTTTGCTCATTATTATAGTGTACTGAGGTAGAAATTCGGATGATTGGTTTTAGGTCCCTCTGTTCTATATATGCATTCAATGCTCTAAATTTCCCTCTAAGACTTGATTTTGCCATATTTCACAGTTTAATGAGTTGTGTATATCCTCATTTAGTTAAATATATTTTTATTTCTCTTGAGATATCTTCTTTGACCCCTGTATTATTCAGAAATGCATTATTTAATTTCCACCTATATGAAGGTTTTCCAGTTTTGTTCCTATTGTTAATTTTAGTTGTATTCCATTGTGGTCTGAGAGCAGACATCATAATCATTTCTATTCTTTTAAAAAATTTTAAGGTATGCTTTACAGCCCAGAATGTGGTCTATCTTGCTGAATATTTCATGTGAGTTTGAGAAGAAAGTGAATTCTCCTACCATTAGATTGGAATAGTTTATAGATGTCAGTTATAGTCTGGTTGATTGATGGTGTTATTAAGTTCCACTATATCTTTACTGATTTGAGGCCTGCTGGATTTGTCCATTTCTGAGAGGGGTGTTGAAATCTTCAACTATGATAGAGATTTCATGTATTTGTCCTTGCAGATCTATCAGTTTTTGCCTCCATATTTGATATTGTTATTAGGTGCATACACATTAAAAACTGTTATGAAATTCTTGGAGAACTGACCCCTTTAACATTGTATAATGCCTTCTTCATCTGTGGCAATTTTCCTTGCTTTGAAGTTTGCTCTGTTTAAAACTACTCTTGCTTTCTTTTGTTATTTTTAGCATAGTATAATTTCTCCATCCATTTACTTTTTTTTTTTTCATTCATTTACTTTAATCTATATGTATCTTTTTCTTAAAGTGGGTTTCTTATAAACAACTTAAGGTTGGGTATATTTTGAAAACACTCTGGCAATCTCTGTCATCTATTTAGTGCATTAGAACATTGATATTTAAAATGATTATTGATATAATTGAATTAATATCTACCCTAATTATTACTCTTTTTCTATTTGTCACCCATCTCCTTTTTTCCTATTTTTGTCCTCTACTGTTTTGTTTTGTGGTTTTTCTCTCTTTCTAAAAAATATTTTATTAATTTATTTTAATTTAGAAAGAGAGAAAATGCAGGGGGAGGGATGAAGGAGAGGGAGAGAATCTCAAGCTGACTCCAATGCTGAACCTGAGGCAGGGCTCAGTCTTAGGACCTTGAGATCATGACCTGAGCCAAAACCAAGAGTCAGATACTTCACAAACTGACCCACCTAGATGTCTGCCCATTTTTTAATGTAAGACTTATTTGTTTAATTAGTTAGAGAGAGAGAGCACACACATGCCAAAGAAGGGAGAGGGAGAAAGAAACTTAAGCAGACTCCATGCTGAGCACAAAACTGGATGTGGGGTTTTCTCCCATGGCCCTGAGTCAAAACAAAGAGTCAGAGGCTTAACCAACTGAGCCACCCAGATACCCCTATCTTTTATGGTTTTAACTGAGAATTTTATAATTCAATTTTCTCTCTTTCTTAGTATATTATTTGTACATTTTTCTTTACATTTTTTAGTGGTTACCTTACAGTTTACAATATACATTTACAACTAATTCAAGTTTGTTTTCAAATAATAATAGATCATTTCATGGGTAGTGTGAGTACTTTACATAACAGAATAATCCTAATTCCTTCTTCTCATTATCTTATATCAATGCTTTTATTCATTGCATTTATACAACATGCAAAGCATATAAACATTAATATACATGAGGATATACATGATTAGATAAATATGCATAAGCATATATAATCAAATACATTGTCATTATTTTTGAAGAAACTATTATCTGTTAGATTAAGAATAAGATAAATAAAACTTTTACTTTACTTTCATGTATTTCTTCTTTGATACTCTGTCATTCTTTATATAGATCTGAGGTTCAATCCTACGTTACTTCCCTTTAAAAACTTATTTTAAAGTTTCCTGCAAAGCAAATATACTGACAACAAATTTCCTCAATTTTTGTCTGAAAAAGTCTTTTTTTTTAAAGATTTTAATTTATTCATGATCGAGCCAGAGAGAGAGGTAGAGACACAGGCAGAGAGAGAGAAGCAGGCTCCTCACAGGGAGGCCGATGAGGGACTCGATCCCAGAACCCTGAGATCACACCCTAAGCCAAAGACAGACATTCAACCACTGAGCCACCCAGGCATCCTTATGCTTCAGATTTTTATTGCACACAGTTTTTTCTTAAATAAGCTTGTGAGGAAGCAAGTAAAAAAGGAACAAATGTAGAATTTAGTATTTTCAAACAAACTTATCCATTTTCATAAATGGAGATTACTTATACCTCTATCACAAAAAAAAAAACAATGTTTTTTTTCAACTTTGAACAAAAGCACACAATTACTCTACATTTATCATTCTGCAACTATAATCATTCCTAGTTCTCAGAAAATACATATACATATTATAGCTTCTAACTAATCATTGTTTTCTAACACGTCTTTTGTTTTTTAACATACTTGCACTCATAATATCAAGTAAATACATGAAGAATTTTCAGAAATTCTCTGTCATATTCTGTAAAACTCATATTCATGTTCTTTGATTACACGTTAATATCTAAATTTGACATTGAATATTATTAGCTTGAATAATTCCAGTGATTTAACATCTGAAACTATTAATAGAAAGACATTGCCACTGATAGTGCTACGTTTATGACATTAAGATTTGTTTTAAAATTATATGAAAGTTAAAAATAAAGATAATTGAGAGAGCTATAAAATTATCTAAGAAGGCAGGTATTTGAGTTCTTAATTCTTCTTGACTTTCCTAGACTCAGTTACCAATCTACAGAATTGCTTTTTTGGAACCTCACATATTCTTGTGTATCTTGTTAAATCATACTGTTACAAGTATCTGTTTCTATACATCTTATATTTCGTATGTTAAACCAGACATATGTTGTACATCCTCCACCTCCTGAAGTCACATAGCTACAGGTAATTTATTTTACAACATCCTTTCTCTTTATGTTACATGACTCCTGGTATAGGTTCACTCCACATTCAGAGCAACTCTCTTCAGCCTTCACTTTTCAAAATAGCTTCTGGAAGAAAGTGTGTTGAGGTAGAAAATGGCTTAGAACTAACCATGAGTTAAATGTGAACTGGACCTCTGATTTCCTGGATTCATATTTTTTTTAATAGCCCAAGGAAATTCAATTAACCCAACCTTCAGAATCTAATTATATTTATTGTTTCAAATTAACACTCACTTTTATCCTTTCATTCATTACACATTTGCTAAATTTCTATAATTGAATGTCTTCACAAGTCCAAAGAAACATGCTGTCAGAAATATTTCATCTTCCACATAAACTTTGAGTTTAGACAACTCATTATTTTTTCAATAAGCTTTTGTTGTCTTATTGTCTCTCCTTTAGTTCATTAACACTGATGGGTAATCATTCTATCATTTTATCATTCTAGATCACATTTCAAACTGTCTTAAACCTAACTTCCCTATTAAAGCTTATTAACCCTCTATTTGTGAGGAATTTAATTAGATAACACCTCTCTCCCAAATGCAAATGTCCAGATGGTAGATTCAACATTTTAGTTAGAAAGGAAAGCAGAGACTAAAGCCAGTCATCTCAGACAAGAAAAAAGGAAATGACATAAAAATGATTAAAAATTACGAAAAGGGGACACCTGGGTTGAGCATCTGCCTTTAGTTTAGGCGGTGGTCCCTCATCAGGCTCCCCAGAGGGAGCCTGCTTCTCCTTCTGCCTGTCTCTGCCTTTCTCTCATGAACAAATAAATAAAATAAAATAAATTTTTAAAGTCCTAGCCAGGAGAACAGTAATATTAATTGATAGCAGAGTAGACTAGGACAATGTCCAATAATCTATCTAAACCATGCTTCTGGTTCTGGTCACTCCTGCCACTCCTGCTACACTTGCTACTTTTACTACTACCAACATGATGTTTTATAACAATGTTTCAATTTTAAAAGAAATAATGTATTGCTTTTAGTTTCCTCTAAGTATTCCAGGCTACCATCCTATCTATCTATCTATCTATCTATCTATCTATCTATATCTATCTATCTATCATCTGTCTGTTATCTATCTTTTTATCATCCATCTATTTATCTATCTATCATCTATTATCTATCTATCTATCTATCTATCTATCTATCTATCTATCTATCTACAGATAGATACCCATGGCTACACATGGGTTCCAAGTATAAGCAACCATCATTTTTTAATTTATTTCATAACAAAGTTACTTTACACTAATAAAAAATTAGAGAATGTTAAAAGATATTTTTTCAGCAGCAAATAGAATATATGTTAAAAATGGGAGATGACTTTGCTTGTCTTTGAGATAGCTTAAAACACAGAAAAGACAATATGCTTTAAAATGGGGTATATAAAAGTCTAAAAATTTTGCAAACTTTTTTAGTGTCTGCCACAAATAAAGGACAGTATCAGTTAAAAATATTCATTTAAACATTACTGACCTTTAGATACTGTAGGACCTGTCAAATGACATTCAGAGCAGGCAACAAGAGAACGGTATTCAACAATTTAATATATATTTGAATGAACGTTATAATAGGAGATAAATTTATGAAAGGAGATATAAAATAGCTCAAGAAATGTTAGTAGATGATTAGGATAACTTCAATTGTGTAATTATAAAGAGACTAATAGAGTCTTCTAGGTGAGTTTTGATTATACTCTTTTGCTTTAAAGAAATTTCCTATGATGCCAGAGAAACTTGACTAGGCTAACCTTTTCAGAGTTAGAGAATTCTGACTTGTCCTCAACTGCTGATCTTTAACCAATTGTCAGGGGAATAATGGGAGTTTCTATAATTTTCCAATAAGTATGTGTATGTCACCTACACAGGACAGGTGTCTTTTAACTTTTTCTCCACCAAGGTCATAAAAAAAGGTTTTGGTGGTGCTGATGGTTTTTATTTACTTGTATGTATGTGTGTTTTGTGTCTTAGTACTGCATATTAAAATTAAAATCACCAGGATGTGGTATATTAAAATGAGCTGTTCTTTTTTTAAATACTGTCTCGTCTCTCCTTTTACCAGCTTATAATAGAAACATATTTTAAAGCCTACTAATTTTGAAACAAATTTGTTAAATCATCGAACTCCAATAGTTCCTCCTTCTATAGAATATGAAAGTTAAATTGTTTGTGTATTGTTAAATAATTTGATCTAATTGACATTTATGAAACACTCCATCCAACAGTGACAAAATACACATTTTTCTCAAAAACAAATGAAACATTCATGAAGATATGATACACTTTGGGTCAAGAAGTAAACTTTAACATATTTAAAATGATAAACAATCAAATAAAATATGTTCAAAACTAAAGCGGATTTAAACTAGAAGTAAATAATGGAAACAAAGCAGGATAACCCTTAATAGTTAGAAATTAAGCAGCATACTTCTAAATAATGCATAGGTCTAAAGAAGACCCTCAAGAAAAATTAAGAATAAGGGTAGCCCCAGTGGCTCAGTGGTTTAGCGCCTGCCTTCAGCCCAGGGCGTTATCCTGGAGACCCAGGATCAAGTCCCACATTGGGCTTCCTGCATGGAGCCTGCTTCTCCTTCTGCCTGTGTCTCTGCCTCTTTCTCTCTCTGTGTTTCTCATGAATAAATAAATAAAAATCTTTAAAAAAATTAAGAATAAGTGAGGATAGAGTCCTTTTTTTAAAATTTTTTTTATTTATTTATGATAGTCACATCAGAGAGAGAGAGAGAGTGGCAGAGACACAGGCAGAGAGAGAAGCAGGCAGGCTCCATGCACCGGGAGCCCGACGTGGGATTCGATCCCAGGTCTCCAGGATCGCGCCCTGGGCCAAAGGCAGGCGCCAAACCGCTGCCCCACCCAGGGATCCCGATAGAGTCCTTTTTTATGGACTGGAAGACTCACTATGATTAAGATGTTAATTTTCTCAAGTTTAATCTATAAATTTAAAGCAATCCTAATCTGAATACAGAAAATAATTATAAAATATTGATAAACTGAATGTAAAGCTTATATGAAAAGCCAAAATATAAAAAAGAGTTAGCATGATACTGAAAAAGAACCAAGTTAGAAGGCACACATTACCTAATTTCCATATTTATTATAAGGCTACAGTAATTAAGACAGTATGGTAGTAGAAGAACATGTAGATCAACAGAACTGGCATTACACAACTCAAGATTTATTATAAAGCTGCAGTAAACAGGACAGTGTGCTTTGTGAAAACATAGGCATACAAATAAATAGAACAGAAGAGAAAGGCCTGAAATAGACCCACACATATATAGACAACTGAATTTCAACATTGAAGCATAAAGGCAGTTCCATGGAGAAATAAGAGCCTTTCCAATAAATGGAGCTACAACAAATGGATATCCATAACAGACATTGATAAGAGAATGACAACCCATTGGAAGAAGTATCTGCAAAACACATATCTGATAAAGGATACAAAGAGATCTTAACCTCAACAATAAGAAAACAACCCATTGCGAAAAAATGGGCAAAATATCTGAACATAAAACTTATAACAAAGATATATAGATGACATCTAAGAATCTAGAAGATGTTCCACCTCATTAATTATGGGAATAGCATGTTTAAAAAATTAGAAACCACTACATTATCTATTAGAATGGCTAAAACAATAGAACAACAGCATTGGCCAAACCAACAAAACCTGACAAAATCACATCCTGGTGAGGAGGCATGTTGATAAAAATGCTCATCAATTTCTAGTGAGAATATACGGTCACTTTGGAAGACAGTTTGGCAGTATCAGACAAGACTAAACTTAATCTCACCATGCAATCCAAAAATGACATTCCTATATATTTATGCAACTAGCTTGAAAGATTAAGACCATGCAAAAACCCACACACAAATAATTATGGCAGATTTATTCATAATTTTCCAAAAATTAGAAGCAACTAAGGTGTCCTTCAATAGTTAAATGAATAACCTAATTAGAGAAATACATTATATGCAATACATTATATGCAATATAGTCAGCAATAAAAAGGAATTATCTATTAAGTAGTGGAAAGATATGGAGGAATTTAATACATATTGCTAAATAAAATAAGCCAATCTGAAAAGTCTATATGACATGTTATTCCAATTACATGACATTCTAGAAAAAGAAAATCTATGGAAACAAAAGATCAGTGATTGCCAGGGATTGGGAATAGATAGGGTGTGAGGACTTTTTAGATAATTTTTAGCATGGCAAAACTATTCTGTATGACAGTTTAATGGTGGCTCTGTGATTATTATGCATTTATCAAAATTCATAGAACTTTAAAACACAAGAAGGAAACTTTAATTTATGCAAATTAAAAAATTATTTAGGAGGTTGAGATATTCCAGTAAGGCATCCAGACTACAATAGCAGACTCTAAAAGTGTGAAAAATGTATGAAACACTTCCACTTAACTTAGGGAGAAGCAGTGCCAGCACAAATCAGTTTGGAAATGAATGGAATCTGTAAGATTAAAGACAAAAGGAATTTCAGGTATTCTAGTTTATAAAATATTTTCATGGGCTATGTGGATATGAATTAGTAATTGTGATACTCCTATACACATACACTAGAATTAAATTAAGTAAATGGGTGTAGATTGTGGGAGCTAGTTCTCTTCGTTTTGAAATTAGAGGTTATAGGAAAGCAAGGGGGTAAGAATAGACTGATCTAGGTAGTAATGGATAAGAAAGTGGAGACATCTCTATGTCCTCATATTTCACTTTAAATAGATAAAGATAATTGCAGATAGAAATATTTATAAGTATGTGTCTGTATGTTGATTAATATGCACACTTAGTTTCTTGCTCTGTCAATGAGATGACCTAAAGGAAACCACCCACCAGTAGCAACAGACATAACACTTAGAATGTATTTTCAAATAACACTCTCCAATAAAAATAACCAGAAACAACCAAGGCTCTCTGGAGAAATCTACTAGATAAATACAGAGCAGAAAGCAAAGAAATGCTAAGAAGAACAAAACCAAATAAAAACTAACATGCAAACAAAAAACACAGAGGTCATATTGGTGAGGCTGTGTTGGAGACAAACAGGAGTCAACTAAAAGCACTCCTAAATGCCAAAACTGGAACAAACTGAATATTCTGAAAGGCAGAAAAATAAAATGAAACACTAACTCACTGCGAAAAACTTGACAAACACAACCTCATCCAGGTGTTCAAGGTCAACATAAACAATGATAAATCACGGTAGTATTTACTCTTGATATAAGGGGGAAAATGTTTTTTTTTACTTCTGTAGTCCCATTCCCAATTTAATCATGACAAAAACATCAAAGAAATTCTAATAGAGGAGCATCCCACAAAATACCTGACACTTATTTCTCAATACTATCAAGGTCAGCAGACACCAAGGAAATCTGAGAAACTGTCACAAGCAAGAAGAGCCTAAGAAGACAGGACAATTAAATGTAAAGTGGTATCTGTGGTAAATTCTGGAATAGAATGGATGTTACATTAAAATTAAGGAAATCTAGAAATAGTCTAAATCTACATTATCACCGATGAATATATATATAAATTGGTTTTAGGATTTTTTTGATACTTTATTTAAATTCTAGTTAGTTAACATAAAGTGTAATATTAGTTTCAGGTACACAATATAGTGATTTAGCACTTCCATACAACATCTGGGGCTCATCACAGCCAAGTGCACTCCTTAATCCCCATCACCTTTTTCATCTATGCCCCTATCCACCTCACTCTAGAAACCAATAGTTTGTTCTCTACAGTTAGTTTCTCAGTTTGCCTCTTTTTTCTCCCTTTGCTCATTTGTTTTGTTTCTTAAATTCCACATATGAGTGAAATCATATGGTGTTTGTCTTTCTCTGACTGATATAGTTCACTTAGCAAAGTACTTTCTAGCTCTATCCATATCTTTGCAAATGGCAAGATTTCATTCTTTTTAATGGCTAATTAATATTCCATTGCATATGTAAACACATATATATAAACACACATAACTTCTTCCTTATCCTTTGATGGTCACTTGGGCTATTTCCATAATTTGCCCATTGTAGATAATGCTCCTATAAATTTCAGGTGCGTGTATCCCTTTGAATTACTACTTTTGTATCTTTAGATCAATACCTAGTAATGCAATTTCTGGATCATGGGGTAATTCTGTTTTTAACTTTTTGAGGAAATTCCATACTATTTTCCAGAGTGGCTGCACCAGTTTGCATTCCCACCAACAATACAAGAAGCTTCTCCTTTCTTTGCATCCTCACCAACACCTGTTGTTTCCTCTGTTCTCAATTTTAGCCATTCTGACAGATGTGAAGTGATATCTCATTGTAGCTTTGATGTGCATTTTCTCAATGATAAGTGACATCAAGCATCTTTTCATGTGTCTGTTGACCATCTGTATTTCTTCTTTGGAAAAATGTCTGTTCATGTCTTCTGCCCATTTTTTAATTGTATTATTCATTTTTTGGTGTTGAGTTTTAGAAGTGTTTTATTTACAAGTGTTATTTTGGATACTAATCCTTTATCAGATATGCCATACACAAATATCTTCTCCCATTCCATAGGCTGACTTTTGTTCTTTCTCTCACTGTGCAGAGCTTTTATTTCGATGTGGTCCCAATAGTTTATTTTTTCTTTTGACCTCAGGAGACATAACTAGAAGAAGCTGCTACAGCTTATTCAAAGAAGTTACTGCCTGTTTTCTCTTCTAGACTTTATGGATTCAGGTCTCACATTTAAGTCTTTAATTCATTTTGAATTTATTTTTGTGTATGGGGCAAGAAAGTGGTGTAGTTTCATTCTTTTGCATGTAGCTGTCCAATTTTCCCAACACCATTTGTTAAAGAGACTGTTTCCCCCCCTTAGATATTATTTCCTGCTTTGTCAAAGATTAATTGACCATAAAATTGTGGGTTTATTTCCAAGTTTCCTATTCTGTTCCCTTAATCTCTGTATCAATTTTTCTACTGTTACCGTACTCTTTTGATTACTAAAGCTTTATGATATAACTTGAAACTCAGAAGTATGATTCCTCCAACTTTGCTTTGCTTTTTCAAGGTTACTTTAACTATTTGGGGGCTTTTGTGGTTCCATAAAAAATTTATAATTGTTTATACTAGCTCTGTGAAAAATGCTTTGATAGGAATTGCATTTAAATATGTAGATTGCTTTGGATAGTATAGATATTTTATTTGTTTTTTAAAGATTTTATTTATTTATTTGAGAGAAAGAGAGGGAGAGTGAGTGGGGAGAAAAGCATAGGGGAGGGAAAGGAAGAGAGAAGCTCAAGCAGACTCTCATGCTGACTCGATCTCATGATCCAGATATCATGACCTGAGCTGAAACCAAGAGTAAAATACTTAATGGACCAAGCCACCCAGGCACCCCAATATAGACATTTAAAAAATAGGATCACTTAGGATCACTCTCACTGCATCCCAAAAGTCTTGGTTCTTGTGTTTTCATTTTCATTTGTTTCCATGTATGTTTTTATTTATTCTTTTATTTCCTGGTTGATCCATTCATTGTTTTGTAGCATGTTATTTAACCTCCATACATTTGTGGTCTTTCCAGATTTTTTCTTGTGATTGACTTCTAGATTCATAGTGTTGCAGTCAAAAGAGGTGCATAGTATGACTTCAGTCTTTTTGTATTTGTTGAGGCCTGTTTTGTGTCCTAAGATGTGATATATTCTGGAGAATGTTTCATCTGCACTTCAAAAGAATGTGTATTCTGTGGTTTCAGGACAGAATGTTCTGAATATATCAGTAAAACCAATTGGTTCCATTGTGTCATTCAAAGTCATTGTTCCCTTGTTGATTTTTGTTTAGATTATCTGTCCACTAATGTAAGTGTGATGTTAAATTCCCCTAGTATTATTGCATTATTACCAATGAGTTCCTCGGTGTTTGTTATTGTTTTATATATTTGGGTGCTCTCATATTGGGTGCATAAATATTTACAATTGTTATATATTTTTGTTGGATTGTCCCCTTTATTATTATAGAGTGAGCTTCTTTATCTCTCCACAGTCTTCATTTTAAAGTCTACTTTTCCTATATAAGTATTTATTTTTTACTTCTATGCATGGTGAATGTTTTTTCATCTCCTCATTTTCAATCTGCAGGTGTATTTAGGTCTAAAATAAGTCCCATGTAGTGAGCATATAGACGGATCTTTTTTTACCCATTTCATCACTCTATACTTTTTGATTGGAATGTTTAGTCCATTTACAGTCACAGAAATTATTGATAGATATGTAGTTATTGTCATTTTATTACTGGTTTTCTGGATATCTTCCCTGATCTTTTCTTGTCTTTCCCTCTTTTGTGCTTTGCTGATGATCTTTAATGATACATTTGGATTTCTTTCTCTTTATTCTTTGCATGTTTATTAGTGGTTTTGATATTCATTTACTATTAGGTTTGTATATAACCTCTTCTGCAAATAGTTTATATTAAGTTGATGGTCATTAAGTTTAAACATATTCTCTCCTTCACACACATATACTTTATATATATATATATATATATATATATATATATATATATACTTTATATATATATAAAGGCATATATAAAGTATATATACTTTATAACCTTTTTGTGAGTTCCTTGACTGAATTTTTACAGAAATGTTCATTTTTACTAATTTTTTGATTCCTGGTTTATATTATCACTTTGGGTCTCTTTTACTCTCAAAGAGAGAAACATTTCTTGCAGAGCTGGTTTAGTGGTCATGAACTCCTTAGGTTTTGTTTGTTTGAGAAACTCTTTATATATCCTTTGATTCTGAATGATAGTCTTGCTGGATAGAATATTCTTGGCTGAAGATTTTTCCCATTCAGCAACTTGAATATATCATACTACTTACTCCCTTCTGGCTTACTAAATTCCTGCTGAAAAATCTCTTACTAGTTTCATGGATTTTCATTTGTAAGCTAAGGACATCTTTTGTCTTGCTGCTTTTAAGATTTTTTTCGTTATCACAATATTTTGCAAATTAAATTAAATTTTTTCTTGGTGTGGGCCTGCTCTTTTGATTTTGATGGGAGTTCTCTGTGTCTCCTGGATCCGGATATCTGTTTCCTCCCCCAGATTAAGAAAGTTCTCAGCTACTATTTCTTCAAAGAAATTTTCTGCTCCTTTTTTTCTCTCTTATTATTCTAGGACTCCTATAATATGAATGTTATCGTGTTTAATGGAGTCACTGAGTTCCCTAGGCCTATTCTCATTTTGCATAATTCTTCTTTCTTTTGTTCAGCTTCATTACTTTCCATTACATTGTCTTCTAGATCATTAATTCATTCCTCTGCTTCTTCTAGCCTGCTGTTCATTGCATCAAAAGTGTTTCTAATATCATTTATTGCACTCTTAATCTCCGATTGATTCTTTTTTAACTCTTTTATCTCTGTGGTAAAGACCTCATTGATGTCTTCTATTCTTTTCCCAAGTTCAGTGAGTATTCTTATGATCACTGCTTTAAATTCTTTATCAAGTATATTACTTTTATCTGTTTCACTTGGTTCGATCTCTGGCCATGGCCTTATCTTGTACTTTCATTTGAGATAAATTCCTCCTTCTTAGCATTTTGTCTAAGTTTCTACCCTCCTTTCTGCATTAGAAAAGCCAGTTATGTCTCCTACTTGGGAAAGTAATTGCCTTATGAAGAAGAGATCATGTAGTGTCCAGGGCCTGGTGCTTCAAGGAGGGCCTTCGGTGTGTGTTGAATGCTCTCTGCTGCTGTGTTTTGACTACTCTATCCTTTAGACCAGTCATCTGCAGAGGCTCTCCTTGTCTACTGAGCGTAGTGTTTCATCCCTGGCTGGCATGTGACAACTTTTAACTAGGTACACTCTGGTCTGCTTGTGAAATGAGACCTCTCAACCTTCACTGGAACTGATACCCTGCAAAACTCTGGTTGGGAGATGTAGTGTGGGCAGGAGTCTGAACTGGTCTTCTAGAGAAGGAGTCTGTCCATGCTGAGACTGAAGCAAGCATGACTGAGAAGGGCAGTTCCACCAGAGTTTAGGGATGTGGGGCTTAGTGTAGGCAAGTTAGGCAGCCAGTGTCCACACTGTGCTGCTTCCTGCAGGTAGCACTGTGTTTATGCTGAGAGGTGGCAAAGGGAAAAGGAGTATCTTTGTTTCTGGAAAAGTATATCCATGAATGATGCATCTCAGGGACGTGCTAGAAGAAAAGCAAATAATCTCCCTACTGTGTGCTCCAGGTGCTCATCAGATTTTTGTTTCCATGCTGTATGCCCCCCAGGTTGTTTGTATGTTTCCTCTCCAAGAGCAACACAGCCTGAACTATACCTCAGCCAATCCTACTGACTTTAAAACTCCAGACTTTTAAGCCTCAGTGTTTTTAAGAACTAATGAAATTCAGCCTCTCTCATTTTCCAAGCCAATAGCTATGGGGAAACATTGTCCTGTGCATTCCTCTGTGAGCTCCTCTTTTGCTTGCCTTTCTCCTCTAACATGGTTCCTTCCACTCCACAGCAGGCAGGTCTGTTTCTCCTCTACACCATATCTCCACCCTTCCCACCTTCTTCAATGTGGCTTCTTCTCCCCCATTAGTTGTGGATATTATTCTGTCAGTCTTCATTTCAATTTCTGGAGTATTTAGGATTATTTGATAGTTATCTATTTGTAAATGGGACATTTAAATCATGATTTCTGAGACATTTTAAGAAAGGCTAAATTATCCCATGATCAAGTAAAGTGAGTTCTAATAACAGGGGGACACTAAAACCTAAAATATCCCCATAATTGTTATTATTTTAAAGAATTAAATAATATCTTCAAATACACAAAATAGTTGGCTAAGACACAAATTCATTCAGATCCACACAGAACCTACTTAACCTTGAATATGTTTCTAGTACTTTCATGCTATCTACAAAATAATTACTTTATTCTAATGTCAAGAACTACATACAAAACCTACTGGTTTATTTAATTTTGTTACATTGTATTTCTCCTTTTTAAAAGATTGATTGATTGATTTCAGAGAGAGAGGGAGAGAAATGGGGGAAGGGCATAGGGAGAGACAGAATCTTCAAGGAGACTCCCCACTGAGTACAGAGCCCAATGCGAGACTCAATGTCACAACCCTGAGATCATGAACTGAGTAGAAATCAAGGGCCAGATGCTTAACTGATTAAGCCACCCAGGTGCCCCACATTATATTTCATGCTAAAAAATTACTACCTTATTTCATTCCACCACATTTTCATAGTACCACTTACAAAGGCTTTCCCTTAGTGTTTTTTTTATCAAATATCATTTGCCAAATAAAAATTTAACACCTAGCTATTGTATCCAACCTATACAGATAAATCCATCCCCTATGATTCAGTCCACTATCCAGCAAATGTATACATCATTATGATTAAGTATTTCAAAAGAGACTATGACAGAATATTCCCTTAAGTAGGCATTTGTTCTGTGTGAAATGGAAAATAATATTAGACAAATAACTCATGAAGTTATATAGATTCTGTTTTAGACAACCAGTCTTAGCTTTTTAATTAGGGCTGTGAAATATCTTCCCCGCATACATGGAATGATTAGAGAAATTGTTGTCCTGAAAGCAGGCAGAGTAATTAGAAAACCTAAATACAAGTCAGGTATACTTGATTGATTTAATATTCCATATATGTGTGTGCTACATAGGTTTTCTAGATTTCAATGAAGAAATACACAATGCTAAGAAAAGAAGAAAGAGAAATATTTTTTTAAAAAAGTTTTTCAAGAGACAAGATAGTCAACATAATGAGATAGTAATAAAAACATATTGTTTAAAATATAATTGGAATCTCAGAAAGGAACAGAGTAAATTTTTAAAGAAAATGTCAAGAAATTTTCCAAAAAATGATTAAAGATATTAAATATATCCTAGAAACACAGTGGATCCAAAATAGGTTTAAAACCAACATAGAGGGCAGCTCTGGTGGCTCAGCACTTTAGCGCTGCCTTCAGTCTAGGGTGGGATCCTGGAGACCCGGGATCGAGTCCCACATTGGGCTCCCTGCATGGAGCCTGTTTCTCCCTCTGCCTGTGTCTCTGCCTCTCTCTCTCTCTCTGTCACTCATGAATAAATAAATAAAATCTTTAAAAAAATATATTTTAAAAATAAAATAAAATAAAACCAACATAGACACACATACACAAACACAACTTCAAATGATACCTCCAGATACAGCAAAGACAAACTTTTGAAAACCAAATATAAAGAAATCATTGAAAAAGATATGCATTATTTACAGAGACATCAAGTTATAAAATACATAAAACTCACTAATAGAGACAATGCAATCTAGGGATATTGGAGAATCATCCCTTAAGTAATGAAATAAAAAGGAAAATTAGAATATTATACCCAGAAAGAATATCTTACAGAATTGAGGGTGAAATACAGATTTTTTAAACAAATGAAAGCTGAGAGAATATATTACCTGCACACTTGTACAAAAATAAATGCTAAAGTTTTATGAAAAAAAGAACTATAATATCAGACAAAATCTGGATTTAGACAAAGACATGCAGAGCTCTGGAAATGCTAAAAATGAAGATAAAAATATATTTTTTTACTTATTTTAATAATAACTTTAAAATATAGTTAACTTTATAAAACAAATGATAGCAGCATATCATATGTAAAGTATTTGCTCTCTGTCACAATGTAATACTTTGCACTTTTTTAGTTTTAGTATTAGTTTTATATAAATAGGATTATTAATTATATCCTTTTTTTAAAAAAAAGATGTTATTTATTTATTTGAGAGAAAAAGAACATGAGTGGAGCAGGAAGGAGCAGAAGGAGAGGGAGAAGCACACTCTCCACTGAGGGCTGAGCAGAGAGCCCAACACAGGCTCAATTCCAAGACTTGGAGATCATGACCCCAGCAGAAGGCATGCTTAACCGACTGAGCCACCCAGATGCCTCAAGTATCTGCTCCTCTATGCATGGTTTCTTTCATTCAGCATAAGAAAGAAAGAATTTGGTTACAAACATATTATATTTATGTTTTTATTGATAAATAGCATTCTATTGTGTGACTATATAATTTTTTTATCTACTTACCTGTTAATAGATTGTCCCTTATTTACGAGTATTACAAATAAAGCTGCTAAGAACATTTCTGTACTAGCCGCCATATACACAGATAAATAAGCTTTTATTTCCCTTGGGAAAATATCTAGTAGAATGGCTGTATTATACGGCAATCACAAAAACAAGCAGTTTTCCACGGTGGATGTGTCATTTACATCTTTCTTTTTTTGTGCGTGTGTGTGGGGGTGCTATTTATTTTTTGACAAATATTCCACATCCATGATCCTCTCCAGTCAGAAGTTCTTTCAAACTTTGCCCATGGCCTTTGCTAGCCAGAGGATGGAGTTATCTGACTCCCATCCTGCAAATGGCCAGACAGTGTTGGTTTTAAGCTATTGAAACTGACTGTCACTTTGTCAACCTCAGCCATGTTCATCTGGATGGATGTGTGGCCCTTGGTGCTCATGATGTGATTGCTGCCAGACCATTTCCCAGTAAGTACCTGTCCACAAACTAATAGGCAATATTCTGCATGTAGATGGTGCACCTGCTGCCACCACTAGGGTAAATGCAGAAAGGCCATTTTACATGTTCACCAACAGTGTATAAGTCTTTAAGTTCCTCCATATCCTTGTCAACACTTGATATGATCAGGGTTTTTTTTTTCCTTTTTCTTTCTTTTTTTTTTTTTAATTAAGCCATTATAATAGGGATATAGTGACATCTTATTAGGTTTTGCTTTGTGTTTCTTTACTGATCAATGATTTTGAACATCTTTCATATATGTATTAGAAATCTATACCTTCTTTGAAGTAGTTGTTTGGGTGTTTTTACTGTTTTTTTTTTTATTATTGACTTTTGAGAGCTCTTTGTGGATTCTATCTACAAGTCTTTCACCAGATACGTGATTTATAAAAATATTCTCTTAGTCTCTAGTAAGTGTTTCTACTTTCCTAACAGTGACTTTTGAAAAGCAGAGCTTTTATTTTTCATAAATCCAATTTATCAAATTCTTTTCTACAGAATACACTTCTGTTGTTATATCTAAGAAATATTTGCATAACCCACTGTCACAAAGATTTTCTCTTAAGATTTCTTAAAGAAATTTAATAATTTTAGGATTTCCATTTTTATGCATGATCCAATTTGAATTTTTGCATAGGGCATAAAACATTTATAAAAGTTTTTTTTAATATAGGGATATCATAATCTCAGTAACATCTGTCAAAATGACTACTCATTCTCTCCTGAGTATACTTTGTACATTTATAAAATCAGTTGTCAATGTACATATAAATCTAATGCTGCACTCTATTGTATTCTATAGATCTTTTCATTCACCTTGACTCCAATTCTGCACTTTCTTGATAATTCTAGCTTTATAATAGGTCTTGAAAATAGGTTGTATTTGTCATTGTTGTTTTTTTTTTGGGGGGGGGGGACCTTTGGTTAATCCAGTTTGTTGCATTTCTACTTGGTTCTTATAATCACCTTGTTCATTCTACAGGGGAAAAAAACCTTATTTGTTCTTTGATTGGTAATGCATTATGTCTACAGTTAAAGAAATTTTATATCTTAAATATATTGATAGTCAACACATAAAATATATTTCTCCTCCTACTGAGATCTTTAGTGACTTTCAACAATGTTTTGCGATTTTTGGCATACAAATGTAACATTTTTTGTCAGATTTAACCCTAACTATATTGTGCTTTTGATGCTATTATAAATTGCTTTTATTGCTTCAATTTCTGATTTTTCACTGATAGTATACAGAAATATAGTAAATTTTTGTCAGTTATTTGTCTTATTTATTTATTTATTTATTTACTTACTTATTTTGTCTTCTTTTTTAAAAAAATATTTTATTTTTATGTCTTTCTTACCAATCTGGGTGCTGTTTTACCTTGTCTTATTGCACTAACTATATTGCACTAGCTTATAGCACTACAATGTTGACTACAAAGTTATTAAGGGCAGACATCATTGTCTTGTTCCCTATCATGGCCTTTCAAGATTAAGTATTATTTCAGCTATAGGTTTTACATAATGACCCTTATCAGGTTGAGACAGTTTCTTTCAGTTCCTAGTTTGCTGAAAGTTTTTCTCAGGAATGAATACTGAATTTTGTCAAATGCCTTTTGTATTGATATACTTACAAGTTTTGTCTCTTTAAATCTGTTAATATGGAACATTATGCTGTGCCTTCTTCAATGTTAAACCAAGATTACACAGAATAATTTGTTCTTAATAGCAATAACAACCAAAATAATGTAGTTCCTCATTGATAAATATGATTCATTTGCCATAACATTGGGAGTTAGGGTTTTAATGTTAGAAGATGATAGGACCTGAAATGTCAGTGTTCACTAACCTATGGTTTATTTTAGGGGAAAAGATACAAGATAGAAATAGCAGCCTTAAGAATATGCATCTTGACCAAAAATTGTAACACAGATTCAAGTTTTCATTTCTCTTGCTTTATAATGACCATAATTATCATGCTTTCTCTCTTCTGATCTGATCAGAAACCAACAAGGTGGTCTTATAACACAGTAGAACCAGGGAACTCAAAATAGAGTGTCAGCTCCTGCTTATACCTTTCTAGCAATGTAGACATATTTCTTGCTATGTAAAGGGTGCCATGGCAGTGCCCTCCAGGATTTTCAGAAAGTATAAAATTATCAATCTAACTGATACTAATAATCACCACTACTAAGCTTAAACAAACCATCCCAAAATTCAACACAGGTCCATTGTAATAACCAGTGCACTTAATAATTTAAGCAGGTACCTGTGCCCTTTCAATACTTCAGAAAAGCTACTCAGGTCAATTTCAGGCCTCCAGAATTAACTCCTCGTGAGCCTCCCCTACCCCCAGAAAAATCCACAAATGTTTCTCTGTTGTGACACCCTTCTCTTTATCAGTCATCAAAACTAATGTTATTTATAATTATATATTTATTTAATGAATTTGAAGGCTTTTCTAAGTTTTGATCCTCCAAAAGCGGAACTTGAGACAAGGACTTGAGTGCAAATATTTTGTGGGGAAGATGGAGCCAAGAATGGAGATATATTAGAATAATGTGAGCAATTCATGGGATAAAGAAAATTCTGTATCGGGATACATTATATATTTCACATTAGTAAACTATAGATGCTCAATTCTACTAACAGCCTTGATAATTATTTAAAATACCTGCTAGAATTGACTTACTGATAGAGAAAGGCTAGAGCATTTATCTAATAGCTGCTTTCTTCCACTGGCAGAGGACTGTCCCTGGGGTTTCAATCTCCCACCCATACCTTTTTATCAGCATGTGCTCAGAAGCCAATATAATTATAGTGGTATTGGAGAAAGCACTGAGCATGAAATGTGACAAGATGCTAATGGTAGGAATTGGGAGTGTCAGTACCATTTAAGTCTGGTCTCCCCAGAACTATCTACCACAAAATAGACTCACTAAGGCTAATATCAGAGGCAGGCTAAGAAGATGCATCATAGAATACAATAGACATGTGTATACTTGTTTTTTTGTTTATTATCTTTTTTATCTGCCAGATATCAAACCACACATTTTATATGTGACTAAGAGCTGTGACTGTTTTATACACAATGTATATGATCTCTGATCCTAGAGGCTAGTGTATAATCAACACTTCATAGTTATTTTTCAGAAGGAAGGATGAGAGAAAGAAAAGGAAAGAAGGAATGGTGGCACAAGTCCAGTTTCACACAAAGGTATACATGAGGAATAGAGTGTGCTGGGGTTGAAGTAGGAGGTACAAAGCATGTGGAGTTACAAATTACAGTAGAATGAGAAAACACTGTACAATAATCTCCATTAAAATTCTCAAATTTAAAAGTCATCTACTTTACAGTTTGGTTAAGTCTACTCCAGAAACTTAATTATTATAATTTCACTATCAACTAGCAGTATATTTCAAAATGAAGCTATCATTTCTATTCACTCTCCTGGCACTTTCTAGAGCTGAGATCACTTGAATGGAGATCAAGAGTTCACTCTTTCCTTTTATTTTTAGGATGCTCACTGAAATTTTTTCTGACAACTGTCATATTTTCTACTGCTTTGTCAAGGAGAGTGATAGGTAGCCTCACAGCCTTTGGGAATGTATATATCAAGTCAGAAATCAACTCTTTATTATCAACTCAAAGTACAAGACACAAACAGTTGGTTCTGTATTCCCAAAGAAGCATTTCATATATTTATTTATTTTAGTGTTTAACCATACTCCATGCCTGATAAAGTAGTGACTGAAAGTTTCTCCAACATTGGAATCATTCTTGAAGATCTGAATGAAAAAAGATGCGATGTTTCCGTTAGATCTGTTTTTGTTTGCCTAGAGGAAAAATAGTAGTAGGGTTTTTGTTTTATTTTGTTTTTGCTTTTGCTTTTAATAGTCTCATAGTAGATTTTGAGCTCATATTTAGAAACTTTTGGAATTGGTTGCAACTAAATAAACAGACAAGCAAAGAAAATACTACTTTTAGTTTCCTCTATTCCATATACTTCATTTTTATTTGCTCAGTATTTTATTAAAAGCAAGAAAGGTAAGTGATGACAATTTAAGTGATGACAATTTAATAAAAATTAGTAAAGGTTAGTAAGATATTCAAATTAGTCACAAATAGCAGTTAAAACAAGAATGAGACTTTAACAAACTAATGTTCATGCGGATTTTCCAGGTAGTCCTTATTTAAAAGAGAAAGTGTATTTTATATCATATACAAAATTTAAAAGCATGTAAGACCTTAACATGGGAAACTGTGTTAAGTATTATACTAAAATACCAATTAAATTATTTATATGTTGTAAAACATAAGTAATTCAGGGAAAATGGAATATTGGAATATTCTTAAGTGAATGAATTAATGGATGGGTGAGTGAATGAATTAATGGATGGGTGAATGAATGAATGAATGAATGAACAAAGAATGAAGGGGATCCCTGGGTGGCTCAGCAGTTTGGCGTGGGCCTTTGGCCCAGGGCGCGATCCTGGAGTCTCGGGATCAAGCCCTGTGTCAGGCTCCTGGCATGGAGCCTGCTTCTCCCTCTGCCTGTGGCTCTGTCTCTCTCTCTCTCTCAGTGTCTCTCATGAATAAATAAATAAAATCTTAAAAAAAAAATAGTGTACAGAATTCCTTCATACCCTTCAGTTTGCCCTAACTTTAGCATCTTACATAGTCATTATTGAAACTAAGAAATTAGTTATTTAAAAACTAAATGATTTTTTCATATTTACCATTATTTCCACTAATAATCATTTTCCTACTCTGGGATTCACTTCAGTATTCTTATTTAATTTGTCACTGATTTTTTTTCATTCTCCAATCTGTGACAGATCTTCAGTCTTTCCTTGTTTACTTTATCTTGACAATCTTGAAGAATATTGATTTGGAAGTTTGTAGACTCCCTCAAACTGTAGAGTTTTTTCTTTTGTCTTGTTTTCTATAATACAGTTGAAATTATGAATTTTAGGGAAGACTACCACAGAGATGATGTGCCATTATTAGTGAATGACATAAAATGGAATATTATATTTATATTTATTAAAAAGGAAAAGAAATGGTAACTCTATAGGGTCTACCATATTTCTCCAATATGTTATTCTGTTTCCATTGTAATAAAATGTTATTCTGCTTCCATTGTAATAAAACATATATTGAGGACTATATCTTTTAAGAACATGTAAATATTGTTTCTCCTTAAACTTTCACCCACAAGGATTAATATGATCTGTGGATCTTGCCCATAGTGATAATTGCTGTGGTATTTTTCTATTTCATTATTTTTATATTCACTAATTAAGGTTTTCTGCAGAGAAGTATTGTCTCATTTTCCTCACATTTTATCTGTTTATTTAATCCTTTATTTATATCAGTGTGTATTCATTCATGTTTATTTTGTTGTTTGGGTTATAATCCAATATTGTTAATTACCTGTTGCTCAAATTGTTCCAACTTTGACCACTGGGAGTATTTTCAGCCCAGCTTTTTATCATTTAACATTATACTTTCCTTTAAAAGAAAAAGATTTTATTTATTTATCTGACAGAAAGAGAGAGAGAGAAAGTACAAGTAGGGGAAATGGCAGGCATAGGGAAAGGGAGAGGCAGACTCCCCGCAGAGCAGGGAGCTGGTTGGGGGGGCTCCATCCCAGGACTCTGAGATCATGACCTGAAGCAAATGTAGATCCTTAATCGACTGAGCCACCTAGCACCCCCCCCCTTTTTTTTAAATCACTTTATTATTTTCTGACAGGACAAGATGCTCTGATTTCTTCTTGCATTTTCCTAATCTCAGTTTTAGAAATAACCACTTGTCACTGGGTTTGACATACTTAATTTCTTTGTTTTATTATGGTAAAACATAATAAACACAGAATTTAGCATCTTAAGCACTTTTAGTTTGCATTTCAGTAGGAAGTACACCTGCATTGTTGTGCAACCATCACCACCATCCATTTCCAGAATTTTTCATCTTCCTAAACTGAAACTCAGTACTCATTACACAATAGCACTCACCTGACACTCATCCATTCCATTTGTTGTCTACATGAATTTGACCACTGTAGGTACCTCATGTAAGTGAATTATACCATATTTGTTCTTTTGTGTCTGGCTTATTTCACCTAGCACGTTTTCAGGTTTCAACTTTGCTGTAGTATGTGTCAGAATCTTAAGAGTCATTTTTCCTGTTTTATGTGATTAATATTCTTATAAACTTTTGTTTTCTTATCATGTTAGAATATCACTTATTATAATGAGATCATATCTTCATATTAAAATATGTATCCTCTTAAGCATTTTAGTATAAGAAATATCCTGATATTAATGTTTATAAATATTGAAATTGATAATCTGCAAAGTGAAATAACTTAAGGAAAACATGACTTGAAACTTCTGCTTCCATTATAATATAGAAATATGCAGGGCTTTATCATTCCAACACTAAAAATGAGAACAATAATGATAATCTACAAACAAAAATTTTAAGTTCAACTGAGATCTTAGACTGCAAAGTGACCTAATTACCTTAAATCTAAAAAATTATAAACTCTTTCTGAAAAAGATGTAACATATAACCATTTCAATTTTGGCAGTAAAGTGGATGGGGAGAGAAGTCATCATACATAGAGAAAGAAGCAGATCAACATTTCACTTTTTTTTTTTTTTGAACTTTGAAGTATAGGGTTGAATTGCAGTGTAGATTTTCTAGGAGTCCCAGACATATGGTAAATCTATATCCAGGTACTCCATTCCCAAGGTCATTGTAGAATGCTCACAAGGGAGATTAGGAATTAGGTATTATAACTCACAAACTGAGAAAGATCTCTTCTGAAACACAAACATATCAGTCATTGTGTATTCTAAGAGTAGAATGAAAAAATTAAGAATAAAACAAATCCTTCCTATACTCCACATACTACAGTGAGTATGAGGCAGTAAAAATCCTCCATTAAGGGAAAACAGAAAGCCTAGTACTATGATTGGAGTAATGATCAATTTTTATTATAGTTAATATGTTCTATTTCTTTTAAGATCTTATGATGGAATACAATGCAAATGTCTTCAACTCAACAAGCTCTAGAAAGTCTAATTGCTAGGAAACCGAGAACTAAGCTAATGTGTATTTAGTCATTGTAGTATATGTGAACATTTGGCAGTTAGAAATCCCCTCTTTGGTACTGCTCTGACAAAGAATTGAACTTGATTTGGCTTCAAAAATCATACAAGTAATCATCATTACTATAACTTCTCTCTCATTGTGATCAGGTTTGGATCTGGCTCTGTATAATAGTAAATCCCCTTTACATAGTGTTTCTGCAAAAAGAAAATTATCTATAAGCACAACACCATTTCCAAGTGCACTACACAGATGAACATTTTTCTGCTGTGTACTTCAGGTACATGAGCATGTAAATAAAGATGTAGACTCAATTATGAACTGATTGCTCTGAATAATAGAGGGAGAGGGTGAAAAGAAAAGAAGGAAGGAAGCAACAAATGTGGTTTTCAGAAAGATGCATTAGCCTTTTTGATGCATGGTATGACTTCATCCAAAATGTCCTAAAAATATTGAGTAAGTCTATAAAGAAATGAGTGTTTTGTGTGAATATCTTTTGAATGAGAGAATAAAAGATGGTAACTAAAATTTCATGTGAGTTTCAACATGGAGCAGAACTAAGGTGACAGTTAAAGAAGTCATTGCTCATGAAGTAGAGAAGGCCTCTACTTCATGGAGAACAAAAGCACTGAAAATTAACAAAAATCTTCAAGGGAGATTTGGATTTTCATAGGGTATGAGATCGGTTCAGGGGCTCATAGAGATTTTATCTGAATCTCATGTACAACTTGCCCACCAGGTGCCATCTTATTTCTACTTGCTTGTACAATTTCCCTTTCTCATGCTACTAAGGTTGAGATTCCGTTGTTATACTCCAACCTTGCCAGACTCCTTCCACACAATATTCTATTCTATCACATTTATTAGTTTAAAAGTAAATACGTATTTCTGGGTATAAGAAGATAAGATCATTATTAATGGACTCAGGCCAAGTTTGATCACAAAACACCCCTCCCCTAATACTAGAATTAAGTATAAGTGCAATTTGTGAGTAAAGGCCAAAATTTGAACCCTTATATTTAATAAAGTGACAAAAATAACCATGGAAATATATGTAGGAGAAAATACTTGTATTAAACAGTTGGATCATTAGGTTTCAAAGGCTATTTGGCATAGAATTGGAGCTTGAACACTTTAAGAAGAAAAAATATATATATGGGCTTGAGTTCACTAAAGTTATGATTAAGGGAAAAATACAGGAATAATATAGTTCTTCATAGTAATAATCTAAGCCAGGGCTGAGCTGGGCAGTTACACTTAATAGATGACAACATTCTTTTTCTTTTTTTTTAAATTGATGAATACTTTGTGGGCTGACATATAAATATATATATATATATATATATGTCATATGTATAGTGTGTGTGCATATCTCTTATGTACTGTAGAACAAATAAAACAGATTTGACAACTTAAACTGAGAATCTTTTTTTTTTTTTTTTGCACTACTGCCAAAATATAATCATCTTACCACCTTAAATCAGCCTTTTCTTCTCTTCTATACCTACCTTCACCAGGAGATCTTGGGACACTTAAAAGTAATATGATAAAATATGAAAAAATATTAAATATAATCTAGCTCAGCAACTACCTTTTGTTGCTAAAGAAACTAAGATAATGGAAAATTAAAATGATATGCTGGTTAGTGACAAATACTGATAAGATTACAGTACATGTTTGTTCCCATTATATTTGGTTACTAATGTCACTCAAATGTACCCCAGCAAAAATATTTAAACACCCACAAATTTTATCTTGTTAAAAAAATCAGAAATAGTTTTCAAAATTATATATATATCAAGTATTCTATGAATGGAATTAAGCATCATATGACTAATGTAATTTGTAAGCTATTTACTATCAAAGTACATCTGATGTATTGTGAGAATTTTATTTCTGATTTCCATTTATGAAGAATTTGGGCACAATTGTATAATTTTAAATTATAATAGTTTATTTACCACTATCTGAAGATCAATTTATTACCTATAAAGGGAAAAAAGACTTAACTACAGGGATCCCTGGGTGGCGCAGCAGTTTAGTGCCTGCCTTTGGCCCAGGGCGTGATCCTGGAGACCTGGGATCGAATCCCACGTCAGGCTCCCGGTGCATGGAGCCTGCTTCTCTCTCTGCCTGTGTCTCTGCCTCTCTCTCTCTCTCTCTCTCTCTGTGTGTGTGACTATCATAAATAAATAAAAAATTTTAAAAAAAAAGACTTAACTACATTATTTTATTGCTGTTATCAGAAAATCTTCTCTCCAGTTTGAGTTGAGTTTGGAGTTTGGAGCAATGCAATGGCCAATCTCCTTTTATCTTCTCCTCCCCAACAAAACTCAAGACAAACAAATACATACAGAATAATACAAAGAAAAAATACATGGTAGCTTGTGTGTGTGTGTGTGTGTGTGTGTGTGTGTTCCTATTATTACTTGGTATCTAGGCATTGTCAGGCCAATAGATGAGGTAGGAGATGAGCTTCAATTTCTGAAGATAAGAATTCCATAATAAATTACTGATTTAACAAGGCAGAAGACATGAAGCATGATCATAAAAGAAGATCCGCACATTGACCCTTGTGATTACAGAGTAATTACAGTGGTGTTTTGATGGGAATACCTAATCTATCAACATGTCAAGTTGCTGCACTAAAAGGCATATCATTAGTTTCTAATTCTTCTAGATATTTCAGAGCTACCCTGAAATTTGAAGCAATATGACTTGACAAGCTAAGTAATTGCCTACTTTAGTGGTAACACATTTTTCTTTGGGGTAAAGTCCTACTTTACAAAAAATAACATTTTTAAATTATGACCTTCAGCCCTAAAATGTGCATTTTTTCTTGAAAAATAAAAATATACAAATATATTAAGATTACATATGGTATAATACTAACTCCTTTGTATGTAATGTGCTATAAATAAAAATGAATATAGTATTCTGATAAAATCAATAATATTAATAAATGCAACAATAGCAATAGTAATAAAAATAAATTATAAAATAATTCCACTTGAAATCCACTTCTTTTTTATTTTTTTTAAGATTTTATTTATTTATTTGACAGAGAGAGTATAAACAGGGGAAACAACAGGCAGAGGGAGAGGGAGAGGCAGATTCCCCACTGAGCAGAGAGCCCGATGTAGGACCTGATCCCAGGACCCTGAGGTCATGACCTGAGCCAAAGGCATATGCTTAACCAACTGAGCCACCAGGTGCCCCTTGAGCTCCACTTTAATATGAAATCAAGAGTAGAGAGATTTTATTTAGTTGTATCTTGCATGAAAAAAACCCTATTGTATCATATATGCTCAATAAATGCTTATTAAAGAAATCTATTATATATCCCTCTCACTAAGATTTGATCTGAAATAATATTTTCCTCTAAAAGAAACTTCTATTGTTAGAAAGTAGCTCATTACATGCTGTGATGTAAGAAAAAGCAAAGTACATCTGGATTATATGCTTATTGCAAAAAAACACCTGTAAAAAATCTCTAAGATAATTTCGACACTTGACAGGATGCACACTGGGTGTTATACTATTTGGTGGCAAATCAAACTCCAATAAAAATATATACAAAGAAAAAGATAATTTTGAAAGGACAAAGGGTAAGCCAATAGAGCCTCCCACTGTTCAAACTGTTATAATTTGGCATCCAATACTGAAAAATAATTATAACATCCAAATAAGAGTACAAAAATACAAAGGATCATTATACAAATTATACACCTGGAAACCTAGGAAAATTAATACATTTCTAGAAATATATAGTCTTCCAAAAGTAAATCAAGAAGACACAGAAAATTTGAATAGACCAATTACTAGTAATGAAATTTGAATCAGTAATTAAAACAACAACATCAACCACAAAACAACCACTTCCACAGAAGTCCAGGACCAGATGCTTTTCAGGTGTATTTTGCCAAACATTTAAAGAATAGTTAATTTATTATTGTCAAACTATTCCAAGAAAATAGAAGAGAAAGAAAAGCTTCTAAATTCATTATATGAAGCTACCATTACCCTGACCAAAACCAAAGACTTGACAGAAAAAGAAAACTGCTGACCAAAAAAAGGCCAATGTCTTTAATGAACATGGATGCAAAATTTCTGAGCAAAATACTAGCAACCTGAATTCAACAATATATCAAAAACATCATTCATAATGATCAAGTGAGTATTACTCCAAGGATACAAGGAGGTTAGTATTCACAACTCCATCTATATGATATATCACATTAACAAGAGAAGAAATAGCAAACCATATGACCATTTCAATAGATACAAAAAAAAAAAAAGGATTTGATGAAATTTGACAAAACATCTATTCTTGATAAAACTCTCCACAAAATAAATTTAGAGGTAATATATCTCAACATAATTAAGGTCTAGTTTTATTTTATTTTTCTATTTTTGTGTATAGTTTTTAAAAATTCTTTCCTGAAATACAGATAACTAGTAAAATAATGATCTATCGATCTTTGACCCTAAAGTTGACAATCTCTAGAGTTCACTACTTCCTCAATTTTAAACTTTGAAACCAATTTTTTATACCTTCTTTTTCTTTATGATTCTTTATAATTTAACAATTGACTTTATTATATGTATAAAGACAATGAAATCTGTATTAAGTTAACAATCAGTCTATATTTGCTATAGCTGCAGGTATTGGACTCAGGATCAACTCAAGATATCTGAGTTTCATCATTGAAAATCTTACACTAAGTAGACCAAAATTCTTTGGACTATTTTATCCAAAGCCATTGCTACAGTGAGATTTATGATTATTTCAATCTTCTAACACTGTATTTGTTTTCAGTCTCAGTAACATTAATGGAGTTCATTGCTTTTAATGATGTGAGGGAAATTAATTAAGCAATTTATGTTAGTCTGACAGAGAAAATAACCTCATTAAGAAAATGCCATAGGGTATATACGGCAAAATGTAAAGTGAAGAAAATCCGAAGATAGAAATGTTGACTAGCACACCCTTGAAGACTGATTGTAAGCTAAACAAGGCATAATTCTATCATAGCCAAGGAGAAATCACTATCACATTTTTAAAAATGTAGAGATACTAGAGTTATACTAAGATGTAACTCTTTTGATATTTTAAATATTTTTTCCATCATCATAAAATCTACAGACTTGCATAGCTTCTTATTCTACACTCTAATAAGTTTCAGCTATGGTTAATATTTAAGAGTTCTGTAAAGATGGATAAAAAGAGATGTTTATTAATGGATAAGAAGATATGTTTGTTAATAGTAGTTAGCAATCGATATTGACAAATTTCTTGTAACTTCAAGAAGGAAAAAAGAAGAAAAAGATTAAGATTATCTTGTAATATTACTTCACAAAGTACAATATAAAGAACTAAATTATAACATTGGTATAATTTCATACACTTGCTCTACATATTGTCTGTTTTATAGAATTATCTAGGCCCACTTCTTACCCAGAGAAATTTAATATTTCATTTAGTTAATCTTGTATAATATGTTAAACAATAGGCTTACCTGCTCTTCTATACTTTATGGTAAACATGTTTATCCATTTATCTGACAGATACTTCAAAATATATTTAAAATGCTTCTTTAATCCAGGATATGATTATGATGATTAAAATAATGACAACATTATTTCAATTTTGAAATCTCATCCTCTTTGGCACTGGTTCTACATTTGATGTATTGGTTAAAACATGTATGCAGTTAAAATTATCCTTTTAATAGGGGTAGCTCGGGTGACTCAGCGGTTTAGTACCACCTTCAACCCAGGGCGTGATGGAGTCTCATGTCAGGCTCCCTGCATGGAACCTGCTTCTCCCTCTGCCTGTGTCTCTCATGTATAAATAAAATCTTTTTTAAAAATTGTCCTTTTAATATATTTTAATCAACCAATTAAATCTACACTCTTTGTGTTAACTCTTTACAGTAATATGATGGTAATAACTAACATATATCAGTGCTTAGCAGTTCTAATTCTAAGATCTTTATGTATACTTTATGCATATTTATTTACATAATCTTTTATATAACTTAGTAGTTAGTTGCCATTATGTTTATTCGTATTTTATGAATAATTCTAATTTTCTGGATATAAATGAGAATATAAATAACAACAGAAAATAACTACATGTAATTTGGGGCACCTGGGTGCTTTAGTCAGTTAAGTGTCTGCCTTCGCCTAGGTCATGATCCTGGGGTCTTGGGATCAAGGCCCATGTGGGGCTCCCTGCTCAGTGGGAAGTCTGCTTCTCCCTCTTCCTCTGCCCATCCTCCCTGCTCATGCTTGTGCTATTTCTCTCCCACTCTCTCTCTCAAGTAAATAAATAAATATTTTTTAAAAGAAAATACACATTGTTATATACATAGTCACAAAGGTCATGTCATAAATATCATTCTTTATATTAAAAGTAATAAAAGCAATAAAGGGTTTTATGCTTGGTGGATGACATAGGGTTAACTTTTCAAAGCATTATGCCAACCTCATAGGGGTAAACAGATTATGAGTAGCTCTCTATACAAACTCAGTGGCCCAGGGAGAGGTAATGATAATAGGGACTAGAGAGGAAATCAATATGGATAAGTGTGGAGATTCAAGATGTTAGGACTTACTGATGGACTATATATGTGGTGTTTGTGTACTTATGTGCATTACCTACGTTAGAACTTTCTTAGGATGGAAAAATGGATGTATGAAAGACATTCCTCAAAAACATTCTAAAATAAATGAACAAATCACTGCAACTTGGGGCAGAAGTTTACAGTTGAGGCAAGCAATAAACATGCCAATAAACATGAGCCTTCGAAGACAAAATTGAGAGAGAACTCTTTGGATAATTTGGATATTGAAGACATTGTGTATATCAGGTAATTTAGAAATCCATGCATATGTCCAAGTCAGGATGCATACATTCAGAGAGACCTGAGAAGTCTGTAAGCTTTCACATCAGGTTGATTATTAGGCTTAGTGAAAGCAATGAGCCTGAGGCAGTTTTACAAGGCCTGGCTTAGCACCTAAGGAATGCCTCAACTCAGGGCCAACTTGCAATACTAAGACAGTATTTTTCTCATTTTCTTTTTCTTTTTTTCTCCATTATTTTCTGTTTCTTTTGACTCGAGTTGTCAAAGGGCGTGTAGTCAAACACTAACTGACCATAAGCTACTAGAACAGAAAACTTCAGAGACTATATTCAACAAAGAATGTGGACATTACAATGACAGCAATGAAAAACCCAAAACATCGACACTATAAAAGACAATTTTGAAACCAGCAAAAGGGAAGGACTAATCATGTATAACAGATCCTTAAAGAGATAAAGTGCAAATATTTCAGCAGAAACCACGAGGCTAGAGGTAGTAGGGGAAATATTTGAAGTTCTGAAAGAATGAAAACTGTCATCCAAGAATTCTGTCTGGCAAATATTCTACAATAGAATTGGAGAATTTAAGATATTCTCAGGTAAATGCTGAGTGAGTTTGTTACGAGTACATATGCTTTATAAGAAATGCTACTGAGGGTGCACCTGGGTTACTCAGTTGGTTAAGTGGCTGACTCTTGAGTTTGGCTCAGGTCATGATCTCAGGGTCCTGGGCCTGAAGCCCTGCATTAGGCTCCACATTCAGCACAGAATCTGCTTCAGGATTCTCTTTCTCCCTCAGCCCTTCCCCCTGCTCAAATACATGTTCTCTCTCTCTCTCTTTCCCTCTTTCAAAATAAAAAAAATTAAAAAATTAAAAAAAAACAAGTCCTAGGGGAAAAAAAAAGAAATGCTGAAGGGACTCCTTCAGGAATAAGTGAAAGAATACTGGAGAGTAACCTGTAGGCAAATGAATAAATGAACACCAGTAAACGTAACTGAATAGGTAAATTAAAAAAGGAGTATTATTGCATTTTTGGTTTATGACTCCTCTTTTTTTTTCTCACATATTTGAAAAAAAAACCACAAATGCACCAAACAATATCTCACAAATCTATGTTAATGGACACAAAGTGCATAAAGGTCTAATTTTTGACAGCACAAAGAGGGAAGGAAGGAGCTATATATAATAGCAATGTTTTTGTATACTATGAAGCTAAAGTGGTATTAATTCAAAATAGATTGCCATAAATCTAAGAAATCAAATGTAATCCCCAAGGTAAACACTGAGAAAATAGCTTTAAATGTACAGAAAATAAAATAAGAAAGTAATTGAAATAACACAGAAAGTCAATTAAACATACAGAAAGGTGAAAATAGAGGAACTGAAGAATAAAAAAAGATATAAAAAATAACAAAATGGTATGTTTTCTTTTTCATTTATAATTACTTTAAATATAAATGGATTAATTTCTCTTCTTAAAAGGCAAATATTGGGACTTCTGGGCGGCTCAGGAGTTGAGTGTCTGCCTTCAGCTCAGGGTATGATCCTGGTCCCTCTGCCTCTGCCTATGTCTCTGCCTCTGTCTGTTTCTCTCATGAATAAACAAATACAAATTAATAAAATAAAATAAAATAAAAATAAAATAAAATAAAATAAAAGGCAAATATCAGCAGAACAGATTTATACCAAAAAAAATTTAAAAATAAAGGAAATGATCCAACTCACTGTTATCTACAAGAGACTGACTTAAACCCAAGGGTACAGATAGGCTGAAAATGACAGGATGAAATAAGATATTCCATCTAATGGTAACCAAAAGAGTACTGAGTGGCACACTAATATCAGACAAAATAGATTTTAAAGGGAAAACCTTTATAAGAGGCAAAGAATAATATATAGTGGCAAAAAGATCAATTCATTAAGAAGATATAATAATTATAAACATATGCATCAAACAAAAGAGTCACAAAACATATTAAGTAAAAATTGGCATACTTAAAGGGAGAAATATTTTTACAATAACAATTGGATATTCAATATTTTTGAGGATAGACCAGATATTAGACCACAAAATAATTCTCAATAAAATTAAACAGACAGAAATCATACCAAGTATTTTCTCTGACAAGCGTTGAATAAAATCAGAAATCAATGCCTGACAAAGACATCACAAGAAAACCACAGACAAAATAATACTGGTAATACAGTTACAAATATCCTCAATAAAATGCTAACAAACCAAAGTTACCATCATATTAAAATAATCATGTACCTTGATCTACTGTGATTTATCTCAGAAATGCAAGGGTGGCTGGATATAGAAAAATCAACCAATGTAATATGCCACAATAATAGAATGAATGGGAAAAAAAATATGAAACAGAATTGTCTTAGATTTCTCTGAAATATATTTCAATATATTTCAGAGATTTATAAGAATTGACCACCATGGCTATGGAGGCCAGGAAGTCCCACAGTTTGCCATCAAGCTGGAGAACCAGGGAAGGCAGTGGTATAAGTCAGTCTAATTCTGAGGGCTTGAGAATTGGGTGGTGATGGGGACCCAACTGTGTAAGCATCAGTCTGAGTCTGAATACCCAATAATTAGGAGTGCAATATCTGAAGTTAAAACAAGATTGATGTCTCAGCTTAAGAAGGAGTGAATTCATCCTTCCTATAACCTTTTTGTTTTATCAGGACTTCAACATATTAGAAAAAGCCCACCCACATTACTGAAGGTGATATTCTTTACTCAGTTTATTGATTCAAATGCTGATTTCTTCCAGAGATACAGTGCCAGACACAGATAGAAAGAGTGTTTACCTCTTATCTGGGCATTGGTTAACTCAATCAAGGTAACAAAAAACTAACCATCACAATAATGATCTCGATTGATGCAGAGAAGTCATTTGAAAAAAATCCAATATGCATTCATAATAAAAACATTCAACAAATTTAGAATAGAAGGAAAATTATTCCATGATAAAGGGCATTTATGAAAAGCCTATATCTACTATCTCTCCATGTTGAAAACTGACAGCATCACTAAGATCAGGACAAAGAATGCCCACTTTCACCACTCCCATTCACCATTGTACTGCTAGTTCTAGCCAGAGAAATGCAGTAGGAAAAATAAATAAAAGTCATCAAAATTAGAAAGAAGAAAGTAAAACCAAATGCAGATAACATAAGTTTATATATATAAAATCCTAAAAATGCACAAGAATTCCTATTAGAGCTAATAAGAAAATTCAGCAAGGTACAAGACATATGATCAACACACAAATATTACTTGTATTTTTGTACACTAGCCATGAACAATTTTTTGAAAAAAGGGAATTAATAATAATTCTATTCATAACAACATTTAAAAAACTAAGATACCTAGGACTAAAAACTAGACTAGTGAAGGATTCATACACTTAAAACCACAAAATATTGCTGAAAGAAATTAAAGTCGACCTAAAGAAGCAAAAGCCATAGATCGGAAGACTAAGTACCACTTAGATAGCAATAGTATCCAAAGATATCTACAAATGCAATTATATAAATCCCTATTAAGTTTCTACAGTCTTTTTTTTTTCAGAAGAGGAAAAGCTAATTTTCAAATTTATATAGAATTGCAAGGGGGTCCTAAAACAAAACTATCTAGAAAAGAAGAAAAAGTGGGAGGACTCACCCTTCCAGATTTCAAAATTTACTACAAAGCTACACTTATCAGAAGCATATTTTATTGGCATAAAATGGGCACATAGACCAATGGAATAGAATTGAGAATCCAGAAATAAATCCATACATTTACAATCAATTCAACAATGGTTCCAAAACCATTCCAGGAGTTAAAAATAGTCTCTCCAACAAATTGTGCTGGGACAATTGAATATTCACATAGAGAAGAATGAAGTTGGATCCCTACCACACAGTATATACCATATTTAACTCAAAATGGATCATAGATCTAAATGTATCAGATAAAACTTTAAAATTCTTAGAACAAGAGAAAACCTTCATCACCTTGGGTTTGGCAACAGATTCTTTGCTATGACACCAACTGCTCAAGCTAAAATGTACAAGCCTCTTTTAGGGGAATGATGAGATTCTTCTCATACTTGATGTAAGCGATGACTACACAACAATGCAAATGTATGAAATGTCACTGAATTTTACACATTGATATGGTTACATTTATGTTAAATAAATTTTACCTTCATTTCTAAAAAACAAACAAAAAAACCATAGTCAATCTAATCTGGGTGACAGAGATAGAATGAGAAATGTTTTATTTAGAAGATATGTCTTAAGCTGAGCCCTGAAAAATGAGAGGTGTAGTAAAGTACAGGAGATGAGAAGAGAAGAGAAAGTGCAAGTGGGAAAATAATAGTCTAAAAGATTTCCAGTCAAGAGGTCACTACCATGAAAACATACACAGAGATCAGAATCAACAGACAGTGTTAGAAATGGCAAATCAATCTTAGGGCAAAATAAGGACCAAGAGGTCTTCTTCACAATGCAAAAGAGTCTGGATTTACCTTTAATATTTAGAAGTCACTGAACCATTGGTATAAGGAAAAAACATGGTCAAATTTGCCTTTCAATAAGGTTACCAAGGAAATACAGTGGCTAGTTTATTAGAAAAAAAAAAAAAGAGGGATGTCTGGGTGGCTCAATGGTTGAGCATCGGCCTTTGGCTCAGGGCGTGATCCTGTAGTCCCAGGATCAAGTCCCACATCGGGCTCCCTGCATGGAGCCTGCTTCTCCCTCTGCCTATATCTTTGCCTCTCTCTCTCTCTCTCTTTCTCTCTCTCTGTCTCTCATGAATAAATAAATAAAATCTTGAAAAAAAAAGATTGGAGATAATGAGAATAATTTCATTAGTTTATGTGAGAGACACAATGTTGAAGACCTAAACTATACCAGGAACTGTGGAGATTTTCTCAATATTTGATCATGGGAGTCATCTGATGAATGTAATGCTTTAAAAGATTTATCTGGCAGGGGGATAAATTTGAAGCTAGAGGCAAAGGGATTATTATGGTGTTTTGACATTGGGATATGAATTACTCCTTTAAAATTGCTAGTTTGTGAAACAAGAAAAATGATGATGAACTTAATATGGAGTGGAAGTGAAATTTTGATTGTGTAACCTAATGGATATATATTTTCCCACTATCTCTATTTCAATTTTAAAATCAAACACAATGCTGTGAAAAAAAATAACGTCTTTAGATCCTAAATGACATTATCTTGAGCAAGTTACTTATCCTCTGGGCTTCTTTCTACCTACAAAATAGTTTTAAAATTAAATTTCTGTCTTTCAGAGATGAGAGGATGAGGAGTCATGTTAGGAAGATATGTATAACAAAATAATAACTACTAGCTACAACAAATGGCATGATGATGATGATGATTAATGATTGATGATGATGAATTGTCAAAACGGTTAGTATTTAGGATTTAAAAACAGGAATAATGCTGCAAAATATTTAATAAGAGGAAAAATTCTCATATATTTGCCCTTTCTTTTACTCCAGGGTACTTCTACAGTTATTCTATCTTGTCATTCTTAGAATTTTTTTCAATGCCTAAGTATTACGCTACTAAGGAGTCTTTTTGAGGAATAGTTACAGAATCTATGTTAAGATTTACGATCAAGTTGTCATATAGTTTTATTTTTATCAACCTTATTCTAAATCCCCTGTGTTGGACAAGACAATGAAATTTGAGGTGGTATTCAACCACCTTTGTTCATATGCAGTCTGCTGGTAGTACGCAAATGAAAGGTCCTCATTTTATATTTAGAGGTTCATTGGGAGTAAAACTACAATTTTATATGTTCATTGAAAGGACTGTGACTTAATAGGGAAGACAACACCATATAATTTGATAAATAATATTTTGAATGATAGTAGTAGTGTTTTCCTGCCTACAGTGAATTCTAATTCATTAAAATTAAAAGTAATAACAGTGATCATCACAGCAATTTGATATAAAGGCTAAGATATACCTGTTTTATATGGTCTTGCTTTTCAGATGCTCAACAAAGATTTGATTACCATAATAAAATTCATTTCTTTCTCCTAGAGAAAAAGATAAGAACTAGAAAGGATAAGTAGTATGCTTATAGTCAGTTGCAAAGTACTACATTAAAATTAAATATTTGGCTCTGGTGTATTAAGCTCCCTGAATACTGCTAAATGACCTTTAAGACAAATTCAAAAACTACTTGAAGATTTTTACTTTAAAATTAAAAACAGAACATCACCAGTATGTTATTGTTTCCAAATTTTGCTGGTCATATATCCTAAATGGAAAATATACTACAGAATAAAACGTTTCATCTTAATCTTCACTATTTTGTATAAAAAAAAGAATATAATCTTTTAAGCTTAAAGATGTGTGTTTAAAGATAACATTTAGTATTTTTAGTGCTAAAGATGGAATTGCAAACATACCCCCTGCCTGAGCATTTTTCTGGTAATAGAGAAAAATTACTGCCATGAATGTCATAACCTTCAGAAGAAAATTTGATTCCAATATTGGAGGCAATTTATTTTCCCCAATCATGTCAGAAAAATTTTAAATGTGTGGAGAATATACTACTAAAAAACTAGTTTAAAATCAAGACTTATAATCCAATGAAATACACTGGACTCTTTGCATTTTATTATTTAAATTTATTATTTATAATCTATTACCAGAAGGCAAAAATTATATTAATGAATTTCAGATCAATTCTGTTCGCTGGCATGTTTTATTACATTCTCCCCAAGTTGACAGATGACACTACTGCCAATTTAAAACCAAATTAAGTAGATATACAGTGGCCACCTCATTATTTCTACATATAATCTTTCTTTGCTTTACATAAATCAAAGGCTGTTAGGTCTAATTGAAATTTTATTTGTACATAACTGCTGCAAGATTACAATATTAATACACTGTTTTAATTTTGTTGAAATCATTAATAATCAATACTAATTTTGAGCATGCATTTTAATTTTCCCATAAGGGTGTGTGTGTGTATATATCCCTGCTCAATATTTAGAAATATGAAAGAATTACAGATGACAGTTGCATTTTAAGATTTAAAAATAACTATGATTTACATGTTTAGGGCTCTAGTGGAAAAGGCTGTCTTTTCAAGGTCAGATAGATAATTTTAATAGAAAAGAAAATGATAACAAATAACCAAGTGGAAATAACAGGAAAAAAATACAGAAAAAAGAAGGAAGTCAATGGACTCATAACAACTAATATATAATTAAGATCCCAGAATAAAAGAAAGAAAAGGACAAAATGTACAAAAATAGTTAACTTTTACAAAAATCTCACAGAACCAGAAGTTCAGATAACCTCAAACACAGTTGAAAAAATAAACAAAACAAAACATCTAGGCATACCTAGGTGTTTTATATATAGTGTATATAAATTGCTCACAATTCAAGTAAAAACAAAAATCTTTAAAGACAGTTATAGAAACAAAACACATTTCATACAGAAAAAGATTACAGTAGATTTTTCATATAGCAATGATACATGAAGGAATGTGTTGCCAGTAGACTTGAATTATAGGAAATACTAGTGAAGATTTTTTAGGTAGTAAAAATTGCTTAAGAGACAGAAAGCTGGATTGATCTGCACAAACAAATAAAGAGTTCTAGAAGCAGAGTAATTGGAGGCTACTACATATTTCATTATTTTTCTTAAATTTCATTGCATGTAAAGATAATTCACTCTAAAGTAAAATAGTCATGCTTTAGTGTGTATTTAAAGCACAAGTATAATTAAAATGTATATCAAGAATAGTACAAATGTTGTAAGAAAAAAATTAAAAGTATATTGTAAATTGCTTAAATTATAATGAAGTAGTAGTATGAGGTTATATGATTATAGACTCTGATTAATAAAGAAGTACATGTTAAAGAAACCACTCAAAGCTTTTAAAAAGAATAATAAGAATATGGGATTAAAACAAAATGTTAAAAGTTAAAAATAATTAATGAAAATGAGGGCAGAGAAAAGAGGAGAAATTCAGCAATGAACTGATGAAACAAATAGAAAACAGCTAGCAAGATGGTAGACTTTAATCCAACTACATCTGCATTAAAATAATTGTAATAGATTATGAAAACCTGTTCAAACACAGAAATCATGAGATGAAAATCATTAAAGAAGTTAACCCTAACAACATGCATCTACACACACACACAGCACAACCCACACTTCAGATATAAAGGGGTTAGTGTAAAAGGATGGAAAATCATATACTACTGAAACAATAATCAAAACAAAGTGGAAATAGTTATATTAATATCACATTAAGTGGACTTCAGAAAGAAATATTCCCAAGAATGAAGAACAGTAGATGGAGATAAAGATATCAATTATCCAAAAAGTCATAATAACCCTAAGTGTTTATTTTTAACAGAGCTTCAGATAACTTGCAATGATAAAGAAGACCTGAAAATTAATATCAACCAACATGATTTAATTTACATCTATAGAGGCCACTAAGGACACAGTAAAAATTTCCTCAAGTGTACATGGAGCATTCCCTAAGATAAGACCATATTCTGCTCCATAAAACAAACATTCACAAATTTAAGAGTTGGAATTATTGAATGTATGTCCCGGGTTAATAATGGAATTAAATGCAAAATTAACAAAAAAGAAATTACAACATTTGGAAATTAAATAAAACAAATAATGAATGAATCAAAAAGTAAATTATAAAAAATTGAAAATATTTTCATTTAACTAAATAATAAACATACATATTAAAATTTTGGTAATACAACTAAAGCAATGTTTAGAGGAATATTGATGCTATTAAATACTTGTATGAGTGAAGAATAAAGATCTCAAATCTTTGGTTGGTTTATGCCTCCTGCTTAAGAAATTAAAAAATAATGATAATAAATTAATCCAAAACATGTGTAAGTAAGAAAAGGATAAAGAACAGAAATCAAGAAAATTGACAGCTGAAAAATAATGAAGAAAATAAATGAAACAAAATCTAGGTGTTTGAGGCTATCAACAGCATTGATAAAACTGATTATAAAAAAAAGAAGGCACACACTGCAAGTATTAGAAAAAACAGAAAGAACATTAACATAGACCCCAAGGATAAGATCATGGTATAAATTCCATGAAAAAAAAAAAAAACAGATAAAATGGCCAGCTTTCTTGATAAAACAAAAATGACATGGCTCAATCAAGAAGAAATAAAAAAACTAACTTGCCCTATATATTGTAAAGAAATTGAATTTGTATTTAAAGCCTTTCCAACAAAGAAAAGTGCAGACCCATATACCTGTTACCAAGCATTTAAGGAAAAACAGTAACAAATCTACACAACCTGTAATAAATATAAAAGATAACAGAACACTCCCTAATTTCTTGTATGAAGCTGGTATTATTACCTTACTGCCAAAAATAGACAAAAACTGGACAGAAAAAGAATTCTACAGACAAAAGTTCTTCAATAATATGTTAGCTATTGCATCCAGCAATATATAAATATAACACATTACAACCATGTGGGTTTGACTTAAGTGTTAAGTATAGCCCTAGTCTAGTACAGCCTAGTCTAGTATAGCCCTTTATCTACCTCTGTTGCAATGAAATAATTCCTTCACCTATAACTAAGACCTTATGAACTTTGCCCTGTGATCAACTGACAAAGGAGACAAATTTTAGAAATAGTTCAAAATGCTATGTTAATACAATCGAAAAATTCACTGCTGCCATGCTAAAGCTCCATTCAAGGAGGGCTTTTGTAGTCAAGGGTGAGAGAAAAACTCTTAGTCAAAAGAGTTTTGAGGAGTACTCTTGCTCAAAATACTGGCCTGAATAAAGATATGTATGGCTAGTTGATCAAGAGTCTGGAAGGGTGGAATCAGAGAAATTAGGGACTAAGAGGTCTGGGAAAGAAATGTACAAATGGACTCGTGGAAGTGTATGTACACTATGTGTGAAACTCTTTGAATCATGTCAAAACCCACAAGACAGTATAGAGGAGCCACTAAGAGACTGGATAGACAAAATGACTTGAGCAATGGAAGCTGGAGAAATCTGGCCCACAGCCACCATAATGGAAAAAATAAAAGAACAGCCAAGGTGCTACAACTGAGACCACCAAGGTTGGGACACAAAATGTCTGATCTTCCAATAAGGGAGACCAAAGCTGGGTCCTTGATATAATATCATGCCAGGTGAAGACCACATAAGCCATTTGATGTAAAGTTGAATACACTGCACCTTTTCCACCCATTGGGGGAAACCATTCATTTTTACCGGAATTAGCATCAGTTATAAATACTTATTTGCCTCCCCTCACAGTGCTCCAGGCAGCATCACTACCCAACAGTTTTCAGAATGCCTGATTTATAAGCAAGGAATTTGGTATCTAGCATTTTACGCAATGAAGGTATAGCATTCAAAACCTCTGGTGCTATAATGTCCCTCATTGCCTTAGAGCAGCTGCATAAAACATTAGAATAAATTATTAATAGATCAAGTAAGAAGCCAGCTACAGAACTACCGCTGTAATTTGAGGGCTCTAACCTTCAAGTTGTTGAAACAATTGTTAACATTAACATTTTTAATGTAAATTTTTGTGTCCCAAATTGCTTTGGATGGGTCTAGAAACAGAAAGTAGAGAGGAGTGGACTCTTTTACTATCATCCCAGTGACTCCAAGATTTTGTGTCTCCTGTCCCCACAACTTCAGCATATTCTGGCTTAGAGAATCAATTTCCTGGTTGTGGCATCTTAACCAGAGGACAAATAAAGGATTAAGATAAATTTAAAACCCTGACTGCCATTATTTCAATTTAATTAATTATTAATCAAAGGAAATTTATACTATATGAGGTAGGTAATCAAACCAATTATCATAAAGATTTAGATTTGATGCTTTGATAGGGAAAGTCTGGAACTTAGAAGATTCACTGAGCCATCTTTTGTTGATTTCATATTTGGTGGTAAGAATAAATTTTCAATTGCTACCTGATAAAGAGCAGGAAACCAAGGGCCTACACTCCTTAGAATCGAAAGTTTGGGCTACTTGTCAGATAAACTGAAGCGCTGCCTGACAGTGAAGGAAACAGAATGGTTGGGAGAAGAGGGAGATGATGGATATCAATTACAAGCCTGGAATCGCCTATAAAGGAAAAGGTAGTTCATCCCTCATAGTCTTCTGGATATCAAGATTCTTAAGAGATTGGGATAACCATTACCTGGAAGAGTCAGGGTCAGAGTAGGTTTAATGTAGAATATGCAAAGTCCTGAATATGGCAAAGGAAGCAAAGTAACAGACGGTTTTTGTGGCTCATAATGTGACTTTTAGTCTATCTCTGATTTTTGCTACAGCTATGATGAACAGTCAGTGCAGATCACAGGCCTACCTTAAGTCTGTGCTGCTGGTCTCTCCCTAGCCTTGAGACTTTATTATGTCCCTGAGAACCATCTCAGCCCTTGCAGAAAAGCAAAGCAAATTAAATTAGATTTAAATTAAATTAAAATAGTGGTAAATACTGAACCCTAAACCAGTCTCTTACTTTATGAAGAAACACTAAAGGCATTTCTAATAAACCAAGGTCAAGGGAAGAATAGAACTTGTACAACTCCACAAATTAATAATTAAAACTCAAAAAGAATCTGGTTAAAGATGGGCAGAGAACCCAAATAGATATTTTTCTAAGGAAGACACATTGGTAGCCGACAGACACATGAAAAATGCTTAACAGCATTAATCATCAGAGAAACACAAATCAAAATCACAAAGAGATTTTACCTCACACCAGTGAGAATGGCTTGTGTGTGAGTGTGTGTGTGTGTGTGTGTGTAAACAGAAATAATAAGTGCTGGTGAAGATGCACAGACAGTGAACCCTGAAGTCACATTTGAACCACAAAAAGATGAACCTGAAGAAAACAAAAACACTAATTTAAGAAAAATATATATGGGACACTGTTTATTGCAGCATTATTTACAGTAGTCAAGATATGGAAACAATCTAAGTGTACATGATAGATAAATGGAGAAAAATGTTGTGATATAATCTCACTTATATGTGGAATTTAAGAAACAAAAATGAACAAGAGACAAATTAAGAAACAGACTCAACTATAGAAAACAAATTGACCAGAAGGGAGGTGGGTGGGAGTTAGGGGGGAAATAAGGGATTAAGATTAAGAGTACACTTATCATGGTGAGCACTGACTAATGTATAGAATTGTTAAGTCACTATAGTATACAGCTGAAACTAATATAATAAACATTTGATTTTTAAAATGTGACAATAAGTAGTTGAATACATATGAAGTTGGGGATTCCATCCCCGTTCCTTTGAAATCCCAACTTCATATGTATAAAACTACTTATTGTCACAAGAAGTATCATGTCACCAGGTTTGTTCTTTTTCAAGATCTCTTTGACCATTCTGGTGTTCTGTGGTTCCATATAAAATTTAGGTATTTTTTTCTATTTCTGTAAAAAATGCCATTGGAATTTTGATGGAGATAGTATTGAATCTATAGATCATTTTAGACAGTATAGATATTTTAACAATACTGTTTCAATATGTAAACAAAAAAAAAGGACAAGAAGAAACTTTGGGAGGTATCATATAGACCTATTTCTTGATCACAGAAATGGTATCACAAGGGTTTGCATTTATCCAGACTCATCAAATTGTATATATTAAATATATGCATTTCTTTGTATGTCAAATAAATAAATACCACAGAGAATCAAAATGTAGAGTTGAAAAATAGAAAGATATGCATTGTTTTATATGGGAAGATAACATTTTTAAAAAATTTGAATTCTTAGCAAGTTAATATATAAATTGAGCACTAGGTTAGTAAATACCTCGCAGTAGTCCACAGTAAGTACACAATACTTAAAGCAGAGCACTACTGAAGTGGCTAGATGATTTAGGGCTGAAGATGCTTGGTTTGGTGATATCTACCTACACCATAATCATAATCTCTCCTATTTTGAATTTGCTCTATCCTGCCAAATTAAACAAGTCTTTGATACTACTCATTTACTAGGTTACTGACAATAGTTTCAGAGACTAATGAGAAGAAATTCTTACAATTTTTTAATATTTATTATTAAAGTATTTATACATTTGTTTGATACATAGTGGCAATGACTGTGCAGTACCAATAACAATTCTACAAGGAAATTAAGCCTTTTACATTACACTGAAAAAATCTTCCTGGTTTCCAAACTCCCAGAAACAAAGTTTCTACCGATTATAATTTTAAATAACATTTTATATCAATTTTTAATTTTTCCTTAGAGGCCAAATTTTGGAACTTCCTTGCTTGTCTTTCCTTTTACCCATTCTCCCTCTAACCATAATTACTACATTCTCTATTTTTATGCATTCTCTTGAGTATTTTCATTTTCCTGCATTATTTTCAATTTTATTCTCCCTTGAATACCCTCTATTTTATTCTTATATTCTAAGATCATTTGTCTTTCTTCAATTTGATCAACATTGTTATATTTGTTCCTACTCTTTACTACTTTTATTATTATTATTAACTAGTATTATTAGTTTTTGAGTTTCTTAATGTCTTCCCATTGCCTCAAAAGCTTTTTGAAGTATTCAATTCACTTCCTGATTTCAAAATTAATTTCTGCAACTTTGTAATATATTATTTTCATTTGTTGCTAATTTATGTTCATATTTATATATAGTTTTGCATGCCTGTGTTTACAGAGTGGTACAATTACCTATGCTAACAATAATTTATTTTTGCATAAAGTATCATTAATGGATGATAATTAACAGTATTCTTAAACAACTATAAGATATAATTTATATTATCCAGTTTTCTTTGATACAATATTATACCAAAAATATTACCATGGATTTTTACATTTATTTATTTATTTATTTATTTATTTAATAATCATGAAACTTCTTGGTTTTTGCAACACCAGTAAGTACAATGTTTTTGTTGACATTGTACTTATTTCCATGACAGTCATGGAAAAGTCAGCTTTAATTTTACTCTAGATTTAATATTACCTAAAAATAATTAGTGTGAAATGAAATATTATTTTTAAATATATATTTAAATTTTCAAAAAACCTGACATAGTCTAGCAAGAGATAAAATTCTAATAGAGCTTAATTAAATATAACTATCCTTTGTTCTGTTCATGAACTACCTGAAAACATTTAACATAAAATTTTTGTTGTTGTTGTTTTAAAGATTTTTATCTATTTATTCTGAGAAACACAGAGAGAGGCAGAGACATAGGCCTAGGGAGAAGCAGACTCCCTGCAAGAAGCCTGATGCGGGACTCAACCGGATCACAGGATCATGACCTGAACCAAAGGCAGATGCTCAACTGAACCGCCCGGGTGCCCCAATACAAAAGTGTTCTGAATATTCAGTTTCTTTATTTATTATTAAAAACTCTCTCTATATTCTTACATACTACGCATAAAAAGAAGCATATTATTTTGGTAACTGATTTACCTTTACAACCTAAGCCACATTTTTACATTTAAAATTCATTTTTTTCTCTGGTAAAGGAAATATATATTGTACTTTAATTTTTATCTTGAAAATAGCATATCCTTGTTAGCAGAAAGTAATAAACATCTATAACTATCTAATCTAATTATTCAGAATAGAAAATATTCAGTATATTTCCTTGAATCTTTGAAATGAACAGAGACAATACCAAAAAATATATGTATTCAAATTATTTTAATTTATCCTAGCTGTTCTCAAGAAGATGTAAATAGTTTCTATGTTTCTTTCTTTTTTTTTTTTTAACTCATCAGACAAACATTTGTAAGGAGATATCTCTTGGCAACTCAGCACTTTTTACATGCAAGTAGTAGTATTATTTTCTTATCCAGCAATATTCTTTAAGTCTTTCTTTTTAATAAAATAAGTTTTTATTGGTGTTCAATTTACCAACATACAGAATAACACCCGGTGCTCATCCCGTCAAGTGTCCCCCTCAGTGCCTGTCACCCACTCACCCCCAACCCCCGCCCTCCTCCCCTTCCACCACCCCTAGTTCGTTTCCCAGAGTTAGGAGTCTTTATGTTCTGTCTCCCTTTCTGATATTTCCCACACATTTCTTCTCCCTTCCCTTCTATTCCCTTTCACTATTATTTATATTCCCCAAATGAATGAGAACATATAATGTTTGTCCTTCTCCGATTGACTTACTTCACTCAGCATAATACCCTCCAGTTCCATCCACATCGAAGCAAATGGTGGGTATTTGTCGTTTCTAATGGCTGAGTAATATTCCATTGTATACATAGACCACAGCTTCTTTATCCATTCATCTTTCGATGGACACCGAGGCTCCTTCCACAGTTTGGCTATTGTGGATGTTGCTGCTATAGACATCGGGGTGCAGGTGTCCCGGCATTTCATTGCATCTGTATCTTTGGGGTAAATCCCCAACAGTGCAATTGCTGGGTCGTAGGGCAGGTCTATTTTTAACTCTTTGAGGACTCCACACAGTTTTCCAGAGTGGCTGCACCAGTTCACATTCCCACCAACAGTGTAAGAGGGTTCCCTTTTCTCCACATCCTCTCCAACATTTGTGGATTTCCTGCCTTGTTAATTTTCCACATTCTCACTGGTGTGAGGTGGTATCTCACCATGGTTTTGATTTGTATTTCCCTGATGGCAAGTGATGCAGAGCATTTTCTCATGTGCTTGTTGGCCATGTCTATGTCTTCCTCTGTGAGATTTCTCTTCATGTCTTTTGCCCATTTCATGATTGGATTGTTTGTTTCTTTGGTGTTGAGTTTAATAAGTTCTTTATAGATCTTGGAAACTAGCCCTTTATCTGATACGTCATTTGCAAATATCTTCTCCCATTCTGTAGGTTGTCTTTTAGTTTTGTTGACTGTATCCTTTGCTGTGCAAAAGCTTCTTATCTTGATGAAGTCCCAATAGTTCATTTTTCTTTTGTTTCTTTTGCCTTCGTGGATGTATCTTGCAAGAAGTTACTGTGGCCGAGTTCAAAAAGGGTGTTCTCCTCTAGGATTTTGATGGAATCTTGTCTCACATTTAGATCTTTCATCCATTTTGAGTTTATCTTTGTGTATGGTGAAAGAGAGTGGTCCAGTTTCATTATTCTGCATGTGGATGTCCAATTTTCTCAGCACCATTTATTGAAGAGACTGTCTCTCTTCCAATGGATAGTCTTTCCTCCTTTATCGAATATTAGTTGACCATAAAGTTCAGGGTCCACTTCTGGGTTCTCTCTTCTGTTCCATTGATCGATGTGTCTGTTTTTGTGCCAGTACCACACTGTCTTGATGACCACAGCTTTGTAGTACAACCTGAAATCTGGCATTGTGATGCCCCCAGATATGGTTTTCTTTTTTAAAATTCCCCTGGCTCTTCGGGGTCTTTTCTGATTCCACACAAATCTTAAAATAATTTGTTCTAACTCTCTGAAGAAAGTCCATGGTATTTTGATAGGGATTGCATTAAATGTGTAAATTGCCCTGGGTAACATTGACATTTTCACTATATTAATTCTGCCAATCCATGAGCATGGAATATTTTTCCATTTCTTTGTGTCTTCCTCAATTTCTTTCAGAAGTGTTCTGTAGTTTTTAGGGTATAGATCCTTAGGTTTATTCCTAGGTATCTCATTCTTTTGGGTACAATTGTAAATGGGATTGATTCCTTAATTTCTCTTTCTTCAGTCTCATTGTTAGTGTATAGAAATGCCATTGATTTCTGGGCATTGATTTTGTATCCTGCCACGCTACCAAATTGCTGTATGAGTTCTAGCAATCTTAGGGTGGAGGCTTTTGGGTTTTCTATGTAGAGTATCATGTCATCGGCGAGGAGGGAGAGTTTGACTTCTTCTTTGCCAATTTGAATGCGTTTAATGTCTTTTTGTTGTCTGATTGCTGAGGCTAGGACTTCCAGTACCATGTTGGATAGCAGTGGTGAGAGTGGACATCCCTGTCTTATTCCTGATCTTAGAGGAAAGGCTCTCAGTGCTTCCCCATTGAGAATGATATTTGCTGTGGGCTTTTCATAGGTGGCTTTTAAGATGTTGAGGAATGTTCTCTCTATCCCTACACTCTGAAGAGTTTTGATCAGGAACGGATGCTGTATTTTGTCAAATGCATTCTCTGCATCTAATGAGAGGATCATATAGTTCTTGTGATTCATCATATCAGCAAGAGAAACATTGATTCATAAACATTGATTCATAAAACATTGGTTTATGAGTGTTGAACCAGCCTTCTGTCCCGGGGATAAATCCTACTTGGTCATGGTGAATAATTTTCTTAATGTGTTGTTGGATCCGATTGGCTAGTATCTTGTTGAGAATTTTTGCATCCATGTTCATCAGGGATATTGGTCTGTAATTCTCCTTTTTGGTGGGGTCTTTGTCTGGTTTTGGAATTAAGGTGATGCTGGCCTCATAGAACGAATTTGGAAGTACTCCATCTCTTTCTATCTTTCCAAACAGCTTTAGGAGAATAGGTATGGTTTCTTCTTTAAACGTTTGATAGAATTCCCCTGGAAAGCCATCTGGCCCTGGACTCTTGTGTCTTGGGAGGTTTTTGATGACTGCTTCAATTTCCTCCCTGGTTATTAGCCTGTTCAGGTTTTCTATTTCTTCCTGTTCCAGTTTTGGTAGTTTGTGGCTTTCCAGGAATGCGTCCATTTCTTCTAGATTGCCTAATTTATTGGTGTATAGCTGTTCATAATATGTTTTTAAAATAGTTTGTATTTCCTTGGTGTTGGTAGTGATCTCTCCTTTCTCATTCATGATTTTATTAATTTCAGTCTCCTCTCTCTTCTTTTTAATAAGGTTGGCTAATGGTTTATCTTATTAATTCTTTCAAAGAACCAACTCCTGGTTCTGTTGATCTGTTCCACAGTTCTTCTGGTCTCGATTTTGTTGAGTTCTGCTCGAATTTTAATTAATTCTCTTCTTCTGCTGGGTGTAGGGTCCATCTGCTGTTTTTTCTCTAGCTCCTTTATGTGTAAGGTGAGCTTTTGTATTTGAGTTCTTTCCAGTTTTTGAATGGATGCTTGTATTGCGATGTATTTCCCCCTTAGGACTGCTTTTGCTGCATCCCAAAGATTTTGAACGGTTGTATCTTCATTCTCATTAGTTTCCATGAATCTTTTTAATGGGGAGATCTCTCTATATCCTGGATCTGAATGCCTGTTTCCCTTCCCAGATTAGGAAAGTTTTCAGCTAGGATTTGTTCAAATACATATTCTGGCCCTCTGTTCTTTTCGGTGCCCTCGGGAACCCCAATTAAACGTAGGTTTTTCTTCCTCAGGCCGTCCTTTATTTCCCTTAATCTGTCTTCATGGTCTTTTATTTTTTTTTTAATTTTTTAATTAATTAATTTATGATAGTCACAGAGAGAGAGAGAGAGGCAGAGACACAGGCAGAGGGAGAAGCAGGCTACATGCACCAGGAGCCTGACGTGGGATTCGATCCCGGGTCTCCAGGATCGCGCCCTGGGCCAAAGGCAGGCACTAAACTGCTGCACCACCCAGGGATCCCCTTCATGGTCTTTTAATTGTCTGTCTCTTTTTTCCTCAATTTCCCTCTTTGCCATCAACTTGTCTTCTGTGTCACTCACTCCTTCTTCCACCTCGTTAACCCTCGTCGTTAGGACTTCTAGTTTGGATTGCATCTCATTCAATTGATTTTAATTTCTGCCTGATTGGATCTAAATTCTGCAGTCATGAAGTCTCTTGAGTCCTTTATGCTTTTTTCTAGAGCCACTAGAAGCTGTATAATAGTGCTTCTGAATTGGCTTTCTGACATTGAATTGTAATCCAGATTTTGTAACTCTGTGGGAGAGAGGACTGTTTCTGATTCTTTCTTTTGAGGTGAGGTTTTCCTTCTAGTCATTTTGCTCAGTGCAGAGTGGCCAAAAGCAAGTTGTATTGGGAAAAGGAGAAAAAGAGAGGAGAGAAAGAAGGAAAGAAAAGAGAAAAAGAAAAAAAAAGGAAGAAAAAAGAAAAAAGAGAAGAAAAGGAGAAAGAAAAAGAAAGAAAGGAAAAAAGCAAATCAAACAAAACAAATCAAAAAGAAAAAAAAAAAACAGAAAACACGGGGGAGTATCTTCTGATTCTGTGTACTGTAAGTTCCTTGACTTCCCCTGGAACTGGTCCGTCTCGCTGGTCTTCTGGGGGAGGGGCCTGTTGTGCTGATTTTCAGGTGTTAGCACTTGGGGGAGCTGCTGTGCCCCTGCCTGGTGCAGGGCTCAGGGGGGTTGTTTACCCCGTGAGGCCCCAGGAGGAACAGCCCCAGTGGCGGGGCCAGCTCCGGAGCCCTGGAGTCAGCCCCGCAGTAGCTCCGGAGCTCTCCGTCTGCAGGGCCTGGAGGCTCCGGGCGGGGCCGCTGATCTGCTCAGCTCGGGGCAGGAGCGTCCTTGGGGTTCTGGGCCCTCCCGGCCTCTGCCTGTCCCGGGGGAGGCCGGATCCTGGGCTGTGTCCCGGCGCCCTGTGCTCCAGAGCCTTTGCTGTTAGATTCCGGCGCCCAGTGGTGCAGCCCCCTCCGCAGAGCCGCCCCCGAGCCCCCGGAGCTGCTCCCTCCCCGCAGCCCCCTCCGCGGAGCCGCCCACGAGCCCCCGAGCTGCTCCCGCCCCGCAGCCCCCTCGAGGAGCCGCCCCGAGCCCCCCGAGCTGCTCCGGGTCCCGCCGGGTCCCGCCGTGCGCTGCAGCCCTTAGGGAGCTCGGCGCACTCTCCCCGGGGCGCAGGTGTCTGTTAGTGTCCCCGGGAGCCCGAGGGCATCCCCGCCCTCCTGGGTCCTGCTCCAACTCCCCGCGAGCCCCTTTCCGCCCGGGAAGGTCGGTGCAGCTCCTGCGTCTCCGGGACGGGGCTCTCCTGTCCTGGGGACACTCGCCCCGGCCTCAGCCCGGCTCCTCGTGGGCCCCTCCCCCTTGGAGGCCTTTTGTTTCTTTCTTTCTTTTTCCCCGTCTTCCTACCTTGATAGAAGCGCGAACTCTTCTCACTGTAGCATTCCAGCTGGTCTCTCTTTAAATCTCAGGCCGAATTCGTAGATTTTCAGGATGATTTGAAGGTTATCTTGGTAATTTGGTGGGGACGGGTGACTTGGGGACCCTACTCTTCCGCCGTCTTGCCCTTCTCTCTAAGTCTTTAATGGCATCTATGTTACCAAACAAGGAAGGAGAGGACATCAGTCAGTAGGTGAGTGGCCTTAGTGTATATAACTGGCAGGAAATTAAAATCCGTGTTACACAAAACTATTTTCAATACAATTAATCTTTGCCTCTTTCTGTCTTGGAGGTCCAGGATTTTTACTTTGAAGCAACCTGCTGAGTTTCCTGATAGATTTGTATATAATTTATTATTATATCTTGCTAGGTAAAAGCCATTAGAAAAATAAAAACAATACTCTAATAAATTTGATGCATATTAAATGACTTTGTTATTATTCATAAAATTTGTTTTTCCTACATAAAGAGGGATTTCATCTATTAGACAATCAAATTTTAGGACATCATAGCCTCATTAATGCAAATTAATGTCATACCACCATGACATTTTAAATTAGAAAGATTTCTTAATTAAATGTTTTGTTTATTTTCGTTTCATTTATGAATTTTTATATTTGAAGTCAATTTAATATTTTATCTTCTCCTTAAATGCTTTCTTTTTCCTACAACAAATTTACCTATGTTTCTTCATGCATCAGAGATATTGATAGATACAGATATAAGTACATCTTTCTATATATGTTTTGTTTAAAGAATTTCAAAAAACAGTAAGTATGATATGTCTTATTTCCCAATATCTTGTATCTTGTTATTAAAACACTATGGGGCAAAGTGTAATGTATGTCTGAAATGTGAACTTTTTATTGGCTTTAAAAACAATATTGTACTTCTGTATATATAAGCATTTTCACAAGAAGATATTAAAAATAGAAAAGTCCTGAAAGCAGTATCTGCCTTTAAGACAGTTACCTTAACCAGAAAATTCTCAATGAAAAATGAAAATGTAATTTTTTAAATTTTCCTATTACTTATATAAGGGCATAGAAATCTCACCTGAAAATTCATACTTTAAGAATTGCTTTCAAAGTGTTGGCTAAATTTATACTGCATATTATAAAAGCAAGTGGGGTAAAATTTTAATTTAAAGGGTTCTTGGATATTAATGGCAAGAGTTATTATCTATTTGAAGCTAATTAAAATCCTCACTGGAGTAAGATAAATCACACAAGACCCTAAAATATTACAAGAGATTAAAAAAAAGTCTAATGACTGAAAGCACAATTAAATAAAGCAAAATGAAAGGAAAATAATTCTACGACAGTGAATCCCAGAAAAAACAAAGCAAGAGGAGAATTAGATCCACAGATGTTGAACTCAAAAAGAAAACAGTAATAAATAGCAAAATACTATGAAAATTGACTAAAGCATATGTGAAAAAGAAACAAATATACTAGTAAGAAAATAAATATTAAAATTAAGGTAAAAATTACATACTCACTAGATTAGGCATACAAGTATAGATTGCCAGATCACTTTAGCACTTTTACAATTCCATTGTTTCATGTAAGTCACTCTCTGACTTGCAGAAATATTTTCCATGAATATAAATTTCATTAATAAATAAAATAAAAAATAAAATCTCAAATAAATAAATAAATAAAATCGTAAATAAATAAATCTTTAAAAAAAATAAATATTCTTCCATACAGACAAACAAGGACTAATGTTTTAAAAGGCAGTCGAATATTTAAATAATAAATAAATTCACCAGTTGGGGCATTGCATAAGCTTTCAAGGCAACAAGACTTGAAGCAAAGGAATTACAAAGGGGTGATCCACATTAGTATAGTTTCTTCTAGTGAGGTATTTGCAAATTCCGAAACAGTTGATGGTGGATTGACAAAGAGAAATCTTGAGAAGTATAAAACAGAAAATTGGACCTCACACTCTACCAAGGAAGAGAGTGCCTGGAAAAGTCCCTAGCTTGGAATTTCTAACAGTTATCACTAAATAAGTAAGGATAGACTTGAAATAGATCAGTGTCTACACAGACTCAAGCTGAACTCAAAATCATCTGAACACTTGGTTCCACTTAGGAGAGAAGATATACTCCTATATTATCAACCTCAACTCAAAATGAAGGGTAAATTCTCTTAAAAATAAGAAAGCCTTAAATTATTTCTAAAAAGTCCAACATTCAACAAAAATTGCCAGTCATACCAACAGATAAAAACATATGATGAATAACCAAGAGAAAACAGACAAAAGAAACAGATTTACAAAGAAAAATATTATAATTATCAGATAAAGACTTTACAATAACTATGACTCACTATTTATGACATAAAATGTATAATGGGAACTGTAGTAGATAACAAATACGTAAAAAGAAAGGAAGGGAGGAAGGAAGAAAATGAAAGGACAAGAGAATAAAGCCAGATAATTACTTATGTTTTTCTTAAGCAAAATTAAAAGGGAGAATTCAGTAGATAAGTTTAATAATTGATTAGATATAGTTGAAATAAGAGAACAGAAATTTAGTCCTATTTTAGATATTTTAGTCTGCTATAAAAAAAAATCATAGACTGGGTAGCTTAAACGATAAACCTTTATTTCTCACAGTCCTGGAAGCTAGGAAATCTAAGATCAAGTGCTGGCAGATTTGATCCAGGTGAAAATCCTCTTGGCTTGCATACAACCACCTTGTTGCTATATCCTACATGGCAAAGAAAGAGATCATCTCTTATGTCTTCCTCTAGGGGCACTAATCCCATTCATAAGGACTTCACCCTCATGACCTAATTATCTCCCAAAGGCTCTGCCACTAAGTGCCATCACATTGGAGAGTAGGGCTTGAACATGTCAATTTGGGGGGAACACAACCCCCCCCCAAAAAAAATCCAAACTGAAACATGGAAAGAAAAAACAAAAGATAAATAATAAAATTATATTGGACAGAGGGATAACTTTTTACCACATATGTAATAAGTCTTGAAGAAAGGCAGGTGAAAATGTCCAAAATAAATAAGAGATAACAGATTAAACTTTTCCAAAATTAATAAAAGCTATCAAGCTAAATATATAAGAAGTATTGAGAAAGTCAAAGCAGATAAATAATGGCCATTCTTGATACCTCATAAATCCACTAAAGATCCAAGATACTAAGATAAAGGGAGAAAGAGGGAAGAAAAAATACAACTCTCTCAAAGGAACAGCGATAGACTAATATCTGTCTTCTCAAAAGAAACAATGGAGAAGACAAGAAACAGCTATTTGAAAGAAAACAGCATATTCTAAATTATATTGTTACTAAAAATAGCCTTCATAAATCTACACAAACTAAATTATTTTAGATGAAGAGTAAATAAGATTATTCATTAGCAGTAGGCACACATTAAAGACAACCCTAAAAAGCATTCTCCGGGTAAAAAAAAAAAAAAAAAAGTGATACTAATTTAAGCAGGAAAGAATGATTATTAACAGAAAGTGTAAGTATGTGGGTAAATATGTAAATATTGACATTATCAAACAATAAAATTCATCTGTGGGCTTCAAAAATATACCTATCATTAAATATATGACATTATCTTAAAAATATGGTAGCAAAGGTTAATTGAAGTTAAAATACTACAAGTATTTTTAAAATGTGAAAGGTTGAGAGTTTTAATTTGTTTCATAATCTAATAAATCAATAGGGAATGTGGTAATTTCTAGGGTAACCACAAAAACAGGAGTAAAAGGATGTATAATTAATAAGCTAAATGGCAAAATTAAAAAGTAAAAAAACAAAAACAAAACTCTAATCCAACATATGCTATTAATCTAGGAGAAGGCAAAAAAAACAGGTAACAGGATCAGGTAACAAAATGAGAAAAAGTATAGAATGATATTTTTAAACAAGGTACACAATTCATTATTTAATATATATGTGAACTACTAGACTAATTTTCTAAAATATGCTACTTATAACAGATACAGCTTAAATATAAAAACCCAGAATGTTAATAATGATATATATAACCAGATACCATCAAAAATAAAGTTTTAGCTATACAAATGTCAAAGTAGACCTTAAGAAATACTACTGAGATAATGTAAAATATTTAACAATGATGTGAAATTATCAAAAAGATATGCTAATAATAGATTTTATGCTTAATAATACAGATACAAAATATAGAAAGCAAGAACTGGCATGATTTAAAGGAGAATTAAGAAAAAAAAAAAAAAAGCCTCGGGGAGTTCCTGGGTGGCTCAGTCGGTTAAACGTCCCATTCTTGATTTTGGCTCAGGTCATGATCTCAAGGTTGATTTTTTGTTTTGTTTTTTGTTTTGTTTTGTTTTGTTTTTATGATCTCAAGGTTGTAAGATCCAGCCCCACATCAGGCTCTGCACTGGGCATGGAACCTGGTTAAGATTCTCTCTATCCCTCTTCCTCTGCCCCTCCCTTCAATGCTCCCCCCACTGCACATGGGACCACTCTCTCTCTCTCTCAAAAAAAAAAAAAAAAAAAAAAAGACTCAGTATTATAGTGGTAGTGGAAGTTTTTATTTACAGAACTTGTTTAGTAGCAAAAAGAAAAAGTCAACAGTAATCAATAAATTTATAGATTTGAAAAATAAAATTAAAAGCTTGACCTAAAAATCTTAAAGAAATACCACATCTAACAACAGCAAAATATACTTTTTGGTCAAATGGTATTGGACAACGTACTATAGCAGAACATACTATGAGAGAATATAAATCTCACCAAATATCAAATGCAATGCATAGTATAACCTCTACACATTATTTAAGTAAGCTAGAAATCAGCAACCTAATTATAATTTTAAAAATCTCCAAATTAAGATCTCCACATTAAAGTAAGTGTTAATCTTTGAAAGAATTCCTTTAATCATAGAAGAAATCACATTGGAAATTAGAAAATAACTTTAAAATAAAAATGAAAACAAAGTAAAATATTTCAAAGCAGCATGGATGTGTCCCCAAATTATACATAAATAAGAATGAGTAGCCTAAATAATGTTGTATCATAGAGGAACTTATAATTGAAAAATAAAAATAAAAACATAGGAAACAAAACTTTCCTACAAAGAAAACACTTGCTTCAGGTCTTGCAGTCTAAAATCTACATATCATAAAAAAAAAGAAAGGTTAACAACCAATGAGTTAAAAGGTCCTCTCAGGAAATTAGGGGGAAAAAAAGATAACACCTGAAAGGAAGCAGAAGGAAAAGAATAATATAAATAAGAGCAAAAATCAGGAAAATAGAAAAAAATATATACAACTAGGACCAACTGAGTGGCAAGAAGACGGTTTAAAGAGATTTATAAAAAGGATAAACTGTTATTAGACCTGATCAATGAAAAGAATAAACCATATAAATAATAAAACATAAGATATTGTAATGATTCTAGACATTAAAGATTGGGGCTCTATTTGGAATAACTGTCATCTAAATTGCAAATAGATAAAATGTACAAATGTCTAGTAAAATAAAATGTATTCAAACTTAGAATAAATGTAAAAATCCAAAAAAATGTTTTGATGTGAAAATGTTGGGGTTCAGAGTGAATGGTCAAGAAAGAATTCTTGAGACTTCTTTGGTGCAAAAAGGCGATTTTTATTAAAGCACGGGGACAGGATCCCTGAGCAGAAAGAGCTGCATTGGGGTTGTGAGGGGTGATGAATATACGCTTTTAAGTTGGGGAGGTTAGGGACAGCACAAACCTCCAAGATATGTTGGAAACAAGGTTTCCAGGACCTGGAGGGGGCTGGCTATTGTTAGGAAAAAGGTCATCCATGGCTATTTAGCAGATTCTTAGTCTTGAAACCCTTCAGATCTGTATCAGTGGGCTTTATGCTTGGAGGTTGATTGCTAACACATATCTTGGGGGGTAGAACTAAAGGAAGTTTCCAAAGGAATTTCTGTATGTTTAAAGTAGACTAACGGGATCCTGGGTGTTTGGGCTAAGTAAGATTGCTTTTTACCCTTAGCAAAGTGTCATCATACAGGCAGCTGAACTCCCAGAGGAAGGTCACTCTGCCTGTTTCAAGGACTTGTCAATGGGCTGTAAATAGTAAGGAAATTTAATTATTTTTTGGCTTTTGTTTCTCACATCATTATAATCCTAAAGGAACTGAAACCCATAATTAAAAAAAGAAAATTAAAGAAAAACAGACTTTCCTACCAAGAAAACACTTGCCTCAGATAATTTTCTTGATGAATTCTTCCAAATATTTAGGAAATAAACATCTATCTTATCTTATTTCTTCCAGATAACAGAAAAAAAGTGAGAGAGAGAACCAGATTTTATGAAGTCAGCATAACCTTGATAACAAAGACTAGTATCCCATCTCATTGGTAATGATAGATGAAAAAAACTCTTGAACAAAATATCAGTTAAAAAAATAGGAAAATATGTAATGTTCATAATGGTTTAATTTTAGGGATTAAAGAATTTATAGGGAATTAGTGATAGAAGTACAAGTGCAAAAGGAATAATTTTAATATGGAATAAAGAGTAATTTTGTGATCATGAAGTGGATAGACAAAAGAGCACATGGTAAAACATCACACCAATTTATGATAAAAACTCTTTGGAGGAAGTATGGGAAATTTCTGTACATTACCTTCAATTTTTCTGCGAACATAAAACTTCTCTATTAAAGATCTTAAAAAAAAAAATAAATAAAACAACTATTTGTAGGGCACCTGGCTGGATCAGTCAGAAGAGCATCAGACTTGATCTTGGTGTTGTGAATATGAGCCCCATGATGGGTGTAGACATTACATAAACAAACAAACAAAAAAACTTAAAAAAAAAAACAAAACTATATGTAATCCAAAGATAGAAAGGATCTCCCTTTGTCTAAAAGGAGATATTGATAAAACACAAAGAATAAAAAAATCATCCCTAATGAAATGTTGAAAGCTTTTCTTCTGAGATCAAGAATGAGATATAGAACTATTTCCATTTCCATGCAATATTGCATTAGTGATCTTAAGCCCTCTACAATATAAAAGTAATACACAGAATGTATTGGGATTCTACAGAGAAATAAAACAAATGTTGATCAGAGAAAACATGATAATATATAATATATAAAATATATAATATATAAAATATATAATATATAAAATAATATAATATATAAAATATATATAATAATATATAACATATAAATATTATATAACAATATAATATATAATATATAATATACAATATATATTATATATTATAATATATAAAATAATATATTCATAAATTATTTGAATTTAATAACTTTAACAAGTTTATTAAATATAGGTCACTCCAGAAATCAATTATATTTCTATATATTAACAAAAAGGACCTAGAAATTTAAACTTAAGTATATTTCTATTAAATTACTGTTAAAATGTATTAGATTCCTAGGAAATATGTAAAAAAAAATTCATGAACTCTACAAAAATATCTAAAACTCTATAGAAAAATATTTTTGAGGACCTATATGAAGGATATTCAATGACCATGAATTCAAAAACAGAATTTTGTCAAGACTTCAATTCTTTCTTTGTTGATCTATTGATTCAGTGCAATTTCAAACATAGTCCTAAAATTTCAACACATTTTGTATGTGCATGGACGTGTGTACAAGCTAACATTTTGGATATAAAGTTAATATGTGTGAACAAAAAACTCTCAGTTATGTATCTTTAGTCAAGACATTCATGAAGTGGAAAAAGTGGAGACTGTTTTATCAAATACTGAGCCATCACATAGCTGCAGAAAGTAAGAGTATCATTTGCAAGGAATAGGTAATTAGACAATGGAAAACAATTCCTAAGCACTATTTAAAGTAAATAATGTTATTTATCAAAAGTACCATAAAGAGAATGAATGGACAAAATGCAAAATGGGAAAACATATTTACAACATTTAAAATTTATAAAGACTAAATAGCCAGATGATATTTTACTCATTTCGTTTTTAAGATTTTATTTACTCATTTGAAAGAATATGCACACAAGTAGCAAGGAGGAGCAGAGGAAGAAGCAGACTCCCAGCTGAGCAGGGAGCCCAAGGAAGGGATGGATCCTAGGACCTTGAGATCATGACCTGATCCAAAAGCAGATGCTTAACTGACTGAGCCACATGTGCCTTCCAGGTGATATTTTTTTAAGTTGGCAAAGGAGTGAAAAAAATTAAAAGAAAACTGTGGACAGGCTCTGCATGGAAGATGAAATCAGAATTTTTAAAATATCACAATTCATTAGCCATCAGGGATTATATACTTAAAGGAAATGAGAGAATTTCCACAGTCACTAGGTTGGTCATTTATGAATTATTAGAGACAACATCAAGTACTGGCAAAGATGAAGTGCTAGCAATGTGGTCAGTCACATTCTGTCTGTGGGAATGCAAACAGGTTCAACTACTTCAGAAAACAATGTGGCATTATTTCAAAAAGCTGAAGTTGTGCATATCCTATGACCCAGAAATCTAATTGCTAGGTACATGATCTCATGAAACTCTTGCCCATGATTACCAGAGAATATATAAGAATGTCCATATACAACGGTGTTATCTACCTGTGATAGTATGTCTATATCTATATCTATCACAAATGCCATAAATAACGTAATCAATAACTAAGCTGAAGTATACTCATACTGTGAAATACGAAGTATGGGAACTCTACCATGTGGGATACAGAGGGAACGTGAGGCAGTTAGGGAAGTTCCTGCTTACCAACTGGAATATACTCTGTAATAAAGGCTTAGTTGTGTGCTAAAAAGATAGGGAAATTGCATAGTGAAGTTAAAAGGAGTGGTAAAAATTTAAACAGAATCACTAAGCTTTTCTGAGGCCCCTCTCAGGTTGGCAATTATAAATCAGTAATGGTCTCAATCAGCAGTGGTAACCGCTTATCTCTAACCATACTTAGCAGAAACTATTAGCTCATTGATAAATTCATTCACTTACTGACTCATTCATTTTCTGAAATATTTATTAAAAGTAACAATGTCAGGCAATATTGAATTCCAGCTTTATAAGAAAAAAAAAACAGCTGTGTAATGTGGCAGGCCATTTGGTATATAAGCTGACTTAAAGGCAATTTGGTCAGCTAGAGGAGTTAAATAAATCATGTAATTCTACATTAAAATATATGAATTTTAAGAAAATGGTAAAATAAAATGCTAGAGAACTTCAGAGAAGTTAGAAACCATAAACCAAAAGTTTCTCTAAAAGTAAGTGTAGAAGCTTCATTTACTTTCTGTTTTTTAACACATTTTTTTCTGTCTTTCAGGTGACTGGTGTTTTTTTTGTTTGTTTGTTTGTTTTCTTATATTTTAGGTCTCTCGTCATTTTCTGATTTTGAATTTGCTCTAATTTTTATGAAAAAATAATTGGTTTTTACCCACATTCTTCTTTTAGATTTCAAACAGAGTGATGGCAATTTTATAATTCTAATAGTCAAAAATGAGTTCATCATCAGGAAAGCTAAAGAAATGTACTAGGAGCAAGGACGCTGAAGTACGCTTATCACTCATGCCAGTAACTATTTTAGTGGCCCTGGACAAGTAACTTCCCCTCACTTAACCCATCATGGGGATTTTGAACTAAAAGGAATCTAAGTTTTTATTTATATTAATTAACAAAAAATTAAAGGCACCATAACACCAATCTCTTTAATTACACAAACACCCACGCATGCACAATGCTAACTTTTAAAAATATTTTCACATATAAATAATAAATTATGATTATTCAGAATAATAAATAATATATGGCAGAAATAGCAAGTGGCAATGACATTAAAAACAACACAGAACAGGGCACCTGGGTGGCTCAGTGATAGAGCATCTGCCTTCGATTCAGGTTGTGATCCTAGAATTCTGGGATTGAGTCCCGTTGAGTTTGATTCCCTCTCTACCTATGTCTCTGCCTCTCTCTGTGTGTCTCTCATGAAAAATAAATAAATTTAAGAACAAAAAACAAAACAAAACCAAAAAAAAAAACCCACAAAACCAAATGGGTTGCAGGCAGAGGGCAAATGAGGAATTAAAGATGAAGATACTATTGTTCTTCACATTGCCTATACATAAAATTTCTAGAAATTATGTGAATTACTTACAATCTATCAACTTCACCTATTTTATCTGTAAAATAAGGAAAATAATATTATCATCCCAGAAAGCCCTATTGTGGGCACTACTCAGGTAAGAACTTTTCACATGGCATGGGCTTTAACTCCACTTTCTGGTTGACAGCACCTGCTATCTACTGAGTACCATTTGGAAGTGTATAAGATAATCACTGTTTCTGATTTTTTTTAAGTTGGGTACTGAGCAAGTGCTATGTGAAACAAAAATGATTAAATGTTTGAAATTACTTTTAGAGATGCCAGAACGTGGTATTGAAAAACAATAAAGGACCAGCTATATAAAAACATGGGGGCATAAGTGATAAACTACTCAAGAATCAGAGCAGAGATGATGCCTTAAGAAAAGTGGAGTGAAACAATCAGAACATGCTGTCAGAATGGGTCCTTTGGAAGGATAAATTGTATCACAGAGCAGAGTTAAGTAAAGATACAAAATTTAGTACTTGGGTTAATTAGTGGAAGAGAGACATAGGTAATAGGTAGATCATAGGTAATAGCTCTGGTTAGAAGGCAAAGTGAAACAATAAGTAACATTTCTCTTTTTCTACCTCAGGTATAGTTTATTTAAACTTTGTTCTCATCAACTGACACATAGAAAGAAGGACTATAATAAAATCAATCAATACTGCAGAGCTCATTTCTGAAACTATGGAAAATACTTGCACATCAGAGAAGTCACATTACTAGGAAAATCATTTCCCAGGAGAATCTTGGTGAACTGAGTGGCAACAGTCCTGCACAAACATTCACCACTGTCATTCCACCATCAGTTGCTGCACGGTTTCCTTAGTAGTTCATGCCTCTTCCCTCTTATTTTACAAGCAGTTTTTTCATTATTAGTTAGTTGGAGCATTTATTTAGTATTAGCTCTATCATCATTTTTTTTTGACATTGGATACAAATTTTTATAATCTTACCGTTCAGTTTGTTCGTACCTAAAATGAGGATCTTCTACAAATTGATGATTTTTATGTTTTATCTGGTAGTCACAGATTTATGCAGAGGACTCTCATGAGTTAATACTGTTGGACAACTCCAGGGCACAGTGGTTTTATGGGTTTGACTTTGGCCTGTGACTGCACTCACTCCTTGATGTCTACTCTCATAGCATTGACTACTGTATAGATGTACATACCTCTCACATTTATATCTCCAACTCACACTGTGTGTGATTCATATATGTAGATCTGTACTCCCAATTTCCATATCTACGTGCCACTTCTCACTTTGATGCCTAATGCGACCTCTTATACTCAGCTCAATCTCCCCTGCAACCTGCTCTATCTTAATATTCCTTAATAAGCTTCTTTTTTTCTTAGTTGCTCAAACTAAGAGTTTTGGAGTTATCTTGAGCCTTCTATTTTCCTTACACCTCACTGGTATGAAACCTCATTGTGGATAATTTGGATATCTTTGATAGCTTCTATAACAGAAGCCCTGACAGTTGGGTTTTTTTTTTTTTTCTTTTTTGTAATGCAAGTACCTCATTTAAACTTTGATTCCTGAGGCCTTAATTCAAAGATGCATTCACTTCTGGAACAAACACATTACACATTGCCAGCCACACCACTAGAAAAAAAGCCAGGCAAAATTCAGCAAGATTCAAACCTCCCCATTGCGTCCCCTGCCCTACTTCCCCAGGCAACCTGTTCCCATTCCAGGCACCTCTGTTTTAGAGATCTTGGTTGATTTCCATAATTGACCATTTGGATTGATTGTTTTTGCTCTTCCCAAACTTTACATTCCTGCTTATGTTTTAAAGTCAATAAAGAGTTGGCACACAAAACTGTAGGCCTCACCTTGGATTCTAACAAAAGCTGAACCCCTCTATCTCTCTCTATCCATTGTTTTTCTGTGAGGCCCCAGGTGTGCTGTGTGCTTTCCATGGCCTGTGAGTAATGGAACTTTTTTTTCCCCCAAAGATTCCTGCTGCTTATTGCCAGGGGGGTCTTGCAATCGTTATGAGAACCACAAGGGCAGGTTCAGCCACAACACTGGCTGTCAATAGGCTGAGACCAGCACAAAACAACCTCTTCTTAAGTTTCTTTGCTATGATCTACTTTCAATATAGCAGCCAGTTTAACCTTTGCCTAAGTCAGATACTATGACTCCAATGCTGATTCAATCCTTCTAATGACTCCCCTTTATGTTCACTGTAAAAACTGATTTCCAGGGCACCTGGATGGCTCAATGGTTGAAAGTCTGCCTTTGGTTCATGTCATGATCCCAGAGTCCTGGGATTGAGTCCTGCATCAGGCTCGCCTAGGGAGCCTGCCTCTCCCTCTACCTATGTCTCTGCCTCTCTGTATGTGTCTCTCATGAATAAATAAAATCTTTAAAAAAAAACTGATTTCCATACAATGTGTAAACAGATTCACATAATTTCTTCATGTTAGATCTCTGTTCTCAAGTGCCACTACTCTGTTCTAGACACCCTATCTCCTTTCAAGTTCTAGTGGCTTTTCCTGCTGAAAGCATGGCCCCTTTTTAGACACCAGATCTCCACTTGGTTAACTCACTTTGTCTCTTTATGACTGTGCTCAATGTCCTGCTTCTCAATGAAGTAGCCCTTACTTATAAGTACAAACCCTCAAGAACCACTATCACTCACACTTTTGTTTCTATGTCTTCTAATTTATATGACATTAATCATCTTCTATCACAGCAGACTATTTTCTTACTTACATGTTACTGTTTCACACTTCTCTCATTCTCTTACAATATAAACTCTGTAAGAACAGGTGTTATAGTGTTATTAACTATATCCCAAGTGTATAGATGAATATGTGGCTCATAAATGATTTTTTAAAAAGATTTTATTTATTTGAGTAAGTGAGTGAGAGAGAGAGAGAGAGAGAGAGAGAGAGAACACGAGCAGGGGAGAGGGAAAAGCAAATTCCCAGTTGAGAAGGGATCATCATGTGGGGACTCAATATCAGGACCCTGGGATCATGACCTGAGCAGAAGGCAGATGCTTAACTGACCAGGCACCCCTATGGATGTTGAATAAATAAGTAAATGAAGAAATGGAGAAAGAGGGTTTATATTCTACTGGAAGTCTGAAGCTCCTTCTCTTTCATCAGCAAGTGATACTAATGAAAACTTCAGCATATGCTGTATCATTGATAAGATTTCTAGTTAGGCTTTAATGTGTTTATCAGGAGAATGAGGCTTTTATTTCACAGTTAAAAATTAGATCTGATGCACTCCTGGCTGGCTCATTCAGTAGAGCAAGTGACTCTTGAACTCAGGGTTGTAAGTTTGAGCCCCAAATTAGGTGAAGAGATTACTTAAAAATAAAAATATTAAATAAAAAATTAGATTTGGAAGGCAACTAATTGAACATTTCTTTCCAATATGGCTAAATAACTCTGATCAAACCAAACTTCTCACAGGTAAAAAATCTAAATGTTGAAAGTTGAAAAATAACAATGGGAGACAACATCAACAAGTCAGTGAGGAGCAAACAAAGCAAACCAATTGGAAATAATCAACACTTGGAAAAAGTAAATGGCATTAGGTGAGTTCCCTGTTTCTGTATATTTTATCATGAGGACGGGCCTCCTGTGCCTGTGTGGCATGGTTGCACTCTAAAGTCTTAGGCTTGAAAAAAACAGGGCCATCCACACAAGCTGGAGAATAAAGAGAGACTTTCCAGGAAGCAATGCTGCCTTCAAGTCTGGATACCACTGACCAGGAATAAACAGGGAAAACTCCCAGCAGCTTGTCTCACATAAAAATCACTGATTTGAAGTTTGGATTACCAGACTAATGAAGAGAGTTTTAACAGTTTGATTTTAGCCAGATTAACTGCATGCTCACTTAAAAAAAAAACTTTTTTTAGCAGAGCGTTTCATAGTCCAGAGTTTAGACAACATATGAAAAATATCTGGGGATACATTACACAATGATTTAGCACATAGAAAGAGAATAAAATATGACCTTTCCTAAGAGAAAAAATAATCAACAAACATTAATCCAAGATGACAAATGCATCAGAATTATAGACAAGAATTTAACCTATTATAACTACACTTAAGAACATTAATGAAACTATGCTCAAATTAAAAAAAAAAGACAAAAAGAGAAACATAACACATCTCATAAAGCAAACAGTTATTCAAATGACCCAAATAACATTGACACCACATCAGACACATTGGAAACCAGAAAATAGTTACACAATATTTTTAAAGCACTGAGGGAAAAGTAAAACTATCAACCCAAAAATCACCACTCTTTACTAGTCACCTTTGCTACCCAATTTCTTTATATTGAACTAAATTCCTTATCTACATTCACTCTTAGATGATGTCATTCAGACTCATGGCTTTTTATTTCACCTATTTACACATGATGCACAAATGTATGTCTACAGCTGAGACATGAACTACAGCCTTGTATGTCCAACTCCACACCCTCCATCACCTACAGCCTTCTCCATCTAAAGTGATAGCAACTCCTAGTCCTCTCATTCTGTTCCTATGTACAATTTAAGAAATGATGTTAGCTTTAACTTGAAACTATATCTGGATTCTGACCACTTATCATGCATCCATTGCTACTGCACTGGTCCAACCATCAGCACCCCTTACCTATAATACTGCTTCCACCCTTACTTACCTCTTGGTCATCTTGCCTCTCTAGCCTAATTTCAATATCACAATTTTAATTTTCCTTAGTAGCAACTTTCTTCAGTGGATTTAAATTATTCTATTTCCTTATCTTATCATTGCAATGTTTCATCTCATTCTGTTTCTTTAATTTCATCTTTTTAATTTTTCATTGTCTGTTTTCTTCTGATGGTTTTTGGCTGCTGTTTTGAGAGGACATTAATGTATCTTTATACCCTTTTGAGGATATTGTCATCCGTTTTACTTTCACCTTGTTTTTTCAACAGATTATCAGAGATCTACATATCCAGTATGAATTTTCCTGTACTTAATTATCTAGTATTTTATATAGATTCCATTAGATAAGTGTTTCCTCAAAATAGGAGTACCTTCTAATATCCATGATTTCCTATAGGCATGAATTTGAATATTTTTCAAGTATGTTTTGGTATACATGGATTCTGGTAGAACTTCTTTTGTTCAAGTGGGTAACAATCCAGTGTGCCCAGCTCATAGCCCACATATCAGCAACTGCTAATCTTTCAAATACTATTGGTCACCTGGATTGAAATACCATAACAACACCAAAAAAAAAAAAAAAAAAAAAAAGAAAAAAGAAAAAGAAAAAAGAAAAAAAAAAGCAAATCATTACACAGAGAATGTTTGCCACCTACCTGGAACTGGAGAAGTACGGAACATACTTCTCCTGTGACAGCAATATGAGGAAGTATTTTATTATTGTAATTTAAAAGTTATGAAGCTGAAGCATACAAAGATTTAAAAACTTGACCAAATACACAGACATTTCAAAGATTAAAATCCAGACTTTTCTGGATTTCTTTCCTATGTTTAACTAGAGCAATGTTCTTAAATACTCTGCTATTCCTTTATAGTGCACTAGGTATATTAACTATACCAGAATGCTCAACTAAAAGTTCTCCCCAAATTTTCACAACTCTGGTAATACTTAGAACATTTCAGTTGTTAAAATTCAAAAGTAGGTCACTACCAACCTAAATACTTAAGCTTCTATGCTGTTGTTTTTTAAAAGTTTTAATCTTTGAAGAAAGAATGACAATAATAGGACATCATTCCACATATTAAAATGGCCAAAATCCAAAACACTCACAATACCAGTGCTGGCAAGAATGTGGAGCAACAGGAACTCTAATACATTAGTAGCGGTTATACAAAAGGGCACAGCTATTTTGTAAGACAGTAATGCTTCCTTACAAAACTATACATACTCTTACCATATGATCCTACAATCATGCTTTTTGGTATTTACTCAAAAGAACTGCAAGCTTATGTCTACACAAAAACCTGAACACAGATGTTTATAGTGGCTTTATTCATACTTGCCGAAACTTGGAAACAACCAATGTGTGCTTCCATAGCTGAATGGATGAATGAACTGAGCCACACAACGGGGCTATTCATCACTAAAAGGAAGTGAGCTAACAAGCCATGAGTAAAACATAGAAGAAACTTAAATACATACTGCTAAGTGAAAGAAAGCAATCTGAAATGGCTACATAGTATGGCTTCAACATAAGATATTCTAGAAAAGTTAAAACTATGGAGACAATAAAAATCAACAGTTGTGGGGAATGAGGAGGGAGAGATGAATAAGCAGAACATGGAGGATTTATAAGGCACTGAAAGTACTATGTATGATATGATAAAAATGTGATTATAAATTTGTCCAAACCCATAGAATGCATAGCACCAAGAGTTAGCCCGAAAGTAAACTATGGAATCTGGGATACTATGATATGTCAGTAGAGATTCATCCTTGGTAAAAAACTGTACCATTCTAGTGAGTGATGATGATAATGAGAGAGGCTATGCATGTGTGAGGGCAAAAAGTATATGGGAAGCCTTTTATTTTTTAATCAACTTTGTTGTAAATCTAAAACTTCCCTAAAAATAATCCTTACAAAATAGAAATGTAGGATGAAAGTGTCTAATGGGAGTGACAGTCAATTTTGATTCACAAAACATCAGTTAGTCAGTACACACTACAAGGTGAAGGGAAGTGAGACAAGTTTTCTGCTTAGCATAAACCTCAGGGTTCAGGGGAATAAAGTCTCTCGTATATATTTAATACATTTGGTTGACGTTGAAATTAGGAAATCTCCTCTGGTACTAGTATATCATTTTCTTTAAGTTCTGGTTTATAATGGTATTTTAAGTTTCCATATATGTGTATGTGTTCATGTGTGTGTATTTTGTCTTTAGGATATTTTAAATAGTAGATGATATGGTGCTAATAAGAGAGGGTGCCAGATATCAAGTTAATCACTTGCAGTAAGTTTTCTATTTAATGTGTTTTTTGGGAATTATGAGGCATCTCAAATAATTTATTAGTAGGTACAAATATGTAAGACAAAGATAGGCCTCATCCATGTATATTTTCTTTTAAAAAGGGTATTGATCAAAGGTATGATGGGACACCTAGGTGGCTCAGTCAGTTGAGTATCTAACTCTTGATTTCCACTCAGGTCATGATATCAGGGTTGTGAGATTGATCCCCATGTGAGGCTATGTGCTCAGTGCGGAGTCTGCTTGAGATTCTCTTTCTCTCTGACCTACCCCCTGCTTACATTCACTTGCTCTCTCTCTCCCTAAAATAAATAAATCTTAAAAAAAATAACAAATATATGTTTGCAGACTAAATTTAATTAGTCTTTCATTGTCATGGCGGTTGTGTATTTATGAATGGTTGAATTTCATTAGCTTAACTTTTAAAAATATTTATATTTAAAATACATCTAAAATATAATCTTACTTAATACTTCCTTGTGAAAAAAAAAAAAAAAAAAGGAAAAAAATTGTAAGAGTTACTATTTGAGTTCCAAAGACAAAAAGAATCATTTTGGATTCCTGAAGTAATATACAAAGCAGATATAGGAAATACATAGATTCTGATGTCTGCATTTTGACAGCACACTTCAGGGAAACCATACTTTATTATGTGAATATGGCTTTGAAAATTTGTATTTTGAATTACATTTTAGGATTTATAATCACAGCTTCCTCCTTTATGCCTCTAGGCTTTTTTTTTCTCCAACAGAGTAAGAGAGAGAAAATGAAAAAGAGTTAAATTGAATAATTGCAACAGAAATCTTCCTATTTGAAAAGAGTGTATTGTTTCTCTTTTGATGAAAAATGAGTGAATCCTACTGTATTCAGTAAATATAGTAATCTTGCAAAGGAATATATTAGAGTTCATCTTAAATCTTGTTTTAGAAAATGTTACCTATTCTTTTTTTGTTTGCAGTGTTTTAAAACAATAAGTTCTATCCCATCAATGTCCACACTAGTGGAAGGGAAATAAAGCATAAAAAAGCAATTTCAGTACTTAGCATGGGGAGTGAAAACTGCTGGCATTGTAATTGCACTTTGCTGATATATCTTTTCAGAGGCATACTTTTGCTGCTTCAAAAGAATCTGTTCTACTTAGTGAGCATTCTCTCTTGTAGGTAAAAGCAGTGCCAGCATTCACATAAATGACTGTCTTCTGGGTATTGTATACTAAATACCAAAACAGGGCTTAAAGCCCAGGTGTATCAATTATGACCTGGTTAGTGATATTTGTATTTTTTTCATAGAATACAAAACTTTTCATAATTTTTCTTAGAAAAGAGCATAAATATAAATAGTACAATGATGTGTAACATAATTTTAAAGGAACCCTCAAGGATAAATGAGAGTTTCTGTCCTGGGAATTGGGAAGAAGTACAGATAACAATGAAGCAAAGGGAGAATCATTCAAAATAGCATAGAAAGGTTGGGGGCTGGAGGAGCCGGAGGCATACTAGCTCCAAGTAATCAGATATGATTAAGACTAATAGTGTGTGTTAAAGGAACAGACACTTTCTTGCAAAGGGATTGACTACATATGGGTCACAAAACTTTGTTTCCTTAGTTAATTGTTATCGTCTTGGGAAATTTATGTAGGGTCATCTTACATTTCTGGATTGAATGAAGAAGTATTTCATAAAGCACTAAACTCAACTGCCATGGTGATTCTGAGCAAAAACTGCCATGTAGAATTTCTGTTTCATCCTAGTCTTTCAAAATACACTCCAACTTATGCATTTCAAGCTCTCAAGTTTATTATTGTATTAGTGAGATTACCCACTCTCATCCTTACTCCTTCCAAATTTAATACTACCTCTTGCACATATTTATTACTTCATATGGGCAAATTACTGAATCAGGGAAATTGTACTTACACAAATAACCTGAATTTGTGTTAATTGTGGACACTATTTTAGAGGAAATCATGAGTGAGAATTAGAGCAGGAAATATTTTTTGTCCTTAATCTTATTCTAAAAACAGACAGGGAAGTCTTCTAATATGATCAGAATGGTAGAAGACGGAACATCCTTCCTATCTTGCCTGCTGTGCAAAAATGAAATGACCAATATCTGGCAAAGTCCATTTTCAGTTAATCTAGGAGAAGAAAAAAATAACAGATTAAAAAAAAAAAAAGTATACTAATTGCCCAAAGCAGCTAATCTTTGTGCAGAGATGCCTTGGGCGAAATACAGCTGAAAGTAGTGTTGAAATGAGGTTATTCGTTTAAAAAGTAAACCAATCCAATAGCAGAGGACATTAGAAAATGCCAGAAAAAAAACTGCTTATAAATCTGAACATTTGGATAAGAAATATACCTTATTAGAGCTTACCTTAAGAAGGGATAGAAAATCTGTCCTGTCCAATATGTCTTGAAGAAACTGAATCCATTATTAAAAATTTCATCAAAGAAAACTCCAGCTTCAGTTATCTCACTGATTAACTCTTCAAAAATTTTAGGAGGAGTTGCCAAATATTAATTGCTCTGATAATTGAAAGGAGTCCTTTCAACTCCTATGTGAAGAAGCCATTTTGAAAAGAACATTCTGATCACTAACGAGAATCGGATGGCCTTTTAACAGTGACTCTTGAGACTACGTCTTCTTCAATTTCACCAGCAAATATATATAGCTCAAACTTAACTCTGATTGCCCATGGATTAAATTGAGAATTAATTATTCTATTTCTATTTGGTTTATAGCTGTCAAGTGTCCTTCCATCACTGCCACCAAAGCCCAACAAACTGAAATTTCTCAAGTATCAGGAAAAATAATGAATGCCAGATTAGGAATTATATTGTCATTGGATATCTTTAAAATTTGGAATCTTTTAAAGATCTACATTATGACTATATAATGTTACTTGGAACACTAAAACTAAAAGGAAAAAGATATGGAATAGAGAATGCAAAAAGGCAGATTCAGCTAACTGTGATTAAATTAGTTTATTTTCAGTTCATGTGTCTAGTACTAAGCAACAGTACATATGGGGAAATTAACAAAAAGACTGATATTAGAGATGACGACTAGAGATTGTGGGAGCATCAACTACAGTTTCATGCATTAGCAAACTTATCTAAACATAGCAAGAGTGAATTACTTCTGTGGCAACAAGTCCTGGATTGCTGGATGGAACACAGAGTAAGACTCTACTGCCGCCCCCCCCCCCCCAGCCCCCAGTTATCAATTTAAGTGCTTTGTAAAAAATGACAGGGTCTTTTTCCTCTAAATAGGATTACCAATGCTAGTTATGAAATAAAAATAATTCTGATACACTCTAACGTGTGTGTGTGTGTGTGTGTGTGTGGACTTTAAATATGCATCTGGACATTTAAATATTCATTTTAAATGAATTTCCAAAAGTAAACATATGGCCATGACCAGAATCCAAATTAAATAGAGACCTTTATTTCAAAAACTCTCCTCATTTTCTCTTCTGTGAATACCTTCTCCTCAAGTTAACTCTCATTTTGACTGCGGACACCATATTACTTTGACCTATTTTGGAAAATTATGTATATGGAATCATACAGTATACAGTTTCTTGTGCCTGGCTTCCTTTGTTCCCTGTTATGTGTGAAGTACATTCAAGCTGCTTACTCTAGTTTTCTTGCTTCAACCACTTTCATTATTTTGAGGCATGCAAAAGAGAAAGGAAAAGAAAGAGAGGGAAACAGAGTGGGGATAGGAAAAGAAGAACACAAGAGATGTAAACACTTGAAATAAGCAGGAGAAACTCAGCAATAACCTGACTAAACTCAGATCAGAAAGGAAATGGAATTATATGAGTCTCAGCAAATGCCAGGTTCTGATCTTACTGCCCATTTCTCTAATGCCTTTGATTTATTTTTTAATAATCTAAAAATGTTGATACAACCCCAAGGAAAAGGATCAAGTCACGTGGTTGACCAATACTAGGTCTTCACCACCTTTGTGGGGTAAAGGTTCAATTCTTTTAGATATAGGAAAATAAAGAAAATTACATTCTGCACACATGTTTGCTAACATAGCCTATAATTATGAATATCATACATCATCTTCCAAATGGAAAACTATCCATATTTGTATACATCCATCATGGAGAGTCATGGTCTTTAGCTCATTAGAAACTATGCATTATGGACAGAATACACTCTTGCCCCCAAGAAATTCAGTGATGAAGATATTAGAGAAAATAAAGCAAAGAAAGAAAGAGAAAGGACCAGGTTGGAGGAGTTCTGCATATCTAGATGATGAGTTTGATTTGAGAATCAGAAAGCTTCTAGCTTTGGGATAGGCCTTGAAACTGTGACATAGTTTCTCCTTGTTATACACTGGAACTGAAACAAGCTGGCAGGCTTTAAATTAAAGCAAAGTAGGGCAGCCTGGGTGGCTCAGGGGTTTAGCGTCTCCTTCAGCCCAGGGCGTGATCCTGGAGACCTGGGATTAAGTCCCACATCAGGCTCCCCGCATGAAGCCTGCTTCTCTCTCTCTCTCTGTCTCTAATAAATAAATAAAACCTTTAAAAATAAATAAAATAAACAAATTAATTAATTTATTAAAGCAAAGTCAATTAGTAAAATGTGTATACTTTGTCAGCCATACAAAAAAGAATCATATTTTAGGCCAGTGAAAGGCTAACTCTTACTTAATGCTGACTGCTTCTCCCTTCCTAGCACCCCCTCCCAAAAAAAACAAAACAAAAAAAAAACTTTTTAATCTGAAACCACCTACCTTTAATACCACAGTGAAACTAGTTTGGGAGAAACCAGCTGCACTGCACTGCTTTATCCTTTTAGATCATCAAGGAAGAGAATGACTGTGCCAATAAAAGATGTCTTTTTCAATGTGAATAAAAAGGAGAATGCTTTAAAAAGGAGGGTGAGAGATAACACAATGTAATTTCAGATATTCACATGTATATCTTCATATTCTAATGTATATTCTTGTCCAAAAGGGACCTTTTGTATTCTGGATGACTGCTCTGAGGCTGCCACTATGGACACCTCTCTACAGAAGAACAGTTTCTCAAAGAAGGAAAATAACTTTGTTCCTTTACTGCTCCAAGGGAGTAGGGGAACAGGTAAGCATCTTAGTGTGTTGGTGACAGAGTTACAGAAAAGGCAGAAATACTGGAATTCCATCATAATATCATAGACCTATGACTGAAAGCCACATAACAAAGACATGTAAATCAAAAATAAAAGCAAATGATTCACTAAGTTGATGAGTAGGGACTTTATTCATTTTTAAGCATCTCATGTTATGTTCTTATTTAGTAAAGACATTAACCATACAACAAACATTTTGAATACAGGACATACAATCATTGAATTTAGGGAACATATCATAGTGCAAAAAAAAAAAGTCACATTTGCTCATTCTGAGAAATTCAAGAAACAAAAACAAAACATGTAACTCTGCTCTTTTTCCTATAAGGTATGTCTTTCTTATCTACTATAAAAATCTATATCAGATCTCTTTAACACTCTCAAGATGTTTTTAACATTCTTAGAAATAAGATAGTTTTTTTGAATTCAGAATAATGAAGTTGAAAGAGGATAGCAGAGAGAAAAGACATAATATTGAGACCGTTTCAGTCAGTTATGAATTTTGGCAAAAAGTTTTTCAAATGAAGGGAATGAGAACACTCTAAGTCATAACTCATCTGGGAGATCTGAGATGTTGCTGACAAGAACCTTTCAAGAAAAGTCCATAATGACAACAACAATTTGAGAATGTGATTTGATATTATTTATATGAAAGCAATCGAAATGACAGTGACCACCAAAAAATGTAAAGAGGCAGAAAGAATACCAAAAAAGCAAAACTCTCAGGCTAAATACAGTGAAAAGGAAATTGTTACACATTTTATTTTACAATATTTATTCTCAATATATGACACTCTTAAAAGAACATTAACAGTTTATAAATATTTGGGAATTCAGTCTACCTGTTTTAGCTTATGGTATTTTGAGTCATCTAATTCAATTATACTTATTTGTTTATTTTAAAGATTGTATTTATTCATGAGAGGCACACAGAGAGAGGCAGAGACATAGCAGGTGGAGTAGCAGGCTCCCTGTGAGGAGCCCAATGTGGGACTTTAACCCTGGATCCTGGGATCATGACCTGAGCTAAAGGCAGACACTCAACTGCTGAGCCACCCAGGTGTCCCATTTAATTCAATTTTAAAATACTAGTTTTAGGTGGCAGAATTTATGTCTTATCCTCATTTTTCTCAATTATTATGTAAGGAAAACAGTAATATCAACACTATAAAATTTGAAAAAGGGACGCCTGAGTGGCTCAGCTGTTGAACGTCTGCCTTTGGCTCAAAGCGTGATCCCAGGGTCCTGGGATTGAGTCCCACATCCGGCTCCCTGCATGGAGCCTGCTTCTCCCTCTGCCCATGTCTCTGCCTCTGTGTGTGTGTGTGTGTGTGTGTGTGTGTGTGTGTGTCTCATGAATAAATAAATAAAATCTTTAAAAGTAAAATAAGAGGGCAGCCCCGGTGGCTCAGCGGTTTAAGTGCCGCCTTCAGTCCGAGGTGTGATCCTGGAGACCCGGGATCGAGTCCCACATCAGCCTCCCTGCATGGAGCCTGCTTCTCCCTCTGCCTGTGTCTCTGCCTCTCTCTCTCTGTGTGTGTCTCTCATGAATAAATAAATAAAATCTTAAAAAAAATAAAACATAAAAGTAAAATAAGATAAAATAAAATTTGAAAGAACTTTCAATCAAGAAGTATTTACACAATTGCCTTGTTCTTCATGTAGAAGGATCCAACAAGATTAAGCAAGTCTCTCAACCTATACCAGCATGTAATTGCCAACACTAATTTCTGAAACTCATTATTGCCAATAATAAATTATGTTAGTCAATTATTACTGGCTGTGGATAACTCAGGAATATCAATAATATTAGCAGTGTTTGGTTTATATATTGGCAATACTATTTAAGAAACCAAAAAAGACCACTGAGAGAGCAAGGCTGGAATTTAAAGTGAATTTTTTATTATTAAGTTCATGATGATTTAACAAATTTTTAGAGTAAATTTGAATATTCTAATCTCTTGTAATGGCCAATTATTTTTCCCAGTACTATTTGCTGTTAGTTATGCAAACCCACATATACTTATTCTATAATATTCAGATTTTAGGGACTTTATGTTTTGCTAGTTTAGTTGAAATGAAATACATATTCTTAAGGAGAACTTCCTAGAAAGAATTGTATTTAATATGCCTAACTTTATTATAAGAGTTTAGATGATTATACTGTAAATCTTGGGGACACTTATAAACCTTACGTAATATTATTCCAACACTCAAAGACAATTTGATGATAAATATTTAAAGTAAAAATAATTTGCCTAATTTTGAAAATTACATAAATTAGAATTCACCAATGTTCAATAAGTCTCCATTAAATGTTGATGTGCTGTTATTTTACCTTATAGGAAACTAAAAGTATCTATGAGTCATTTGGTATAAAGTACCATGTTATTTGTTTTCAAGTTTATATCTAACAACATAGACACACTATGATTATTTTTAAGATAATATTAACTAGAAGCAAAACTCATAATAGATTCACCCATTTTAAAAGTGAAAATGCCAGAAAACAAATTTAATAATTCTTAATTATCAATTATTTGTTAATCATGTATAACAATTAATAATAATTAACTATCATTTAATAATAATGATTAATGGTTGATTTTAATAATTTAATAATATCACATTAAATATCAATGACAGCAATACAGAGAACTACCAAGTTGTTAAGAAAAAACAAATTGGGATTCATTTATCTTTTCTATGTATGTCCTTAACACAAAAGTCATGCTGAAGTTTAATTGAAGTTGGGAAATTCTAGCCTCTGACAAAGGCACTTGTTTTTCTTATTATAATGATAATGAAATAAAAATTTCATTTATGGAATAAAAAGCACCAACATGTCTAGATAAAGAAGGGATTATTAAAATTATCTTTCCTTAGTTTTGGTCTTGTAACCATTCAATCAATGAAGTTTTAAAGTTATTAAACAGCTCCATTGTAAAACAGCTACCAGCTCTTTAAAAGTCCTTTTTATTTCCTGAAATGCAGTTGTGGAAGGAAAACAATAGATAGTGACTAAGTTTTTGAAGACAAAGCTTATCTTCTCTGTTCCTAAAAGAGTTTGGGGAATTGGAATAAAATTAGCTTTATAAAGTAATTTAACTATTTGGGATATTTAGTTCAAAGTACACATAGGAGTCTGACCTAATTTCAATACCAATTCAGAATTTTATAAAGAATTTCGCTTTTATTGGTAGACATAATTAAAAGCTAATTATTAGTGCTAGAGACAAAATTACTATAAATATTATTTTCAATAATCTTTTAGAATATGGCCAAAAGTCCTTGAGAAAATCAAAATATTTTCTATCACAAAAGATCAAACTCTAGTTGGTACTTAAATTACCTTATCATAAAAGATATTAAAATGCAGAAAGTTTGCTCCTAAACTTTGAGTAGAGTAGCTCTGAAGTCAGTTTGCAACCACATGCTAATAAAATAACTGAAAGGCACTCACTAAAAGTTATTTCTTTTGTTTTTAAAAGCACTTTTAGGGGATCCCTGGGTGGCTCAGAGGTTTAGTGCCTGCCTTTGGTCTGGGGCACGGTCCTGGAGGCCTGGGATCGAGTCCCACATGGGTCTCCCTGCGTGGAGCCTGTTTCTCCCTCTGCCTGTGTCTCTGCCTCTCTCTCTCTCTCTCTCTCTCTATATATATATATATATATATATGTGTGTGTGTGTGTGTGTCTCATGAATAAATAAATAAATCTTTAAAATAATAAAATAAAAACGCTTTTAGAATATAGTTTTATCATCCAACACAAATAAATATTTAAGAAATGTGAAGATTCCAAAATGACTAAATTGAATATCAGCTTTATCAGAGTTTCCTCAAACTGGAAATAACTCAAATATCCCTCAGTTAGTGAAGGTAAACAAAGTATGACACACTGTACAATGGAATTCTACATGAGCAACCCAAAGAGACAAACTATTGATATGTTCAAGAATAACATATCTTGAATTGATACACTCAAGAACATTCAAGAATCCTAAATGTATATTTCTAAGTAAAAGAATATCTAAAGATTCCAATTGTATGATTTAATTTATATGACAATTTAAGAAAGGCAAAGCTGGGAGAAAAACAGATCAGTGATTACCAAGTGTTGCAGGTAGGAGTTGATAGGAAGATAATACAGGGTGAATGTATTGTCTGAATATACTTTGCTCATGGCTACGTGACTCTCTGCATTTGTCAAAACTGACAGAAGAATACAGCATAAAAAAATGAGTTTGCCTCTATGTTAATTTAAAAACAACAACTAGGATCTGAGAGGAAAGATGGAATGTAGGCTATGGGGATCCCTGGGTGGCGTAGCGGTTTGGCGCCTGCCTTTGGCTCAGGGCGCGATCCTGGATACCCGGGATCGAATCCCACATCGGGCTCCCGGTGCATGGAGCCTGCTTCTCCCTCTGCCTGTGTCTCTGCCTTGCTCTCTGTGTGACTATCACAAATAAATAAAAAATTTTAAAAAAAGGAATGTAGGCTATGATAAATGAATCTGTCTTCCAAGGAATTGAAACTAAACTGAGGAGGATGGGAAAGAAGCTGACATATGTAACTTGGGAAAACAATATTTTGACTGGATACTGTAAAGCTAAAGACAAAGAGAACTGCACAAAAACTGTATACTGGTAAATTTGTTTCAAATGGAGGTATGGTTTAAGAAGTTTGAGACTATGTTATTTGTAAAATAGGGTGGAAAATTTAAGTATATAAGGCTAAGTATTAGCCTATATGTGAATAGGCTCCAGAACTACAGCCAGGAAAATGCGAGGTGAGCCTAGAGCCTCTCAAGTGCTAGAAAGTGAGGAAGTCCATAATAAAAGAGGATAGGTGAGTTGGTGAAGACTTGTTGAAAGAGCAGAGGCATTGTACTTCAATTATATCTCAGCAAAAGTAGAAAGGAAAAAAAAGAGAGAGATAGCTCCCAATGTCTAGAGTTGGGGAAACTCAAGCAACAAAATAAGTAATGAAAGTATTGGATTAGAATCCAAAAACAAAATAAATATCCACAAATTCATAGTATTTAAATAAATGCCAGAGAAATAAATAAATAGAGCATAAGTAATAACTTCCTACAGATATGTTCCAACAATTAAATGTAGTAGGAGTGAGGGATGTAGAAAATCACCACTAGAACACTATCTATGGATAGTAAATTCATAGTTGAAATTTTAAGGAAAAACAGGTTATTTGCATAGTCTCAAAGTATATCCTTCAAAAACAGTAATGACAAAGGGGAAAGATAGTAATTTTATTGGAGAATCCTAGAGGATGCCACTTTATCCAGGTGGTCATAGTCAATAACTCCAGTACTGACTGTGGACATTGTTATACCCCCTCTCATGGAGGAAAGAATATCACTTCTCTGGTATCTTCCCAGTAATGCATAACATCAATCTAATCAGGAAACGACAGCATTCAAACATAAATTGAGTTACATTCTACAAAATATCTCACCAGCTATCTCCAAAGGAGTGAAAATAATGAAAAAGAGAGAGAGAGAGAGAGAGAGAGAGGGAGAGAGAGATAGATTGGATTGGCTAAGAAGAAATGACAACAGAATGTAGAGAGCATCTTGGATTAGATCCTGGAACAGGAAAAGTATATTAGTGAATAAATTGGTAAAAATCTTTTTTTTAAAAAAAGATTTTATTTATTTGACAGAGAGAGAGTGCACACACAAACAGGCAGAGCAGCAGGCAGAGATAGAGGGACAAGAACCCCCCCCACCATGTGGGGCTCCATTCCAGGACCCTAGGATCATGACCTGAGCCTAAGGCAGGCGCCTAACTGATGAGCCACCCAGGCGCCCCCAAATTGGTAAAATCTAAATTGCTTTTGTACTTTAATTAATATAATTGTACCAAAGTTAATTCTTTAGTTATGATAAGTATTTTATCATTATGTATAATACTAATATAAGAGGAAGCTGGATGAGGGGTATACAGGACATTGCTACACTTTTTTTGTGACTCTTCTTTAAATCTAAAATTACATCAGAATAAAAGTTAAAAGTACTGTGCACACACAGGAATGTATGTGGGGTTTTTTTTCTGACACAGTAACTACAATTTAATCTGAATAAAATATTTAGGATTCTACTTTTTTATTTCTTAGAGAGAGTACAAGTGTGGGGAGGTGGGAAGGAAAGGGAGAAGCAGTCACCCCTGCTGAGCAGGGAGCCCTATGTGGGGGCTTGATCTCACCACCCTGGGAGCACGACCTGAGCAGAAAGCAGACGCTTAACTGACTGAGCCTCCCAGGTGCCTTTACGATTCCATTTCTCATTTGTGTTTTGTCATTTTTGAACAACATTCTTAAAGATCTAGGATAAATTGGAATAGGAAATTTTCCATTTTCACTGTAGTTACCTTCTTTGTTAGCATAATGTATTACTGTGTTTCCACTTTCTTATTGATAATGTTTCCATGAACAGACAACATCTGAAGTCTAATGTGTCAAATTTTCCAAATGCTTCACAGTTGAAATATTAAAGATTGAGGACTGTGCTTTGCCAAACTTCTCATTATTCAAGATGCTATTTGGATGAGTTTGCATTTGAGTTGATTACATTTTACAAAACCTGACATTTTTAAGGAGTAGATAATAAACAAGGAACATGAATATCAGTTGTGGCTGTTGCCAAATTACGTTATGCAGCCTCTTTCGTTTTCCTGCAATTTTTCAGAACTTGGAGCTTTAACAAATAAATATAAATATTGAACTTTTCAGGAAATAGTTTTTCTGAGCACTTAGTCTCAATATTCATATTTCAGATGTGTGCTACTTCTATTGTTTTATACATTTCAGGCAATTTATTATAACTTATTAAAGTGCTGGTTAAGCCCAGATACTGTGTGCAGTATATGCCAGAATGGCTGGTATCAAGGTAGATGTTTAGTCAGTTTGTATTTAACCCACTTTCCATATATTTGCTAGAAAAGGACACTTATAAGGGGTGTCTGGGTGGCTCAGTTAGTTAAGGATCTGACTTCAGCTCAGGTCCTGATCTCAGGGTCATGGGATAGAGCCCTGTGTTGGGCTCCCCACTCAGCAGGGAGCCTGCTTCTCCCTCTCCCTCTGCCCCTCCCCTCACTTATGCTCTCTCTCTCAAATACATAAAATACTTTTTAAAAAGATGATGCTTAGAAATACTGAGAACAATATTTATAATAACATCAGTTGAGACGAATCATATTTAGTGAAAAATTGTTTGAAGTGTCTGGGGCTCATATTTTATCCACTATTCTGTCACACATATTCTACACTGAATCTCTGAATCAATTCCAGTGAGAAGCAAATCGTCTATTCTTTAAATTTATTTAGACTTTATGTTTTGGAGCAGTTTTAGGTTTACCACAAAATTGAAGGGAGAATGGGGAGATTTTCTATATACCTCCTGCCCTACACATAAGCACACCCCTGACCAAAGTGGTTTATTTGTCCCAGAGATAACCTGTATTGACACATTACAATAACCCGAAGTCCACAGTTTTTTCTATAGTTCATTCTTGTTGTTGTACATCCTATTAGTTTGGACAAATGTATAATGGTCTGTATTTATTGTTATGATATTTTGTCTATTGATTCCTTCCTTCATGTAATCCCTGGCAATCATTATCCTTACTATCTCCACTGCTTTTCTTTTTCCAGAATGTCATATGGTTGGAATCTTACAGTATTTACCTTTTAAGATTGGCTTCTTTCACTTAGTAATATGCATTTAGGGTTATTCTATGACTTTTCATGACTTGATAGTGCATTTCTTTTTAGCATTGAGTAATATTCCATTGTCTTGAATGATATTCCACTGTTAATTTATTCTTTAGACTTAAGGATAAAAATTGTTTTAAAGCAATGAATGACAATTGCTCACATATATTTATTTCATCATAAAATATCCTTAGTTGAACATGTGTTCTTATAAAGGATTCTATGCTGAGGCATTCAAATTCCAAAAATATTATTAACCTGGACCAGGTTACAATGTTCTACATTGTGAGAACATTCATGCACAATCAGCTTCAATTCCCTTATTATGAACTTTTTTTTTCAAGTAGGCTCCATGCCTACCATGGAGCCCCACATGGGGTATGAACTCACAACCCTGAGATCAAGACCTGAGCTGAGATCAAGGGTTTGATGTTTAACTGACTGAACCATGCAGGTGTCTCTTGGTATAGACTTTTAAAAGGATTTTGTTAGGACCTATAACTTAGAAGTCATATTGAATTCAGTACTTTCTGAGACATTAGATTTAAAATATATGTTTACTCCTCTTCCAGTCACTCTCCTTACCCTTTTCTCTCACAGCAGTGCAGTCTTACTTCTTTTGTAGTTTTTCATGGAATTCAGGGATGTAGAACAGAGTGAATCCCAATTATTGACAATATTCTTGCCCTCTCCTCTAATATATTGGCAATGATTTACATATGCTATGCGCTTCTTTCCTCTTCTGTCCCTTATCTCTCCAGGAATAAACACAATTTTGAACTGATTATAATCTTTACATATTTTAATTTTTGTAGTATTATTTGTTTTGGATATTACAGAATAATATAGCATGCCATATATATTCTTCTGGTTGTTCTTTTTTTTTAAGATTTTATTTATTTATTTGAGAGAACAAGCATGCACAGAGGGAGAGAGACAAGCAGACTCCTCTCAGAGCAGGGAGACTAATATGGGGCTTGATCCCAGGACTCTAAGATCATGACCTGAACTGAAGGCAAATGCTTAACTGACTGAGCCTTCCAGGCACCCCTGGTTCTTATTTCTTTCATCTAGCTTATGTCTACCTTATAACCTTATTATTCCAACATTCATTATTTTTTGGTAATTTCCACATTTCTAAGCATCATAATCATATTTTATGAAGCACTTATATACCAAACAGTGCCTTTAATGTCTTCCATAAATTCTGTATTTCATTTATTGTGTGATAGATATAATGAATAGTTCTTGATCTGTAATTTACAGGAAAACTGAAAGATCGTCTTAATTTGCATGTTACTAGACAGTCAATGGCTAAACTGAATTTTGAATCTAGATCTGTTTGGATTCAAAGTATATTTTGTGTAAATATAAATATCTGACAGAACCTGGGTGTCTTAGTGGTTGAGCCTCTGCTTTTGGCTCAGGGCATGATCCCAGGGTCCTGGGATTGAGTACTGCATCAGGCTCCTCACAGGGAACCTGCTTCTCCCTCTGCCTGTGTCTCTGCCTCTCTCTCTCCCTCTGTCTCTCATGAAAAAAATAAAATCTTTAAAATTATATGTATATAATTTTCTCCCAGTAATAAAAAAATAAAAGTCAGAGAATGGACTCAATATTCTCACAGAAAAATATGCTCATTTAAGAATCATATCCCTCTATTATTTTAGCAATAACAAAATATTGTTAGGTGCTAATAAACATACAGTTTGTCTAACATCTGTCTAGTAGTAGGAATGTACTCTATAAGAATCTCATAGCTAAGTAATAAATACACTATCAAAAAACATAAGGATTCCCAGATTTCTGAAAATATCCAGTTATGAATATTGTTTTCTCTATTTTTTGTAGATTCAGAGTCCAAGTCACTAATTAGAAATTGTATTTTTTTTCTTGCCACCTCAATGACTAAAGTTATCCTTGCTGTAGTGTAAGGGATCCAATATATAATGCACATTATTCCATCTCTGACTTCAGACCCATTGAAAGAAAAATTTAAAATATCCAGACTAAAATGTTAGCTTTATCCCTAATAAAAATTAGGTTAAGGATGTGAAATTTTTCTGCAAGTGAGTGAGCTTGTTATGCTTGCCTCATAATATTGCAACCCCTTCCCACAAATAAGATCTTATGCTCAGTAACTCATGTGGATATTTGTAATTTATATGTATCTAACTTAGTTTATGAAATTCCTGTATATACCAAACATTAGCAAGTATACCTTGAAAATTCTCCCTTCATTTTCACTGATTTTAAGTGACTAATTTTAAGTAATTGATTTTTAATAACTGTCTATGCCTCTGGATGATATGGCAATAATATTTGCTAAATAAACATCATTAAAAATACAATACAAACTACAGTAATATATTATGTAAATTTTAGAAGTCAAGTTAATAAACATCTCTTGTGCCTACTCCTTGCAAGGCAATCTATTCCAGGCTTTGAGTCTACTAAGATGATTAGGAGTTAAGTTCTTATAGCAGAAAAATTTACATTTAAGAAGTGACCGTAGAATGAACCTTTCCTAATAAAACACATAGAACGTGTTAAATGATATGATAAAGTTATAATTAAATTGTAACAGCTCCGCAGAAAAAGAAGAAGATAATTCCATCTGTGCAGATACAATGTAAAGGGCGAAAGTGAATGGATTTTGCCTCGGCTGATTCCGTGTTCAGAGACAGAGAGAGACAGCCCCAATGGCAGTCTAGGGGTAGAAGAAAGGTAACTGAAGTTTCTCTGGTCAGTAAATTCAGGGTCTGTGTGGTGAATATTTATTCATTAATAGATACAGGGGGAGGTATCTAACTTTCTTTCTGGGTTTCACATTACTTCCTCTTATCATCTCTTCCCTCTGGCTTCACCAAATTACATGTTTTCCTCAAACATCCCATGCTGCTTTGTCTCTTCAAGAGATTAGCATTAATTTCTCTCTGCATGTTTGTAATATTTTGAATTTTTTAGAAATGCTTTTAGCACAATTCCCGTCCATGAGAGTATCAGACCAGATAACAATAAAATAAAGTTTGGGGAAGATACTATTACAATTAATATGTTCTGTATTTAGAAAAATCATTTCAATATAACATTTCATTGGCTTGTCACACCATTCCATGAAGTAGGGATTTATTATCTGGACATTTAGAAATATATAACTAAGATTCAAATAAAGCAAATTACTTTGCGATGTAAACCATAAATTGCAGGGCTCAGACTTAAACTCTTAAGTCTCACAGAGTTTGCTGGTAGAAAAAACAAACTTCTATTAAAGGAAAATTCTGACAGAGCAGTGGCATCTGGCCAGCATGTTTGCTCCTTCTTAAAATCCTGCTGCTATTAACTCACCAAACTTTAAATAGAAAGCCAAGTTTCTCAGATTCAATATTTAAATTCTTTTGCATGTATTGGGGCAAAATACAAATGCAAGTCAATGAAATTATAAATTATTATTCTGAAGATGAGCAATCATTTTAGTATCTGCATTTAAGATTGGCATGTTGAACAAATAATACAATTTCAAATGGTATAACTTCATATGGCTAGACAATATTTCTATGCCCAATGCCAAGAACAGTACATATTTTATGACAGGAAGATTGTTGCTATTTTAAACCCAGAAATATCAATACATCTAAATTGTTCATAACCTTTATTCCATAAGTGCCATTGAAATCTTAAACATAAGCACACAATGAATACATTTAAAGTATGGTATAATTATCATTACTAGGTAGTATTTTTATTTAAAGTCAATCTTCCTCTTTTCTAGCCACCATCATCCACCATTCATCTCGGATTTTGCAGGTGAAAAACAGGAATTAAGTTTAGTTTTAATAAGAAATAAATTCAAGGGGAATATAACACATTCTTTGATCCTACATTATTCCTTTATTGTTTGATGGACTTCTACAAGTATTTTATATTCAGTACTTCAAATCCTTTTTAAAAACATACCAATTGTGGAACACCTAAGTGGCTCCGTGATGGAGCATCTGCCTTCAGTTCAGGGTATAATCCCAGAGTCCTGGGATTGAGTCCTACATCAGTACCCCCAGAGTCTGCTTCTCCAAGCCTATGTCTCTGCATCTCTCTCTGTGTCTTTCATGAATAAATAAATAAAATCTCTTAAAAATATATTATTTGCGAGTTAATATCTAAATAAACTGTGGCATGAAAAATAAGTACACCTAATGTTAATTGAAAGTTAAGTTTGCCCTGTTTGAGATAAGTAAGAGCCTGGGGTGAAAGACACAGAACAAAACTCTTTGAGCAAAAAAATGGTTCTTCACTTTCAGAGCGGGAACTGACATGGATAAGGGGAGAGACACAGCACTCAAGGAGAAACTGAAATAAAAACCAGGCCAACATTCCAGTAAAGGCGTCAATCTCACAGGTCCAGCCATCAAATTTAGAACTCACAGAAGTAGTATTAATATAAACTGAAGATTCCAGAGAAGTTGGAAAATTTTTAATATAGAAGACAGAAAAGATAGACCCTCAAGAGATTCTGGGTGGCTAGAGGTTTACAAAAAACTTCTTAGGTAATACATCAATATGAGGGAGTGGGTTTATCAAGATCAATACAGTGAAATGTTTGTTCGTATGGTTCATTCATGGTAAGTTTGCAAAATAGAGGCATTTGGGGAAGAACAGCCCCATGATAGGATCACAAGCACCTTTTAAATCTATATAGTAATTAGTTATACATTTTTAGAAATGATGCTAAGTTAATTTCTGTTAAAAATAAAACGTATACTAAATTTTAATAAGGTTAAACATTATTCATTCTATTTAACAAATACTGGTTGTACATCTGTTATGTGCCAGGCACCATTCAAGGTCTGTTTTTCACAGATCCCAGATGGGAATCATGATGGGAGATGAGTCCTAATATTCTCAAGTTGGTTCCCAAGGCAGTTTCATCCTTCCTTAAAAGCAAGGATTACCAGAAGAAATATCACTGTTCTGGTGAGACTGGGCCAGATAACAGAGAAAATCATTGTCCAACTTGATGAGTATCAAAGTAGGGGGGATGGTAAAATTGAGTTTTGAGTTGAAGAGATTTGCTATAAATTAATGTTTTGTTTATAAAGAGATACAAGGATTCTACCAAGTTAAATTAGATAAAACAAAAAAGTAAAACTGTGAGTACAGAAAAATTATCATTCCTCATAAGCATAAAATCATCTGGCTCAAAAAATGCCACATGCCAGAAGTATCTCTAAATAAGTTGTTTCTTACAAGATCCTGCCATGATCTATTGTCAAAAATCCCTGGCCTTATGGTAATCTGTACCTTTCCTGTTCTTTAACAGGAGTTTTGGAAGGAAGAATTTTAAACGGAAATATAGTTTTTCAAAGGCACATAGTATACAGCTTTTTTTTTTTTTTTCTTCTCTTCCCTTCTTCTCTAGCCTGGTTGCCTTGTCATCCCCAAAGAATCTTGTTCAGTTTCTAAGGTTTCTATGGCCAAAAAGAAGGGTCATTTCCAATAGCTTGGGCTCAGGCTTGTTCCATCTCTCTCTTTCTCTCTCTTCCCCTTAATCCCCCCTCACCCTTCCATCTGTCTCCTACTCATCACTCCCTCCCCCACCACCAGAGTGAAAATAAAAGTCCCTAAAGCACCCAAACTGCAACCAAGGCAGTTTCATCCTTCCTTAAAAGCAAGGATTACCAGACACTGCAGTGCACCGACACCTAGCAGACCAGTTGCCTCCTTCTTCATAGGTGGGTACACCCAAATGAGGAAAGAGAAATGGCCCCTGCTATGTGCAGGCCATGATGGGACTTGCATCTCCATGTATTCACAGGGTAGACCTCCACTTCCAACAGGACTCAGCAGTGATGAACAGAGCAGAAATGCAATGAATGCTTATAGACCCATAGAAATAAAACATGGTTATGCAAGAAATGCCATGACTCTGTGTGGATAAAGATTTTACTACTCTAAATAGGAGGAGAAAATCCAGCAAAACAATTTAAAATGTCACATATGATCATATAATCATACTGCATAAATCATGTTTTGATTTACAGAGTTTTACAGGCTGTGGATGGGTCTGGATTAAAGGGTTTTGGTTGAGAGCTACAACACTTGGTAGATATCTTCATAGGTGTAGGCAACAAGTATATGAGTATTTTATAAAATTCTCATTACAATGAAAGTATTAATAGCCCAAATCAAATGTTTAGAGATACAAGTTTGTTATGTTGTGATAGATTACTATGTAACTATTTAAAAATTATATAATAACACTTTTGGTAATAAAACATAATTACAAGTAATTACTATATATGTCAAGTAAGAGAAATCTGATTTAACATAATGTCAATATATACATAAGTGTATACACACATACATGCATACAATCTGGAATGTTAAATGCCAAAATTAAAAATGATCACCTCTGGGTAAGTGGAAGAATTATAAACATTTGGTTTTATGTTATCTATCTATGCCGTACTTTTAATTATTATACTCTTGACTCGTATTACTTAGGTCATACTATGTCAATAAATTAAAGATTCTATTTCTTAGAATAGGCACAATGGACTAGAATTCTGCCTTGATAAGACTTTTCTTCCTCTCTATACATGGTACATGTCTTAGAAGCAAAGTGCTTTGTATTTGGCGTTTAAATGTTAAAAAAATTCTACCACCAATCACAGACTTAAGTTGAAAAGTGGTTGCGTAGAGTAAAATACAGTAGTGTAACTGAGATCAAAATTCAGACTTCATGCTTTTTTATATCCAAAGGACAATTTTTAAAAGTTAAATAATTATTTTAAACTTTGGTGTAATTTACTACATCAGTAGTTCTCAAGCCTGTAATACTACCTTCCCTTGGGAATTTGACAGAAAAACAAATTCCCAGACTCAACCCTAATATTGATTTGAAAACACTGGGTATAGAGCCCAGCAATCTGTATTTTAACAAACACTGCAAGAGATTCTAAATTATGTTAAATTTGAGAACCACAGTCCACACTACAATATACAAATAGAATTTTGGCAGCTTCTACCCATCTAAATTCACAGAATATACCTCATTATAGTTCATAACTTACTTCAAAAGTTAGCTAGAGTGCTATAATCTCAATTGTTTGTTTTTTTTTTCTTTTTTCTCTGAAAACGTTCCCAATTAAGTAAGATCAAATAATATTTCCATGACATTTAATTTTTGGTCAGAGAGTTTATATATTTTAAAAATATTTCACTTTTAAAAAACACTTCTTTTTTTTTCTTGGTATAGGTTCAGTGGGAGCAAAGCAAAATACTGATACGCAGAACATGCAAATTCAAGATCCCAAATGAAACAACAAAACTACAAGTAACTATGCAGAGACAATATTTTGGGATAAATAATACAAATACCATTTATAAAATGCAAAATTCTAGAGACCTGATAAGGACATCCTGTACAAAAGTGTCAATGATCTGTACATTAAAAGCAGGAGCAATGCCTCGGGTTCTGTTAAGGTCCTTCCAGTTACACTTACCTGAATTCCTTTTGGGAAATTGGCAGAAGCAAGAAATGAATAAATAAATAAAATTTAAATGCTGAATGAAGCTAATCAGGTCAACAGAAAAGCCAGAAACTAAAACAAACTCCAGCAAGTGGCAAAGAGATAGGTGTAAAAGGCAGCAAGTGGCTCAAGTCTGTCTTATTTGGAAGACTTCCTTCATCAATATTATAAAGTGTCATCACTTTTATCACCATCTGGACTCCTTGTTAAAATATGAAAAAAATAGTCTTAAAAATTAAGTTAGGTGGGGCACCTCAATCCTTTTTGACTAATCACTTATGTGGCCCAGAGCTTCTCTGATAATTCCATTGACCTGTAATTAAAACAGATCACTTAACATCAAGATAATAGAAGTTTCTTGACCCGTTGATGCCATCATTATGCTTTAGAGTATCAACCCTTGGAAGATAAATTCCCACTGTTTTTCTTTTTTAACCAAACAACAATGTAAGTTCACAATCCCTAGGCAAAAACTCACACATATACACATACAGACTTCAAGCAAACTCCAAGTTTTAGAAGTCATTCTGATTGTATTCTCATTTTCTACAGAAACCAGAGCTTAGTTTGAGGCTTAGTCTGTTGATTATTTGGTTAATGAGACCACAGTTATGACTTTGATCTCCACTTTAGAAATTAGTTATTCTTTTTTCAACATTTCTTGCCCTCGGGAAGCTGACTCCCATAATGCTTACTATTATTTCTCACAAGAGAGCCAGAGAATGAGATAGATCAAAGAATCACAAAAAAAAAAAAAAAAAAAAAAAAGATCAAATGTGCTCCTTCAGCAGGTCATTAATTGTAGTGGAGCAGAGACCATCCTCAGTAAAATTTTCAGGTGTTTGTATCGTTCCTCCTTTCTGCCCGTAGCTACCTTGTCATCCAACCACTCCCTGTAGGCTATTCCCATCATGCACTCCCCCCCTGCTGCTGCGATGGCACTCTGTCCTTGAAAATTACTGGCACAAAAGTTAATTTTTGACAGTACCTGATAATCACTGTAATTGCTTCTAACATGGTGATAGGGGACTGAGGAGTGAATGATATTAACATACAAAGAATGTGGAAAAGAAAACACAGAAGATATATATGCTTTTATCAGTATCACTATCAGCCTTTATCACACTTTGTTTACATTTCTGAATTTATTTTTCCAAAGAGATAAGAAGCAGCTGATACTAATGATGAGGATCTTAGGAAAGAAGCGATGACCTCTTCCTGGGGAAGTTAATAGGAGGAAAGGAGTAGCTAACCTGCTCTCCAGTTAGAAGAATGAAGTATATATGTCTACACTTTTGATTCTTTATTCCCCCAGATGCAAGCCAAGAGCAAATCCTGTTGATTCTAAGGTGTGTTAAAATCAAAATGAAATTCAGGCTTGAAAATTCTAGAACTAACAAATTCAATCAAGCCACATAAGCAAGACTTAATTTAGCCTATTTTGCAAAATGAGTGAAACTGAGGTCACCTTTTGTAAATACCTCTGAACATCATAAAGGCAACTTAAGCTGTTCCTCCAAGTTGACATGAGGCAGTATTTTTATCCAGTCCTCCATCATTAGGGAAATGCAAGGAGTATAACCAATCACTGTAAGGAATAAACATCCACCACATTTTTACTGCATGAGCAGGCCTATAACAATATACCTCTGAGCCTCATCCCACTATTGAATTGAGAACTCTCGGTTCTTGAACTGGTTTTATGTGCCTAAGAAACTCTTACTGATTATTGTTTTTGTGGTTTAGCGGTTTTCATTTTGCTACTTGTGAATTTTTCACCCTTAGAAATGAATTCAATAAGCAACCACTCTAAGTTATTTCTGCCAGAATCATCCTGCTCTTGAGTTAGGGACAAATGGGGCTAGGCAGGGTTAAGTAGGAGGCCATGGAAGCAGGTTCACAAAATCCCCAAAATGCTGAAGTGTAAAGAAACCAGAGATAAGGGAACAAGCCAGACCACCCTGCCCTAAGGTAACCAACAAAATCCTCAGACTCTAAAAAGGAAGTAAGCCATTAAAGATGTTATCACTAGTTGCTACTCAATGGTGATATCCATATATACGTTAAAAGGATTTAGGTGCCCTGATTAGGCTCCCAATAAAAGACCAACCCTACTTGCCTTCAGTGGCAACTCTGTTGGGACCCCTCTCACTTCTGAGAGCTTTCTCTATATCTTTGCTTAATAAACTTCTATTGCTTTACTCACTCTCCTGGGTCCGCGAGATTCAGTCTTCTACTCCATGAGACAAGAACCAAGCTCTCCCATATCATTCTGAGGATGATTTCACTTCAATTTTGTCAATATCTTCAATAATCCATTGACCTTAAAATCTACTCTCTATAGGACAGCAATAGTAATCTCTTAAAATATTAATTTTTCCTCGGGATTGTTTAACTGATTCTCATGCTTCTCAGAATAAAAGCTCAAGTATAAACATGGCCTTAAGGACCTCCCAACCACTTGAATTTAACTCTACCTCACTCTTTTCATTCACTCAGCTTCTTACCAGGGATGGATCATTCCTTTCATAGACATGGGAACATTTGCCATCACTTTCTTCTGACTTTAAAATAAATTAAAATGTGAAAAATTTCTGGGCTCCTAAAAAGTACCATTGGGCTATAGATACTCTTCCTGTGGTGCTTAGTAGATGGGTGACTCCTGCTTCCTATGCTTTCAGAGGAGTGTACTTCATACTCATTAAGGAATATCTGAAATGTGATTCCTCCAAATAGCCAAAGTATGTCGTAAAGAATAATTATATTACTTAAAATAGGGCTTTAGGATGATCTGTCAGATGAGATCATGGAATAACATTTGGAGAGGCATTTGTAAGTGAAAAAAAAAAAAAATTATACTCATCGGTCCTGAAGGGAAGGTACAGCAGGCAGGAAACCATATGGGAGGAGTTCCAAGGTAGCTAGGACAGAGTGAGGACCTGTAGATAAGGGATTCTATTGGGAGCAGATAGAGTACACAAGGAAATGATACAAGTGGATTTTATTGGTACTTTTGAATGTCACAAGGTCATGGTTGTGGAAGACAAGAAAGGGAATTTGTGGCAAAGACCAGCCTTATTACAGCAGTGCACCTGGTTGCCTAGGCAGTATGCTCACATACTATTCATTGGGATGCTGAGGAACTGCCAAATATGAAATTTTAAAACTTCAAGATACATGATGTTCATTTCTCCAAGTATCCTCTGCCAAAGGTCTTCTTTGACATTATTATAAAAAACATCCCAAATCCATCATTTTTTCATCCTCCTCACTTTTCCTTTTTTGCATTGCATTTTTTAAGCATTGATATATTTTATATGCTCCTTTATTGTGCTGTCTCCCTAAACAAGAATGAGTGTTCTATGACAAAAGGAATGTTGTATTTTGTGCATTACTTTTCTCAAGCTCCTAAAAGTGTACCTTGAAATAAGCTTTGGCATGTAATTTGATGTTCAAAAAATAAATCATCTAAAATGTTATGCAAGTGGAAAAGAATAAAGTAGTTTCTTACAAAACTAAACAAGTGCTTACCATACTACCTCATAATTGCACTCTTAGGAATTTTTGTAAATAAAAATGTTCTCATAATTTTATTTATGTTTGTGTATAGAAATGCAGTTGATTTTTTTTCTACAATGATATTTATCTCACAGCTTTCCTGAACTAATAACTTCTAATAGTTTCTTATATGTTTATAAGGAGTTTCTATTTATGAAATCACTGCATTTGCAAATATAAATAGTTCTAATTATTCTTTTCCAATCTGAGTGACTTTTATTTCATTTTTTAAGATTTTATTTATTTATTCATGAGAGACACAGAGACAGAGATGCAGAGACATAGGCAGAGGGAGAAATGGGCTCCCTGTGGGGAGCCTGATGTGGGACTCAGTCCCAAGACCCCAGGATCACGACCTAAGTTGACGGCAGACACTCAACCACTGAGCCACGCAGGTGCCCCTCTTTGTTTTGTTTATTTATTTTATTTTATTTTATTTTATTTTATTTTATTTTATTTTATTATTTATTTCCCTGCCTAGAATGTCCAGTTGAATTTAAGTGGCAAGAATGCAAATTTTTATCCTGTTCCTGATCTTAGGGGAAATGTATTCAGTCTTTTTTACCCTTAGCTAGCTCTAAATTTTTCATAGATGCCTTTTACCAGAATGAGGAGGTTCCCTTCTATTCTTAGTTTGTTGAATATTTTTAAATTATTTCTTCAAAAGGGTTGATTCTGTAAAAAAAAAAATTTCTGAGTCTATTTAGATAATCATGCAGATTTTGTCCTTTATTTTATTAATATGGTGATTACATTGATTGATTTAATATTAAACCAACCTTGCAATTCTGGGATAAATTCCACTTTGTCATGATGTATAATCCTTTTTATGTGTTTTAGATTTGGCTTGTTAGTATTGTGTTGAGAATTTTTGTCTGTTAAAGGTATTGACCTGTAATTTTTTTGTATGATTTTTTTGTCTGGTTTTGTTATTAGGATACATACTGAACTCATAGTATCCATGGGGGAATGTACCCTCTTCTGTTTTTTGGAAAAGCTTAAGAATGTTTACTATTACCCCATCTCTAAATGTTTGATTGAATTCAATAATGAAGCTATTTTTGCCTGAGCTTTTATTTGTTAGAGGATTTTTAATTGCCAGTTTAATTGCTTCACTTGTAGGTCTACTTAGATTATTTGCTTCTCAAGTCAAACATTATCGTTTGCATTTTACTAGAAATTTGTCCAATTCATCTAAGCTATCTAATTTTTATGCAGTTTTAATTGTATTCTCCTATTTTTAGAGCATTCCTTTGTTTCCCTAATGTCAGTAATGAGGTTCTCTCTTTCATTCCTAATTTTAGTAGTCAGTCTTCTCTCTTTTGCTGTCTTGTTCTCTCACTCTCTTTGCTTAGCAAAACTAGCTAATGGTTTGTCAATTTTGTTGATCTTTCCAAAAATCAAGTTTTGGTTATGTTGACTCATATTTTCCTTCATCTCTATTTTATTAATTTCCATTCTAATCATTTTTATTATCTCTTGATTTCTGCTTGCTTTACTTTTAGTTTTATCATTTTTCCTCAAGTGTTTTTAAAGTTGGCATCTTTCTTCTTTTTTAGTAATATGCTATTCCCAAATAAACTCATCTTTCTGAGTTTGTGTAAATTTACCTTTTTATTTAGGTGTGTGTGTGTGTGTGTGTGTGTGTGTGTGTGTGTGTATGTGGAGAGATACAGAGAGAGAGAATAGAGGAAAAGTAGCACATGAAAGAAAATATAGATTTTAGCCAGCGATGCCTGGCTTATCATACTGGGGTTAAGATTTAATAATTCTACTAACTGAGACAAATTGCTTGACTTCTATGAACACTCGTTTCCTCATCTAGGAGCATTCTAATTCATACTTGAAGTTTTTCTACAGAAATAAAGAACTATGTAACTATGTACATTTCTCAACATGATACCTGGAGAAAAATAGCTTTACAATAACTTTTATAGAGTATTTATATCAGTAAATGTACCTTGTCTATTATGGAGACAAAAAATAATGATTTAAGAACATTTGTATTAAGAAGAGACATATGTATTTAAGACACATGTAAGACAAAAAATACCATTCATCATACTCATAATGTGAAGAGAGAAAATCATATTCCTAAAGAAAACTAAGTAAATTATTTGTGTGTAGTAATTCAAATACTCAAGGATTCTGATATACTCATGTATGCTATTATTTTCTTTTTTTTAAATTATTTACTTATTCATGAGAGACATGAAGAGAGAGAGAGATGCAAGACATAGGCAGAGAGAGAAGCAGATTCCATGTAGGGAGCCCAATGTGGGACACGATCCTGGGACTCCAGGATCACGCCCTGGGCTGAAGGCAGATGCTCAACTGCTGAGCCACCCAGGCATCACAATGCTATTATTTTCATTATGATTAAAATAATGAAAGTCTATCAGATTGATTTTTCAAAAGGGATATCATGAGATCATTAAAAAAAATTTACTTATCAGTTCATATTTCCAAAAGCAATTCTTTTGGTATATGACTTACTTGTTCTCTTTGATAAATTAACAGGATTTATCTTTAATAAATGAACTACACAAACATTATATGCTTTCTTCTTTTTTAATGTGTCAGAATACGAAAAACAATAACAGAATACCTGTCACATTAACAAATTTTGAGCAATTGAATATTCAAATAGTGTGGGTGATACCTAGTGTTTTAAAATGAATGCAGAACAAATTTGAGAGTGGAAATAAAAGTTTTTACTGATCCTCCTAGAGAATATATATGGTTTTCCATTATCTCAAACTTCAAAATACGAAGCACATTAGGAAGACTATTTTCTAAAGAGTAGAATATACTGAAAGAAAAGAACATTGCTCTAAATATCACATATTTTATTTTAATGCAGGGCATCTGCTTTCAAAACTGACCCCCTATCGGGGCACCTGGTGGTTCAGTGGTTGAGTGTCTGCCTTTGGCTCCGGGATTGAGTCCCCCATCAGGCTCCTTACAGGGAGCCTGCTTCTCCCTCTGCCTGTGTCTCTGCCTCTCTCTCTCTCTGTGTCTCTCATGAATAAATAAATAAGATCCTTTAGAAAAAAAAAAATACCTGACCCCCCTATCAAAACAAAATAGATGGTAATTATTTAATATTGACCAAATGAAAATTTTCTGGCTGCAGCAAAAGGATTATAGTTATAGACCTTTATGATTTTTTAGGGTTAATAATTATTAAGATTATTAAGGACAATAAAATTTACTACATTATATCATTTTGATATGTTTTAATTTAAAAATAGCTACACAAAAGACTGAGTGACTGAAGATCACAGGATACACAATACTAATGTTAAATTATTAAATCATTTTTCCAAAGAAGATATACAGATGGCCAACAAGCATATAAAAAGATGCTCAACATCACTAATTATCAGGGAAATGCAAATAAAAACCACACTGAGGTATCAACTCACACCTGTCAGAAATGGCTAGTCTCAAAAAGACAAGAAATAACAAGTGTTGGTGAGGGTATAGAGAAAAGGGAACTCTCTTGCATTGTTGGTGGGAATGTAAACACGTTCAGCGAGCCACTCTGGAAAACAGTGTAGAGTTTCCTCAAAAAATTAAAAATAGAATTACCATATGATTCAGTAATTCCACTGCTGAGTATTTGCCTTGAAAAAATGAAAACACTAATTTGAAAGGATTTATATAACCTTATGTTTATTGCAGCATTATTTATAATAGCCAAGATATGTAAATAACCAAAATGTCTATCAACAGATGAACAGATATATTCCCTATGCTATAGTTTTCATCAACATTACTTATTTTGTATTTAATTTTTATACCTCTTAATTGCCTTCACCTATTTCACCCATCGCTCCCCTCTGACAACTATGAGTTTTTTCTGTATTTATGAGTCTGTTTCTATTTCTTTGTTCTTTTTTTTTTTTTTTTTTTAGATTCAACATATAGGTGAAGTCATATGAGGTTTGTCTTCCTTGTCTAACTTATTTCATTTAGCATAATACTCTAGGTCTATCTATGCTGTCATGAATGGCAAGATTTTATTCTTTTTAGTGGCTGAATAATATTCTAATATATATATATTAGATATATATGTGATATATATATATATATCACAACTATTATCCATTATTTTGTATGGTGACATGTGGTAATTATATTTATTATGGTGAATATTGTGTAATGTATAAAATTGTCAAATCAGTACATTGTACACCTAAAACTAATTAACATTGCATGTCAACTATACTTAAATGAAAAAGAAATAAGTCTAACACATGGAAGGCTTCAAAATGTAATATTTGACTTGAGCCCTATTTCTCAACTATATTCTGAAGTAGAGGCTTTAATTTTAATGTATAATAGCACTTATGTAATTCAATTAGGCTCTACTTAGTTGATTTTGTTTCCTAATAAAAGAGTTATCAGCTTCTTAAATGAAAATATATTGTTAAGATAGGAATTAGAATATTCATACAGTTACAGTAGGAAATATTGCTTAGAACATAATGTCTTGCCTTTAAGTACTATTGTAGTGAGTATCTTAACAAAGTAGAAAAATAATATGATTAGCAAATACCTAGTTACTTAGTAATGTACAATGATATTTCGTTAGAATTTTAAGGGTTTTTTTTTTAAAGATTTTATTTATTTATTCATGAGAGACACAGAGAGAGACAGAAACACAGGCAGAGAGAGAAGCAGGCTCCATGCAAGGAGCCTGTAATGAAACTTGATCCCAGGACTCCAGGATCAGGCCCTGGACTGAAGGCGGCGCCAAACCGCTGAGCCACCCAGGCTGCCCAGAATTTTAAGTTTTTTTAAATGTGAGCACTGAATGTTATTGTGAGTGATAAGTCACTAAATTATATTCCTGAAACTAATATTACACTATATATTAACTAAATTTAAATAAAATAAATAAAAATTTATTTAAATAAGTAAATTTTAAATAAAATTCAAATAAAAATGAAATTGCAAAGAAAAAATGTAAATTATCAAAAAACAAATGAATGTATACCTATACAAGTCCCATTGAACATACTTTTAATTTATACTAGAGCAAATGCACTGTGAGAGTTTATTTCATGCTACTAATGCTTACTTAATAATAATATATTAACTATTAATTGATATTTATTAATATATATTTTATATTGTTGTAATCTATAATATATAACAATATGTAATGTAATATATAATATAATAATATATACAAGTGTATATAACATTCTATATAATACATTTGTCAATTAATTTATGAGTTAATTAGTAATATATGACATATATTACTAATAATATATAACATAGGTTATATGATATATATAATGTGCAAGATTGCTCTAATCTGGGGAAGGAAATAGGTATCCAAGTCTAGGAGGCAGAGAGAATTCTCCTCAAAATCAATAAAAATTGGTTAACACCTCTACATATAATAGTGAAGCCTGAAAATCTCAGAGACAAAGGAAAATACTGAAAGCAGCTCAGGACAAGAGGTCCATAACCTACAAGGGTAAAAACATAAGACTGGCAACAGTCTTATCCACAGAGACCTGGTAGGCCAGAAAGGACTGGTGTGATATATTCAGGGTACTAAATGAGAAAAATATGCATCCAAGGATACTTTATCCAGCAAGGATAAAGTATAATAAAAGGAGAAATAAAAAGCTTCAGGACAAACAGAAGAATTTATGATCACAAAATCAGACCCACAAAAAATATCAAAGGGAATACTTTAAGCAAGAGAGAGCCCAAAAATAACATAGACCAGAGAGGAACAGAGACAATATACAGAAATAGTGACTTTACAGGTAATATGATGGCACTAAATTCGTATCTTTCAATAGTTACTCTGAATGTAAATGGGCTCAATGCCCTAATAAAAAGACACAGGGTATCAGTATGGATAAAAAAGCAAGATCCATGGATACATCCATGGATATACTGTCTGCAAGAGACACATTATAGACCCAAAGACACTTCCAGATTGAAAGCGAGGGGGAGGAAAAACATTTGTCATGTTAATAGCCATCAAAAGAAAGCTGGGGTAGCAACCCTTTTATCATACATATTAGATTTTAAACAGAAGACTATAATAAGATGAGGAAAGATACTATATCATAATTAAAGGGTTTGTCCAACAAGAAGATCTAACAATTATAAATATTTATGCCCTTAACAAAGAAGCAGCCAATTATGTAACCAATTATATAAACCAATTAACAATAAAATTAAAGAAACACATTGATAATGATACAATAATAGTACTAGGGGTGTGAAAGTCCTCACTGCAATGGACAGATCATCTAAATAGAGGATCAACAAGGAAACAGGGGCTTTGAATGACACACTGAACCAGAATATATCTGGATTTCACAGATACATTCTTCGCTAGTGCACATGGAACATTCTCCAGAATAGATCATATACTGGGTCACAAATCAGGTCTCAACCATTACCAAAAGATTGGGATCATTCCCTGCATATTTTCAGACCACAATGCTTTGAAACTGGAACTTAATCACAAGGGGACATTTGGAAAGAACTCAAATCCATGGAGGCTAAAGAGCATTCTACTAAAGAATGAATGAAAACCAGAAAAGTAAAGAAGAAGAAAAAAAAGTAAAGAAGAATTTTTAAAAATTCATGGAAACAGATGAAAATGAAAATACAACTGTTCAAAGCCTTTGGGATGCAGCAAAGACAGTCCTAAGAGGGGAGTATGTAGCATGACAATCCTTTCTCAGGAAACAAGAAAGGTCTCAAATACACAACCTAACCTTACACCTAAAGAAGCTAGAGCAAGAACAGCAGCAAATAAAGCCTAAACCCAGCATGAGAAGAGACTTAATAAAGATTAGAGCAGAAATCAATGGAATGGAAACCAAAAGAACAGTAGAACAGATCAATGAAACTAGGAGCTGGTTCCTTAAAAGAGCTAATAAGATTGATAACCCCCCAGCCAGACTTATCAAAAAGAAAAGAGGAAGGACCTAAATAATAATAATAAAAAAAACATGAATAAAAGAGAAGAGATCACAACCAGCATCAAAGAAATACAAACAATTCTAAGAACATATTATAGCAACTATATGCCAACAAATTAGGCAATCTGAAAGAAATGGATGAATTGCTAGAGACATATAAACTATCAAAACTGAAACAGGAAGAAATAGAAAACCTGAACAGATCCATAACCAGAAAGGAAATTGAAGGAGTAATCAAAAACCTCCCAACAAACAAGAGTCCAGGGCTGGATGGCTTCCAGGAGAATTCTACCAAACATTTAAAAAGAATGAATACTTATTCTTCTGAAGCTGTTTCAAAAAATAGAAATGCAAGGAAAACTTCCAAACTCTATGAGGTCTAATAAGGTATAATTATGGATAACTGGTGTATTTCCCTTACCGGTTTTCGTGGTCTCTCTGGTAACGATGCTCTGGTTCTTTTTTTTTTTTTTTTTTTTCTTCAATGCTCTGGTTCTCATTTTCACTTCCAATGAATTGAATAGGGCTTCAAATACTCTTCTTCTCCAAACATGAGCAAATATCCAGTCCTGACTAACAAGCCAGTGTATTACATTATTCTGGCCCTGGTGATTAGGTGAGATGTAGCTGTGCAATCCAATCTAAAGCAAATCAGATTCCATCCCAAGAATTTTGCTTCTTTCTCTCCTTGAGTTCATTACATTGATAAAATTTCAAGCCTGGAGTTTCTTTTGGCCACTTATGGTTACATAAATAAAATAGAATCATATCTGAGAAGGAAGCCACAGGAAAAGAGCATCCTAGGACTGAGGAATTGATGTCTCTTCTTTTTGAGTATCTGGATCCAGACATCTCTAAAGCCATATTGTTCTCTGCACTCCCTAATTAAATAAAATAATACATTATTTTTAAGCCAATTTGAATTGTTCTGTCCAAATATAAGAATCCTCACTAATACATGCAGAAGGAAACTTTGTGTCCTATATATGACAAAATGGAGCACAAAAGATGTCTAGGACAACACTGAATAAATACTTAACTATCGGCATGTCCAATATGCCTTTAGCCTCTATATTGTTTAATATAAGGCTATATTTAAAAATAAAATAAACAGTATCTAAAACATAAAATTTCCATAAATTAACCAGAAAAGAAAAATACTTTTTATGTATTTTCTTCTTTAAGCTGTATTTTTTTCAGTGGTGTATTTGTTTTATTCTCCAGGGTGCATTGTATTTCTGTTATTAAACACATCAGGTTTCTACTAACCAGTAGAAATATTAAGTATCTTAAAGAAACCAATTTCCTCACACATTTAAAGAAGTTATTGGACCTACTGATTTCTCACATTCCTTTCATCCCTGAAATAAGACTAACAAATGCAAATTTATGCTTATAAACAATGGTTTGCCTAGTTGAAAATGTTCCTAAATTACCTGGCTACTTCCTTTTGAGAGTTTATAATTTTTGCAATGCTCACCATATACTCTATGAAAATGTATTGTACTAGGAAGTTATTGTATCATCTCATTCTAGAAAATATTTCAAAAGAAAATTTTAATAGAAACGAATATTATATGGAATTAAGTTATAAGTAAATGGTGAAAAAGTTGAACTAAATAGGTGCCTAAAGAAAGCTCTTATGGATAAGGGAAAGAGAAATGGGAAAGATCATTTGGAGATTAGCCAGGTTGCTAGGAGTTGTTGACTGGACAATATTGCAAAGAGTATGTAGAAAGATAATGGGGAGAGAAAATAGTCAACTTCAAAAGTATCAGGCTTCTTGATGGATAGGAGTCCTCAAAAAAATAGCAGGGTTTGGAATAAAGTATTTGCACAAATTGGGCAAAGTACCAATAAAAAATATTATTTCAAATATAGACTAAAAACAGAATGGGTAAAAATACACAAAAAAAATTGAAGTAGAAATCCATGAGACAACTTTAAGTTAATGTCGCATATGTCTGAATAATAAAGGTGAGGTAGGTATTGTATCACAGAAAATGAAGGTATTGATGGACAATGTTTTGTAAAAGTCATCACATGGAATAGAATAGGGAATCATCAAAAGGAAATCACTGGAGGTTATTCAAACAGCCTTCATTTAAAGGGCAGCCGATTAGCTTGGCTTTTATGCCTTTATTCATACAGTCTCATCAGGGTGAATGATGAAACAGGTAGTCTTACCTTGAACTAGGAATTAATTGGCAAGATAAAAAAAAAAAAAAAAGGCATGAGGGATCCCTGGGTGGTGCAGAGGTTTGGCGCCTGCCTTTGGCCCAGGGCGCGATCCTGGAGACCCGGGATCGAATCCCACATCGGGCTCCCGGTGCATGGAGCCTGCTTCTCCCTCTGCCTGTGTCTCTGCCTCTCTCTCTCTCTCTGTGACTATCATAAATAAATAAAAATTAAAAAAAAAAAAAAAGGCATGAGCCAAAGAAATCTGAGTAATACTGAACAAAAAGTGCTGAAGTGACAATAGTATCAAAACCGGAAGTCAAAGCCAACCTGAGGCTCCTTAGAAATAAGTTTTTATCTTTTTTTTTTTTAAGGATTTTATGTATTTATTCATGAAAGACACAGAGAAAGGCAGAGACCTAGGCAGAGGGAGAAGCAGGCTCCAGGCAGGGAGCCCAGTGTGGGACTTGATCCTGAGACCCAGGATCACGCCCTGAGCCAGGGGCACATGCTCAACCGCTGATTCACCCATGTCCCGAAATAAGTTTTTATCTTGCTCAATCACCTTCTGCAGGCCAAGCAAGATGTTTGACATATACAAAATGCTAGTTCGCTTTGATTAAAACCAAACAAGGGGGCAGCCCGGGTGGCTCAGCGGTTTAACGCCTCCTTCAGCCCAGGGCCTGATCCTGAAGACCCGGGATGGAGTCCACGTCAGGCTCCCCGCATGGAGCCTGCTTCTCCCTCTGTCATGTCTCTGCCTCTCTCTCTCTCTCTCTCAGTTCTCTCTCTCTCTCTCATTAATCAATCAATCAATCTTTAAAAAAAGAATGATTGATGGAAACTGTAGGGAGACTATAGGGTAGCATGTAGTAAAGGTTATAACTGGTGGCATATGAATCTTATTCTATTATCAGACATATTTTGCTCAGAACTCCCAATATTTAAAGAACTTGTTTTTGAAATTCTTTATGGAGAACCTTTACCCAATAGTTCAGAATATCTCCACCTATCCTCTTTACCATATGCCTTGCTTGATTTATAAATTCATGAAATTTAGGTATTCCATTAATGCATTCACTTGTAGCTTTAGTCATGTGACTTGACTGGATCAACATAAATGTTACAGAGAAGAAAAAAGTGCTCATGAGTTGAAGAATGCCTGAACTTGCTGCTCATAAGAAATTCTGCTATCTATCATGTGAATGAGCCAAACTGCCTGAGGATAATGAGAAACACTAGTCAACTCATCCCCACCCTCCTTCTGCTGCTGACATTGAATCAGGTGCCAGACAAGGTTTGAGGCAGCATAGATCCAGCCAGGCTACTGCTAACCAGTGATCAGTTGGGCTGCCTAAATTAGAACTTCCCTGTAAATTCATAGACTCGGGATAAAACACACACACACACACACACACACACACACTATATATATATATATATATATATATATATATATATATATATATATGGTTGATGTTAATCAACAATTACATCTGTTGATGTAAGTCACAAGAGTTGGGACGATTACATACTCAAAAAAACTTAACTGATATACTTGGGAAATAGGAGCTTCTCAGGAGAGTCATACTAGAAGCCTAAAAGTGATTGAGAAGACATGTTCAAAGCAATTTCACATCCTTTGAAGGACAGAGGATTTTTTTTTTCACATTGTGCTCATTGAGAACACAGTTGCTATTTATTTTTGTGTCCTTTGATTCAGAGATGTTTGTAACAACACAAAATGAAGGGAAAATAAAATAAATTAAAGAGGAAAGAAACAAGTAGAAGTGTGTTGGAGCCACTCAATTTACTTCACACATAAAGTATTTCTTATTGGCTAAATATCTGAGGTTGAATTATAATTATTTATTATTATTTACCCTATCTCTTAGGTAGCTAGATTCATCCTAAATGATGAAGCTTGTTTTAATGCATAAATGAAGCTGAAAACTTTTGCATCCGTTCTCCAACATGCAGCTCTCCTCTCCGAAACAAACAAACAAAAAAATTAAACATGTATTCTTTAAAGTAAATAGCTTTTCAGAGGACATTACCATGGCCTTTTGGCACTTCGGAGATTTAGTGAGTTATTTTTAGGGCTGGCCCAAATCATCTTCTCTATTTTCCTATCAATCAAATCTACAGAAGTTGGCTAGCACTTGTCATCACAGCAATCCCAGTAAAATAAATGAAATAAGAAATGATGGAATAGACAAAGACATTTCAGTCCAAGAACAAGAAAAAGATCAGAAATGGCATTTCACAGAAATAATATTTCAGAACATAAACTACAAAATAACTAAAGAGGGCAGCCCGGGCTCAGCAGTTTAGTGCTGCCTGCAGCCCAGGGCCTGGTCCTGGAGACCCAGGATGGAGTCCCACGTCAGGCTCCCTGCATGGAGCCTGCTTCTCCCTCTGCCTCTCTCTCTCTCTCTCTCTCCATGTCTCTCATAAATAAATAAAATCTTAAAAAAAATAACTGAAGACAAATTTATATGAAATAAGAGATAGAGATAACATACTTTTCAAAAGTCGGTAGGGTTAAAGTGATAAAAGTCACAATCTTAAAGAAAATATTAAGTTTCCCCTGTTTTCAACTGGATTGGCTGTGAACAGCTACAGCTGCTTAGAAAGGCTGTCAGTGCTAAGACCATGAAGTTCTGAATCTTTGTCCCTCATGCTAACACTTGATACCAGCTGCAAAAATGGCACCACCAATTAGTAGCACCAACTGGCCAGCTAACTCCTAAATTCATTTTGTCTTTAGTAGAAATCATGGCTAATGTCTCAGGTATGTACATGTTAATTCTACAATATCTACCTAGCTTTAATATAAAAAAGGCTTTCAGAGTGAGTGGAAGAGTATTAATTTTCCTCTTTCTCTTTTTTCTCCTCCTGCCTTTCCCCCTTTTTCTTCTCCATCTTCTCCTTTTATTTCTCCTTTTTGGACTCTTTCCTCAAAATTTATAGATATAATTTCAGTGAGAGCTGGACACTATATTCAAAACTACCATGAGCTTCTCTGAACCAAAGAATCTGTAGGAAGTAAATCTGATTTACAAATCTCTTTTTAAAGTCTCATCATTTTGAAATATGTTCAAAGTGCCATTTGACCCACTTTTCTAATCTGAGAAAATAGTGGATATAGGATTGGATTTTTACAGACTTTGGAAATGAAAAATAGCACTTTCTACTCATAAGAGAAAATATAAAAAGGAATGGAAATAGATCATTCTAAAACAAAGGGCAAGTTTTAAAATATGTCTTTAGTTCTAGAAGGGTTGTGGAGTACAAAGGAGACAGTAATTTTAATGGAAATTTTTGGAGGTAAGAAAAGGTTTGACATACCCAAGATTCCTATTACCTGTCACCAGAGACCTGGGTCATGATTCTTTTTGGTAGCAAATATCTAAGGGGTTTGATCAGCACTGAGGCACCCTAGTCTGGGTGAGAAATTGTCTAGATATCGCATCCTTTGGGGTGGAGCAAAATAAAGGCTTCCAGCCTCAGTAAGAACTGGGTCTGAACTAATGAGATCAACTCTTAGAACTGGGGTCACAGAGAAATAAGAAGAGCCACAAGCATTAATGTTTCCGTCTGTGAACCATTAATCTTTGCCTGGCTAAAAACCTACTAAATCAGAGGCTGACACTGATATAACTTTGAAAATTACAATAAATAAAGTAGCAAATAGTGAATATTCAAGTAGTGAATATTTAAACCATGTCATAATACAGATTGTTAAAGGTGACTATGCTGGAAATAGGCAAACATTTCAGTTTATGTTAATCAAATTTTTAAAGTTTAGAATTTAAATGACAAAATATATGTAAATATAGGTGTTTACGCATATAGAAATTTACTAATAAAGTAAAACAGACTCCAATAAATAGTTTTTATTTTTAAAAGGATGAAAAAGCTGAGTACAAAATGATAGATAATTCAATAAAATTTGTTGATGATACTTCAAAAGCATTCACAAAGCTCCTCAACAGAGGGGAAAATAGCTAGCAAGTTTTGATGTTGAGATTTCAGGCTATTACACTGAGAATAGATAAACTCTGTATTGAAATTTTGTAAGACCTATCATAAAAATATGTTAAGAAAAAGAAGCTCCCATAAGTTTCTTGTTTTTTTTTTTCCAATGACCCTTAAATAAGTGAAAACCTATGGCATTCTCTCCAGTTGTAAACCAGAGGTTGGTATTTAGAACTAACTATGATAAATACAAATTAGACCTATAAAAGAACTGTGTTTATATGTCTGATACTTGCTATAAAATTAAATAGGAAAAATCACAATCTTTTGCCCATTAGGGATCTGTCCAAATTCATCTCTACATTACTCAGAGAGAAAAACAACAGGAACAAAAACAGAATGTACTCTTATTTTAGCTGCTCTTGGATTATGAACTTGGTCTAGGCAATATATCTAGTCTCAGTAACATTCATTCACATCTTAGTTTCATTCCCTTAATTTCTTCCTGGATTGGCTGATGAATAATTTCCAGTAGAAATATGTCAAACTGGTCTTACATTACTGTTTGCAATTTCAGAAAATCACTTGCCTATGTATATGGAAATGCTGATCATATGAAATGAGTCTTAACATTGATCAATTGGGCTACAGTAATCTTACTATTGAGTTTCTCCCATAACTGGTATTATTTTTAGGTCTAATTAGTAAGGTTATTTCTCCTTTGTAGCAAACATTTTTTTCTATTTTCCTTTTATGTGAGAAATTTTACAATTCTAGTGGGTCAATAATGAGAATCTTTCTCAAGCCATTTCCTGAAAGAAACACTTCAACTTTCGAGAAAATACAAACCTGTGCCTGTGAAAATCTGGAAAGAAAAATAATGTTTTTGTCATCCACTGAATGTAATTTAACTAAATCAAGAAGCAGATATATATGGCTATCACTGCGTCTGTGTGTCTGTGTGTCTGTGTTGTGTGCGTGTGTGTGTGTGAAATAAGACATCATAGAAAATTATACTGACTCAGGAGGTATGGCAAGTCTTTTCCTTTTTTTTTTTTTTAAGATGTATTTATTTGTTTTAAAGAGAGACAGAGAGCATGCATGCAGTGGAGAAGTGGAATGAGAGAGGGAGAGAACCTCAAGCAGACTCCCTGCTGAGCACAGAGTCCAATGCAGGGCTCAATTCCATGACCCTAGGATCATGACGTAAGCTGAAATCAAGAGTCAGATGCCTAACTGATTGAGTCACCCAGGTGCCCCTCTGGCAAATCTTTATAAATGAGAACCTCTGGCTTGCTATCACAAGATTTATGGTAACAGTTCTGACTTTTCAGTATGGAAGAACATTTACAGAAGGTATTTCTAAATTATTAGAAATATCTTCAGGCTAATTTACAATAATCATGAATAATTTTAAAATGTACTTTTCCAGGTATGATAAATGAGAAAATATTTAATTGACATGTGAGAAAATATTTAGTTTTCATAGAATTTTAGTTTAATATAACATTGCTGCACCTTGGGAAAATACAGTTTGCACTTTAGATATAACAGAGCAAGGAACATGAACAAATGTATTTTTCTAGGATTCTTTTTTCCCAAGTTAGCTAATATTGGCATAGTTGTTAGATTGTTGACTATAGGTATTATCACAAGTCACCATTTAAGAGCAGAGAGACAGAGCTGGATAGTAGAAAGTGCAAAGTAGAAAGTCCATTTTCTAATAGAATAGCATATGCAATTTTTACTGTCATTAAAAATTTGGGGTAGATTAGACTATGGTTCAGAAAATATGGGTTCTTTAGTTTTACAACTAAACTGGTTATAAGTGCTCTAAAACACTATATTTTTGAAAAGCCATCTTCAAATATCACTGAAAAAAATTAACTCTATAGACGATGTGAACCTAAATATAATATCATGAAGAAAAATAAGTTTTTTCTTTAAAATATTATTTTGAGAGGCAGCCCAGATGGTTCAGCATTTTAGCACCACTTTCAGCCCAGGGCCTGATCCTGGAAAGAGGATGGATGACCCGGGATCGAGTTCCACATCGGGCTCCCTGCATGGAGCCTGCTTCTCCCTCTGCCTGTGTCTCTGTCTCTCTCTCTCTCTCTATGTCTCTCATGAATAAATAAATAAAATCTTTAAAAAACAAAAACAAAACAAAAAATATTATTTTGAACTAATTTTGAATACCTCTGGTTGTTCAGTGTGCTCATTGTTACAGAATCACTTACGTATTCATTTCTTCAGTTGAAGAAAGACTAGGGAAAAATATTATTGTTAAAATTGCTTGTCATTTTGAATAATGGACTGAAATCACATAACTTATATTATCTGTTTCCTGAAAAGAAAATGCGTGAGTTGCAGGGAAATGGAGCCATTAACAGGAGGGAAACTAACTCTCCAAGAAAAGTTTTGCTTTTGGTCAAGGAATCAAATATTGATCTATAGCTATGAACAAGAACATCATTGACAGTGTAATTTCTTTATGAGAATGTTTGACTGAAAACATATTTTTATTATTTGCAATATTTTATACAGAAAACTATTTTTTAGGATTGTGAAAATTCAGGAGAAGTAACAATTGCTAAGTACATAATTAAAATACTCATATCCCTTCATTCAACTATCAGAACCAAGAATAAGAATAAAAGTATCTTTCAAGCAATAGTATTACTTTATGCAGACTATATACATAATCACATTCCAACTCATTGGAAGAATACATGTCATTGAATTTTTTAATATATAATTCCAACTAAACAAGAGAGATTACTTACCCTTTTATTTCACTTCTTTGCTAGCTTGAATGTCTAAAATAGCACTACAATCTCTGAAAACCTATAATGAATGTTGCCATCTTTCTGGACTCAAACTTTCTATATATACAGAATAATGTCACCTTTTCCTCATATAGCTACTGCTCATCCTGAAACAAACAGGGAATAGAAATTTCAAAAATTCAACATCCCTTAATATTTATCCTTTCTATGTTCATTGGTGCTCTCCTAGGTAACTTCGGATACTGCTAGTAAATCAACTTGGATTCTCTATAGACAAATTCCCCTCCTATGCAAATAGAATTTCAAGAGAATGGCTAAAGACTGAGTGGGAGGAAATCCTCCCAGAATGCAAACTGTGGAACCCAGGGTGAAGTTCGTCTCACAGGAAAAACTTTGGCATCTATCCAAAGGGTTTAGGCAAAGCAACAGAAGCCAGACAAGATTCAATATCACAATAATCTTGTAAAGAGTCTACAAAAGGAGTGTTAGAAAGTTCTAGATCAAGGTACATGGCACTCTTGGAGTGTATCCATCACAGACATGTACATATTTATGTATGTATTATGTATGTATTTAGAACACATTGTCTCAGGAATGGACAAGAAGAGTACACAAGAACAGTAAGCCACTTAATTGAGGTTTCTTTAATTTCCATGGGTATTCTTTTTTTTTCTCAAAATATTTATTTATTTATTTTAGAGGGTGGGGGGATGTGCAGGAGAGGGAGAGAGAATTCCAAGCAGACTCTGTGCTGAGCATGGAGCCCATCTTAGCCATGAGACTAAGATCACAACCTGAACCTAAACCAAGAATCTGAACCAAGAGTCTGACACTTAACCAAGTGTACCACCCTGATGACCCATTTCCATGGGTATTTTAAATTATTCTGTACCTTCAGATCACTATTTCACAAATCACAACTGCTTAGGAGATTTGTGTATCCCATAAAAGATGGGTTTTATATATTTTTCTACAAAAATCTTATAGCACTGTTTCTCAAACATCTTACCTTTGATAGTAGGAAGAGTGTGGTATTGAGATAATAGATGATTGATAGATGACAGATAGATAAAGATAACAGATATGAACTCTCTGTAATTTATCTTACCTATGGCAGAAGCTATAGATCACCTAAATGTCTATGAAGGAATATCCCAAACACCGATATCATTAGTAAAGAGTCATATTCCATGCAAAAATTCAAGAACCATTAATTAGATTAAAAAGTCAATTATTCAATCCCTGATTTTATACGGGTTCCTTTTATGTGTTTTTATTTTGTTTCAATATTTATGTTTTTTATTATTAAAATCATTGAACCTGACAATAGGTTTCTTGATGTATATCTGTACACAGCATTAAATGCACCTTCAGTTTTCAGGAAGTAAATCCTGGTGGCAGTGAGGTTGATTCATTCTTTTTTAAGAACGATTTTGCTGTGGACTCTTGTAGTTCAATATTTATTGAGTGCCTAGTCTCTGAAGTACTGCTTTGTATTAGACACCTCATTGTTAGACTATTTGCACGTGGAAAGCACCCGGGCAGAGTTCAAACTCATTTGACGGGTTTCTTGGTCATGCCTGCCCTCTCATAATAGCAATTTAGGAGGATGTCTTCTGTATTCCATTAAATGATACACTTCAAACAAGCTTGAATATAATTCCATGGCAATCAAACATCTTAGATATCAGGAAGAGATGCTGTAGGGCTTGAACTGTTTTAGACATACTATGATAGAATTGATTCAAAGACAAGGTTAGAGAATGTGCTCCTGTGTCCAAACACTTCAAAGCTTTTTTTTGCTTTTTTTTTTTTTAAGATTTATTTATTTGACAGAGAGAGAAGGAGAATGGGGGAAAGGAACAAAGGGAAAGAGACAAGCAGACTTCCCACCAAGCACAGAGCCAAATGAAGGGCTCTAACCAAGGACCCTAAGATCCTGACCTGAGAGGAAATCAAGAGTCAGACACTCAACTAACAGAGCCACTCAGGTGTTCCAATTTCAAAGCTTTGAAAAAGAAGTACATAAGCACTACATCAGAATATATTTTGATCTAGTCCAGCAATGAGCATCTAAATACTTACATTATTGATTTTTTGATATAACTGTTATTTAATAATATGGTTCCACAGGAAGAAAACTGAACTATTTAGTAAAATCTGGGTGCTACGAGGTCCTCTCACCTCTTACACTGTGTGAAAGGCTTCTACATCAGTTTTCTGCAATTCTTTAATTGTAAAATAGTACCATTTCCTAGGAGAACACCATCTAATATGGCTACATATAGTTCTAATGTCCTCAGCCAGTGATTCTTACATTGTGCCTCTTTGTAGAGTCTGTTTAAAAGACAGATGACTTGATGCCAGCCTGTAGAAATTCAATATTGAGATGCAGAAGTATCCCAAGTTATATGGCTTCTATATTCACTTCTCTCATAATTCCTGTCATACTTCATATAATTCCTGAAGAGCCAATCGGAAAAAAAATATGAATACAGCACTTGTTAATCAATACCTTACTATGATCTATGCATGAAGTTGTGCAAAGAAAATTTGAATTGATTTCCTAGCAGCACCAAACTCTCCCATGATCTACAGGCTTTCCATGTGATGATCACTATTCTCTCCTCCTGCTTAATTTCTCATTGCTTTTTTTCTTGTGTTTTAAGCTCTAGCTGAAACCAATTTGCAATTTCTTTTAATGTTTACCTTCTACTATTTGCCTCATTAAATTCCTATGGACTAGAATGTACACTGTAAATGTAAATCATCCACTACAATGTTTAGTTCATTGCCATATAACCAGCACCAGTCTCTGGCACATAGTAGATTCTCAACAAATATTTTCTGAAGAAATGAATAAATAAATGAATGTTTTAAAAGTTAATTTTATAGGAAGTCTTCCCTGCTCCTCCCCCAATACCTTCAAGCTAAATTAGATGCCCCTCCAGAGTGTTCCCATAAAAATACATATATTTTTCTGTTACTGTATATGCCTAACCTATTTGTTTACCCCTAAACAATGAATTCTTTGTTATTATTTGTTATTTTTTATTTATATTGTTTTTCAATTTCTCACACCTCATAGGACAGATGACACATATTGGGCATTCAATACATATATTTTGAATAAATCATGAATAAATTCATACTTAATCCTAAAAGGATATGTGTGTGTGTGCGCACATGTATTCATCCAGTTCAATTCTATCCAGGTTTCTTCTAGGTTTTGTCAAGGTTAAGCATGCATTTGCTTTCTGGAGTAGATTCTACTTTGGCTCTTTTGATCAAAGAGAAACAAAACTTCTAGATGTCCAAAAGAGAGAGATTGTTCCTTTCTTTTTTTTTATTGTAGTTGTTTTATTTACAAGCACTTTATTCCTTTTCAAACTGAATGCCATAAAAACATTAATATATTATCCATATTTTTTTCCAGCCTCCTGTTGAGATATGAGAATTATCAGAGTTCTCAATGATTGAGTGGTTGAGTTATCAGTCACACCTTCCATTATGTGTCATATTGCAGAGATGCCAAGAATCTATATGTAATCTGGACATTATTCAAAGGGTGTCCGTGACAAAGATTTGCAAAGATTTTTTATATCTTAAAATATGATAGGGAAACAGGAAAGCACCTGACAAGTGAATGTGCAGGTCAAGGCAGAGATGGATTTGTTAACAGAAGTTAAAATGACATGTCCAGAAGAAAAAGTCATGGAAAAGTCCATAAGGTTTGTTTAGTTTTAGCAGCAACAAAGAAATATTCTGGAATGGATAGCATGTGATGCTAAATGATTAGAAGATGATCTAAAAGAACTACAGGGAATAGCAACAACAAGTAATAAATACTAAGATCTTCAAAAAAAATAAAACAAAATGCCTGACACTAAGGTTATTTTATATAGTTGTTCCAGATGTTGTTCGGTTGTTTTCATTCCTCTCTCATTCAAATAAGAGTAATTAATAAATAAATATGACCTAAAAGTCTGTGCAGAATTATAATTAAAACATTTAAATGTCTACTCTCATAACAAAACCAGCAATAACCATAGTTACAGAAAACTTCAAATTTTTATCTTTTCTATATTCATATTTTATTTTTTAAAAAGATTTTATTTATTTATTCATGATAGATATAGAGAGAAGCAGAGACACAAGCAGAGGGAGAAACAGGCTTCACATAAGGACCCCAATATGGGACTCGACCCCGGGACCCCAGGATCACACCCCAAGCCAAAGGCAGAAGCTCAACCACTGAGCCACCCAGGCATCCCTATATTCATATCTTAAAGTGGAATGATCTGTTTATTTATTTTTACCTTTTTATCTGAGACGAAAGTCACAGACCATAAGAGTATGGGTCCTTGAAATGTTCACAAACAAAACACACCCATGTCACCAGTCCAGATTATGACCCAGAACCTTCCTGGGAATCCCCCCTTGTATTTTGTCCTGGCTGACTCCACTCCTTCTTAGAAAGCCACCACCTGAATTCTCACTCAGACATTCTAAACATGGAGTTTCTGATACTTATGCATCAGCAAATTTGCAGTTCCACCATCATTTGAGGAAATCAGATCTGACAGCTCTGGGCCAGCCCTCCCTAGAGAAGAGACTGGAAGGAAGGGACAGCTGTCTCAAGGGTGTGGCCTCTCCAGTCCATCTCCTTCACCTCCTTGTTTTTCACCTGCCTCACCCTCTGGTGTGAGAGTTTGCAACACCTGCCTTTTTTCATCTCCTAATCCCAACTTCAAGTCTTTGTGCTGTTGACCCCCCCTGCTTGTTTTGAACATGGGGCCATTAGAGAAATAAAAAGTAAATGTTTTAAAAAGTAAAAAGAGTTTCCCTTTTTCTCAGCTCACTGAATTACACTTCAGTGTAATGAAGAACATTATTTCAAAACTAGAATGTTTATAGCCATCTATAAATAAAGCTATGTGAAAATATGCTTCCTCTATCAATTACAGTAATCAGGATATTTAAAAATATGATATGGGTGTGAAGAATTTTGGCTAAATCAGGATTCTTCAATATTGTGGATGAATATTGAAGTATAAATATTTTGATTCTACTGTTTTGAAACCATCTGTCCAACTGGTTGTAACTGGCTACTGATTTTTGCTTCTTAGGTTGTTACCCAAGGGGCAAAATAAAGAGCTGGATGAGTCCTGAGTTACAGTGTGTAATTTTCAACTGAGTTAGATATTCTGAGGAAGGGATGTTAGGTAAGATCTGAGAGTTCTCTGGCAGAGGCAGTCACTCTGTTAAGTGGTTTTACCAGATACATGAATATATTAGACCTTGTTTGCTATTATGTATCTGCTAAACAGAAAACAAAAGAAAAGCAAAAAACAAAGTAGGGTTAAACAGTAAACCAACTAAAGGATCCACTCCATTTCTTTTATTGTATGCTGCAGCATACAACACTCCCTTTTCCCACAGTAGTTTAGACACAAATGAAGAGAGAGTTGGAGATCTTTCCAAACTGAGATCGTAATTTGCTTGGCCTTGTTTTTTGAGTTTTTGCTGAGTTTGAAGTATATGGTAAAAGGCAATAATGACAACATCCATGGGAAAATCTGGAACATAGGAGGCACTTGATAAATGTTTGCTAAAAGGATGAATAATGTAGAATGAAAAATAAACACACAAAAATATAAAATAGGATTCAGTTGCTTAAGAGGAAGTCTTCACAATCCATCAACTAGATACTTTTATTCAAAAGCAAAGATGCTTTGAAAGAGATTTAAGCATTTCCAGTAAAAACAATGGATTTGGTGATAAGAAACCCAAGTTGCTGACATTCTATTATTTCTTCCTTCTCAGATGAAACAGCCACACTGAATAAATGGGAATTTTGACTATGAATTTTGAAAGTTTTTTTTTTTTTTTTTATACATCAAGTAATGGAAGGCCTTGAGAGCAGAGAATGTGAAACTGAAGCGTACATATCAACTCCTCTCTCTTTCTGCCATCCGAGTAGGATATCTGCTGTCACTTTGGGGCTCTGGGATAATCATGGGCAGATCAAGATTTGTCCCTAAAGGGAATTCCATGAAACATTTCCTACCTAGAACAGAAACTAGATGTTCAAGTCTTCCGTGTACCTATTTAAAATTCCCCGGTCTTGGTGAGGACTGTCAAGGTTGTACAACCCGTAATAGTATGTCTCTCTCCTCTTAACCACAACAGTGCCAAATAGCTGTTCTACTTTTTAGTACTCATTCCCTGAAGTCCATCTCTTTCTTCATGATTTTCCCATGGCTTTGTTTTTTTATGGCATGGTAAATGTTTTTAAAATTTATCATTCAGCTGTCAGACAACCCAAAGAAGCAAATGAGTGACCAAAAAGAGGAAGTTTGAAATTATTAAATTTTCCATGTTCTTGTACGGAAAATAGAGATGTGACCACAAACAAAACAAAACAAAATAAAAAAATAAATAAAACAAACCAAAGGCACTTTTTTCTTTTTAAGATTTTCTTTCTTTCTTTCTTTCTTTCTCTTTCTTTCTTTCTTTCTTTCTTTCTTTCTCTTTCTTTCTTTCTTTCTCTCTTTCTTTCTTTCTTTCTTTCTTTCTTTCTTTCTTCTTTCTTTTCTTTCTTCTTTCTTTCTTTCTTTCTTTCTTTCTTTCTTTCTCTTCTTTCTTTCCTTCTTTCTTTCTTTTTTTTTTTCAGAGAGAAAGAGAGAATTTGTGCCCATGAGTGGTGGGGAGAAGCATTGGGAGAAGCAGACTCCTTGCTGAGCAGGGAGCCAGACAGGGCTGGATCCGAGGATTCCAAGATCATGACCTGAGCCAAAGGCAGAGGGTTAAAGGGCAGCCACCCAGGCACACCCAAAAGCACCTTCCAATGCAATATTCCCCCCAGGAACAATGGCCTGGAGTTAATAACAGCCACTTCACTATTTGGGTGCCCCTTGCCATGTTTCTTTGTGCTTGGAATGGAGTTCTAAAAGCAATTCTCTCAATTTCATCTTCTGTCCCCATAACTTTTGAATTAAATTAAATGTATTTCACCCCAGCCCTTTTCATAAAAGCATATTCCTTGTTCTGGGTCTCAAAACAATAAGAAAGAGAAGAAAATAAATGCTGTTTCCCACTAAACTCTTCCAGTACAGGCCACTCCCTGCCCAAGGCCTCAGACTGTCTTTTCACAGAGGACTTTTTCTTGCTGTGCTTTCCTGTGTGCCTCATTTAATCCCTTTCTCAGTTAATACCATATGTTCTTAACCCTCACTCATCATATCATTATAAAATGATACCTTTAACACTTAGTGTGTCCTAGGTACTAGGACAAGCACAAATTTAATCCTGAAACAACAGTAGGAGCTAGGTACCCATTTCTTCTCAGCTTCCTTGAGATATGATTGACATAGGACACTATGTTTTGATACACTAGCATATTGGAAAGTGAGTGCCCCCAGAGTGTTAGGTGATCCTTGTATGGCAACTAGAAGGTGAAAGTGCTAGAGGCTGGAGGGGCAAGGTCGGGTAGAGGTGAAAGAACCAAACATTCCTGTTAAAAGATGAATATATCTGGGGATCAATGTCCAGCACAGTTATAGTTAGTAGTACTGGATTATATACTTGAAAGTTGCTGAGAAAGTAGACCTTAATTATGTGAAGTACCTATTTTAAAGATGGGAAAATTAGTTCAGGAAGGTGAGAAAACTATTGTTCGGGGAGGTTTGAAAAACTTGCCCCAGGTCAAGAGACGGTAAGCATAAAAGTTGGAATTCAAAGTCAGGCTGTCTGGATGAGGAAATGTCACTGCCAGAGTGTCACTGCACTCTGTCATTTGTCCTCAAAACTTCTATTATACATGTTCTTTTGCAGTATAAGTTGTCTTCTCTCTCTTTTAGAATTATTTCTTGCTTATATTTCTCATATTTTATTACTCAGATTATGAGCATCTCTATATTCATTTCTGTTCCTTCTGAAGAAACTTAAAATTCCTCAAACTGAATTTCTACCTCATTCCCTAATATTAAATTATGAGTTACAGCAAAATTCTAAACTTTTAATCAGTTTAGAAATTTTATTCCTAACTCCTTTCTGAATGCTAAGAAGTAAGGTCCCAAGCACTTATGTCTGATAAATTTTTTGTTCTTCAGAATGTGAGGATTTTCCCAAAGTACCAGTTATATATAAAAGAGATATAGTCTATCCAGTCAAAATCAGAAGTGCATATCAAGTAGATATAAAGCCTACGGAGCTCACAGTTTAGACAATCAGGGTGTTTAGAGAATAACTTTTTTTTTTTTTTTTCTGCAGTGTAATCATCTCTGGTTGGGCAAATGCCTCTCAATCCATGTTCAAAAATTAGGAATCAGAGGCTGGTACTTTGCTGAAAAGGAATATATAGCTCTGGTATCACTGACTTGGGCTATCCAAACCAGTGTTTCGATAGTTTCTTCACAATGAGAGCAGACACGCAAAGTGGTCTGAATACAGTTGTTCGTTGGTCAGTTCTGTTTTTTGATGGGAACATTATATTTATTTAGGAAAAAAAATGCCTTATTCCTCCAACTGGAGCCCAATGAGACACCTGGAGCAGATGCTTAAGTATGAAATGGTGGTTATTGTTTCTCAAAGCAGTGAAATAAAGAGAAGAGAATTTAAAGTCTCTAAAGGAATATCCAGGAAGGAGAAAAAGAGCCAAAAACTTTTGGAATCTGTTTGAGAAGTGAGAGAGGGTAACTTTTCAAGAGTCAGCCAGGATGGCCCAAAAAGGGCACATGAAAAAATGTGTGTGTGTGTACCTGTGAGACAGAGAGAGAGAGAGAGAAAGAGAAAGAGAGAGATTGATTTTCTGTACTGTGCAATGTGACCCATCCCTCTTACCTTGAGTATTTTTAACAAAGACTACAAAAATATCTCAATATCTGGTGTAAATAGATGTCATTAAAATCAGTGATGGGGCTGGATTTTATATCTGAGACATAGCAAATAAATATAAATATGGTGCTGGAAGATTCCAGGCTGCCACCTGGATTACATGAATGATACATTTTTCATCACTGAGCAAGTCAGCAAGACACAATTGGTTTAGGTCTAGATGTCAGTAAGCAGAAATCCTCACTTGAAGGCAAGCAGGGAAAAACAATTTAAGATGACCAATGAATTGACAGACCAAGGAATACGGTATCCCTAATCACTTTTTTCTTCCTGGGGCATATATGCATCATTAAAACATCTTTTTGCAAGGACTAGGGGACCAACGGGAAACTATGTTAATGGGCCGAATGGAGAAGTGAGTGTGGTGTTGTCAACATAATGTGCAGACTTCTACTTATACAATAAGCATTCTTCAGACTTAGCTCAGCAATTCACTTTTCTCAAGGATCATTTGAGAAAAGACTAGTAAGACTTTTACCAAGCTTCCTCTGGGTACTTGTTTTTGTATTCCTGTATAACAAATCACTATAAACTTAGTGGCTAAAACTGGCATGTATTTATTATCTCACAATCTATGGGCCAGGAATTACAGCTTGACTTACCCTAGTCTTCTGCTCAGAGTCTAACAAAATGCAATTAAGGTGCCAGTGGAGGCTGTGGGCTCATCAGAAGCTCAAGATCACATGGTTACTGACAGAATTAAGCTTTGTGCAGCTGGAGGATTGAAGCCCTCTTATCCTGCAATTTCAAGCCACTTGGCCCTCTTCATAGGCAGTGCATGTCATAGTAGCATGCTTCATCACGACCACCAGCATCCAACAAAATATTGTTTAGCTTATTTTATATTATTTGCCAAAACAATCAAATACCTTATGACTAACTATGTCAAGTAGTTTTATGATTTAACTTACTCATTTGAATTCCTTTCCATACTTTCTATTTATTAGCTAGCTTCTTAGAATCCCCACCAACTATTAGTTTCAACTTCTTTTTGAACATATATTTTGAGATATGTTATCCCAAACTTCTAGATATTCAGTATGTCAAACCAAAGGAAACTACCTATATTTACATCATAGAGGAAACAGAGCAGTCATTCCTTCATAAATTATATTGGACCTCCCAGAGCACCCAAAAGAGAACACTGCTTAATCTTTATCACTGTTTTTTCTCTTGAATGTATCCAATTTCTGGGTTTCCCTCCCTCCCCAACTCTAACTTTATCATACTCCCATTACACATCATTCTGTGAAAAATTTGGTCAGTATAAAAGTTCGAGCTTATCGACACACTATATAGAGCACCATATGTGTCATTGAAATCAGTTGTGTTTTTGGGGGTCCCTGGATGGCTCAATCAGTTAAGCATCCAACTCTTGATTTTGGCTCAGGTCATGATCTCTGAGTGTGGGATTGAGCCCTGTGTTGGGCTCTGCACCGGGTGTGGAGCCTGCTTAAGATTTTCTCTCTCCCTCTCCCTCTGCCCCTCTGACCACTCTCTTTCCCTCTGTAATAAAAAAAAAAAATCAGTTTTGCATTTTCAGATCTATTACATTCACACTGTAACAGAAACTGCCTTGTGGGTTCTCCCAACCCACCACTCCCACCTCACAAAGCAAAATCAAAAACTGAATTTATTGTCATGTTAGAGTCAGTAGGGACAATACATCTCAAATAATAAACAATAAAAGTTCATTTTTTTATTCGTTATTCAATCAAGAACTTGTTTTCTAATAAACTCAGAAGATGACCTAATTCAGTCTGCTTTGTTAAGGTATTTCATTTAATCTTAATTATTACTTGCAGCTGTCAGCATTTTAATCTAGATGAGTCATTCTAAGGCATTTCTACTCTGAGCAACTTCTACTTGTCAGACCCTTGATTGATACAATCTTCCACTCATTGTTCTTCTGCTTTACTACAACAGATAGATGTTCCAATGAAAGTCCAACTTGTAAAAATCTTATTTGATTAGGAACTGTCAAAGTCCATTACATTTTCTGTGTAATTGATTTTCTTAGAATACTCACAATAATTTGTCTTTTCAATGGACTTAGACAACTGAACTGAATTATATGCTACAGGCCTTGAATTAAACTTGTATAATAAAAGACATGGTATGCTGGCACATAGGATCAAATGAGGTGGCTATCAAAAGTTGTTTGAAAATTTTTATTAATTTAAAAAGAGAAACTTTCTTAATCAAATAATTATTGTGTTTCTGAACATGAAGTGCAAGTAGTTTTTTTTGGGGGGGGATCTTTTCACCTTAATAATTTAGACACATAAAAATGAACACATGCATACATCTTGAGAGAGAGCTGGTTTGGTAACCAGATTTAGTCCTGGGCCTTCCCTTGCATAGTAACTGAGACAGCTCACAGAACTGGTGGAGTGGATGGAGTGATAGAGGGCTTTGAAAAAAGAACTAGTAGATTCAAAGGACATTTTCAAGGAACGGGGCACAGACTGCTCTTCTAGTTGGAGAAGAACATTTGATGAGGACAGGAATATAACAACCAACTCCTAGCTGGTATTAAACTAATAGTCTGATCTTCCTTATGAGACAAGCATTTAAATGATTTTTTTGTTTGTTATAGAGTTCTCTCAGGGTTATAGGCAGAACAGATTGTAGGATGTTACTCTGACTCCTGGCTCAAGATAAATTTGAGTTTGTATATCTGCAATGTATGTGCATACAGTTCTCAATATCTTCCATAACTTATCTCCTCACATTTTGTCCATTAAGTGTTTAAAATTCAAATTGCCTAACTTTGCACTAAGCTGTCTTATTCTGTAGCCAGTCTAATCCCTGGACTTTGCATTAGCAGGTAGTTGTGCTCCTACATTTTCAAACTCTACCTGAACCTATATAATTTTCCCCACAGATACTGACATGCTCAAATTTCTGTCATCATAAAACAAAATAAAATGGAACTAACCCATTCTGCAAACTAACAAACCGCATTAGCTACCACCCTATCCCTTTTCCTCCTCTCAGTGATGAGCTGCTGGGTTCATAACATGGATATCAATGTCAATACTTCCCAGGAGATTGGTACTTACACAAATATTTCATGAAAGAATTGCAAGATCCAGCAATTTGGAGAACATTGGATTATATAAAGTAAAACATCACGTCTTGTTGAAAGATTACCCAGAACCGTCATAGAAAATTTTTCAGTGTTTCTAATGACCATAAAATGACCCTACTTAAATATTTACTTCCATCAACTTAAATATTTATTTCCATCCAACAGATTATACATTTTACCACATCAACTCATTCTCACTGGCTCTGGCAATTGTCAATAATGTCTTTGAAATTGTAGGGATGGGGGGGGTGGGAAGAAGAGTGAATGGTCTTTTCAGTCCTTAACTTAATGTGCCACAGTATTTTACACCAGTGACTCTTCTCTTCCCAACGATCTGTCTCAGTCTCTAACCTTCCTGCTTTCCCTCTGCCATAATTCTCCTATGTTTCCATAGTTTCTTCTCAGCCTTTTTGGCAGGCTCCTTGTCTATTTACCTGTTGGTGTTCACAAAAGGTTAGTCTCTGATAATCTATAAATTCTCTGGATTATCTAATGTATTCTTGGAGTTTTTAAAATTTGTAGTCTCAAGACAGTAAAATTGCTATACCCAAAGTTTTTCAGTCTTTTGATTCACTTATCTAGCTGCTTATATCTCTTTCTGGGTTTTCCTGGGAAATCCTCAAGTTGAATATGTACAAAAATATCTATTTTTTTCCTCCTGTCTGAACACATGGCATCACCATCTGTTCATTCACCCATGACAGAAACCTGAAAATTCTTCTTGAGATAAATAGATGAGATAAGTAGATGACTTGGGATAAATAGATAAATGAGTTTCATTGGTTCTGGGTTTGGTTTGGTTTGTTTTTTTGTCACCTTGCAATGCCATTCCCTTATATAAAACTTAAAGGCCATTGACTTAGTTCAGTGTCTTATCCTTCACATGATTATTGCTAGAAGCTCATAGCCTTTTCTTTTTCCAGCCTTTGTATTTAAAAAGGTTCTCAGAATTTTCTAGTTCAAATGCAAATCTGACCATGCATCTGTGCCATGAAAATTATTCAATAATGGCTATTATGTAGAGGATGGTCCAAAGTCCTTTTAAGGTAATACAGTATTTCAGTTCTTACATGACCTTGTGGAAACTTGTCACTTCCTAAACAGTACATGAGTCCTGTTTCCAACTGAAACCGTATGGTCTACTGTGATTGCTTGGATAAAGGGAATAGAGTAGCAATGATGCTGTTTGAGTTCTGAGGTTAAGTAGAAAAAGCAATACACTTCTCCCCAGCCCTCTGCTAGGATGCTCATCATTGGAAACCAGCCACCATATTGTAAGCCCAAGCTATATGGAGAGGCCATACCTGGACCTTTCAAAAAGCCTCAACTAAGTTGACAGCCAGCATCAATGGTGATGTGTTAGTGATTATACTTGACTGAACAGACTTTCAGATAGTAAGTCCTTAGGCAATGAGTCACTCCCACACAGCTTAATTAATTATCTCTCTCTCTCTATATATATATATATAATATATTATATACTAATATACATATATATTAGTGCAAATGTTCGGTACATCTGTTGGAGGTACCTAACAGTAGATTCGATTTCTCAGAAGGTACATCTTCTTTTAACTGTAACAGATAATGGCAGCTTTCTAGGCAAATTTATCCTCACAATAAGAGCTTTTGCTATAGAATCTCATCAACTTTTGATATGGCCATCAAAAGACATAAGTGTTTATACCTTTATTATTGATCCCTAGCTTTATTGGACTGTGACTACAGAATATATTCTCTCTAATATCAATCATTTAAATTTTAGTGAGGATTATTAAATGACCCAACATATTATCAATTTTATAAATATTCCATATGTGCATTTAAAATGTGCATTCTATAGTTAAATGAATTGTTTTGTATGCACAGAATTATGTTAATCATATGTATTAGATTACTTTTATAATTTTATGAATAATATTTTAGGTTATAAGAAGGTTATATAAAATCACGCTCAAGGGCTATTGGATTGTCTGTCTTTTTAGTTTAGTAAATTTCCAGTTCATATATTTTGATGCTATTTTATAGGTACACACATATTAAAATTTTCATCTTATTGGTAAATAGAATTTTTTTAAGATTTTATTTATTTATCTATTCATAGAAACACACAGAGAGAGAGAGAGAGAGGCAGAGACACAGGCAGAGGGAGAAGCAGGTTCCACGCAGGAGCCCGACGCGGGACTCGATCCCCGGTCCCCAGGATCACACCCCGGGCGGCAGGTGGCGCTAAACCGCTGTACCACCAGGGCTGCCCGGTAAATAGAATTCTTAATACAGCATCCCTCTTTAAATCTCAAAGCTTTTATTTTTTTAATTTTTAAAACTTAGTTCAGTAGATACTAAGAACTGCTAGCAAACAGAGATAAACTTAATCTGATTCTCTAGTTAAGATAATATGAAGCAGGGCTGTCCTCTCTACAAATAGTATACACTCTCTCCTGGAATGCAACACTTCGACGCATGGGGTTTAACAAGACAAGCTCCTTGGCATGTCTTACACTCTAACTTTGGTAACCTTAGAACTGTAAAGTTTTGCTTACCTCCTCAACCTCTAAAACACTTATTTGGGATGGGAGGGGTGTGGAAAGAGTGGGATAATAAAATGATCTTTTCTTTCTTCTCTTTCTATAACTCCATTTAAACCTATATGAGTCCTCATATTATCCACAGTATCTCTAAATTTATCTTTTCTATTTCCTATGGTTTTGTATTTCTTCACTGTGTTCCACATAGCCTTTTCTTAGCTATTTTTTCCTGTACACTAGGTCTTTATTTTTCTTTCATAGTTAGCCCCTAACCCATCCTCTGAGGGTTTTATTTTTTACTTTTTAGTAATATTATTATTATTAATTATTATTATTATTTTAGTAATATTATCAATCACATGTTATGTTCATGTATAAAAGAGTGAAGTGTTTTTTTGGTGTTTTCCAAATCTATTGTGTCATTTTGATATTTTTCTGCTCTTTATTCATCTTTTTTTTTTTAATTTTTTATTGGTGTTCAATTTACTAACATACAGAATAACCCCCAGTGCCCGTCACCCAATCACTCCCACCCCCCGCCCTCCTCCCCTTCCACCACCCCTGGTTCGTTTCCCAGAGTTAGCAGTCTTTACGTTCTGTCTCCCTTTCTGATATTTCCCACTCATTTTTTCTCCTTTTCCCTTTATTCCCTTTCACTATTATTTATATTCCCCAAATGAATGAGAACATATAATGTTTGTCCTTCTCCGACTGACTGACTTCACTCAGCATAATACCCTCCAGTTCCATCCACGTTGAAGCAAATGGTGGGTATTTGTCATTTCTAATAGCTGAGTAATATTCCATTGTATACATAAACCACATCTTCTTTATCCATTCATCTTTCGTTGGACACCGAGGCTCCTTCCACAGTTTGGCTATCCTGGCCATTGCTGCTATAAACATCGGGGTGCAGGTGTCCCGGCGTTTCACTGCATCTGTATCTTTGGGGTAAATCCCCAACAGTGCAATTGCTGGGTCGTAGGGCAGGTCTATTTTTAACTCTTTGAGGAACCTCCACACAGTTTTCCAGAGTGGCTGCACCAGTTCACATTCCCACCAACAGTGTATGAGGGTCCCCTTTTCTCCGCATCCTCTCCAACATTTGTTGTTTCCTGCCTTGTTAGTTTGCCCCATTCTCACCGGTGTGAGGTGGTATCTCATTGTGGTTTTGATTTGTATTTCCCTGATGGCAAGTGATGCAGAGCATTTTCTCATATGCATGCTGGCCATGTCTATGTCTTCCTCTGTGAGATTTCTCTTCATGTCTTTTGCCCATTTCATGATTGGATTGTTTGTTTCTTTGGTGTTGAGTTTAATAAGTTCTTTATAGATCTTGGAAACTAGCCCTTTATCTGATATGTCATTTGCAAATATCTCCTCCATTCTGTAGGTTGTCTTTGAGTTTTGTTGACTGTATCCTTTGCTGTGCAAAAGCTTCTTATCTTGATGAAGTCCCAATAGTTCATTTTTGCTTTTGTTTCTTTTGCCTTCATGGATGTATCTTGCAAGAAGTTACTGTGGCCGAGTTCAAAAAGGGTGTTGCCTGTGTTCTTCTCTAGGATTTTGATGGAATCTTGTCTCACTTTTAGATCTTTCATCCATTTTGAGTTTATCTTTGTGTATGGTGAAAGGGAGTGGTCTAGTTTCATTCTTCTGCATGTGGATGTCCAATTTTCCCAGCACCATTTATTGAAGAGACTGTCTTCAAACTCTCCCTCTTCGCCGATGACATGATACTCTACATAGAAAACCCAAAAGTCTCCACCCCAAGATTGCTAGAACTCATACAGCAATTCGGTAGCGTGGCAGGATACAAAATCAATGCCCAGAAATCAGTGGCATTTCTATACACTAACAATGAGACTGAAGAAAGAGAAATTAAGGAGTCAATCCCATTTACAATTGCACCCAAAAGCATAAGATACCTAGGAATAAACCTAACCAAAGATGTAAAGGATCTATACCCTCAAAACTATAGAACACTTCTGAAAGAAATTGAGGAAGACACAAAGAGATGGAAAAATATTCCATGCTCATGGATTGGCAGAATTAATATTGTGAAAATGTCAATGTTACCCAGGGCAATATACATGTTTAATGCAATCCCTATCAAAATACCATGGACTTTCTTCAGAGAGTTAGAACAAATTATTTTAAGATTTGTGTGGAATCAGAAAAGACCCCGAATAGCCAAGGGAATTTTAAAAAAGAAAACCATATCTGGGGGCATCACAATGCCAGATTTCAGGTTGTACTACAAAGCTGTGGTCATCAAGACAGTGTGGTACTGGCACAAAAACAGACACATAGATCAGTGGAACAGAATAGAGAATCCAGAAGTGGACCCTGAACTTTATGGTCAACTAAGATTCAATAAAGGAGGAAAAAAAAAAATAAAAAAAAAAATAAAGGAGGAAAGACTATCCATTGGGAGAAAGACAGTCTCTTCATCTTTTAAATTAATTTTTCTTTATGTCCTTAAACAAAATAAATGTTTGTACAACCCACATAGTGTGAATTTAGTCCAATAGTGCATGAAAGGATTAGATGGTGGTTACACATTCTCTTGATTGCTTTTCCCCCTCTATTCTGTGCCAGGGCTTTATAAGGGCCTGTGGGTAGACAGATTGGGTTCTAGTTCATCTCTCTCACGACTGCATATCATCATGAGTACCTGGTTTTGAATGAGAAGGGCAAGGTAGCTCTGTATTAGATTTTTAACTTCAAATATTATTTTAAGCATTTTACTTTACATTTTCCATATTCTTATTTCTCTTTTCAGACCTAGTTGAGACATAACTAATCCTACAAAGCATCTTTTGACATACTAACAACATAGAATTGATCACTTCCACTTTTGTGTCTACAATAAATACAATGCATATCAAAAACCAAACCTATATCTTTAAAATTTATTTATCTAAGTATCTCTTTCTTATCTTAAGTCAAGACTATGTATAATCCATTGTTTTATATTCATAACACCTAGCACCACTTTTAAATGGGCAGGTATAGTTTCCAACTATATTGATATATTGATTTCTAGATGCAGAAATAACTTCCATTTCTGATTCACAGAGATTATTCTAATGGACTCCTGTTCCTTCTTATTTAGTATACCCAAATAATATCTTCTTAATTTTAAAATGACTTCTATTGTTATAATAGAAACTTGGTTTACATTTTGTAAAACAGAATAACACATTCAATCAATAAATAATTTCTCAAGTGACTATTACATGTCATAATTTATGCTGGGTGCTAGCATTACAGAAATACCATTATAAATCAATCAGAAGGGTGTGGATAGAAACTAACATTATTATTTTCTCTTTCCTTTCCTCTATCCCATTTTTTCCTGACCCTTAGATAAAATCTAGGGCAAGTTCTATGATTTATGCAGTCATGCTCAGATGATAAAAATTCCTCCTGTCACTTCTAATCACAAGTATAATCACATTACAGGAACAGTAAAATCTGCAAACTTTACTTGAATGCAGTATTTTTCTCCTGCTCTACTTTTTTAGTAGTGGTAAAAGGGGGTCATGACTGGCTGCTGCTTTATTCTCTCAATTAGACTTTTTATACCAGTCTTCTTGTGGCATCTGCCTAGGTAAGAGAGGAGTGAGAAACCAGGTATTGTTTAAACTAACATTGATTTCCTCTGGCTGTGGCAGAAGCTGAAAAATACCATTTCCCTTTCAGAGTGTTTTGTGGGCTCTTTGCAGACATCTTCAGATTGCTTGTCACCACTTACCTCGTGCACTTCATAGTAGGCAAAGAACTCTACTGTACAGTTCTTCATTTGTTATTCTCCTGTGGCTCCCTTGTCAGGACAGTTCACTTAGACTCAGAGGGTCTCTATGAGGACTCAAGATCTAAGAAATCTTCTACATCAGAATCATTTAAGACAGTTACGGACAAGTTCTCTCTTCTTTTCCTCACATGGCCATGTTTGATCTTTGGGAAACACACTTTCAAATCTATGTCCACATTTACAGAAATGTCATTACTTGTCTAAGTACAACTCTCCATTCTGTTGTCACATGTAATTTCTGTCCCACTCACACCCTTTTATTTTCTATGTATGTATCAGTTTAGAGTAGCCCTCAAATGCCAGAGGACATATATCAAACTCTTCAAGTGATCTCCTTAAAGCTGCTCTGGCCACATTTAAGATGAAAAAAAGTAACTTTTCCCTATTGGAATATGGGCTGTTATTCAAGACAAAATTCTTTGCAATAAAATATCCCCAGCTCCAAATGCCTTTTTGAACCATTAATTTCATAGCCAGAAAATAAGTAATAGTTACAAAACCCATTTTTATCCATCTCCTATGCAAATTCAATATTGGTTGCTTACCAGAGTCTTGGAATATAAAAATATTCAGTAACTGCTATTTTAGGATCTCAGCTAAAACTGAGAGACAATCCCATTTCTATCATCCTTTTATGAAATGATGACTAAGCAGTTACTATATTGAAATTCACATTGTAAGGGAAAATAATCACTGCCAACATGATACCTGTTTTAATATATACATATGTACCATACATACATACATATGCATATATTTAACATATCCTTATACACCATACTCTGAGAGTCCAAAAGAGTAGGAGCATAACTGTCTGGTTATGTAAGATAACTTTTAAAAGACAGATAATATTTGAGGGATACTTAAAATATAGAAGTTTGGCAGGAATAAAATAGCAGATTATCCAACAGAGAAAACTCTATGTTCAAAAGCAAATAGTAGTGAGAGAGCAATATTTGGGGAAAAAATAAACTTTTGGTGTATCTAATATATGACTAATATATGAGGTATGGCGGCAAGAAGTGAGGGGTAGAAATTATGCTGGCCAAGTAGTTTGGACAATGTATAAATGACCTTATCTCATGTTTTTAGGAAGAGGAGTCTATTGATAATTACTAATCAGAAGAGTAATATGATGAGATTTGGATGAGAGTAAAAGGGAAAAAAAAAGGTATTTCTCAAGATGTGCTGCATGGAAAAACGGTCCAGGGTAAAGAGACAGAAACTCTGCAAACACAGTCTCTAGAGTTAAATATGTTTCTCTATATTCTCTAACCATGCAAACTAGCCTACTGAATAATCTGATAATCTCTGAGGTAAGAGAAACTTTTAGCATTGATTTAACCCAGTATCAATCAAATGTGCTGGTACATATAATTTTAACAACAAAAATGTCTTACAGAGATAATGAATAGGAAAAAATACCTTCCAGATAGCCTAGTGTTGATGACATTTTCAAGTGTTTCAAGGCTATTTAGAAAGTTATCATAATTGTTTACATGACAGGTTTTGAGAGCTTTTATTTAAAAAAAATGATAGTTGGAATGACTCAGAGTACCTGTGTAAAGCATTTATTCTACGAAGAACCATGGATGGACAGTGAAAAAAAAAAAAGTGAAGTTTTGCTTTGAGAGCTCCACATTTCATTTATCTGTGATTGTTAAACCATTCACAGACAATAAGTTAGCATACCAAACTTATGTTTAAATTGTAAAGTATAATTTAAAAATAATAGTTTGATCATCTCTGAAGTATTCAGCATTACATCTGACAAATACTATTTTATTGTCTGTCTAAATATGGATCCCACTTGCTAACTCAATTGGTAAATGTTTGGGAATTAAACCCTACACCCATAGCAGAATCTTATCTCAGTCAGGAAATATCTCTGAATAATTCCTAGATTAAAAAAAAAAATTCAGTTGTATGAAATAAGAGCCCTGCTTACATCAGAAGTGATATATTAGGGCACCTGGGTGGCTCAGTGGTTGAGCATCTGCCTTTGACTCGGCATTATCCCAAGATCCTGGGATTGAGTCCCATATCAGGCTCCCCATAGGGAGCCTGCTTTCCCTCTGCCTATGACTCTGCCTCTCTCTCTGTGTCTCTCATGAATAAATAAATAAAATCTTTTTTAAAAAGTGATATGAAAGTTTTTAATGATATTTTATATTTTCTTTCTGATACTGTCTATAATTTTAAGAGGGGGCTTACAAAGACTTCTTAAAGTAGTTGTATTTACAGATTCAAAATAAAACTTCCTATTTTTTGTTGAAAAGCTCTATTGCAACTTCTATTTCCAGTAACAGTGCTGACTATACATCCAGGAAAAAAGAAAGAAAAAAAAAACTACTGGTGTAAAATACACAGAAATGCTATTTCTAAATGCATAGCTGACCTTGCAAGATGTTGAGGGAAATAGGGAAATCCCCAGAAGCTGAAAATGAAAAGGAAGCTGAAAACAATGGTGTTAAGTGAGCCCTGAAATCATCAATACTCTGAGGGCATTTATTGAATTCAGTGGCTGAATTTTGAGTTAGAGTGTCTACATAAGGGAGTCAATATATAACAAAAAGTTAATATATAACAACCAATTATATACTTATATACCAGTAAGAAATAGCTAGAAAATATAATTAAAACATTTTTAACAATAATAAAACTATCTACATTGTTTTTATGAGCCAAATTACCTCTGTGAGAAAAATGTCTGCCATGATAGGACCACCTTGTTGGCATTTCATATTCACTATTCATAAGCTTCCCTTGGGTTTCTGATTTCACTGTTGCTCACATTCTTTTAGAGTAGAGTAGAAAAGAATTAGTAGAGTCATAGACCTCAGTTTGTTAATTAGAATTTAATTAGTTTAATTTGATTTGAAACAGTTCTATTAGATTTTTAACTACTTGAGTGTATAGCACTTCCACCTAATGGTATGAAAAGGTGGACAGTCCTTTCCTGAGAGAACGACTAGGAAGATAAATAATATTGTCAAAACCAATTATTTCAGCATTCTGAACCAAAAACATACAAAGAAGCATTTATTTTTGAAAATCACTAGAGTTTTCATAGAAACAGGGTGATTCTGTAGTGTTCTTGGTGAGGGCCATTGCCACACTTCACCCTCAGCTCTGTCTGTGTGAATCAATATATGTGGTTCAATAACACAGAGAGTGTGTGTTGGGGAGATGAGAGGTAGAAGGGTAAAGAAAGAAGAAATGTTGGGGATCCCTGGGTGGCTCAGCGGTTTAGTGCCTGCCTTCAGTCCAAGGCCATGATCCTGGTCCCGGGATTGAGTCCCACATTGGGCTCCCTGCATGAAGCCTGCTTCTCCCTCTGCCTGTGTCTCTGCCTGTCTTGTGTGTCTCTCTCTCATGAATATATAAAATCTTTAAAAAAAAAAAAAAGAAAAGAAAAGAAAAAAGAAAGAAAGAGAAATGTGAGACCACTTGGCAGAAATTACAAATAAAGGAAAGATTCAAAAATGTCCAGGAGTTTGAATGCACTCCACAGTACTCATAAAGATCCATCTTCAGAGAGTATAAGCCTTGTTGACTTGTAGGGTTTGAGCACGGCGTCTGTCAACTTTTGGCTGAACATAGGATGTGCAAACACAGGGAAAATCCTAGGAAGCCAGACTTAAAAATAAACATAAGAATATAAAATTGAAAAAAAAAAATAAAAGAATATAAAATAGGCAAGAGATTCACACAGATACACATCATAGTCAAGGTAATAAAATCTAAAGAAAAAAAGCAAATCTTGGAAACAGGAAGAAAAAAACAACTCATCATGTAGAAAAGAACAAAAATACAATTAATGATTGACTTTTTATTTTAAAAAAATGGAGGCACAAAGGCAGTGAAAAAGCTTTTTTAAAGAGTGGAAAGATGGGGATCCCTGGTGGCTCAGTGGTTTAGTGCGGGCCTTCGGCCTAAGGCATGATCCTGGAGTCCCAGGATCCACTCCCACGTTGGGCTCCCTGCATGGAGCCTGCTTCTCCCTTTGCCTGTGTCTTTGTCTCTCTTTCTCTCTCTGTCTCTCATGAATAAATAAATAAATAAATCTTAAAAAAAAGTGGAAAGAAAATATATTTATCTTTAAATTTTAAGGAACAATAACAGATAAATAAACTGAGATAATTTGTTACTATCAAAACTTTCTTACAAGAAACATTAAGAGATGTCCTTCAGGCTAAAAAAAAAAAAAGAAAAAAAAAGTGATACCAGAAAATAACTTGAATTCATAAGTAAAAGTGAAGAATGTCAGATATGGCAAATATAGGATAAGTATAAAAGACTCTATACGTATATTTCTCACCTGTTTCATCAGTCTATTATAAGCTTACATAGAACAATAAGTGTAAAATTCTAATGTGAGGTTTAAACATATAAGATGCATATACAATAAAGCACAAAAGAGAGGGGAAGAAAATAAACTGAAACAAACTTGTAAATTTTATCAAAATTATTTTTTAAGGTTTTATTTATTCATGATAGACAGAGAGAGAGAGAGAGAGAGAGGCAGAGACATAGGTAGAGGAAGAAGCAGATTCCCTGTGGGGAGCCCAATGTGGGACTCATTCCCAGGACTCTGGGATTACACCCTGAGCCAAAGGCAGATGCTCAACCCTAAGCCCCCCAGGCATCCCATTTTTATCAAAATTATATCAGTAGTCTGAAATAGAGTATGATATGTTAAGATCAATTTTTAATCTCTTAAGCAACAACAAAGAGAATAGAAAAGGTAGTTAGTCATCAATAAAACGGCAGACAGAAACATTTTTTAGACACAAAATCAGACAGAGGAAGAAGGGAACAAAAAAGGCATGAATAAAATAAAAAGCAAAGAGAAAAATGAAGTCTAACTGTAATAGTAATGATTTTAAGAGTGATGGACTAACCTCTCCATTTAAAGGAGACATCAACAAACTTGATAAAAAATGAAGAGTCAACTATATGCTATCTAGGACAAATACTACTTAGCTACAAAGACAGAACACATTGAAAATAAAAGGGTGGGGAGATCCCTGGGTGGCTCAGCGGTTTGGCACCTGTCTTCCGCCCAGGGTGTGATTCTGGAGACCCGAGATCGAGTCCCACATCAGGCCCCCTGCATGAAGCCTGCTTCTCCCTCTGCCTGTGTCATGAATAAATAAATAAAATTTTTTTAAAAAAAGAAGAAGAAAAGGGTGAAAAACTAACTATGTGAAGAGTACCCATAAGAGAGATTAATGGTTATATTAATATCAGACAAAATATTTCTTAAAACAAAAAATATTCTAAAAAAATGATAAAATGGTTAATACATAAGAAAAGCATAACTTTAAATGTATATGCATTTAATAATAGAACAAACTATAAAGCCAAAACTGATATAAAAAAGAAATAGACAATTCAAAAAACATAGTTACAGATTTCAGTATACTACTTTCAGGAAATGATAGAGCAACCTGATAGAAAATTAGTGAGGAAATAAGAGACCTCAGTGATATTATTGACCAATTTGGCCTGACTTCTTTAGAAAAGTCCACTCAGTGACTATAGAAAATGTATTCAAACATAGATGGGAACATATTGTAGGAGAAACCACATTCTATACCTCAAAAAATAACCTCAGTAAATACAAAAAACTTTAATTCATACAAGGTGTGTTTTCAAACCACAATGGAATTAAATTAGACATCTGGAATATTTAGAAATTAAACACACTCCTACATAACCCATAAGTACAAAAGGAAATGATAAAAGAAATTAAAATATATTTTATCTGTGTGAGAATGGAAATACAACATATTAAAATTTATTAGATGCAGCTAATTCACCACTTGGAAATTTGTAGCTGTAATCTCCTGTCAATAAAAAAAGGTCTCAAATCAATAAAATAAGCTTACTAGAAGAAAATAGGGGGAAAAAAACAAATTTCAAAGTAAGCAGGAAAAATGGAAAAGTAAAGATGAGAGCAGAATTTAATAAAATAGAAAACAGAAAACAATAGAGAGAAATTAGTACACCAAAAAAAAATGTTCTTTGCAATTAATCCAGAAGATTGTCAAATATTTAGCCCTGTAAACCAGAAAATAGGAAAGCAGATACAAATGATCAAAAACAGAAATTAAGAAGAGGAAATCACTACTAACCCTATTGAAATTTAAAGGATTATAATGACATGATATGAACAACATTATGCCAACTAGTTAAATAACTGAGATGAAATGGACGAAGTAGGTGAAAACATAATAAAATTGAGTAACAAATGAAAATTTTGAATAATATTGTGAGTAAAAAATTAGTTATTTAAAATCTTCCCACAAAGAGAAATCCCAAACCAGACCGCTTCACTAGAGAATTCTATGAAATGTTTAAAGAAGTAATACTGGGTTTAAAAATCTTGAGGAAATACGTTGCTGAAATTGAAAAAGAGAAAGAAGAAAATCAAAAGAAGAAACAAAATTAAGTATCACAATGGGTAAAAATCTTGCTTGAAGTGGTTTTCAATTCAGATCATGATGATTCTCAAAATGACACATAAACATTTCCATTTATCTGTACTGTCCAAGTGTTCTGCAATAAACTTCCATGTTTTTCTTTTAAAAGAAGTAATATTGGTATTTCAAAAACTCTTTCAGAAAGCATAGAACAAGTGAACATTTAACTCCTTCTTTGAGGCCATTCTTATCATTATAAAAAAGACAAAGATATTGCAAGTAAGAAAACTATAGATCAATAGTCCTCATGAGAACAGTTGCAAAATTCTTTTAAAAAAATATTTATTTTTGAGGGGGAAGGGGCAGAGCAAAAATCTCAAGCAGACTCATCGCTGAGTGAGAAGCCCAAGGCAGGGCTCCATCTTCCACTGTGTGATCATGACCTGAGCTGAAACCAAGAGTTGGTCACTCAACCAAATGAGCCACCCAGGTGCCCCCAGATGCAAAAATTCTCAATCATATATTAGCCAATTGAATCCAGCAACACATGAAAAGAATTATAGATCATGACCAACTGTAATTTCTATCAGGAATTATCAGGGGTGCATCAATGTCAGGAATAGAACAAGCGATAAAAAATACATGATTCTTTAAATAGACTCAGAAAAAGCATTTGAAAAAATTTTCTATATTTTCATGCTAAAAGGCAAGATTTAACTAGAAATAGCAGGGAACTTCTTCAACCTGATGATGGTCATTTTTAAAAAGGTCATTTTTAAATTTGAAGTTTATATCATAGTAAATGGTGAATGAATGTTTTCCCACTATATTTAGGGACAAAGAAAAGATGTTGACTCTTGACATTTCTATTTAACATTGTACTGGGGATTCTAGCTAAGAAGGGAGGAAGGAAGGAAGGAAGGAAGGAAGGAAGGAAGGAAGGAAGGAAGGAAGGAAGGAAGGAAGGAGTGGGGAGGGAGGGAGGAAGGAAGAAAAGAAGAGGTAGAAAGAGAGATAAAAATAAGGACAGATGAGTGGGAGAGAAGGCAGGAAAACGGGAGAGGGAGATGGAAGGGGAGGAGAGGAGAGGAAAGATATTTTATATGTAGAAAATCATAAGGAATTCACAAAAATATTGCTAGAACTAATAAGCTAGATAGGTAACAAAACAGTTCAATATATTGATATGTATTAGCAACAAACAATCCAAGAATAAAGTCAATAAAATAATTTTATCTTCATATCTTCATTTTAATAAAATTATATTATTTATAAAATTATATTATTTATAAAATTATAAAAGTGCATACAATATTTATTCACTAAAATCTATCAAATGTTGCTGAGAGAATATCAAGAAGATATAAATAATAGAAAGACTGTCTGTTGTCCATGGTTTGGAAGACTCAATACTGTTAAGATAGCAGTTATCCCAAAACTGATCTACAGATTCATCATAATCACTATCAAAGTTCCAGCAGCAAGTTTTATACAAATTTGTTAGCTAATCCTAAAATATATATAGAAATGCAAAGGACCTAGAATAGTCAAAAAATTTATTTAAAGAAGAACAAATTGGAGGATTTCTACTACCAGATTTCAAAACTTACCATAAAACTACAGTAATAAAAACACCAGATGGATAGAACAAAGTTAAGAGTTCAAAATAAACCATTACACTTATGGTCAATTGACTTTTGACAAAGTGCTAAGAAAAATCCAATTGGGGAGAATCTTTTCAATAAATTGTTCTGGGACCATCTTTATATCCAAATGCAATAATATGAACTTAAATACTTTCCTCACACTGTACACAAAGTGACTCAAAACAGATCATTGACCTGAATATAAGAGCTAAAAATACTAAAACTGCCAGAAGGAGTGGAAAGGATAAAACCATCATGACCTTGGGATGGTAAAGATTTCTTAGATATAATATCAAAAGTACAAACCTTAAAAAGGGACAAAAAAATAATTTGGACTTCTTTAAAATGAGTATTTTTATACTCAAAAGATATCATTAAATAAATCAAAATACAAGCTACCATCTGGGAGAATATTTCCAATTGATATGTGGTGAACAGATCTTATGTGGCCCCCAACAGTTTCCTCCTGGTGTCTATACCTTTGATTCCTTCCCATTCGGTGCAGGCAGGCCCTTTTAGTTGCTTTCATGTTAGAGAATGTGGCAAAAGTGATAAGATAGCACTCCTACCATGTTATATAACTCTCTTTTAGGAGCCCAGAGCAAGAGATTTTCCTTACTGGCTTGATTAATCTGGAACTAGAAACATTCACTCCAAACTAGTACAAAAACAACATCACTCCATGAAATCTGAAACTTGAGAGAAAAGAGAATTGGGCTTAATTTGAATTTAATCATATTCCTGCTCTCCCACCTCTTTCTGTTATAGGGTTCCAAGGAGTATTAATTAGTTCCTGTTTTACCTAGTAGTTCTTGTCATCTTGTCTATAATGGCCTGTTCATTCTCCCAACCAATGCATTTTTTATCTAAATCACAGTAGTTTTCTATGATTGGCAAACAAACACACTTAGCTAATAGAGAATTTAAATTTAAGATATGCAAGTGCTATAAATTGATGAGAGAGAATATATCTTTAAGTCACTTATTCTACATTATTTATGACAATCTCTAGATCTTTAGTAACTCATCTTCAGCATCCATAGACAATAAAGAAGTTTAAAAACTTGGAGGATTTAGAAGATAAAATCTTAAAGCTATAAAAATGAGTATGATTCAATCGACAAATACAAAATTCTTGCTAAAAAAGCATGACCGAATATTGATTATCTCTAAAGGAAAGTGAATAAAAGAAAATGTTTTTCAAACATCTGAAAATTATGAAACTTTCTGATCATGGATCACTAAGAATGATCATGGAAAGTGTCTCACCTAAGAATTTGAATACAGTAAAGGAATGAAAAACTATGATTTAATTGCTTTTCTATTAAAAGGCAAGGGTTGCATTAATAATAGCCTTGACATTCTATGGGTTTCTATTTTCTTTTCTGCATACATCTAACACTTTCTTTCCTTGCTTATAATGGTTCATCTCATGCATTGCAGTAATTTCAAAGGTTTCAAAAATCTGTGGAATAATAAATTTACTCTTTACCATGTTCCAGATAAGAAGGCAGACAGTGCCTAATAAATACTACTAATAGATTAGATAGATTCTTCTTTTATCTAAAAGTCCTCAGACCTTGGGATAAATAGAGTTTGAAACAGAGTACATAAAGCAAAGTTTAAGATTGAAAAAAAAAATCTCATTTCCAGAACTCAACAATGCAATTTAAGGACTTTTACTCGATGGCATTTTTAATAATCCTTTGAAGTATTGGATATAGAACCCTCTAGAAAATTAAGAAGTCCTAATTAGTTTTTAGATATCTAATAAAATGATTGATGACTTTTATATATCTCATTTATTCATAAGCTTCAAATGTATTATAATTATCTCCATTTTATATTTAAAGAAAATATGACAATAAGAATATATAGTTATATAATAATAACTTTTTAAAAAGATTTTGTTTATTTATTATAAGGAGAGAGAGAGCATGACCATGGGGGCAGGCGGAGGGACAAGCAGACTCCCCACTGAGTGCTGAGCCTGATGCAGGACTTGATGTGGGGCTTGATCCCAGGATCACAAGATCATGACCTGAGCCAAAGTCAGACATTTAACTGACTCAGCCACCCAGGGCCCCAGAGTAATAACATTTATTGGTTAACTAGTATAGGCCAAGCATTGCTTTAAATGCTTTATGTAATTTAACCTTCATAAGTACCCTATGAAGCAACTACAACTGTCATTATCTACTTAGGGAAATGAGAGAAAAGGAGAGAGAGAGAGTGAGAGAGAGAGAGAGAGAAAGAGAGAGAGAGACTTAAAGAACTCAAGCAAGTTGGTCAAGTTAAGAGCCAGCTGTGAATTTCACAGCTGAATTTCAGTGAAGGCAGTATGGTTTGATATCTCAATTTCTTAATGAGAAAATGTATAGAAAATGTATAGATTCTCCCCAATAATCCTGTATATGATAGCTAAAAACTGGCAGAGGCACAAATGGAAGATAGTTATTTGCTTCCTAAGTTTTTTTTTATATAGATATATATTTTTTACAACATGCCTCTTCCCTCTCAAGGGTACTAAGTGTGCTGGGATTGGGGATTGGGCACATGAATGACTTTGTATGTGTGTATACTTTAGATGGGATTGAGGAAATGGAATGAAACTGAAGAATGGCACAGAACCATTGTTACCTGTGACCTCACAATCCTATGACACAATTGTTGGGCTGCCATCATCTCCTAATTTCCTCTGAAACAATCCTTTTTCCCCCTCCAAGTCCACGATGGTGGTACACAAGGATATGAGATTCCTCTCTGTGCCAGACTGGATGACTCCAAATGAGTAGGCCTTCTTAGCTCCAAACCTTCTCTGCAATTAAAACTTTTTCTCCCTGTAGGTTCATTGCTCACAATCTAAGGTATGATCTCTCACATTCCCATGTCCTGTTGTACTTATCTCTCAAATATTATCTCAAAACAGTGTGCAATTTATTTTCAGGCAAGTATTAATTATAACGACCCCACATAAAGTCATTTTGTAATATAAGAATAGCTTTTACTCCATTGCACAAAAGTAATTTTCTCTGACACCTTAACCTTCACTGAACATTTCTCTAATTTTATTTAGGCAGTATCAAATAAGTGGAGTGTGAAGTATATTTTACAAGGAGCTTTTTTTTTTAACCTATTAGAAACTTGTGAAAAAATAGAGAAAGAAAGAAAGTTAGTTTTGCATTTTAGTATTCCCTCATTGTTTCTGTTTTACCTTGTGCCAATTCTAAATCAATTCTAAGGATTGAAGAAACCATCCTAGGGAATGAAATAAACTGCAAAAATCTGAAGTTTGTTCAGAAAATGTTAATGGCATCAAAGGAAAAATAATTGGATTGAATTAGCAGCTCTTTCAAGGTTTTACTCATTGAAACATTTTTTACTATCAATTTTTGCAGCTTTATTGAGATATAATTGACAAAATTATAAGATATTTAAAGTGTACATTGTGGTGATTTCACACATACACACACACACACACACACACACACTTTGTGAAAGGATTCCCATCATGTAGTTAACTAACACATTATTTATTTATTTATTTATTTATTTATTTATTTATTTGAGAAGATCTAATCTCTTTGTAAATTTTAATTATATAAAATAGTGTTATCCACTATAGTCACCATGTTTCACATTAAATCTTCAGACCTCATTAATCTTATAGCAGAAAGGATGTATTCGTTTACCAACTTCTATTTTTCCCATCCTCAGCCCCTGGCAACCACTTTTCTATGTTTCTATGAGTTTAACTCTTATCTTTCCTTCCTTCCTTCCTCCCTCCCTCCCTCCATTCCTTCTCTCCTTTCTTCTTCCTTTTTATTAAGGTCCAAATACAAGCAGTACCACACAGTATTTGTCTTCCTCTGTCTGATTTATTTCACTTAGCATAATGCCCTCAAGTTCCATCCATGTGTTACAAATGGCAAGATTCCCCCTCTTTCCCATGGCTGAATAATATTCCACTTCACATATATATCCATTTTCTTTAGCCATTCATCTGTTGATAGACGCAAGTGTTTCCATACCTTGATCATTGTCAACAATGCTGCAATTGACATGATAGTCCCCATAGCTCTTCAAGATCCTATTTTGTTTCCATTTCCTTTGAATATATGCCCAGAAGTGAGTTGCTGGATTATACAGTAGTTCTATCTTTAATGTTTCCATACTGTTTCCATATGCCTGCAATTATTTACATTCCCCCCAACTGTACAAAAGTGTTGCCTTAAAAAAAAAAAAAAAAAGGTTGCCTTTTTTCCACATCTTCATCAGCCTGTTATCTCTTGTCTTTTTGATACTCTCCATTCTAACAAGTGTGAGGTGATATTCATTGTAGTTTTGATCTGCATTTCCTCAATGATAATGGTTGAGCACCTTTTCACATACATGTTATTATCTATACATCTTCTTTGGAAAATAGTCTATCTAGTTCCTGTGCCCATTTTTAACATGATTGCTTGTTTTTTGGCTATTGAGTTGAATTAAAATTTTATTACAACAGATATAAGAAGTGTGTAAGTGGAGTGAATATGTATGAAATAGACACAAAGGTCTAAAGTCCCATCTCCTTGGCTTTCCTCTCCTCACAAAGCAGTCCCAGAGATATCTAAGTGTAATTATACAACTCCATGTAACACCTTTTGAAAACCAGCAAAAGAATTTATTATAAATCTCAGAAAAATTACCTCCAGATCTAAAAGTAGGAGCTACCACTAAAAAGGCACCATCAGAATAATCTGCTCATAAAAAGTTTTTTTATGAGGTTGAGGAAGCCAAAATAAGAATGTGCTCTGATGAAATATTCACTGATCTGTAGCAAATCAATAATGAATACAGGTTGACAATAATAGGAAAAAATATTTAAACTCTTATTTTTCTCCTAATCTCCTTCCCTATCCTCACTCACCTTTCCCTCTTTAAACTTTTCTCACTATTTTCTTGACTTAAGTCCCAGCCATATGGACAGCCAGGCTGTGCTGCTATAATAGCCACAAAGATAAGCCTTGTTAAGAGAAAGTTGTGAGTGGGCAGTTGACCTGTTTTTGATGATTGTGGCATAATCTCAAGGAGGAAAGACAAATTTTTCTCTAAAGAGCCAGATAGCAAACACTTCAGTCTGTGCACACTACACATAGTATCTATTGCATATTTTTAAAATTTGTTTGCTTGTGCAATCTTCTAATGTAAAAACCATACTAAACTTCGTGGCCTTACAAAACAAACCACAAGACTGAGTTCCACAGGTCATAGTTTGTGAATTCATGATCTAAGGAATCTCTTCTTCATTGTCAGACAAAAATTGTAAGTGGGACCTCTGAAGCCATGTTCTATAATAACTAATACTCTATTCACTATGTATACTCATATACAAAACCAATGAGTATCAATATCTATAACTGCTGCCCTAGAGGAACCATAGGTAAAAATTATCTATCTTTTCTGGTTTGATTCTCAGATAGGGCTTTTGGAAATCTGTGGAGTCATTTTAGCTGCCACCTTGACCACAGGAGTGGATGGCCTGGAGCGGATGGAGGGGACTTGTAACAGGCATCTATTGTCTGAGGTGTATGCAGGAGTGGGGAATGCCATATATACTGTAGTGAAGTTTCACCCATAATGAAAAATTACCATCTCAATGTGCTAATAGAAACAATGTTGTGAAATACTGGACTTCGGGGATCAATTCTTTTACCCAACATTTGGAACAGATTCTTGTATTGTAGGACCTGAAAACTTATGCAGTTTGAGGGATCTCATTTCAAAAACAAAATTAGTACAAAATTAGGCATGAAATGAATGTTTTTTTTTTCAGAATGGGAAAATGAAAGACTACTAATTACAAATTTTTAAAAAGCTAATAAGTACTTAAATGTCACAAAAACTTTAAAACATAAATAGTACTTACTTGTCTACAATTATAATTTTACAGTTATAATGATTATTTTTCTCTGTATTTTTTGCCTTATACTCATTGAGATTCTCTTCATATGACAATTTTACAATCTTTCTGTGAAATGTATAGAAATAAAATAAAGTTTAATATTTCTTCTGGCATGATTGAGTGATATCTGTTTCTTTGTTAGTGAAAACCTCAGCTCATCACTGTATGATGTGTCAACTGTCTTTATTTTTTAAGTAAACTTATTTTTTTTTAAGTTTCTTGTTTTTACTTAAATTCCAGTTAGTTACTATACAGTGTAATATTGATTTCAGGTGTCCCATTTAGTGATTCATCATTTAGGTACAACGCTCACGGTCATCATAATAAGTGCCCTCCTTAATGTCCATCAGCCACTTAACCGATCCCTTTGCCCACCTCCCCTCCAGCAGCCCTCAGTTTGTTCTCTATAGTTAAGAGTCTGCTTTATGGTTTGCCTCTCTTTTCCCCCAATGTTCATTTGTTTTCTTTCTTAAATTCCATATATGAGTGAAAATATATGGTATTTTATCTTTCTCTGACTGACTTCACTTAGCATAGTACTGTCTAGCTCCATCCACATTATTGCAAACAGCAAGATTTCACTCTTTTTAAGGCTGAGTAATATTACATTATATATATATATGAGAATTCTTCTTTATCTGTTCATCAGTAGATGGGCATTTGAGCTCTCTTCATAATTTGGCTATTGTTGATAATGCTGCTATAAACACCAAGGTGATGTATCCCTTCAAATCATTATTTTTGTATCTTTTGGGTAAATACTTAGTAGTGCAACTGCTGGGTCATAGGGTATTCTAGTTTTAACTTTTTTGAGATACCTTCATAGTGTTTTCCAGAGTGGCTGCACCAGTTTATATTCCCACCAACAGTGTGAGAGGGTTCCCTTTTCACTGCATCCTCACCAACATCTTCTGTTTCTTGTGTTTTTAATTTTAGCCATTCTGACAGGGTGAGGTGGTAGTTCATCATACTTTTGATTTGTATTTCAGTGATGAGGAGTAATGTTGAGCAACTTTTCATGTGTCTGTTAGCCATCTGTATGTCTTCTTTGGAAAATGTCTATTCGTGTCTTCTGCCCATTTCTATTTTTTTAAGATTTTATTTATTTATTTGAGAGAGAGAGAGAGAATGAAAGAGAGAGGGAGAGCACGAGCAGAGAGAGCGGCAGAGGAAGAAGCAGACTCCCTGCTGACCAGGAAGCCTGATGCAGTGCTCAATCCCACAACCCTAGGATCAGGAGCTGAGCTGAAGGCAGATGCTTAATCAACTGAGCCAGTTGGGTGCCCTTCTGCCCATTTCTTGACTGGATTATTTGATTTTTGGGTGTTGAGTTTGATAAGTTCTTTATAGATTTTGGATACCGACTTTATCACATATGTCATTTGCAAATATCTTCTCCCATTCCATAGGTTGCCTTTTAGTTTTGTTGATTGTTTCCTTTACTGTGAAGAAGCTTTTTATCTTGGTGAAGTCCCAATACTTCATTTTTTGCTTTTGTTTCGCTTGCTTCTGGACTCAAATATAATAAATGCTATGGCTGAAGTCTTGGAGGCTTTTCCCTGTGTTCTTCTCTTGGATTTTGATGGTTTCCTGTCTCACAATTAAATCTTTTATCTGTTTTGAATTTATTTTTGTGTGTGGTGTAAGAAAGTAGTCCAGGTTCATTCTTCTGCATGTTGCTTTCCAGTTTTCCCAACACCATTTGTTGAAGAAACTATCTTTTTCTCATTGTATATTCTTTCTTGTTGAATATTAGTTGACGATAGAGTTGTGGGTCCATTTCTGGGTTTTCTATTCTGTTCCATTTATCTATGAGTCTGCTTTTGTGCCAGTACTATGCTGTCTTGATCACTACAGCTTTGTAATAGAGCTTAAAGTCTGGAATTGTGATGCCTCCAGCTTTGCTTTTCTTTTCTTTCTTTTTTTTTTTTTTTTTTTTTTTTTTTTTTTTCAGCTTTGCTTTTCTTTCTCAAGTTTGCTTTGGCTATTCTAGGTCTTTTGTGGCTCCAGAGAAATTTTTCAACATCCTGCCTTGTTTCTGAGTGTAGAAGAAAAGCTCTCAGTTTTTCCCCATTGAGGGTGATATTAGCTGTGGGTCTTTCTCATATGACCTTTATGAGTTGAGGTATGTTCCCTGTATCTCTATTTTGTTGGGTTTTATCAAGAATGGATGCTGTACTTTGTCAAATGCTTTTTTTGCATCTATTGGGAGGATCATATGGTTCTTAACTTACCTTTTATTAATGTGGTGTATCACGTTGATTGATTTCTGAATATTGTACCACCCCTGAGGCCCAGGAATAAATCCCACTGGATTGTGGTAAATGATTCTTTTAATGTACTATTGTATTTGATTTGCTAGTATTTTGTTGAGAATTTTTGCATCCATGTTCATCTGGGATATTGGCTTATAATTATTTTTTAGTGAAGTCTTTGTCTGGTTTTGGAGTAAGGTAATGATGGCCTCATAGAATAAGTCTGGAAGTTTTCCTTCCATTTATATTTTTTTGGAACACTATGAGAAAAATAAGTATTAACTCTTCTTTATATGTCTGGTAGAACTCCCTTAAGAAGTCTTCTGACCCTGGACTAAGTATTTGTTAGGAGATTTTTGATTATTGATTCAATTTCTTTTCTGGTTATGAGTCTGTTCAAATTTTCTAGTTCTTCCTATTTCAGTTTCAGTAGTTCATATGTTTCTAGGAATTTATCCATTTCTTTCAGGTTGTCCAACTTGTTGACATAAAATTTTTCATAATCTCATAATTGTATTTCTGTGGTGGTGGTTGTAATATCTTCTCTCTCATTTATGATTTTATTTATCTGGGTCATTTCTCTTTTCTTTTGGATAAGTCTGCCTAAGAGTTTATCAATTTTATTCATTCTTTTAAAGATTCATTCTTTTTATTCTTCTGATTTCATTGATCTGTTCTGTGGGTGTTTTTTGTTTGTTTCTGTATCATTTATGTCTGCTCTAATCTGTACTACTTCCCTTCTGCTGGCTTTAGGCTTCATTTGTTGTTCTTTTTCTAGCTCTTCTAGGTGTAAGGTTAAGTCGTGTATTTGTTTTTTGTTTGTTTTTTCTTTTTTTTTTTTTTTTGCTTCTTCAGGTGGGCCTGTATTGTTATGTATTTCCCTCTTATGAGCACTTTTGCTGCATCCCCAAGGTTTTGTACCATTATGTTTTCATTTCCATTTGTTTCCATGTGTTTATTAAAATTTCTTCTTTAATTTCCTCACTGATCCATTCATTCTTGAGTAGGGTGTTCTTTAGCCTCCATGTATTTGTGGTTTTTTCTTGTGATTGACTTCAAGTTTCATAGCACTGTGACTGGAAAATAATGTGTAGTATGATCTCACTCATTTTGTGCTTGTTGAAGCCTGATTTGTGACCTAGTATGTGATGCATTCTGGAGAATGTCCCATGCGCACTTGAAAATAATGTCTTCTGCTGCTTTGGGATGGAATGATCTGACTATATCTTTTAATTCCATTGGGTCCAGTGTGTAATTCAAAGCCATCATTTCTTTGTTGATTTTCTGCGTGGATGATCTATTGATGTAAGTAGGGGGTATTAAAGTCCCCTAGTATTATTGTATTATTTTCATTGAGCTCCTTTATATTTATTATTAATTATTTTATATATCTGGGTGCTCCCAAGTCAAGAACATAAATATTTACAATTGTTAGGTCTTCTCGTTGGATAGACCCCTTATTATGATGTAGTGTCCTGCTTCATCTTCTTGTTGCATCTTTGGTTTAAATTTAGCATCTGTAACATTTTTGTAGATTCTTGTTTAGAAGGTGCTTCCTGTAGAGGCAAAGCTTTGGGAAACTCTCTCCCTTTGATCATGTCTGGCAGCGTTTCCAGATATAGCTTTGCGCCATATTCTCTGACCCAGTTCCTCCATCATGCCCATAGGCAGTCTGATCTCAGCAAAGACTGAACAACATTATATTCATAACTTTCCTGGCATCAAGAAGAAACTTTTGGATGCTCCCTTAGCTCCAGCAGGGGCAGCTTACCACTGGAGTCACGTTTCATCTGCCCTGCCCATCCCCAATTACAGAGGCAACATTACAGCTGAGATGGTGACTTTCATGCTGGGCCAGTGCTACAAACCTCTGGCTGAGGCCTAGAGCTGCTGCTTCCTCCATGTGTGCCCCCAAGCAAACCTTGGGGTGCCTGATCAGCTGAGGAGCCCTAAATGTTAAACTATATTAGGTTCGTGTAAACTCATCTATGCCAGCCTAGATCTACCCATGTGGGTCTCATATTATTTGCCATGACATCCTTTCTGGAATATGTGGTACTTGTTGACTTTTTTCTTTGCTTAAACAAATACTTATCACAGACTTAAAAGTCAAGTTATGATCAATCTATTCGATGGAAGAATTCGTTTCTAACCCACTATGTACACATTAGTTATTTTCTTTTTTCTCTCTCTTTCCTCTTCTCACCTTTGAAACTTGGTGTCATAGATCTGTCTATTACCTAGAAGACATTTTTTTCTGTGTAAGTGCAGCAGACTCTGGAAATACAAGAGGATTATTTCAATTCTCTTTATTTGATAAAAATCATTTCCAGTATAAAATTGACTTTCATTGTGCTGTTCCATGATACCTCCAAACTTCATATAACTGAAATTCAAAACACGCTAGCAGCCAAAATGCCTAGGAGTATTAGTATTCAAAAATAGTGATCCTACCCTCATAGATGTTGAATTTTCATTCTTTAAAGAATTTTAATCACTATGTTCCTAGTTTCTTACCATAACTCTCTTCTTAAAACACCCTAAATTCTATACATGCCAGAAACAGCAAATAATATCACATTAAAGCAACCTTTAACTGTAATCACTTTTGTTTTTCACAAAATAAAGTTAAATTAAAAGTAAAATTAAGAGATAAATTTATGAATATAAATAAATATATATATGTCTTCAAAGCAATTTAAAAAAGATAAAATCATAGATCGTCAATCAAACCAAGGAAAACTCTATGTCAATAGATAAAATATTTGGTCTGTTATACTTAACTGTTTCTCTAATGAAACTTCCATCTTATTATTACAATGTTTCTTCTCGTGTTTTACATATATAGCATTTTATACAAAGTAACCCGCACAGAATGATGTATATAGGGAACAAGAGTTTTCAGTTTTCCTAAGGCAAAAGTCTGGGGCAGAATCACTAAAACAAAAGCATCCTACTCTTCCACAAACAATAAAGACACAGTGTTGTTTTTATAACTTGGAAACCCAGTATCTATTACTTTCAGTATTCAAGTAAAGTGCTTCCTGAATTGGTTTATCTGTTAAGTGGATGCTATCTTTTAATGCCTGCAGTGCTTGCTAGCATACCTCGTAGCACTCACAAATGTTCTTTTGTCCTTCCTTTGGAAGATCTTTCAAACAAAGAAAAATACATATATGCAGCACAGTATATATGGCCAAATATATCTACATTTTACCTCCACTTTACCTCCTACATTTTACTTCTAGATGTTTCTCTAGAGCATCTAGAAAACAAGAATTATTGTTTTAAAGGTGTCAAATTTCAAAGAAAAAAATGGTCTTTATGTAGTAAAAGAGAGAGAGAGAGAAGCAATGTAGAATTCACTATAACATTTAAATCTTAAACTGCATAATCTACAGAATTTTCAAAATATATTTTTAATTTACCCAATAGTCATGGTGGGGAGTTATCATAAAAACAGTTTGCAGATGATATAGGCAGTGATATCATATAATGCTAGAATCTAAAGACAACCACTCCTGATATTTAAATCCCCTTGAACACCATTAGCGACTCATATTCAGTGATCAGGAAATTAATCTCATAAACTTACCTATTTCATTTTTATTAGAAAGTCCTATAAATTATAAGGTTCTTCTCCATATTAAGGTGAAATTTACTATCATTAGCTTTGAATCCCTAAATCTGTCCTCCCCACGCATGTGTAATTACTCTTCTATATAATCTCTTGCACATCTTTGCAGTTCTAGTTCGAACCCATTATGACATTATTTTTTCAATTTTTGCAGAGGCTTCTGAGAAGTGTCCCAGAAACTCTTTTGGAGATGGGGGTGGCAGGGAGAAGCTAAACTAGGAAGTGGGAGTGAGTGGAAAGAGTGGTGTCCTTTTCCATACCCCTAACTCTGCTTCATTTAGATCTTTGCATTTAGCTCTTTTTTTTAATTGTGTTCCCTCCCATGTGAGACTTCAGTTTCAATACAAATATTTAAAGTCGATATTTCATACGTCAATCCTAAGCATTTCCAAGTTATATAGAGGTTTTGATTCTACAATTTATGGATAGCGATTTTCCTTACAATATGACAGTGCAGCCATTTCAAAACGGTGAGATCGACATGAATATTATGCCTCACATACCTTGGGGTTGAAACAGAATCTTAACATTGGTGGAGACTCAGCTTTCCATCAGTTCTGTTCCAAATAGAGTCTCTTAGAGATCTTCTAAGTAGTTAACAAGCAAACAGAGCTGTCTTCAATATGCAAAGTACTTATAATTGTCTTCTGTGGCAATTCTGGCATCTCTAGGGACAACGCTTGCTTTTGCTTCATGCAAAACATGAAAGCTCTATACAACTGACCATTAACGAAAATGTCTTCACTTCTCATTACTGTCAAAGCAACAGTTTTCTTGCTGATATCTAAGACAAGGCTGTCAGCACTCAAGAGATTGATGCATCAGTTAAGGGCGATGAAGCCCATGAACCCATAGTTAGCACCCTGCTTTCCCTGTCATCAGAAATGGCATCGCCATCCATCCTGGTGTTGCCTTCTTATAGACAAACTCTGCCAATGTGGCAATTTCATGATTAATATTTCCATGTTAATGCTGTTTCCACCATTAGCACTGTTAACAGCATGTTTTCAATGCCACTGAAAGCAGTTTTCAGGTTCTCTAAAAATATAAATTATTTACAAATCCTATTATTTTGACCAAAAGAGCCCATGTATTTTGATCATCCAGGAATTTTATACAATTTTCTAAATTTCAGGATTATCTTTTTTTAAAAAAAATATATTTTTAAAGGTTTTTTTTTTTTAAGATTTTTATTTATTTACTTGTGAGAGACACAGAGAGAAGGCAGAGACATAGGCAGAGGAAGAAGCAGATTCCCTGCAGGGAGCCTGATTCAGGACTTGATCCCAGGACCTGAGCAGAAGGTAGACACTCAATCACTGAGCCACCCATGCCCTAGGATTATCTTTTTTAAGAATATCTGCTCTGTAAATTTAAAGCCAGCAACACATTCCCATCTCTCTTGAAGCAAAGCTTAAATATTTGATACAGGCTTTGCAGATTGCATACAATCCATAGTTTGTTGATTAGGAGAAAAAGGACATGAATGAAACTCTTTGTAGAAACTACTTCCATGAGCATGGTGGACAAGTAGCCAGTGTGCAGGTGTGGCAATGGCCAAGGTCATAGTAAGAGTGCTCTACTCGTGGCTGTCATTCTTATGCTCAGCAGCAGCCACAGTAGATTGTTTATTAGGGCAGTGTTACATGTTGGTGATTATTCATGGCTATGTAGATGCCTGGCCTGATTCTCTAGCACTGAAGGAAATTTGATGGACTCTCTTTATATTTTAATGAATTTATCTTTTATTTAAAATAGCTACAGTGGGGTTTGTGGTTTTTAATTATGTCCTGACAGACACGGTCAGTATATTAAACACTTGAGTGAATATAGAGCAAAACTATATAAAAAGCTAATTATTTATGTTTTAAAGGCAAAAATTCAAGCTAGGTTAGAGCAAAGTGCTCTGAAATTTTAAGTCTATATTATTACAACATAATTTTATTAATATTAATAATAATAACCACAACCTTTTAGGACAAACTTATTTTCCTCTAAGTTATAAATACTCTATTTATATCTGGAATAAAATATGTTTAGAGTTCTGCTATTTATTTCTTCATTTATTACTTGCTTTATGTGAAAAAATGATGAGAATAACACAAGATAATTGGAAATAGCTAATGAAGTAAGGGTTTAGCAACATTTTAAAAATATTGTTTATCTCTAACTGTCAGAACATATTATTCCTTAATACACAGAATAAATTACCAAAAATTGATTAAAACAGTTGGTAGAAAAAATCTACAGTTCAAATTTCTCTATTACATATTGAATATGATAGTTACTCCTTTTCTCTTAACTATGTCATGAGTGTTATATCTGTGTTAACATACTTCATATGATTCTGGTGGGGGAAAATAACTACTATAACAGTAAAAATCTTATTTTACATTTGTTGAAAATTTCTGTCCAGCAAGAACTAACTTGTGCCATTTTTATCAGTCATCAGAAACAGGAAGAATAATTGCTGACATAGCACATGTTCAAGAGCTGGGTTATTTATCATAATGAATGTCATGCTGGTATTCAATAGGTTTTGTGTTGGAAGGAAAAAAATGGTGAAAAGTCAAATTAAAGCATATGTATTCAGAATATTTTTTTTACATTCCAGCAAACTTTGCTCTTATTTAGTTGAAGTACATTTTTAGAAACAGGAAAAAGTAAACTATAGTACAATTTTTTCATAAGTAGATGATGCTAATGAAGATAATGATGTAATTTGACTAAGAACTCTATTAATAAAGAAGCATTCCATATCATAAGTAACTGAACTAACAAAGTGATTTTTAGGAAGCAAATAAGAAGCTATGCTGTGACGTAACATTTATGCACACATGTATTTATGCGTGTATATGTATACACAGAGATGGAAAGAGAGAGAGGGAGAGAGAGAGGAGGTACAAAAATCCCCAACTGCACATTCAAACAGAGAGATATGCATGAAAATTTTACTTTAAAATTCACTTTTCAGCAAAACCTGAGTTGAACAATCAATAGTCTATTTATAGCCTTTTTTGGAAAAAAAATCCCATTAATTGTAATTGCTCACACATTTTGCAGCAGAAATATTGAGTCTGATTACAGGTTACTGCTACAGATCCCTCTGGCAGTGTTAGCTATTATACAGTATATGCTCTACATCTCCTGCTTAAAAATAAAATAATGAATTCCAAAGCACATCTTTCCTCAGAGAATTTAGATGAGGATTGTCAACTTATTTCGTTAAACCTTTGACTCTCAGATGGTAGGGCTTATTTCCCCTTAGTCAGGTGATTAAATCACAAATACCTGAAAATCATCTTGAATACTTGGGGAAAAAAATAGAGAAAATTTCTTAGTACTGAAAAGATTAAAAGAAGCATAGTCTCCACTTGCGTCTGATCACAGTGTCATCAAAGCTCTAAATTCTCCTGGGATTTTCTGTGTTCTGAACCTTTCCTGGGCTAGCTCTAAAAAACACTTGTAGTAGTAATGGGGTGTGTGCACGTAGAGTAGCAGTGCTCTTTGCTCCCACATGTCAAGCCAATATCGTGATTTACACTCTAGGTTGAGCAATTTAGGTCATAAGCTTGGATTAGGGGTGAGATACGCTATTTGGTTAAGCCTCTGTCACCTGCTCTACTTTAGCAAGAAGATAAAACCACCAGTTTCTGCAAGTTAAAACTATGGGCTATTGGAAAGAGAAAAGAAAGAAATTAGTTCTGGGGACTTGCACAACATGATCACAATATAATCCACATTGCAGAATGGTGGAGATTGAGACTCATACAGCCTAAAATAGCAAGAGATAGATCTTAGGCTGAGATCTATATGACACCAAAAACTATCCTCAGCTTCACTAAGCTATACTCAATTCAATATGGATTTATTGGTCTTTGATTTTCTGTAGTTTAAATCTCTTTCCGAAGAGTTTCTAGTACAGGTAAAACTTCAGTTTCCAGCTCTATTTCTGAAATATATTCAAAAAAGATTCATTTATTTTTGAAACGCTTTCAATACTTTAAAATATAAAACTAGCTTTTACATGGTAATATGTAAGATTAATATATAAGAATCCATAAATATGAATAATAAAATATAAAAAAGCACATATAAGTAGTTTGTTTTTCATGTAAATGAATATTGCAGAAAATGTAATGAAAATAACAAATGGTTATGAAATTATTATACTGAGAAATCAAATGTGCTGAAATAATATTAAAGTGCATTAGATAAATTTTCCAATTATTCATTTAAGAACCATTTAATAATATAAAAATTCAGTAAATTTGATATATGCAATAAATGTATATTGGCACCATTGGAAGCAACATACAATTATAGTGTTGTCTAATAATGACAAAAAGTGAATAGTTCATAAATCTCTTGATAGTATAAATGAATACTGCACCAAAAAATTACTTCAAATAAGACTTTAATACTGCCATTGTTGAAGCTAACACAGTTCTCTATGTGATAAATTTGTATGGAGTAATTGAGATCATCTAGTTTAGTTCTTTCTCTTTTTTATAGTTTTATTTTGTTTTAATGGGTTTTTTAATTGGAAAAGAGATCCAAAGGAAAGCCAAATGATAAGCTAACCTTCACACAGTGCCAAAGTAGCATCTAGGATCCAGCATGCTACACTTTCAGGAGTAGTGTAGCAACTCATTTTCCCTCCCTGGTTCAGGAAAACTAATCTTGAGCTTTGGAAAGAAAATTTGCTGACACGGCACACACAGTGTTTCATGTCTAGTTCATAGGAAGTGGCGACCTGGTGAAACAGCTAAGAGTGAAGGCCCTAGTGAATGAAAGCCTAGGTTGTAATCTTGCTACTTATTTTTCCACCAGCTTGAGAAAGTACTCACCATACATCAAAACTTAGTTTTCTCATGTGAAAGATGGAGCGACCAGCATGTAATACAAACTCAAACAAGGTGAGTTTAGTTTAGTCTAAGTAGCTCTTATCAAGGTTGCATTCATCATGTGTTATCCGTAAGGTATTATCCTTTGGATGCATATTTCCATATTTTCTTCATTCTTCCCACTCACTGTCTTCTTTTTCTGACAATCTGTCTATCAATGGCAATACAACTCACGTAAGGTATAAGTATTGAGAGTGCAGAAAATCCTTATTATCTTCTCATGTGCTTGATAATATTCTAAGATGTTTATATGTATTTCATCCATAGAGAAAAACCCCCAAAACTTTTAGAACAAGTTTCTATTATAAAATCCATTTTGCTCATAAGGAAACTGATCAAAAAGAGGTTAAATGACCTGCATGAAGTCACAAAGCAAAGAATTTTGGAACTTGGATTCAATATGAGCACAAAGGCATTATTATTCTGATGTCTTTAAACTTATTACTATCTCACTATCTTCCAGATTAGCTGTCAGCAAATATTTTCAGAAGAAATAAACAGTAATTAAATGTGTATTTTTCAGTAATTTTCACTTGCCATTGCAATTTCAAATATGTGTTTAAACATTATCATATCCAAATTCAGGGTGTACAGCCATTTCTCTAAATTCTACATGACTTTTTAGCAGCTTCAGATCCTGTAGGAACTGATTGGAGTATATATAAATTTTAAAAAGTTTAAAGGCTTTTAGAAAATATTTAGGAGGTAATCAAATGGAAATAAATGAGAAAGAACTATTCATCTAACAAAACTGGAAAAAATATGGCAATAGAGGCATGACTTATAACCAGCTGTGCTATATGAAATGATTTGCCATATTTATTAATGATTAATAGTATTCTCATAAATTGCCTTAAATATGTAGGAAACACTTCTCAGTGTATAATTAAATTGGGTTAAGCAAGTCATGATCTCTATAAGGAGGATTGCCATGAACACTGGTTTCTAAAAACAAGTAGATCAAACTTCCCTGAATGCCAGTGCCCCAGAAAATGTGAAGTAGCACTGCAATTAGATAACTGGCAAATTATATCCATCGACTTCTTTTGATCTTTCCACATTATACCAATAATTCACTTAGTGATTTTCACTATAATATTTTTAAGACAGTAATAGATCACCTGTCAGCAATTGGAATAGCTTTATGGATGAAGAAACTTATTGCAAGAAATGGATTTGCTAATAGTCATTTGTTGGGGACTCTGAAATCTCAGAGTTCAAATAGTTGAGCATGATAACAGTTTCCAGTCATGGGAATTACTGTACTTCCATCCTTCACCTGAAACATTCATGTATAAGGTCCACATTCTTTAAGTTCAAAATTATCTAATAAGTACAATTCAATCAACTAACTTTTGTTGATGATGACTATGTTAAACTCAGTATGGAGGTTCTGGGTATGCAAGGAAGACCAGTATGGGTTTATGTTGCAGTGAAAGAGGGATGAGAGAAGTACAAATTGACCGTAGAAAAAGCCTAATCGTAGGATCCCTGGGTGGTGCAGCGGTTTGGCGCCTGTCTTTGGCCCGGGGCGCGATCCTAGAGACCCGGGATCGAATCCCTCGTCGGGCTCCCTGCATGGAGCCTGCTTCTCCCTCTGCCTGTGTCTCTGCCTCTCTCTCTCTCTCTGTGACTATCATAAATAAATAAATACCTTAAAAAAATGTTAAATAAAAAGAAAAGCCTAATCACATGAGTATAGAGAGTAATGGGAATAAGAGACAGAGAAAATTATCTTTTTTAAAATTAAAAGTAATGAGTCTCGGAGGAGGGGCAAGATGGTGCAAGAGTAGGGTCCCCAAACCACCTGTCCCCACCAAATTACCTAGAAAACCTAAAATTATCCTGAAAATCTATGAATTCGGCCTGAGATTTAAAGAGAGGCCAGCTGGAACGCTACAGTGAGAAGAGATCGCGCTTCTATCAGGTAGGAAGACGGGGAAAAAGAAAGAAAGAAACAAAAGGCCTCCAAGGGGGAGGAGCCCCGAGGAGCCGGGCTGAGGCCGGGGCGAGTGTCCCCAGGACAAGAGAGCCCCGACCTGGAGAAGCAGGGGCTGCACCGACCTTACCGGGCGGAAAGGGGCTCCAGGGAGTTGGAGCAGGACCCAGGAGGGCGGGGATGCCCTCGGGCTCCCGGGGACACTAACAGACACCTGCGCCCCGGGAGAGTGCGCCGAGCTCCCTAAGGGCTGCAGCGCAGGGCGGGACTCGGAGCAGCTCGGGGGGCTCGGGGGCGGCTCCGCGGAGGGGGCTGCGGGGCGGGAGCAGCTGGGGGGGGTCGGGGGGCGGCTCCGCGGAGGGGGCTGCGAGGCAGGAGCGCGAATCCAACAGCCCAGGCCCCGGAGCACAGGGCGCCGGGACACAGCCCAGGATCCGGCCTCCCCCGGGACAGGCAGAGGCCGGGAGGGCCCAGGACCCCAAGGACGCTCCTGCCCCGAGCTGAGCAGATCAGCGGCCCCGCCCGGAGCCTCCAGGCCCTGCAGACGGAGAGCTCTGGAGCTACTGCGGGGGCTGACTCCAGGGCTCCAGAGCTGGCCCCGCCACTGGGGCTGTTCCTCCTGCGGCCTCACAGGGTAAACAACCCCCCTGAGCCCTGCACCAAGCAGGGACAGAGCAGCTCCCCCAAGTGCTAACACCTGAAAATCAGCACCACAGGACCTTCCCCCAGAAGACCAGCTAGACTGACAAGTTCCAGGGGAAGTCGAGGGACTTACAGTACACAGAATCAGAAGATACTCCCCCGTGGTTCTTTTTTCTTTTTTTTTGTTGTTGTTGTTGTTTTGTTTTGTTTTGTTTTTCTTTTTGATTTGTTTCCTTCCCACACCCCCTTTTTTTCCTTTCTTTCTCTTTCTTTCTTTTTCTTCTTTTTTTTCGTTTTTTTCTTCCTTTTTTTTTTCCTCTTTCTCTTTTCTTTCCTTCTTTCTCTCCTCTCTTTTTCTCCTTTTCCCAATACAACTTGCTTTTGGCCACTCTGCACTGAGCAAAATGACTAGAAGGAAAACCTCACCTCAAAAGAAAGAATCAGAAACAGTCCTCTCTCCCACAGAGTTACAAAATCTGGATTACAATTCAATGTCAGAAAGCCAATTCAGAAGCACTATTATACAGCTACTGGTGGCTCTAGAAAAAAGCATAAAGGACTCAAGAGACTTCATGACTGCAGAATTTAGAGCTAATCAGGCAGAAATTAAAAATCAATTGAATGAGATGCAATCCAAACTAGAAGTCCTAACGACGAGGGTTAACGAGGTGGAAGAACGGGTGAGTGACATAGAAGACAAGTTGATGGCAAAGAGGGAAACTGAGGAAAAAAGAGACAAACAATTAAAAGACCATGAAGATAGATTAAGGGAAATAAACGACAGCCTGAGGAAGAAAAACCTACGTTTAATTGGTGTTCCCGAGGGCGCCGAAAGGGACAGAGGGCCAGAATATGTATTTGAACAAATTCTAGCTGAAAACTTTCCTAATCTGGGAAGGGAAACAGGCATTCAGATCCAGGAAATAAAGAGATCCCCCCCTAAAATCAATAAAAACCGTTCAACACCTCGACATTTAATAGTGAAGCTTGCAAATTCCAAAGATAAAGAGAAGATCCTTAAAGCAGCAAGAGACAAGAAATCCCTGACTTTTATGGGGAGGAGTATTAGGGTAACAGCAGACCTCTCCACAGAGACCTGGCAGGCCAGAAAGGGCTGGCAGGATATATTCAGGGTCCTAAATGAGAAGAACATGCAACCAAGAATCCTTTATCCAGCAAGGCTCTCATTCAAAATGGAAGGAGAGATAAAGAGCTTCCAAGACAGGCAGCAACTGAAAGAATATGTGACCTCCAAACCAGCTCTGCAAGAAATTTTAGGGGGACTCTTAAAATTCCCCTTTAAGAAGAAGTTCAGTGGAACAGTCCACAAAAACAAGGACTGAATAGATATCATGATGACACTAAACCCATTTCTGTCAATAGTAACTCTGAACGTGAACGGGCTTAATGATCCCATCAAAAGGCTCAGGGTTTCAGACTGGATAAAAAAGCAGGACCCATCTATTTGCTGTCTGCAAGAGACTCATTTTAGACAGAAGGACACCTACAGCCTGAAAATAAAAGGTTGGAGAACCATTTACCATTCGAATGGTCCTCAAAAGAAAGCAGGGGTAGCCATCCTTATATCAGATAAACTAAAATTTACCCCGAAGACAGTAGTGAAAGATGAAGAGGGACATTATATCATACTTAAGGATCTATCCAACAAGAGGACTTAACAATCCTCAATATATATGCCCCGAATGTGGGAGCTGCCAAATATATAAATCAATTATTAACCAAAGTGAAGAAATACTTAGATAATAATACACTTATACATGGTGACTTCAATCTAGCTCTTTCTACCCTCCATAGGTCTTCTAAGCACAACATCTCCAAAGAAACGAGAGCTTTAAATGATACACTGGACCAGATGGATTTCACAGATATCTACAGAACTTTACATCCAAACTCAACTGAATACACATTCTTCTCAAGTGCACATGGAACTTTCTCCAGAATAGACCACATACTGGGTCACAAATCGGGTCTGAACCATACCAAAAGATTGGGATCGTCCCCTGCATATTCTCAGACCATAATGCCTTGAAATTAGAACTAAATCACAACAAGAAGTTTGGGAGGACCTCAAACACGTGGAGGTTAAGGACCATCCTGCTAAAAGATGAAAAGGTCAACCAGGAAATTAAGGAAGAATGAAAAAGATTCATGGAAACTAATGAGAATGAAGATACAACCGTTCAAAATCTTTGGGATGCAGCGAAAGAAGTCCTAAGGGGGAAACACATCACAATACAAGCATCCATTCAAAAACTGGAAAGAACTCAAATACAAAAGCTAACCTTACACATAAAGGAGCTAGAGAAAAAACAGCAAATAGATCCTACACCCAGGAGAAGAAGGGAGTTTAAAGATTCAAGCAGAACTCAACGAAATCAAGACCAGAAGAACTGTGGAACAGATCATCAAAACCAGGAGTTGGTTCTTTGAAAGAATTAACAAGATAGATAAACCATTAGCCAGCCTTATTAAAAAGAAGAGAGAGAAGACTCAAATTAATAAAATCATGAATGAGAAAGGAGAGATCACTACCAACACCAAGGAAATACAAACGATTTTAAAAACATATTATGAACAGCTATACACCAATAAATTAGGCAATCGAGAAGAAATGGACGCATTCCTGGAAAGCCACAAACTACCAAAACTGGAACAGGAAGAAATAGAAAACCTGAACAGGCCAATAACCAGGGAGGAAATTGAAGCAGTCATCAAAAACCTCCCAAGACAGAAGAGACCAGGGCCAGTTGGCTTCCCAGGGGAATTCTATCAAACGTTTAAAGAAGAAACCATACCTATTCTCCTAAAGCTCTTTGGAAATACAGAAAGAGATGGAGTACTTCCAAATTCGTTCTATGAGGCCAGCATCACCTTAATTCCAAAAGCAGACCAAGACCCCACCAAAAAGGAGAATTACAGACCAATATCCCTGATGAACATGGATGCAAAAATTCTCAACAAGATACTGGCCAATAGGATCCAACAGTACATTAAGAAAATTATTCACCATGACCAAGTAGGATTTATCCCCGGGACACAAGGCTGGTTCAACACCCGTAAAACAATCAATGTGATTCATCATATCAGCAAGAGAAAAACCAAGAACCATATGATCCTCTCATTAGATGCAGAGAAAGCATTTGACAAAATACAGCATCCATTTCTGATCAAAACTCTTCAGAGTGTAGGGATAGAGGGAACATTCCTCAACATCTTAAAAGCCATCTACGAAAAGCCCACAGCAAATATCATTCTCAATGGGGAAGCACTGGAAGCCTTTCCCCTAAGACCGGGAACAAGACAGGGATGTCCACTCTCACCACTGCTATTCAACATAGTACTGGAAGTCCTAGCCTCAGCAATCAGACAACAAAACGACATTAAAGGCATTCAAATTGGCAAAGAAGAAGTCAAACTCTCCCTCTTCGCCGATGACATGATACTCTACATAGAAAACCCAAAAGTCTCCACCCCAAGATTGCTAGAACTCATACAACAATTTGGTAGCGTGGCAGGATACAAAATCAATGCCCAGAAATCAGTGGCATTTCTATACACTAACAATGAGACTGAAGAAAGAGAAATTAAGGAGTCAATCCCATTTACAATTGCACCCAAAACATAAGATACCTAGGAATAAACCTAACCAAAGATGTAAAGGGTCTATACCCTCAAAACTATAGAACACTTCTGAAAGTAATTGAGGAAGACACAAAGAGATGGAAAAATATTCCATGCTCATGATTGGCAGAATTAATATTGTGAAAATGTCAATGTTACCCAGGGCAATATACACGTTTAATGCAATCCCTATCAAAATACCATGGACTTTCTTCAGAGAGTTAGAACAAATTATTTTAAGATTTGTGTGGAATCAGAAAAGACCCCGAATAGCCAGGGGAATTTTAAAAAAGAAAACCATATCTGGGGGCATCACAATGCCAGATTTCAGGTTGGACTACAAAGCTATGGTCATCAAGACAGTGTGGTACTGGCACAAAAACAGACACATAGATCAGTGGAACAGAATAGAGAACCCAGAAGTGGACCCTGAACTTTATGGTCAACTAATATTCGATAAAGGAGGAAAGACTATCCATTGGAAGAAAGACAGTCTCTTCAATAAATGGTGCTGGGAAAATTGGACATCCACATGCAGAAGAATGAAACTAGACCACTCTCTTGCACCAGACACAAAGATAAACTCAAAATGGATGAAAGATCTAAATGTGAGACAAGATTCCATCAAAATCCTAGAGGAGAACACAGGCAACACCCTTTTTGAACTCGGCCACAGTAACTTCTTGCAAGATACATCCACTAAAGCAAAAGAAACAAAAGCAAAAATGAACTCTTGGGACTTCATCAAGATAAGAAGCTTTTGCACAGCAAAGGATACAGTCAACAAAACTAAAAGACAACCTACAGAATGGGAGAAGATATTTGCAAATGACATATCAGATAAAGGGCTAGTTTCCAAGATCTATAAAGAACTTATTAAACTCAACACCAAAGAAACAAACAATCCAATCATGAAATGGGCAAAAGACATGAAGAGAAATCTCACAGAGGAAGACATAGACATGGCCAACACGCACATGAGAAAATGCTCTGCATCACTTGCCATCAGGGAAATACAAATCAAAACCACAATGAGATACCACCTCACACCAGTGAGAATGGGGCAAATTAACAAGGCAGGAAACCACAAATGTGGAGAGGATGCAGAGAAAAGGGAACCCTCTTACACTGTTGGTGGGAATGTGAACTGGTGCAGCCACTCTGGAAAACTGTGTGGAGGTTCCTCAAAGAGTTAAAAATAGACCTGCCCTACAACCCAGCAATTGCACTGTTGAGGATTTACCCCAAAGATACAGATGCAATGAAACGCCGGGACACCTGCACCCCGATGTTTATAGCAGCAATGGCCACAATAGCCAAACTGTGGAAGGAGCCTCGGTGTCCATCGAAAGATGAGTGGATAAAGAAGATGTGGTTTATGTATACAATGGAATATTACTCAGCCATTAGAAATGACAAATACCCACCATTTGCTTCAACGTGGATGGAACTGGAGGGTATTATGCTGAGTGAAGTTAGTCAGTCGGAGAAGGACAAACATTATATGTTCTCATTCATGTGGGGAATATAAATAATAGTGAAAGGGAATAGAAGGGAAGGGAGAAGAAATGTGTGGGAAATATCAGAAAGGGAGACAGAACGTAAAGACTGCTAACTCTGGGAAACGAACTAGGGGTGGTAGAAGGGGAGGAGGGCGGGGGGTGGGAATGATTGGGTGACGGGCACTGGGGGTTATTCTGTATGTTGGTAAATTGAACACCAATTAAAAAAAAAAAGAAAACAGCAAAAAACAACAAAAAATAAATAAATAAATAAATAAATAAATAAATAAATAAATATCCTGAGATCATGACCTAAGCCGAAACCAAGAGTTAGATGCTTAATCAACTGAGTCATTCAGGTGTCCCTTTCGGTCTTTGGCTTTTAAAAGTTTGATTAAAATGTGTCTCAGTGTGAAAAAATAAAAATAAAAATAAGTAAATAAAAGTAATGAGTCTCTTAGCATAATACCCTCTAATTTCATCCACATTGATGTCAATGGTAAGATTTCATTTTTTTGGATGGCTGAGTAATATTCCCAGATGAGGGGGATGGGATGACTGGGTGATGGGCATTAAGGAGGGCACTTGATGTAATGAGCACTGGGTGTTATATGCAACTGATAAATCACTGACCTCTACCTCTGAAACTAATACTACACTATATGTTAATTAATTGAATTATATAAAATAAAATAAATTTTTAAAAGTAGAGTCAATTTGCTTTGACTAAAGCCATGAATTTGTTTTTTAAATCAAAATTTACACCCTGCTAATACTGTTTTAAAAAGTACTTATTATTTTAAGAATATAATTTGGCAAATTTTTAGGGCCTCCTTTTTTTAATGCCAAATAGATTGTACTTTTGGAGATAACGTGCCCCTTATTTCACTGGAAAGGACATACGCACTAAAAAAGTAACTTTGATTTAAGTGCTGCTAAAACAATCAATATACTTGATAGGGTATTGCACATATGTTCAAATATGTCTCTAGACTAAATTAAAACTAAGACAGCTGGGACACCTGGGTGGCTCAGTCAGTTAAACATCTGCCTTTGGCTCAGGTGGTGATCTCAGGTCCTGGGATCAAGTGCCAGGTTGGGCTCCCTGCTCAGTGGGGAGTCTGCTTGTCCCACTCCCTCTGCCCTGCCACCTCCCCACCCACACTTTCTCTCTCAAATAAATAAATAAAATCTTTTTAAAAAATAAAACTAAGAGAGCCTTCCTCTGATTTCAGGTGTCAGGGTATAATCTGGAGATCTATTAGAGTCCTGGAGGGTTCTAAGTGGCACCAACACTTCACCGATAATCTGTATTTGGTCACCAGACGCAGTAGATACATGTAGAAGGGTAGGAGCTGGTTAAAAGCGTTAGACTTTACTGAATCCAAGGAAGAGCTTATGCAGATCTTTTATTATTCTTGAATATTTTATCTGGATCTTATTGTGCTTTCCTTCTTATTAACAGCATCCATCTTTCACCTTTAAAAGGTTGCTGAAAATCTTAAATAAAAAAATTTAAAAACACTTTTACAGTAATATGGTGTGTTGGGGTGCCTGGGTGGCTCAGCGGTTTAGCCTTCAGCTCAAGGCATGATCCCGGAGTCCTGGGATTGAGTCCCACATCAGGATCCCTGCATGGAGCCGGCTTCTCTCTCTGCCTGAGTCTCTGCCTCTGTCTCTGTGTCTCTCATGAATTAATAAATAAAATCTTTTTTAAAAAAAGTAATATGGTGTGTTATATTTTTAAAGGGCTCTTCATGTATATTATTGCATGTGATCCTTACTAAAGCGTTCTTCATGTCTATTATTTCATATAATTTTATAACTATTCTGTGAAGCATGCAGAGCAGGTATTACAATTAGTGTCAAGTAAGAATACAGAACAAAGAATGTGCATATGAGGACTTATATTTTTAAATTCTTGAGTCATAACTTTACTAATATTTATATTTGTAATTATTATGGTACACAGTGGTCTTAGGTGAGGAAGAAGATGACTAAAGATGGAAAGTCTCTAAAAGATTTAATAAAAATCAGTTAGATTAAGTAGTCACCAAATTAAAACTCTATATGCCTCTATCAATGCATATTTGTATCAATTTGCATTTGTACATATTTTAAATATCAAGGTCCCCTCATCAGTGGTTTACCTTATTTTACCTCTTAATGGTGAACCAGGAGTTGCAGTTATAGAAATAAATTTATTTATAAATTTTATAAATGGTATAAAACCAGCCATTTCTGAAGGATAAAACAGGAAAATCCTATCTGAAAGGTAAGAGCCAGCAGCAGCTCCTTCTGCCCATAGGCCCTGTCCCATGCTTAAAAAAAATGTCCTTTTGCACCAGAAATAAATATATTTATTTATTAAATTAAAATAAAAGGAAAGAGCCAATCAATAATCACTTTATGGCTTGGAAGAGAGACAAATGATTTAAAAAAATATTTTTTTTAAGTTTACATTACACTATGGGAAGAAAACGAACAGTGTTGAATGCATTCTTAATTCATTATAACTGATTTTTTAACGCTTTATTCATGAGCTTTGCTTCAGTAATGACAATTAACTGTGTGCACAAAGCACATTAATCATAATATGTACAATTGAACGTATATGTTTTTTTCTGACCTACCTTTTCTTTTCTTTCTTTTTTAACCAGTTGGTTTATTGGCTCTACTTTAATAAGTTTTAGTTAATTATTGGTTTTTTGTTTTTTGTTTTTTTTTTTTTTAATTTATTTATGATAGTCACAGAGAGAGAGAGAGGCAGAGACACAGGCAGAGGGAGAAGCAGGCTCCATGCACCGGGAGCCTGATGTGGGATTCGATCCCGGGTCTCCATGATCGCACCCTGGGCCAAAGGCAGGCACCAAACCGCTGCACCACCCAGGGATCCCTTGTTATTTTTATCTATATTATCAACATCTGTTTGAAAGAGAAATTCCATAAATCTCTCATTTGAATTAATTCTATTTAAATTTTCCTTTTGAGCTTTATTATCATTTAAAGTGTGAAAATCAGAGTGGTATGTAACTCCAAAATTCTAACCTCCTATGAATTTAGGACCTTCACACACCACCCCTGGGATCTTTTAGCGTTTTGAGGGAGAAGCCAATAATTGATAACAGAAATTAGAAAAAAAATTTCAAAATCAAGATTATCATTATTAATCATGTAAAAAAAGACAATAATTATTAAGACTTAAGATTTAAATCTATACTATTGCTCATAATATTGTCAAAAAAGTGTCTTAATTTATCCCAGGGAAGCTGGCAACTAACCATGTATAATGATGTTAATGGAATGGTGTGCCATAATTCTTTATTTCCATTTTTAAAGTCTCTTTCATACCAACCACTACATGGATAAGTCATCTACCAGTAGCAGATCCTTAACACTAATTATTTCAAATACAATTTTTTTAAATTTCTACATACTGACAGTAACAAAAAATGAGAAAAAAAAAGTAGCAGGGAGTTTTTCCCTTCTTAATCTATTACTTGAATATGCCAGAAAACCACTTTACTCACTAAAAATCACTTGTTAAAATGGACCAGTACAAGGAATGAGAAGAAACACCTAAGGCACAAAAGAGATTATCTAAAATTAGCATAAAAATAATATTGACTTTCTTATACGAAATGCAGTATTTTAGAAGACAATGGAAATATTATTTTGAAGATAAGAAAAAATATATATATTTGAATCCTAAAGTCTAAATCTATGCATTCATGAAAAAGAGCCAAATAATTTTTGTTTGAATATGCAAGGAAGAACATTTACCTCTGAAGCATTCTGTCTTAGCAAATATCTCACAAACCAAGCCATCTAAACTAGTGACTTAAAACATGAAAGTGGAAGATATGAGATCAGGAAACTGTGACTTCATTGAAAAGCAGTAAAGGGAGGTCCCAGGATGATAGCTTTGTATCAGACCAAAAAAAAAAAAAAAAAAAAAGATTAAATCAGTGATTAAAGTATGTAGAAATAAGACAATGAGCACATGGAGGGAGATCTCTGGTGGTAAAGAGGACTCCTGAGAAAAGGTGATATGATTTATCTTTTTTAAATAATTAATTATATAAAACAGAAATTGTACAAGTTAAAAAGGAAAATCCAATAAAAATTCTAGGAAAACAAAAATCTAGAACAAATAAGGGACTACAATGGTCTCCTAGTTATCTTTTGCAGCATAAAAAAAATCCTGAAATTTAGTGACATACAGCAACAATCATTTGAATAAACCTCACAATTTTATAGGTTAGGAAAATGGGCATTGATTAGCTAGACAATGCTGCTATTTCAAATGGCATCAATTGAGATTATGCAGTAGTACTCAGATGGTGGCTGAACTGGTAAGAGGGGTACAAGACTGATTCATTCCTAAGTCTATTGCCTCAAAAGAAATGGATGAAAGCGCAGGTCCCATTGTGACTATCAAAGTGTCTACAAGTGATGTATCTTCAGCATTATGGCTCAGGGAAGTCAGACTTGCTTCCATGGCACTTGAGGAATCACAGATGGTCTAAGACACAGAAGTGAAAATGGCAATCTCTTAAAATCAGGGCAGAAGGGTTACACAGCATTGCTTCTGCCATGTCCTATTTGTCACAACAGTCACAGAATCCAGGCAGATATAAGCAAAAAAGTCTTTAATTACATTGTTAATGGAAAGAATGTGAAAAAAAAAAAAAAACAGAACAAAAACAAAAAACCCTGCATGGCCATCTTTAATTTACTGATCGTAGTACACTATTTGGTTTGGCTGTCCTGATTTTTGTATAGGCATATATGGTGAGACAGTTTTTGTTAATTTTAGAATTTGAGTCAGCACAAGCATAAAATAGAAAATATTTTATATGATTTTAAAATAAAATGGAAATACTACTGAATGTAGGTACATCGGAGAAAAAGCACAGACAATAGAATTTAAGAAACAGGAAGAAAGGGAAAGCAAGATTGTAGAAAAAGAATGCTAATATCTTTGTTTTCTAGAGTGAAGTTGCTATGGTCTGAAAGCTTGTATCCCTCCCCTCCCCCACCTCAGCTGTATATATTGAAACCCAACCTCCAAGGTGATTTATGGTATTGAAAGTGAAACCTTAGGTCACAAAGGTACAGCCCTCATGAATGGGATTAGTATCCTTATAAAAGAGACTCCAGAGAACTCCCTAGACTCCCTTCCATCACATGAGGACAGAGAAAGAAGATAGAAAGAAAGAAGATAGCATCTATGAACCATGAGAGGGGTTCTCACCAGACTCCAAATCTGTTAGTGCTTTTATCTGGGACTTCTCAGTGTCTAGAACTGTGAGAAATAAACTTCTGCTGTTTCACTGAGTTTATGATATTTTGTTATAGCAGACAAAATGGACTAAGACAAAAATATATTTTAAAAAACCACTGTTCACACTTGATGTGATAAAATATATTACAAATATTTAAATATATAAAACTATTGATAAGTGAAAGGTATATTTTGGGATGTCTGAGTGGCTCAGTCAGTTGAGCATCTGCTTTCAGCTCAGGTCATGATCCCAGCGTCCTGGGATCCAGCCCCTTGCTGGCTCCCTGGTCAGTGGAGAGTTTGCTTGTCTCTCTACCTCTGCCCCTCTGTCTCTCCCCCTGCTCATGCTCTCTCTTTCATTCTCTTGCTTGTTCTCTCTTAAATAAATAAATAAATAATCTTTTAGTAAAAAAGATCCAGCAATTCCATTTCTGGGAATATATCTAAAGGAAACAAAAACACTAACTTGAAAAAAGCATCTGCATCTTCATGTTTATTGCAGTATTGTTTACAATAGCCAAGACATGGAAACAACCTAAGTATCTAATGATGGGTAAATGGGTACAGAAATTGTGGCATATATATATATATATTATTCACCCTTTAAAAATAATGAGGAAATTCTACCATTTACAGTAATGTGGATGAACCCTGAAGGTATTCTATATTAAGTGAAATAAGTCAGATAGAGAAAGACAAATAGTGTATGATACCATTTACAGGTGGAATTAAAAAAAAAAAACTCTCATAAAAAAGAGATCAGATTTGTGGTTACCAGGAGGTAGGGGGAAGGGCAGTTGAAATTCAAGAAAGGAGGTCAAAAGTGCAAACTTCCAATGGCAAGATAAATAAGTATTAGGGATCAGTGTGCAACACGATAACTATAGCTATAGGAAATATGTTAAGAAAATAAATTCTAAGAGTTCTTCTCACAAAGATAATTTTTCCTGTTGTTTTCCATTTCTTTTTATTGCATCTATATGAGAAGATGGATATTAGCTGAATCTATTGTGGTAATCATTTCAGAACATACGCATATCAAATTATCATGCTGTATGTCTTAAACCTATACAGTAATATGTCAATTATTTGTCAATATAACTGGAAAAAAATGTAGTTCAGCCAAAACAAGGGCAACCCCCCAAATTCAATACAAAAATGGGCAAAATACTTACATAAACATTTTTTCCAAAGACAGACAAACATTAATCATCAAGAATATGCAAATCAAAACCAAAGTGGAATTATGACCTCACTCCTGTTAGGATGGCTACTATCAAAATAACAAAAGAGGACAAGTGTTAGCAAGAGTGTAGAGAAAAGGGAACCCCTGTATAATAATTGTACAAGGAAATATAAATTGGCACAGCTTCTATGGAAAACAGTATGGAGGTTCCTCAAAAAATTAAAAATACAACTACCATATGATCTAGCAACTCTACTCTACTCCTTCATATATATCCAAAGGAAATTAAATCACTATCTTAAAGAGATATCTTCACTCTGTGTTCACTGCAACATTATTTATAACAGCCAAGGCATGAAGTAATCTAAGTGTTTTTCTATGGATGAATGAATAAAGAAAATGTGAGATATAGATATAGAATGGAATATTATTCAGCCATAAGAAAGAAGGAACTCCTGTCACTTACAACAATATGGATAGAATTGTGGTCATTAAGCTAGCAAAATAGGTCCAAGAAAGACAGATCATGTACTGTTTCATTTATATGTGGAATCTAAAAGAGCTGAACTCATAGAAACTGTGATATGGTGGTTACCAAGGGTTGGGGGAAACAGAGAGATGTTGGTCAAAAGGTACAAACTTCTAGTTATAAAATAAATATTTTCTGGGAATCTAATTTACAGTATGGTGACTATAGTTAACAATACCATATTGTATACTTGCATGTTGCTAAGAATAGATCTTATATATATTCTCACCGCCCCCTCCCCGCCCGCCCCACATACACACACAAACAGGCAATTAATTGAAGTGGAAAAAAAAAAATTGAAGTGGCAAATATGTCAACTAGCCTTACTGTAGTAATCATTTCACAATATATCAAACTGTGTACCTTCAAGTTACACAGTGTAATTTATCAATTATTATTTCAGTAAAGTTAAGAAACAAAATTGGAAGGCTGGAGGATCTGTGTGGATGGTAACAGCATTATCATTAAAAAGAAAAATCAAAGCCTAGTAATTTTGAAGTGAACTTAAAAAGATAAAATTATAATGGGGTTCTAACATTTATTACCAAAAATTCCATACTAGCTATTGATACAACCCTTCAACCAGGAAATGCTTGGGGAAATAAATTTATCTGTTGTCCTATTTTTTTCTAATGTGTCACTTCCCTAATTTTGATGCATCCAATTAAGTTTCTTATCAAGTGGTCATACTCCTGTATGAAGACTGTCCTTGCAAATGCAGAAAATGCTTAGTCTCTAGGGTTGGAATTGATTCAAGTACCGATTTTAAGAACTGTTTTCATCAAGTTCATTTCTTAGCTCTAGTTATTTCTGTTCCTATTTGTTATGCACAGATCTTTGCAAATTCTCGAACTCCAGGAGGTAGAACTCTCCTCCAGTTCTGCTAGCTACAGCTGCTCGTAAATACCACGGAACGTATGAATTTAAATGCCTGCTGTTGTAGGAGGGCTTATATAAGATTTCCTGGCTCTTGATAGAAAGAGAACAGTCTTCCAATTTGAGAAGGAGAGAATTATTCTCCTTCTCTCCACTTCATATAGTCACAATTTACTTAACAAGTCATTTGTGCTATAATCTTTCATGTATTTGGGGTTGTGAGAGTTATCATTTTATTTTCTCCGAATTTTTAGTTTAAAATATTTGAAGCATATTTGCTGCCTATTACCCTAACATCAACTTCTAAAGATTCTGGAATATCTAAAGATTATAAGCATTTTCAAATAAGAAAATTACTCTCCTAGAAGTTTTCTAAAATAAAGAAATCACAAAGAAACACAAAAGGTGCATAGAATATATTCAATAGCTCACATAGTTTGTTGTCTATTTTGTCTTATCTCCACTTCAGGTTTACAAGGCCTGATTTATTATTTTCCTAATGATTGCTATTTATTCTCCAACCATTACTTCAGTATAAACAGATACATGGAGAAAATTCACTCATTAGAAAATAAATATTTTAAAACTGCTAGTAGTTGTTAATGTACTATACGAGGTCTGGATACAGTCATCATCTTTGAGAAACAGTTTGTGGAGGGGAAGACAGATTTACACTAATGAATTTTATGTTACAACATGATATAATGTCATAGAAATACATTCCATTAGCCACAGATCCCAGATGAGGAAATGCCTAACTGCTAAGCAAGTATGGAGAACGCAAAATGTGTTTTTGGTATTATAGTACCTATGAATTGAACTCTGCTATTGACATACATAATTCTCCATTTCCATAAAAAAAACAACACATGCAATATTGTAAGTCTAGTGATATTGTCTCAGTGAGTGTATAAAACTGGAAAATCAACTATAAACCAATAACTATCAAGCTGAGAAAAAGTTCCTAAACTATTTGCCCTGAAGCTATATTATGTAGAGAAGTGATCTCATCAAATCCCAGGAGAGAAGCATCACTCTAATCTCCCAAACATTCCCAAACTAAAAGGGATTACCTAAATTTTAGTCCCCGACATCTACTGCAATGGCTTTGGTTGCTTTTTCATTTGCATTTTCAATCAAGTTGTGAATATTAGGATACAGAGAAGCTAATGTAGTTAATGTAGAAGATCTGACTGTGATGCTTTGGAAGGCCTGCTTATGAGATCAGTACTTAGCTGGCAGCTGCTAACTTGAGTTTTAGGAGGGTCCCAACATTAATGGAGAAGAGTGTCTTGTTGTGCCTAAAGTCCTTAAACAAACAATATGATTTATGTTGAAGATCTGCTTTCGTTCTGAGAGTCTGGAATTTGAGAATTTGTCAGATAGGCAGTGGCTATGTGAGCAGCCCCCACTAAAAGCTCTAGGTACTGAGTCTCTAATAAACCTTACACCTGTGTGCTCACAACACATTACTGGGGTGATTAAGTGTGTTCTGTGGACTCCACTGGGAGCTTCTCCACTGGGAGAAGTTTGCTCCTACTTCATCGAGACTTTACCTTATGAGGCTTTCCCTTTGCTGATTGTGCTAGGTACTCTTCCATTTTAATGCATCAGCAGTGACTATGACTATATACCTCCTAGTAAATCATCAAACCTGAGGATGACCTTCGGGACTCTCAACAAATAAAGTATATATTAAATTGGAAGAGTTATATCTTGATAATCTTTCTGAATTTTTGCCAATGCAAACTCATAATACAGAAAAATCTGTGTACAGAAGAGAGAAGGAAAACCTCCTGCCCAAACATAAAGAACTTAACTATCAGGGTGCCCTGGATGGCTCAGTCTGTTGGACATCTGCCTTTGTCTCAGCTTATTATCCCCAAGGTGCTGGGATTGAGCCATGCATCGGGTTCCCTGCTCAATGGGCAGCCTGCTTCTCCCTCTCCCACCGCTTCTGCTTTCTCTCTTGTACACTCGCTCACTCAGTTTCTCACAAACAAATAAATAAAATCTTTATTTAAAAAAAGCATTTAAACTACCAGTTTTCCAAGAGTAGTGATTTTCTTAGCAAAGTCAAATATTTATATATTAATTCCATACATAAATTGTACATAAATTGTATATGTACATAATAATATCTGTGTGTGTGCCACCTTTGAGCTATTAACTCTAAGACAAAGTACTGCCTAAATTCTAAGACAAAATTCTGCCTAAATTATAGTCAATAGAGTGTAAACTCTTTGAGCCCAGGGTTTATCACCTCTTAGAGTCCCAGCACTACCATTAACCTACTAAGTGAACTGGGACAAGTTCCTTAATTACCTTGAGCAAAGTCACTCATTTTACCTTTTCCAGCTGAAGCTTAAAATGTTGGAATAAGTAATTTCTAGAATGTCTTTCCTTCCTGAGTTCTAGTCATTATGTGAATAAAGTGTGTCCTTGACGCTCACTTTGCTGTCTATCTAAGACTAAGGATGATTTGACTGACCCAGCTGGTGTATGCATGATCCTGTACTCTCTCAAAGAGCCATGTGTGTCCTACCAAGCTGTCCAATTTTTCATACATGGAAAATACCCTAGTTACATAAAGGGTAAGTCTTCTTTTGATGATGTATCAGTCTGGGTTCAGCCAGGGAAAGAGAGAACTAGGGATATTAGAGAAACAAAGCAATTTGATAAAAGAATCAGAACTTCTACATATGTAAGAAGAGCAGAGATTAACACTGTGGGAGTGATGGTCTGGAAAGAAGGAACGATAAGATGATATAAAAAATCATGAGAGACATCTGCCTGAACTATAGGAGAGGGCGAAACAGGTGCCACCACTGAGAGGTGGAGGCTTGCCAAGCGGCTCCTGCCTCACTTCCTCCTATTGACAAACTGATGATGATTCACATAAGGAAGAGAATTACAGGATATTAGTTCCGAGCATTTGAAGGAATGTTGGGTGTGCCTCACTGACACAAGACAACCTAGCACAGGTGGAATTCTGATTGATGAGAACCCCTACAAGATTCTCCACACATAAATGGCTAAAAAACACGTGAATCTGTAGTTTTTAAATAAAATTTTGAATGCTTTATAGGATATTAATAGGCCAGTGGTACTTGTGGTATCTTCTATTTTAAGAAAAAAAGGGAGGGAAATAATTGATTTTCTAAGGTTTATTCAAAAGTTTTTTACAAACACAGGATTTATATTTTATTTGATCTACATAAATACTTTACAAAGTGTCAACCTATTTTCTATCGTATGAGACAAAGGTAGTGACACATTTAGCTATCTTGCAAGTGAATTGGAAATCTGTAAAATTATTGCCATAGCTCAAATCGAACTGTTACTTATTCATGATGAGTAGAGCAGATAATTAACTGACATTATGATATGATGCCTCTATTATAGCGATCTTGGCATTTAGATATTTTTGCCCACTGAACAGCTTATTTGGAACACAGATTCTTCTTCAGCCCTTCTCATATTTTCCAGCTATAAGCTACTAGATGAATCTTCTGTGTCTTATAAAACTGTGGTGCCAAATTTAGGGAAATCATATTTACAAATTCTAATTGAAAAGTTAGTTTTCTGTGTATAATTTGTATAGGTGGGGGAGCTGCAAGCCTCAATGTATACTTTATTTTACTTACCAGTAGATATTTGGAAGGAAATATTATCAGAACATATGTTTATGTTCTGAACAGTCTTCCAAATTTTTCTAGATGTATTAGATTTTCTACAGCACAATGGTGTTATGGACCAAACAAAATCAGTATGCCAATCGAAACTGTTAAATAAATGAACAACTGATAATCTTGGGCAAGTAACCGACCTAGGGGAAGAAGTATAAAGGTCTAGGTTTGCCATAAATGGGTCCAGCAAATATACGAATGCTTTAAATCGTGATGGATGTGCCTAGTCATGATCAGAACACAGGAAATAGGAGTCAACAGCCATATCGTAGCAATCATTCATTGTTCTGCCGCACAGTCTGAGTGAAGGTAGTAAAAAGAACAGTCCAAACAGGTGAGTATCTGTAAACTTTAAATACATTTTGAAACCAAGTCATCCTCTTTGTTTGACCTTAGTTTTCTTGTTAAATACTTCAGAGCATACTTTTCTTCTTGTCTTTAAAGTTTTGACTCTTCTTGATGCACTTCTTGGATCCAAACTACCTTTTTCTTCAAGGACTCATTTATCAAAGAAAGTTAGTAATTCCTTGTGTTGAATATAGTACACGTAGATGTTGCCAATGTTTAGTCAATACCATTATGTTTCAATGACCTTAAATATTAGAGATCCCCAATAAGATTCCTATTTGCTATTCATTAAAAAAATTTTAATTAGTTAATTTATTTGTTGTGGGGAGCAGAGGGAAAGGGACAAACAGACTCTACACTGAGCATGGAGCTCCACCGGGAGCTCAATCTCAACACCCTGAGATCTTGACCTGAGGTGAAGTCAAGAGCACGACACTTAACTGAGCCACCCAGGTGCCCCTCGCTGTTCATTTTTGGCAGAGTTGTCTAGTTAATTTGAAACTTAATCATGCTAAATCACAATAGTTTCACTAAATATATACAAAGGAGAATAAGTGAGCATTGCAAAGGGAGATCTAACAGACAAGTTAGAAAAGAACATATCAGGTCATATTTCCTAAAAGAGGGGATCTTTACTCTGAATCTTGAAAGATTCACAAAGTGATAATCACTTGCCAAACAGAGAAAAAGACAATGCAAAGGATAGAGCTATCAGAGTGTGGGGTGTCCATTCATTTACAAGTTAATGGGACTTGGAACAATGGCAGGGTAGCAGCTGGAAATGAACCTGAATACTGAAGAAAAGACAAATAACAAAAGATCTTGACTTTTATTTCAGGATTAGATTTCTCTTAAAAAGTTATGGAAAGCCACTTGAGGTTCTTATGTAAAATATAATTATTTAGGAATTTAATTTTAAAAATGATTAATCAAATCCTTGTACTAAGAATACATTTAAAATTAGAAAAAATGTTAAGAGACCAATCTAAGTGGAAAATTTTGTATGAATATAAACTAAAGCAAGAAGAGGAGATATAAAATTTTAAGTAATAAAATACTAAATTATATTTACATAAATAATAAAAATAAACTAATAAACTTTAGTAAGACCATAAAATACACAAGTTTGATTCACTTGAAATGGAGGAAAAATGAAAGATAAATTTTGAGTTGATGTTGAATTTCTTATTTGTTTGACTGGATATATCATGGTATTACCATAAAGATCCAGGTTAGGAATAAATATAAAGAGAGAGAGAATATATTTAAAGATGAGGATGTTTTAGTGTAATAAATTTGAGATGTCTAAGTGGAAATAAACCATTGTATAAATAGGCCTAGAACTCAGGAAATTTTTTTCTAGAAAACATTGATTTGAGAATCAGCATATTGGTGAAATAGTGGTTTTACACAGTAAGGTTTCAATAATATATTTCATTACTCCCTGATAGCCAAAAAACAATCTATGCCTATTCACAACCCAGTATAAATTATAGTCCTCCTCCCACATCAACTCATGTCCAAGAGTATGTCCCATATCTACGTATAGAGCCTTACATCTCACCCATGCATCAAAATTCACATCACACAGCATGATCTATATGACTTTCAAGAGTTATGTAAAACTCATTTGCCAATAACATATTTTGCTCTTCAAAATTCCCTTCCTAGGCAAAATGGGACCATGTGGTTAAGATCTCAAATTTACAAAATAATAAAATGTCCAGAGGCAAAGAAGTAGGAGAATTTAATGATAGCTCTGAGTTCCACAAAAACCAAGTCATTTAACAGACTGCTTAGAAATTTTAAATTTCTGTATATTAAGTGAGGTGAATGGATTAGTTCAACTCTAAAATTCCTCTTACCGCTAAATTTCAAGTGGTAAGAAATTAATCTTCAAATTAGAAAATTATTTAATTGATATATTTTTACAGTAAAAATAATACTATTGCTGCTAATTTTGAATAATATATGTGCATATGTGCATTTTTGGTATATCACACCTAACCATCATTCTGCACACAGCCACATGCAGAGATTGACTTACTAAAATAATGGAAAAAACCATTTCCAACTATTAGCAAACCAATCCAGGTTTTATGGCAGCACATTATGGATATGGATAGCTCATATTATCAATTATACTCTCAATAATACCTGAGCAAGCAGTTTCATTTTAATACCATAGACAATGTATACATGCATCATAAACTGATAGAAATGCTTTACAAATGGAATAAGAGTACTTTCACAAGTTCAATTATCAATTCTCTGCACTTTGAATTCATGCACTATTTATTTCTTAAGAGGTATATAAATTCAAATTTTATTTAGCCTTAAAACTAAAGCTCAAGTTTACTAACCAGCAGTCATAATATATTTCAATTCAAAATAACATCTATTCATTAAACTAACATTTGGTTTCATTCAACATTATCATAGTTGCTTGAATTTCATTTTACTTAAATTGTTCATTGATATCACTCATATATTCACATATATTTACAACACACATATGTACAATTCATATATATGCATACCTACATTTGCATTTATACACACTTTCTCTTACACAAACACTTGCACACACGAACACACGCATTTGGGTTTTTCTTCCTCCTGCTGCCTCACTCAACTTTTTATATTCAAGACTTATGGAAGAGAGGGTAGTCCAGCTCTGGTAATGAACAATTATTGAACAGAAACAGTTTTTGTCTTTTATCGTTGAATCTTTCCATACGCTGTAAAAACTTCAAAAAAATTAATAACCCCTTTAGCACTCTATAAATTTTGACCAGGATAAAATGGTTTAACAAATACTTCTTGCTTCAATTTCAGGGTCTAGTTTAACCCTTCTTAGCACTACACAAAGCAACTACAAAGTAAAAGATACTTTAAACCCAAAATATATGTCCCTAAAACATTTTCTTGCCAATCTGCCAAAACCCTCCCTCATCAAATAGCTGCAGTTTAGAGGGGAATGCCAAGAAGCCACAAATCTTCATAACATTTCTTCCTAGGGTAGTTTTTCTTTTCTTCTTCCTATTACAATTCATTCTCTTTGTCAAAGTAAGTATAGAAAGGGAAACATATTCTAAAATAATAAACCCGACTGTATAACAAACAGCTAGCTATTTTTCAATAATTTAATCTACAGAATAGTTCTGTAGTATAGATTTTATTATTATCCAACAAAGAAAACTGAAGCACCGAGTTTTTTCCCTTCTACATCACACAGTTGATAAGTGACACTCTAAGTATACAAAACCAACTTCTTATTTCTAAATTTAGAGTTCTTTCTACCTCACAAAGAGATAGGAGAATATGCATCAAGCAGATTTTTCAGTTTAATGAAAAAATTCATACAATCCACATAGTTTCACAGCTGTTTAAATGTAGAAACCTCAAACCATTTCTTGGTGAATTCAGTATATTCTTTCCTAGCTGGCTTCCCTCATTCAGAATTATTAGTCAATCATTAACCTTGGGAAGACAATACAGAATTAGTTTTAGCATGAGTAGTAGTTCAAATTCAATTTAATAAAAGAATTTTGGACAATGAACTCTTTTGACTATTGATTTCAGGCTTGTTTAGGAAACAGATGTGCCTCCCTCACTCCTGGAATTTTCACAGATGCATTAACTATATACCTGTTAGCCAACAAACAGCCATGGCCTCTCATTGCACCTACTTTAATTACTCAAAATGATTACTGACTTTTAATTTTTGGTGTCTCTAGGTCTCTCAAAGTAAATAGTACCATATAACTTAACCTATATTTCCAATTAGAATATCTCATTCTCAATTCACTAATAATTTATCTTTTAATGTTAAACACAAAGACAGAAATTTTATAGAAATATATTGAAAAAACTTCATGATTATTAAAATGTATGTTTACTTGTAATAAAATCAGTCTAACTTTAGGTCTGCCCTACATCAGTGGGAAGATTTCTATTGGTGCCTCAATTGGCCCATTATCACTAGAGTCCTAAGAGTAGTCATCCATGATAATATAAAGCCATTTATAATACTGTTTCAGAGAATTGCTTCAAGTCCTTCCCTGAATCTACTTGTACCATCATTCTTCATACTTTCTTTCAGAAACAATTCCTGTTTTCTGGCTGTTCTTGTAGATTAATGGATTCAGACTAATCCTTGCTTCCTAGTTGTACTTTAACTCAGAACACAAAACTCAGGTTCCCTTTGCCTCAGGACTACCATTGTGTGTCAGTGCTAACATATTTCTTCTCTAGACCCAATTCCCTGTCCACGTTACAGTCCCATACCTCACATACCAAACATCAGTGGGAAATTATCTACCAACTGCCCCTAATTTTAGTATTTCCCTATTCCTGAGGCTTGTTTTCAGAATAACTTTAGACTCAACCTCTGTAGTTGATCAAACCATCCTCATCTTTAGTTAATTTTCAACAGTAAAAACTACAAATAGAAGAGCTGCCTGGATTTTTCAGCCATGAGTTTCATGGCCTCAGAATCTGGCAGTCAGTTTCCTCTGAAGTGTCTCTGATAGACCCAGCAGTAATCAAAGCAAACAGAAGAAAAATGACATTCTACTACACCAACAGTGTCCTCAACTCTTCTACAGGAAAATTAATCTATTGGCTTTTTAAATGCAGATGGGTTCTTCCTTATGTGTATACTCAGGAAACAGTAAAATCTAGATTTATGAGTATTGGACATGAAGGAGTTGAAGTGTAAGTTTTTCTCATTTTGGAAATTGAAGGAGAACAAGAAAAACAAAGAAGGATACTCCAAAAAGAAGAAAAGACAATTTTAGCTCTTTGTCCAAGATTATAGGAGAAATATAAGAAACTATTATTTCAATTCTTAGGAGTCCATCAACTGTTGCATACTCTAATCTCTGTTAGCTGAATATGGTTGGCAATATGATCATACTTTCTTAAACCCATTAGGTAATTTTGCCTGTTCTTTCAATATTGAGAGGCTGAGAAGTAGGGAAATTCATTGAAATTTCTGAAAAATTTCCATGGTAAACTGTCTTTTATGAAATTACTTTCAAGGAGGTAGGATTATATAGTGATTTAATGCAATTCTCAATGAAACAAATTTGAATTAAAATATTGGATTCATCCAAGAGACAAGCTAATGTTGCTTAACTCTCCTAAAATTAGCTTCCTAATTTGTAAAATGGAATAATGATTCTTAACTCATAACTGTGTTGTGAGAACTAAGTCGGATAACATAAAGGACTTAGTACTAGGCCTGGAATAGAACATAATGAACACGAGTGATGAACATTTAAATTTTTTATTGTTATAAAAATTATTGGGGAAGGTAATTTGCACAAGGTTGTTTCTAGGTAATCCTTGGCCAGTTTGAATATATAGAAATGATCTACTCAACACCATGACCAAAGCTTGGTAAATTTTACAAAACTTAGTAAATAAAATCTCATAATCTTCTTACTGGGATGAATTATGGTATCACTGAGAACAAAAACATGAAGATAACTCCCTTGACATTGTATCTCATGAGTCTTCAGTCCTATCTGTCCAAAATTACTATTAGCAACGTTGCTTTCATGCCAATCCCACAAGTCATAATTCTGAGAGTTGAGATAATTCATTCCAGTCGACAAGTATCTGGTATCACCAGATTTGAAATGCTAGTTCTAATTAAGCAAAAATAAGAAATTCTGGGATTATAATAGTAGTTTATTCCCTACTTTCCTGGTCCGCAGTACTTGTACTACTTCAGCAAGAGGAATAGAGTTTGATGCACTATTTAAGCAGCAGAAGATATAATTTATAAATTAGAGAGGGTTAATATATAAATTTTGAAGAACTTTATCACAGAGATCACTTCTTTTGGCTACCTAATGTCTAATTCTGAAAATGTGCTTCTACTGTTTCATTTAGTTTACTGTTTCTGGGAGTAATTTAACAAAAACAAAAAAATTCAAGACTTGTGTGCCAACCCTGTAGTATCTAATACACTTAAAAATATATCATATTAATTGATTGAAAGAATCAGCATTGCTAAGATGATTATCTTCCACATGTTGATCTATAGATCAAAGCAATCCTGGTGAAAAAAAGTTGCAAGGCTTTTTTGAAGAAACTGACAAGCTTAAGCTAAAGTTAATATAGAAATTCAAAAGACCTAGAATAGGGAAATCAACCTTAAAAACAAAACAAGTACATAATTTCAAGGCTTAGTATAAAGCTGTAGAAATCAACTATATGGTATAGTGTGAGGATAAACAAAAACATTAGTAGAAGAGTATAAAGGGTGTGACAGTTAAATATATACATAGTCAAATGATTTTCGACTGAAGAGCCTAGGTAATTAATAGGGAAAAGACAGCCTTTTCAACAATTGATGTTGCAACCACTTGATATTCCCATAGTTGAGAGTAACCTCGGTTTCTAACCTGATAAAACATATAGAAACAAATATAGGAGAATATTTTCATTATTGTGTTTTAGACAATGTTTTTCTAAGTAGCACAAAACAGTACTACAAAATGAAAATAAACTTCATTGTATTTATAAAAATTAATTCTGCTCTTTTAAAGCTGGAGATGGTGGACATTTTCTGTAGTGTCAAAGAGAAAGTATTACAAGCTTTGTGGGATACATGGTCTTTGTCACAAGTACTCAATTCTGCTTTTGTAGTGGGAAAGTAACCACAGGCAATATATGAATGAATAGATAAAATTGTGTTCCAATAAAAGGTTATTCATAAAAACAGGCAGCATGCTGAATTTTGCCTATAGGCTATAGTTTGTGAGCCTAGTTCTAAACACACCTTTACAAAAATGAGAAGACAACTGTCTCACTTCCTATATATGTTGGACAAAAGGCTGATATACAGAACATATAATGCTCTCTTACAACCTAACTATAATAATAATGATAATAATAGCAAAATGCCAAATAAAAGTGGGGGAAAGACTTGGACACTCTAGAAAGAAAATATAGAAATTTCCAATAAGCCTGTGAAAAGAGGAACAACTTCATAATCATCAGGAAAAAAACAATATTAAAGTATCTAGAATTTTTAAATATCATACCAATCAGAATGGAGGGAGACTGATACTAAATGTGAGTAAGGTTGTGGACTGTGGAGCAACTGGAACTCTCGTTGTTGAGAACAGAAAATGATGTCATTTGGAGAACAATTTAGGACTGGGGTGCCTACAATTCCCTTTCTAGGTATTTTCCAAAATAATGAAAACATATGACCACAACATATACAAAAAGTTCATAATAGCTCCAAGATGCAAGTATCTCAAATATTCCCTACCAAGCACATACATGAACAAATTGTGGTACATTGTTATAATGGTAAAATATTCAGCAATATAAAAAATGAATGATAAACATTCTTGATAACAGGGATGAATCTTAAAACAGTAGACTGAATTAGTTACAGAGGCAAATTTATAGAGATGTGAAAATATATTATTTGGAGTGGTGGCTTCATAAGTGTTAATTTGTTGAAATATATAACTGTACATATAAAATCTGTGCATTTATTAGAAAATTATGTCTTCAGTTTTTAAAAATTGTTCTTGTTATACCTAAAATACCATATAATGTTTTTGTTTTTTGATAAGTTGAATGCCACAGCTATGAAGGAAGCAGGGAACATTCTGAAATTCTCTGAACCAAAGAATATTTTCAAAATGTGAGAAATTATATTAAGGAAATGCAGGACTGGCATTTGTCAAAACTCTAAAGTAATTAACATTTGTCTTCTATTACTCTATCTTCCTCTTATTTAGGCCCTATCACATATTTTTTCTTTCTGTAATCAAATCTTGTGTCTTTTATATTCCTTTAATCATATCAAAATCTACTCAAAAGGAAGTTCAATCATTTTACCTTACTGTCAGATTAATCTATGTACTCTCTCAGAAACATATAGCCTCAACCATCCCTCATTTTGCAGTGAAAATAAACTCATGCTAAAGTGTATTTGTAGGCATTTAAAAACCTACTGGACTGGGATATACTTTGACAAAGATGATTATGTCTTCCCAGGTAGTTGATTATGAGTAAGAGAATACTAGGGCTTCTTTAATTTTTAGGAAAATGTCACAAAAATTCCCAGGATCTTAGAGATCTTCTACTGGTAAGGCTAATAAGTATGAGTTGTCAAAAGAAGTTTCACAGCCCTTGAAGACAATCAGGATTTGTCCTTGTCATCAATGAATTTCAGTTTAACTGCATAACACAATCTCATAGACAAGTTTACATATTCTGGGGAAAAAAAAAGATAAATTCTGGTTTCCATATTATCTTTCTACCAATACCTTCATTGTTAGTAGAATGAAAATAGATTATATTGACCATTGAGCAATATAGGTTTAAACTCTGTAGGTTCACTTATACGTGGATTTTTCCAGAGATTTGCAAAAATTAAAAAAAAAACAGATAAATGATGTGACCTAGAAATACTTAAAAAAATTAGGAAAAAAGGTATATCATGAATGCATAAAATATAGGTAGCTATGAGTCTATTTAATCATTTACTACCATAGTATATACAAAAATCTATTATTAAAATTTTAAATTCATCAAAAACTAGTGAAAATAGGAGAAAGAGAAAAAGGAGAAGGAGGCAAACCATTAAAGAGACTGTTAACTGTAGAGAACACACTGAGGGTTGCTGAAGGGGAGGTGCGTAGGGGAGGTGAGTAGGGCTAAGTGGGTGACAGGAATTAATGAGGGCACTTATGATGAGCACGAGGTGTTCTACCCCTGAAACTAATATTATGCTATATGTTAAATTACTAGAATTTAGAGAAAAACTTGAAACATGAAAAAAATAATAAATAAGACCTATCAAAACTTAGGCAGGCACACAGATTCTACATGGTGCCATTCTCAGTTGAGGAAATTATAAACAAATATAAACATGCAGTATTTAATCCTAATGGCATAAAATTAACTGTAATTAATTTACATTACATACATTACATACATTACATATTGTCATAATGGCATAGCCACTTCCGGTTGCTATTGTGGTGAGCCCAAGTATTCCAAGTATTTTCTTAAAATGCCATGTGATGCTAATCATCTCTACATGAGCAATTCATATCAAAAAAGTCAGACAGAAATGAAGATGTGTTTCTGTAAAGTACATCAAATGTGCTTGCCTTTCTGTTCTCCTCCCACCTCTTCTGTCTCTGCCACCCCTAAGACAGCAAGACTAACCCCTCCTCTTCCTCCTCCTCCTTTGTTTCCTCCAAATGAAGATTATGAGAATGAGGACCTTTATGATTCACTTCCACTTAATGAATAGAAAATAACCATCATACTGTACTGCTAATAAACCTATTTGTTGTTTATGTGTGTAATTTTCTTCACATGAGAAATCTAGTAAGTATAGCAAGAATTGAATGGGACATTTCTGTGTCATTATCATCATCATTGCCTAAATATTCATCACGTAAAGCATCCTGTACAAGACTTGTGTGAAAGTGGATAGCCTATCCTTACATGGGAATAAGGTGGGTGGTATTTATTTATTTATTTATTTTTATGATTTTATTTTATTTATTCATGAGAGACACAGAGTGAGAGAGAGGCAGAGACATAGACAGAGGGGGAATTAGGCTACACACAGGGAGCCCGATGCAGGACTCGATCCTGGGATCACACCCTGAGCCAAAGGCAGACGCTCAACCACTGAGCCACCCAGGTGGCCCGGTGGATGGTATTTAATAGAACATTAATAATGTGTTAGTTTTCTTACTGTGTTATAACTTTCCTTTCCAAAAATTACATTACCATAAAATATGACTCTTTCATAATTGGAGAAACTGTGTGTCAGCCTAGCATTACAGGTAAGTAGTTTTAAAAAATGTAACTATGTTTCTAATATTGTGTTATGAATTTAACTATTGATGTGGAAAATAAAGACGAAAAGTTATTAAATTTCCTTACTACTAGCAGCCCATTGACAAGTCCTTGAAACAGGCAGAGTGGGCAACCCAGGTGGCTCAGTGGTTTAGCGCTGCCTTCAGCCCAGGGTGTGATCCTGGAGACCCAGAATCGAGTCCCACATCAGGCTCCCTGCATGGAGCCTGCTTCTCCCTCTGCCTGTGCCTCTGTCTCTGTCTCTGTCTCTCTCATGAATACATAAATAAAATCTTTAAAAAAGAGAGAGAGAGAAACAGGCAGAGTGATATTCCTCTAGGAACTCAGCTGCCTCGATGTTAATACTCTGCTCTTTTGCCCTTCTAGTAGCTTGGTAATATTAAGCTCTTCACACACAAAGCCTTTGTGCATCCTATTTATGGTAGAGATTGTTCAGTTTAAGACTTAGCTTGGGTATTTTTGGTAACTTGTCAATTCTGCTTACCCTGTGAATTTGTTTCCTCTGTGAAAAGAAGAGGTGTATCTGTATTGGCTTTGTTTCTAACTAAAATTTAGGTTCATGAGAACAATACTTTAGGTAATGCACTCAGGATTTAGCACATTTCCACTGAGAATTGTATCTTCTAATTCTAGAAAAAGCATATTAACCAGGCCAAGTAGAGCTAATCCTTTACTTTGGTTCAAGAATGAAGATAATGTGCCTTTGTGAAGTATTCTTTATTATGGTAACTATTAATAGGCAGGTGAAAATAGCTTTATTTTTCTAAGTAGACAGGAAAACTATTCTTACTGAGAATGCTATTTGATGTGGAAATGTTGGGGTTTGGAGCAAATGATCAAGAAGGAATTCTTAAGATGTTTTCACTGCAAAAAAAGGTGGTTTTATTAAAGTATAGGGACAGGACCTATAGGCAGAAACAGCTGCACTGGGATTGTGATGGGTCACTGATTATATGCTTTCAACTTGGGAGGGGATTAGGGATAGCACAAGTCTCTAAGGATTTTTGAAAGAAAGGCTTCCAGGACCTGGAGGGGTCTAGGTGTTATTAGGAAAAGGTCATCTATTACTGTCCAATAAAACCTTAGTCATGAGATCCTTTAGATGTTTAGATGCATATTGGTAGGTCATATGCTTAGAGGCAGATTGTCTACATATATTTTGGGGTGGAAGAGTAGAGATAAAAGAAGTTTCCAAAGGAGTTTCTATATGTTTAAAGTAGATTCACAGGATCCTGAGGAGTTGGGTAATGAATGTTAAGCTAAAATTGCCTTTTGCCCTTAGCAAAGTGTCAACATCGAAGACTTGTCATGGGCAGTAAGCAGCTAGGAAATTTAATTTTTTCTTTTTCCTTTGTTTCCCACATCACTATCTACTGTGTATTTATGAAATATAATTTTGATGATTATAAAATGTCAGAGTGTATTCTTAAATATACTATGCTAATGGTGGTTATTTACATTGATTGACAGAACTCATAACTGAAAGTCCTAGCCCTTCCTGAGTTAGTCTTAGGAATCTAGATGTAAGGAAACTATTTTAAATTATCTCAAAAGAAATTTGTTTTGGGATGCCTGAATGGCTCAGTGGTTAAAGCGTCTGCCATTGGCTCAGGGCATGATCCCGGGATCCTGAGATCGAGTCCCACGTCAGGCTCCCTGCATGGAGCCTGCTTCTCCCTCTGCCTGTGTCTCTGCCTCCCTCTGTGTGTCTCTCATGAATAAATAAATAAAATCTTAAAAAATAATATTGTTTGATTAGCGTGCCTTAAGGTTTTACTGGCTAGACAGCTGAGTAGTGGTAACAAATCAACTTGGAGTTAATAACTAGTTCAAATAATCTTTGAAATGACAGACCTGCACAGGTATAGCCAAATTAATGATATTTTGCCAGAAATATGCAAAATTAATGATTTGGAATTGATGAGATCTTAGGTTCTTTGCTTTCCTAGAATCTGAAGATTGATACTTTCAGTTGCAAATAATTCTGATCAAATCACTTGCAAATAATTCACATCAAATCCAAAGTGGTTATAAATTATCTTTGCTTATTATTATTACACCAGGGCAGCCCTCAAACAATATTATTGAAAAGAAAAATAGTAAGGTAAATTTGGTGACAGGAATAATTATGTGTTTTAATTAATTATAAATGAAGGGATTTATTTTTATCTTGGAACAATATATTGTAACAATACTCAATATGGAATAACATCCAACATCTGGTTTTCTCATCACCTTTTTTCAGATGCATTAAAACAAAGCAGTTTAGAGCTTTATATTTTGTTATGTTCTTATAAATTCATATATATATTGCAAAATTTTGATTTTATGACATGCCTAGCAATATGGAAAGAAGTTATAGGTAGTGATATGTGTGGATGTGTGTGTGCACATGCATGCATGCATGTAAAGTGATTAGCTAATCAGCAAAGTGGAATTCACATGATTGCTAACATATAAAACTAGTTAGAGAATATTTACTTTGATAGCCTAAAACATTCTTTTGTGTATGTAAGAAAACAAAGAAAAATTGTGAAATAATCCAGTTTTGTCTTCGATGTGAATTGTTTCATTTCACTGATCTTTTGTTTGTAAGTTTGCTTTAGAGCAAGACTTCACTGATGAAGGAAGAAGTATATACTTTACATCTTGACACCGGATCCTTATATTTAGAAGAACTTACTCTTAACTACTATCAGATAGTTAACTACTCTCAGATAATATATGTGGAATTCTTAGCATTAATATTTACATTTTTTAAATCTTAAGAACTCAAATTTCAGGTAGTCTAGTTATTGAATTATTTTATGGCATTATGATAGATGAGGAAAATGCCCAAGGGCAGTTCATGTATAATGTGGCTTGGTGTACAGGTGCAAACAAAAAAAGTATTGCTACTTGATTACTTATGCAATCAGAGGTGTCTCTGAAAGGTAATGCTGATGTCTTAGTATATGTGCTGTCAAAGCGAGCACTGGAAGGTAATGCTGATATGAAACTCTCCTAATGTGCTGAGCTTAACTACTGCACATAGTCATTGACTTTTGCTAAATGGAAGTAGCTTATCAGAAGAATGAGCACGGAATAACAGGGAGTGTTAAAATGGCTTGGCTGGATAGGAGACCTGAAGGAGAATGGTAGAATGGTGAAGGATAAGAAGGTATGGAGAAGAGGTTTATGGATGGCCAAATGGATGTGGCCATAAAGTTTAATCATCTTTGAGTCACATGCTAACATTCCAAAGAGCATCCAGCATGGAAGAGGCACAAAAGAGCTGTATGGACATACAATAACTCACCCGGTTGATGTCAACCTGACCCTTTGCTACTTTAGCTCTCTGAGAATAATACACTAATAACCATGATCACTGGAATCTATACATGTGATAAGCTGCTTAGTCTTTCATTCTCCAAGGTAGACTTAGCTGATGTTATTGCCTCATGTCAAAATTCTCAGAAACAGAAAACAATGCTGAACCCCTAATCAAACATCATTCTTTGCAGATGCAAAAGCATCTAGTGATTATTGATTACACCATATACTTTACACCCTGGAAATGCAACAATTTTTACTGACTGGAATGAATGTGACACATATCTCAGGAATTAATTAGACTTTTCTACTAGCGGTGACATGAGTAGAACTGCTATCTAAGATTAATAAAACACATTATTCAGGACATCATATAATATAATATCACCTGTGGCCAAAGAAGCTACATTATGGCAAAAGAGAAATGGTGATATTGGTACATGGTCATGGGTATAGTAGTTATATCATATTCCACATCTGCCAGAGGTGCTGGCCTGATGCGCTAATACAGGATTTCTCAACCTGAATATCATTGACATTTGGGCCAGATAATTTTTTGTTCTATGGGGCTCTTATCAAAATTGAAAGATCACTGTACTCTACCCACTAGAGGTCAGTGGTACTTCCAACCAACTGTGAAAACCAAAAATGTTTCTAGACATTGCAAATGTTTCTGGCGGGAGTGGACAAAATCAGCCCTAGTTTAGAATCACTGAGCTAATGAACTAAACTTTTCAAAGGACAGCTATGTTGCCAACTTTGAGATACTAACCCTATGAGAATAGGATGCTATCCTCCAAGATGTTCTGTCTATCATCTATCTCTCTATCCATCTACCTACCTACCTATCTACCTAACTACCCACCCACCCATCCATCCACCCACTCATTCACCCACCCACTCATCCATCCATCCATCCATCCATCCATCCATCCATCCATCCATCCTAAATCAATGAATATTATATGATGTTACATCCTTAGTAGATGAAGATTAGAATATATGGGTCCAGGAACAAAAGGGGCATAAATAGGAGTATCTCTACTTACTGTCAACCCCATTGGCCCACTTGGGTGATTTGCAACTCTAGACTCTAACTCTACTCTGGTTTTGAGAGTAAAAAATACTTCCTTTAGAGGATATAGTAAAAGTTTCATTAGTATTTAAGCTAGAGCCATCCCTGGTTGCACCGGGTTGCTTGTGGCCAAGAGAGGTGCAGAAAAGGAACAAAATCACCATAGTGAAAGGAATAATTAACTCTGATCTTTAGGAAGAGGTAGTACTGCTGCCACAAAACAGGAACAAAGATGAAAGTGTGTTGTACTTATTTATTTGTATATCTCTTGTTAATCTTGATATTCTCAAAATCAAATTTTGATAGTCAAAATATAAAACTAGAAGAACATAATATCCAAGACCTCAGAACTCTCAGGGATGAGGGTTCTAGGTCATTGCATATGGTAAGCCACCTAGAATAGCAGAGATGGTAGAGGTGAGTGAGATGGTACACTACTCAAATTTGCCCTTCAGGATAAAGGTACTCATGCACTGGGTTTTGAGTTGCCAATGGCTCATAGCCTAAACCATTATGAGAAATTGTACTTAATCAAATGGAGCTGCTTTGTCCTATGTTTCACTCATTCTCCAGGAGCAGACCACATCCAACAGTTGGCCAATGTGGGAATAGAAAGACATGTCTCCCTTGCCTCAACTCGGGACAAATCTTAAGAGCTAATCAACCTCCAGAGCCCCTTATAAGATTGTGTGCTCTCTTCTAAATGCATTGAAATTCTACTTCTCTGTCAAAGTCTGCTTCCCTTATTCTCTCACAGAAGTTTATCCCAAGAGCTCTCTCTAATAAACTCCTTGCATAGAGTATCCTCTCCCAAGTCTTTTCCATGGGAAACCTGACCTAAGATATGGACAGATTCCAAGTATATCTCTAAAGTTGCATTGAATAGTTTGGGAGGATGTAAAAAAGGATGAATTTTATATAAAATTTTGGGAATTGGTCTGCAATGATAAAACTAAAACTAAAGTAAGATTGAAATTAAAAGTTTCTCTATAAAAATAAAAAAATTCATAACTTTGTAATTTGACATAAAATATTGTATAAATTGGGGATCCCTGGGTGGCGCAGCGGTTTGGCGCCTGCCTTTGGCCCAGGGCGCGATCCTGGAGACCCGTGATCGAATCCCACGTCGGGCTCCCGGTGCATGGAGCCTGCTTCTCCCTCTGCCTGTGTCTCTGCCTCTCTCTCTCTCTCTCTGTGTGACTATCATAAATAAATAAAAATAAAAAAAAGAATTCTTAAAAATATATATATATTGTATAAATTAATAAAATTTAAAGTGTTGATTAAAATGATTTTCCTCTGAAGCCTAACTATAATTAATTGGAAATTGTGAATTATTATTTGCACTAAAATTGTATCCCTTATATCATGCTTACTGGGCACTGACTCAGTTTTTTTCTTTATGCTTAGTCCTTGAAAATGGGAAGATTAAACTGAAATACATCGAGGGAAGAGTGAAGAGAAAATGTTAAGAATCCTGCTTGTATCAGTAAGAGTCTCTTTGAATATTTACCTGTAATTTTTATTTCACTAAATATGTATTTATGCATCTGGGGTATTTTAAAATATCCATAGTTGTGAGGGATAAATCACATTTATTTCAGAAAAAAATCAGCATCTTTCTTATAACAAGGAAAAAGTCTACTATTCAAACTTTAAATTGAGTTTTGCAGCATATTTCTCTTCTCCAAATCTCGTGGTTTAAAATATTTTATGTTTTAAGGATGAATTTTGAAATCCATGGATAATCTCAAACTCAATTGTCTGACATCAATCTTAAACACGGGTGACTTAGCTCTTTGATGTTAGCTTAATGCAAGAATTTTCAGGTATTGGTAATATAGCTTAAGATTATTTGAATATTTTGTTTCCCAGCAAATAATTGGCCTTAGTGGTTTTTGGAGATCCACGCAATCTAAATAAATGAAAAAAAATACTCTATTTACATAAATAATATGTGGAATACAGTTGCATGTCACAGTGGACTTTCTGAAGTTAATCTCAATTATTGTTTATTATGTCTAAATGATTATTTCAATATCTTAGCTAATTTTGAAAGAAATTTAAGAATACATTTAGAGTAAACACAATTTAAAATTTAAATAGGATTGAAACACACATACACATTCAAAGAAGTAACTGAGCACAGCAGAACTCAACCCATTATCTGAAGTTGGCAAGGATATTTCATTTCATATATCATTTAGACACTAATTTGCCAACAATGATTCAATAAATTTAGTAGCTCTTAAGATATTAGTGGAATGAGAAGGAAAAAACCCAGCACATTTGTGTTTAACAAATATCTGTATGCCAAGATGCACAGAGCTGGTGAACCCTCCAGTCCTGTTAGGGATATATTCACATTTGACTAAGCTAATATGCCTGACTTTTTGTAAACTCAAAAGTGAGATAAAACCACCACAACAAAAAAACTTATTTACTTCAAAAGCAAGAGTTAATTTTAATTTAGCTTGAAGTCTCCACAATATATTTAACAGCACCTAAATTAGAAGCTGGAAAGTAATAAATCATTCCTTGCCAATATTTTAATTCACAATTACATTTCCTCTGGGGACAATTTAGAGATAAGATAAATGAAAAAAAAAAGGGGGTCCAAGTGTCCTAGAAAGATAATTCAATGTAAAATTCTGGTTACAGATCTGAACTTACAAATTATATGAGATATGACAAATAATTTATGAATTTGTTGATTCGTTAATTACTTCTCACAGTACTGGTTAAACTACCCATATGCCAAACTTTTTCAAATGTATTAACCTCTGTATCATCAAACAAGATGTCAATCAATAACATTTAGATTAACCAGGGCATCTAGGACCCTCATGAGATATAAGAGAAATAAACATCTAGGTCATTGTCTTAAAACAGATACAGTTTAAAATAGGAAACATCAGAAGCACTTAAATATTTGATAAGTACAAAGATGTAGATTAAATAGGTATGTGATATGTGATATGTGATAAATAGATCGATAGGTAGATAATAGATATGTATTAGATATACATAGATGAACAGAAGGATAGAGAGATACCTATCTCTCTATACCTAGGTATGGATGTTACTATGTAGTTTGTTCAAGTACCTTTCTAAATATGAATTTTTAACCTACTGAATCCTCATCAAATCCTGTTTTATTATTGGTGTTTAATTAATGAAATAAATGAAATAGTAGGGATTTTTAAAAAAATACATTTGATAAAATCCCAATAGTTAGGAAATGATCAAAAAGCACATCCAACTTTGCCTGCTCAGGTTTAAAGCAAGGACTCAACCATGATGCTTGCTAACTTTCATCTCTATATTACCTTTAACATTAAAACGCTGGAATAATTTGAAAGAAGCCATAGGGATCCCTGGGTGGCGCAGCGGTTTGGCGCCTGCCTTTGGCCCAGGGCACGATCCTGGAGACCCGGGATCGAATCCCATGTCGGGCTCCCGGTGCATGGAGCCTGCTTCTCCCTCTGCCTGTGTCTCTGCCTCTCCCCCTCTCTCTGTGTGACTATCATAAATAAATAAAAAATTTTTTAAAAAATGTATTTAAAAAAAAAAATGAAAGAAGCCATAAATGGATTATTGGAGATCATGACTATGTACCCAGATTCTAACAAGGTCAGGGGGATTAGTAGGACTCCACATTGCTTCATAAGCGTACCAGACAAGTCTGTTGTAGTTGCTATCATCCACAGTATGAAAGCACTTACAAAACTCACCATATGGCTATAATTTAAGGCAAAGGTAAAATCTCTGTCACTAAGAGAAAATAGATAAACACGACAGGGAATTAATTTTATTTGTGTTTTTATAAAAAGCAGCTCCAATCTCAGAAAAAATAGAGAAGAACAATTCAAATAATATAATCCATGAACTCAGAAGCTATCTTTCCAAGGATTCTCTCAGTGTTCTAATTCACACTGTAGCTATTCAATCTGCTCTCACCTTCTCTTCATGAGACTAACAGCTAATGTTTTTTTAATTTTTAATTTTGTGGGGTGCCTGGGTGGCTTAGTCAGTTGGGCTTCCAACTCTTTATTTTGGCTCAGGTCGTGATCTCAGGGTTGTGAGATCAAATACTGTGAAAGGCTCCACACTCAGTGGAAAGTCTGCTTGATATTCTCTTTCTCTCCCCCTCCCTCTATTCCTCCCCCCACTCGTGTATACTCTCTCTCTAAAATAAATAAATAAATCTTAAAAAATTAATTATAGAACAATTCTATTATTTCCCAGCAGTTGTGAAATAGAATACAAAAAAATTCCATACATCATTCAAGAAGTTTCCCCAATCATAATATTTTGTATAACTGTAGTTTAAGATCACAAACATAAAATTCATATCAGTGTAATCCACTCACCTTATCCAGATTCCACTCATTTTACAGGCATTCATTTTTCTGTGTTTGTATTTAGTTCTAAGAAGTCTTATCTTATGCATTGATTTCTTTGTAACCACCATCACAACCACAGAATAGTTATATTACAAAGATCCTACATGAAACCCTTTTATGTCCATAGCCACCTCCTTCCCTGGCTCCTTTCATAATTCCTAACAACCATGAATTTGTTCTCCATCTCTATAATTTTGTTGTTTGCAAAATGCTATATAAATGGAACAAGAGAGTATGTAGCTTTTTGAAAGTGACTTTTTTCACTGGGTATAATTCTCTAGAATTCAGATACATCCAAGTTGTTGCCTATATTACTGGTTTCTTCTTCATTGTTGCTAAGTAGTACACCATAGTATGGGTATTCCATGTTGTGTTTAAGTATCACTTGCTATTTCTAGTTTGGGACTCAAATCAAAACCCAAGAGTCATCCTTGATACTTTTTTTTTTATTTGATCAGTTCCTGCATCCAATTATTGAGAAATTCTTATCAACATTACTTGCAAAATGTAACTCAGATCTATCCACATGTATCCATCTTCACAGGACACACAGTCAAACCTACCATTATCTCATTCCTGCAGTGCAGTCACAAACCATTCAATTGTCTATTTTTGTTCCCCCATAATCTACAGTGATCAAAGCTAGTCTTTGTACTGAGAGTTTCTCCATGATCTGCTCTCACTCTTATAGCTTACCAATGGCATCTTCACTCTGTGTCAATAAGATTTAGCCACAATGGTCTTTTTCCTCTAAACTCATTGTTTCAGGGTCATTGCAAGTGCTGTTCCTTTGCCCGAAGCATCTCCCATCCTTGCTTGCGTGTGGTGAACTCAAATGTCACCCCCTTAGTAAAATGTTAAGTATCTTAGCCTCCCAACCTAATGCTTACCACATCCATTTCATTTGCTTGCTGTCTTGGGAGCTTGTTTATTTTTTTTTTTTTTAGGATGTATCGCTACTGCAGTAACCTAATGTGTTTATTGTCAATCATCCACTTAAGAATATTAGCCACTTGATAGCATAAAAATATTTATTTTATTCACTGCTATATTTCCAGAATCTGAATGGTATGGTACCTGGAATATAGAACTTACTAAACACTTGCTTTATATATGTAACTATAACTATCATCTATCTATTTATCTATCATCTGTCCGTATATCTATCATCTATGTATATCTATCACTGATCTATCAAATGTTCTTTAAAATATGAGCCAAAGTTAATTTGATAGTCTTTTTCTTGTGACAAAATTCATGTCTTGTATGATTTGAACACAGATTTTTCTCATTTTTCCCTAAATATACTATGTTCTTCCCCATTTCCTTTTCTTTTCAAGTAACTTTTTCTTCCCTCAACTCTATAACCCTTCTGTATGAGAAACTTATTTACAATATCTTGAGCTAAATCAGGAGCAACATTCTCTGAACTTACAACAAGATTCTAAATGTTAATCAGGAAGGAGTAACTTTGGGCTCTTTTAACAATCAGTATTTCAGTTGTTTTGCTGCTTGAGCATCAGAAAGAACATTATCATATTACAATACCCTCATGTTCATCACACTGAGATATGTCATCTTGTGACATGTCTTTCAAATTTATCTTTAAAGATATTTCAAATGTCAGGATTTGGTTGAGCAAGGGGTGAAGGCACTTGAAAAAAGTTTTCAAACTGAAGTTCTTAGTCATCATTCATTGTTTGTAACCTTATTTCTTACTTGGCATACACTGCTGTTATTCTCTCTCTCTCTCTCTCTCTCTCTCTTTTTATTTCACCACCAACATCCTGGCCAGCTATCCCACTGTCATTTAAAGCAAGGTGCCATTATCCATACGGTAAGAATGTTAACATAGAAAAAAAAAATGTCCCTGGTCAAATAACACTAGTACAAAAAGCAAGATAGTTATAAGAATGGACAAGGAGGCTCCCGAAAAAAGTATTAAAAAAAATCTTTAAGAGTATAAATATATTTTTGATAGCAGGGAACTTTATGTCAGCAGCCTGTTTTATTTAGAGGAAGTCTTTGACAATGTTCATGCTTTGGTTACCTAATAGTATTCTATCAGGAGTAAATTGGGTTTCTGGTAACACACTTGCTCTAAAAACAGCATAAAAACTAATGACCGTGTCAAGCTATGTACACTGCCGACAGCTACAGTATGCCAGGCTAATTGCTTAAATTGGATTTCTGATACTTTTGCTCAGTCAAAGGCTGTGTTTTGAATACTGGCCGACCAGACAATGAACCCATCAGGCATTTTGTGGAAAGATACAAATTCAGAAACAGGCTTCTATCCCTTCAGAACTCTGATTATTTCAGCAATGGTAATGTCCCCTTGATTTTCCAATCTGTCATTCCATTACAAGCACAAATCCTTTCAAACTATGGAATGAAAAATGGTGGGGAAAGGCCAATTGGAGAATGGGTTTTGGAGATAAAAGACTTCTTATACACTTGTTAGAGTCCTAGTTTTAAATAAATACTATTGTGTCTGAAGGGAATAATATCAGCCTTGGATGCTAGTAGATAATAATGTGCAAGTTTCATTGACTTCACTTCCTAAAAAGGTATCCTTTCTCTTCCTGCATTATTCATAGGCTTATTCTTTAATACGCCCTATCATTCTTTCATTTCTTCCCATATTTTCCCTCCTTTTTCATTACATGTCTTTCTTCAGTAACATTTATACTTGATGTTGGATATCCATTTACAAAGTACGATACACAAAAATAAAGGAAAGATAAGGACTTCCCCCACATAAACAAAATCAGAGAGACTTTGTCCCCCGTAGACCAGCAGTGTATGAATTGCCAAAGGAGGTTCTTCAAGCTGAAATGAACAGATGTTAAATAGGAACACCAAAGTATATGAAAGTACAAACCTCACTGGTAAGGGCAAATATATAGAAAGACACCAATATTGGAACACTGTCATGGTAGCATGGAAATCACCTTTAAGTGTTAAATACAAAAGCATAAAGAATAACCATAACCACAAAAATTTGTTAATGGATATCTAATATAAGAATAAGGGAACTCTGACATCAATAACAAAGTAGGAGTGATGAAAGTAAAAGTATAGGGGTTTTGTATGAGATTGGAGTTTTCTGTTTAAAAATAGACTGTTTTAACTATGAGAGGTTTGATGCAAGACTAACCACAAAGGAAAAATTTACAGTAGACATATAAAAGATAAGAATAAAGCATATCATTACACACACACACACAGCCACAAAGACAGTAAGAAAATAATAAATAAACAAGAGAACTACAAAACAGACAACAGTTAACAAAGTGGTAGTCATAGGTCCTTATCTATCAATAATTAGTTTAATGTATTAAACTCATCAATCAAAAGACAGAGCGGATGAATGGATAAAAAACAAAAAACAAACAAATGAGAACAAAACCCCACCACCTACACAGGTGGTGTCTATAAGAAACCTGTCTATAAGAAACTCACTTTAAATTTAAAGGAATACATAGGCTGAAAATAAAGTTATGATTCCTGTTTTAGAGAGATTCATTTGAAGTCATTCTGGAGCTTTTGGGAGTTCTCAATTTTAGTTCTGTCATTATGTCTCTGTATTTTTTCTTCTGTACTCAACATCTTACAGAAATCATTTCTTCCCCTGGGTTTGAAACATGGTACCTCCCATATGAGTCACAAATCTACACAAGTAATGTCATATCTCCAAAATTTCTCTTCACTTAGTCAACCTCAAATCATCCAATGACTACACTCATCAGTTATCACCTCTTCTTCTACCCCAAGCAAATACACATTTTGCTACCAGTCGCTTTTCAATATGCCAGCCTAAACCATGTTTTATGTTTTTTTTTCTTTAGCTCTAACATATAATCACCACCCATTTCTATTTTGCTAATTTCACTTTGCTTTAATTTTCAGAAGGTTCATTAAGAGGGATTAGAGCAGAATCATTTCCACAGATAAAGTTATTTGGGAGCATGGATAGAAAAAATAGAAACAAGGAGAGCTCAGAGTCATATTCTTAGAAGTTTAATTCCCTGAAGACAACGATTTATTTAGAAATTCAGCAGCTTATATCTATATCCCTGTAATAGCTAGCTTCTTATTCATATCTTCTCATTTATTTAACTTTTATACATTAGAAGGAGAAAAATTTCAAGCATGTTAAAGAGTGAAACCTGTGGCTGACCAGAGGCCAGAGGATGGGGGGGAACTGTAAGCAAATAGGACCTGCACTTAAGCCAAAGACAAGGACTTGTCCTTATATTTTATAGATTCCAAATTCACTTTATCTATTCAGCAAGTTTGTTTTGAGAATGGTGCTCATCAAACCAATAGGAAAAAAAAAACTGTTGTATTTACTAAACAGAAGCATTTATAGATTTATAAAAGCCAGATATCAGCTAGATCACCTTCTGCCTCTTACTGATCTCATTAACCTGGCTTAAGCACTAAATTCAAAGCCTGTGACTGTCACAAATCTTTTTTTCTTTTTACATTATTTCACTGACTTCCATATGCTTTTCTGCTTTCTTAAATATGTGAGCATTGCCTGTATTCCACCTAGACTAGCACAACAAGTGCTATTTGTTTGCCATTTCCAGACACTTCCAATATTATGAGGCCTTGGTACCTTTACTGAAGACTAGGATCTTGTGTTTGGGTGTGTAGGGTGCATACATGCCACAATAAAGAATGTAAAGGTCATGAGGAAGACATGTGGACTGTAGAGACTCTCTATCTCTCTGGTTTCATCTTTCCCAGTTTAAAATCTAAAGTTCTCTCTGCCTTAGGTCGGCTCACACCTGAGCTTCTTCATTTTGTAGCCTAAGTTCCAAGTTGTTATCGGAGTTTTTTACTCCAAAGATTGTCTCATTTCTCCAAAGGAGTTCTGATAAAGTTTAATGCTTCTAGACAAAAACTAGCTTAAGTGTGGGGGGCGGGGTAGGGGATTTAATAGTCTTAAAAGATTTATGGTTATATAAGCTGTCTCACAAGTGTCTTTCCTTCTGGTGACTAGAATATACATGTACACCAGATAGTGTTCCTCTCCTTTTGTCAATTTTTCTGAAAAACTGACATAATTAGTTCCTGATTTTGTAGAATGTATACATATCTCAGCACATGCCTCTACTTCTTTTTCTCTTCACACATTCTTTCTCCAGAAACACTAAGTTATGTTCCATCCAGCCCTGAGGAGACCCTCATTTCATCTTGATATTTTTCAGATCTCCTTACTTTGCACAATTATAAGCATTGTTTTATAATAGACGATTGATACAGATAGCAATACTCTTTCATTACATATTATTATTCATTTAAATATCACCAAGAAATGTATTTTCAATCTCTGGAGCAGATTCCAGTAATCCTTTCTGTGCTGACTACAGAACAGATTCTGCAGACATTATTTTAATCTTTGTACCCCATGGAAAGCTCTAGCAGTGGCTTTTATGGCTTTTGTATGACTGTACCATGAATTCACAATGATAATATTCAGAACACATTTCAGAAACTATTTTCTCAAAAGGACATAATGAACAAGTATCTAACATTATTTAGAGTCATGGGGGGAAATACCACTGTCATGCAATTAAATGGCTATTTAACATATATAGGTATGTATTGTGTATGCATGTATTTAGAGCACACCCTACTTTTTCTGAAGTGAACCTATGTGTATCATGATGAAATAGTAAGCTTTTGTCACTTGTTTACCTTTAGCTCTGGGAAGAAAGAGGACAAAGGTCTATATTATAAATTTATTGGGTCAGTTTGGGACCACTGAGACATTCCACCAGGCAAATAATAGCAGATCAATTCTCATTCTCTAATCTTTCTTTGGATCTCTGCTTGGTACATGAAGCTTTCTTTTAAATGGATGTAAGTGATATAAAGGTGAAGAGACAGAAAACCTAATGCTTTAAAGTTCACTTATCATTTATCTAACATAAGTTCTCAAGGGAAGAGAGTTCACTGAATGCTTATCAGGCCTTCCTATTATTTGATATGTTGACACCCAATTAACTGGGGCTTTAAAGGTTTAGCTCAACTTGAAAAGGAAGAAAAGGACAATCCTTTATTATTTTTTACTGTCCTCAAAACATTATGCTATAAAGGCATAGTTTATCACATCATACTTATGCATTTTTAAACTCTCAATTTTATTCATTTTGTGGAAATTACATCTTAACTAATATCTACTCAATGCTCAGAATAGCCTGAAGATAAAAACAAAGTATTTGGAATAAAGGCCACTCTGGGCAACCCAGCTGGTGTGAGTGAGTTGAATTACTAAAATCTCCAGTGCCATGATCCTCAAGGCCTAATTAACTTCTGTGAGAAATGAATATTTCCTGGGGATTTACTGTCTTGACATAATTCAAGCCCTCATAGCTATTAACAATGAGTGATCTCAAATGGAGCAATGGATTACAGGGCCACAGTATCAGTTTTTAATGTGCAATACAATTAATTTAGGGGTCATATACTTGTTGAATGAAACTACTGGGTGAAGTGTAATTAGTTGTAATGTTTAGGCTTACATATTTTATTTGCTTTGGATTTTCACATGTTTCCTGTGCATGAGTGCCATTACTGTTTTCTTTCTTTCTTATACTTCTTCAGTGAAGACGCTAGTTTTGCAGTCATATTTCTAAGGAAGATACCTGGGACATGATACATATTAATAGACATTTTATTTATGAATATTTCTAGTTTTTAGAGACTTTTTAAAATTGGAATAATATATCTTATGCCAGGAAATGTTAGCCAGTAGATTTGGATCTTTGTGTCAGTTCTATACAGTTACTGCTCCCTGAGATTGAATATATCTACCCAGAATCTGTACATTATTCTGGCTTTCTTTAGTAACCCCTGATGCCTCTCAGGCTCCAGAAAAGAATCCAACTGTATTTCCGAAGTACACACTATTTTATGTACTGAACCTAAAGATAATTTGATCACCAGGGATAACATACAACTCACAGCAATCTTTTCTTTCTCTCTTTTTTTTTTTCTAGCTGCCAAGAAACTCACACCAAATTTGAACTTTGATCCTTACAAATATATTGACCCTATCATTGAAGTTTGGAGTAGAAAGTTTTTGAGTTGGAAATGCTCACTTAATAAAGAAGGACACTAGGATACAAAATTAAGTAACCTGACATACCACAGATACTTGGTGGTAGTTACATTAAATTATATTAAAGAAATACAGCATGATGTTGGATAAGGATCCTATGAAAACAATTTAACCAATGGAAAGCATTTCCTTATAATTTTTCTAGTTATATAGTCTTGAGATCAGCAAAGAAGATAGTCCACTACAAATATAATTTTCAAAATTTTACTGGTCTTTTTCATAGTTTTGTTTTCTATAAGACTTATAGGCTGATTACTTTCTTTTAATAACTAACACCTTAATTAAACCTACATAGAACCTAATTCTAAGAGTGATGAGAAAAATTCTGGTACTAAAATTAGTTATGAAACATAGCAAGAACTTTTATACCAAGTTTTATTTAACTTTGATGGTTAATCATGGAAATGATGGTTAATATTTGAAACATGGCAACTTAAATATCAAAATGCATCAAAGGCCTCAAACTTTTAATTATGCTTTATCCTTCAATATTTATTTGTCAATACTCCAAGTAAGCAAACACAGGTATAATTTTTAACACTAATGAAATTAAAATATAATACTTAAGATATTTTATTTAGAAAGTCCGTTTCAAATAATTTGAAATATCTTTGCTCTTTTTCATCCTTGGTTGCCTTTGAGATATCTCAACCTAAGGCTGGCCTCTAACTGTCTTACACTTCAACATTTACCACTGACTTGGCATTGATTACTGAAGGGAGAAGAATTTGCCATCCCAAAATATGTCTCTTTGGCATAAAGATTATTTTAGGATGATTATTTTTAAGAAAAGCAGACATGGAAAAAATGAGTGGAAGTTACTCTTTTGTAAGACACATTTATCTTTAAAAGGAAAATCTCCATTTTTAAAGGGATATCTCTCTCTTTACCAGGAAGAGAAGGATCACTAAATCTCTAGAAACTCTAATCAATGGGGAAGGCAAAAATCTAAATCTGCATAACAGCCTTATCCTTAACTACTGTGCTTCTCCTGGTAACCTCCCATAACTGGCTCCCACTCCTCAACATCTTTTGTTTTAGCTGGAGATAGTATGGTGGTAAGATGATGGCTTAGGCCATTGTTGGGCATTGACTGTTTTTCTGGGTATCTCTCATGTATACTGGAGATACATATATTATTAAGTTTCTGTTTGTTTTTCTCCTATTAATCTGTCTTTTATAACAGTTCTCAATCAAGAACCTAGGAGTTCTTTGTTCAGAATGAAAACAAGCTGCTTCTGCAGGAAGTTTATAATTTAATTGAGTTATTATCAAAAACACATATGTGATTGAAATTAAAACGTGTGAGAAGTAGAAAACAATATGAAAAATAATCCCATAGATTCAACCAGGTTTCATGTTTTAAATTTTACTCACCATTCACAGAAGCAAAATGCCCATTGATTTCTTATTGATCTGACAAAGCCTATATCCATAGGGAAATGGGTAAAAGGAAAAAGGGAAAAAGTAAATCCACTTATCTTGAATAAAATCCTACATTTTACACAATGACAACTCTATTTAGTTTTTAGCAGCACACTATGAAAAGTACAGACATTGCATATGGAAAACGTTATATTGAAAGACAGATGCTCAGTGAAATTAAGCATTCTGCCCACAGAGAATTGAAAAACACTTCTGGGAGAGGATTTAGCTGATATTAAAGTGCCCTCTTGAGGATGAAAACTTGACTACATGACAAAAAAGTACTACTGAAATACCAAATCCTTTCACTGAATTATCAAAAGAAATTTCTTCAAATGGTCAAATGTGTATCAGAACTACTAAAGAAATTCTTTCTTTCTTTCTTTCTTTCTTTCTTTCTTTCTTTCTTTCTTTCTTTCTTTCTTCCTTTCTTTCTTCCTTTCTTTTCCTTTCCTCCTTTCTTTCTTTCTCTTTCTTTCTCTTTCTTTCTTTCTTTCTTTCTTTCTTTTTCTTTCTTTTGTTCTTTCTCTTCCTTTCTTCCTTTCCCTCTTTTTTTTTTTTGTGTGTGTGTGTGTAAAGCAAATGATAATTTGCCTGCCTTCTTTCCTACTAACTCTCTTTAAAGGGGAGGAATTCTGCAAGAACAGCTAATAAATCTAAAGAGTAGAAAGTTTTATCCATATCTTACTGTTGAATACATAGAATATCTGTTATTGTGGAAGAAATATTACTTTCAAGAACTCATTTTAATTTCTGACAAGAAAAAGAGCTTCCTGTGAATTGATTCTATTTCAGTTTCAGGCCTTGTCAAGGCTTAGCTGTGAGTAAGAGAGGTTGTGTGTTTCTTTCATCAGTTCATACAGATTACTGCTGAATCTCCAGATTGTTAATCCAGATTGGTCAGGTAGCTCTCTTGAGGCTACCATCTAGCTATGATGCATGCAGATTTCAGTGAGTTCTTAAGTCCCTGGCTGCTAGAATGTTTTGTGAAGCTTTGTTTCAGAGTGGTTTTGCTACTTGCACAGCAACCCTGGACAGGTCTCTCTTCCTGGGCTTTCTCTTGTCTTTAAGGAAATACCTTTATTTTTTTGCCAGATAAATATATATATATTTACACTTGTGTGTATATATATATGTGTGTGTGTGTGTGTGTATATATTTACACTTCAACATATATATGTGCGTATACATATATGTACACATATATATTTCTTTTGTTTTTTCAACATGTTCATTATGTACCTGACAGTTCTCTTCTCCTAAGAGTTTAAGTTTTTAAAAATAAATGCAAAGACATCTATAAGCTCTTTCTTCTTTTCAGTTCTAACATTCCTCTCTTATGACAATGAGCATAAAGCTTCCCACCAGCATAAAGAAGAAGAAAGCAAGTGGAAAATTACAAATGAGAAAGACATGATTTTATCAAAATAGCATTTAAACAAAGATTAGGATCCTTAGAATACTACTAAATATGTAGTTATAAGTAGTCATGAATATATAGGCAAGTAGATGACACATACACTAAAAGCAAATTCTATAAAATTCAGATGCCATATTATTACATAATATATACACATATATATGATTACACATGTAATATATTATATATACATATATAATTACATTTTTATATTGTTTTTCCCAGATCAAATGAACATTTTCTTTTCAGACGTTGGTCTAGAACAAAATATTAATATGGTAACTTTTTTGATGAAATTACGAAATTGCTAAATTAAACTTAGACTATAAATATGGATGCTCCCCTGCATGATTTTAATCTAAGGATGTATTAAGTTTACACACTTGCAAATGTAAACTTATTAAGAATACAAAACTATAAGGATACACTGTGTCTTAGAGGTGAAAACAGTGGTGAAAAGTTAAAAATTAGGAGATTTAAAAAGAATAGACTTGTGAGCTCTGTGGGGGAAAAAATGAATGATAAATCAAGCAAGTGAGAAGTAATATCACCTTAGAAAATCTTAATATCAGAACTAGAGAGAATATCATTTGAAAAGCTAAACCCAGCTTAAAGAGATTTTTGCTCTAGGGTAGGATATAGGCCTGGTGACATCTTCTACATGGAAGAACTAGAAAAGCTATGAAAAATACTGAAATCATCTTTTTTGAAAGCAATAGTACTGACAAGGCTGAGTTCTGTGTACACGGGGGAAATCTATATGATGCTTACAAAAAAAATGATGAATAGAGTTTTGAGAACAGAACCAAGACAAGAAAGGTCAAAGAGTCTTAGAGGATGTTGGCGTCTAGTGAAGCCAGGGTAGAAAGATTCTATTAATACTTCTTTGAGACTCCAGAATCCAGCTAGAACAAAAACATTCTATGTGGGAAAAGGACCACATCCTGGAGTAAGATTTGCTCTCATATGGCATATTTCATTTTTCCTTTCAAGTTTATAAGAACTTCCATAACATAGCACCCCATCTGAAGTTCCTTTTATCTTCCAGTCCACCAAAGCCCTACGTTCAGATCTTATTGCCAGTCCACTGGCTACTGCTCAAGAAATCATTAAAGCCATACCATGTTAACATTGTCATTATTTTGTTTATTTGATGCCACAAACTTACTAATGTTAATTCTACTTAGTCAGCAGATCTATCCTTTCCATTGACACATGACAGTGGGTGCACTGTAAAGCAGCTGTTTTCCAGGCTGAGTGCCTGTGATCCACTGTCCACTCTTGAGCTATTGTCCTTAAACCCTGATGAATACTTGGCATCATCCAAAAACTAATTATAGAGATTGGCCCATTCAGCTATGGGGTTAGAAAACTCTTGAAGGGGGTGAGTTGTGGGCTCAATGGCATAGCAATCATCTATTCATGTGTGAAATGGATACTTGCAGTGGTCCCCTGACATACATTCTTGAATATGTCATTTAATTTAATAAGGAACCTCTTCTGCTATATATCCTTCTCTGTTGGAATGATGATCTGACATAAATTAAGAAACAATGGATATTTCAGTTCTCAAGATAATCTTATGGCTTTCTTAATTGAATCAGTTGCAACTAATATTCAGGAGTAGACCAAAATTGTCTTTCAAAAGCAGTGTTATCTGGAAGCTGTGTTAAGTAAGTTTCAGAATCTCAAGAGCTATTACTTGTATGTTTGGGGCTTTTCCTAAGGGTTCCAGTCAGCATGTCAATGTTGTAGAGGCACTTCAGTATCATTTGAGAATAGGGAATCAGAAGGACCCAGAAAGCATCATTGTGCTACAGCTCTTTGGAACTCTGAGAGTCTTCTATCCTTTGCACTGCATGCAAATTCAGTTTTTATTCTCTGGTAAATTTGGAAATAGAGATTAATAAAATGTGGTCTGTGAATTCTCCAAAAACCAGATGATTCAATTAATCTCTAATATTCTTGCTTTGCTTTTTGAACTGGCAAGAACAATAACTTATTACTGGTGTTTGAGAGACAGATCTTTGTCTCTTGTAGCTTTTGTCTAAGTTGTACATAAGAATTTCTCCAGTTTCTCTGGCTCTGTACTTTATTTGGATTATTCAGATATCCTATCTAGTTATAGGACTATTGAATATTCACACTTTAATTTTAACTTTGTCTTCAGACTGAGATATCAACATTATATCATCAAGGGAAGAAAAATATTCTCCAGTTCAATCAAATCTCAATCACTTCTTGCCAAGTTGAGGTAGTAAACAAGATAATTTAAATATCCTTGTGGGAAAGTAGTATTTGTGTACTGAATTCCATACTACATAAATTCAAACTGACCCAACTAGCCAAAGCTTTCTTTCAAAATAGAAATTGAAAAGACAACATTAGCCAAAATGATTAGAGAATATTAATGTTCTGTAGCATATCTCACAGTTTGAGTTGTTAGTACCAATCAAACATGGTCAGTGTTATTGAGGGGACATAGGAATTACTTTATTAAGACCATCAATCTACAATATGCCTCTAGGATCTATCAGTTATTTTTACAGATCATATGGGATGATACAAAAGGGATTTATGGGTATGAATATACTTGTATATTACAGATTCTTAATTAAAACCAACATTGTCTGGTGCCCTCAGATACTGATGTTGTTATAAATGAAAGACTTGAGTGGACTTAGGTAATCCTAGATATTTCCATCAAGCATGCATGATTAAAATCAAAAAGTAAATTTGCATTACATTTTTTTTCGTGGATGATTTTCACACATGAAGAATTCACCATGCAGGCATCACATTTATTCTAAAAGAACATTCAGGTAGGGGTAAGAACCATATAAAGCTTTAATTATAATTTTCTATTTTGAACCATGCTTTCATAATGCAAACTGCCTACAATTGTTTTACCAAATCCTGCTAATTGAAATATTGCTTTTTAGCTTTATTTTAGCAAGTTTAGATATAGCCATTTACCATGTATCAGGATTCAACAAATCCTCCAGTCATTTTAACCTTATCAATGCAGAGTACCCCTGGTCCTCTGATGGAGGAGTGCCAAGAGATCTTGGCCCTTCCTTCACTTAGAATCATAATCTTCTCCTTTACTGAACACTATTTTATTTAGAACTAGCTCTTAAGGGATTGTAGATTTATCTTTATTATGATCAGAATTTTAAAACCTTAAGGCTAGCATAAATTAAATGACTCTTTAGTGGTTCTTTTAGTTTGAGGAGTTGGCGAAACACTAGACCACTTGATCTCTTACAGTAATCCCTTAGAATTTTAGATTCACTTTCTTTCCCTTTCCGTAATATATTTAATCAACCATCAGTGGGTACATTTTTACCCATTTTATTATTTTTTTCCTTTTTTCTGAATAATTCAAATCCTTTTTTCATTTTTCAGCCCCACTCAAGGCAATTTGGCATGATTCGTCCTTACACACAGGGAAAAGTCATTTGGTATAAAGTATCAGTTATGCAAGATGTATTAGTTCTAGAGATGTGCTGTACAGCAAAGGGTGTACAGTCAACAACTATCATGCACTTAAAAATTGTTAAGAGGTTAGATCTCATGTTAAGTGCTCTTACAACATACATATACAAGTAAACTTTTGGTGATGAGGGATATTTTTATTATATGGACGATAGCGATTGCTTCACTATGTATGCATTCAGCTATGAAGTTTTACATATTAAATATGGGCAGGTTTTGTACGTCAATTAGACTTTAATGAAGCGTTAAGAAAAGAAAATGTCAGAAAAATGTTCTCTCAATTATTTTAATATATTCTATATTTCCATACATTTTATGATACTTAAAAAGTGATGTTACATTTTTTTTGCCTTTTATTTAACGTGCCTGAAAATAAGGCTGTATTATGGATTAAATAGGCTGAGAATGTAACTATCACTCACAATATAGTTTTTCATCAGGAAAATATGTTTTGAGGGCTAAACAATTGGTCTGTTAATTATTTTGATAGATAAATCTATCTTGGAAACTTAACTTCTTAATGGATTTAAATTATGGAATTTTAGTTAAAAAGAACAACTGAAAGGTTTATGATAAGGAAATAAAGGTGAACTGACGAGATGACAACTAATATCAAAACAAAGTCATAGAAGGAGCTGGTGCCAATTTTAACATAGCATCAACTATCACTTTTGGAAAAAAAAAAAGAGAGATGGATTAGGAGAAACTACCACAGTGTCATAAAAGTAGTTCTAAATTGGTTGCAGTCACAGGGTTTCAATAGCCTTGTAAGGAATATATTTTTTAATATCTACAGAAAGTTGGGTGGTTTCCGTTGTTGTTTTAGGCTGTGTGTTACATACTTCTACTTTTCTATAGCTTAGCTGACTAGAATTGACTCCTTTTCTCTGCACCTCTGTAAGAGGTGAATATAAGTAAGGGTCCTGAGCAAGTCTGACAAACATTTGACAGCATCTAACACGGGACAAGAGCTTCATTCTTCCAATGCAAAATCCGTTTCAACAGGGGGACAGAAAGGAATCACTAATAAAGATTCCATCTTTCAAAAAACAACTAAATCTCTTCTCCTATGACCTGGATAATTATTTTATTTACTACACATCTAACAGGAATCATTTTTATTGAAACAAATATTTACCAACTCCCTTTTGGAAATGAATTGCCTTTCCACACATACACTGAATCACCTGTGGTAATTCTCTGGTTCCAGCATTCTTGGACTAGCTCTAGGTTCCTTACATTTTTGTTGCAAAAGACAAAAGCAGCTAAGACCTCCTGTCCATTATAATGTGGTTAATGTAGACATTCCCCAGACCTGGGATCACTACCGGTAAGTGGCATCCATATGCTTTTCAGTGTCTGCACAGCAGGGACCACCCTGAAGCCATCTTGGCCATGCTGGTTTCTCACTCCTGTTGCCCTTCTCTTTCTTCCTCCCACAAGCCTCAGCCATTACTTAAATTATTGAGTCAGGAATAATTACAAAAAACACCATAGTGTGAACTGCAGAGATTACACAGGTCATATAATTGACAGAACTCATGAACCTCTGCATGAGGTTCTAAGAAAGGCAAATGACACTGTACAGAATAGAAGGAAAGCACAGGTCCAAAGTGACAGGCCCAGAATACTTGAAGCTTGACTCCCCTGGAACATTTCTCACTCATACAATGCACTTTGTCTCTAGACTACAAACCATCTAGATGTGTGTGGGTAGCTGTATTAGTTTCAAGTATCTGCTACAACAAATTACTACTGACCTGGTGCCTTGAAACAACAAAATATGTGATATTTTACAGTTCTGAAAGTCAAAATTCTGAAGTCAGCTTCAGTGGGTCAAAGTCAGGTTTTCAGCAAGGGCTATGCTCCTTATGGAGCATTCTAAGAGATAATCTGGTCCTTGCCCCTTCAGCTTCTGGTGACTGCCATTCCTTGGCTACCAATGGATAAATAGGTTGCCCAAAGTGACTGTGTCACTCCAATCTTTGTCTTTGTGGTCACATGGCCTTCTCTTCTTTTGTCCTCAAATATTCCTCTACCTTCATCTTATAAGGATATATGTGATTGTACTCATTTGTGTTGTCCAAGATGATGTCTCCATCTCAAGATACTTAGCATAATCACATTTCTAATTTTTTCTTTCTTTTTTTAAAGATTTTATTTATTTATTCATGAGAGACACACACACACACAGAGAAACAGAGACATTGGCAGAGGGAGAAGCAGGCTCCATGTAAGAAGCCCGAAGTGGGACTTGATCCCAGGACTCTGGGATCATGCCCTGAGCCAAAGGCAAACACTCAACCACTGAGTCACCCAGGCATCCCTTTTTTCTTTTCTTCTTTTTTGCCATATAAAGTAACATAACTGGGGATCCCTGGGTGGTGCAGCGGTTTAGCGCCTGCCTTTGGCCTAGGGCGCGATCCTGGAGACCCGGGATTGAATCCCACGTCGGGCTCCCAGTGCATGGAGCCTGCCTTTCCCTCTGCCTATGTCTCTGCCTCTCTCTCTCTCTCTCTGTGACTATCATAAATAAATAAAAATTAAAAATAAAAATAAAAATAAAAAAAAAATAAAGTAACATAACTAGTGTTCAGGGATTACCATGTGGGTATCTTTAGGGGGCTATTATTCAGTTTATCACAGGAATCTTGATTGCAGGGAAGTCAAGCAGTTCTCCCACTGTGGTCTCTCACAGTCACTGGTCACGTAAGCAGGACAGGCTAGTTAAAGATTTGTGCAAGCAATAAGTCAATAAACAAACTAGCCCTCTATGCTACCAAAGGCATTTCAAATGTTGAACAGTACATTTTATATCAATAAGTAGCCCATTCATCCAGAAGCACATCCAATCAGTAGCAGGATTCCAGGTACTCATAGCTTAAACATGGACTATCCCAAACCAGCAGTAAGATAATTCTTTTTTACCAAGGGAAATTTAAGAGAACAAAGAGAACAATTTAAATGCTTTTATGTGTTTCAAGAAGCAAAAAGAGATTCAGGTAGAAAAAATTATGAGATGAGTGCTCACATATCAGGATGAAGACAATATACAGAGCTTTTGTTCAAAATTAGCATTCAAGACCAGTAACAGTATTCTCCCCAACTAAATGGAACCTAACCAACTATAAAAACCACAATAACAGCAGTAAAACTTTAAGCATTGTAATTACACTGTAATTCTACACCAGCAACACCTATTGAGAATGTTGAAAACCTGGCTATAAACTTTGATAATCATCTGCTACTCTCCACCTTTTTGATTCATCTAATCAGCAAATTTTCCCACATCAGAAATTCTGTTGTTTCTCATGCTTACTTTTTTATTTTACTGCCAAGGCTGTTTTTCAGGTCATATTTTCAGGACAAGTGAACTGTGCTTGCTACTATAATAACTGCAGCCTTTCCCTATGTTTTAATCTGTTGCTAGATTTTCCTAAAATATAGATTATTCCATATTACTTTCATCTCAGTAATATTTTCCTGAATCTTACCTTCAAAATCTCTTTGAAATATTCTGCTTGCTTTGTGCTTTTTGTAGAAGGACTTAAGAGCCCTTTTATTTTCTTGCATAAGTTATTATATGATTAGGTCCATGGTTATTTATTAAGGGACCAATAAAAGCCTGTTTGTCCTCATCTCATTGATTATGGGCAACAAAGCACACACAAAGGTAAAGAAGTTTAAATCTAAATAGTCTAAAAGCCTAAAGTGATTACTGAAAGCACAGTTTTACCTGATATTATCTGCTTTTCTTCACTACCACAACAATTAAGAGAGCTGAGAGTAGCATATAGTCCGCAATAACCAAATAGGTAAATGTTAACTATTTTTGATGAGTTCAACGAAGCTACCCTGTATATGAGCTAATTAAATCTACTTGCTAAATCCTAAGGACTGTTTCTCATAACTTCAAAGCATAATAGTCTTTCTTGCTTATCTTCCATAACACTGAAATAATTAGAAGTACAGTAATAGATTCATAAAAATTTCTATTATCTTTTGCCATAGCTTTGGAGGTACCAAAATTCTTTTAAATTACCATAAAGACTCCTAACCAACATTGTTACAGAATAGGCTTGTATATAAGGTAATTTTATTGCTGATATAAATTTATTTTTTAAAAGCTTATCTTTATTTTAAAAAATAACCCAGCATTTATAGATTTTCCCAGTATGTGTCTACTTAAATATTTGTGAATAAATATGTTAGTCTTATCTTAATGAGGTAAGGTATCTTTAAAACTATCAAATGTTATAATGAACAGCAAAAGAACAAAGGTCTCAAGAGCATGTAAACTCTTTGAAACATGTTGAAAATATTAATCTTTTTGCCTTTCCGAAAAATGACCTTTTTGTGTGTTTTGATTTTAGTAATTACTTTCATTCACAGTAAAGGTATCCTTATCTAAGTAGTGAGCTTCTAAAGAGCAAGACTGTTTCATTAATCATCCTACATCTCCCCCATATCACTTTGATCTGTTTACCACCAGCAGCTACTGAGTTCTTCCCAATCCATCTTATTTACTATTTATAAGCTTCTGTGAGCTGGGAAACTGCCTTATCAAACTTGCAAAAAAAAAAAAAAAATCAGCTGAGAACTGTACTAGGCTTTATTTTTTTTTAATTTTTTATTTATTTATGAGTCATAGAGAGAGAGAGAGGCAGAGACATAGGCAGAGGGAGAAGCAGGCTCCATGCACCGGGAGCCCGACGTGGGATTCGATCTCGGGTCTCCAGGATCACGCCCTGGGCCAAAGGCAGGCGCTAAACTGCAGCGCCACCCAGGGATCCCTGTACTAGCTTTAAAACAGTTGTCTGAGATACTTCTCTTAGTACGTGGACTTCTTGACCTCAGTACTGACTTCTACCTTCCAGGAGCCCTGTGGATAGATGAAGTTGCCATACTAGTGAATGTACTTGGGTTCAAGCAGTTTAAGTTATATGGTTTGTTACATACATGTCTGGTTTGTATGATAGTTTAGATGTTACCCACACTTTGTAAATTATACAATGCTCTAGGCTGTCTGAGTTTTAAAATATTACCTTTGAAAACTAGCTTAAATAAAGCAATAAATAATCCATAGAGGATCAAAATCTTTTAATTCAAATAATGACACTGCATATCTCCATTTATCAAATACGTCCACAAACACTTTTGCAATGATTTGCAACAGAGCACAGTATTCCTTCTGACATTTCCATACATAAAACCAAAGAAAGTGGGCTCACACAGATCACTTTTCATATAGTTTTACTGCACCAGATGAGAGCTAATACCTTCATCTTGAAAAACACTTGGGAATTGCCCCTGTTTCTTTATTAGACATAAGATGTGGTACAACATATGTAAAGTTGACAGTGGCAATTGTTTAATTACTGTTCAGAGTAAGAGCAAATATGGCATTATTTATTATTATTGGGATTTAGATCAGCATTTTCTTTAGCGGTTTTTACTGCTGAAACAATGAGAATATTTCCTGCTTAATCTTCCAAAAATGAATCAGGAAAAAAAATGAGAAATCTAACAATCAAAATTGAATTGGTAGTCAAAAAACTACCAACAAACAAAAGTCCAGGACCAGAAAGATTCACACTGGACATTTAAAGATTTATTTATTTTTTTTTATTATGATAGAGAGAGAGAGAGAGAGGCAGAGACACAGGGGGAGGGAGAAGCAGGCTCCATGCCAGAAGCCCCATGTGGTACTTGATCCAGGGACTCCAGGATCGTGCCCTGGGCCAAAGGCAGGTGCCAAACCCCTGAGCCACCCAGGGATCCCCCACAGTAGCCGTTTAAAGACAAGTTAATATCTATTATTCCCAAAATATTCCAAAAAATAGAAGAGGAAAGAAAGGTTCCAAATACATTTTATGAGACCAGCATTACCCTAATGCCAACAACAGAAAAAGACACTATCAAAAAAAGAAAAGAAAAGAAAATTATATGCCAGTATGTCAGATGAAGCGTGGATGCAAAAATCCTCAACAAAATATTAATAAACCACATTTAATAATACATTAAAGGGATATTTCATTACAATCAAGTGGGATTTATTATAAGGATGCAAGGATGGTTCAATATTCACAAATCAAACATGATATATCACATGAGCAAAATAGAGAATCAAGATTATATGATCATCTTAATCGATGAAGAAAAAGTATTTGAAAAATCTCAGCATTCAGGATAAAACTCTCAACAAAGTGTGTTTAAAGGAAAATATCTTGACATAATAAAGCCCTTATGTAAAATACCCACAGCTAACATCATACTCAATGAAAAACTCAGAGCTTTTCATCTAAGATAAGGAACAAAATGAGAATATCCACTTTGGCCATTTTTACTTAATATAGTACTGGAATTCTGAAATTTCTGAGAAGAAAAGGAAATAAAAGGCATCATACTAGTAAGGAGGAAGTCTTTACCTGTTATTTGCAGACGACATAATACCATATGTAGAAAAACCCTGAATACTCCACCAAAACCCCTTTTAAAGTAATAAATGAATTCAGTAAAGTTACAGGATACAAAACTAATATACAGAAATCAACTGCATATCTATACAATAATAATGGAGTATCAGGAAGAGAAATTAAAAAATAATTCCATTTATAATTCTATCAAAGGGAATAAATATCTAGGAATAAAATTAACCAAAACAGTGAAAGACCAATGCTCTAAAAACCGTAAAACAGTGATCGAAGATATTGATGATGACATTGACAAATGGAAAGATAGTCCATGCTCAGGGATTAGAGGAATTAACATTAGTGCCCAGAGCCATCTACAGATTTAATGCAATCCCTATCCAAATAGTTTCAACATTTTTCAAAGAACTAGAATAAATAACCTTAAAATTTGTATAAAACCACAAAAGAACTCAAACAATAGTGTGAAAGAAGAACAAAACTGAAGGTTTCACAATCCCAGATTTCAAGATATACTACAAAACTGTAGAAATCAAAGTAGTATGGTACTGGCATGGAAATAGATGCTGTGATCAATTGAACGGGATAAAAAAGTTCAGAAATAAAACCACCTGTATCATTAATTAATCTATGACAAAGGAGGCAAGAATATACAGTGGGGGAAAGACCATGTCTTTAATAAATGGTGCTGTGGAAATTTAACAGCTGCATGCAAAACAACAAGGCTAGGCCACTTCCTTACATCAAGTGCGAAAATAAACTCAAAATGAGTTAGAGAATTAGAGAATTTCAGGTCTAAATATAAAACCTGAAACCATAAAACTCCTAGAAGAGAACACAGGCAGTAACTTTTTTGACATTGACTGTAGAAACATTTTTCTAGATATGTCTCCTCAGGCTAGGGAAACAAAAACAAAAAGAAACTATTGGAACCAAACCAAAATAAAAAGCTTCTGTACAGTGAGGAAACTATCAACAAAATGATAAGGCAACCTACTGAATAGGAAAAAATATTTTGACAAATCTGAAAAGGAGTTAAAATTCCAAATATACAAAGAACTTACACAATACAACATCAAACAAACAATCTTTAAAAATGGGCAGAGAACCCAATAATTAAACAATTGGCCACTGTCAACTTTACGTATGGTGTATCACATCTTATGTCTGATAGAGGAACAGGGGCTATGGATCCCCAAGTGTTGTCCAAAGAAATGGCTAACAAACACGTAGAAATATGCTGAACATCACCAACCTATGATTAAGTGGGGTTTTTTTTTGAAATTGCTATTTTCATGTTTTTCTTTCTTTCCCTATTTCTCTTTACTAGCGCACCCACTTACTTCTATCTATATGCCAGTAGTATGTCAAAATTTCAGATGAAATGTAAAAAGATGGGACACCTACTTTCAGATTATTTTCAATATTTCCTTGCTTTTTATCCCTGCAGCTGTCATTCTTTCTAATGGTTTCACTTAACTTTGATTAATTGGAGGTTCAGCTATAACACAGGAATATAAATGGCAATGTAGGCAGCCATTAGCTTGCTAAATATCAAGGGGATGTTTGTTTCCCCTACTTTCATTTGAATCCCTACTGCTGTGATTGAGAATTTTCTTTACCCTGTCTTCATACTGAGTTCATCTCTTGACCTCTGAATTCCATTCTCCAAAGGATTAAGTCACTAATACTTGTTGCTATTTCTCTCCATTATTAGAAGACCAGCAACACATCTATTTTTGATTTTCTCATTCATCTATTCCAGCAAATTATTTGTACATTGGTAATTGTGTCATCTGTTATTTCATGGTTTTAGAAGAATTTTCAGAATCCTTTTTTTTTTCCCCCCTTTTACTTCTGTCTCTATCTATGACCATAGTACTGGAATATCTATTAAAACTTTTTGTAGTGTGGTCTATCTCAAAATCACCAGAGCTCCTCCCTGATAGATATACAGAGCAGAATATTGGTTTTGAAGACCTCTCTTCAGCCAAATTTGTGGTTTATTCAGGTTCTTGTTTATAAAACATTATGTTAATGAATATTGCAACTCTCTTTGGATTCTACATACCCTTCTTAAATAATAAATTCAAAACTGATAATAATACATTATTAAATTATATTGTTATTTAATATAGTTCACTAACTCTCACAAATTCCTAAGGCACCTAAATAATAAAATAGTAGTGCTTAAGCTTATTTTCCTCTAATGTTTACCTCAATTGAAACTAGACCACTCTCTTTCACCGTACACAAAGATAAACTCAAAATGGATGAAAGATCTAAATGTGAGACAAGATTCCATCAAAATCCTAGAGAAGAACACAGGCAACACCCTTTCTGAACTTGGCCACAGTAACTTCTTGCAAGATACATCCACGAAGGCAAAAGAAACAAAAGCAAAAATGAACTATTGGGACTTCATCAAGATAAGAAGCTTTTGCACAGCAAAGGATACAGTCAACAAAACTAAAAGACAACCTACAGAATGGGAGAGGATATTTGCAAATGACGTATCAGATAAAGGGCTAGTTTCCAAGATCTATAAAGAACTTATTAAACTCAACACCAAAGAAACAAACAATCCAATCATGAAATGGACAAAAGACATGAAGAGAAATCTCACAGAGGAAGACATAGACATGGCCAACATGCATATGAGAAAATGCTCTGCATCACTTGCCATCAGGGAAATACAAATCAAAACCACAATGAGATACCACCTCACACCAGTGAGAATGGGGAAAATTAACAAGGCAGGAAACCACAAATGTTGGAGAGGATACGGAGAAAAGGGAACCCTCTTACACTGTTGGTGGGAATGTGAACTGGTGCAGCCACTTTGGAAAACTGTGTGGAGGTTCCTCAAAGAGTTAAAAATAGTCCTGCCCTATGACCCAGCAATTGCACTGTTGGGGATTTACCCCAAAGATACAGATGCAATGACACGCCGGGACACCTGCACCCCGATGTTTCTAGCAGCAATGGCCACGATAGCCAAACTGTGGAAGGAGCCTCGGTGTCCAACGAAAGATGAATGGATAAAGAAGATGTGGTTTATGTATACAACAGAATATTACTCAGCTATTAGAAATGACAAATACCCACCATTTGCTTCAACGTGGATGGAACTGGAGGGTATTATGCTGAGTGAAGTAAGTCAGTCGGAAAAGGACAAACATTATATGTTCTCACTCATTTGGGGAATATAAATAATAGTGGAAGGGAATATAAGGGAAGGGAGAAGAAATGTGTGGGAAATATCAGAAAGGGAGACAGAACGTAAAGACTGCTAACTCTGGGAAACGAACTAGGGGTGGTAGAAGGGGAGGAGGGCGGGGGGTGGGAGTGAATGGGTGGCGGGCACTGGGGGTTATTCTGTATGTTGGTAAATTGAACACCAATAAAAAATAAAATAAATAAATAAATAAATAAATAAATAAATAAATAAATAATAAATAAATAAATAAAACCAATCATACCTAAATAAAAATAAATTGCATTTATCTGAAAAAAATGAAAATAGTATAAAAACAAGTCAGTCATAATTTTGTTTTTGTTATTCATTTGTGAACTTGGAATTTCTTTTTTTTTTTTTTTTTTTTTTTAATTTTTATTTATTTATGATAGTCACACAGAGAGAAAGAGAGAGAGGCAGAGACACAGGCAGAGGGAGAAGCAGGCTCCATGCACCGGGAGCCCGATGTGGGATTCGATCCCGGGTCTCCAGGATCACGCCCTGGGCCAAAGGCAGGCGCCAAACCGCTGCGCCACCCAGGGATCCCGTGAACTTGGAATTTCATACAGTGAAATGATAAACATTTTATATACATTTAGGGATTCTTTTGAAATAAGAGAAATAAATATTTGGCTATAGATTGTTCTATGTCTATTTTGTATAAGTGTACAACTACTTGGTTGAATTATGTGGTAAATATAAAAATAAAAGTAATAATTGATAAATGTATTCTTACTAAATATTAGACAAACTGCAAAATCTCTAAAAGTTTCATTAGAAATTATGCATGCATCTCTAATTTTAAATGTTTAATACTTAAAACCTTTTAAAATTTTCCAGTAATTATAAATTTGACCTTTGTAAGGACAAATAGTAGAGCATCCATTTCAAGAATCCTAATTCAGAACTCAAATTAAACACTCCTAGTCATCTATGTAGATTAAGTGGTATGTATTGCTACCCATGGTAACCTATTCTCTTTATCTTCCTAATCTAAGAGGTCTGATCATTTTGTTGTTGTTATTGTTTAGGGAATTCGCCTAAATATTTCTTAAGACTCATGCTTCTTACCCTAAATGGCATACATGCTATGACTCTATGTATGCCTTTTTCCACTCTCTTTTTTATGACAGGGAACTGTTGCCTTTGTTAGGTAAAAAATTTTGGTCTCTTTTCATTTAGTAGTTGTCTTTACATGTCATTTCAATGTCTTTAATTTTTAGTGTCATAGATGAGAATAATGAGTTTCATTCTCTTCATTTAAAAAGATCTGAAAGAGTGTGCCTGGGTGGCTCAGTCGGTTAAGGGCTAAGCTGAGCCCCCAGCTCAGATTGTGATCTCAGGGTCCTGGGATCAAGTCCCATATTGGGCTCCCTGCACAGCTGGGAGTCTGCTTCTCTGGTCATGCTCTCTCAGTCTCTCTCAAATAAATAAATAAATCTTTAAAAAGAAAACCTTAAAAATTTAAAGATCTGAAAAAAATTGTAAGATATTATCATACTGAAGTAAGGAATCTTTGTATTGTGTATCTAGGTGTTCTTTTCTCCTCTTTCTTCTGAAAATTTGAGACTGTTTTCATTCTATGAATTCAAGTCTTTAGTTCATAGAAATACTATCTTTAATTAATTTTTATCTTCCATTTGTTCCATGTTTTATCCTCTGCATTAGTCTTCTAGGACACTTGCTTTTCTCTCTTGATTACAACACTTTTAATTTTTCTTATGTATAAAAATGTTTCTTTCATTGATTGTTCAGGCCACAAACAGACCTAAATAATGGCAATCCCATTATTCATCTACTAATTTTTTCAATGTGGGTATTTTAAACATAAAATATTTGTTTTATTTTGTGATTGAATTCTCTCTTAATACTCCATATTTCTCTGAGTTTTCTTTGCCTTCTATTTTGTCTATTCTTAGGATTGCTGTTTCTTCATTTCTGCTGGTGGGTCCTGTAAAGTGCTCAGTTACAGCTTTATAAATCTTTGGGGTATAAGTCCAAATGCTATGATATCTTACTAGGAATAATCCTATGAGGGAGGAAAGTCTAAACAATAGGTTTTTGTCACTCATCAAAAATCTTGAGGAAGCCTTTATTTCTAATCAGGTCCAGCTTCAAAATATAGCTTTGTTTACTTTGGAGGTAACAAAAAAATTCATAATGAGTTGAGGTCAAAAAGACCAGCAAGGATACCAAACATAGGACTCATTACAGGCTGATGCCACCCTTCCAATGATCCCCAGCATGGGTAATGTTTTACTTAGAAATTTGGGGTTTTAAACCTCTATATTTGGCTCCCTCTTACTCAGCAGAAGAGAATAAAAGTTGTGCCCTAGGTTTTTCCATTAGGAGAACCCTTAATACAGAGACTTAGCAGTTATAGATAGATATACCTCATACTTCAGCCAGCAACAGTAGCTCAAGAAACTGCTCAAACACATAGATAAAATTTAGAATATAGTTGGCGGCATCAAATACATTTTTAGAATCCAATGTCCCCCAAATCTTTTTTTTAAGATTTTATTTATTTATTCATGAGAGATACAGAGAGAGAGAGAGAAAGAGAGAATGAGAGAGGCAGAGACACAGGCAGAGGGAGAAGCAGGCTCCACGCAGGCTCCCATCCCGGGTCTCCAGGATCATGCCCTGGGCCGAAGGCATGCGCTAAACCACTGAGCCACCCAGGCTGCCCCAATGTCCCCCAAATCTGCCAAGACTTTATAATTTACTAACACCCCAAATGGAAAACCAACATTTTTAGTGTTGACTTCTCCATTGAATTATGGAAGTGTAAATTATGTAAATGAAATTTACTTGGGTGCCAAATAGCCATTGTAAGCTTTTATATCCCAAACTCTTACTTTAGATATTTACTTGGCTACTTATTCATTTTTCTGCCTCTTCCAACCCCAGGGAATATATGCTCTGTGAAATCATGAAATTGATTTGTCTTATTGATCCTGTATTCCCATGCTAAGTAGGAAGGCTGCCCCAATATAGCTGCACAATTAATATCTGTTAAATGCATAGATTAATAAAAGGTAGAATATAAGTAAGGCATTCATAGAGGAACAGGGCAGTAAACTTGAAAAAATCCAGTCAGTGATAAATGTTAGAACAAATATAAAATACCAATTTTTACTATCTCATTTGAAAAGACTGAAAAGCAAGTAATTAAATCTAGCACATGAGAGTTATACATTATATATTTGTTGAATGAATAAATGCTGGATGGTGTTGGTCTGATAAAACAGTGGTAGGTGAGTGTACAAAATAGCTTGGCATTAAGGAACAAGAGCTTTGAAATAATTTATACTCTTTTTATAATTTCCAAGCATAGTATATATCTTATGGAAATAACAATGGATTTATTTATATATAAGAATAGAAAGAATTATGTATCAGAATATTTGTTGCAGTGTTACTTTGCAAAATAAGTCTAAATTTACAATAGAATGATTAAATATGTAAATATATGTGCTATAAATTTAACTTTTAAAAATGTTTTCCCAAACCCATTTGACAATTTATTCCATAGAAACTCCATAGGAAAGAAATGAAAAAAAAAATCTCAAATATAAAGACATATATCTTATTCACTGATGAAAGAGACAAAAGGAGAGAGATTAAAATGGAAGGAAGGATGGATGGAAAAGCAGGAATAATAAAACAACAAGGAAAAAACACAAGAAAATAAGTGAAAGGAGAATAGCCATCACTAAAGGAAAAGATAAATAAAATCAGTTACATCCATAAAATATTTTCCAGCCCTTTAAAATTATAAATTAGAGCTGTACCAATTGAGAAATATTTTCAAAGTAGAGCTGTGTGAGAAAAGCAAGTAGAGTATGCATCACATGACCGTATCATGTAAAGCAAAACCAAACAAAAATCAAAAAATGAAAAAAAAAAATCCTTACAACTATGTGTGTATCAGTTTCCATATGTGAAACATGAGAGTGAAATATACTGATAAATGAATAAATGTAGTTAAAAAAGGGTTACTTGGTGGAAATGAAGCAGGAGTTGCTTATACAGATGGAACAACTGACAGAGAGTAAGCAGAATGCCAAACATAATAGAAAAAGGAAAAAGTAATAAAGACAGCTCACATAAGATAGGAAACAAAGAAGGGCACCTGCATGGCTCAGTTGTTAAATCGTCTGACTCTTGGTTTCCAATCAGGTCATGATCTCAGGGACAGAGGCTTAAGCTCAACATGGGGCTCTGAGCTCAGGGGGATTCTGCTTGAAGATGCTCTTCCTCTGTCCCTCCCCCCTCATGAATATATGTGTGTGTATTCTCTCTCTCTATCTCTCTCTCTCTCAAGTAAATCTTTAAAAAAACAAAAAGAAACAAGGAAAATAAATTGTTTAACATTTAGTCCAAAGGAGGAAATTACATAATGTTTAGTGAAACAGAAGTCTAAAACCCTGCATATAGGGATGTCTGGGTGGCTTAGTAGTTGAGCATCTGCCTTGGGCTCAGGGTGTGATCCTGGGGTCCTGGGATCAAGTCCCACATCAGGCTTTCCTTGGGGAACCTGCTTCTCTCTCTGCCTGTGTCTCTGCCTATCTCTGTGTCTCTTATGAATAAATAAATAAAATTTAAATGACTTAAATTTTAAGTATATTTAAATAAAAATGTATAAAAATAAAATTATTTTAGAAAACATTATTTTATATATAATGTATAAAGTATTAATATTGAAGTCTATTTAAAATGATGTTTTGATAGCAATATCATGGTGGTATTTATTTTCAAATGAAATGTTTTTTTCTTATGTAACTATACACTTAAGCAAATTTAAAATCTCAGCAGGCTTTAAAAATCAGGTAAAAATATACAACAAGATAAATTTAAGGGTACTCAAGAGTATTCAGACTATATAATTTAAAAAGTACTTTGGTGTCAAAAAGTCTGAAATTCAGAACTTAGTACGAATGTAGGCAAATTTTTAAACTTCCTTATAAAATCGGTATAATAATAATAGAATTGCATAAAAGATTACAAAGATTAAATGAGATTACTTATATGAAAGTGTAAAATAGAAAAGTATAGCTAGATATACAAATGCATATGGACATAGAGATATAGATACATAGCTATACATAGTCATTTATTCACTTAGCAAATGTTTATTGAGCTTCATTCATAGTCCATGCATAGTAATGAACATACAAATGAGATTCCTGCATTCATAGAACTTGCATTCCCATGAATAAAAAAGACAGTAAGCAAAAATAAAATCATGTAGTAATAAATGTTCTAAAATAAATAAAGTGAAGTGAGATGACAGAGTGTGATGGGAATTGTTCTTTCTGGTAGAGTAGACTCTGGGTATTTGAAAGTGGCATGAAAACATAGATCTGTTTGAAGTGAAGGAAGAAGTCATGTGTATATTTGTTAAAATTTTTCACAAGATGAAACAGCAAGTGCCAAACCTTCCTGATGTCCTCCTGAATAGCAAAACTCAGTAGAGATAGAATTATATGAGAAAAGGTAACAGTGCTAGAAATTTTTGACAGAAGCAAGGACATACTAAACCTTGTAGACAATCAAGGTGATTGTGACCAGAGGCTTTTGAGCCGGGGAGTTTAACATGATTTATGTTCTAAATAGTTGGTTTTTTTATGAAGATGATATTGAGTGTTGTCTTATAAATTTATCCATTGCCTTCTTCTTTAGAAGTAACAACTCAAATATAGACACTTTTCAACTCACATATGAACCATTACAACAGCTTTGTAGATTACTTTTCTTTAGGTTCTTGTTCTTCTAACCTTGAACAGCTAGTAGGATTCTTCTCAGATGCTATTGTATCATCAATTTCCAGTTTAATAACTCTCAGTGGCTTCCCCTTTCCTGATACTTTATATTATACTGGTTGGGTTATAGCTTTAAATTTTTTCTTCAGATTGCTTCATCTGAGTGTGCTTTGATTCCATAGAATTACTTAAACAGAAGCTGAGTGGATATTTCTTGTAGGAATTTCTCAATAGTCTGCTTCTAATTTAGGAAAATTTTCTGATGTTTAAAATGGTACATTTATGATCCAAACTAACACCATAGCTATGCCTATTTCTATCCTAGATATTTCTCTGTATGTGTAGCATCAGAGAAGAAAGAAGGAAGAGAGACAGACAGGGCCTATTCTATTTTAGCCCCAAATCATATTTTTTTTAAAAATAATCTTATTGGTTTGAAATTATTGTGAATTTAAACTTCAGACCTTCAGGAGTGCCTGGGCAGCTCAGTCAGTTAAAGCTCTGCCTTTGGCTCAGGTCATGATCTCAGAGTCTTGGGATCCAGTCCCTAGTCAGGCCCCCTGATTAGCAGGGAGCCTGCTTCTCCCTCTCTTCCCCACTTGTGCTCTTTCTTGCTATCCCTGTCACTATCTCTGTCTCTCCCTCTCAAATAAATAAATAAATAAAATCTTTAAACTTCAGACCTCCCTACATACTACTTAATAAGTAGAAATGTTAAAAGCACATTTTTTTCCATTAAACATATTGGATCTGCTTCAAGGTCTTGCTCCCTCATCTCTATTCCTATTTAATATTGTATGCAATGAAAAGATATTCCATAAAGAATAAAAACAGAAAAAATTAGTAATGATATTATCTTTTTAAAAAATATTTAATTGAGAGAGAGAGAGAGAGAGAATCTTCAAGTAGTCTCACCAAACTGGGCTTAATCCCAAGACCCTTAGATCATGACCTGAGCCAAAATCAAGAGTCTACCACTCAACGAGATGAGCCACCCAGGCACCTGATGTGTTTATTATCAAATTCATTTGTATATTCATGAAAGTACCAGTAAGCTCACAACTGGTTAAGTAGATGTGTACCTTTCTTTAAGAAGTTCTTCAATTCCAGGGGCATAGACACTTTTTTGATAGTTCCTTAGTATATTTAGTTCATAAAATGAAGATATATCTGTATTTATATCTATATCTATATCATCTATATCTATATCTATCTCCATATATCTATATTGAACAGATAGGTCAAGATTAGATTGGAGATCCAGTCATCATTTACTAGCTACAGAGAAAAATACAAATCACCCACAGATCTCTATTTCCCAAAGCCTTCAGATTTTTCTTTGAGGACATCTCTTTTCCATTTGTAGACATAAAGTTTGAAGCAGATTGACAATAATCACAACTTCAGAGAGAGTCCTTTGCCAATATAATCTGAAAACCCCAACCCTTTATCAAGGTAATTAAAAGTTAATATGATCCAAGGTGACTCAGAGTGAAAATGAATGTTTTTGTTTAGTGACTGGGGGAATGATCCTCTTTCTCCCTTTCTAGTCAGGTATGTAAGTAATCCTGGAGAGCTTTGATGATGATAATTTTACCAAAAGGGAAGCTAGGTTTAGAATTAAGATATCGTAGAGAGTAAAGTTTAAGACTGTGACTGGGTCTTTTGTGACATCATTCATTCCATCAAATTGATCCTGAGGACCATCACATCTAAGACTATCCAACCACAAGCTGGTTAATTCTGTTTTCTGTTTCTTAATTTTCTGTAATTATTAGTAATTCTATGACATTGAACAAGCTACTTAATCACCTTGAATCTTAGTTTCTGTTCCAAAACATAGGGATTCCAGAGCATCTACAATAATTAGCACAGCACAAAGAATAGAACATTAATAAAGGAAATAGCATAGTCTTCACAATTTGATTTCAAAAATCCTCTAAAGCATAAGAGCTGGCATAATGTGAGAGTACCAATAGGAAATGGCTCCATTTATAGACCAATGCTGATGACAGATGTGCTCTGTAAACAGTGAAATCCAAAGCTGTAAAATCAAAGGATTTTCAACTGTAAGTTTTGTTTCCATCACAACCTCCTGTGTATATAGATTCTAGGTTTACTTAAGTATTTAGCATCAAACAAAGCAGTCAAACAAATTTTTCAACATCATTATTATAAGGGGCAAATTAAAGTGATTCTTGGTCCTTGGTGCTGAGGAGTTAATATTTGATAATTCACTGCTCCTTTACTTACTATGAAGAATAGTGATAACTTACAGAATTGAGAAGGCACTTATACTTTGAAACCATTAGACCTATTCTCTACAAAATATTGTTTTTCCTTTTTTTGAACTTAAATTACTAAATACTAACCAAATACTTTCTATGTATCAAATCATCTGCTAGGTGATATGCTAGCTAGGAAACTAGCTATATAAACATACAAAATCACATGAAAACTTGATTAACACCTCATTTAAGCAATAATTTGAGATGAGAATAGAAAGTACAAAGAAACACATATAACAATACTATTCTGCTAAAAATCAGATCACATTTGGTATGAATCACCTAAAAGTAATACCATATAAAATTATGAGTTTATTTTCTTGAATGTACCAAAATTATGGGAAAGATAAGGAATTGAATGGAATATATTAAAAGAATATTGCTTAACACAAAGATAATTTTAATACTAAAGTCATATTTGTTTCCAATATTTAATTCTTTTTTTGTGTTATCTAAAATATCTAAATAGATACAACATTTAAAATATAAAAAATATCAAAAAGGGAGACAGAACATGAAGACTCCTAACTCTGGGAAACGAACTAGGGGTGGTGGAAGGGGAGGAGGGCGGGGAGTGGGGGTGACTGGGTGACGGGCACTGAGGGGGGCACTTGACGGGATGAGTACTGGGTGCTATTCTGTATGTTGGCAAATTGAACACCAATAAAAAATAAATTTATTATTAAAAAAATAAATAAATAAAATATAAAAAATATATAAATGCAAATATAACTAAAAAAGGAAAAATTATCATTATTCATCCTCAAAGTATTAAGTTTTGATATTTTCATATCCCTATAAAACCTCACTATATTTTATGTCATTCATAAAACTGTATAGTCAAACTTCTAATCATTAACCCCTATTCATATGAGGTATTTTTTAAAAATTTGTTTTGCTTCAATTTCCTTAGTTTTCTTTTTTCTTTTTTTCTTTTTTTTTTTTTTTTTTTTGAGAGGGATAAAGAATAACCTCCAGTGATTTCTTAATCCTATTCTACTACAAGAAGTTATACTATCTCATTATAACATTACAGCTCATTTTTGGTCATTCTGTAGAAATTGCTTTTGACAGCCTCTTTTCATATACTTAGTGAATTTTGAAATCAGTTAAAATCTAGAATTTCTATTATTAGTTTCCCATTTTTAATATTTTTACGATGCTAATATATTAATATTCTCCCTGAGTAGATTACTGAGTAACACAAAATACATTATTCTATGAATGTTGGCAGTTTGTCTTCTACATCACTGAAATAGTTTCCTGAGTAAATGTATTATAATAAAGAAGAATTAACAATGAAGATAAAACTATAGGGAAAAGTGTTTTTATTAACTTTTTTATTATTTTTAACTGTTTTTATTAACTGTTTTGAGTTCTGTTAAAAAATAACTGTAATAAAAAAGAATTAGAAGTTAAAGGTAAATGAAATCAACCATAAATATTAATTTATCTGTAGTTAAATAAGAAATTTAATATGTTCTATTTTGCCATAAAAAATCCAAAAAGGAATAATTTCTCCATGTATGCTTCCATTTAGAGCATATAGTTAAAGGAATATAGATTCAATACTTAAGACTATTGAAATAAATCAATATAATTTTGGATACTTCTCCCAAGTTATTTCCTCACTGTCTTTCAAAAACAGTTGTCATTCTCTACACCATTCTTTCCCCTCCTTTAGAGTCTCCATGATTCCTAGTACATTACACTTTATTTGAAATTACTAATGTTGTGAAGATAATAGACAATGGGGAGATATCATGGAATGTTGGCCACATTTATGATTCCTGAGGATACTGTAAACCTTAGTAAGTTTAAACTGGACTACTGACTTATTGGCAGTCAATATAAAATATAACAATGCATTTTTTCTATTAAAATTATCCATCAATGTAATGCACACTTGGTGAACTATAGTTAGCGTTGATATGTGGTACCTATGAATGTTCTTTTTTTTTTTTAACAAAAAGACTACATTTGTTGAAACTTATCAATCCAGCTTTCCATCTATCTAAAAGAATAATTTCATAGGTACCTTTAGGAGAAACATATCTTTCCAAGCACAGTTACTAGGTTGTAGCATCTTTTGACTCAAGCTTTCTTCATGTCCTCTATGGGGAATTACTACACAGTCATAATTATGCTAAGCTAATGTTAATAATATTACCACATGTCCAATTCCTATTATGTAACATAATCATAAATATCTAATTTCAAAATAAGCTATATTTGTAACTTGTTATATTTATCATTCAGTTCAAATCTCAAAAGTCTTACATCCATCCCATAATGAAAATGCCCATTCTTTATATAACTGAGATGTCTGTATTATCTCTGATAAAAAAATTAAACACATTAGGAACTTTATTTTGCTTGTGAAATTTTATCAGTAAAGATGCCATCAAACTAATGAAACCCATGAGCTTTGTATTATTTATTAAGGCTTGTGCAGATACCTTAGACTTTTCTGGGCTTAGCCCATTCTTATGATTTTACCACTGTATGAATTCTCTGATGTACAGTGAGTTGTGACTTCTGAATGAATGCTTTCCCACATACAGCACACCGATAGGGTTTCTCCCCAGTATGAATTCTCCGATGTACAACAAGGTCTGACTTCTGGGAAAAGGCCTTTCCACATTCAGCACATACATATGGTTTCTCTCATGTATGAATGCGCTGATGCCCTGGGAGGTGGGACTTCTGAGAGAAGACTTTTCCACATTCACTACATACATAAGGTTTTTCTCCTGTGTGAATTCTCTGATGTCCAATGAGGTGTGACTGCTGACAGAAGGCTTTTCCACATTCACTGCATTTATAAGGTTTCTCTCCAGTATGCGTTCTCTGATGTATGATGAGCTGTGACTTCCGGGAGAAGGTCTTCCCACATTCAGTACATTCATAAGGTTTCTCCCCAGTATGAATTATCTGATGTATAATGAGTTCTGACTTTCTGCTGAAGGCTTCCTCACACTGAGCACATTTGTAAGGTTTCTCCCCAGTGTGAATTCTTTTATGTATAATGAGGTGGGACTTCTCACAGAAGGCTTTCCCACATTCAGTACATTCATATGGCTTCTCTCCAGTATGAGCTCTATGATGTATAACCAGCTTTGACTTCTGGGAGAAGGCCTTCCCACATTGATTACATTCATAAGGTTTCTCTCCAGTGTGAATTCTGTGATGTATAATGAGGGGTGACTTCTCACAGAAGGCTTTCCCACAGTCACTACATTCATATGGTTTTTCTCCAGAGTAAACTCTCTGATGTATAATGAGGGATGATTTCTGAGAGAAAGCTTTTCCACATTCAGAACATTCATAAGGTTTCTCCCCAGTATGAGTTCTCTGATGTACAATGAGATGTGACTTCTCACTGAAGGCTTTCCCACATGTACCACAATCATATGGTTTCTCTCCAGTATGAATTCGTTGATGTATTAGGAGTTGTGACTTTTTTAGAAAAGATTTTCCACATTCAATGCATACACAGGTCTTCTCTCCAGTTTCATTATTCACATTTTGAATAAGAGATTGTTTATTGCTGATAATTTTTCCACATTGACTACCTTCACAGGGTTTCACCCCATTCTGATTTTTTTCATGTTTAGAATAGGAAGAAATAAGTGTACTCCCACATCCAAAATTCTCATCAGTGTTTTTTCTTGCATAACCCCTAGTACAATGAAATAACTTTATATTAGGTTCCAAGCTCTTTTCAAATGAGTTACATTTACACAGTCTTTGTTTTGAAGCATCTAGGTCTGTGTAGTCATGAAATAGTTTTCCTAATGCCTTAAATGAATAGCCAGACTCTTCAACAACTGTTTTATGTTTGATGGCCATGACTTGCCTGAGAAGTCTGTTTTGATTTTCCTGATCTCTCTCCACCTGGTCATCATCCTGCCAGACCTTAAAAATGGAGTACAATGAACAATCTCTTGTTACACTTTCCAATATCTCCTTATGGAAGGAAACACCTCCAAGCATATCCAATTGAGGATTTTCGAGTCTATTCTCCCTCTCTGGATAGATCCAATTTGGTATGTCTCTCTTTATGATCCATGGCTCTTCTCCTTGTTCCAACTTTGAGATGACATCTGGTTTGGAAACTGGATGTCCCAATGAGACCAGGTGGCTGAAGTTCTCCAGCATCACATCTCTGTATAGGGTCCTCTGAGCAGGATCCAGTTGCTGCCACTCCTCCTTGGTGAAAGCTACAGCCACATCCTCAAATGACAATGGACCATGAGACTTGGTCATTTTCTGTTTTTCTTCCAAAAGAGCAGAGGTGTGAGGAATCAGGACTGATATATCTCCAGGAGCCATTTACCAGTCTGGTAAATTCTTCTCAGTCCCAGGATGGGTCACACAGAGAAGACTGAACTCATTCACAAGAAGTGAGTATTCCCATGAAAGGTAGATAGTTTCCTATAGGGTTATCCCAGGCTTGTTCAAAATCAACCTGGAAGGAAAACCATCAATGCTCCTCTCTGGACATCAAACTTTAGATTTGTTTGCTCTCACATTCGAAGGACGTTTTCTTCCTTGAGGACGCGAGGGATCCAGGGTGATGGGAGGTTTGAGAAAACATCTGAGGTGGGGCTTCACCTTGGGGGCGGCCTCGGACCCAACACTCATCCCACAGACATCCCATCAGAACGCATAAGCCTCCAATTACTGACTCCCGCAGACCCCCGCCCCAGTATTAACCCCAGACTTCCTCATGACCCAACCCATAAATCCCTCTTCTGACCCCCAGGCTCAATTATCAGCTGAATGTTCTTAAGAGAGTAGATCCTAACAGTTTTTATCACAAAGAAAAATATTTTTTTTCCTTTTGCTTTTCTTTCTTTCTTTCTTTCTTTCTTTCTTTCTTTCTTTATTCTTCTTTTTTGCTATATATATAGGAGATGCTGGATGTTAACCTAAACTTATTGTAGTAATTATTTCACAATAATTATGAATTATGCTATACACCTTAAACTTACCAATTGCTGCATGCAACTATATCTTAATAAAAGTGGAAAACAAATTATATACATTGAAAAATTGCACTCCCCTCACATAAAAAAATATCCAGCGAAATCTTATTTATTTTGGTAAATACATAAAATTATCTAGTTCTCAGAGAAGAAATTAAGGGGGTGTTTTTCAAAGTTTTAATTAAGGTATCTTTAGTATTAATAAGAATAGATGCACTGTATTTATATTATCCAAAATATTGTTTAGCACACAAATAAAAGATGATGCTGTGCTTTGGCAATTATTTGAGTCAATTTAAGGTTATAAGGTGAATGTACTAAATACCATTAAATATAGAGTGTTTTCCCTTTGTCTTGATTAATTCAAATGTAAGTTGTAACTTAATCATAGAGTTTAGAAAATATTGAATAATAAAAGACAAATACATATAGCTAAAGAGGGAGTCAATAATGTCAAGATATCAGTTATTTTCATATCAATCAATATACAAAGAGATAGTCTCTCTCTTATATGTTTGATTCTTTATTAATAATTAGTTCTGATGTTTTATTATTGCCTTTATGTCAAAAAAGTAGTTGCTACACATGACTTGTTACTCACAAAAATGAGAGGGAGAAAGAGAGAAAGAACATTAAAGTCACCATACTCACACACACTTTTTTCTTAGGCTTCCTCAGCTTGTTGCATGAAATGTTTAAGAGAAGCTGAAGACACCTTAGCAACACAGAAGCACATGTTTCAGCTCCTCAATCACATCTACCAGTTGACCTTCCCCTGCAACCTGCCATACTGCATCCTATCTTGAACTACTATTGCACAGCTTGAAAGGATTTACATATGAAAGAAGATACTGTGTATTTAGCTGGTAGAAAGCCAGGTATTCAGTTAGAAACAATAAAAGTATTGAATGAAACACAGTATCTGCCTGGAGGACAGTCCTGCTTTTGTGTGTTGTGAATTAATCCACAGAGATCTTTGCCTTCCTAGAGAGTACTGGGTTTAATATTTGTAACATCAGATCATAACGTTCAATATTTTTAAAAAATATATATGCTTGATTTAATTTGTACAAAAGCTATATAATTCTTGCACTGAAGTCAATCCAGAGCATTTTTGAGGTGAAAACTGATTGTATCCATCCTTTCATTCATTCAGCCATGATATTTATGAAGTGCCTGCTACTGTGCTTTGTATGAGAATATAGCAGTGAATGAAAGAGTTAAATATTGTGTATTTTCCTAAAGTTTATATTCTAGACAATGGAGACAGTCACCAAACAAATAGCAGAGTCATAATAAATGGTATGTTCAGTAGTGATAAGTACCATGGAAGATAAAACAGAAAGTAAGGGACATGAAGAGTGGAACAAGGATGTTATAAATAGATTGCTACAGAAAATCTCTGTTTAAGATGATGTCTAATTATTCTGACAGAAGGACAAGAAGGAAAGAACCATGCGTGGCTGGGTCCAGGGCAGCTGGGGTAAATGAAGCAGGGAGTACAGTGGTGGAAGTATCCACAGTGTGTACAATAAAAGTAAAAAGGTGGACAGAGGGCTTGGAAAAGATTGAATAAGGGAGTACATTAGTAAATAATATCTGAGAGGCAATGTGGAGGCCAGATCTGTAGGCCATTGTAAACATTTTGGCCTTTCTGAAAGGTGATATGAGAGTCACTGGAAGTTTTAAGAAGTTGAGTAATATGATTAAACCTATGTTTTGAAATGATTACTCCAGTGCTTTATTGAGCTAAGACTGTGGAGGAGGGAATGGATGGGAAAGGATTAAAAGAGGGACACCAGCCAGGAGTCTGTTGCAGGTGGTTAAGGCCAACACGGTAGCTGTAGACATGGTGTGAGGTCATCAGATTCAAGTTACTTTTTTTTTTTCAAGTTACATTTGAAAGTTGCCAGTGAGTGTGGGGTGTGACACAAGAGAGTAGTGAAGATTTGGGGATTTTGGAAAATAAAGTATGAATTACCAGCAACAGAAATGGAAAATACAGGTGGGGCAGATTTGGGGGAAATTTCATTTACTGTTTTTGAACATGTGTATCATGAAATACCCATTAGTGTTCAAGTGGAAATACAGGGTAGGCAATTTGATACGTGAGGCTGGATTTCAGGAAAGACCTGAGAAACAAGAAGTGTGAATTTAAGTAGAATGAGACTATAGATAGTACTTAAACACTTCAGCACTGTCCTGTAAAGTGGTAGATGTACAAAGTGGTAGATGATCTACACCTGTACAAGTGGTAAATGATCAAAGATCAAGTTTTAGAAACTCAGAACATTACAATCAGCTCTAAAAATACCTGCTAATCTCACTCCTCATAGGATCATATCCAAAATGTGCCATTGTTATGAAATGTGATTAGCATAGAACTGAGTTTTTGTGTGACTCCTTTAATCATTGTGTTAAAATTTGAACCAGGTGGGTTCAAATAACTAGTAATAACTGGATATTTTGACAATTTTTTGTGGCTATTAATTTGTCTTAAGAATCAAAGGGTTAATGAAATAAGGACATATCCTTAGACCTTAATACAATATATTCACTTCAGATGGTTACCAGAGGAAATGGCAGGATGAGTGGTGGGGGTTAAGGAGGCAGGGGATTGTATAGAAGTGTTTAATAATTAAATTCTATACTTGAAACCAGGATTACACTGTGTGGTAACTAACTGGAATTTAAATAAAAACATGAAACTTAAAAGAAAAAAAAGAGATTAAGTTTACCTAAAAAAAAGGTGACAGATGCCACATCCTAGAGTATGAGCTGAGACCCTCACTAACAAACAGATGTTGCTCATGTTCTAGATGTTGCTGGAAGAAATATTAAGCTATTTTTTCTTTCTATAGATTACACAGAAAATATTGTTAAAATTGTCGTCACGAGGGGAGAACCTCAATGAGTAAATCCGGTTAACTAATTGGAATTTAAATTTAAAAAATTAGATGGCCAATCATTTGCCTCTTTTGTAACTTAGAAATAAAATGTCTCAATAAATATTCCTATTAAGTATTAAATATAATGCATTACTTCTAGTAATATTAGGTGCCATTTTGTATAATTTGTTTATATTTCTCACAAAGCCACTATTGCCTCCTTCAAGGATCGACACTGAAAATGTTTTATATATCTTATATTATCAAAATCATACAAACTTTCAATATTATTTTATAAATCGAAAAATCTATGAACTAAAATGGTGAAATTTCTATTTGCTGACACTAGATGGCGGTAGAACACTTTATAAAAGGTAGGACACCATCTAAATCAACAAAGTTCAAAGAATCAATTAAAATAAAATGGAAACAAAATGCCCAGAGAGTAAATGTATATTAATTTTTAATTCAGTACTATATTTTTGGAACCAATTCTTACAAAATTGGTTATTAGCACCTGGCAGGAATAACTCCTTAAATTTTATTTTATTTTTGTTTACTTTCGTTTTTCTTCTTTTTTAAATTTTTGTTTGAATTCAATTTAGTTAACATACACTGTATTCTTAGTTTCAAGGGTAGAATTTAGTGATTTATCAATTGTGTATAAGACCCAGTGCTCATTACATAAATGTCCTCCATAATGCCCATCGCCCTTTCCCCCACCGACCTCCTACTCCTTAAATTTTAAATAAATTCTGATTCTGATCACAGTTCATGAGACTTAAACCCATTTTTCCTCCTCTTGCCCCAGTTACTTACCAGAATGTTCTATCAAAGTTTTGTAACAAGATGGAGAAACCTCTGATGATTAGGGATTTACAATGCTTTTGTGATAATATTTTCACAAAAGACACATGAATTGGGGTAAATTATACATTAATAATGTGGAAAGGTAGATCTTTAAGCTGTGATAAGAGCACAATGTTTTTGGCAAGGCGAATCATAATGAAATAAAAATGATCATTTAAGTAGTTTTAAGCCACAAGCAAACATATCTGGGAAGTAGTAGTCATTTATTTTTCAAAAATGATTCAAGCAAAGATTTTAATCAATTTTTTGAACCACAAGTATCTCAGTGCAAATCACTTATAACTTCTTTATTATGTAAACCTATAAAGATTAAATGACTAGCTCTTTATTACTGGAAGAGGAGGACTGGTCAAATGTTCATTCAAAAACACCATTTCTGATATTTCCAATTCACTGTCCTCATGTTATGAGTTTATCTTTTGATATCCAGCACTTTATTTGTCTAGGGAAATAAACAGCATAGCCAACGTCTGGATATGTGTATTGCAGTTCATATTAGATTATTGTAAGTATACATTCAACATAAATGGAACTATCCCTAAGGCACTGCCATTGTTCTGTGCTCTACGTCCACATAAGGTTAAGACATACCATTCACTTTTTACAAAAACTGCATGGCTATAATATAGGGTACTTGACTTACTGCTTATGGTGTCTCTTTCTTTTCTTTTTTTTTTAATCAATTAATTTTTTTCTTTTTTTTAATAAATTAATTTTTTATTGGTGTTCAATTTACCAACATACAGAATAACACCCAGTGCTCATCCCGTCAAGTCTCCCCCTCAGTGCCCGTCATGCATTCACCCCCCCCCACCCTCCTTCCCTTCCACCACCCCTAGTTCATTTCCCAGAGTTAGGAGTCTCTATGTTCTGTCTCCTTTCTGATATTTCCCACACATTTCTTCTCCCTTCCCTTATATTTCCTTTCACTATTATTTATATTCCCCAAATGAATGAGAACATATAATGTTTGTCCTTCTCCGTTGACTTACTTCACTCAGCATAATACCCTCCAGTTCCATCCACGTTGAAGCAAATGGTGGGTATTTGTCGTTTTTAATGGCTGAGTAATATTCCATTGTATACATAAACCACATCTTCTTTATCCATTCATCTTTCGTTGGACACCTAGGCTCCTTCCACAGTTTGGCTATTGTGGACATTGCTGCTAGAAACATCAGGGCGCAGGTGTCCCGGGGCTTCATTGCATCTGTATCTTTGGGGTAAATCCCCAACAGTGCAATGCTGGGTCGTAGGGCAGGTCTATTTTTAACTCTTTGAGGAACCTCCACACGGTTTTCCAGAGTGGCTGCACCAGTTCACATTCCCACCGACAGTGTAAGAGGGTTCCCTTTTCTCCGCATCCTCTCCAACATTTGTGGTTTCCTGCCTTGTTAATTTTCCCCATTCTCACTGCTGTGAGGTGGTATCTCATTGTGGTTTTGATTTGTATTTCCCTGATGGCAAGAGATGCAGAGCATTTTCTCATGTGCGTGTTGGCCATGTCTATGTCTTCCTCCGTGAGATTTCCCTTCATGTCTTTTGCCCATTTCATGATTGGATTGTTTGTTTCTTTGCTGTTGAGTTTAATAAGTTCTTTATAGATCTTGGAAACTAGCCCTTTATCTGATACGTCATTTGCAAATATCTTCTCCCATTCTGTAGGTTGTCTTTTAGTTTTGTTGACTGTATCCTTTGCTGTGCAAAAGCTTCTTATCTTGAAGAAGTCCCAATAGTTCATTTTTGCTCTTGTTTCTTTTGCCTTCGTGGATGTATCTTGCAAGAAGTTACTGTGGCCGAGTTCAAAAAGGGTGTTGCCTGTGTTCTCCTCTAGGATTTTGATGGAATCTTGTCTCACATTTAGATCTTTCATCCATTTTGAGTTTATCTTTGTGTATGGTGCAAGAGAGTGGTCTAGTTTCATTCTTCTGCAAATGGATGTCCAATTTTCCCAGCACCATTTATTGAAGAAATTGTCTTTCTTCCAGTGGATAGTCTTTCCTCCTTTATCGAATATTAGTTGACCATAAAGTTCAGGGTCCACTTCTGGGTTCTCTATTCTGTTCCATTGATCTATGTGTCTGTTTTTGTGCCAGTACCACACTGTCTTGATGACCACAGCTTTGTAGTCCAACCTGAAATCTGGCATTGTGATGCCCCCAGATATGGTTTTCTTTTTTAAAATTCCCCTGGCTGGGATCCCTGGGTGGCGCAGTGGTTTGGCACCTACCTTTGGCAGAGGGCGCCATCCTGGAGACCCAGGATCGAATCCCATGTCGGGCTCCCGGTGCATGGAGCCTGCTTCTCCCACTGCCTGTGTCTCTGCCTCTCTCTCTCAGTGTCTGCCTATCATAAATAAATAATTTTTAAAAAATTAAAAATAAATAAATAAAATAAAATTCCCCTGGCTATTCGGAGTCTTTTCTGATTCTACACAAATCTTAAAATAATTTGTTCTAACTCTCTGAAGAAAGTCCATGGTATTTTGATAGGGATTGCATTAAACATGTAAATTGCCCTGAGTAACACTGACATTTTCACAATATTAATTCTGCCAATCCATGAGCATGGAATATTTTTCCATCTCTTTGTGTCTTCCTCAATTTCTTTCAGAAGTGTTCAACAGCTTTTAGGGTATAGAAGCTTTACCTCTTTGGTTAGGTTTATTCCTAGGTATCTTATGCTTTTGGGTGCAATTGTAAATGGGATTGACTCCTTAATTTCTCTTTCTTCAGTCTCATTGTTAGTGTATAGAAATGCCATTGATTTCTGGGCATTGATTTTGTATCCTGCCACGCTACCAAATTGCTGTATGAGTTCTAGCAATCTTGGGGTGGAGACTTTGGGGTTTTCTATGTAGAGTATCATGTCAACTGCAAAGAGTGAGAGTTTGACTTCTTCTTTGCCAATTTGAATGCCTTTAATGTCGTTTTGTTGTCTGATTGCTGAGGCTAGGACTTCCAGTACTATGTTGAATAACAGTGGTGAGAGTGGACATCCTTGTCTTGTTCCTGATCTTAGGGGAAAGGCTCCCAGTGCTTCCCCATTGAGAATGATATTTGCTGTGGGCTTTTCATAGATGGCTTTTAAGATGGTGAGGAATGTTCCCTCTATCCCTACACTCTGAAGAGTTTTGATCGGGAATGGATGCTGTATTTTGTCAAATGCTTTCTCTGCATCTAATGAGAGGATCAAATGGTTCTTGGTTTTTCTCTGGCTGATATGATGAATCACATTGATTGTTTTAAGAGTGTTGAACCAGCCTTGTGTCCCAGGGATAAATCCTACTTGGTCATGGTGAATAATTTTCTTAATGTGCTGTTGGATCCTATTGGCTAGTATCTTGTTGAGAATTTTTGCATCCATGTTCATCAGGGATATTGGTCTGTAATTCTCCTTTTTGGTGGGGTCTTTGTCTGGTTTTGGAATTAAGGTGATGCTGGCCTCATAGAACGAATTTGGAAGTACTCCATCTCTTTCTGTATTTCCAAACAGCTTTAGGAGAATAGGTATGGTTTCTTCTTTAAACGTTTGATAGAATTCCCCTGGGAAGCCATCTGGCCCTGGACTCTTGTGTCTTGGGAGGTTTTTGATGACTGCTTCAATTTCCTCCCTGGTTATTGGCCTGTTCAGGTTTTCTATTTCTTCCTGTTCCAGTTTTGGTAGTTTGTGGCTTTCCAGGAATGCGTCCATTTCTTCTAGATTGCCTAATTTATTGGCGTATAGCTGTTCATAATATGTTTTTAAAATCGTTTGTATTTCCTTGGTGTTGGTAGTGATCTCTCCTTTCTCATTCATGATTTTATTAATTTGAGTCTTTTCTCTCTTCTTTTTAATAAGGCTGGCTAATGGTTTATCTATCTTATTAATTCTTTCAAAGAACCAAATCCTGGTTTTGTTGATCTGTTCCACAGTTCTTCTGGTCTCGATTTCGTTGAGTTCTGCTCGAATCTTTATTAACTCTCTTCTTCTGCTGGGTGTAGGATCTATTTGCTGTTTTTTCTCTAGCTCCTTTATGTGTAAGGTTAGCTTTTGTATTTGAGTTCTTTCCAGTTTTTGAATGGATGCTTGTATTGCGATGTATTTCCCCCTTAGGACTGCTTTCGCTGCATCCCAAAGATTTTGAACGGTTGTATCTTCATTCTCATTAGTTTCCATGAATCTTTTTCATTCTTCCTTAATTTCCTGGTTGACCTTTTCATCTTTTAGCAGGATGGTCCTTAACCTCCACGTGTTTGAGGTCCTCCCAAACTTCTTGTTGTGATTTAGTTCTAATTTCAAGGCATTATGGTCTGAGAATATGCAGGGGATGATCCCAATCTTTTGGTATCTGTTCAGACCTGATTTGTGACCCAGTATGTGGTCTATTCTGGAGAAAGTTCCATGTGCACTTGAGAAGAATGTGTATTCAGTTGAGTTTGGATGTAAAGTTCTGTAGATATCTGTGAAATCCATCTGGTCCAGTGTATCATTTAAAGCTCCCGTTTCTTTGGAGATGTTGTGCTTAGAAGACCTATCGAGGGTAGAAAGAGCTAGATTGAAGTCACCAAGTATAAGTGTATTATTATCTAAGTATTTCTTCACTTTGGTTATTAATTGGTTTAAATATTTGGCAGCTCCCACATTCGGGGCATAAATATTCATGATTGTTAAGTCCTCTTGTTGGATAGATCCTTTAAGTATGAGATAGTGTCCCTCTTCATCTCTCACTACAGTCTTTGGGGTAAATTTTAGTTTATCTGATATAAGGATGGCTACCCCTGCTTTCTTTTGAGGACCATTCGAATGGTAAATGGTTCTCCAACCTTTTATTTTCAGGTTGTAGGTGTCCTTCTGTCTAAAATGAGTCTCTTGTACACAGCAAATAGATGGGTCCTGCTTTTTTATCCAGCCTGAAACCCTGCGCCTTTTGATGGGGTCATTAAGCCCATTCACATTCAGAGTTACTATTGAAAGATATGAGTTTAGTGTCATCATGATATCTATTCAGTCCTTGTTTTTGTGGATTGTTGCACTGAACTTTTTCTTAAAGGGGAATTTTAAGATTCCCCCTTAAAATTTCTTGCAGAGCTGGTTTGGAGGTCACATATTCTTTCAGTTGCTGCCTGTCTTGGAAGCTCTTTATCTCTCATTCCATTTTGAATGAGAGCCTTGCTGGATAAAGTATTCTTGGTTGCATGTTCTTCTCATTTAGGACCCTGAATATATCCTGCCAGCCCTTTCTGGCCTGCCGGGTCTCTGTGGAGAGATCTGCTGTTACCCTAATATTCCTCCCCATAAAAGTCAGGGGTTTCTTGTCTCTTGCTGCTTTAAGGATGTTCTCTTTATCTTTCAAATTTGCAAGCTTCACTATTAAATGTCGAGGTGTTGAACGGTTTTTATTGATTTTAGGGGGGGGGTCTCTCTATTTCCTGGATCTGAATGCCTGTTTCCCTTCCCAGATTAGGAAAGTTTTCAGCTATGATTTGTTCAAATACATATTCTGGCCCTCTGGCCCTTTCGGCGCCCCCGGGATTCCCAATTAAACGTAGGTTTTTCTTCCTCAGGCTGTCGTTTATTTCCCTTAATCTGTCTTCATGGTCTTTTAATTGTCTGTCTCTTTTTTCCTCAGTTTCCCTCTTTGCCATCAACTCGTCTTCTATGTCACTCACCAGTTCTTCCACCTCGTTAACCCTCGTCGTTAGGACTTCTAGTTTGGATTGCATCTCATTCAATTGATTTTAATTTCTGCCTGATTGGATCTAAATTCTGCAGTCATGAAGTCTCTTGAGTCCTTTATGCTTTTTTCTAGAGCCACCAGTAGCTGTACAATAGTGCTTCTGAATTGGCTTTCTGACATTGAATTGTAATCCAGATTTTGTAACTCTGTGGGAGAGAGGACTGTTTCTGATTCTTTCTTTTGAGGTGAGGTTTTCCTTCTAGTCATTTTGCTCAGTGCAGAGTGGCCAAAAGCAAGTTGTATTGGGAAAAGGAGGAAAAGAGAGAGAAAGAAGGAAAGAAAAGAGAAAAAGAAAAAAGAAAAAAGAAATAAAAAAGAAAAAATGAAGAAGAAAGAAAAAAGAAGAAAAAGAAAAAGAAAGGAAAAAAGGGGTTGGGGAAGGAAACAAATAAAAAAGCAAAACAAAACAAAACAAAACAACAACAAAATAAAAGAAAAGAAAAAAAAAGAAAAGAACCACGGGGGAGTATCTTCTGATTCTGTGTACTTTAAGTCCCTTGACTTCCCCTGGAACTTGTCCGTCTCGCTGGTGTTCTGGGGGAGGGGCCTGTTGTGCTGATTCTCAGGTGTTAGCACTTGGGGGAGCTGCTCTGCTCCTGCCTGGTGCAGGGCTCAGTGCGGGTTGTTTACCCCGTGAGGCCGCAGGAGCAACAGCCCCAGTGGCGGGGCCAGCTCTGGAGCCCTGGAGTCAGCTCCCGCAGTAGCTCCAGAGCTCTCCGTCTGCAGGGCCTGGAGGCTCCGGGCGGGGCCGCTGATCTGCTCAGCTCGGGGCAGGAGCGTCCTTGGGGTCCTGGGCCCTCCCAGCCTCTGCCTGTCCCGGGGGAGGCCGGTCCTGGGCTGTGTCCCGGCGCCCTGTGCTCCGGGGCCTGCGCTGTTGGATTCGCGCTCCCGCCCCGCAGCCCCCTCCGCGGAGCCGCCCCCGAGCCCCCCCCCCGAGCTGCTCCGGGTCCCGCCGCCCACGCTGCAGCCCTTAGGGAGCTCGGCGCACTCTCCCGGGGCGCAGTTGCTGTTACTGTCCCGGGGAGCCCGAGGGCATCCCCGCCCTCCTGGGTCCTGCTCCAACTCCCTGCGAGCCCCTTTCCGCCCGGGAAGGTCGGTGCAGCTCCTGCTCCTCCGGGACGGGGCTCTCCTGTCCTGGGGACACTCGCCCCGGCCTCAGCCCGGCTCCTCGCGGGGCCCCTCCCTCTTGGAGGCCTTTTGTTTCTTTATTTCTTTTTCCCGGTCTTCCTACCTGATAGAAGCGCGAACTCTTCTCACTGTAGCATTCCAGCTGGTCTCTCTTTAAATCTCAGGCCGAATTCGTAGATTTTCAGGATGATTTGAAGGTTATCTAGGGAATTTGGTGGTGACAGGTGACTTGGGGACCCTACTCTTCCGCCGTCTTGCCCCTCCTCCCGGTCTCCTTCTTTTCAATAGAAGTACACAAAGTCAAAATGAGTGAGACAATACAGCACTCGGAAAAAGAAAACTAAAATTGAGGAATTCAATTAATACATGCCAATACAGTCACTACAAAGTCAGGAATAAATTTCAAATGGAACATATTATATTTGATTATCACTGTTAGTACTATTTCACCATAGTAGTACCACATAGACTTTCTTGTAATTGCCACCTGTTTTTATAGAATCAATCATTTCCCTAAGTGCAATACCTGGAACTCTGGAATTTAAAAAGTTCTATTAACAAAAACTTTGTTGGGGGCGCCTGGGTGTCTGTCAGTTAAGCATCTGCCTTCAGCTCAGGTCATGATCTCAGGGTCCTAGGTTCGAGTTCCACTTCAGGCTCCCTGCTCAGGGGAGAGTCTGCTTCTGCCTCTCCTTCTGCTGCTCTCTCTGCTTGTGCTCTCTCATGCTGTCTCTCAAATAAATAAATAAAATTATAAATAAATAAATAAATAAATAAATAAATAAATAAATAAATAAATAAAAGCTTTGCTGTAAAGGTATGAAAACTCTGCACTGTCTACACCCAAGTGTCTCTACCACACAATATTTGTGACTCACAATATATATTAGCACATTAACAGAAACATTTAAAAAGCCTGTTGAATTCTATTTTAGGCCACTAGACAACTTGTTTTAACCCTAGAACTTATTTTTATAGAACACATTTTTGTTCTAATGGCCTTATTTTTGTCTTAATCCTCAACCTGTTATGTTCTCCTCAAATTAAATCACAGCACTTCTATCTACATCCTCAGGAGTCATTTGTGAATATTTAATTCTTTAAATATTTAACTTCTGAATATGTCATAGCATTGTATTTGTCACTCACACTATGTTCTTGGTATGCCATTTTCTTCACATTTCCTCACTATCTCAAGATAAAAATTTTAAATGCATATGTGAAAACAAAATCTGAGTCTTGACTACAATCCATATTTAATATGATTTTTATGTTATGTGATCTAAACACCATAGATAGTTACTAACATAAACACAAGTAACTGGGGGCACCTGGGTGGCTCAGTCAAGTTAAGCATCTGCTTTCAGCTCAAGTCATGATCGCAGGGTCCTGGGTTCAAGCTTCCTATTGGGTTCCCTGTTTAGTGGGGAGCCTGCATCTCCCTCTCCCACTCCCACTTCCACTCCCACTCCCCCTGTTTGTGCCCACACTCTCTGTCAAATAAATAAAACCTTTAAAACAAAACAAGTGGAGTTCCCTAAGGTTGGGAAATATTCAGCCCTCAAAAATTTATTCCTCTAACAAAGCACAGCATAAAACACCTTTCCTTCAGTAAAAGATTTTCTAATACACTGATCTTGGTTCTGCCAGTAAGTTTCCCTCAACACATACCCCTGCACTCACTTCATATAATTTAGGCAACAAATCAGGAGGCTTAGGAGGCATTGTGATCTGAAACAGATTTTCACAGTAAATTTATCATGAATTTACTATTTATATCTCATTACTTTTAGAAACTAGTTTAGGCAAATGGCAATACAATTCACATATTCAATACCACTGTTAAAACATCAAGAACCATGAGGATATTTTTTTTTTAATTTTTATTTATTTATGATAATCACACAGAGAGAGAGAGAGAGGCAGAGACATAGGCAGAGGGAGAAGCAGGCTCCATGCACCGGGAGCCCGATGTGGGATTCGATCCTGGGTCTCCAGAATCACGCCCTGGGCCAAAGGCAGGTGCCAAACCGCTGCGCCACCCAGGGATCCCGAGGATATTTTTTAAAGTTAATTATCAAAGCCTAACATGAATAAATAATGTCTAATTTAATTAATTGTTTCATTTGGGAATATAAAATATTTGGTTTTCATTTTTTACTTTATATATATATATTTTTTTCTTATTGAAGTTCGATTTGCCAACATATAGTATAACACCCAGTGCTCATCCCATCTAGTGCTCTCCTCAGTCCCCATCACCGGTTACCCCAGGCCCCGCCCACCTCCTCTTCTACTTCCCCTTGTTCATTTCCCAGAGTTGGGAATCTCTCATGTTTTGTCATCCTCTCTAATTTTTCCCACTCATTTTCCCGCCTTTTCCCTATAATCTTTTTCAGTATTTCTTATATTCTCTGTATGAGTGAAACCATATAATAATTGTCTTTCTCTGATTGACTTACTTCACTTACTCACTCCAGTTCTATCCACGTCAAAGCAAATGATGGGTATTCGTCCTTTCTGATGGCTGAGTAATATTCCATTGTATACATAGACCACATCTTCTTTATCCATTCATCTTTCGATGGACACCGAGGCTCCTTCCACAGTTTGGCTACTGTGGACATTGCTGCTATAAACATTGGGGTGCAGGTATCCCAGCATTTCACCATATCCATATCTTTGGGGTAAATCCCCAGTAGTGCAATTGCTGGATTGTGGTATAGCTCTATTTTTAACTCTTTGAGGAACCTCCAGTTTTCCATAGTGGCTGCACCAGTTCACATTCCCACCAACAGTATAAGAAGGTTCCCTTTTCTCCACATCCTCTCCAACATTTGTTGTTTTCTGTCTTGTTAATTTTCCCCATTCTCGCTGGGATGAGGTGATATCTCATTGTGGATTTGATTTGCATTTCCCTGATGGCAAGTGATGTGGAGCATTTTCTCATGTGCATGTTGGCCATGTCTGTCTTCCTCTGTGAGATTTCTGTTCAGGTCTTTTGCCCATTTCATGATTGGATGGTTTGTTTCTTTGCTGTTGAGTTTAATAAGTTCTTTATAGATCTTGGATACTAGCCCTTTATCTGATATGTCATTTGCAAATAACTTCTCCCATTCTGTAGGTTGTCTTTTAGTTTTTTTGACTGTTTCTTTTGCTGTGCAGAAGCTTTTTATCTTGATTAAGTCCCAAATATTCATTTTTGCTTTTGTTTCCCTTGCCTTCATGGACGTATCTTAGAAGAAGTTGCTGTGGCCAAGTTCAAAAAGGGTGTTGCCTGTGTTCTCCTCTAGGATTCTGATGGAATCTTGTCTCACATTTAGATCTTTCATCCATTTTGAGTTTATCTTGTGTATGGTGTAAGAGATCTTGTTTCATTCTTCTGCACGTGGCTGTCCAATTTTCCCAGCACCATTTATTGAAAAGACTGTCCTTTTTCTGGTGGATATTCTTTTCTGCTTTGTCGAATATTAGTTGACCATAGAGTTGAGGGCCTATTTTTGGAGAAAAAAGTAAAACTTTTATTTATTTTTTGCATGTGTATGGGGGTGGGGTTCTAAAAGAAATTTACAACACATCTCTTCATTTGCTAGGTCTAGATCATTTTAATGGGGAATGCATTCATAGCAAATAGGGAAACTATTTCTAAGCCTGTAGAAAATCTCATTATAAGTACTCACAAAGCATTTCAAGTTTGCCAAATCACTGAGGATCTAATTTCTTCACTGTCTCTGCAGGATTTATTGTGAGTCTTAAGACTCTTTCAACAACCACAGGATTTTCTTTTTTATTCCAAACTCAGTGTTTCTTTGGCATTTTAATTCTCTTAAAAATCTTTTATGCTTCTCATCTATTTGTTCCCAGTTAGCTCTAAGTGCCAGGAGTCATGCCCAAAGCTCTTTTTTAGACATATATTTCAAATATGACTTATTTTATGTCTTTTTTTCTTCCCATGGCTTTCCCTCCACCAAGTCTGGGCTTACCTGAAGCAAAGGGATTACTTCAATCTGATGTTTACCTCAAGGCCAGGTCACACAGCTCAACTGGGGAATCTCACAGATCTCAGGTCGTTCTTTTTTTATATTTTTTTTAATTTAAATTCAATTTGCCAACATATAGTATAACACCCAGTGCTCATCCCATCAAGTGCCCTCCTCAATGCCCATCACCCAGTTACCCTAACCACCCATCCACCTCCCCTTCTGAAACCCTTTGTTTGTTTCCCAGAGTTATGAGTTTCTGATGTGTCTCCCTCTCTAATTTTTCCCACTAAGTTCCCCTCCTTTCCCTTATTATCCCTCTCAAAGACCTTGTTTATAATTCACATCTATTATTTTTGTTTGGAGAAAAGCAATGGGCTTTTAAAAGTCAAAAGAGTTTAAAATATATGGACTTTCTCTAGCCCTTTTTATCTCTGCTTACAAACTGGCCCAAGATTTTCTGATCTCTATCTTGTAATACATCATCCAAGGAAGATTCCAGGAGGCAATGAGTAGGGATGCAGGCTAAATACCTATGCTCTGCTTTCCAGGTTATTGTCTGTGACAGTTTTACCCAGAGGTTTTGGTTGCATAACTTGGATCACCACATTTCTAGCCATTGATAGAGGTTTCTTCACCACTCAATACCCACCAATAGCAACCGCTTAAAGTTGCTCTTTCAGAATTGTTAAATAAGCAATTTACCATTCTTAGAGGCATAACATCACTAACGTTACTTCTAAGTCAAATAATATTACAGTATAAATAGGAATAGGAGGAGCTATTTTCCACAGAGTTATTCATAAATGTGGGTTCTATTTCTGTAATATTCCTATAAGAAAAGTTATTCACTGGGTTTTTATAGCATCTGGACAGAGGAGTTAGGGGGCAGTGGGTAGAGGGAAGGAGAATCAAAGAGCGCTTAACTGTTCAACCTACATAAATCACACATTACTTCCATCACATCCATTTATAGTGCATTACTAAGAAATAAACATGTGGCCCTATTCACATGTAAAGTTCCCATACAATATCATCTAACCATGGGCTGTAAAGGGAGCAGCCAGCTGGTTACATGTCCAGCCTTGGAGCTCCCTTTACCCTAGAACCTGGCAATGCATGGAAGCAGCTGTCAACAGTTCTCTTAGGGAGAGGCAGTCCCCGGGAGTGCGGGTCCAGCAGCACAGGATCTTGGATCCGAGGGCGCCAAAGAGGACAAAGCCTGAGATCCTCCATTCCCTCTGAGACAAGTGAAAGCAGGGAGGGCATGGAAAAGAAAGAACTCTCCTGCTGCTGGGAACCCGGCAAGTTGTGCAGATCAGTGCACCCACACCTGCCCCCAGGAGCATCTAGGCCGTTGTGGACTTGGAGACTGCAGTTAGTTACTTGCAGTGAACTCGACTCCAGAGCTGGAAATCTGGCTGCCACCATTTTTTTTTCTCTTCTTTTCACCTTGCACCTGGGAGAGATAGGGCCTCTAGGGAGCAAAGGCCTCACAGGATAAACAGCTCATACTGAGCCCAGCACCTGGCAATGGGTGGGGCACTTCTGCCCAGGCACAGACACCTGAGAATCAGTGCACCAATCCCCACCCCCAGAAGAACTGCTGGAAGAACAAGGGAAAAGCAAGTGCTGCTGAACAAGCAGCACTGACTGGAAAGTTTCAGGACTGAGGGAAAATAGTCTGTAGACTAGAAGGTCTTTTTTTTTCTTTTCATTTTTTTTTTCCATTACAAATCATTTTTGTATCAAGTTAAATATTTCCAACATTTATTCTCTTTTCCCATCTTAACTACAATATTTTACAAACTCTTCATTTTTAAGCTTTTTCCTTTTTGACTTTCATATTTCTACAATCACATGTCTTCGATATCTTTTTCACTTCTGGATTCCCTTCAACGTGTTCAATTTAATTTTGGTAGATATATGAGATATTGGTTTGTGTTTTTTTGTTTTTTTCTGACTTATTTTGTTTTGCAGTGGTGGAAGTTAGTACCTTCTAAAACACGACCAAAATACACCCAGAACAGAGTGGAACCAGCTAACCTTGTTGGTTCATTCTGTGAGACTATATTCTCTCTTCCTTTCCATTCTGTCCCCCTCTTTTATACTGTTTATGGTTTGTGGCTGATATTGGGTCTTTGCTGGTTTGGGATTGAGCATCTTCTAATATACAGAACAAAATACACTCAAAACCAAGAGGATCACCTTGTAGGTGCCATCAGGGAGACTATATTCTCTCTCTACCCCCACTTCCTCACCACCATCATTGCTCCTTTTTTTTGCCCTTTTTTTTCCTTTTTCTTCTTTTTTGTTTTTATTTTTAAATTTTTACTACTATGTTTTAAAATTTGTATTTCACTTTGTTTGATTTGTTTGATTTTGTTCTGCTCTTTTTTCTTTTTTTTTTTTTTTTTTTTTTTTTTTTTTTTTTTTTTTTTTTTTAATTTTTATTTATTTATGATAGTCACAGAGAGAGAGAGAGAGGCAGAGACACAGGCAGAGGGAGAAGCAGGCTCCATGCACCGGGAGCCCGACGTGGGATTCGATCCCGGGTCTCCAGGATCGCGCCCTGGGCCAAAGGCAGGCGCCAAACCGCTGCGCCACCCAGGGATCCCTCTTTTTCTTTTATTTCCTGGCCTCTGACCTCTTCGGAATCATCTAGGCTGTATTTTACATAGGTCGTGGTTGATATTTTTGACTCTGCTCACTCATACAGCCACTCTGCACTGAACAAAATGACTAGAAGGAAGAATTCACTATAAAATAATGAGCTGGAAGCAATACTCTTTGCCACAGAGTCACATAATATGGATTTAAATACGATGTCAGAAATTCAATTCAGAAGTACAATTATAAAGTTACTGTTGGGCAGAAGTGCTTCCGGAAGCCGCTGGTGCCAGAACTAATTCAACTATGAGAATCTCTCTTCTTTACCACAACTTCCGGTGCGGCCTCTCTTTACATGGGGGTGGCCCTGGTCTTCAGGAGCCATTGCCACTTGGAGAATTGGACATTTCCTCTGATGAATTTATTCTGGATGAAGTGGATGTTCACATTCAGGCACATCTGGAGGATGAGTTAGTAAAGGAAGCTCTTAAAACGGGTGTGGATCTCCGTCACTATTCAAAGCAGGTTGAGCTGGAGCTACAGCAGATTGAGCAGAAATCCATTCGAGATTATATCCAGGAGAGTGAGAACATAGCGTCTCTCCACAACCAGATCACAGCCTGCGATGCTGTTCTTGAGCGCATGGAGCAGATGTTGGGAGCTTTTCAGAGTGACCTCAGCTCTATTAGCTCTGAGATCCGGACACTGCAGGAACAGTCAGGAGCCATGAATATTCGGCTTCGAAACCGCCAGGCAGTTCGGGGAAAACTTGGGGAACTTGTCGATGGTCTGATAGTGCCCTCTGCTCTGATCATGGCCATTCTGGAGGCACCAGTGACAGAGCCCAGGTTCCTGGAGCAGCTGCAGGAACTGGATGCCAAGGCGGCTGCAGTCCAAGAGCAGGAGGCTAGAGGCACAGCGGTTTGTGCTGATGTCAGAGGCATACTTGACGGGCTACGGGTGAAGGCGGTGACGAAGATCCAAGAGTTCATCCTTCAGAAGATTTATTCCTTCAGAAAACCAATGTCCAACTATCAGATCCCCCAGACGGCCCTGCTCAAGTACAGGTTCTTCTACCAGTTTCTGCTGGGCAATGAACGGGCAGTGGCAAAGGAGATCAGGGATGAGTATGTGGAAACGCTGAGCAAGATCTACCTGTCTTACTATCGCTCTTACCTAGGGCGGCTCATGAAAGTGCAGTATGGGGAAGTTGCCGAGAAGGATGATCTAATGGGTGTGGAAGACACAGCAAAGAAAGGATTCTTCTCAAAGCCTTCCCTCCGCAGCAGGAACACCATCTTCACCCTGGGGACCCGTAGGTCTGTCATCTCCCCCACTGAAATGGAGCCCCCCATCCTGGTGCCCCACACTGCCCAGCGGGGAGAACAGAGGTATCCATTTGAGGCCCTCTTCTGCAGCCAGCACTACACCCTCCTAGACAATTCTTGCCGTGAATATCGTTTCATCTGTGAATTCTTTGTTGTATCCGGCTCGGCTGCACATGATCTCTTCCATGCTGTCATGGGTCGCACCCTTGGCATGACCCTGAAACACCTGGAGTCCTATCTCACAGACTGCTACGATGCCATTGCTGTTTTGCTCTGTATCCACATCGTCCTCTGGTTCCGTAACATTGCAGTGAAGAGGGATGTTCCTGCCCTGGACAGGTACTGGGAGCAAGCGTTTGCCTTGCTGTGGCCACGGTTTGAGCTGATCCTGGAGATGAATGTCCAGAGTGTCCGAAGCACTGACCCTCAGCGCCTAGGGGGGCTGGATACTTGGCCCCACTATATCACGCCCGATATGCAGAGTTCTCGTCTGCTCTTGTCAGCATCAATCAGACAGTTCCCAATGAACGGACAATGCAGCTGCCAGGACAGCTACAGGTGGAGGTGGAGAATTTTGTCCTCCAAGTGGCAGCTGAGTTCTCCTCAAGGAAGGAGCAACTTGTGCTTTTGATCAACAACTATGACATGATGCTGGGCGTGCTAATGGAGCGGGCTGCAGATGACAGCAAAGAGGTTGAGAGTTTCCAGCAGCTGCTCAATGCTCGGACACAGGAATTCATTGAAGAGTTGTTGTCTCCCCCTTTTGGGGGTCTGGTGGCATTTGTGAAGGAAGCCGAGGCTTTAATTGAACGTGGACAGGCTGAGCGACTTCGACGGGAAGAAGCCCGGGTTACTCAACTGATCCGTGGCTTTGGTAGTTCCTGGAAATCATCAGTGGAGTCTCTGAGTCAGGATGTAATGCGGGGTTTCACCAACTTCAGAAATGGAACCAGTATCATCCAGGGAGCTTTGACCCAGCTGATCCAGCTCTATCATCGCTTCCACCGGGTACTCTCTCAGCCCCAGCTCCGAGCTCTCCCTGCCCAGGTGGAGCTTATCAACATTCATCACCTTATGGTGGAGCTCAAGAAGCACAAGCCCAACTTTTGATGCGCCAGACCCTGGGATCCACCCACCTTCTCCATGGACTTCTGTACCCCATCCCAGACTCTTCTTCACCTGGGGTTTCCTTAACAGTTGTCCACCTGCCTCCCAGGTCCTTGACATGCCTCACCCTGCCTCATCAGAATAAGCTGGATCACCTTGTTTTCGGGTTCCCAGGACCACTCCCCCTGGGCTTCCAAAAGCCTTTATCATTTCCCTGATTTCACCACCCCCTCCCCCACACCCAAGTTCTCTTCCCCCAGTAAAATCTTCACTGTCTCAGTCTCTGGTTTTCTCAACTCTTGTCACCATGGCCTGAGGTGCAACACCTCAACTCTTGGAATTGGTGGCAAGGCAAGTCATTGATTTTTTTTCCCCCTTTCACTCAGTGATTTCTTTTCTGTAGCTTTTTGACCTAACATCTCAGCAACTTGAACACTAACAAGACCTCTCCTGGCTTGAGAGTTTCTCCAAGGTCAGTCTGCAGAAAACAATAAATATTTAATAAGACATAAAAAAAATAAATAAAGTTACTGTTGGCTCTGGAAAAATGCATAAAGGACTCTAGAGACTTCATTACTGCAGAATTGAGATCTAATCAGGCCAAAATTAAAAATACTTTAACTGAGATGCAATCCAAACTGGATGATCTAACTGGTAGGTTTAATGAGGTGGAAGTGAGAGTGAGTGACATAGAAGACAAGTTGATAATAAGGAATAAAGCTGAGGAAACAAGAGAAAAACAATTATGAGCCCACAAAGAAAGGCTTAGGGAAATAAATGATAGCTTGAGAAGGAAGAATATACGTCTAATTGGGATTCCAGAAGAGGCTGAGAGAGAGGGGACCACAAAGTATATTTAAACAAATCATAGCTGAGAACTTCCCTAATCTGGGGAAGGAAACAGGCATTCAGATCCAAGAGATAGAGAGGACCCCTGAAAAAAATCAATAAAAACTGTTCAACCTCTGCATTTAGTAGTGAACTTTGTAAATTTTAAAGATAAAGAGAAAATTCTTAAAGCAGTGTGAGACAAGAGATTTTTAATTTACATGTGGAGAAATATCATATTAACAGCAGACCTCTCCACAGAGACCTGGCAGGCCAGAAAGGGCCAGCAGGATGTACTCAGGGTACTAAATGAGAAGAACATACACCCAAGAATACTTTATCCAGCAAGGCTGTCATTCAGAATAGGAGAGATAAAGAGCTTCCAAGATAGACAGAAACTGAAAGAATATGGACCACCAAACCAGCTCTGCAAGAAATATTAAGGGGGACCCTGTAAAAGAAAGAGGGAGCCCAAAGAAACAATCCAGAAAAACAGGGACTGTATAGGTAATATGATGGCACTGAATTCATATCTTTCAATAGTTACTCTGAACATGAATGGATATAATGATCCCATCAAAATATGCAGGGTTTTGGATAAAAAAGCAAGATCCACCTATATGCTGTCTACAAGAGACTCATTTTAGACCTAAGGACACTTCCAGCCTAAAAATGAAGGGATGGAGAACAATTTACCATTCAAATGGTCCCCAAAGAAAGCTGGGGTAACAATCCTCATATCAGATATATTAAAGTTTATCCCAAAGACTGTAGTAAGAGATGAAGAGGGACACTATATCATACCTAAAGGGTCTATCCAACAGGAAGACCTAACAATCATGAATATTTACACCCTTAATGTAGAAGCTGCCAAGTATATCAATCAATTAATAACCAAAGTAAAGAGATACTTAGATAATACTACACTAATAGTAGGAGAATTAAACCCGACATTTTCAGCTAATAACAGATCTTCTAAGCAGAACATCAACAAAAAAACAGGGCCTTGAATGATGCACTAGACCAAATAGATTTCACAGATATAAACAGAACATTCCATCCAAATGCAACTGAATACACATTCTTCTCAAGTGCACCTGGAACTTTCTCCAGAATAGACCACATACTGAGTCACAAATCAGGTCTCAACCAATACAAAAAGAATGGGATTGTCCCCTGCATATTTTCAGACCACAAGGCTTTGAAACTACAACCCAATCATAAGAAAAAAATTGGAACAAACTACTAAAGAGCATCCTACTAAAAGATGAATGGGTCAACCAGGAAATTAGAGAGGAATTAAAAAGATTTATAGAAACTAATTAAAATGAAAATGAAAATACAACCATTAAGAATCTTTGGGATACAGCAAAAGTAGTCCTAAGAGGGAAATATATCGCAATATAAGCATCCCTCAAAAAACTGGAAAAAACTCAAATACACAAGTTAACCTCACACCTAAAGGAAATGGAGAAATGACAGCAAATAAAGCCTTAACCAAGCAAGGGAAGAGACATAATAAAGATTTGAGCAGAACTCAATGAAATAGAGACCAGAAGAACTGTAGAACAGATCCACAAAACCAGGAGCTGGTTCTTTGAAAAAAAATTAATAAGATAGATAAACCATTACACAGCCTTATTAAAAAGAAAAAAAGGCTAAAATTAATAAACTCATGAATAAAAGAGGAAAGATCACAACCAATACCAAGGAAATATGACCAATTTTAAAAATGTATTATGAGCAGCTATATGCCAATAAATTGGGCAATCTAGAAGAAACGGATGCATTACTGGAAACCCACAAATCACCAAAACTGGAACAGGAAGAAATAGAAAACCTTAACAGGCCAATAACCAGTGAGGAAATTGAAGCAGTCATCAAAAACCTCCCAAGACACAAAGTCCAGGGCCAGATGGCTTCCCATGGGAATTCTTTCAAACGTTTAAAGGAGAAATAATACCTATTCTACTATAGCTGTTTCAAGGGATAGAAAGGGAGGGAATACATCCACACTCTTTTTATGAGGCCAGCATTAACTTGATTCCAAAACCAGACAAAGATCTCACCAAAAAGGAGAATTATAGACCAATATCCCTGATGAAGATGATGCAAAAATTCACACCAAGATACTAGACAATAGGATCCAACAGTATGTTAGGAGGATTATTCACCATGAGCATTATCCCCGGGATGCAAGGGTGGTTCAACACTCGTAAAACAATGAATGGGATAGATCACAACAATAAGAGAATAAACAAGAACGATGTGATCCTCTCAGTAGGATTAAAACTCTTCAAGGTGTAGGGATAGAGGAAGCACTCATCAATATCTTAAAAACCATTTATGAAAAGCCCACAACGAATATCATTATCAATGGAGAAAAACTGAAAGCCTTTCCCCTAAGATCAGGAACAACAGGGATGTCCACTCTCACCCCTGTTATTCAACATAGTACTAGAAGTCCTAGCCTCAGGAATCAGACAAAAAAAAGAAGTAAAAGGCATTCAAATTGGCAAAGAAGTCAAACTCTCCCTCTTCGCAGATGACATGATACTGTGTATAGAAAACCCAAAGGACTCCCCCCCAAGATTGCTAGAACTCATGTGACAATTTACCAATGTGGCACAATACAAAATTAATGCACAGAAATCAGTGGCATTTCTATACACCGACAATGAGACTGAAGAAAGAGAAATTAAGGAGTCAATCCCATTTACAATTGCACCCAAAACCATAAGATACCTAGGAATAAAACTAACCAAAGAAGTAAAGGATCTATTCCCTAAAACTACAGAACACTTCTGAAAGCAATTGAGGAAGACACAAAGAGATGGAAAAACATTCCATGCTCATGGATTGGAAGAGTAAATATTTGAAAATGTCTATGCTACCCAGGGCAATTTACACGTTCAATGCAATCCTTATCAAAATACCATGGACTTTCTTCAGAGAGTTGGAACAAATAATCTTAAGGTTTCTGTGGAATCGGAAAAGATGCTGTATAGCCAGAGGAATATTGGAAAAGAAAACCTAGGATGCCTGGGTGACCCAGCGGTTAAGCATCTGCCTTTGGCTCAGCACATGATCCTGGAGTCCCAGGATCGAATCCCACATTGGGCTCCCTGCATGGAGCCTGCTCTCCCTCTGCCTGTGTCTCTGTCTCTCATGAATAAATAAATTAAAAAAAAGAAAAGAAAAGAAAACCAATGCCAGAGGCATCACAAAGCCAGATTTCAAGCTGTATTACAATGCTATGACCATCAAGACAGTGTGGTACTGACACAAAAACAGATACATAGATCAATGGAACAGAAAAGAGAACCCAGAAATGGGCCCTCAACTCTATAGTCAACTAATATTCGACAAAGAAAAAAAGAATATCCAGTGGAAAAAAGACAGTCTCTTCAATAAATGGTGCTGGGAAAATTGGACAGTCACGTGCAGAATGAAACTAGACCATTCTCTTACACCATACACAAAGATAAACTCAAAATAGATAAAAGATCTAAATATCAGATAAAAATCCATCAAAATTCTAGAGGAGAACACAGGCAACACCTTTTTTGAACTTGGTCACAGCAACTTCTTGCAAGATACATCCATGAAGGCAAGGGAAACAAAAGCAAAAATGAACTATTGGCGCTTAATCAAGATAAAAAGCTTCTGCACAGCAAAAGAAACAGTCAACAAAACTAAAAGACAATCGACAGAATGGGAGAAGTTATTTGCAAATGACATATCAGATAAAGGGCTAGTATCCAAGAACTTATTAAACTCAACAGCAAAGAAACAAAACCATCCAATCATGAAATGGGCAAAAGACCTGAACAGAAATTTCACAGAGGAAGACATAGACATGACCAACAAGCACATGATAAAATGCTCCACATCACTTGCCATCAGGGAAATGCAAATCAAATCCACAATGAGATACCACCTCACACCAGTGAGAACAGTGAAAATTAACAGGACAGGAAACAACAAATGTTGGAGAGGATGTGGAGAAAGGGGACCCTCCTGCACTGTTGGTGGGAATGCAAACTGGTACAGCCCCTCTGGAAAACTGTGTGGAGAGTCCTCAAATAGTTAAAAATAGAGCTACCCTATTACCCTGCAATTGCACTACTGGGTATTTATTCCCAAAATACTGATGTAGTGAAACACTGGTACACCTGCACCCCAGTGTTCATAACAGCAATGTCCACAATATCCAAACTGTGGAAGGAGCCACAATGTCCTTCAACAGATTAATGGATAAAGAAGATGTGGTGTATATATTCAATGGAATATTAGCCATCAGAAGAGACAAATACCCACAATTTTCTTCAACTTGGATGGAACTGGAGGGTATTATGCTGAGTGAAATAAGTCAGTCGGAGAAGGACAATCATCATATGGTTTCACCCATATGTGGAATATAAGAAGTAGTGAAAGGGATTATAAAGGAAAGGAAGGGAAAAAATTAGAGAGGGAGATAAACCATTAGAGACTCCTAATTCTGGGAAACAAACAAAGGGTTGTGGATGGGGGGATGGGATAACTGAGTGATGGGCACTGAGGAGGACACTTGATGAACCCTGAGTGTTTTATTGTATGTTAGCAAATTGAATTTAAATTTTAAAAATGTAAAATAAATATATAAGTTAATTAGTTTTAAAAAAGAATACAAGGTTAGTATAAAAAAATTAGTTGCTTTCCTATACCAGCAATGAACAAATGAAATTTGAAATTAAGAACACATTATTATTTATATTAGCACTTCCAAAAAGGACACATTTAGATATAAATTTAACAGAATATGTACAGGACTTATATGAGGAAAAGTACAAAAGTCTGATGAAAGGGATCAAAGAAGTAAAAAAATGGAAAGATATTTCATGTTCATGTATTTTAAAACTCAATATTGTTAAGATGTTAATTCTTCCCAACTTGATCTATAGATCAAAACTCCAGAAAGTTATTTTAAAGCTATTGACAAAATGAATCTAAAGCTTATGTGGAAAGGCAACAGACATGGAATAGTCAATACAACATTGAAGAAGAACAAAGTTAGATGACTGACAATAAAACTTATTATAAAGTTACACGACCAAGACATTGTGGTTTTGGTGAAAGAATAGAGAAATCAATGGATCAGAATAGAGGGGCCAGATAAAGACTTATAGACTACTGATCTTTGACAGAGGAGCAAAGGCAATACATAGTAATAAAGCTAGTATTTTCAATGAATAGTACTGGAACAACTGGACTATGCCAAAAAAAAAAAATAGAATCTTCAGAGTTCTTATTCCCTTTATAAGAATTACTCAAAATGAATCACAAACCTCAATGTAAAATGCAAAAACTATAAAATTCCTAGAAGATTACATAGGAAAAAATCTAGGTGATCTTGGATATGGCAATGAATTTTTAGATACAAAACCAAAGACATGATCCATGAAAGAAATGATTGATAAGTTAGCTGGAATTAAAATTAAAAACTTCTAGAGCACCTGAGGTGTTCAGTTGGTTAAGTGTCCAACTATTGATTTTGGCTGGTCATGAACCCAGGGTCATGAGATCAAGCCCCCTTTTGGCCTCTGCACTCAGTGAGGAGTCTGTTTGAGATCTACCCTCTCCCTCTGCCCCTCCCCCTGTTCTCTCTCTCTCTCTCTCTCTCTCAAATAAATACATCCTTTAAAAAAAATTAAAACTCCTTTTTCTGTGTGACAATGTTAAGACAACGAGAACACAAACCACAGACAAGGAGAAAATATTTGCAAGGCACATCTGATAAAGGACTGTTGTCCAAAATATCAAAGGATTCTTAACCTCAACAGTAAGAAACTCAACAACCTGTTTAAAAAATGAGCCAAAGACCTAAACAGGCACATCACCAAAAAAGATATACAGATGGCAAGTAAGTATATGAAAGGATGTATAGGGAACCCTGGGTGGCGCAGCGGTTTGGCGCCTGCCTTTGGCCCAGGGCGCGATCCTGGAGACCCTGGATCGAATCCCACGTCGGGCTCCGGGTGCATGGAGCCTGCTTCTCCCTCTGCCTATGTCTCTGCCTCTCTCTCTCTCTGTGACTATCATAAATAAATAAAAAATTTAAAAAAAAGAAAGGATGTATAGCATCATGTGTTAATAAGGAATTGTAAATTAAAACAGCGACCATTCTCATAGGTCTGTCAAAACCCAGAACACTGACAACATAATACCAAATGCTAGTAAGGGTTGATGCAATGAGAACTCTTATTTATTGTTGGTAGGAATGCAAAATAGTGCTTTAAGTGAATATTTACTAATATTAAAAGTTGTTTGCAATGTTTTAAATGATAAAAATTACAAAACCATTTCCTCTTATATGTTTATAAATATGTATGTTTATTTTATATCACTTGGAACAGTGTAGAGCAGAAATAACACTATATGTGCTTACTTATTTAATCCTCCTAATAAAACTATGATGTAAGTATGTTATTACCGGGATATGAAATGATTCCTGGAATTGTTGTTGAAGTAACTCCTGGAAGGATATTAAAGGATATCTTTGACTAATTTTTTCTTTTCTTCTAACTGTATTTTATTATTTCTCTATAGTGAACATGTATTAGTATTTACCAAGAAAAAATCAATTCTATTTATCTTACTCATTTAAATTTGTTTTTACAATAGGCAGCTCAAACTATATCTATGGGTATAGACTTAAAAGCAAATCTTATTCTACGAAGTCCCCAATCTCTCAACTTTCTCCAAGGGGAGCCACAGGAAGTGGTTTATTATGAGTCTTTTCAGAAGTTATCTCTAATCTACAGGCATATATGTATATAAGTCTCTTTTCCCTTCCACCCCTTCCCCAATAAGTGGCAGCATCCTTTACTTTGCCTTTAATTTCATTGCACAACCTGGAGTTTGTTCTAAATGCATACATATAAAGCAGTCTCATTGTTTTAATAGCTGCAAAATATGTTATCGTTTGGGTGCACCATGATTTATTTAACACCTCTAATAATGAGTATTTAGGATGCTTCTAGTCTTTTGCTACTGTAGAGATAGATGCTACAATAAATATCCTTGTATACACTTTTTTTGCTGAATATCCGCAATAATATCTGGATTATAGATTTCTTTAAGTGTAAATGCCAGATCAAAGGGTTAATGCATTAAAAAAATGTTGGTGTTTGCCAAATAGCCCTCAAAAGAGGTTGTGTCAGGTTACTCCCAACTAAGTGGTTAACTATATACCTATATGTACCACAAGAGGTAGCCAAGTACCTGTTTCTTTTTTCTCACCCCACAGGATGATCAAATATTATTTAAAAGAGTGACAAAAGGGGATCCCTGGGTGGCGCAGCGGTTTAGCGCCTGCCTTTGGCCCAGGGTGCGACCCTGGAGACCTGGGATTGAATCCCACGTCAGGCTCCTGGTGCGTGGAGCCTGCTTCTCCCTCTGCCTATGTCTCTGCCTCTCTCTCTCTTTCTCTCTCTGTGACTATCATAAATAAATAAAAATTAAAAAAAAACATTTAAAAAAAGAGTGACAAAAGGAAACAGATCAAGTAACGGTTCATTTTAAGCTTGATCTGACATTTGTGTTGAGGTTACCGTAAGACATTGGGACTAGAGTAAAAATATACTGTTTTATTTTGCCTGAACTGTTTTCAAAACAAACTGTGAGATTGCTTTGTATATTTTAAAGGGCTTTACAGAGATTTAACTTAAAGGATTGTTGAGAGAGATTGCTTCTTCTGAGTTTCAGAGACACTTGTACACTAAGGCTTGACAGTTAGGGGTCTTTTGTCTATGGCCCATCTATTTCACCAGCTCTCCCCAGAACTTTCTCTCAATGAAGAGGAAATTAGTGAGACTCGCCCTTTCACTACTCTCTTACCAATTGATTTGGATTCTTGCAGTGGGTTTGGGGTTCTTGCAAGGAGCTGCCCTTCATGACAGGAAATGCCCCAATTTCACCAAGCCTGGAAGTCAGGCTTCCAAAAATCATCAGCATTAATAATTACTTCATAACCTCATTACAGCCAGTGCATCGATTTAGAAAAAAAAAAAGCCAATGTAATCTGTTTTGCACAGAAGGAGAGGGAATTCTGAGAGCAGGTGCAACTTGAATTGCATTATTTCTTTACTTACTCATCATATTTGGCTGCTGGTAGAAGAGCAAAGACACCTAAGACTGACTGTCTTTCTTTCTTTCTTTCTTTCTTTCTTTCTTTCTTTCTTTCTTTCTTTCTTTTCTTTCTTTCTTTCTCTTTCTTTCTTTCTTTCTTTCTCTTTTCTATATCTTCTTTTTTTTTTTGAGACATTTAACTTCATCTTGTGAGATGTCAATGAGACCCACATAATTCATTTAGACTCAGCCCAGTACTCATATCTAATTATTATTTTCTTGGATGTTTTTTGGGGTTTTTGGAATTTTTTAGGGATATTTTTAAGATTTATTTTTTTTCTTGAGAGACAGAGAGAGAGAGACAGGGACATAGGCAGAGGGAGAAACAGACTCCTTACAAGGAGCCCGATGTGGGACTCCATCCCAGATCCTGGGATCATGCCTTGAGCCAAGGGCAGATGCTCAACTGCTGAGCTACCCAGGTGTCCCTTTAAAGATGATTCTATTATGTGTTTGATAAACAGAGAAAACTATGGGAGGGGAAACAGTGGCCTGTAGCCCTTCCCTTCTAATGGAACATGAAATGAGGCTCCTGCTCTGGAGATGAATAAGCTATGTGCCAACCTCCCTTGTACTCCCTTCTGGGAAGTTTGCAGTCTACAACTGTAATTGGTTCCTTACAGCAATTCCTGGAAAGTTTTGGGTACATGACAAGGCTTTTAGGGATTCCCTGGATTCAGAAGATGACAGATTTGAATGGATCCAGATCCTCCCTCTTCCAGAATACCACAAATCTGAACACCTTGAATAAGTCACTGCCACTCTGTCGATGAAAGTGAAATGCAATCCGATGTTGAATAAATTCCCCTGCCTTTTACACCTTTGAAGGGAATAAAGACTTTGTGCTAGTGTAAATGTTTTGAAAAAATATAAAGCATTCTATACATACAAGGTTGTTCCTTTTGGTAACGCTATCCTTTTGTTATGCCGGTAGCATGGATCCCTGGTGAAAGGAGGAAGGACACAGGAGGACTGTGTCTATCTGTACAGCTTCCTACAACTTCAAACTACAGAGTTTCCTGGGCCCAGCAGTCCAGACAATGGTTACAATTTCTTTTTCCCAGGCTGTGAGTTCTTGAGGAGAAAGCCTGCCATGTGGCTGCCCTATCTGGGCAGAACTAACCTATGGTGAGTCTGAATACTCTCAGACTGCTTGGTCCTGGCACAGGGAGAAAAGCTGTAGAAAATGCAGGGGCCAAGCAGCTTGGGCAGGGTGACAAGGATGAGGTTAGAGACTACTTTTAGAGGTATTGGTGACAGAGCTTCTGATGGGTTAGCTCCTAGGCCTATGAATTTGGGATTTGCCTAAGGTAACCTGCTAGATCTATGACCTACACAAGGCCCCTCCATGTAGCCTCTGCATTTTGGTCTCAGGTTGGCCTGGTCTGGCTTTCTCCAGGCTGATATCTGGGAGGAAGTATCCTTTCTTTCTCTTTAATGGTGAAACAAACCTGCAAAGATCTTTGTGGGGATCCATTAGCCCTAGAGGAGGAGGAGGGAGTGTTGAATTCCAGGCAGGGCTTATATTCTATATGTATCCTCTTGTTTGAGTCTTACCACAGTCTATGCTAGAAGTACCATTACCCCCATTTAACCCATAAGAAATAGGGGTACAGAGAGATTGAACTGATCACTCAAGATGTTACTTGGCTAAAAAGAGATGGGTACAGAATTTGGACTATGGATTCTGACTCCAGAGCCTAGGCTCCTAATTGCTGTGCTGTTTCTCCTTACCATGCACTTAACACTTCTCTAGATACTGTGGTTGAATATGCCTGGTCCAGAGCAGATGTTCAACATATTTATGAACATAGTAATAAAAGTCAGATATAAAATAAGAAGGTAAATATTGATAATTCAAATGTTTTTTGTGGCAGTGACTTATGTGTTCATAAAGCCCAGGGGCACAAATTGATTTCTCATGCAGTTAGATGCAGTCTATAGAATGTGGGCCCTTTTAGATGCCACACACGGAACCTCCACCCTCCATACTTTCTCTTTCTTTCTCAATCCACTGGGTTCATATACTAGAATCAGAGGGCCTGGATCAGGGAAGAACCACAGAAGGAAGGAACATGGGTAGAGAAGAGCCATCCAGGAGAGTGGCCTGATTGAGAGCATATATTAGGCTTTTATCTGAGCAAGAATACTGTCTTTTATTGTGTTGAGTTATTAAAATCCTAGGGCACTAGGTGGCTCCGTTGGCTAAGTGTCTACCTTCAGCTCAGGTCATGATTCCAGGGTCCTGGGAAGGAGCCCCACGTTGGGCTCCCTGCTTGGAGTGGGGGTGGGGGGCTGCTTCTCCCTTTCCCTCTGCCTGCTGCTTCCCCTGCTTGTGTTCTCTCTCTCTCTCTTTCTCTGTCATATACATAAATAAAATCTTCCAAAAAAAAAGTTATTGAAGTCTTGAGGTTTGTTACATTAGTTAGATACAACTAATACAGGTCTTTAAGAAAGACTTGTTTTAGGCTGTTTTTTGTTTGTTTAGCAATCTTCATCTATGACCTTTAGTTAAACTTGCAGTGTGTATGTGTGTGTTGTGAATGTGTCAACTTTGAATATACAAAGTTTACTTATCTCTACTCTGTCCCTAAGTTCAAAATCCTTGAGTATCCACCTCTTTCTTTTTCTCACGACTTCCAAGACAGATTTCTCCACCAGATATCCACAACTAAATACTACACCAATTTATATGATCTCCTTTTGAACAAACTTTTTTCAGCCAACTGTGAGGTCTCCTTCATTTATTCTCTTGGAAGCTATTAGCATGAAGCTACATGAAAATGAAATCTCTGGCCAGTGTAGTTGAGAAGTGTGCTGGTATTTAAAAGGAAACCTTTCAGGTAATGCCTTACAGGAAACTTTGAAGTGCAAAGGATGGTTGATGCCATACCTGCTATAAGCAGTAAGGCTGTGTCTGGTTAAGGTGGAGACGTTCAGGGCATCTCACCTGAATCTTTAGAGCCTCAGAAACATTGGGTGGATGGAATGGCTGGTGAGGCAGATGAAGGCAGAGCTTTTCTGATGCCTGGAGACAGCCCTAAATGGAGGAGATGAAGGAAATCATGGCCATTTAAGAGTCATTACAATTGATGTGGCAAATGGGAGAAACCATTATAATGTTTGAGCTGGTGGATCCCTTATGGGTTTACTCAAACAGAATTCATATTTCCCTCACCAGCTAAACTGTAAGAACGACTTAATCTGATGCTGGTAGATGGAGAGGATAGATAAGGAAACTGAAGGAACTGAAATGACTTGCTCAAGGTCACTTCTCTAATAAGTGGCAGAGCTTGAACTTGGACTCATGTCTGTCTACTGTAAAAGTCAGGATTTGGGGTTGTGTTGCATTGTCTTGCCTTGATAACATGTGCTTGTCTGCTGAGATTATTCTAATAAATCCCCTCACACACAATGTCACCTGAAGTTTCCCCACCAGTCTTCCTTGTTTTTTTTCTGTTGACTTGATGTTCTTTTCACCCATCACCAAGATGAAAAGGTGAGGTTGATTTTCTGTTTGGTGTATACTCCTTAGGCTGTGCAGCTCTCAATCCTGGCTGCCCCTTAACATCTCCTGGGTGACTTAAAAAATACTGATGCCCAGGCCTCACTTCTAGAGATTCTGACAAGGGTGGGATGAAGCCTAGGCATGGGTATTTTTCAGATGGCCCAGGAGTTTTTAATGTGAGGCCAGGAAAGAGAATCCCTGTTTTACTGGCAGCCCAGGCCAGAGAGGTGAGGGAGAAGAAGCAATTCATATATTTAAGTCTAATGAAATACATTTTCTCCCAGGGAAAGGAACTACGGAGAATATATTGTGGTTAGCTGGCCAGAAACCCAATTCAATCTAGTTCAAGCAAAAGAAGGGGATGGCTAGCCTCACAGAACTGAAGAGCCTCAAGTGGGCTGGAACCAAGTCCCCTTCCAGAGTCATCTGGCTCTCTCTACCTCCCTGTTTGTTTTCCCTCTGCTTTCCCCTCTGTGCTGGCTTAATACTGTAGACTGGCATTGTTGTGTGTCATGACTGCTCTTAGCACTCAGCTCACATCCTTCCAGTTTGGCAACTTTGAAGGGAAAGCGACTGCTCTTTTCAAATGTTTGTGGGTTAATCCAGGGAAGGGCTTGTGTCACAAATACACTCTGGGGCTGCTCTATTCTTGTGGTTACGTGGGGCAGTGGGACTAAAGTCCCCCAGCATCTCATGGCAACAGAGTCGATATACCCCTGTAGTCTTAGACTGAATGTAGTAGCTTGCTAGGGTAGAAATGGAAGAAAAAACATTCTGAATAGAGGTAAGAGCTTGTAAAATGTGCAAGGATGTTAAGGACTGTGATGTGCCTAAGGACATAGCAAATGTCTGGGTGGCTGGAGTTTAGCATTGATGGGGCCATGGTGAGAATGGGGGTGGAGACATGGCAGCAGGGGCTGATGATTAAGGATCTTAAAGGACATGCTAAGGATCCTAGATGGCATCTGATAGGTTGGGGACATAACAGGGTGTTAAGCAGGAGAGTGATATGATTAGATTAGGTTAGATAAAGATTATCCCTTAATCTTATCCCTTAGGAATCTTCACCAAAAAGACCCAAATATGTCATTTTATATATATAATATATATATAAAAATATATATATTATATATATATTTATATAGAGAGATAGTTATATATATTTATATATAAATTATATATATGTGTGTGTGTGTGTGTGTGTGTATATATATATTTGGGGTGAAGAATATCAGGTGCCAAATATATATAATTTTTTAGAGATTTATTAATTTATTGGAGAGAGAGAAAGCACGAGGTGGAGGGATAGAGGGAAAGGAGAGACAGTCTGATTTGGGCCTGGCTCCCAGGATCCTGATCCCGATATCATGACCTGAGCCAAAACCTGGATTAGATGCTCAACCTACTGAGCCACCCAGGTGCCCCTGTCATTCCTTATATTGATGAAGCAATTTGTAGTTTCTGAACACATCCACATTCATTATGGAATTTGAGGTGAGTGGGGAGGTTATTATCATCCCCAGCTTATACATTCTGGTCATGGAGCTTTTGTCACTATATGTATTGTGAATATATGACTCCACTCTGACTCTGGCCTTTATGCATTTTGGGGGCTTTTTGGCCTTTATGGCCTTTTTTGATAAATAGAAGTTTTTATTTTTAACATGGACCAATTCATCAAATTTGTCTTTTATGGTTCATATCATTTGTGCCCTGTTTAAGTATTTCTGCTTACCTCAAGTCCATAAAGAGGTGACTTTCTTTTGAATTGGAAATCCAGGAAAGGCCTTCTGAGTAAGGGCCACTTGAGAGGAACCCTCAAGGATGCTGAGGAGAGGGCCAGGTGCTCAGGCACTCATCCCAGGCTCTGCTGACCACTCTGTTTGCTCTGCCTTCTCCTCTAGTTGGATCCCTGTCTTTGGAACAGCAGATCCCTTAGTCCCTCAGATTACCCTGAAGCAGAGGGCAGAGGAAAACAATGCGGCTGTAAGATCATTTGTCTGCATTAATTGCTTTAAAGAAGACAGAGGAGAAAGAAAGAAGAATTGCCTTAAAGCTAACAGAGGTGAAGGCAGCGAGCTGAAGTAATGGTTTCAGGAACTTTGGCCTCTTAGGCCAGTTAGGAGAGAGGGCACACCTTCAAAGCACTGAAGACAAAGAAAGGACAGACCCCCTCCCCCTGCCTAATTTTGTAGCAAGTTTGATTTGATTTAAGAGGCCTTTGTGTGAAGTGGAAACCAGTAACGACAGAACAGAAGCATTTTCTGGCAGAGTCTGTGAGCACACTGCAGTCCATGACCACACAGCATGTTATAGAATGCAAAGACTGAGAATTTATTACTGGCATGCTTATAATTTGAAATTTGTTCCCTTATGTCTTGAAAATTTCAGTTTCTTGGAACCCCTTGGGATTAGTTATACCCAATTGCTTACCCAGAAGGAGCAAAGCAGAGGGCTCCAACTTTAGTCTCAGATGTGAGTTCAAGTTTGTCACTTATTAGTTGTGTAACTTAGTTATTTAAATCATCCAAGCCTCAATTTTCTCATTTTTTAAAATGAGATTAATAATGGCTCATCTGGTAGGGTCTGTGGCTATCTGTGTAAAGCACAGGCCCAGTATCTCACATCTAGTAGCTAGTTAATAAATATTAGTTTATTTCTTTCTGTGGTGAGAAGAATAATGCCTCCCTATCCCCTGTAATGAACACAACCTAGTCCCCAGAACCTGTGAAGATGGTACATTACATGGTAAAAAGGACTTTACACATGTAATTAAGTTTAGGACCTTGAGATGGGAAGATTATCCTGGATTTTCTAGGTGAGCCTGGTATAATCATATGAGTCCTGGTAAGAGGGAGCCAAAAGGGGCAAAATCAGAGGGAAAGTGAGGTAATATGAAAACAGAGCAATATTTGAAGATACTATACTGTTGGCCTTGATGATGAAGGAAGAGACCATGAGCTAAGAAATGCAGGTAGCGTCTGGAAGGTGGAAAAGGTAGAAAATGGATTTTTTCCTCAAGCCTCTGCAAGGAACTGTCCCTGACATCTTGAGGTTAGCCCCATAAGACCCAAATGTAGACTTTTGATGTCTAGAACTGTAAGAGAACAAATCCGCATTGTTTTAAACCATTATGTTTGTAGTAATTTGTTACAGCAGCAAGAGGAAACTAATATACCCTGTTTCCTCTTCTGTAGCAGGATTATTTTCCCTGTCTTGCCTGTGTCATACCAGCGACACCTATATGAAGGTACTTGACGCTATAAACTGCTGTCCACATGTAAAGACCTGTTATTAATGGAAGAATGGTTTGCTGGGGTTCTCTAACCACAGGGAAGAGCAAGACGTTAAGGACAAGCACTGGAGAGGAACAGGAGGCTCCTACCATGCACAAGCTGCTATGAACAATACAAATATGAAGAAGATAGATGTGTTGGATTGTTGCTGTGTGTTTGGCTGCCTGGCGTCCACTCCCCTAAATTTTGTTACCGATACCTGGCTTCTTCTTTGGTGGGATTGCTGGTCAAGTTTCTCTGGCAGCATAGGAATAACTCATAACCTGAGAATCTTGAATTTGAATTGAATGATTCAAGGATGTAAGAAGGGGCACCTGGGTGGCTCAGATGAGTAAACATTTGGCTTAAGTCATTTTCTCAGGATCCTGTGATGGAGCCCAATGTCAGGCTCCCTGCTCAGTGGGGAGTCTACTTCTCCCTTTCCTTCTGTCCCTGCCTGTGCTTTCTCTGTCTGTCTTTCAAATGAATAGATAAAAAATCTTTTTAAAAAAATCAAGGATGTAAGAAGCAGTTGGAGTCATTCATTATAGCTCTGGCACTCTGGTAAGGCTGTGGGTTCTTTGGGATTCCTATTTTTTTGAACTAACCCATATGTAAATTTCTAGGCTCCCTATTTTGTTTTTGATTAAAGAACTTGGGTTCTATCCATCATCTTGGGGGGTCCTCTGATTATCCTAAGCCATTGGAACAAATAGTGTCACATGAGGACTTAGCAAATTTGGGGTCACAGATGGGCATCAATCCTGTCAGAAGTCAACAGGTAACTGACACGCTTGGAACCCAATAGTTAATAACCTATAAGATGTCTGTGTGGCTTGTCAGTCCCAAGATACAGGCTGTTTTACATAAGTCCACTGTTTTATTTTGCTCTAGACACACTTTTCTTCTCTTTTCTCAGTTCTCTTATCCATCAAAATAAGTGATGAGCTAGATCAATGGTTTGCAGACTGTTTTTGTCTAAACAAATAATTCCCTAGAAATTCCCAGGGTTAAAGGCATGAGGAAATGGCAAGCAAGAGGGGCCCAGAGACCTGGGGTCCCTTTAGTTCCCTTATCCTTTTATTTTAGGGGGTTTCTGTAAGACTTTTTTAAAAATTTTTTTTGGAGTTCAATTTGCCAACATATAGCATAACACCCAGTGCTCATCCCGCCAAGTGCCCCCCTCATTGACCATCACCCAGTCACCCCAACCACCCACCCACCTCCCCTTCCACTACCCCTTGTTCATTTCCCAGAGTTAGGTGTCTCTCATGTTTTGTCACCCTCACCGATATTTTCACTCATTTTCTCTCCTTTCCCTTTATTCCTTTCACTATTTTTTATATTCCCCAAATGAATGAGAACATATAATATTTGTCCTTCTCCGATTGACTTATTTCACTCAGCATAATACCCTCCAGGTCCCTCCACGTCGAAGTAAATAGTGGGTATTTGTCGTTTCTAATGGCTGAGTAATATGCCATTGTATACATAGACCACAGCTTCTTTATCCATTCATCTTTCTATGGACACCGAGGCTCCTTCCACAGTTTGGCTATTGTGGACATTGCTGCTAGAAACATCGGGGTGCAGGTGTCCCGGCGTTTCACTGCATCTGTGTCTTTGGGGTAAATCCCCAGCAGTGTAATTGCTGGGTCATATGGCAGGTCTATTTTTAACTCTTTGAGGAACCTCCACACAGTTTTCCAGAGTGGCTGCACCAGTTCACATTCCCACCACAAGTGCAAGAGGGTTCCCCTTTCTCCACATCCTCTCCAACATTTGTTGTTTCCTGTCCTGTTAATTTTCCCCATTCTCACTGGTGTGAGGTGGTATCTCATTGTGGTTTTGATTTGTATTTCCCTGATGGCCAGTGATGCGGAGCATTTTCTCACGTGCTTGTTGGCCATGTCTATGTCTTCCTCTGTGAGATTTCTCTTCATGTCTTTTGTCCATTTCATGATTGGATTGTTTCTTTGGTGTTGAGTTTAAGAAGTTCTTTATAGATCTTGGAAACTAGCCCTTTATCTGATACATCATTTGCAAATATCTTCTCCCATTCTGTAGGTTGTCTTTTTAGTTATGTTGACTGTTTCTTTTGCTGTGCAGAAGCTTCTTATCTTGATGAAGTCCCAAATATTCATTTTTGCTTTTGTTTCTCTTGCCTCATGGATGTATCTTGCAAGAAGTTGCTGTGGCCAAGTTCAAAAAGGGTGTTGCCTGTGTTCTCCTCTAGGATTTTGATGGATTCTTGTCTCATATTTAGATATTTCATCCATTTTGAGTTTATCTTTGTGTATGGTGAAAGAGAGTGGTCTAGTTTCCTTCTTCTGCATGTGGATGTCCAATTTTCCCAGCACCATTTATTGAAGACACTGTCTTTCTTCCAATGGATAGTCTTTCCTGCTTTGTCGAATATTAGTTGACCATAAAGTTGAGGGTCCACTTCTGGGTTCTCTATTCTGTTCCATTGATCTATGTGTCTGTTTTTGTGCCAGTACCACACTGTCTTGATGACCACAGCTTTGTAGTACAACCTGAAATCTGGCATTGTGATGCCCCCAGCTATGGTTTTCTTTTTTAATATGCGTCCGGCTATTCAGGGTGTTTTCTGATTCCACACAAATCTTAAGATGATTTGTTCCAACTCTCTGAAGAAAGTCCATGGTATTTTGATAGGGATTGCATTGAATGTGTAAATTGCCCTGGGTAACATTGACATTTTCACAATATTAATTCTGCCAATCCATGAGCATGGAATATTTTTCCATTTCTTTGTGTCTTCCTCAATTTCTTTCAGAAGTGTTCTGTAGTTTTTAGGGTATAGATCCTTTACCTCTTTGGTTAGGTTTATTCCTAGGTATCTTATGTTTTGGGTGCAATTCTAAATGGGATTGACTCCTTCATTTCTCTTTCTTCAGTCTCATTGTTAGTGTATAGAAATGCCACTGATTTCTGGGCATTGATTTTGTATCCTGCCACACTGCCGAATTGCTGTATGAGTTCTTGCTAGAACTCTTGGGGTGGAGTCTTTGGGGTTTTCTAAGTACAGTATCATGTCAACTGCAAAGAGTGAGAGTTTGACTTCTTCTTTGCCAATTTGAATGCCTTTTATTTCTTTTTGTTGTCCGATTGCTGAGGCTAGGACTTCCAGTACTATGTTGAAGAGCAGTGGTGAGAGTGGACATCCCTGTCTTGTTCCTGATCTTAGGCAAAAGGCTCCCAGTGTTTCCCCATGGAGAATATTTGCTATGGGCTTTCATAGATGGCTTTTAAGATGCTGAGGAATGTTCCCTCTCTCCCTGCACTCTCAAGCATTTTGATCAGGAATGGATTCTGTATTTTGTCAACTGCTTTCTCTGCATCTATTGAGAGGATCATATGGTTCTTGTTTTTTCTCTTGCTGATATGATCAATCACATTGATTGCTTTACCAGCATTGAACCAGCTTTACATCCTGGGAATAAATCCCATGTGGTCATGGTGAATAATCTTCTTAATGTATTGTTGGATCCTATTGGCTAGTATCTTGTTGAGAATTTTTGCATCTGTGTTCATCAGGGATATTGGTCTATAATTCTCCTTTTTGGTGGGGTCTTTGTCTGGCTTTGGAATTAAGGTGATGCTGCCCTCATAGAACGAGTTTGGAAGTACTCCATCTCTTTCTATCTTTCCAAACAGCTTTAGGAGAATAGGTATGGTTTCTTCTTTAAACGTTTGATAGAATTCCCCTGGGAAGCCATCTGGCCCTGGACTCTTGTGTCTTGGGAGGTTTTTGATGACTGCTTCAATTTCCTCCCTGGTTATTGGCCTGTTCAGGTTTTCTATTTCTTCATGTTCCAGTTTTTGTAGTTTGTGGTTTTCCAGAAATATGTCCATTTCTTCTAGATTGCCTAATTTATGATAGCTACTCATAATAAGTTTTTAAAATCATTTGTATTTCCTTGGTATTGGTGGTGATCTCTCCTTTCTCATTCATGATTTTATTAATTTGAGTCTTTTCTCTCTTCTTTTTAATAAGGCTGGCTAATGGTTTATCTATCTTATTAATTCTTTCAAAGAACCAAATCCTGGTTTTGTTGATCTGTTCCACAGTTCTTCTGGTCTCGATTTCATTGAGTTCTGCTCACATCTTTATTAACTCTCTTCTTCTGCTGGGTGTAGGATCTATTTGCTGTTTTTTCTCCAGCTCCTTTAGGTGCTTTTGTATTTGAGTTCTTTCCAGTTTTTGGATGGGTGCTTTTATTGCGATGTATTTCCCCCTCGGGACTGCTTTTGCTGTATCCCAAAGATTTTGAATGGTTGTATCTTCATTCTCATTAGTTTCCATGGATCTTTTAAATTCTTCTCTAATTTCCTGGTTGACCCTTTCATCTTTTAGCAGGATGGTCCTTAACCTCCACGTGTTTGAAATCCTTCCAAACTTCTTCTTGTGATTTAGTTCTAGTTTCAAAGCATTGTGGTCTGAAAATATGCAGGGGATGATCCCAATCTTTTGGTATTGGTTAAGAGCTGATTTGTGACCCAGTATGTGATCTATTCTGGAGAATGTTCCATGTGCACTTGAGAAGAATGTGTATTCAGTTGCTTTTGGATGTAAAGTTCTGTAAATATCTGTGAAATCCATCTGGTCCAGTGTATCACTTAAAGCTCTTGTTTCTTTGGAGTTGTTGTGCTTATAAGACCTGTCTATTGTAGAAAGTGCTACATTCAAGTCACCAAGTATAAATGTATTATTATCTAAGTACGTCTTAACTTTGGTTATTTGATTGATATACTTGGCAGCTCCCACATTCGGGGCATAAATATTCATGATTGTTAGGTCCTCTTGTTGGATAGATCCTTTAAGTATGAGATAGTGTCCCTCTTCATCTCTTACTACAGTCTTTGGATAAACTTTAATTTATCTGATATAAGGATGGCTACCCCTGCTTTCTTTTGAGGAGCAAAAGAGGACCATTGAATGGTAAATGGTCCTCCAACCTTTTATTTTCAGGTTGTTGGTGTCCTTATGTCTAAAATGAGTCTCTTGTAGACAGCAAATAGATGGGTCTTGCTTTTTTATGCAGTCTGTAACCCTGCGCCTTTTGATGGGGTCATTAAGCCCATTCACATTCAAAGTTACTATTGAAAGATATGAATTTAGTGTCATCATGGTACCTATTCAGTCCCTGTTTTTCTGGATTGTTTCCTCGGACTTCCTCTTTCTTTTACAGGGTCCCCCTTAATATTTCTTGCAGAGCTGGTTTGGTGGTCACATATTCTTTCAGTTTCTGCCTATCTTGGAAGCTCTTTATCTCTCCTTCTATTCTGAATGACAGCCTTGCTGGATAAAGTATTCTTGGCTTCATGTTCTTCTCATTTAGGACCCTGAATATATCCTGCCAGCCCTTTCTGGCCTGCCAGGTCTCTGTGGAGAGGTCTGCTGTTACCCTAATACTTCTCCCCATAAAGGTTATGGATTTCTTGTCTCTTGCTGCTTTAAGGATCTTCTCTTTATCTTTGGAATTTCCAAGTTTCACTATTAAATGTCGAGATGTTGAGCAGTTTTTATTGATTTTTGGGGGGGGGGAATCTCTCTATCTCTTGGATCTGAATGCCTGTTTCCCTTCCCAAGTTAGGGAAGTTCTCAGCTATGATTTGTTCAAATACAGTTTCTGGACCTCTGTCCCTGTCAACTCCCTCGGGAATCCCCATTAAAAGTAGATTTTTCCTTCTGAGGCTGTCATTTATTTCCCTTATCCTATCCTCATAATCTTTTAATTGTTTTTCTCTTTTTTCCTGAGTTTCCTTCCTTGCCATCAACTTGTCTTCTGTGTCACTCACTCTTTCTTCTATCTCGTTAACCCTTGTCATTAGGACCTCCACTTTGGATTGCATCTCATTTAATTGATTTTTAATTTCTGCCTGATTAGATCTGAATTCTGCAGTCATGAAGTCTCTTGAGTCCTTTATGCTTTTTTCTAGAGCCACCAGTAGCTTTATAATTGTGCTTCTGAATTGGCTTTCTGACACTGAATTGTAATCCAAATTTTGTAACTCTGTGGGAGAGAGGACTGTTTCTGATTCTTTCTTTTGTGGTGAGTTTTTCCTTCTAGTCATTTTGCTCCGTGCAGAGTGGCTAAAAACAAGTTGTACTGGAAAAAGGAGAAAAAGAGAGAAAAAAGGAAAAAGGGGGGAGGACAAACAAAACAAAAAACAAGGGGGGTATCCTCTGATTCTATATACTGTAAATCCCTCGACTTCCCCTGGAACTTTCCAGTGCTGCTTGATTAAAAACTTTCTTTTCCCCTGCCCTTCTAGCTGGTCTTCTGGGGGAGGGGACTGCTGTGCTGATTCTCAGGTGTGTGCACCTAGGGGAGCTGCCCAGCCCCCTGCCAGGTGCACCGCTCAGTGGGAGCTGTTTATCCTGTGAGGCCCCTGCTCAGTCCCAGGTACAAGGTGACACCAGGAGGAACAACAACAGTGGCGGGAGCCAGCTCTCCAACTCTGGAGTCAGCTCCTGCAGTAATTACTGCAGCTCCCAGTCCGCAGGGGCCTGGTTGCTCCGGGGTCAGGGTGCTGATCTGCACAGGGCCCCCTGGTGGCAGGAGCGTCCTTGCTGTCCTGTGTCCTCCCGGCCTCCGCCTGTCCCAGGGGGAGCGCCGGATCCTGGGCTGTGTCCCCTGGCTCCCTGAGTTCCAGGACCTGCGCCGCTGGGATTGCACTCAGGTGGCCGCGCAGCCCACTCTGCCTGGAGCCGCCACCTGAGCTCCTTCCTGGGCCCAGCCAGGCACGCGCTGCAGCCCTTTAGGGAACTAGGCCGCGGTGTGTGGCGTGCTGTCCCCCGGAGGCAGTTGCTCTGTTAGTGCCCTTGGGAGCCTGGGGGCTCCACTGCCCCTCCTGGGGCCCTGCCCAAGCTCCCTGCAAGCGCCCTCTGTCCGGGAAGATTGGTGAAGCTCCTGCTTCTCCGGGACGGGGCTTTCCTGTCCTGGGGGCTCTCGCCACCCGGCCTCAGCCCGGCTCCTCGCAGGGCCCCTCCCCCTTGGATGCTTTTTTATTTCTTTATTTTCTTTTTTCCATCTTCCTACCTTGATAGAAGCGTGAACTCTTCTCACTGTAGCATTCCAGCTGTTCTCTCTTTACATCTCAGACCGAATTCATAGGTTTTCAGGATGATTTGAAAGTTATCTAGGTAAGTTGGTGGGGACAGGTGACTTGGGGACCCTACTCTTCTGCCACCTTGCCCTGCCTCCTAAGACACTTGTAAACATCAAAGTTCTACAACCCACAAGATTCCCTGAAACATCATTCAGTACAGACATTATAATGCCAAGCTCCAACACACCTGAAACTCTCCCAAAAGGTATTTGTTTCTTTCACCAAAAACCTTTTTGGAATATTGGCTTCAAAGGGCTTTAAAATACCTTCTTTGCATAAGTATTTTCTTTCACATCAGCATTTGTTTCAAGATGTTTTTGGAATCATCTGGAAGAGGGGCTTGGATAGCCCATCAGTGATAACTCTCACTTTCAGTCAGTTCTTGACTGACTTCCCTCATCAAGGGGCCACTGGAACCAGACATAATCAGCCCCTTCAAGTCCTAAGCCTAGTTCTTTTGATTTACAAATGACCTGGCCATACATTGTCACAGTTAGTGCTCACACAGGCCTGTGAAGTAGTACAATCTTATAGACGGTGATTTGGATATTCAAAGAGGGCAGTGGGCTTTTCCTTTCCTTTAATCTCACAGATGAATATTAGGGGATCTGGGGCTCACATCTGGGCCTTCTGGGTCCCACCCTAGTGCTCTTTTACTACACCAGGCTGCTTAGGGACACCATTTATTTGGATATAGTAAGTTAAGTTCAGAAGACAGGTCTTAAAAGGAAGTGACTTGGAAGTCACTGGAGAGGATGTTAGGGAACAAGAGGGCATGGACAAGTCTGTAATCATACCAAGGTTTCAGAGTGGGCTAGGCAAAGAGGAACCAGGGATAAGATTGAGAAGCAGTAGCCTTAGAGGCAGAAGGAAAATATCAAGCTCCCTAGAAGCCAAGAGAAGAACACACACTGTGGGGCTGTGGCCACTGAAGTAAATGCTGTTGGAACAGAAAATGATTAACTGAATGCAGGGGAAAAAGACAATTTCTGAAAAAAAACAAAACAAAACAAAACAATAGTTTTATTAAGATTTCCCTTTTTTCTCTGGATGACCAATGTATATATATCTCCTGATAAAGATGCAGTTTTGTGGGTCATAGTGAGGTACTGGGAGTGGGAGTGGGAGGAGGGCGGTGCAGTTCTGCTGGGTCCTGTTTTTGCAAAGTTCAGAATTACATCGGCGGTCACCTTGGGTTTGCTATTCAGACATGATTTAAGGCTCCATAGAGATTTTGTGGCTAAAACCTGATGGAGCAGAGCCTCAAGCCCAGGTAAGAGCTTTCTATAATAGCCTGAAAGCAGGCCTCTTTGTTGATTTTTCTGGATAGGCTGATATATGAGCCCTTTCTGGATCAGACTGATAATTGCTCAGTTTTTCAATGTACTTTGTGTTACCAGAACTACATGAAGATATTTAATTGAGAGTGTAGTATCTTCCATATCAGGGGATTGTGTTAGAATCAAAAAGTCTCTTTTGGGGTTGCCTGGGTGCCTCAGTTGGTTCAGCATCTAACTCTTGATTTCAGGGAACCCTGGGTGGCGCAGCGGTTTAGTGCCTGCCTTTGGCCCAGGGCGTGATCCTGGAGACCCGGGATCCAATCCCACGTCGGGCTCCCGGTGCATGGAGCCTGCTTCTCCCTCTGCCTGTGTCTCTGCCTCTCTCTCTCTCTCTCTGTCTCTCTCTCTGTGACTATCATAAATAAATAAAAATTAAAAAATAATTTAACTCTTGATTTCAGCTTGGGTCATGATCTGAGTTGTGAGATCAAGCCCAGCACTGGGCTCTGTGCTGGGTGTGGAGCCTGCTGAATATTCTCTTTCTCCTTCTCCTTTGACCCTTCTAGCACCAGATCTCTTCTAGCTGAGCTATTCTATTGTTTTTACTTTGTTTTTGCTTCACCAAGTATTGACCATCTGTATTTTTGTTATGTCACATAACAATAGCTTTTAGATGAGATGATAATACCATCTGTCATGTGAAACTATTGGAAGGCCTTTTGGTACTTTAAATGGGAAGACAGAAAGAGTCAGGGAAGAAGAAGGGCAGTAAGGAGGAGAGGGAGGGAGAGAGGAGAGAGCTGGAGGCACGTACCAGGAAAAGGTGAAATGGATACCTGTCAGGCAATTAGCACTTGTCCACCACAAACATGCTCACTATAAAACATAGTTTCCTTTCTGGGAAACCTCTGTAAAACTTCCCCCACCTCTTACTAGCCTTAGGATAATCACTGTCAACAGTTTTTACTACGTTCCTCCAGATGTTCTATATGCCTATGTAAATATATTAATGATAGGGGATACTTTTAAGTGAGATGATTTATGCATGTTATTATACAATCTTTTGTGGCACTTAATATATCTTGGTTATTTTACTACCTTACTGGTATAGCTATACTTTATCTTATTTAATGAATGATATTATGAAGTATATCTGTATGGTATTATGAAGAATGAATATAACCTAATGTATTTAAGCAGTGCTGGGCACAGTTTGGAATAATGCAGATGAATGATGCAAATACAGTGCTGGCTTGGGGAGAGCCACATACTCCCTCAGCCAGGAAAATGCCAGTACTGTTATGTCAGTGGAAAGACAAGGCTCAGCTCACATTCTCCAGGCCACGGTTTGCTGCCCTCTGACAAATCAAACTCCACAGAAGTGTCAGTGAGACCTCATTACTAGGGGTGTGTTAATGAGCAGCTAGTTTTAAAAAGGCTTCACAAGGAAAATCATAAACTGTAATGGTTTTATCAATAAACTAAACTATGAAAAATAAATTTGTGAGGTATAGCTAAAGCAGTACTTAGAAGTTATGAATAGTCTTAAATATATTTACTACAATGAGTTAGCGTTTAATCCAAGAAGCTAGATGAAGAAACCAAAACAGTAAGAAAGTTGAAGCAACAGAATTATAAAAACAAAACACAAATTAATAAACCTAGGAAAAACATTTATGGAGATGATTTTTAAAATCAATTTCTTTGAAAGCTAATAAACTAGGTAAACCTCTAGAAAGTTTGACTAGATGTGTACACACATACATGTATCATCATATAACGGAATACTACTGTTCAGCCACTTGGGCTGAGTGAACCAGATCAACAATACAGAGGAATCACAGATAAAATTGCTGAATGAAAAGAATTTCTGTAGTTTAGGGACCTCTGGGTGACTCAGCGATTGAGGATCTGTCTGCCTTTGGCTTCTATTGCCTTTTAATGAATTATAGCTTATGTGCTTTATTCACATTAATGCTTCAACTTCATATTCTACTTTCACAGACTGTTGCACTAGCTTTTTTTTGGTTCATATATGCTTAGTGTATTTCTTTTTTTTTCCTTTTTATATTTTCTGTTTTAGGTTGTGTGTGTAGCAGTGTCCCCTGTAAGCAGCATATAACTAATTTTTTATATCCACACTGATAATTTCTGATATTTATTAAAGCGATTTAATCTATTACATTTATTGTCATTATAGTGTATTTCAAGTTATACTGACAAACCGTATTTTGTATTTTTGTTTCATCAAAGATTTCTCCTGGTTCCTTTTTCTTCCTTTCCTAAGTTTTGTTAGATTTGTAAATCATATTTTAGTATCCTCTGTGTCAATTTTTATTTATATTAAAATTTCTCAGCTATTATGTCTTTGACCACTTTGTTCCAATATTACTCTATTATCTTTTACTAGAATCCATTACAATTTTATGAAACAGTGATTCTCAAAAAACACTCGATATGAACAACCTTTTCACTTTTTCTCTTTGTACTGCATCCTGGGTAAAATTCTCAGTTCTTTTTTCCAGTTTATTAATTCCTTAACGTTGGTCATTCTAGAGTTTATTCTTTTACTTTCATTTTTTTTCTTTTTTCCACACCTATATGTTTTCTGGGATTACTAATCAGATCTTTTTCCTATTCATACAATTTTATATTTTTTCAATAAAGATCATTTCAGGGGCACCTGGGTAGCTCAAAAAAAAAAAAATGAGCAGGTAGTGCTGCTACTGTTGCAGAGCCAAAAAAATTACAAAGATATCACCAGCAGAAGTTCCAGTCCCATTCACAGATGTCATCCCCCATAAGAGGTCTGAATGGATGGAAATGATATGATTGCTATTACTGTGCTAATGGCAGAACAACAAAAAGAAAAAAGAAACCATCCACCAACAATTCTTGGAACTCAAAATGGTGCTGGAAGGATACTGTTGCCTTATCCATGTGAAAAGCTACTGCTCAAAGTCAAATCCCATAACTTGCTCAGAGAGAAGTAAAAAATCAATCATTAATGTGGCCCCAGCCTTGCCTGTGATTTTCAGAGAACCAGATCCTTTAATCAAGTGAGGGAAGATGGTGAAAGGGTAGGGGAAACAGTGGTAAAAAAAAAAAAAAGATTAAAAAAAAAAACTATTGCATTAGTTTCCCACTTATGTGCATTCATAGCTCCTCAGAAACAATGTGTACAGACTGAAGAGATCATAAAATGGAAACAAACAAGAAACTATCCTTGGAGATGAGGCAGTAACCAAGTTGTGTCTATGAGCCTTTTTGGTTGTTTGACTAAATGTAAACACACTTCTAATTTGTGGTCCTTCCTGCCATTTCTAAGTAGCCCCTTCACAACTATGTCAGGGTAAAAGGGAAGTTGAAAGCCATCCAGATCAGGGCTTTCCAGAATCAGCACTGCTGGTAGTTTGGACCAGGGAATCCTTTGTTAGAGTGCTGTTTTGTGCACTGTAGGAATGCTTAGCAGCATCCTCTACACACTAGACACAGTAGCATCTTCCCCATTGTGACAAGCATAAAAATCTGTAGATGTTGTCAAAGATCCAGTGGGGGGCAAAACAGCTAAGGGGAGACCCAGTTAAGGTCCAAAGAAATTGTCCTGAGCGCAGTGTTTGAAATGGTCCATCACATAGACATTTGCTCTGGGTCAGAGGGATGAAAGCTCCCTATCATTCTCTCCTCTGGCTACCTAGTGACACCATGTTCCATCTTACCCTATCCAAACCATCTCAAAGAGTAGAAACTGACCCACAAAAGCATCCATTCCAGATGTCCAGTTGTGTGGAGGTCATAGTGGCATTTGGCTGAGATACAGAATCTCCAAACCCCAGAATCCTATTCTGGCACAGTCTCTCCTCCATGGGTCTCTGAGATCTTAGAGGACATGTCAAATGAATCCTTTAAATGGAGGTTTGGCTTCAATATCAAAGTTGTCTCCTTGTGGTCTAGGCAGGACTACTAGGAGGGCTTCTTTTACCAACTGTAGTTCTAGTCTGTCTTTTTCCCTCTTTCTGGGCTGAGGTCCATTGACCATTCCAAGGTGAAGACATATGGTTCCACGTAGAAGCAAGAGGGAGAAGCAATCAAGGCAGAGAGAGCTTTTCTCCCTAAGGTTTAGAACTGGCCTAATCCTCACATTTAATCAAAGTAGTAGCAGCTTCAAACTCTAGGACTATATAGAACCCTTTCTACTCCCCTATAGTGAGTGGGGTAGCAGATGGAGCCAAGAATGGCTCCCATCAATTCCTTCCCTCCCTGTGCAAGCATGACACTCCTCACCTCAAGCAGAATCTATTTCCCCTCTCTGAATCAGATGATCTTGTGGTTTGCTTCATCCAGTAGAATATGGCAGAAGTGACATTGTGCAGTTCTGAGCCTTGTCTTTTTTTTTCTTTTAAGTTTTAGAGGTAGAATTTAGTGATTCATCAGTAGTATATGACATCCAGTGCTCAATAGAATGCATGGCTTTCCCCCCACATGGTTTTCTCTTTCCCCTTTCAACCAATTTCTTCTCTTATCAACTCTTTTTAAAATATATATTTTTTTATTTTCATTTTTACAGTTGCATTCTATCCTTTCATTATTTTAAATTTTATTTTTGTATATATATATATATATATATTCTTTCCTTCTTTACAATTTTGGGATGCAGTTTCTTCTAAAAAACAAACCAAAATACACCCATAATCTAGTGTATGGCTCTGTTCTCTTCAACTGTCTGATTGTAGTCTCTTTTTTTTCTTTCTTCTTCTTTTTCTTTTGTTAAAGTCTTTTTAAATTTTCATATTTACAGTTACAGTCTATCCTTTCAATGTATTTAATTGTATTTTTGTATATATATAAAATTTTCTTTCCTTATAATTTTGGGATGTATTTCTTCTAACAAATTGACCAAAATACACTCAGGATACAGTGTATTGCTCTGTTCTGTTCACCTCTCTGTTTATATTACTTCTTTTTGCTCTAATTTTTATTTTTACATTTGCATTCAATAATTCCATTGTATTTAATTTTATTCTTGTACATATGTAAGTCTTTCTTTACAATTTTGGGATCTAGTTTTCTAACAAACAGACCAAAATACACACAGGATCCAGTGTATTTCTCTGTTCTGTTTGCCTGTCTGATTATACTTTTTTTCAAAAAAAAATTTTTTTTCAGTTTTGAGTCTCTTCTTATTTGCTTAGTATATGTTCCTCTGGGATTATTGTTGCCTTTTTAGTATTTTGTTCTCTCATTCATCTATTATCTGTACAGAATGACAAGATGGAAAAACTCACCTTAAAAAAAGAGAAAAAGAGGCAGTGCTGACCACCAGCGACCTAATCAGTATGGATATAAGTAAGATGTCAGAACTAGAGTTCAGGATAACAATTATAAAGATACTAGCCAGGCTTGAAAAAAGCATAGAAGACACTAGATAATCCCTTTCTGGAGAAATCAAAGAATTAAAATCTAATCAAGTCAAAATCAAAAAGGTTATTAGTGAGAAGCAATAAAAAATAGAGGCCCTAAACTGTTAGGAAAAATGAGGCAAAAGAGACAATTAGTAATATAGAAGACAAAATGATGGAGAATAAAGTAGCTGAGAAACAGATTACTGGATCACAAGGAGAGAATTTGTGAGATAAGTGATACCATAAGTGAAACAATATTAGAATAATTGGGATACCAAAAAAAGAGGAAAGAGAGAGAGGAACAGAAGGTATGTTGGAGCAAATTATAGTGGAGAACTTCCCTAATCTGGGGAAGAATGCCTTTGACAGGCATTCAAGTCAAAGAGGCACAGAGAATCTCCCTCAAAATCAATAAAATATAGGTAAATACAGTGACATATATAGTGAAACTTGTAAGTCTCAAACACAAAGAGGAAATCCTGAAAGCAGCTTGAGACAAGAAGTCCATAACCTACAAGGGTAAAAATATTAGGGCAGAAACAGCAGACCTACCCACAGAGACCTGGTAGGCCAGAAAGGACTTGCATGATATATTCAGGATGCCAAATGAGAAAAATACGCAGCCAAGAAAACTTTATCCAGCAAGGTTATCTTTCAAAATAGAAAGAGAGATAAAATGCTTCCAGGACAAAACTAAAAGAATTGTGATCACTAAACCAGCCTTATAAGAAATATTAAAAGATATCCTTTAAGTGTCTGTTGGCCATTTGTAGCCTTCTTTGGAGAAATATCCATGTCGTCTCCTTATTTCTTGACTTTTTTTGGGTGTTGAGTTTGATAAGTTCTTTATAGATTTTGATACTACCCCTTTATCTGATATGTCATTTGCAAATATCTTCTTCCATTCCATAGGCTGCCTTTTAGTTTTGTTAATTCTTTTTGCTGTGCAAAAGCTTTTTATCTTGATGAAGTCCTGATACTTCATTTTTTTGCCTTTGCTTCCCTTGTCTTTGGAGACGTGTCTAGCACAAAGTGCTGTGACTGAGGTCGGAGAGGTTACTGCCTGTGTTCTTCTCTAAGATTGTGATGGATTCCAGTTTTACATTTAGGTCTTTCATCCATTTTTAATTTATCTTTGTATATGGCATAAGAGAATGGTTCAGTTTCATTCTTCATATGGATGTCTGATTATCCCAGTATAATTTATTGAAGAGCCTATCCTTTTTCCAGTGGATATTCTTTCTTGCTTTGTCAAAGATTATTTGATCATAGAACTGAGGGTCCATTTCTGGGTTCCCTATTCTGTTCCATTGATCTGTCTGTTTTTGTAATAGTACCATACTGTCTTGATGATTACAGCTTTGTAATACAACTTGAAGTCCAGCATTGTGATGTCACCAGACACATGAAAAAAAAATTCTCCACATCACTCATATCAGGGAAATACAAATCAGAACCACAATGAGATACTGCCTCACAGCAGTCAGAATGGCTAAAATTAATACAACAGGAAACAACAAATGTTGGTGTGGATGAGAAGAAAAATGAATCCTCTTACACTGGTAGTGGGAATGCAAGCTGGTACAGTCACTCTGGAAAACAGTATGGGGTTTACTCAAAAAATTAAAGTAGGGCTACCCTACAACCCAGTAATTGCAGTACCAGGTTTTTACCCTACAGATACAAATGTAATGATCCAAAGAGGCACACATACCCCAATGTTTATAGCAGTAATGTCTACAATAGCCAAACTTGGAAAGAGCCTTGATGTCTATTGACTGATAAATAGATAAAGAAGTTGTGAGATATATATATATATATATATATATATATATATATATAAATGGAATGTTACTTAACCATCAGAAAGGATGATATTTTATCATTTACATCAACATGGATGGAATTGGAGGGTATTATGCTGGGTGAAATAATCTAATCAGTGAAAGACAATTATCATATGGTTTCACTCATATGAGGAATATATAAAAAAAAACAGTGCAGAAGATCATAAGGGAAGGGAAGGAAAACAAAATGGAAAGAAATAAGACAGGGAGAAAAACCATGATACACCCTTAACTATGGGAAACAAAGTGCTGGAGGGGAGGATGGGTGGATCCAGATGGAGTAATTGGGTGATGGTCATTAAGGAGGGCACATGATGTGATGAGCATTGGATTTTATATGCAACTGATGAATTATTGAACTCTACATCTGAAACTAATGATGTACTACATGTTGGCTAATTGAATTTAAATTTTTAAAAAAAGGCAAAACCTCAGAAAAATATATTAATGAAATGGATATAAGCAGTGTATTTGAATAAGAGTTCAAATAAGAGCATCCTTATAATGCTCACTGAACTTATGAGAATGGGTGAACACAGTGAAATCTTCAATAAAGAGATAGAAAATTTCATAAAGTACCAAACAGAACTTACATAGCTGAAGAATACAATAACCAAACTGGAAAAAAAAAAAAAAAAAAAAACACTGCAGAGTTTCAACCGACAAGTGGATGAAGCTGAAAAATAGATTTGCAAGCTGGAAGACAGAGCAATAGAAATCACCCAGACAGAGAAGAATAGAAAATAATTTAAAAAGTGAAGATTCCCTAAGGGAACATCAATCATCAATCATCAATCAGAATAACATTCACATTATGGGGGTTTCAGGAGGAAAAAAGAGAGAAAGGGCTAGAAAAACTCATTTGAAGCAATAATGGATGAAAATTTCCTTAATTTGGGAAAGGAAACAGACATCCGGGTCCAGGAAGCCCAGAGTCCAAATAAAATGAACCTAAAGAGGCCCCACCAAGAAACATTTTAATTAATGGGATGAAAGTTAAAGATAAAGAAGAATCTTAAAACCAGTAAGAAAAAAATAAGTTCTTATATACAAAGGAAATCCTAGAAGTCTATCAGCAAATTTCTCAGCAGAAACTACAGGCCAGGAGCACTTGGGTGGCTCAGTCAGTTGAGGATCTGCCTTTAGCTTAGGTCATGATTCCAGGGTCTGGGGATTGAGTATCTCATCTGGCACCTTGTTCAGTGGGGATTCTGCTCCTCCCTCTCACTTTGTTTCTTCCCCTGCTCATGCTCTCTCTTGCTCTCCTAAATAGATAAATGAATGAATGAATGAATGAATGAATGAATGAATAAATAAATAAATAAATAAATAAATTCTTTAAAAAAAAACAGCAAATAACTACAGGCCAATGAGAGTGGCATAACATATTTGAAAATCTGAAAGGAAAATACTTCTAACCAAGAATTCTCTATCTTACATGTGACAGAGAGATAGAAGCTTTCTAGATAAGCAAAAGCTTAATGAGTTCATCACCACTAAAGTGGTCTTATGGAAAATGTTAAAGGGACTTCTTAAAGCTGAAAAGAATGGCAGTAATTAATAACCAAAAAAAGAAAAAAGAAAAAAGAAAAATATCACTGGAAAAGGTAACTATAGAGTAAAGGTAGCATACCAAGTCATCTAAAATCAGATATAGGGACGCCTGGGTGGCTCAGTGGTTTAGTGCCTGCCTTTGGCCCAGGGCATGATCCTGGGGTCCCAGGATCAAGTCCCACATCAGGCTCCCTGCGTGAAGCCTGCTCCTCCCTCTGCCTATGTCTCTGCCTCTCTCTCTCTCTGTGTGTCTCTCATGAATAAATAAAATCTTTAAAAAAAAAATCAGATATAAAAAGGCAGAATTAGTAAAGTTAATTAAAACTATAGTAATTAGTTAAGGGATATATAAAATAAAAAATGTAAAAATATGACATCAAAAATATAAAACATAAGGAGGAGGAGTAAGAAAGTAAAATTTTGGTATGTATTTAAGTTGTCATTAGCTTCAAACAGATTGCTATATATACATAGGATACTATATATGAATCTCATGGTAACTACAGAACAAAAACTCAGTAAATACACAAAAGAAAACAAGAAAGAAATCTAAACACAACTCTAAAGAAAGTCATCAAACCACAAGAGAAAAATAATGAGAAGAAAGGAACAGAAAGAAACCACAAAAGAACCAGAAAACAATTAACAAAATGCCAATAAGTACATACTTATCAATACTTACTTTAAATGTAAACTTTCCAATCAAAAGACAGAATGGCTGAGTAGATAAAAATAAGACTGGTCTATATGCTGCCTATAAGAGACACTTCTGAAGTAAGGATGCACATAGACTGCAAATAAAGAGATGAAGAAAGATATTACAAACAAATGGAAATAAAAATATAATTTGTGTAGCTATACTCATATCAGACAAAACAGACTTCATTTTTTAAATATTTTATTTATTTATTTTAATAAATAAAGTGTGTGAGCAGGGAGAGGGGCAGATGCAGAGGGAAAGGGAGGACTCCATACTCAGTATAGAGCCCAACAGAGGGCTTGATCTCACAATGCCAAGATCATGACCTGAGCAGAAACAAGAGTTGGACACTTAACGGACTGCACCAAAAAAAAAAAAATAGACTTTAAAATAAATATGGTAATAAAAGGCAAAGGAGGATATTAGATAATGATAAAGGGCTTAATTCAGCAAGAAGATAGAACATTTAGAAATATATATACACATGAGAGACTCCTAACTCTGGGAAATGAACAAGGGGTAGTGGAAGGGGAGGTGGGCGAGCAGCTGGGGTGACTGGGTGACAGGCACTGAGTGGGGCACTTGACAGGATGAGCACTGTTATACTATATGTTGGCAAATCTAACTCCAATAAAAAAATACCAAAAAAAGAGAAATATATATACAAACTACATAGGAGTGCCAAAATATATAAAGCAAACATAACAGATTTAAAGGGGGAAATTGACAACAATGCAATAATAGTAGAGAATTAAAACAGCCCTCTTATGGGGCACCTGGGTGGCTCAGTTAGTTAAGCATCTGCCTTTGGCTCAGGTCATGATCCCAGAGTTCTGGGATTATATTAGACCAGATGGAATTAACCTATGTATTTAGAGCTTTCCATCCCAAAGCAGCAGAATACACATTCTTATCAAGGAAATATGGAGTGTTCTTCAGGAAAAAAAAATCATATGTTAGGCTACAAAACAACTCTCAATTAATTCAAGAATACTGAAGTCATATTAAACATCTTCTCTGATAACTATTATGAAACTAAGAATCAATTATAAAAAGAAAACTAGAAAAAACACCAAAAATGTGGAGATTAAACAACATACTCCTGAATAACCAATGGATCATTGAAGAAATTGAAGGAATAAAAAAACAGAGAGACAAATGGAAACAGAAATACAACATACTAAAATCTATGGGATAAACAAAAACAGTTCTAAGAGGGAAGTTCATAGCAATACAGGCCTACCCCAGGAAATAAAAAATATCTCAAATAAACAATCTAAGTTTACACTTAAGTGAACTAGAAAAAGGAAAACAAACAAAGCTCAAAGATAGTATAGAAATGAAATAATAAAAGTCAGAGTAGAATAAATAAAATAGAAATGGACAATACAAAATATCAATGAAACTAAGAGCTGTTTCTTTGAAAAAATAAATAAACTTGACAAATCTTTAGCTAGGTTCCTGAAGGAAAAGAGTATGCTCAAATAAACAAAATCAGAAAGACATTACAACTGATACCACAGAAATACAAAGGATCATATAAGACTACTACCTCCCAACAAACAAAAGAACCAGATGGCTTCACTAGTGACTTCTATCAAGCATTCAAAGAAGAATTAATATATATCCTTCACAAACTGTTCCAAAAAACTGAAGAGGGGAAAATGCTTCTAAATTCATTTTATGAGGCTAGCACTACCCCAATACCTAAACCAGACAAGAATGACACAAGAAAATAAAATTGTAGGCTAATAATCTGATGAACATAATCCTCAACAAAATATTAGCAAGTAAAATCCAACAATACATTAAAAGGATCATACACTATAATCAAATGATACTTATTTCAGGGATGCAAGGATGGCTCAATATCTACAAGTCAATGTGATGCACCACTTTAAAAATGAATAATAAAAATCATATGATCATCTTAATAGATGCAGGAAAAGCTTCTGAAAAAAATCAACATCCATTTATGATAAAAAAAAACTCTCAAGAAAGTGGGTATAAAGTTAATATAATATAATAAAAGTTATATATGACAGACCCACAGCTAGCATTATAATGGTGAAAAGTTAAAATATTTTCCTTTAAAATAGATAACAAGACAAGGATGGTCAGTATTACCACTTTTATTCAATATAATATTGGAAACTGGGGATCCCTGGGTGGCTCAGCAGTTTAGCACCTGCCTTCCACTCAGGGAGTGATCCTGGAGACCTGGGATCGAGTCCCATATCAGGGTCCCTGCAGGGAGCCTGCTTCTCCCTCTGCCTGTGTCTCTGCCTCTCTCTCTCTCTCTCTCTCTCTCTCTGTCTCTCATGAATAAATAAATAAAATCTTTTTTAAAAAAAGGAAATTGTAGTCATAGCAATTAGTCAAAAAAAAAAATGAATAAAAGACACCCAAATCAGAAAGGAAGAAGTAAAGCAGTCATTATTTGCAGATGACATAATATTATAAAAAACCCTAAAGACCACCAAAAAACAGTCATAACTAATACATAAATTCAGTAAAGTTTCAGGATACAAAATCAATCTATAGAAATGAGTGGCATTTCTATATACTGATAAACTATCAAAAAGAGAAATTGGGAAAGCAATACCATTTACAATAGAATCAAAACAGTAAAATATCTAGGAATTAATTTAGCAAGATAGTGAATGACCTATACACTGAAAACTATAAGATCTATACACTGATGAAGGAAATTGAAAATACCAATAAATGGAAAGTTATTTAGTGCTCATGGATTGGAAGAATCAATTTTATTAGAATGTCCATGCTAGCCAAAGCAATATACAGATTCAATTCAATCCCTATCAAATATCAATTACATTTTTCCAATTCAAACAAATAATTCTACAATTGATATGGAACCTGTAAAGACCCCAAATAGCCAAAGCAATCTTAGAAAGGAGAGAGCTTCAGATAACATGCTCTCTAACTTCAAACTATATTACAAGGTTATATTAATCAAAACAGTATGGTACTGGCATAAAAAGAGACATACAGACTGATGGAGTAGAATTGAAATACCAGAAATAAACCCACACATATATGGTTAATTAATTTGTGACAAAGGAGGCAAGAACATCCAATGGAGAAAGGATAATCTCTTCAATGATTATCCAATGGTTAATCCAATGATTAACCATCTTCCCAATGGTGGTGGGAAGACTGGACAGTCACATGTAGAATGAACCTAGACTATTAATTACACCATGCACAAACATAAACTCAAAATAGATAGAAGCCTTGAATATAATGCCTGAAAGCATAAAATTCCTAGAAGAAAACATAAGTACTAAAGTGCTAACCTCCTTAACATTGTTCTTGGTGATCTTTTTGTGAATTTTATTCTAAATCAAAGGAAATAAAAATAAATGGTACTACATCAGACTAAAAGCTTTTGCTCAGTGAATAAACCATCACCAAACTGAAAAGTCAATCTACTGAAAGGGAGAAGATATTTGCAAATCACATATCCAACAAGGGATTAATTTCCAAAATATACAAAGAATTCATACAATTTAGGAACAATAAGCAAGCAACTCAACTGAAAGATGAGCAGAGGACCTGCCTAGTCATTTTCCAAAGAAGACACACAGACAGTTTACGGGCACATGTAAAGGTATTAAGCATCATTAATTATTAGGGAAATGCAAATCTAAACCATGAGATATGACCTCACTCCACTTAGACTGGCTGCCATAAAAAATACAAGAAATAAAAGTGTTGTGCCATCAGGGAAATACAAATCAAAACCACAATGAGACACCACCTCACACCAGTGAGAATGGGGAAAATTAACAAGGCAGGAAACAACAAATGTTGGAGAGGATGTGGAGAAAGGGGAACCCTCCTACACTGTTGGTGGGAATGTGAACTGGTGCAGCCACTCTGGAAAACTGTGTGGACTTCCTCAAAGAGTTAAAAATAGATCTGCCCTAGGACCCAGCAATTGCACTGCTGGGGATTTACCCCAAAGATACAGATGCAATGAAACACCGGGACACCTGCACCCCGCTGTTTCTAGCAGCAATGTCCACAATAGCCAAACTGTGGAAGGAGCCTCGGTGTCCATCGAAAGATGAATGGATAAAGAAGATGTGGTTTATGTATACAATGGAATATTATTCAGCCATTAGAAATGACAAATACCCATCATTTGCTTCAACGTGGATGGAACTGGAGGGTATTATGCTGAGTGAAATAAGTCAATCGGAGAAAGACAAACATTATATGGTCTCATTCATTTGGGGAATATAAAAAATAGTGAAAGGGAATAAAGGGGAAAGGAGAAAAAATGAGTGGGAAATATCAGAAAGGGAGACAGAACATGAAGACTCCTAACTCTGGGAAACGAACTAGGGGTGGTGGAAGGGGAGGTGGGCGGGGGGTGGGGGTGAATGGGTGATGGGCACTGAGGAGGGCACTTGACGGGATGAGCACTGGGTGTTATTCTATATGTTGGCTAATTGAACACCAATACAAAATAAATTTATAAAAAAAGAAAAGAAATAAAAGTGTTGGAGAAAATGTAAAGAAAAGGGAATCCTTTGCATACTGTTGGTGGGAGTGCAGTAAATTGGTGCAGTCATTATGGAAGACAGTATGGAGACTCCTCAAAAAGTTAAGAATAGAACTACCATTAAATTCAGCTATTCCACTTCTGGGTATTTATCTAAAGAATATGAGAACACTATTTGAAAAGATATATGTGCCTTGATGTTCATTGCAGCATTATTTACAATAGCCAGTATATGAAAACAATATAAATATCCTTTGTTGGATATATAGATAGAGAAGATGTGGTACATATATACAGTGGAATACTATTCAGACATAAAAAAGAGTGAAATCTTGCCATTTGTGACAACATAGATGGACCACGACAGTAAAATTTTAGTGAAATTAAATAGGAGAAAGGTAAGGTATGATTTTTCTCATACATGGTATCTGAAAAACAAAACTAACTAAACTAAACTAAACACATAAAAACGAATTGGTGGTTGCCAGAAGGGAAGGAGATTGGGGGTTGGGTAAAAAAGGCAAAGGAGGTCAAATGTGTGGTGATGGATGGTAACTCAACTTTCAGAGGTGATCACTTTGTAAAGAATTTTGTATAGGCATCACTTTGTATAGGCATATATCAAATTATAATGTTGTACATTTGAAACTTATATGTTGTATATCAATTCTACCTCAATAAAAAAAAAGTTCAATTATGCAATTATGATGCAGCTGTGCATTGATTTCTTTGAGTTTTCACTGTTTGGGGCTCTCTAAGTTTCCTGAATCTGTAGATTTATGTGCTTTTCTTTCTTTCTTTCTTTCTTTCTTTCTTTCTTTCTTTCTTTCTTTCTTTCTTTCACTTGGGAAGTTTCTATCCATCATTTCTTTAAATATTTTTTCTGCAATGCACACTATAACTTCTCTTAGGATTTAGTTAACAAAACTGCTAGACCTTTTATTTTTGTCCCATAGGTTTCTTGACTCCATGAATTTTTAAAATCAGCAAATTTTTTCTGTTGTTCAAATTGGATTGTGTTGATTTACCTTGAAGTTCACATATTCTTTCCTGTCACCTCCATTATGCTTTTGAACATATCTAATGAATTTTAAAATTTCACTCACTGTGTATCTTAATTCCAAAATTCCTACTTTGGAGATCTTATATAGAGTATTTTATACGTATATATTTATATATAATTTATATATATATATATATGTATATATATAATTTTTGGCTGAGGCTTTATATCTGTTGATTCATTTTAAGAGTCTTTGGCTTTACTGGTGGGATCATTATCAAAGTCTTTGTCAAATAAATCCAATGTTTATGTTGGAACATTTTTGTATTTTGTGAGTTCCAACATCTCACTGTAGGCACCTGTTTGTTGTCTTTTCCCATGTGATTTGAGATTGTTCTGGTTCTTCATATGCAATGCAATTTTGGATTATGTTTGGACATTTTGAATGTTGTGTTATACCATATTAGGTCTTGCCTATAACTATGGAGAATATTGATGTTTTTGTTTTAGCAGACAATCAACCTGATTTGGCTTAGGCTGTGTATTCTGAGTTGTCTTCTATGGCATGTGGTCTTAATATTAGTTCCATTTTGTTTGTTTGTTTGTTTGTTTGTTTATAGATTTTATTTATTTATTCATGAGACACACAGAGAGTGGCAGAGACATAGGCAGAAGGAGAAGCAGGTTCCATGCAGGAAGCCTGATGTGGGACTCAATCCCAGGACTCCAGGATCATGCCCTGAGTCAAAAGCAGATGCTCAAACACTGAACCACCCATGTGTCCCTGTATTAGTTCCATTTAAAAAGATTTCACAGTCCTATTTGGATTTGTCCCACATGTGCATCACCCAGTGGCAATCTGGGATATAGGCAATGGTATCTCTGTTAGTTCATTGTTAATATCTTTGGTAGGCTGTGTAAAATCAGAGCATGTAAAGCTTGGGAGTGAGTTTAAACTTAATAATGTTGTTTTCCAAGCTCCTCCCACTGAAATCTTCCTGGTACTTTCTTGTTTCCCCTGCTCTACTTCTCAAGCTAGAAATCTGGAATTCTATTTACCTAGTTTTCACACTCACTTTCTGAAACTACTCCATGAGCAGGGCCAACCAGTAGGGGAGAGGGAAAGAAATAAAGGGAAGAGGACTTTGCCCTACCTTCTTGGAACTATACCTCTTCTGAGTGGATAGGAAGGCTCTTCTTTCAGAGTTTCAATTATATGTGAATCATGGCTGCCACCGCTTTAATTGCTAGGAGATTCCTTTCCTTTTCTTTGATCCTGAACTGGAGGGCTTCTCTTGGTGCTCTTTATGACCATGAAAATTTCCATCTCCAGATTTAGGGTTGCCTTGAGATCAGAACAGGAGATACAAGTGAATAAAATGTTGAATGAAAGCAGGAATGGTTGACATTGTTGTGTTCAATGTGATTTTAGCAAGAATGCCTTAAGAGTGTTACCATTAAGCATAATATTTGTGGTAGCTTTTAAAGTAAATACCTTTAATCAAGCTTTTTATTCCTAGTTTGCTCATTGTTAAGGGATGTGTTGTCATGTATATAAGATGAATTGTACTGAATGCTTTTTCTTCACCTATTGAGATAACCGTATAATTTTCTGATTTGTTAATGTAGTAAGTTATTGTTAATGGATTTTCTGATTTAAAGCCCCTTGTATTCCTAAAATAAATATTCTCTTGAATTTGACATAAATGAGATGATAAACTTTGTTCAAGATTTTATTTTATTTTTTTAAAGATTTTATTTATTTATTTATTCATAGAGACACACACACAGAGAGAGGCAGAGACACAGGCAGAGGGAGAAGCAGGCTCCACACAGGGAGCCCGACATGGGACTCGATCCCGGGTCTGCAGGATCACACCGTGGGCTGCAGGCTGCGCCAAACCGCTGTGCCACCGGGGCTGCCCTGTTCAAGATTTTAAATAAAAAAGAATTAATCAAATGTGATGGATAATTTTACATGTCAACTTGACTGGCTCATGAAATTCCTGGATATTTGGCTGAATATTATCTCTGAGTGTGCATGTTTGTATCCAGATGAAATTAACATTTGAATTGAACTCAGTAAAGCAGTTTATACTTCCCAATGTAGGTGAGCATCATCTAACTTATTGAGGGCGTAAATAGAAAAAAAAGGTGGAGAAAGGATGAATTTAGGCCTTCCTGCCTGATGGTTTGAGCTGAAACATTGATCTTTCTCCACCTCTCAGCACTCCTGGTTCTCAGACATTTGTTTGTTTTTGTTTGTTTGTTTTTAAATTCAATTAGCCAACATATAGTACCTCATTAGTTTCAGATGTAAAGTTCAATAATTGATCAGTTGTGTATAACACCCAGTGCTCACCATATTACATGCCCTCCTCAATGCCTGTCACCCAATTACCCATTCCCCCATTCACCATCCCTCTATCTTATCAGACCTTTAGACCTAAACTGGAATCTACATCATTGGTTCCCCTGTTTCTTGGGGCTTTGAACTCAGATTGAATTATACCATCAGCTTTCTGGGGTCTCTAGGAAATATAATGGGACTTTTCAGCCTCTATAATTGTGTGAGCCACTTTCTTACAATAAACCATAATATATGTAATATATTAACATAATATATAGTATAATTAATAGAAATTTTTAAAAATCTCTTTTTGGTTCTATTTCTCTAGAGGATATTGACTAATAAGCTCAGTATCACATTCATGGTAATAAATATTTTAGTTCAGAAGGTTTTACTATTTTTTTAAGTTTTTATTAATTGTATTTTTATTGGAGCTTTGAATAGTCAAAATGTTGCTTTTAACATGAAATTCAAATCAAACTTTATCCTTTCCCTAAGGTTGGTTGGAGGTTATAAAGCTGGGCTCCGCTTCATGTTGCTGGATGTCTAATTAGCATAGCCAGCTGCCAATAAATGTCAAGACTTAAGGCACACAAAGGACCTCCATTTCTGACCATGACAGAATAACTGGTACTAGTCTTGCTCTCCTGTTAAAATTATTATAAAACTGGACAAAATATAAGGAGCAACTGTTTTAAGACTCTGAACAATATACAGAACTGTGGTAGTTGAAAGGGAAACTCACAAGATGAGTCCAAAGAGTACCCCAGCATTCTATCTAAAGGCCCTTTTCTACTGCAATACAGCTAGGTAGGACTCAAATAAAAGCAGTGATCTCACTCAGCTGAGGATGCAGAAATTGGAGTTATGGACTGTTAGAGTGGCTAGAATTTGTGAGGGAGGGAATCAACCCAAAGAAAGGAGAACAAAATAATAAAGAGCAGAAACTAAAGGAATCAAAAACAGATAAACAATAGAGAAAATCAATGAAACTGATTCTTTAAAAAAAAAATCAATAAAATTGACCAATCTTTACCAAGAATGATAAAGATAAAAAGAGAAAAGGCACAAATCACCAATATCAGAAATGAAATAGGAATTATCTTTACAGATCCTTTAGTCATTAAAGGGGATAATGAATTATACTAATATCTTAACTTCACAAAGTTACACTCAATTTCAACTAACGTTAACTTCAACTTCGGAGAAACAGACCAATTCCTTGAAAACCACAGGCTACAAAAACTCATCTTTTTCTAATTGGTTATTATACTGAAATATATATATATATAAAGTATATATGTTATATAAATATAAATTTTTTCATTTTCTTGTGTTTTTCAGAATAATGTTAGATGGTCAAGACAGTAGTCCTCTTGTGTCCAGCTTAATAGGGATATTTCTATTCTTGCTTTGACTGACTTCCACTTGAAGGATGATATTTAATGTGGGCTTTGGAAGCTACCTTTTATCAAGTTAAGGAAATTTATCTTTTTAATATTTTATTTATTTATTCATGAGACACAGAGAGAAAGAGAAAGAAAGAGAGAGAGAGAGAGAGGCAGAGGGAGAAGCAGGCTCCATGCAGGGAGCCCGACGCAGGACTGGATCCTGGGTCTCCAGGATCAGGCCCTGGGCTGAAGGCGATGCTAAACTGCTGAGCGACCTGGGCTACCCAAATTAAGGAAATTTAAATATTTTCCTAGATAATAAAATATTTAACATAAGAAATTAGAATGCTTTTCTTGAGGTATCATGTCTTCATCTTTTTAATGTAGTATATTACATCAGTAAGTTTCCTAATGTTGCCATATCCTTGCATTCCTACTATAAAACATACTTTGTTATGAATTATTACTCTTTAAAATAATTTTATGATTTCTGCTGCATTAATTTATGCTTTATTTTTATTAATTTACTAGTTTGTCTTTCTTTATATATACTTACCCCTTGAGTTGAATCCTTACTCTATTTTTTGTTTTTCTTGTATTTTAATAAGTGCAATTACAATTAATGCTGTCATTGAATATGGCTTTGGCCATATCTTAAGATTTGTATCTTCTGCACTCTCACTTTCATTTATTTATAATTAGTTTGTGACATCAACTTTTGACCAAGATTCATTTAGAAAGGTTTTAGTTTCCAAATGAGGTATGATATCTAGTTTTACTGAATCATTTCAGGGAATGTGACCAGTATGATCCTTGCTCTTTGAAAATTGACATTTTATTTCCTTTGGCCTAATATAAAGTCAGTTAAAATAAATATTCCACAGGTATGTGAAAACAATGTGCAATCTCTTTACTGGGGGCAATTCAATTAGCAATACAGCTATATAGTTAATTGAATTAGTCACAGATAATTAATATCAAAAGTATAAGATAGGTATTTAAGTAATTGTCTTATTTAAATACTGCATGATTTAATCTTATCTTTTTGTCTGTTTAGTATCTTAATTTCTTAAAGAGTTTTTTAAAATCTCTCATGAGGATTGTGGTGGTGATGTAATGAGCACTGAATGTTATATATAACATGAATAACTGAACTCTACATTTGAAACTAAAGATAAACTATATGTTAACTAATTGAATTTAAATAAGTTAAAAAAAGATTGTGGTTTGTCAATTTCTCTCATATTTCCAAGAGTTTTAGCTTTATAAATATCATTGTTTATGCTGGTCTGGTCATAAAGGTTTGCAACTATTATATTTTCTTTGGGAATTGTAATTTTTTACTATAAAATATCTGTCTCACCTATGTGATGCTTTTCACCTTAAAATGTCTTTTGACTGTTATTACCATTGACATGCCTACTCTCTTTTTGTAAGATTTCACTTAACAAAATATAACACATATTCCTTTAATTTTCAACTTCTCTCCATTTCTTTCTCTTTCTCCCTTTAAAATATAAGCATACTAAATTAATCAACGGGATACCTAACATCAGTAAGAGAAAGAATAAAGCCCTATGATCATGTCAATAGATGAAGAAAAAGAGCACTTGAGAGAGATACAAGAGAGAGTATGACAAGTTCATGATAAAAACCCTCAACAAAATAGGTTTAGGGGGAACAAAACTCAACATAATAAAGGCCTTCTATGAAAAACCCATAGCCAACATCGTACTCAATGGTGAAAAACAAAGCTTTTCTCCTAAAGTCAGGAATAAGACAAGGATGTCCACTATCCACACTTTTATTCAATGTAGTACTGGCTACAGAAATAAGTCCTAGCCACAGCAATCAGGAAGAAAAGGAATTCAAGTTGGTAAGGAAGAAGTAAAACTTCCACTATTTACAAATGACACGATATTATATATAGTAAGTCCCAAAGATTCCACCAAAAGACTACTAGAACTGATAAATGAATTCTGTGAAATTGCAGGATACAAAAAATCAATGTACAGAAGTCCACTGCATTTATATATACTAATAATGAAGCAGTAGAAAGAAAAATTAAGAAAAACAATTCCATTTACAATTGCATCAAAAATAATAAAATATCTAGGAATAAACTTAACCTAAAAGGTGAAAGACCTATACTCTGAAAACTATAAAACACTAATAAAAAAAACTTGAAGGTGATGCAAGCAAATGGAAAAATATTCTATGCTCATGGACTGAAAAAATAAATACTCATAATTTCCATACTACCCAAAGCCATCTACAGATTTCATGCACTCCTTATCAAAATACCAATTCTTGCTCACACACTAGAATAAACAACCCTAAAATTTGTATGGAACCACAAAAGACTCCAAATAGCTAAAACAATCTGGAAAAAGAAAACAAAAGTGGAATTTATCACAATTCCAGATTTCAAGCTATATTACAAAGCTATAATAATCAAAACAGTATGGTAGTGTCACAACAGCAGATACATAGATCAATGGAACAAAATAGAAAGCCCAGAAATAAAACCATGATTATATGATCAACCTACTGAATGAGAAAAGATATTTGCAAATGACATATCCAATTAAAGATTAGTATCCAAAATAAATAAATAACACCAAAACCACAAATAATCTAATTAAGAAATGGGCACAAACAGACATTTCTCCAAATTAGACATATGGATGACCAACAGACACATGAAAAGATGCTCAGCATCACCAATCATCAGGCAAATGCAAATCAGAACCACAATGAGATATCACTTCACACTTGTCAGAACGGCTAACATAAAAAACCCAAGAAACAACAAGCATTAGTGAGGATGTGGAGAAAAATGAACACTTGTGCATTGTTGGTGGTAATGCTGGCAGTTACTTAGACTTGACTATGATGTTATTAATTTCCTTGTTCACTGCTGTGACAGATTTTATTTTCCAAAGTTGGCCACAACAGAACCTCCTATCTGCCAAGCTCTTCTTACAATGACACCCCATCTCCCTGAATCTGGGCGTGCCTTTGTGAATGTCTTGGTCAGTAGAGTACAGTGGAAGTGATGCTATGTGACTTTTGAGCCCAGAGCATCAAAAGGCCATTCCTTTCTGCAATACCTTCTTGGTGGGTTCATTCTTGGAACTACAGTAGCTCATGTGGAGAGACGACATAGGGAGTCCATAAGTAGATGTCTTGGCTGACCACCTTACTGAGGTCCCAGTCTACCAGTATCAATTACGTCTGTCCCCCGATGATTCCAGCTTTCACCTGTTGAGTCCAGCCTTTGAGTCTTTTGCTGAGACTGCAGATATTGAATATCAGAGACAAGCAATCTTTGCTGTGTCCTATCCAAATTTCTGACCCACAAAATCCTTGAACACAATAAAATTGTTCCTTTACTCCTCTAAATTGGGGTGCTTTGTTTTGAAGCGATAGTAATTAGCCATAATACCACTGCTTATCATATACCAAGTGTTCACATTTCTTGATTAATTTTATTATAGCTCATCCTCAAATTATGTATTTTTTCAGAGATGATGCATTGGTGATGAATTTTATGACCTTTAATATTTTACTTTTAACATTATACTTGAGGGATTCCTGGGTGGCACAGCGGTTTGGCACCTGCCTTTGGCCCAGGGCGCGATCCTGGAGACCGGGGATCTAATCCCACGTCGGGCTCCCGGTGCATGGAGCCTGCTTCTCCCTCTGCCTGTGTCTCTGCCTCTCTCTCTCTCTGTGGCTATCATAAATAAATAAAAATTAGAAAAAAGAAAATATTAACATTATACTTGATATTGGATATAGAATTCTAGGCTTAGGGATCCCTGGGTGGCTCAGCGGTTTAGCGCCTGCCTTTCGCCCAGGGCCTGATCCTGGAGACCCGGGATCGAATCCCACGTCGGGTTCCCGGTGCATGGAGCCTGCTTCTCCCTCTGCCTGTGTCTCTGCCTCTCTCCCTCTCTCTGTGTGACTATCATAAATAAAAAAAAAAAATCTAGGCTTAGAATAATTTCCCTTAAAAACTTTGAGGCATAGTATTTTAATTTCCAGCACCTCATGTTGCTAATGAGAAGTCTACTGGTGGTCAGATTTTTATTCCTTTTAAGGTTACCTGTATTTTTACTTTTATAAATGTTTGAGGATTTTTTATCTTAATCTTTGGAGATGAGAATCACCAGAATATGTACTTTTTTAAAGTTTCTCCCTTGGGTCACAGCTTCTCTAGAATTCGGGTTGGTTATCATTTCTGAGGATACTCACAAAAGGAGTCAGACCAACTATAGTCCCCTTTGGGTTTGCTGAGGCCATGACTGGTACTCATAATCTACCTTTTCCACCATGTTTTCAAAATTCTCCTGTCTCTAGGCTTGGCCGGCATTTCTGATGGCTTCAGTGGCTTACCTGGCAGTGTTTTTTTGTTTTGTTTTTGTTTTTGTTTTTCCTGGGCAAGAAGATGCCTCTTTATTGGTGCTGGAGCGTTCCTGAGGAGGTTCGGCCTTGAGACACTCATGAGGATCCTTGCCCCCCACCCCCCGACTACTTCCTCCTGCGAGGGATACTCTGTCCCAAGGGCACCTCTTCCATCAGCTTCTGTAACAAGCGGGCATGGTAGGCAGGGGCATCCTCCCCTGCCACTGGCTGAGGGCGCACGTGCAGGTAGCGCTCAGCAGCCGTCTCCAGCTCTTCCACCTCATATAGGGTGGCTGGGTCCAGTGAGTGCGCGTTGATGAGGCTCACAAGAGCCAGAATCTCGTTTCTTAAGGGTCTGAGATGTAGTTTCTGTGCCTTTAGCAGACTATAGGTGCTATATTTTCACACTTACAGTTAAAACTGGGTATGAGAGTTACAAGAGATGCCCCAGTATATTATCTAGATGCCAATCATATTCTTCTCTGCCAGAATTATGTAGCAGGAGTCCTTCTGCTTCACAATGAGCCAGGTCAAACACCCTTATCACCATAGTAACTACTGTGATAGATGGTTTTCTGGCAATAGGATACAAAACTAATCAAGTGGTAGCAATAGATTTAAGTTTAGTGGGACTCCAATTACAGGCCCTCAATGAAAGCATTTTCTAAGAAACAGAACCTCTAAACCCACAGAGCCTAAAGTTGCATAGACAAAGACACAAACAACCAAGTGATATTAAATAGTACCACTCTTAATTCCATTTTCCTGACCCATGTATCCCACCTCTTGAGGACATAGCAGCATGAAATGCCCATTGATTTAAAGTGTATACCACATTTTAAAGGATGATGCTCTCTTTGAGATTGTCACCTATAGGCTGCTTCTTTAGCTATGTTTTCAAGAAACCATTCCATTGCTCTATCACCCAGCAGCTTTTAGGTGGTGTGGAAAGTGACAGAATCATGGATGCCATGGTCATGTGCCCACCACTGTACTGTCTTTGCTATACAGTGTATCCTTTGGTCTGAGGTAATGTTATGTGTAATCATGTCATTAGTCAGTTGCTCTAGGAGCCCTTGGATTGCTGTACCAGCTGAGGCCCTCTGGACAGGAAAGGCAAACCAACATCCATGATATATGTCATTTCTAGTCAGAATGAATTGTTGTTCTTTTCCAGTAGAACAGTTCCAGTTAATCAACTTCCCTCTAAAGTGACTGGTTAGTGTTAATTTCCATAGCTGGCAGGGAGACATTCATCAGTGGTTATAGCTAGATCAGCCTTGGAAAGACGGATTCCATGCTGGTGGGTCAGGCGTAGCCTCCATTTGCCAAACAATGGCTACATTTCATATATTATGCAACATGTAATGCTACTACAGGTTACTACATCCAGCATAGCATAACTAGGGCTATTATTTGGTTAATTTGAGGTAGTTTGCGGTCATTTGCTATGACCCATCTTGTTTTCACAGGAACCAGACTTGTGAATTAAATGGAGAACACTACCCTTACATCCTTTAAGTCTATGAATGACACTAATGATCCTCATCTTCAGGGTGTGATGTGTTGTTTTTTATTTATTCTGTTGGTTAGGAGTTGAGGTGGATTATGGGCAATTTAGGGGTATTCTACTGGGTCTTTCCTGTTAGGATAGCTTTTATTCCATAAGTCAAGGAACTTGAGGATTTCAAAGCCACTGGTCTTGCTGTCATTCCAATAATAAATTCAGGAACAGGGGTAATGACCATCATGTAGACTCAGTGTGAAACAGACTTGGTCTAGGACTCCATTTAATAGCTCACTCCATATATTTCTGGTTTGTATCTCATGGAGGTCATGATGGCATATTGGGTCCTCAAATTCTGTACAGTTTGATGCCTACTTAGATGCTGCCTAACCTGTGCAAGCAAGGCTAAGAAGATCACCAGGAAGTCATTCTGGGATTGCTCCTATACATGATTTAGGCTGTTGAGTTTCTACACCATTAAGCATAGCTAAGACGATATCCTGGAAAAATTCCAGAACAGCCATTATTATTCCCTTACCATAGCCATAATCTTTTAATTAATGCATAGTTTAGTACTCATTCTTTCTATATATCTACCTTTGGCTTTCCTTCTCTAATTATCTTTTTGTGATATTATTGTAGGGAAGCAAAGTTTGCCACTCCAAAATGTGTTGTTTTGGTATGTAGATTATTTTAGGCTGATTATTTTGAAGAAACAGAAGGCTGAAGAAGACCTTTGGCCTTCTCCCAACTACCTAAAAGGATTTAGATAGAGGACCTGCCAGAAGGTCCTCTATCTAAATAGAGGGAGCTGTCACCATAGATAGCTATAGTACAATATGAACTAGGTGTGGTAGACAGAATGGAACTTAGCAAAGTTTATTAAAATTCCACTCTATGTCCCACAATTTCTGAGTGGCTTAGCAAACATTTATTTAGCAAACATTTACTCCTTTCGTCTTTCAGTGAATTGTCTTCCTTACCTTTGAAGTTCCAGACACCTCCACTCTTCTCCTTAGCTCTAGCTGGCATAGAAGCCTCAATTGTCTGACTACCGGTGCCTTATGTTTTTATAGAACCCCTTGATATATGTAAATAAATTTTCTTTTCTCCTGTTAATCTGTCTCATATCAATTTAAATCTTAGACTATCAAAAAGAACCTTGAAAGGTTTTTTCTCCCCAACAATGTTAACCATAACAATCTTTTGAAGAACTCTCAGGGTATAATTCTTCCCTTTATCTCTGTCTCTTGCTCTTGCATTTGCTTTCTTTCTGTTCATTTGATAACTATAATGTATCTTTTTGGTTGAAATATAATTAACATACAGTGTTTTATTAGTTTCAGGTGTACAACATGTTTATTCAACAATTCTATACATTAATTAATCATCATCATATTAAGTGTAGCCACCATCTGTCACCATACAATGTTACTACAATTTTATTGACTATATTCTCTATGCTTTACTTTTCATCTCCATGACTTATTTATTTTATAACTAGAGTTTATACCTCTTAATCTCCTTTTATCTATTTTGTTCACCCCCTACCCACCTACCCTTTGGCAACTACCAGTTTGTACTCTATATTTAGAGTCTGTTTTTTGTTTGTTCTTTTTTGTTCATTTGTTTTGTTTTTTAGATTACACATTATAAATAAACTTATATGGTATTCGTCTTTGTCAGTCTGACTTATTTCACTTTTTTTTAGAATGATAAAACGGAATGTGTACATATTTATTATTCAATTTAATATAAAGTATTCAGTCCAACAAAAGATACTCAGATTTCAAATATCTAGACAGATATATTCAGAAAAAATTTCAGATAATTTTGCTACACAACAAAATACAAAGCTTAAAGAAATATTGATCATAAATGTGATCTTTTCACTAAGGTGGTTTTGAATAAAATCAAAATATTTAAGCACTGTTTCACTATACATTTTCATGTGCCATTTACTAATATGAATCAGATTATTCAATGCAAACATTCTTTTTTTAAAATTTATTTTTATTGGTGTTCAATTTACCAACATACAGAATAACCCCCAAGGCCGTCAACCATTCACTCCCACCCCCCGCCCTCCTACCCTTCTACCACCCCTAGTTCGTTTCCCAGAGTTAGCAGTCTTTACGTTCTGTCTCCCTTTCTGATATTTCCCACACATTACTTCTCCCTTCCCTTCTATTCCCTTTCACTATTATTTATATTCCCCAAATGAATGAGAACATATATGTTTGTCCTACTCCGACTGACTTACTTCACTCAGCATAATACCCTCCAGTTCCATCCATGTCGAAGCAAATGGTGGGTATTTGTCATTTCTAATAGCTGAGTAATATTCCATTGTATACATAAACCACATCTTCTTTATCCACTCATCTTTCGATGGACAGCGGGGCTCCTTCCACAGTTTGGCTATTGTGGACATTGCTGCTATACACATCGGGGTGCAGGTGTCCCGGCGTTTCATTGCATCTGTATCTTTGGGGTAAATCCCCAACAGTGCAATTGCTGGGTCCTAGGGCAGGTCTATTTTTAACTCTTTGAGGAACGTCCACACAGTTTTCCTGAGTGGCTGCACCAGTTCACATTCCCACCAACAGTGTAAGAGGGTTCCCTTTTCTCCACATCCTCTCCAACATTTGTTGTTTCCTCCCTTGCTAATTTTCCCCATTCTCACTGGTGTGAGGTGGTATCTCATTGTGGTATTGAATTGTATTTCCCTGATGGCAAGTGATGCGGAGCATTTTCTCATGTGCATGTTGGCCATGTCTATGTCTTCCTCTGTGAGATTTCTGTTCATGTCTTTTGCCCATTTCATGACTGGATTGTTTGTTTCTTTGCTGTTGAGTTTAATAAGTTCTTTATAGATTTTGGAAACTAGCCCTTTATCTGATACATCATTTGCAAATATCTTCTCCCATTCTGTAGGTTGTCTTTTAGTTTTGTTGACTGGGTCCTTTGCTGTGCAAAAGCTTCTTATCTTGATGAAGTCCCAATAGTTCATTTTTGTTTTTGTTTCTTTTGCCTTCGTGGATGTATCTTGCAAAAAGTTACTGTGGCCAAGTTCAAAAAGGGTGTTGCCTGTGTTCTCCTCTAGGATTTTGATGGAATTTTGTCTCACATTTAGATCTTTCATCCAGTTTGAGTTGATCTTTGTGTATGGTGAAAGAGAGTGGTCTAGTTTCATTCTTCTGCAAATGGATGTCCAATTTTCCAGCACCATTTATTGAAGAAATTGTCTTTCTTCCAGTGGATAGTCTTTCCTCCTTTATCGAATATTAGTTGACCATAAAGTTCAGGGTCCACTTCTGGGTTCTCTATTCTGTTCCATTGATCTATGTGTCTGTTTTTGTGCCAGTACCACACTGTCTTGATGACCACAGCTTTGTAGTACAACCTGAAATCTGGCATTGTGATGCCCCCAGATATAGTTTTCTTTTTTAAAATTCCCCTGGCTATTTGGGTTCTTTTCTGATTCCACACAAATCTTAAAATAATTTGTTCTAACTCTCTGAAGAAAGTCCATGGTATTTTGATAGGGATTGCATTAAACATGTAAATTGCCCTGAGTAACACTGACATTTTCACAATATTAATTCTGCCAATCCATGAGCATGGAATATTTTTCCATCTCTTTGTGTCTTCCTCAATTTCTTTCAGAAGTGTTCAACAGCTTTTAGGGTATAGAAGCTTTACCTCTTTGGATAGGTTTATTCCTAGGTATCTTATGCTTTTGGGTGCAATTGTAAATGGGATTGACTCCTTAATTTCTCTTTCTTCAGTCTCATTGTTAGTGTATAGAAATGCCACTGATTTCTGGGCTTTGATTTTGTATCCTGCCACGCTACCAAATTGCTGTATGAGTTCTAGCAATCTTGGGGTGGAGACTTTGGGGTTTTCTATCTAGAGTATCATGTCAACTGCAAAGAGTGAGAGTTTGACTTCTTCTTTGCCAATTTGAATGCCTTTAATGTCGTTTTGTTGTCTGATTGCTGAGGCTAGGACTTCCAGTACTATGTTGAATAACAGTGGTGAGAGTGGACATCCTTGTCTTGTTCCTGATCTTAGGGGAAAGGCTCCCAGTGCTTCCCCATTGAGAATGATATTTGCTGTGGGCTTTTCATAGATGGCTTTTAAGATGGTGAGGAATGTTCCCTCTATCCCTACACTCTGAAGAGTTTTGATCGGGAATGGATGCTGTATTTTGTCAAATGCTTTCTCTGCATCTAATGAGAGGATCAAATGGTTCTTGGTTTTTCTCTGGCTGATATGATGAATCACATTGATTGTTTTAAGAGTGTTGAACCAGCCTTGTGTCCCGGGGATAAATCCTACTTGGTCATGGTGAATAATTTTCTTAATGTGCTGTTGGATCCTATTGGCTAGTATCTTGTTGAGAATTTTTGCATCCATGTTCATCAGAGATATTGGTCTGTAATTCTCCTTTTTGGTGGGGTCTTTGTCTGGATTTGGAATTAAGGTGATGCTGGCCTCATAGAACGAATTTGGAAGTACTCCATCTCTTTCTGTATTTCCAAACAGCTTTAGGAGAATAGGTATGGTTTCTTCTTTAAACGTTTGATAGAATTCCCCTGGGAAGCCATCTGGCCCTGGACTCTTGTGTCTTGGGAGGTTTTTGATGACTGCTTCAATTTCCTCCCTGGTTATTGGCCTGTTCAGGTTTTCTATTTCTTCCTGTTCCAGTTTTGGTAGTTTGTGGCTTTCCAGGAATGCGTCCATTTCTTCTAGATTGCCTAATTTATTGGCGTATAGCTGTTCATAATATGTTTTTAAAATAGTTTGTATTTCCTTGGTGTCGGTAGTGATCTCTCCTTTCTCATTCATGATTTTATTAATTTGAGTCTTCTCTCTCTTCTTTTTAATAAGGCTGGCTAATGGTTTATCTATCTTATTAATTCTTTCAAAGAACTAACTCCCGGTTCTGTTGATCTTTTCCACAGTTCTTCTGGTCTCGATTTTGTTGAGTTCTGCTCAAATCTTTATTAACTCTCTTCTTCTGCTGGGTGTAGGATATATTTGCTGTTTTTTCTCTAACTCCTTTATGTGTAAGTTTAGCTTTCATATTTGAGTTCTTTCCACTTTTGAATTGCGATGTATTTTCCCCTTAGGACTGCTTTTGCTGCATCCCAAATATTTTGAACGGTTGTATCTTCATTCTCATTAGTTTCCATGAATCTTTTTAATTCTTCCTTAATTTCCTGGTTGACCCTTTCATCTTTTAGCAGGATGGTCCTTAACCTCCACGTGTTTGAGGTCCTCCCAAACTTCTTGTTGTGATTTAGTTCTAATTTCAAGGCATTATGGTCTGAGAATATGCAGGGGATGATCCCAATCTTTTGGTATCGGTTCAGACCTGATTTGTGACCCAGTATGTGGTCTATTCTGGAGAAAGTTCCATGTGCACTTGAGAAGAATGTGTATTCAGTTGAGTTTGGATGTAAAGTTCTGTAGATATCTGTGAAATCCATCTGGTCCAGTGTATCATTTAAAGCTCCGTTTCTTTGGAGATGTTGTGCTCAGAAGACCTATCGAGTATAGAAAGAGCTAGATTGAAGTCACCAAGTAGAAGTGTATTATTATCTAAGTATTTCTTCACTTTCGTTATTAATTGGTTTATATATTTGGCAGCTCCCACATTCGGGGCATATATATTGAGGATTGTTAAGTCCTCTTGTTGGATAGATCCTTTAAGTATGATATAGTGTCCCTCTTCATCTCTCACTACAGTCTTCGGGGTAAATTTTATTTTATCTGATATAAGGATGGCTACCCCTGCTTTCTTTTGAGGACCTTTGAATGGTAAATGGTTCTCCAACCTTTTATTTTCAGGCTGTAGGTGTCCTTCTGTCTAAAATGAGTCTCTTGTAGACAGCAAATAGATGGGTCCTGCTTTTTTATCCAGTCTGAAACCCTGCGCCTTTTGATGGGGTCATTAAGCCCGTTCACGTTCAGAGTTACTATTGAGAGATATGAGTTTAGTGTCATCATGATATCTATTCAGTCCTTGTTTTTGTGGATTGTTGCACTGAACTTTTTCTTAAAGGGGAATTTTAAGATTCCCCCTTAAAATTTCTTGTAGAGCTGGTTTGGAGGTCACATATTCTTTTAGTTGCTGCCTGTCTTGGAAGCTCTTTATCTCTCCTTCCATTTTGAATGAGAGCCTTGCTGGATAAAGTATTCTTGGTTGCATGTTCTTCTCATTTAGGACCCTGAATATATCCTGCCTGCCCTTTCTGGCCTGGCAGGTCTCTGTGGAGAGGTCTGCTGTTACCCTAATACTCTTCCCCATAAAAGTCAGGGATTTATTGTCTCTTGCTGCTTTAAGGATCTTCTCTTTATCTTTCGAATTTGCAAGCTTAACTATTCAATGTCGAGGTGTTGAACGGTTTTTATTGATTTGGGGGGGGGGGTCTCTCTATTTCCTGGATCTGAATGCCTGTTTCCCTTCCCAGATTAGGAAAGTTTTCAGCTATGATTTGTTCAAATACATATTCTGGCCCTCTGACCCTTTCGGCGCCCTCAGGAACCCCAATTAAACATAGGTTTTTCTTCCTCAGGCTGTTGTTTATTTCCCTTAATCTATCTTCACGGTCTTTTAATTGTTTGTCTCTTTTTTCCTCAGTTTCCCTCTTTGCCATCAACTTGTCTTCTATGTCACTCACCAGTTCTTCCACCTCGTTAACCCTCGTCGTTAGGACTTCTAGTTTGGATTGCATCTCATTCAAGTGATTTTTAATTTCTGCCTGATTGGATCTAAATTCTGCAGTCATGAAGTCTCTTGAGTCCTTTATGCTTTTTTCTAGAGCCACCAGTAGCTTTATAATTGTGCTTCTGAATTGACTTTCTGACATTGAATTGTAATCCAGATTTTGTAACTCTGTGGGAGAGAGGACTGTTTCTGATTCTTTCTTTTGAGGTGAGGTTTTCCTTCTAGTCATTTTGCTCAGTGCAGAGTGGCTAAAAGCGAGTTGTATTGGGAAAAGGAGAAAAAGAGAGGAGAGAAAGAAGGAAAGAAAAGAGAAAGAGAAAAAAGAAAAAAGGAAGAAAAAAGAAAAAAGAAGAAAAGGAGAAAGGAAAAGAAATAGTGGGGGAAGGAAACAAATCAAAAAGCAAAACAAAACAAAACAAAACAAAACAACAACAACAACAACAACAAAGAACCACAGGGGAGTATCTTCTGATTCTGTGTACTTTAAGTCCCTTGGCTTCCCCTGGAAGTTGTCCGTCTCGCTGGTGTTCTGGGGGAGGGGCCTGTTGTGCTGATTTTCAGGTGTTAGCAGTTGGGGGAGCTGCTGTGCCCCTGCCTGGTGCAGGGCTCAGTGGGGGTTGTTTACCCCGTGAGGCCGCAGGAGGAACAGCCCCAGTGGCGGGGCAGCTCTGGAAACCTGGATTCAGCTCCGGCAGGAACTCCGTCTGCAGGGCCTGGAGGCTCCGGGGCGGGGCCGCTGATGTGCTCAGCTGGGGCAGGAGCGTCCTTGCTGTCCTGGGCCCTCCCGGCCTCTGCCTGTCCCGGGGGAGGCCGGATCCTGGGCTGTGTCCCGGCGCCCTGTGCTCCGGAGCCTGCGCTATTGGATTCGCGCTCCCGCCCCGCAGCCCCCTCCGCGGAGCCGCCGCCCGAGCCCCTCCGAGCTGCTCCTGGAACCGCGCAGCCCCCTCCGCATGGAGCCTCTTCCTCTGCCCGAGCCCCTCCGAGCTGCTCCCGCCCCGCAGCCCCCTCCGCAGAGCCGCCCCCGAGACCCCCCGAGCTGCTCCGGGTCCCGCCGCCCACGCTGCAGCCCTTAGGGAGCTCGGCGCACTCTCCCGGGGCGCAGGTGTCTGTCAGTGTCCCCGGGAGCCCGAGGGCATCCCCGCCCTCCTGGGTCCTGCTCCACCTCCCCGCGAGCCCCTTTCCGCCCGGGAAGGTCGGTGCAGCTCCTGCTCCTCCGGGACGGGGCTCTCCTGTCCTGGGGACACTCGCCCCGGCCTCAGCCCGGCTCCTCGCGGGGCCCCTCCCCCTTGGAGGCCTTTTGTGTCTTTGTTTCTTTTCCCCCGTCTTCCTACCTGATAGAAGCGTGAAGTCTTCTCACTGTAGCATTCCAGGTGTTCTCTCTTTAATTCTCAGGCCGAATTCGTAGATTTTCAGGATGATTTGAAGGTTTTCTAGGTAATTTGGTGGGGACAGGTGATTTGGGGACCCTACTCTCCCGGCATCTTGCCCCTCCCCCCTGAGTTATTTCACTTAACACAATACCCTCTAGGTCCACCCATGCTGTCACAAATGCAAGATCTTATTTTTTTTATGGCTGAGTAATATTCGGTGTGTGTGTGTGTTTATATATGTGTGTGTATCACATCTTTACTCATTCATCTATCAGTGGACACTTGGGTTCCTTCCATATCATGGCTATTGTAAATAATGCTGCGATAAACAAGGGGTGCGTATATCTTTTCAAATTAGTGTTTCCTTTGGTAAATCATAGTAGAGTTGTTGGATTTTATAGTGTTTCTATTTTTAATTTTTTGAAGAACCTCCATATTGGTTTCACCATATGAAACCATAGTGGTTTCACCAATTTACTCTCCCATTAACCGTGTACTAGAGTTCAAAGGTGTTCTATTTTGTTCATCTTCAAGTTCCTGGCAATTAGTCAAGTGAAGAGCACACAAAGACCATCTAGTAAAATTTGCTTGCTAGTGAATGGGTATTTATTGAACATCTATTATTTACCAGACACACATAATCCAGGAAAGGAAGTTCAAGATAGCCTGGAAAAGGGAATTTTCTATGGCTGCAGCTGTAGATTCTAATTTAGAATGAAACTCAAGGGAGATACGGTTGCTTCTAGCCCCACCATCACTACCGCCCAGTCTCTGAGCCAGTACCCACCAGATCAGTGAGATGAACCACTGAGGCAATTGGACTTCCTTTCAGCTTTTACAATAGGTCTCCGTTTCTCACTATAAGCCACTGTGGAGTGCCTATAAGCTAAATCACCTTCTCTGGCAGCAGGTCAACTAGCACACAATGGCAGCTCTCTTTCTCTTCCAGAAGCTCCAATGACAAAGCAGCCAACCAGCTCAACTGTTGCTCACAGCAATGCTCCTTAAAAGGCATTAAACTACTTCTGTGACTGTTTTTAACAGTTTGAAACAGTGCACCACATTTTTAAACAATTTACTTAACAGTTCCTTTTCTGCATGGTCTTGAAAGAATGAATTTACTAACCTTCTTTCCAAAAAAAATTTGAGTGCTTGGCTTGCTACTGAGATTATACAGCATGGTATTTGCTGATAAGCCTTATAAAGTAGGAGGTGAGACACTAGGGCATATTCATTGTTAATGCACAAAGCTGGGAGAGGAATATGTTCCTTCTTATTCTCTTCCCTCTTCCTTTAAAGGCAAATATCAAGAAGACAGAAAGGAAGGTGGACTCTTGCTTCTGTGTTAAAAAAAAAAAAATTCCTCAAATGGATTCCCATTATAACTGGAATGAAATCTAAATTCCTTCCAAGATCTCCTTCCAAGTTTTGCCTCCTGCCTACCTTTATCTCCTGAAATTCTCTTTTTCATCTCCTCTACTTTTCTGGCTTTACTTCTTTTTCTAGAATAGCCTAATGATATGCTGGAGCCAGTCTAGATGGCTCATTGCATGTATTGTTTTTCAATTCTGTGTTCAATGACCTTGTGTCAAAATGATGGGAATTGGCAAACACTACAAATCAGGAGTTCCTCCCTTTCCCTCCTCCCCAACTTCCCTGACTATATCCAGCCAACTGTGCACATTTACCAGTACACCATCCAATAGTCAACTCTTATCCTTCTTTAGGTTCTTGGCTCAACTGTTTCCTCCATCTGGAATCACACTCCCTTTTCTTTTTAGCATACCAAACTCCTTCCTGATTTTTAAGTCACGTACCTACCTCCTCTGAGAGGATTTCCTTGACCATCCATTCACACATGATCATATCTACCATTTTAATTTTTCTGAACATGATTGTCAAAGTGTAATTCTAAAAAGGTTAAAAATATAATTCTCGTGTAGTTAGATATTATGCATATGGCATCATTTTATTTAACTCGTTAATGACAAGGCTAGTTAAAAAGAGGAATATGAGGAAGTGGGATTTTATAGTCAGTTCTACAATGAAAAAAGAAATGCTAAGATAAGATTGCTGAATTACATCAGAATTGGTTAATGTCCTGCAGGGCACTAAAATACTAACCTTCAGTGTTATTGTCTTTATTAGACAGGAAGTGATTTATTGTATTTAACAGTTTTATGAAATTGTGAAATGTCTGAGCCCAGTCAATTGCAGAAATAGTCAATGGCTCTTATAAAGTTCTGAATAATTTTTCTTAAGCAAAGAAAATATGTTAGTCATAATTCCCTATGTACTTTTATACCTATCTACCATGCCTGCCTCTCAATAGAACATAAGCTTCTGGGCATCTGAAATAGTGCCTGGCATGTGGTGGGCCCTCAATATGTGTATGTTGAATGAAGGTTGAGGTTCAGTGTCATGGAAGGAAGATCCAGGAGGGAAAGTCTGCTGTGTTAAGTGGCTAGGGAGAAGCTGTGGATAACAGGGCTGATCTGAAAGTTAATAGGGCCTCAGCACCCCTGGCCAGTGGCTTTGGCCCTTAAGTCATTTTGGAAACCCCCTTTTACAGCCTGGAATTGAGGAGGGGGTGAAAAAATAGCCCTATTATATTTAGCCTCTCTGTACTTTGTTTTCTTCAGCTATGAAATAGGGGCAATCATAGTAAGTTGAAATAGAACTGATATACAGGTAATTTACATTAAAAGCTTAGTGAAAGTCCTGGTGCATAGTAAGTGCTAATTAAAAGTTTGATATATATTTTTTTCCTAGTATATATAGAAAGTAATTGTGAAAATTCAGTGAATAGAGCAATGCTATTCAGTGTGTTACATAGGGTAAGGGAATTCCTGGTTCAGGGAAGGATCTGAGCAATGACACAGGTTGAAAGTGCAGTAAGGATAGTGGAAGTATGATATTTGCTTCACTAGACAGGTATAGGTGTATTGCTTTGGAGCTGGATTGCCTGGGTTTGAACATCAGCTTTACAAATTGCTGATTGTGTGATGTTGGCTGAATGAACTAATCTTTCTGAGTCTTAATTTATCCAACCATAAAATGGGGTGACAAAAACAAAAGTAAGCCATGGGCTGTTCTAAGGAATTAAATAAGATGATATATGTAAGGTGCTACAGAAATGATAACCATTGATAACTGAGAAATACTATTACCTTGTTTTCTTGCCCAGCCATAAGAAAAACTTGACTTGATTCAGAAAATGTGTAAAAGTTTAGTGAGTTTCTCTCACTTTTTTATTGATAATATTTTTCCCCTATTTTTATGTTTTTTATTGTTGTTGTTGTTGAGAAATACAAGTCAGGTTATTCTCAGTTCCTGCACCTTTATCTGCTTGAAATTCATTTGCTGAAAATTGAATTAGGATGGGAGAAACACTGTCAGGAAATGAAATGCTTGCTATGCCTCCACAGGAGGTGTTTTGATTTGATTTTGATCAGAGACAAGATCCCCTGTGTAGTTCTCAGATGTAGCCCTCAAATCCCATATTTTGAGGAAATGAACCAACAACTGCACCAGTGAATTGCTCCAGTTACCTGGCTGGGTTAGAGTGCAAAATAATACTAAGAAGCTGTAGAGAAATCACGAATATTTTAGTAGTCTTTACCCTAGTAGAATGCTATTTGGGCCTGTGAATCAGAAGTTCAGTATCTAAAGAGGACAAACCTGTGACATTTTCATTAACCAAAATTCTCAAGTACCTGCCTGGATGCAGGGCCCCCTTCCACAGCAGAAGCTAAAATGAAGGCTTTTGTGTGTAAGTTGTTTATTGTGTGAAGTGACCCCAAGAAACAGGAGTGTGGGGATTAAGAAGAGCAAGACAGGGAAGAAGGAAAGCCTTCTTAAATTGAGAGATTCTCAAATTGATCACTACTACGGGAAATTGGGGCTTAATTCTTGAAGGACCCTCTGAGAAACTGTGCATGTGGAATGCACCCCCTGAAAGTCTGTCCAGGCCATAAGAAAGGAGTGGCAACCATCAGCTCCTAGAGTCCCCCATTGTTGAGAGTTGCCCTTGGCCATTAAGGCTCTCCTGTGTTCAGGCTAAGGTGATCAACTTGTCCCATGTTGCCTGGGGCTATCCCAATTTTCAAACTGAAAATCCTGCATCCTAGGAACCTCTTAAATCCTAGAAAAAATAGAATCATTAGTCACCCTGGTTCAGAATGGCCTGCATGGGTTTCCCCAGGACACAAAATGGGGTATCAGAAAGAGAATTACTTCTAGCAAAAAGTGGGAAGGACACATATGGCTAAGATAAGGAGCTGTCAGGCTATAACTTCCCAAAGCCAGTTACCAGAGCAATAGTTGGAGTAAAAGGTGGGCCGCAAGGTTTTGAGGTGAGTACAAGAGGAACCCAGGACAGACCCCCACAGAGAATGGGGGGAATCTAGCTGGAGGAGAAAGTGAAGTTGTCTACTCTCTGGCATGAGGATGAAGGCGTAACTCCAGAGGGCAGAATTTGGACCCAGGGGTAGAAACTCTAGAGAAAAAGATTTTTAGCTCAACATAAGGAAGAATATTTTAAGAGGTCCTAAATTATCAAAATGTCTGGATTAGGAAGATTATTTCCAATTCCCTCATGTGAAACATGGAGAGGAACTGATGTGACCAAGATCACCCAAGGAGTAAGAGCAGAGCCTGCACTAGAATGCTAGATACCTGACTAGCTTGAAGTCAGGAAGTATGAGAAAAAAAAAACCGACTACTTCAGGAGGGAGTCAATTTCCTGCTCCTGAAGATATCAAGAGAGTCAAGAGAGTCTGGGATTTTTGATATATAAAAGACCCACAGCCAATATCATCTTCCATGGGAGAAAAAACTGAGACTTTTCCTTTATGGTCAGGAACAAGATAGGAATGTCCACTCTGATCACTACTATTTAGCATAGTACTGAAAGTCTTAGCCCAGGAACAAGACAACAAAAAGAAATAAAAGGCATCCAAATCAGCAAGGAAGAAGTCAAACTTGCACTATTTGCAGACATGATAATTTGTAGAAAACCAAAAAGACTACACCAAAAAATTACTAGAACTGATACACGAATTCAACAAAGTTGAAGGATATAAAATCAATGTACAGAAATCTGTTGCATTTCTATACACCAATAATGAAGCATCAGATAGGGAAATTAAGGAATCAATCCCATTTACAATTACACCAAAAAAACATAAGATACCTAGGAATAAGCCTAGCCAAAGAGGTAAAATATCTGTACTCTGAGAATTATAGAACACTTATGAAAGAATATAAAGAAATGCAAAAACATTCCATATTCATAGATTGGAAGAACAAACTTTGTTAAAATGTGTATACTACCCGAGGCAATTTACACATTTATTGTAGTCTCCTATCAAAATACTACCAGTGTTTTTCACAGAGCTAGAACAAACAATCCTAAAATTTGTATGGAACAACAAAAGACCCTGAATAATCAAAGCAATCTTGAAAGAGCAAAGTCAAGCTGGAGACACCATGATTCCAGACTTCTAGCTATATTACAAAGCTGTAGTCAACAACCATCTGGTCAACTAATCTTTGACAAATCAGGAAAGAATATCCAATGGAAAAAAGATAGTTTCTTCAACAAATGGTATTGGGAAAACTGGGCAGCCACATGCAGATGAATGAAACTGAACCACTTTCTTACATCATACACAAAAATAACTTCAAAATGGATGGAAGACCTAAATGTGAGACAGGAATCCATTAAAATCCTAGAGGAGAACACAGGTAGCAACCCCTTTGACCTCAGCCACAGCAGTTTCTTACTGTACACATATTGGAGGCAAGGGAAATAAAAGCAAAAATGAACTATTCAGGCTTTATCAAGAAAAAAAGCTTTAACACAGCAAAGGAAAGAATCAACAAAACTAAAAGGCAGCCTGCAGAATGGATAAGATATTTGCAAATGACATATCTGATAAAGGGTTAGTATCCAAAGTATATAAGGAATTTATCAAACTCAACACTCCCAAAACCAAATAATCCAGTTAAGAGATGGGCAAAAATATATGAATGGACATTTTTTTCCAAAGAAGACACCCAGATTTAAAAAAAAAGAAGACATCCAGATGGCTGAAAGACACATGAAAAGATGCTCAACAGCACTTATGATCAGGGAAATACAAATCAAAACCACTATGAGTACCATCCCATGTCTGCCAGGATGGCTAAAATTAACAATGAGGAGGTGAGGATATGGAGAAAGGGGAACCCTCTTGCACTCTTAGTGAAATGCAAACTAGTGTATCCACTCTGAAAAACATACAGAGGTTCCTCAAAAAGTTAAAAATAGAACTACCCTATGATGCAACAATTGTATTTATATACTAGGTATTTACCCAAATGATACAAAAAAAAAAAAAACAGATTGAATACACATGAACTTTGATGTTTATAGCAGCATTATCAACAATAGCCAAATTATGGAAATGCCCCAAATGTCCATTGACTGATTAATGGATAAAGAACAAATGTGTACACACACACACACACACAGTGGAATATTACTCAGGCATCAAAAAGAATGAAATCTTGCCATTTGCAATGATATGGAGGGAGCTAGAGCATATTATGCTAAGTGAAATAAGTCAGGCAGAGAAAGACAAATATCATATGATTTCACTCATGTGGAATTTAAGAAACAAAACAGATGAGCATATGGGAAGGGAGAAAAGAGAGAAACAAGTCATAACAGACTCAATGATAGAGAAAAACTTAGGGTTGATGGAGGGATATGGGTGGGGGAGGGGCTAAATGGTGATGAGTATTAAGGAGGATATGTGTTATGATGAGCACTGAGTGTTGTATGTAAATGATGAAACACTGAATTCTACTCCTGAAACCAATATTGCATTGTATGTTAACTAACTAGAATTTAAATAAAAATTTTAAAAAAGAGAGAGTCTAGGCTTTTCAGCCTGGCTACTATGGGACACAATTCATGCTTCGGGTGACTTTAACTGCCCCCTATCTCAGAATTTTGTAATAGAATGATGTACTAGAGTAGAGTCTCTAAAAGTACAACATCAGGTGAATAATAATGGGAAGGTAGATGAGAGTTAGAATTAAATAGTGAAGATTTGACCCCAGTAGGGGGCACAGACTAATGCTCATTCTTTCCACTCTGTTTGCATTGACCAGATCAGTCTATGCATGAAAAGTCTGAAGTGTGAGTGCATGTGTTTGTATTTGTGTGCATGTATGTATGTGTACATGTGCAGATATGTGAATGCATATGAATAAACTTTGTGTGTATATTTTACATGCACGTGCACACATAAGCACTTGTGTGTGCATGTTTGCATGTGCATGCATGTGTGTGTTTGAGTGTAGAATAAAGAATGGAAGAGCTGAACTGGGTTCAGATAGCTGAAATGATTCAAGTGCCATCAAAGAAAAGTTGAATCATTTTACTTTGTAAACCTTAAACTCTAAAAGAATTTTCCATATAAATGTAGGCCAAATGTGTGTTCATTGGCTTTTTCAAAGATGCAAATGAAACAAGCATTTCAATCCTGAATTTTCACAAAGTGGATTTCAGACTCAGGCCCTCAAAGACTTTATTCCTGTTGGGAAACAAGGATTTTCTCAGCAGTGCTCAGCAGTTCACAGAGAAGGTTGCTCTGTCATCTGGGTCATTGTACAGTGAGAAACTGGAGTTGTAGGATGAGGGAAAGGCAGAGGGAAGAGATCCAGAGAGACCAGGTATATAGAGCCAGTGCAGGGAGGATTCACTTTCGCTTTATACTTGTTTCTCCTTTCTTGTAGTGTCAAGTTCAGAATTATTACTTATGCTGACCAGCCTTCACCCTCTCTGAGCTTGTGTTCTATTTGTAATTCAGGAATGAGAACAGCAGACTCCTTTCTTGCTTCTTGTGGGGGGTTAAATGTGATCCTGGAAAATGGAAGTCATTTATAGACTGTAAAGTGCTCTAGTCATAAATGCCAAGCTCATCCCAGGGGATATGCCAGACATCAGCATTATTCTCCACCCACTCCCCCACTTCTTGCCTGGACTTCACACCACACAACACAATGTAATGTGAGATTTTGTGTTGTTCCTTGTGGTAGTCTATCTCCACAAATATGGAAGAGTTTTGAGGCTGAGTACAGCCTCCTTTACTTAAAAAAAAAATCTCTCTCTTCACTACTCAACTTGTTGGTTAACTCTCCATATCTAAATATTGACATTTATGGTTTCAGCACTTACATCATCCATTCATCTGCATTGTTTGCTAAGGGACATTCTGTAAAACCAGCCATGGAAAGCAAATAGTTGTTTTCCAGAACCATCTAAATGCTTCGGACCTACAGGGAAATCACACACCTTGCAGAGATTCCAGATGCTGGATCTCTCCAAAATGACAACAAGCCTTACCACCTTGGGAAAAGCTTTCTTGAGGTGATCTGAAGCTTTTAGTGAGAAGGAGAGGGTCAAGCATTTCTGGAGAAGGCACTCACAACTGTTTAATGCGAGAAGTCTTAGTGATTACTTTCTTTAGCAAGCCTTCTTATTTATTATACTGATTTTGAGCTAACTTTTTTCAGCTCTCACTTTCACAGCCCTGCTTTGCCTAATTCACCATTATCACTAAATCACCATTACCATGTTAAGATCCAAGAAAAGCAGGTTAGAGAGGTTCCCTTAATGGTTTAGAATTCTCAGATAACTTAGAGGTAGTGTAAAAAAATAATAACAAGCCCTAGAGAGTCCACTTTGTTGCACATCCAGGGAAAACAATACTTCATGTGATAAATGTCAGACTATCTTTGTGCTACATGAAGTGAGGGGCAGTAAAGAGAGAGAAAGAACCCAAACTTCACAGAATAGATCATTGAGAATGCTGGGCAATCTGACAAGTTTTTTCAGCAGGGTTCTTATGACTCAGAATTATCTAGTGATGGTTCCCAAGCCAAAGCATTTTTTAAGATATTTATTTATATATTTTGGGGGGGCAGAATGAGAGAACCCGACATGGGGCTCCATGTCATCACCCATGAGAGCATCACCTGAGCCCAACCAAAGAATTGGAAGCTTAACTGACTGAGCCACTCCGGTGCCCCAACCAAAGCATTTTATTAAGAAATAGTGAATAACATGTGCTGTGGCCACCTTCTCCTTCCTTCTCCCCTCCTCAAATCCCTCATCTCTTCCCACTCTTGCCTCATCCTGTCTTTCATTTTATCCCATCCCCTATCTCTTCTATTCTCACCTCATCTGTTTTATCCCTTACTTCCCCACACTGCATCTCTCAGCCCTGGGGGAGGCTCACCTGAGGCTCAAGGATAGAGCTTCAAGGTTGTCTATGATGATTCTGTATCTACTTGTTAATTTAAAAAGATCAGGGTTGTTAAATTTTAATATACTTATATTAAAATAGACCATCATTTACACTTGTATTAAAGCAATAACATTTATTTTATTATTTGGTATTAGTTGATATTCTTTAAACCTGTACTTCTATCCCTTTTTCATGTTGTTTCTTCTGCCAGGAATGCTCTCTTGTCATCTCACTCGCGTGCTAATTCTGTCCACACTCAAGACTCAGTTTTACAGTCATTTCTGGATGCTTTCCCTGATTTCACTGTCTGAATCAGTACCCTCATAGTTCCTGGGTACATTTTTTTTATTGAAGTGTAGTTGACATACGATATTATATTAGTTTCAGGTCTACAACATAGGGATTCAACATTTATGCATATTACAAAGTGATCTCCACTAAATCTAGCTACCAACTGTCACAATACCAAGTTGTGACAATATTAACTATATCCCCCATGCCATAATTATATCCTTGTGTATTATTTATTTTATAACTGAAGATTGTATCTTTTGATTCACTTCCTCTATTTTGCCCATCCCCCATTTCCCTTCCCCTGGCAACCACCAGATTGTTCTCTATGTCTATGAGTCCATTTCTGTTTTGTGTGTTTTGTTTTTTAGATTCCACGCATACATGAAATCATGCAGTATTTGTCTTTCCCTATCTGCATCCCTAATGCAGATATCTCTAGGTCCATCCATGTTGTTGTGAATGGCAAGATTTTTTCCTCTTTGGGTGCATTATTTTATCACCCTAGTGCACTTCATTCCCTGCTATATTATCTATTTCTGTGTCTGTCTTCCACAGGCTACTTACTACAAGGTCAGAGACTATGTCCTATTTATCCTTGCATCTCCAGTCTCATCACAGGGCTTGCCATATAATGGAAAGTCAATGAATGTTCATTAGGTTGATACTGATATAGGAATCTCAAGTACAAAATGAATAAGCAAGGAAATAAGAATGCTATTTATCTTCTCACAATAAGAAAATTATGAATACTGAGTTTATTAAGGTGGCCTCTGCTAAAGACATGGGTGTTCCTGTCACCATCAAAAGTACAAGTTTCCTTTATTCTCACACATGGGGTTCATGGGAGCTCTATGATTCCATTACAGCTCATGGCTCTGTGATTGCGAGATCCTCTCTTGAGTCCTGATTTTCTCTCTAAGCCTACAGAGGATGACAAGAGAAACAACAGCCAGAGGGAAGCTGCTTCTAGAAAGAGATAGACAGCTGGAAAAATACTGCCCTTTCTCCTCCCACTCAAAGCACCCCATGCAGCACACATGTGGAAGCTGGATGGGGTGACTGCCACTGTGTGGTGTGAAGGCATCATCTAACCTTTGATTTTATGTCTAAGATCAGATTACACACATCCATAATGACAACAGCTGGAGCAGAGCCTCTGGAAAAGCAGATAGCATTGGGGTGACCCCCCCTCCAGCCTGGGGGATGTATACTACATCTATAATCTTGATAAGGGTGGAAGTGTCTTACTTTGAGTTCTCCCAGAAGTAGGCCCCAAGGCATGGATTTGATTGCGAGCAGTTTATTTGTAAGGTGAACTCAGGACATACTGATAGGGGAGTGTAGAAGTGAGTCAGGGAAGGGAAGACAGTCAACAAGGATGAGTAATTGAGTTTCCCCTGTGGACAACTGTCGTTTAACTTGTTGGGAACTCTGGGAGACGGAATGGAACTCTCACCCTCAGGGTTATCCTGCTGAATGGATGGAGCTGGAGAATGTATTTCATCAGCTACACCAGTCAGTTGTTGGTTGCATGTTGTTCCTGCGATACTTAATTTCCCACCATTTCTGGCCTGTCACATCATACGGCCAGAATGGGTTCCAGTGGCAGGAGAAAACCCTCAGGCAAAGGGAGGCAGTCCTGCCCTCAGAAGTTGGGCTGGTCAGTATGGAAATGCTAGATGCCATTGTGCCATGGGTGGGGCCCCCCACAGATGTCTGCTGCAGGCAGGGTACAATGGTGAGCTCCTGTAGTTCACTGGCACAAGTCCTGTGCCAGCCTTGACTTCCAGCTGGAGGGTTGGCAGGGTGGCTCGCTGGAAGTGTCAATTCACTGCCCTTCTGTACTTTTTACAAACAAATGGCTCTTCTTAGTCTTAATAGTCACACTGTCAGAGTTTATGAGAGCAAGGCATTAACGTGTTCTTGAAAAGTATGTGATAATCTAGCTTGGATTTGGGCACTACTGACATTGGGGCTTAAAAATGTCAAGGAGATCACTGGGACTTCACAAGATGAGAAGCTGCCGCACAGCAAAAGAAACACTCAACAAAACTAAAAGACAACCCACAGAATGGGAGAAGATATTTGTAAATGACCCGTCAGATAAAGGGCCAGTGTCCAAGATCTCTAAAGAACTTATTCAACTCTACAGCAAAGAAACCAAGAATCCAATCATGAAATGGGCAAAAGACATGAACAGAAATGTCACAGAGGAAGACATAGACATGGCCAACAAGCACATGAGACAATGCTCCGCATCACTGGCCATCAGGGAAACACAACTCAAAAGCACAATGAGATACCACCTCACACCAGTGAGAATGGTGAACATTAATAAGACAGGAAACCACAAATGTTGGAGACGATGCGGAGAAAGGGGAACCCTCCTGCACTGTTGGTGGGAATGTGAACTGGTGCAGCCACTCTGGAAAACTGTGTGGAGGTTCCTCAAAGAGTTAAAAATAGAGCTGCCGTGCGACCCAGCAATTCCACTGCTGGGGATTTACCCCAAAGATACAGCTGCAGTGAAACGCCGGGACACCTGCACCCCGATGATTATAGCGGCAATGTCCACAATAGCCAAACTGTGGAAGGAGCCTCGGTGCCCATCGACAGATGAATGGATAAAGAAGATGTGGTCTACCTATGTAATGGAGTGTTACTCAGCCAATAGAAATGACAAATATCCACTATTTGCTTCGACATGGAGGGACCTAGAGGGTATTATGTTGAGTGAAATAAGTCAATGCGAGAAGGACAAACATTATATGGTCTCATTCATTTGGGGAATATAAAAATTAGTGAAAGGGAATAAAGGGAAAGGAGAGAAAATGAGTGAAAATATCGGTGAGGGTGACAAAACATGAGAGACACCTAACTCTGGGAAATGAACAAGGAGTAGTAGAAGGGGAAGTGGGTGGGGGGTTGGGGTGACTGGGTGATTGGATCCGAGGGGGGCACTTGGTGGGATGAGTACTGGGTGTTATGCTACATGACAGCAAACAGAACTCCAATAAAAAAAATCTTTTTGACAAAAAAAAAATGTCAAGGAGTTCCTAGGCTGATCTACACCACTCCAATTTCATAAGGAATAATTTGATAGGGGGGCTATTATGAGAGCTCTACCATGCAATGCAACTGGATTGTGCAGAACCAAAATGTGCATCTCAGTTATAGTCATGAAACTTCAAAGTGAAGGCATTGGAAAAGCTTGTAGGAACCAGAAGTTTCAGAAGGCTGACTAGTCTGCTTTCAGTTTCTAAAACATTTGCCCTACACATTGACATTTATTTCCCAACATTTATCAGGAAGAGTTTTTGTGCTGTGCTTTTTCTTGTATATTACCCTTCCTTAATGATGAGTTCTTTGGGGAATATAATACATATATTCAGTTGTAAACGCTACTCTGGTATAATGTTATACTGTGATTTAATATTTAAGCATTTGCTAATCTTTGGGGATCAGAATGAACACTCAATGCTAATTTAAAAAAACATGCTTCACATTTGTATTGCACTTTATCAATCAAGTGAGACGATATCTGTCAAAGACACTTTGTACACTGTGAAGTGCTTATTCTCATTCCTCAGGATTTAAATCGTAGCTCACAGTGGAGGTGGGAGATCTGTCTGTGAAAGCTCTAGGTGAAGAAATACAAACCTGGAAGGAGGATACCAAGTTGGGGGCTAGGAAGCAACCTCGATTCTGGCAGGGGATCCAGAGGAGAAATGGTCCATACTTTGGGTTTCATCAGTCCTTCAAGGGTTGCTAAGCACAGAGCCAAGGGAGCCAGCTATATTTTAGAGGAAGTCACATGTAATTATGCCACTGCTTTTATGCTGTTTTATGACAACCAAGAATACTATATTGTATTTTTAATCATGAACACATGCTCACTGTCTTCTGGAGAGTGGCTGATTTTGAAATTAAAAACAAAAACCCAATAAATAGATCTAACCAGTTAAAAAAAAAAACATTGTTGTGTTGGAGTGCTAGACAAATTGTTTCATTTATTCTCTTTGCAAACTTGCTTATCAAGTTTCCTTTACTTTCATTATCTTTCACTTTGTCAATAATCACCTTCTTTCTAGCTCTCCCTGACATCCTTTCAAAGCCCACCACACAATTATTTTTTGCCTTTGTATTTAAAGATGACTGAAACCATGCACCATTCAATGCAGTTCAGATAATGCTTGCTTTCAAACTTAGTCTTCCAATAAGACCAACTACATGCCTAAACCTGGGCTTGGCAAGTTGGGGTCTCATGGGATGGGAAGATGTAGTCTCTGCCCTCAGGGTATTCCCTTTTATAGAGACCAAATCTGTACCTTCCCTTTATCAGGAAGGCAACAGCTTTCCCATAGACCCACAGCCAACTACCCCCCAGGTCACACCTGGCTTCTAAAGGGCAAAGAGGCTAGCAAATGGAATATTGAGCTTTCTACTCTTTAAAGCTGAGAAGACAAAGGAGAAGGGGTTTAGGAATGGATCTTGAGTGAACTAACAGTATGTTCCAAAGTAAGAATAATGCCTGTATTTTTAAAAAGGACAATGAGAGAGCAGCCCGGTGGCTCAGCGCTTTAGCGCCACCTTCAGCCCAGGGCGTGATCCTGGAGTCCCAGGATGGAGTCCCCCATGGACCCCCTGCAAGGAGCCTGCTTCTCCCTCTGCCTATGTCTGTGCCTCTCTCTCTCTCTGTGTCTTTCTAATAAATAAAATCTTTAAAAAAAAAAAAAAAAGGACAACGAGGCTCAGAGAAATGAAGTATCTTGCCTATTGTCACACAATTGGTAAGAAAAGGAGCAAGATTCTGTGTGACTGTCTGATTCAAGAGTCTGCCCTCTGAATCACTTCTCATTCTAGACATCTACTACTCGTGTCTCTCTCCTACAGATTATTGCCTTTGCACCAGTGCATCATGAGGAAATTTCAACTTAAATATCATGCGATGTTAGTTGTGTTGGTGTTTGGAAAAGACAGCCTTAAAAGTCTTGGAACCTCTGCCATAGAGTCTTTGCCTATTTAGTCTTCCCTCCCCCCACTTCCTTCCTTCACAGATTAATTGAACAGCTGCTACGTGCCAGACATTTAGGTCTGCCACTCTGCCTAAACAGTCAGTGCTTGCTGAATAAATAAACATTTGTTGTCTAGCATAATTCTTCTGCCTCTATGTAGAGAACAATGGATTTTTTTTTTTTTTGTCTGAAGTACAGGACATTATTCCCATTTCTAAGCCTCTGTTCTGAAAGAATCAATATGGCAGTTTTCAGAATGAAAAGAAGAAGGAGGAGGAGGAGGAACCAGACCTTTCAGTGATATTAAACCTCTTAAATGACAAACCTGTAATTTGTAGAAGGAAAATGATTCTCTGAATGCATCTTATATCCTTGAGTTCCAAATTATAAAGTTCTCACTGAAGTTGGTCTCTGCCCAGGAGGAGATAGCGTCAGTCAAGACCTTGCTTTCTAATCAGCACTGCACTTCCACCGGCAGCCCTGCCCACACTGAACAAGACAGACTGAGGGGCGAGTCCCATTTCTTGTTGGGGCCTTCAGTGAACATACCAAATAGAGGAGACAGCAGTGGGCTATGGAGATTATTAAAATACTATTTTCTTTTCTTTTTCTTTATTGCTGATAATTTTTTGTTTTTATTGAAGTTTGATTTGCCAACTTCTAGTATAACACCCGGTGCTCATCCCAACACATGCCCTCCTCAGTGCCCGTCACCCCCCTTCCACCCCTACCCCCCACCCACCTCCCCTTCCACAGCTGTTTGTTTGTTTCCCAGAGTTTTTTTCAGCAGAAGTTACAGTCAGCTTTTGAGGAAACTTGGGGTGTTAATGACCATGGGTCCAGTTCATTTTGCTAAGACATTTAGTGAGACCCAGGCATACCAGTCACCAGGACAAAAGTATTATCTTATAAATGAGATGATGGCTGTTGACCTAAGTTAAAAAATTGAAACTGCTGACAAGCTTTGACTCATATTGAGATTCTTTGTAATCTTCCTCATTATTACTCACAGAAATCATCTCATTGATTTTGGAGGGTTTTCACAAGGGAGATGAGTGGACGGAGACCATTGCTAAGTCTCTTGTTAGCATATGGAGAAAATCATTCTCTCTGAGGAAAGTTTCCTCTTCTTTCCAGCTCCTCTGCCCTATTCTACACATAGCTCATCCCACCAGTGCTGATCCCCACATGTCTCAATGCCCTTCCAAGCCATACAAGCCTTTGTGTCCCTGGGAGGGACCAAGGACACCTTCACCTCAGCTCTTCAGACAAGGAAACCAATTTCAGAGAGATTCAATGCTCAGATGAGACTCCATTCTCATGGGGAATACGTGGGGGATATGTATTCCCTGGGGATAGAGAGGGCCCAGGAGTCCTGACTTGTTCTGCAGTTATTGCCCTTCTGGCTCAAGCACTTTAGGGACTATCAGGGAGCACCTCTCCACCTTTTATTCTAGAGTGGAGTATGTACATGCAACCTCCTCAAAGATGCAAGAGCCTGTAACCTGCTCAATAATCTGGCCTCTTTGCTGCTTATTTAATAAAGTCTGCCCCCTGAAAAACCAAAGCCAAAAGTTAAGACAAGAGGCAGTTGGTGTTAAGCTTTCCTTTGAGGCTCCTCCCTCACTTTAAAGCTATGAAATATTCAAGGTTATCTTGAGAAATGACCTTTAATTTTTTTAAAAGGCCATATTTTCTCTTTTCTTCATACTTTTTAGATGGAGGGAAAACACTTAGGAATCCAGGCATGAGTTTTAAGTTTACAGCTTATGAACATTCTCAGAGAATGAAGACTCAATGTTCTTTATGGCCTACGAGAATTCTGAATTCTTTACCATCTTCGGTTTAGCAAAATCACCAACTCTTTCTTTATACATACAACCCATCAAAACATGTACACATATGTGCATGCACACATATACCCTTCTAACTGCCTGCCCTTTATTTAAAAATCAGAGCATCATACCACTAAGGTCAAATGGTAACATGACTGGGAAGCTGCTTTTAATGATCAAGATATTGTTTTTTCTTCTAATGGGATCATTTGCATTCCAGTGTAAGGATTACTCTCTGGACATTTCTTGCTTTCTTTTCTGCCAAGCAGAGTGCTCTACAATGATGTTGGTTATCTCACTTGAGCTACCTTTATACTTTTCAATGTGTCAAATACATCCCTGCTTAGAATCACCTTCTATTATTTGATGGACCAGCTCTTGGTGGAATTGCTCACTCTGGCTATTGTTCCCTGTTCTTTGAACACATCAAGCCTATTCTTGTTTCAGGGCATTTATACATGCTGTTCCCTGTGCTCAAATCCCTTCTATCAGATTTTTACAGGCTGAATCCTTTGTATCCTTTGGTATCTTTGCATCAATTAGCTCTAATATTTTACTCTCTTAGAGGTACCATCTCTGACTGCCTGTGTTAGTTTAACTCAAACTGGCTTAAATAAGATGGAAATCTACTGGCTGACGTACTAGGAAGCCCAGAGGCAGTGACGGTTTCAGGGATGGTTGGCCCAGCAGTTTAATCATGGCATCAAGAACCCAGGGCTTCTCCAACTCTCTGCACCCACACCCACAGTGTTGGCTTCATCCCAAGTTTGATTTCTCTCCCATCAGCGTCAACTGTGCTACATGCTCTCCTAGTTTCACTTAATAGGGGAGAAAATTGGCTTCTCATTCCCTCTTAAGAACAATATTCTTCTAATATATCACATATTCACACTTGAGCCAGTTACTATTCAGGGAATATGATGACCTTTAAAACAATCAGGCCTTCCTTGGGCTGAATTTAGTTCCCCACACTGAACTGACAGAGTAGAATGAATGTGGCTTCTCTTCACCAGTGGCTGTCAGGCACTGTCCTCCAGAATTGCTTGGGAACCTTAAAATGACCAATTCCAATTTCCAAGCTGCTCTCTAACCAGTTAGGCTTCATGGGTGCAGGCCCAGGCCAATGGTTCCCAAATTTTGCTGCACACTAGAAGTACCTGGGGACTCCCACTCTGACAGACATTCTGACTTAGTCAATATGGGATGTGACATGGGCATTCCCAGGTGATTCTAATGTGTAGCCAAGTTTGGGAATTATTATTGTCCTAGGCATCAATACATATATGCATACATATTTCAAATTATACATATTTCATTTTAAATTAATACTTTTAATGAGATAAAATTTACATACCATGAAATTTACTCATTAATTATTGTACTAGTCAGTGATTTTCCATGTTTGCGAAGTTCATCATCTTAAAAATAAATCTCTTAACTACTTAGTCTCCCATCCCCTAGGCAAATATTGATCTACTTTCTGTCTTTATAGCTTTGCTTACTCTTGAGATTTCATACAAATATAATTATACAATATTCAGTCCTTTGTGACTGACTTCTTTCACTTCTTTCACTGTGTGTTATTGTGCTTTCTAGGTTCATAAATGTCATAGCAAATATCAGTACCTCACTCCTTTATATAACTGAATAATATTCTAACATATGAATATACCACATTTTGTTTATCTGTTCATTAGTTGATGGGCATTTGGTTTGTTTCCTCTTTGTGGCTCTTATGAATAATGTTGCTATGAACATTCATATATAAGTCTTTGTGTGGACATATGATCTCATTTCTCTTGAGTAGATATCTAGGAATGAAATTTCTGGGTCATTTGATGATTGTGTTTAATTTAATTCCTCAGTTATTGAGGAACTGCCAAACTGTGTCCCAAAGCAAATGCGCCATTTTGCATTCCTATCAGCAATAAAGGAGGATTCCAATTCCTGCACATCATTGTCAACACTTATTATTGTCTATCTTTTTGATTATATGATTCTAGTGCCTATGAAGTGATATTTTATCGTGGTATATATTTCTGTAGTGACTAATGAATTGAGCATCTTTTCATGTGCTTATTGGCCATTTGTATATCTTCTTTGTAGAGATGTCTATTCAGATACTTTTAAAAAGTTGTCTTCTCACTGAGTTTTAAGAGTTCTTTACATATTATGGACAAGTCCATAAATGAGGGATAAGTCCCTTACTAGATATATGATTTGCAAATATTTTCTCCCATTCTGAGTTGTCTTTTCATTTTCTTAATGGAATCTTTTGTCCAGTTTATCAAGTTTTTCTTTTATCACTTGTATTTTTGGTGTTGTATCTAAGAAATCATCGGATATTAACATAGTTTTAAAAACCCTCCCAGATGATTCTAAGCCAGGTTTGAGAACTCTTTCCATACACCACTGTATCTATAACTTACTCTTATTACTTTCTCTCTCACATTGCCATAAAGACAACCAAACCAAGGTACTTAATAGTCTATAAAAACAACCCACTTCAGGATCCCTGGGTGGCACAGCGGTTTGGCGCCTGCCTTTGGCCCAGGGCACGATCCTGGAGACCCGGGATTGAATCCCACGTTGGGCTCCCGGTGCATGGAGCCTGCTTCTCCCTCTGTCTGTGTCTCTGCCTTTCTCTCTCTCTCTGTGTATCATAAATAAATAAAAAACTAAAAAAAAAAAAAAACAGCCCACTTATTTATTAGTTTTCTTGTTTATTTTCTCTTTTCCTAACAGAATGTCAGCTCCATAAAGACAAATACCTTGCATGGTTTCCTGTTGTATTCCCAACATGGGGTCTAGCACCTAGAGGGCATCAGTTGAATGAAAAAAAATGAACAGGCCTATTGATCTTCCCACTACCATCCCACTCAACAGGCTCCTTGCCCTTTATTTCCAATTTCTATTGTTCTGCCACCATCTTCATCCAAGCCAGAGGTGGGAGTCTTCCTCATCATCCACATCTAATTGGTAACCAAATCCTATACTTCGTCCTGGAGAGAGTTGCTATACACACACCCACCTACACACACACACACACACACACACAAACACACACGCCACTGCATTGGCATCATTCTTTTACTTTCCCATCTTTTTCACCTTTTTGTGAGTTTATTGTAGGCAGAGATAGAGCTCTCTTGGTTTTCTATCCTTAGCACTTCACCCAACATTGGGCATAAGCAGGAATTTACCAGGGCTGCTGGATTAAGTCAAATGCTAAGGATTTGACATCTGGATCTGTGAGTTAGAACCAAGAACTGAGAGCCCCTTCCCTTTTTCTTTTGCTCTGTTGGGAGTTTGAACTGTTCTTTTGCTCTGATGAGAGTTGAGTGACAGACTCTCGGATGAGATGTTTGTGGCTGTGAAGAGGTGGAAGACTGTGTTAGGGCTGGAATTTTGTTTTGTGTGTGTGTGTGTTTTTTTAAGACTTTATTTATTTATCCGAGAGAGAAGGAGAGAGAGAGAGAGGGAGGGAGGGAGGGAGGGAGGGAGGGAGAGAGGCAGAGACACAGGCAGAGGGAGAAGCAGGCTCCATGCAGGGAGCCTGACATGGGACTCAATCCCGGGCCTCCAGGATCAGGCCCTGGGCCAAAGACAGCGCTAAACTGCTGAGCTACCTGGGCTGGAATTTTAATGTAGAGTGAGACCCTCTAGCAACCGGGAACTTAGTATCTCTATAAAGAAAATATCAAATACTCATCCAGAACATCTGGTGAACTTTCCTGAAGTGACAGTGAGATGTAAAAATTAGCACATGAATGAAGCTGTGTTCCCATAATAAATGATCAAAATTAACCTCAGCATAAGGCGTGGCCTTTCTACCACAAAGGAAGAATGGCATGAACGGGCAGGTGGAAAAGGACTTCAAGGGGAAAAGGTGTTTGCCTTGGAAACCACAGGATTTCAGCATATCAAGTCCCAGTGGACTCTGGCAAAGGTGGTAACAACGGGCTCAGAATAAAAAATCTAATGATTTTACCAGGCAAACAAACTATTCTGCATATGCTTAATTTCCACGATATGATACATAATTGTTATATTTGTCTCCCTGCATCTACCTCCCTGACTAGGTGATTGCTTTGTTAAGCTGAGGTAGATGTTGCTCAGGCTCTGGTAAGCCTGTGTTTCTGCAAGTACCTGCAGCTTTGCACCTGTAAGGTTCCATTATTGGGACAAGCCAGAGGTGCTGGGAGTGAATGGCCCTGAGAACAGTCCTCAGCTTATAGTGGATGGGATTTGGGGGATAAATACCTCAGCTTTCCCACCTCTGGGGACTGAAGACAATGACTCAGAGGCATGCTCCACACAGTCTCCCAGAATTTTCCAGTGGATTGAATTGCAATGGCCCACAGTGGTGATCAGTTTGATAACATGCTCTCTGTCACCTGCCTTCTCTCCCTCTCACTCCTGGGATCACATTCCAGGCAATCCTTGCCCTCAATTTCCTGTCCCAGAGTTTGCTTCCAACTTAACAGAACATTGTCTCCCCTTATCCACACCGGCTATGTTCCACAACCTGATGTGGATGCCCAAAATCATGGATACTACTGAACCCTATATATACTATGTTTTTATTCTAAACATAGATACCTATGATAAGGTTTAATTTATAAATTAGGCACAGTAAGAGATTAACAAAGATAACACAAGCACAAATTTATTTTTCCTTCACAATTTCCTCGATAGAAGATTCATTCTATTTTTAATTTTTTTAAAGATTCTATTTATTTATTCTTGAGAGACTCAGAGAGAGAGAGGCAGAGACATAGGCAGAGGGAGAAGCAGGCCCCATGCAGGGAGCCCGATGTGGGACTTGATCCCAGCACTCCAGGATCATGCCCTGAGCTGAAGGCAAACACTCAACCACTGAGCCACCCAGGCGTCCCAGAAGATTCATTCTTACCATAGATCTTAGCAACCTCAGCATACAATTTTTTTTCTTTTCTTATTAAGTGAGAACTTTCACTTAAAGGAAGTGTTTTATGGCTCCTCTTTGGCAGCTGAATTGTCAGCATCGCTACTCCTGTGATTTGGGACCATTATTAAGTCAAATAAGGGTTCCTTGAAAACAAACACTGTGACACCATGACAGTTGATCTGATAACGAGCCAGCTGCTAAGTGACTGCCAGGTGGTAGCATATACAGCAAGAACATGCTTAGGACATGAATCATGTCCCCAAGAGACCTGGTAGGTTTTGTGATATTTCATCATGCATTCAGAATGGCATACAATTTAAAACTTATGAATTGTTTATTTCTAGAATTTTCCATGTAATGTTTTCAAGCTGCAGTTGACCGTAGGTAACTGAAACCATGGATAGTGAAATGCATTTTGGTGATGGGTGGATGTTGTTCTTGGTAACCCTTCACCCTTTCCTGTATGTCTGATGGGATTGTCTGCTGTCCCTGGGGTGTGTGGACAGAGCCTTTCAGGCAGAAACCATGTCTGAGAGGTAAGAGTGCCTGAGGAACTGTGGGTAGTACAGTAAAGCAGTGTAAAAATTTAATGAGCTTGCTTTTGACACCATCTTTTGTCTTAGCAGATTTCGTAAGCAAGCAAATCCAAAAGCCTTAGGCAGATTAGCTTCAAGGTTGCTCCAGGTAGCACAAGCTGTGGCTGGGACTGTCCAAACTCAGAGATATTTCTTGGAGAGATGCTGCCAGAGTTTTTGGCTGAGCCTCTGTTTTAGAATCCTATGGCAGGGATCCCCAGGTGGCTCAGCGGTTTGGTGCCTGCCTTTGGCCCAGGGCATGATCCTGGAGTCCCGGGATCGAGTCCCGTGTTGGGCTCCCTTCATGGAGCCCATTTCTCCCTCTGCCTGTGTCTCTGCCTCTCTCTCTCTCTCTCTCTCTCTCTGTCTATCATGAATAAATAAATAAAATCTTAAAAAAAAAAAAGAATCCTATAGTAGCTATCTCTGGGACAGAGCAGATTTTTCATGTTGAGAGACAAATGATGAAAGAGAAAGAGAAAAAAGGTTTTCTGATCTTACTCATTTCCCTTTGGATCTTGGATTTTGTTGCCTCCCTCAAATGAGAGAACAGATTGCTTCTTCCTGTACCATCAGAAAGAAGATGTAGAAAGTTTGGCTTTTAGAATTTAATGCTATCAAATATTCTGATTTTTAAAGGGAAGCTGGAATTTTGGATTTTTATGTGAAAATAAAATGATTAAATGTTAGCTCCTTTCCCCTCCCTCCTTCATTCCTGCCCTCTCTACCTACTTTCCAAAACTGTACAAGCCAAACCAGAATTAAAACAGAACAAAACAAAGTAAGTCTGTGGGTTGCTTTAACACTTGAGTAACCAGTTTGTGACTCTGACCTCTACAGTTAAGCAGGAACATTTATAGAACAGTATAGATAGAAAATGAGAACTGACTTTTGTAATGAAGGGATGAGCTCTATTCATTCACAGATATTTGCTCCATGTTTGGAGCTCACTAGGGCAGGCCCTGGGATCCAGAAAGGAATGAGAAACAGTCCTTGCCTTCAGAGGCCCCTCATCTAGTGGAAAGCAAATCTCAGTCTAGGTACATGTGGTTAAAGTGACAGTAGTCTATTTTAATTTTGTTAAAGCATAAAGGCGAATTTATTGGAAGGAAACCATGCACCTGTGGCTCTCATAGAACCCATGGGCTGCTGGGCCTCATGAGAACCTGGAGTTAGCTCTGGAAAATCAGGACACTCTCTCTCTTGAACTCTCTAGGAACATAGTTTCTTAGTTTCTCTCTCTCTTTCCTGGACAGACTGGCTTTTTCTCTTAGGCAGGCACATGGACAAACACGGTCTCTCGTAACTCCCGATATACTCTTTTTCAGTGCAAGCCACAGGTCAGGTTGACTGGAGCTCAGCCTGCTCTAAATTCCCAAGAGAGAGCATTGGGTGGTGCTGCCTCTTGGTCCAGCACATTCACTCACACATGGCTTTTAGGGACCCATCCTGAGGGTGGATGGGGGAAGCTGTGTTCTGAAAGAGGCCTCCTATGGGAGAAAGGATACTTCGTTCACTCACCACCTGACATCCATCTAGCCCTTGCTGAGAGAGCAGTCAATAACACAAACACATCCTTACCCCCTCGGGGAGCTTACATTCTCTGGAGACTAGAGAGACAAAGAAAAGAGACAATAAAGCAATTTGACAAACTGTTTAGAGGGACATTGAAAAGGGGCTCTGGAGCCCAGATCTGCAGCTGCCAAGGGAGACAGGGCAAGACAGGGCTCTCTGAGAAGCTGACATTTAATCTGAGATCTGACAGTTAAGTAAAAGCTGAAGTAACATGGTCAGATTTATGTTTTAGACAGATGACTCTGGCAGAAGGAAAAAAAAGGATCTCTCTCTCCATGGTCTCAGGAAACAAAGCTCATTAAATCAACTTGCTGACAAGGAAAGGAATTATACAGGTTGCATACCAAGGTGACCTTGTCATCTTCAATCAGCCTTGACTTATTTGCATCTTAGAGCAATAAAAATCAGCCTTTACCTATATAGCATTTTAGAGTTTATAAGGCATTCTCAACTACAGTAACATATTTACCCTCTAAGCACTACTTTGAGAGGGTCAAAGCAGGAACTCTGTCACCATTTCACAAGATACTGGGACTTACAGAGACTGTGTCATTTACCCCAATACGTAGATGTAAGACTTTCTCCCCACTAGGCAACTCTATTATCAAGTGCATATTACTAAGTAGGAAACTGCCACATTTGTCCAAAATCATGGTTTTCCCCTGTGACTCTTGTTCCATGGAATCAGTAGGAATGTGAAGTGGGCTACTTTTCTTTCAGTATGTCTCAGCTTATCAATGGGACTCCAAAACCTTAATAATCTCTTCCCCCGAAAACCCATATGTCTGTCCAAATATTTTTTTGAATCTGTTAAGAAAAAAAAAAAAAAAAAAAGACTTTTTTCTCCAGGGCAACAGATTCTGGAAGCTCATTCTATTTCAGGCATGTGTCTGAATGCATAAGAATGGCCTCCACACCCTCTCATTTCCTGCACATCTTTGATTTGTGTACCAAATGTTACCTCAGAATCATTCAGGGAGTTTCTTGAAATTTCAGCTCCCTGGACCTCTCCCCAGACCCAGGATTTGTGGATTTTGTGGTCTTTTGTGGGAAGATTGATATATTTATTTGAGCAATTCTCCACTAGATGACAGTAAAGTTCCATTTAACTTCTGAAAGGAGCCTCGTTCTTTTTTTTTTTTTTTTTTTTTTTTTAGGAGCCTCGTTCTTATAAAACCTGCATTATTACCAAAGTTTTACAACAGGTAAAGGCAAAATGTGTCTGAGGAAGTGGCAACTTTTTTTTTCTAATTTGCACTGTTATCTTATGGGCCAGTGGTTACCTCAGGCTTATGTCTTAAGACAAAGTGTTGGTGAAAAACTCCCACGCCTACATTTCTAAGAATATGTTTGTTTTGAAGAACACAAGTTCCATAGGATGCTAATACGTTTATGAACAAAGTTTGTATCATCAAATGTATTAACTCTGAAGAGTCTTGAAGCAAATATGACAAATTGTGAAACTCAATTTGGCCAACGTGCTTCGTGCAGCAATCAGCATTTCCAGCTACCAGACTGCTGCCCAGAATTCTCTTTGGGAAGCACTGTAAGAGTGTGATTCTATTGAACTGCTGGGAGGAAGTCGCTGTGGAACTATGTTGACTGCAGGGGGACTAATTTAAGACAGTGTCCTTTGCACTTCAAATCTCTTTAGTTCCCAAGTTCCAAGAGTGAGAATTTGGATAGCAAGTTCAGGTAGGAAAGCCTAGCACCTGACTGATCTGAGTCTGTTTGGTTCCTGAGTTTTCAGAGAGTGAGCTCATCTAGGGAGGAATATACCTGGTATGTTTGGCTCCTGAGTTATGATGGTCAGAGGTGGCAGAGTGAGGGGAACCTGCATTCTGAAGGGAAAGGGAGCTGTGCTCCTCTAAGAACCTCATTTTGTGGATGTTCAAAACAGTCTGGGAAGATGGAGAAAGCTGCTAATAAGAGGGCTTCCTTCCATCCTTCCCAAGGTCACCAAGCTTCCTTAGAAACAGAGGGGAAGGAGAATGAACTATGTAGAAAGAATGAACTATGTAGAAAGCCCTGAGAGGAATGACCTAACATATTAGCAACCACCTTGCAGATGCCTCATCTGGGAAGAGGTCTGAGACACACAGGAGAGAGAGGCAGAGAGGGAGAGGGGAAGAAGGACAGAAGAAGAGGGAGGGACAGAGAAGGGGAGAGAGAGAGACTTCACAGCCAGAAGTATAAGCAGAAACAAAGCAGCAAGGGCTGAGGTCTTTAGTTCAGGCTTGGAAGACAAGGTGCTAGAGGAGAGTCATGATAAACAAGTTGGCCCCACGAAGGGGAGATCAGAGGCCCTGGTCTAAAGACAGCATCTAACAAGGAGGCCTGTGAGCACCCCTGCCCCATCTGTCTGTCTGGGCGGAGGGGTATTACCCCACAAGGAGCATCCATTAGTAAGCCCTCTTCCTTCTGAAGCTGACTATGAGTAGCTTGTCTGGCTCTCACTCTGATTTCTTATGAATGACAAGCATACACAACATATTCGAACACATAACAGTGCAATTTTATTCACAGGACTGAATATAGAGGGTCCCGAGCCTACCACGCGTGTTGCAAATGACCGCTTGTCATTTGTGAGGCGATTTTTAGGACAGGCAATTGTACAAAATTTAATAGTTGCAATATATTTTAATGTGAATTAAAAAGATCTGAGAACTTTGACTTTTTCCTTTTTCTTTTTTATCATAAAGCCTGTCACTTTTTGAATTGAGTCAAATATTGAAGAAGTGGTTTGATTTAAAGTCAGTTAAAAAATTTTTCTAGGTAAGTGAGAGTAGAGAATATACATAGACATGGACAAAATTGTGAAGGTGGTTTGCAAGTGGATGTAGTTTGGGAAAAACCAGAGTGGGGGAAAAGTCCTGGTCTCTGAAGCCTGACGAGTCTGACTTGCGTTACTTGTCAGCTATGTGACCTTGCGCAAATTATTTAACTTCTCTGTCTCTGTTGCCATGTCTGGAAACACTAAAGGCTATTTGGTATTGACTTCCTGCCAAGTAACAGGCCCTGTTATGTTTGGGGGTCCCCAGGGAATGCTTCAGATGTGCTTACAACTTGTCCTGTCTGGGGATTGCCCTTTAGGTTTTGATGGGGGAACAGGAGCAGAAGGCAGTGACCTGGCCATGCCCTTGGCTACAGAGCTGCACTGCTGTTGTGCCATGCAGATCCCAGCCCCTTCAGACACAGCTTCTGAGGCACAGGTAGGAGTTAGCTCTATGGCTGCTACACATCCAGGTTCTACCTCTTGGAGGCTATCCCAGGGATGTGACTTCCCTACCTGGTGGTCTACCTTGGTGCATGACTGTGCTTGCTGTTCTTGTCTGTGAGAATGACTCTTGTCACCTCCATGAAGAACATGGTTATATTGAGTGAGGCAGATTAGACTGGCATTAGGAGATATTGGTTTTATCATGTTTTAGTGTAGTTTTGGGTATGAAATATAGCCAGTTAGTCAACAGCACTTAGTAGCTATATCACTTGAATAAGAGACCTACTTAAGGTTCTTCTTTATATATATATATATATATATATATATATATATATATTTTGTATTGGTGTTCAATTTGCCAACATATAGAATAACACCCAGTGCTCATCCCATCAAGTGCCCCCCTCAGTGCCCATCACCCAGTCACCCCACCCCCCACCCACCTCCCTTTCTACCACCTCTAGTTCGTTTCCCAGAGTTAGGAGTCTCTCATGTTCTGTCTCCCTTTCTGATATTTCCCACTTATTTTTCCTTCTTTCCCCTTTATTCCCGTCCACTATTTTTTATATTCCCCAAATGGATGAGACCATATAATGTTTGTCCTTCTCTGATTGACTTATTTCACTCAGCATAATACCCTCCAGTTCCATCCACGTCGAAGCAAATGGTGGGTATTTGTCGTTTCTAATGGCAGAATTAATATTGTGAAAATGTCAATGTTACCCAGGGCAATTTACACGTTTAATGCAATCCTTATAAAATACCATGGACTTTCTTCAGAGAGTTGGAACAAATTATTTTAAGATTTGTGTGGAATCAGAAAAGACCCCGAATAGCCAGGGGAATATTAAAAAAGAAAACCATATCTGGGGGCATCACAATGCCAGATTTCAGGTTGGACTACAAAGCTGTGGTCATCAAGACAGTGTGGTACTGGCACAAAAACAGACAAATCAGATCAATGGAACAGAATAGAGAATCCAGAAGTGGACCCTCAACTTTATGGTCAACTAATATTCGACAAAGAAGGAAAGACTATCCACTGGAAAAAAAGACAGTCTAAGGTTCTTCTTAATGCCCATCACCCACTTACCTTATCCCCCACCCACTGCCCCTCCAGCAACCCTCAATTTGTTCCCTGTAGTTAAGAGTCTCTTAGCAGAGCCCCTCTCTCTGTTTTTATCTTACTTTATTTTTCCTTCCTTTTCCCCATGTTCATCTGTTTAGTTTCTTAAATTCCACATATGAGTGAAATCATATGGTATTTGTCTTTCTCTGACTGACTTATATCACTTAGCTCTAGTTCCATCCACGTCATTGCAAATGGCAAAATTTCATTCTTTTTTTTAAAAAAAAAAGATTGTATATGTTTATTTGTAAAAGACAAAGGGGCGGAGACATAGGCAGAGGGTGAAGCAGACTCCCCATGGGGAGCCTGATGTGGGACTCGATCCCAGGAGCCCAGGATCATGCCCTGAGCCAAAGGCAGACACTCAGTCACTGAGCTACCCAGGTATGTGCAAGATTTAATTCTTTTTGGTGGCTAAGTAGTATTTTACTATCTATCTATATCTATATCTATATCTAGATCTATATACCTCTATATATATCACAATATCACATCATATATATTTATATATATAAATATATATCACATCTCCTTTAGCCATCTATCCATTGATGGACATCTCAGCTCTTTCCATAGTTGGCTATTGTGGACACTGCTGTTATCAACATTAGGGTGCATTGTGCCCCCTTTGAATCACTGTTTGTAGGCTTTGGATAAAGACATAGTAGTGCAATTTCTGGGTTGTAGGGTAGCTCTATATTTAACTTTTTGAGGAAACTCCATCCTGTTTTCCAGAGTAGTCTACCAGCTTGCATTCTCTTCAACAGTGTAAGAGGATTCCCCTTTTTCCTCATCTTCACCAACATCTGTAGTTCCTGACTTGTTCATTTTAGCCATTTTGATAAGTGTGGGGTAGTATCTCATTGTGGTTTTAATTTGTATTTCTCTGATGCCACGTGATGTGGAGCGTTTTTTTCATGTGCCTGTTAGCCATTTGCATGTCTTCTTTGGAGAAATATCTCTTCATGTTTCCTGCCCATTTCTTGACTACATTTTTTTTTGTTTTTTTGGGTGTTGAATTTGATAAGTTCTTTATAGATTTTGATACTAACCCTTTATCTGATATGTCATTTGCAAATATCTTCTACCATTTTGTAGGTTGTCTTTTGGTTTTGTTGATTCTTTTTGCTGTGAAAAAGCTTTTTATCTTTAGCTAAAGTCCCAATAGTTCATTTTCGGCTTTGCTTCCTTTGCCTTTGGAGACACATCTTGCAAAATATTGTTGCAACTGGGGTCAAAGAGGTTGCTACCTGTGTTCTCCTCTAGGATCTTGATGGATTCCTGTCTCACATTTAGGTCTTTCATCCATTTTGAGTTTATTTTTGTGTATGGTTTAATAAAGTGGTCCAGTTTCATTCTTCTGCATGTGGCTGCCCTGTTTTCCCATCACCATTTGTTGAAGAGACTGTCCTTCTTCCATTGGATATCCTTTCCTGTTTAGTCGAAGATTAGTTGATCATAGAGTTGAGGGTTCATTTGGGGTTCTTTATTCTGTTCCATTGATCTATGAATCTGTTTTTGAGCTAGTACCATGCTGTCTTGATGATTACAACTTTGAAATATAGCTTTAAATCCAGCTTTATGATGCCTCCAGTTTTGGTTTTCTTTTTCAATATTACTTTGGTTATTTGGGGTCTTTGTGGTTCCACACAAATCTTAGGATTATTTGTTCCAGCTCTGTGAAAAATGCTAGTGTTATTTTGGTAGGGATGCATTGAATGTGTAGATTGCTTGGGTAGTATAGACATCTTAACAAGGTTTGTTCTTCCAGTCCATGAGCATGAAATGTTTTTTGAATTCTTTGCATCATCTTCAATTTCTTTCATAAGTGTTCTATAGCTTCAGAGTACAGATCTTTTACCTCTTTAGTTAGGTTTATTCCTAGGTATCTTATGGTTTTTGGTACAGTTGTAAATGGGGAAATCGATTCCTTAATGTTTCTGTCTGCTGCTTCATTACTAGCACTATAGAAATGAAACAGACTTCTCTGTGTTGAGTTTATATCCTACGGCTTAGCTGAATTTATGTATCAGTTCTAGCAATTTATGGCAGATTTTGGGTTTTCTATGTAGGCATCATGTCTGGGAAAAGTGAAAATTTGACTTTTTCTTTGCTGATTTGGATGCCTTTTATTTCTCTTCATTGTCTGCTGAGGCTAAGACTTCCAGTACTCTGTTGTACAAGAGTGGTGAGGGTGGACAATCCTGATCTTAGGGGAAAACTGCCAGTTTTTCCCCATTGATGATGATATTAGGTGTTCTGAGTTTTGTTTGGTTGTTTGTTTTGGTTTGGTGTTGTTGTTGTTGTTGTTTTGTATATGACCTTTATGATGTTGAGGTATGTTCCCTCTTTCCGTACACTGCAGAGTTTTTATCAAGAAAGGATGCTGCATTTTGTCAAATTCTTTTTCTGTATCTATTGAGAGGATCATATGGTTCTTATTCTTTCTTTTATTCATGTGATGTATGACACTGATTTGCAGATGTTGAACCAACCTTGCAGCCCAGGAATAAATCTCACTTGGTTGTGTGGAATGATCTTTTTGAAATGCTAATGGATCCAATAGCAAGTATGTTGGTGAGAATTTTTGCATCCATGTTCATTAGGGTTAACTGGTATGTTATTGTCCTTTCGAGTGGGGTATTTGGTTTTGCGATCAAGGTAATACTGGCCTTATAGAATGAATCTGGAAGTTTTCCTTCCATTTCTATTTTTTTGGAACAGTTTCGGAAGAATAGATATGACTTCTTCTTAATTTTATTTTCTATTTTTTAAAAGATTTTATTTATTTATTCATGAGAGACATACAGAGAGAAGCAGAGACATAGGCAGAGGGAAAGGCAGGCTCCTCGGAGGAAGCTTGATGCAGGACTTGTTCCCTGGAACCGGGATCATGCCCTGAGCTAAATGCAGATACTCAACCAATGAGCCACCCAGATGTCCCTGAATTCTTCTTTAAATGTTTGGTAGAATTCCTCTGGGAAGCCATCTGGCCCAGAACTTTTGTTTGTTAGGAGATTTTTGATTACTGATTCTATTTCTTTGCTGCTTATGAGTCTATACAGGTTTTATATTTCTTCCCACTTCAGTTTTGATAGTTTTTATGTTTCTAGGAATGTATCTATTTCTTCTAGATTGTCTAATATGTTGGCATGTAATTGCTCATAATATTCTCTTATAATTATTTGTATTTCTTGGGTATTAGTTGTGATCTCTCCTCCTCCATTCACAGTTATTTATTTGGGTCCCTTTTCTTTTCTTTTTGATAAGTCTTTCTAGGGGTTTGTCAATCTTGTTAATTCTTTCAAAGAACCAGCTCTTAGTTTTGTTGATCTGTTCTTTTTTTTAAATTTCTGTATTATTTATTTCTGCTCTAATATTTATCATTTCTCTTCTTCTGCTGTAGTTTTATTTGCTGTTCTTTTTCCAGCTCCTTTAGGTGTAAGATTAGGTTGTGTATTTGAGACTTCTCGTGGAAGGCCTGTATTGCTATGTACTTCCCTCTTAGGACTGCCTTTGCTGCATCCCAAAGGTTTTGATTTTTTTTTCACTTTCATTTGCTTCCATGTATTTTTAAAATTCTTTAATTTCCTGGTTGACCATTGATTCTTCAGTAGGATGTTCCTTAACCTCTATGTAATTGTGGTTCTTCCAAATTTTTTATTCTGATTGTCTTGAAGGTTCATATCATTGTGATCTGAAAATATACATGGTATGATCACAATCTTTTTGTACTGATTGAGTTCTGGAGAATGTTCCATGTACACTCGAGAAGAATGTGTATTCTGTTGCTTTAGGATGAGATGCTCTGAATATATCCGTGAAGTCCGTCTGGTCCAGTGTGTCATTCAAAGCCTTTGTTTCCTTGTTGATCTTTTGCTAACATGATCTGTACATTGCTGTAAGTGGTGTGTTAGAGTACCCTGCTATTATTTTATTATTGTCAATGAGTTTCTTTAAGTTTGCTAAAAATTGATTTATATATTTGGCTGCTCCCACATTAGGGGCATAAATATTTACAATTGTTAGATCTTCTTGTTGGATGGACAACAAGTCGATTATGATATAGTGTCCTTCTTTATCTCTTATTACAGTCTTTAGCTCAAAATCTAGCTTATCTGATATAGGGATGGCTACTTCACCTTTCTTTTTTTTTTTTTTCACCTTTCTTTTGATGTCCATCAGCATGATAAATTGTTCTCCACCCCCTCGCTTTCAATCTGGACATTTCTTTGCATCTGAAGTGAGTCTCTTATAAGAAGCATATTGATGGGTTTTGTTTTTTATTTTTAATCCATTTTGGTACCCTTATGTCTTTGGATTGGAGCATGTATTCGATTTACATTCAGAGCAATTATTGAACAATATGAGTTTAGTGGCATTGTAACACATTGTAAAGTTACTGTTCCTATATGGTGTCTTTGTTCCTTTCTAGTCATTGTTACATTTGGTCTCCCTTTCCACTCAAAAGGTCCCTTTAATATATATATTGCAGGGCTGATTTAGTGTTCATGAATGCTTTTAGTTTAGTTTAGTTTTGTTTTTTTTTGTCTTGGAGACTCTTTATCTCCTATTCTGAATGACAGCCTTGTTGAGTAAATTATTCTTGGCTGCGTATTATTCCCATTTAGTACATTCATATTGTACAATATTCATATATTATTCCAGCCTTTTCTGGCCCCCTGGTCTCTTTGGATAAGTCTGCTGCCAGCCTTATGTGTCTACTCTTATAGATTAAGGACCTACAAGGACCTTTCAGAATTTTCTCTTTATCTTTGTATTTTGTAAGTTTCATTATAATATGTCATGGTGCTGACCTGTTTTTGTTGATTTTGAGAGTTCTCTGTGCCTCTTGGACTTGGATGCCTGTTTCCTTCCCCAGATTAGAGAAGTTCTCAGCTATAATTTGTTCAAATAAATCTTCTTCCCCCTTTCCCCACTTTTCTTCTTCTGGGACTCCTATGATACAGATATTAGTTTGCTTTGTGGAATTGCTGAGTTCCCTAAATATGCCTTCATGATATAATAGTTTTCTTTCTCTCTTCTTTTCAGCTTCATTATTTTCCATAATTTTGTTTTATGTCACCTGTCCTGTCCTCTTCCCTTTCAGCCCTCATAGTGAGTATATCCAGTCTGTTTTGCATCTCAGTTATAGCATTTTTTATTTCAGCCTGACTAGTTTGTAGGTATTTTATCTCTGTAGCAGGATTTCTCTGGTATCTTCTATACTTCTTTCAAGTCTAGCTAGTATTCTTATAACTGTTGTTATAAATTCTTGTTCAGAAATATTGCTTATATCTGCTTTGAGCAAGTACCTGTGATATCTTCCTGACCTTTCTTTTGGGGAGAATTTCTCTATCTTGTCATTTTTGCTAAGTTTTTATCTTTTGTCTATTATAAAAGCTTATTATGTTTCCTGCACCTCATAATAATGCTATATTAAACAGAGGTCATATACTGTCCAGGGCCTGGCACTTCAGGAAGTGTTTTTGGTATATGCTGTGTACTGTTCTACTGTGTTTTGGCTGCTCTTTCCCACAGGTCAGTCTTCTGCAGAGTTCCTCCTCACTTGCAGTGGGAAATGTTTGGTCCTTTCAATAGGTATGCTTTGATTCTTTGTTGGAAAAAAAAGCCAGTAGAAATAAAGAAAGAAAGAAAAGAGAGAGAAAAAGAAAAGGAAAACCCCCCACATCTGATCCAAAAATAAGGGAAGAGGGAAAAGAATTTTTAAAAACCCAGACAATTGAAAAAAAAAAAAACTATAAGCTTGATTCCAAAGAAAAAGTGAAGAAAATAATAAAGGAAGAGAAAAAGGAAAAGAAGACTGGGGTGCCTGGATGTCTCACTTGGTTAAGTGTCAAACTCTTGGTTTTGGCTGAGGTCATGAGCTCATTCTTTGTGGGATTGAGCCCTGCATAGGGTTCTGTGCTCAGTGGGGAGTCTGCTTGAAGATTCTCTCCCTCTACATACCACCCCACTCAAAATAAATAAATAAATCTTTATTACAAAAAGAAGTCTGATCCAAAAAGAGAGAGTGAGAGACAGATAAAAGAAGTGAAAAAGAAAACCCCTAACAAACAACTATAATTCTGATCCTAAAGAAAAAGAAAAAAAAAAAAGAGAAAAAATACAGTCTGGTCCTATTTCCACCAGAATTGAAGGGGCCATGGAACACTGTATGATCAGTTGACTCGGTGCATGAGGTGTGCTGCTGGTGTTGCTCTTCTAGGAAATAAGCCTGCTGCACTGGCTCAGAGTCAGTCCTGCTCCAGTAGAAAAAGCATTTGCTAAGCAGAGGAGGATGTGATTTGAACTAAGCGGATTCCACCTCCGCTGGAGACCACTGTGTTGCTCTATGATGTCGACAACTGTATTGGTAGTGAGGGTAAAATGGTGACAGCTCACTCTCTCATCCCTAGGCAGGGGATCTCATGCCCACGCTGTTCAGGAAGCCCTCACAGATAGCGAGAGTCATCATTATTTCTGTTCCCACAACTCTCCTGCATTTATCTCTGGCATGGCTGGGATTCAAAACTCCAAATCTTAACGTAGCTAGCACCACTCAGATCCACTCCTTCCTTGGGTTAGAGGCCCCCTGAAATCTGACTAGTTCTCTTTCTCCCAGAAAAAAACAGTTCTCTGCTTGCATAATTCACAGATTCTACGGTTTGGTAACACGAAAAGCAGTGATCAGATTATCCAGCCTGTGCACACAACTTTGTTCACTGCTAATGAAAGGCTGTTTGCTGGTGCCTGCAGGATCTTTTGTCCTTGAAAAGGATATTTACCCTCTTCCAAATGTACTCAGAGGAGGAGAATTATTTCTCCCTGTGCAACCCCTGAGATCCCTATACCACTTGTGTGTACTCCTTGGCCAGAGCTGCCTTTCTTTCCAGGAGTACATGGTATAGCAACTCTCCTGGGAAAGTCACACACTTCCAAAAGCTGAGTTTGAAGGACACCTGGGTGTCTTGGGGGTTGAAGATCTGCCTTTGGTTCAGGTTGTGATCCCTGGGTCAGGAGAACAAGTTCCACATTGGGCTCTCTGCAGAGAACCTGCTTCTCCCTCTGCCTGTGTCTCTGACTCTTAGTGTCTCTCATGAATAAACAAAATCATTTTTAAAAAGCTCAGAGCTTGAACCACTCTTACTATTTGCAGAAATCCTGCTCCACTCAATTGCGCAGCTCCCCAGTCTATGGTCCAAGAGGTTTCTTCTTGTGTGAACTGGATTTTTATTGGAGTTCGATTTGCCAACATATAGTATAACACCGAGTGCTCATCCCGTCAAGGGCCCTCCTCAGTGCCCGTCACCCAGTCACCCCAACCCTTTGCTCAACTCCCCTTCCACTACCCCTTTTTCATTTCCCAGTGTTAGGAGTCTCTTATGTTTTGTCACTCTCTCTAATTTGTTTTTAAGTTTGATTTGCAAACATATAGTATAACACCTAGTGCTCATCCCATTAGGTGCCCTCCTCAGTGCCTGTCACCAGTTATCACAAACCCCTGACCAACTCCCCTTCGGCAATATTTTGTTTGTTTCCCAGAGTTAGGATTCCCCCTAATTTTTTCCCACTCAGTTCCTGTTCTTTTCCTTATAATCCCTCTCACTATGTCTTATATTCCCCATATGAGTGAAACCATATAATGATTGTCCTTCTCAGATTGACTTACTTCACTCAGCATAATACCCTCCTGTTCCATTCATGTCAAAGCAAATGGTGGGTATTCATCTTTTCTAATGGCTGAGTAATATTCCATTGTATATATAGACCACATCTTCTTTACCCATTCATCTTTCAAAGGATACCGAGGCTCCCTCCACAGTTTGGCTATTGTGGACATTGCTGATGTGAACATTGAGGGGCAGGTGTACTGGTGTTTCACTACATCTGCATCTTTAGGGTAAATACCCAGTAGTGCAATTGCTGGGTTGTAGCGTAGCTCTATTTTTAACTCTTTGAGGAACCTCCACACTATTTTCCAGAATGGTTGTACCAGTCTGCATTCCCACCAACAGTGCAAGAGTGTTCTCTTTTCTCCACAACATCTTCAGCATTTGTTGTTTCCGGTCTTGTAAATTTTCATCATTCTCACTGGTGTGAGGTGGTATCTCATTGTGGTCTTGATTTGTATTCCCCTGATGGCCAGTGATGCGGAGCATTTTCTCATGTGCTTGTTAGCCATGTGTATGTCTTCTTTGGTGAAGTTATTGTTCATGTCTTCTGCCCATTTCATGATTGAATTTTTTGTTTCTTGGGTGTTGAGTTTAATAAGTTCTTTATAGATCTTGGATACTAGCCCTTTATCTGATAGGTCATTTGCAAATATTTTCTCCCATTCTATAGGTTGTCTTTTAGTTTTGTTGACTGTTTCTTTTGTTGTACAGAAGCTTTTTATCTTGATTAAGTCCCAATAATTCATTTTTGCTTTTGTTTCCCTTGCCTTCATAGATGTATCTTGCAAGAAGTTGCTGTGGCCATGTTCAAAAAGGGTGTTGCCTGTGCTCTTCTCTAGGATTTTGATGGAATCTTGTCTCACATTTAGATCTTTCATCCATTTTGAGTTTATCTTTGTGTATGGTATAAGAGAATGATCTAGTTTCATTCTTCTGCACATGGCTGTCCAATTTTCCCAGCACCATTTTTTGAAGACACTGTCCTTTTACCAGTGGATAATCTTTCCTGCTTTGTTGAATATTAGTTGACCATAAAGTTGAGTGTCCTTTTCTGTGTTCTCTATCCTGTTCCACTGATCTGTGTGTCTGTTTTTGTGCCAGTATCATACTGTCTTGATGATCACAGTTTTGTAATACAGCTTGAAATCCAGCATTGTGATGCCACCGGCATTGGTTTTCTTTTTCTATATTGCCTTGGCTATTCAGGGTCTTTTCTGATTCCATACAAATCTTAAGATTATTTATTCCAACTCTGTGAAGAAAGTCCATGGTATTTTATAGGGATTGCGTTGAATGTGTAAATTGCCCTGGGTAGCATAGACATTTTCAAATATTTACTTTTCCAATCCATGAGCATGGCCATCCATGAGATACTTTTCCATCTCTTTGTGTCTTTCTCAATTTCTTTCAGAAGTGTTCTGTAATTTTTAGGGTATAGATCTTTGACCTCTTTCATTAGGTTTATTCCTAAGTATCTTAGTCTTTTGGGTGCAGCTGTAAATGAAATTGATTCCTTAATTTCTCTTTCTTCTGTCTCATTGTTAGTGTATAGAAATGCCACTCAATTCTGTGCATTGATTTTGTATCCTGCCACATGGCTGAATTGCTGTGTGAGTTCTAGCAATCTTGGGGTGGAGTCTTTTGGGTTTTCTATGTACAGTATCATGTCAACTGCGAAGAGGGAGAGTTTGACTTCTTCTTTCCAAATTCAACTGCCATTTATTTCTTTATGTTGTCTGATTGCTGGGGCTAGGACTTCTAGTAATATGCTGAATAAGAGTGGAGTTAGTGAACATCCTTATTGTGTTCCTGATCTTAGGGGAAAGGGTCTCAGTGTTTCCCAATTGAGAATGATATTCGCTGTGGGCTTTTCATAAACGGCTTTTAAGATATTGAGAAATGTTCTCTCTATCCCTACACTTTGGATCAGGAATAGATGCTGTATTTTGTCAAATACTTTCACTGTATTTATTGACAGGGTCATATTGTCATTTTTTCTCTTATTGGTGTGACCTATCATGTTGATTGTTTTACAAATGTTGAACCACCCTTGCATCCTGGGGATAAATCCCACTTGGTCGTGGTGAATAATCCTCCTAATGTACTGTTGGATCCTATTGGCTAGGATCTTGTTGAGAATTTTTGCATCATCTTCATCAAGGATATTGGTCTATAATTCTCCGTTTTGGTGGGATCTTTGCCTGGTTTTGGAATCAAGTTAATTCTGGCCTCATAAAAAAAAGAGTGTGGATGTATTCCCTCCCTTTATATCCTTTGGAACAGCTTTAGTAGAATAGGTATTATTTCTTCTTTAAACGTTCAATAGAATTCCCCCTGGGAAGCCACCTGGCCCTGGACTTTTGTGTCTTGGGAAGTTTTTGATGACTGCTTCAATTTCCTTACTAGTTATTGGCCTGTTCAGGTTTTCTATTTCTTCCTGTTCCAGTTTTGGTAATTTGTGGGTTTCCAGAAATGCATCCATTTCTTCTAGATTGCCTACTTTGTTGGCATATAGCTGCTCATTATATGTTTTTAAAATCGTTTGTATTTCCTTCGTATTGGTTATGATCTCTCCTCTTTCATTCATTAATTTATTAATTTGAGTCTTTTCTCTTTTCTTTTTAATGAGGTTGGCTAGGGAGTTATTAATTATTAATTATTTCAAAGAACCAGTTCCTGGTTTTGCTGATCTTTTCTACAGTTCTTCTGGTCTCTATTTCATTGAGTTCTGCTCTAATCTTTATTGTCTCTCTTCTTCCATTTGGTGTAGGCTTTATTTGCTGTTCTTTCTCCATTTCCTTTAGGTGCAAGGTTAGCTTGTATATTTGAGTTTTTTTCCAATTTTTTGAGGGATGCTTGTATTGCGATGTATTTCCCTCTTAGGACTGCTTTTGCTGTATCCCAAAGATTTTGAATGGTTGTATCTTCATTTTCATTAGTTTCCATGAATCTTTTTAATTCTTTTCTGATTTCCTGGTTCATCTTTTAGTAGGATGCTCTTTAATCTTTATGTGTTTGAGTTTCTTTCAAATTTCATCTTGTGATTGAATTCTAGTTTCAAAACACTGCCTGAAAATATACAGGGGATAATCTCAATCTTTTCGTATCGATTGAGACCTGATTTGTGAGCCAATATATGGTCTTTTCTGGAGAAAATCTCATGTGCACTTGAGAAGAATGTGTATTCAGTTGCATTACCCCTTCATTTTCAGTCTGGAGGTGTCCTTAGGTCTAAAATTAGTCTCTTGTAGACAGCAAATATATGGGTCTTACTGTTTTATCCAGTCTGAAACCCTGCATCTTTTGATGGGATCATTTAGCCCATTCACGTTCAGAGTAACTATTGAAAGATATGAATGTAGTATCATCATATTATTCAGTTCCTATTTTTGTGAATTGTTTCCTTGGGCCTCCTCTTTCTTTTACAGGGTCCCCCTTAATATTTCTTGCAGAGCTGGTTTGGTGGTCACATATTCTTTCAGTTTCTGCCTATCTTGGAAGCTCTTTATCTCTCCTTCTATTCTGAATGACAGCTTTGCTGGAAAAAGTATTCTTGACTGCATGTTCTTCTCATTTAGGACCCTGAATATATCCTGCCATCCCTTTCTGGCCTGCCAGGTCTGTGGAGAGGTCTGCTGTTAACCTGATATTTCTCCCCATGTAAGTTAGGGATCTCTTGTCTCACACTGCTTTTAAATTTTTTTCTTTATCTTTGAAATTTGCAAGTTTCACTATTGAATGACAAGTTGTTGAACCTTTTTTTATTGATTTTTTGGTGTGTGGGGGTCCTTTCTATCTCTTGAGTCTGAATGCCTATTTCCTTCTGCAGATTTGGGAAGTTCTCAGCTATGATTTGTTCAAATATACTTTGTGGTCCTCTCTCTCAGCCTCTTCTGGAATCCCAATTAGATGTATATTCTTCCTTCTCAAGCTATCATCTATTTCCCTAAGCCTTTCCTCATGGGCTCATAATTGTTTTTATCTTGTTTTGTGCCATCCACTTGTCTTCTATGTCACTCACTCTTTCTTCCACCTCATTAACCCTAGCAGTTAGAACATCCAGTTTGAATAGCATCTCATTTAATCTATTTTTAATTTCGGCCTGATTAGATCTCAATTATGGGTAACAAAATCTCTAGAGTCCTTTATACTTTTTTCCAGAGCCAACAGTAACTTTATAATTGTACTTCTGAATTGAACTTCTGACATTATATTTAAATCCATATTCTGTAACTCTGTGACAGAGAGTATTATTTCTGGTTCTTTCTTTTGTGGTGAATACTTCCTTCTAGTCATTTTTTCCAGTGCAGAGTGGTTTTATGGCAGGCTGAGTCAAAAATATTAACCACAACTTAAGTAAAATACAATGATTCTGAAGAGTTTGGAGACAGGAAAATAAAAGAAAAAGAAGAACAGAATGAAAGAAAACAAAAGGACCACTAAAGTGAAAAAAAAAATTTTTAAACAAAGTAGTAAAGGAAAACGTCAAAAACCAAAAACAAAGAATAAAAAAATGAAAAAAAAAAAAGGTTAAAAAAGAGAGAGAGAGAGAAAACGGGTGGGGGGATGGTGGTGTTGAGGAAGTGGTAGTGGAGAGAGAATGTAGTATACATGAGGGGGCCTAGAGCATGATCCTCTGGGTTCTGAGTGTATTTTGTTCTGTATGTTAGAAGATGCTCAATCCCAAATTTATATAAACCAGCAATACTTATATAAAGCCCCAACATTGACCACAAAAAAACATAAACAAGATAAAAGAGAGAGGGGCAGAAAGGGAATGAAGAGAGAATATAATCTCACAGAATGTATCAACATGGTGTTCTACTTGGTTGTGGGTGTATTTTGTGTTTTAGAGGGTACTAACTTCCACCAATATAAAACAAAACAAGGCATAAAAAAACAAACAAAAAATACCCATATCTAGTCTATCTATCAAAATTAAATTGAATATGTTGAAGGGAATCCGGAAGTGAAAAATATATCTAGGACATGCAATTGTCGAAATATGAAAGTCAAAAAGAAAAAAAAAACTTATAAATGAAGAGTTGGTAAAATATTGTATTTAAGGTGAGAAAAGAGAAAAAATATTGGAAATTTTTAGTCTATTATAAAAATAAGTTGGAATGGAAAAAGAAAAAAAAAAGGAGGGCCCTCTAGTTCTATAGACTATTTTCCCTCAGTCCTAGAGCTTTCCAGTGCTGCTTCTTCAGTAAACTTGTTTTTCCCTTGTTCTTCTAGCAGTTCTTCTGTGGGGAGGGTCTGCTGTGGCGATTCTCAGGTGTCTGTACCTGGGCAGAGATGCCCCACCCCCTGCCAGGAGCTGGGCTTTGTTTGTTTATCCTGTGAGGCCTTTGTTCCCTAGAGGCCCTGCCCCTCCTGGGTACAAGGTGAAACAAAGAGGGAAAAAAATGGCAGTGGCCAGATTTCCAGCTCTGGAGTCGAGCTGCCTAAGAGTAACTAACCACAGTCTCCCGGTCTTCACTGGCCTAGATGCTCCTGGGGCCAGGCATGGGTGCACTGATCTGCACAGCTTGTGGGGCACCCAGCGGCAGGAGAGTTTTCGCTTTCATGTGCCCTCCCCACTTCCGCCTGTCCCAGGGGGAACAGAAGATTGCAGGCTTGGTCTATTTGGGCGCCCTGGGATCCGAGGCCCTGTGCTGCTTGACTGCTCCTGGGAACTGCCTCTTCCAAAGGGAACAGGGCACAGCCATCTCCATCTGTTGCCGGCCTTAGGGTAAAGGCAACTCCAGAGCCAGCCCGCCTAACCAACTAGCTTCTCCCAAATGCCCCAGAGGGCTGCGGTGCTCCAACCCTTTACCGATCAGCCTATGGTTTACAGTGAGCTTTCCTCCAGGCGCCCTTCCTCCTTTAGTGACTCCGGGAATCTTGAGGCTTCACTGCCCCTCCTGCAGGTCTGCCCAATTTCCCTGCTAAGCACTTTCCTGTCAGGTAAAACTCAGGTTCAGATGTTTAAAGTTCTCGCTTCTCCAGGGCTGGGCTTTCCCGCCCCAGAGTCTTTCTGCTCCAGTTTAGCCCTGCTAGTCATGGTTCCCCTCCCCCATTTTATTCTTTTTTTTTTTTTCCCACCTTCCTACCTTGTTAGAAGCAAAAACTTTTCTCTCTGTAGCATTCCAGCTGCTCTCTCTTTAAATCTCAGGCCAAATTCATAGGTGTTCAGGATTTTTTGAAAGTTATCTAGGTAAGTTGGTGGGGCCAGATGAGGGGAGGACCTCTACTCTTCCACCTTCTTTTCCCTCCCTCTTGTTTATCTCTTCTTTCTTCTGAACATCTTCCTTAGATGCCCATTCTTTGTTACTTTCTGGTTGTCTGTGATCAGTTCTCCCTTTATTTAGATCAGGGCTTGACAAACTTTTTCTGTAAATGGTGAGAGAGTACATAATTAGGGCTTTGTGGGCCATACAGTCTTTGTTGAAACTATTCAACTCTGACCTGTAGCACAAAAGCAGCCATAGTCAATACCTGAACGAATGAGTGTGGCTGTGTTCTAGCTAAATTCATTTGCAAAAACATGGTGATATTTGGCTTGTGGGCTGGTAGTTTGTCAACCCCCAATACAGATGTCAACTAGTAGAAGCTTAGTTGCTATTTTTTCAGGTTATCCTTTGTCTCCCTCTGAGGTATTGGATAGATGAAGACTTGATCCAACAAACAGAAACTTTTCTAATGCTTGTGTTATCATGAATCAATAATGTATCTATTAACTATAAATGTCTCATTTCTGTTATGGTGTTGCATTTTTTTTCTTTCTAAGCGGGAAAGTGCTTACCTTCTGGTTTACATGAAGATTGAGTCCTAGTGGATGTAAACCTTTAGAGACTTACAAAGTTTCATTTTCCTTTGTATCCCTGGATTTGCTGACTCTTTCAAGAGATTTTGCAGTGAGAATAAATCTCATTGTCAAATTGTGTAAACTTTATAATCAGGGGTGATTATCAAAATATTTAACAGTAACTTTGCATGGGTCTTGATCAACCAGAGTAGAGACTTCCACTTGTGGACCCTGGCCATATGGCTGGAGCAGGGACCTGAATGCTACCTGCTGTGGAAGACATTAATTCCTTAGTTAGGGAAGTGCAGGAGGCCACATGCTCCCAGAGGAAGAGGAACCAGGCCAACAATGGTACTGGCAGGCCTTAAGGTGACAAGGGGAAGTGGTAGGGAAGTATTTCAGTATTTTACAGCTAGTGTGACTCTACTGGTATGTACTAGAAGAATATTTCATTTGTTTATAATTTAACACAATTTTAGAACCCATATCAGCTCTGTGAAAGTCAAGTGTTTTGTAATTGTTATTCATTTATTTGACAAATATGCATTGATCACCTACTCTCCATAAGATGGTGTGCTAGGCACCATAGTGAATAAAGTTCTTTTTCTCATAAGGAGTTTGCAATTTAATGGGGGGGGGGTGATTACAATACATAAAATACTGAGGGTCTGTGCTACAGGAATTCAAAGCACAGTGAAATACTCCTATTGTGGGTGGAAAGAGAGACAGGATGGAAGATAATCCATTTACAATGGGTAAGCATACACAATGGCATAGCTGAAAAAGGCAAGGATCAAGATTCAAAGATTATCCACAAACCTGGCTTCCCTCTACCAAGGAAGCAGTGGAGATTGCTAAGGCTGGTTAGTAGGTGGCACCCAAAATGGAGAAGGTTTTGTCCTAGTAAGAAGTTTGGATCTAACGTAATGGGTAATGAGGAAATATTGAAGAGGTTCAAAAAGGAAAACATTTAGTGGTGTTCTGGTAAAATAAATCTGCTGGGGGCTGGTGACATGAATTAGAGACAGAGATGATAGTGTGAATGGAAAGGTGATAATAGTCACTAGAACTTTAGAGGAAAGATGGATGTGGACAGTGAGAGAAAAAGGGTCCGGGGGGGGGGCGGACTCCAGTACCAACCAGGAATGTGAGGAGGGTAGATGTTACTATCCCTATTTTACAAAAGAAGGAACATTCAAATGTTTAATGACTTGCTCAAGACTTCATACTTGATAAAACTTCCAGAGTCAAAACTTCCAACATAAAATGTGGATAATTTATTTTTATTGGCAAAAAGTTAGCCATGCAATAATAAACTTTCACTGTAAGATGTTCAAGAATATAGAAATATGTAGAATCTCTTCCTTAGAGACAACCATTGTTAAACAGCTGTATAATTGGCTTCCTAGAACTACCATAACAAATTATGACAAAATGAGTGGCTTAAAACAATAGGATTTTTTTCTTTCACACAGTTCAGGAGGCCAGAAGTTCAAAGTGAGGTATTGGCAAAGTTGGTTCCTTGCAGTGCCTCTGAGGAAGAATCTGTTCCATGCTTCTCTCCTAGTTTCTGGTGGTTGCCAGCAGGCCTTGCCTTTCATTGACTGGAAGCTAATGTCACACTCTGTCTCCATATTCACATGGCCATTTCCCTGTATGTCTTCATATGACCTTTGTATACCAGGCATTGAATTGAGGGCCCACCCTAATTCACTGTGACCTCATTTTTACTTGTCTAACTATATCTGTGAAGACTATATTTCCATATAAGTTCACATTTTAGAGTTCTAAAAAGACATAATTTTTCTGGGAAACTATTCAATGCAGTACAAGATATGTATGTCACCAGGCTGTTTTCTATACATTAGCATACATATATCACTTATGATTTTTACATAATAAATTATTCACTAAACAGTGTCTTAGAAAATCCTCTTAGAAAATTTGTGTTTCATTCCATGGATAGATATATTTTTAGATTCCCATCCTTTGAGGAATGTTAAGGGCATTTCCATTTTTCCAGTATTTAAAATATTGCAGAGTGAATGACCACTTTTAGACATTAATTGTACATGTAAAAATATTTCTGTAGGTACCAAGAAGTGAAATTATTTAGGTCAGGGACATAAATATCTAAAAATAGTAGACACCTCCAAATTGACTGCAATTAACATCAATTATGTTTTTAGACTTCTTTTTTATAAAGTAGGCTCCAGCCCAGCAATGGAGCCCATTATGGGGTTTGAACTCATAACACTGAGATCAAGAGCTGGGCTTAGAAAAGAGTCAGATGCTTAACCAACTGAGCCAAGCAGACGATGGTGAACATCTTTTTTTCAAAGCTTTTATTTAAAATGCAGTTAACATGAGAAGCCCAATTGGTGAAAGAGGAGGGGGGTCCTCATTTCACCTACTCCCCTTATTTTAGCTAGATAATTATCAAACCATCCTGAACACATATGAATTCAACCTGAGATGTAAGGAAAGAAAGGATGGAACTTTAAAAATAGAAAAGTGACCACTTTTTGCAATATAGGAGGGAAGAGTAGATAAATGGGAGATGTATCAGAAAACATATAGTAAGGGGAAAGAGCCTTTGTATGCTGGTTACAAATTTATATAGCCCTGGAAAAAAATGAGACCTGAAGATTCTGCTCCTGTAACAGATACCTAGAAAAATAAAGGAATTACTAGAATGCAGCTTTTCACTAGCATATACAATAAGGGGGCTATAGCCTATCTCAAAATGACACTTGAAGACACAAGGGAAATGACAGCTACTTCAATCTGAGAAACAAGTGCGGCAAGAATGCAGACTTCATATAGCAGCAAACATAAGGGAGTTAGACCCTTTCACAAAAGGTTGAGGGAGGGCACCAGGGCAATGAGGGCTACTAAAATCTGTGAAATAAGCATTGCTCGAATGTAGCTCTCAACTAGACTCTAACATAAGGAAGTTAGCACCTATCTCCAAAGTATGTGTCATGGCACAATTGTTCTCTCTGAACGTAACTCTTAGAAGCTAGCCTTACTAGAACAAAGCTTACAACTGGCATCTTCTTTGTGCAAGTTAGAAGCTATTTCAAATGTTATGTGTGAAAGCATGTGGCACATGCCATTTACTTAACTCTGAGCAAAGAGCATTTCTGGAATGCAGCATTCAAATAGCAGCTACAGTAAGGCAAGTATAACCCATCTCAAAAGTGTGTGTGAAGGCCAAATGGTAAGGCTAAATGGGTAACAATTAGAAACAAACATTCACTAGAATGCAGCTTACCCCCAGGATCTTCCTTGTTGATATTAAAACCTATTTGAAAAGTAGGCATGAGGGCATATGGCAAATGCCATTTACTTTCCTCTGAGAGACAGCATTGGTACACAAATTCAGCTTTCAAGTAGCATCTACTATTATATGGGTGTAACAACCTAGCTCCAAACTAGGTGTGAGGGACTAAGCCAAAGGAACTACACTTCACTCTGAAAAACAAGTATTAGGCAAAAGCAGCTCCCAGTTGACATCTTCTTTGGGGAAGTTAGATGCTATGACATGTGGATGCATGTGGACAGATGGCAAATGCCAACTACCCTGAAAAAAGCTTCAGTAGAATGTAGCATCTAGCAATTAGCATCTAGTAGTAGCGATTTATCGCTTCGCTCAACAGGATGTGTGGAGACACAAGGGCAATGAGGTAGACTTCACTCTGAGAAACACGCATTGGTCCAATGCAGCCTTCAAGTCGCAACCAACGTAAGGCAATTAGAACCTACCACGAAAGGTTGTGTGAAGGCATCAGGGAAATGAGGTGTACCTACCTGGGAGAAAACAAGAATGACTAGGATGCAGTTTGCAAATAGCATGTGCTCTAGGGAAGTTAGAAGTTTTCTCAAAATTATGTGTGAAGGCCCAATTGAAATGCTACTTAATTATCTCTGAGACACAAGCATTACTTGAATGCAGCTCTCAACTACTGTCTACTATAAGGAATAAGGAGCTTCATCAACAGTAGGTGTGCAAAAAAAAAAGGCGAAAAAAAAAACAGGTGTGCGGAACTAAACAAAATGACAACTACTTAATGCTGAGAATCAAGTGTTCCTCGGAGGCAGCTTTCAGCCTGCATCTACTCTAATGAAGTTACAGGCTGGACCAAGAGTACGTGTGACAGCATAAGGGAAATGCTACATACCTCACTCGGATTTACAAGTGTTCCAGGAATGTGGCCTACGACTAGCATGTTCATTGCAGAAGACAGACGCTATTACAAATGGATGTGTGAATGCATTTGGGAACTGTCATTTACTCTTCTCTGAGAAGACAGCATTTCTAGAATGCAGCTTTCTACTAGCATCTCCTATAAGGGAGCTCTAGCCTATCTCAGAAGGATGCATGAAGACACAAGAGAAACATGACAGGTACTTCACTCTGAGAAACAAGTGTGGTGAGATTGCAGACTTCATGTAGCAGCCAACAGAAGGGAGTCAAACCCCATCACACAAGGCTGTGGGAGGGCACCAGGGAAATGAGGGCTACTGAACTTTGCAGAACAAGCATTGCTCCAACGTAGCTTTCAGCTAGCATCTAACATAAGGAAGCTAGCACCTATCTCCAAAGTATGTGTGACGGCCCAGTGGCTCTCTCTGCACATAACTCTCAGAAGCTAGCCTTACTAGAACAAAGCTTACAACTGACATCTTCTTTGTGCAAGTTAGAAGCTATTTCAAATGTTATGTGTGAAAGCATGTGGCGCATGCCATTTACTTAACTCTGAGCAAAGAGCATTTCTGGAATGCAGCTTTCAAATAGCACCTCCAGTAAGGCTTGTATAACCCATCTCTAAAGTACGTGTGAAGGCCCAATGGTAATGCTGTGCACTTCAATCTGAGAAACAAGCATCACTAGAAAGCAGCTTACAAAGCACACATTCTTTGAAGAAGTTAGAAGCTCTTTCAAGGGTATGTGTGAAGGCATATGGCAATGGAATGTCAGTGCTGATCTCTGAGTCAAAGAGTTACTCAAATGCAGCTTCCAACCATCATTTTATATAATGAGCTTATAAGCTCGACCAAGATGATGTGTGACAGCATAAGTAAAATGCTATATACTTAACTATGATTAACATGTGTTACAAGAATTTGGCTTACTAGTAGCATGTTTATTGGGGGAAGATAGAAGCTATTCTAAATGGATGTGTGAATGCTTTTGTGACATGTCATTTACTTAACTCTGAGAAGAAAGCATCACTATAACGTAGCTTTCCACTAGCATCTACTATACGGCAGTTGCAGCCTACCTCAAAAGTAGTGTGAAGCCACAAGGGAAATCACATGTACTTCACCCTGATAAACAAGTGTCACATGACTGCAGACTTCAAGTAGCATCAAACATAAGTGAGTTAGAACCCATCACAAAAGGTTGTGGGAAGACACCAGAAAATGAGGGATACTGAACTTTGCGAAACAAGCATTACCTGAACGTAGCTTTCAACTAGCATCTATCATAAGGAATTTAGCACCTATCTCAAAAGTATGTGTGAAGGCTAAAAGGTTCTGAATACACATAACTCTTAGAAACTAGCCTTACTGGAACACAGCTTACTACTAGCACTTTTTTTGTGCAACTTAGAAGCTATTTCAAATGTATGTGAAAGCACATGGTACATGCCATTTACTTAAGTCTGAGCAAAGAGCATTACCAGAATGCAGCTTTCAAACAGCATCTACAGTAAGGACATTATAACTGATCTCAAAAGTATATGTGAAGGCACAATGGTAATGCTGTACACTTCAATCTGAGAAACAAGCATTTCTAGAGAGCAGCTTACAAATCGCACGTTCTTTGCGGAAGTTAGAATGTATTTCAAGTGTATGTGTGAAAGCATATGGCAAAGGAATCCCATTACTTATCTCTGAGATAGAGTTTCTCAAATGTACCTTTCAACCAGCATCTGATAAAATGATGTTATAAGCCTGACCAAGAGTATGTGCGACAGCATAAGGGAAATGCTACATACTTAACTATGATTTACAAGTGTTAGAAGAATGTAAAAAAAAAAAAACAAACAAAAACAAACAAACAAAAGTCTTGAAGGAGGCAGTTAGCCTCGTAGATATTACGAGGAAGAGGATTTTAGGTGGACGCTGCACTAATATAGGAGCGTACCTGTGTTCAAACAACAAGAAAGAGGGTGCCGTGGGGTGAGCAAGGATTTTGAGATGTGGAAACCATTAGAGGGTTATGTCTTCAAAGGTTCACTCTGGCTACAGTGGAGTGAATAGACTGATGGGAGGCAAGTCTGGAAGCAGGAAGACCACTTAGGAGGCTGGATTTTCAAAGGGGTAAAGTGGAGAGGAGCACCAGGGCCTCGTGTTGGGGCACTTCCTTGTTTACTTGAGAGAGGAAGAGTGGGCATGGAGACTAAGGATTTAGTGGCTAGAGGCAGGAAGAAAACAGAATGTCTCAGAAGCCACAGAAAGAACTAATGTAAAAGAATAGAGAGGAATCCAATGTATCAAATAAAATGAGGACTAGGAAGTGACCATCAGAATTAGCATAGGTTACGTCTTGTTGGTAACCCTGACAAGTGGTTTTGGTGGAAGTAGGAGGAGGCACAGTAGTGTAGGAGAGTGAGCTTAGGAGCGAATGGGGAGTGAGTGTTGGAGTTGGTGAGTTTGCTGCCAAATGCAGTGGGTCTTTGGTGGTGGGAGAAGTTACTGCCTGTTTACATGGCCATAGGAATCATCTGGAAAAGGAAAATCTGATTATGTAAAAGAAGGGAATTGGCAGAGCAATGCCTTTACAAAAATAGGCGAAGCCAGGATCCAATGTACTGTGGAAGGAAATGATTCGAGAGGCAGAACCATGGATAATTCCTCTGTATTAGCAGGTGGGAAGGCAGAATGTGTGGGTACATGTAGTGGTAAGAAGCTGGGGAAGTTGTCTTTTCAGTGCTCAGGGTCTCTCAGTGCAGTAGGAGCCATGACATCCACTCAGGGTAGAGGAGGAGTAAGGAGGTATAAACGTCATGGGAGTGTGGGAGAATGAGAATGAGGGAAATAGTGGTCTGTCAGACAGCATCAGGAGTCCCACTTGAGGGATCATGGACTAAAGCCATGATCAGGATCATGGATTTAGTGTGATTGTGATGTTTCTCCAACCCCATTCAGCTACAGGGGTGCTGGCAAGGTACAAGGGGAGAGTTGGCTTTAACTAGGCTTGTGGTTTGATGAAAGCAGTGAGGGATGAGGCAGTTGAGGGTGTGTGATGATCGGCTACGGGATTTAAGTTAAGGAAGAGGCGAGGATAGCAGAGGGCAAGGGAGTGTGAGATGTGGTGGTATGAGTGGATTAGGGGCTTGGGTTGTGTCAAAGGATTACAGAGTTCACGTATTAAGGCAGATGACATGAGGGGTCATAGGTGATTCCAGGCTAGCAGGCTTTAGTAAGGATGATCTGAGATAAGATTATAGAATTATAATCCCATTAATAAGAATACTTTATTAGTGATACCGTCCTTTTTTTATCCTGTTCAGTGGCTTCTTACCTTAAATTCTGCTTTATAGGTTAGTATTGGTACCCTTGCTTTTTTGTATTTTGTATATGCTTGTTATCTTCTTTTCCATCTCATTTACATTTTTCTTTATCATTTGTTTAGAGGATTGCTAATAACTAGTATGTAGGTAGGTTTTACTTTTTTTTTTTTAAAGATTTTATCTATTTGAAAGAGAGTGTGCCAGCCCACACAAGTGGTGGGGGGGGGGGGTGGGGAGGCAGTTGGGGGAAAAGCAAAAGAGGAGGGAGAGGGACAAGTTGATTCCATGCGGAGCATGGAACCTGATGTGGGGCTTGATCTCATGACTGATATCATGACCTGAACCAAAATCAAAAGTTGGACACTCAACGGACTTAGCCACCCAAGAGTCCATACGTTTTTACTTTTTAATGTAATCTGGTAGTCTGTTTTTTGGATGAACTAGTTAATCACTTAACACTGAATGTAATGGTTAATAGTCTTGATTTTTAAAATATTTACTTCATTTAATATTTACATTATTTTATCATTTTCAAAAAATGTTTTAAAGATTTTATTTATTGAGAGAGACAGTGCCAAAGAGAGTGCATGAGTGGAGAGGAGGGGTAGAGGCTGAAGCAGGCTCCCAACTAAGCAAGGAGCCTGATGCTGGCCTCTATCCCAGCACCCTGGGATCATGGCCTGAGCGGAAAGAAGACCCTTAACCGACTAGGCCACCCAGGCGCCCCTTCAAAAAAAATTTTTTTAAGATTTTACTTATTTATTCATGATAGAGAGAGAGAGAGAGGCAGAGACACAGACAGAGGGAGAAGCAGGCTCCATACAGGGAGCCCGATGTGGGACTCAATCCTGGGTCTCTAGGATCACACTCTGGGTTGAAGGCAGGCACTAAACCGCTGAGCCACCCAGGCACCCCAAAGTTTTTATTGTACTTATTTATCCCTGCTCTCCCCCTCTCCCTTCCATCTTCCCTTCTTAAGCATTTGGAATTTCTTTGATTTTTTAAAATTTATTATAAGATGAACATTTTTCATATTTTAACACTTCTGAAATCAATATGTATCATATAGTTACTATATGTCATAGTTTAATGTTCTCTTTCTTAGTGGCACATAAAATAATGGTGTCTTAAAAATCAATGTTTAGATCCTATGAGGGATGCTGTTTTTCCATTATTTGGAGGGCATTTTTTCTCTTCCTTAATTCATTTTAAGACATGTTCTTCAGCCATTATTTGAGATGACATCAGCATGTTCCCACCAGGGTACTTTGTTGTCTTTTTGTTTCTCTTAGATGCCAATAAGATGGGACTTTTAAATAATTTTTTAAATTTTTTAAAATATTTACTTGAGAGAGAGAGAGAGAGAGAGAGAGAGAGAGAAAGAAGCATGAGGAGTTGCAGAGGGAGAAGGAGAAGCAGACTTTCTACTGACCAGGGAGCCCAAGGTGGGGCTTGATCCCAGGACCCTGGGATCATGACCTGTGATGAAGGCAGATGGCTGAACCAACTGAGGCACCCAGTCGCTCTCAAATAATTTCATTATCTCCTTTTGAAACCCCATCTCCTAAGAGAACTTTGGGTTGCTTTTCCTTTTTCCTTTCTCCTCCCATTTCCTAACTCAAGTGTTGCTGGGAGAGTTACACTGTCAGAATTTAACAAAAACCTATTTTGTGTTTAGATTTAAAAACTATCAAAGCAGTTGCATTTGTCTTCATATTATTTATTATTATTTATTAGATCACAGCAAGGAAGCTCCTCTGCTATGGAGGGAACCCCAGCTCAGAAGCAGGTCATCTATGAAATGGTCAGTACCCAGTTTCCCAGGGACAGCGCATATGTGTGGGATTGACAGGATGGCCTTTGAGGCTGAATGACAATGCGGGGACATGAGACCTCATGTCTCATGAAACCTCATGAGACCTCATGTCCCCGCATTGTCATTCAGCCTGGATGGGATTCTGACATAGAGGTTTGCAGTCATAATCCCACAGATGCTAACTTGGCCCCATTGGCTCCTTAGCCAAGCACATAAAGGGTTCACTTGCATTCCATCAGTAAGCAAGGTGACTCTGGAGACTATCACCTGGCTGCATCCTTTATTCCATACTGTTTTAAGTAGCTTTACTGAGGACATAGCTAGTTGGCAGCATTCTGACATTTCTTTTTTATTTTTAAATTGAAGTATAGCAGATACACAAGATTATATTGATTTCAGGTGTACAACATAGTGATTCGATAATTATATATGTCATGATATGTTCACCTTGATACGTGTAGTTACCCTCTGTCACCATACAAAGTTAGTACAATATTACTGTATCCTTTGTGCAGTACTTTTTACCCCTGTGACTTGCTTATTTTATAGCTGGAAGTCTGTACTTCTTGAACCCCTTCACCTGTTTTACCCAACATCCCTTTACCCTCTTCCCATCTGGCAATTACCAGTTTGTTCTCTGTACTTATGAGTCTGTTTCTATTTTATTCATTGGTTTTGTTTTTTAGATTCCATGAAGAAGTGAAATTATATGGTATTCATCTTTTTTCTGCGTGACTTATTTTACTTAGCACAATGCCCCCTGGGTCCAACCATATTGTCACAAATGGCAAAATCCTTCTTCTCTACGGCTGAGTAACAATCCTGTGTGTGTAAGTGTGTATGCCAAATCTTCATTATCCATTCATCTATTGATGGACACTTGAGTTGCTCCCATATCTTGGTTATTTTAAAAAATGCTACAGTAAACATGGAGGGTGTATGTATCTTTTTGAATTAATATTTTCATTTTCTTTGAATAAATGCTCAGCATTGGGATGGCTGAATTGTATGGTATTTCTATTTTTAGTTTTTTTAGGAACTTTCATACTATTTTCCATAGGGCCTGCACCAATTTACATTCCCACCCAACAGTACACATGCATTCCCTTTTCTCCATATCCTCACCAACACTTGTTTCTTGTGGTTTTTATTTTAGCCATTCTGACGGGTATGAGGTGATGTCTCATTGTGGTTTTGATGTGCATTTCCCTAATGATGAATGATGTTGAGCACCTTTTCATGTGTCTGTTGGCCATCTGGATGTTGTCTTTGGAGAAATGTCTGTTCATGTCTTCTTCCCATTTTTTACTGTTTGAGTTTTTTTACTGTTGAGTTTTATGAATTCTTTATATATTTTGGATATTAACACCTTTTGGATATATGACTTATTTATACCTTCACTTATTTAGTAGATTCCTTTTGCATTTTGTTTATGTTTTCCTTCACAGTGCAAAAACCATTTAGTTTCATGTACTCCCAATTGTTTATTTTTGCTTTGATTTCCTTTGCCTAAGGAGATAGATCCAGAATAATACTGATAAGGCTAAAGTCTAAGAGATTATTGCTGATTTTTTCTTCTAGGAGTTTTATGCTTTCAGGACTTATATTTAGGTCTTTAATTTGTTTCAAGTTGATTTTTGTATATGGTGAAAGCAAGTGGTCCAATTTCATTCTTCTGTATGCAGCCATCCAGTTTTTTCTAACACAGTTTACTGAATAAATTGTTTTTCCCCATTGTATAGTCTTGCCTCTGTTGTCATTGATTAATTAACCATATAAGCGTGGGTTTATTTCTGGACTTTCTATTCTGTTCCATTGATCTCTGTGTCTATTTTTGTGCCAGTACCATAACTGTTCTTTAAAAAAAAAATTTAAGATTTCATTTTTAAGTATTCTTGACACTTAATGTAGGGCTTGAACTCACAACCCAGAGATCCAGGGTCTCATGCTCTACTTGAGCTAGCTGGGTGCCCTGTAACTGTTTTGATTACTATGCTTTGTAGCATACTTTGAAATCTGGTATGATGATACCTCCAGCATTGTTCTTTTTATTTATTGTTTTAATTTAATTAAATTCAGTTAGTTAATATATAATGCATTATTAGTTTCAGAGATAGAGTTCAGTGACTTACCAGTTTTATACCCAGTGCTCATTACATCACTTGCCCTCCTTAATGTCCATCACCCAGTTATCACATCCTGCCATGCCCTTCCCCTCAGTTTGTTTCCTATGATTCAGTCTCTTATGATTTGTCTCCATCTCTGATTTTGTCTTGTTTTATTTTTTTCCTCTCTTCCCCTATGATCCTTTGTTTTGTTTCTTAAATTCCACATATGAGTGAGATCATATAATTATCTTTCTCTGATTGACTTATTTCACTCAGCATAATACCCTCTAGCTCCACACATGTCTTTGCAAATGGCAAGGTTTCTTTTCTTTCTTTCTTTCTTTCTTTCTTTCTTTCTTTCTTTCTTTCTTTCTTTCTTTCTTTCATGACTGAGTAGGAGTTCATTGTTTATATATACACAACTTGTTTATCCATTCATCTGTCAATGGACATCTGGGCTCTTTGCACGTTTTGGCTATCGTGGACATTGCTGCCATAAACACTGGGATGCAGGTGTCCCTTCAGATCACTACATTTTTATCTTTGGTGTAAATACCTAGTAGTGCAATGGCTGTGTTATAGGATAACTCTTTTCAACTTTTTGAGGAACTTCCATCCTGTTTTCCAGAGTGGCTGCATCAGACCGCATTCCCATCAACAGTGCAAGAGGGTTCCCTTTCTCCACATCTTCACCAACCTCTGTCGTTTCCTGACTTGTTAATATTAGCCATTCTCACTGGTGTGAGGTGGTATATCATTGTGGTTTTGATTTATATTTCCCTGATATTGAGTGATGTTGAGCATTCTTTCATGTGTTGGCCATTTGTCTGTCTGCTTTGGAGAAATGTCTGTTCATGCCTTTTGTCCATTTCTCAATTGGATTATTTGTTCTTTGGGTGTTGAGTTTGATAAGTTCTTTATAGGTTTTGGACACTTGCCATTTATCTGATGTGTCATTTGCAAATATCTTCTCCCATTCTGTTGATTGTCTTTTGTTTTTTGTCGATGTTTCCTTTGCTTTGCAGAAGCTTTTTATCTTAATGAAGTTCCAAAGGTTCATTTTTGCCTTTGTTTCCCTTGCCTTTGGAGACACGTGTCTAGCAAGAAGTTGCTGTGGCTGAGGTCACAAAAGTTGCTGCCGGTGTTCTCCTCTGGGATTTTGATGGATTCCTGTCTCACATTTAGATCTTTCATCCATTTCCAGTATTGTTCTTTCTCATGATTGCTTTGGCTATTTGGAGTCTTTTGTGGTTCCATACAAATTTTAGGATTGCTTGTTCTAGTTCTGGGAAAAATATTATTGGCATTTTGATAGATCTTATATTAAATCTGTGGATTGCTTTGGGTAGTATGGAAATTTTAACAATATTATTCCAGTTCATGATTTATCTTTCCATTTTTCTAGGTTGTCTTCAGTTTCTTTCATCAGTTTTCAAAATATAGATCTTTTACTTCCTTGGTTAAATTTGTTCCTCTGTATTTTATTCCTTTCTTTAAAAAAAGTATTTGTGCCAAATAAGTAAAGAAATAAAATATGTAAGAATCAAAATACCTCTTGACATAGGAAGTTTATAAAAAACAACAATTAAAGTATGAATATTCAAAAAAAAAGACAAGGAAACAAATGCCATTTAAAAACAGATATCTAAAAAAATAAATAAATAAAATAAAAACAGATATCTATTTTTGACACATAATGCCAGCAAAATTAAAAAAAAAAAACAGTGAAATAGAGATTAAACAAACAATAGATAAGATAAATGAAACTACGATTTGGTTCTCTGAAAAGATAAACAAAACTGGCAAATCTTTAGAGAAGCTTATCAAGATAAAGAGAGAATCAAATAAATAAAATCGGAAATGAAAGTAGTTACAACCCACACCACAGAAATACAATGGATTATAAGAGAATATTATGAAAAATTATAAACCAACAAGTTGGACAACGTGGAAGAAATGAATTCATTTCTAGAAACATACAATCTTCTAAGACTAAATCAGTAAGAAATAGAAAATCAAAGTAGACTGATCAAGACTAACAAATTAATCATTAATCAAATAACTCCCAACAAACAAAAATACAGACTAGTTGACTTCATTGGTGAATTCTACCAAACACTTAAAGAAGAGTTAACAATTAACAATTATTTTTCCTAAACTACTTCAAAAAACTAGATGAAGTAATGCTTCCAAATTCATTCCACAAGATCAACATTAACCTGACACCAAAGTTATAGACCCATATCCCTGATAAAAAAAAGGGTAGAAAAATCTCTAACAAAACATTAGCAAACAATATTCAACAACACATTAAAATGATCATCTACCATGATCAGGTGGGATTTATTCCAGGTATGGAAGGATATTTCAATATTCATAAATATTTAATAATTAAATATTCACTTGAATATTTGCCTCCATCTTCACATGGCCTTTTTCTCAGTGTCCCTGTGTCCTGCTGAATCTTTTTTCTCTTATAAGGACATTGCTTATTAGCTTAAAGGCCCATTCTAAATCCAGGATGATTTTATTTCAGATCCTTAACTTAGGTTTGCAAAGATACTTTTCCAAATAATTATGTCACAATTTACAGGACCTGTAAATTTAAAACCAAGAAAATTTTAACCCACAGGAGTGTTATACATAGATGTTATTTATTAACATACTAAAACTATTCAACTGTATTTTCTCCCAGCACTTTTGCATCTAAATCTGTAAGCCATCTGGAATTGATTTTGATTTAAGATAGGATATAAGTTTGGTTTTTTTGTTTTGTTTTGTTTTTGTATAACATTATTGGAATACAAAATAAGTGCTGGCACTAGGATTTAAACCTGATTTTTTTTTTCAAAGTAAGCATCTTTTCTTTTATGTAGAACTACCTGATTTTAGTATTTCAACTTTAAAAAACTTTGTCTGTAAGTTTGTCATCATACATCTCACAACAGAAAAGACTACTCTTACAGAATTTATTGGCGCTTGAAATTATGATGGTACCTGAACGTTCAAAAAGAGTTTTGTAGGCACTTGGGCCCTTTTTCAGCAGTTGTTATTCTAGGAAAGAAGAAATGTCAATTGGGAAAGTATGTTGGAGACTATGGTTTGAGATGCTGGCTTAATTTGCTGTGTCTGCTGTAGTTGTTATTGGACACCTCATGGGCATCTGTGGTATATGCTGTTTTACTCCCATTAAAAGGTATTTTGGAGTCTTTTTTAAAATTTTTATTTAAATTCTAGTTAGCTAACATAGAGTATAATTTGGTTTCAAGAGTAGAATGCAGTGATTCATCACTTACATATAACACCCGGTGCTCATCAGAACAAGTGCCCTTCTTAATACCCATCACCCATTTAGTCCATCTGCCACCCACTTCCCTCCATCAACTCTGTTTTTTCATTAAGAGGCTTTTATGGTTTGCTTCCCTTTCTCTCTTTCCCCCCTTCTCATCTGTTTGTCTGTTTTGTTTCCTAAATTCCACATATGACTGAAGTTGTGTGGTATTTTTCTTTCTCTGACTTATTTCACTTAGCGTAATACATTCTGGCTCCATCCACATCAGTGCAAATGGCAAGATTTCATTCTTTTTGATAGCTTATTAATATTCTATTATGCATATATGCACATCTTCTTTATCCATTCATCAGCTGATGGACACTTGAGCTCTTTCCATAGTCTGGCTACTGTTAATAGTGCTGCTGTAAACATACAGTTGCTTGCAGATTCCTTTGGTAAACACCTAGTAGTGCAATTGCTGGGTTGTAGGGTAGTTCCACTCTTAACACTTTTTCTCAAAGATCATATTTATATTGAGTGGGGGAGGGGCAAGCAGGGTGGGAGGATGGAGGCAGAGGGTAATAGAGAAGCCAGGCTAAGTTTGGGGGCGGGGGAGCTTCGGGGTCGGAAGGCCCCGCCCGGGAGCAGCGGGAACTTTAAATATCCGCACCGGATCCTTCACAGACCGAAAGGCGCTCAGCAGGGAACCGGGCGGGATCCCGGGAGGGGCGGTGGGGCTCCAGGTTCCCGGGGGCACTGACGGGGAGGTGCGCCCGGGGGAGAGCGCCCCACACCGCGGGCCGAGCTCGGTCAAGGGCTGGAGCGCGAGGCCGGCGGGGCCCCGGGAGCAGCTCAGGCGGCGGCTCCGCGCGGAGGGGGCTGCGGGGCTCTGGGAGGAGCTCGGGAGGCGCAGGCCGGGAGCCCAGGGCGCGGGGGACACAGCCCGGCTCCTGCGCTCCCCCCGGGACAGGCGGGGGCGGGGAGGGCCCAGGACAGCGAGGACGCTCCTGCCCCGGGCGCCCCCAGTTGTGCAGGTCACCTCACCACCACCCCCCCAGCATCCAGCATCCAGGCCAGTACGGACTGGGAGATGCGGCGGTTACTGCGGGAGCTGACGCCAGGGCTGGGGACCTGGCCGCTGTCAGTGTTGTCGTTCCTCCTGGTGTCACCGTGTGCCTGGGAGGGAGGAGCCACCAGGGAACAGGGGCCTCACGGGGTCAAGCACCCGGCGGGGGGGTGGGGCAGCTCCCCCAGGTGCACACACCTAAGAGTCGGCACAGCAGGCCCCTCCCCCCTCCCCAGAAGACGAGCTGGAAGGACCGGGGAAGAGCAAGTTCTTGGCTGAGCAGCGCTGGAAAGCTCCAGGGGAAGTCGAGGGACTTACGGTACCTAGAACCAGAGGGTACCCCTATTTTAATTTTTTTTTCTTTTTTCCATTACAATTCGTTTTTATATATCAGGCTAAAAAATTCCAATATTTTTTCTCTTTTCCCACCTTAACTCCAATATTTTACCGGCTGTTCATTTTTAAGTTTCTTCCTTTTTGATTTTCATATTTCTACAATTACATGTCTTGGATATATTTTTTGCTTCTGGATTTCCTTCAGCATACTCAATTTACTTTTGGGAGATATATGAGATAGGGTTTTTGTTTTATGTTTTTTGTTTTCCCTGCTTCATTTTGTTCTACAATGGCAGAGTTAATACCTTCTTTTTATTGGAGTTCAATTTGCCAACATATAGTATAACACCCAGTGCTCGTCCCGTCAAGTGCCCCCCTCAGTGCCCATCACCCAGTCACCCCAACCCCTGCCCACCTCCCCTTCCACCACCCCTTGTTCCTTTCCCAGAGTTAGGAGTCTCTCATGTTCTGTCTCCCTCACTGATATTTTCACTCCTTTCCCCTTTATTCCCTTTCACTAATTTTTATGTTCCCCAAATGAATGACCATATAATGTTTGTCCTTCTCCGATGTCCTTCGACAGATGAATGGATTAAGAAGATGTGGTCTATACATACAATGGAATATTACTCAGCCATCAGAAGAGATGATACCCACCATTTGCTTCGACGTGGATGGAGGGTATTATGCTGAGTGAAGTAAGTCAATCGGAGGACAATCATCATATGGTTTCAGTCATATGGGGAATATAAGACATAATGAAAGAGATTATAACAGAAAGGGGGGAAAGTGAGGTGGCAAAACAAGGGGGAGTGAAAGGGGAGGCAGGTGCAGGGAGGAGTGACTGGATGACAGGCAGAGTGGGCACTTGACGGATGAGCACTGGGTGTTATACTATATGTTGGCAAATCGAGCATCAATAAATAAATAAATATATATATATATTTAAAAAAGAAATGTATAAAATGTGTATACATTTTGAATAGAATGTATTTTGAAATGGAACTTTCCTAATCTTTTGTATTAAGATATTAAATGTTTTATGGATTAGAAATTGTATCTTTATTCACAGATCTAGTGGAAATGTACTACTCTAAATCTTAGTTTTATTTTCCTTTTTCCCCTGGTTCTCTATTATGGATTTTTACTGGGTTAAGGCTGGCTTCCCCACCAGGGGAGAACTTCTCTTTTGTGAGAATGCATTTTCTTTTTTCTAATTAGTTTTGGGCAGATTTTAGTACTGTTGATATCTAAGATAAGTCAACTAAGTAAAATTATTGAAGATTATATCATTTTGTTTCATGTGTCATTGGATATTTTTGGAATTTTTTAAAAACAGATCTATCACCGAGTGTGGTCTATCAAAATGAAGAGGGCAGATAGGTCACTGACTTGCCGTATTATACATCTTTTAATACAGAGCAAGTTTTACATATATCGGTAGCTCTCAAGATGAACGAAGACTTCATATCTGGTTGGAAGTGTATTGATAACCACTCTATTGTACCATTTTCATTGTTTTTGATGGTGTTGTGAGATTACTCTGTATATATTGGCTACGAACACCAAATTACTTTTGGAGTATATATTTGAACTTGAACAGCGTGGGGAGTTAAGGGACACCAACTCCTTGAGTATTTCAAAATCTGCACGTAACTTTTGACTCCCCAAAATCTTAACTACTGACCACCTACTGTTTATGTTATTGCTGAAGGCTTCTGGTAACGGTCAATTAACACCTATTTTGTATGTTACATATATTATAAACTGATTTCTTCCAGTAGGGTAAGCTAGAGAGATCATAGAGAGAGCATAAGGGAGAGAAAATATATTTAGAGCACTATACTATATTTATTTTAAAAAATGTGTGTAAGTGGACCTATGTAGTTCAAACCTCTGTTGTTCAAAGGTAAGCTCTAATACTGAGCTTATCAGTAGTCTTTATTAATTTCTTGCATTTTTATTACATTTTTTAATTTAAATTCAATTTGCCAACATATAGTATAACACCAAGGGCTCATCCCATCAAGTGCCCTCTTTAGTGCCTGTCACCCAGTTTGCCCATGCCCCCACCCAACTCGCCTTCCAAACCCTTTGTTTGGTTTCCAGAGTTAGGACTCTCTTACGGTTTGTTTCCTTTCTAATTTTTCCCACTCAGTTCCCCTCCTTTCCCTTATAATCCCTTTTACTATTTCTTATATTCCACATATGAGTGAAACCATATGATGTTTGTCCTTCTCCGATTGACTTACTTGACTCAGCCTAATACCCTCCATCCATGTCAAAGCAAATGGTGGGTATTCGTCTCTTCTGATGGTTGAGTAATATTACATTCCCCTGATGGCCAGTGATGCAGAGCATTTTCTCATGTGCTTGTTAGCCATGTGTACGTCTTCTTTGGTGAAATTATTGTTCATGTCTTCTGACCATTTCATGATTGGATGGTTTGTTTCTTTGCCATTGAGTTTAATAAGTTCTTTATAGATCTAGGATACTAGCCCTTTATCTGAAATGTCATTTGCAAATATCTTCTCCCATTCTGTAGGTTGTCTTTTAGTTTTGTTGACTCTTTTGCTGTGCAGAAGCTTTTTATCTTGATTAAGTCCCAATAGTTCATTTTTGCTTTTGTTTCCCTTGCCTTCATAGATGTATCTTGCAAGAAGTTGCTGTGGCCAAGTTCAAAAAGGGTGTTGCCTGTGTTCTCCTCTAGGATTTTGATGGATTCTTGTCTCACATTTAGATCTTTCAACCATTTTGAGTTTATCTTTGTGTATGGTGTAAGAGAATGGTACAGTTTCATTCTTCTGCATGTGGATGTCCAATTTTCCCAACTCCACTCATTGAAGAGACTATACCTTTTTAGTCTATACCTTTTTAGTGGATATTCTTTCTTTGCTTTGTCAAATATTGGCTTTCTTTTTCAACATTCTCCTGGCTATTCGGGGTCTTTTCCAATTCCATACAAATCTTAAGATTATTTCTTCCAACTCTGTGAAGAAAGTCCATGGTATTTTGATAGGGATTGCATTAAATGTGTAAATTTCCCTGGGTAACATTGACATTTTCACAATATTAATTCTGCCAATCCATGAGCATGGAATGTTTTTCCATTTCATTACATCTTCCACAATTTCTTTCAGAAGTGTTCTGTAGTTTTCAGGGTATAGATCCTTTACCTCTTTGGTTAGGTTTATTCCTAGGTATCTTATGCTTTTGGGTGCAATTATAAATGGGATTGACTCCTTCATTTCTCTTTCTTCAGTCTCATTGTTAGTATATAGAAATGCCACTCAATTCTGTGCATTAATTTTGTATCCTGCCACATTGCTGAATTGCTGTGTGAGTTCTAGCAATCTTGGGGTAGAGTCTTTTGGGTTTTCTATACACAATATCATGTCATCTGCAGAGAGAGAGTTTGACTGCTTCTTTGCCAATTTGAATGCCTTTTATTTCTTTTTGTTGTCTGATTGCTGAGGCTAGGACTGCTAGTACTATGTTGAATAGTAGTGGTGAGAGTGGACATCCCTGTTGTGTTCCTGATCCTAGGGGAAAGGCTCTCAGTGTTTCCCCACTGAGAATGAAATTTGCTGTGGGCTTTTCATAGATGGCTTTTAAGATGCTGAGGAATGTTCCCTCTCTTCCTACACTCTGAGTTTGGGTCAGGAATGGATGCCATATTTTGTCAAATGCTTTCTCTATTGAGAGGATTATATGGTTGTTTTTTCTCTTGTTGATGTGATCTATCACATTGATTGTTTTACGAGTGTTGAACCACCCTTGCATCCCGGGGATAAATCCCACTTGGTCATGGTGAATAATCTTCTAAAGTACTGTTGGATCTTATTGACTAATATGACACCCTTTGATATTTAAAAAGCATGTAAGATTAAGTGATTAAAGATTTTGTTGTATATAATTACAAGTCTATTCTTCATAATACTCAATATCTTCATTCATTTATACTATTCTGCTGAAATTGCATTCTCATCTCCCCAATAACTTCCTAATATCCAGTGTCATTTTTTCAGTGTTAATTCCATTTTATAGCAGATGTCTTACCAGAACAATATAAAATATGCATTATATTTTCAAATATAACTGGCTTTAATAATGGTTTTTAATAAAAACAGATGTGTTTAAATCACTTCATGACTTCACACATTCATAAAGAGCAGAGAAAGAAGGGTGAAGCATTCATATAACTGCTAGTGTTAGTCCTTTACGGGTAAACCAAGTAAATCTTAAATTTTACTAGTAATGAGAATTTCATTGGTTTTAAACACCTTTCTGGGTCTCCTCTGTAAAATATATTCATATTTTAGTTTATAGTTGGCTGTGGAGATGATCTTACACAACTCAATCTTACAATAGATGTGCCTAACTTAATTGGTAGGCTTCTGAGGTAGTGTCTGCAGGTGGGAATGGTTATTACATATCAAAATCTCTCATTCTCTCTCTCACACACACACTCATATATAAACATACAAATATATAGTTGTTTGGTTATACAAAATAAACGTGAATGCAAACTGAAAATAACCAATAGGAAAAAGATTCAATTCTGAAAGTGGAAAATTAATTTTTAAATTTCATTTTATATTTTACCTTTCACAATATACTTTTGCACTTTCTTAGGATTTATTGCCCAAAATGATTTATCTTTATTTCTCATGAAACATCTACCTTTATCTCAGTATTGATTTACACAATAAACACTTTTTTTAATGTGCTTTTATTTTTACAAAGATGCCACCTAGTGGCATTATGAAATCAAGCATCTCAAAGTATTCCCCATTGTTACTCTAAGCTAAAATGTATTTTGATATAAATGAATTAGAAAAATATTAGATTTTGGAAAACCTAAAAATGATGCTACTGGATTAAATTTGTATCATACCTCTGTGAGGTATGATATAGTCTCTTGTTTAGAGACTATATAAATACAGATCCATAGTCCCTTTGCTGAAACCGGGACGGATGTGTCTGAATTCAGATTTTTCAGATTTTTGAAAGGTAAATACTAACCTATACTGTATATTCTACTGTCAGTAGGTCTGGGGCAGTAGTCCAGAATCAAATACATTAAGAATTCTGTACAAAAATATACTCATATCATGTATTAAGTAAGATAAAGACCACAAATAACTTTATGTAAATTCAGGTCAGATTTTGCTTCCAAATGAGTTATGAAAAAAGTTTGGTTTTACTCTGAGAAAAGGAATCAACATTCCAGTTATAGAAAAAGAGAGTAAAATGAAATATTCTGTCATAAAATAGTAATGTTTATCTTTAGAAATGCCTAAAATGTTCACCTGAAAAAAAACATATTTGAAGATCATGAGAAGTCCGAAAAAAGAATCTCTATAATGCTTTTCATTTACAGAATCATATAAAGAAGCTAATCCATCATAAATTACATTTCAGCACACTACAAAAAATTAGCTACTAATATAAACCTAAAGATTACTTTGAAAACTCATTAGCAATGCATGGCAAGCTAATTTAGGAGTTCATGTCAAATTCAAAAAAATTTTTTTCCTTTTTGTTTCTATGTGTGATTGGTATGTTCCCTTCTCGCTGCCCTAGGTTATGGAAGCATGTGTTGAAGTGGTATCATCCTCAGCCCAGATCCCTGTGTGACTCATTCGAGAACTGTCCCTAATTAGACATGTAAGTCCCTCATTAGACATGTAATAAGAAACAAACTTAGGAGGTCCCTGGGTGGGGCAGCGGTTTAGCGCCGGCCTTTGGCCCAGGGCGTGATCCTGGAGACCCAGGATCGAATCCCACATCGGGCTCCCTGCAGGAGCCTGCTTCTCCCTCTGCCTGTGTCTCTGCCTCTCTCTCTCTCTGTCTCTCTGTCTCTCTCTCGTGACTATCACAAAAAAAAAAAAACAAAAAAACAAAAACTTTTGTCATGTGAAGACTAGGACTTAGGGACAGCCTATTCTAATTCACTATTTTTCTCACTACTTTCCTTCACTAACTAGAGTTTTGGCTTATTCTCTCTAAATAAAAATTTTTAAATAAATTTCTCCAGTTCCCATCAATAATTCAAAGCACATATCACATCCCCACTTTGATTTCTTTTGAATTCTATTAAAAATAAACCTCTTCATCCTCCTGCAAGCCAAACTGCTATCTTATTTACCTTTTTCTCAAAACATTACTATTATGGTAGCATAGGCCGAAATAACATTAAGTATGGAGTTTTAAAGGAAACTCTACCCTCAGATGGAAAATGCTTATTATGTTTCATGATTTGCTACTTCATCCTAGATCCCAGAACACATGTGCATAGGTTTCTTTAACTTCTATTTGCTTATGTAACCATGCAACCGGGGAGGTAAATGGCTGACATTAGCCAAGACATGGGCATTTTCTTACACAGAACATTGTTGACTTCCTCCGTTTGACAGAGAAAACATGAGGGTAGCCATTTGTCTTCCAGTGATTGAGAGGCCTGATGTAGCTAATTGAGGAAGTGACATACAGACTCTATGTCTGCTCTGTAGTTGGAGCACATGTGAAGCAAGGTTCTCCAAGACCTGAAGATCTAGGCTTCTGAGAACAGTGAAACTGATCACTTTGACTTCATGGGAGAGTTCCTGGATAACAGAACATAGACTATTTGGAATACCATCTTGGTGGTTAAAAGGAATTATAAGAGCTGGCCCAAAGGGAATATTTGAAAAGCCTGCCAAAGCATCAGGTGAAGACTTAACTTCTGATTGCAACAAAGTAAGCCTTCCCATTATAGTAGGTCCCAAAGTTAGCTAAGAAAGAATCTTGAATTCCATTTGACAGAAGACTGCTCTCACTTTTTTCTAGTATCTTAATTCTCATTATAATAGCAGCAAAAAACCTCAATTAGCTTCACTTCTCTAACTGCATTTTAGGATTAGAAAAGATGACAAAGATAAACTCCTTTTCTTCCATTCCCCAATTTTGAGAACCTGGGGGTTGGAGGAGGGGATCAGAGTAGAATAAGAGAGAATAGAAAATGAAGGAACACAATGAAACCTGAGGCCTAGTGGCTCACAATAGCTGCCACTGCTGACATCACATCCTTTCTATTCAGATAGGACTACTTCCCCAACTTCTGGTGTAGAATGGATGGCAGGCCTCAACACTGAGCATTACTCCAGTGGATGTCACATACTCTGCTTGTCCATGGTACTCATAGTTTATACCTGTTACCTTTATGAAATTATTAATACTTCATTTTTCTCTCAAAACCAGGTTGAATGATAAATTGTACCATCATCTTAGATATAAATCATTCCCACTCCAAAGAAAAGAATGGGAGAAATTTGAATATTCTGCACTCAGAGTATGTATCAACTTTGCTGCCATTTTCTTGTCTGCAAAGCTCAAATTGATTGCTTCTTTTTCTTTTGAAGTGTCTGATGTATTTTGCTGATTGGTGGGTGAATCTGAATGAAACGTGAGAAACCTAGGAGGAACTGAAATGGGCCATTTTGAAAGTTACTTAAATTAGTCTAGAAGCCTCTCAGCAACCCTGAAGATCTTTAAATGGGAATCATTTGTAAAGCAATCAGGAAAGCTTACTCTGGAAGTTAGAGGAAGCAACCAGAAAACATTTGAAAGAGTAAAAACTATCAGGTGTAAGTTTGTATGGGCAGTTGGGAATAGCAGTTAGTAAATGTAAAAACATGGACCACAGGGCAATGCCTTTTAAACGCCTATCCCGTTAACATTATCTACCTATAATCCATATGAAGATTTTTGCACAAAATGAAATCCAGTTTACTACCGCTGTTCATATTTTTTATACTTATTTGGACAAAACAAATCAAGAAAGCAGGAAATAGGCTCTTTTGGTACAGCCCAGATGGTACAGGCAGGAGTGACAGCAACCCAAGAATATTCATAAAAAAATAATAGTTAGGAACGGGAGTTCTGGAGCAAGACTGTCCAGGTTCAAAATTTAGCTCCACATCTTACTAGCTATGAGACTTTGGTGATTATTATACCATTTCTTTGCCTATTTTTCCAAGGTGTTCACATTGCCTACAGGTGCCTACAGTTGTAGGAGAGCACTACTCACACTGAATTCTGGTTTCCTTATCTGGAGAAATACAGATCATTTGCAGGATCACACTTTTATGAGTAGTGCATATTTAAGAGTGAAATTAGTCAAGTAATTAGAAGAGTGCCTGGCAAACATGAACAAATATTAGCTACTATTATTATATTGTTATTATTCTACCACTAGCATTTCTAATGCAAACATCAATATGGTCCCTTTTTATTAACAGCTATGGGAGCTCTGGTGGTAAAATATATGACACCCAAGAATCGTGGAATAAGTGGAGCTAAAAAGTCTGATAAAGCCACATCAAGCTATCTTCCTGTTTTTATGTGCTCAAAGGACTAAAAAAAAGGATTGGTTAGGAAATTTGCTTGCAAGTATTTATGTTGATATGCTTTAGATTCATGTATTTTTTACATTTATACTGTATTATATTTAAAGCAAATGTCAGAACTGAAAAGGAAGTTATAAATCACAAGTTCTACTTCTTTTTCAAAGAAGGAAATAGGTCAATCTGAGAAGTTGACAATGTGCCTCCACTTAGTCATAGAGTTCACGATGGCACTAAAAAACCATGGGTGGGGCAGCCCTGGTGGCACAGCGGTTTAGCGCTGCCTGCAGCCTAGGGCATGATCATGGAGACCAGGGATTGAGTCCCACGTCGGGCTTCCTGCATGGAGCCTGCTTCTGCCGCTGCCTGTGTCTCTGCCCCACTCTTGCTCTCTCTCTGAATAATTAAATAAATCTTTAAAAAAAAAAAAAGAGGAAAAGAAGAAAAGAAAAGAAAAGAAAAGAAAAGAAAAGAAAAGAAAAGAAAAGAAAAGAAAAGAAAAGAAAGAAAAGAAAAAAAGTTTGATAGCCAACTGCATTCATATTGGAACTTAGTGAAAACTTAATGATTCCACTTTGAAGTTATAACCCATGTATGACTGAATGCTCTGGATATAAACTTATCCATAGGTCAGATAAAGAAACTCTTGGTGTCTCTCCTTTTACATAAATTCTATCTCTATCCTGAAGTACTTTGGTTGATCAAGAAAACTAAAGGCTAAATAACAAAAAGTTAACTTCTTTAAATGAGACAGAAGGAAAAGTTTTTCCAATTCCCACTATAAATAAATCTTTCAAATACCAAATAAATTTCCTCAACTGTACAACTATAATTTGACGGCTTTTACTCTTACTACTTCTCTTTAGTGACGTATAAATTTGTCTAAACAATAATTAAGTATCTCATCTGTTTTTTTCAGGACAAAAACCACTAAATGATGTGCTGAAGATACTACTACTAATATTTCACATTATGATTATGGTCTCTGCATTGAAAATCTATGGGGATTTTTCCAATTAATTTTCAAATATTTACACAGCCTCTCTGAAATACATAATAAAACACAAAACCAAAAAAAAAAAAAAAAGAGAGAGAGAGAACATCTTTGAAATAATTTGAATGAATGTTTTACATGTCAAAACTGAATTCATAAGACCCTACTACCATAGTCATTAATTTTAACAAGTCTCCTAAATATATTCTGTATTAGTTTTCTTGATTGTAAGATGTCAATAATATGGAAATATTTTTTTAATATAACAGAACATTTAATTACATCCATTTCCCATCAACACACTAGTCATTTAATGATGATTATATTGGCCATTTCCATTGGTTGGCAGGAGGCTCTTCCACTAAAGGCTCCCATGGTTTCCACTGTATCATTTTTCTTGCCAGACTTAATTCATTTTCAGCCTGTTAATAAAAATTTTTAAAAGATCAGTTGATTACACTGATTAACAGATATTTATCATAGCTAATGACTGAAATATAATTAGAACTATTTTCATATTAATATCTAATAAGCTGTTCTACCATCAAATGTTGAACATTATTAATAAAATTACCTTAATTCTCATAGCTAGACAACCATGAGTTAGAAAGGATAGCTTTTGATCTTTTTCTTTTTTTAAATTTTTTTTTCTTTAATTTTTTTATTTATTTATGATAGGCACACAGTGAGAGAGAGAGAGGCAGAGACACAGGCAGAGGGAGAAGCAGGCTCCATGCACCGGGAGCCCGACGTGGGATTCGATCCCAGGTCTCCAGGGTCGCGCCCTGGGCCAAACGGAGGCGCCAAACCGCTGCGCCACCCAGGGATCCCCTGATCTTTTTCTATTTGATTAAAATTTGCTATTAGAATGTTCAAACGTTTACCTGGTGAATTTTCAATCTTAATTGTCTGTTTTGCCATTAGACTATAAATTCTTTGGGAATAAGAAGTATCTATGTCAATGGCTTTCAAACTATTTTATCATGGCCCACAGTAAAATACAACAAACAAATTCTAAGGGATCTAAAATACACACGTATGAATGAAACAAAACTAAAAATATCATTACCTTTACTAGCTATGACACATTATTTTCTATTATATTTTTTAAATGCTAGGCACAACCCATCTAACTGATTTCTTGACCCATAACCACTTGAGACCCACAGTTTGTAAAACAGTGATCTATGGAATGCAGAATATCATAGGCGCACAAAAATTACTGACTGAATTAACTTCCTTACATTAAGTTACATTTACCTTTTTTCTTCAAACAAATTTATAAATATTTGACATTTTTATCTTTTTATTTCACATTTTTTTATACAACAAAAAGACCTAAGACAACTCTGGCCAATTTAGAAGAACACTTGTCAGGATGTCAGAGAAGGAATTCAAATACAGAGTAAGTGCCAGAGTCTGTCACAGGCTGGAATTCTTTTTTTTTTTTTTTTAAGATTTTTATTTATTTATTTATTCACGAGAGACAGAGAGGCAGAGACACAGGCAGAGGGAGCAGCAGGCTCCATGCAGGAAGCCTGATGTGGGACTCAATCGCAGGACTCCAGGATCATGCCCTGGGCTGAAGGTGGTGTTAAACTGCTGAGCCACTCAGGGATCCCACAAGCTGTAATTCTATAGAAAAGGCAATGCTTCATCTAATGCCAGTGGTGCCAAATAGCGCATCTATGTTTCCAGTAACAGTCTAAAATAAACAGTGAGTTAAAAAGTACATTAACAGAAATCTGAGGGTAGAGGGATTTACTGATGCTGAAATGAGAAAACAGCATAAATATTGATTAAAAATATCCCTAAAGATGGCTGTTTCCCTGACTGCTCTTTGGCTTGGGTCTCTTGACCATTCATGCTTTCTTTAAGCCTCCAAGGCATTGTGTAGTGTAGGGAGGGTACCTGACCCTGAATATCACTAAGGTCAATCCATTTCAGGTAGCTGGACCCAGGTACACGTGACCCCTGTTACCTACTCCTTCCTTCTTCCTGGGCTTCTAACACAGTACCTTTACCTTATTTACTATCCCTCTAGAAATGGGCTGTCCAAAATGGTAGCTACTACCTACATGTGACTATTCAGTAAGCACTTGAGATGCAGCTAGTTCAAATTCAGATCTGCTGGGCAGCCAGCAGATCTGGAGACCCTGGATCGAGTCCCACGTCAAGCTCTCTGCACGGAGCCTGCTTCTCCCTCTGCCTGTGTCTCTGCCTCTCATTCTCTCTCTGTGTCTCTATGAATAAATAAATAAAATCTTTAAAAAAAAAAAAACAAATTCAGATCTGCAAGTATAAAACATACAGAAGATTTTAAAGACTTAGAATAAAAAGAGAATGTGAGATATATCAATATTTTTATATGTTTCAAAATATTTTAAATATATTAGGTTAAGTAAAACATTATTAAAATTTAACCTTAATACTGTCTGTGAAAATGTGGAGAACTGCACAGCTGATTTAAAAATACCTAACTGTACCCTGAGTCTATAACTGCATGATAAATTAGTTTATCAGTTAAACTAAAGTCATGATCAAAGTAAAATCTGACAGAAAAGAAAGAGGAACAGAAAAAGGACAATAATAAGTTAGCAGCAAGTTCCCACATGGTACAACAGCTGGCAAATGAATAGAAGGCCTTTGAATGATTGAGTCTACATTCAAAAAACTGTGTAAATGCCCTATTCCTCTTTTTAACAGAGCCATCTAACAATTCTTCTGAATTTATATATCATGTCTATTGGTGATATACCTCCCTAATCACCTTTCATTTGTCTTTTAATAAAACTCAAAAAATAACTGTTTTTAAAACATACAAAATGTACAAATTAAATGAAACAATTGAATATCAGGTGGCTTATAAGGGTAGACATCTAAACCTATAATATGGGAGGGGGAGCTGAAGTGGTGAGGCAAAGGGGGAGAGTGATTTGACCAAGTAAAAATTTTAAAAAATATATGAAAGAAATATATATAAGAAAATATATTTCTTTCTCTATATATGAAAGAAAATATTCAGTTGAAGTCAAAAGGCAAAGAAAAGACTAAAAAAGTTCAAATAATATTGCAAGAGTTTAAAGTTAATCTCTCTTATTTTAAAAAACACGCAAAAGAAATATAGAAGAAAAACATTAAAAACAAATGATAGAATTAAAAGATTAATTATAGAATTTATAAAACACAAAATACAGGAACATATTTTAAGTTTAACCTTACTTATAATTGGGGGGAAAAATGCACGACTTAAAAAAAAAGGCATAGATATTTTAATCTAAAAGTCAAAAATACATTTTAATTTTATGATTTTATGGTTCAAAATATCTGTATTTCTCCATATTAAAAATATGCTAAGCCCTTAATATATAAAAGTATTTCTATCTAAAAAGATAAAATTATTCAAATAACAGTATTATTGTGTTACTCCTTTGAACTAAAGGCTAACAAAAACACGCTGATGAAATTCAAGGTGTATTAAACTCCAAATTTCCAACAGAAGCCTCATAAATTCAAGTTAAAATTACTGATATTTAATTGACATGTACATAATTGAAGTATTTCCTATATGTAATTATTCTTGTATTGAGAGCTGACATAAAGAAAGAAACTTAGTTTTCCTTTTTTTCTGAGATGTCAATTTTGTGTCTCTTAAGCACAGTGCCTCTGACCATTTAAAGCCAAACATCTAAACAGTCAACTTTTTCTTACCTGAAGAATCACCTCTTCTAGTTGGCCACCCTGAAGTTGGTCTTCTAGTTTCTTAACATCTGGTTCCTATAGTTTAAGGGAAAAAAAAAGATTTAAAAAAAGGAACACAATATCTGAATGTTTCAACATCCTAATTAAAAAGACACGAATATAAAATAGCACTTATTATAGCAAACATAGTTTTTCTTTCATTATACCCTTACTAATGTTTGCCAACTATCTGGTGGAAAGTCTAATCTCTCTATTTTTATTGCTTTTCTGTCTTAATATTAACTGCTGATCAAGATTAAGAAATATGATATCCATTTAGTCTTTCTAAAATACAGATTTTAAAATACTACTTTATTTTCTTAGTATTTCCTCTATTTCCTCTGAGAGCATTAGTATGTGAGGTAAATGCTACCCTGTGACACAGAATTCCATTCCTAGGTATATACCAAACAGAAATTTATAATACATTAACCAAATGGCATGTTTAAGAATATTCACAGCAGGGGATGCCTGGATGGCTCAGCAGTTGAGCGCCTGCCTTCTGGCCCAGAGCGTAATCCTGCGGTCCCAGGATGGAGTCCCACATGGGGCTCCCTGCATGGAGCCTGCTTCTCTCTCTGCCTATGTCTCTGCCTCTCTCTGTGTGTCTCTCATGAATAAATTAATAAAATCTTAAAGAAAAAAATTCACAACAGCACAAATTATAACCTCAAATTAGAATCCAAATGATATATAGAGAATTAATAAATAAATCATAGTATTTGGATATAACAGAATACTATAAAGCAGTCAGAATATATAAATTACAACTATATGCAAGAACATAGATGATTCTTTCAAACATAATATTAAGTGAAAGAAACCACACACAAAAGAACACGGACTGATAATTCCATTTATAAAAAGCTAAAAAAAAAAAAGTTACAAAACCAGGCAAAATGAATCTGTGGTGTTAGAGGTCAGAAGAGTAGTTATCTTTAAGAGGGGAAAAAGCAGGTTTGGACATTCTAGAAATGTCCTCTTTTTTGATTTGGTGTTAATATGGGTGTGACTTGTGGAAATTTATCAAGCTCTACATTTATGATTTCTGCTCCTTTCCTTATGTACATTGTTCTTCAATACAAGGTATTTTTTTTTTTAAAGTAATGCTAAAAAGGTACTAGAAAAATACAATGACATGTATTTATTGCTAGTAAACTGAGCTTTGTGAGAGCCAGAAACCATGTTCTATATTCTATACATACTTATAAATATGTAAGTAAAGTATAAAGAGGATGATTTTTTTGGCTCACAGAATGAAAAGAAGGGGAAAAAAAAAAAAAAAAGATATTTTCTACAGGAATTGGCATGTTCCTGCTTCAGGGCATCTGCTGGCTGACCAGGGATAACTGCATGGCTTGTTCCTTCATTTCCATCCAAGTCTTTGTTCATATATCACCTTCTTAGAACAACTTTGATAATAATTTATACTGTGGTAGGCTAAATAATGTCCCACAAAAGTACAGGAGCTAATCCCTAAAACCTATGAATGTTAGCGTGTGTGGCAAATACTTTGTGATTAAGAATCTTGAAACAGAGAGATTATCCTACATCAGCCAAGTGGGCCCTAAATACAACTTCAGGTGTCCTTTTAAACAGAGGCAGAGAGAAATTATGCATAGATGAGAAAGGAATGTGACTACAGAGACAGAGATTAGAGTGATGTGGCCATAAGCCAAGAAATACTGAAAGCCACCAGAGCTGGAAGAGTCAAGAAACAGATTCTACCCTAGAATCTCTAAAGGGAATGCAGCCTTGTCAACACCTTGATTTGGGCTTTTGATACTAATTTTAGAATCCTGGCTTCCAGAAATGTAAAAGAATAAATTCCTATTGTTTTAAGCCACCAAGTTTATTAGAACAGGCACAGGAAACAAATATATACTGTAATATCCCTCACCACTTGATACATACCCACTCTCTTTTCATTTTCCTTCACTGTTTTTAACTATCTTCTATACGCTATGTAATGTACTTCTTTATTTACTTACTTCTTTGCCTCCCACCATGAATGTGTAATCTCCAAGAAGGCAGGGATTTTAATGTTTTGTTCATTGTCATAGAGGCACTAGCTTCCATGCCTACAGGCATACATGGCATAGAACGGCATTCAGTGTTCCTTGAATAAGTAAAAATAGTTGGAAAAGAAGGAAGGGGAAGCAGATGAACATGTCTGAGAAAGACTGTTTACCTCAGAATTAACGGAGTCTTAAAGCCAAAATTTGAAAACAAAACAGGGAAGCTGGTCATTGTTAAGAGATCTAGGAGACTGAAGAAAAGAAGGCAAGGAATGTTCAACAGTAATTTCAACTCAAGAGAATCCTGTGGTAGGAAGACAATTCAAAATTTGTCTTATTGAAGCTAAGTCAATACGATGACTTCTATTTACCAATGGCAGAATGTCATTAAGCTTAATAAGCTTAATAAGCTACCATCACATACGTTAAGCGTGATCAGTATATGGTTTACATATATTTTACATATATTATCTCATTCAGTCCTAACAAGTGTTCAGGCAGGTATTATTATACCCAAGTTTTAGATGAGGAAACTAAGAGAAATGGACAATATGCCAACAGTCACTCAGCAAATAAGTATTAGAGCTGAGAAGAAAATTTTGGACAGGCCACAAACCAATACTTTTCACCAATATTCTATCTCCCTAGTGTAATCTGAAAAAATATTTACTTTTATTTCCATTTTAGGCTTAGTAAGTAGATGTTTTATAATCATAACAAGATTTACTAAAGACTTTGTGTGGGACTCTATTGAGGGTTAAAAATCTGTAATCATTCTACCAAAAACAGGAATTGGTGATAAACTATCATGCAGTACCTGAGGTTGTTAAAAACTATTTGTATTTAGCCTTTTGGATAAACAAACATTTCTATGGGACCTTATATAAGCACCAGGTACTATGCTAGATTCTTGGGATACAAAGATGAATGCAATCATCAATCAAAAGTAATTTATAGACCAGAATATAAAACATAAGTAAAATACAGTGTGACAGGTACAATGGAAGAGAATCAAGGAAGTTCTCAATCTCTATTTAGGAGAGTAAGAAAAGGCTTCAGAGAGAAGTAACACATCTTGAGAACTGAGTAAGAAGTGCCAGAAAGATAAGCTAAGGGGATTCCAGTTAGAGGGAAGAGAAAATACAACAAAGAAACACAAAATTAAATCGCATGTAATTCACATAACTATCAGCAGTTTGGTTGCTGAAATACAGGGTATAAAACAGGAAATGACAAGGTAAGACTGAGAAGATAACCCAGAGTCAGATCTTGGGACACCTTCCATACATGCTAAGGACTTTATCCTGTAAGCCAGTGTTTCCCAAACCTGGCTGTACATCAGAGCCATGCAGATGGAAGTAGTGAGGTGAGTTTCATACAACTAACTCAGCAAACATTCTTAAATTCAGCCTCTGAGAAACACTAACCAGGAAACTATAAGAATGTTTTTAAGCAGGAAGAATCTGGATCAGATTTATATATTGGGGGAAAAAAATCACTCTATTCACAGTGTGGGGCACGTAATGAAGTATAATGGAACTATATACAGACCACTAAGTTACAAGGCAACTGAAAAAGCCCAGTCAGAGAAAACTATTTTAGAACTAGTAAGTGAAAGTAATGACAGTAAGCTATTCTTTGGTTGACAATGGTTAAGAGAGAAAAGAAAAATAGGGCAGAAGTAAAAGAAGATATAAATATAACAGTTCTATTTTTAAGATAGGAATAAGCTAAATACATTTTGAGGCTATCTGGAAGATAACAAAATGAAAGGCTAAAACAAGAAAAAAAGTGATAAAGCAGAATAAGGTTATAGAGAAGGAAAGCAGGGAAAGATTCAAAATGTTGAAAGAGCTTTACTTCATGAAAAGAAAAAAGGAAATTTCTTACTCAGTGATGGGAAAATATGCACCAGTTCGTTTTCCTTAAGGAAAACATGAAATCAGGCAGCCCTGATGGCCCAGTGGTTTGGCGCCGCCTTCAGCCCAGGGTACCATCCTGGAGACCCGGGATCGAGTCCCATGTCCAGCTCCCTGCGTGGAGCCTGCTTCTCCCTCTGCCTGTGTCTCTGCCTCTCTCTCTCTGTGTGTCTGTCATGAATAAATAAAATCTTTAAAAAAAAGAAAAGACAGAAAGAAAACATGAAATCAAAATAAATGCTGAACCTTCCCCTAGAGACTTTGTAAGTTACTTTCAGAACTGCCAAGCTAAGAATAAAAGTTTCAAATCAAATTTCATTGTTTTGCCATATCCCTAAGGAAAAATAATTATTCACTTTGGTAACCTAATAATAAGAAAAATATAATAGGGTCACTTATTACATATATGTAAATTACTTTTAGAGTTTATAAACACTTTTGGATAATTACAGAAGTCCGTGAATAATTGCTAGTGTGAAAATGTAATACTTTAAAATTTTAATTGCACAAAAGTGCAATATAGTTTGGCATAAAAGAACTAGCAGCAGTCTATGGTATGTCTAGCTAAGGACTTTGATTTAGACCTGTAAAATGCTTGTATTAGTCTGCTAGGGCTGCCAATAAAATACCAAAGACTGTGCGGCTTCAACAACAAAAAATTATTTTCTCACAGCTCTGGAGACTGCTAGTCCAAAATTAAGGTCCAAAAGGGTCAGTTTCTGATGAGAGCTCTCTTTCTGGCTTGCAGACAGCTACCTTTTTTCTTGTGTTCTCATATGGCAGAGAGAGCTGTCTCTTATAAGGACACTAATCCTATTGAATCAGGGCCAATCTTATGACCTCATCAACCTTAATTACCTCTATAGATGTTCCAGCCACCCTGGGGGGTTAGGGCTTCAACATATAATTTGGCAGGGAACACAGTCAGTTCATAACAATGATAATTTTTTTAATAAAGTAATTATGTTTTCTTTTTTTTAAATATTTTATTTATTTATTCATGAGAGATACACAGAGAGAGAGAGAGAGAGAGGCAGAGACACAGGCAGAGGGAGAAGCAAGCTCCATGCAGGGAGCCTGATGTGGGACTGGATCCCGGGTCTCCAGGATCACACCCTGGGCGGAAGGCGGCACTAAAACACTGAGCCACCAGGGCTGTCCAACAAAGATATAATTTTTGGTAATTAAGAGACTAACTTGACCCTCTCTGTAATAAGCATTTTTCAAGTTTTTTCTAACCGTTTTGTTTAAACACAACATACATTTTTTGTGTTCTACTTTCATTTTTCTCTACTCTGAAACTACAAAAAGAGGTAAAGACTGATATATCTATAGATAAGTCAACAATCAACAAAGGACTTGATAAAGAAGAGATGTACTACAATGTTAACTTAGAGAAGGGACATGATGTTATTCTTTCACTCCAGTATTTAATAGTGGCTTACATATGGAAAACATTAGTAAACAGGAATTTGCTGAATGAAAGGGAAAAAGGATGGAAGAAAAGCACAGAAGAATAGAAGAGCGGGGGGGTGGGGGGGGGAGCAATTTAACTTTTTTTAATGGTGCATTGGAAACCATAAATCCAAGAAAACAAAATCAAGTCAGCTACTTACCGCTTTAACCATACTCAGCTTCTCATTTGTAATCTGTTCTGTATACTTTCTATATGCTGCGTTTTTAGGAATTTGCTCAAGAACATCAAGAATCTTTGTGTACAATATTCTTAACCTCTGAAAAGACAAATCATATACATTTCCAGTTTAAAGTATCATCAAAGATTCAACAGAACATTTTAAAAAGTCTCACAAATTACAAAAAGATTCACATCTGTTTTTTAAAAAGCATTTAAGTCTTCCTTGTTATAATTTCTTCATGTCTTTGCCTTATTACCTTTATAATTGAAGGAAACTGTGAGTACAGTTGACCCTTGAACAACGCTGAGGTTAGAGAGCCTATCACTGGCATGGCTGAAAATCCACATATAACTTATGACTCCCCCAAAACCTGACCAATAACGAATATGCCTGACCAATAACATAAACAGTTAACACATACTTTATATGTTGTATGTTATCACATATTATATTCTTACAATAAAGTAAGCTAGGGAAAAGATGTTATTATGAAAATCATGAGGGACACCTAGGTGGCTCAGTGGTTGAGCACCTGCCTTAAGCTCAGGGTGTGATCCTGGGGTCCTGGGATGTAGTCCTGCATCAGGCTCCCTGCGGGGAGCCTCCTTTTCCCTCTGCCTCTGCCTCTGTCTCTGCCTCTCTAAGTCTCTAATGAATAAATAAATAAAATCTTAAAAAAAAAAAAAAGCAGATCATTTAAGGAAAATACATTTACAATACTATACTGTATTTACTGAAAAATATATGTACATAAGTGGACCCAAGCAGTTCAAACCTGTTATTCAAGGGTCAAGTGTATAAAATGGATACTTTTTATGTTGCATTAACAACATAGGTTGTATATAAGCCAAAGGTATGGTAACAAGTAAAAATAAAACTGCATTCTAACTTATTGCTAATGATCTATTTGAAAATAAACTCATTTACTAAATCATTACTTCTCAAATTGCAATCCTAAGCACTACAAATTGATTTTTTTCCATTTTTCTCATTTGAATTTCTGAAGAAGTAAAAAAATATATAAAAGCAATGATTATCGGAATGATCAAATTTAACTAAATGTAGTCATAATACTTCAGCTTATGGTGACTGAGTTGGTCATGAAAATGAAGGTTTCACACAGGCTTAAAAGAAAAGGAACAAGAGAACTGAACTTAAAGCACAATGAACTTCAAGTTCACATACAGCAGTTAGTAGTAAAGCTACATGGTAAGAAACTGTTACACCAGATCATAATTCACAAGAGTTCATAAATAGTAAATATAATCACAAATATACATACATTATATAAAGAATTCTTTGTATTTCATTGTACAAAATCCATAGGTACTAACACCTAGTTTCATTCATATATATTCACAATATACATATGAATAAATAAATAAGAAATTAGACGTGATTTCAAGGTTTTTGAACTCAGTCAACACAAGAATGAAACTGCCATTCATTGAGGTGAGCAAGCCTGAGAGAAAAGCATTTTTTAGGGAGAAGAATAGGAACACAATTTTGGGTGTTTAGTTTGGGTTGCTGGTCTGACATTCAAGTGAAGATATCCACTCAGCAATTAAATATACAAGACTCTCAGAGGTCAGTGCCCAATACAGATATTTAACAGTTATCAGTGTATAGGTAGTATTTAAAACCACTAAATTGAGTCCAGACAAGGAGACAAACATAAATAGAGAAAAGTTCCAAAAACTAAGTCTAAGAACTCCAAAATTCCTAAGTGGGGATATGAGAAATAACCAGAAAGGGAAAAGTCAATGAGAGTAAGGGGGCGGGGGGGGGGGGGGGGGGGGGGGGACGGACAAAAAACAGAAGACTAGGTGAATTCCCAAGCACAGAAGCGCTTGATGGAGACGGTGCCAAAAGTCGCCGGTGCGGCTACTGAGTCAATTAAGATGAGAAACGTGAGCTGACCATTCGATTCAGCAGCACAGAAATCATGGTGACCTTGAAAAGAGCGGTTCTAGCCAAGTCTGGGTGGAGTGAATTCAAAAGGGAGTAAGAGAAACTGGAGACAGTTAAGTCCAGATAACTCTTTGGAGTTATCTATAAAAGGAAGGAGAGAGATGCTGTGATTACTGAAAGGAGCGAGGGAGGTCTTTAGTCTTTTCAGATGGAAGCATTCTGAAGACCGATGGGAAAGACCCACTGATGACGCAAGGGGTTAACTGCTAGAGCGATAGACGCGGTAAGGCAAGGCGGGCGTGGGGGGCGGTGGAACATGGAGACACAGGTATGGGAGGGTACTCATAACGGGACAGGTGAAGGCACGAGAAGCCTACGGAAAAACTCAGCAAGAAAAGGGACTTAAGAACGAGGTCATGGGGCGGTCCCGGTGGCACAGCGGCTTAGCGCCGCCTGCAGCCTGAGGTGTGATCCTGGAGTCCCAGGTCGAGCTCCCCGCATGGAGCCTGCTTCTCCCTCTGCCTGTATCTCTGCCTCTCTCTCTCTCCCATGAATAAATAAATAAAATCTTAAAAAAAAAAAAAAAAAAAGAACGAGGTCATGGAACGCGCAGGCGCAGACGCACGCGCACGGGACCCATCGACAAAGGAGAGAGAGACCCTGTTCTGGTCTCAAGGCGGCTCTCAGGCCGGCCTGTGATTTGGGGCTTGAAATATCCGCACCCCGCTGCCCTTTCTACCAGGGTCACAGGGTTCTGGTCGTCCTGGGGAATCCGGGAATGGAGCAGCACGGAACGTACCTCGTGTGGGCTCTCACATACAGCCAATCCCACAAGGCCGGTGGTCTGTTCAAAAACAAAACACGATTCAAGCTGTTTACAATTCCGCGCGCCCGCCACGCTAAGGAAGGAGAGACCTACCACCCCCCACCCCCCACCCCCGCCCCGGCTACTACCGACCTAAAAACAGCTGTCGGTCTCTCGGAGCCACTAGGCTGGAGAACGGGGCTACGGAGTGCGTCCTCCCTGAGGCCACAGCAGAACGAGTCCGCCCAACAGCCTCGGCCATCCCGCGCCAGTTCCCGCCACCACCGCGGGGTGAGGGGCTTTCGGGCTGACTCTACCCCCACGGTCTAAAACCCAGCAGTGACCTCCATTCGCCTCACCTTCTTCAGCACACCCGCCATGACAGCGCCGACGGGCCGGGGACGCGCAGCCCTCTGGGAACCCGGCTCAGACCCGCTCAATCCAGCGCCGAGGCCGCCACACTATCACCTTGGAAGCAGCTCCCGCCCCCCTCGCGATCTCCACCCGGCGGAGGCTGTGCCCCGCCCATTCCGGGGGGGGGGGGGGGGATCGACGCCTGCGCAGTGAGTACACCGGAGTCCGGAGCAGGCGCTGCAGGAAGGAGCTGTTGGGCGGCTTCCGTCTTGCGAATGGGTTCCTGCCTTGACGACCGCCGACGGCTTGCGCGGAGGCGGAGGGAAACGCTCCAAATTTCCAGAAACCTACCACAGAATGTGCACCTGGCTTATCCTTTGGCGAATCCCTCAACCTCCCTTGCACGGTGCAGCGTGTAGTAACAGGAGCGTGGTCCCCTGGAGCTGTCCTCTCCGTGATCTCGTCGCAGCCAAGGTTGATCCGTAGCACCAGGATATCGGTATTTTCAGTCTACTGTGCCAGTGCAGTTCACGGTGTGAAGCCATTCCCTGGCTCAGCCCTTTTCCATTTCACTTCCGGAAGTGTGTCATCCACCTTCGCGTTTCCCCAGGGAAGTGATAACAGATCACAGCACTTCTCCCCACGTATCTCTGCAAACATTTATCGAGTACGCGTTAGGTGTTAGTTACCGGGACGTGATTTTTCAGGCAGGATCCCACATCCTGGAATTTACTGAACGGTGATGAAAACACGCATTAACAGTTGGTAAGTGTTCTTCTAAAAAAGGTTTGCACCTCTTTTAGAGTGCAGTGGTAGCAGGGAAGAGGAAGTAAATAACCAAAAATGGTTAGTTACAAAAAAGTGACATGTATTTATACATATGTATATGTGTCACTCTTTCTAGAATATAAACCATATATGGATGGAAAATTTTTCCTACCATATCTGAAAGGGCTAAAATAGTACCTGGTACATAAGAAGCACCCAATAACTATATTTTTTTAATGAATACAATAGAAAAATAAGCAAAAGGAATAAAATAGACAATTGACAAAAATGGAAACAGGAAAAGTCAATAAACATCAAAAGGACTCAACCTCCCTAATAATCAAGAAAATGCAAATTAACTATAATTTTACTGCCATCTTACAAAAGTAAAGAATGACAATACCAAGTGTTAGCAAGGATGGAGAGCACCAGGAGGACTCATATACTGCTGGTGGGAGTGAATTCATATAATCACTTTAGGGAATAATTTCACAAGAGTTACTTGAAGACATGCAAAACCTATAGCTGAGTTGTATGGGATGAAATATGTCCCCCAAATTCATATACTGAAGTCATAAACCCCACTATCTCAAAATTGACCTTATATAAAAATAGGACCATTAAAAATGTAATTAGTTAAAATGGGCTCATTAAAGTAAGCCCTTCTCTAATACTACTGATATCCTAATTAAAAGGAAATATTTGGACACAGAGAAATGTACACAGGGAGAATATAAAATGTAATGCAAAGATGAGGGCAGAGGTAGGGATGACGCTTCTACAAGACAAGGACCAACAAAGATTTCTAGAAAATCACTAGAAGTTAGGGGAGAGCCATGGAACAAATTCTCTGAGCCCTTAGAAGAAACCAAACACTGACTTGATCTCTGACTTCCAGCCTCCAGACAGAGGAGCTAATACTTTTAATGATGTTTAAATCACTGAGTGTGTGGTATTTTGTTACAGCAACCCTATAAACTAACACTGAGTAACATATCTTCCTCTCTTACATTTGGATAGCTGTCCCTAGAAAGATGAGCCATAGGGGTATAATTTTCCCAGCTCAGATTACTCAAGAATTAGGCTTCCCCATAACTTCCATCATAATTTCTAACTTCTAGTATTTCAATCATTCGCAGTTACAATTCAGGACAGAGGAAATATATATTAACATGTGTGCATATATGCATTTTAAAGATACAAGCAGGCATGTGTATGGTTGTATACACATAAAAAAATACAAACAACTGAACTGGAACAAACTGTCTGATGCATCAATTTGCTCCTGCCATGGTGACATTTATATCTGGACACACTAGATTAGATTCAGGAAACCATAGTGGGATTGAGAGAAAATGTCCTTATTTTTCAAACCAGATAGTGCTGAAATAATCACCAGAACTTGGATGAATGGAAGTTTATGAGGTCACAAACTTTATCCCCTGTACCTCCAGATTCTAAGAATTTTTGTCATTGTGGATGTGTTCTAGAATGTAGAATCATGTGATTATAAAAGATACATGTGTTTTCATTTGTTGTAACTTTAGGAGTTCAGGCTTCTGACGTACCATATTTTTAAAAGACACCACGGCTAGACAGATCTAGCTGATCCGGGCTAAGGTATACTGCATAGCTAACCATTTCTATGTAGTGGGGAAATGTGTAGGTTTTCTGAACCAGTCCATTTGCAGAAGTGTGAGGCTATGTATGGAGAGGGCTTAATAGCTTGATAGTCACCACCACCTATGGCTGGTGACAGTAGAATTGGCTATAAAGAGAAATCAACTTTGGCATCTGTGATATCGAAAAGGGATTTGGGAATATCTTAATGTAAATAGCAAGGACATCAAATGCATTATATTCTCTCAGCTGGGAGAGAGTTCCCAGAGGGTAAGTGTTAGAACTCTGCTAAGGAAGCAGACAGATGTTAGGAAGTTCTTCTGTAAACAAAATTAGCAAGGCCAGGTGACTTAGAGCTAAAATCTGGATCTCATGTTTTATACAATTTTCTGTGGAGGACCCCTAGCCTACCCAATAAGGGAGGTCTTGTTTCTCCAAAATTAAGTAACTGGAAGAATTAGGACCTCCTACACTGCTTCTTAATGATAGATACTCTTCTGCAAAGGGCTGAATCTTACCAAAGTCAGGAAGTTAGAGTGTTTCTCTAGAATCTAAGGCTCTGGAGCTATGTTTCCCAGCCAATTACTTGAGGGAGACATGAAACCAAAAGGCTGAAAAGGAAGAAAGCATCTCAATTTTCAGGGCATGAGAGGCTCGTTCCTAATAATCTAAAGGGGACAAGTACTATGTTGGCTGGTTTACTCTTAGTTTTCCTGGTCAGGGAACAAGGGTGAAAATAATGTCCCCTCAGGGAGTATTTTTCCCTCTCCCGAACTTGACAAGAAAGAAAATCATATTTTTTCAAATTAGTTCTTAGACCAAAATGTTAAAATTCAAATTGTTTAGACATTACCCATCTTTTTTGCCTCCATTCATATCAGGCATATTCAAAATATCTTAGTTCTTTACAGTCTTTTCTATCTGTGCTATGAATATTTCTAAAAAGGGACTACAACCAGATAATTTTTGGTATGTTTTCTATATGGTGGTTTTTAGAACCTCACTCTAAATTGGGCTATAACTTAGATAAAAGCCATTACCAACTTTTATCTTAGTGGTTATCAGTTTCCACTTATTTGAGTTATCTGGTGTGTGAAAATGGGGATATCCAACACTGTCACCCAGATGTGGAATAAGTTTAACATTGAGGTTAAACACAGGTATCTCTATTGAAAAATAGAACCTATAGAAGAATGGAGTAATAAAGATTTCTAGCCACTTCACCCTTGCCAATAGGGGGCATGTCTAGCACCACTTCTGTGTACCAAAAGCTACTGCTCTCCACTTAAAAGCAGAGAAGAAAAAAAAAGTGCTGAAAGTCAGGAATGTTTTTTAAGCAGTTGGAAACCATCTTATGAGATTAAAATAAATAAGCATTTATTAACATAAATGGTAATAATAATATACTAATAAAATAGTAATACAACAATAATTATTTTTTTAAAAATACCATAACAGAATTTAGAAATAAGATCTGTCATTTTATGTCAATGAGAGTAGTTAAAAATAGTTACTACACTTATATCTTTTCACCAGTTTCAACTTTTTATTACACTTCATTTTATCTTATTTGAAAAGCTGAGTAAATATTTTAATTGTGGAAACTTTTTAAAAATACTTGATTTATTCATGAGAGACACAGAGAGAAAGGCAGAGGGAGAAGCTGGCTCCCTGCGGGGACCCAGATGCGGGACTCGATCCCAGGACCCTACGATCATGACCGGAACCAAAGGTAGACGCTCTACCACTGAGCCACCCAGATGCCCTAATTGTGGAAACTTTTAATCCAAATTTCATGGTCCATCTAGATTTAATTCCCAAGAGCTCCATTATTTGCAATATATATAATATTATGCAGTTTATAATATATAACATAAAATGTAGTAAAAAATAGTCTCAGGGGTCTTCTTATACATTCAGGCAACTTGCCTCTCTCCATTACAAAGTAATCCTGTAATGTTAGAGGTATTATAAAATATCCCAAACTGCCTTTTTTTTTCAGTAGAAAGCCAGTTAAGATGACTTCATAAGTCATGCAGTCAGTTCTCCAGGAGGTGGTGATAAAGAGACCGATTTTGTAAATGGCAGTCTTGGCGATCTTCTATACCATTGAGGGGATGAAGAATCTGTTTTTTTTGTTTTTTGTTTTTTTTTTAAGATTTTTCTGGCAATTTCACTTGGTAAAAAAACATAATAAGCAGTCCAACATAAAGGAATTTGGTCTAAAATATCTCAGATCCCTGAGTGGCTCGGCGGTTTGGTGCCTGCCTTCGGCTCAGAGCGTGATCCAGGATTGAATCTCATGTCAGGCTCCCTGCATGGAGCCTGCTTTTCTCTCTCTGCCTGTGTCTCTGCCTCTCTCTCTCTCTCTCTCTGTATCTCTCATGAATAAATAAAATATTTTAAAAAATATATCTCAGATATATATCAACATTAAGAAAAAGAAAATCTGGTCTAGGAGTGGCTAGGACCCAAAAAGAGCCAATATGCCACTTACAAAGTCACGGCTAAGAACAGTGACTAGCGGATAAGCAGAACTTGATTATATGCCCTCATATGACATTAGAACACTATTGCATGCATTTTTAATAGTTGGAGAATGAATGAGGCTGACAAGGGGCAGTAAAAGAAAAGAAGGAGGGGGATAGCCAAAATGTTGCTATCAGTGCCTGGAGGAGGGAGGGGTAGCAGGGTAAAGAAGCAGGCTTTCCCTGCTACCTGCTAAGAAGAATGGTAGATACTGGTCCTAGAAATCCAGCTGACCAAGACGGAGAACAGCACACCCACAGTAACTCAGGGCCAGTAAACAAGGTGTAAAAGGGAAGCTAAACAGAATTAACGTAATAATCCTAAAAGCACAGCTGTAGCTCCTTTGCAGCGTGTCCCTTGCAGAACCAGTATCTGCTCAGACCATAATCTGTCAAGGTGGATGGGAGCAAGCCTCGGACTAGATGTAAGCAGGTATATGTGCTGGAGTGAAGACATAGGGAGTCAATTTCTTACTGTATTCAGCTTTCCTTGCTCATGTTAGAATATCCCAGAAATAAAGGCCAATCAAGGGATCCCTGGGTGGCGCAGCGGTTTGGCGCCTGCCTTTGGCCCAGGGCGCGATCCTGGAGACCCGGGATCGAATCCCACATCAGGCTCCCAGTGCATGGAGCCTGTTTCTCCCTCTGCCTGTGTCTCTGCCTCTCTCTCTCTCTGTGACTATCATAAATAAATAAATTAAAAATAAAAATCTTTTAAAATATATAAAATAAAATAAACCTATTTTTTAAAGTTTACTTTCCCCTTTAATCCTAAATGGCCTGAGGCTGTACTATTTAATGTCTATTATTTTAGTAATCTGTATTTACTCTAGCAGTTCATTCTTACAGCAAAGCAGTTAATTTCTTAACCCACTCTACTTTGTTCAAAAGAATTTGTATCTAGGGACGCCTGGGTGGCTCAGTGGGTTCCAGTCCCACATCGGGCTCCCTGAAGGGAGCCTGCTTCTCCCTCTGCCTATGTCTCTGCTTCTCTCTGTGTCTCTCATAAATAAATAATAAATAAAATCTTGAAAAAAAAAGAATTTGTATCTAATATCTTCTCTTGAAGAATGGAGTCATGTTTATCCAGTAATAGGCAGTTCATATCAGTTTAAGTACTTCCGGTCTCATTTTCCTTCACACCATTCTTTATTTTTTTCTATTTCAGTCTTGTATACTTTACTGGATTCACATCCTACTCCATTAACCTCTAACTCCCTTGGCTCTACAACACAAATGGGAGAAAGACATAGAGAGAAAGGTAAAAATCACCATGAATGTGTGAAATTGATCCTTTTCCTTAATCAAGTTAGGCTCATTTACATATAATGGTATAACAGATGTATTTGCTCTGATTTTTGTAGTTTTTAAAAATACTTTTTCCTACACATCTTTTATCTTTTATGTAATTCTTCACAGGTTTGAAAAACATATATTTTTTATTCATTAGTTAACTTTATATTTATAATATTGCATAATTCTCTTGGTTTCCATTTTTTTTTAAACAGTTGCTGTTAGTTCCCTACTAGGAAAAAAATTAATGAAGTAGTCATGCTCCTCCTTCGACCCCACCCATCCCCCTGCCTCTCTGCATTTTTTCTATCCCTCAATCTTAGTAAAAAATATTGCTTTTCTCAGTGTTCACCTTGATAGTTTAAATATTTTTATACTTCCATGATTTGGTAGGTCAGATTTACTTTTTATCATTTTTTTCCTAGCCACACCAACTGAGGCAATCAATACTGCACTTACCTTCCTATCCCAAATTTATGTTAGCTGTATCATTTCCATGTTGTGAGGCTAGGTAATGTCAACATTCTGTTCTGTAACTCTTATTCCTACATTGCTTTTGTTACTAGTTCTATAGTAAATTTTTTTTCAATATTCTCTGCTAATCCATATGTCTTAGCTACCCCAGTCATTTATTGTTTGGCTGAATTAATCCTCTACCAGTTTCTTTAAGAAGGTCTCATGCAAACAATATACAGTATTTTTTAGTCTTACAAGTGGATCCTTGAATGACAGCATGACCGGATATAAAATTATTGGCTCATGGTTTCTTCCCTTGAGGATCTTTAGGTGCTGCTCTGGAGAAATATTATGTCAGATTGCTGTTCCCTTTATAAATGATTTTATCTTTTTTTTTTTAACCCTGGCAAAATAAGTTTTCTTTATCTTTAAAATCCAATGGCATTAGTAGATTACATCTCTGTATTAAATTTTTAGGTCATTTTCCCCCAGACGCACAGTGCATCCTGTACCTACTTAGACTTAAATCTTTTATTTCAGGAAGTTCTTATTATTTATGTCTTTCAATTCTTGTTTGCTTCTCTCTTTTTTTTTTAAACTTCCTTCCTTAGGGTCTCCAACTATGCATTTGTTGAACCTTGACTGTCTTAAACATAAAAATATATAGATATGTACTCTACTATCCTTTCTAATGCTTTTAAATTTGTCATTCTATTTTGTTTTCTCTTCTCACTTTTTTCCCCTATATTTCATACTGTGTTGTCTTCGGGGTCTATACCCCTAGAGAAGTCTTCCAAATTTGATTTTAAAAAGCTTGTGGTTTTTTTTTTTCTTTCTGAATTTGGCCAGATTTTTGTTCACTTTCTGCTTTTCTATTTCCACCTGTTCACTTAGTTCTCACATTTCTACTTTGTAGTCTTTTCATTGATGAAATTGTGTCATTGTTATTCCACTTAATGATAAAAGAGATGACCATAATTTTCATCTACTCAATGGCAACACTTTCCATATGAGTGTAATTTATCTGTTGCAAAGTTCTGCTACTCTCCTCCTTATCTTTCTTTGTATTTACATCTGTCCTATAAGACATCCATATTTATTAATCATTTTAAAATAAGTTGGATTTTCCTGGGCCAAGTATGTTCAGAAAAGAACAGGGACTTCTTCCTGCAGCTATCACTCATCCATGTGTTTCTTGGTGTAGCTGCCTCTTTCTGGTTCTCTGAACCAAACCAGATACAAGAGGGTTGGTGTCACTACCTTCCTCTCTTTAGTTGCTGCTGTAACTTTTACTGCAGAACTCACTCTGAACATAAGTGCTTCACCTTTAGGAAGTGTATATGTGCTGGTGTTTTTAAGATCTGCTGTCACCTGCCTTCTCACTGTTCTTTACTTCTTTTTACATCCTCCTGCAAAGATTTCTTTCTAATCTTTATGCTTGTAGCAGCCCTTACTTTTTGTGAAGTCTACTGATTATTTTAGTCTGATTTTGCTGAGAATGACATTTACATTTGTTTTGTTGTCATTCTCCGTGTTGCTTTTGTATCAATTTCCAGAAAAAAAAAAATAGAAAAATACAAACTTATTATCTGTGTTCAAACCAGAAAACTTATTATGATCTATTTTGATTGGAAAACTGTTCCTCTATTAATATCAGGTAAGATTATGATTGTAGTTGTAAAAATAGCTATGCATAACTCACTCATACTTAATTTAATTAAGACCTTAATTTAACAATTAAGGTATCTGGGGTTTTTTTTTAATATTATTGGCTTTTAAACCAGGTTTTTACCTCACAAACCTATGTGACTAATATTTTGAACTTCAATGTATGGCTTTAATATGTCCTTGATAAATTCCATTGTTGGATTTTCCCCATTTTTCTAGCATGGTAAGATAATTTTGTATTTTGACAAAAACATGAGCACTTGTGTTCTATTATTTCCAGGGATGTGTTTCACTATTACTTTGATACTAATACTGCCACCCTGCTAGTACCAAGCACTATGTTTTACATTAAATAGTTCTATAAATGATCTGGTTTCCTTTAACAGCTTTTAGAAAGATTAAGGCCAATTTTTGGTTCATTTAAGACAGGTGAACCCATCATAATGATATGCACTTTTATTTTAGCTCCAGTTTTTTACTCAGATCCATTTTAATTCATGAAATTTTGTCATACTTTATTTATTGTGATAAGTCAACTCAAATTCTTTCTGCAATAATTCTTTCCTTCCCAGGTTTTGCAAACCCCCAAATTTGGTGGGTTTTAGTTATAGTTATATAACTTAAAGGGCTAATCAATTTACAATTGCACCCAAAAGCATAAGATACCTAGGAATAAACCTAACCAAAGAAGTAAAGGATCTATACCCTAAAAACTACAGAACACTTCTGAAAGAAATTGAGGAAGACACAAAGAGATGGAAAAATATTTCATGCTCATGGACTGGAAGAATTAATATTTTGAAAATGTCAATGGTACCCAGGGCAATTTACACATTTAATGCAATCCCTATCAAAATACCATGGACTTTCTTCAGAGAGTTGGAACAAATCATCTTAAGATTTGTGTAGAATCAGGGATCCCTGGGTGGCGCAGCGGTTTAGCGCCTGCCTTTGGCCCAGGGCACAATCCTGGAGACCCGGGATCAAATCCCACGTCAGGCTCCTGGTGCATGGAGCCTGCTTCTCCCTCTGCCTGTGTCTCTGCCTCTCTCTCTCTCTCTCTCTCTCTCTCTCTCTCTGTGACTATCATAAATAAATAAAAAAAAATTTACAAAAAGATTTATGTGGAATCAGAAAAGACCCCGAATAGCCGGAGGAATATTAAAAAAGAAAACCATAGCTGGGGGCATCACAATGCCAGATTTCAGGTTGTACTACAAAGCTGTGGTCATCAAGACAGTGTGGTACTGGCACAAAAACAGACACATAGATCAATGGAACAGAATAGAGAATCCAGAAATGACCCCTCAACTCTATGGTCAACTAATATTCGACAAAGCAGGAAAGACTATCCACTGGAAAAAAGACACTCTCTTCAAGAAATGGTGCTGGGAAAATTGGACAGCCACATGCAGAAGAATGAAACTAGACCATTCTCTTACACCATACACAAAGATAAACTCAAAATGGATGAAAGATCTAAATGTGAGACAAGATTCCATCAAAATCCTAGAGAAGAACACAGGCAACACCCTTTCTGAACTGGGCCACAGCAACTTGTTGCAAGATACATCCATGAAGGCAAGAGAAACAAAAGCAAAAATGAATATTTGGGACTTCATCGAGATAAGAAGCTTCTGCACAGCAAAAGCAACAGTCAACAAAACTAAAAGACAACCTACAGAATGGGAGAAGATATTTGCAAATGACATATCAGATAACGGGCTAGTATCCACGATCTATAAAGAACTTATCTAACTCAACACCCAAGAAACAAAAAATTCAATCATGAAATAGGCAAAAGACATGAACAGAAATTTCACAGAGGAAGACATAGACATGGCCAACATGCACATGAGTAAATGCTACACATCACTTGCCATCAGGGAAATACAAATCAAAACCACAATGAGATACCACCTCACACAAGGGAGAATGGTGAAAATTAACAGGACAGGAAACAACAAATGTTGTTTGTGGAGAGGATGTGGAGAAAGGGGAACCCTCTTGCACTGTTGGTGGAATGTGAACTGGTGCAGCCACTCTGGAAAACTGTGTGGAGGTTCCTCAAAGAGTTAAAAATAGACCTGCCCTATGACCCAGCAATTGCACTGCTGGGGATTTATCCCAAAGATACTGATGCAGTGAAACGCCAGGATACCTGCACCCCGCTGTTTCTAGCAGCAATGTCCACAATAGCCAAACTGTGGAAGGAGCCTCGGTGTCCATCGAAAGATGAATGGATAAAGAAGATGTGGTCTATGTATACAATGGAATATTATTCAGCCATTAGAGATGACAAATACCCACCATTTGCTTCAACGTGGATGGAACTGGAAGGTATTATGCTGAGTGAAATAAGTCAATCGAAGAAGGACAAACATTATATGGTGTCATTCATTTGGGGAATATTAAAAATAGTGAAAGGGAATAAAGGGGAAAGGAGAGAAAATGAGTGAAAATAGCAGTGGGGATGGCTGAATATGAGAGATTCCTAACTCTGAGAAATGAACAAGGGGTAGTGGAAAGGGAGGTGGGTGGGGGGTTGGGGTGACTGGGTTACAGGCACTGAGGCGGGCACTTGACATATGCTGGGTGATATGCTATATGGGTGATATGCTATATGTTGGCAAATGGAACTCCAATAAAAAAAATAGACCAGGAATAAAACAGAATTTGATGGATTTAAAGTGGGGGAAAAAAAGGCTAATAAAGACATGGAACTTCTTGAACACAGTCAAATCATTTCAGCATTTTATTAAGATTTTCCTTGGGTATGGTTATTTAGTCTTGACCCACTTAACCTTTTCTTCATGCATGTTTCTTTATTTTATCCCTGGGGTTCCTAAGTGAGTTTCTGTCAAAGGCCTTGTAGAAATTTTATGACCTTTACCAACTAGTGTTCCTTGTGGAAAAAAATGCCAAGCATAGTACCTTACACATAGAAATTACTTTTACAATGTTGAATAAATGAAAGGGTACATGAATGGTAAAATAAAGTTCCAATGATAGAAGTTATTCACAATCCATACTGGATTATCTATCTCTGTCCTAACTGCTCATAAATTACCTGCTTATATTTTACATCAGTTAAAAAAAAATCACAACATTTAGCCATTCAAAGCCTCCTGATACCTTTTTCATTCTGTCTTGCTCCAATTTTTTTGATAATCTTTAAAAAGATTTTATTTATTTATTTATTTATTTATTTATTTATTTATTTATTTATTTATGAGAGAGAGAGAGAGAGAGAGAGCAGGGGGAGCAGCAGAGAGAGAGGGAGAAGCAAATTCCCCACTGAGCAGGGAACCTGATATGGGCTCAATCCCAGGACCCTGAGATCATGATCTGAGCCAAAGACAGATCTTAACTACATGTGCCACCCAGGCACCCCTGTCTTGCTCCAACTTTATCAGCAATATTTCTGTAATCAGAACTGGATGTTTTTCAGTGTCCAGCAAATAACCTGCCTTGACCTAGATACATGTTATTTTAATAGTCTGAGGCTTTAATTTTCCTAACATTGTTATACTAATCTTTATATTTATCTGCCTTATAGGGACCTTGACCATCTGTTGTATATGCCCTTTTATTTATTTTTTTAATAATAAATTTATTTTTATTGGTGTTCAATGTGCCAACATACAGAACAACACCCAGTGCTCATCCCATCAAGTGCCCACCTCAGTGCCCGCCACCCAGTCATCCCCACCCCCCGACCTCCTCCCCTTCCACCACCCCTAATTCGTTTCCCAGAGTTAGGAGTCTTGCATGTTCTGTCTCCCTTTCTGATATTTCCTACCCATTTCTTCTCCCTTCCCCTCTATTCCCTTTCACTATTATTTATATTCCCCAAATGAACGAGACCGTATAATGTTTGTCCTTCTCCAATTGACTTATTTCACTCAGCATAATACCCTCCAGTTCCATCCATGTCGAAGCAAATGGTGGGTATTTGTCATTTCTAATGGCTGAGGAATATTCCATTGTATACATAGACCACATCTTCTTTATCCATTCATCTTTCGATGGACACCGAGGCTCCTTCCACAGTGTGGCTATTGTGGACATTGCTGCTATAAACATCGGGGTGCAGGGTTTCATTGCATCTGTATCTTTGGGGTAAATCCCCAGCAGTGCAATTGCTGGGTCATAGGGCAGATCTATTTTCAACTCTTTGAGGAACCTCCACACAGTTTTCCAGAGTGGCTGCACCAGTTCACATTCCCACCAACAGTAAGAGGGTGTATATGCCCTTTTAATATTAGAGCTTATGAGAGAGATTGCTATGAAGTACAGAAATTTCATTCAATGCCTCACCCTTTCCTTTATCAATGATACTCATGTGTGCTTGGTTAGAATTTTCCATCCTATAGTCCACCCTCCCTCTTGTAGATCTTCAGGCAACTGAACCATTGCCATCAGTAAACTTTGTGAAGTCTTATTTCTCCTATTTCCTATCTGACATATCCCGTTTTGTCTTTCTTAATACAAATCTATGATAACACAGTTTAAATACAAGATACTTTATATGCAAAGGTAAGAAAAAAGAAACCGTATTAATAGCGTTATCCAATATATAAAAATGCGGGTCATGTTCACACACACACACATACACTCACACTGCTGGGAGGTATCTTAGCATATAGTCATATAATTTACCAATTATATTTGAATACATTGATTCCATTGTAATATGTTTTCCTTAATAATTGCAAACCTTAATTGGGAAAAAAATCTTAGATAAAAATATCTTGTTAGAATTATAGAAGAAGAATCCTAAATTTATTTTTCAAATGACTATTGTTAAATTTCTACATTGCTATAGACTCACTGCAGAGGTTATAATAGTTCTGTTTGTTTCCCAAAGTCTTTTTTTTAATTCCCAATTCACTTCTATGCAAAATACATTCTCTAGAAATACTCTCAGAAATATTCTGAATGACTTTTCTGTTTCTTTCTTTGACTTAATTTTTGCTTATCTTTAGCCTGAGGTTCTAATAGACAATCATAGCCAAAGTGAAAGTTAAAAATTAACTCTGAACTAGTTTGCAATCTGCCTGTTACCAAGAGATTTGCAAAGTTATAACTTGCTCAGCTCCTGGGAGCGGAGTTAATTATGGCAAATCACACTAATTAAATTATTCACTAGGTCTTTATTAAAATCAAATCTATTATGTTATGCAATACATTGTGGATTTGCCTTCAGACTCCCAGCTTGTTATTCCCTGTGTTATGAAATGCCTATTTAGACATTTAGTTTAAGTAAGAACATGAAACCTATGGTGAAGCTGCAGGTTTCTCTTGCTCTTGTTTAGGTCCCCAGGCCTTTCATTCAATTCCCATTTACTGCACTCCTGCTTTGTGCAAATCCCATGCATTACATCCTGTGTCCTCAGATTAACCTGTTTACAGATTAAAACCCAATGTAAGAAATGCACATATAGTACAAGGCAAACAAATATATAATCGGAAAGTAAAGAAGAAAAGGAGATGAATTATGATTGGGAAAATTTCGTAGAGGTGGAGAAGGAAGAGTGAATCTGAGTCTTTTTTTTTAAGATTTTATTTATTAAAAAAAATATTTTATTTATTTATTCATGGAAGACACACAGAGAGAGACAGAGACATAGGCAGAGGGAGAAGAAGCAGGCTTCCTGCAAGGAACCTGATGCGGGACTTGACCCTAGGACCCCAAGATGATGACCTGAGCTAAAGGCAGATGCTCAACCACTGAGCCACCCAGGTGCTGGGTCTTAAAGGAGCAAGACTTCTGTACGCAGAGATGGGGAGTGGCAACAAAAGGCATTTGAAATGGGTTACAGGGTGAATAAGATACAGGAAAGAATGTGCAAAGTCTGTTCAGAGAGCATACAAGTTAAGCAAAGGTAGCAGGTGAAGGCTTGAGGTATATGGTAACCCTAGGTTCTCTAATGCAATGCTTGATGTCGTTTTGGTTTAGCTACTTGTTGAGTTGCTTGAATCATTGAGCAGAGCAGACATTCAATCACACTTGCCAGACACTGGAGCAGCTCTGAGCTTGCCTCTGCTCTGGGCCACTTGAGTGGAGCTCCTCTGTAGTGAGAAGACACTACACTACCTCTCTCATTCCAGCATGGGGATGGAGACGGTAATTGACACAGAAGCACCTGTGTGTGCATGTGCACACACACACTCACGCTGCTGGGAGGTATCTTAGCATATGATCAAGTCTGTCAGCTGTGCCCCCTCACTGGTTCTGGGAACTTGGGCAATTTACTTAACCTTTCCTAAGGCTTACTTCCTCCTTGAGAAAGGACCATGATAATGTAACACTTACTTTGCAGGAGTGTTGTGAGGATTAAATGTGAGTTAATGCACAGATGACAGGATTGCATTAGACATCACCTTTGTGCAATTTAGAAAATCTCAACTCTCTCTCCAGGCAGGCACAGCCCTTCGCCAGGCCACTCATATCAATGACTGGAGATGAAGATGATTTCATTCCCTTGGTGCCTTCACCCAAGGCATCCCTATGCAGGGCACAACCTATACAACTGTACACAGAAACCCTGGGGAAAGGACTTAGCCTAATACTTTGTTATAACAAGACCTCAAAAAAACATTGGCCATCATTATAATTACTAGGCAGCAAACCACTGCAAAACACAGTGTTGAGGCTCAGTCGGAGGCTATCTGGTTAAGCCGGTTATGAAAAGACTGCTGTATCCACAATGCATCCCTAAGTCTTAGAATAAGTGTTCAAAATGCAGAATGGAAAAGCATACCAATGGGCATCCATTCCTGTGTGTCTCCTACCATTAGGTGGTGCTGTCCCTCAACGCAGCCACAGCTTCAGAGTGTTTTGGTTCAACTGATCTCTGTTTAGAAATGGCCTTTATTTACCAATAACACAGTCGATAGCCAGGTGGTAATTGTCTCCCACAGGCTTCCTTCAGCTCTTTGTGGAGGAGGAGATGTTATTTCTCTCTCAGCGCATCCGTGTTCCACAATATACTTAAACACTGCTCTAAGAAAAGGACTCTCCCTAGATGGTAGAAAGCTGCAGTAGGGCTGTGGGCCACTATGAAGAAAGCCCATGAACTTCCTGACTCTTTGAATTCAAAACCAGAATATCATCAATAATTAAGTGACCATGTAACCGCCTCACTTTACTGTTTGACCACCCTTTGCATTGTTATAATAAGAGTGGAGGCAGGACAAGATCGTTCAACCACATGGTTATAGAAAGCTCTTCTCCAGACACCTAGGCTCCAAACTGAGGGAGGAGGATCCTGCCCCACTTAAGTCCTAAGGATGTATTTTCATTATTTCTAGCTTCCTCTTTTTTAATTTATCTCATTCAGAGGAATCTGTGAGCTTCACTATCCAAAAGATAGGTTTCAGAGAAGACCTGTAGTTGAACTCATGTACATCACGTTACGAGGATAACTTGCTACTTAAAAAATAATTTAATAAATTATTTTGTAAAATGAAATTTTTCTTTTATTATTGTTTAAGTGCCCTTGGGAACCACATGTTTGCATATTTTCCCCCTTTTTTTGTCACTCTTAAGTCTGACAGATTTTGAGGAAAAAATGTGAGATTTTGAGGATATTTTCAAAAGATTCTATACTATTTAAAGACAATCTAAATTAGCTTTGTAGGTAAAGCAAGCAGATTCATTAACAACCTGAAAAGAGCCTTCTGACTGCTCCAGTCACGCATTCTGGGCAACGCTGGGTGCAGACGTTGTGCTGTTCTTTTCCACATACATCTGTGGAATATAATCTACATCTCAATTTTAATGGTAAGATATCTGCAAAAAAAGATGAGGGAATAGAAATTATCAAATCAAATCAAGACATTTTCCTGTGGAAAACACTCCTACTGGTGCTTCTCACCTTCTGCAGTTGTTCTCAAACTCAGAACACTTGGACAAACTCATTCCACAGCATTTGAGGGTTATGGCTTTTTGGAAGGGAGGATGTGTGAGGGGGGGGAGGGGGGTTATATTGGAACACCCAAAGGGAGTGCATGTTGAATGTTCACCCTATGCGTATACCTTGGAGATTCTGGTGAATAATATCATATGCCCCAGTGAATGCCAGGGAGTAAGTCCTTTGTCAATTCCGCTGCCCCAGAAGAAAAAAATAAAATAAAGCCATAACTTGCCTAGTTCAGTATATAATGTTCCCCATATTCCACCTCCTGCTAAAAACTCAGGCTCATTAACTGCAGGCTCCTCAGTGCATTCTGTGACCTTCCTCCCACATATGCCATTTTCCCTCAGAGTTATGTGCATTTTCTCTGCCTGGGATGCCTGTCTGTTTTTAGATTACATATATAAAGTCTTTCTCATCCTTCTCACCTGAAGCCCTTATCTTCTCTGTGATACATTCTTTGTCCTCTCCTGGAAACCAAATATCACCTTCTTTTGGCCATCTCTTTATCTCCTCCAACTGAGAGTAAGAACTGCCTTGCTAGAGATTACTGTTGTACCTGACACATAGCTACTAAATCCTACCTACAGAATAAATGAATGTGGTACTATTCAAGGGGAAACACATCACATTTAGGTTACTCAGAAATTGGAATGTAGGATGATGAAATAAACCAGTGTAAATCTCATTTAAGGGTTAACCTATTGGCCTTTTTAAAAAAGATTTATTCATTTATTTACTTAATTTGAAAAAGAAGAGGGGAGGGACAGAGGGAGAAGGAGAATCTTAAGTAGATTCAGTGCTGAGCACGGAGCTGGACTCACAACCCTGAGATCATGATCTGATCTGAAACCAGGAGTCAGACACTTCACTCACTGAGCCACCCAAGCACCCTGCCCCCCATTAGCCTGTTTCAAAATCTAAGTCAGATAGAAGGCAAAGGAATGGCCAGCACTGCACACAGAAGTATTTTAGCCCAATCAGAAACTTTAAAAGTAAGGACTGTTCAAGCTATAGAACATGAAATGGTTATTTCATATTTAAGAATTATAAATCCTTAAAATTGAAAGAGAAATAGCTCATCTAATTCGAGGTCTCATTTTATTATTCTAGCTGGGAAAGGGAAGATCCAGAAAGGTGAAAGATGGGCCCATTTCCAAGTGTCCTGACCAGTTCAGATCTCAGGAGCTATCATGGAAAGAGCTCTGAGAAGAAGCTGGAAGTGAGGGCCATGAAGTGTAGCAAAACTCCAAACAGTTCCAAAAGTCCTCACCAGCAGTGCTTATCACACCCAGTCCTGCCTTCTACCTCACCCACTTGCTCATTCTGTGTTGGGTGATTTTCTAAGGGATTAGTAGAATTGTAAATTCTACTTACATGTCTGTGATATGACATGGTTTCATGATAAAGCAATTGCTAGTATAAACTTTAAATGAACTGCTTTTTACAAATCTATGTGCCTTATTCATCAGAGGCTAACAAAATGAGCTGAGAGAGATTTTTCAGAGAGAAAAAGTATAAGAAAAGGAAGCAATATTTCCAGATCTAGGGGGCTACCCCTGAGCCCTACAATCTCCCAAACATAAGAACACTATCTCTCTCTTCCCCATACCAAGAAGCAGGGCAGAGGGGGAGAGAGATGGTAAATCACAAAAGGAAGCCTGGATGGTTACTGAGATGATTTTGGAATAGAAAACAAACCTAAAGGTTGCTGAATCCAATGGTCAGTTCCTAGTCCTCATCTTATTTGACTTAGCAGCAGAATTTGATACAGTCGGTCACTCCCTCATGCTGCAAATATTTTTCTTCTCTTGGCTTGCATTCTATCTTGAAGCTTCAGTTAACCTCAGGCCTCATCCCTTGAATGTATTTATTTTTATATCTATGGGTATTCATTTGGTGAGCTCATCTAGCCTCATGGCTTTAAATATCACTAATTTATTTCTGCAGCTCAGCCTTTCCCTGCCCCCAAGCATGGATGCACATCCACCTGCCTATTTAACTCCTTTTGGACTTTAATAGTTATTTCAAACAGGTATTACATGATCCAAACTTAACTCCTATTCCTCCTCTTTAAACCTGTTCCTTCTGGAACATTTTCCATCATGGTCAATGGTAATTCTATCCTTCCGGCTGCTTAGGCTCTATCCTGGTCTCTTACAAATCCAAAATCCAACTCAAGCCAGTACTCAAACAGATAAAAATCCCTGCATGTCAGAGGGTAATGTGTTTTATTCATTCCTATACCCTGAACAGTATGTCTGGAATGTAACACTGCTCCAAAAAAGACTTGGTGAATAAGGGAAGATATGATTTTGAGACTGAGTATATGTTTAAAAAATATTTTTTTTTCTTTAAAATCAAGAGTTAGATATGTCAAAACACAAAGTTAATAATCAGGAAGGAAAGAGAGATTTTTGTATGACAATGAAATTGTTATTTTAAGTCACCTATAAATATGTGTTAGAATCACCTGCAGAGTTTTTCTATCCCGATGCTTAGGAATTACAGCAGAGTATCTGGGGGAGGCACCCAGCCATCAGGGTTTTCTAAAGCTCTTCAGGTAATTCCAATGGGAGCCAAGCCTGAGAACCACTGCTCTATGGGAATCATACTAATTTAGTGTTAAAGTTAGTGTTTACATACTAATTACTTCTAAATGTTTCATAGTGAATCTCTTTTTCTTCCCCTTCAAGCTAGTGCCTTATTTTTTTCATAAGGTTTCCAATACCTCAGCATGTTGGCACTGTGTACAAAAAATAGAGAATGCAGGAAAAAACCTAAAATTATAGAACAAATAAGAGGTCTGAAAGGCAGCTAAATCAAAATAAAAATACAAAGAGGGCTAGCTTTCTATGTGCCAGAAATAACCAATTCAAATATACTGAGGAAAAACAATTCTATTCACAAAGAAATAAAAATTGCAAAATACTAAGGAATACTTAAGAAACAAGACTTAAGAAAAAAATCGCACTTTCTGTATGTTTAAAAGAAAAGTTTTCAGGCACCTGGGTGGCTCAGTATTTGAGCATCTGTCTTTGGCTCAGGTCATGATCCTGGGATCCTGGGATGGAGTCCCACATCGGGGTCCCCAAAGGGAGCCTGCTTCTCCCTCTGCCTATGTCTCTGCCTCTCTCTGTGGGTCTCTCATGAATAAAAAAAATACAATCTTTAGAAACGTTTTGAATAAATTGAAACATACTGTATTCCTGCATGGAGATATCAAATATTTTAGACATGTCAACTTTTCCCAAAGGAGTTTAATCTTAGTGTATTCCCAGTCACAATTCCATCTTGATTAGATGACTTAAAAAGTGACCTAACAGATACTAATATCTGAAATAACAAAAATATTTTTAAAAGAAAAATGATGAGGGATGACTTGCCCTCCCAAATATCACTCCATTCTATATAGCCGTAATAATCTAGTGTGGTCCCAGTGAAGGAATAGTTGGATATAGGAATGTGGTAGCATTTCCTTGTGTTTTTCAGTTGTAGGATATAATTATCTCAGTGAAGGGCTCAAATAATCTTGCACTTGACTTAGGGTACCAATTCCCCCTCTTAGAGATTCATTTTTTCTGATTAAATTTTCTGAAAAATAAACTGTTTAACCTTGTTAACCTTGTTAACCTTGTTAACAATTGTTAAGTGACAATTTTTTTTGAAACAAGAAACTCCTGATTCCCCATTTTGGAAGCACTAGAATTAAGTCCCCAAACTGATCCATTACTTGTGGACATATTCATACATATTCATATATGACATATTTGTTACCAAGTATTGTCATGCTTATTTTCTTCATAAAGTTTACTACAATTTACTTTCTTGTTTAATATTTACTAATGTAAAAGTAAATTCTTCAAGAATAGAGACCTGGCAGGTCATTGGTGGCCTAGGGCAGAACCTGGCATAGTATGCTCAACAAATATTTGCCAAATACAGCACAGGTGAGAATCCTGCATTCATCTACATCTATGGGTCCTACCATTCATGACATTGTAAGATGCTCCATAGCCCTTGAATTGGTTCACTGTTATATCCCACCCAAAGTCCCCTTGAAAGTATTTGCTTACACTGAGACTGAATGGTTCAGATCTTCAGGATTGGGAGGTTACCCAAAGCATTCCAAGCTGCATAAAAATACCTTAACAAACCTCAAAACTCAACTTGATATTTTTGATGTTATAGGACTCATGAATAAAATGAAAAATGCCTTATTTGTATGGTAATTGCATATTAGATCTTCAAATCAAGTCACAACTAAACCAAATATTTAGTAGAAATACCATTTTGGGAAATCCAGAGTTATCTGCTGTTTTACCAAATCTGCATGGAGATATCAAAGATATTTATTTCTATTTTTATCTTTATTTATTAAAGATAAATCTAAGCCTAGCAGAAATAATCACATTTTTCTAGTTTCCTCAAAGAATCACTAAGCTTACCTTTCATATTGAAATCATTTGAACATACCACAAAACAGCGGGTCAAAGTTGAAATATAAAAAATAAAGATCTGGGGATGCCTGGGTAACTCAGTAGTTTAGTGCCTGCCTTTGGCCCTGGGCATGATCCTGGAGTCCCGGGATCGAGTCCCACATCGGGTTCCCTGCATGGAGTTTGCTTCTCCCTCTGCCCCTCTGTCTCTGTCTCTGTCTCTCCCTGTCTCTCATGAATAAATAAATAAAATCTTTAAAAAAAATAAAGATCTGAATGCAAGAGCTGCAAGAGGAAGGTCTTTTAATAGTAGAAAGGATGGATTTACATTGAGATTGTGGAGTTTTAACATGGTGAGTTTTCTTTACCAACTTCATATAAATTTTATATGACAATTAATATCAAAATGTTCCTTTCATAACCAAGTATTAGTTGGTAGAATTTCATGCATTAGTAGCTTCAAAAACATTTAAACATAATAGGCACACATGAAAAACATCAACCTTTTCATAAAGAAGAGTATAAAATACTGAATTTTCAGTAACTCAAATTTTACTTAGGTTGCCAATATAAAGTTCTATTATATAGCCTTGCTTATGATTATGTTTAGTTTATATTAAATAAGATACTAAGAATAGTGAAAGTCTCTTTGCCTTAGTACTATCAATTTGGGGTATGTAAGAAATCAATATTACAAAAGACAAGAAGAAAAAGAAGATCTCAAAGTACTTTGATGATCTATTAATGTAAAACCATTTTCCCTTTTTATTTTATTTTTTTAAGATTTTATTTATTTATTCATGAGAGACACACACAGAGAGGCAGAGACACAGGCAGAGGGAAAAGCAAGCTCCACACAGGGAGCCCGACGTGGGACTCCATCCCGGGACTCCAGGATCACGCCCTAGGCCAAAGGCAGGTGCTAAACCGCTCAGCCACCCAGTGATCCCCCATTTTCCTTTTTTAAAACTCAAATGTGTATATGTCTTTGTTCTCTGACCTTCCCCTCCAGGGCTACTTATGCCTTAGCTCTCACCAAATTCTGGCTTCTTTTCTACTTATTTGTTCTCTACCCAATGGTAAACTTCTTTTTCAATTTTTTTTTTTTTTTTGAGAGAGAGAGCATGTGTGAGAACATGTGGGGGAGGGCTGAGAGAGGGGGAGAGAGAAAATCCCAAGCAGACTCCATGCTCAGTGTAGAGCCTGACATGGGGTTTGATCTGATGACCCTGAGATCATGACCTGAGTTGAAATCAAGAGTCGGATGCTTAACTGACAGAGCCACTCCCACAACTGGTAAACTTCTTAAGGACTGGAACTGTGTCTCCCACCTGTCTTAGCATATATGTTCTGAAGTGATCTAGCACCCCTGCACCATTCTGCATATACTAAAATATGTGTGTGCAAGTATAGAATAGGCAGCCAAATGGGATATTTCTTTAATGTCCATTTTAGGTCCCAGAGATATAATACAGCTGACCCTTGAACAACACAGAGATTGGGGATGCCAGCACCCAGGCAGTCAAAAATCTGTGTATGATTTTTTACTTCCTCAAAATTTAACTACTAATAGCCTACTGTTGACCAGAGGCCTGACCAATAACATAAGCAGTTAACACACATTTTGTATGTTACATGTATTTTCTATTGTATCCTTAAAGTGAGCTAGAAAAAAGAAAGTATTAAGAAAATCATAAGAGAAAATACATTTACAGAACCATATCAAAAAAGAAATCCACATATAAGTCATTCATACAGTTCAAACATTCAAGGATCAACTGAACTAGAATAGTAACTATCTATAGAGTGATTACTATTTTTTCAAAGAACTTCCATAATTATGCTCTTGTTTTAATCTCATATCAATAATGTGAAATAACAAAAACAGAATTACTAGATAGGTGGAAACCAGGACATAGACATTCAAATTATTTACCTTAATTCACAAAAACATGGACATATCTGAAACTAAAATCCAAATTCCCTGCCTTCTTTTAATCCAGGTTTCTTTCTCTTTGATACTCCTGAAATGTCTTTCATGGTAGTGAAAATTAATTACATCATCCTGCTTTCTTGAAATTTACTATGACTCAGTTTTCAGTGAATTAACGTTTAGTCAAAATAAATAAGGAATAACTGCTGGGGTACCTGCGTGACACAGCTGGTTGAGCTTCTGACTCCTAGTTTTGGCTCAGGTCATGGTCTCAGGATTGTGGGATCAGGCCCTGCCTTGGGCTCACGCTTTGCACAGAGTCTGCTTGAGATTCTCCCTCTGCCCCTTCCACTGCTCTCTCACTCTCTCTCTCTCTTAAATATATAAATCTTAAATAAAAAAGAAAGGCAATAACTGCTAACCCATATGAACAAGTTACAGTGTTTAGAAAACAATTAGCTTATACTTCATGTGTGCTTTCTACATGGCAAGCACTTTACCAGACACTGGTTGATAAAGTGGTACATGTAACTAAGTGCCAAAACAGAATTCTTCATACTTTTTTTGCTCACCATTGCTTTAGCGTGCTATCTACGGTGGTACCTTACTAAAAATGACTTTCTTGTCGCTTGCCTTTGTGCTGCTGTATGGAAACAAGGTGTCAGGAGTGATGTAGAGAAGGAAGGTTCCCCAGAGGCCTGTGACATCAGCACCCTGATGGAGTGTGGTGCTGATACATTTTATTCACAGTTTCAGTTTGATTTTAAGTCAGAAACAAAACAAAACAGCAGAGAGCACAGCAAAAGCAAACAACCAATTATCAAAATCCTCGGAAGAACACCAGAAATAATGGATTTCTTCTCTTTCTCACATTTCCCTTCTGTTTTATATACAATTGAAATAAAATATGCATTTTTAAATCACAACCCCCCACGACGAAAATAATGAACAAGCACATGAAAGGGAGGAAGGTGGAGGGGATAACTGGAAATACTGTATTTCAAAGTAAAAATGAAACCAAGAGACATGTACATAGAAATTGCTCCCTAAACTACAAAATCATAGGACAAAACAAAGCAGGATTCTCCAAGGAGTCTGGACCATAGCATTTTTTTTTTTTTTTGCAATTTTTTTTATTGGAGTTCCAAGGACCATAGCATTTTGCCCAGAAGGCAAAGATAAAGCTGCAGTGTGATAAGGCTTTTATAAAGAACGGGCTGGATCAGAAAGGAATCTGAAAAACGGCTTTGTCAGGGGTGGATGTCATTGTTTGGCTAATCTTAGCAAGATCTGTATTTTTAACTCATGGTCAAAGCCCTACAAACCCCACATTTTCAGGAACACAGAGTACCTGTGAGCAAGTAAGGAATGTGTTAGCAGCAGGTGCCTTAAACAGGAAGGCCAGGGTGCCATGTGCTTTCTGGAAGTTAACGTACCCAAATCCTTTGTTCCCTAATAAGAATGGTGCTTCCAGGGACAGTCCTTCTAACACTGTGCTTCAACCATTTCAACCTAAGACTCCTCATTGCTGTAATTACCATTGTGAAACAGGACATGGATTTCTTGCCATATATCGATACAAGGACATGTATTTGGCTGTCAGTATCATTATATGTGCCTGCCTCAGAACAAAAAGTTGCATTCAAAAGTTCACTGCTTGATCACCCCCCTTTCTTGTAAAACCCTTTCCAGGCAAACCTGAAGTCCACTGTTCAAAAATCTGATTCACTTTGTTTCCATTTTGAGAAGATCAACAGGAAAAGCCAACTTCCAAAACGGGCAACTATGGAAATGATTATGAGCATATGAACAGATCATTCTTTTAAATATTTGAATTACTCAAAACATGCTTTATTGTGTGTGTAGAGATGACTAACTTTGAGGAATAGACCTCTATAGGTTGGTGTCATGGTCTTTGTATTATTATTTTCATTATTATGGTTATTATTATTCCTCATTACAGATGAATAAATTGAGTCTTAGATAATTTAAATAGCAAATCTAAGGTGACAGAGACAATAAGTGGTAAGGCAAGACTTGTTCATAGGCCTATATCATCAGCAACATATTTTCATTTATTTGCCACATGGTCTCTCTTGTTTGTCCTTTCTGTTATTTTAAGCACTGTTTTAAATATTGTGTGATCTAAGGAGATCTATAGTAACTATTATATAAATGGATAAAACAGGCATAAATTGATGGACATAAGAGCAGAAATGTCCCTGAAATGTGCCAAACCACATTTTTAAATGTTGGGTATAGATTTTATCCATAAATTGCATTATACCCTAAGCCTTCATATGAATTTTTAATATTGTTAGTTTGAAAAAGTATCACATAAAAACTAAAGAGTTTCACAATGCTGTTTGTTTTTTGGAAGAATTTTTATTGAAAAATTCCACATTAAAGTAACAATTATAAAACATGCACAATGTTCTAACCCTCAACCTTGACTATTTCAAGACACAGCAGTGGCATAAATATATAATATTTCTCAGGGTTTGCTCTGAGAATGACTCAAGTACAGCCTCTTTTATCACCAAGAGGAGCTAGGACCTCTAATTTCATATTTATGGTAGTCCAAGTTTTGAAATAAAACTGGTAAATTTACTATAATCAATGTGTTTATTCATTGACACCAAGTCCAAAAAATAGGTCCAAGAGATAGAATAAAAACAAAAGCATATTGTGCTCCCAGAAGCCTAGGAGTAGATAGTTCAGGAAAAAGGGAGGGACTAACAGCAGAAATCTAACAGAGGGTCTGAACAGTAATAAATGCAAAGTCTTTAGACACTAGGAGGTCATTGAAGCCCTTAAGAAGAGTTGTTTTAGTGGAGTGGTGGGGACAGAAGCCAGATGGCTTTGTGAATGCTGACAGTGGCCTGAGTTAATCCAAGGATAGCCATGTCAAAACAAACTTAAGGCAGATAGTTTTCATTAGAAAATCAGTAAGACACTCAACTATATTGTTGTTGTTTTTTTTTTAATAGAAAATGAACGTTCCTCCCCAATCAAAATCCTGATTTTTCTGCTTGCTTTATATCTGGGGCTCACTTATTTTAGACTATGTATGTTTTATAACTTGACCTAAAAATTCTTCATTAGATTAGATGTCACTGAATGTCTTATCCTCATCAGTGTATCAGACTGGCAGGTACTAAACAAATCAAATAAAAGTAAATTTCTATACCAAGAAGATGGTATTTAATGAGATTTGACATGAGTCTAAAAGATGAAGAATGAGAAATAATGTGTGTTAAAATTGATTACAATTGGATTTGGATCTGCAGATACACAGACTTACAGTTTTGTCTCTTGAACAACTAATTTTAAAATACATAAAAACTCTATTGAAGTGGTTTTGCTTGGTTCCCTCATCAGGAACCCTCACTGCAGCTGGGTTGGCAGATCGTTTGTTTTCATGAGTCTCTTTGAACCAATCAGGACACAGATAATCTTGTTATACCTCTGTGGGCTTATGTTTCTTTTGATGAGAGTCTAGAGAAGTCATGGGTAATACTTTATTGTGTGCCAGGAACTGCTTATGTTTCAGTTGTACAAGGTCAGATCTTAATTTAACCACCAACTGGTTACTTAATTTTAGATACACAGAGGAACACATTGGCTCCAAAGCACTTCCTCTGGTTTAGGAAGGCAAGGCCCTGGATAAGAATGACAAGACGATCATTCCAAAAGGTGAGATTATGAAATATTTGATCTGTACCTCACCAACTAGCTTATTAAGTAGCTTAGTATTGGGAATATTTTAAACAGATGGAAATACGTATTGTGGTAGATTCTCATTACTTTCTTTTCCATTGATCATCCATGGGTTTGCCTTTCTAAGGCCTTTTAAATCACAGAATAAAGGCAGAGTTGTTTTTGTTTGTTTATAGAATATTAACTCCATAGCAGGGTTATGAAGCATAGTAGTGCCATGAGAAAAACAGATCAAGAATGCATAGGCTTTTAGGAAGTGTCAATATACACACCAAAGAATTCCAGAAGGGTCTTAGCTTGCCCTCGTTTCTGAGGATAAAAATTAAATGATTTTTGTGATTAAAATAAATTTCTATTGCTGCTTTTTCATCATTTACAGCAAAAGATGGATGCTTTATGTTCAGATCAAAAAATTCCTTTCAGTTTTTTTAAATCAGATGAAAAAAAGGAACTCAGTAGGATTGGAAATTTGTTTCTGCAAAATAAATCATGGAATCTTGAGGTTAGAAAGCCCTTAGAATTTACCTGAGCCAATCACCCATCTGGTTCATAAGTGAACACATAACATCTAAATAACCTTCTACATCTAAAATGAAATTATTTCTTTGAAATATCAGTGATGTGGACAAGGAAGTTCTAACTCTGTATTGTGCTGAGAACATATTATTGTTGTGAAATACCATAATTTTACACTTCTGTTGTTTCTGTGGAAATAGTTTGTTTTCAAATGGAAATTAGTGGAAATATAAGCATTTTAGGTGAGAGTTGTTTGATAGGTTTGCTGATTGTTTGCTTAAACTCTTTTAGAAAACTTGTGAATATTTGGATTACGAAATGAGACCATCTTTTCATTAATTTCATTACAGTAGATGGGTCATCAGTTATAGTGTAGTGGGTAAGCCTGTGTGGCCTCTAATGCCAAACAACTGGGTTTATAACCACATCTCCACCACTTACTAGATGTGTAAGCTTGGGCAAATTACCTACCAACTCTGTGCCTCAGTTTCCTTGTCTGTAAAAGGGGGGAAAGTGTGTTATAGAAATTGTCATTATCGACTAAGGTACTTAACATGTCACAGGAAAGTGCTCAGTAGATGCTACTTATAATACCTATTAAATTCAATGAACATATATTTGTTGAGGACATGCTGTGTGCTTAACTCTTTGCCAAACCTTGGACAGGAGGGGAGTGACTATGGTGTTTCTGGGGAAAAGTCTAGAATGCATTACTTAAGGCAGCAAACTCCCCAAGGGAGGGATCCTATTGTCTTGTGTCTAGCACTATGCCTGGAACATAGCAGACACTGAACACATATTTTTGAATGAATGAATAGAATGGTCTGAAAATCCTTAGGAGAAAAATAATAATCCTGAGAACTGCTGAGTCAATATTCCTCCTTTATCTTTTTGATTTAGTAGAGAAAGGAAATTTACACCATGCATCTGTATTTCAACAAAGTATTTGACAGTATTTCTTGATGATGTTCTTGTTATCAAAAAGAAGACATTAATACTGGATGGTGGTGTGTTTGGGAGGATTTGTAACTGGATAAACAGCTTTTCTTGAAGGGTGCTAAATAATAGATCAATGTCAACCTGAAGACCTTTCCGTCCCATGCCAATTTCTGTTCAACATCTATCATTATTAACAGAGCAGATGGACATATAGAGGACATGCAAATAGATCTGCAAATAGAACAATACTTGGAGGATAGAAAATGAATTAGATCTTAGCAGACTGGAATAAAGGTCAAATCTTTTAAAAAAAAAATGAAAAGAAATGTAATAGGTTTACATAAAGAGTCCTGCGCAGAAATGCATAGTGATAATGTAAGAAAAAACAAGGGATGTAGAGTTTAGGCCAGGAGGGGTCCAAATCAAGTGTGTGACATGGTAGCCCCCAAATTCATCTGAGCTTAAGCTAAATTAACAGATCGATAGTGTCTAGGAAAAGGGAGGCAGTCATGCTTGCTTAGTGTTGTGTTGATCTGACTATAGCTGTTGTGCTGCCATCAGAGCCTATGGTCCAGAGCCACTTTTAGAAAGAAATGGATAAACAAGTATGTTTAGGGATCCCTGGGTGGCGCAGCGGTTTGGCGCCTGCCTTTGGCCCAGGGCGCAATCCTGGAGACCCGGGATCGAATCCCACATCAGGCTCCCGGTGCACGGAGCCTGCTTCTCCCTCTGCCTGTGTCTCTGCCTCTCTCTCTCTCTCTCTGTATGACTATCATAAAAAAAAAAATAAAAAAAACAAGTATGTTTATAGGAAAGCAGTCAAGATGGTGGATGGAGGTGAACCTATGGCACAGGAAGAAAAGTTGTCCAACCTCTGGAGGAGAAGCCTCACTAGAGATTTAACAGCTTTCCTGGGGAATGATTAAAGGGCTGTCATGTAGCAGAGGAACAACATTTTATCTGTGTGACTCAGAGGAATAGAACTGGGATCACAGAATAATGATTTGAGGAGATGGATTCAACTTCACTTTTTTCCTAATTGTTAAAGCTGACCAAAGATGAAAGGCTCTGTGGGGATATAGTGAACTTCCTGTCACTTTGCTGGTAAGGGCTGAGGGGAGATAATTATTTGTTGGACATGTTGTAAATGGAATTTACAGGTGGAGTAACCTAATGGTCAACTCCGAAGTCTGGTGCTTCTAGAGAAAAGGAAGAAGGAAATAATGAGTATGTCAGAGTGCCTAGTCAAGGGTAAGGGATAGAGCTAAAACTGCCAAACAACCCCTAGAATTCTAGTTCCTCGTTCCAAAGGAGTTCAACTACAGAAAAATTACAGGTAATGTTTGCTGAGTACTCACATCAAACAGAGTTAATGAGGCAGCTAATCCAGAGGGCAGGATTTGAACAAAATTTCAACTGTAACACCCAACTGTCTCCCCCAGAAAGAAATCAATAGCCTGTGTGTGATTTCAAAAGAAAATATGAAGAAATGCAGTGGCTCATTTTTGCTTGAGTTTTGAATGGGAAAAGATTTGACTTGAGCCTCAGACAGAAACTTCTGTCGTGTCAAATAAACACGTACATATAGTAGTATATACATATGCCATATAAATAGTATAGACATACTACAGTGGTGTGTTCATATACATACATAGTACATAACGCTTTTATTAGTGTCTAGAGACATCATTTCATTTTTAGAGTTATTGTAGCGAATTAATGTAGTCGAAACATTTTTTACTTACCCTATAACTCAGTTATGTAAATAAATGTGGCTTTTTTTTTTTTTTTTTTTTTTTGGTCTATAACTGGCCTCACCTTCCTCAGAAGCTGCCATTCACTAATTAGTGGGAAATGAACTTTTGGTCTCATGCAGACTGACAGAATAACTTAGGTAACAAAGCTTTTACTTTTGGGTGATTCAAGTAGATGGATCAGTCTTCCAGATTTCTGTTTTTCCGCAAGCCAAGAAACTCTCTCCATCAGTTTTCACCTGCTTACCTATAAATTTGTGCAAATTTCTCTCTTCTCAAAGTCACCAAGGTCCCTGTCAAGAAGTGGCCTATTTCACCACCTGTAAGGTTCAGCCTGTGAGCCAGCTGCCAGGCCAGTTTTCTGAAAGGCTTTGTAAGCTTTGGCTTCATAAAGTCAATTTTAGTTCCTTCCAAGTGGCTGATCATATCTGATTAAATGAACATCATTCTCATAGATGACACTTTATCCATGGCAATAAATATTCTTCAAGGATATGAATTTTAGTTGATGCATAGTTTTCCATTACTTAGGTATACAATAATGTCTCACACAAATTTCCTCTTGTTGGATATTTTATTATTTCTAATGTCTTGGGAGTTAAATATGACTGAGAGGAACCTTTTCACATGCAATTTTTTGTCCACATCTCTGATAATTTCTGCAAGATAGATCCCCAGATTTAGAATGATAAAGGGTAGGGCTTTTAAAAAATCATATTATCACTCAAGCTTGTTATAAGGGCACATCCATTAATAAGTTACCTTTTCATGGGCCATGCTTGCTCTGTTCTTTTCTATTCTATGTTTATATTCCTCTAGAGAGCCACCTATTTGTGAATCTAGAGTTCCTTCCTGTTCTGTGCATCATTTGCACAAACTAGTACACATCTTCCCATATCTCTGTTGTAATTGAATTTGACATAGAAACCAATAGTAGAGAGTAAAAATATCTAATTTTGTAATATGAAACTAGAGATAAGCAAAACTAATATGACAGGTCTTATCAGCAGTATATTTACCTAGAAACTAAGCCTCAGTTAATGCAGCTCCAAAGCCGGAAATGAACTTGTAAAAACATATGACACAAAAAACGCAGGGTGAGTATATTAATTTGCTAATTTTATGAGTAGTATATATTTGATTATTCAATCACTCATTTATTCAGGCAATAGTATATTTTGCCTCTCTGTATGTTTTCTAAAATGTCGAGTTGTATCTCTTTGAGGCAACATAAAAGTAACATTCATTTTTTGAACTAAGTGTGTGTGTGTGTGTGTGTGTCTGTGTGTGTCTGTGCTCAATTTATCAGCAGAGTGAGTTGTGCTACTGAGGAAGGAGAAATGGTCTAGGTCTCCCTGTCATGTATAAAATTACACCATGAGGAGGGAGTTGCTGTAACATTACTCATAAATAAAAGTTACCTGTGTCTATGGACTGGACCCCAATTCTGACAGAATTTTAGGTCTCTCTGAAATCTCTTAGTTGACTGGTTGATTTTGCTAAAATCAGTCCAATGAAGCCACTGATCTGATTAGACACTTTGTTTCACAGGATTCTGAAAGAGCAAAAGTGCATAGCCACCAAGTAAATACCAAAGTTATAACGAAGTTTTATTTATATTGATTTTAATATATAATTAAGATTACAAATATAAGTGGTCAAAATGCAGGAAAGTGAAAATGAATGCTGTTTTGGATATAATAACTGTATTTTCTTAGCAAAACCAACACATGAAACTCTTGTTTCACTATTGCTATTCCTCTGATAGGACAGATGCTGATGATTTTCTCTGGGACCTCCAGTAGATGAACACATCACTCAAAAACTGTAGCAGTTTGAGGGTAAGAAAAAACCACCTCAGGGTATGAGGGTCCCCCATTCCACACAGCAGAACCTCTGGGTTTGGATTTGAGTTGTGTGTAAAACTGTGAAGAAATTTCAATTTTACTGTATGTTCCTTTACTTATTCCCCCTTATTACCTCCCACTAGACTCTGTCTTAGACACGCTGACATCTTCTCCACCCCATGCCATCTTCAGTAACTATTTCAAAAGATCCTAGTCCTACACTGGGAACCAGTATAGTGCTGCTGGTATTTTAAAAGGGACACTGGAAGATGGAACAATAAACACTAAAGAACAGAATCTTTCACTGATGCAACTGAATGACACTCGGGTGACAGGTGCCGGGGGCAATGTGATATTTGTGGACACAAAGGCCTTCCTTGCATGGAAGTGATTGTACACTCTGGAAACTGCTACAGCCAGCCCTGCTTAGGACCCACAAACTTATTAACAGTACAGTGTTAACATGGAGCATGGACTAGAGGTAGTTTAGAGAATCTGATGCTGCAGAGAGGCGTCATGGACTTGTGTTCACTCCTGCATCATCCCTTGCAACATCATCCCAACCTCCTGACCACTTCAGTCAGGCACCAACTGGTATACAGATCCTTTTTTTAAAGACAGTAATGTTTAGATTCCAAGACAAAAAGTACAGAATGAAGACAAGCCTAGGACACCGCAGACCACCCCCAGCAACAAAAACCTTATTGCAGGGAGCCAAATATAAAGATTTATGTGTCCCTGTAAGCTATTTTTTATTTTTGGAAGTTATTGTCATTTAGAGCTGGCTGTTAAGAGCGAGATCAAAGTGTTTTCTTTAAAGGGCAACAGACTGTGGGTTGTTTTCCTGCTGCTTCAGAAAGACCTTAAAAATGAAGTTACCTGTGCTCTCTCCAGACTCAATAGCTCTGAGACATTGAGTGGGTCAGTTTCCACTTACACACAGTGAATCTGTAATACTGACAAAGTAGAATTGGGTAGTTTAAAGCAAGGCAATGTACACAAAGTGGGTTTATAATCACTGAGGGTTTTTTAGTACTGAAGATATTCTAAAGCTTACATGACCACCACTTACCCTTTTCCCACTATCTAAATTTAGGATTTTACTCAGCCTGCCTATGAAGTAAACTAATAATTACTGAAACATGAATAATACATTTAGCACTTGGAAATCATTAATTTGGTGGGTTTTTACTGGGATATATGACAGGGCTTCCAAGGACCCATGAATTCTCCAAAATTTTATGCAGAATTTCGAGTAGGTATGCATCTCTCTGGAGAGAGAATCCAGTGCTTTCATCCAATGTGTTCTTGACCTTAAGGAAGGTTAACCAGCATTTTATTTTTATTTTACGTTTAAATATTTTTTATTTGAGTATAGTTGGCACACAGTGTTACATCAGTTTCAGGGGTACAGCACAGTGTTTCAGCAACTCCCTATGTTATGCTATGCTCCCTGTGAGTGTAGCTACCATTGCCACCACACAGCACTATTACAATATCACTGACTATCTTCCTTATGCTGTGCCTTTACTCCAATGACTTATTCATCCCTTACCAGAAGCCTGTATCTCCTTCTCCACTTCACCCATTTTTATCATCCCCCTCTGGTGACCATCAGTTTGTTCTCTATATTTATAGGCCTGATCCTGCTTTTTGTTTATTCATTTGTTTTTCTCAACTCCACATATGAATGAAATCATGGTGGTTATTGTTCTCAGTCTGACAGATTTCCTTCAGCATAAACTCTCTAGGTCCATCTGTGTTGTGGCAAATGACAAGATCTCATCCTCTTGTGGCTATATAATATTCCATTATACGTATCCATTCATCTCTCCATTCTTTATCCATTCATCTCTTAATGATTAACCCATGCTTTAAATGAAAATGTTAATTGTCCAATATAATTGTTCTAGGTATTTGGCAAGCAGCTACTTATCAGTAATAAATAAATCTCACTAGTGGGCATCTCCAGAATAAGACTGGCAAACCATTAGTTAGAAGGGGTCAGGTACTTTCTCTAGACTGAGAAGTGGAGTCCCTGTGAAGAGGTCTTAAAGGAGGTCAAAATATTATTTGGCCTTTCCTCAAATTCCTGGTTGGTGCTTTATCTAAACAATTTTACATAAAGGTGGCCAATAGATTACTGCCAGCCTTCAGTGGGGATCGAGTCCTGGTCATTTTAAATTTGAGATACAGATAAATAACTCTCCTCTTGCTCTTCTTGCATCTCAACATCTCTGGGTTCATTCCAGTGATGTTCTCTGACTATCTGCCTGACACTTCAGTGCACCTGCACACAGATCTTCATTTCGTCCCAAGCTTTCAGTAAAAGGTTGGAGACAGCTTGTGTTAGGTAGGGGTTGTACCATGTGCTAAGAGTTTCCTAACTATTTCTACCCAGCAGTTGTTAGGGATACAAAACAGTTAAAAGCCTTAGATAATTTTGTTCTGGATGGAAGTTAAAATGACATTTTAAAACCAACAACAACAAAACTTTCCACAGATCAACTCAGTTCTCTAAGGAGTCTATGGTACTGGAAGTCCAAATTTCAAGCAGGGTTAGAACTGGGCTGATGATTTAAATAGGTAAAAGGCTCTGGATTCCATTACTAATCCCAGAGCCATGCAATCCCCCTATCACCACAGTGATACCAGTGAGAAAGGCGGCAGGCAATACCACAGGTTGAACTTCATGATCTAATTGTGCTGTCTGAAGGACCCAGTGCTCACCTGCTAGTAATGAGTCAACAACTTTTTTGCACTGAGAACACCCATTTGCTCCTAGTTGACTAGAAGTAGAGAGAAAAGATAGAAAAGAAAAAGAAAGTAAGGTACTTCCTTCCCCCAGAAAACTAATAATCCAAGTACAAACACAAAACACAAATATGTGAAGAACTTGCCAGGCAAATACAAAAGGAGTATAAATCCAGATATTAGAAAAATATCATGTGGGAGGAGATGCTTACAGATAAGGAAGGCCAAAGGGGAACTGGAACATTTCAGCAAGGCTTCCACAGGAGGAACATTGTGAACCAGGCCTGAGGTAGTATGGGCCATGAGTGTGGAACTGCTGGAGGGACTTGTGCATGAGGAAGAATAAAATGTGAAAGCACAGAAGTGAGAAAAATGAAGCCAAGCACAGAGTGGGCCATCAGATTTGTTTTGTTGGAAGAAATACTCCATACCTGAGTACCATGGTCAGTTGTATGAATAAAGCAGGGCCTAGCTTATATTAGTGGGTTCTTAACTAACTCATTCATTCATTCACTCATTAATTCAATACACATTTAGAGACTACGGGCCTTAAGATGGTACTTCTCTAGATACAGACTAATTTTCTGGTCTTACTGGGTTACGTCCTAGGGAGAGGAGATAGACAATGAACCAATGAATAATTAATAAAAAATAAAATACTACTTGAATCTATTTTGTGAATAAGACCCTGAGGGTACATGTTGGCTTCTTGAGTAGACTGAGATATCATGGTATGAGGCAATGTGCTTAGGGGATGCTGCTACTCTCATGGGCATTACTACTATTACTACTATTACTACTATTCTCTCTTTTATGTTCCACGATAATAGTAGGCCCTGGTGCAGAGCAATGAAAATACAATCAAAATGATGCCATCGAGTTCCCAGGTCAGGTACGCTAGCTAGCAGCATGTGTAGAACTGTCCTTAAAGTTTGAGCTTAGCTAAATTTGAACAATGAAAGTTGGTAAAGCATATATCAGCTGTGTTTTGAAAATTGCCCATGGAAAACTGCTTTTGTTTTTTCTCCTTGGAAAGACACACTACCATGTAAAATTTCAAATAGATCATACATTTTGGCTCATAAAGTACCACCAATCAAAAATAATTTCATACTGATCATTAAACCTAGTCATAGAATTTATTTTGACTTCTACACTTACTAAATTTCCTTCCTAAGTAAGAGAGAGTAGTTGATCCAATAGTAATGACAGACACTCCTTTAATTTGATATTTGGAATACATAAGCCAATGAGAAATATTTTACATTTTTGTGTTTATCTTCAGGGAAGTGGCTTATAATGGACAGAGCTATGCAGGGAGAGGTATGGAGACTCTCTTGGAGGGTTGGTCTCTGGTCTGAGGATGGAGTTAGGATGGTTCTTATTTCAGTTGTTCAAATGATGCTCTGAGACTGCTAGACCAGCCAGAAAACAAAACATGGGGACCAAACAATAGCCATATGAAGGTTCAAGCATCATGAACATCACTACCACGATATTTTTATCTTTTCTGAAGGAGGGTAACCAAATCCTAAGACCCTTCCACTTTGGAAAAAGCCTGGAAAACTAGCTGCTAAAAGATAGCTCTCCTCATTTATTATCCAAAACACTAAATAATTAGCCTTTGTTGTTGTTGTTGTTGTTTAACTTCCTTTTGTTGAAAAATGCTCGACTCAATTCAGGAATTTCATGTGCCATAGTACTTTGGTGCAAATGAGAAGATACTGCTTCCTTGGAGGCATGCATAGCACTCTGCCAGATTGTACAATGTGACCGGGTAGATTTGGCTGAATTTCCTTGGCCAGGAACACTTGTATAGTACACATCCTGTATAACCTCTTGTGGTGGCTCTTAGTTGAAACAAGTGAGTGCATTAGAAAGAGCCACTAGTATTATGTAAATCAGCCCACAAGACTCTGTTTTTTTGCGCTTCTTCAAAAGCACAAATTCATTTTTATTCTGCTTATTGTTTGCCAGGTTTATTTACCTGCTGGCAGTTCCCACAACTAAGCCTCTCTTAATAAAGCCAGTCTTTACCACATCTACCCCTGTAGTAGTAGTTCCAGCATCCCTAACTGCAATAAGGATGCACTTTTGCCAAGGTGTCAAAAAGGATCTTTCCATGGCCAGGAATGCAGGTAGCACAAGTCCAAAGAAGTGGATTTCCTGGAGTACCCAGAGAATCATGTGGTCTATCACACTGAACAGAGCCAGTCAATAAGAAAGTTCTCTAAGAATTTATAGCTGGTTTTATCAGATTAACCCTTTCCTGTTTATTTTAAAGTTCTGGAATTTTGAAACTTGTTCACTCCATATGTGAGACTAGACAGTAGTTAGGAAGAATAACTTGAAAGTGCTTGAAAGATCAGTTCCTTTTTTTTTTTTTTTTTTTCCCTAAATAGGCTCCACTTTGAGCATGGAGCCCAATGTGGGGCCTGAACTCATGATCCCAAGAACTCATGACCCTGAGATTAAGAACTGAGCTGAGATTGAATTGGATCCTTAACCAACTGAGCTACCCAGGTGCCCCAGTTCTCATTTCCTTCTACTCAAAGTTTCCTTCATGTCTTCTCTGTTTTGTTTAATTCATTAAGAAGCTTCTCTGGGCCAAGCTCCTTCTAGAGTCCTAAGAGGCACAGAGATAGTAATGTAAAGCCCTTACCTCAAAGAGCATAGAGTCTGTTAGAGGAAGCTGGACACAAAGACAGAATAACTGCAGTTCAAGGCAGCCAGTTAAAACCATTACTGATGTGAGGAAAGGAATAAATTAGTAAATAAGCAGACACAGCATTAAAAGTTAAGAATGTGAAAGGCTCACTGTTCTCTATTCCTGTCTCTGTCTTACTTCTTCTTGGTTTGAGTTTTAAACTTCTAATGTGCTATGTAGAGCAGTATCTTCAGACAACTGGTAGGCTGAGATTAGTGTAAGTCAGAAGCATGGGAAAATGAGTTCTTACAAGCCTAACTATAGTTATTAATGAAAAAAAGTCCCAAATTAGAAAATGCAGACGTGCAAAGGTCAAGTAATTAAAGGTTTCAAAAGTTAGGTTGGGCTTCATATATAATACTGATGAATATGTTAACTGCATTTATGTTTGTTCAATGGGGAAAGATGAATGCATTTTAGTCCTTCATTTGGCATCTTTCACATTAACTGTATGTACTGTTCTATGTCGTTTGCTGATAATAAGAAACTGCCTCTTTCAAAATTATACCCAGTCATGGATACTAATGATGACCCCGATGACGACCATCTTACAAGTTATGATATTCAGCTCAGTATTCAAGAATCCATTGAAGCCAGCAAGTCTGTATTTTATTCTGAAAGGTAACATTCAAATTGTCCTCAACAAAATTTCTTTATGGCATTCATTTTGTTGTCAGATCAAATGAAAGACACTTCCTGACTCTTCCTCTAGGAAAATGATTATTCTTCTTTTCTGGCAGAGAATCAATAGCTTTACAAGGGCCACTGTGTATAGGTTTTGGCAATATGACCTTCCACAAATCCCCACCTTCTGTGGAAGATGTGAATAACCTAAATAGGAAATTCTAAATAGGAAATTCAACCTAAATGGTTGAATTTGGTTGCATAGGATTGCCTATTTTTAAAAATTAATATAAAATTAATATAAATTAATATAGAATAAAATGACAAGAAGTCATTTGAACAAATTTGCAAGTACAATTTATACAACTAAAATATAGATAGGTCTGTTCTGAACATTTTAGAGCCCATTCTGCTACTGACTCAGACAACCGTTATAAGTAATGTACTTCATTTTTAGATCATCAAACTGTGAAAAATAATATGGGGTAGCCCCTAAGTTTAGCCCCAAAGAATGAGAAAGAGTTGAGGGCTTTTATTGAAAACCAGCATTATGTAAACCACAGTCTCTTCAATTACCTACTATCCAAATGACAGATGTTAGTAAATTAAACACAAAATTAATGCTTTATGTTAGCAGGAGTTACAGAGTATGAAACTGAAAAGGTAGATTTCTACCTTGAACAACATACATCTGACAAAGATAAACCTTAGTTTGCATTCTGTTATAGTATTGAGGATCTTGTATTCTGAAATTTCGTAGTGCTTTTGAATAGGGCTATAAAATTATTGCTTTTAATAAATAAAAAATAAATAATAAATGTTTATTTATTCTTAAAAATGGACATAGTACCTTTACATTGGGTCTCTTTAATTTTTCCCTTATCTCCAACAGAGCTCCCAAGAAGGCTTTCACAACCCTATAATGCCAACAGATGTTTCTACTTAATAGAGTTTAATTGATTTGTTAAGAAATACCTTGTTTCTTTTGAATAAACACACACACCAGAGAATTGCCATGAGGGTTGAAATCACAGCCTGTTGGGTCGATGACTAGAAGTTTGTTTAGTAAATGCTCAGGCTATTCTCTTGTAAATCAGTTGATTAAAGACTCTAACAGGCAGTGTGGATCAGAAGCTCCCAATTAAAAAACTATGAATTAGCAGTTATTAACTTCAAGGCAACAAACCTTACTGAGCATAGTTTTTAAAATTGAAGAATCCTTAGAGATCTATTTAATCTCATCATTTTAGAGATGAAAAAACCACTACCCGGAGAGGCTAACTGGCCTCCCCAGGATCACAAAATCATGAAATCTGAGCCCAGCTCTTCTGACTCTGATTACAAGTGTTTACTCTGCTTCATTGCTTAGAACTAATTTCAGAGATAGCATGATAATCTTGTATTCTGTCATCCGTACTAACGTGCCTAGGTCTACTGTATCATAAATATACTCTGTATCTGATTCTTAAACATTTGCATTTTTAAAGTAGATAGAATCAGTTATGTGCACTTCTTGTAGATCTTAATTATTAAAATCATGTACAAAAAGTCAGTATAAGTTAAGTGTTTAAAGTACACCACTGGGATAAATATGGCTTATTTTTCTTTCTCTGGTAGATTTGCACCACTAAGTGATCAAAACAGAAAACTTGTGGAAGCCATAAAACAAGGTAAATGGGTGTATTTCCTATAATAGGGCAGGTTGGAGAGTTCACTTTGCTGAGACAGACATATGTTACCGTGCATTTAATTTAGGTCACATTCTTGAGCTCCAGGAATATGTGAAATATAAATATGCATTGGATGAAGCTGATGAAAAAGGATGGTTTCCACTGCACGAAGCTGTTGTTCAACCCATTCAACAAATACTTGAAATTGTTCTGGATGGTAAGAGAACATAAAATCCCTTTGACCAAACCAAAGCAAAAATGTAGAAGTTATGAGTGTTCCCAACAAACACAAGGGAAAAGAAAAAGAGTAAAAGATTATTTGAAATATGGGAAAGAGAATATCCATGTTTTATACTCAGAGTATAAAAATCAGCACATTTTATGGGGTGCCTTGATCAGTTAAGTGTCCGACTCTTGATTTTAGCTCAGGTCATGATCTCATTGTGAGATTGAGCCCCACGTGGGGCCCCACACTGGGCATGAGGCCTGCTTAAGATTCTGCCTCTTCCTCACCCCCACACCCATACTCTCCCTCTAAAAAAAAATAGCACATTTTGTGGGGTTCAGAGTTCACCATTTGCATCCTTCTAAGAATGTGGTTGAAGATGGCTCAAAGAGGTGGTTACAACCTAAAAATAATAAAAGTTTATACATATCATGAATTGATTGATTTGAATACAAAGCTGTTTTGCTTTTGGGAGTCAGCTTTTAATTTTTCATCTTGAATTATCTCTTAACAATTTCCAGCAGATTGTTATCATGTAATAAGTACATTTGCAATATTTTGTGCTTGTGTTACATTAATTTTTTCATAATGCAAACATTAGTAAATATCGTAGTAAATTGACCCAGGGTTAAGTATTACTAATAATGTTTATAATCCTGATGTTCTAGCACAATATTTGTCATATCTTGGCAACTTTTTTAAAAAATATTTTCATTTATTTATTCATGAGATTCCCAGAGAGAGAGGCAGAGACAGAGGCAGAGGGAGAAGCAGGCTCCATGCAGGGAGCCCGATGTGGGACTCGATTCTGGGACACCAGGATCACACCCTGAGCTGAAGGTAGATGCTCAACCACTGAGTCACCCAGGTGTCCCAATCTTGGCAACTTTTAAAACATCTTGTGAGTGCGCTATCTTTCAATAAACTTCAATGTTACTCCATCATTCTTCACTCCAGGAGACAATCATAGCTACTTGATAATTTACTATCCAGCCAGCCAGCAAAAAATAGATAACTAAATAATCAGACAAACAGATACAGAAGATGATGTTAAGTATGGTATTTTCTAACATATTCTGACAGTATTCAAATATGTTCCTATTCCCACACTCACAGATTTCATTTGACACAAACCAATTTCAGGTGCAATTTAAATAACGCTACAAAGGATTGAGGAGTTGCTACAATTTATCAAAAAATAAGAGCTTATAATCCATTTAAAAAAATCACCTTGAAACATAGAGTTTAGTTTTCTGTCAAGTTTATGCCTATCTTTTTATACTCACCATCATTTGATAAACTTGAATCATGTCTTTTAATCTTTCCTTTTCATCAATTGACTTTGTTCAATCTAGAATACATAACATTGGATTATTCTGATCTCTGTGATATCCTTTAAGTAAAGATTTTTAACTTTATACAATATTTTTACATTTCAGCATCCTACCAGACACTCTGGGAGTTCAAGACCTCTGATGGAGAAACACCCTTGACTTTGGCAGTCAAAGCTGGTCTGGTGGAAAATGTAAGAACTTTACTAGAAAAGGGAGTGTGGCCAAACACCAAAAATGACAAAGGAGAGACGCCCCTTCTGATTGGTAAATGCCCTTTTTTTTCTAGAAATTTTATAGTTTGAGACAAAGAAATATTTAATAAGTATTTATTGGAAACCACTATGCATAAAGTTATGTGACCTCATCTCCTTCTATTCCCTGAGCTCCTCCCCTAACACCTAGCTCATCTGCCTTATAATTTTGGGTTTTTAATCCTACAAAGAGGGCAAATGTGAAAGATCCTTCAACACCAGCTAACTAGGAGAGATCCAACCTTGGAGCTTTGTGAGGCCAGAAGTACCTGTACTGAAGGAATATTCTCTAGGTAGGTTCTGATTGAAGGTAGAGTCGCATGTGCAGTATGTAGCCAGAAGAAAGAGAGAGAAAGGAAGTTCAAAACAGGGATACCAGGTTCACATCAGAACAATGAGGTGCCAGGAAATTCCGACCACATAGATTCAGCACTGGGCACCTACAATGGGGTTTACAACTATGATACAAGGAATGATGGTACACCTAAGGGTAACGTTTATCAGTTCCTTCTCAGTCTGTGTATCCTACTATTTTTGTTGACCAATAAAAATTGGCAAGTCTGCTTGTAAGAGTAAGGTGATATTAACTACAAAGGACTAGAGATGACATTTCCTGTCATTTATGGATGTAGAGTAGTGAAATTTGTCACAATAACATTGTGCTTATTATAAGTAAACCAGAACTCTTATCCTGAGCAGGTTCTATACATACAAAATGGAATATTCATCTATGGTTGCATCACCACTATTAATGTGATCTGTATTATTTTTAAAGGCAAATACCATGGGGTATTTGCAATGACATCCAGGTATGTGTAGTTGTTTCTATAGATAATTCTGTAGATATTTATAAATGTTTGATTTCTGCAAAAAACAAACACATAGACACTTTTCCAGAGTTTGTATACCGTCTCATTTTGCAAATGTAGAATTATTCTCTACTTGCTATTCTCAATTCACTAAGTTAGGGACAACTAAGTCATGATTTATCACTCATTTGATTTATTTTTGCTTTATTTGCATCTGTTTTTCTTTAATGCCTAATGCTTACAACAAAGCATTAGGCATTTATGTGCATTTCTTTTTTTGTATATTTTTTATTGGAGTTCGATTTGCCAACATATAGTATAACACCTATGTGCATTTTGGAGTTGCATATGTTGGTTTCTCTACTCTAGCAATATCTGAAGTGTGGGAAAGGAAGTTGGTCACTGAGTTATCAGAGTCAAAACAGAATTAATATCTGGAAATAATATTTTTTAAAAGCTACACAGTAATATCAGGAAAAGAAAAAAGTCTCATGAAGGAAATTTTCTGAAGGGGTTTGTTATGTTTCCATCATCCACATAACTGGAGAATTGGGATTTTCTTGGATTATCTTCTCTTTGTGGAGCCCAGGTCAAGTATTTTTAGGTTCTGTAGGAAAATGGATCATCCATGGCACTTTCCTAATTTTCTTCTTGGTTCTATAGGCTACTCTGAAATTTGCTATCCATTAACTTATAAAAGGAGAGATAAAAATATGCCATTCTTCTGATTTTTCTGTGTGATGTCATTTTAATTTTTTAGCCCAATGCCATCATCTTTGTCTTTATTATAGAAAACCCTTAGAGGACCAAACAAATATCACTTTGGGTCCCTCCAGGGCTTTTCTTCCCCATCAGCCATCTGGTCCTTATTTGTAGTCCTTTGATGTATTACAGTTATCAAACAGTTACTTGCTGAGTGCTAAATATCTAATTTGTGATCATCTGACACTTATTAAGGGTGTCTTGCACTCAGACTCCCCTCTGTTCACCCTCTAAAGGTGGTGTCACCTTTCTCCAGTTGGTTAGTCACAGGATTATCCTGGCCACTGAGGCCAGGGTATAGAGCAAGCCCAGGGAATTGGGGAACACATCTCAGTTTCACTCCTCTCCATTGTCCCACAACCTCATGCCATTTACAGATGGGTTAATTTTACTTCATTTTCTTTCTCACAAATCAATATACCCCCTCTTCACTCATTCTGCTCTTTCAATCTGCCAATCTTTGTCAAGAGACCTCAGAAAAATCGCTCTTCTCTATTTGTACATCTTAGGAGTCACAAGGTAAATCAGTGCTGACAATAAGAAAATGAGCAAAACACATTTATTCATAAAAAAGAAAGAAAATGACAGAGATTGAAAATAAAAAGTTACAGCAAACTATAAAGTGTGCTGAGCAAAACACATGAGCAAAACACATCTATCCAGAAAAAGAAAGAAAATGACAGGGATTGAAAATAAAAAGTTACAGCAAACTATAAAGTGTTCAAAAGTGCCTATAATCTATGAAAAAGTCTCTAGTTCCCTAACTCATCAACTGAAGTTAGGTTTTCTTTAAGCATTATTGTTGAAGATCTATATCTATCTATCTATCTATCTATCTATCTATCTATTCAGAGAAACAGAAGCAAATATATATATGTATTTTACTATATAAGTCATTTAAGTTTTATTTTACTTACTTATGTTACACAAATACTGGGCCTGTGCCTTATTAGTTTTCATTATTTTAGTGATTTATTAAGAATATCTTCATGGGTTAGCTAGGGAGAGGTCCCCCAGGATTTGCATTATTATTTTTATGAGAAATAAATATATTCTTAGCTCTAAAACAATTAAATTGCAAGTAAGGCTTTATTTTTAAAATGATTTCAAGTTGTGGCCTATACATGATATTTTCATGAGGAAAGACTAATATCTCTAATCAACATATTTTCTGAGTCAGACAAAAGGAAAATAGATCACAATAGAAGAGATTCATTAGTTTAATACTTTTTAAAAATGCAACAGGAACAAGAAGATAAACGAGGACACATACCTTTTAGTTCATTTCACTTATTGATGTTTTTCTCTGCAATGACACCAGCTAGGATGAGGCAATTCACTATAATTAGAGCTGCCAGTGGCAGGTGGGCAATCCAGGGAAAGGCATTTGTCAACAGACTCCTACTTAGTGAGCAGGAGAAAAAGTGAAATCTCACCATAGTAATGGTTTCCCTGCTCCAAATGAATTAGGCAGAGTTTGTCTTCATCTTCCGGTGGGAGCTCTTTCTCTTACCTTGGCCTTCAAAGCTTTTTTTTTGTATTCTGCCCCCAGAATGCTCTGTGTGGTTCCTCATCTCCTCCTGCCTTTCCCAGTGAAGACCTTAACTCTGAGTCTCTCTTCAAATAGAAGACACTATAGGCTTCTTCTCTAGACTATAAATTGCATAAGTGAGAACCAGTCCATCTTTTTCCTGTTGTCCATAGTGTCTGACACTGTGCCTTTCATATAGCCTGAGTGCCTGAACTGAATGAGTGAGTGAATGAATTAATAAAACTCTATTTACTTCCATTAGCAAGGAGTATCACTCATCCTTCTCTGTTTCTTATTAAGATCTTACTTCCTGGGGCACCTTACTTACTGGGTGGCTCAGTCAGTTGAATGTCTGACTCTTGGTTTCAGCTCAGGTCATTCGTTATCTCGTTGTGACATGGAGCCCTGCATCAGGAGTGAATCTGCTTGAAGATTCTCTCCCTCTACCTCTCCCTTCACTTGTGCGCACACATGTTTTCACTCACTCTCTCTCAAATAAGTAAATTAAAAAAAGAAAAAAGATTTTACTTACTGATAAGAGAAACATCATATATTCCAGAGTTATTTATCTCTAAACTAAGACAATCTCTTAACTCAAATGGGGGGGGGGGGTTGCTTTTAACTGTAATTCAATCTATTAGAAATAGCAGAGGGGGAGAGAGACCACTGATCCAGTGAGTCTCTTGCACTGTAGTACATTAGCTGTCATATGCTTCACCTGTTTACAACAGATTCTAAACTACCTAGATTCTAAACATTATCATTGCTGGGTTGCCTGGGTAACTCAGTTAAGCCACCAATTCTTGATTTCAGCTCAGGTCATGACGATGAGCCCCACATGGGGCTCCATGCTGGGCATGGGGTCCACTTAGGAGTCTCCCTTTGCTCACGTGCTCTCTCCAAAAAAACTAAAAACATTCTCATTTCTAACCTCCCATTAAGATCACGGGGAAAGGGAAGTTCATTTAATACTCAATGCTATGTTTGGTGGAGGAAAACAAAAAAAAATATTTCTGGGGGGTGGGGAGGGGGCTTGATAGGCATTATTTACACATGTGGCCCCAGGATCCTAGAAATATTATATTAATAATAACAGCTATAATTTATTGAGCTCCTAGTATATACTAAGCATTTCCATACATTAAGTTCTACAACCCAATAGTGGATGTTTTTTTTTTTTCATTTATTTTAATTTCCTAAAGTTTAGAAAGAGTATATACAACATCCTATTTTAGGGAAGTATATTCCATGAGCCTCTCACCCCACCTCAGGCCAGGATCTTAAAAAAAGGCAACATCATCTTGGGTATGAGAAATAGAAGGAAACAAAAACTACAATATCCTCTTGTAGAAGAGAAGGGAATAGTGACTAACAATTTTCATATTAAATTTCGTAATTAAGTTCATACCATCTAAAGGATCCGTGTTATATACCTACTATTGATATTCTTTTTAAAAAATCACCCTCTAGCTGTAAAAAATGGCTCCTATGACATGGTGTTCACACTGCTTAAACACAACACCAGCCTTGACCAGCCCTGCATGAAGCGATGGTCAGCAATGCATGAAGCAGCCAAACTAGGCCGCAAAGATATCATAGCTCTGCTACTAAATCACGGAGGCAATGTCCACCTGAGAGATGGATTTGGGGTTACACCATTAGGCGTTGCTGCTGAGCATGGTCACTGTGATGTGTTGGAACACCTGATCCACAGAGGTACGTGAAAAGGAATTGCACATTCTTGATGATTCTTCTGTCTCTTGATTTCCCTTTCTCCAATCCCTCGTTGGCTGCCTGTCCTCTCCTGAGTGTAACTGGGCATTAGGCTTTTATATCCAGCCTCCACAGAGCCCCCTTGAAAGCCCTCTCTTCCATAAATCGGTTACACCCAAATGTCATGACCCACAAATTTGTGCAGTCAGCCCTGCCTGTTCTCACTAGAGGTGGCCCAGTCTCACTGAGATGGCTCACTGGGGCCTCACATTTGGCTTCTCCAAAACTGAATTCCTCTTCTTTCACACTTTTGACATAATAATTGCTCTCAACCAAGACAGAATGCTTAGATTTGCTTCTACGTCCATCACCTTCCTTTCTAAATCCAGTCAATTATCAAGTCCCATAGTGTCTCTCTCACCTGTTCTCACCGTGACATCCCGGGCAGGCTCTTCACATGGACCAGAGCAGCTGTTGCCTAACCATTCTGCTGGTTTCCAGGCTCCCTGTCAGAGAATCCATACAACATGCTGCCATTCAGCTGTTCTCCCTGAAGGTGGATTCAGAAAACTCTCAGCAGCTCCCCACTGCCTCTGAGTCACGCAGAGGTCCCCACTGTGTCATCCCAAATTGTTTTTCCACGTCTATCCCTCACTGCTCTCAACATGGATCCTGTACTCCAGCTCAATGAGACTAGCAACCTTCCAGAATATACCCTGCATTCCCTCTTTCTGGGCTTACTCCAGGCCATGGCCCTCATCTGGAATACATTCCAGCATAACTCACTCTCTTGAGACACACCCCCCTACTAAAGACTTTTTTGATTCTCCCAACAGGTTGTGATGTTGCCCTCCTTTGAGCCCTCCAAGTGCAGAACCAAGAATTAAGAGACCAAATTCTTAAGCTGGCTTCTATCACCATCTCTTTGCTGTCCGACCCTAGCCTTGCTAAAACTCCCAGTCCTCAGCTTCTCCATCTATAAATAAAGCCTGGGACCACATGCTCCCTCGAGGATCCTCTCTGGAGAGAAGACTAACATTTTTTAAGCCCCCCCCCCCGCCCGCTGCAACATCATTTAATTATCATGAGCTCTATGAAATAAGCAGCATTACTCTAGTTTACAGATGAGGAGATTGATATTCATAGACGTAGCTTGCCCAGACTCTTGCTGTCTGCGGCAGAGCCAGACCACCTTCTATATCACCACTCCTGATCCTGATGTCACTTGAATGTTACACAGCTTGCGTTCTTTGATGAGGTTTTGTTTCATTTCCCCTCTGAGCTGCTTCCAGTAGTCATATTTATTCATTTTAGGATCTTCTGCTGGCTCACACACAGCACCTAGAGGGCAGTTGTTGAAATAGAGTGTTAACACTGTCTTTCAATTTGAAAAGCTAACTATCCCTTTCCTGAGAGCACTTGTCTACAATGTAAAAGTAAACTTTGTTTACTTTTGTAAACAAAGCACTTGTGTAAACTGACCTGTTGATTTCTCAGACACTGTTGTGAGGCAAATATTTTATAATAAAACAAAACATGCACATGTAATTGTTTATTGAAAATACTGGGGGCGGGGGCACCTAGGTGGCCCAATGGTTGAGCATCTGCCTTTGGCTCAGGTCGTGGTCCCAGGGTCCTGGGATCAAGTCCTGCATCGGGCTCCCCTGCAGGGAGCCTGCTTCTCCCTCTGCCTATGTCTCTGCCTCTTTCTGTGTGTCTCTCATGAATAAATAAATAAAATCTTAAAAAAAAAAATACTGGTAACACAGATGTTCTATACAGATTCCTATACTCCTAAGTCCTAGCTGGAAGGGAAAACAATAGGTTATTTTTAAGGGGACTATCTTGACAATTTCAAGATAAGCCCAGTTATCACTATGCCATATGTTTTTTATTGCCAGGTGGTGATGTGTTTGCTTTGGCGGATGATGGGGCATCAGTGTTGTTTGAGGCAGCAGGAGGGGGCAATCCTGACTGCATTTCCCTCCTGCTGGAATACGGAGGAAGTGGAAATGTACCCAACAGAGCAGGGCATCTTCCAATACACCGAGCTGCCTATGAGGGACATTATCTGTGAGTAATAAATCATAAGATGATCATTTTAAATTGAAAAATACAAAATTGAATATACAGTAGAATCTCAAGTTTACCTATATAATACTGAAAAGAAATCTGAAAAGAAAAAGACAAATATAAATATTTGATTTTTCCCCTTTCTTTTTATATACCTTGTGAAATTTCCACATTGAACTTACACTACTTTTATAATAAAATTTTTTTTCTTTTAGAAGGAAAGAAGTTATAACAGCATTCTGCACAAGCCTCCCAAACTTGCCTTTCTCTTTTGTTTTGGGTTTTTTTCAATGTGCTTAACAAAAGGCTATAGGTTTCTAAAACTTTTGCCTTTGGCAAAGGATTTTATGACAATATTACCAGTATTATTCCAATTTTTAGTAATACCTACAGATATTATGATACAATGTCAAATTTTTTCTTCAATAGAAAAGTTTCATTATAAGCTCAGATTTCTTTATTCAAAAAAAAATGGTAGGATAGATTTTTAAATCACGAGATGTGCTATAATCACATCAATAGAAGTCCATAATCACTATATTAAATACCCACCATAAGAGGATTGTTTTAGGCAATTAAATATATTTTATAAGTTCAAAAACTTTTAAATCATTAGGCTTTATCACTTTCAGTAGCCACATTAGCTAAGTTAAGTGGCCAATGACACGTAATTGATGCTAAGTGACATGTTGTTAAAGTTTACCTGGATTTACTCCCAGCGTTCATAAATTCACACATGGTAGCTCTGAATTAGGCACAAGAGATCAAGTTCTCCTTGCGTGTGGCTCTCATGTGTGTCTAGTTGTTTTGTCAAGTGTGAAATTCACAACTGTTTATCACAGGTTCTTAGAAACATAAGCTTGTGGTTAATTATACCCATTGGACTAATATAGGTTGATAGAATAATAAAGACTCTTTTGGTGGCTGATAATTCAATTGCAAGTTATATGGAATCAGGCCACTACTGAAGCATAGACTACTCAAGAAGCAGTGAAAAAGAAGGAATGGGATTTCAAAAGGCCTAAACTTTAGTCCTTGCTCCACATCCAACTGTGTGACCTTGGACAAGTCATTTCACCTCTGCAGACATCCTGTTGCTCTTCTGTTAAATGAGGAGTTGGATTGAGCACTGTCCAAGGTCACTTTCTGTGACTCCATAATTCTCATGGTCAAGGCTATGAAGTGTTCTTCTATGTGCCTATCTTCCTTTTATATTTTTTCCATTAAACAACTTTGTTTGCTTATAAGTATTATATTGTCCCAAAAAGAATTGGAAGATGGGAAGATTCCTGAGGACCTACAATTCTAGGACCAAACATAGGACCTCCAGCATGTTGCCTGGGAATATTTAGAATGGGAAACTAAAAACAAAACTAAACTATACTAAACTAAGTAGTCAGCCAATGGACAAAGGTTAGTATGAAATGTTTTTGTAGGAGGTTATCTAGAGAAAATAAAGAAAGTTAACAAACTGTATTCACTTGTCTGGTAAGGAAGCTGATCTATTTAAATTCTTCATTGTCTTCATGCCATGTGTATAAATATATATTTATATTTATTTTTATTTTTATTTTTTAGTGCTCTGAAGTATCTTATCCCAGTAACATCCAAAAATGCAATCCAGAAAAGTGGCCTAACACCAATTCACTCTGCAGCAGATGGACAAAATGTGCAATGCCTAGAACTGCTTATTGAAAATGGCTTTGATGTCAATACCCTGCTTGCTGACCACATTTCCGAGAGCTATGATGACGAGCGGAAGACGGCGCTGTATTTTGCCGTTTCTAACAATGACATCCAGTGCACAGAAGTCCTTCTGGCTGCAGGTGCAGACCCAAACCTAGATCCTCTCAACTGTCTACTTGTGGCAGTGAGGGCCAATAACCATGAAATTGTCCGGCTGCTTCTCTCCCATGGAGCTAACGTCAATTGTTATTTTATGCATGTGAATGACACGCGTTTCCCCAGTGCCATTCAGTATGCCCTCAATGACGAGGTAATGCTGAGGCTGTTGCTGAATAATGGCTATCGAGTGGAGATGTGCTTTGACTGCATGCATGGGAACATCTTTGGAAATTCATTTGTGTGGTCAGAGATAGAAGAAGAGGTACTACCAGGGTGGACATCTTGTGTAATAAAAGATAACCCGGTGAGTTTCAGACTTTTCTTCTTCCTGGTGGGTCATCATCCTAACTTTTGCCCATTTAGGGATGCTATAAGAAAAGAAAAATCAACTCTTATATTTTTCTTATTCTTGAATTTTTCTTTGCAATAATATGGGGGTATAAGCATAAAAATAGGCAAACAAGATTATTTCTTTTTCTTGAATTGGAAACTGAATGTAGAGGCATATGAAAATGTATGCAATTAATAATTTATGCCTATTTTGTGGAATATTGGGGATGGAAACATGGAAAAAAGAATCATGGAAAGAAACCTGATTCTTCCATGTTATGTTGACTGCAATCACATCAGAGTCAGGCATAAAGCTTCAGAGCTCGTGGTTTCGCAGATACAACAATTTATTTTTCTTTTTTGTTCATTACAAGAGCATACTTTTATTTCCTGTAAAATAAGAAAGACAGTAATTTTTCATAACAAAATTGAGTGCTTATGCATATAGCATATTAAATGTATTACTAAATTAAATTTTATGAATTCTCTCAGTTTTGTGAGTTTATTACAGTTCCTTGGATGAAACACTTGGTAGGCAGCGTTATTCGTGTATTAATTGATTACATGGATTATATTCCTCTGTGTGCTAAGCTGAAGTCTGCACTAGAAGTACAGAGAGAATGGCCAGAAATCCGTCAAATACTAGGTAAAAAAAAAAAAAAAAGTTTTGTCTATGAATTATTTTTATGAAGACTGTATATAGGGGAACTTTCTTAATGGTCATCATTGATACTTTTTCAGTGCTACTTCATTCTTAGAATTATCTGGATTTTTAAAATCATCCTTAACACTCTCTCTGATATAAGATGCTAATTTTTTGCTTTTCTTGATACTTTCCAACTCTTTAATTGTATAATGAATTATACTATAACAATATTAATATTTTCACTAGAAATCATTTTTTAAAAGGTAACTTCTATAATACCATAAGATACTTAGGCTGTAATCTCCATGTGAACATCCATCTATTTTGTTTATTTTTGTATTTTCAGGGCTTTGCATGATACCTAGTGAGTAGTGAATAATAAATACAGAGTAAATGAGTGAATGGAACGAATTAATTATCCTTTTTGATATGTTCTCTCTCAGGTCTTGGCAAATTGTCAAAAATCTGTCTTATAGGTAGGCCATTTTGTATTCTTTAGTTTAAAATGTAGTTATCATAAAAGTGAATCATATGATAAATACAAAGGCTAGGGGCAATAACAAAACAAACTGAAGCCTATAAATCCTTTTTCTTTTTAAGACTGTAAGTGGTTCTGAAGCTCACTGATGTTTCAGAACCAATCTTTTATTTTTTAAGTAAACTCTGTGCCCAAAGTGGTGCTTGAATTTACAATCCCAAAATCAAAAGTCACGTGCTCTACTAACTGAGCCAGCCAGGTGCCCTTGGACTCTACGAATTCTTGAAATTGACTTGTCAAGACTCCCTTTCTGGACTCTCATTGGGAATAAAATCAAAATCACAGGATAGAGTCATAAGAAAGTCCACACAAGAAGACCAGCAGCAAACAGAACAAGAAAACCTCAAGGAACAAGCCACTATTTTTGGTCATTTCAAGAAGACAACAGAATAGGGAGTTCTCTAAAGTCAGAAGAGCTGTATTGGACCAAGCATTCTTCTAAAGCTTCAGGAAAACTAATGTCACATCAAAATGAGCAACAGAAAATTAGTCAATTCTCATGTAAATTTCTTATAAGAAAATATAAAAAGAGGAACAGAATAATATCCCCACAGACAAGAAAGCACACAGAAAAGCACAGCCTTAGAATAGATGAAAACTAAAAACTTCACTTCAAAACTAGATAAGCAGCATAAGGAAGATGATCTCAGACATGAAAAAAACATTCAAATTCAGAATTACAAAAATTCAGAAAGGAGTTAACAGAATTGAGGGAAGAATTAGACATAAAAAGAAAAATTAATTTCAAATATAAAGACTGAACTAGGATGAAAGCAAGAACTAATAATGCAACAGATGGGGGATCCCTGGGTGGCTGAGCGGTTTAGCACCTGCCTTTGACCCAGCGCATGATTCTGGAGTCCTGGGATCAAGTCCCACATCGGGCTCCCTGCATGGAGCCTGCTTCTCCCTCTGCCTGTGTCTCTGCCTCTCTCTCTCTGTGTGTCACTCATGAATAAATAAATAAATCTTTAAAAAAAGTAATGCAACAGATAATACCTTCAGAAGCTAAAATGGAAGGAAAATGTTTAAATAAAATAGAAATGAAAGAATAGATCAAAAGATTTGAAAGACAGTGACATCTATTGAAGATAGGCAATAAAGAATGAACAAATGAACAATAGGATTCCTTGAAAGGGAAAACCAAATAGAGGAAACCAAAAGATACAAAAACCTATATATAAAAAAAAAACTATAATAAAAAAAGACAAAATTGCAAATTACAAATTACTATATCCTCTGGTCATGTAAGCAAAAAGAACAAATGACTTAGAGGGAAAAAATCAAATTTTCTCAAGAAATATTAGTCCTCAGTCTTCTGAAGAATCCACAAAGAAATGAGCTTCAGACAAACCAAAATAACTGGAGAAGTAATGACATACGGACTAGTACTGGGCAGGAGACAGAATATCAAGACCAAGTGTGAGCTAAAAGGGAGAAGATATAATATGTAGGGTTGTATGGTCAGAGATGACACAACTATTTTAAAATGGAGACCCGGGATCGAGTCCCGCATCAGGCTCCCTGTATGGAGCCTGCTTCTCCCTCTGCCTGTGTCTCTGCCTCTCTCTCTCTCTCTCATGAATAAATAAATAAAATCTGAAAAAATAAAAATAAAAAAATAAAATGGAGAGAGCACACATGAAAACATTTTTTTAAATACCAAATTATATGGTGATGGCTTAATATTAATATTGTTATCTGAGAATGAGAGATGCATTCAGTAAGTGAGTGATTGTGGGATATTCTAACTCTATTATTCTTTGTATCCTTGAGGAGACAAAGGATTGTCAGTGTGGAAGAAAGGAAATACAGATGTAACAGCTTAAGAAAAAGCTTAGAGTCCTGAACTGGAAGTAGCAATATGAACTCGAGCTATTTTACCTGGAGTCTGTCTGTCTACAGTAAAAGCTTAGAAATAATGGCAAACCGAGTAGCGATGAATATCCCTAGACTGTGGTCTTGAATTACCATTTCCTAGGGGGGAAAAAAAAAGGATGATTTCAGGTCTCAGGAAGGAATGTGCAAGATGAGCCTGGAATATCTGTCATTCTACATTGAGAAGAAACTCTCAAAGACTACCAGAGCATGCCAAAAGAATTCAGGAGCCAACCTGAAGAGGCTCCTAGTGGCCAAAGATGGGATAATTAAGCCACCAAAGGGTAATTATTTCAGTGAATTGAAACCAATTAAATATGCTTAAATACGGTATTTTAAAAATCATTCAGCTCTAGAGAATAAGAAAATCAATTTGTTATCTTGAAATTAATAAAGGAGGAGATTTAAGCATTTATTCTACTTTACCTATATGATTTGTGCCACTTATAACCAAAGAGTAGATGAGCAAAAGCATCCCTTTATAAAAGTATTCCAAATAATAAATGAAAAAAATGATATCATTATATGTCATCATTTTGCAGCTACCAGTCAGATAATGATGTAGTCATTGAGCATCAGATGCTCCTAATATCTCATTATGTGGTCCTTGATGAAAGAACACGGCACTAGCTATAGTTTTGCAAAAGAGATCAAACTTGAGTCTGCAAGTCTTTGGATCTAGCTATCAATTTGCAAGAAATAGAAATGGCAGTGAAACGTGGAACTACACCATGAAAAGGCAATCAGTAAAATTTAGGCTATGGAAAACTGCAGGGCTTTTTGGTTATTTAAAGATTAACTGAAAGAAAGAGAAGGGGATGAAGAGATGAACCAAAAGAAAGAGAAGAGGATGAAGAGATGAACCTGTGGATCAGGAGACTTAAAGAGCCTATCAAATTTTTTAGAAATATTGTCAGCACAATAGTGGAGGGATAGCACACTTAGATGTTGAAGCTCTAAAGGAAGTGATTACTTGGGGCACTGGCCTAGTTCAGTCAGTAGAGCCTGCAACTCTTGATCTAGGGTTGTAAGTTCGAGCCCGGTGCTGGGTGTAGAGATTACTTAAAAAAAAAAAAAAAAATCTTAAAAAATTAATAAAAAATAAAGGAAGTGATTATCATAAAAGTCAGAATAGTGGTAACTTATAGGGGAGGAAGGAAGGAAGATTGCAATAGATTGTGGAGGGAATTCTGGGACGGCTGGGAAAATTCATCTATTTACAGCCTGGGAGGTGATTACAGATGTTCATCTCATAATCACTAATATGAGATTCACTCATGAAGCCATAGGTGTGTGTAGCTGTGTTACAGTAAAAATGTTAAAACATTTTGGAGATTGTAAGAGGAAAAACTAACCCCAAGATCTTTAAGATGTGAATTGCCCAAAGTTCTGTAACTAGAAAACAACAAGGCACATTTGAAACCCCTGTCTTACTTCAAACCACTCTCTCCAATACCACTATGATTCCTGTCCATAGGCAGAACAGAGGTTGCTTCTAACTGGTGATTAATCATCCATATGTTTTTATCACAAAAGAATCACCAATTGTGATGACTGTAGCAAGGCAAATCTAAGGAAGAAGACCAGGAAGGTGTTTTGTTGTTTGAATCATCCATTCATGCATCTGGAATGGAAGTCAGTTGAATGCTGTGAGCATGGTTAACCACTGGATGTCAGGATTCCTCCAGACATATGTAAGACGATATAGTTTTAAAGAAGAAAATAAATGTAATTTTTTAAAGATGGTCTTATTTGACTATTTCAACAACAATAATTTTGCCTCCATAGTTTTTAAAAAACGTTGCTTTACTTTTTTAAGAAGATAATTTGTTTATAATCACAAAGGCACTGGAAATATGATGTTTTTTATTACTGAGTTGAGTGATAGTTCACGATTGAGGGGTTACAAAGTGCCAACCAGGTTTCTAATACTTCACATAAGTTAATTTATTTTATCTTCAAACAACTCTACAAGGTAGGTCCCATTGTTATCCACATTTCACAGGTGAGAACACTGAGATCCAGAGGTTAAGTTCAAGATCACACAGATACTAAGTGGAGCCAGGATTTAAATCCATGCCAACAGTCCAAAGCCCACAACTAAAACCATGTCCTCTGCTGCCTTTTCACTAGCTCATACTACGAGATAATATATCAGTGTTGAAATATAGATAAAAAGTTGTGAATAAATCCAATATCAGATATTTAAGTAATGTTAGATTTTTTTTTGAAAATATAAAATGTTTAGGTGTCAGGTGCTGAAATAAACCTAAGATTGAATAATTTCCATCACATTTCCTAGATAATTATGCATCAGAAAGATTGGTAGACGAGAGGGGAAGTAAATAAATAAAACTCCATAGTACTCAATTCTAAAAAATAAATAGAAGTGAGCAGTTGCTTTCTTAAGTCAAATTCCATTCATTCATTTAACATATCCGGGCTGAACACCAGGATGAGCCAGGCTCTTCCTGACACTGGGAAAAGCAAAATGTTTGTCTTCATGGAGACTGCATTTTGGAGGAGAGGTCTGGGATGCTTAATTTGCACCTTGAATTTCTTTTAAAATTGCCAGTTGCTAATACTTGTTTTTTTCAGAATGACATTTTTAATACTATTCTAAAACAGTCTGTATCTTACAAGTCAATCTACTAATATTGTCTTTATTTTTTGCTTATTTTTTCCCAACATTTTAGAGAATCCTTGCTCATTGAAGCATTTGTGCCGGTTAAAAATTCGAAGGCTTATGGGACTCCAGCGACTCTGCCAGCCAGCCTCAATGGAGAAGCTCCATCTACCACCAACCATCCAAAGATACATATTATTTAAAGAGTATGATCTCTATGGACAAGAGCTAAATTTGCCGTGAGTTTAAAAATAATATTTTTAATGTGATTTAAAAGATATTTTAAAATGGGATTCATTCAGAATTTCGTGGAATCGTTTTACATTCTTAAGGGTGTTTAAATCCATTAACAATTTTATAACAATACATCTTTAAAGACCTAATTCACATAGCGATTTTTTAAGCTGGTCAATATTTGGTATCTGAATTTCTATTAATTATCTTCACTTCCAGCAAGTCTTCAAATTCTTCCTATCAGGTGTCTCCTACAATATCCATCTCTCCTGTGTTTATAAAACAAAGAACCACTTTCTCAAAACCACATCTCCAAGCAGTTGCGGGTTCTTTCCCTTCTTTTCCACCCACACTGCATGAAAGCGCTCCTTCCTGCCTACAGATGCACACACTATCCTCTGGCTTCAGCTCCCTCCACAGCCTCTCAAGGTCTTTGACAACTGGCTCGTTGCTAATTTCAATGAGCTTTCCTCTGTCCTTTCAGCTGATTTCTGCAGCATCTGGCACTGCTGTCTGCTCCCTCCTTGAAATGGTTTTGCCTTTGTTTTCAGGACACCTTGCTCTCTTGGCTCTCTTCCCACCTCCCGGACCGACTGCGTGTCTCTGGCTTCTTTCTGTGTTGCTTATCTCCTGCCAACCCGTCAGTATATGTCTTAAGTCCTGTTTTCTTCTTATGCTATGTTATCTGAGAGAAATGTAATCCATGTCTATGGTTTCAAAATTTATTGCCTAGAAAATTTATATCTGAAGTTCAACTCTTTCTCTCATCCTATGTAAACAAGTATTGTAATGGACTTTTAAACACAAAGGCACCTCAAACTCAACATGTCCTCAAATGAACTCACTACCTTCCTCCACAATAAGGCTCCTTTCTAGCTTAGCTCACTAGTTAAGCCCAAGTATCGTCAGTTTCCTAAGGAAAAACCTGGACGTCAGCCCTGATCATCCTATTTTTCTTATCCAATGTAACAAATCACCACATCCTGGTTAAGTTTGTCCCTTGAAGACATTTTCTACTCAATCTTACTGATTTCGCCCTAATTCTAGCTATTATCTTCTTTTTTCCTGGGGTACTATAACTCTGCGTAACTGGCCTGCCTTCTTGCTCTCTTGTTCCATTTAACACACATTCTACACACAACATCCCAGAGTGATCTTTTAGAAATCTAAGTAGGGATTCACTCCCCTGCTTAAAATCATTCCCATTGCTCTTAGGATAAAGTCCAAAGTTCTTCCTGGCCTTTCCAGATCTAAATCCCTGCCTTCCTCCTTAGCTCTATCTCTTGACCTCTCCCTCACCCCGCTCCTTTAACCATATAAAACACCTGCTAGAAGTTCTATTCTTCAAAGAGTGATTCCTAGGTTTACAGATTTTATACACCTATAGTTGTAGTTTTTGTTTTTCTAATTTAAAAATAGGTTCATCTATTTTTTTTAAATCTATCACCTACTGTCACTGTCATTTCATAAAAGAGGGGCCATCTTAATACCAGAAAACCAGTTGGTCCTGAACCCAATTATTAAAATTGAATGACTTTAGCTTTGAAAAGATCTACCACACTGTCTTCATTTCCCCATTAATGGATGAAAATTTCACTCTGGCCCAACAAATATCTGAGGTCCTTTGTTTGGGAGCTACTGTTGTAGAAATAGACCATATTCTCTTATACCTTAGGATCTTTGCTTTTTTTTTCTCTCTCTCTCTGCCTGGAATCCTCTTTCCATCTCCTTCTTCCCCTCCCACCTCTTCTCCATGTCTCAGCTTAGATGATCCTTCCCATAGAATGGGAGGCCCCACCACAGACTTCTCAGGCTGTATTACAGGTGCCCATGTTCTCATCTGCCTGCCCCAGTAGACTATTAGCTCTACGAGGTCAGGGGCTAGGTCTGTTTTCCAATGTTTTCTTGGAGCTAAACACATTCCCTAGAGCACAGAGAAAGTTCAGTAATTATTTGTTGAATATACTGAATGAGAAATTTTGTGTAAGACCCAGACAAAAATAATCAGTAACCTCATCACTATCATGGTAAACTGATAGTTCTGAATCTGTGAATTGGTTACGTAACCTTAATCATGTAATTATTTAGATTTGCTTTTCTTCAATTTTAGTAATGTGTTTTCCTTACATTTATTTTTATCATTAGAGTTACTTTATTTTTCCAATGGTGATACCTGATTGGTTTGTGAATGTTTCAAATTGTATTATTTAGCTTTAGTTATCTTTAAAAGATAAATAAACATGAAAAAAAAAAAACCTGTACAACTAGAGCTATAGTGTCAACTTCCTGAATTCCCTAGAGGATAATATTTTTATATAAATTGAACTGTAAGTATTTAATTCAAACTATAATGTTTTGTGTATGGCATTGCACGATTCCTCTATTGTTCTCCTAATTGTGGCTAAAAAGCATTATTATCTGTAAGTGTTGCTCTAAGTAAATAGAAACCTCAATACTGGGGATGTAAGTCTGCTATGTGATATTTCAGATATTAAATAAACTAAGGCATTGGCATTTTATTTAATGGATTTTTGTGTAAGTACATTCAAAGATATTGCTTCGGATATTAAATAAAATCTAGTACACTGAAGCTGTGACATTTTTAATGTATTTTATGTAAATATATTCATGAAATATTTGTATGTAAAGGTACAAGTTCATAGTGTATGTTATCAGTTTTATAAGTCGTTCTTCTGATACTTGTGAAGCAGGAGATACACAATCACTATATCTGAAATGGATTTAATCTTTTTTCTTATATTTTGAAGTTTCCAAATAGTGCTTTTGCTTTTGAGTGGGCTGAGTGGTAAGGGGAACTAATTTCTATGTAATCAGGACTTTTTCTCCTAGAATATGTCATTTTATCAAGGAAAGGGCAACAGATGCTTCTCCCCACTGAGGCTTAGGAAAAGCCAGCCATTGTACAGTGGTACGCGTTGAGCCACTGTGGTGGAATCACCATGATAGAGTTTTGATGACGTTGCCCCATGCTGCCAATATGTGCATGAGGTCACTGTGGATTTTTTTTTTTTTTTTTTTTGTATCCTACGGAGAGCCTGAATGGAAAGAAGTAGCTCTGTCCTCTCATCTGAGTGTGATTTGTTTAGTTTTTCCGTAGGCAATCTTTAAAGAGTATTTCTGTTTCTGACTTAAAATAATTTTATGAACACATGAAAACCAAGTGCCGCCTGAAGAACGTGATTCAGTCATTTCAGTCGGTCACAGGACATGTTTCTAGGCAATAGGATGACAGTGCAAAAGATGTGAGGAGTGTGCTAAGCAAACATTCATGGTTAACACTGCCTTTGATACAGGCTTTTGAAAAATCAGTACGTGTGTGTCAGACAGCATGGAAACTACAAAAAAAGATGGAGTCTTTTATGACACAGTGAGCACACGCAAGCCTTGTCATTGACCTTTTGCCACACATTACTACCCAAATTTTGGTTTCAAGTCACATTATTCTCATGTATATAGTCACCTTCCAAGTCAGAAATTATTTAGAACATATAAAAACTCTAAGCTGCTTCATGTTTTTTATGAGCCAAAAATGAAACACTATATGCATATCAGTACTTCCATACACACAGAGAGCATAGACATGACATATATACATATATTACACATACATTGGTGAACTGTAGTATAGCATTTTAGCAGTGCCATATAGTGCAGGAGGTGAAAATACATACTTTATAGCCAAGTAGACCTGAGTTTGAACCAATTATTAGCTGCCTGATCTTGAATTGGACATGAGATAATTATATAAACACTGTATCTAATATCGAGCGAGTGCATGTGAAACCAGTGTTCTCACCATTATCACGACATAGCGGTGGTGCCCCTGCCAGAATTGCAAAAGCAAAGAAACTTGGTTTTATGATGTCTGCAGATTGTCATGCTTATGTGTGAAAATATGAAAAATAATGTTAGAATGTATACGGCATCTCATTATCATTTATAAATACTTTGAGAAAATTGACGGAATGAAAAGAGCAGAGGATTGTCCCAAGCATATAAAACCCCACCTCTGCTTTTGCTAGTAAATCCCTCATCACCAATTGTTGAAAAAGGAAGGCTTCTCAGGGGAGAAGATGTGTAGAAGGAATACTTATTTGACCTCAGTGGCCTGTGTTTTGCAACCTCAGGGAGTGCTAGAGATGTCTGGGGATTTGCTGTTTTTGGAAGGGGACAGTCTAGTAATTTGAATCTGGGCACTGGGAGCGCCTGAGTTCTAATATCAGATTGGCTAGTGATTCTACCAGAGGCACTTGACGGGTACTCACATTCTGTGCTTGAGATTCCAGTAAACTGGGAACAGCCATTTCTCTGGCCTTGGATGTCTTCCATCCCAGATCTCGCAATGAGATTTAAGATAAAACTTCTTGGAAGCAGCCCACAGTGTTGAATAAGGTAGAAGGTGTGGAGGGCGCTAAATGTGGTACTTACCTTGGGATGGAGTGGGTGTGAGATACCAGTATCCGGTTCTTTCTGTTTGAAGTAAAGTCGGCACTGGCTTCTCAAGGAAAGTATTTTCTTCATGTTTTGTAGAAGTCAAATAACTAGACATGACATTCAGTGGTCAACAATCTATGTTCCTGAATGTCTGAATGCCTGTAAAGATACAGTTACCCCAATTGGTTTAATATTGTTTCAATGAAGTGACAATTCTAATCCCCTTTGACTGGAGGATGGTAACATTTGCTTAGGTTTGACTCCTGGCAAGGCCCTCAGCCCAGCTCAGCTCTGCCCCCAGACCCTTCATCAGGGTTCTGCTCTGCACAGTTACCTGAAGTACCCAAGAAGCTATATTGAATTATGGATTGGAGGCTTCCCTGATTAAACCTGAACTTCTGTTTTACTGAGTCCAACTTCTACAGTGATTCTAGCATAGCTGCAGATTTTCTCTTCAACAAGAAACAAAACCTTTTGTTTGACAATCAAAAGTAAGGTTTAGAATGCAAGTAAATTTAAGAGAAGTGGAATGATATTTAAAACCTTTCTCAACAACAGGCTTTAGTAAGGAAAAGATGGTGAGAATCCCAAGTCTATAGAAGGAAACACTAAATATTTCCTGTAGCTCAAAAGTTTAATCATTCATTCTATGAATGTGGAAAGACTCTTGAGAAACAGCTCATTTATTTTAATACATTCTAGAAAGACGACTTTAATAACAACGGCTTTCACTTGTTCTGTGTTTTACAGCTCACAAAGCATTCCACATACAGCATCTTGCTTGATTCTTACAATGATTTCAGGAGCAGGAAAGGGATGGTATTAACCATTTGCACAAAGGAAAACAATCTTACAGTTAACTAAGGTAGTAAACACCAGAGCTGAGACACCTGAAACTCCTGTCCAAATCCCAAGCTCTTACCACCCCATCATTTTTAGTTCAGATTAGGAGAGCATTGTCCAAAACAGCCAAAAAGTGCAATCTAAATGTCCATAAACTGATGAATGAATAAATACAATATGGTATATGGTATACCTATACAATGGGATACTATTTAGCAACACACTACAACATGGATGAATCTGAAAAACAGTAGGTTAGGTTAAAGAAGTCAGACACAAAAGAACACTATTGTATGATTCCAAGTGTATACAATGCCCCGACAAAACAATATATTGAGACAGAAAACAGATCAGTGGTTGCCTGGGTTGGAGGTGGGAACAAAAATTGACTGCACATGGGATCTTTGTGGGATACTGGAAATGTTCTAACTGTACAACTTGATAAATTTACTGAAAACCATCATTGAACTTTATGCTTACAGTGAGTGAATTTTATGGCATATAAAAGAAACTGAATAAATTGCTTTTTAAAAACAGGAGGCGCACATCTCTCCCTGACAGGCGATGCCGTGTTTACAATCTCACTGAGGTAGCTCAGCTAAACAATGGAATCATCTGGCTCAGAGGGAAGCACTTGGTTCTTGTGCTAGCAGCACATGATTTATTAGTTTTGTTCTGCTGATAAGACCATTAAAAGCAGATGACACAGCATTCAAGGGCAGTGCTATGCTTGCTACCTTCCTTCACCAGTCTGACTGGCCCTCAACCCAGGCAAATGTAGCCTTTCTGCCAACCTCTGACATTGCATGCTGATCGTAATACGACTTTCCCATCTCTTATTATTGTTGTTGTTGTAGTTGTTGTTGTTGCTACTTATAAAACATATAGAAACATACAGATTGGAGAACTAAAGATGAAGGTTTCCTATTCTGCTGGGGGCATGAATTGGCCAGGAATCATGTTGCCATTGGGCTGGGTCTTTTGTAACACCCTTGAAAACTAGCTCTGATTCTCTGGGGAGCCACAGCGGAAAGGGGAACAGGGTAAAGGGGCTGTGGCATTTGGCAATGAGAGAAGACAAATTTTCAAAAGGTGGTGAATCTCAAGAACACAGGGCCATCTCTGGAGGTAAAAGTCACTGAGGAACTGTGAGTCTGTGAAAGGACAGTGCCTTTGGGTTTCATGATAAAATTGCAAATGCAACAGCTCAGTAGCCAGATAGCAGCTCTCCAGCATTAAGTGTCCTGTTACAGGGTATACCGAGTCCCCATATTCCTGGACTTTCACTCTGAATTTATTCTTTAGCCCCTCTTCATAGCAGGATGTCAGCTTTTCTACCCTTTAAGACACCACTACCCTGCAGGACTCAGAGTCCAGGATCAGGACAGTGGGCTTGAACCTGAGCCGGGAGCCATCCCAAGGGAAAGATCCATGTCTTGGGAGCAGGCCCTCCATGCACATCCTTCTTCCTGATATCACAGTGAACAAATCTGTCCAAAACAGTAATGTAAACACTCGAGGTAACAAATAACTAATTGCTGGAATGAATGGGAGCTTCAGACCTTCCAGGACACCCCAGGTTCAAATTCCTTTATCAGAACTTTATATAATATATAGCCAATCTGCTCTTGTTTCACAAGTGGAATTCCACACTCACGATCTGCAGCTTAAAATGAAAGACCTGACAAAGTTCAGCTCCTCATTCCTCACTTTGGAATTTTTTTCTGGAAATCAGTTTTTATCTTCACGGTTTTCACATTATCCATGCATCTGTCCATCTGCTTGCATGGGACACATTTTTACATGTCTGAATTAGTTCAACAAACGAAAACTGAACCTCCTCTACATAAGGCAAAGCATCAGATGCTCTATCAAAAATTTCTGTCTTTCATCCCATCTGTCTTTCATTTGGGTACATTTTAAAATGACAAATGAGTAAATCTCAAAATGAGAAGCAGCTTGGACTTCTGGTACATAACCACAATTACCACTCTCTGGCTGGGTATGCCTCAAGATCAAGAGATTTTTGGAACCTCTCAGGGCCTCAGAACCCACTTCCACCCTTTGTAAAGTGGTAGTGATAGTATCTATTTCACCAAGCGCTGCATTACACACAGTAAGTGGTAGCTACACACAATGATGACATGGAGATCATAGTAGTACATAAGACTGCCTGGCACATTGTATGTGAAAGCATTCTGCGAACAACAAACGTTATACAGTTGCAAGACAACATTTTTATAAATAGCACTAATAATTTTCAATTTGATTCATGGTTACTACCATAGGCAGGCACAGCTTGGAGATCTGCTTAGCTGCCAGGCCTCAGAGCGAAGACTTGATAAGGGTAGCGCCAGTTCTCATCTGAACCCTGTGGCCTGTTTGGTTGTTGTGTGTCCAGAGCCTGACCTTTGCCTGACATTCCCCCAGGAGCTATGTGAGACGCTTCTAACAGACAGGCGGTAAAGTCAGATGCTCCACTTTCTTAGGGTTCATTACATTAGTTCAGCAGCTTTGTGACAAACTGTCTGCAGGAAATGTTGAAAACCACAATCCTTCTGTGTAAGTGGGAAATATGTTAGATCTCATTCAGAAACGAATTTTGCACCTGTACATTGAAAGGAATTAGATAAGCCTTTAGAAAGGTAGGGGGGAGGCAGGGGTAGAGGAAGGGTAAAAGTGAGGAAACATTTGTTAGCAGTAGATAGATCCTTGACATTTGCAAGAATAAGAGAATTTCCAGTTTCCCAATTTTGCAAATGACACTAACACATAGGATTTCCAGGTTTCCTCATCGGCAAATTGAAGACAATTTAAACAAGAAAGGTACTCATGAAATGAGCAAGAATGCCATCATGAAATACAAACACTTCTGTGTCCAGCTGGGCTTGTTCATTGGTTGGAGACCAAACTCAGGAGATGACTGACCATAAAGCAGGAGCTTCTGGGCCCATGTGAGTATTGGGGTTTACAGGAGTAGCAGGGTGCTGTGGGGGCGGGGCAGGGGAGCTGAGAAGCTGGGTTACAATTAGGCCACCCTTCTCTATAAGCATTTTTGGTAAACTGCTTAAGGGACCTCAGAAGAAAGAAACTTAAATCACCTAAGACCTAGTAGCTTGTCATGATTCTATTATTGTTTTAAATATAGCTTCACTTTGATAACTAATTCTGTAGTTACAGTTTTAAAATATCATTCTTAAAGAGGCTCTTAAAGAGTCTTAACACTGTATAATCTTCAAGCTCTGTAAGACTCAAATCTGCTCCTGCTTATACAGTAATTCATCTGGCTTGGTTTTTATACATACTTCTCGAACACCTTATAACTATACTAAGCCTTGGTGACAGTGAATGGGGTAGGCACCGCCTTCAGAATATGCCTTCAGGGCAAAGACCAATTTGAAAGGAGCCATCCCAAGTGGGATGCCGCATGGAATGCAGTTTGTGGGAGCTGGGAAAACTAACTGGCCTCCAGCATCATCAGAAGCCTCTCCTTGGGAGTGTTAGGTAAGACCAGAGCCTGGTAGAAGAAGTAAAGGCATTCCAGGCACAGCAGGCAGCATGGACAATGCTTGGGGACAATGGAGCAAGTGTGGGTGGGCTCAGAAGCACAATGTGAGTGTTGTAGGAAGTGACCCCAATGGCAAGTTGTGATGTAACCAGGGCCTGGTCCTGGAGGAGACACAGAGCACATTAAAGATCTCAAGGACAGTGGGAGCCAGTCAAGGATTTTAAGCAGAGAATGACCCAAGGAGATTTGTGTTTTTAAAAAGTTACTCTGGGGATTCCTGGGTGGCTCAGTGGTCGAGCATCTGCCTTTGGCTCAGGTCATGATCCCAGGGTCCTAGGATCGAATCCCACATTGGGCACACCACAGGAAGCCTGCTTCTCCCTCTGACGGTCTCTGTCTGTCTGTGTGTGTGTGTGTCTCTCTTGAATAAAGAAATAAAATCTAAAAATAAATAAATAAAAAAGTTACTCTGTTAAAAGTAGACTTCTCTTGATGAGCACAACGAGTAATGTTCAGTTACTGAATCACTATATTGTACACCTGAAACTAATATAACACTATAAGTGAACTAAACTGGAATTTTTTTAAAAAATTACTCTATATTGTGAAAAAGGGGAAAATGTCAGTCTTCCAAGAAAATGAGGACAGCAAGACTCAAGTTCAGACAGAGGAGAATAGTCAGAAATGAAGCAGGGGATTCAAGGGTTGTTTAACGTCCAAGAGTCCAGGCTTGTGATTGAACATACCCATGGTGGCAAGAGAGGGAGCCAAAAGGTAACACACAGGCTCCAGCAATTGAGGGGGTAGGGATGCCACTCGCAGAAATGTGGAAGTCTGCATGTGGGGTAGGGGAAGCCGAAAGAGGGAAATCAAAGTATTAATTTGGGGCAGGTTGAGTGTTAGGTGCAGGCAAGGCATCTAAATGCAGATCGGTTTTAGCTCAATAGAATAACACGTCATTGTAAAGCTGGACCTTTCATATCACTGAAACTACTCCTATTAAATCTGAGACTGAACAGGGCCTCTTGCAGAATAAAACAAAGGACCTGGAGATATGAGATTTTTCTTAAAAAGGAGATTCATATAATACATTCATTTAACTCTGTTGTGTGGTTATAAATAGAAATACCTATATATTTTGAAATACAAACAATTCCTGAAATTACCAAATTCTTCCTGAAGTTTGGAAGGTTTTTTTTTTTTAAGATTTTATTTATTTGAGAAAGAGAGAGTGTGGGAGCACCAGCAGGAGGAGGGGCAGAGGGAGAAGTAGAAGCAGACTCCCCTCTGAGCAGGGAGCCCAATGCGGGGCTCAATCCCAGGACCCTGAGATCATGACCCGAGCTGCAGGCAGACGCTTAACCAACTGAGCCACCCAGGCACCCCTGAAACTTGGAGGTTAAAACAGAAATAATTGGTAGAGCCTCACAACACTTCCAAACATTGAGAGCCAAAAGCACATAAACCACAGGCAAAGTAATTAATTCCAGCCACGCAGAGTGTTAGGCTGACGTAGTTATTACTCACGAGAGGAGGTAGGAGGTCTCCGATGACTGCCTATAAACACTATTTACTCAAATACCAGGTCTGCCGGCAGGGCGGGTATTACAGAGTTTTGAAGGTGCTGATGAGTTTTACTTCTGTTGAGTTTCCATTAATATTAAGATACTTGCTGGGATTAACTGTTGCCTGTGTTGAAGAGGTCCAACTATAGCTAGGGAAACACTGAAGTTTTCCATTTAACAGTAGATGATAACAAAGTCCAAAACTCCTTGACATGGCCTTTGAAGTAAAAAGTGTTCAACATCTATATGCATCTACCATGATGCTAGTGGCTGTTAAAAACAAGAAGAAGAGGAGGAGGAGGAGGAGGAGGAGGAGGAAGAGGAGGAGGAGGAGGAGATTGAGGGGCAAGATACCAAGGCATTCTATTGGAAATAGTACATGAGCCAGAGTCCGTTTCTGCCCATCCCTACCTCCTCCCCACCCCTATGTGGAACACCGCCCCAGGTTTTATTTTTCTGTTTGCTTTCCTACCCCTTTGCGTTTGCTTAGAGGCTATCTCTGCCTGGAAAGCTCTTTATCAGCTTCTGTGCCTTCTCCAACTCCACCCACGTGGCTGCGTTGCTTCTTCATCTGTACTCCATGTCTCTCCTTTTACTGGCACGGTGACTGAGCTGTCACTGCACTGTGTTACTGTCAGCTGTGTGCCTCTCCCCCAGGAGTGTGAACTCCTGAGGGTAGGGACCAGATCAATTTCTATTTTTCTGTGTGTATTCCTAGCTTCCAGCACAGTACCTATCTACACAGCAGACACTTGGTAATGTGTATGGAATAAACAAACAAACAAACAAACAAACAAACAAATGATAGCATTTTGAAGAGGAAACCAAAAGAGAAAAGATTGAAAGAGGAAACTCTGTTTTCACTAAAAGGAAATTGCCAATATAATGTGAAATCGTGTATATCTAATTGTGAATCGAAAACCATAAAAATAATACTCCCCAAAATAGGTATTTTTTTTTAACAAAAGATGCTAATTGTCAAAGGGCTTGGATATTATTGACTCTAAAAGCAATTCTACCCCAAAACACAATGTAATCAAGCGGGGAAAAAATCCTGAAATAGAAAATGCTGACGCCTAGAACACATTTGATTGGATTTTTTTTTCCTCAAGGGAAAAGGTCTTTTTTCCTCAAAGTGGATAAAGTTGCAAAGAAATTTAAATTTCTCATACTTAAGTCTGGCCAGGCCCAGTGGCTATGTTTAATTGCTCAGCAGAGTTTCATCCAATGGATTTCAAGTTTGTGGAGAATACTTAGAGAGGGGTCCAGTGAACTAAGATTACCCATGAGTTGTAATTATGATGGCAATCAGAGTGATTTGTAACATATGTACTAGGATATCTAAGGACCATTGTTCTGAAGGTACTGTCCTTGAGAAGCCATAATTTTTTTCCAGTGATGCTGTTACAGGGCAAAACTCTTCCAGATTCATTTCCAAAGTCATGTGTCAGCCATCCAAGATTTGAGAGAAGAAACTCACATAAGACTAAATGTATTCTGGGTTGTTCCAATGAGAACACTAAACTATCTGGGGTGATTTTTCAAGAGATCAGTTTCAACGCAATAGAAAAAAAATTTTTTTTAAAGATTTGACCAATCCAACAATGAACTGGATATTTCCTAATGTATAATTTTCACTGCAAGTGTTCAAGTAAACCCTCGATAACCACTTAAAGAAGTGATGAAGAGAGGATTAATGTATTTCAAAGCCCCTTTGAAAGCTGAGAACCTGTGATTCCAAGAATATCTGGGTAATTATTTTATAGTCACACTAAATGTATATTACAGTCTGCATGCATCAAGCCAGGTGTGTGCTCAAACATCACCTTGTTACAGAGATCTTTATCTATATGAAATATTACACACACACCCCGTCTCCTTTCTTCTCTCTTTCTTTCTCACCTTCTCTCTTTCTTTCTCTCTTTCTCCTTCTATTTCTCTCCATAGAGCTTTGGTCTGATATGTTTTGTATTTATTTATTTATTTGTATATTGTTTCCCCTGACTAAAGAATGTAAGCTCCACGAAGGAAGGGATTTGGTTTGTTTTCTTTACTGCTCTAACCCCAGCACCTAAACTGGAATCTGTCATAAAGTGTGTGTTTAATATATTATCAAATTAAAATACTACTAAAATGTTACAGAAAAATTACACACGTGAGAGAGACAGTGAGAGGAAGGAATGAAGAGAGCAAAAGCCATAATTCCACTATTTTGGGGTACATAATTATAGACTCTTTGTAGTTTCTTCTCATCTCTTTGCTTTCAAAGAAGTTTTTATATAGTTGTAATCATCATTCATCGTTTTACCTAAAACATTTTATACAGCTGAAAAATTCTCATCTCATTCACCAAATGTGACTTATAGTGATTTGATGTCATTTCCAAAAACCAAACCCATTTTCACATTAAAAACAGATATGTAGGGATCCCTGGGTGGCCCAGCGGTTTAGCGCCTGCCTTTGGCCCAGGGCGCGATCCTGGAAACCCGGGATCGAATCCCACGTCGGGCTCCCGGTGCATGGAGCCTGCTTCTCCCTCTGCCTATGCCTCTGCCTCTCTCTCTGTGTGTGACTATCATGAATAAATAAATAAATAAAATCTTAAAAAAAAAGATATGTGACCAGTAAGGCTACACAAAAGACATATGCCACAGCCCAAAGAAAACCAACAAACTCACTATTTCTAATTTCATAATCATCTCATCAGTATCATTGAAAAGAGTCATAGTTATTTTTGGAGGCAGAATAGCATCATGAGCTAAGATCATCATAGCCAAAACACTCTTGAAAAAAAAAAAAAAGAAGTTGGAGGACTTATACCTCCTGATTTCAACATGGACTACAAAGCTATAGCAATTAAGACAATGTGGTATCAGCATAAAAAATAAACACATAGATCCACAGAACAGAAGTGACTCTCCTGAAACAAGCCCTTATATTATGGCCAATTAATTTTCCACAAAGGCAGCCACGCACTTCAGTAGGGGAAAGTATAGCCTTTTTCCCAAAGAGATGCTAAGCCAATTGGATGTCTGTATGCAAAAAGATGAATTTAGGCCCCTACGTTACACACATGCAAATATAAGGTGATATGGGTAACAGACTTAATTATGAACACCTAAAACTGTAGAACTCTCAGAAGGAAAACTAGGAATGACTTGGATTAGGAAAATATGTCTTAGCTGTAACACCAAGAATTCAAGTGGTAAATGAAGAAAATTGATAAATTGGACTTCATCAAAATTAAAAACATTCACTCTTCAAAAGACACCAGTAGACAACTCAAAATTGCAGAATGGAAGAAAATACCTACAAAGCATATACTTGCTACAGTCCAGAATATATTCTAGAACTCTTACAGGCCAATAAGAAGAAGATGATTGAATTTAAAATGAGTGTAAGATTTGTTCCAAAAAAATTTTATCAAAGGAGATACGGACACATGAAATGATGCCCAACATCACTAGTTATGGGAGGAATGAAAATTAAAACTGCAGTGAGATATATTTCACACCCACTAAAATTAGGCTATAATCAGAAAGATGGGCAGGAACAAATTAGGATGTGGACAGTCCGGAACTGATGTCATTGCTGATAGGAACGTAAATGGGACAGCCATTTTGGAAAACAGTTTGGCAACTTCTTGAAGAGTTAGATTTAAATGTGCCCTTTAACGAAGCAGTTCCTCCATTATGTAGCTACCCAGGAGAAATGAAAACATACGGCTACACAAAGACTTTCATGTAAATGTTCACAGCATTATCTGTAACAACCCAAACCTGGAAACAACCCCAATATTCACCAACTCCTGAATGTAATAAACAAAATATGGTATATTGCACGTGTTAATAAGTGTATACTTTTATGCACACACATCTGAACAGCTCTTTATCTATCTGTATGCTAAGATGATACATGGATGAAAACCTGTAAATCATTTATATATTTTTCACACTCAAAAGAATACAGACGTATATATAATCGCATGTTAGAATCTCTTCAGTTTTCAGCCCAGATACAAATCTGGGTTCAAATTCTAGTTCCACCACTTTTTTAGCTCTGTGGCCGTGGGCTAGTTACTTAAGCTCTCTGTTTCTGTACTAATAAAATAAGGATGATGATATACACCTCACAGGACTGTGGCATTAAATGCAATAAAATATATAAAATGCTTAGCACTAATAAGCCATACCCAGTATTATTATTTGTCTTTTTGGAGTTTTATCTTCAAATCTAATTGTTTACTAATACTCTCAGCTGAGGAGAAGGAAGCCATTTCATGAGTGGAGAAAGCCACTTCTGTACGTCTAGCTGTCTGACTTCAAAGTTTTCACTTAAACTCTCAGAGCTTCAGTTTCCAAAATCTGTAAAGGAGGACAATCACCTCGCAGGACTTGTTATGATTGGTGCCTTGTAAACTGCAAAATACAATATAAGTTTAAAGGTGCTGTATTATTACAGCCTTCTGCTACCATCACTGCCACCCACAGTATGTTTCTGGAAGAACCCGAATAACCACTCATAACAGAGTGATGTATAGTCATTTCTCAACCTCTGAGACTATATATAATCAAAGGATCTTTTCATGGCCGTGGTGGTGGTAGCGAGTCCTTTTCAAAATAAGTCTTATGCCCCTGTTGTTTGAATACAAAGTGAGGACTGTGTTACTCCCTATCTGAAGCACTCTCTGCCTGTCCTCATGAGCTATCGGGCTCAGCTAAATATGTCCCTGGCCAGTATGTTAATAATCCCCACTGGTTCTGAGACCTCCATCCACCGCCGATGTGACATTCTTTGTGTTCAAATGTCTAGCTGACGTCTGCTGCTTAAAACAGCCCATGCTTTCACCCCCTCTCTGCATTGTCACGGCCCTGTCTCACCGCTCTTAAAAGGCCACTCCTGGCTCCAGTTGCCGACCAGCCTGCCCACTTGCCTCCCGGCCTGCCTGCCGGCTGCCTCGGATGCCTGCCTCTTCCAGTTCCGTGGGGGTCTAACAAGGCAGGACCATGTCTACCTTTGGCTACAGGAGAGGACTTAGCAAATATGAATCCATCGACGAGGATGAACTTCTGGCTTCCCTGTCAGCTGAGGAGCTGAAGGAGCTAGAGAGGGAGCTGGAAGACATTGAACCCGATCACAGCCTGCCCGTGGGGCTAAGGCAAAAGAGTCTGACCGAGAAAACCCCCACGGGGACGTTCAGCAGAGAGGCACTGATGGCCTATTGGGAAAAGGAGTCCCAAAAACTCCTGGAGAAGGAGAGGCTGGGGGAGTGTGGAAAGGTAGGCTCTCGGGTTTTTCCTTAGCGGCTCCCACCCTCGGTCCCCCCACCCCCAACCCAGGAACCTGTTTTCCGTAACTTTACATCCTGCTTCACTTGCCTTTTCTCATAACCCATTTGCACCTGCTACTGAAAGATTCCTCAGGAGCACCCCCCACCCCCACCCCGGTGGATCAAAGTATGTAAAACTCTTAGCTGGGATCCTCTGAGTGACTTTAATCAATAAGGATGGAAAATAATCCACAAGCAAGACATGGGTTTAGATATATTGCCAAACATAAGTCTAATTTAGGCTGTAAGTTGCTAATGCGGCATAGTATCTGTGACTGTATATATATAGAGAGAGAGAAAGAAAGAGGGAGAGAGAAAGACATATGTATACATATATGTGTGTAAAGACAGAAGTGATTATACTCTGGTTGCTTTTTCTGTGAGGGTGGCCACAGTAAAAATAATTCTTTGACTTCCAACACCAAGAAGTGAGCGGAGGTGGAAAGGACATGGCAATGAGAGCCGGTTGTTAGGCCTTGAACAGGGAGTCATCTCTGCAGAGTTCTCTTTTCTATCCATCCATCGAGGGAGTTGAATCCAGGGTTTCTTTTGTAAATCAAGAACCCCTTTGAGATTTTGATAAGTTAGGGGCCTTCTCCTTAAGAAAGGTGTGCTTGTGCATACATACACAAACTTTTACATGGAATTTCAAAATGGCAACACACATCCTGACGCCCACCTGAGGAACCCATGTTAGGCACACCTGGTAGGTGACCGCTAAGATTCGTTTCTACTTTATAATGGTGACTCTGAGACCAGGAAATGTTCTTCTACTAAAGCTCAGGTCTGTTAAGTTTTGTTTTCTGCCCAGGAAACAGTTCCTTTGAATTTTAGGTTACTTAAAGTTACTTTGAATTTGCCTAATAAGTCATTATCAGAAGAAAGTTCAAAAGACTATGTTCTGGGAAAATAGTAATGGCAATAACAATGTTAATACTGTATAATAAAGTCCTGAATTTGTGTGAGAACACAGGTCAGGAGCAACGGTTTAAAACCTCCACTAGAATCATCTAAAATCAAAATGGCCCGAAGCCAATGGCAAGACTTCCACAGTACTAATCTAGGCACTGTTAGATGATCTTGATGATAGGGTGTGTGGGCCACATTTGTAGCAAGATATGTGTGAGCCTTGTTCATGTCAATCATCACGGGAAGGGCCACTGGGATCAGGCCAGGGTCTGCCAAGGCCACGGTGGCTGTCTGCACTGGGGGCAGAAGGGCTGGGGGGAGGCTGGAATTGGGCTGGTCAGTTCCTCCACAACCATGATTCTTAGAGGTCTCTTTTTTTTTTTTTTTCCTGATGTGAGAATATGTGTCAAAAGTCTGACAAAATATGTAAAACATAACATTTTTGTTATGGTCCTTAAAGAATTTCCTTGATAAAAAGATGAAAATTGCCACAGAATATTCAGGAGAGACTGCCATCGTAGCAGTAACCCAGCAAAGGCATTTTCACGTCTTAGTGTCTTGAGATCAGTGGGAGATCAAGGGCAAAGCTTGTTGTCAGTCATGACGGGATGCATCCTGATACTGCCAAAGGTTTTGCTGATCCCTGCCAATGTCTTATCAGCTCAATTAGAGAGGCTGTGTGTTGATGAACTTTGATTCCTTTCTCCGGAGTTAACTTTTCTCCCACTGCACTCTCCCAGCTGGCCAGCTGTCTCTGTAGTCACAAGGAGTGCTGAGCAGAAGCCTGGGGATAGAGGGTGTAAACTCATCCCCACCACAGGACAAAGCTCAAGGCAGCTGGCGGGTGGGTGGGGGCTGGAGTGGCCATATAAGGGAAGAGCAGTGCAGAACGGACCAGGAGAAGGAAATGAGGGTCTTTGTTATAAGGCTATTGGCTCTGTAAAGACTTACAAAAATCATGTTCAGTGCCTATTGAATGATGGACTGTGCCCCTGTGGGTCCACACAAATTATGCTCCCTTAAGCTCCAAGGGGCCTTGGAGACCAGAGGGTCTGGCTCCCCTAACTTGAGTATCTGCTGGGTGACAGGCAGAGGGGCCAGTGAGTTCACTCCAAGATTACAGGGAATTGTCACCTTCTGCACATGAGAACTGAGATGAGGGGAGGTTAAGAAATTGAGTTGAAGTGAACAGTTTATAAGGAGAGCAGACATTCAAACGAAGGTCTGCTGGTGCCGAGATTGCCATTCTCAAAATGTCGGTGCCCAACCCTTCAGCATCACCTGGGAATTTCTCAGAAGTACTCATTCTCGGGCTCCCCCAGGCCTCCGGGGAGTGGGGCCCAGCATTCTGTGGTCTCACGAGCCCCCAGGGGTGATTATGACACACACTACAGTTAAGGACCACGCAACTGTACCATGGCTTCTCTGAGACTTCTCAGAGCTTTACCAACTTGACTACACAGTCAACCAGCTCTTCCGGGGTAGACTCAGAACCCAAAATCAAGCACTCTCCCCTCCTTGTTTATATGATGATGCCAGGGAGGTGATCAGGAGACACGGTTGGCCACCCATTCTTGTTGCCTTATATATTCCCTAAGAGGGTCAACATTTGCTTTCTCTGTACTCACCCCTCAGGCCGCACCCCATCCCCGCCCTCCCACCCCCATTCTCACAAGGATCAAGGTTAACTCCAGAGCAGTGGCAGATAGCAGACCTGAAACAGTACAGTCAGTCCAAATGCCAGATAATACAGGAAGTAGGCAAAGCCTGCTTTTTCACATCCTCTTATTTCCCTCTCTAGATATTCTGGTATCCTCCTAGATGTCCCCCACCTGGGGCAGCTAGCCATCCCAGATTGTCTGGGACTATTCAGGCTTAAGAACTACAAATCCTGCACCCTGGGAAACCCCACAGTCCCAGGCAAGCCAGCACAGTCACCCACCTAGCCCTGGCCTTGTCCTGACTCTCAGTGGCTGGTAGCCAATGTCCATTTAGATCCGTTCAGTCAACAAATATTTATAGAACCCCTACTACATGTTCAACACTGTGCTAGGTGAACCAACCAGACACGATCCTTGTCCTCACCCAAATAACAATCTTTTGGGAAAATGACAAACAAGTAATTAAAATAGGTACCTATTTAGTGGGGGAAGTAGAATGCCACATATGATGAAGAATATGAGGAGATAATGTGAGGAGGCGTCAAAGAAGGCTTTCTGGAAAAAAGTGTCATTTGGATGTTACATGACAACTCATCGCTGGATAACAGTTGCAGATATTGTCTCTTCAGACACGTTTTGAGGGAAAAACATCTCTTGAAACCGGAGCCCAAAGGTCTTTTAAAAAGCAAAGGGGATAAAATTTAATAGTGGCATGAAAGGCAATATATCTTAGATTTTGAGACAGGTAAGTCTCTTTTCTCCAAATATTGAAACAGCTAGAACTTCACACAAACACACGGCATGCACGCACTATCCCCCTTCCTCCTGCTCCTGAAGAAGTGAGTAAACAGAGACCAACCAACCATCCCAGGAGCGGCTGACCCCTGCCCCAGGCCATCACTTGGTGCCTGCCACTCCAAACAAGTGGATAACTGGAGGCTGTTTTGTGGTAGCAACTGGGCAAACAAACCTGGAGACACGGTACAGTGTTTTCCAAAGCTCATTCCACATGTCTCAGGCAGCAGAAGCCCTGGGTGTTAAAAAAAAAAAAAAAGTTGCCAATGTAGAGGGAATGACCTAGGCTTTGGGGAAAAGGGAAGGATTGAGGCTTTAGAGGAGATAAAAGAAAGGACTAAACAGATGGCATTAGGGGAAATTCGACTCTATCAGCAATTTCCAGAATTCTTTTTTTTATCAGAAAAGATGAAAGAAAGAAAGAAAGAAAGAAAGAAAGAAAGAAAGAAAGAAAGAAAGAAAGAAAGAAGAAAGAAAGAAAGAAAAAGGAAGGAAGGAAGGAAGGAAGGAAGGAAGGAAGGAAGGAAGGAAGGAAGGAAGGGTGGGTGGGTGGGTCACTCGGCATTTTAGTACAAAGTCTCTTAAGCAGGAAAAAAGACAGAATTAAGGCTGTGTATGCCTGAAAGTCTTTCATAATTGATACATGGTAAATAATTGAAGACCATCAGGCCGGGGCAATGGCTTGCCTCAAGATTTCCTACTGGTCTCTGCTGTTTCATGCTATGGTTAGAATCTGGCTAGTGCCAGGGGCGATTATCTTTCCCACCCCGTGTCTCCCGCAGTCCGTCTCATTTAACCCTGCGCTAGCTAGCGTGAGATCTCGAGTCAATGTGCAGCAAAGGGTGACCTGAATGTTTTCCTGCGGAGCTAGGTTGTGACCTGCTGCTGCCATGAGCAAATGGCCCCCCTGCCCCCTGGGCTTCCCTTGCCACAGCAGCAACAGAGACAGCCGCAGCTCTCAGCTGGTTGGGGGGGGGGGGGTGTCTCTGAGACCCCGAGCCAGGCTCTACCCCAGAGGCACATTAATGTTGGAGAAACGAAGGACGCCCACACAAGCCATCGACCAAGGGCACAGAGCACTCGGCGACTGTCCCAGCTGCTACGGGAGGCAAATTTGAGGCAGAATTTCCGAACTTTAAAAAAGGGAGTCCATTTACATGTTGTGTATTTTTGTTGCCATTTGTTCATTAGAGATGGAGAAATAAGGAAGGACCGAGGAGGGATTCCAGAAGGGAGGGCTGGATTTGCTCAATTCTAAGCAGACAGGGAGTCAGGGAGTTCTGACCAAGTGGTTAAGAGAATGGAAAATGGACCAAGGGTTTTCCAAAGCTGAAGTTCCCACTCGTTTGTTCAAACCGGCAAAAACGATTGCAAATGTCAACATAATACGCAGAATTCTGGATATTTATTCCTCAGGAAAGAAAAATGTTTGCCTGCAAACGACTGTTGAAAGTTCTGCAGCGAAGGGCTTACCCTGCTGGCCCCAACCAGGGAGCTCGGAGGCCAGAGACCAACCTTTGCCTTACCTGCTTCTGTGTTCTTTGCCACGCGTCATTTCCCTTTTTTATTTCCCAGGGATACAGTCGGCGTAGAAACACCGTTTGGGTTGTAGATGTGAAAAGTAGTGATTTCACAGGTCGCAAAAATCATGCGTTACTTTTGTGAGTCTAAAAACCCGGTGCTTAGAAATGACCGAGTTGACGCTGTCGTGCTCTCCAGGTGGCCGAGGAAGAGGACAAAGATGAGAGCGAGGAGGAGCTGGTGTTCACGGAGACTAACAGCGAGGTTTCCGAGGAGGTGTACACCGAGGAGGAGGACGAGGAGGACGAGGAGGACGAGGAGCACGAGGAGCACGAGGAGCGCGAGGGCCGCGAGGGGCACGAGGGGCGGCAGGGGGGCGGGGAGCAGGGAACAGCGGAAAAGGAGAAAAGCATCAACGGAACGGCCAGTCCCGGAAGCGGAAGCGGCAGCGGCAGCGGAAGCGGAAGCGGCGGCGGCGGTTCTGACAACGCCAGGCCACAGACGTTCCGAAGCCAAATAGAGAACGTCCATCTGACCAACGGCCACGGTGGGGGGAACGCGGAGCCCCCGGCGGCCGCTCACCCCTGCGGGAACCCCACGGCGATCGAGGAGACCCTGGAGAAGATCCGGAACAACGACCCCGACACCACGGAGGTCAACCTGAACAACATCGAGAACATCGCGCCGCAGACCCTCGCCCGCTTCGCCGCCGCGCTCGCGGCCAACACGGCGGTGAGGACCTTCAGCCTCGCCAACACGCGCGCCGACGACAGCGCCGCCGCCGCCATCGCCGAGATGCTGCGGGTCAACCGGCACATCACCAGCGTCAACGTGGAGTCCAACTTCCTCACGGGCAAGGGCGTCCTGGCCCTCATGAGGGCCCTGCAGCACAACACGGTGCTCACCGAGCTGCGCTTCCACAACCAGCGCCACATCCTGGGCAGCCAGGTGGAGATGGAGATCGTCAAGCTGCTCAGGGACAACACGACGCTGCTGAGGCTGGGCTACCACTTCGAGCTCCCGGGACCAAGAATGAGCATGACGAGCCTCCTCACGAGAAATATGGATAAACAGAGGCAGAAACGGAGGCAGGAGCAAAAACAGCAAGAGGGCTGCGACGGGGGAGCCAACCTGAGGACCAAAGTCTGGCAAAGGGGAACCCCTGGCTCTTCACCCTATGCGTCTCCCAGGGGCTCTCCCTGGTCATCCCCCAAACTCCCCGCGAAAGGCCACTCGGCGGCGGCGGCGAGGCGGCCTGCGTCCCCCGCGGCGCCCCCCGCGCCCCCGCCGCCCCCGCCCCCGCCGCCCCCGCAGAAGCTGCCGCCGCCCCCGCCGCCGCCCCCGCCGCCGCCCCCGCCGCCCCCGGAGAAGAAACTGATCACGCGAAACATCGCAGAAGTCATCCGACAACAGGAGAGCGCCCAGCGGGCGTTACAGAATGGACAGAAAAAGAAAAAAGGGAAGAAGGTTAAGAAGCAACCAAACAATATCCTAAAGGAGATCAAAAATTCCCTGAGGTCAGTGCAAGAAAAGAAAGCGGAAGAGAGTTCCCGCCCTTCTACGCCCCTGAGGTCAGCTCACGAGAACCTCATGGAAGCTATTCGGGGAAGCAGCATCAAGCAGCTGAGGCGGGTAAGTCAGCCCCGGGGCGGCTTGGGGGCGCACGTGCAGTAAGTGACTGAGCCTCGGTGGCTCGAGGTCACGGGGATGGGGGGGGGGGGCTCTAGAAATGTTGAGCGATGAATGTTTAAGATATTTTGGTGTGCAGGAGCAAGCCTCCAGGCCTGGAGCGCGAGGAGCAGGTCATCAGGGAGCACGTTTCCAACGTCTGAGAAGGGCGCCTGGGCCACCTTCTCAGCACCTCGGTTCTGGAAGGGCCAGGCCGATTTTAAGACACTCCGGCATGTGAACATCCTGATTTCCTTAATAAGAAAATTGGGGAATAGGATTTACATTCCGAAACAGAGTCATCACTTGGCAAAAATTTTACCGCAGAAGTTGCAAGTGATTTACAACCTCATTTATTTTTTTTAAAGATTTTATTTATTTATTCATGATAGACATAGAGAGAGGCAGAGACAGGGAGCCCGATGCGGGACTCAATCCCGGGACTCCAGGATCGCGCCCTGGGCCAAAGGCAGGCGCCATACCGCTGCGCCACCCAGGGGTCCCTACAACCTCGTTATGTTACACGGTCTGAGTATCGAGTATCACACGGCAGTGATCGGTCTGTCCGATCCGAGTTTGTCTCAGAGGATCCTGCTAGAGACACGCCCTACAGATATTTTTCACTTTCTCATTTGTGTTGTTTTACTGAAAGAAAATCCCCTATTTTTATAGGTGGAAGTTCCAGAAGCTCTGCGATAAAAACATGATCTTTAGAAGAGGATGAAGAATCATTCGATGGTATTAAATAAGATGCATTGTGAGATGTTTCTATGATCCCTTCTTCAATTTGAAATGTTTCCTGACTTTAATAATAGCCTTACCCGTTAATCCCAGAAAAGAATTTTAAGAAACAATCGGCATGTTTCTTCTGTAAATATGAAAATAAACTACTTTTTTTTTATGTTATGAGATTTGTGTTGGCAAAAAGCGGTTTATTTAAAGATGCGCTTATATCTCTGGATATGCTGATAACTCCGAGCTGTAATGAGTTAATGAAATGTGCTGTTATTTTTGTAATCCCAATAAATTTGGATTGAAGTTTTTTGGTTTTTTTTTTTTTTTTTTAAGAACAAACCAGTTTTTGTGTGTGTGAGTTGATACATCTGTCAGGTATGTATGTAACATTGCCAAATATTACAACTATTACATTCTCACCCTAAAAGGGTTTGGGTCCTTAGCATTTTCCTTTCTTTGTTGTTTTCATGTCTAAGAAAATTCAATCAGAGCTCTTTCTAAAAAGTCTGAAATAAAAATTTTCCTAAAAGTCTTCTTGGCAGTGAGGTAAAAGCTCTAGAAGACCCCAAAGTGGCTGCTATCATCGTGGATGCATTGATACTAGACCCAGGGTGTCAGCTGACACCCCCACATTCCCCGAAAGGCTGATTTGTACCCAGGAGTCAACTGAATATTTACAACTATTTCGGGAAGAAAAAAAAAAAAATAAAGGAAAGCTTCTTGGTAGAAGAAATAGTGTTCGGGGAATTCCTAGAACATAAGCCCTGAATTCAGAGCTATCTTGTGGCTGATACTAAAGGCTCCCTGCTCAAGTCTCCCTTTGAACTCTCCTTAGTCCGGTGGGCCTCCGCCGTCTTCTGCCCTACACAGGTGGTGATGCGGACATCCTTGACACACATCCCAGGACAAAGGCACATGCGTTTCTAATCCCCAAATATCATTGGATTCCCACCACCTCTCTCTCACTCAAGGAAGGTCTGAGTTCAAATAATACCCGAGATTACCCTCATCCCACCCCCGTGCTCCACTCCAGTTTATGAAAGCTATAAATCTCTTCCAAAGTCCTTTGTATTAACTAAGATTAGCAATGTTTCCCCTGTGTCCTGCAGAGTCTAACAGTGCTCCTGGCAAAGCTCTCTGGGCCACCCATTCAATAATTGTTTGTTCTACTTACAAAGCTTTGGATTATCTCCAATCAAGAGGATTGTATGTCACTAGGAAATTTGTCCAAAAGTTCTTGGCTTTGTTTCTTTTAGTCTGTTTCTATCATTCTGCCATTCTCTTACTCTGTGAGCACCACCTATGTAATGTCTTACGGAGGGTGCCAGAGGCCTGTGAGCTGAGTCAGGACTCTGGCTCCATGTGAAGAGTGATTGACACTTTCTGAGCTATCTGAATTTTCTCATGTATACTTTTCCCCAAAACGTGAAAAGGTGAAAAACCAAACATAATATTATAAATAGTCCGTGATAAGACAGGTAAGAGGTGATCAGATACTAAGTGGGTACATTAATCATTCAGGAAAGACTTTGCTAGAATGTTATTTCAGAATACAACACTGTAAACATTTGAGGTGCTATGACTCTATTCAGCACAGGACAGGGATTCTTAGTTCATCCTTCCTGCAAACTCAGAGATTAGTTCATTCTCTATAAAGAGCTTTCAGCTCACTGGGAGAAGAGTGTAAGGGCAGATGAAGTGTTTAGGCTGTGATTTATATTTGCACATTAATCTCTTGAAGTACACATCATCCTGATTTGAAACGGGGCCAGGATGCTAAGTCTCACTCTGCGTCGGGAGCCCAGCCGCCCTAGGCATTTATAAGTCAGTGTCAGCACGACGTTGATTTAATACCTGCCCTGACGTAGTTGTTCCGAACCAGAGAAGGGAAGGGGGTAATAACAGGCTACTAGGCCTACCCTGAGATGCACCTACTGAGTAGGGCAAATCCATAGGTTCTGGAAAAGACCTCCTACCCACTGCCTTTCATGACAGAGTTAACACTATCTTTTCTTTAGTCCTCTGAGGCTTGGAACGTGGAGTTTTATTTTCATTAATCATCAAAGAGCTTGATCTAAGAGACCAAGAATTGAGCTAAGGATTACAGAATCAGAAATATGGTACCAACGTGAATGCACCTGACAATTCCCACAAAGATTTTCTAAATGCCTACTGTGTTCCAGGAGCTTTTCTGGGTGCTGAGGATACACAGGGAACGAAGGAGATAAAAATCTCTCCTCATGTAACTGACATTCTCATCGAGGAAGCTTCCACCATTCCTGCCAGGATCATGCCCTTACTTATCAAGTTCCTGTGTATGAGATACTCTGCTTGGTGCTGGGGGAGACCAAGTCACATTAGAAAGTGTCCCCTACCTCAAAGCAGTGGGAATCCCGAGAGAACCATCCCTTCCCGAATACGTGATAAGAACTGACTTAGAGACAGGTTTAGGGTCCTCTGTGGACACGGAGGAAGCCTAATCACGTAAAGTTAGTGTGAGCAAACTTTTTCTGTAAAGAACTAAAGAGTAAATATTTTAGAGTTTGTGGGCTGTTTGGTTTCTGCCAGAACTAGTTAACTTTGCGACTGCAGGGCAAAAACAGCCGTTGGCAATCTGTAAATGAGAAAGCATGTGTGTGTCCTAATATACTTTATTTATAGACATTCAAATTTATGTAACATTCCAGAGTTAACGTTCCTCTTTTGATTTTTTCTGACCATTTAAAAATGTAAATGCTTTTCTTAGTTCACAGGCTCTACAAAAAATAGGTGTTGGATGGATTTGATTTGTTAGCCACAGTTTTCCCTGTAGACCCTTGACCAAAAGCAAATAAGGACTCAAGAAAAGTTTCTCAGGGGAGGTGCCTGGGTAGTTCAGTGGGTGAAGTGTCTGACTCATGATTTTGGCTCAGGTCATGATCTCAGGGTTGTGAGCCCCAAGTTGGGCTCCATGCTGGTTGTAGAGCCTGCTTGGGATTCTCTCTCTGCTCCTTCCCCACCTCTCTCTCTCTCTAAAAAAGAAAAGAAAAACAAAACGAGAAAAGAAAAGCTTCTCTGAGACAGCGACACATGATTTTTTTATCCAGGCTAAAAAAAAGAGTCAATTGATGGGGTTAGGGAATAAGGAAGGATATATATATTTTTAATTGTATTTATTTATTCATGAGAGACACACAGAGAGAGGCAGAGACATAGGCAGAGGGAGAAGCAGGTTTCCTGTGGGGAACTCAATGCAGAACTCGATCCCAGAACACCGGGATCATGCCATGAGCTGAAGACAGACGCTCAACCACTGAACCACCCAGGTGTCCCAGTACAGAAGGGTATTTAAGTTTGAGGAAACAAGGCAATATATAAAATAATTGAAAATCATAGGGCTTAATGTAATTCTGTAAGAACAAGGATTTGGTAAAGAGTTAATATTTCAGTCTTTTTTTCTAGTATTGATAATTTTGGTGAATTAAAAATAGAACTATATTTTCTGTATGGTCTTTTTTTTTTTTACAAAAATAGTATGTGATCATTAAGAAAAATCAGAATATACAGATAAGCAAAAGGACATAATGAATCCTCATATTCCCACCCACACAGAACAACCACTGATGATCCTTTAGTGTATATCCTTTTAGGTTCTCCTTAAGGCATATCTATATATACAAATTACTATGTTTTCTACAAAAAGGAGAAGACAGCATATATACCATAATATAACCCACTATATTTTATGTAAGAAAGTTCAATGATTGTTGGATATTTAGGTTATTTTGATTAGTCCTCTGATGTTGGATATATAGTTGTGTCAGCCTATCCCTTTTAGTTATTCTGACTTGTGACTCTTCCAGAAGGCCCTTAGAAGAACAGATGAATGATTGACAGCTATAAAGCCATCTGCCAGATGGACAAGAGTGGTGAGCCATCATTGTGGTACACCAAAACTGGAAATTAGGTTTCAACCAAATTGTCATTTTTACCAACTTTCTCTCAGCCAAATTTGATATGCCTATCTGAACTGCAGATGCATGCATTAGTTAAGATGCTTTCAAAAAAGTTTGTACAATTTTCTACTTCTGAATACAAAAGCCTGGGATGAATTAAGAGTTACACAAGCCCAACCTGAACAACTTGCTGCAAGTTAAGGAATGTGGACTTAATTATGAAAGTCCTGGGAGCATCAAAGAATTTCAAGAGGAGGAGAGACATGATGTTTATATAGGTTTTCAAAATATGACCTGTGTAACCAAGAGAAGGATGGACTCCATGAAGTCCAAGCTGGTGACAGGAAGACCAGGCAGGAGACCATTGTAATCACTTAAGAGTGAAGTGATACAAATTTGAACTGTGGACACTGCGTAAGTGTAAAGGGGTCCAAACAGATAGAGCAGAGACCAAGAAAGCACCTACTCCACCGAACTTAGTAACTGAGCAGGTGTAGGGCAGGAGGCAATGAAAGGAGCCTATGCTGACACTTGTGTTTGAAAGTTTGCATTATGCCACTTCGCTTTTATGGAACACATATATTGGTACCCGTTTTCACTGACCAAAGGGACTCCAAAGAGAATTTTTACCTTTACAGAAGTGAGGAGGATAACATGCAGTGTTTGTTTTACAGCGAGCTGTTACAGAGGCAGCGTGCACCTCAACCACCAAGTCCTCTCCCCAGGACCTGCACTTGGCATCTCAACATCAAGCCTTCTTGGCTTTGAACCATGTCTGTGAGCATCTGTGCTTTATCTCAACTTATTTTGTGCATCTCTTAGGAAGATGTGTCACAGAAGAGCCTCAGAGAGGTTATTTTGTGGGTCTGGGAGTACTCATAAGCTGTTGCATATAAATTAAGTCATTGCTGCTTTGCTTTGGGCCCATTCTGCTTACGGAGGCTTTTATAGGAATGCTCTGCTTTAGGATAGTGAGGGAAAATTGTGTGTATATTCTGGAAAAGTCAGCTGGAAATCTCATTCCATCTCTGTGACAGGCCATGGTCTTCTGCAAGATTGCTGAGAATTCCTGGGATGGAAGAGTATTCCTGCTCATAGTCCCTGCACCTTGCAAACCCATGGACTTAATGGCCTTGCTCCAAAGTATATTCACCTAATGTGGCAATTGACCTGTGGCAGTCAGCCCTCTCTCCCCTTTTTCACAGACTCAACTTTGTATGAACATTTAAGGAGACAAAGAAAGGGTTGACATGGCAGCAACACAAACGACTTCAAATCAAACATGAGACATTACTGCTGTGAAAAGTTCTCGACGGTCAGAGATTCCCCCACCCCACCCCCACCCCCCACCCCCGCCTCCCCTGCCACTGGCTATTTCATCCCACTTAGTTGTCTCCGTTTTCTTGCTAGTGTATCACTTCGTCTCCCCTCAGGCTTCTGCAGCACTACTGTCCTCCTATATTACCCTGAGGAATTCCAGATCCCTTTTGCTCTGCTATGCACAGCAAATTCAGCTGTCTCTGGTCCTCTCCCAAGGTGCAGATCCTGTCTACCTTTGCACCTCCAAACTCACGAGTGTGGTACAGATGCCACAAGTCTTTTATTTACCAGGAGCCACCCCTAGACTTATGGCTGTGAAAAGAATCCCACCCCTCACCCCCGCCTGCCCCAGAAGATGGCATATGTTCTCCCCAAACAATACAAAAACGCTCAGAGTTGCTCACGACCTGTTATCAGGACCGCTGCTCCTGAGCTGGTTTCTTCCAAACTGGCTTCTCTGCATCTGTGCTCACTCTTCCCAACTTGTCTTTAACAGGCTAGAGAGATATTCTTTCCAAACTGCAAGTCCAATCAAGCAGTCACCTGCTTGAAATTCTTCAGGGGTGGCCCATCTTCTCCAGAATAAAGTTCACATCCCTTAGCATGGCAAACATGGCCCTGATGACCTGTCTGCCTCAGCTTCCATCAAGTGTCCTCATGTACCTTGTGCTCAAGCCACACTGAGCGACCCGCAGCCCACGGAGCAAGTGGTGCCCCCTGACAAACACTCTTTCAGGAAGACCTCTCCCACTCCTTAAGTCTGGTGAGTGCCTCATCCCTCCCCTAAAAGGGGCCTTCCTTGAAACACAAGTAGCATATTGACCCAAGTTGAGAAGGAAAAAAGCATTCTTCAAAAGAGCCTCTGTTCATCTCCCTGTTCTCCTGGATGATCTCATTCAAAGTAAAATACTATTCATACCACATGACCCCCAAATCCAGCACAAATAAAGGCCCCCATGATTCTGAACGCACACATCCACATTGAGACATGATGTTTTTAAAACTGAACCCATCTCCCTCGTTCAACACCTGCTCCTGTTGTAATCTATTTTCCACAGTCTCACAGTACATTTTGCCTTGCATTATATACTACTTGTGTACCTGTCCTGATCTCCCCACTATCTTTACTGGACTGTATATCTGGAGATCGGGGACTGTATCTTATCTTTCTGACTAATAAACACCGAGTACTCAATATATGTATTGGGGTAGACGGAGATAGTAGCTGCTCAACAACAATGAAGAGACATGACCATATCTTCTCATCATTCTTCCTACAGTGGCCAACAGTGGTCTGGGATCAAAAAGGAACATGGCTGAGAAATGAAGTTCTAGAGGCAAGATTGGTCCTAGGTTCTAGGACAGGTCAGGACCTACACATGGGAGGCTAAGGGGCTCCAATGAGCACCCAGGGACACCATTTCCTCTGTGCACATTGTAGGGCCACAATTCTAAGAATATTAGCCTCCACTTTCCCTGCGCCTCCTCCCTCAAAGCCTCTGCCCCTTTCCTACATGTCATCTGGGAGCAGTGGTCAGGCTATCGTCACGAGTGGCTCTGCAAGCTACCGTTAGGAGTGCATTTGGGCTAGCCAGGGGCGGATAACTGGAAAACGAAAGTCCTGTTCTCTAAATGAATGATCCTGAGGTAAAATTAGCCTGATCTTCAAAACCCTGAAGACAAATTTGCACTCTAAACCAGAAGTTTTTTACTTTAATACATCACCTATTTGCATATTAGCTATGCTGCACTAATTTTCAGATGACAAATCACTTGTCCCAGATTGAAACATTATCTAATGGACGCCTGGGTGGCTCAGTGATTGGGCGTCAGCCTTCGGCTCAGGTTGTGATCCCGGAGTCTGGGGATTGAGTCCCACATGGGATTCCCCACAGGGAGCCTGCTTCTCCCTCTGCCTGTGTCTCTGCCTCTGTGTCTCTCATGAATAAATAAATAAAATATTAAAAAAAAGAAACATTGTCTAATTAGCTATATAATTTTTATTATAAACTGAAGTTTTTTGGCAACACTACTTTTGTGGGGTTATATATTTTGAATTTAAAAAAATTAGACATGTAATTGGAAAGCATACTAATCTGTGGTCAAAATAGTGTTGACACTAGCACAAACTGTTAAATTTTCTCTCTTCCTAAATGAAATCTCAGATGATCCATCTGAGTGATCACTGTTACATAAACACAGAAACAGATGATCAAAAAAGTCAGTCTCAGATTACAATCTGCAAGTTGCCCTCCCTGAATGTATCCTGTATTAATTCCTTTGCAAGCCAGAGGCTGAGTGGTGGCAGCATTAAAAACCAGGTTAAAACCCCAGATTAAAAACCAGGACATCCCAGTGAACATAATCCAACACATGGTTGCTCAGAGGAACTTTTTGCAAACTGCTCGGCAAAAGTGGGAAAAGTAAAGGACATTTTTTTTAACATTGTTTTTTGGACATTGGAAGGAAGAGACAGAGGGGAAAAAAGACATGTATTTTTTCATATTTATGATTGCTGTTTTAGAAGTTATCCTTTAGTCTTCTGCAGCTTCATTCTATCCACATGGTACCAGTTGGGAGTTGTGGGGCCTACCCAGGAGACCGGCAGAAAGCTGTAAATAGCACATTCAGGAGGAACAAGGTAATATTAACACCTTCAATTATTTTTCTCTAAATGCTGCCAAGAATTTTTTTGTGACTCTTTTTGGAGATACTGACAGGAAGTGGAACAGGAATCTTGATTTGTTGGGATGGGTAACCATGCTTTTACCTCAGAAGCTATTAGTGGTGAACCTTGTTTTTAAAGAAATGCACATTTTTTTAACATAAGTCAAAAAAAAAAAAAAACCCTACAAACCAAATCCCATTCTGTCTCCACATGTGATATTCATAAATTAAAAATCACCATTGGGATGATAAAAATATGAAGTAAGTGAAAAATGCTTAAGGAAAGGAGACACTCAATATACGTATTTGAATAGACGGATTACTTCGGGTTCAAAGTGAGGACTCTGAGGTAATTCCAAATAAATTCTGGTGTCATCATTTATTAAGCATTTGGGATTACTCAAACATGTTAGTTACCTAATCTAATATTTCAAATGGGAAAAAATATTTTAGCACTGATGGAAAGCGGAAGAGGGAGTTGGGGATGAGCAAACCAAAGATAAATTATAAAAGTACTATATTTTATTTACTGAATACTCCCAGAATATGAGCCTGTACAAATCTCACAACTTGCTTTGGCTTGCTTCAGTGGCTGCTGTTTTAGCTGCGTGATCATATTTTCCTTTCTGTTGAATTTTGCTGTTTTTTTGTTTGTTTTCTTCTGGAAAACGGAGAATGACAGCATTTCCCTTTGGACCTTTGCACGTGCATAAGCAGAACAATCCCAAGCCTACATTTGAAGTCAAGCTGTTGGAGTACTCTTTTTATTTTTTACCCAAACTATCACCAATGATTTAATGCACCTGGGAGGCAAGGAACTGCACTGGTTCAAGGCACATCCTCTGTATTAAGACAGATCTAAGTTTGAGGCTCAGCTCTGCCAGGTACCAGCTATTTAACTTTGTGCAAATTGTTTAACCTATTTTATTTGCATTGGCTGAAAAATTGCGACAACTTCCTCATGTAAACTATTTCATGCCATGTCCAACTGCCTGTTTTAAGTGTTCTAATAAATACTGGTTTGTATGAAAATGGGTAATTTATTTTATTCTTTAAAAAAAGGGAGGGGGAATCCCTGGGTGGCTCAGCGGTTTAGCGCCTGCCTTTGGCTCAGGATGTGATCCTGGAGTCCCGGGATCGAGTCCCACGTTGGGCTTCCTGCATGGAGCCTGCTTCTCCTTCTGCCTGTATCTCTGCTTCTCTGTGTGTGTGTCTCTCATGAATACATAAATAAAATCCTAAGATGAAGATAAAATCTTAAGATTTTATTTATGTATTCATGAGAGACACACAGAGAGGGAGAGAGAGGCAGAGACACAGGTAGTGGGAGAAGTAGGCTCATGCAGAGAACCTGATGTGGGACTTGATCCTGGGACTCCAGGGTCACGCCCTGAGCTGAAGGCAGGCACTGCTGAGCCACCCAGGCATCCCTAAAATGGATACTTTTAAAATATGACTTTCCTCAAAGGAAAAATAAATGGGCATGGAGTAAGCACTGCCATGGGGCTTTTGGAAGACCCCTTAAGTGGCTTCATCATTATTATCAAAGAGTAGCCCAGTCTGAAATTCGATGAGTCCCCACATTATAGTTCCCCTTGCAGAAAGGAGACAGGGTTGGGGGTGTCTGAGGAAGTCAGAGCAGGAGACACTGGGATTTGCAAACTAAGTGGGCAGGTGTTGACTGTGCTGTCTGGGAAAAGTGTTTATTAGAAAAACACTTGTAGCTATACTGGAATTAAAATTAAAACTTAATTTTAAAAAGTGGAAAGAATAAAAAAACCAAAAATATTTGCACGGGCTGGTAAACGTATTGCCAATATCTGAATATTTGAATATGGGCAGTATTTCCTATTACACAAAGTCCATGGGATCTTCACTATGCTATTTCCCAGTATCAACTCCCAAGTTTCAAAAACACACACGTGAACTCAATTCTCTTCTGTGCATTTTATACTCTCAGCCTCTTTTTTTTTTTTTTCTCAGCCTCTTTAATTATCTGACAATTACTGTTCATTTCTGTGACAAGGGAGGGAAGTAGAAGGGAATGACATGAAACAACAACAAAAAAATTGTATTGGATAATTTCTAGGAGGGCTAAGCACAAGGGAGGTTATCACTACCATACTAAGAGAAAGAGTAATGCTGGAGGGTGAGTTAAGAGGATAAATGCTTTCAAGAGAAACAGTAACTCAGATGGGGAAAGCAGCCTTCGTAATTTTCTGAAACCTGTTGTTTCAGCATGGTGCAGTAGTTTCTATCTTTGGGGTAGATGCTGTGAAAAATTGTCAATGGGAATTTAAGGCTGGAAACCAAACCAACTTAGGAAAAAATGTTCTGTATTTTGAACTTTACACAGCATCATTTTTGTTTCTCCAAAAGACTTATCAGAACTGCTCTGGTGAGTCAATTAATATCATTGTCAAGGTCATGTTAATTCAGGTCAGTTATTTTGGAAGAAATAGATTATTGTCTACATGTTACCAGCACAAACATTTCACTGAATAGTAAATTGGATACTGAGAATCTGCACGCCCAAAATGCCATGCCTAACGGTTGGTCCTGTTCCCCAAGTATAAGAGAAAAACCAGCCGTGGAGAAATTCTGACTTAGCATTGACGACTCTTGAAGGATATCCGTATATTTCCTATGTTACATCAGTGACCTACTTAAATTCTTGCTGCATTTATAAATTATACAGCAGTCTATATTAATCGATCCTTTCAGGAGCCTGTAGTCAGCAAATCTTGAAACTAGCCTAAGTTTTCACCATTCGACCCATTGTCAGTCTTGTGAGTAATGATTACAAATATAAATCTTTTCCTTATCTTTTTGTAATTCCTCCCAAATTTTCTCATTAGATGTTGAGTGCATAAATGTAAACCTTCTAAGATTCAGGACCTATGGCTAAAATGCTAGTTCTCAAACTAAATGGAGCCAGTCAAGTACTTGTGCACTACTCCCTCCTCCTTGTATCTGGGCAAGTTGTTCTAATTTCCACAGATCAGGGTGGTTCCATGAATACATTTTGTATACATCAATAGACATAAATGTTCTTGCTCATGCACACTAAGACAATTTCGTAAATAAAATTAAGTGGCTGCAAGGCTACATCTCCAGTGACCTGCTAGAGCAGACCTTGTATTTTGAAACAGGTTTGGAAGTGGCTCACATGCACTGGTAGACACACAAGTGTATCTCCAGCATTCAGCGTCAAGGTTTTTCCAGCCTCCTTTCCGGTTTCACTGATGCTTGCCTTTTGGCCATTCGTTCATAATCACACCTTCTTTCTATTCCTAAACAATGTCAAGATAATTTAATAAACTACAAAAAAAAAAAAATCTGTTACAAAGCTGGCAGGGGAGGTGGGAAGCCTAATTTCTCTGTAGGTCTTAGCGCTACGTGGCCACGTGACTTTCTGTAATCCTGATCTAGAGATATATTAGTACAGAACAACAGATTTGTTTTATTCTGGGGCCTACTTCCCACCTACAGTAACATTAATTCATTTTAAGGAGTTTGGCTAAATATAGGACATTAGGATAATAACACTTGCATTTAAGTGCACTCCTCTAGCAGCTCCGAAAATAGATGTCTGGGAATTTTTGAAGACTCGGGAAACATTCCTTGTTCCTGTTCCTTCTTGCTTTACTCGCCAGTTCCTATTAACATTTTTAAAACTTGTGTATTTGAAAGCTTTTTGAGAAAAACTCAAAAAATTCCTTCAGTTTTTACACTGCCCATCCCTATCCTCAATTTTGAAGCTTTATAACAAAACGTGTCTACATAAATCAGCTGTAGCTTCATGAAGATACAGCAATAGTTTCCAAATGTTGAAAGATACTTGCTTTATTATGTCAAGCCATTTGCGTGTGGAGTCATTATTGCAATTCTAACTTACCATGCATCACAAACTAAGACCAAGATACAAAGACAAGGCTACAATTAAGTGTTAACCAGCCACGTGGTGGGAAGAACACATTTGCCCCCTACAAGTTAGCCTATCTTTTCCAATGACCAAGTCCTGTTGGGAGTTCAACTGTCTAAATAGAAGTAAGCTTTACAGAGTCAAAACTGAACTCAAATGCAGAATCTACTTGTCTCTCCCTACTTTTCTTCTCAGTGGCATGATTCTTGGCTTAATATTTAGATAGTTGGGAAATAAAGAAATATCTATGAAAAAATACAGTGATTTCCCATCAAGCCAGTGATTTCTGTTGTTCTGGAAAGCCAAGTATTGCAAGTGGAAAGAGGAGGATGTTGAGAAGGCTCAGGAGCACATGGAGCCAGGCTCTGCACAGTTTCATGGCATAAACCACATCAGACTGACCCAGACACGGTGGTTGTAAACTCTTGGGCTCTGGTGCAGACCTAACACAATCATCTGGCTCAGAATCAACTCAAATTTCCTAAATATTTTTAAGCAGCAGGTCCTTACAAACATATTCTATAGCTTCCAAGCATTCAACCAGGGACAAAGCAAGACCACTGAAATAGAACCATAACGTGCATGCTCTACTTACCAGTGGCTTAGAAAGAAAATGGTTGCGATTCTAGGATTATGCTTATTAAATCAGACTCTTTCATAATTCCATAATTGTTCATGTTAACTACATCACAGCCTTTGGCAAATATCCACGGCAAAGTTCAGAGAAATCTTTTAAAAAAGGAAAAACAGTTGAATTCTCCATTTGAAGACTGATGTAGATGGAGTTTTAGCTGAATATACAATTAAGAAAAAGCTGGCCCCTCTGCATTTATAGCCTTTTTTTTAAATAAAAAAAATTTTTTGAAGATGTCATTTTAGAAAGAGAGAGAGAGAGGACACAGGAGTGGGAGGGCCAGAGCGAGAAGGAGAGAGAATCTCAAGCAGACTCTGAGATGAGAGTGCCTGAAATCATGACCTGAGCCAAAATCAAGAGTCAGACACTTAAACAACTGGGCCACCTCGGTACGCCTGTTTCCTTGCTTAATAAATAAACAAAAGCCAAACATCCGATTTCATCAGCTTCTTAACTAGTTATCACTTTCCAAAATGAAGATTTTGACACACTCCATTTTACTTGCTGAATGTTTTCCCAACTCCAAAGACAAAAAGTCTGCTTGCAAAAACGAATTCTCCTTTCTATTCTCTGCCTCCTTAGACTTCCACCCTAACAAAAAAGTAAATAAATAAAATAAAGGTTGTTTCTTCTTAGAGACAGAAGCTGATTTAAGGAGCTAGATCCTTAACAGATCACTATAGAATTGAGACATGAACAAAGGCTTTGCTTAGGTCTCCCTATAGTTAACTGGGGATGATGATGCCTTTTCCTTTCAATTTGTTTCTTTCAACACCACAAGCACTGGAATATAAGCTTTATTTTCCTGGGGTTTTTTTTTTTTTTTTTTTTCCAGTAAGGGTGAAATACACGCCACTAAATTAGAATCTCCCCTCTCTCACTAATAAGAAAACCAGGAAGTTGGATTGAAAGTGTTCAGTTTGTCCTTGATCTCTTGGAAGAACTCCCAGTCTTTAAATTCACACTGCAGCTGTTGACTGAAAATTATACAGAAAGATTAATACGTTCTCAAACTAATTTTCTGTCAGGCAAGTTGAGTGCTAAAGGCTTACAAAATACTTATGTCTAAATAAAGGCAATACCCTGTTACATCCATAGGAAACTAACACAAATAATTTGAGTGTAGAAAATAAAGCTCAATTTTATTTTAACCCAGTACTAAATGACAAGAGTGTCCTGTGATGACCGAATGCTTGGACAATGTAGGGTGTCCACCATCACTGAGCCAAAATACAATCACATGCTTCAGAGTCAGAGGCCGACTCCTCAAAGCAAGCCAGCTTTCCCAGCAGAGAGGGGAACAGGATGCTGGTGGCTTCTATCAACACCCAGATGGCAAATGAGAAAGAGTGAAATTTATAGCCATAAATCTTTCAGGAACAAAGTAAATCTGTAATTTATTCATAATTTAAGAATAAATACAGAGGGACCCCTGGGTGGCTCTGTGGTTGAGCGTCTGCCTTCAACTCAGGGCCTGATCCCGGGATCTAGGATCGAGTCCCACATTGGGCTCCTTGCAAGAAGCCTGCTTCTTCCTCTGCCTGGGTCTCTCTCTCTCTGCCTCTCATGAATAAATAAAATCTTAAAAAAAAAAAAAAAAAAAACCTTTTTAAATCTTAAAAAAAAAAAATCTTAAAAACGAGGATAATACAGTATTGTGGTGCATGAAAAAAAACAACCGAACTAGTAGTCAGATCTGAATTCTAGTATAGCTCCTTCTAACATCAGGCTTGCCCCTCTACTATTGAAGAGAGTTGCTTTGATGAAACTCAGCTGTCTTTCAGCTGTGAAATGAGTATTTTAGATTTGAGGAAGGGAAATCTACTTTATTACAATTATATTTTAATGTCCATTATCTATTTAGTCTTAATACACAATTGTTTAAATATGATGATATTGATGCTTAAAACTTCTTAGAATCGGGTTTGGATGAAAATCCCCACACATCTAGCCATAATCGAGATAAAAGTGAATTTAGGTCAAGACATGCCAACCAGTCCAAGACAGAAAGCAATGTCAGTATGATACCTGGAACTTCCAGTTCCATAATGTAATTTGATACTGCTAAAATGCAACTTCCTCTTGAAAATTTTAAAAAATTTCTTACTAAAATGTAAGAAATTTTTGTGGTTGTTAAAAAATTAAAGGACTTCAAAATACTAGAAATTCCCCAATACGCAAATATTTGACTAACCTGAAACCACATATAAGCTACTGTTACATTTTACTCAAAATGATTGTGTGCAATTCAGATCTTGATATGTCAATCCTGATGGTGGTACATACGACCAATTTAGATTTACACTGGGCTTGTGTGAAATTAAATATGGCAGCAATAGTTAGGATGACCACTGATATATATTAAAAAAAAAAAAAAGCTACAGCTGATTTATGTAGACATGTTTTGTTATAAAGCCAAAATTTTCAATGGACTCCTTCATGCAAGGATACCACATAGCACATGTAGAAGTAAATGCAGTCGTAGCATTAACTGCAAAGTATGTTCCTTGTCATATTCATAACAGCCAATTTATTATACCTTTTCCCAGTGGGTTCACTAAAAAGCAAAGGTTAAAAAAATCCGTCAATAAAAGACTTAAGAAATTATAGGAGAATGCTGTATTTTGTAGGCAAGACATAACGTCAATAAAAGTGTGCAATGTAAAATTTTTTTTTCATCGAGAATTTTCTATTATACTATAAATAAACTTTATCACTATACTTGTCCTTTAAGAACGCCATTTCTAAAGGAGAGTAAGTTATTTCAGGAATTTCTCCTTTGATTAGATAAATACAATGCGACAAGGGCAATTCTGAGGCATTTGTCTCTCAAAAAAATTTTTTTTAAGTTTGATTAATACATTCTTTAGTGTTCACATTTGCACAGTAGAAACAAATTTTTAATAGAACATATTACTGAAATGTTTAAATTCGGCTAAAGCTCTTAGGAGGCGTTTTGTAGCATCCTACACACTAGATTCCATAACTCAGTTTAATCTTCAGACACCCACTTGTCCCAAAGTCAGTGGCACAAAAAATTCTATTTATCAAAACTGAAGTTCCTGTTTAAAGCTCCATCTTGGATACCATTTATTTAAGTCCCACATGAACTGCTATATTTGGCTTTTACTGAAATGACCAGTAAACTTCAGTTTCACTCGGATTTTAGGGAACTTCAACATTTTTGGTATGCCAAAGAGCTTCAGTTTGACCTTGCAATGTGAATGCTCTGTATACCACAGCAGTGGCTTCCAGGGAGCTGCTGAGCAGCTGTCACGTTTCCCAGCAGAACAGGGTGTAGCATTCTTTTTGCTCACCGTGTTTATTTAATGGCACACTCTCTTGGGGCACGCAGTTTGCTGAAGACTTCGACCATCATCATTCACTGCTGTGTGCCCTTTACTGTAGTCTACAGTAAATAAATGATTTTTTACCCACTTTAGTCTCTTAACAATAAAGAAAAACACAGCTACTTTAATCTATTTGGGTCAAATTAATTTTATTATGCTCCATGATGAATTGCCACCAGTGCAACATCCTACCACTATACATTTCAAAAAAAAATTCACATACTAAACAAAATTTCAGTTGATAAATGGAAATGAATGATTGAAAAGTCTTTATGAATCTCACGCATACAATATGTGGCTAGCTGAAATTGTCTATCACGTAGCATTTAGATATAAAAAGCCTCATGCTAGTTTGTTAAATGCGAAGGCTACCGGACAATCATTTAGCTGCAGTATACACAGGAGGCTTTCAGACAATGCGCAGATACAGTGCTGCCCACAGTGCAAGGTGGTGGAAGGCTGAAACATGCAACCGTTACATCTACAGTGGATTTAATCTTCATGCCTGGACTCAACTCCACTGCTGCTGTGTTTCAACCAATAGTAATTTAGACTTTGTGCAACAATAACAGAAAGCCTTTTTTTTTCTTGAAGAATAAATTCAATTACCTTTAGCAAATTTTATACCCATCTTACATGTTGAAAATTGTGTTTCCAACTCAAAGAATTGATATCCTTTCCTTGGAGCAGCTCCTGATAAATATTTATCACACCGAAGTTAGCTGGAAAACCTTGAATTCCTTGGCCAAAAGTTAAGAGAGATCTTAAATTGGCATACCTTAAGGACCTTTCTAGAATATTTAAAATGTTTTTCATAATGTCAAAAAAAGGGAGGATGTTTAATATTTACTTAAAATAATTATAATGTTCTATTTACCATTTGCACAAATTCCTAACTCTATTGGTTAGTAGTTGTCCAGCCTCATCCACACCAGACTCAGCGTCACTGAGTTCAAGCCACAATAAAAATGAGAGTAAGCAGAAAAAGGTTTCTAGCAGCAGAGGGCACTGTTTTTGCAAGAAACAAAAAGTCTAGAATCTTTCCCATGTGTTTAAATTACTCTTGCAAGAAAGGTAACATTCTTTGAATAACTTAACTATCTTACTGTACCACTTACTGCTTTCAGGCAACAAAACCTTTTAAATTATTTCTTATGATAACTAGATGCATGATCACTAGAGATTATGTGATAACTGGTTAAAATTCAAGCCATATCTTGCAGGTCCAGCCTGTCAAGATCATGCCAATACTAGATTTTGGTCGGTACAATTCTAGAGAGCTTAATTTTTAGTTGGATATTGTGATTATAGTATTGAAATACATTTGGAACTACATTCTGTGTATGACTCAATGTGAGAAAAATACGTGTCTGTATTTAAATCAGATCATTTCTCTACCTAAAATTTAAAGTAGGTAGGTCTGGTAATTAGCACTATAAATATGAAAACAACCATCTTTAGGCAGATTAGTGTATTGTAGAGAGGCAAGGAAACCCTAACTTTAACACATCATTTAGTATACATAACAAATGTGCAGGTTGTAAAGTTTTATTAAAAAAAAAAGAATCTATCATTCAGTTATGTATTTCAAGAAATATGACACTGGGACCACCAATCTTTTAAGAAAAATGTAACCCTTCACCTGACATTTGACAAAAACCTTGAGAAATTATTTTTAAAAAATTAAATAGGTTCAGCATTACAGTGTTTACCTTTGCCAGCTAGATTCTATTTGTATGGCTGGTATTTCTGAATACCTCAATCCATACACATTACACAATAAAAATAATTCCACATCATTTTTATAATGTTCTGATTTTTATAGTATATTTAACTAGATACTGAAGTAACCATAATGTATAGCCTCCTTCAGTTCATGTAGAATATTACCCCAAAAGTCCCCCAAACTGCAAAAACTTAATTGTTTAAGAGTAATACCAAAAATATCTTTAAATTTTTGCTAAAAAGAGCCTGCCACATTTGCTATAGCATAAAAATAATCTCAGTCAAGTAAAGGTATGCAAGGTCTCCTTATGATTCCAGCCTCCAAATACCACTTCTGTACAAGAACAGGCAATATTGTTGTAAGAGGTGTGTCACTAATTTTCCCGACTAGTGTCTCTGTAGTGACATAATGTAGAGCATACTGCTACAACTTAAAAAACTCCATCAGTGTAGTGATGTCTAGAGAACTGTGCAATGTGTCAGCTTCAACATTCATGTAGCATGGTGTTCAAAATGAAGGGGCTAAATAAACTAAGGTCTGTATCACTTAAAAAAGAATGTAGTGCTATACTAGATTTTAATAAGAAAATTTAGGTACAGAAAAAGTAGGGTATGAAAATAGTGTTTTCCTTCTGGCATTATAACTAAATTACATTAAGGTTTTTGTCAGTCTCACGTATAATATTTAAACTCCCCTGCTGATGGAATGAAAAATATTCACAAATTAAGTGAGCATCCTGGTGTAAACTTGCACACAATAACAGGGAGTAGCTTTGTAGAGGATTTTGACAAACCTTTACAGATTAAATGAGGTATTGCACAGATTAATAAAAAAAAGCAAAAAAGGCAACAAAAATATACAGCAAATTGGTAGAACATTTACATGATAATTTTACAGAACCCATAGACAGAAAGTAGTGTTTAGTATTTCACCTTAAAAATATATATATATAATATATAGATCAGTCTTCCCATTCATCATCATCCTCAAAATCTTCTTCATCATCTTCATCCTCATCTTCATCTAGAAGAAAATCATCAAGATAAATAATCTAAACATATATATATATAAATAAAATAACATTACATGATTCTTGGATGATTTCTCCAATTATTTAATTTCTGAAATAAAGCCATTCGATTTCTGGAGGAATCTGGTTACTAGGACAACTTAAGATGAAACAAATAAAATACACCTAAACAGTATTATGGTCAGTTGAAGATTACAATAGGAGTTAGAAGACTTGGATTCTAATTCCTTAGTAAATATGTAACAAATTTCAACCAGTGCTTCTTATGTGTAAACCCACATTTAGGTTGGCCTCTGAATTTTCACATATCTCAAATAAGAAATGCCCCTTTAATAACTACCTTTAAAGAAAATTTGTAAAAAATAAACCTGACAAGATTGTTCAGCTACCAGTTCCTGCTATAATTCCAGGAATAGGCAGGAAACTCACTGACACTAAGCCACTAAGGAAACACAGCAGGCAGTTCAAAAGCCAGCCTCTCTTCCTACCCTCCCTCCTATTCTCTCCTGAACCCAACGACATTGGTCTTTCCAGGTCACCAATGACCTACTGTTGCTAAAGCTAAAGCTCAATTTTCTGTTCTCATTATCTTGACCGATCACACACATTTGACTCAGATCGTCACTCCATCCTCGTTCCAACACTTCATGTATCTTCTAAGACAATACACTCTCCAGCCTTCAGACCTTATTACACCTTCTTTCCCCTTTTACATCCACTTCTTTAATGATCCCAGCCAGTTCTGTAACTTTAAATACCTCACCTATTTTAACAGCAGGTAAATTTATATTAACAGTCCAGACCTTGCCCTTCGATTCCAGGCTCATAACCAAATGCCTGTACAACATCTACATTTGAATTTTTAGTAAGTATCTCAAATTCAATATTAAAAAAAAAAAAAAAAAACCTCCTGATATTTCCTCTCAAACCTTCACTCCTTTCATGCTCATGTCAAAAATCTTGGGGAGTTATCCTTCACTCCTTTTTTCCAAACCTCACTTCCAATCCATCAGCAAACCCAAAGATCTCCAGATTCAAAATATTTCAAGCATCCAACCCCTGCTCACTGGTGCTACCAATCTGATTCAAACCTCTACTGTCTCTTTCCTGGCTCGTTGCCATTCTTCTGCTAAGGACCTTTCAGTGGCCTCCCATGACACTCATGGCCTCCAAAGCCTCACTACTGGCTTCCTACTACCTCTCACACTTCATTACTTTACTGTTCTTTCCCTCCCTTCCTTACTCAGCCATACTGACCTTACTAATGTTCCTAAACCTTAGGGACTTTGCACTTGCTGTTCTTTCCACCTGAATGAACATGTTTTCTACATGGTTTACTCCCTGAACTCCTTCTGGTCTTCTTGCAAATGTCCCATCAGTTATTAGGCCTCATCCTATTTCAAAATGAACTTCCCTCACACATCTTAGAAGTCCCTATATCTCCCTTTTCTGCTTAATTTTTGTCCTCAGTACATAATCATCACTTACCATGTATTTTTCTAACTTAATTTTACTGTTTGTCTCTCACTGGAATGCATGCTCTATGAAGGCCAGGATTTTTGTTTTTTGTTTTTTTAATTCCACGATAAATATTTGTGGAATGAACTAGCCTATTCTATCTTTATTACATAGTATGAGAAGAAAGAGGTCTATTTAAGGAAAACAAATATTGGTAACAGATCCTAGATATCCACATCCTTACAGAGAAACAAAGAGAAGAAAAATGACATTTACTGAGCACCTACTATGTGCTATGTAATCTGCTGGTTACTTACATATTATTTTATTCTTCATATCAATCATGATTCATGAATTCTCTCCATACAACATGTAAGAAAACTGAGGTCCACAGAAAGTAAATAATAGATTAATATGAATAAAGAACTAATTCTGGTCCATCATGCTGGGTAAGCTCTTTAGTAAACCTCAAGTATTACATCAGCAAGACCCACTGCTTTCTCTTTTGAAAGGAATATTCACTTATATGGTGGTGCACATATGCTTAATACTGGCCTCAGAATAGGGACTAGTTTATTCAAATAAACTTTTTAAGAAATCCCAAAAAAGAAGACACAAAAAACTTTTAAGATTCGTTAGCAAATCCCAGAAAACCAGTTTCTCAGCCCTGACTCTCACAAATTATGGGAACTTGAATTTCTCATGTCACAAGAATGTCACAGGAATGAAATCCAGAATCTCAAGCCTCGTTTAGAAGTTTGCCAGGCATTTTATTAGTATTTCTGATATAGGAGATGAAATTGCCATTTTTCTTAAGTCGTTCTTCCAATTTATGGTTATGGCTATGGTGTCCTGGAACTCATTAGGCTTCAGATAGATTAGTCACAGTGGCAACAACTTTTAAAAATTTGCCCTAAAATCCACATCAGTGTTACTCAAAAGCAGGGAAAAAGCTAACAGACTATAACAACAACAACAACAATAAATAGAAAATAGAACTTCAAATATTAAAATTAAATATACATATACACATGAAAATATACCTGAAGAATGAATGGCTTTGCTCCTTTTCTGCATTACTTCCATTAATGCACCCACAATTCCTGAAGTGGGTGCAGGTGTTGGTGGTGTAGATTCTTGGCCATCAGATACCTTGGGGAAAAAAAGTTAGCAAAATTTAAAAATAAATTCTTAGCAAAAAATTTTTGTCTCCAAAGTCTTACTTTTTTAGAATCACTTCCTATTAAAAAAAAAAAAAAGAGCAAATAAGCAAATGACAGGATTAACTAAGTTAAGAAGAAATAAATTGCTGTCTTAAAATAATTATTCAAGGTATATTTCATTCTCCTTAATGTATAAAGCCACCAACATATTTTATAATTTAGAATAACAAACCTTTCCCTAAATAATACTTGCCCTTACAGCTGGATTATTTCTGTTCATTTTCATTTTAGTACACAAAGCCTTAGCTGATGAAACTTTAAAACTATTATCAAGGAATATCATTTTATAAAACTATGATACCCAGATTCCTGGAGTTGTTAGGTGAGAAGGACACTTAAGATGTCTAAGAGCAACTGAAGAGACTTCTGCTCTCCTAGGAAAACTCAGCTTTACTCACAAGCTTTATAACTTTATATACTTACATTCATACCTCATATGATATTAATATGTAACATTACACACACATATGTGTGTGTGTGTCTGTGTATGTGTATATATAAGCTTTAACTCAAAATAAACTTTCCTTCTCATAGCACAGAACTTCTCTTCAAAGAGGTCAGTTAGGTTAGGTAGCTTTCAAAATGTACCTACCTCACAAGGCTTGAACCAACTATCCCTAACTAAAGTACTTCTATCTAGTATAAACTACATTCAAGGGGGAAAAAAATATCAACCTCAAGGGGTCTCATTAAAATCTAATTTCTGTAAATAATATTCTCTGATCTTAACTCTCATTTAAAAAGAGAGAATACAGGACTCTGTAGAGATTCAGGAAAAAAAAATTTCAGAAGTACTGCTCTAAGTGTACTTTAACTAAACTGAGCAATAATTTATACAAAATACTTATTTTGTTTATTTTGTCTCTGGAATTATATTACTTATATAAAGGTAGAATACTGGTATAATTAAAAATGAATAATAAATATAAATAATAAATATAAATATAAATAATAGTGAAAGGGAATATAAGGGAAGGGAGAAGAAATGTGTGGGAAATATCAGAAAGGGAGACAGAACATAAAGACTCCTAACTCTGGGAAACGAACTAGGGGTGGTGGAAGGGGAGGAGGGCGGGGGATGGGGGTGAGTGGGTGACAGGCACTGAGGGGGACACTTGACGGGATAAGCACTGGGTGTTATTCTGTATGTTGGTAAATTGAACACCAATAAAAATTATTTTATTAAAAAAATGAAATCATACAGTTGTTTCAATTCTAAATCATTTTCAAAAGAAAAAGAATTTTCTTAGGGCAAACTTTTTATTTTGGTCTTTACAACTTTTCTAATACTACTACTTGTCTTTCTGGACTTACAGATCTTTTTCTTTTAAAAATATTCAAAGTAATTCTCCATAAGATACTGACTCATTCATTAGTATTTAGGTGTTGGCCTCATGTCAGCAGAAGGCCATCAAAGGAGTGCGGCAGCCATAGGCAGAAAGACGCCCTTGAAGAAGCTGGCAATACCAAGCATGGCATGGGTAGCACGGTAGGAGCACAACACTACCATAAATACGTCTTCTAAAGCACTGACTTGGACACAGTGCTGTTTAGGTACTGTGAACATGGAATTCAAAATATATGTAAGTGAATACCTATACACTTTCTGTCAGCTCTTTAAGTAAATCTGATCTTATGCTAGTCATTTTCATCACTGAATAAATGATTTATATAGACAGTTTAAAGAAACACAGAGAAATTTCAACCACAGAATGGTTTCTTAAAAAATGAAATAAAATTATGGTCTCAGATCACATATATAATATGCTAATAATTTACTGACTTATGCCCTTTAGGATATTACTCTGCAGCTAATTTTTTTAAAAAGTGATTATTTAGGGTAAGGATGGCCTATGCTTAGAATGGAACACATTTTTCTCTCTAAAAAATGTAGAGATCTACTTACAAGGTGTTTTGGGCAGGGAGAGAGTGGGATGGGATGGGATGGGATGGGAAGAAGTAATGACAGGGAAAATTAATAGGGAATTTAATTCAGCAACTTTTTAAATTAGGAAAAGATGACATGGGATGTGATTTTAAAAAGAGAACACAACTTCATTAAAAATAACAACTTATTAGTCTCAGTAAATGAGAAAAAGAAATAAAAGGTGATTGTGGAAGAGAGAGAAAATAGTAAAGAAAAACAAAAAGGGAAGTTAAGAGTGGCAGATATGGGAATGAGTGACACGGCGGGAGGGGGCACAGATTCTAAGCTACACACTGAAAATGACTCCATTAAAACCTGTTACTCACCTTGGCTGTGGTCATTTTGACACTAATTCTTCCCACTAACAACTATTCAAAATTCTTCAACTGTTCCTGAGAAACCTTTAGTCTAAACTAAAGGGGGAGAGGGAACAGAGACGGCTGCTCACAGGTGGATCACCTGGCAGAAAAAGCTCTAGATACACTCTAAAGAGAGTTTTTAAAATCTGTGCTATGTCAATGTTTAGATGTTTTCATTCAATTAGCTGTGTTCCGTATCCATCATTCTCTTCCTAGCCAAAGCTCTGGAGATTTAGAAAGTTACCATAATTCTCTACGTCACAAAATAATTTTCTATTAAAATCTCCTTCTTTCATCTTCATTTACTCCATAGAAGAACTACCGTCCATACTCATCTGAAGCCCCACAGAGCAAATGTTCCTGTTGGAACTAACAGACTACATGTACCCTGAAGGAAGTATGTAAATATAGGCAGTTTAGGTTCTAGAAAAGGGGTCAGCAAACTGCCATGGGCCACATCTAGTCTGTCCTATTTCTGTGGAACTTTTTCAAGTAAACAATTAGTTCTACATTTTTAAATGGCTAGAAGAAGATCAAAAGAAGAATATTTGTGACATGTGAGAATTACATGTAATTCAAATTTCAGTGTCCCTAAATAAGCTTTATAGAACACAATCATGCCCATTTGATTAGGCACTGTCTATGCTGTTGCTTTTATGGCTCAACAGTAGAAATGAGTAGTTGTGACAGAGACCCACATAGCCTGCAAGCCTAAAATATTTATATGTGGTCCTTAAAAAAAACAAACAAACAAACAAACAAAAAAACCCATTTTGCCAACTTCTGCCTCACCCAGTACAGAGATTCCAAAATTATCTACTACCACGATCGAAAATTCTATTAGAACTCTTTCAATTCTCTGCAGAACCGGATTCCCTACTAATCTAAATTTCAGAACACAGGAACTTTAGAATACATTAGTTTCCATAAAGGTAATTAATGGTTTGAACTTACCAAGGTATTTGTAATTCGTTAAAGGCAGGGCTTACTTCACGGTTTAAAGATTTTTCTTTAAATTTAGAGTAAATTTTATTCAGAAGTGAAGCAAACACGTTGTAATATTCCCCTTACATGAAGTTCTAAAACAGGCATGAGGGAACTTTTTCTGGGGTGATATTTTGATTACAAAAGTATGGGTTACACAAGAGTAGGTATCAATGTGTGTGTTTGATGGTATGTAAAACTATCAGAAATTCAAAGGGTTACATGAATACCAAGAGAAAGAGCAGAAAGTGAATTAAAGACTTTCCAAGTTGTCTTATAAATTACTTTAAAATTCCATAAGACAGATAGTCTAAACTGAAAGGTACAGTTTACTTACAGATTTCAGCTGAATACCCTGTCGTATCTGGTCTAAAAGTGCATCCCTTCCAGAGCAGGATACCGGTCGACTGTTTTGTTCCACTTTTTTTAGCTGAGCACCCTCTCTAATTTGATCTAAGAGAGCTGCTTTGCTTCCTGCAGGAGTTGGAACTTGATGGTCACCATCAGAAGGGAGGCCAGGGGGAGGTGGTGGCCCCGGGGGAGGTGGAGGTGGTGGTGGAGGGGGTGGTGCCGCTGACCCCGCCAATGACAGGGGTGGAGGCGGTGGTGGAGGCCCTGATGGTGCTGAGGAGGGAAGGGCTGGAGGCGGAGGAGGGTACATCCTATTTGGTGGCGGCGGAGGGACTCCTACACCTGGCCTGGACGGAGGCGGTGGTGGTGGTGCAGCTGTGGGAGCTCTAGAAGGTGGTGGTGGAGGAGCGCCTCTCCCCCGGGCAGGAGGGGGAGGAGGGCCGGAACTATGTGGAGGCGGGGGCGGAGGTGGCGGCCCTCCCCTAGAGGGTGGTGGAGGAGGTGGTGCTGAAATAGAAACAGAAAAAAGAAAGCATGCTTTTTCCCTCCACAAACATCATACTGAAAAAAAAAAAAACAAACTTACTTCAATGTGTATAAAAAAATGATACAAGAAAAAGAAAGGACTCATCTTTGCATTTTATTTGACAAAGTTGGTGAGCACAGATGATACAATTCTATTTAGAAATACTCAACTAAAGATCATCTTTTTGTTTCTTAGCTAAGACTGTAGAATTCGGATTTTAGGAATCAGCACCACTTCTGACAGTAAAGGAATAAACACTTTCTTATATAATAACAAAAATATCACAACAAAATTAAACAGTTTGGTCAATTAGTCTTATTTAACATTTTAATAAAAATGGGTACCTTCCCTCTTTAAAGAATCGAGTTCTTTTCGTTATTTTATAAAATTAATTTACACTCAGAATTAAATAGCTGATGTAGCATAACCTATTAGAATTTATTCAAGTTAATCTGAGCTAAACCCAAATTGAATATTTTTCTTTTAAAAGTTAAACCTTTGCCACCTTGTTTATATTTTGTCTTATATTTTCTAAAAAAATAAAATATATATACTATAATATATAATAATATATATAATATTCTGTATTTCTATACAATGGTAATTCTAGTGATGGCAGTAAGGGAGTTTGGTTGCTCTGGTAAAATATTCAACTATTTATTCAGGAGACACAATTAACTATTAATACATTAACTGAGAACTTCTACACACTGAAAAGCTGAATTAAAGTTATTAATAAAAATTAACATTCTAGAATTAATGATATTCATGTTCTTTTTCTACTTACGTAAAAATGTAAGATACACTAAGGAAACAAATTCAAAGTACATTTATTACATTTCTGGAGGCATGATTTTACCAACAGTATACACAAATTTAGATAATAATGAACTTCATTATTTTTCCATTCATTTAAAGACTGGATAGAAAAATTAACTATTTTAGAAAAAATAACTATTTTAGGAGTAGAGAAATCCTAGAATTCATAAAAACTATGTATATTTACTGATATAAACTATATTAGTGATGGGTAGTTCTACAATCTTACAAAATACAAATACCAACCTTAATTACAAATAATAACAACTACCTTTAGATGTTCAATAATACAGTGATATCAGAGAGGAGGGATAAAACCCTCATTTCAAAGGAAATAAAATGGTATCTTCCAATTTAATTTGGGACAGTCATGGGAAACATGCTATAAAAACATGCTATCAAAAATAATCATAAAAATTAGATAATATAGGCAGAAAGACCAATACTCACAGGGTATTGTCTCCTTGCATATAAACTTTTTTTTTTTAAGATTTTTAATTTATTTATTCATGAGAGACACAGAGAGAGAGAGGCAGAGACATAGGCAGAGGGAGAAGCAGGCTCCATGCAGGGAGCCGGATATGGGACTTGATCCTGGGACACCGGGACCCCACCCTGAGCTGAAGGCAGATGCTCAACCACTGAGCCACCCAGGCGTCCCACCTTGCATATAAAATTTTAAAAGTGGAAATAATATCTATCTGCAAACAGGAGGGTTCCCCTACTTAAATGTCCCCCATCACAGGGTAAAGGTCCTATGATTTACAATTCAAGGCACACTGGAGGTCTCAGTGTTGCAGCTAAGATTTGCTCGATTTTCTCACTGGATCCAAAGTGAGGAGACTTACTAAACTTGTTACAAGCAAAAGTCCTTTTCTAACATATTTTGTAATATAAGAGCAAAACCAGGAGGATACGACATAAATATATTATGTATACTCTGAATAGGACAGTACATTAAAGCTTTCAAGCAATTTTAATCAGTCTAAGGTTTATATTTCAAATATGATTTACTTGTTTGTTAATCAAGAGGAAAACACCTACCCTATCCTTCTATAAAAAGCATTACTAAATCATTTCTCATGGGCTCACTGAGAACTCTGGATCTACAATCTTTTATATGTAAAATGATATATTTCTTCAATAGAGAGAATAAAGATTCTTTCAAACTTCCAGTAAATACATTTATTGGAATAATCTGGGCTCTAGCTATTACTCATTTAAATAGACATTAAACCATTGCCTAGGGAAAAGGGAAGACTTAATTGATTGTGAGTAAATTATTAACTGCATCCAGTTTGGGTAGAGCACAAGTTCAGCATTTCTATTATCTTGAAAAATGACTGGAAATGGTCTCTATATTTTTATGACAAAAAGCTGTATTACCAACTTTCTATTTTTATATAATATGTATTATTTCTACATAAAAAGTATGTGAAAAACATGCCATATCCCAACATAAAAATGTGAAAGAATTAAAAAGGATAGGACAGAACAGATGGCACAAATGTGAGTTAGACATTTACAAGCACAAAAATGCTTGCTAAGCAGACACCACACACACCAAGAGAAAATCTGATGGCCTATAGACTTGCAAAACTTTTAAGTCACCACAAACACCAGAATCAGATGACAATAGTTCTTAGATTTCTCAAAAGGAAATAAAGTGAAAAGCATGAAACAAAGGTTACAACAAATAAAACTTACTATCAAAATTTAGTTAAAAAGGAAGAAAAACTGATGATTATTGTCTTGATGTTATACTACAAAAAAAGCTCACATACTTAAAAATATTATTGCAAATCAACATTAAGAATATAGAGCTCTCTAGATATTTGATATTTACAGGAATTCTAAGCAGAAACTATAAAGCAATATAACTAACATTTAAAAGAAATATAGTATTACAGAAATCGGGAAACTAAAAGAACTGCTCTCATGCACTCTCATCAAAGTAAAGCAAACAGAAAAATGCTATTCAACATAAATTTAAATTTATGAGAATACCAACAACTCCCTGAGTAGACATTTATAGAACTGTGTATTTATATCTAATACCCCCTCCCTGACCCAAATTCATGTAAAAATCTAAGTATATATTTATTTAGGTTACTCAAATAATGCCAAATGTGAAAAACAATCCCTAGGAATAAGTATAATAAGCAAAAATAAAACCAGTGGTGCTATGGGTAAGAGGGGTTTTTTAAAAATCCAGATGAAATAGGAGTTCTGACTCATACAGAAATAAATTTTCTCTTTACTTTAGCCTCTATATGGCAAAAACATTCATTTGAGTAGAGGGCAAATAATCTCACTGGATATTAGCTTTGGAAGCAGGATAAATGAACTCTTAACTTCTTTGAAAATAAACATATCAAAGCATGCATAATTTAGAGTACTGGGCCAAATAACATTCCACATACAACCACTCCATTGTGATTGACCTATATAGCATATTATTACGAATTAATGGTCTTCAAACAATTGCAAAGACACACAAAAAACATGTTGGAAATCACAAGTCTACTACTTTTAAAAATCTGATTACATAATTTTACAAAACAAATTTCAAGAGATTTGATTCAGTAGATTTTACAAAGTATATATAATTTTTTTAATAGAATGTATTAAGACAACTTCATAAATTTCTTTTTATGCTTCTAAACACATTATATGTTCTGCCTAGAAAACAGTTCCTTAATAAATCATTAGTCTTTTTATTCTTCCTTTTAAAAAACCTTCTATAATGTCATTCTTCGGTATCCAAAAGATTCCACATTGAGAGAGAAGTTCCTGAGTATGAAAAGAATTTAACTTTGTTCCCAAAGCATGTTTTTTTAATGCCTGTATTATTTTTTTGTTTTAGGTAACTGAATTAAGGGAAGACCTTGCTTAAAGCAGCTAGAATAAAAAGCAATCATGATAAAATTTTAAAAACAAATCCAATCACATTAATATAGTCAACTCTTAGTACAGGAATTCAGGTATGACAGCAGGTGTATGCATGACCTACTATATGTCAGGAATGATTTATAAATTTATAGATTCAGAGAGCTCAGAGAGACGCCAGGTGACATTTGATAGAGTAATGTCAAGGTGCGTGGTAACAGTGCACAAAGAGAGAGGCAAGAAACACACTAATAGTAAATGTGACTTACTCTGGGAGCATTTAAAAACAATGGTGCTATGCCCAAGACGTTTTTATTAAAAATCCATAGAATCTGGAAATGTAATTTTTTCAAAAAATAAGATAAATTAGGATCATACTAGTTTCATTAAAACTAACATTGTGTTTCTACAATAGCAATTTTTGACTGTATGCTTGTTTACATATCTGTTTCCACACTACAGTATAAGATTTTTGAGGACAGAAACCTTTTATTTACATCTAAATATCCTGAATGAAAACCAGTGCTGGCATAAAAATGTTTACAGAATATCTGAATTAATGAAAAGACTGAATGAACATCATTAGTGAAAAAGATATAGGTAAGTCAAATACCTAATTTAAAATGACCATTAAATTCTTCAGAAAAATGCTTTAACTAAAGTTTTTGCTCCAGTACATAAAAACTAGGAAGAACAAAAGCAATCTCAAATGAATAAGGTGGCAAAAAGATGATGCTCATACTGAAAAATTTAGTTATTGAGTTTGTATTTTATTGTGGTAATTATTAAGACACAACTAAAATACAAGGTGCTTTAAATAAAATATCAGATCTTAAAAGGATGCAAATTGTATTCTCAAGGTATTAAATGACAAAGTTTATACTTCATCAAGAAAAAAATGTATTTCAAATTAAACAGGTTTTCATTATTTATTTCTGAAAATACTTATACATCACTGACTAGACAATGATTATTTTTAAATTACTACTTCTGAGCTGTAATAAAAACAACTTTAATGGTGGTTTCTAAGGTTCATTAAGTAAAATACTAGGCAGCTATAATTTTTTATTCTAAAATAGAATAGTCAAAAGATTTTGTATGGATATTCATGAATTTAATATAAGACTTCTTAAAATTTTTTTTACGTAGGCTATATACCCAGCATGGGGCTTGAACTCAACCTAGAAATCAAGATCTGAGCTGGTATCAGAGTCCGATGCTTAACTGACTGAGCCACACAGTTGCCACCAGGTACCCAATGTAAGACTTTTTAATATTTAAGAAGAAAAATCTTATCAAATTTTTTGGTTACAGCAAAATAATGCAAAGCAGCCAGACCAAACTACTTATCTAAAATTTTAGTATTTTGCTTAAGGAAAGTTCACATGAGTATGTGTAGCTGTCTTCCATGAAACTGACTTCAAAAGATTCACAAGAAAAAAAAGATTAGAATGCCTCAATAGAAAAAAAATATTACCTTGCCTTCGTAGTTCATTCTTAACAGCTTCTACACCTCCTGTTTTTTCAATGAAGTCATATATAACTTTTGATGTTTCTCGGTCTTTAAGTTGTGCCTCTGAGATTCCACACAAATCAAAAAGATTCTTCAATTCTGGATCCAAATTATTCAGCTACAACAGATAAAATAACTATTAACTATAAAATGTATCCCAATTTTTAAAAAATTAGCACATGATCACATTCAAATTTAGTTCTCACCTGTGCCCTCTATAAAATTATTTTAAATTTATATATTTTTAACATGGATTATTTATAAGCCAACTAAACTCCCTTATTTAAAAAAAAATAAAAAAGATAAGAACAAAGAATAATTTTTTCCCTTTTTGTTCCCTATCTTCAAAAAGAAGGAATCTATCTCACTCATTCATGATTAAGATATCTCTCCTATTTCTAAATAAGACTTAAATATAAACACAAATTTAAAAAATAAATCAACTTGAAAATTTGAGGAAAGGGCCTCCTTACAACCTCAGCATCCTGTACAGAGCCCAACACAAAGAAGCATTCAATAAATGTGGAGTTAACATTGCAGTTATAACAAAAATAACCAGAAGGATTTCTGCCCCCAATCACAAATCATATTTCTCTTCAAAATAATTTTCCCAAACCTAGATTATCAGTCAAATGGGAAAAACATATTACTTAAGCAACCAAAATAGATAAAAATGTTAAAAACACTTATTTTTGCCAGCAGTTTTGCCTACTTTGCTCATGGTACTATAAATTAAATAATGGCAAAAACTGCCATAAAGAATGAAAAGATCTAGATAATTTAATAACTGGATATTCAAAATTTGATTATAGTACTTTCCAGTAATTTGGCATACATTCCCCTAAAATGATCAGTTAGCAGAAATGATTTTCTTCTCTTGGCTTTTAACACCCAAGAATTTTATATCACAGTATATAAGATTATTTATTTATTTGAGAGAGAGAAAGAGAGAACGTCCATGTGCAAGCAGGGAGAGGAGGCAGGGGGAGAGGGAGAGAGAGAACCTTGAGCGGACTCCATGCTGAGCACAGAGCCAACGTGGGATTCAATCTCATGACCCTAAGATCATGACTGGAGTTGAAACCAGGAGTTGGACGTTTAAGCAACTGAGTCACTCAGGTGTCCCTATGTTATAGTATATAAACCAAAGGAGTATAAAACCTTTGTCTAGGGACACCTGGGTGGCTCAGCAGTTAAGTGTCTGCCTTCAGCTCAGGGTGTGATCCTGGTCCCAGGATCAAGTCCCACATCGGGCTCCCTCCATGAAGCCTCTTTCTACCTCTGCCTCTATGTGTCTCTCGTGAATAAATAAAATCTTTAAAAAAATAAATTAAAAAATAAAATCTTTGTCTTTAGAGACATAGCCATAAATGACAGAACAACACTAAGACTTCCAACCTCAGTGGAATATATACATAAACACATTCAAATAAATGCTAGAACTCACAAAAAAAGAATAATAATAAAAACCTACACAAAGGCCATAGTATTCCCACATATTTAGAGCAATAACATTTATGGCTTGCAAAGACACTTACATCAAAGCCAGTATTCGGATCCCAACCAACATGTCCAATATGCCTAAAGAAGTAGACAAAAAAAATACATATAAATACATAAAGAAAATACATAAAGAACATTTAAAGCATAAAATATATGAAATCCAATCCAACCAATAAATTTTGAGCCTGAACTAATAATTCTCACAGACATACTCATATTCAGGGAAAAACTGTGTGAGGAGTCAGGAGGCCAGGATTCTAGCAGTGGTTCTGCTAAATGAATTTTAACATTTTTGCACAATCTTTCTGAGCATCCATTTCCTCAACTGTCAAACTAACAGAAGAATACAAGCATTATATGAGAGGATGAGAGGATAGTTTTGTAATGAGCTAATGAAATGATGTATTGAAAATGCTTAAAATAGGTCAGATAAATACCAAAGGTTTGATGCCTACTATAAACTAAATGTTTGTGTCCCCTAACAATTCCTATGTTTACCTAATCCCCAATGTGATAGTATTTGGAGGCAAGGATTTAGGGAGGTGATTAGGTTTTGAGAATGGATTTCAGAATGGGATTAGTGCCCTTAAAAAAAAAAAGGGCCCAGGGAGCTCTCCTGCCCTCTTCCAACGTAAGAGGGAGACAGCCAAAAAAACAGCTGTCTATTAACCAAGCAGTGGGGACCTCACCAGACACTAAATTTTGCCTGTCTCTTCTATAGTCTCCAGAACTGTAGAAATAAATTTCTGCTACTTCTAAGCTACTCTGTCTATGGTATTCTGTTATAGCAGCTCAAATGAATTAAGGCAGTGCTTCTAAAAAATTTCCAAATAACATTTATAGGAAAAAAGTAAGAAATCATTATGTCCAACAATTATTTAAAGAAACGACTTCCATCTTTCTTTCCTGACGGGTAGAAAAGTAAATAACTGTAAGATTCATAGAAACTCTAGTGAGCTATAATAGCCTTAAGGGGCGGGGGGGGACTTCCACCAAAATCTATAGTGAAAAAGGTATGCAAATAATACATGTAAGGGTTCTCCCAGAGAGAAAACAAAATTTTCTAATAAGGTAAAACTCAAAAGCAGCAATGAGTATATCAAGATAAGAAAAACAAAAAGAACTCTCACTGGAAATTGCTTGGTGTTCCAATATCTGCCTTGGTTAATCTCTTCTTTTTAGCTTTTCCTTTTTTCTTTTCTTTGGTATGGGAGATGTTATTGACTTGTGGACCATAAAATCTATTGGTTGTGATTTCTGGATTTTTGATGTCAACTGTTGCCATGGGTAGATTAGGACCTGCAAAACAATATGAAAGGGATATAATTTAAGATAACAATTATTATATTAATAATTTATAACAAAAAAAATAATTTATAACAAATATCTTTCTCTGAAGTAGGACCACTTCACATATATATTTAAATTTTGAACTTGCAGGTGAATTTTTTATAAATAAGGATAAAGTACTGCCTAAATTTCAAAAGCCTATCATAAATTCTTAAACACATTAGCATAGATGTTATTTCAAAGCGAACTTATAACACTAAATTTCATTGAAAATATAAATTTTCAGTAAAAATTGAAATTTAATTGGTCTAATGCATTAAATTTTGACTATGATAGCCTCACATGCATCATATTACTTGTTGGTAAAGTGGTATCATATAACAAGAATAATAAAAATTAAAAAGAGCATATACTTTTTAAAAAAATCTGACAAATCTAATCTTATTTCAACTTTATTAGTCCATGAGGGGAAAAATTACTTATACAATTATTACTACTATATTTTCCAAAACTACCACATGTAAGTCCAATAATATTTTCCCTATCAACATATATGCACATTGACCATTATAAGTACAGGGCTTAACAAGATTGAAAAATTCTCAAAACACTAATCTTCCACAAAAATCAACAGTGAAAATATCTCAGCATTTTCATATATTATTTAATAGAACCCTTAGGAGTGACACTAAACATAATATACAAAATCTGTTCTAAATTCACAAAAATATTCTTGGTCTTAAAAGCATGAGAGTCTAAATTAAATGTATTCAATTTAAAAATTCCTTACAAATTTAACTAAATGGTATCACATATTCTGTAGAGTCCACTTTAATATAGGATTCTCTGATAAAACCTCTTAGACTAAATTTCTGAGATGAGTACATTAATGACAACTTTTAAAATGTTGAATAAAATGCAACCAAAATTGCACAGAGAAACAGTTAACACAGCAGGTTTGAGACTGCCATCCTTAGGCTTAAAGGTTTGCTTTGAGCTGGCATCCGGAAAATAGAATTCCAAGAAGGTTTTTATCATTCTCTAAGAAGATGGGCTAGTTGTGCCTCAACTATTTGTGCTAACAATGTACTTAAGGCTAAATGCCTACTTTTTTCTGGGAAACTAGAACCTTGGTATGTGCTAGACAAAGGAGGACTATGTGAAAGTAGCACCCAATAAGCTCGGCACTGAATCCCTACTGAGTTTCTCTTTGGGACATTTCACATGTGTTTTAACAATTTATTAGTGGAAGAATTATGTGCATCCTTTCTGACTCCAATGGAAGAAGATCATGGCAAAGTTGTGTACGGTTTCCCTCAGACCTAACCCTAGGTGTCTTTCCCTTTGTTGATTTTGTTTTATATCCTTTCACTGTTGTGAATCTTTGCCATGAGCACCTCACTTTATGGTTCTATTAAGTTCTTCCAGCAAATCAACCATGGGGTGGTCTTGAGGACTCCTGACACAATCAAAGAATGGCAAACAAAAATCCCAAGAAATTACAGGCTACCCGTACATTAGGTGATAACTAAATGCCAATTTGACTTTAATTCAATTTCACTGAAAACCTCGAATGTAGCTTATTCATTAAATTTACCTGAAAGAACAATGTTTAAATGGGTAAATTATATATAACCCATGTTCTTTCAACTCTATTAAAGATGAAATAGAACTAAAATAAATTTACAAAAGGCATCTTCCACCTTATCGGACAAGTAAACATTTTGGAAAGATTTGTATTTTTAATATCACCAAAATTCAGCTATCTTCCCTTCATATTCGAAGTCTACTTATATGTACGTGTCTAAAAGTTCTATTTGTATTTTCATGTAAAATTCCATGGGAAGTTGCTCATATTGGCAAGAGATAAGGAAACTGTTATTTGAGAAGAATGGATGCTAGTGAATAATATGGACAAGATCATTAAAATGAGCTGATTCAGTCAAGGAATAATAAAAATAACTGGATCAATAATTAAGGATTAGTTGTGCAATACAGAAGGCTAACTGAATAGTTGATATGCTTAGATTTTTCACATTCGTTCAGGTATCAGATTTCAGTGTTTACCGTAGTTTCACAAAGTAAGGGACTTACTGAGAATTCCCAGAATTCAAGTGTTAGAGGATTAAACTGGTGTCATACTCAAAGGCTTATCTACTGATCTGTTTTTACTTCTCATCTTTCCCTTTTTGCCTTCCCTCTAATAATTTAGCTTTACAAATTAGTATCAGCAACACCACCCACAGTAAGATGCTTGCGAATCACTGTTTACTCTTTTATGTTTATACTTAATAGAATTTAAGAAGTAACTTAAGACTTAGAGGAGTATCAGTGAGGCACTCTCCTTATACATTACCAACCCTCCTGAAATAGGTGGTATAAACTATAAAGCAGCAACCAGAATCATCATCCAAAAAAAAAAAAAAAAAACTATTAGTTTTTAGAAAAAAAAATAAAAACATTTTTTATGCCGTTTTAGGTTACATAAAAATTATTATACCATGGATGTTTTAAATGGTAATAGATTTGGGCAAAGTTAAGTTTAGTAGTTGAAATTTCTCGGAAATTTGATAAAGATTCTTGTAAGCCTGATTCACAACTCACTACAGAAAATAATTCAGCTATGTCTAAAGAAAGTTCAAGGCTAAAGAAGACAGGAACCAAACAGAAGTGGTATGCGGAATGAATAATAAAGTTTAACTCACACTGTAGTCAGATTGTTTTTCCCCTCCTCCCCCTACCCCAAAAGGAGATGTGGATATACTGTTACAAGGCTGTCAAGTAGTTTATAAAGTCTTTGAGTTAGCTATTTAGTGTCATTACACATGAATTTCATTAGTATTGGTTAAAACCTTATTTAAGTCTATATAGGAAAATCCAAATTATAGAGATGTACAGAAAATTAACATTATCTGGGAAATTAGAGTGTTTTTCTAAACTTTTCATCTTATAGATGACAACTAAGGATGAGAAGAGTTCAGGTGACACACAATTAGTGACACAAGCAAAGGTGAATTCTGCTACCGTGGTTCCTAGTCCACTACCCTTTCTTTAACTACTACTGTGCTATTTTACACTAAAGTCAAACTATAAGATGATTGATAATGCTAACTTTACCAATGTTATCATATATCACTTCCTTACCAATTAGTTCTCTCAGTTTATATATTTCAACAGTTCATCATTCAATAAATATTTACTAGTAACTTTCAAAATTTAGGAAAAAAGTTTCCTACATAATCAAGAGATTAGGTACTTGGTTATTTCTGTTGATAACAGTCATTTGCTTTAGAATTTGAAGGTGTTCGGAAATACGTTTAAAATGGTGTTCTAGAGCTCAATTAAATATTTGTTTCAAAAGTGACAAACTAAAAGGATTGACAACCTGTGGAGGCCCAGATGTTTTTTTACTAAAGCTTATGGAAGATTTGGTAATGGAGATACTCTTAAATCACTTCTCGTAGAGATTAATTTATTTCATTTATGAAATTATACTTATCCTAAGAACATATACTAAATACATATATAATGGAGGGGGCCTTTTCTTTTCTTCTTTCTTTCTTTCTTTCTTTCTTTCTTTCTTTCTTTCTTTCTTTCTTTCTTTCTCTCTCTCTCTCTCTCTCTCTCTCTCTCTCTCCCCCCTTCTTTCTTTTTTCCAAAAAAAAAAAAACAAAAAAAAAACCCCAAATGAAAAATTACCATCTTCTGGTTAAAGACAACTGTCACAGAAAAGGCTTTTTAATATTTTCACTGAACAGCATTTCTAGTTAATTTTAAAACTAAAAGAACAAACTAAAGTCTTCCCCTTAATTACATAAAAAGCAGAGAACTCTCACCAAGGTAAAATAGTTGAGAAACAGGTGGCCCAGAGGCCTCTGATGTCAAGCAGTCATGAAGCTGAGAACAAATCATTGGAAAGCGTCTAAGCTAAAAGGTGAGACTGACCGATAAAGAAAAAAGAAAGATGTATGAATTAGGAGTTAGTGAGGAAGACACTGAATTGCATTTCAGGAATATATGTTACTTCTACATAAAGTGTCTTTTTAATAGTTACAATTTGAAAAAATCTGCTAAACTGATCATCCAAATGAAGATTTAAGACAAAGCACCTGCATGGACATCGCAAGGTGGTTAAGGTGTCCACTGCACCTCCTAGTTGTGTATCAAATGCAGAAAAGTAATATGCTGTCCTTAAAACAGAGGTCTTCACATAGTGAAGAGAGCAAGACAAATGACTGCACAGCAGGAAAAAATATTAAAATTTCTATTAATAATTATTTCATCCTTTATTGTGTATGTAATATATTAATACCATATTATATGTATATTTTATAAAGAAATATACAAATGCTGGCAACACATGCCATATAATTTTGCCTTTTAATAATACTATTTTTTTAAAATCTCACTTAATGAAAAGAAGTTTGGAATCATTGTGCCAAAAAGTTAAAACTACAAATCTAAAGATTTAAAATCAAGAGTGATCACACAAAAGTAACTCTCTTTGAGTACCTCTCCTACCAGGAGTAATAAAATTGTGAGACTCCACTGACACATAAAGAATATCCAAACTCATGGTGGGGCCTGGGTGGCTCAGTCAGTTAAGTGTCAGACTCTTGGTTTGGGCTCAGGTCATGATCTATCTTATATCTTAGCACAGTCTGCTTGTCCCTCTCTTTCCCTCCCTTCCCCCTCTGCTCCTCCCACTCAGAGCTCCCTCTCCCTCTCAAATAAAATCTTAAAATATATATATATATATACACACACAAACAAATTCTGTGTATTCATGGATTAGGTGCCTCTTCAGAAGTACATTTTATATGTATTGAAAAGATTAAAATTTTGAGAACTCCATAAAGTATTTATATCGTTAACTTTAATTATATTATTTATACAACATCTGCACTTTAAAATCTCAGATTACTTTCTCATACCACTGCTAGGAAGCCTTCCCCATTGGTACTCAATACCACTTGCAGACTGCAGAATAATAAATTCAAAAGGATTAAAATATTGAGCACACAACAAGGGAAAAAATTCTAACACATCGTAAAAGTTCACAGATCAAGGACTTCTGACTCAGCAGCTCCTGTATCCTTTGTCTCTGACATGTATTAGTTGCGTAACTTAAGGCATGTTATTTACCCTTTCCAGGTCTCAGCTCCTCCTTCAAAACCTTATGGATGTAGCATAGTGATTAAGGGGCCAGGCTGTGAAGTTAAGACTTCTTGAGACTGCATCCTGCTCTACCACTTACTAGTTTTGTGATCCTGAACAAGTACCTACCTGTGCCCATTTGCTCTTCTATAAAATGGGGATAATAGCAGCCACTTCATTAGACTGCTGGGCAGTGCCTGGCTGGTAGTAAATAATCATTAAATAGTAGCTGCTATAATTATTGTTGTCATTGTCGTCTTCATGATAACAAGTATTTAGTAAGTACTATGCTAAGTACTTTGATTACTTCTTTTAATCCCCACAGCAGTCCTATTAAGTATTAAAATTTCCATTTAAAGACAAAGTATATAATACCTAGCACAAAGTAAGCCCTACTGGAGGTAGTCATTTTTTTGAAAAATTATAAGGTAAATAATCCAAAACTTAATACAGCAATATTTAGTTCATGTTTTTATAACAGGAAAACAAATTTAAGGACAAAATCAGAAAGCAATATATCTTTTTAAAAGAAACAAACCCTAACAATCACCAATAGTTGTCATAGATTATATGTTTCCCTGAATAATTCATCTAAATTCTGATGAGAGGATGCAAGATGTTTAAAAAAATAATAAAAATAAAAAAGCCTTATTCTCCATTATAATGAAGATTCCTGAAGCAATGATTCCTTACATCCAGAGTCAGGGACCTCATTTAAATGTGATGAAAGCTCCGCATCCTCTACCTTCAGAGAAAATATATACACTTAAAAATTTAGCACACTATTTCAGGGAGGATTTATGAAGTCCAGGATGAGAATCTCTGCCCTAAAGATCTGGGACTTTTCCTTTTCATTTTGGAATTCTGCTTTTACTTTCCAGTATACATGTTTGGCTTTTTTAAAATGAATTCTCAATACCTCAAGTGCTTGCTCATCATCAAATTAAGGAAGGCTATATACAGCTATTATTAGTTTAAAACACACTATTAAAGTCAGTGCTCATTCTTATAGGGGCCAGTTTCATATTACCAGTGTGAAATAATATTTTGAAATAAGAAAAAAACATAAATCTTAACATAGGAAATGAACAAGTTGCTACACAAAATTTACCACCTTTAAGGAAGACATTAAGTCAGGATTATACAGATTCTGAACTTAATCAATCAATACAAAATGAAGATATAATAGTGATCATTACCCTCTCTAGTCCTCCTTCATCCTACAAAAAAGCCAAAGTATAGTATATTTCTAAGAGTCATCTTTGTTATTTCAAAATGACATAATAGTATTTGATGACAGATATTAAACATTAAGTATTAATGTATGATACATGTTTCTAAAGGGATTAAACTACAATCTAAAATCTTCTTGATCAATAATTTGTATCAAAGAGCTTACCATTTGGGGGGTCTCGCCTCTTCTCTGTTTGAAAATAAATTAAAATAGTATTATTAGACATATGTAATACAAACATCAACATAAAAATCAATTAATTCACCTAAATTTGGTCTTATTCCTAAGTCAATGTACAAGTAGTTAAGAAAGGTTTCTCTGAGGAACTGACATCTGAATAAAATGAGAGTGAACATTTTTAAAGGCCCTAAGGAGGAACAGCACGAAGGAACATCATAAAGCCTGGACTGGAGTGAGCCAACAGAAGAGCAAAAGGAGATAAATCAGAAGGAGAGCCAGGGACTTGGATCACCACGTAGGGTCTCACAGGCCATGGTAAGGAATACAGACTGTATTCCATATATGATAGGAAGATCCTATAGGGTTTTCAGTAGGGCAAGTGACATAATCTATGTTTTTAAAAGTTAACTTTGGCTACAATGTGGAAAAGAGGTTGTAGGAGGCACTGAGTGACAGCAGGGAGACTAGTGAGGGAGTTACAGTAGTCCAGTTGACCAATGACGGTGGCTTAGATTAGGGGAGCAGCAGAGGCAATGAGAAATAGATTCACATTATGTTTTTGAAAACAAAGACAACAGATTCACTGGATTTATAAGAGACCATGGTGAACCAGAATGGAGCCCTTTACCAGGTTGGGGAAGATGAGGGGAGGAGTAGGAATGGGTCTAACTGGGGTTAGGGAACATGGATCAAATGTTCTGCTCAGACATGTTACGTTTGAAGGCTATTCTTATGTCCAAATGAAGTAAACAAGCCTGAAGCTTGGGGGAGAGGTCAGCAATGTAGATAAAATTTGGGGAGGCATCAGCATATGGACAGTTTTCAAAGCCACAGGACTGAATGAAAGCACAAGGGTAATGAGAATACTGAGGAAGATCTGATCACTGAGGCAGATCAAATAATAATAAAAAGCTATAGCAGATCAGGAAGGAGTAAAACCAGGAGAACTATCAATCTTTTGCACTCTTACATACCAGGTTTGATATCATTTTGGCTTTAAGAAACTCAAAAGTCGTTGAAGAATTTTTTTAAAAATGTAATTTCCACAGATTTTCAAATATGAAACTGTCTAAAATTATAAGAGAAATACCCATAAATAATGATATAATAAAGTAATTAGTTTATAAATAGATATAAACTAAAATCAATAGGATTTAACTGAGGGACAAGTTAAAAAATCTTGGCAATGGGAAACATAAATTTATTACTCCATCTGGTGGTCTGATGAAGTAACTTTCTAAAATATTTGACATAAGCAAGTCCTATCTATGTCAATGAATGTCAATCTCCCATTTCCCAGGTGATATGATCTCTGCAACCAGAGAGGAAAAACTTCTTAAACTGATGATAATACAGATACGGAAATATACTGAGATTAATATAAAGTTCAGAGGTTAAGTTCTAAAAAGTAATTTACAAATAAGTCACTATTCTGGCTTGAGAGCCATTCATATGAAAAAAGGGGAAGATCTGGTGAACAAAGAAGAATGGGAGTTACTGGTGTGAGGGTACTGGCTAGAAACATTAGCAGAACAGTGTTTAATCAAATCAAGAGGTGTTTTAACATCAAAGAATAAGTAAGACTAGTTTGTGGAGTACTGTGTTCAAATTTGACTACAGACTTCTCCAAATCTGGACCACATGAAGAAGACATAAAAATCTCTATAGTGGATTTGGACCACAGTATTCAGGATGATGCATCTATAAACTACACCGTGTGAGGAGTAAGAAACTGAAACTGGTTAAACTAAGAAGTGAAGGCATAACACAATAGAAGGCTTCCAATATTAAACGACTCCTGAGAGGAAAAGAAAATAATCTAATTCTTCGTTGCTCCAAAAGTCAGACTCTATACATCTAAGTTAGAGAGAAGCAAGGCTGGAGTTTGACTTAGCACGAAGTGCTACCCAGTGATGAATCAGCTGTCTCCCTAATGTGATCTTTCTGTTTTGGAAACACCATGCTTTTAAAAGTTTAGGATCTACATAAAACAAAATTCCTGTACCAGCTGAAAGACACCTTTAAGTGACCTTCCTATTTCAAAGTCAATTATTATGTATTTTAAGAAATATTTTTACTTGTTTTGATTTGGAAATGTCATATATTCTAACTAAAAGGTACCCCAGAGAGCACCATGGCTTAGCACCACATGTCACTGAAATAGGGCACTGAACCATAAATGATTCTGTACATTTAAACCCCTTCCTAGCATGGAATCAAGTAGTAAATATCCTTGGTCCCAAATAGAAGTAACAAAAAATAGGTCCCTAATAATTCTATGTACTCATCAATTGAGATATAATAAGAAGGCAATTGTGAGGCAACAACTTAGTTCATTTTATTTTCATTTCTACCTCACCACCCTCTTGGAAACTCATTAAAATAACAATAAAGATGTACAAAATGGAATACATGATTTTACATTCCTGTTTTCTGGATCCAATGTCTTATTTTTTCATGGCTTACTCCCTCTTGGTGGTAAAGCACATCCTGAAATATACTGATCTTCAGAACTATGGTAACACACACCGCCAGATATACAGAAAAACTTTTTAAGGAGTAAACAGCTTGGCTAGTTTTAAGGGGATCTATTTGCTGATCACATCTCCCATATGTTCTTTCTTCTCCTAAAACTGATCTGCTTAGGATGATGATTTTAGAGAGGTTCACCTTTCCTAATCATCCATCTTCCACTTCACAACAGAAAGGCCTAGTACACTGTTGTCAAATATTTCTATATCAATAAATTTAAAATTTTATACTCTCCTGCATCATTCTCTAATTATTTCATATGTATTACAGTCTCATGTGCTAAACTAAGTTCCTTACGGTTTTATAATAGACAACAGTAGAGACAAAATAAAGACAAAACAATGTTCATAGATTGTGTTTGCAACTTTGCTTATTTGCTTCTATGCTTGCCTAAAAGTCTTTGTTCACAAAGTATTTAATATTCTAAGAATGTAAGAACAATGCCATAAAAATGCAAGTGTTAGAGGCAGTATTTATGGAATGTTACAACAAAAAAAAGATTATTAGAATGAGTTCTTAAGTAAACCTGAAAAAAATTAGTTCTTAATAAAAATATTTCTCTTAAGTAAGGATTAGCACATTTTGGGGGGGGGGGGACAGAGAATAAATATTTTAGGATTTGCATGCTATATGGTCTTTGTTGTAACTATCCAACTATTGTTGTGACAAAAAAAGCAGCCATTAGATGTATTACACAGACAAAATGTAAGTCAATGAGCACAACTGTGTCTCACTAAAACTTTATTTATAAAAATAAGTGGTGGGCCAGATCTGTCCCATGAGCCATACTTTGCCATCTCATGTTTAAAAAAAAAAAAAAGTTTACCAGATTTCCTTTGTCGCCGGCCCAACAAGTCTGTAACTGCTTTTCGGAATTTTTTTGCTTCTTCTTCATTGGCAAAATTAAGAGCAACTTGACAAGTCTGAAACATTTTTATTAAAAAAGGCACACAACAAAAAAACATGAATTTAGCTTATTTAATGAAAAGGTTGATAAACAATAAAGTACATTTCTGAAGAAGGAAAGTTGAGTTTACTAAGCAGATAAGCACTTATTTAGCTTAGTTTTAATTCTATCGAATTACTTAAGAATGGTAACGGCATGGAAAAGGCAAAGTAAAAGACTACTATTAGAAAGGCTGGCTCTCATAGTGGACATTCAAATATTAAATGGAATACTCCATCTTCAACAAAAAAAAACACAATAGCATATTGAATTTATCATTCAACAGAGCTCTGTAAAATAATTTAGATTTTAGAAAAGGCAAACACTGGAAAAGTTGGTCAAATGCAGGTCAGGTCTACCTTTACTAGGTTATATTTTTATTTTACAGCTTAATTGTAGATATTATTTAAATTATTATCTTAATTCAGATAAATTAAAATGTGGAAACACACTGCCATTAACAACAATGGCATTTAATGCACACACACACACACACATATATACACACACACATATTTATATTTTATTAAGGGAAATGTGAAAAAAAACAGCTAGAGAAAAAAATACTTTTTGAAAAGATGTATCATCTAATCCAACCTTGTTTCTCATTATAGAAAATTTAGGAAATACAAATATGAAAATAAAGAAAATTAAAATCACCTATAACCTTGTCACTCGAACAATCCTTGTGAGCATATGGTACGAAAATCTTTCTAACATCTTCCTCAAGTATAAGCAATATATTTTTAAAAATCTGTTCTCCTTTTACACACATTTATTGTATTTTAGCACTTTTCTAGGCCATGAACTATTCTTTCTCTCTCACACACATACACACACACACACACACACACATTTTGAATTGCAATTTAATATTTAATGTTTAAATGATACTATAGTTTAGTGGGCAATGAAGATTTCATTTTTATAAATAAGAAAACTAAATCCCAAAAAGGTTAAGCTATTTGCCCAAAGACAGAAAGATGATGAAAAAACAAATTTCTTTTCTACACAGCAAATTATATTTACAGTACTCTTTGAAATCTTTTTTTTTTTTTTTTTGGCCCTTTAAAATCTTAGCCATTTCTTCCAATTTAGCTATACTATCTATGAAGAAGCTTTGAAAGTAAAATAATTCTTTTTACTTTATACAGTGTTTGCATAAAAAGCTTATAAATGCTTTCCACAGACAAATGTAAAAACAATAACATTACACAGGGCTATAAAAATATATGACTTACATCTCCAGCAAAGGTATGAAAATATCCTCTAGGACTATTATATACAAAGTTATTGTATAACTCTTGTTCCCACAATAGTTTCCCATCCTAGAAAAAAGTTCAAATAAGAGTTACCAAGAAGAATCTCCAGGAATAAAACAAATAGTTACCAAGAAGAATCTCCAGGAATAAAACAAAATAGATGACTCATATTCAGGGAATTGCTTATATTAACATTAGCTTTTAAATGTACAGAAAACACGTGTATAACATAAATAACATAATTTAATCAGTAATTTCTTAATAAAACAGTAAATTCTGAAGTTTCTTTCATAAAAACTACCTATCAAGTTGAGTTTAATTCAGTATGCTAAGATATAATTTCATTAGATTTATATTCCCAAATATAGTTACTCAGTCAAATATAAAACTAAAACAATTACTAGATCATCAATGTTAGACAAGAGTAGAATACTGTTGCACATGCACTGATTATCAATGCATAGTTCCATCAGCAATAGACTGTGTGCTATCAAGTATTACAGGAACATTTCATGCTCTTTTCCTCACCCCTGCAGGTGATGGGAAGGTCAAATATACCTTCTGTACTGTTCATTAATAATCTTTGAATTCCTAACTTTTACACACTGGCCCTCTAGTTAAATACTGGTAAAAGTAGTTAGTATCAATCATGTGCAGAAAGAGACTGATGATTGAAGTGCACGAAGGTTAAAGTATGATTAAGAGACCCATTGATGACTGGACTGTCATATCTACGGCCACAGTAGAAGAAATATAATTAAACTTAATACCAAAGGTGGCTAACTGCAAGTATTCAGCAATGGTTACCTACAATTAGAAATAAGTGGTTAGAGAAATATAAGTATTACCCTATTTTGAAAGCAAAGTTCTACCTAGATCATGATTTAAAAATATCCAGAATATGCTATACACACATATAATGCAATTCCTTTCTTCTCAGTGGAGTTATATGTGCACTTGATTTCTAAAGAGTGTTTCTCACTAACAAGGAGAAATATGTCAAAAAAAACTAAGCAGTTTCTCGCAAACTATGCATATGTTCCCTATTTCCTAGAATCACTGCCGGCAGTAAGCCACTGATAACAGCAATATGCCACATTTCTCAGCTGTCTTGTAGAATGGAAAAGTGGATGTTAAGAAGCGCTAAGTTACAAAGCACAGTAACTTAACTCTTATTGAATCTCAGGAAAACACTTTGCAATAGACCCAGATGGTTTTCCATTTTATAAATTAATAAGCCAAGGCCCAGAGAAGTAAACAGTTTGGCTACAATCTATCTGCCCTTAAGCATCCCCCAGAAGAGTTCAATTTTTTGGGAGGTAATTATTCCACATATACATATTATAAAAGTCTACCTACAGAAAAGGTTTTAAAAGATAAATGGAAAAAAAAAAGATAAATGGAGACGTCATCTCTGCAAAAAGGTAATCAACATCAACTATAAGATGATCAACATCAACTATAAGATGAATACCTGAGAATGGGCATCCAATCTAGGACAATGTGGATATGTGTTTAAATGTGAGAGATACAAAGCTGTGAAAATCTGAACATACCTATGTTAAGAAACAACATAAGGAAAAATTGGTAGCAAATACATTATTATAGGTATTGTATAAGGCTTTAAACCTAGGCTGAAGTAACTAACAGTACATACTAAACTAAAATATACTTTTATAATTCCCTGAAAGAACTATATATGCTACTCTGTAATGGACAAAATGGAATAAAAGAATATCATTAGAAAAAGAGAACATAGGGAAAGCCCAAGATGTAAAGGTATTTAAAAAACAAACAAATCCTTTAATGTGTGGTGGCAGTTGAAAGATAAAATAGGAAGCTATTAATTCTGGCTTACAACCTATTCCTGTTTGTTTGCAATGCCCAAGTTTCATTACCTAAAACCAAGTTTCATTCTTCTAATATGCAGGATGAATCAAAATTATATATATAACTACATATATAAATTATAACAGGTTAAAAAACCTATTCACCCACCATTTAAATTGGAAACAAAAAAAATAAAATAAAATAAAAAATAAAAAAAATAAAAAAATAAATAAATAAATTGGAAACAAAACTCACCTTAATATCAAATATTCTTAAAAAATAAGATCTCTGTGGATTGTCCTTAACAAGACAAGCAACACCGCTACACTTCTTTGACCACATACAGTTACGATCTGCTGCATATAACTGTACCACTGCTGAAGACATAGTCTGAAAAATATAAAATTTATAGCCATTAGGTTCAAAATAACATTCAGATGACCACAGCCCCTGCTGACATCTTCACTGTAACCTCATGAGAGACATTCAACCTGAACCACCCAGCTACGCTGCTCTTAATTTCCTGACCCATAGAAACAAGGAGATAATAAAACATTTATTGTTATTTTAAGCCATTCCTTTTTGGAAGTAATTTCTTATGCAGTAACAAATAACACAATAACTACACTAAAAATAACTAAGGAGAACAAACATTTACTGATGCTTAGAATGTGTCAGAAATTGTGTTAAGATTTAGAAATAAAGTTGTTTTGGGCTACTTAACTATGGCTGGGGAAGCCCTCCTCTGATAAGATTCCAAAGAACTGCATGTATATACATGTCTTTTATAATAATAAAGTCAAAAATGTAAGATCAGTGTATTTTGGGGGACCAAAATTGTATAAAGACCCCTAAGAAATACTGTTCCATGTTTTTAACTTGTGTATACCAAACTCATCTTTGAATTTCAGAGTCATGAATAGGACACAAAGCAGCAGGAAAATATCCACAAGAGCCATTAAAAAATTATGAAGATAGCTTAGAAATTTTAAAAATGTATATTCTAGGATACTAAGAATGCGGAGTATGACTTTGGCCTGCTCAAAACATACTTTGTTCTTCTGAAAATATAATACATATCATCATTTGCTTGGGTTCTCTGACCCCAAATTCCTAATATTAAAAACTTAAAAAAAAAAAAAAAAGGATTTTACATTTATTATCCAAAGGTATTAAAGACCAAGCCAAAGGATTAAAAAATCAGATGAGTAAATTTGTTTTCTAAGGCAAATTCATATAAATTACAGCTCTTTTAGTATGATGCTATCAAAATGCATTCATTTCTACAAAAAAAACATAATTAGGATATCAAGAAAAAAAAACATCAAAAAATCCTTTTAGGGGTACCTGGGTGGCCTAGTAGGTTGGGCATCCAACTGCTGATTTCAGTTCATGTCATGATCTCAGGGATCTATGGGACAGAGACACAAAGCTCCCGGCTCTGCTGGTCTCCCTTTTCCTCTGCCCCTCCCCCATCTCACACATGAGAGTGGGCATGCGCCTCTCTCTCTCAAATACATAAATCTTAAAAAAAAAAACCCTTTTTTTAAACCAAAAAACAATAAGTAACAGATTGCAAAAGAAATAGCATATTATCAAATACAGTCTGAAATTCCATTATGGGAATTCCCTTACCAAATGTCCAAATGTTAACACATAAAACACTGAATGTATATGTGAACTCAAAAAAAAGTAACAAAAAGCTAAAAATCCACATTTAAGCATTTATATAAATTTACAACAGATTCTTAAAACATCTGCTTAAGAAATAAAGACCAGTGAAACAGTTCAGTTACATTCCCTATAAAAGTGGTTGGCACTATAGACCTTATTCTAAAACAATTTATAAAATTTTCATACTGAAGAAACCACCTTATCACAAGCTATTTTCAGTAACTAGATTTTCAAAATTTTGCTACAGTTATATTATCAGTCTAACTATGCCTCTTTCACTCCTTTTTATCTTAAACTAGCAGTCTAAAAATTATATAAGGCTATTTCTAACTCAGGAAAATTATAGTGAATGTGAGAATAGCTTACATGTATAAAATTTAGTATATAAATGATAGAAATATAAAAACAGTGACTATTCCTTATGCTTTAGATTGACAGTGGCTTCATTAAGTTTTTAAAAACATTCCTTCCATTCCTTTAAGGTAATTACAGCTCACCAACGCCATTACTTCTTGTCTTTAATAACTGAGAAGATATTATTAAAAAACAACACAGGGACAAGTGCTTAGGAAAGGAAATCTATTTCTTATTAGCCCAATAAAGTTAGGTTAAAATTTATTAATTAAAAGGAAAAAAGCACTACATCAAGTTTCATGGAAATAGAAACTGTCCTATCTTAACATATTGCTGATATTTCAGTATGAAGTTATTGCAGTAACATATTCATCCTCAGAACTTTGTCAAGGGCAGAAATAAGATAAAGGATGAATTCTGGGATGTGAATCCCTCCCACTGTCCTTCAACAGGGCATTTTTATCTCTTGGGCTTACTCAGCACCATCAGGAACTATTTCACTGATTCCCTATGTTAAGTGACTGCTTTTTTCATATTTCTAGAGTACCTTTTTAAATACCTTGTGTAAATCTCATTACATCACAGATCTTATTTTAAAATAGAGTAATTAAAAAAAAGAAAAAAATAAAAAATAAAATAAAATAGAGTAATTTTCTGTAATTGATTTATTACTCATTAAGCAGACTGTAATTTCCTTAAGCAACTACTTTCTATATTGTAGAAAGTATAGTTTCTAGATTATACTTTCACTTTACCTACACTTTGCTCCAACTAAGCAAACATTTGCTAAATTAAAAATTACATATTCTGATTTTGATAATAATACTATGATAAATGCCCTTTATTTAAGGATATACATCTTGGGGATGAATGGGTGGCAGAGTTGGTTGATCTGACTCTTGGTTTTGGCTCAGGTCCTGAAGTTTTTTTCTCTCTCTCCCTCTGCCCCTTCCCTCCATTCGCTCTTCCCCCCCCCTATAAATAAATCAACAATTTTTTAAGAGGATACACATCTTAAAGTATTATAAAGGGGCATCATATTGGCCATTACTCTCAAGTGATTCTGAAAATAATAATATGCATATGTATACATAGAAGAAACCCTGGTAAAATATTATAAATGGTTGACAAATCTGGATGAAAATATGCAGGAATTCTTTGTTACTGCATCTGTAACTTTTCTGTATGAAATTATTTTGAAATTAAAAATATTAAAGCCCATATGATTCACAAAAGCCTAAGACTCTCCACCTACTTGCACAGTCACGACAGCCTTGGGAAGTTGTTTCTCTTCTCAGAGCCACTGCTACACGTACATATATAAACCACCACCCACACTGATCCAAAACTACGAAAACTACCACTTCTTCAAATTCCTTCTATACTGATACAAACTTTGTTAGAAGCTTCATCCTGAGTAAGACTTAAATCATAAATATCCACTACTTTTATAGTTCAAATTCTTTACACATTATCACAACAACCACATTATGTAACAGGTCAGAGTAAGAATTTTAAACCAGGAAAATAGATGCTTCTTTAATAAAAGAGATAGAATCAGCTAATGACAGGAAAAAGACTGGAAAATACTAGGTCTTACAGATCCTTGTTTGACAAACAACTGCCTACAAGTACTAAGGGGACTTAATAGTGAATATTAACTATTATTATTTTAATATTCCAATAAATACACAATATTGTTAAAGGAAATAATTTTTAAAGATATATTTTTAATTAATATCCAAAATACACTGAGTGTGGGAAAAGAAACCACAGGATTGAATAAAGAAATCTTTTTTATGGTCACAATGGCCTAGATTAATAGCCAAAACACTCCAGCTTCTGTGTATGTGTATGTACCCAAATTCCTAAAAATCAAACCAGGAAAATCCATCCTAAGTTTTCTCATTATATAAAGATATTTTAAGTATGTTCCTAAATACTCTGATGATATATTCATGTGAAATGTCCCCTTAGTATCATGAACGTGAAATTTAATTATGAAACATAAAAGGAATTACAAAAGTAAAGAAAAAAATTTGGTTATACTTCAATTAAAAATTGAAAGTTATTTAAACAAGGAATTTGGCGGAATTCTTAATTATGCAGTGATCTCAAGGAGCCATTTTCTACATAATAGAAGTTTAAAAAACACCTCAATTACATGACCTCCTAAAAAACCCAATACAGGCGGGGCAAGATGGCTGAGGAGTAGGGTCCCCAAGTCACCTGTCCCCACCAACTTACCTAGATAACTTTCAAATCATCCTGAAAACCTACAAATTCGGCCAGAGATTTAAAGAGAGAACAGCTGGAATGCTACAGAGAGACGAGTTCTCGCTTCTATCAAGGTAGGAAGACGAAAAAAAAAAAATAAAGAAATAAAAAAGCATCCAAGGGGGGAGGGGCCCTGCGAAGAGCCGGGCTAAGGCCAAGCGGTGAGTGCCCCCAGGACAGGAAAGCCCCGACCCGGAGAGGCAGGAGCTTTACCAATCTTCCTGAAGGGAAAGGTGCTCCCAGGGAGTTGGAGCAGGATCCCAGGAAGGGCGTGGATGCCCTCAGGCTCCCAGGGGCACTAACTGAGGACCTGCGCCCCGGGGGAGAGCTCGCCACACCACCAGCACCAGAAAGGGCTGGAGCGCATCCCGGCAGGGTCCTGGGAGGAGCCCAAGCGTCAGCTCCAGCAGCGGCTCTGCACAGAGGGGGCTGCGCAGCTCGGTAACACCTTGAGCAGCGGCTCCGCTCAGGTGGCAAATCCGCACAGAGGGGGCTGCGCAGTACCAGAAGCACGATTCCAGAGGTGCAGGCCCTGGAGCTCAGGGCTCCACGGGGACACAGCCCAGGATCCAGCGCTACCCCCAGGACAGGCGGACGCCGGGAGGACACAGGGCAGTGAAGACGCTCCTGCCACTGGGCGGCCCTGAGCTGTGCACATCAGTGCCACCCTTCCCTGGCCCATCCAGACCCCTGCGGACTGGGAGCTGCAGTAGTTACTGCGGGAGCGGACTCCAGAGCTGGAGAGCTGGCCACCACCAGTGGTGGTATTCCTCTTGGTGTCACCCTGTGCCTGGGGCTGAGCAGGGCTGCCAGGGAGCAGGAGCCTCACAGGATAAACAGCTCCCACTGAGCTGTACACCTGGCAGGGGACTGACTGGGCAGCTCCCCCAGGTGCACACACCTGAGAATCAGCAAAGCGGGCCCCTCCCCCAGAAGACCAGCAGGAAGGACAGGAGAAGAGCAAGTTCTTAGCCAAGCAGCGCTGGAAAGTTCCAGGGGAAGTCGAGGGATTTACAGTATATAGAATCAGAGGATACCCCCCTTTGTTGTTTGTTTTGTTTGTCCCCCCCTTTTCCTTTTTTCTCTCTTTTCTCCTTTTTCCAGTACAACTTAATGTTAGCCACTCTGCACTGAGCAAAATGACTAGAAGGAAAAACTCACCACAAAAGAATCAGAAACAGTCCTCTCTCCCACAGAGTTACAAAATTTGGATTACAATTCAATGTCAGAAAGCCATTTCAGAAGCACAATTATAAAGCTACTGGTGGCTCTAGAAAAAAGCATAAAGGACTCAAGAGACTTCATGACTGTAGAATTTAGATCTAACTGGGCTGAAATTAAAAATCAATTAAATGAGATGCAATCCAAAGTGGAGGTCCTAATGACAAGGGTTAACGAGATAGAAGAAAGAGTGAGTGACACAGAAGACGAGTTGATGGTAAGGAAGGAAACTGAGGAAAAAAGAGAAAAACAATTAAAACATCATGAGGATAGGATAAGGGAAATAAATGACAGCCTCAGAAGGAAAAATCTACATTTAATTGGAGTTCCTGAGGGCGCCGAAAGGGACAGAGGACCAGAAAGTATATTTGAACAAATCATAGCTGAACTTCACTAACTTGGGAAGGGAAACAGGCATTCAGATCCAGGAGGTAGAGAGATCCCCCCCACCCCCCAAAATCAATAAAAATCGTTCAACACCTTGACATTTAATAGTGAAACTTGGAAATTCCAAAGATAAAAGAAGATCCTTTAAGCAGCAAGAGACAAGAAATCCATAACCTTTATGAGAAGAAGTATTAGGTTAACAGCAGATCTCTCCACAGAGACCTGGCAGGCCAGAAAGGGCTGGCAGGATATATTCAGAGTCCTAACAGAGAAGAACCTGCAGCCAAGAATACTTTATCCAGCAAGGCTCTCATTCAGAATAGGAGACATAAAGAGCTTCCAAGATAGGCAGAAACAGAAAAAATATGTGACCACCAAACCAGCTCTACAAGAAATATTAAGGGGGACTCTGTAAAAGAAAGAGGAAGTCCAAGGAAACAATCCACAAAAACAGGGACTGAATAGGTATCATGATGACACTAAATTCATATCTTTCAATAGTAACTCTGAACGTGAATGGGCTTAATGACCCCATCAAAAGGCGCAGGGTTACAGACTGGATAAAAAAGCAAGACCTATCTATTTGTTGTCTACAAGAGACTCATTTCAGACGTAAGGATACCTACAGCCTAATAATAAAAGGTTGGAGAACCATTTACCATTCAAATGGTCCTCAAAAGAAAACAGGGGTAGCAATTCTTGTATCAGATAAATTAAAGTTTATCCCAAAGACTGTAGTAAGAGATGAAGAGGGACACTCTATCATACTTAAAGCATCTATCCAACAAGAGGACCTAACAATCATGAATATTTATGCCCCGAATGTGGGAGCCACCAAGTATATCAATTAATAACCAGTTAAGACATACTTAGATAATAATACACTTATACTTGGTGACTTGAACACAGTGCTTTCTACAATCGATGGATTTTCTAAGCACAACATCTCCAAAGAAACAAGAGCTTTTTACTTTTTTTTTTTTTTTTTTTTTATGATAGTCACACAGAGAGAGAGAGAGAGAGAGGCAGAGACACAGGCAGAGGGAGAAGCAGGCTCCATGACCCGGAGCCTGATGTGGGATTCGATCCCGGGTCTGCAGGATCGTGCCCTGGGCCAAAGGCAGGCGCCAAACTGCTACACCACCCAGGGATCCCCAAGAGCTTTAAATGATACACTGGTCCAGATGGATTTCACAGATATTTACAGAACTTTACATCCAAACGCAACTGAATACACATTCTTCTCAAGTGCACATGAAACTTTCTCTAGAATAGACCACATACTGGGTCACAAATCAGGTCTTAAACGCTACCAAAAGATTGGGATCGTCCCCTGCATATTTGCAGACCATAATGCTTTGAAACTAGAACTAAATCACAAGAAGAAGTTTGGAAGGACTTGAAATACGTGGAGGTTAAGGACCATCCTGCTAAAAGATGAAAGGGTCAACCAGGAAATTAGAGAAGAATTAAAAAGATCCATGGAAACTAATGAGAATGAAGACACAACCCGTTCAAAATCTTTGGGATGCAGCAAAAGCAGTCCCGAGGGGGACATACATCGCAATACAAGCACCCATCTAAAAACTGGAAAGAGGGATCCCTGGGTGGCGCAGCGGTTTGGCACCTGCCTTTGGCCCAGGACGCGATCCTGAAGACCCGGGATCGAATCCCACTTCGGGCTCCAGGTGCATGGAGCCTGCGTCTCCCTCTGCCTGTGTCTCTGCTTGCCTCTCTCTGTGTGACTATCATAAATAAATAAAAATTTATTAAAAAAATTTAAAAAAATAAAATAAAAACTGGAAAGAACTCAAATACAAAAGCTAACCTTCCACCTAAAGGAGCTGGAGAAAAAACAGCAAATAGATCCTACACCCAGCAGAAGAAGAGAGTTAATAAAGATTCGAACAGAACTCAATGAAATAGAGCAGAAGAACTGTGGAACAGATCAACAAAACCAAGAGTTGGTTCTTTGAAAAAATTAATAAGATAGATAAACCATTAGCCAGCCTTATTAAAAAGAAGAGAGAAAAGACTCAAATTAAAAATCATGAATAAGAAAGAAGGGATCACCACCAACACCAAGGAAATAAAACGATTTTAAAAACTTATTATGAGCAGCTATACACCAATAAATTAGGCAATCTAGAAGAAATGGATGCATTTCTCAAAAACCACAAACTACCAAATCTGGAACAGGAAGAATTAGAAAACCTGAACAGGCTGATAACCAGGGAGGAAATTGAAGCAGTCATCAAAAACCTCCCAAGACACCAAAATCCCAGGCCAGATGGCTTCCCAGGGGAATTCTATTAAACGTTTAAAGAAGAAACCATACCTATTCTACTAAAGCTGTTCGGAAAGACAGAAAGAGATGGAGTACTTCCAAATTCATTCTATGAGGCCAGCATCACCTTAATTCCAAAACCAGACAAAGACCCAACCAAAAAGGAGAATTACAGACCAATATCCCTGATGAACACAGATGCAAAAATTCTCAACAAGATACTAGCCAATAGGATCCAACAATACATTAAGAAGATTATTCACCATGACCACATGGGATTTATCCCGGGGATGCAAGGCTGGTTCAACATTTGCAGAACAATCAATGTGATTCCTCATATCAGCAAGAGAAAAAACAAGAACCATATGATCCTCTCAATAGATGCAGAGAAAGCATTTGACAAAGTACACCATCCATTCCTGATCAAAACTCTTCAGAGTATAGGGATAAAGGGAACATTCCTCAGCATCTTGAAAGCCATCTACGAAAAGCCCACAGCAAATATCATTCTCAATGAGGAAACACTGGGAGCCTTTCCCCTAAGATCAGGAACGAGACAGGGACTGTCCACTCTCACCACTGCTATTCAACATAGTACTAGAAGTCCTAGCCTCAGCAATCAGACAACAAAAAGACATTAAAAGGCATTCAAATTGGCAAAGAAGTCGTCAAACTCTCCCTCTTGGCAGATGACATTATACTGTACATAGAAAACCCAAAAGACTCCACCCCAAGATTGCTAGAACTCATACAGCAATTCGGTAGCGTGGCAGGATACAAAATCGATGCCCATAAATCAGTGGCATCTCTATACACTAACAATGAGTCTGAAGAAAGAGAAATTAAGGAGTCAATCCCATTTACAATTGCACCCAAAAGCATAAGATACCTAGGAATAAACCTAACCAAAGAGGTAAAGGTTCTATACCCTAAAAACTACAGAACACTTCTGAAAGAAATTGAGGCAGACACAAAGAGATGGAAAAATATTCCATGCTCATGGATTGGAAGAATTAATATTGTGAAAATGTCAATGTTCCCCAGGGCAATATACACATTTAATGCAATCCCTATCAAAATACCATGGACTTTCTTCAGAGAGTTGGAACAAATCATCTTAAGATTTGTGTGGAATCAGAAAAGACCCCGAATAGCCGGGGGAAATATTAAAAAAGAAAACCATAGTTTGGGGCATCACAATGCCAGATTTCAGGTTGGACTACAAAGCTGTGGTCATCAAGACAGTGTGGTACTGGCACAAAAACAGACACATAGATCAATGGAACAGAATAGAGAACCCAGAAGTGGACCTTGAACTTTATGGTCAACTAATATTTGATAAAGGAGGAAAGACTATCCATTGGAAGAAAGACAGTCTCTTCAATAAATGGTGCTGGGAAAATTGGACATCCACATGCAGAAGAATGAAACTAGACCATTCTCTTACACCATACACAAAGATAAACTCAAAATGGATGAAAGATCTAAATGTGAGACAAGATTCCATCAAAATCCTAGAGAAGAACACAGGCAACACCCTTTTTGAACTTGGCCACAGCAACTTCTTGCAAGATACATCCATGAAGGCAAGAGAAACAAAAGCAAAAATGAATTACTGGGACTTAAGATAAAAAGCTTCTGCACAGCAAAATAACAGTCAACAAAACTAAAAGACAACCTACAGAATGGGAGAAGATATTTGCAAATGACCTATCAGATAAAGAGCTAGTATCCAAGATCTAGAAAAAACTTATCTAACTCAACAGCAAAGAAACTAACAATCCAATCATGAAATGGGCAAAAGACATGAATGGAAATTTCACAGAGGAAGACATAGACATGCCCAACAAGCACATTAGAAAATGTTCTGCATCACTTTCCATCAGGGAAATGCAAATCAAAACCACAATGAGATACCACCTCACACCAGTGAGAATGGGGAAAATTAACAAGACAGGAAACAACAAATGTTGGAGAGGATGTGGAGAAAGGGGAACCCTCTTGCACTGTTAGTGGGAATGTGAACTGGTACAGCCACTCCGGAAAACTGTGTGGAGGTTCCTCAAAGAGTTAAAAATAGAACTGCCCTACCACCCAGCAATTGCATTGCTGGGGATTTACCTCAAAGATACTGATGTAGTGAAACGCCGGGACACCTGCACCCCAATGTTTATAGCAGCAATGTCCACAATAGCCAAACAGTGGAAGGAACCTCGGTGTCCATGGAAAGATGAATGGATAAAGAAGATGTGGTATATGTATACAATGGAATATTACTCAGCCATTAGAAACGACAACTGCCCCCCTTTGGCTTTGACGTAGATGGATATGGAGGGTATTATGCTGAGTGAAATAAGTCAATCGGAAAAGGCCAAACATTATATGGTCTCATTCATTTGGGGAATATAAAAATTAGTGAAAGGGAATAAAGGGGAAAGGAGAGAAAATGAGTGAAAATATCAGTGAGGGTGACAAAACATGAGAGACACCTAATTCTGGGAAATGAACAAGGGTTTGTGGTAGGGGAGGTGGGCTGGGGGTTGGGGTGACTGGGTGATGGGCACTGAGGGGGGCACTTGGCGGGATGAGCACTGGGTGTTATGGTATAGGTTGGCAAATTGAACTCCAATAAAAAAATTAAAAAAATTAGAAATTAAAAACACCCAATACAGAAACCAGCAATTCAAAAAAGAAAAACAAGAGTCCTGATTGGTGACTACCAGTGAAAATTATCCAGGAGAAAAAAACACAAATAATTTACTATAGAAAGGAGAGATTTTTTTTTTTAATCTCTTGGTAACTTTCACAATGAGAACCAGAAAAAGAAAGAAAAACAATACAAAAAGATAGAGATTTAAAAATACATCAAAGACAGAAGACTCCACAAGAAACAGTAATTTTTTAAAAAGCAAAGTTGGAGGATTAGAAGAGGAAGAAGACAAAAGCAGTAACAGAATCTCAACAGTGAATAAAAGTGGTCACGTGGTAACAGTTGCTGTTTTTCAGATCAAGTAGAAATGGTCTTTTAGGCCTAGTAGCTGTTTAAGAAAACGACTGTTAAGGGACATGTTAGGTATATTCATTTACCAAATGTTTACTGAGTACCTACTGCATACATGGAACTGTGATGGGGCGGGGGGTACAAACGAAAGTGAGGTTGAGTAAAAAGATTTATTACACAGACATGATCCTCATGATATGGGGCGTGCAGACATTAATAACTATTACAAATGCTAAAGGAAAAATTCAATATGCAGGAAAAATATAAAACTTACCCAGCCTGGGAAGGCTTCCCCAAAGTGACAATTTATCTGGAGGATGAAACTGAATGAGTCAGGTGAGCAAAGGAATGAAGAGAAGAGGAGAGGAAACAGCATTCTTTGCAGACATATCAACAAAACCCTACCCATGGGAAAGTGCTAAAGGAGTTTGGGGAGCTGAGAAAGAGAAGAGTGGCATGGAATGAAGTTAAAGATTTCATACTAAAGTAACATCAAACTCAGCTCAATTACGTGGTTTAGAGATAAACAGCTACGTGTAGTTTGGAAACCCTGTCCAGAGATGTGGTATAGTGGTTTATCATTCCTCTAATGTCTTTTGATTCCTCTTAGTATCCCAGTTCTGGTATACTCTTCTCCCCCAGTGACCCTGGGTTTGTCCATATGACTTGCTTTGACTAACAGGACCTCTGCAAATCTTGAAAGAAGGTTGAAAACTACCTGTATCATGTGGCTTGCCCTCTGGGAACTGCTGAACTAAAATCTTGAAGTGCAAGACCATATGAAGAGCAAGGCCCCTTGCCTTTGCTGAGGCCAGTTCCTATTAGATCTGTCAGCTGAATGCCACTGCATGAGTGAGCACAGGTGACAAACTAACCATCCTGCCAATCCACAGAATCATAAAACATAAATCAATACTGCTTTAAGTCACAGTCTTTAGACGGTTTCTTCGCAGCTATATGTAGGAGATTATTTTTAATATAATAACCTAGAATAAATGGTGCTAGCTCCTTCCTCCCATTCATTTATACTGGACATGTGTTTACAAATACCAGTAAAGTCACCAAAATTTTTTTATCTAAAAATCACAAAAGTTTTAGAGCTATCAACGTACTTTCTTTTTTAGAATCATTTTTAAAATGCATTTTATATCCAAAAGCCTTACTAAAAACTAGGTACTGTACAAGAGACTAGGCTCACTCACTAAACCACTCATAGCCACACATCAATCTCATATGGTGCCTGTGATTTAAAATCATGTATCAGAAAATTGTAAATTATGTGGCAAAGACCTTTAGCATTACCTATCATCAAAATTATAGATGCTAAAACCACAAATTGCAAGGTTTACCATACTCTTAATTTTCTCCTTGAAGGATAACCATATATAGATAAAGGTGAGAGTGATACTGATCTCATTACAGACTGATTTATGTTTGCAAACAGGTGAGAACATTGTGCTAAAAGGCAGCAAATAGGTATTGGCTTGCTCTCTCTGCCTCTCCCTCCATGCAGGATAAGCAGACCTGCTTTCAAAAGTTTTTCTTCCTTCCTCTTGTCTCCTCTTCCCTTTGTATGCCTCTTACAGTCAGCAAAACCTATGGTGAAATCTGAAGTGTTCAATTTTCAGGGAATGAAGATGGAGGTGGGAAGGAGGATCCCTAGGATTATGACCTCAGCTGACTGAAGTTTAACATTTACCAGCCAAGACCCATGCCCTGATAACAATATGTTTGAGTGTATAAATTATAAATTATAAACTATATAAAGTATATTATACGTAAAATGTTTCAGAAAATATATATTTATAAAATAGTATATATTTTATGTATACAAAACATAAGTATATTTATTATATATTATAAAATATACAAAATTTATATATTTTATATATATATATATACACACACACACAACACCATTTCTCCATAACTTTTTCTTTTTTATTTTTATTTATTTATGATAGTCACACAGAGAGAGAGAGAGAGGCAGAGACACAGGCAGAGGGAGAAGCAGGCTCCATGCACCGGGAGCCCGACGTGGGATTCAATCCCGGGTCTCCAGGATCACGCCGTGGGCCAAAGGCAGGCGCTAAACCACTGCGCCACCCAGGGATCCCCATTTCTCCATAACTTTATCCAGAATATAATCCAATCCCCTCATTTTATAGAAGAGGTTAATTTATTTGCCAAAGGTCATCTTAGCTCTGGATGAATTTCACAATCAGATGCTCATTTTATATTCCCTATACACGACTCACTGGTTCATCCCAGGTCCTAATTTGTTATACTTTTGCCCTATCCTATTTAAAGGATTCTCAAAAAACTATGTATTCTTATTATAATTTTATTCCTCTACTGATCCCATTTGGCTTACTTTATTTGGGAGAAGCATAAGGGAAGGTTAGTGGTGGTGGAAAACAGAGGTTTGCTAGTATATGAGAAGAAAGGATCTTTATGAAAAGAAAAACTTCAAACAGATGTAAGTTATATGTCCTGGGACAAAGGTAGATTTACCATGAAGTCAATTAGTTTAAGTTTCAGGGTCGTTTACTTGGAAGAGCCCCTTACAAGGTTTGGCTCATTCTCCTTTAGGGAGCACATGAGGTAGCAGTAACCCCAACCTCACACTTAGGGGCTTCTCTCTAGCTATCCTTGAAGGTGATCCTGGTAATTCCATCAAAGATGCATTACTTCAACATCTGTCCCTCTTGGACCACAAAATGCATCCAGACCCAAACTTTAACCCCAAGGAAAGGGTCTGAATGAGTACTGTCTGGCTCCCTGCTGGAGGTGGCATACTAAGACCAAACTTCAGGAACACTTCTGGGGATTGGGGAGTAGTCCAGCCAATTGAGATTAAAAAAAAAAAAAAAAAAAAAAACTGGAGTTTTCCCCAGGCAAGAAGCACCCTCTCAATAAAGTGAAGGAAATTAAAGATGTACCACCACCAGTAACTGCTTTCAGGAGATTTCCTTCAGCTTCGCAACTACCAACATTTTCATCAAACACACTACAGCAGGAGTCTTTTTCTGTAAAGTGCCACATAGTTAATATTTTAGGCATCATGGGCTATTTGATCTCTTCTACCTCTGCCCTATGCTGTGTGCAAAAGCAGCCATAGATAATTTGGAGATGCATATGTTCTAATAAAACTTCATTTTCAAACACAAGCAGGATGGATTTAGTTAACAGGCTATACTTTACCAATCCCTGTTTAAGAGGAAAGGTTGTCTCTTAGAAAACATAAAATTGTTGTCATGTAAAGAGGTGTTCAATGAATATGTAGCCAAAATAGGAAAAAATATCAAGAAGGTGTATCAGGGTGGATGGGTGGCTCAGTCAACTGTCTGCCTTCAGCTCAGGTCCTGATCCCAGGGTCCTGAGATTAAGACCCACATTGGGGTCCCTGCCACTCAGGGAGTTTGCTTCTCTTCTGTCTCTCCCCCCACTCATTCTCTCACTCACTCTCTCAAATAAATAAAATAAAATCTTCAAAAAAAGGGAAGGCGTATCAGTCAATTAATAATAACAGAAATAAGTTATAATAATAATATACTATTTTTTTGGATTTTGTGATGTTTATGGTATTTTTTTGTTGTGATCTTTTCTCATAGTAAGTAAGCCTTCATTTTTATATTTAATTTTGGATTCTCTTTTTTTAAAGAGAACCTCTCCAAATTGTCTAAGGTTCAGGCCACAAAAACTGGATCAGCCTTACTTGGCGTAAGAAAAATCACGCATCAATTGCAGCAACAGGATTCTATATCTTGAAAAAAACAAATTATCTAAGTTAGTATATTCCTTTTGCCTAACCAAACCTAATGTAGTAACCTTTTAACATATAATGACCTTATCCATATAAGAAAACTGTGGCCAAGCAACTTTAAAAAACCCACTCAATAAAAAACATGTGAAAGGTCAATGGGTGTGTGTGTGTGTGTGTGTGTGTGTGGATGGGTTGCAAGTCTTTTACAGTCAACCTTCTATCCAAAGTAGAAATCCTTCATCTAATATTCTTAATAGATGATGAAATAGCATTTGCTTGAAAGCTTGCTGTAATGGAGAGCTCACAACTCAAGGGGAAAAACTCTTATTGTTGAGCAACTCAGAGAAAATTAATACTGAACCTAAACCTGTTTTCCTGGCAATTTCTACTCATAGGTATTCAATTTTTCATCATTCATTTAAATATCTGTTGAACAGTTGCTAGGCACAGGGCTAGTTACTTTGGCTACAATGCTGCAAAACTGGAGATGTAAACTGTTCGCCACTAATTAAAGCATACTTATATCTGTGTAGTGGTAGTAACAAGTTCACTTCCATAAAGATCCCCAGTAACCCAACTTCTCAGGTCATCTCTTTTTCAGTAAGAATTTATTTCGATCATTCCTCATTTGACCTGATTTATGGATTCTTTATCAGTCTGGTAAAATAAAATAGATACTTACATGTGGCCTCAACAATGCAGAATATTCACAAAATGATGTAGGAAATAACTTGTTCCAGTAACAAAAAGAAATGCATGTGCAACCTCATTCTCCTATGTTACACTGTATACTGAAAACAGATGGGACCTTCTTCTACCTCTAAATCACTCTCTCTCTCACCTCCTGATCTTCATTTCAATTGTGTTCACAAAAACAAAACTCTCTCTCATTTTACCTAATTCTGCCCACTTTTCAAACCTCAGTTCAGATGTCACCTATATCCCTTCCCTGACTCTCTCAAAAAAGTGTTACAACTTAACCAACTGTTAATATCATATTATTTATGAGAATAAGCAACATAAGCTTGCCTCACAAGACACTTTAGTTAGTTTCGGTCATCAAAAATCAGAAGGAGGAAGCACTTTTTCTTTCACTGGGCCTTACCAAGAAGATTCTTTTCAAAAGTCAGTGGACTGGTTAGGTAATTAGGGCCTCTCAAACTACACCAATGGTCAGGCTGAACATTTTTTAATGGACAGGAAATGCTAAAGAATAAAATGAAATACAGAATTAAAAAGTCTATAAGAAGTAAACATGCTGAAAAACTTAGAGTTCATTTAAAAAACTACAGGGAACATAGTCAATATTGTATAACATTGTATAGTATCTACACTTTTGGTGGTGAGCATATGTTGTACACACCTGAAACTAACAATGTTGTATGTCAACTATACATCAACATACATACATACATACTTGGAATAGGAAAATTATGATCTCTGATGTAGCTGGTACAAGAGTTTTCCTACTAGTATGCACAAGTACTAATAACAATTCTCTGAAAGGAAGTCCATTTGAATGCTTCCTGGACCATCTGCCATACATCCTCTGCAATAAAGCCTACATACTCAGAAAATAAAGGCAAGCATTACTCAAACAATCTTGCTTATGCGAAACAGTAACAAATCTACAAAATACTGAGATAGAAGTACCTAATCATTAGCAGGGATGAGAAATATTACATAATCAAAGATAATATAACATACAGAGTGAAAGAAGAGCTACAACTGACCAGCAATAACCCTAAAAAACTTAAGTCTTAACCACAGTCAAAATGAATAAATTCATAAGATGCAGCATGATATGACAATTTGCATCCTACAATAATGATATATTTCCTTTGGAGCAAGGAAACATAGCATGGTAAAATATATGGTACCCAAAACATTCACAGAGATAACCTAGTTTATCATACAGAAGTTAAACTAAGTTCAGAAATGTGCTTGGTCTATTTAACTAAACTATGGCAAAGGTACATACTTTAGAAAGTCTTCCATCAAAATCACTGGAATACTTCAAATCTTACATTTATTAATTAAGATCTTCAGAACCTAAATATTATCCAAAATCATTCAGGCAACTAGAATTTCTAAGTCATCAAGAAAAAGAACCACTCAACTCATTAAATTCAGCTATACACTGAGATACAATACAGCAGCTAAAAAAAGAAAAAAGAAAGAAAAAAAGAATGAAGAGGGTCTAAGTAATGATAAAGAAAGATCCTCATGTTACACTGCTGTGAGAAGAAGGTAAGCTATAAAATGAAAGGTATAGTATGTTAACATTTCTGGATGACAACGGGAGCAAAAATCAATAATTGCCTCAGTATGCATAAAACTGGAAAGGGACACAGCTGCTAGATGTTTTGTGTATGCATAGGTGTTCTGTCAGGGAAGCTTCCTAGGCAAATGCAAGATAGGTTGGAAAAAAAAACTTTGCTTTCATACATTTTGATTTTAAAGCATGTGACTCTTTTAGCTTTTCAAAAAACTAAATATTCATTTGAAAATACACAAAAGAAAGAAAAAGACCTACTTAAGTCATATCATGGCATAAATGTGGAGGGAAAAAGGATCCTTGAATTTCTAGTAGCTTTAAAAAGCCTTCCCCTTAAAAATGAAAAATGAACATTGCTGAAAATAACACACTGCATTAACATAACCTACTATCATATCTGAATGCATAAAGTAATAAAAAAGCAAACTTTGGCTACTATAAAGAGATAGCCTATGTCTGTAATGAAGGCCAAAGTCTATGATTTCTTTCAAAAACTTTCCCTTAGAGTTTTCTGAACTCTTAAACATGATTAATCAAGACAAGCAAGTTTAAATAAAATTCAATTGGCTTTGTCTTCCCTACTTGTTCCTCTATAGGTAGTAACTCATAATTATCCAAGTTTTTAAAGTCAAAAGATGTGTGTACATATTACATATTATATATATATATATATATTTTGTATACATTATATATTATATACATACACACATTTAATTTGCTTGACTTTTGTTAAGTACAATCAAGGTGGGGGAAGGACATACAAAGAGAAGGTTTATCGGAGAGTAAAGTGATATCTTAAATTCAACATACAACCTAACCTAACCTAAGGACTTTAAATTCAATACTTGAGGCTCTCTCATACATTATGTGTGAGAATTAGAAGAGAAAAAAAGGAAAGGCAAGAACCTTTCTAAAGTTGTTTTTAAGATTTACATGTTATGGTAACCAGGGAAGGGGATATAGGTGATATGGTTCAATATAAATATTGAATCACTATGTTGTACCCTGAAACTAACAGGATATTGTATTTCAATTATTCTTCAGTTTAAAAATTTACACTTTACTAGCAATTTCAGACTTATAGTGTAAAATATTAGTAACAATCTAATCAATAATTTGAAAAACCATTTATTTAGTAAACTAGGTTTTAAATAGTTCCTCAGAAAGCTCAATGTTGCTAGTTTCAAAAGGCATTTTTTTTTTAAATCTTGAGGTTTTTTTTTTTTTTTTAATATTTTTTTTTATTTATTCATGAGAGAGACAGAGAGAGGCAGAAACATAGCCAGAGGAAGAGGCAGGCTCCCTGCAAGGAGCCCAATGTGAGACTTGATCCTGGTTCCCAGGATCACGCCCTGAGCCAAAGTCAGATGCTCAACCACTGAGCCACTCAGGCGTCCCGCAAAAGGCATTTTTTACTCAAAATGCATGAACCAATATTTCTAACTCTAGTTATTACTGAAACTGAATGAACACGCCTAACTAGATGTTTGATTGCAACTACCACAAAGGAGAAGGAAGCAGACTATATTTTTTAAAAAAGGTTGATCATGCTATTTTTTCTTTCAAAAGATCTCTACCATTAGTAAACCATAAACTTGGGGGGCAGGGGAAAATGTCAGGATTTTATATAATTCTACTAATATTACACTAAGTGCTACAAAAGCAAAAACTAATGATTTTCTCTCTAAATGGAATGGGTGGCTTGGATCCCATGTAAATATAATAAATATATTTAGTGCTTAAATTATTTGGGAATTAATTAACTTTGAACCAAATAGATTTTACAATGTTACTATCCTCTCCAGGTGAGTGCCTTTTCTAGGTGACTAGGCAGGAGATAGAAGGGTGCTATTTAGGTTCTAGACTCCTTTCTGCTTACTGGAGCTACACTGATAAGGAGGTCAATAGCCACATATAGCTATTTAAAGTTGAAGATTCAGTTCCTTGGTCATACTAGCCACATTTCAAATGCTCAATAGCCATGGGTGGCTACTTATTAAATGGCATAGAATATGTCCACTATCATAAAAAGCTTCATTGGACAGTACTACTCTGGAAAATCCTAGGGAAGAGATTTTATATAAATACTTTCTTAGAATAAGACATGGAATTTATAAAGTCAAGGGTAGAACAGAGTTGGGATCATCAGACAAGGAATATTCATATTAAAAAGAATAAAATCCTATTTAGTCACAAAATGTCTAGCTAATTTAGAGACTAAGTTTAAATAGGGCATTAAATTCAATTTAACAGATATTATATCTGAAAATAGAAAAACAATTAAAGGTTGGTCTCTGTCTTTGATAAATTAATAACCTAGTTAGGGAGATATGTTTAAAAAAATAACAAAGTATGCTATCAAATAAAAATGTACCAAATGAGGCAGGAAACAACAAATGTTGGAGAGGATGCGGTGAAAAGGGAACCCTCTTACACTGTTGGTGGGAATGTGAACTGGTGCAGCCACTCTGGAAAACTGTGTGGACGTTCCTCAAAGAGTTAAAAATAGACCTGCCCTACAACCCAGGAATTGCACTGTTGGGGATTTACCCCAAAGATACAAATGCAATGAAACACCGGGACACCTGCACCCCGATGTTTATAGCAGCAATGGCCACGATAGCCAAACTGTGGAAGGAGCCTCGGTGTCCAACGAAAGATGAATGGATAAAGAAGATGTGGTCTATGTATACAATGGAATATTACTCAGCTATTAGAAATGACAAATGCCCACCATTTGCTTCAACATGGATGGAACTGGAGGATATTATGCTGAGTGAAGTAAGTCAGTCGGAGAAGGACAAACATTATATGTTCTCATTCATTTGGGGAATATAAATAATAGTGAAAGGGAATATAAGGGAAGGGAGAAGAAATGGGTGGGAAATATCAGAAAGGGAGACAGAACGTAAAGACTGCTAACTCTGGGAAACGAACTAGGGGTGGTAGAAGGGGAGGAGGGCGGGGGGTGGGAGTGAATGGGTGACGGGCACTGGGGGTTATTCTGTATGTTAGTAAATTGAACACCAATAAAAAATAAATTAAAAATAAAAAATAAAAAATAAAAAAAAATGTACCAAATGAAAATATACCCAAATGAAAGCAGAAACAAAGTGCTCTGGGAAGGCTGAGAAGCAAACCCTGAGTTCTCACTGGGGACAAGGTGAAGTAGAAAATCAGAGATGTCCCAGGGAATAATATGAAGACTAAAGAGAGCACAGACTCTGGGATAGATCCCATCACTTACTTGCTAACTGTTTTAAGGTTATTATGTACTTCTCCCTATCCATTTCCTGATCAGCAAAATGAGGATAATATTACTATCATTTTGTGTTATAAATTAGTTGATACATGTAAAGTGCTCTGAACAATTTCTTCATCATAGGGCGATTAAAATTGAATAAAATACTACACAGAAAGTGTATTGTAAAATTGCTTGTCATTGTATACACTTATCGAATGTTAATTATTATGACACTGGTATTATCATAGTATTAGCTGCTCTACTTCCAATCAGATCATTTTAAAGCTCTACTACTAGCTTACAGAAACTAATTAGAGGATTAATATGTCCTGTTTTCAGCAAATTGGTCAATTAAAAGGAGAACCAGAAAAAACCCTAAGCTTGCAAAAACATGAAAGACACCCTTACACCTTTATGGTCTGCAGATCTAGGATCAGAATTATAACTAAAAAAGCACTTCAGTATAGTAAATATTTTTTAAAAGATTTATTTTAGAGACAGCATGCTTGTGCGCACAAGCCAGGGGAGGAGCAGAGGGAGAAGAACAAGCCGACTCCACAGCGAGTGCAGCACTGACTCAGGGCTTGATTACAGGACACTGAGATCATGACCTGAGCCAAAATCAAGAGCTGGACAACTAACTGATTGAGCCACCCAGGCAACCCTAGTAGAGGAAATATTTTTAATGATGGCACCTAAAGCAGGTTTAGGTCAGTGACACACCAAATAAATAATCATGTACTATATCTTAATAGAAATTTCACTAATTTTTATATACATAGTTAACCTATCTTAAGCAGGCACTGCCTGTCCCCGGTTCCTAATACTTCTGATGTTAGAGACCCACAGTCTCTCTCCCAGGACAAGCTCCTGTGCTGAAGCTCAACAGAGATTCTGTCTTAAAAATTCAGAATTCCAAACTGAGTCATAGGACTGAAGGTTGAAGGAGGAGATGACTGGAATTGAGAGAAGTTCCACCAACTCCTGCTATTGTTCTCACAACTTCCCAGCCTCTTGCTGTTCCCTAGGTTTTATTCAATTCTGTTCCAGGTTTTGAGGGATCTCTGATAGCAAATAAACTCCTTTTTGCTTAAGTCAGCCAGAATTAGTTTCTGTTATTTGTACCAAAGAACCTTAACAATAAACTTGTTAAATTTTTATTTATTTATTTATTTATTTATTTATTTAGATTTTATTTATTTATTCATGAGAGACGGGGGGGAGAGAGAGAGAGACAGAGAGAGAGAGAGAAGCAGAAACACAGGCAGAGGGAGAAGCAGGCTTCATGCAGGGAGCCTGACGTGGGACTCGATCCCGGGTCTCCAGGATCAGGCCCTGGGCTGAAGGCGGCGCTAAACCACTGAGCCACCTGGGCTGCCCAAACTTGTTAAATTTTTATAATAAATACATTCTCATACCTCTGAGTTTTAATGGAAATCAATGAGAAAGGACACTTTTTCCACTGTATGTATATGCACAATTGTATAAACAGGGACCTGAAATTTATACCTTCCTTTGGCCTCAAGTATTTGAAAAGCCTAAGAGGACGTCTGCCTTTATTTTATTCTCCATATATTTTTGTCAATTATCTTTTAATGTATAGATTCATGCTCAAAAAACAGTAGATTCCTATTTGATAAGAATAAGGTCCAATTGTTTGGCAAGGATTCAAGCTCTTTCTTAACCTGAGGCAATTAACAACTTTACCTTCATCTCCTGCTATTAACCCAATATTTATCAGACAGCAACCAAATAATGTGCAGATGCCCATATTACCATATTTCTCATCTTAACATCTTAATGATGTTTGTTTACTCTGCTGTATTATCTAAAACTTTTCAAATTCCATATACCTAGTTCAAATATCCAAGTTTTTCCCCTACTTCCTCAAATACTTCTCCCTCTGCATATCCCAGTGTTTCATTTACACATCCAATGAAGCACATTTCATTGAATGACTTGTGATAGGTCGCTACATAGGATCTGCTTCACCAATACACCATACATCCTCTGAAACCAAAGGCCACATGTACATAATCTCCAATTATGTACACTTAGCCCCAGCACAGTATATTAAGTGCATTTTGCACTCATTCATTAGCTCAATTAAATTGTTTTTAGAATATTACTAATTATAAAAATTATTTTAAATACTTTATCAGAAGCCACATGCAGAAGAATGAAACTAGACCATTCTCTTACACCATACACCAAGATAAACTCAAAATGGATGAAAGATCTAAATGTGAGACAAGAATCCATCAAAATCCTAGAGAAGAACACAGGCAACACCCTTTTTGAACTTGGCCACAGCAACTTCTTGTAAGATACATCATCTATGAAGGCAAGGGAAACAAAGCAAAAAAGAAACTATTGGGACTTAAGATAAAAAGCTTCTGCACAGCAAAAGAAACAGTCAACAAAACTAAAAGACAACCTATAGAATGGGAGAAGATATTTGCAAATGACCTATCAGATAAAGGGCTAGTATTCAAGATCTATAAAGAACTTATCTGGGATCCCTGGGTGGCGCAGCGGTTAGGCGCCTGCCTTTGGCCCAGGGCGCGATCCTGGAGACCCGGGATCGAATCCCACATCGGGCTTCCGGTGCATGGAGCCTGCTTCTCCCTCTGCCTATGTCTCTGCCTCTCTCTCTTTCTCTATGACTATCATAAATAAATAAAAATTAAAAAAAATAAATAAATAAAGAACTTATCTAACTTAGCACCCAAGAAACAAACAATCCAATCATGAAATGGGCAAAAGATAAGAACAGAAATTCCAAAGGAAGACATAGACATGGCTAACAAGCACATGAGAAAATGCTCTGCATCACTTGCTGTCAGGGGAATACAAATCAAAACCACAATGAGATACCACCTCACACCAGTGAGAATGGGGAAAATTAACAAGGCAGGAAACAACAAATGTTGGAGAGGATGTGGAGAAAGGGGAACCCTCTTGCACTATTGGTGGGAATGTGAACTGGTACAGCCACTCTGGAAAACTGTGGGGAGGTTCCCCAAAGAGTTAAAAATAGAACTGCCCTACGACCCAGCAGTTGCACTGCTGGGGATTTACCCCAAAAATATAGATGCAGTAAAACGCCGGGACACCTGCACCCCAATGTTTATAACATCAATGTCCATAATAGCCAAACTGTGGAAAGAGCCCCGATGTCCTTCAACAGATGAATGGATCAAGATGTGGTCTATATATACAATGGAACATTCGCCATTAGAAACGGCGAATAGCCACTATTTGCTTCAACGTGGATAGAACCGGAGGGTATTATGCTGAGTGAAGCCAATCAGAGAAGGACAAACATTATACGGTTCTCATTTATTTGGGGAATATAAAAATTAGTGAAAGGGAATAAAGGGGAAAGGAGAGAAAATGAGTGAAAATATCAGTGAGGGGGACAGAACAAGAGAGACTCCTAACTCTGGGAAATGAACAAGGGGTCGTGGAAAAGGAGGTGGGTGGGGGGTTTTTGGGTGACAGGCACTGAGGGGGGCACTTGACGAGATGAGCACGTGGGTGTTATGCTGTATGTTGGCAAATTGAACTCCAATAAAAAATATACAAAAAAAACTGTCAGAAAGGTAGAAATTGCTAATCTGTAGTATTTACATTATTTTTAGAACAAGTTCTCTTCTTGGCATTTCAATTAGTCATAAATATGAAATGGTGAAAACTCTAAGTTAATGCATCCCCATTCCTAGTATTTTAAAGCCACAAACCACAGGAATTTGCTTCCATCTCAAACTCCATTCATAGAGAGAGGCAAGTCTCATTCTTCATCACTGACTTGACTTAGAACCTTTTTCATAATGCCAATATAACAATGATTTGATTATTATAGCTTTATCAAAGTCTTAAAATCAGGTATGGTGCACCTGGTTTTGAGATTCTTTTTTCAAGATTGTTTTGGCTATTCTAGGTCCTTCGAATGTCTATCTAAACTTTAAAAAAGTGTTTTAACTTTTCCTTCTGGGATTTTGATTGGGATTGTGTTAGATCTATTGACCAATTTGGTGAGAGTGGGTATTGTAACAATATTGAATTTTCCAACCCATGAACATATCTCAATATTCACGTATTTCTAGGTATTTTCTTCATATGCTATCGTAAATGGTATTATTTAAAATTTTTATTTTCTAATTGCTAACATATACAAGCATGTAGTACATTGACCCTGTATCCTGAAACCTTGCTAAGTTCCAGTAGCTTTTTTTTAAAGATTCTGTAATATTTTTTAGATTCTATAATATTTTTGCATACAACTATGTCTTCTGTGAATAATGGAAGTTTTATTTTTTTTCCTCCCCATCTTTATGCCTTTTATTATTCCTGCCTTATTTACCTAGCTTAGATCTCTAATACAACCTGGAATAGAAGTGGTAAGAATAGACATTCTATCTTTGTTTCTGATACTGGTGGGGAACAGTAGGCTTTTTTCACAGATGTCCCTTTTCAAATTGAGGAAGCTGCTGTTTATGCTTAGTTTGCCGGCAACTTTTATTATGAAGAAGTGTTCGCTTTTGCCAACTCTTTTTTTTTTTTTTTGGCACCTAGTAAGATGATATGATTTTTTTTTTCTATTTTGTTAATGAGGCAAAGTACATTGATGACCCTACTTGGTCATGATGATTCTTTAAAAAAAAAAAAAAAAAAAAAAAAAAGATTTTACTTATTTGACAGAGAGAGCACAAGCAGGGTAGTGGCAGAGGGGAAAAGAAAAAGCAGGTTCCCTGCTGAGCAAGGACCCTGACATAGAGCTTAATCCCAGGACCCCAGGATCATGACCTGAGCTGAAGGCAGACACAAGTGACTGAGCCACCCAGGTGCCCCATGATGATTCTTTTTTATGAATTACAATTATCAAATGGGTAAGGAACTATATGGGAAAAAATGGACCTTTAAAAAAAAAAAAAAGATTTATTTATTCACAAGAGACACAGAGAGAGGCAGAGACATAGGCAGAGGGAGGAGAAGCAGACTCCATGCAGGGAGCCTGACGTGGGACTCAATCTCGGGACTCTGGTATCATGCCCTGAGCTGAAGGTAGACGCTCAACCATTGAGCCACACCCAGGCGTCCCAAAAATGGACCTCTAAAGAGAAAAAAAAAAATCAAATGATCATCTCATCTCTTTCTGCACTCCATATAAAACAATTAGAGATTAAAAAATTAGAAATGAAACTAAATATAAAAAAATTAGAACTAGAAGAAGCATTTAACTATCATTGCAACCTTGGCATAGGCAAAGACTTCTTAGAATACAAAAAAACATTTTCTGGAAAAGAAAAACAAATTATAAATTAGACCTTATCAAAACAAAAAAATTCAACCCATCAATAGACATCACTTAGGAAATAATTAGGCAAGCCACAGACTGGGAAAAAATATTTGAAGTAGATAAACGACCTTGTGTCCAAAATATATGAAGTCATTAATAACAGATAACTCACTAAATATATGAATAAGGTTTGAAAGCTACACAAAAAACAAAGATACTTAATTGATAATAAACACATGAAAGGTTGTTCAACATCATTACCTGTCAGGAAAATGCAAATAAAAGCCACTCTGAGACACTAATTCACACTAGAATGGCAAAAATCAAAAAGACTGACCATACCAAATGTTGGAGAAGACATGGAACTAGAAGTCCCATATGTTGTTGGTCGACGTGCAAAACAGCATTAGCCACTTAGAGAACTATCTGAAAGTTTGTTATAAAATATGTCTTCCTACAATAATGTAATTCTTCTCCTAGGTATTTACCCCAAAGAAATAAAAAAAAACTTGTGAGACATAAAAAAACTTGTGCCAGAACATTCACAGAAGCTTTATTTTTAATTGTGCCAAACTGGAAACAACTTAAATATCCATAAATAAGAGAATGCATAAACTGTAATACATTCTTCAATGGAACACTACTGAGCAATAAAAACAAATACCTATGCAATAACACAGAGAAATCTCAAAAACATGCTGAGTGAAAAAAGTCAAAACAGGCAAAAACTAAGCCATAGTGATAGTTAGGGATTGCTAAGCACTGGGGTGGGGGAAGGTAGGGGGATGGGTAAAGGAGAGGTTAAGAATTAGAAAGTAATTGGCTGGATAGAGACATAGGGAACTTTATAAGGTGTCAGAGATATTCTTAATCTTGGTTTTTCTGGGTGTTCATTACACAAGTGTATCACATGTCAAAATTCATCAATCTTTGTATTTAGGTATATAAAAATTAAGTATACAAAGATTTGTAACTTTGTATTTTATTGTATGTAAATCATACTTCATTTTAAAAGTGAAAAAAATTACCCGTGATGAGTTTATTTTTTTAAGATTTTATTTATTTATTCATAAGAGACACAGAGAGAGAAAGGCAGAGATACAGGCAGAGGGAAAAGCAGGCTCCCTGCAAGGAGCCAGATGTGGGACTCAATTCCAGATCCTGGGATCACACCCTGAGCCGAAGGCAGAAGCTCAACCACTGAGCAACCCAGGTGTCCCCTGTGATGAGTTTTTAAAACAAACTATACAACTAATTACTTTTATGTTTGACACAATCTTGTTTGTAAGGTGGCTAGGTAAAGTAAGGGGGAAGTTATTGGTGACAATAAATATTAATGCAACCTTCTTACTTGCTTTTTTTGAAAAACCCATAATATCCTACTCTTACAAGGAGATACATAAAACTTTGATTGTAAAGCACTTGGGCAGCCTGGGTAGCTCAGCGGTTTAGCACTGCCTTCAGCCCAGGGCATGATCCTGGAGACCCAGGATTGAGTCCCATGTCTGGCTCCTTGCATGGAGCCTGCTTCTCCCTCTGCCTGTGTCTCTACCTCTCTGTTTCTCATGAATAAATAAATAAATAAAATCTGTAAAGCACCTTGTTATATTTATCTTCTCGTTCATTCACTTTCATCCTATTTTTATTTTTCCCCAAGATTTTATTTAATTTCAAATTAGTTAATATATAGTGCAACATTAGTTTAAGGAGTAGAATCTGTTGATTCATCACTTTACCCAGTGCTCATCACCAGCACCCTCCTTAATGCCCAGCACCCATTTACCCAATCCTCCTTCCCTCCACCTTCGGTTTGTTCTCTATAGTTAAGAGTCTCTTATGGTTTGCCTCCCTCTCTGTTTTCACCTTATTTTATTTTCCTTCCCTTCCCCTATGTTCATCTGTTTTGTTTCTTAAATTCCACATGAGTGAAATCATATGGTATTTGTCTTTCTCTTACTGACTTACTTAGCATAATACACTCTAGCTCCATCCACATCATTGCAAAGAGCAAGGATGCCATTCATTTTTGATGGCTGTGGAATATTCCATTGTTTATGTATACCATATCTTCTTTATCTATTCATCAGCCAATGGACATTTGGACTCTTTCCATACTTTACTGTCAATTCATTCATTTTCACTTTAAAATTGAAAAATCTCAGGCAGCCCGGGTGGCTCAGCAGTTTAGTGCCACCTTCAGCCCGGGGAGTGATCCTGGAGACCGGGGATCCAGTCCCACGTCGAGCTCCCTGCATGGAGCCTGCTTCTCCCTCTGCCTGTGTCTCTGCCTCTCTCTCTCTCTCTCTCTCTCTCTCTCTCTGTGTGTCTCTCATGAATAAATAAGTAAAATTTAAAAAAATAAAATAAAATAAATAAAATAAAATAAAATAATAAAATAAAATAAAATAAAATAAAATAAAATTTGAAAAATCTCTAATTCTTAGAAAAATCATATCCAGGACTCAGGAAAACCATATTTAAGAAATCAGAATATTTTTGTGGACTCAAATTTTAAAAATTATGCTAATACTTGTTTAATATTATTTAGCATTAATAGTTCCATAGGTACAGTAACATAGGAATTGGGCACTTTCAAGAACTATAAAGAATACAGTAGATTATCATAATAAAAGGCACAAATTATTGGACAGCACAATTTGGACATATAAAATCAAATTTTAAATGTGCTTATATCCCTTTAAGCAATTCTAGTTCTTCAAAATTACCATAGTAAAATAACAGAACAAGTCTGTGAAGATAGATGGAATATATGTATACACACACAAACGATAGGGAGAATGTTAGAAGAAGTAAGAAGAAAAAAGAAAATTCACTATCTCTAGGAAACTGGTCAATCTTCCATAATGTGTCCGTCCACTGAAAACAGTATACTCACTGACATGGAAGACAATGTCAATAAAAAATTAGTATCTATGTTTGTCTGGGGGTGTTTGCCGAGAGTAAGTACGCCTGTTCATTTATCATTCAGTAATTCAAGAAAAATAAAACCCAGAAAGATATACACAAAAACATTCATGAGTTATTCCTGGGTGATGGGGTTCATAGATGATTTCCATTTTTATCATTATTACCTTGTAAATTGCCTAAGTCTGCGCTGTCCAGTAGAAATATAATGTGACATAAGCAATTTCAAATTTTCTAGCCAGTATGTAAGTAAAAAGTAGATGAAATTAATTTTAATAAATTTTATTTGACTGGATAGGTTTCTTAATCATTTCAGCTTATAACCAATATTACAATCTTTTTAAAAATTTATTTAAGTAATCTCTTCACCCAACATGGGGCTCAAACTCACAACCCAAAGATCAAGAATCACATGCTCAAAAAAAAAAAAGAATCACATGCTCTTCTGAAGATCAAGAATCACATGCTCCCTGAGCCAGCCACGCACCCCAATATTAAAATCCCAGTGAAATATTTTGCATTTTTGCACTAAGTCTTAGAAATCCAGTGTGTATCTCACACTTATTGCATATCTCAATTTGAACTAATAATACTTCAAGTGCTCAACATATGTAGCTAATAGCTACCAGTTACATTATCAGGCAGTTAAGGTCTTAATCTTCATAATAAACACTGTATTTTTAACGAAAAGGAAAAATCATCTTTTAAGCAGTCACTTGACTGCTCTCAGAAACCTTTTTCCAAAGTCTCTCACCTGAATATTACATAATCTTTTGAGTTACTCAAACTGTTTCCAGCATTCTCTGGGAAAATTCTGTTTTTAAAATTGAACAGGTTGGTCTGAGCTTGTGGAAGAAAGAACTACAATACAAAAATTAAATAAAAATGTATATAGGAAAAAAAAAATGTATATAGGTGGGTGTATGCATAAAGCCAATTCCCTGATTTCCACATGTTCTAATAGTGAATTCCTGGTGGTCAAATTTAATAAATAGTAACTGATTAGCTATATACTATGAACATTATTTTGAGGTCTTTTAATGTGAGATTTAGATCATTCAGAGTATGTTTAATCAAATAAAGAATTAAAATAACTTCTGCTTCGCAAACCTCTGAGTTCTCAAAACAAGAAAAAGATCATAATCATTAGATGCATCAAACATAGGCTGGAAAAATTAAGGATTCATTCAGTATATCTTTAAATAAACCTGAGAATTTCTATTGGAGCAATTTTCTCCTCCTATTAAAAGAACTGTATCAAATATCTCCTCAGAAGCCATACAAACAAGAGAGTGGTTTAAATTCTCTAAAATGCTTAAAGAAAAACCCATCAATCTACAATTCCATATCCAGCAAAACTGTTCTCAAAAGTGGATTAGGTACTTTTTAAGATAAACAGAAATTGAGAGACTTTATTCCCACTAGACAAGAAGCCTACTTGGAAGAAATGTTAAAAAATCCTTTAGAGTGAAGCAAGTGGTATGTCAGAAACTTGAATATACTTGAAAGAAAAAAGTGTTAGAGAAGAAATAAATAAAGGTTAAATAAAATCTTTTATTTTTTTCTTATTTTTAATTGCTCTAACGGGTAACAGCAACAATGTATTCAGTGATTATGGCTTATAGATCAGTGAAATGAATGACAGCAATGTTATAAGGGATGACATGGAGAACTGGGAGTACTCTGTTATAAGGTACCTTTACTACTCATGAGGCATTATAGTGTTATTTGATAATGGGCTTTGACTGACTGTAAATGTATATTATACAATACAGGAAAACCACTAAAAATGTTTTTTAGGAAATGCAATTGGTATGTTGAGAGGAAAGAAAATGGAATCATATACTCAATTAAAACCAAACAAAGCATGGGGCACCTGGGTGGCTCAGTTGGTTAAGCCTCTGACCCTTGGTTTCAGATCGGGTCATGATCAGGCATTGTAAGATTGAGCTTCACGTTGGGGTTGAGCTGAGCCCAGAGTCTGCTTCAGATTCCCTCTCCCTCTCTCTGCTCACACGTGCACATTCTCCCTCTCTTGCTAAAATAAATACGTAAATAAAATCTTTAAAAAAGGGGGGGGGGAGAGAAAAAAGAAACAAAGAACAGGGCAACAAATAGAAAACAATATAGTAGATATTAATCCAATTATATCAATAATCACTTTAAATGTAAGTGGTCTAAATATACCAATAAAAAGATAGTGACTGTCAGAGTGGATTAAAAAATACAGCCAAGTATATGTTGTTTACAAAAAACCCCCACACATTTTAATTATAAAGACACGGATAATTAAAAGAAAAGCAATAGAGAAAAATATACTCTGCTAACAGTAAATGGAAAAAAAAAAAGCTGGAGTAGCTATATTACTCTTGGACAAAGCATGCTTCAGAGCAAGAAAAATTATCAGGAAAAAGAGGGACATTATGATAAGGAGACCATTTCTCCAGGAATATATAGCAATACTTAATATGTTTGCATTTAACAACAATGCATCAAAATACATGAGGCGAAAGCTGATAGAACTGCAACAAGAAATAGATGAATCCACTATTTAAGCTGGAGAGTACAAAACTCTTCAACCAATAATTGACAGATTTAGCAGGCAGAAAATCAGTGAGGACTCCACACTATTCATCAATCAGCTGGATCTAGTTCACATTTATAGAATACTCCATTTAACAACAGCAGAATTCACATTCTTTTCACATTTACATGGAATAATCACCAACGGAGGCCCCATTCTGGGCCATAAAGCACAACTTAAATTTAATAGAAGAGGGGGCACCTGCACAGCTCAGTCAGTTAAGCATCTGCCTTTGGCTCAGGTTGTGATTTCCCAGGTCCTGGGACGGAGCCTAGCATTGCTTTTCACTCTCCCTCTGCTCTCTTTCTCCCCCCGCCTTCCCCCCAACCCCCTGCCACTCAATGCTGTTTCTCAAATAAGTAAATAAAATCTTAAAAAAATTTTTTTTAAATAAAAGAACAGAAAACATGCAAAGTATGCTTTCAGACAACAATGTAGAAATCAAAAGAAATTTTGAAAGTATTTGAGGTCTTGAAAAATATTTTAAACATCTGGAACTAAATGAAAATATAACATCAAAATTTGTGAAATGCAGCAAAAGCAGTGCTTAGAGGCAAATTTATAGCATTGAATGAACATAGAAGAAAAAAAAGGGAAAGTCAAATCAAACCATTAAGATGAACTTTATATAGAGCCCAATTGTATTGGAAAATTAGAGGGGTAAAGGGTCATTTTAACTTTCGACACTGTATAGTGCAATTGTGTGTGTGTGTTTCAAACAATGAATATAAGTGGGTATTACTTTTGCACTCTAAAACATCTTTAAATGGCTCATAAATATGATAAAATATTATAAAACTAAAGAATGAGATAACACCTAAAAGTAAATAAAAGAGATCTGCTTTTCAATGGGAAGCCACAATATGTCAAATTCTTCCTAAATTAATCTAAAAAACTCAATGCTATTCCAAATCAAAGCAAATATTTTTTGGTGAGGGACAGAGGTAGGAGGTAAGCTCTTGAAAAAATACAAAGCATAGTCATATATATATATACATATATATATATATATATATATAGAAAAGGAGAGTAATGAGGGACTTAATGGTAATCAAACAGTACCATCATTATAAAGCTACATTCATTAAAAATTCTGAATATAAGCAAAGAAATAAATGAAATAAATTTAAGAGACTGCAGAAATACATGTAAGTACGTACGTCCAGAAATTTAGTAAATAATAAAGGCTGCATTTCAAATAGATCAGAGAAAAAAATTATTCAACAAATGGTATTGGGACACCTAGCCATTTGTAAAAATATAAAGCTAGAATTCTACTATACTTATTTTCCAAAGTCATTTCCAGAAAGATCAAAGAAAAGATGTTCAAAATATAACCAAAAAGCACTAAGAAAATTGAGAAAATATTTTTGCAACTCTAAGCTAGTACAGTATTAAATAAAAACTTGATATAATAAAAAGATTATTGTATCTAACTATACAAAACATCAAAACCCATGCAATGACCAGAAACACCAAATATACTTCTGTCAAAAGATAAATGACTAACTGCCAAAAAACCCTGTAATATACAGTAACTATCCCTAAAAAGTTCTTCAAATCACTAAGAAAAAAACCAACCCAATAGAAAAAAATGGTCTAAAGACAAGAACAATTCACAGAAGAAATAATCATAAACAGACATAAAAGGATATTTAACTTCACTAAAAACTATAAATCAAATAAGATTTTTTTGACCAGTAAAACTGTCAAAATGGAAATGATTTTTAAATCCTAGTGTTGATGAGAATATATGGAGTTTAAAAACAAATGCTTTGGAAGACAATCCAGCAGTACATGTTAATATTTTTAATGTTCACACCCTCTGACTTCACTTCTAAGAATTCACTCTATAGAATTACTTAGAAAGAATACCTAAAAATATATACTTGAATGTTCATTACAGCACTGTTTCTAACAGGCAAAAACTTGGGAGAGTAAAAAATACCTATTGTTCAGGACTGAATTATGTCTCTTTAAAAGATATACTGAAGTTCTAACACCTGTATCTATGAATGGACCTTACTTTGAAAGAGTGTCTTTGTAAACAGAAGGCAAGGTGAAAGGTTAAGGCGAGGTCATTAGGGTTGACATTAATCCAATGACTAGTTTCCTTGTAAGAGAAGACACAGACAAGTAGAGAACACCATGTGATTACATAGGTAGAGCTTAGAGTCATGAATCTATAAATCAAAGAACATCAAGGATTACCAGCAATGCCAGAAACTCGGAGAGAGGCATGGCACAAATTCTCTCAGTGCCTCTAGAAAGAATCAACCCTGCTGACATCTTGATTTCACGGACTGCTAGCTCTCCAAAGAGAGCAAGAATAAATCTGCCTTTCAATAGTTAAAATAAGTTACAAGAAACTAACAAAATAGAGGATGTAGTAATAAAAAGTATGCAACACATATAAATGGAAATATAAGATACATTAATACAAGAGAAAAAATTAAGTTTCTGAATAGCATGTATTAATACCATTTTTCAGGTAAATTAAAAAGAACATCTTTCTCCTTCTCCAACTACTCACCGAAATCCACCCTTCTCAAGTGCTGGCCAAGTCAAATATGGGTTAGACTACTCCCCTCTATAATCCTGACCTGTACTGATACCTTCATAGATCAAATTCACATCCAAGGCCTCAATAATCAACATTCTGCAAAGGATTCCAAAAGCTCTACTCCTACAATTCCCACTATCTAGCCATTACTACCAGGAGTTTCTGCTGCAATCTGGAATTCACACAGCTAACTAAATATTGCCAATTTTTTCTTCACAACATTTCTATAGCCTTGGCATGGCAACTAGATTTCATCCATGTGAACTTGGACTGACTGGCAGTGCCTGCCTGTAGGGATATGCTGAGTACTCGAGACCAGATCTGGACATAGTAGGAAAAAATGCCATGAGCAATAGTTAGTATCTGCCATGTGCACAAAGACCAAGGATTTACTATACCTCATAACCCTTTTTTTGTTTCAGATGCTGCTATAATTCAGGTTCCTTAGCCAGGCCAGGTCAGCTGAGATAAGGAATATGAAAATGTTTACTAAATTTTAAGCCATTACTGAATTATTTCCATTATGGTTACAATTTCCAGTTTTCCCCATCTCTAGGTCCTTCCTATCTTTATACTTTTTTAATCAAAAATCTTTTTTTAAAAAAAAGAGAGAGAAGGGGAGGGACAGAGAGTGAGAGAATTTTTAAGATTTTATTTATTTATTCATAAGAGAGACAGAAAGGCAGAAACACAGAGGGAGAAGCAGGCTCCTCACAGGGATCCAATGGATCATGCCCTGAGCCAAAGGCAGACACTGAACCACTGAGCCACCCAGGCGTCCCAAATCAAAAATCTTTTTGACTCCTTACTACTTAAGGACTGAAACTCAACGTCCTCTAAAATCTGGCCTCAATTTACCCTTCAAACTTATCATTCATTATAGTCTTAAGCAAATACCATTCTCATTTCTAGCCAAGCCAGTCTATTTAATATTTCCTACCAGTCTATTTAATATTTCCTAATGCTTCATGCAAATGTTCTCTCCCTAAACTGACTTACACCTTTCCCTCTATTTGAACTGAGCTGCTTCCTTGTTCCTGACTAAATAAGGGCATGTAAGTCCTCATGTTCAAGTCCCACAATGATGTATCAAATCCCACTGTGATCTATCTTTCTTCTTTATTATTTAAATCTTTAGTATATATTAGTTTATGAAACATATGTTTTTTTTGCATGATTTTTGTCTTCCCCAGCTACTTGGTAAGTAACTAAGGTATAAAGACTAAATAAATCTTCCTTACTATTTTCACATAATCCAAGGTACTGAGATGGTGTTATTCTCAGTAAATCCTTAATACTTGATCATGATGACATTGCATTAATAAAAACAGAGAAAATCATCTGGGTTTCTAACTAGCTCTGTGCATTACATACAAATCAATCAGCCCCTTTACTACAATGAAAATTTCTTAGGCATTTAAGTATCCCCTAATATTTTATGGCAACAAAAGTATTTGCCATAGTGGAGGGAGAATTTCACTTAAAATTTTTTATCTTGGAACCAAAGACATGATAAACAACTTCACCTCTATTTTAATAATTAAAAATACTAGATAGTTTTTGCTTCTCAACTTGAAAAACATTTCATTGTCCAAAGGTTATGTATGTTTGGCTTATAATTTTGGTCTCATCATTATTAACAGCATTTTATATTCCTAGATATCTTTCGTATTTCCCTTTTCTTTGTAGTTGTCTGGTGCTTAATGAGTACTCTTTTTACACACATTTCTACAGTAATCTTTAGGTCGAGTTAAAAATAAAAATAAGTTTAAGAAATCACTATGGCAGAGAAACCAAGTGGCCAAGGAAACTGAGAAAACAAGTAAAATAACAGAAAGCCATAGTAATTGAACTATGAAGTTACTACAAATCTTTCATTTGATTCTATTTTCTAAAAGGGACTTTTCTAGATTTGCCTCTTCAATATTACTCTAAAGCTAATTATTTCGTCTCTTTAAAAAAGGGTCACAATTCCTCTACACATTAACTCCAAAATGAAACTAATATCTAATTAATTTCACTCTCCTATATTGACATTATAGTCAATAATCCTCCATAACCTCTAAGAAGATATGATAAATAAAAACAATATATTTCTGTTATGCTATATTTGCAGATAGAGTTAAATACACCAAGCATCTTCTAATTACTAAATAAAACATAATCACTTAAAAATATTAGATTGTTCAGTCATAAACCAATAAGAGTTACCTTTACAGTTAACCATATGTGTTACTGTGGACAGACAAGAACGTATGAATTTGTTTTGCTTCCAAAATATTTACAGTGAAAAGTGACTTCTATACTAATATACTGTACTAATGCTGGTTCTATAAACTTCTAGACAGATTAATTTACAATTAATTATCTCTATCTGCTCTATTATACCTCAACTTTGAATCAGTCTTTAAAATGACCAAGTCAGTTTACTATAACTGTTCAATCTAAGACAAAAACTTCTAAAAAATCTTTTTTTACCTTCTTTCACATGTTTCTCCAAAAACAGCCAGAACACTTTAGAAGTGGCAGGTACTCCAAGTGCTGTACATACATTATAGCATTATTCGCTGAAATCCTTGAGTAAGCCCATTTTATAAATCTAGATAGTAAGGCTCAAAGTGGTTAAGAAATTTCCTTATAAACTAGGAATAATGAGAAATAGGATTTAAAACCCAAATCTAAAAAAAAATAAAAAACCCAAATCTGCTAGATTCTTCTCAATCTCCTCCTGTATTTATAATTTACCCCTTATGACCCACACTTTTATATTCACCTTTTTCCTCTGTAGTAGACAAGGTTGCCTTCCCAGCTTTGTATATTCCAAATCTCACAAATATTAATCTTCTCTTTCCATACTCATATCTCAATTCCCTACTCAAATACATTCTCAGCCCTAACTTGCCACCAGTGCTGCTTTAATTCAGGCCTTTATCAAAACAATGATCCATCTAGGCATCTCTCCCTGTAAACCAACTTAAGATTTTAAAACAGAAACAAAGTACCTATTGGACAACTACTGTTACAACCTATATTAGTTCAGCATCTGACTTAAATCATTTTGTTCTAATAAAGGAAGACTTAAGCCCAGATACAACCTGCGTCAGAAACTGAAGATTTGGGGATCCCTGGGTGGCTCAGCCGTTTAGTGCCTGCCTTCCGCCCAGGGCGTGATCCTGGAGTCCCACATCGGGCTGGCTCCCTGCATGGAGCCTGCTTCTCTCTCTGTCTGTGTATCTGCCTCTCTCTCTCTCTCTCATGAATAAATAAATATTAAAAAAAAATTTTTTTGAAGATTTTAATAACCTGACCAAGCAATGAGAAATGCTAAATGAGCTCCTAAGAAATAAAACAGTTAACAATTAATAAGTATTCAGTGATCTGTATGCTAGATATTATAAAAAAATATAGAAAACTACACAGGCATAAGGTCTAATCTCCCAGAATTATATATACGGTGAGAAAACAAAAAAAAAAATAATATAAGCAAGTTAAAACAAGTGCTGAGCAATCAAAAGAAATGAAGATTAAAGGTGGTTAATAAAAATGACTTCTTAAGCACCACTAAATCTTGAAACAAAACAGGTGAGCATGGCAAAAAAAAAAAAAAGTAGCAGTCAAGGATACTAACCTCAACCATTTGGACCAAAGATGGATGTAGAGAGCTAGTATGAGATTTTTTTTTTTTTCTCAAGCCTTAATTTCTTTTTCAGGACTATATATATTTAACTCCACTTGACAAGTTGGCCTATACTCTATAGAAAATTAAGTTAAATCACAGTACATGAAAAAACAACAGAACTACAAAATAAGACCTGATAAATCTTGTTTTTAACTCTTCTTTATTGTCCTAAGAAAATACTACCAGCTAATGAATTACATCAGAACTATTTAAGTACAAAATACATATTTATTACATACAACTTTAATTGAAACCTCAACTTTCACTAAATCTATTTTTTTAAAGATTTATTTATTTACTTATTTATGATAGACATAGAAAAAGAAAGAGAGAGAGAGAGAGAGAGAGAGAGAGAGAGGCAGGGATCCCCAATAAATATATTTTTTATAACTGTGGCAAAATAGATTTAAGATTCATCTCTTGGGAACCCTGGGTGGCGCAGCGGTTTAGCGCCTGCCTTTGGCCCAGGGCATAATCCTGGAGACCCGGGATCGAATCCCACGTCGGGCTCCCGGTGCATGGAGCCTGCTTCTCCCTCTGCCTGTGTCTCTGCCTCTCTCTCTCTCTCTCTCTGTGTGACTATCATAAAAAAATAAAAATTTTAAAAAATTTTTTAAAAAAATAAAAAAAAAAGATTCATCTCTTCCATGAAACCAATCACCAACCTAGAGTAATATACAAGCATATTTCCATCTAGTAAAGTATGTATGCTTCTGCCTACTTTTTCTGCTGGTGGTTTTACCTTTCTTTGACCTAATTCTCTTCCCTCACCCACTCACTAAACCTAAGGGGAATGAAATCCTGCTAAAGGCTAATTGTCCTGGAATTCCTATCAACAGTGCCTTAATTTAGGCCTTCATATCTTATGTGCACTGTTGTGAAATTACTTGATCTCCTTTGTCTCCACTCTTACAACCCTCAATCCACCTTCTATAGTGCCTTCATCTTTCTCCAAAACTTTCTAAAAGTTGTATCTGATCTTGAGCACTAACTAGTGCAATACTTCCTCAACTGTATCTCTTATACCTATGAAATATACACTGATATCTTAATGGGTTAGAGAAAGTCTGTACTAAAAAAACAAAACAAACAAACAAAAAAAACCTTTGTTTTAGTTTAACCTTAACTCACAAAATATACACCTAAGATTGAAGGGAAACATATAAACATTTCAAATGTGTTTCAAGACTACCCTATCAGAAAACAGTAAACTTCAGTTACCTTCATATATGCTAAAGTCTCCTGTTAATAAGCTTGCTAAAAATAGAAATGCCCAAGTTCCAACTCAAACCCACTGAATATTATCTAGGAATTCGGGCTAGCAATATTTGTAATCTCCACAATGTTTCTAATGCATATCTAAGTTTGAGAACCCAAGCAGATACCTTCGTTGCTCCATAACTACTTGTAGGCCCCCGACTTTCCAAGCTATTTCATTCCTCTCATCATAATCTTAAATATTCAGGTATCACCCATCCTAAAACACTTCTCATCCTCTCTCAATCTCCTAAACTTTTGTGAAAAATAGCAACATCCATATATTTAACATAAAGTCCTTCTAATCCACAAAATTAGCCCATAATATCCCTATTTTAGAAATACGAAAACCAATTCTACTACAGGAAGTAAAACAAAAAGAAAAACAAAAGAAAAACTTGTCCTAAGTGACCAAATGAGTTGGAACTCTGGCAGGCTGACTACAAAGCCAAGATGTTTTACATTGTGACGTGCAGCCTCTTACACATTACTCTGAAGCACTTACTCATCAGTTTACATATTTGTTTCCCTTTTTAGACCTAGTAAGTTCCTTGAGGGTAGGCATCAACCCTGATTTTGACCTCAACATTTAGTTACTCAATATTGTTGAGTCAAAGAAGGAATGCAGCTCCTCCAGAACTGGGACTGTAACTATTTGTTTCATTTCTTGAACTCTTAGGGCTCTGAATATACTTCTGTCCTAACAAATTCCGGTCGACTTGTAAATGTTATTGCTGATGTTTTTAATGAGATAATGTATTTCACTATAATTTTAAACTACAAAAAGCGGCATAGTCAGCAAAGAAAAAAAGGATTTTTCAAAACAAAATAGTCTTTACTCTCAAGTAACTGGAGACTTCAAATATTAATCTTCACAACAATTTCATACCACAAGAGTGTATGAAATGCCAAATTCAAAAGGTAAAGGTGATTAATAATAGATGACATAAAGATACTGAGCACTGAATACTGATGGCTTATTCAGCAATCCACTTATGCTAACCAGAAAGCAAGGCTATCTTTCTCAATCACAGTATTCTCTCACATCTTTCATTTTTCTGAAACCAGTAAACATTACAGGTAAGCATAGAGCAATTAGTCAGTGTACTAGTGTTTGAATATAATGTCCTTCCTGCCTAAGCTTAATGTGTCTGGTATGTAAAACGTAAAACAACTATTTCCTTTCTGATACAGATCATATAGCAAATGAAACTAAAACAAAAAAATTTTAATTTTTTTTTCATTTGCAGATATTGTAACAGTTTAAAGAGCTGGAGATTTTCCTAAATCGAAAATATACAAAAATTAGTGCTGCTTTAAGAATCTCACACACTAATTATACCAAGTTTTGGTGGGGAAAAAAAAAAAAAAAAAAAGAACTGATTATTCCTTTTGCACCATTTTTTGAAATAAATCAATAACAAGTAAGAAAAAAACCCTTCTAAAACAACATGATGTAGTGGAAACTACAGCAGACTAGGCATCCAAAGTCCTGGCTTTCTAGTTCTGGTTACCTACTAAACTGCTGTGTGACTTGGGGTTCACTGGCTCAGTTTTCTCATTTGTTCAAAAGCGAGGGAGGGAGGGGACACGGACACACACGACAGTTGATTGTCTTTAAAACTGTTGCCCAAAATTTTGATTTTAAGCCAGTCCTCTTATTTCATTCTTCTAATCAGTAAAATACCAGGCCCGTCTGAATTGAAGGTAATGATTCAATCTCCAAGAGGATACAAAAAGGCTGACTCCTATAAAGTTAACAATTAACCCATAGAGTAACTTTCCAGAAATTGTCTATCCTAACTTCTTAAACAGATAGATGTAGCCTCGTTTGACATATTTAACACTACTAACAGAAGCTGTAAAATGGTACTGCTCTGTTGACATTTCAGTAGGGGTTTCCTGGTTTCCAGTGGCACATACTATGCAGGTGCTAAGACGCAAAGAGGGGAGACAGGGACCCAAACAGCATTTCAGCAAACTCGACTACAGTTCAACGGAGCCACAGCAGTAAGATGCAGCCAGACGAGGCCTACACCACAGAGCAGAACCTCCCCACCCCCAGAAGTGCCAGCAGCCAATGTAATGAATGCTTCCGTCAACAACACACATTCCCCTTCCCACAGCAGAACTGCTTGCTCCCAACCGGCCATCTGGGGTTGGAACAGGCCGCACAGCACCAACCTAAGAATCACTCTCAGGCCCCAAAAGGCCACGAACTACTAGAGACTGTGGTTCTCCTGCGCATGGTCGTGGGGAGAGCAGCACCTCCTCCCACCAATGAAGGGTTAAAAAAAAAAAAAAAAAAAAAAATCAGTGGAGAGGAGAGCAGAAACCAGGCCTGGTGAGGCTGCTGGAGGAAAAAAAAAAAAAAAAAAACGCTGTTTCTCTGCAATGGGGGGCAGCAACATTCCCTGCCCTCATTCTGAACCGATGCAATCGACTTCATTTTCTCCTGGGAGCCTAAACGGGGATCAAAAACCCCCATTCTGGCCCGCTTCATTCATATCCGGGCTTCATTCCCCGATCTACCCACTTCTGAAACCTCTGCCATTGTGAAAGAAGGTAGCCTCCTCCCCACCCCCAGATCAAGCGGCAGGAGGTGAAACAAGGGCCAGTACGGACGCCCGGTTTTTAAGATCCAGCAGCTCGTGCAGGAATAAAATCTCCTCTTGGCCTGAGAGCAAAGTTTGAGCCAGCAGCAAGGGCGCAGACCTGGGCCCGGCCAGGAGGGGTTCCAGGGCGGGCCTGCGGAGGTGACACTTCCCTGCTCACGGTCAGCTTCGGGAGGCGGGGGGCGGCGGCGGCGGCGGCCCGCACCGCCCGCACCCGCCGCGCCGGGCTGGCTGGAGGCCTGGCGGCGGCCGGACCCTCCCCGCGCCGCTCCCGCCTTCGTCCCCGCTCCCGCTTCCCGGCCCTCGTGCCCGGGCCCGTGAGGTATCGTCGGGGATGGCGACGCGGGTCTCGGCCACTGACCACACATTTCTTGCCGAGGAAGGTGAAGAGGGACTCATTCTCCTGCGGGGTGAGCAGCAAGGACCCCACGTTGGTGACCCTCCGCGGCGGCGGCGGCTGCTGCTGGCCCGAGCTCATGGTTTCGCCGGCGGGGCTGAGCGTCCGGGGCCGTCTCCGGCGAGCAGGCGAGCGCTCTCTCCCCTCTCGGTGACAGGGGTGGGAGGAGGGGAATCAGAGGCGCAGCATCTCGCAGCTCCTCGGGCGCGGGGAGGAGGAGGAGGAGGAGGCCGCGGGAAGGAGGAGCCAACGACGGGCCGCGCAAAGAAAGGGAAGCTCCCGGCTCCCGCCCGGCGAGTCCCAGGCCGGATGGTCGTTGACCTCGTACTCCAGCGACTGCGCTAAACTCCCAACTCCTCCTCCAACCCTCCTGCGGCGGCGGCGGCGGCGGCAGCGGCGGTGGTGGCGGCCGCACAATCCAACATGGCTGCGGGGGCGGACGAGACCACAGGACGCAGGACGCGGGGGAGCGCGCCGGAAACGCGCGGCTGCGGGCCGGGCCCGGGAGAAGCGCCCCCCCCGCCCCACGCCGCGGCCGGCCCACCGCGCCGGCCCAGGCCCCGCCCACTTCCGGCCGGGGCGCGGGCTGCGAGGCGCGGGCGCGGGCGCGTGGGCGGGGCGGGGATCGCGCGTGCGGGCCCCTGCTCCCGTGCTGGTTTCTGCGGGGCTTGGGCCGGGCGGCCGCCGTCTGCCAAAAACAGAAGTGGCCCGCGCGAGTTCTGCGGACGCACACCTTGGCGAAGCGTTTGTGCGGCCCCAGGTCCCCCTTCCCCGGAATGGCTCTTATTTGGGGGGCGCAGAAGCCGGACGTTCTTACTGCAGGTCAAAAGGATCTGGAGACGAAGACGGGAAAGTGACGCGCTCCCCTGTGCTCCTGGGTCGGAGCTGCAGGTGCCGGGGGTTTCTCAAACTTTGTGCAAACTTCAGCAGTGGGTGTAGAGGAACACACAGGCCTCTCTCCCGGAGTTGTGAAAGAGCTTGCTGATGGATGTTAACAAAAACCAAACGCACTTAGAATTTTCTACCGCTCGCCTGGAGTGTTGCGTGGGATGAGTGTATTGAGAACATTTAAATTCAGGCTCTTTTCTCTGAAGTGCCCTGAACACGTTTTTCCCCATCTTGAAAATTGGAAAATATTCTCCCCCCCCCCACCTTCTCATCTTTCTATTCCTATTTAATAAAGGTGTAGTATAGAGATAACTAAACCTACTTCTAAGTAGTAAAATTTACCCGGAAAGCATACGTGAAATACCTGATGGACGGTGGTTACTCAAACATTACTTGCTCTATAGTCCTTATCTTCCCTTTGCCTATGGTTTGCTTCCCTTCCCTTAGCTGAGGATCAAAAGTGGAGTTGAAATGTGTATTTTTTATCTTTGTGCTATCTAAGCATGAAATTTCAAAAAACTGTAGCATTTAGAACTCTGTATTTCTTCAAATGTATAGTGGTAAATTGGCATAATTTCTTAGCAGAATTTCTACTTAGGCTATATAGGATGCCGCATGGACGATATATGTACTATTATGTCAAAATTACAAAACTTAAAAACTATAAATCTAGAGACAATCATTTGTTCCTAATACTATCTTTATAATATTAAATACTATTTTATCATACTATGTTTTTTCTTTCTTTCTTTCTTTCTTTCTTTCTTTCTTTCTTTCTTTCTTTCTTTCTTTCTTTTCTTATGATTTTATTTATTTGTTCATAACAGACACAGAGAGAGAGAGGCAGAGACACAGGCAGAGGGAGAAGCAGGCTCCATGCAGGGAGCCCGACGTGGGACTCGATCCCGGGTCTCCAGGATCACACCCCCGGCTGAAGGCCGCGCTAAAGCACTGAGCCACCGGGGCTGCACCATATTATATTTTCTAAGTTTTTTTTTTTTTTTTTTTTTTTTTTATGATAGTCACAGAGAGAGAAAGAGAGGCAGAGGCACAGGCAGAGGGAGAAGCAGGCTCCATGCACCGGGAGCCCGACGTGGGATTCGATCCCGGGTCTCCAGGATCGCGCCCTGGGCCAAAGGTAGGCGCTAAACCGCTGCGCCACCCAGGGATCCCCCTATTTTCTAATACTAATTTTGTTCGTTAGTAAAAACTGAAAGGCAGCGATTTTTATGCTAGTATGCTAGCTTTTGAAAGCTTATAAACAACCCAACTATTTTGAAGATGGGAGACACATGGAAGAGGGCTACAGGAAAAAGCAGGCAGCATGGGAGGCTAGTTGAAGGGACAGCAGCTGTGAGCTAACTATTGGGTTCCAATCATTCACAACCTCTTGTTAGCTTAGACTATGTATTGTTTCAATTGCTTTTTTTTTTTTCTTTCAGGAGATATTAAATGGCTTATCTATTTCTAGGTGCAGTTTTCTATTTGCCCCTGTCTTTTTTGTTTAAAAATTATAACCACCATAGACTTTTTTCTCAAGCCCAAATCATTTCTTTAACTTGGACTCAAAATTTGAAATATATTTTGTGCACAAAATTGCAACCTAAGTTCTTATTTTCTACCCCTTTGTTGTTATTTTTGCTTTTCTTTGGCCTTTTTCCAACACCCTGTTCTTAAATGTGGAAAATGTTACCGTGAACATTACGTTGGAAATATGACTTCCTTATTCTTAGGAGCATGTGAGCAAGCAACATTTGGGGTTTTCCCTTCTTACCGTGCATACAAGGATTTTATTTTCCCATGTTCATCCCCATACCAAGCAGTAGCAGTTTGATTTGTTTCAAAGTTTTAGCAAGTCTCTTGTTTCATTCTTGATAGCATATCCTCTATTTGGCAGAACGCAAGACATCTTTCTCTCTGTTTTCTTTGGCAAGTTATTTTCTTATCTCAAATTCTTTTTATCCAGTTTGAGAGATTGGATTTGGTCCAGGAAATAAGAAGGATTCTATTTCCCTTCCATTAAGTATCTTGAAATTTATAAGCTAGGTTAAGAAGACTGTAAGGATTTTATCTTCTTATATGTATAAAATGCATATGCTATATTAAAATGTCTATGAAGATAAGTAAGAATAAGGCAGTTCTTAAATTTAATTTCTTCCATTTGACTTTCCGGCCGAAAATCTATTCTACTTTTATTTTCTTCTTTTTTGCTATGACCCTTTAAGGAAAAGTCCTCATTTTAACAGAAAACATTAGGGTAGCTTATTTATGGAAATGAGGGCATAATTTCAGAAGTATTCCCTGCCATTATCATTATACTTTGCAAATTTCTCTTTTGTTAATCCACTTTTCTTCACAAATATCACTGTTTACATACTGTTACAAGTCCTTTGAAACACTCTGTTCTCCTTACTAATGTTAATAATTTAAAATGTAGTGACACCCATCATTGCAGAGGAATGTGGAGGTAGCCACACACAGGAATCAATTGCATTGAGCAGCCATTGTAGCTATAATTACCAGTACTGACTAGCTGCTTTACTTGGCAGAATGGAGTTTAGAGACAGAACCCCAGCCAACCTGGATACTGCAGGGGTGATGAATGTGATTTCTACCATGCAACCTCCAAGTTCCTTGGGTTTAAAATGCTCACGTTGTCTATGTTTAAGTAAATGTTGTTTATAACAATGTTTAAGAGAATTTGTCCTAGTACTTTCTCTCATTAAATGTTGCATGTTTTGTTTTTCACCAACTAAAATCTTAAAAAGCAAGCTAGCAAACTATTTTCCCTTCCCTCTTCCTTTTATTTTTATTTTTAGAGAGGGAGCAGGTAGGAGGGACACAGGGAGATGGAGAGAGAATCTTAAGCAGGTTCCATACCCAGCACACAGCCCCACACATGGCTCAAATGTCAACCCTGAGATCATGACTCCAGGCAAAATCAAGAGGCAGACACTAACTGAGCCACCCAGGCATCCTCCCCTCTTTCTCTTAAATTCATTTTGTGTCTAAGCCTCTCTGGAGCTTACCTTTTTAAGAAATAAATTTTATTTATAATTCTGATTTCTTACTGATGTTAGTAGAAAATATTCATGTTAGCAAACTACAGTGATAGTCACTACCACTATATGGCATAATCTCCAGATACCTTTATTGAAGAAATTATTTAAACATCCAAGTATGTTATAGTTCCCAGCGTGCTGCTTACTGGCTTTTTTCACCACTGCTCTTTAAAGTTAATGAATATTCAGTGGTTCTCAGTTTAATTATTTCAGACAAGAAGGGGAAAACATTGGTTCCTTTATTTAAATGTACTCGATATCGATCTACCTTGATTGAATTAGTAGACACATTGGATACTTGTGATGCCGTGTATCCCCATTACCTCATTAAAATTATCCAGGTAAAGGATACAGTCTTCTCTATCATGTAATGTGTTGTTGTTGTTATACTGATTTTCTATTTCAATAATTTTTGTGTTTTTATCACTCTTCTACTTCAGGCTTCATAATTACTAGTTCTCTTCCCATTTCAGAGTGGAAGTCTAGGCTTGTATATTTTTTTAATGAGATAATTGTTTCATGTCTTCCAGATTCTTTAACGACTCTAAAATCCCTCTCTGTACTATTTTCTAGGTAACCAAATGTATCAGGAATCGATTAGATGTATTTCTGTTGTTTTTATTAATCAGAGACCTCTCTCCCGGAGGCTTCCCCCATCCTATGGGAATCTAGACTGTTGCGCTCTCTCTCTCTCTCTCTCTCTTTTTTAAAGATTTTATTTATTTATTAGAGCACGAACAAGGAGAGGAGGGGCAGAGGGGCAGAGAGAGGCAGACTCCCGCTGAGCAGGGAGCCCAGTGTGGGGCTGGATTCCAGGACCCTGAGATCATGACCCCAGCCAAAGGCAGACGCTCACCTGACTGAGCCACCCGGGTGCCCTGTTACTCTCTTGACTGCATACATGGTTGTTATCTGAGATTTCCCGTCAACCCTTTTATGTGTTGGGCCCTCTGTTTCTGGATCCTACATCATCTACATTGGTTTAATTCCCTTATTTTGGTAGTGTACATCCATTAGTGGTTTCCCTAGGAAAAAAAGTAGTAGAAAGTAAAATTTTGGACACCTTGCATGTCAGATAATGTCTTATTCTAATCTCACCCTTGACTGACAGTTTAACAGGTTATAGGTTTCAGAATGAAAATCAGTTTTCTTCAAAATTTGAAGGTATTATTCCATTGGTTTCTTATGTTCAACATTGCCAGACATATGTGGTGTTATTCTGATTCTGATCCTTGGTGCGTGATTTTTTATTATCTCCAGAAGCTTTAGAATCTTCTCTTTGCTCATGGAATTTTGAAATTTGATGTTGTATATTCGTGGCTTTTTAAAATATATACATTCCTTGTACTAGGTATTCCAAAGGCTTTTTCTATCTAAAAACTCATGTTCTTTGGTACTAAAAATTTTTCTTATGTTACTTTCTCATCATTTTCTACACAGTTTTTCTCTTCTCTTTCGGAATACCTGTTGGTCAAACATTAAACTTCCTAGTGCATTCCTTACACAACTAGAAACTACACATAAATTTCACTCTAGAATTGAACTCCAGTGAACTCTCACCTGTCATCATCTCTGGACACAGACACCATAAATCCACTTTTAACATTGGGAACAAGAAACTAGAATCTCTTCTAAGTTTCTAAAAGCCATATATTTCTTTTCTTTCTTTTTTTAAAGCTCTATATTTCTGCTGCCACCTTTGCCAGAGTGGATTCCTTGTGCCACCCTTTCTTTGTGCTTTCAAATCACATGGATTTGTCTGTTTAGAGAAAAGTCTCATACCTGTGCCCTAGCTGCAAGAGAGACTGAGATGTCAGGTTGAACTTTAGGGATCTGCAGATTCATAAGGTCAAAAAGTCCCTAAATATAGGAAGAATATTTGTAGGCACTTATGAGCAAGTTGGTTCGGTTGGAGAGAAAGTGGCAATAGACAGAACTTTAGGATGCTGGATGACTAGAGAGAAGGTCTTTTTATTTTATTTATTTATTTATTTTTAAAGATTTTATTTATTCATGAGAGACACAGAGAGAGTCAGAGACACAGGCAGAGGGAGAAGCAGGCTCCATGCAGGGAGCCCGATATGGGACTCAATCCGGGGACTCTAGGAGAGAAGGTCTTTTTAAAGACAAAACAATAATATCAAATATAAGCTGTATTTGCTTTCTAATTTTATGAAGGTGATAGCATTTGTATACTACATTACTTGCATATCACATACATGAAGAATCATAAAATCGTCTCTAGGAAATAAGCAGTCCTCCTCATTCCTTTTTTTTCTTTAATAAGAATTAGCAATGCCCCTGGCCTCCCTCCCCCTGCCCATGCAAGTTAACTAGGTTTGTCCTTAGAAAGTTAGTCATGGCTAATTGGATTGGTACACTAAGATTATTCACTTTGATGTCATTTATCTATGAATAGATGCTTAGCCAGTCCATTAAAGAAAACTGTCGTGTGTCATCTTAATATATCATAATATGCTATCAAAGCCAGTGATATACAAATTTTCTATTTGGTAAATATAATTACTTTGTAAATGTATGTCTCCTCCGTTATTAGCCTGAAGGCTCTCTGAAAGCTGGAATTGTGTCTTATTTATCTTGTTATTTTCTTATTCTTAATATTGAACCTATATAGTATTAAATGTGTATTCTTAGATCAAATGATCACCTCTGACTCAAAAAACAAGATATGAATATTTCTCATAAGGTACAAAGATATACATGCTCTGAAATCAAGACAAAAAAAACTTACTGACTTGTCCAAACTCTTCCAGACAGTACTAATCATATAGTATTCAAAGAGTATCTAGAAAGAAAATACAATACACAGAAATCTGCATACAACCTAGTGGGAGCAGGGAGAGGGATTGTAACTTGCAATAGACAGGGGTGGCCCTCACTGTAGGTGGCACAGCAAAGTAATTCAAGTCCAGAGCATGAAGTGTTTTTTTTTTTTTTTTTTTCCTGAGCAGTATCCAGGGGCCTAGTTTGGAGAAATGTGGGATCTGTTTTTAGGGATTTCTAGGAATAATAGATTTTAGCATGAATCAATTGCCAGAAATCAAGATCTGACTTGGTCTGGGAAAGCAACACTGAAAGCAAGTCTAGTACCCAGGTGTATTAAAAACTGAAGTAAGGGGACACCTCAGTGGTTCAGTGGTTGAGCGTCTGCCTTCAGCTCAGGGTGCGATCTTGGGGTTCCTGGGATCAAGTCCCATATCAGGCTCCCCACAGGGAGCCTGCTTCTCCCTCTGCCTATGTCTCTGCCTCTCTCTGTGTCTCTCATGAATAAATAAATAAAATCTTAAAAAAAAAAAAAAAAAAAAAGAAGTACAAGGACCAGGACAAAAAGTCAGACTGGCCATCCTTAGGAATTAGGAGAGATAGACTAGTAGTTCTCAAAATGTGGTTCCTCCAACCAGTGGCAAAAGAATCACCTGGGAACTTGTTGTAAATACAAATTCTCGGGCCCCATTCTTGAGTTAGAAATTGAATCAGAAACAATGGGGGCAGAACCCATGAGTCTATATTTTAAAAAGCCCTTCTGGAGATTATCAAGAGGACATCAAGGGAGTTAAATTTACTACCACCACCAACTACCTTCCTCCCCCTCCTCATCATATAAGGTATACAGAATTCTACACACTGTATCTGAATCCCATTCCTTTTTGGGGAGGGAACTATAAAAACCACTGGGGTTTATTCTTGTCAGTTTAAGGCCTAGATAATATAGTATCTGTAGGCACAATGTCTTCATTGTTCACATCTGGCAAAATAGCTGCTAGGGCAAATGGATTAGCTATTCCAATCTGAGTACTAATATTAACTGGCCAGGTAATCTTAGTAAAGTCACTTCTGTATGCTTCCATTTCTGATTTCTGAAATGAAAGGAATGAATTGATGGTTGCTAAGGTCCTTTGCAGCTTAAAATTATATAATCAGTCCCATATTTTTTGGAATGAAAAGATATCCAGTATTTTTTTTAAATGGGAAAAAAGGCAACGCATTAGAGAACATAAGCAATACTATTTTTTTCGTTACTGCAAATGCCCTTTGGTGGCATAAAAATGAATATATAAGTCTTACAATAAGCCCACCTCTATTGCAAGAGGGGCTGGTAAGAATTTCAATCCCCTAAGGATAACAATCCTATTTCTAATTATCACAGCAAAAAGGAATGGGTAATTGGTGACTATGGTTTCATGGAAATGTCACTCTAATATGTATCATTTATATTCAAAACTAGATTGTATAAAACTTGATAATTGCTAAATCAGTCATGCTTCTCAATTTCCCATGACTGGGAGTTAATAATAGTTTTTTGGTTTTTTTTTTTTTTTTTAGTAGATGAGAAAAACATTGAAGAGTCAAGAATTTAGCCAGAGTTAATGGTTATATTATAATAAATGCCTTATTCCATGTTTGGAAATCTTTCAGCTCAAATCATTGTGTTAGAGGACCTTAGCAATTATATAGTTCAAATTCCTCTTTGATCTATGCCTAAAAACGGAAAAAGCAAAAAAGTGTAAGAATATGTAGATATATTTGGTTTGCTACATAGCAATAGCTGTTGATTAAATTTATCTAAAAATTCCATTGAAATGCAGCATAATATAATGAAAATAACGTAGAAATTATAGTCTGACCTCTATTGATGACCAACTCTGCAATAGTCAAATTGATTTCACTGTACCTCATTTTTCTCATCTGTAAAATGGAAATAATACCTATCCATGGGATTGTGGTAGGGAGTAAAATTGAAATTATGAGTATAACAGCACCTGCTACCAACGTGGCCTTTAATTGTTGCTCAGAAAATGTAGCTATTACTACTAGACAGAACTAAAGTTCTATATAAAAAAATAAAAATAAAATAAAATTCTATATAAACATGCATAACCTGAAAACCCTATAGCATGTAGATCAAATTTTAAAACATTTCCCTGCTATTTTCTCAATTCTCAAATTTCTCATCTAAGAAAAATATTTTGCCAATCTCATCAAGAAGTACAAATTTGCCATTTGTTTTAAGATTGAATCCTTAAATCTTAATATTAGATTACTAATTATATCTTATTATTTAAATCATTACTATCTTCCTCCAGAATCTATTTGTCCTTCTGTAGAGGTTTAAAAATTCCTATAATTACTGCTTGTATTATACCGGGTTTCCTAGAAGCAGAGTCTGAGATAGGGATTCAGGCACGCATGATTTATGGAGGGACTGTTCTTTGGGAAGCACTCAGTAACAAAATGAAGGAAGCTTCAAGGGGAAAGAGAAATAAGTCTGGCCTTAGCCTCATCCGGAGGATGAGGCTCTGAAGTATAAATACTGCACAGAAATGTCACCTTGAGGCAAGAGGATCAGCCTTTTGTGGGTCACATATTTACACACCCAGCCATTGGCTTTGGGAGGAGGGAGCAGTTTAGGTGGTGATGTCCACTAGCCAAAAGCAATGTCACGTCTCTGGAGAAGAGAAGCAACTGTGAGTTGTTAGCACTTTCGACACTGGGAGCTGGATGCATGGATTGGTCAAGGGGATGGGGGAGGTAGGCCAACACTATCGTTCCTTCCTGGAAGGTTTCTAAATCCATGATTTGTCCTTTGCACTCACAGCATGCTGATTAATCATTTCTAGATTTTTATCAGCTGAAATCTAGTTCATGTTCTACAGCCAGGTCATGGGCCTTGGCACCCAGAGGGGGCACTTTTTGCTAATTCCTACAAAAGCACTGAATAGGCTAGTGACAGCGCTTGAAGCATAAGCTGCAAGTGAAGGGCCTCAGTATAGACTGCTCGGCAGGGCCAGAAAGGCAATACTAACAAATAAACGTTTAAGGAAAAAAAAATAATACCTAGATACAAATTTTCCTTTCATCAAAGCCCAATAACTGCTTTTCTCGTTTGAGAAAGCACTTAATCTTGATTTCATCACTTAATCTTGATTTCACGTGTTACCAGTGAAATGCAATCATTTCTTAGTCTCTAAAGCATCTGGAGGTTTATATTTTGTTTGGGTTAGACTCTTGCCTTTGGCTCTAACTCTGGAGTATTGTGAGACTTCAGAAAAACTTTGGCAATCAAAAACCCACAGAGGGGCACCTGGATGGCTCAGTTGGTTAAGCATCTACCTTAACCTCGGGTCACAATCTCGGGGTCCTGAAATTGAGCCCCATGGTCAGCTCCCTGCTCACTGGGGAGTCTGCTTCTCCTTCTTCTTCTCCTCCTCCCCACAATCCCCAACATGTGCTCTCTTTCTCAAATAAATAAAATGAAGAAAAAAGATAGCGATGCTCATATTAGTCGTGGTCTAACTAAGGAATCATAAATGAAGTATTTAAGACAGAATACATTTAACCAGGATATTGTTTCCACAGGTGCTAGGAATGCTGAGAAACCAAAGAGGGAAGAGTAGAAACAGAGATTAGCAGAAAGAGAAAGTCACTAGAATTTCCTCTCAGGGGGAACCAGAGATACCTGGCGTTAGCTGGATCCTCAGCTGGTCTACTCAGTGGAAGCTCTCTACTGTCAGAGACCATCTCCAGAAAAGAAGGGGAGAAATTTCTTGACTTCTCTCTTTCTCTAGTCCTCCAGTCCTGAAAGGGCCTGAACCTAGCTGGAAATCAGCTGATTTGGAATTGAACCTCTGTAGGAGTCACCTCATTACAATAAGAACAGAACAGAGGAAGGGTGATAAAATTGGTTTGATAGCAAATTCTTAAAGACAGGTATGATATTATTTGCTAAAATAACCTTAGAAAGTTGTATGTAGCCTCCTAAGTTCCCAGTCCCTATGTCTCTCTCAGAGATAGCAGGATATGTATATATTTCCAAATTCATTTTCTCTTGACTGGATTTTTCTCATTCAGAGTTTCTACTCATTACTAGCTTTTATTTATTTTTTTTAAGATTTTTATTTATTTACTCATGAGAGACACAGAGAAGAGAGAGGCAGAGACACTAGCAGAGAAGCAGGCTTTCCGCAGGGAGGCCAATGTGGGACTTGATCCCAGGACCCCAAGATCATGCCCTGAGCCAAAGGCAGACACTCAACCACTGAGCCACTCAGGCGTCTCTCATTACTAGCTTTTAAATAATTTACTGACAATCAGATTCCACATAATATCTTTACTCTTCCATTTTCCTATAGCACATACCTGTTCTACAAAAGCTAATGTCCATACTGTCAAGTAGTGGTAGCCATGTTTATATTTTGTGACCTTGCCCTTAGAGAGTCAAATATAAGGTCTAAGACCCTCCTGAACATAGAAAATTGGACCAGGGCTGAACACCTAATCTCAGCTGGGCCAATCGAATTTGTTTCCTGAGATCTGGGAATGATATGTTCTAGATGCTAGCGCATGGTAACTGCATCAACTGAAGAATGCAAGGAATGTGTGGTAGCCATTTTCTGCTGGAATTTTCAGAGAGAAATTAAAATGAAGCAGACTTACAGAAAGAAGCAAAGATGGGAGCTCATGTGACCCCCAGACAGGGAGATCCAAGAAGAGTAGCCTGTATCGCTGCTAGCAGTCTAGTTCCTAGCTGCGGCCCAGTAGGGCTTCTACTCTTGGATACTGAAGATACCCATTATCCTATATAAATGCCTCTTTTTTGCCTTATTCCAGGGAAGGGGGAGGTACTATTACCTGTGACTAAAAGATCCTTGCTAAAGCTAACATTTTAACTAATTTAAACAAGGTAGTTTAAAAATTAAGTTACATATTTTGTTTCTCATATTTCCTTTTCTTCTCCTTTAGGATAGTTAGGAAAATATACACAGTGGAATACTGTTGTTGTTTTTTTTTTAATACTATATTTATTTGAGAGAGAGAGAATGCACGTGGGGAGGGGCAGAGGGGGAGAGAGAGAAAGGAGAAGTAGACTCCCTGCTGAGCAGGTAGCCCGATGCAGATGCAGGGCTCCATCCCAGAACCAGGAGATCATGACCTGAACTGAAAGCAGATGCTTAACTAACTGAGCCACCCAGGCGCCCCACTGGTACTTTTTTTTTTTCATCTGGATGCTCTTCATACTAAAGCTATTGTATGTTTGTTTATGTTATATTCAGTTAGACTGGGACTTGGAACCAATGAAAGAGGAAAGCTCGAATAAGCATCAAAACTGACGTAGTATGTTGATTCGGTTCCTACATAATGATGGTATCTACATGCATGCACATTATAATGTTCTGATACTCATAAGGAAAAAAGAATGTGTCACCCTGTCACAATATCCTGTTTTAATGAAGGCTCACACAACATCCTAATCTTCCACAGACTCTCTAAGCACCATTGGATTTACTGAGTCATAAGAGACAAATTGGCAGACCACTTAACCTCAGGCTGAACTTACTGGAGAGCCTTCTTTTTACTTTTTACTTTTTACTTCTTTTTACTTTTTGGCTCCACTCTATAATAGCAGTTTGCAAACATTGGATTAATACATTGAAATAAGGCATTCAATTATATCTACTGACATAGCCATCCAAAGAAGTCCACCAAGCCTCATTTTTTTACTGGAAAGACATGTTAGGAATGGCAACATGTCCTTTATTTTGAAGATGTTTTTACATGTCCTCCTGAAACATCCCTATGGTATCAGACTTTTGTATTTGGTGATATTCACTTCCCCATCACATCTGACCAAGGCACCTAGAATACTTGCAACCTCCTGATCTACAGGTCAGTTTCAGTGTGATACTATGTTATCCAGTGAACTAACACAATATCAGGTGGAACGGGAACATGATCCCGGAGATCTAGCCTATGTTTGAGAAATAAACTGATCTGTGAGCCTCACAATATCCCTCCAATAAATTCCCTTTTGCTTTAGTTATTCAGGGTGAGTTTCTTCTTTGGACCTAGAAAGCCTAGATGGTTCTAAAATTTCTATCATAAATTTGGTTGCAGGTAACATATCATCAGGGAAGCTGGGTTACTTGGAATTGGTTTTCTGGCTATGATGGGGCAAGAGGCAGTGAACCTGTCATTCATATTTTAAGTTGGGAAATTAGTAGTGAAACAGCATAACATTACTGCCTATGGTTATTACAACCTAGAATCTATCAAGATTCTAGAAAGCTCTAGAGCAGAGGTCAGCAAACTATGGCCGGAGCTCCATCTGGCCTGCTGCCTGTTTTTATAAATAAAGCTTTATCAGAACATAGCCATGCTCATTCTTTTAAGTATTGCCTGTGACTGCTTTCATGCTACAATAGCAGAGCTGAGTAGTTGCAACAGAAACCTGTATAACCCACAAAGCCTCAAATATTTACTGTTTAGCCATGTATAGAAAAAGTTTGTTAACCCTGATCTAGGTAATTAAGTAATTTTTTGTCATCAAATAATAAAGGTATGAATAATTCAGTAACTGAGATAGCATTGAATAAATTAACCAGGGAGAATGACAAGCTTTAGTTTATAAATTTCTGCCTCAGAGCATAGCCTGATACTTGGGGACATTCAGTGATAATTCTGAAAAACATCTATCTTGGACTGATAGGACTATAAGACTGAGATAGCCACAAGTGAAGTTCATAATTTTATCCAGGGTTGCTGAACTAATGACTTACGGATTAGAGTATCTTAAATACTTTTTATTTTATTTTATTTTATTTTATTTTATTTTATTTTATTTATTTTATTTTATTTTATTTTTTTTTATTTTATTTATTCATGAGAGACAGAAAGAGAGGGAGAGAGAGGCAGAGACACAGGCAGAGGGAGAAGCGGGCTCCATGCAGGGAACCCAACGTGGGACTCGATCGTGGGTCTCCAGGTTCACGCCCTGGGCTGAAGGCGGCGCTAAACCGCTGAGCCACCAGGGCTGCCCCTTTGGAATTATATAGGGATGACCGTTAAAAATACAACAAAGAAACTCACTGCCTATTTTATTGTAAATTTATTATAAGAATCATTGAACTTAAGATGTTACACTTTTTTGTTTTTATAATAATAAAGACAGCTTGAATCTATCCTTCCAATGACAATAAAGGTAACACAATATGCATTATGTCTGGCATCTCTATGCTCAATGAAGCAACATTTTGCCCTTCCTAAAACCTTTTATTTGCTGTACTCTACACTGCTCTGTAAACTTGCTGCATCAATGATTCACCTTCTTTTCTATATTTTAAGTATTTTCTTCTTCATTGGCTTTCTCCAAACAACATACAAATATGCTCAAATATTTCTCAAATTAAAATTAAAACTACTCTGATTGCTACTATCCTCTATCTCTCCTTTTCTTTCTTTCTTTTTTTTTTTTTTTTAAGATTTTATTTCTTTATTCATGAGAGACACACAGAGAGAGGCAGAGACATTGGCAGAGGGAGAACCAGGTTCCCTGCGGGGAGCCCAATGCAAGACTCAATTCCAGGACCCTGGGATCATGACCTGAGTCAAAGGCAGATGCTAAACCACTGAGCCGCCCAGGTGCCCCTGTATCTCTCCTTTTCACAGTCAAGTTTCTAAAAAGGGTTCTGTTCATTCACTGTCCCTATTCTTTCCTTTCTACCCCTAACATTCCAGTGACTAAGTTCACCAGTGACTTAGTAACTACTAAATCCCTCCCAAATGTATTAGTTATGTGACATATTGGTAGAATCTGACATTTTCTCTTCTTTGTAGGCTCTCTATTGTTAGTCAATAATTATCTATCTCTCCCGCGAGTATGATCACTCACTTTATTTTCTCTGTGGGCTTTGCATCTTAAAAATATTGATCCAACCAGAGTTCTATCATTTTGCTTCTTTTCTTTGGCTTCAAATATAGTAGGAGTTCTAACATGATCTGATGAATAGATTAATTCTAATTTGTTCATCCTATTTGTCAGAATAACATAAGCAAGCATTTATTGAGCACTAATTACATGCCAGACACCTTACTGAGTGCTTTAAATACATTCTCATTTAATTTAATTCTTTCTTGGCTTATGGGAAATATTTTTAACATTGCTTTTCAGATTTAGACAACTTGAGGAAGTCAGTGAGAGAAAAATTGGATTCAAAGCTGGTTATTTTGACAGATAGCTTATACCCTTAACCGTGATACTTTTAATGCCCATGACTTTTTACTGTCATCTTTTTTTTTTTTAAGATTTTATTTATTTATTCATGAGAGACACAGAGAGAGGCAGAGACATAGGCAGAGGGAGGAGAAGCAGGCTCCATGAAGGAGCCCAATGTGGGACTTGATCTTGGAACTCCAGGATCACATCCTGAACCAAAGGCAGATGCTCAACCGCTGAGCCACCCAGGCATCCCTTTACTGTCATCTTTGTGATTCTTATATATCTCTCCAGACTTTTCTCCTGAGTCCCAGACCTGTAGCTTCAACTTACCAGCTCCTCCAAGTCACCATGCACAAATCTGAACTCATAATCTTTGCTACAAGTCTTTCCTCTTTAGGTGTTCCCTATCTTTGTGAATAGCACTGTCATATACTCTTCCCCAATCAGAAACTTCAAAATCATCTGCCCTTCTATCCCTCACACTGTCTCTGTCCTCTAAACTTCACTCACCATATCATGTCAATTTTACCTCCTTTAAGCTCTCTGTCCATCACCGCTTTCATCTCTCCTGCCTTTGCCCCAAATCAGGCCATTCATGACTGCCTTTATAGTCTCCCTGTGTTTAGCCTCACTGCCCTGCCCCCAATTCATCCTGCACATTATTGCCAGCAAGCACATAAGAAGCTCATCGTGCTACCCTCCCTATTAAAAATACTTCAGAGGTTCCTCATTGCTTACAGAGTAAGATTTAAGTTCCTTGCTCAGATGTCTGAGGCCCTTCAGTAGCTCTCTCTACCCACCTATTTGGCCTCCTGCTCTGATGGCTCCTCCTTCCCATCCTTCCTCCCTTTTTCCTCTCCCCACTCCTCCCTCTCTTCCTCCTCCCCTTACACCGCATGCTTCATTAGTATTACAATGGCCTAAACAGGCCACATTTCTTATACCTTATTCCCTCTGATTGGAATGTCCTCTCTCCTTTTCTTTGTTTGTGTGACCACCTTTCCTTCAACAACCAGGTCAAGTATTGACCACTTTTGTGAAGCCTTTACTGAATTTCCCAGGGTAGGTGTCCCTTGCTCCTCTGTGCCCAGTTGCAATTTGCATGCAATTCCACCATAGCTTAAAATGAATTAAACGTGTTTGTACTTACTTGTTTCCTCATTTGATTCTAAAGAGATGGATCCTGTATTTTTACATGCATATTGTAGATTTTTCTTATACATGCTTCCCCTACTGCCTGGCACAGAGTCTCAATAAATATTTCTTGATTAACAATTGACAATTTCATAAACAAAGAAAACAAAACTTTCTTTTGAAAATGACTCTTGGGACGCCTGGGTGATTCAGTGGTTGAGCATCTGCTTTTGGCTCAGAGGGATCCAGTCTGGGACTGGGATCCAGTCCAATATCTGGCTCCCCACAGGGAGCTTGTTTCTCCCTCTGCCTATTTCTCTGCCTCTCTCTGTGTGTCTTTTATGAGTAAATAAATAAAATCTTTAAAAAAAAAGAAAATGACTTTTAATGACCAAAACACATTCAATAATAGAACTAGATTGAGCAGGAATCATATATTTATATAATTTGAATATATTTCCACTGCAAAAAAATGCAACATCATAGACTTAGAAGCTAATCATTTTGAACATTTTATTCATCATTCAAAATATATATTAGTCAAAACACTTGTCAATGTCCAGAGAAAATTTTTGTATCTTATTTCTTTTGTATTAACAAAGTCACAAGTGGTAAATAAAGAAAATGAGTTGTCACTCTGAAGGTGAATAAAGATGATAACCAAGTGGTGATGCTGCCTAGATAGAACAATCTTCTTGCTTTCTAAGCAAGTTGGGGCAGGGGTAGGGAAGAAAGACCAGGTCCGTATAGGTAAAGAGAGAAATTGACAGTATACAATTGTCAGGGATAAATATGTTAGGCATTTTTGCAAGTCAAGGGTTTAAAACATAATCATTATGTGGAGAAATCACTGTTCTTAACATACGACAGTACTGGGTATCTGTTAATTCTATGGGGAACATGGTAAGAAAGGGACTTAAAGTCCTTTTCCCTAAATTTTGCCCTTGATACCCTTCTCAGTTTTCATAAATTTCTCAAAAGCAATAACTGCTAAAGAAATAGTTTGTCTTTTCAAAATTAATCCATTAGGTGGCAAATATTTATGTGGGTAGAAGAAAACATAACTTTTCAATATTGAAATGCTCAAAAACTAAGACTGAGAAGAATAACCACTTTTGCTGTTCCTCTTTCTGGAGTCAGCATTTCTTCAGCTAATTTGCTACCAAAATAGTGCAGGTCTTTATCTTCATCTTCATATTTCTTTAAACCAAGGCTACAACTGAAGCAAACAATATGCTCTTCCTGCTTCCTTAGTGTAGCAAAACATTGTTCCAAGGAGGTTTCTTCTCTGGGCATGCTCTGTCACTCTCTCCTGTGAGGTCAGGTTTCATTTTTTTATCATTCTCCTTTTCCTTTAGCTATTTTCATTTCCTTCCAAAGATATGTTTTCCAAGGCCAACTCCTGATATTTCTCTCATTTGCCTGTTGCTGTTGTTCCATGATATTATTCACTCTTTTTTCGACAAATGGGTTCTTAATTTTCTCACTCTCCAGTTCTTGTTCCTATAGTTCCTGGTTCACAGCATCTACTAAATTTGAATTAATAATAACTCCTATTCTGTTCTGAAAGACATTATGTTGATATTTTACCTATTATGAAAAGGATCCTAGTTGTAGTTGCTACAGAACTCTTCGTGTTACAAAAAGTCTTTTCTTTTTGTCATCAATAATAGTTGCCTCTGTTCTCTTGATTTTAAAGACATGTGAGTCTGCCCTTAATTAGAAATATAGGACATCAATACTCCAAAACCACCTCAGGCAGCAAAACCATAATTTTTTGCTACTCAGCTACTCTCAAACCCAGTAAGAAATGTGAAATTTAGAAAAGTTTTCAATGGAAATGCTCCCCATTGAAACCCCTAGGTAACCTAACTTTTATTTTGGCATGAAATTAGATCCCTGGAAGGCTACAGAGTTGTACCACATTAACTTAAACCACTTGTGGGATCAGAATACACTAAGTTATAGTTCCAAAAGCACTATGTTATAGTTTAAAAACTATTGACTTCAATAGAGGATTGTTATAACAAAAACTATTATGAATTCACTTTCATATTGATTATAAAATTATTGTTTGGGATGTTTTCCTTAAGTACTATGAGTTTAACAGGCTCTCTTTAAAAGTGCTTACTGAGAAATTTCATTTAGAATTTAGTTGCAGAAAATAGGCTCCCCAAAAGTGTTGACATAATTGCTCTTTTCTGATAATAGCTGTAAAATAATGTATTTCTACCCTATCCCCCAAAGCCCCACCTGCTCCACTCAGGCTAGTAGGATACTCAGAGGAAAATTTGATATCATATGAACACTCAGTGTTTTCAAAATTTCCAACATTTGCCTGATACCTTTGAGATGTTTGCCATCTCCTTACCCTCCCACAAGAATTTATAATCTCACTTTAATCAGATCTTCTTTTTTTCTTTTGCTTTAACAAATGTATTTTAAAAGAACACTTGGGTTTGATACACTAGCTATCACACTAAAATATTAAGCTGTTACAATAAAAAGTTACTCTATGCATCATGCTTAAAATCATCTCACACACTACTGGTGGTATAATTTTATCCATTGGAAAACATTGAACTGCTTTAACTTTTAGGATTGGCTTATTTTGGTTCTGATTTTCTATTAATAACCTCATTGTATATATTTTTTGCTGCCTCAAAATAACTTGCTAAAAGGGACCCAACTGCAAGTGATAGAATTCTAAGTGCAACGGGCTCATGCAAAAAAAAAAAAAAAAAAAAAAAGAGAGAGAGAGAGAAAAGATTGGATTTATTGGTTCTCATAATTGAAAAGATCAAGACAGACTTCTTTTTTTTTATTTTTTATTTTTTTTTTTAATTTTTATTTATTTATGATAGTTACAGAGAGAGAGAGAGGCAGAGACACAGGCAGAGGGAGAAGCAGGCTCCATGCACCGGGAGCCTGACGTGGGATTCGATCCCGGGTCTCCAGGATCGCGCCCTGGGCCAAAGGCAGGCACCAAACCGCTGCGCCACCCAGGGATCCCAAGACAGACTTCTTAAGGTGTAGGTGGATTTAGAGCTCATTGATGACGGTAGGTCCCAGCCCTTCATTCTCCACATTTCATCTTTATTCTATGTAGCTACAGTTCCTGGGCAGGTTCTATCCATGTGTTGGCTCACCGAAGCTCTAGGACTTAGCACCTACCGGCTTAGCAATTTAAGAAAATCTGCACTGCTCTTTTCCCCCAATCTGAGCAAAAGTCTTCAGTCTGTCTCTCATTGTCCCCATGGTCACATGTTCCTTACTTACCACTGTGGCATGCAGTGTGCAGTGTTCTAACAGGGAAAGGTTGGATCATGCACCTAGGGAGACGGATCAGTTCCACCCACACCACATATGCTTGTAGCAAGGTAGATAGTTTCTAAAGTAAAAGAGGGGTAGTGGTAAAAGAGCTGCTATGGACTCCATGTTTGTGTTGGCTTATCCCAAGAAACTTTAGAGCTAAAATGGCCTTGTAGAATATTTCCAAGATGATGTCAAAGAGTCACAGGATGTGACAAAAAGTCCATGATTTTGAGTGAGGTGGCTCTTTATATTTGGAGCAATCCCTTTAGAGGCCGGCAGCTGAAAGCTGTTGGCCAATAGCCCTTCCAGGAGCTGGGGTAACAAGTCCTCCTGAGATGGGGACCAGAGTGACTCATCACAATGTCCACCACAGTTAACCATCTCAAAGTTATAAGATGCAAATATCTGTCTACTTCATAATTTATATAGTCCTTTTGCAAATAATCTCATGGTGTATAACAGCTATCACAAAACCACAAGGGAATGAGATTTGAAGGGAAAAAGGTGACCATTTACTAATATAAGATAAAGTGACATAGGCAGATTTTTGGATTTCATAGACCAATGAAATTGCCCTTAAAAATTGAGATGACAAACATAAGGTTACCAGATTTTATATTTGCCAAGTAAGAATTTTTTTTTAATATGATCACTAAAGAAACAGTGTATTTTAAACTAAAAGTTAGGATGGACACAATACCAGAATAAAGGACTACTTAAGTTTAAATAAATATACCTTCATAAAAATGTACTGTATTGTTTTTTGTCTTATCATGGACAGGAGAAAAGTATGTCACCAATAGTGTGACTGTGAACTGGTATTAGGAATCATTACCATACATGACATAAAACAATCAGACAAAATGAACAACCAACTTCAGAAGTTCCATGTAGGATACCAGGAAAAACTTTGTAGGAAAGGTGACATTTAAATCTGGACAGTTCTGGAAAGCTATGTAGCATGATGAATCAGGGAAGAGGTTTCAAGTTAAGTGAAGAATGTAGGCAAAGACATGGAGATTGAAAAGATAGGGTGTAATCACATAATGAAATGTAGTAATCCTGCTCAGGAGGGACATTAGTCATATAGAAGAGTGTTGAGCAATGAAACTAAAGTATGTTGGGACTTGATTATTCAGTAAGCAATAGAGAAATATTAGAGGTTTTTGAGCTAGGAATGTACATGATTATATTTGTGCCTTAAGAAAAATAACTTCTTAGTAAATAGCTTTTATTCATGAAATATGCTTAAAATGGATTATATGGTGGAGATTCTGTGTCTTGTTATAAAGCTATTGTTGTAGTCGGCGAAAGGTAAAAGGAAGCCACAGATTAGGAATGTGGCATTGAGAATATTAAGAAGGAAATGGATGTGGAAATAGAATAGAAACGGAATCAACAGGATTTGGCCATGTATTGAATATAAGAGCCTAACGAGAAGGAAGAGAAAGATAGTGGGTAGTTCCATTAATGGAAAAATGAAAGTGGGCAAGAGACAGATTTTGAAAAAAGATAAAACGTTCAGTTGCAGGCATCATGAACTTAAATAATTTGCTTTAGGAAGAGTAGGCTGGAGAGAAAGTCTATTTCTAAAAATGCTTTTTCTTGTTTGCTATTATACTGTGAATTGTTTGGCTTCACCCAACAACTAAATAAAGGTAGTCTTTGCTGTGATATGAATCTTGTTCGTATCAGAACCATTTCCTCACTCCTCACTGAGATCAAATCTCAGTCAACATGGTACCATGCAAAATGAGAGCTGCCTGTAGGTAGATTTCAATAACTATATCAGGGTTGCTGTACCTCAGCACTTGGTGTTTTGAACTGGATAATTCTTTTCTTGGAGGGCTATCCTATACATATCTTTTGTATGATGTTTGGCAGCATCCATGTCCTCTACCCACTGAATGCCAGTAGCATCCTCCATTGTGACAGTCAAAAAATATTCCCAGATATTGCTAAATATTGCCTTCTGAGTAAAAATAGCCCTAATGGAGAACCACTGTGATACATGCACAAGTAGGTATAGATGTACAAATATAAATTGACCTTTATAGTGAGAGATGAACCTCCTTATTTTTGATCCATGTTGTAATTGATGGTAAAATGCCCAGTTGACAGTATGACGACCACTCCATGACAACATTTCTGTCCTCATTACGTCTACACAAAGACTAAACTTTGTTGAACGACCACTGATGAAATGTATTGAATTTATTGCTCATACTTCTGTGTCTTTACTCATGGATTCATCGGTATTTGCTCTAAAAAGGAGAGAAACCAATGTTTTTGAACATCAGGAGGATCTGTCAGCTGCTCCTCTCACAAACACTTCTACAGCCATTACTTATATTTGAAATTGTATTTGATTTCAGTCTACCCAAGTTGCTATTCTCTTTACCTCATCGTCCATGGATGTTTGTAATCCTGTATTTTTCCCCCATATAAATTCAAGAGTTAGGCTATAATGCTTCACCTTTCTGCTAGTATAGTAGTTGCAATTTAGAAACCTTTGGTTGTTATAATACTTTGGCATTTCTGTTATGGGTACTTTGTACGTGATACCAATTACTTGGATTTGGAGAGAAGTCGCTAAGACCAGAAGCAGAGTGGTTAGTAGGTACAATCCATGGTAACAGCAACATCCAGTTAGAGGTCAGGCAACAGTGGGTACCAACATCTAAAAGTGGGGCATCTCGATGGGTGGCAAGAACATAATCAGATATGTGATACTCTGACATCTAGATGCAGTTGCCATTTGAGAGGCTGATGCACAAATAATACACCTTCCAACCATTATAATGTTGTTTCTGGTACAAAATTTCGAACCCAGAGGCTGAAGTGGTGGAAATGAGCAACTAGGCAAAACAATGGGACTGAAACTAAGAATTTCAGTGGTTTGAACTATATGGTAAAAACTGTCATTTACGGAATGGTAAATGAAACCAGAAGTACGATATCTTTGGAACAAAATTATAGAAGATTGGCTTAAAACCAAGCTTAGCCTTATGAAAATTGTTCACTGCCTAAAATCAGAAGAAAGTGCCATGGGGTGGGCAGATCAAAGGGCCCAGAGGACTATCTATCAACTGATGACCCACAGAAGCTGATTAGCTGATATTACAGTTAAAAAACTAGATTAGACAGCAAGCTACACAACACCCATGAAAAAAGAATGAATTCCAACTATTGGTGACACACCATGATGTCTCCTAAGATTCACTGGTTGTCTTGATTTGGTTTTCTTTTTTTCTATGACATTAAAACCTATATTCTCTCAGTAAAATATTTTTATGATGGATTAAATCTATTCTTAACTATGGAAGCTACTGGACATCTTTAGTCTTTTTTCCTGATTCTTGCTTAGACTTATTCTTTGTTTCTTCAGATTTTATAATCAATTAAGAAGTTTTTGCTGTTAATAGAAAAAATGGCCCATGTGCTCTTCTTGGATGAGTTTCTCTTTGTTAGGAAAGAACTATGAAAAGAACTATGCAAATTGTGATTTATCAGATTTCAGTCTAGTTTTACATTTTGAAAAATTAGATATTTACTATTTTAGTAATTTAGTAATTGTATTTAGGAATAATAAGTTTGCTTTGTTATTCTTTTTAATTCTTTCCCTCTTTTTTTAAAATTTTATTTATTTATTCACGAGAGACACAGAGAGAGAGAGAGGGAGGCAGAGACACAGGCAGAGGGAGAAGCAGGCTCCATGCAGGGAGCCCGACGTGAGACTCGATCCTGGGACTCCAGGATCGCGCCCCAGGTCAAAGGCAGGCGCTAAACCGCTGAGCCACCCAGGGATCCCCTCTTTCCCTCTTTTTAATGGAAAATTAAGATACATATAACCTGATCACTACATGAGATTACATTATTGGTTTATAAATTTCATATAATTTGTATTAGTTCAATTTTATACTAGTTCAAAAAAAAAAAAAGGATAACCACAGTGGATGTTATATGCTCTTGGGGTAAATTTCATCACAGAGAATGTTTTTAGGTAGCATGCATTTCTCTCATGGTATTAGCTTTCAACAACTCAGTTTTACCAGTGTATATGTGTTCTTTATATCAACCAACTCATTGTTTGAGTCAGATCTTTATTGTTTGCTTTAAGTCCCTCAAGCTTGTGATTCAGAGTTCACAGAAATCTTAATCTAGATGAGAATTTTTAATTGTTCAAATTGAATTTCCTTCTTTTTTAGCAATATTCATTCTTTGTTTTAACCTCTCCCCTCAAGTTCTCTGCTTTTTCAAAAAATTTATTCATGAAGGACACAGAGAGAGAGGCAGAGACATAGGCAGAGGGAGAAGCAGGCTCCCTCCAGGGAGCCTGAGGCAAGACTTGATCCCGGGACTTGATCCCAGGATCATGCTCTGAGCCAAAGGTAGATGCTCAACCACTGAGTCACCCAGGTGCCCCCCTCTGCTTTTTATTAATGAATTCATTTAGTCAATCAATAAATCTAAATTCATCCATCCATTCATCAAACACTTGTCTCACCCTGTGTCATGCATGGCAGTTAGCTAGGCAGAGGACAATCAAGGGGAATGAGACATGGCCTCGCAAGCCGGATTCTTGCCCCTCTGCTTTGCTTGCTCGGTGGCTTGCCCTTCAATTGGTGAGCAAATTCTGTCAATTCTGCCACTTTTCCTGCTAAATCTGTCCCTTGTTGCTCCTACCAGTCTCCATTAACATCACCCTCGATCAGGTGTCTTTATCATTTCTCATCGGGAGAAACGCAACGGCTAATTACTGAAAACGCTCTTTCTCTGATTCATATTCAACTCTGCAGTCCTAGGATCTTCCTGAAATGCCAGTCAGATCTTGTCACAAGATACTCAAAACCCCATCAGTATCTTCTGGTCCCCTTACAATGACATCCCAATCTTTAATTCTTTTCCTGATCTGGCTCACATATATCTCATCTGTCTGATGCCTTGGCACTCTTCCCTAAAACTCTGCAGTAACCTGAACATGTGCTATTTCATCTTTGGGTCTTCTGATGAGCTTTCCCTTCTGACTCTTCACCTTGACATTCTTTATCTCCCCACCTCCTTCACCACCCTTTCCCTAGCTAATTCCAACTCATATTTAATGTCTCAGCTTTGCTATCTCTACTTCCAGGTAGCTTTCTCTGGGTCCGGTATCTCTTCTATGTGTACCTTTACCAGGGACAGTATTGAAATTGATTCTCATCTTTTCCTGTTGTCCTTTATATCCCTGCCTTCTTGTTTTTATGTCTCATCTTGTCTTTGTAAGAGACGGGGAAATGTCTATGTCACTCCATATATCCGGAAACTAGCTTAGTGCTTGTTACATTGTGTGGGATAAATAAGTACTTGTTGAATGAATGAATGAATGAATGAATGAATGATAGATCAAGAGAACACCCCAAACAAACATTTCAAATATTTTAAGAAAATACTTACAGGGAAGCTTGGCTGGCTCAGTCGGTGGAGTGTAAAACTCTTGATCTCAGGGTTGTGAGTTTGAGCCCCACATTAGGTGTAGAGATTTACTCTTAAAAATTTTTTTTAAATACTTTAAAAAGAGAATATATATAAATCTTTTAAAAATGCCATTAGTGTCCATTTTCTATACTCCATACTAGGACAATAAATAGAAAATAACCAATAATAACATGGTTGTTAGTTCTCACATCTGAAATAACACAAAAAAGTAAATACAGGAACAGAGTCACTATGCTTTGTGTCATATATAAAATGCTGAATGCAGCCCATTTGTGACAGGGACTTAGATTTAGACTTCTTAATTCTAGTCTCTGGATTTTGTTTTCTTTTTTCTCCCCATTAAGTGACCCACAAAAAGACCCTCTCCCTTTTGAAAAATCATTCTCTATACAAATCTCTAAAATAGTAAACTTCCCTAGGCAACTGATAAAATGGAAAGCCACTCAACCAGGAGTGGAAGATTCACACCAATACAGAAATATAGAGGGGACCACATCTATCTCAAGTGTAGGTGCATACCTGTCAGGTCACTTGATTTATCTAGAAAATTAGAGGAGTTGGATCACCTAATACTTACTGCTCTATAGTACATTTTAAATAGGAATTAACCTACAAGTTTTCAACACATATAAAAGTTTCATGAAAATATCTACTTCATAAAGTAAGATATATTTATATATGTATCTGCATTTGAATTACTGTAAATTGTGGGTAAATCCTTCTATGACAGGAATGTCAGCTTTAAACTGGACAGGGTCCACTGTTGGAACTTTTGAAAACTAGTAGGGCAGGCCTAAGAAGAATCTGGTTTTTATGGGTGGGTTGCCATGAGGATTTTTGTTTTGCACTATAGGAAGTCTGAGGAAGTTTTATGCCTGGGTCCCTGGGAGCTAGAAACAAATGTTTCGGGCGCAACCTGTCTCTTGATTCACCTCTTACTGAATCCGAGCCTCTTGGAGAGAAGGGCTTTGAGTGGAAGCTGAAGGAGCATTTTCATGAGATAAGACAAGGTTTGGGAGAGGAACATTTTCTACATTTTGGAGGACACTTTGCCACCTAGGCATAATGAGTTTTTACCGGAATGTGGTACCATTTTTGATCCTTCAGCTTAAGATTTGGGATGCACTGGGAGACACAGCTTTTGACAGTGACCATATGTCCCTTCAACCGGCTTTTCAAGGGAGGTTGAAAAAGGGATTGGTGTGAACACAGGCAAGACACCCCTGGAGACTTTGAAAAAAATACTGTGAAGAATTTTGCAACAGACAGTTGTCCCATGAAGTACAAAGGAAAACAAGCTCATTAAATTTGATTAATTGCTATTAATAACAACTCCTTTGTATCCCAAGATGATGAGACTGAGGAAAATTTGGGTTAAATTTACAAAAAGGTCACGTGGATGCAGTGTCTAAGGCCTTAGTACACTGCCTGGTGCTATTTTTATGGAAGAAATTCTCCCCCATTCTCCCATCACCTTCCCATGCTCTGTGCAAAATTGTAGCCACAGGCCATAGCGGTCTATTGTGTACTTGAAATGTGGCTGATCTGAATTGATCATGTAAAATACATGCTGATTTCTGAGGCTTGGTATGCTTCTTTTTACTTTTTTAAATGTAACCACAGGAAAATTAAAAATTATATATATATATATATATATATATATATATATATATATATATGGCTTACATTATTTTTCCATTAGATAAGACTACAATAATGAATATTTGGACACTAAATCATATGCCATTTATCTTATTTTTTTGTTGTTGTTTCAAGTTTTTACTTAAATTTTAGTTAATTAACATGTAGTATAACATTGGTTTCAGGAGTAGAATTTAGTGATTCATCACTTACATACAACATCCAGTGCTCATCACAACAAGCGCTGTCCTTAATCTCCATCACCCATTAACCCATCCCCCTCCCCTCCCCTCCCCTCCAGCTATGTTCAGTTTGTTCTTTATAGTTAAGAGTCTCTCTTATGGTTTGCCTCGATCTCTCTCTTTTTTCATTTATTTTACTTTTTAATTCATTCATGAAAAATTTTTTAGCTTGATAAAATTATAAGGTCCTGGAGGATAGGTTCTAAATTTCTATTTTTTCATTTTTCCACATACTTAAAGCACTGATAGCATGTGATAGTTTTTACTGTACCCTTATGAATTTAAATTGATTTAAAAGACTATCCATTTATTTCCATAAATCTGTGAGCTACTTTTAGATTGTGTCCCAGATAAGCGTATTTTGATCATAAACAGAACTTTGTGTTGTTATAAAAAGTATTCAGTTCAGAAAATGTGCTAATGAATAACAGAATTATTTTAATTCCATCATGAACTCATTTTTCCATCTCTTGCTTTATACTCTAAAACAGGAATTTTAAGAAAGAAATTAGGGCAATTTTCTTTATTAATGTGTTTATTTCTATAAGCCTTTGATAATTTGATATAAGTGGGAGGATGTTAGCTAAATTTCTAAAATTCCAAATTATGATTTTTATTTTTAAATATTTATTTGGAAATAATTTTCCTACAGAAGATTTATAAGAATAGCATAACCTTCAGTTAGATTCATCATTTATATTTTGCCACATTTGCTTTAATACTCCATATCTATCATCTATCTATCCATATTTTTTTATTTTTTCATGAATCACATAAGGTAGTTGCAGACATTTTCTTTCTTTATCCCCAAAATACTTCAGTTAGTATTTCCTGAGAACAAGGATATTCTCCTATAAAAATCATAGCACAATGATCAAATTCATGAAATTTAACATAATTCAATGTAATTATCTATTATATAATACATATTTATATTTCACCAATTTTCTCTATGTTATTCCCTGCTATCCTCCTCATCTAGGATCTGATTCAGGAACATGCATTGTATTTAACTGCCATGTCTTTTTTAGCTGCCTTTAATTTGGAACTATTCTCTGGCCTTTTTTGTTTTTTAATTTCATAACAACGATATTTTTAAGAGCCTGAGCTAATTGTTTTGTACTGCATCCTTTGATATGAGTTTGCAAGTGATTATAAGCAGGTTATGAATCTTTTGACAGGAGTACAACATAAGTGATGCTGTGACTTTCTCATCTTAGGCACCACATCAGGAGAACATATCAGTTTCCCATTTTGGTGATACATTGATAAATGTGGTGTCCACTAGGCTTTTCCACTGTAAAGTTACAAATGCAATCACAAAAAATTTACAACTTTTAAAATTAATTTGTAATTCATAAATAATTAGGACAGATACTTTAACTAACTAAATACCTATTCCACCCATATTTTTAGCCTATGTTGATGATTCTTTTTTTTTTTTTTTAAGATTTTATTTACTATTCATGAGAGATACAGAGAGAAAGGCAAAAACATAGGCAGAGGGAGAAGCAGGCTCCATGCAGGAAGCCTGACATGGAACTCCATCCCGGGTCTCTAGGATCACACCCTGGGCCAAAGGTGGCACTAAACCGCTGAGCCTGGGCTGCCCTATATTGATGATTCTTATCTGAACTAACTCTACTTCATATTCAAGCAAAACAATATACCTCAGTAGAGTAAATGCAGAAAAAGATATGAGAATCCAGATGAATTCTATCAAGCAGACAGTAAGAGATTTGTGAAAATGTAGAATAATGCTACTCTTCTCCACTAGTTTATTTATGGTTTGGAGAATTAAGTTATTTCCATACAAATATGTTATTCATGTTAATGAGTTATAGGTTTATGATTCCACATTTCAACTAACCTTTATTATTTTAAAATGAATTAAATACATTTTTTAATTTCTCACTATTAATTTCTGACATAGTAAATATCAATAAATATAACTCATATAAACCAAAGCTCTGTGAGATCCTCTGTAAGTTTGAGCGTGTAAAGGTGCCTTGAGAACAGAAAGCTTGAAGACCATTGTCTAAGACCAAATGACATGCTGATATCAGTGCTATATTCTGGAAATTTCTTAGGAAAGTGTCCATGACATGGAACTGAAACTAAAATTCTAGGAGTAAGTTTACCTTTTAGACAAAAGTATCTTCAGTATAGGCCTGAGTTTTTCCACAGAAAATTCTTATCTTTTAGAGGTATGTAATGTAATATTAAGAGGTAAAATAATATGATGTCTGAAATTGGTTTTAAAATAATACAAATGATGATAATGGTAGCTGTGGTAGTGTTGGTGGCAGTGCTAATGGCGTGGCAGGGGGGATGGCAGCGGTGGCGGCGGTGGTGGCAATTGGCAGCAGCAGTGGTGGCATGGTGGTGGATGTGGTGGTAAGGAGGGTATAGATGAAATAAAATTGTGTGGTTAACCACTGAAGCTGTGCAATTGCTACCTGGAGGTTCATTATAAAATCCTATTTTGAGTTGGTTTGAAGATTTTCAAAGCAAAAGTTGTTTTAAAGTCTTCATCTCTAGATAAGCTTTTTAGTGGTATAGGCTTAGGAGAGACTCAAGCTTAATTGCCTGAAATGTCATAATTATTTAAAACATGTTAATTATAGTTTCATGGATTTATGTAATACCTTTCTTCGGAAGAGTTCAAACTGACTAACCTTGGCTGGTTTTTTAAACATGAATACTCATTATCTATTTCTTTGACATTTTGAACCCCTTAAAGAAGTTTGCAAAGTAAGAACAAACACGTTGAGTACACAGCAAAAACGATCATTCAATAAGTAGTATTGTGTTTTTGGAATTAGTTGCAATAAACTAATTGATGCTTGCATGCAGATTGTGTTGTTCTTTAAAAAAGTGTAGATCCTAAAATCAGATAGATCTGAGTTTGATTCCTGTTTCTGCTACTTTACAATACTTACAATAACATTAACAATAATAGAAATAATATACTAACAAAGCCAACATTTATTGTGCTTAATATGTTACAGGTTTTGTGCTAAATCCTTACATTAGTTTAGTCATTGAAGCCTTACAACAATACTATAAGTCACTTTTGTTTTAAAGTTTATTTATCTTTTTCCAGTAATCCTCTACTCAAAGTGGGGCTTGAACTCACAATCCTGAAATCATGACCTAAATGGAAACCAAGAGTTCAACACTTAACTGACTGAGCCACCCATGTGCCCCAGTTTAGTTTTTCTTTTTTTGAAAGTGTATTCCAAAAGAAAACTAATCCTATAAGATTAGGGTGACCGACCATACATCCTGGATTGCCTGGCATAATCCCAGTTTACAACTATTATCCTGGCATAATTAACAGCTCTCTCTTTTGTTCCCAAAATTGTCCCAGTTTAGGCAACAAATTACATGGTCACCCTTTATGTAAGATCTTTGCTGATGGAACAATTCCTTGGTCAAATAAGTTTGGGAAATGAATCTATCCTGCTCTTAGAGATTTATAACACATACTAGCATTTGAGAAGTCATATAAGACAGAAACTTTGTTTAAATCAATGTTTGCTTAATTTACTTCATTATGGAGTTCCTTTTGTTCCTATAGAACATATTAACATCCCACAGAACATACTTAAAGCTAATTTAGTCATATTCAGAATTTTTCAAAGCCAGATTTTTGACTAATAGTTGCATTACTTTTTATCATATATAAATAAATACAAAAAAGTTTTTAGATTTATTTATTCCAGAGAGAGATGTTGGGTGAAGAGGGGCAGAGAGAGAGAGGGAGACAAGCAGACTCCCTGATGAGCAGGCAGGGAGCAGGCTTTATTCCAAGACCCTGAGATCATGACCTGAGTTGAAACCAAGAGTCAGGTGCTTAACCAACTGGGCTCCCCAGGCACCCATAAATATACGATTTTTATATAATCAAACTCTCTGCCTTTTTCTAGAGTATAGCAGTAACATGAACAGATACCTACTTAAATATTTTTCTTTTATTCATGATCAGAAAATCTGAATTTCAGCTCTGAAATTCTGATTCACTTCGGTAAATACTTATCATATGTCTTTTCTACATCAAATGCTAGCCTAACGCTGATAATCCAAAGATGAATCAGACATGATCATTATCCTCAAATTGCACATAAATAAATGGATTGATTTGCCTCCTCTATGCAGGGACTTTTCTATTTTTGGTTGGTTGGTTGTTTTTTAAAATTGTATTTCTAGTTAGTTCTTGCCAAAGATTTCCAAAATCCTATAAATGTTAGTGGGGTTAATCTAGCAGTAAAGTACAGATGATTGCATTAGGTGCTATTTGCTTGAAACGGAAGTATATGCAAAATGACTTCCAAAGGCTGAAGGAGCTGGAGAACCAAACAAAAAGGCTAAGAAGTACAGCTTGACAGGAAATATTTTATTAAGGGGACTTATGAACAGAGGCATGTCTTGTGGGGCCACAAGATGAGATCTCCACAACCCCACCTCCCATAAGACCTGCTTTTATAGCCCTACAGATTAGCGAGTACATGCTGGGGGACCACCCTGGAGGGGAATGCTTGAGAATACATATGTGTCACAGTCATATCTCCAGAGTAGATCAAGGACATTATGCCTTAAGTATGTACTTAAGGGTGTGGTTAAACAAAAGAAAAGAATGGTGGGGGGGGGGGGAACGCTGTGTTCAGGAAGGCTTCAGGTCATGAAGCAGTCATGGCAGATTTATCCAGGATGGTGTTAATCTGGTTCACATAACAGGTATAAACAAAGTGACATTAAAACACAGTACCAAAACAAAAACAAAAACAAAAACAAAAACACAGTACCTGCTCACCTCTACCCAATGTCACTGAAAAGGATTTTACTGAGGAGGTGCTATGTGAGCAGAGAAGATTAAAATGACAGGCAGAGGTAGAAGTATTTCCAGGCAAAGAGAATTGTTTGTAGAAAGAAGAAATACCAGAAAAACCCATGATTCACATTGCTGGGAGTAGGCAAGGGTGCTGAGGGGACAAATAGAAATTTAAAGATAATTGGGAACAAAATATGAAGGCTCTTTAAATAGTAGTTAAGGATTTTGAGGAAATTACCTATGATTCCCATGACTATGACTTTATGACACAAGTGAGTACACTTCAGTGTTAGAGGGCTAATTCTTTAAGATCCTGAAAAGGAACTTTCACAGGTATGTTAAAGTTCTACCAGTGAGATAAAATACAGTGAATCACCACTGTGCACAATAGCATTTGACCACTCTCTTTCAATACAGTAATTGTCATAAACTATGTTTATAAGCTAATCTTTTTTTTTTTTAAAGATTTTATTTATTCATGAGAGATAAAGAGAAAGAGGCAGAGGGAGAAGCAGGCTCCCCACAGGGAGCCTGATACGGACTTGATCCTAGAACCCTGGTATTACAACCTGAGCCAAAGGCAGATGCTCAACCCCTGAGCCACCCAGGAGCCCCAGGCTAATCTTGTTATTTTAGCAAGAACTTTCCAGGTATCTGGCTGCTGTGTATATGTGACTGTGTCCATGTAACAGCAGCAGAGTATATTTGTAAAAGAGGGTTTAATTCTGTGGTTTAAATGTTATTTACTTTAGTCTCCCATCTGTATCATAAATAATTATACTGGTATTTTCAAGTATGTCCAGTTTTGATTTTTTTCAAATTCTTTAATTTCAGTCTATTTATTAAAATAACAAGGAAAAAAACTAAAAGAAAGCACACACACACAATGAAAAAATAAAATTAAAATGTTGCCAGATGAATGATTTCAACATATTAGTCAGAAATTTAGCACACTTGCTGTGTACTACATAAATAGCAATAGTAATTGAGAATCTTATATTTTTCACCAGTTGAAAAGCTGCTTAATTCAATTACAAAGTGTGACATAACCCCCACACTGACCTCACTTAATGACTAACCAAATAAAAACAGAAGTTTAGAGGTTTCACAGCTGCTGACTGAGTCCGTGGAAAGAATTATTTTGGAATATTCTTACTGTTGCTAAAGAAGGGAATTAAAGAGGTCAGAAATAAGAAACCAGGAAGAAAACAAGCCTGTCAGCATTCAAAACTGATTACTAGGGAATTACTTTGTGGTTAAAAATCCACAGTGTTTCAGCAACTTTGTTTAGGAATGTTTATCCCAGAGGACTTTCCTTGCATGTATTTTGCTACAAATAACTTTGCTTACCTTAACTCTATCAAGAGCCTTATAAGCCACAACTGCTTAGATTTGAATTTGCCAATTTTCACAACAGCTACCCACTCCATTGAAAACCAAGAGACTTTCAGGATGTGGGAGGGGCCCTGGCAATCACTGGGTCCAATTATGTGGTTGTCCCTTTTGTTATGATTCACATCTTAGGAGTCAGATCATGAGCCACAGTGTCCACCATTTGCAACTAGGAGCCTGTTAATTGTGTAGAGGACTTTTATGTTGAGTGTAACAAAGGGAAAGATGGTGTTTTTCTAACCTAAACCAGTTACTTTACTTTCATCCTTTCAGTTGCTTTAATATTTGTGGAATAAACAATTACTGAAACATTTAATATATTGATTTCTTTGAACAAATGAAAGACTCACTTGGATTGGACAGCCACGTGCCTGTTTTGGGGGATGGGGTGGGTAGCGGGGCAGCACATCAACTGAGATTCAGGGGACCTACACTCCATTTTCTACTTATTTACTATCAGATTACCCTTGTCTAAGATAAGTTAATTTCCTCAGTAGTAGCTTCATAATCTTTAAAATGGAGGTGATGATGCCTCATAATGATGTGGAGATCAAGAGAGACCGTGTATGCCCAAGCAGTTCATTAAAATAATAATTTGCTATATTGCATCAATTCCTCTCCTTCCCATAAACACATTTTAAGTTCTCAAAGTGCCTTGAACTCAGAGTTAGATTAAGGCATGGCATGGACAAATCCAGCCCAGTGCCAACCTATAAAAGTGCTGCACAGCCCTGGATTATGTTGGTAATACGTTGCCAGATAATGCAGGCTTTGACCTGTCATCCTTGGCCAAACTTCATTTCTGCCAAAAGAGGCAAGCCCTTCAGTGGAAATAAAAATCTAAAACAAAACTCCCCTTGCTAGAATTAGCTATCTATGCTGAACTTTCTTGCAAACAAGCAGTTACAAACAGCCACAATTCCAAGGTCCACAATGCAGGTCACAATACTACTTACTGGGGACATAATCTTTTTATTTAAAATTGTAATCTAAGGATCTGTATCCAACTAAGTGGTCACATTCTTTCAGAACATTGACCATGCTCTGACCAATAGATGTCAATCAGTAAAGGAATTTATTTCTATGTCAAATTTTTATTAATATAATTTTCCATACCCTCTAAATAAATGCCCAACAAGTAGTTTTTATATATTAGTTAAAAGAGATGCCAAATCATTCCCTTGCCAATAATGCTCAGGTTTTCTTGCACTGCTGTGTTTTCCCACATATTTCCATCTACACACATGCTGTCTTTACTTCATTTTGTTCACTACTCATCTTTTTTTTTCTTTTAAAGATTTTATTTATTTATTTATTCATGACAGACACAGAAAGAGAGAGGCAAAGACATAGGCAGAGGGAGAAGCAGGCTCCATGCAGGGAGCCCGATGTGGGACTCGATCCAGGTACTCCAGGATCATACCCTGAGCCAAAGGCAGATGCGCTTAACCGCTGAGCCACGCATGAGTCCCTACTACTCGTCTTTTGAATCAATCAAAAAATCAATTCTATATGGTGCTTTCCTTTCTCCCTCTTAGCTCCCTAGCGGATTTTGATATTTTCTTGATTCTAAGGTATCAGCTTTTTTGCTAAATCAAAGCACACAAGTAGAATATTAAAGATATGCATCAGTTTAAGACATGTGACATTTAAGACATTTCCAATACGAAAATGTTAAAGTGATCAAACACATTTTAAAAGCTAGAAAATACCGTAGTTGCTTACTACTATGAGCACATAGTATCCACTCTATTTTAGTAGTTATCACACCATATGTGTTATAAGGGATACAAATTTGCCACATGAGACGTGGACAAAACAAAAGTTGTATTACCTTATTATAAAAAATCAAAATAAGTTGCACCTGGGTGGCTCAGTTGGTTAAGTGTCCAACTCTTAATCTCAGCTCAGGTCTTGATCTCAGGGTTGTAAGTTCAAGCCCCATGTTAAAAAAAAAATAAATCAAAATAAATCTTGTCTGAATTCCCTTGTCAACATATCGGTTTGTTTGTTTCTTTGTTTGTTTATTTATTTATTTATTTATTTATTTATTTATTTATTTAACTATTTTATTTATTTATTCATGAGAGACACAGAGAGAGAGGCAGACATAGGCAGAGGGAGAAGCAAGCTCCTCACAGGGAGCCCGATATGGGATTCAATCCCCACCCTGAGCCGAAGGCAGACGCTCAACCTCTGAGCCACCCAGGCGTCCCAACACCTTTAATATTAATCACTAGAGAGTCCTTCTTTGAGGTTGTTCATGATTCCCCAGGAGTATTATATAGTTCAATTCTACATCATCATGGAGAAAGGATTCTTGACTTGAGCTCATTCTTGTCGCCCAGTTGTCATGTCCATTGCTCAAGCCCATGTGGCCTACTGGAAGGTAGGCTACTCCGTTGCTTGTGTAGTGCCCTTTCTACAACTCAGACTCAGGGCTTGCAAGGCTATAGCTGTAGAGACTGAACCACCAGCCACTGATGTGCGCTCCTTACCACCGGTCATTCCACCTACTGGGATTCTGATTGGATATAGGACCCTTGTCCTTACCCACTTCAGGAATTCAATTCCAAACAATAATTCAATTTCTCTATCCACTCTCCTTCTGAGATAATTCAATATAATCTTCCTCAATGGGCCTGAATCCCAAACAGTTAAATTTTCTGAATTGTTCTGTTTGTGTATTTTGGGTGAGGGAGGGGCAGCTGCCATATAAAGAGAAAATAGACCTTATCTTTTCAGGTACAAGTTAGGAAAGGAGACCATTTATTTTACTATGACAAACTGACTAAATTTGCAGGGAAAATTAAAATGATATTAAACAAAAATAAAGATTTACCAGTTGGTGTTTGTGTCTACTCCCATAAACAGTGGTCTCTTTGAGGGTAGGGGCTAGATGTTGGATCTTTAGCATTCAACATAGTGCTACTATATGTTATCAATCAATCAAAATTGGATCAATGAACACAGTATACTGTGGATTATTATTCTTATCTTCTAGAGTGATTCTGGTTTTAGGATTTTTAGGTGCATTAAAATGTAAAACTAGTTGAATAGAACTGAAGAACAAATCTCTATCCTCCAGTCATACCATTTTGATGAGCTTTCCCCCAAGGTACAAGGAATATTGGATGTCAAACACATTGAATTAGAATTTTAAAATTCTTCGATCTAAAATAGATTTCAGCTCTGCTTTTTTCCCCTAAGAAGTCATTGTATCTCTGTGATACTGTGTCTATTTACGTAATGTGAAGTTAGTAAAGTGTTCCAAATTTGGATGGAAAGTACACATTGTTCATTGGGGGCACAGAAATATCTTTGAAAGTGAAATATTTGATAAGTACACAGACATTTGTACTTTGCTTTTGTTACAATTTTAGCAGTGAGTTTATATCACTGATAAATATCAGGAACATGTCATGGGAGAACAAGGAAGTACCTTGATTACTGTATAGTCACCAGAGTACACTTCAAAGCCTGTGCGATTTTACTACCTCTGTTCACAAAATTCCCTCACTTAAAATGTCATTTTAAGCCAACTCTCAAACTCAAAGCTAAAGCCCAGGCTGCTACTGTTCATTCCTTTACTACCTAATAAATGCTTACCACCAGACCACTACCATACATAAAAGGTTACAGTCACTCTGATAGAAGTTTCTTTTAGGACTTGCTATTGTACAAATTAGAGAGAATAACTTAAAGCCCAGAAACCAAAATGACCCAAAAGTTTATTTATTCACCATGTATTTATCAAGACATCCTAGGCAAGGACCTGGAGCAGGCTCTGATGAAAACACTGATTTATCAGTAACTGTTACCTTCAAGAAGACTTTTTGTCAGGGTGGGAACAACAGAAACACACACAAACTATAATTCTGGACATAAAGTGATGAATACTAAAAGAGGAACAGAGTTCAATGGAGGTTGTAACCACTTTCAACTAGAGGCATTGGGCATTTCAGTACAGAAGGGTCATTGAACTGGGCCTGAAAGAATAGGTCACCTCCCATCTGGACAAAGGATGACTGGGAAGGCAGGTATTTCTAATGCAGGGAATGTCTTGAGCAAAGACACACATTCAGTCCCCAAAGGCAGATCTGCTACCCCAGATAATACCAAACATTCTTGTTTCATCCTATTTCCTATGTGGGTATATTAAGTGTGCATATTTCACAGATATAATGGAAGGTATTATTATGAAATACACTCTGTATTTGCTCCATATTAATTTATTCTGTCTGGGAAGCCCCGTGGGTGAACTATGCCTGCACTCATTTCATTCTCACAACTCTTCTCTTATCCCTAGGTTGCTGATCTTATGCTTCTCTTTCCTTCTGGACAGTAGAGAAAAATCCTTTAGGGTCCCATGATCAGAGATACTTCAACAGTTAAGCCCCTTAGGTCCCTGCCTTCTGCTTTCATTGCCTATTCAAGCTGAGGGAGAGAAGGGAAATGTCAGGGAAGATCAAGCACAGCCTCTTGCTGCCACTACTCCTTCTGACATTTGGGCAAACTACCAGCTCAGGCTTGTTCTTCCATAGCTTTCCATAGGTTCTGAGGTCCCTGTCTCCAGACCAACCTCCTTTGGGGGATTCCAGTTCCATAGACTGATTTCTGGATGCCTGAATACAACATGTGAACCAGGTTTGAGCACTCTTTTACAGATCCTGGGAGCATGCAAAACAAGATGTACGTCTGGGCATCTGTTTCAGTCCTTGGGAGCATTCTGTGATGGTCACAAAGCTCCTGGAACATTCTGTCACCCAAAGCTGTGTTATCAGGGGCATACAGAGGACCTTATGTCATGCTCCGACTTTGACCTACTCTAAAATATTCCTTAAAGCAACTAGTGTCTGCTACATGGTAAGCTACTAGTAAACATAATTCCCCTTTGTCTTCTTTGCCAAAGAATAATTTGATATATTTGGTGGATAGTTAGCTATAAAATATATTTGATCTTTATGCCAACCTAACTGTTTTTGTAGGGAAAAAAAAATCTGTGAGCCAGAATCCTCTGGGTCGTGTTAAACAGAGCATCTCAGGACTTGAGAGCTTACTATCAATGTAGCCTACACAATTATAAGCATGATTGGGTTTTATTTTGTTTTGTTTTGTTAAGATTTTACTTATTTATTCATGAGAGACACAGAGAGAGAGGCAGAGAAAAAGGCAGAGGGAAAAGCAGGCTCTTCGCAGGGAGCCCGATGTAGAACTCCATTCGCAGACCCTGGAATCATGCCCTTAGCCGAAGGCATACACCCAACCACTGAGCCACCCAGACATCCCGCATGACTGGCTTAATCAGAAAAACTATTAGTAGAATGTATAATAGTTACCAGGGAAGAGACATGGCCCCATACCATGTTGAGAGCCATTTCAGTTTGGACCCCAAGAAGCAAATGGAGAAGAATAAAATGAGTTCCTCCGGTGCCATGTGACAGAGACACATAGGGTAGGATGCTCAGGTTAAGAGTAAAGAGCCAAGAAAATAAATAAAAACCTTCCCCACAGTTTATAAGTAAATCAGGAAGTCAACTGTTTGCAAACTATATTGCAGGGAAATGAAGCCTCTATAAAGCTTGTATTAAAGTGAATTTTGAACTTTTGCCAATGCAAAGAATAAATACTATTTAAAACCCTGTAAGACACTGAAGAAAAGATGTAACAATTCAAATAGGGAATGGTATGGAGGTAGACATCATGGGAGAACAGAAAATGATTGGCAGAGCTGGGACAGTTGAGGAAGAAGTATCCAGATCTGACCAAACCTGAGAATATTCCTTATGTCATTCTGGTTTAAAGATTCTCACAAAATCTTTAAAGAAGAAAATCTGGGAATTAATTTTAAAAATCCACTTAGGTGATGTTTATGGATATATTATGAGTCTTTCACATTGTTATTTGTTTAATCTTTAAAACAACCACATGAAGTACTATTGGTGCCACTTTATAGATAAACAAACTGAGGCATAACTTGCCCCAAAACACAGGGCAAGGAACAGAGAATTAAAAAATCAGGTAGTCTTGATTAAAGACAGAGTTATCATATGATGTAGTAATTTCACTCCCAGGGCCTACTAACTCTGTTCCAAGAGAAATGAAAACATATCCACATAAAAATGTGTGCACTAATATTTATAGCTGCATTATTAATAATAGCCAAAAGATGGAAATAATTCAAAAGTCCAAGGACGCCTGGGTGGCTCAGTGGTTGAGCATCTGCCTTTGGCCTGGAGCATGATCCTGGGATCCTGGGTTTGTGTCCTTCATCAGGCTCCCCACAGGGAGTCTGCTTCTCCCTCTGCCTATGTCTCTGCATCTCTCTCTCTGTCTCTCATGAATAAATAAATAAATCTTAAAAAAATAATTCAAAAGTTCATGCTGGGGGAATGGATGAACAAAATGTAGTATATCCATACAAAGGAAATTATTCAGCATAAAACAATGAAGTGCTGATATGTACTATAACATGGATGAACTTTGGAAACATAATGCTAAGAGAAAGAAGCCAGTTATAGAGATCACTTATTGTATTATTCCATTTGTATGAAATGTCCAAAATAGGCAACTCTGTAGAGACAGAAAGTAAATTAGTAGTTGCTTAGGGTGAAAGGCATGGGAATTAGAAGTGAGAGCTGAGGGATAATAGAATCTCAGAAAATTGGGAATCTGGTAAAAGAGTCTGGGCTTTCAACCTTTGGGCTATGCCATCTCTCTTGACCACAGAAGCCTGCTGACCAGAAATTTTGGCTATATATACTCAGATACTTTAAAATACACATGGTTTGGGGGCACCTGGGTGGCTCAGTTGGTTAAGTGTCTGCCTTCAGCTCAAGTTAATGATCCCACATGGGGTCCTAGGATTGAGCCCTAAGTCTGGCTCCCTGCTCAGTGGGGAGTCTGCTTCTCCTTCTCCCTCTGTGCTCTCTCTCTTGTTCCCTCTCTTAAGTAAATAAACAAAATCTTAAAAAAAATATATATATGGGGGCATCTGCATGGCTCAGTCAGTTGAGTGTCTGCTGGGATTGAGCCCTGCATTTGACTCCCTGCTCAGCGGGGAATCTGCTTCTCCCTCTCCCTTTGACGGTCCTCACTGCTTGTTCTCTCTCTCTCTCTCTCTCTCTCTCTCTCTCTCTCTCTCTCTCAAGTGAATAAGTGAAATCCTTAGGAAAAAAAATACAACATATGGTTTTGAGATGCATGGAGGAAAAGTCAACTAAAAAGAAATCTTAAAGAAGTCTGGCTTGATAAGGCTCAATGATAAATGAGTGGATAGCTTGTACCCTTCCCTTCCTATGTAAAATGTCTACTATTCTCTTTTTGCTGCTGAACATCACAGAAAATATGAGATAAAAGTATCAGGGTAGAATTCCAGATCAGATTTATTACATTGTTGCTCTATTTAACGAAGTTAACCTTTCAAAAATGGCCAAATTGAACTCCAAACTTAATCTCGCAAGGAAGCAATCTTCAAGTTGTGAAAAAATGTCAGCTAAGTAAATGGATACTTCAGAACTGAAAAGCTGAAAACTTTTTTATTTCTCTTGCCTTTGTCAAAAAAAGAAAAATTTAACAATTATTTCTGGTACTGACCAATAAACAGGTATGAAGAAAGGCTCCCTGTTGGCGCTTTACTAATAATTGGAAGCCAGTACTCAGTGTCTGGGCCTGGCATGTGTAAACTGTCTAAAATTACCAAGATACTAGGCTCTTTGATGCTAATAGTCTCAGGTTGTAAATAACCCTCTCATCATCACCAAGGCTGCTTTAATTGACCTGCGTTTCATGTGAACAAACATCAGTCAGAAATGGTAATACGAAAGGGCACATACCATGCATTTGTCCCTGTTTTCTCAGATGAGGATTTGATTCCTCAGGTCTCAATTCTAAAGCTCCCAAAAAGTCTCATTTGAAAACCTGATTATGTCTATGGCAATAATAATTTTAAAAAGCACCCGCAATACGCATTCAGTGATTCTCCACATTCTTTCTTTCTTACCCACCAGATGGTGCTACTTCCTTACATTTCCTAAATATATCAATTTCTTATTACGTTAGGTTTTAGGGTACCCCATGTTCATATTCAAATTTGCACATTTCTCTTATTCCACATTCTGTAATGTAATAAGGAATTCTGTAAATGGAAACCTGTCAGTGTAAGTGAAAAGCTGGGCGCTTGACTTTTTAAGTCACTCTTTTATATTTAAACCAGTAGAAAGGCCAAGTAAGTGGTCACAAGCGAGTAGTGGTGACAGAAACCATACAATCACTAGAGACCCTACGTTTCTACTTGCATGGGTATCTTATTCCCAACATGGGTAAGAATAGATGTGTTCTCATCACATAAACACTACTTCATTAAAAGCAAAATAGAAGGCAGCTCCTGTGGCCCAGCGGTTTAGCGCCACCTTCAGCCAGGGGTGTGATCCTGGAGATCCTGAATCGTGGCCCACGTCGGGCTCCCTGCATGGAGCCTGCTTCTCCCACTACCTGTGTCTTTTTCTGTATCTGTCGTGAATAAATAAATAAAATCTTAAAAAAAAAAAAATAGATTACCTGCAACGACCTTAGAACTGTAACTTGGTCTTTTTTTTTAAGATTTTTTTTTTTTTTTTAATTCATGAGAGACACAGAGAGAGGGGCAGAGACACAGGCAGAGGGAGAAGCAGGCTCCATGCAGGGAACCCAGTGTGGGATTCCATCCCAGGACCGGGATGACAACCTGAGCCGAAGGCAGACGTTCAACTACTGAACTGCCCAGGCGTCCCATGTAATTTTACCTTTAATAAAGATTTACAAAGCTCTTGAAATATTCTTCCCCAGTCACAAAATGTAAAGCAGTCTCTAAAACAAGGATAATATTTATTCTGAACCTAAAAGCAACCTTGGAAATGAAAGATCTGAAATTAGGATTTCAGATCCTAATTAGGGAAATTTCCTTTCCCTAAGCTGAATGTGTGGATCAGGGTTCACAGGGCTGTGACAGAGACAGAGCAAACATTCCATTTGCTCTCCTACTCTCCCTGGCTCCCTTGCAATTGGGTGAGTATAAAGGACTTGTTCTGACCAGTGAAATCTTAGTGGACATAAGTGTGTTATTTGCAGGCTGAGAAAGTCAAAAGCCCATGAGAGTTTCTCAAGTATCTTTCTTCCCCTGATGAAATACTAAGGAAGGTGCATGCCCAGGATGGTGAAGCTAACAAAATGGTGGCAGCTTCATCTCTGTGTAGATCTCTGTGTGGACCAGAAAGTCTGTCAACTCAAATGGGAGATGTAATGGAAACAGAAAATAAATTTTTGTTCTATTAAGCTACTGAGATTTTGGGTTGATCATAACGCTTGAGCATTTGCCCAGAACAATGCCAGCTTGCTTCCTGCTCTGTGGCTTTCTTACATCATTCCTAAGCAATATATTAACTTGATTCTGTTTCAGATTATTTGCTTTTTTGGGCTTTTGTTAGAATGTAAATTTTTAAGTTGATCTGTCTTCATCCATGTTACATACTGGAATCCTTGACTTTTATTTTCCTTTCTTTGTAAGTATTAACTACAAAAATTTCAAGAGAAAGCATTTTAGCATGAGTTTTGTAGACAGAATGGTTGGAGTCCCAATAATGTAATTTGATAATTTGTATTATAAATTAAAAAGTAAAAATATCTTCATAAGTATCAGTTTCTTCCCTAAAATAGAAGTAATAAGATCACTGGACATATAAATTTGATGTGAAGATTGATTGACTCAAATAGTAATTATGAGTACTTTAAAAAAATTGAGAATATAATTTTCTTTTTTGCTTTTCTGAGCTCATGACTTTCATCTTGGTTTTAAGGAAGCTTCCCTTTGTGTAAGATGAATTTAAAATTTGTTATAGTAGCAATGCAAATGGAATAAATTAAGATTCGAGGCACCTGGGTGGCTTAGTGGTTGAGCATCTGCCTTCGGCTCAGGTCGTGATCCCAGGGTCCTGGGATCGAGTCCTGCAGCTGGCTCCCCACAGGGAGCCTGCTTCTCCCTCTGCCTATGTCTCTGCCTCTCTCTCTGTGTCTCTCGTGAATAAATAAATGAAATCTTGAAAAAGAATAAATAAATTAAAATTCTGCTTTTCATATGTAAATATGAATTGTGCAGCAAGATAATAGCCATGTTAGCTTGAAGGATATTTGGCTAAGCAGTTCTCCAGCAATAGAGAGATGCCACTCCTACCTATGATTGCCAGGCCTTCTCTGGGATAAGATACATTCCTTTTTGAACTAAGGAGAATAATGGGAAGAAGAAGAGAGTAAGAAAATAAGATTGAGGGGAGCAGATGTCTCTGTACTTTTCCCTCTGTGGGTTTTGGCTCTGGCCTAGAGCAAGCATTCTTTAAGTGAGAAGAACACTGAGAGCAGAGGAGTACTTTTCCCTCCTATTCACCATTTGAGATTCTGGAAGGAAGCAAACATGCTGGCTGCCATACACCAATTTTAAGCAGAGCCATCTAAAAATGAACTATGGTCACGTAGCTTTCCTGGGCTGCCTCTGATTCTATGTGGTACGCATTGACCCCAAGTTATTGAGCGTCAGACTGGAGAGCATGCCAGAAGGAGTCACCTTAGCAGAGCAACAGGCCTAGTGGCCAGGATGTTAGAAGAGACTCGGATCAAATAGAAAGCACAGCCAGATCTAGAGCAGGGACCTGGACCAGCGGGACATAATGATATTTAGCCACCCAGGAGTTATTACCATGAAACTAGACAAACCAAATGACAGCTGCGCCCAACTTAAACTTCAGCCTTAAATACCTCCAAAGGTAGGCAATATCCTGGTAGATAAAGAATATTATATTACAAACCAGAAGAAGCAAAAGACCTTACACTCCAGATCTTTGCTTTTTTTCCTGCTGCCATGAGGTTATTTAAGCTCCCCTTATGTACCCCTACATGAAAGGATACCACTCTTGTTGAGAGATGTAGAAAAATGAAGGAGGCCATAGAAAGATTGAGCACTTTTATTCTATAGAAAGAAACATAATACTTTTAAAGATGTTGGATTTGATTGCATTTAAATGGAATTAAACAGTTAATTTGTTTTTTTAATTCAGAACTAGAGGGGTTAAACTGAAGACCAAAATAGTTGTAGACAAAATCAATGAATCCAGGCATCGCCCCCCCCCCATCCATTCTTTTACAGAAACCAATGAAAAATTTAAAAACATAAAAGAAATCCAGGCAATCCCCTGGTTAAAATCCTTTCATGACTTTTCTCTACCTTTTTAGAATAAAATCTAAACCTGTCACCTTCAACAACAAAGCCCTACATGGTTTGGTCTCTGCTTGGCGCTGTAACTTCATCTCTCACCTTTCTTCTTCCCCCGGTACAAACCATACAGGACTCCTTGCTACTTCTCAGTCATGCCAGGACTTTCGCACATGTCCCCTGTCTGAAATTCTCTTTCTCTGGATCTTTGCAAAACTAGCTCCTTTATAGTCTAAATACATCTCATCTCAAATATCACTTTCAAAAGACTTTTCTGACTATCCCAGGTATTCTTTATCAAATGTTTATCTTCATTATAATATTTATCACAATATATAACTATTTTGATTTTGAAATTCTGCTTACCTGTTTATTGCCAGTGTTCTCCCAGTAGGCTCTGTGGGAGGCAAGAATCTTTTCTATTCACTGTTGTATCCCTATTACCTAGAGCCATTAGCTATACATAGAAGGGTTCAACAAATATTTGCTGAAAGAAGAAAGAGGGAAGGAAGGAAGGAAGGAAGGAAGGAAGGAAGGAAGGAAGGAAGGAAGGAAGGAAGGAAGGAAGGAAGATATGAAATGCTCCCAAGTCCAAACCACTAATAAAGTTCATTATGATTAATGTAATATATCTTAACCTATTTTTTTTTTTTAGATTTTATTTATTTATTCATGAGAGACACAGATAGAGAGGCAGAGACTTAGGCAGAGGGAGAAACAGGCTCGCTGCAGGGAGCCTGATGTGGGACTTGATCCCAGAACTGCATGATCACACCCTGAGCCAAGGTAGACACTCAACTGGGGAGCCACCCAGGCGTCTCCTTTAACCTATTTTTCTACTATATAAGTCAAGATTAAGCCATTTATTATTTATAATGAAACTGGAACTTACTTGCTTTTTACAGTCATTGTATATTCTGAACTAATTTCACATGAAATTTTATTAATCTTGGTTATTGAATTGATTTATCAAATGCAGTAGTGCTATTTGTCAAATATTTTCAGGTTCCTGCCTTCAGATAAATGGTAGGAGTATACTTTTGGTCCCTTTTTCGGTTGGGTGGGGCCAGGTGACTAGTTCTAGCTAATAAGTAATGAACAGTGATGGAAGTGGTGTGTGTCATCCTCAAGCTGGAGCGTATAATTACTGATACAAGATGTTTCAAAGATTTCTTTTCTTCTGCCATAGGTTCACCAGAAAAAGTTGCAGTCTTTATGCTACTTTTATTTTTATATGTTCTTTAAATGTTTTTCCCCAATTAAATTTTGATGAAAGTATATATTTTCGCTGCATTTTGTAAAGCCACTATTTCAATATGTCTTGGAAATATATATATTTAAAATTTTTATTGTTAAAATATAGTTGACATATCATATATTAGTTTCAGGTGTACAACATAGTGATTTGGTAACTCTATATATTATGCAATGCTAATCACAGTTAGAGATAGACAATAAATGTGATATTTAAGTAAATTATATAGTATGTTGCAAGGTAATAAATACCATGGAAAAGAGAAAATGTAAGGAGAATGAGAAGTCTGGGATTGGGAAGAGGTGGTCAGGGTAGGCCTTACCAGGATAGTAAAGTACAAGCAAAGTATTGAAGAAGGAATAGGACTGAGCTGGGCAGATATCTGAGGCCAGGCTACCCCAGGCTGGAGTGGATTCACGAGAGGCATGATTCTCAATGCTTTAGTCTCAGGACTCTTTTATACTCTTAAAATATGTTAAAGACCCCAAAGATCTTTCATTTTATTGTTGACCATTCATTTTATTGTTGACCATTGAGATCGCATGAAAAGATCCTGAGGACTTACAGGGATCCCTAGGTCATCCTTTGAGAACCACTGAGCTGCAGCAAAGTCCCTGAGGGTGTGGCCTGGTCTGTTGCCGGGACTTCAAGGATGCTGATGTGACCAGAGAGAGGTCTTTGGGGGAGATGGGAGAGGAGTCAGAGAGGAAACTGTGACCAAATCATATAGGGCTTACTAGGATGCTATAAAACCTTAATCTACTCTGAGGGGCATGGAGGCCATTGAAAAATTATGAGCAGAAGAAGAGTGGCATGATCTGACAAGTTTTTAGCAGGACGCTGTGGTTGCTGTGTTGCAACTAGACTGGACAAAGCAAGAGAACAAGGTGAGAGACTGGTAAGAGGCTGCTGCAATAGTTCAATGAGGGTGCCCTCATTGGTCAGTCAGCTCTGAATGCATCAGCAAACTCATCACAAGCTCCTTTAGTACCCGTTATATTAATGCTATTTCCCTTTGATCCTCATTCAATGTACTATTCTCTCCTCTTCCTTTCCCTAAGCCTTATGTAGACACTGTTGTTCCTTAATTGCACATTTCCTTTAATTTTCTTGTTAAAAGGCAATGCAGAAAAAATTATTTATTTTTATAGCTCCTTTTTAGCCAATATTTTCAATTCCCTATTCTTTTATCAGTAGGATCATTTTTCTAGGTCTTTTAAAAAAATACAATACTTTCAAAGGCAATTATGAATCCTTTTGTTAACACTTTTGTTAATCATTTCCCATTTATTCATTTGACTCCATGCTTTTTGTTCATTTTGTTCTTTTTATCAGACATATTTTTCTACAAACAAGGGTCTTGTATTTTAAACTAGGTCTGTCTTTGATTTCAATTCTAGTATAAACTTTTTTCTCAATATATTTATTGGTATGTGAATTCATTATAAAGTAAAAACAGAAGTTCCTTCTCTTTTGGTACTTAAAAATCAAGTAAGTCTATCATCTGCTATGATTCAATTAGAATGTAGTCACTATTTCTCTGCATTTAAAAAATTCTTTCTAGTGTAATACTCATTTTTAATGTCAATGTTATTTTGAAATATCGTTCATTATGCCACATTGTTTTTTATGCCTATTTCATCCACTAGATTGTAAACTTCTTGAAAAAATAGGCTTCACTAATCTTCCTTTACCTATTACCTATTTATTTCCTTACGCTTTGTTGGCTTATAAGAATATACTCAATTATGGCATTTGTTCATATTATTTCTCATTTCATTTTTGGTTTCCATACTGAAGCACTTGGAAAAAAAATTTTTTTTAAAGTAATCTCTATGCCCAATGTGGGGCTTGAACTCATAACCCCTAGATCAAGAGTTGCATGCTGCACAGATGGAAACTACCAGGGGCCCCCGCACTTGAAAAAAATTTATAAAACTTATTAAAAATTTCTAAAACTTAATTATTAAAAGTCTTTTTCAAATTTAAGTGGAAATAAGTGGAGGTGGGAGTAGTATTGGGAGTTATTAATCCAGGAAAGAAATTTTGGTCCATTTTCTATCTGTGGACCTTAATAGTGTCACAAAAATAGATGAGATATTTCAGTGCACGCATTAGCTTCAACTAATGACTATATGGGACCTTTTCCCTCCTGGGAACAAAGAGTAAAAAAGTATAAATCACTTAATTGAAGATGACTAACAATTCTACCCTTTTGTTATTTAAAAATATGTATTTAAAAATATGTAAAATATGTAAAAACTGCGTATTCCTGGGGTGCCTGGGCGGCTCAGTCAGTTAAGTGTCTGCTTTGGGTTCAGGTCATGATCTCAGGGTTCTGGGATCTGGTCTTGAGATCGAGCCCCACCTGGGGCTCTCTATTGATGGGGGTGGGAGGTTCTGCTTCTTTTCGCTCTTTCTTTCTTTCTTTCTTTCTTTCTTTCTTTCTTTCTTTCTTTCTTCTTTCTTCCTTCCTTCCTTCCTTCCTTCCTTCCTTCCTTCCTTCCTTCCTTCCTTCCTTTCTTTCTTTCTTTCTTTCTTTCTTTCTTTCTTTCTTTCTCTTTTCTCTCTTGCACTTGCTCTCTCTCAAATAAATTAAATATTTTTAAAACCCTGCTTATTCCTACTCAGTTTAACTCATATATAAAGTTAATCAAAGTATCATATATAATTGACATCAATTTTATTGCGTGTTTGATTTTATGATTTTTTTTTTTTGCAATTTCAATTCCTCCATTTTGTAGGCTAAGTAGAAAGTTTTAAATAACTTTTCTTCCTTCCTTCCTTCCTTCCTTCCTTCCTTCCTTCCTTCCTTCCTTCCTTCCATTTCCTCATCTGCATCCTCCCTCTCTTGCTCCCCCGAAGGAAGAGAAGAAATAACCAATATCAATGGTGAATGGCGTTGCAGAAGCAAACACTAAAAACCAGCTTCACAGTCTGGAGAGATGCTGCGCCTCCTCCCGGTAGTTTCCGGTGCTCTACACATTGAGAGAAACTTCTCTAGTAACAAATTGTAGAAATGATCCTTGAAAGTATAGTCTTTAAAATTTTTAAAGCTATTCTTTTTTTTTTTTTTTTTTTAATTTATTTATGATAGTCACAGAGAGAGAGAGAGAGAGGCAGAGACACAGGCAGAGGGAGAAGCAGGCTCCATGCACCGGGAGCCTGATGTGGGATTCGATCCCGGGTCTCCAGGATCGCGCCCCGGGCCAAAGGCAGGCGCCAAACCGCTGCGCCACCCAGGGATCCCAGTCTTTAAAATTTTTATTTTAGGTATTGTGTGTCTCCTGAGTATACATAGGGCAATTGCTACATATGTAGGGTGTCTATAAAATTTATTGTCTGAATTGGGAAGTTTTGAGAATTAAAAGGTGGCACTGCTATTAACCACCTGGGAATAATGAGTATAAACCATGACTGTGCCCAGCAAACCAGAATGTGTGGTCACCCTATAGACAGACGAGGTGTTAGGCTTTTATGTCCTTGAGGGGAAGGAGTTTTCTAGAATAGTATGGAAAAGAAACCACCTTTATCCTTTCCCTCATCCCTCCCAAGGAGAGGAGGAGTGATTTTGCTGATTGATGAGTTTGGGAGAAGAAACAGAGTATGTAATCTCCAAGTATAACTACTGCCAAAGCAACCAATGTAATGCTTTATACCTCTAAAAATAAAGATTTCTCCAGATGCTTACTGCAGAAGTTTCTGACATTATATAAAATAATATTTTTTTTTGCTTGATAATTCTAATTTTAAATGTCCATATGGACTTTTGGAAAACTAAATTTAAGCATATCCCTTTCTTTACCGTAGCTCCCTCTACTGTAAATCTTTTCATATGTTCAGGTAATATGTTCTTCAGGAAAGCTTTCCTATTTTTACACATCACCCAAGAATGCCTTCTCTGTTTCAGAGAATCCTGTTTAATTAAATTTAAATTGAACTCTTATCTTTTTGCATCCACTAGCTTTTTGATTTAGCTAATAAATCAGGTTTAATCTACTTTATTTTGTGTATTATTGAGCTACATTTATTAGTAATCTAAAATTTTTTTAAAAGATTTTTTTTTAAGTAATCTCTACACCCAACGTGGGGTTCGAATTTACAACTCTGAGATCAAAAGTCACATGCCCTACGGACTGAGCCAGTCAGGCACCCCATATTATTAATCAACATTATAAAATTTAAACTAAATCATAGAGATCAAGTTGGGGTGATCTCTTTTTTTCTTTTTTATTTATTTTTTTTTCAAAGATTTTATTTATTTATTCATGAGAGACACAGAGAGAGAAGCAGAGACACACAGGCAGGGAGAGAAGCAAGCTCCCCAAAGGGAGCCTGATGCAGGACTCGATCCTGGGACCCTGGGATCACACCCCGAGCCAAAGGCAGTTGCTCAACCAGTGAGTCACCCAGATGTCTTTTTTTCTTTCTTTCTTTTTTTTTTAAGACTTCCCTGGGAAGGAGTATAGCTTGTTTGTTACTTTTGAGCATGGTATAGATCTTTCTATGATACTGAATCTTTAATGTTAAAGATAAAATCAAAAGACACCAAAGGCAAAACTAAAGAATAACAAATACCTATTTCTCAACTGCTTGCAAAGATGAGAGTGGTTTAATAAATAATCATGAAAGAAGCCGTGCTATTCCACATATATCTTTTATATTAGGGACATCTACAGTTGTTTAGTGCTCTCTTACGCCTCTCTCTTAAATCTCTCAAAACCAGCCTTTCTGTTACTTCAGGACAAAAAGACACCAAGTTCCATGCACCTAACTATTTACTAGGACTTCAAATTGAGTGTCAATCTCTTCCTTTAGCTCTTCAGGAGTATATTGAGTTGAGTACCCCGACATTGAGAAGCCTGTACCAATTAGGCATTCCTTCTTGAGAATGGCTCCCCCTCCACTCCAGCTGAAAGCGCTTGAGTGGGAGATATTGAGAGGTCACAGGGAAACTATACTCAAGTCTAAGGAACAATACTGCTTTCACTCAATTAATTTCCTCATAAACCCCTTCATATTTTGAAACTAGTCAACATCTAACTGCCTCAGCAAGTTGCCTTTCCCTGGTGTTCATCTTCTACCTTCCTTCCTTAAATAACAAGGCCCCTCATTTTTAGGTACACTACTGTCCTCCAAAATTCTGTGATTTTTGTTTTTTCTTTCTGTTGTTGAATATTTTCTCCCTTTGATTTTGAGATTATCCTCAAAATTCTGTCTTCAGGTCTCATCTCTTTTCTGTAGATATTTCCCTCCTTTGTGTTAACCACCATGTCAATGCAGAAGACTGCCAATTCTACACCCCTAGAAAAATTCCTAACTGCTTGCCAGATGTCACCATCTTAAGATATCTACACCTCAAAAAGCAATGTCTGTTACCATTTGTATGTGCCCTTTGTCTTCCTTCCTCTGTATCTTTCTTCTTGTGATTCCCTCCATCTGGAGTCCCTTTGCAATTTCAGCCTGTTCAAATTCTGCTGGCAAGTTAAGCCTTAAGTATCATCTCCAGCACAAAGCTTATCCAGTTTTCCTTCTTTTTTTTTTTTTTTTTTTTTTTAAGATTTTATTTATTTAATTAGAGAGAGAGAGCATGCATGGGGAATGGCAACAGGGAGGAATAGGGACAAACAGACTCCAAGCTAATCATGAAGCCTGATGTGGGGCTCGATCCTAAGACTCTGAGATCAGGACTCAAGCTGAAACCAAGAATCAGACGCTAACCAACTGTGCCACCCAAGTGTCCCTTATCCAGATTTCTTTAACCACATCTGATGTCTTCATGTTTTGAATTCATGTGGCATTCCAGGTATGTCTAACTTAGAGAACTGGATTTTATTCCACATAATTTGTAGGTTATTTATATAATCACCTTATACTATAATTCATAAGTTAGTCCTACTATATACTATATACATGTTAGTATAGCTTTCCTCCATCTATAGCTAAGCTGATTATCCTCACAAGCTACCATCTGCCTGATGTGAATAAAGCACAGAAGTAAATGGCATATATGACATGACATTGTTTTTCTAAAGAAATGTATGATAGTAGGGTTATGCACATATTTTTCCTGACTTCATCTACCACTGAGGATAGATGTTTCACATGTGAAATAATACACAGAACCCCAGGGCTCTGATATCCCTCATGTGGATGATCATTTCATTCTGATTGCCCTCTCCAATTTTTACCTTGTGGATTCCTAGAGGAAGGGAGAAGAGTCTCACTTAATCAGCCCTTCACATTCCTTCTGTTCAAGCATCATATGCTCTTACATTGTGACCTAGTTTGCTCAAGGGTCTGGTCCCTGCCCTTTCCTGCATGGTCACCAATCTATTCCAGACCACTACAAACTGATCCTTTTATCTCTATCCTGGTAGGTGAGAATCTTGTCTGAATTCCACAGGAGAACTATAGGTCCCTACAATGGTGGGAAACAGGGCTTTTGAGTAAAGGACAGGAAGGGCTAGGTAGGGAGAGACAGGTAGGGGTCTATGGGATCAGGCTCACAGAAATCATAAATGCAGACGTGTAAGAAAACCAGAGGTATGGGAACACACTAGATCACCCTGCCCTGTGTGTCAAGGGAGGGGTGGTGGTAGTCTTTTTTAGGACAGTCACTTGTGACCAACAAAGAATAACCAGATGCTAAAAAGAAAGTAAGGCATTAAAGATGTTATTACTAGTCCTTACTCAAACCAAGACATCATAAGAATAAAGCCACAGGCTCCTTGGTCAATTCTAAATAAGACTGTCAGTGGAGGCCCACATTAGAAATCCTGTTGGGACCTCTCTCAATCCTGAGAGCTTTTTCTGTATCTTTGCTTAATAAAACTGTTGCTTTACTCACTCTCCTTTGTCCATGAGATTCACTCTTCGACTCTGGAGACAAGAACCTTACTCTCCTGCCTTACTTTCTCCTATCTCACAACTCCTATATCCAGAGCATGCAGGCTTCTGAAGGAGCCAAGAAGAGCTCGAGAGATGGTCAAGCCCAATCTCACACAATCATTGTACCTGTTCCCTCCAATCTTTGGATGCTGAAGTTCAATCTACCTAGCCCTCAAGACTATTATACCTTCTGGGGCACATGACTGACTCAGTCAGAAGAGTGTGAGACTCTTGATCTTGGGATCTTAAGTTCAAAACCCATGTTGGGCTAGAGCTTACTTAAAGAGAAAAAAAGAAGGAGAAAGAAGAAAGAGAGGAAAGAAAGGAGAAAAGAAAGAAGAGAAGAAAGAAAAGAAAGAAGAAAAGAAAGAAAGAAAGAAAGAAAGAAGAAAGGAAAGAAGAGAAAGAAGACTAATGGAAGAATGAAGTAGGAAGGAAGGAAGACATAAAGACATAAACGAATCCCCCCCCATCAACCATCCATACCCCCCCCCACGCCCCCCTCTCCTCTTATACCTCCCTTGTATTTCCCTCCAGGACTCTCCCTCTAGCCATCTCTTTCAGGGAACCTGAATTAATCTAACTGAATTTACACATTAGAAGCCTATCTACAAGGGAGATTCATGTTTTCTTCCACAGTCCTGGGCTTCATAAAAATCAGAAATCATGTCTTCTGGACTTCTGTTCCAGTGTCCCTATCTCTGATATTAAGTGTCTGCTCTACCAGGAGCTCACAGAGAGCCCAGATATCCAGACTGCCTGATGCTACACTCTAGTGGAACAGAGTCTCTGCTCATACAAATGTGGACTAACATTTAGAGAAATCTCTGTAAAAGTGCACAGAAAAATATTACTTTGAGGGTAATGTAAATACAATCAATCCGAATTTTTCTTTATATACTTCCATATTCAGTACAATAATAATTAATTTTATAAGAAAGCAGCTGTTTTTTAAAAAGAAAAAAGTTAGCACTTGTGTCTTTCTGCCTGGTATTTTAATTGAGATGTATATTTCCCTAGCCTCCCCTATTCCCAGTCTATGCACACACACACGCACACATCTGTATATATATACACAGGTCCCCACACACATTAGCCTGAGTTCTTGGACCTAAGAGACAATTTGAATCAACTTTTAACATCAAGCATGGTGTTGTGAATGTGGTAAACTGTCAAAATTCATCAAATCCAAACGTTAGTATCTCTATAAACTTTGGTGCAATGAACCAAATGTTTGCATACCCCTAAAATACATAGATTAAAATCCTAATCATTAATGTGATGGTATTAGGAGGTAAAACCTGCTAATTCATGGGTGGAGCTCTCATGAATGGGATTAGTGTCCTTATAAAAGGGACCCCAGAGAGTTTTCTCACCTTTTTTTTTTTTTTAAGATTTTATTTTTATTTATTCATGAGAGACACAGAGAGAGAGAGAGAGACAGAGACACAGGCAGAGGGAGAAGCAGGCTCCATGCAGGGAGCCTGACGTGGGATTTGATCCCCAGTCTCCAGGATCAGGCCCTGGGCTGAAGGTAGCGCTAAACCGCTGAGCACCCCCACCCCCACCCCGGGCTGCCCTTTTCTCACCTTCTTTTTGCTGTGTAAGGCTACAATGAGAAATTGGCATTCTACAGCCTGGAAAAGGAACTTCACTGCAACCTGAGGGTGCTTGTATTCTGATCTCAGAGTTTCAGCCTCCAGAACCGTGAGAAAAAAAAAAATCTCTGTTGATAAACCACCTAGTCTATGACATTTTGTTATTGCAGCCAGAACTCACTAAGATATTTGGCCATAGCTGAGACATTATTGATCTCTTTATGTTAGTGAACTTTTACCAGACCTTATAATTTTTTGCCTTAAGCATAATAATTTCACAGATTAGGAATATAATCTATTCTCATGTCCAGAGGTGAGGGTGGGTTTTCCTAACCAGGATCTCAGAGACAAGTCTCCTCCTCCTCCTCCTCCTCCTCCTCTTCCTCCTCCTCCTCCTCCTCCTCCTCCTCCTCCTCCTTCTTCTTCTTCTTCTTCTTCTTCTTCTTCTTCTTCTTCTTCTTCTTCTTCTTCGTGCTTTTATTTATTTATTTATTTATTTTAATTTGGGAGAGAGAACAGAGCACAAGTGGGAGAGAGGGGCAGATGGAGAGGAAGAAGCAGAATCCCTGCAGGGCAGAGATACCAGTGCAGGAGGACTCCATCACAGAACCCTGAGATCATGACCTGAGCCAAAGGCCGAGGTCTAACTGACAAAGCCACTCAGAGACAAGTCCCTTCTTAATCTCTGGCCTCTCTTCCCCAAGTAGTTTGGGAAGGTGGAGACAGCATGAGTCAGTAGATGCACTGTTATGTAGTAAATGGCAAGGGTAGAGAAATCACAAGTCCATTTATTTGGGTCTCTGATAATATATCTCAATGCAGATTAATAACTTTTATTTGTAGCAGTCTTACACAAGTTTTCAATCTTTAATTACATTCTCTAGCTATTTCCTTCTGGTGAATAGAAATACACCAGACTTATATATTAATCTTATATCCAGCTACCTGTTAAACTCTGCTATTTTTTTTTTTCAATTCTTTGTGGATCCTTTTGAGTTTTCTACATAAGCAGTAATGTCTGAATATGGCAGTTTTACTTTCCTATTATGTCTGTAAAAGCAGGGGAGTGAATAAATAGAATTATACTGTTGTTGTAAAGTTATTACATTTGTGGAGCGTGGAGTATAAAATGTCAAGTGGAAAGTGAGAATTGAAAAATGGGAAACAGAAACTGTCAGGTATAAAAGGTCAAGTGTGAATAGTGATAATATTGACAGTAAATAGACATTGATGAGCTAAGTAATCCTATTGTTAGTTGTAGAACAAACATCAGCAACATAATAAGAAGAGATATGGCTAAGAAGCCAGTAGATAAAATGGAATGAGAAAAAAAAATATTCAGGTAATCCAAAAGAAGGCAAGAAAGGCCTAACAGATCAACAAAAAAGAGAAGATGTAGAATGAAAATAAGTAGCCATATTAGAGACTTAAATCAACTATGCTGAGAATTACATTATGTGCAAATGGACTAAACACATCAGTTAAAAGGCAGAAATTGTTGGACTGTGTTAAAAAAAAAAAAGCAAGTCTCAACTGTGTGCTACCTACAGGAGAAACACTATATATATATATATATATATATATATATATATATATATATATATATATTTAGATTTTATTTACTTATTTGAGAGAGAAAGACAGACAGCATGTGCAGGAGAGGCAGAGGGGAGAGGGAGAAAGAGAATCTCAAGCAGACTCCACGTTGAGGGTGGAGCCTGAGATAGGGCTGGATCCTAGAACCCTGAGATCAGGATCTGAGCAGAAATCAAGGGTGGACACTTAACTGACTGCACTACCCAGATGCCCCAGGAAAAACATTTTAGATAAAAAGATACAGACAGCCTGGAAGTAAGAGGAAGGGAAAAGATACGGTGCTATGAAAACAGTAAGCATAAGAAAACTGGAGAAGCTATATTAATATCAAAATAGACTTCCTGACAGAGTACTGTAAAAGATAAAGAGGTTATTACATAAAATAAAAGGAACAAAAAATAGGAAGACATAGCAATGTAAAATATGCATCCACCTGTTATATTACGATTTATAGTAAGAAATGTTATTGATCTTTGGTTGTCATTGCCCTTTTTGGCCAGAACTGCTAAAACCCTTGCAATTTCCCTTGAGGAGAGGATGAAAGGTGTCTCTTGTTATGGTAATGAGGTGACTTTGGAGGCACCTAAGGTTACCAGGGGAACCAGTCAGTAATGAGAGGGTTGGAGTATTCAGTCCCACAAGTTTAGAGAGCAGTTCTCAAGGATTCAGCTTGGTATAAAAGCCTCAGCCCAGTGTTCCTTGTGTTTAAGAAACGGGAAGGGACAACATAGTCCAGCTATTCCATATGAAGTCCTTTTGTTGCTGATGCTATGGTTGTTCTACAGTTACCCCTGCTCTGGACATTTTTTGGGGAAAATAATGTTGTTCTGAAGTGGCTCTAAAACCATAATGGCCTGCATAAGTAAATCCAAGTTTATGCTTCAAGATGACAAAATTGAGATCTAAGGACAACCAATCACAAACAGCCAACTAGGCCTTTAAGCTATAGCCAATCAATAATTGCCTTGCTTTACTTTCACCTTCACCCCATAAAAGTCTTTCCCAGAGCTCCTATCAGAGTTCTTTTAAGCACTTCTAGTTTGGTGCTGCCCAATTCTAATTGGTTTTTGTTCAAAAGAACTCTTAAAAATTTAAATATGCCTCAGTTTCTCTCTTAACAGTTCACATAATTTCTTTTACCCAAATTTAAAGCCTATATGATAAATAGCAACTTCCCTACTTATTTCTGGGGAAAGTATAAATCTCATAAGCTTTTCAGAGAATTTTGTTATTTCCCTCTTTTTTGGTACAGAAATTTAAATAACTTGAATTTGACTTAGGTTGTCATTTCATTAGAAATTGGAAATATGGGTGAATTTGAGCAAAATACTCTATTGAATCAAATCTGCTTTAATCAATCTTTCTCTTCTTTTTCGTTTTACAGAACTATAGCTCTTTCTCTGAGAAAATAAAAACCATAAATAACCGGCAGGTAAGAAAAATAAGTACAAAACCTATTCTAAATGCTTTCAACAGGGCTCCAATTTTCACTCAAACAAGACCTCAGCTTGAGAGAAAATTTCATCTTTGCCCGAATGGCCCACAGTGTATTTTAAGAGGTTCTAAAGAATAGTCACAAACTTTTTTTTTTAAACTGGATGCCTGCCCTCAGGCCAATGCTTTATTTTATTTTGTTTTTAATACTTTATTTATTTATTTGAGATAGAGCAAGAGAGCATGTGCAGGGGTAGGGGAGCGGTAGGAGAGGGAGAGGGAGAAGCAGGCTCCTCACTGAGCAGGGAGCCTGATGAAGAGTGGGGATCAAGCCCTGAGCTGAAGGCACTTAACTGACTGAACCACCCAGGTCCCTCTCATTTCTTTTTTTAATTTAAAATAATCTCTATACCTAACCTGGGGCTTGAACTCAGGACCAAGGATCAAGAGTCACATGTACTGCTGACTGAGTTAGCCAGGTGCCCCTAAACTTTTGTTGGTTTAAAATTATAAACCCCAGAGAGATTTTTTACTGGATCCTAAGTTAATAATGTATTATCATAACAAGCTTAGTGATTAGTCATTTTATCATGTGTAAAAAAAATACATCTCTCTGGGAGACATCACAAGATTTGCTATCATTGAGTGGAAAGAATAAAATCCCCAATCATAATGAATTTGGACTCTAATATATGTACACATACACACCTATATTTAGAACCATCTTAATAAGTCCACATTTCAGTTGAAGAAAATGTATAACAAAAGCATGGTAAAACCGTATCTTTCTCACCTTTGACACAGTTCTTGGCAGAATTGAAAACAGAGACCACAGAACTCTGAATGCTATTGGCAAAATGACCCCCTGTCCCCCTACTTCTCACTGCAAATACCTAAGATACCAATAACAAGTAGGTTTTCATTGGAACTGATTATTAACCTCCCTTTAAAAGCCCATCAGAACTCATTCCGTCATGCCTTTAATGCATAAAACCCAAACTCCCAGGTTATTTTTATCACTTGTATTTTCCTCTCTGTATCTTCTCATTGAGCCAAATTCACATCACTCCCTGGTCTGGCAAAACTGTCCGTTATATCCTCTGTAACTGAGAATCTGCAATCAAGAAAATCTCCTACATCATACAAAGGATTCAGGCAGCGACACAGCTTTTCTCCCCCGAGTCCAGACCTTAAGCCACAGTTTTTACAGTCAGGGGCATGGTGGTAAGGTCAAAGGGCAGTTATCTAAAGTGGTACCACCTGCACATCATAGGCTCTCTACTAGTTATCTAATGTGGAGCCTTCTAGGCACCATTTAGGGAGATTAGAACAAGTCTTCCCATGTTCCAGGCAGGGCTTACATTAACTTCCATGGGGCCTGGAACAATAGCCCCAAAGGAGGCATGAACAAGATGGAGGACCAGAGATGGAGTCAGTGTCATCAGCACTCCTACAGATTCGTTGAACAAAAAACAAAGTGCATGTAGGTATGTGTATATGTGCATGGATGTAGGTTAAAAGTCAGAAAATTTCGATCTGGCTTTATATTCTGAGTAATAAAAATCGCTAAAAAATGGAATAAAATCTCAGTAAGCATCATGGGGAAAGAATTAATTATATTTAAAAATTCATTGTTTAATAATGCATAATTTTGTTTCTATAATAGAAGTTAATTACAAAATGCATGCCAGGGCCCAAGATAATGCCAAAGTCTTTACAAACTAAGGTGCTATTTTGCCAGAGTCAACATATGATTTTGGCTGGCATCATTTCTTGCATTTAATATATTAAATAAAGACAGCAAGAACTACACAAGATGTATGACTCTCAAAAAGATACTGAGTCTAATTACATCAGAGAAAAATCTGTGATTCCTTTATGTAAAACTATACATGATAAAATAATTTTGATATATAACTTCAACTCTACTGCTTTCTAAATGAGATCTCATTGGCTGGAATGTGTCATTTATTAGGCAGTCTTCATATTCTGGGAAGATTCTTTGGCAGTTTTTGGTCAACTGACTATTTAGAAGGGATTTTAAAGAGCAAAGTTTCATTGGGATTTAACTGCTGAAAAGACAGTCTAATATCTTGATGAGAAAACCATGAATTTAAAGAACTAATACATGTTTTAAGGCTTATTTATGTTCCTGAGAGAAGACAGCACCAAATCCATAGTCAATAGCAGGTAAATGTCATGTCTGTTTTGTATTCTAGCCTGTGCTAAATCCAAGGGTGATTGCTTTCTTTTATAAACAAAACAGATAAAGAAGTAGACAAATCTTTGAGGCCAGTGCATTTCAAATAGCAAGAAAAGTATTGCTTATTGCTGATATTAGTTCTTTTTAATTCTAATTAATAGTTGTTAAAATGTCAATATTTGTTAATTTTTAACAGGGCATATTCTTGGTCACTTTTCCAGTAATCAAGGAGCTATGGCAAACCATTCATACTTTTATTTCCTAGTTTCCCTTACAACCAAAGTTTTGTCTATACAGGATGATTTATATCAATGTAGTCAAGAATAATAGGAAATTAAAACCAGAATACCTCACAGGTAGAGTTGACATAACTGAGAATTTGTGTGAAGATTTTTACTTTAGTTTTTATTCATTGGATTTTGCTTTCACATTTCTAGTGTTAAAAAAAAAAGTTTCATTTTCTCTCCCCTTGTTCAAATGAAACTATAAATTAGGCCTAGATATCAATAAACCTCATAAATCTATAAAAAAATTGGTCTATCATTTAAAGAATAGCTTGAACACCACTGTGAGTTTACTTCATTTGCTACTCACTGTGTAATATGAAACTAAAGGGGCATTTGACTCCATCACATCTAATGATTTTTCCTTTTCTTATTTTTAAGGAGACTGCTGTAATGGTGAAAAAATGTGTAACCCATGGGTAGCATGGTTAGGAGTGCTGTTGCCCTTGATCAAGTTCACTCATTCAGTCCTCAAACCAGCACTGCCTCCAGTGATCAAGAACCAACCTTTCAACATTTTCTGGGCTGTCCCAACAATGCAGTGTCAACATTTCTTCAACGTGGATTTGAATCTCCAGTTATTTAATATTATATCAAATCCTTTAGAGACTCAGAAGGGATCAACAATTGCCATATTTTATCCAAATGAATTAGGGTATTATCCTTATTTCTCTCAAGATGGAAAACCCTTTAATGGAGGGATACCACAGAATATAAGTATTCCTAAACACCTCAAGAAGACAACTGATGACATTGCAAAAGTTGTCTCTTGGTGGAGATCAGAAGGTCTTATTATCATTGACTGGGAGAGCTGGAAACCTCAATGGGATAGAAATTGGGGCAATAGACTAATATATAAAAACCACTCCTTAGCCTTCACTAGAAACCTCCATCCTGACTGGTCAGAAATGAAAGTGAAAACAGTTGCCCAACAGGAATTTGAAAATTCTGGGAAGAATCTTATGAGCACCACTCTCACACTGGCTTTAGAAATGAGACCAAAGTGCTTATGGGGCTTTTATCTTTACCCAGACTGCTACAATTATGATTATAGGATAAATCCACAAATGTACACAGGTAAATGCCCAAATGATGAAATTTTACGCAATGACCAACTCCAGTGGCTTTGGGAAAAAAGCACAGCACTTTATACTTCAATATATTTGGATAAAATATTGAAGTCAAGTTTAAATGCTCTGAAATTTGTTCATTATCGAGTTAGGGAAGCCATGAGGATTGCTGAAATGGCTAGACATGACTATGTTTTGCCAGTTTTTATTTTTTCCAGACCATTTTATGTGCATAGTATTGAAACTTTGTCACAGGTAAGAAAAAGTACAGTCATTCACCTAAAAATAGAAATTTAGTACAATGACTATATAAAATCTGTGAAAAAATGTTTTAGTATAATTATTTCCCTTAATAATAGAACACTATTTTATTATTAAAGGTATATATTTCTTCAAATGTCAAGCTAATTCTGAAATAGTATCACTGACAATTAGATGTTTACTTGGTTTTAAGATGATGATTCTTATCAGCTTAGCATTTTCAGGGTTTTCCTGCAGAACAGTTGTTAGGCTTGAGTTAAATGATGCAACAGATTAATTTTAGCCCTGCAGAAATTTCAGAATCAGCTTTTTATTGTGAAATAGTAGCAGCAATTTTTCAAATCTAAAGCATACAGAATAAACCTTGGGTAAATTATTAAGCAATTAGTTTCTGTTATAATGCCTTTTTATGTTTTAATTGTTCATTGCAAAATAGTAGATTCTATTGATTTTATGTTTAAGAGTCTACAAAGTGATCTAGTGGCCAGTGTCAAGGTGTTAAAAATGGTTTATGAAATAGATATTTAGTCCTTAGACTTGACACAGAGTAGGAAGCATAAAGAGGTTGGAATGAGCTGGTTTGGAAGATAATGGTTTGAAGACACTTAGAAGTATTCAAGCTTTAGCTAATTGTCATTTAGATAGAACATTGTTATAGGACTTCAATCATTGGATAAATAGATAAGAAAAGCTTGAAATCTCCATCCATACCTGTGAGACCACAGCTCTCTTATCCCACTACCCAACACTATCCAATGGCAGGGCCATTGGATAGACTTCCTAGACCACTTGTCTGAAATGAGGAAACCTAAAAGCAGTATCAATTCTTCCTCAAATATTTCAGAATAAATATCTATTGACCCAAATGCTATTGGTTAGACTTGACATTTCTATCATTGAAGGATTACTCATTAGTGGGATGTTCATTCAATAAGTTTAGGAGGAAAAGAATCACAGCATTTTGACAAAAAGCTGGAGGATCTCAGAAGTATCTAATCCACCTCTCACCCAAACATGGATTCTTACCTGGCCTCTGCTTCAGCACTTTTTAATGGGGCTCTCCCTATTCCAGAAGAAAAACTGCCATTTGGGGACAATGTTAATTCACAGAAAGTTCTTGAGTATGTTCAGTCTACTCTGCCCCTGGAAAACTTCATACCATTAATTCTACTTCTACCTTCCGGTGCAATCTAGAATACATAAATCCTTTTTTCAAAAGTCAGGTCCCCAGGTATTTGAATACATCAGTTATACCTACCCAAGTCTTCTCAATAAGTTGTTCCTCAAGTAATGGGTCTCAACTCAAGTCACTTTCTGAAATCCTTTTAGGAAAAAGACTGGGTTATATTTATTATTCCAAAATTATTTATTGAGTGACTATACTGTGTTATTATATTATTAATAATAACAGTAATAATATTATTAATGTTAATAATAAAAATGGTAGAAACTGGGATCCCTGGGTGGCGCAGCGGTTTGGCGCCTGCCTTTGGCCCAGGGCGCGATCCTGGAGGCCCGGGATCGAATCCCACGTCGGGCTTCCGGTGCATGGAGCCTGCTTCTCCCTCTGCCTGTGTCTCTGCCTCTCTCTCTCTCTCTCACTGTGTGCCTATCATAAATAAATAAAAAATTAAAAAAAAAATTAAAAAAAAAATGGTAGAAACTAATAATAGTCCATATAGTTAGATAGTTTGTCTTGATAGAAAATGACAGAATGAGGGTGCCTGGGTGGCTCAGTTGGTTAAGTGTCTGCCTTCAGCTCAGGTCATGATCCCAGAGTCCTAAGGTAGAGTTCCTCATCAGGCTTCTTGCTCGGGTGGGAGCCTGCTTCTCTCTCTCCCTCTGCCTGCCTCTCTCCTTGCTTATGCTCTCTCTCTCTCTCTCTCTCTCTCTGTCAAATAAATGAATAAAATCTTAAGAAAAGAAAGACAATGAGAGAATGATATGAGCCACATTTTAATGAAAGTCTTGTTCATAACCTTTTCTTTTCTTTTCTTTTTTTTTTTTTTTTTTTGTGCTATTAGACTTCTGATGTAAATTACGGGCCAAGTATCACCTCTGAGCTCTACTTCAGGAATCAATAGACCACATAATCTACTCACTAAAAACCAAAGAATTAATCTGAGTATTATAATGAAACATTTTCATACTATGCTATTGCCTTCATCAATCAACAAATGATATGGGTCTTCTTTCCCTATTGTCTAAATAACGTAACTTTTCAATGAAATAATTTAAAATACCAACTTTGTTTGATATTTTCTTTCAGAAGTGTCTCAATTTAAGTGAGAGACTTGATTTACATTTAAGGAATGTGATACTAGCTAGTAAAATAAAAGGATGGTTTCCTTTCTTGTTGTATTACCTATATAAATTACAGAAAATAAGCTCTAGTATTACTGGAGACATCCCAAAATGCCAGGATGCTTTGTAGTGGCATGGCCGTTTTCTCATCCTAATTTTTGAACATTGTGTCTTTGCACCAGATCTCTGGTTCTCCATACCTTGGAGGGAGGGGAACAATGAAGATTCCTTCATCTATCATCTTCTCTGTTCCATCTCCCCTTATTCCTTGCTTCTTTGTTCTTAATCTATAATCATAAACATAATGTCCTCAAGTCTTGGTAAATTATAATCTACTTAATCACTCAGCTTGAGAGTCATTTGTATCCTCTCTTCTTTTTCCATTATCCAATAGATAACAAAATCTTAATTTTCAAATCACTTTCAGCCTGTCCCCTCTGCTTTATAAGGACTGACATTGCCTTTGTTGAGACCCTCATCATTTCTCATTGAGCAGTGTCCATCACTTCCTAATAGGTGTCCCTTGCTACCATGTTGACTTCCTCCTCCAATACATGTTTTATGTGACAGCCAAAAACATCTATCGAAGTTGCAAATTTGTGGCTTTCTGGTACTAAAATTTTTTTCATAGTCCTAACAATTTAAAATAGCATAAAATAATTCTTTGTATTTGGATCCTACTTATATACAAAGATTTAGATTCCTTCACTTCTTCCCAAATCCCCTGTGCTTTACCATAAGAGTTACTGGCAGCTCTCTGAGTTGATTGTATTTTTCTACATTGGAAACTCTGCCCTTATTATTCCTACTGTACACAAAATTCTGCTCTCTCTAATCAGTCTTACAAATTTTTACTAATTTCCAAAGACATATCTGAAATCTGAACTCCTGAAGAAAGCTTTACCAGACTCCTCCATATAGCATTAGCAGTACCTCTAATCTATATGTCTAGTGGGACAATATAGAATTTAATTTATTACACTATAATTACTTGTTTTTTTTATCACAGCAAACTTTGTTCTCTTTATTATTATTATTATTATTATTATTATTATTATTCAGTGTTAGAGGTAGTATAACATCAAAGTTAAGAGTTCCAGCAAATTAGGGGCGCCTGGGTGGCTCAGAGTTGGAGCGTGGGCCTTTGGCTCAAGGTGTGATCCTCGGATCCAGGATCGAGTCCCACATCCGGTTCCTAGCAGGGAGCCTGCTTCTCCCTCTGCCTATGTCTCTGCCTCTCTGCCTATGTCTCTGCCTCTCTCTCTGTTTCTCATAAATAAATAAATAAAATATTAAAAAAAAAGAGTTCCAGCAAATTATAATTACTTGTTTATATGTCTGCTTCAACCATCACACTAAGAGCTCCGTTGAGGACAGGAACTGGAATCTATTTCATTTTTATATTCTCGGTGTCTAGAAAACTGCCTGGAACATTATAAATATTTATCAAATCAAACTAAGTATCCAAGGCAGAATTACTTTTTCTAATTCTGCTCTACAGACCATCATTTCAAAAACAAGGATAACATTATCAGTGTGTTTTTCACCACTATTGATGGGTTGAGTCTTATCACTGAAATGTCAATGCCTAAATTTAGTTTGGCAGAAACTATTTGTGGTACTTCTCTTTTTTAGGAAGATTTAGTACATACAATTGGTGAGAGTGCCGCATTGGGGGCAGCAGGAGTAATATTGTGGGGAGGATTTGAATATTCTGATTCAAAGGTAAGCCGTGATTTCTCTGTCAGCATCGTGAATATATGCTAGATATTGTTTTTTGTTTTAATTTTTCACATCAGAGGCAAATAGTTATCTGCTCTCATGACTTTAAGTTTAAGGAATATAGGGACTAACATTGCTTGAGCACCAGTTCTGTACCAACCACTCTGTTTAGCAGTAGCATGGAAAGAGCACAGGTTTTCCATTCAGACACCCCTAAAGGAGAACTCAATTTTCATGTTCTAGAAGTGTAATCTTGGGCAAATCAATTAACCTTGCTGAGTCTCAGTTTCTCCACCTAAAAATAATACCTACTCTGCAGGGATTTCAGTAAATGCAATGATATAATTTATATGTGACAAAGAGAAAGAATACTAAATTTAAAAAATATTATTTCATCTACACTAAGGAGGATGGCTTTTCTAAAAATGGCTCTTTATTGCCTGATTAATCATGATAGAAATGCTTGTGGGAGGAAAAATTGTATGTATACAAAGGTTTATTAACAATCTGCTCTTGAGAGTAGTACATACACAAAATAACTATTATTTTCCACAACTGACTTTGAACATGTTCTATTGGTTACCTGTCGCACTGCCTAAGTGAAAATTCTGAGCCACAGCTTTTCCTCACTTCAAGGTATGAACAGATAGTCTCATTTTCAGATATTAAAACATCCAGTCTCATAAAACATAAAAACAGCCAGCATTTTTCATTCAGCATGACATGAATCAGAATCAGCATGGTGGAGCTGGTAAGAGTAGGAGGCCTGAGGTTGGGTTGCTTGGGGTCCAGTGCTTGCTTTTTGTCACCTGCTAGCCATGTGACCTTGAGCAACTCGTTGACTCTACAATTTCTTTATCCGTAAAATAGGGAAAGTAATAGTATCTGTCTCATTGGGCCATTATGAGAATTGCATCATAACATATATAAAGCACTTAAAACAGTGCCTGGGGTGGCATATGTGCCAGGTATGTGTTGGCTATTATTATCTGGATTAACATTTCCAGTCCTTTGTCCACACACCCCACACTTAGGTCCTAGGTATGGGGAAGAGGAATATGGGGCAATTTCTTTGTCCATTGCTTTAAGGATGGGTGTGAGAGACTGGGTTGGGGAGGAGACAAAGCGGGCAATGTGATTTTTATTTATTTGGAGGCATTTATAACTATTTTTGTTTTTCGAAGTTCTTCTCCCACATGGGGTCTAGCTCTTTCTCTCATGAGAGGTCACTGCGGTTTGGTTAGAGACACCCCCAGTTTGCACACAACACCCCCCCCCCCCAGGGCTTTGGTCCTGAGGCACTGGAAAGAGGAAACTGGCATATTCTCAGATGGGGAAGGCTGCCAGAGTTGCAGGCTGGCAAGAGGATCAGGAGATCAGATTGGAGCGTAAGTTTGAAATGCTTGTGAAGCATGCAGGTGGAGATGTCACATAGGTAGGTGGGTATGCAATTGGTTCAGGGATAAAGTCTGGGAAATACACATTTGGGAGTTCTATTTAAAGCAAGGATATAGGGTGGAAATATCCAGAGAAGTACAGCTAGAGAAGAGAAGGGGTCTAAGAATTAAGCCTAAAGTACTCCTGTGCTCAGAGGCAGGAAAGATGAGCAGGTGCTAGTAGAGGGCACTATGAAGAAACATTCAGTGAGGTAGAAAAAAACCAGGAGGGTATGACGTTCTGGAAGTTGGGACAGAACAGGAGATGCCTAAGTTGAACTGGATTGTATTTACCTGTGTTCTCTGCTCTCCGTGATTACAGTCTTCCCCCAATCTTTTTCTCTCTCCCTTTTTTATTCAATGGTTTGCTTGTTTTTATTTTATTCCATCTGTCCTGAAAAACTCCTCAGATAAGGAGTCTTATTTTGATTAAAAATAGCATTTTACCCTAAATATAACATGAAGCTAGCTTAGATTGATGTCCCTGGACCAAAAAACATTACACACCGGATTTTCAGCACTTGTTCCTGCCCAAAGTGATACCTTGTTTAACCACCTGTCTTTAGGAGCTTTATTCTGCTTATGCCTTTCCACTGGAACCCTGTAAGTCCTTAGGAGATGCATTCACAGTGCTGGTGCCTCTTCTCATTGAGAAAACATCCCACTGTTTTACATTAATTGGACTTTAATTATGGGCCAGTGTTCATATTGATCAAAATAATTGAAGTGCTAACAGAGAATTCAATGTATTTTATTAATAGATCTACCAGGATTTTCCCAAGGTTCTTTCGATATGGATCAAGGCAGGAATTTATCAAGGTTCTAGCCAGATTCTTTTGGGCTAGCTGATGATATCATGTCAATTAGTCCAGGTTATCCTAGCAAGATCAACAGGAGAAAATGTATCCTAAAGTCACATCAGTGACATGTAATGGCAACTTGTGAGAAGACTACCTTCCTCACTATCATTGGACCCTATATGCTAATACAGGTGACTTGGACATTTGGTTATAAATAATGATCTTTTATATTGTACCTACTAAACCCTGACTGATAGATAAAGTATGCTGTATTTATACCATAAATACCGAATTACAGCTAAAATGAAAAAACAGACCTATATATATCAACATGAAACAAAAATCTTGAAAATGTTAGGTTTAAAAGGCAAGTTACAGAAAATAAAAATCTCTAATGATATAAATTTATGTGAAAGTTTAAAAACAAGATAATATTATAACTGCTCATAATTACATATATGTGTGAAGATTATATATATATATATATATATAAAAGTTATAAAAACATGGATGCAAAGACGACTACCCCCCCTTGACTTCAGGAGGACTGTTACATCGGTTGAGGTAGGGAGATGAATGGCATAACTTGGCAGTCTTAGAAAAATCTGACCTATAATATTAATGTATATTAAGTATTGGTACTGAAGATATTTCACAATTAAAGTTAAATTTAAAATAATCCTACCATATTAGTGATGATCTTTTCAAAGTGTTACTACAACTATCTCTTTATATTAATTCCCAGTTAAAGACCTGGGTCTTCCTCCTCAGCTCTACCAAATACAGGTTTCAGGTATGAGTACTACCTGCATAACAGAATCACATTTTGAGAGTGATGTAAATGGATCTCTGTTTTTCCTACAGGAGACCTGCTTATCTGTGCAAAAGTCCATCCAAGGGCCATTGGGCCATTATGCTGTTAATGTGACATCTGCAGCCAAATTCTGCAGTCAAAGTCTATGTAACAATAATGGAAGGTGTATCCGAAAAACACCTGAATCCTCCTCCTATCTGCATATGCCTGAAAGTAGCACTAAGAAATACATCCTAAATAAGAGTTTCAGATTCATCATTTCTTCAACCAGTAAACTGAAGACAACAAAGGTCATGAAGAATGGATTTGTGTGTCATTGCTATTATGGCTGGCAGGGAGAATCTTGTCAGCAACCCTCTTCAGATATCTTGAGAGGGAAGAATAAGGCTCCAAGGACTAGCTTTATTGTACCAGTTTTTCTCAGCACGACCTTATCTGTGATTCTATGGAATGTTATCACCTCCTCTTAACAACGTCAATTTTTCCTTGAAATACTGAAGAGTAAAAAAGGCTGCTTTTCTTTCCTTTAACGTTAAGATACTCCTAAAATATTATTGGCTTTGAAGTAAAAATAATTTTTTAAAGGGATCATTGGCTCCATTCCTTGCTAGAGGGATTATTTTATTGGGCACTTCTTTCATGCTAGGCACTAGGGATGGGGAAGTGAGTGCACGGAAGTCCCCACCCCTGGGGAACTGAGATTTGCGGGAGAAACTGAACAATAATAAGTAAACAATAAATAAATACATATATATTCAATGAAGGTAAGTGGGTGGAAAATAATAAAGCAGGGTGAAAGGAGAAGGGGTGTGTGGAGGAGCACTGGAAATTATATGTAGACAAATAAGCCCCCTGTGAGAGGACCTGAAGACAGAGGCAGATCGCTAATTACATCCATGTTCTTGGAATGGGGAATATGGAAGAGCAAAGGCAAAAACCAGTAAGTGGGGGACGCCTGGATGGCTTAGCGGTTGAGTGTCTGCCTTCAGCTCAGGGCCTGATCCTACTCAGAAGACTGAGTCGCCAATTGGGCTCCCTCCAAGGAGCCTACTTTTACCTCTGCCTATGTCTCTGCCTCACTCTGTATGCCTCATGAATAAATAAATGAATAGAATCTAAATAAAACAAAAAACAAACAAAAAAACAAAACAAAAAACAAACAAACAAAAAAACCCAAAACAAAAAACCATTAAGTGGGAGCAGAAGTGGAGTAATTCTGGACATCAAGAAGGCCAGTGTGGCTGCTGCAGGAGGAAGAAGAGGGGAAGTGGAGAGTAAGGTCATTAACTTTGTAAGAGCTAAGAGTCTGAGCAAAGGTACCTTTTTTTTTTTTTTTTTTTTTTAATAAAGACAAATTTCTGGAGGAAAGCTGGTCAAATAAGATATAATATCTACATTTAAAAAATAAAGACACACAAGTTGGATAGAAACAAGAGCATCTTTTAGGAGTAGATGGGTATTGTTACAATGTTCTTGAGACTCCCAATCATTTATAACAAATTGGAAACTTTAAATTAGGTCATATGGAATATGGCACACACAATAAGCTAAAGAAGGCAAACAGTATGTTCTAGCTACTTGTGCTCCAAGGATTGGGAATTTCTAAGTAATTCTAGTGACCTCAGGATACCAAGTCATAGGGCAAGAGGGAATCTATGCTGAATTCTGTTGGGTTCAATTTTATCAGAAGTATCACTAGAGCTCTTAGAAATTGATTTGGCAATCATCCTTATCAGAAGGTAAATCTTAGTAGACTCCTATAAAATGGAATTTGTATAAGAAATTCTTTGATATTTGTTGCTTTCTTAAAGTATACTATATCTAAGCAATTCATTTCCTTTTAACTCTTGATGCATGGTAAATGATTTGAAAAATTCATTTGGTCACTTGGGCTGACCCAGTTATAATCCAGATTAATGTCTTTTATAAAGGCTCAAAAGAGATTAATAGTATTAATAAGTCTGACACTTTCCAAATATTGCATTTTCACATGTATGAAATGTGGCATATATAGAGAGTGTGGATAGGTCGATCATACTCAGATTTGGACTTCATTTATTCATTTGTTCATTCATTTTCAGGAGAAGTAGAAATTGAGGCAGTGAAATAGAGTAAATCGGATTGAGAGCTATTTGTTAAATTCCTCTATTTTGTTAGTATTCTGCTACACCAAGGCTGAAATTACAACCATTCAATCCCTTTACCCAAACAGGAAATGGTTGTTTTTTTTGTTTGTTTTTTGTTTTGTTTTGTTTTTTTTTTTTGAAATGACTATCAAAGTTGGTACTAAGGCATGATAAGTGAAAAGGAATGGCTCTTATCCTTACAATGATGTTTTAAACTTTTATCTATCAAGGTTTTGATATGCAATGAATCCCCCTAAAGCAGGAAAAGGCAAATATTAATAAGTTTTGAAAAATATTTTATTTATTTATTCATGAGAGACAGAGAGAGAGGCAGAGACACAGGCAGAGGGAGAAGCAGGCTCCACGCATGGAGCCCAGTGTGGGACTCGATCCTGGGACTCCAGGATCAAGCCCTAGGTGGAAGGTAGGCACTAAACCGCTGAGCCACCCAGGGATCCCCTATTAATAAGTTTTATCACCAGTTTGAAGAAGAAGAAAGTAAGATAAGGAGAGAATAAAAGGTATAGCCAATTTTACCTACTAATCAAGAAATAAAAAGTAAGGATACACATCACTGCTCTCTACTGTTTAAACTTACAGTGCTTCCAAAGTAATCTGGGAATAAAAATTAAGGTAGATGAAAGAGAAAGGGAAAACATATAGAAAATACATTGAAAAAAACAGGAAATATCCCAAATCTATAACTCACAGAAAATCATTTTTCTCTGAATACAGAATGTTAAATTTTATGCCAGTTAAAATTATTTTAAATATTTTATTTATTCATGAGATATACAGAGAGAGAGGCAGAGACATAGGCAGAGGGAGAAGTATGAGCCCCATGCAGGACCCGATTCCGAGGACCCCAGGATCACGAGCGAGCCAAAGGCAGACACTCAACAACTGAGTCACCCAAGAGTCCCGTTATGTCACTTAAATTTAATAGCAAGCAAAAGAAACTAAGACCCAAGGAACTACCATATTTCTAATAACCGATTCTTCAAAATTTTGTTTTGTAAAAAAAAAAAAAAAAATTGCTCAAGTTAAAAACAAACTATAATATTTTGCTTTGTTGTAATTTATTTTGACTTACATAATTTTGGGTTTCCAAACTATAATACTTAGTCAACTATCTCATAAAGATGGGAAGTCATCAATTATGTCCAATCCAAAGACAAACATGCACCTCTCTATTTTCCTTGTAAAAGATCAAAATTTAACTCTATTCCTATGCTATGATAATTCATCAAGAGACATTAATAAAGGATACAGCAATAAAAATAGCTTATAAGTACTACAAATCACTTTAGTAAATGAAACATATTTTCCCAGATGATAAGTAGTCCCCATTAGAAACCCAAAAAGCATCCATCTCTCTCCTGAATAGCCTGAACAATGACACTTTGTCTCTTCAGGGAAGTGTTGTTTCTTACCACTCATTAATCGTTCAAAAATCACAGTACCTTTTCTTTGAACACAAACTTTTTGATCACATTCTTGTTTTTTTTCCAGTGTCTTAATTGTTTCACACCACAATTGGATGGAATGTGTGTCTTCATCTCAGAAACAGAATGTTGTCATTATACTTTCTGGTCCTCAGTAAATTCACGTCATCATCTTCATTTTAAATTAGAGATATTCTTTCAAGGCCTTGTAGCTTTCCCTTTTAATTTAGACTCTTATCTTTAGCTCAGGATAATTTTCTTGCATTATTTTTCCATGGTTTCCTTTCTTCCATTCTCTCTATCCATTTATGAAAGTACTATTAGATGGATCTTAGGTCCAGATCTACACTAGATGTTGTTTTCCTTTCCAGGATTCTGAGTCTTTGTCTTTTTTCCTTTGTATTATAGATTCACCCACCTTTTCTTCTAGGATATTAGTTAAGTTTCATCATACTTTTAATTCCAAAGAACTCTTTATTGGGGGTGGAAGGAAATCACTCCTTTTTCATAATAGCCTTGTTTTGGTTTGTGGATTTGATAGCTTCCTGAATCTCTCTGAGAATATCAATTGGAATTTTTTTTAAATTGTAGCTGTTGTTAAGTGTAATATTCTGTTCCACTGTCTCTAAGATCAGTTGTTCCCTTTATTCATTTCTTCTCTTCCATACTGTTCATGTGTATTGAATGTTTGGCGATCCTTGGTCATCTATTTCTATTTATGAAGGACCAGCATGATAAAAAATACTGTCACAGGGATTTCCCATCCCCCCATTTCTCTGGGCATATTTACTTAACAAGATTCTTATGTGGGATAGGAGAATGGACTGCATGTGGACAGTGAAAGGGGCTGAGGCATGTTCAGAATCTGACAAATCAGATTCTGTCTGGAGCATGTAATTAGAAAGTAGGCAAGTCTGGAAGGAACCCTCATAATTATCAAGGTAAAGAGAAACTTATCCTGGATGAAGAGTATAATTCTTTAGGGGCTGAATAGCCTTTCTTTTTTTATCCCCTTCAGGCCCAGTAGGGAGACCAGTTCATCTCTGCTTTTGTAGTTGGTCCAATTGCTAAACTCTGAATTCTACCTAGGAAGATCTTTATATTTAAATGTCCTGGGGTCATGGGGCACCTGGCTGGCTCTGTCAGAAGAACATTCGACTCTTGATCTCTGTGTTGTGAGTTCAAGCCCCACATGGGGTGTAGAGATCACTAAAAGAAATAAGTAAATAAATAAAATAAAAATAAATGTCTTGAGGTCAAACACCTTTGCTACTTGTCATTCTACATACTCTGTGAAGTTGAATGGTCTGACTGGCTCTGCTACACCAGAAGAAATATTTAATTGATTGCTCTGATAATGAGTCCTGAACATACTTCATCTTTGGGATCTCTTATCTCTGCACTTAGGATTTCTCTCTCCAAAGGAAGGAATAGTTCATACCTCTGCAATTAAATTTTTTTTTAAAATTTAAATTTCTGATTCAATTTCATGTTTTCAGTCTTTGGATCATCTCACCACTTCTTGTTTCAGGTTTATATTATATTCTTTTCTAAGGGCATATGCTGAAAATGATGCAGTAAACACATGTGCTTAGTTCTAGTAAATTAATGTTATATTTACTCAGGATGATGGCTAATGCCTTGTTAAGGGTTAAGACAGCTCATTAGAATCTATTTTTTAAATAATATATATTGTAGTACACATAGATTTGACCTCCTTTTTTCTCTTTAATCTGGAAATCTTTTAAATATAGTTTTCTTTACCTCTCTATTTTCCAACTAAAGTCTCAATCAAAGTTTTCTTTCTTTCTTAAGTCAGTGAATTTAAGTTGGGTGTTTTCAGAAAGCAATTGTCACTTCTACCAATATGCTTTCAAGAGAGTCTGAGTTTGGTTTTAAAGAGATTTAATGCAAGCCTCCAGTTTAACTTGGAGGACTGAGTCACCCTTGTAATGACATGTTTCTCTGAACCACCACAGGGCATCCTTTGCCACTCAATCTCTGCCTGGCATCAGGTGACTAAAGAGCCAGCAGGAGAACAAAAGAAAGGTAAAATATACTTTCTATCCTGTTGGGAAAAATTTAAGGACTATTTTTAGAAATATGCTCTCTTAGGGGAGTTAGAAGGAAACTTACTTTGTTCCTTGGAATACCCCAATTTCTTTTCTGGACTAACTTATTTACTTCTTATATACTTTACTTTTCAAAATGTGAGCTTGCTTTTATGAACCTAGCACTCTACAAAATATATCTGTCACTGATAGTTTAAGTTAAATTTCAGTTAGTTTTTTATTTGTTGTAAATTTATATTTGAAAATGATTCTTATTAAAGACTTATTTCTCTTCTACATGCACAATTTCTTTGAAAAGTAGCTTTTTGCAGTATGTTGGGTTATTATAACCTAATAACTTACCTTTTCATAATATCAGAATGTATTCCCTGAAGTAGATTAGAAAACTAACTGTAAATAAGCCACAGAAGAGACACTATTTTTAAAATATTTTTAATAACATAGCTGTGAGGAATTCCTCAAGCTAACTTTATATACCTAAATATTTTCTTTAGAACATAAGTGCATTTCTTGATTGGATAAAATCGATTTTATTTTTGCTCAATTTTTAATGAAGGATATTTTTAAAGATATGTTCCATAGTTATTATCATAACTACCATGATGGGCAATATTAGAAGACTGTTATTTAGAAAAGGAAATTCAGTTTTTAGGAAATATATGGCATTTAAAAGGGTTCAAAAAATGGATTTTTTTTTTTTTTTTGGTTACACAAATGGGTTTTAAGTTTTGTTTTCAAATACTAATAATGGGATGAATACTTAGAGATGACAATCAACAGCACTTCAAATAAGAAAATCTCTCAGTAATTGGGAAGAAGATATATACATAGATAAGTAGATTTAGATTTCCAGAAAAGAAAGAACAAATGCCAAAATGATAAAAGAAGATAAATCTTAAACCATTTGATCCAGAGACAGGAAATCTTAAAGTCAAGAAATCTCCTAATGATGGGGAAAAAAAGTTGTCTACTTCAGTGGCTACATATATCAAAGGTAAGGTGAAAGATTTGAAAAATTATGAGTTGAATAAGGTAATGTAGGCAATAAAATTGGTGTCTCTAAAACCTTTGCCAGTTCCTGAATAATTAACTTAAGTCTAGAACCATTGTTAATTGAGGTACTTATCTTACAGGTAGCTACTCACATTGTAGTGATAGCTAAGAAAGTTTAGTTACATGATTTATTTCAGCCTTGTTTGTAAATTCAGTTTGATGACGGAGGAAAGATATCTTGCTGAAGTATTCACAGATTCTTAACATTTAAGTGGAGTCCCAAGCAAAGAATTGAAATGGTGTTAAATGGAGAAAGTTAAGAAAAACTAGAAAATAAGTTATAAAAAATTCATGTGCAAAGATTCAGGTTTCATATTCTTTATGATTTTTTTTGAGAATTATAATGTATACCATATTGTCTTAGCAATAAGCTTCTTTGTTGGAAAAATCTTTATCAAGTTCAGTAGAGTTATATTTATACTTACATCATCATCTATAATTACTTGTTTGTTGAAATATTAGTGTCCTTGGTTTTAGCACATTCCTTGACTTTTTCTATGTATAATAGAAGTGTAAATGCTGTGAATTTCTAACAGGAACAGTTTCCAGTTGTCTTTTTGACAGAACAAAGCCTTTCACCTGAGCACCGGTCTAGTGTTCATTATAGGTCCAAATGAATGAATTCCATTTTCCCTCTTATCAAGTATATTTGAAAAATCCTACTCTTCAAGGAGCACTATATCTTAGACATATTCTACTGGATGGCTCCAGAATTGGCTCTTATTCTAGGCTGGCACTGCTCTGCCTCCGTCATAGGCATTCCAGAACAACCTTGCTGCATCCTTAGTCTAACCCAGAACCTGCAAGTGGAACATTTCTGCAGTTCCCCATTCATAGGAGACCCTCTCAAGGTTACATTTGGAAATTAAAATCTATTTCCTAATATTTTCAAGGTATATGGTTTGCATAATTAGATTGCATGCAATTATGGCCTTGAGTAAATAGCCTTATTTTTTAAAAATTAAAGTCTGTGTATGAAAAAGTACTTATGCCATATTTATTGTTAACTTGCATGACTGCGAAACTCAGTTAACTTTTTGTTATTGTTTGCTATTGTTTTGTTATTGAAAGTTATTGTTAACTTTCATGACTGCAGAAACTCAGCTTTCTTTATTAATCTCCAAATGTAACAGAGTTCTCATCTCTTATGAATGGGCAACCAAAGTAGAGAACACGTTCTCTAATGATCTGTTTAAAATATATGCAAATTGTTGATTAGTTATATACTATCTTTGGTGTTTCAACAGTTTATAATTATTTTATTAAGAAACAAAGCATAATCCACTTGGTTGCACAACAATACGTATTATTTATTATTCAAACTTGATGGAAATTAGCCTAACTGGCAGGGTCAGTTGCAATCAAGAGCGCATCATTCATCCAGCAGGTGTACCTGGAGTGAAAGCCCTAGCCTTAGAAGGAGCTATGAGATAGCTCTGTAGCTCCTTATACAAGATCCAAACCTAAAGAGTGAAAAAAATACAGGTGAACATGACTTCACCGGCTCTTATTTTTATTATATGCCACAATCTTTTCAGATAACTTAATTTTGATGAGCTTGACAGTTTATCATAAAGTTTAGCAACAGTTGATGGAGATATTTCAGGTAGGAAACATTAGTTGCAATGCCAAAGGGCACTGCAAACTCAGGTGTAATTCAGTTGAATACCAGAAGATTAGACCATAGTGATGATATGTCCGAGAGCAATCCAATTCAGAGAGATAGGCATATTGAATAGAAAATCTGTCCTGTGTGAAAATGCCAGCAAGAGGGCTAGAGTTGCAGCGAGGCATGGGGAAGGGTGATGGGCAATATTCTATCCCATATTCATACATTTTAAAGATTAAAATGAAATTTTAATTTTCAACAGCCAAGACTTCAGCTCATTGGCAGAGAATAGACATCTATATTGTGTTTGGATTTATAAAATGCTATCATTACTTATCATCACTACTCCCCCCAAAAGACAGTATTGTGACACACAGGAAAGGCTATTAGAAACAATAAAAATTAAAATTAAATAGGTAAGACCATGAAACTTTTTCTAGTGTGTTGGATGGTAACTAGCCCTGGAGTCTAAGTTTTTATCTTTCTTTTTTTTTTTTTTTAAAGATTTTATTTATTTATTCATGAGAGATAGAGAGAGAGAGAGCGAGAGAGAGAGAGGCAGAGACACAGGCAGAGGGAGAAGCAGGCTCCATGCAGGGAGCCCAATGCGGTACTCGATCCCAGGACTCCAAGATAAGGCCCTGGGCTGAAGGCAGCGCTAAACCTCTGAGCCACCCATGCTGCCCATGGAGTCTAAGATTTTAAACTCTGCTACATACTGGCTTCTGTTATATTACACTGAAATTTCCTTATTTTGTCTTGTAAAATAACACAAAAGGATAGCTGAGCAGAATTTTTTAAAAGCAGTAAGAGTTGAGAAAGGATTTATTACAGGAAAGTGTGAGGAAGAATAAAAAGAAATAAAAAATAATGCCGTGAACATCTGAAGAATTAAAAAACTGTCAGAATTTAAGCTTTGTCAAAAAAGTCTAATTGGATAAAATATAATGGAATTGAAGTGCTTAGGAAAATTCAAGGAAAAATGATCTGAAGTTGAATAGGTAAAATGCAGCTACCTGAGTTTTAATTTAAAATTATGCTAGATAAATAATTGAAACTAATACATAGTCAAGGAAGTAAGGAGAACCAAAGCATCTTTTTCATATTCAATTTCTCCAGGCACTTTTATTGTTCTAACTAGAATTTTGCATTGTTTACAATCAGACAAGGCCTATTACTCTACAGCATATTTTTCTACTTGTAATAAGTAACAAACTCATGTTGTGTACCACATTTTGTGGTGCGTAATAATACTAATCATTTTCTTCAAGCCTATCTTCTGTGTTTCTACTGAGCATCTCCTAAACCATTAACCCCATTAGTTTTTCATTACTATAGATAATTAACCAAACTGTAATTAGCCACATGTCAGAATAGAGTGGTAACTTAAAACTGGATGATGGTATTCACTTCCACTACAAAAAAAAAAAAAAAAAAAAAAGGAGGAGGGGGCTTTCTTATTTCCTGAAAAGGGCATTTCTTGCCAGATTTCAGCAGATCATAGCATTTTCTCAAATAACTTTATAAAGAAATAATCTTTGTAATAAAAGCCAACTCAGATGTTACCTTTTTAGGAAGGCAAGCCTGATTCCTTAAAGTCAGAATCAATTTGTATCTTCCTTTTTTGTTTGTTTCAAGAGAACTTTACTAGTTTTTTAATTCAAACAATGGTTTTGAATAACTGGTACATTAACATAGGACAAAATCCCAACAGAAGTTGCCGCTCAAAGAAATTTCACCTACTCTTTCCCTCTACCACCAGCTATCCTTCCTAGAGGCAAGCAACATAATTCTTGAGTGTGCCTCCAGATGCATTCCTTAGTACTCAAATTACATGCATATGCATGCACAAATAAATATAAACACATTCCTTTCTCAGAAAAATAATGGCGGCATTCTATACACATCTCGCTTTTTAAAAATGTTAAATATGTGTACGGATATGTATATAAAACAAAATATACCTTAAAGAATAATTATGGTATCATGAATATCCATATCAATATGTAGAAGCAACTTCATCTTTTGCTATAATTGCATAGTATTCCATTATGTGGAAATCCACAGTTTAACCACTTCCTTAATAATGGCCATCTGTTCTCAACTTAATAATTATAGGCAATGCTACTATGAATAACATAGAAGCAGAATTTCTAAGTAAAAAGTTTTATGCATTTGTAATTCAGACAGAAATTTCCAGTTATCTGTTTCCATCGGGAATACATCATAGTTCTTTACTCTTTCCTCATTACAAACAGTTTGGAGTCTATGCCTGCATATTTCACCTTGCTCAGATTTTTACCTGGCTGAAATATGTATGCCGTACAGAGAGATGGGTGCCAGCTGGAAAGCCAGGCCAACCCTAATTTCCCCCAAGGTATTGCTGTCAGGACTCAGAATATGAAATTACGCCATTAAATTAAATCAAAATTTTGTGATCTGGCTACAACCTCTGGCCTCTCGTGTGCCTGTCCTTCCACTCCAGCCCTGTACCCTGACATTCCCATCTAGTATCTGGAGAACGCAGATCAAACTCTCCTGTGTAAATATGGCTCAGGTCCTCAGGCCTGAGGTTGGGCCTCCGCTCCCAGTTCCTGTGTACCCTGTCTGGTCTGCCACCCAGCTCTTCCAGTCAGTGGCTTGGCTCATATCTTGGGAGGAAGGAGGTGTTTTCAAATATCATCTTGACTATGGACACAGAAAGGACTTAAGTTAACATTTCACAAACCATTAGATTGCTTTACAGTTCAAAAACTTTAATTAGAAAGCTGAAGATTCAAATCAACCTAATGTTATTTTAAGGAGCTTAGTTAAAAACAGGTTGACAGAGAGAACATTTTATTCAAAATGTGGTCCTAAGACTTTGTGTGCTTTTCCAAGAAAGCTGTTGATCTTGGCTGCAAGAAATTTCAAGTCCTAAAGGAAAGTAATAACTTTTTGACAAAGACTAAGTATATACTCTTGCATAAGGACAATTACATTCTCTTTCAGATCACATTTCTCAAAACAGAAATTGTTCTTGCTTCATAAAAAATATGGCCTTCCCCCCCGAAGGGTGAATTTTCCATTAGCACGAGTGACACTGAAATAGTCGTTTTTATGTACTTAACAGAATTTAAGCTTATATTTTAGGAAGACTGGCAGGGAAGCAGTTTCATACAATCAAGATAATCCAGGAGTTTTAAAATTTGTTCTGATGGAGGGATATCGTGCTCTTTGATAAAGGCATGAAATAGAGTTGTAATAAAATGAGTACATAATGATGAATTTGGGGACTTAAAGAGACATTATCACATAGTGGATTCTATTATAAACCAAGTTTATAAGATATTGGCACCAAGTTTTTAAGATAAATGTATGGGGAAAACTTAAGTGAGAAACTTCTATCCATTACAGTATATTTTTTTCTTCTGCTGGAACATCCAGCTTTCACAGTATTGATATTTCACAATACTGATGAGAGAAGAACTTAATCATTAGGAGAAGACACTGATTGACAATCTAAGTCAATTGACAATGACTAAGGCAGTAACATCCTTTAAAGGAAAGAATAGATGCCTATTATTGGTTTTGCTTTAATGAGATTTTATTAGAAAGCAGGTCAGCAATTAGCTCTACAGAGCTGAGGGTACAGCTTTGAACTAAGTGGTTCTGCTGTATCTTCCATTCTTTTTTTTTTTTTTTTTAAGATTTATTTATTTATTCATGAGAGACACAGAGAGAGGCAGAGACACAGGCAGAGGGAGAAGCAGGTTCCTCACAGGAAGCCTGATGTGGGACTCGATCCTGGATTCTGGGATCATGACCTGAGCCCAACCGCTGAGCCACCCCGGCGTCCCTATATCTTCCATTCTGATAAATATTTATGCATATATTTGTATTACTAGCAACAAAATTTCACTTTGGTCAAACCTTTCCTGAAAGGCTTGGAAATAAAACACTGCATTTTTAAATTTCTCCCCAAAATGGGGTTCACTGGGATCCCCGCTTAGGGATCATGACCTTCAGGATACTCTTTTAAATCTTACTGATTGGGGGGGGATCCCTGGGTGACCCAGCGGTTTGGCGCCTGCCTTTGGCCCAGGGCGCGATCCTGGAGTCTCAGGATTGAGTCCCGTGTCAGGCTCCCAGTGTGGGGCCTGCTTCTCCCTCTGCCTGTGTCTCTGCCTCTCTCTCTCTCTCTGAATAAATTTAAAAAATAAATAAATAAATCTTACTGATTTAGGGGCAGACACTTGGCATCTTAAAGTTTTGATAACAAAATCTCAATATCATGAAAAAAAGAAACAAGAGTTGTAGATCTGGAAAATTAATTCCTCCTACCAATACATTGAGATGGGTGTGGGTATGTATATGTTTAGAAGCCTTCCCAGAGTCTTCCATCTATTTAGAATTTAGAGTTGCAGTCAAAATTAAAACAAAACTAGCAGGATTAATTTATAGATTTATAATATTATTATATTTCTCTTCTGGTGATTGATACAAATACTGTAAAATTCTGAATATCTGGGTTGCAGCACTCTCATCTCTATCCTGGATTATTGCAAGAGCCTCCTGTTGGGCTTCCTGCTGCTTCTCTTTTGTGCTCTTTCCCTTCTGGGCTTGCCTAACACAGCAGCCAGAGGAATCCAGTTAAACCCAATTCAGACCAGGTCATTCTTCTCTCAAAACCTTCTAATTCTTTCCCATCTCACTTAGAAGGAAAGCCAGAGTCCCAGCAAAGCTCTACAAGACCCTCACACTTACTTCTCTCTTTTACCTGGCCACCAGTTTCTTTGAAGTTCTACAAACATGGCAGGCATCCTCCTGCCTCAGGGCCTTTGCACCTACGTGCCTCCCATGCTTTCTCAGACATCCTTCAGGCTTACTTCTTTTCTCTTGTAGATCAGTGAGGCCTTCCCATCTACAATGAATCCCTGCTTTTTTTTTTTTCCATTACAACTTTCCAATGTACTCATTTTTTATGTACTCATCATGTTTATCATTTGTCTCCCCTGAAAAGGTTTAAACCTTAGAGGGCAGGGTTTTTTGTTTGCTTTGTTCACTATTGTATTCCTAGTACTTACCGTGGGAAGCCTGGTATATAGGTGCTCAATAAATATTTCTTGAACACTAACTACTGCCTTCACACAGGTGTCAATGCCCCGAAGACTACCTGGACCACACCCACAGTTGAATGAGTTGGGTTTATTACATGTTACAGCAAGGGAAAATGCGCAGCATGAGGAACTGTGAGGTTTCTCAGTAAGAGGGTATCAGCAAGAGCCTGGGAATAGAACTTCAGTTTTAGTTGGGTCATCCGGCAGAGGGTCTAAGAAAATGGATGTTTGGTCCATTGGATGCTGTCAAAAAGCCGGAGCATATCTATAATTGGGTAAAGAACAGCAGTTGTTCATTCAGCAAGAGAGAGGGATGTTCGATATCGTATGGGGGGCACGCTGACCTTGTTTTATAATTTTTTTAAAATTTTTATTTATTTATGATAGAGAGAGAGAGAGAGGCAGAGACACAGGCAGAGGGAGAAGCAGGCTCCATGCACCGGGAGCCCGACGTGGGATTCGATCCCGGGTCTCCAGGATCGCGCCCTGGGCCAAAGGCAGGCGCCAAACCGCTGCGCCACCCAGGGATCCCCTGACCTTGTTTTTATCTGTGCTTGGGCAAAATGAAAACGTGGCCTTGCTTTGTTTCATTTTGTCACAGCCTGAGATCAAACTTGTTTGAGGTTGGTATTCTGTGAAATTGTTAGTCTGACAGGAGAATAACACGGCATGGCTCTAAGTGCCTCCAGCTTCTGAAATCTGGATGTTGCTTTTGTTTTTCCCCCTTAAATGTATCACAAGCAGCTACACACTTGTGGGGAAGGAGTGACTGGAGAAATAGGTGTAAGGAGAGGATAGAAACTTCTCTGTTCTCTGCAGACTCTTGTATGTCCACATGTCGGGCCTGTCTCACAGGGGACCCCCCTTTTTCACCATCCTCCACGTCGGAGTGGGGTGAGGACTGAGGCCTGCTCAATGTAAGGCAGTCCCCCCTTTTCTGTTATCTTTGTCACATTCCCCACTAGTGGGCTAAACAAGTCAGAGCAGTTTCAGCTAAGCCTTCCTCATGGTGGCTCTTCTTTCTACTGCGGGAGGGGTTTGAGGAGAAAGCTACCTCCCTTTCCTCTCGGGTTTTCAGGATTGTGAGACTTTGCTGGGAGTCATTTGTTCAGGGGCTTTCAAAATACCTTCACAGAACTTTCCATGGTGAAGGAAGGGAACTAGTCCTTCGTATATGTTCCCAGAACAAACCCTATTCCCACAAAGAGAAAACTAGGTGATAAAATCTAGGGGTGACGTCCAAGTGAAACTCCTCACTTATCCCCACCTCCGATATCTTGCCCCCAACGCTTCCTAAAATTCCACCAATTAGATTTGCTTAAAGAAGCAAACCTTCCCAGGATGATTGTAAGGAAGCAAAGAAGGGTGTTGCTACTGGTGACTCCTGGTTCAGTGTAACTGCGCAGACAAGAGACAGGTGGAGCTGGGCGGTGAGGATTTGAGTGGTTCACAGCGGTCCTGAGGCCAAGGGCACGTTCGGAAGGGCAGGCATGGGGAGGTTCCCTGATGCAGAAAGGAGGGTGGGAGAAGCAGCCAGCCAATGATTGCACAGTGCAGGCAGGGGACCCCAAAACTTGCTGACAGGTGCCGAGTGAAGGGATCTCCTCTCAGCGAGCTGTGTTTAATTAGGTGAATGACAGAAGGTGCACCAGCACCCTGTCCTGCACGCGCAGGAAGCAGAAAGCTGAGACCAAACAGGTGACGCAGGCACTGAATTGCCCTTTTTTTTTTTTTGCTTGTATTTGTTGTGTAAAGCTGCACATTTTATTAGGAGTTCTAGGGACACCTGGGTGGCTCAGTGGTTTAGCACCGCCTTCAGCTCAGGTCGTGATCCTGGGGTCCTGGGATCGAGCCCGCATGGGGCTCCCTGCCAGCAGCTTGCTTCTTTCTCTGCCTGTGTCTCTGCCTTTCTCTCTGTGTCTCTCATGAATAAATAAATAAAATCTTAAACAAAAAAAAGGAGTTCTGCCTACCACCTGCCATGGAAAGTGCACCTCCCATCCATCCACCAGAATCTGGGGAATAAGGAGGAGAGAATCGCTTGGTAACTTTGTAATGAATGGGCGAGGATTTCTGAGGCAGTAATGAGGGGGTTGACCAAAGGGAAAACAGTAATCAGTGGAAAGCAATGTTTTGAATAAAACTCAAAGCAGAAAGTGTTCTGATAGGTTAGATTTTTATATATACATATATAGCCTTCTCTAACATAAAGTGAATTTTAACTTTAGCAAAAGCTTTTTCTCCCCTATTGATGAACACATGTGCAGATAAATCCATTTTTCTTATCTTGAGGCAGACTATAAAAAAAATCAAAGATAAGGAACACTTTTAAGGACCATGATTCTTATCGTATTCATAAAATTATATTCCCTTTAAAATACCATTCTCCTGGGGCGCGTGGGTGGTGAAGCTGGTTAAACATCTGCCTTCTGCTCAGGTAGTGATCCCGGGGTCCTGGGATCACCCGGCATCAGGCTCCCTGCTCAGTGGGGAGCCTACTTCTCCCTCTCCCTCTGTGCATCCCCCTGCTTGTGTTCTCTCTCTCTCTGTGTCAAATAAATAAAATCTTTTAAAAAGAAAATACCATTCTTTTCAAATCATAATTTATACCTTCAGTATAACATATATGTTGATAAGCGAGGTAATCTTACCCATCTTTGTGCTATGGAGGAATACAGATATCTATTCAATTTATGGATGAAGAAAATATCTACCTCCATAGCACTTGAAAACTGATATTTTTGTATCTATCCATTTACTTAGTACTCCTTAAATGTCTTTGAATAAAGCTTTTCATATTATTTTAGTAATTGGTCTGTTCAGATTTTCTAGTTTTCATAAATTATTTTATTTATTTATTTTTTCGTAAAGTATTTTAAATTTTGGTTTTACCTCCGTGTTCTAGACCTAAAAAATGTTATACAGTTTAGCTGGTGACATCTAGTGGTGAAAAATGTTGATTACATACAACATGCAGCGCTTGCAGCTTTGCTGATACTCAAAAGCCACAGATTCCATGGAAAAAAAACCTATGTCAGTCGAAGTTTCTAGTTGTAACCAATCAAAACAAAATCTCACTGATTTGAGCCAAAAAGTGCTGTCCCAGGAGGACAATGTTGCCACTTAACACCAACACCATGGATATGTGGTTCTGGATGCCCCAACAGGAGCTGCCACTCCTGGACATGGGAATTTCTGGCACCACCACCTTTCAGGTTCTTTGGTTCTTAAGATGTCAATTCAAAGTCTAGGGTAGGAAGAAAGGCACACACACACACACACACACACACACACACACACAAGGTCTAGAGTAGGATGGATCTTGGCCACTAACACATATGGGTACCCTAGCTGCAAGGGAGCCTATGTAAGCATCTGGACGTTTGCGCTTACTTAATGAAACAATAAAAAGTTATTATAAGATTAAATGAGATGACTATTTGATAAAGTATTTAATCTTGGTGCCCAGAATTTGATGAGTTTTCCAGAATGATAGTTGATATAATTCTACATTTTTATTCAATCGTGAGCTTTTTTTGAGGGTAAGGACCACATCTTGTTCATTTTATATTCTGGACATAGGGCATGAAGTTCTGTGAGTGTTTTTCTTTTTTTTTTTTTTTAGATTTTTAAAATTTATTCATGAGAGACACAGAGAGACAGAGAACATAGACAGAGGGAGAAGCTGGGAGCCTGATATGGGACTCGATTCCAGAAACCCAGGATCACTACCTGAGCTGAAGGCATACGCTCAATCACTGAGCCACCCAGGCATCCCAGTTCCATGAATATTTATTAAATTGCACTGCTTGCCTCTGAATAGAAGCAAGCTTCTATTCTACCCTTGCTTCTATATCTCAATTTATGTATAGTCCTCTTTCAAACCTTTAAAGAAAAAGCACTTTAAAATAGAAATATATACCAATAATAATAATATCCATCCAGTATTTGAAATTTTTTCCTCCAAATTATCACTAATAGAAAATTACATCTCCCTACAGGTCTTCCACAGTACATTAATGCAGAAGATAAGATTTTATCTTATGAAAGTATTATCTGATGGACAATTAAGGCTTTGTGTTGTTCAACCAATACATCTCACATCATGGCTGCTCATATTCTTCATTCTGAAGTCTATCTCCTCTCTAAAACCTGCCCGGCTTCCAATTTATCAAAGGAAACCTTTTATAGCTGCTTGGAATGCCCCAACGGATCAGTGTTTGATAAAATACAATATAGGATTAAATTTGAAAATGTTTCAGGTTATTGGAAGCCCACTGGCCAAGGCCAGGGGGCAAAATATCACTATATTTTATGTCAACAGATTGGGATACTATCCATGGTATACATCACAGGGGGTTCCCATTAATGGGGGTCTCCCCCAGAACATAAGTTTGCAAGTGCATCTAGAAAAAGCTGACCAAGATATTAATTATTACATCCCTGCTGAAGATTTCAATGGACTGGCTGTTATAGACTGGGAATACTGGCGACCTCAGTGGGCCCGTAACTGGAACACAAAAGATGTCTACAGACAGAAGTCAAGAAAGCTGATTTCTGACATGCAAGAGAATGTATCAGCTACTGATATTGAATATTTAGCCAAAGCAACCTTTGAAGAAAGTGCAAAAGCTTTCATGAAGGAAACCATCGAATTGGGAATTAAGAGTAGACCAAAGGGCCTCTGGGGTTATTATTTATATCCTGATTGCCACAATTATAATGTTTATGCCCCAAATTATACTGGGTCATGCCCAGAAGAGGAAGTTTTGAGAAACAATGAGCTCTCTTGGCTCTGGAATAGTAGTGCTGCTTTATATCCTTCTATTGGTGTCAGAAAATCTCTTGAAGACAATGAAAACATTTTGCGCTTCTCGCGATTTCGAGTGCATGAATCCCTGAGGATCTCCACCATGACATCCCATGATTATGCTCTGCCTATATTTGTCTACACAAGGCTAGGCTACAGAAATGAGCCCTTATTTTTTCTTTCTAAGGTAAGACATCCCTTGCAAAGATGGGGAGATTTCCATCCTGTTCTTAAAAGAGACTTTTTTTTTTTCTTCAAAAATTTATTTTATCTATCTATTTATCTATTTATTTGAGAGACAGAGAGCACAAGCAGGGAGAGGTGCAGAAGGAGAGGGAGAAGCAGACTCCTGCTGAGCAGGGAACCCCATACAGGGTTGATTGCAGAACCCTGATGTCATGACCTTAGCCAGAGGCTGATGCTTAGCCTACTGAGCCACCAAGATACCCCTAAAACAGACATTTCTTTGTTAATTCTCTTCTTTGAAGAATTCCCAATTATGCTCTTTCCTAAGAGCGTAATTGTTCCTTTAACTACCATCCACTTAGACTCTTTATTTATGCCAACTGAATCTTAATTATTTATCATTCTTTTAAGGAACATGGTATGGAAGGAAGGTTAGAAGGCAATAAGAACAACTCCTCCCCACTTTCCTCCCCAATTGATGGTGCTCCCTCATGATTGGCCTTTATTGGGAGCAGGTTGTGGTGGACCAGCTGGAAAGTCAGAGAGGGGATTTTAAAATGGAGTAGTTTGCTCACACATGTGAAAGTGTAATTGGAAGTGTTCTTGCTTCTGGCCTCACCATCTAATATCAAGAGGAAAATATTTTCTTTTTAATGTTTTTAATGTTTTAATGTTATTAATGTTATTTAATACCGGTTTTGATAAAAGGTACAAGAGAGGCACAACAATGTGAACACATGTAACACTACTGAACTATACACTTAGAAATGGTGAAGGTAGTAAATTTTATGTCTTTTTACCACAATTAAATAGTTCTTAAAAATTAAAAAAAAATTTTTTTTAAAAGGCATAGGGGCATTACAAATCTGCAAAAAGTAGGTGGATCTATAGATTTAGCCATCTGGTTTATTCTTGACTCTATGACCATAGCTAATGGAAAGTGGGTAAGAATGGTGCAAGTTTTTAAATTCAATCATAAATTCATCACCAGTCCATGATTTTGCAATCCTAGGTTAAAACTTACAAATACAAGTTTTAGTCTATTTATTTTACTATTGTATCCAAAGACCTCCCATAAACCACAAGCGTAACTTTTAAAATAGATGAACTTTTGGCCCAATTATCTCTCCCTTCTTCTCCCCTTGCTACTCTACTCACTCAGATGGAAACTTCTAGAAATAAAAACTTAGGGATCCCTGGGTGGCGCAGCGGTTTGGCGCCTGCCTTTGGCCCAGGGCGCGATCCTGGAGACCCGGGATCGAATCCCACGTCAGGCTCCCGGTGCATGGAGCCTGCTTCTCCCTCTGCCTGTGTCTCTGCCTCTCTCTCTCTCTCTCTCTCTCTGTATGACTATCATAAATCAATAAAAAAAAAATAGAAATAAAAACTTAAAAGCAGATGACACTCTAGTGGTTAGACTTGGATAATTATGTGTAAACTTACTATGTTAAGAAGAGTTGAGACTTGTTCAGGCTTTCACATGGATGGTATAGTGGTATTTTAAGATATTATTGGATACTATGGGCTTATCACATTTCTTCCTTCTCCACCATTACAAGTTTCAATTCATCAGTGTGTCTTAAAATATAAAGATGTTCTGACTGTGAGGCACCCAAGGGAGAAGGCTCAGGAAACATCCAGATGAGGATGTTAGTATGACCAGTAGGTATCTATGGAGCATATAGGGAGTACAGCTTAATCCTCAGAGGAAGAAAAGGCACAGATGTATCGGGATTTGGTAAATGCTAAGCCTTGGACACCATTGATGAGGTCAGTAAGAAAAAAAGTCTTTATTGTGAACTGATATTTGTACTTCCAGAAAAGTCAGCAACAAATGATTAATAATGATAGGAAATCAATACTACCCAGGAGGTTTAAAAAGTTCTCTAGAACTGCTTGACCCTGGAACTGAAAGTTAAATACTACTTCCTTCTATGAAACTTCTTTACATTTTATATTTGGCTTAAACAAGTTTCTATCTTTGATGATAATACATTTACTTTTGAAAGAAATAAACTTTAAAGGATGAAGTGTTCATATTGAAAGATTAGACTACTGGTACATTGTGCACATTCTATAAACCTAGATAAGCTTCCTTGAGTAGCTATAACCTCAGAAATGTTTCTGTTCTAAGGAAATAAGGAACAAAGGTTAGGGTCTCATTAAGAAACAGCTCTCAGGCAGCCCTGGTGGCTTAGCCGTTTAGCGCCACCGTCAGCCCAGGGTGTGATCCTGCAGACCTGGGATCGAGTCCCGTGTCAGGCTCCCAGCATGGAGCCTGCTTCTCTCTCTGTATCTCTAATAAATAAAAAATATTAAAAAAAAAAAAAAAAGAGAAGAAGAAGCAGCTCTCTTTGACAGGCCCAGGAATCATTCTGTAACATTCTGAAAACTTTCTGAATGGGAAGGTATTTCCAAATATTTCAAACCATCAGTTCAGCCACCATTTTACTATACCCTCTGTAAAAATATGCCCACAAAATTTTTGAAACCTGATATTCATTTACACCAAATCATAAATGACAAATAATGGCTTCCATTTCTAATCTTCCCCAAGATAGCTGCACTTTATTTTTAAGATATTTTTATTTTTAAGTAATCTCTATACCCAATGTGGGGCTCGAACTTAACAAACCTGAAATCAAGAGTCATATGTTTCACTGGCTGAGCCAGCCAGCACCCTGATATCTGCACTTTAGAGTAGTCGTGTATGTGTGTGTTTGCACAAGTATATACAAACACATATAGTTAGGATTACAAAAATGATTTAACAGTAAGTAGCAAATTTCCTCACCTATCCAGACCTCAGTACCTCAGTGTCTTAAGATATACAATGAGGCACTATTACCTGCCCTACCTACCTAGCTGTAATATTATGAAAATCAAATGAGAAAATTTGAGACGCTACAAAAATATATGTAATATAGAGTTTCTGATTCAGCATGGTAAGAAGCCTGGACATTGCCACTCCATCCTAACAAGTGAAAAACTAAACAGACTGAAAAATCAAAGCTTCATAAAAAAAAGAAAAAAGAAAAATCAACTATTTTTAGATTCATGAGGACACAAGACAAATTCCTGCCCTCAAAATTTGAGAGGCAGACAGGTGAATACAGAGAATCACAACTTACTAGATCAGAAATCTCTGTGGGAACCACTGCCAGAGTAGGGAAATCTGAATTACAATTGATGAGTTGCTAGAGACTCAGTGAGGACAAGTCTGAGAAATAAAAACTCCAGGGGACTCAATCATGGGTGGGTATGTACTTTTGTGAGTTTTCCCTCTAAAAGCTTATCAGGTGCTCACAATGAATATCAGAGAAAAATCTTCTTATGCATCTAGCAAGGGGCAAGAGAAAAAGAACTGTTTTGAATACTCAAGAACATTCTGTTCTTCTTAACAAGGTCTGCCCTCAGGAGAAACTATTTAACCAGAGCCAAACCTACTGGGGACTTAGCAGAGCCTAAGTGAAGGGGGCAGGGGGAGGGAAATACTCAACTCCAGTTGGCTCTGGTCTCCCACTTGCAAGGGAAATGCCCTGCTCTAGCCCCATCTAGCCAGCCTATCTCACCTAAGAAGGGGTTAGACCAAATTAGAGCCTGCAGGGCCTTAACACTGTATTGCTTTGCCTCGTCCTGGGATCCAAATGACACAAACCCCCTCCGGGTCCCTGTGGAGGCAAAGTCCTCAGGGGAGTGTTGCAAACAGGGAAGAGAATTTAGCTAAGAGGAATGCAAGGTATTCTTCACATTCGGAGAAGAAAAATTTCTGGGTCATGTACGGATGGCTGGTTTGTGTGCATGTGGCCTTAGTTGACTTTGATTAAACAGCTTCTGTTGGCTATTTCTAGGCTGTCATCAAAATAATATCCTGTTTGGAAAAATTCAAGCTTTTCCTTAAAAATATTTAGTATGCTCTTCCATGTGAATATGGAGTATAACTTTGAGCCTTGGTTTGTTCAATATCTATTTTACTCTGAGAACTAAAGAATCATCCTATTATATTGAACTCAACCTCGAATCCTAATCCCTGGCATGCTGTTTTATAGCCAAATGAATAATGAACTCTATTGTCTTCAATCTAGCAAGATCTAATCAGTACTATTGGAGAAAGTGCTGCCTTGGGAGCTGCAGGCATTGTTATCTGGGGAGACATGAATTTAACTTCATCTGAGGTAAGGCAGTACCTTGAAGGTATAGTTAATATTATTTAAAGTATTTGCTCTTTTCTTTTATAGCTAACTCCAGTCGGAGCTCTCATGACTCCCACAATAAACCAGCTTTAGACTTCAAGTCCAAATCAGTGCCTAATACATAGAAGGAGCTCAATAGTATTATTAACTTTTGTTAAGATAGTAATCATATTACTGACATTTGTAGACTATTATGTGCTGGGATTGTGTGCTAATTGCTTTTTGTTTTGGATGTGCTCACTTACTGGTCATAATAACCCTAATGCGGTAGGGTTATTTATTTATAAATGAAACAAAAGAGGAAATCCAACTAGGGTAAATTAACTACAGTTTGACTGGAGCCCTTGCATTTAACTACTACATACAATGTGTCATATCCTATTTTGAGAAGAAGAAGAAGAAACATATGGTAACTTTTTAATCTCTGCATTGAATCTATTTTTTCTTTATGGAGAAGTTAGCTGAAAATTAATAGCATTTAAAATGAGACCTATATAGTTCTTTTCAAATTTCTCCCAGCTCAGATATTATTTACCCTAATAAGTCTTTCTAGTTTTCCCCAATCCACATTAGTCACAGCCTCTTCTGTATTTCCAGATGCTGTTTGTTTATATCTCTATAATACGATATGTTTGCCTGGAATTGTAATGCTCATATCCTCAACACTTTTTGTTAAATTGAATTTTTTGCAAGTTCATGATGATATGACATTATTCTTAGGATTGCACAGGCTCAATTTGTTGCTGTCAAGGTATCTGTCATGAAACTGTGACAATATAAGGTTAAAGTTTCCTCTGTCTAATATAAGAATTTGGTAGAAGTAGGGAGAATCAATTCCTGACCCTCTAGGTGTGACATTCCCTCCCCCAGCCCATGCGGCTCAAGAGAGGAGCTCCATCAGGAAGCTGAGTGCACAAACCAGGTGGCCTCTGTTTAGAACACATAATCGGAACCACAAAAAAATGACCCAGTCAGCCTTCCAGGCTTTCCTGTGTTTCAATTGTGTACAGATGTCCAGAATCCAGGGCAGTTGATATTTGAACATAATTAACAGGAAAATCTAGGAAGCTACAGGTTGCCACTTAACAATTAACTGGTAGAATATGAGAATTCAGGTTCCTACACAACCCTGAAAGGTGGCCAGAGGACAGCAACTCTGGCATGATTTCTAATTTGGGTTTGTTCTTTTTTTCACATTCCATTAATGTGGGGGGCCAGAAGGAGAAAAAAAGATGTAAATGGAAAGAAGGCAAGGTCATCATATGCTGACTCTGGGACCCATTGACAAGTTCAGTTGCTTAGCCCTAGTGTAACCTATTCTCCATCTCCTGCCTCTTGGACTTGCTTCCTTTCTTTTTTCTTTTTTCTTTTTCCCTTGGAAGGATTATATTTATTCATGAGAGAGAGGCAGAGACATAGGCAGAGGGAGAAGCAGACTCCCTGTGGGAAGCCTGATGTGGGACTCCATCCCAGGACTCTGGGGTCACACCCTGGGCTGAAGGCAGATGCTCAATAACTGAGCCACCCAGGTGCCTCCTTGCAGCTTTCCTGATCAGGTTCCCTGTGTTGCAGCATCTGAGCCTAAGAGATCAACAACAGGAGCCAAATGTTAGGTTTCACTCAGGTCCAAAGAACTGCCTCGTGGGCCCAAATGCTCTAATCCTATTAGTGCCAAAACCCACTAAAACCCATTTGTTTCTACATTTCTAGGGCAACTGTACAAAGGTGAAGCAGTATGTGAGTTCTGACTTAGGACACTACATAGTCAATGTGACCAGAGCGGCTGAGGTGTGCAGCCTTCACCTGTGCAGGAGTAATGGGAGATGCATAAGGAAGGTATGGAAAGCTCCTGATTACCTGCACTTGAACCCTGCAAGTTACCACATAGAGGCCTCCAAGGATGGAGAATTTATTGTGAAAGGAAAAGCATCTGATATGGACCTGGAAGCGTTGGAGGAGAAGTTTTCCTGTCACTGTTATCAGGGATACGAAGGAGCCGACTGTAGAGGAACAAAGACGGCTGACGGCTGCTCTGGGGTTTTCTCTTTTTCTAGCTCACTAATAACACTATGCCTGCTGGTTTTAGCAGGTTATCAGAGTATCCGGTCATGACATAATTGAATTTAAATGGAACTGTGTGCCCTGTAGAGTAGTCACTTAAAGAAAAGATGAAACTTAGGACCTTTTTTTTTTCTCTTATGAAATACATTGAAAAGGTAGCATAAGCAGACATTATGTATGTCACTTAACATAAACAAGAGCATATTGCTTTATTTGGCCCTGATTTGGCTAAGAAACCAGATCCAGGAATAAAATCAGTGCAGTCCTCTTCCTTACTGGAATGTTTAAGTTGTATTCAAACTAGACCTGTATATTTTAGTCTTTATATGAACATATGTGTATGTACATCTACATATTAAATTATTGATTTCAAAGCCTGTGGGTGTTTTTGTTTGTTTGTTTTGCCTAGAAATGTATTAAGGACAGATTGCTAAGCAATTATCTGAATCAATGGAAGAAGTCACCTCAGGGTATGAACTGGTCACTCGATCTACTGAAAAGGACCAAATGCAAAGTTCCTTGTCCCAGCCTAAGGTTCACACTGGGCTTCTGTTCCCCACCTGAGCTCACTGAGTGCAAAACTAGGTCCTGATGTGGCTTCTCATGGGAGGTGCAGAGACTGAGGCAAATGGAACTGTTCTTAACTCATTGCAAAGCCATCTATTCCAATATGGTCCTTCTCTTACCCACTATGAGTCCTTCTTTCACAGACCTTGGCAATTTAAACATCGTAAAAGGCTTCAGGATAGTAGTCACGTTTGCCTAGGCTGACATTGCTCTAAATCCAGAAATTGATGTCATGCTAATAAAAATGTAGTTTGTGTCTTTTGCAACAAAAATCATCACTAAAAATATATTTAATAAACACTTAAGGGACCCAGAAGTGCCATTGAGAAGGGGTTCTACCAAAAATATTTGATATTTTGGTTCCCACATGTAAGTTTTAAGCAGTGGTTTAGAGTCAGTTTGAATCTAATTTGAATCATGCTTTCATTATTCAACTGGATGTGCAACTCTAGCTAAGTTATTTATATTTCCCATTTTCTCATCTGAAATTTGGTAATACAGTTCTCAGCTCAGTGGATTCTCAAAAGTAAATGGAATAGCACATCCCGTGTATACTTTGGCTCTTATACATGTTGCTAATCTTCAACTATCTTCCCTTAATCATCAAAGTAACAGAAACACTTAGAATAAAACAAAGTCTTGGCCAATTTCCTCGTTCTTCTTCTTCTTCTTCTTTTTTTTTGAAGTTTTTTTTATTTCTTCATGAGAGACCCAGAGAGAGACAGAGACCCAGGCAGAGGGAGAAGCAGGCTACATGCAGGGAGCCCAATGCGGAACTTGACCCCAGGACCCTGGAATTACAACCTGAGCCAAAGGCAGATGCTCAACCACTATGCCAGCCAGGCGTCCCCAATTTCCTCTTTCTGATGTTATGTTTTCTTTTTTTTAAAGATTTTATTTATTTAGTCATGAGAGACACACAGAGAGAGAGAGAAAGAGAGGCAGGCTCCATGCAGGGATCCCGACGCGGGACTTGATTCTGGGACTCCAGGGTCACACCCTGGGCCAAAGGCAGGTGCTAAACTGTTGAGCCATCCAGGGATCCCCATTATGTTCTATTTATAAACCACTTATGCGTTGTTGAGAGGCATGTTCTACCCCTGGAGAAAATTTACTTAGAAGGTAAACCCTAGATACATATAATGCTATAATAGAAGGCATCTTTTCTCTTTTCTAGGAAACCTTTCAATCCAAGTGTGCTGTTTTTAGCTCTGGGTCCAGCTTGTCAGACTATTGGACATGGTTAAGGTCTAATTTCTAAATGTGAAATACAAGTGAAAACAAAAAACTTTTATAATACTATGAATGAGAGGTATCATTGCATAAACTTTTACAAATTTTATTTTTTATATCAAAGATGATATAATCACATAGAAAACTTAGAAAATAGAAAAATAAGGAAAGTCACAAATAATCACTCTTGACATATTGGTCTATTGGTAACTTTTGGTGTATTTCTAGCCTTCTAAAGAGTTTTTTTTTTTACATGATTGTAATAAAAATTCATGCATAATTTTGTGTCCTGTGTTTTTCACTTAACCATGCTATAAGCAGACTTCGTACTATTTCATAATCTTCATAAATGTCATTTGAATGTCATCTTTAAAGCCACATAAGAATCTATCGACTGGATGGAGCAAAATTTCATCAACAATTTTCCATAAGTTTGTTTGTTTGTTTGTTTATTTATTTATTTATTTATTTATTTGAAAGAGGAGGCAAGGGGCAGAGGGAGAAGGAGAGGGTGAATCCCAAGCACATTCCCTGCTGACCAGGGAGCCTGATGTGGTTCTCCATCTCATGACTCCAAGACCATTACCTGAGCCAAAATCAAGAGTAGGAAGCTTAGGACTGAGCCACCCAGGTGCCCCCCATAAATTTTAATTTTTAAATGTCAAGCTTTTACCGTTTAGTCACTTCATCAGAGAATACTTTCCAGATCACCCTCCTAATTCATTCATTCACCTAATAATCAGTTTTTACATTCATCAATTTATTAAGCATTACTTCTTATCAGGCACTGTTGAAATGTATGCGTGAACAAAACAGAGGTTTGTCTTCCCAGAATTTACATTTTAGCTGGAAGAGACAGATATTAAATATACAAATAAGCAATTTATATCAAATATTAGCTCTTTTTATCTTTCGGCCTGTAGTATTTATTATCATCTGACATGGTGTATATTACATATTTGTTTATTTCTGTCTTCCCTTACTAGAATGTAAACTAGAAAAATGAGGACTTCATTATATTCAGTATTTGCTAGAATACTACTTGCTATAGTGCCTAGCACATAGTATGTGTCCTAAGTATTTTGAATGAATGAGTCATTCAATGGTTCAGTAACTTGAATCAATGGCAGCTACATTATTTATGATAAGGGTTGTTTTTTTTTTAAATTCTACACATTAATAGTAAGATATTGCCAAACCATACTCAAATACTCAAGCATTAGTGTTCTATTCTAATCCTAGAACAATAGCTCTTGAAATCTGTAGTTTAACTCCTCTGTTGAAGAACTCAGGCCTAAAGAGAATGAATCACTTGGCAAAGTCAAAGAGCCAGTTTGTAAAAGAACCCAATCTGGTGGTGGGGGATGGGTGAAGCAGGTAATGAGCATTAAAGACTACATTTATCATGATGAGCACTAATTGTTGAATCACTATATTGTACCCCTGAAACTAATACAACACTGTATTTTAACTATAGTGGAATTAAAATAAAAAGCTTAAAAAAAAAAATACTCCTCTCACTCCCCCCACCCACCTCCCCACCCCCTGGCAAAAGGAAAAGTTTTCTTTTCTTTTTGGAAAGGAAAGAGTTTGGAGTTGCTGAATTTTCTTTCCACCCTAACTGGTTATAATAGAATCCAAATATATTCTTTCAGCTTTTGACCATGAATGTAATGCATTTTTAAAATTTAATTTGGCCTACTATTTCTAATCATGTTCAATCAAACTCCAGATATTCCAGTCGTAGATTCTCTGTTTAATTTGGCTCACTTCTGCTGGAAAGGAAATCTACTTCCTGAGCTGCTTAATGACCATAGCTTCTTTAGATTGTCCTAACTTCCCTTTATGGAAACAGCAAGGTACTTATCCTCTCTAATCTGCAATATTCTATTTTATAAAAGGGAGATAATAATGGTTTCTTTTGTCCTTTTATCCTGACTTAATGAAATCAAGTAGGTAAAATACTTAGCATAAAACCTGGCATATAAAAAACCCCTAACAAATGTTAACTATTATTATCAAGTACTTTCAATATGGGTCTTCATAAAAGCTGTGACAGGCAATATTATCTCTATTTTGAAGAAAAAGTTACGTATGATTCAGAGTATTGAAATGACTACTTAATATTGCAAAGAAGTATCCAGGCCTTGAGCCCTTTTTTGGGAAACTTGTTTTTCTTTTTAAGATATTTTATTTATTCATTTGAGAGAGACAGAGAGAGAGAGAGGGCACAAAAAGGGGGGAGCGCCAGAAGAGGGAGAAGCAGACTCCCCACTGAGCAGGGTGCCCAATGCAGATGCAGGGCTCAATCCCAGGACGCAGGACCCCAGGATCATGACCTGAGTGAAAGGCAGATGCTTAACCAACTGAGACACCAGGTGCCCCTTTTTGGGGCATTTAAGAAACTTAAATTAGTTATCTTTTCATCAGATCTCAGCAGAATACAGGAGATTTATTTGTACCAAATTTCTTTATACTAATCTATAGATATATAATCTACAAATATACTGATTCTGGTATCAGGTATTCAGTGCTTTTTTTGACCCCATGTAAGAAAAATGGTTAAATTAATCTACTAGCAATGTACCCTTAGCTTGCATACTCTAAATATCATTTACATATAAAAGAAACCAAGTTCTCTTAAGTAAATGTCCGATTTTAGGTCTAAGAAGGAAATGTACGCAATAATCAGAAATATCTTGTTATACCATTAAGCAGGGATGCTATCAAACATCACTAGAATTGTATCAAAAATACTCACTAGTCAACTTAGAGTCTTCTGCTGCCAAATGTGGGAAAATTCAAGAGTCATTAAAGAAGTGCAATCCATGAAGTCAAAATGATATTAAAGAAAAACCTTCATTGATCACCTTTGAAGAATATTAAGGAACCAACTTATTACTTTGAAAACTGTTAAATACAAGGGAAAAACCAACCATTTATTATCCATATTGTATATGAACTCTATACACCTCAGGGTAACCAAATAGTGGAGTAAGGAAATATTCAAGGGAATAAATGAAGAAAGTATGAGACTATTGGAATATAACTATTTTGCAATTCCTAATGAATTAATGAATAAGGCACAGATCATCATGGCTGCTAACATCATGATAAAAGATGAAGCCAGACATTACATACCACCTAACCAAAGTATGTAACACTAGCTAAGGATAAATCCTTCTAGAAATCAGCAGAAATCTGATCAGGTATCTTCAAATTCACAGGAAACATTAGGAACAAAGGAAAATGCAGAACAACATGACAGGGATATAATAATCAAAATTCAGCTTTTAAGGAGCTTTATAGCACAAATAATCAGTTTTATCAACAAATAAATTGCAAAAAAATAAATAATGGAGAATGAACCCACCTGTATATCAACATAGGGCTTGTTAAGTGAATTATAGCAGATCTAGACAATGGGATAAGATTCAGCTCTAAAAGGGAATGAGGAAGTTCTCTGTATGCTGTCAAAGGATCTCTAAAATACAACTGTCTTGTTTGGGTTTCATTTTCACTTCTATCTAATCATATTGGAGGCAACTCATGACCTTATACATTAGAAATGTATTTCCAAAAAGAAAAAGAAAAAAAGAAATGTATTTCCATCATGTTTTAGATACACTTTCTGGGTATAGCTAAACTAATCTAAAATTTCTTAAGATCTAGTGGTTATGGGACTCTGAAAAGGATCCAAATACAAAAGCCAAAATTGACCAACTAACCAACATAAGCCATTATTAAGTCATATACCTCAAATATAAAGTAATATATAGGTTCTATTCAATATTTTTTAGAAATTTGCTTATTCTAAATCTTGGGCAGCAGCTCTATTATTAGAATTTAAAATGATAGAATAAAATTCAATAATGGGAAAAATAAATGTATCAAAGTGAATCTTAATATTGTGCTTTGTGTTTCTACTAGAGAACTAAATGTATAAACTTACTGCTTCCTCTGTCTTTAATGCTAATTTTAAGAACTTGGAAAATTTTTAATATTGCTGAACATTTGTTTATGAACTTGACACTTTGTTATTCTCTGCAGATCCAGGAACCATCAATTTTTCACTTCAATGAAATTCACTTCAAATCCCTTTTGTTATGGAAACTTAGAACAGAGTACATACTCCATTCTTTGTATTTGGAAAATAAAAATCTTAGGTCACCATTGAGACTGCTTATTGCATTCTGTTCTAATAAGATACTAAGAGAAGTAATTTTCTGCAATCAAATTTATTGCTACACCCAAAATAACACAATTCCTTTGTCAAGGAAAAAATAAATAATAAATATTATTTTTCTACCATATTGCCTATTGTACTGTTTATACATCTAAGTGTACAAGGATGCTATACTCTTTCACCTAGGAGCACTTATTGATTTTAAATTAATTTGTTTGTATTTTTAGAATCTATATTTCCCTCTGGGCATATGAAATCTGTCTTTACTCTCTTTAAAAAATATTAATTTATTTTGCCCTTTGGAGGTAGACAGTGCAAGATTCTCTTCCACAAAGAACACAGGGACTAAATATTGTCAAACTCACTACCTGATCATCTCAAGATGGTGCATGACATTCTAGCTATTGCCTCTGAATTCCAGGCAGCACAATGGAAGAAAGTCCAAATAAAGCAAACACAATAAATCTCTGTTAGTTTATATTCCCAGAAACTGTCTGGGGAAATAATGCATTAGTTTATATCCTTTGGTAGAATTTGATCACTCAACTCCATTTAGCTGCAAGGAAGACTGGCAAATGTGGTCTTTATTATTCCTGACAGCCATTTGGCTAGACCATTAAAAAATGGAACAGGAGATTGGGAAATAATGAATAATCTATGCAACTACTACATCCTGCACAGTGGACACTTTTTTCATTTAATTTTTTCCTTCTGCTACTCACTAAAATTTCCTGAAAAGTAGGGACATCTTATTCACCATTGTATCTCTAGACCAAACTCAGACCAGGCACACAGGAAGTACCTGAAAAATGTTTGTTAAAACAATAAATAATAACTTGCTAGCCAGAGACGCATATTAAAATCATTTGGGGAGCCAACCCAAAACAAGCATTCTTGGGCCTTCTAGCTACTGTGGTGTCAAAAGTCTTGAACTTACATGCATATTCTGATAAAGGTCCCCAATCAACTCTCATGTGTATTCCCAGTGAGAAAAACATTAAGCTAAATAATAAGAGAAGAAAAAGTAATGTAATCTTTTAAAAAACATTAATTGGAGTTCTGCTTCACAACCTAAGTGGTACTGACCGCAAACAGATTGTTCTTAAGAATTGTGAAAGCCATAATGTGGGAATGCTTTCCTCTCTCTACTTCTCCCTTCTTTCTTCTTTTCTTTCTCCTTTCCTTCTTTCCTTCCTTCCTTCCTTCCTTCCTTCCTTCCTTCCTTCCTTCCTTCCTTCCTTCCTTCCTTCCTGTTAAATTGCATTTCTGTCCAGTATTTTACTTCTTTTCATTTTAATTTCCCAAATTAAACATGATTACTATTTTTATTATATATAGACACTTTAGCTTTACTTACACATTTACCTTTGATTCCCTCATTTTACATTTTTATATATCAAATTTCTGTCTAGGATCACTTTCCTTTTTACTGAGGGTCATCTTTTATAGTTCCATTAGTGAAAGTCTACTGGGGGAGAACTCTCTATGTTTTTAATTTGATAATTTCTTAATTTTACCCTTAATTTAGAAAGTTAGTCTCAGTGGGTATAAATGTATAGATTGATGGTTATTTTCCCTTAGCATTTTGTAGATCCTTATCATATTTTCCTAGGTTTTTGGTGATAAAACTGCTTTCTTTCTTTCTTTCTTTTTTTTTTTTTTTTGATAAAACTGCTTTCTATCTAATTGCCTTCCTTTGTAAGTAATCTGGCCCATTTTACAAGTCTAATTTTGGAGTTTTGTAGTTTTGGTTTAGGGTCTAAATGGTTTTTTTTCTGCTTATCCTGCTTATCATTTGATAGTCTTTTGCTTAATCATTTTTATTATTCCATATTGCTACTTTTTAGCCTTTTATACATAGATATTTAATATTTTATATTTGATATTTATAATTCTTGAACATTAGGAGATTGTATATTTAATGTTTCTTATTCTTGCTAACCTTAATAATAAGACCATATTTGTTTGTGTGTTTAGCAATTTTTCATAATGAATTCATATTTTCTTGATTTTAATCTGTGAGAATTCTAAGTGTCAAAAATTTGGGTTGCTTTCTTATACAGAGGATTTTTAAAAAATTGTACAACTTAATTGAGATATAATTCACATATTATATAATTCATCAAAGTATTCATTTCAGTGGTTTTTACTATATTCACAGAGTTGTGCATTCATTACCCCATTAAATTTTAGAATATTTTTATCACTCCCCCCAAAACTACAAACCCTTTAGCAGTCACTCTTCATTATTCCCCAATTCCCCCATCTAATCCTAGGGAATCACTCATCTACATACATGACATGCCTGAAAGTGACAGGTGGAAGAAGTCAGCCCCAGAGTTAATGCTCTGTTCTAGAAAAGTCTTCACCATTAAACGAGTCATAAGAGTTTTTCAAATGCTCTCAGCTTGATTCTTATAAGATAAAATTTTACTTCACAAGAGGATTAAGAATGACATTTCCTCCTGTTTGTATTCTCTCATTTTCTCATATAAAGAAATAAATAAAATCTTTAAGAAAAAAAATAACATTTCCTTTGTGGAGCCTATATCCTCCAAGAAAAAATAGTCTGAGATGCTGATGAGAGTCAATATCAGGGGCTATTTTCCAGTTGCTCCAGAAATACAGCAAAGATGTTCTTTATTAGCAATAGTACAAGGTTAAATCTTGTATTCCTTAGCCAAGACCAAGCATCCCCTTTTCAATCTATCACCTCTTTTCATAGACTTCCAAAGTTTAACCTATAGTTATTTACTTGGCTTTCAACTTATTCAAAACTGACTTTCTCCAAAACTTTGTCACCATCGAGGTTGATTGTCAAAATCCAGGAAGAGGTAAGGGAGAGGAGAAAACAAATTGTACATGAGTAATCACTAGTGACTAGGTCAGGGTGAACTAAATTGTCCTGACTGTGTAGATTGTTTCTGTTGCCTAGTTTAATAATTAATCACAAGTAAATAATAAGATTTCCACACTGAAATCAAATGTTGCTTTTGAACTTCCCTATTCTTTCTGTTCATTGGTCCTTGAACCATATATTATTAACAGACACTGGCACCGCTCACACAGGTCCCCCTAGGTCCCTTATATAATCTGTTGTGTATCTTGTTCCCAGAGTTAGTGTGCCATTCACTGTGGTTTTGCTTCCCGCAGCCCTTACCTGGATCCCTTGAGTGAGCAAGCTTATGCTGCCCTCCTCAGGACCTTATTGAAATTGCATCATTTCTTGGCTACATCTCCTTCTGCTTCTTTTATTCTCCTTAAGCGTTTTTTTCCTGAGAAAACTTCCTTAATAAATCACTACACATGAAACTTTATCTTAAGTTAGCTGCTAGGGAACCTCACCCAAAATTCTTTTGTTCTCCAAATATTTAGAGACAAGCATAAAGAAGGAAGCTTACCTTTTATGTGGATATAATATCACAGCAAGTTAAAACACTAATTGGAGAACACATTAGAACATGTGACAAAGTGCTAGTTGTTCTATATAAAGAACTCTTAAACAGATCAATTCAAAACAATGCAAACCGGGACGCCTGGGTGGCTCAGCGGTTGAGCGCCTGCCTTCCCCCCGGGGTGTTATCCTGGAGTTATGTGATCGAGTCCCACATCGTGCTCCCTGTATGGAGCCTGCTTCTCTCTCGGCCTATGTCTTTGCCTCTCCTTCTCTGCGTCTCTCATGAATAAATAAATAATCTTAAAAAAAAAAGATGTAAATCTCACATGGGAAAAGGACATAGAAAATCACAGCAAAGAAACTATGAAATGGCCCAATTTCTTAAATAAAAGAAATTGTGATTAAAATGACAATGAGATGCCATTTTTACATCACCTAGGTTGGCAAAGTCTTTATAAAGTATAACAATACAATGTTAGTTTGGATATGGGGAAATCAGGCTTCTCAATTCTTGGAGAGAGTGTTAACTGATATAATCTCTTTAAGAGTCAACATGGCATATTTCACTTAAACGTGGACAAGGCTTACCTTTTCAACCCCCATTGCTATCTTTCTCATTCTTCTTTCAGGTTTTATAATAGCATTTGCTATAGTCTCAATATTTGTGTCCTCTCAAAATTCATAAGTTGAAATCCCAAGGTAGTGGTATTAGGAAGTGGAGTCCTTGGGAGGTGCTTAGGGCATGAGGGTGGAGTCTTCATGGATGGGATTACTGCCCTTATGAAAAAGCCCACACAGAGCTTATTAGCCTTCTTCCACTATGTAAGGATACAAAGAGAAGTCTGCAACCCGGAAGAGAGCCAACACCTAACTATACTGGCACCTCGACCTTAGACTTCCTAGCCTTGACAACCGTAAGAAATAAATTTCTGTTGTATATAAGTGACTTAGTCTGTGCTATTTTGTTATAGCAATCCAAATGGATTAAAACAGCATTTATCATTCTGAAATCATTTGCTTGTTTACTTGCTTATTGTCTCCTCACACTAAAGCTCTACAAGAGCAGAGACTGGCCTAAGTGGTGTCCTCCATGCCTGTGCTTAACTTGTAATAAATGCTCCATTTAAGATAGTTGAATCAGGGTGCCTGACTGGCTCAGTTGGTGGAGTGTGTGACTCTTAATCTCAGGGTTGAAAGTTCAAACTCCACAATGGATGTGGAGATTAAAAATAAAATCTTTTAAAAAATAAAATAATTACTTAATTTATTAAGTATTACTTAATTTATTGATTCAACTAAGTAATCAGCACCTATGGTATAGCTGGAGATGCCCCAGTGAATCTAGAACATCTCAATATTCTTCTGTAGTATCTAAAATTCTCACTTAGGCAAATAATTAAGACACTAGGGAGCTTATTAAACTAAAAAAATCTAAATAGAAGTAAATTGACTAAGGAATCGGAGCAATAGAGAAGTTGTAACTGAGGTTGTGAGCCAGGTAAGATCAGAATCATGAGGTAATCTTAATTTATTGCAAGCAAGTAGATGGCAGACCTTGGCAGTAGTGTCAGAAGCTTTACTTGGGTTGCAGAGCTTATAGCCAAGAGATGTTTTAAGATAAAGTACAAAGGAGAAACCAGAATTAAAACCAAAGCAGGCAGAGTGCTACAGTGTTCACACTGTAGCAGAGAGGTGTTCTAAGCAGAGAGGTGAAAACCAGGGCACAGGAGAATATCCTTCAGGCATCAGAACAAAGCAAGCGATGAAAAGCTGTGGGGTACAGCCAGAGCCTATGGAGGGCAGCCCATGAGTGCAGGCATAGAAGAGTTAAGGGGAATATATGACATTATTTCTAGATGAAGAGAGAGGCATTAGAGGTGCCAGCAAATTTAGGCAGATTATGACAAAAATAATGGAGACCCTCCTTTTTGCCACAGGTAGGAATATGGAAAGGGGCTGGGCTGAGGTGTGGAACAATTCTGTCGCTTCATACACTATCTTATATTTGACTACAGACACCAGTGCTGCAAGACTGAACCTCCAGCCATGACTCTTTGGGCTGTTTCTGGAGTTCTCTCCCTGAAAATTTAAAATTTGAGTCTAAATCTTTGAAGATAGTCAGAAACTTTTCGCATGTCACCCTTTTTTAATGAAACAAATCTCATGAACTGAAGAAGGCACCTGGGCCACACAGGAACTGGTTTATTTTCCTCATCTGAACTGCTGACGTAAGGCCCTCCAGGACTTTGGCAATGTAGAATATTGGTTCTGAAATCTGAATCTAAGGGATTCAACTGAAACTTGCCTGTCTGAAGTAAAAAATAAAGTTGAGTAGCATGTATAAAACAGACAAAACTTGTGCCTACCTCTGAGGGTTATTATTGGGAAGAAATGTGTTAATATGTGTACAGTGTCTAGAGAGAGAAGGGAAGAAGGGAAAGGGAGGGAAGGAAAGGAAGAAAATTAAAATGTTAGTGACTATTCAACTCTCTTCTTAGATTTGGGACTGAAGCTAGACTCAAGCCAGTGCCGTTTGTCCTCTGTTATCTCAGTGTGCTTTATATGACAAAGATGTAGGCTCAGTGCTGATGGGCACAGACTTCACCCTCTCTACATTGTACTTTTCTGAGAAAGTTATATGACAAGGCTGTATTTTATCACTGTTGGCAAAGTTAGAAGGTAATATACATTAACCAGGAAATAAAAGACCCCCATAAATAGTTCAAATATACTTCTAATTTAGATTAAGTATTAGTCTTTTAGTTTAAAGGATTTCTTATTCTAACTTCTCAGGTCCCATAATGTGGAAAGTTAGTAACTATGAACACAGCATTTCCACTTACCTGTTCAAAACTGAGTAAATGAAGTCAAAACATAAAACATAATTTGCTACCTTCATACAACGTATCATTCAGAGTGAATGAACAAAAAACAATAGTTGTGCAAAAAAATTAATAGAAAGGGTAAAGTTGTCTAAACCCAAAGCAGACAAGTGGTTTAGGAGTAAGAGCACTGCAAATGGGGCCTAACTGCACACCTTTTTTTTTTTTTTTTGAAGATTTTATTTATTTATTCATGAAAAACACAGAGAGATAGAGAGAGGCAGAGACATAGGCAAAGGGAGAAGCAGACTCCTTGCAGGGAGCCTGATGTGGGACTTTATCCCAGGACCCTGGGATCACGACCTGAGCCAAAGGCAGATGCTCAACCATTGAGCCACCTACATACCCCTAACTGCACACCTTTTCATGTCTATAATAATAGTGACTTGTCCAGTAGAGGACGTTGTAAAGAGCAAGATCTTCAGAATTAGCTAGAACTCTGTTGGTGGGCAAGTTATCTAATTTTTGCTAATGCTTACTTCCTCATTTAGAAAATGAGGATGATAATTCTTACCCCAGAGTGTTACGGAGATGTTCAAATACGATAATTAATTGTTAACTAAAAATCATTAGATGGCTTCATAATTACTTGTTGATTGTCTGATTTTAAAGATTGCTTGAAAGAAATTGCTTTTCTGTAAACAGTCTCTTAATGACATTTTGCTGAAAGGCTTGCTGTATTCATGTTAACATTTAATATATAACAAATATTGCACATTTGTGTAAAGCAGTTTAGGTGACCAATAAATATTACTTATATCTTGGATTTTTAAAACTGTAGCTATTGCTTGTTAAGAATTAAAAGCAAATAAGCGATACACAATTGAATAAAAACAATATTTTTTCTTAAAATTATAAACATTCATTAAGTAACTAAAGTACTAATTAGATTCAACCTCGAGAGACTCACTGCCCTATAATTATGTTGACAAGTGAACACGTGCCTTGGAAGTTTCTTCTTAAATCTTTGAAGTTATCTTGTTATCTACTGTTTTGTGCTTGTTTGTTTTGGTAGCAAAATACTAGGTTTTATAAAGATCTTATCCCCATCCACTAAACTCATACTTGGTCCATCCCCCACCTTCATAGTTGGTCCAAACTCTTCAAAAGTTCTAAAGCAGAATTTCTGCTCCAGAAATTCTGATTTCCCCATTCTCTCAGAATTCCTTTTTTTCTTGAGCTCTCTCCCAGTAGGTGAGTCTTAGGGACACTCCCATCCCGTCATAAATTAGCCAGATCCTAGTTGTTCGTCACTCTGAGTTCCTGTTTCCCTTGTCTCAGGTGAGAATCATAGGGTACTTCTGCTCTCCTCTGATCTTGGTGAAGAGACAAGTACAACTGCCTGCTCTTCTCATTTTACAAGGGTAAATGTGCTCAGGCTTTTATGGAATAGTGTACGGGGGCAGAAATAACTATAAATATTAATGGATCTTTACAATGTTATTAGAAGATTGACTTTGTAGTTAAGTTTTCTTTTTGGATAGCATCTGTCACACATTTTGATATATGTGATATGTTAGATGTATTGCTTATTTTAATAACAACAGTAATGATTATTTGTATTTGTAGACGTAATAAGCATGCTAATAGCCAAAAGAAATTTGATACTGAGAAATAATTTTGTTAACTATTGTATCTTTGAGTTTTGGTAACTGCTCTTTTTCTTTTATGAAATGGAAGCGGAGCCACCTCATTTGGCCAAACTAATATATAATCACCCAACATTATAGAGATATCTGAATCCTACATTAATAATTTTTGCCATTATTCATTTTAAATGTTATTTATTTGCCACTTACTTATTCCACTAATCCAATATAAAGGCTGAAAACTGTCTGGATAATCACATTTGACAAGCTAGAAAAATATTTCCATCAGGCTGAAAGAAGAGTTTGAAGTCTGAGCTTGAAGAGGTTGCTTTCTTAGTGGACTCCTCCATAAGATGCCAGGAAGTAGTCACAGCCAAATTAATGCAAGGCACACTAAGGCTAGAGCCAGTCTGATCTGCTGATAGAGTCATGATCCATGAGGACTTTCTCATGTAGGTTTCCTCTCAGATCATGCTATGTGCTGATGAATGCCTTTGGTAGGCACAGCAACATCATCAGATCTGGCTCCATGGAGGTATGAATTTGTTGAGTATCTCACTTCCACCAGAATAAATCCATAATGCTTTTTTATTTAGAGTAAAAAAAAATATATATATATATATATATATATTTTTTTAATTTCCTAGGGAAGCTTTAAAACTAGCAGGCTTATGAATCATGAAATAGTCTTGGACTTTGCCTCCGTTTGTCATGCTTTTCCCTGCCTTTCACACAAAAGAGGGTGGAGGCAAGGGATAATATTATTAATAACAACAGGAACAACTTACGTTTATTTGGTATTTACTCTGTGTCAGGTATATGGTAGAAAGAAGAACTTGCCTTTACCCTGTTAGATTCTGCACCTGGAGCCTGTGAGTTGAGCTGACAAAAGACAGATTAACAGGAGAAAAATATATAGACTTTAACATTTTTACAGGCACATGGAAGCTGTTATGGTAGTTTAGTCATTTATGGACATTAAAGAGTCTTCAAAGGGATCAGAATTCTATACTGGGTGCTGAAGAGATTAAATTATTGAGATTTGAGAACTTGACTAAGGCCCACTCAATAAGAAAGGGCTTGTTCTCGATATTAAAAACCCAGGTGCATCAGACTCCAAGGCTTCTGCCATCTGAGTGGCTTGAACTGTTCCACGGTAAAAAATACATTTTATGTTATGACCAAGGGGACAAATTTGTAAATATATAACTGACACATATGGTTCATAAAATAATATGTTTTACTGCATGTGATGATTGGTATTCTCTTGCTTCCAATTCTGTCCTGCCCTGTTCTATCCTAGCTTAGCCATTCCACTATATGATAATTGATTTCACTTTTTTTTTAAAAAGTGCTCATTACAATCAGTTAAATCAGTTTTATGCCTCACCAATAGTCCATGGTCTGAACTTTAGGGGAAAAAAATCCTAGGAATAGGCCTATCGAACATCACTTTCTTGGATAATCAGTAGTTCACAACTACTCTCCATTTTTGCCCAAAATGCATCTAAAATACTGGGATGATGTTTAGCCCTTGCTCTGCAGTGCTCTTTTTCCTTGAACTAGAAGCATGTGATCTCCTTGGAGGTCAAACAGCAGCAACCTCCCAAACTGTAGGTGAAGATAAGGGGGCACTTTGACTGTAAATACAACTTTTACTGAGTTTCTACAATTTGAAGTAAATTTTGCAGCTATGATTCTTCCTCTTCCTTTCTGCCTTTTTCACTGACCACAATCTTTATTTTTTTAATTTTAAAATATTTTACTTATTTATTCATGAGAGACACAGAGAGAGAGAGAGAGAGGCAGAGACACAGACAGAGGGAGAAACAGGCTCCATGCAGGGAGCCCGACGTGGGACTCGATCCTGGGTCTCCAGGATCACGCCCTGGGCTGAAGGTGGCACTAAACCGCTGAACCACCAGGACTGCCCACTGACCACAATCTTTAAAGGATAGTTAGAGTCTGGCTATTTCCCCCAAACTTGTCCATATCATCTAAAAATTTCAGTATCTGCAGTAAACATTTCTTTGGTGTTCTTGGACTAGGAATTCACAATCCCTAATTTTTTTTTAGAGGTAGTCCTAGTCTAATTACATATTTTGACTTTTCCAATTGCTAGAAGTCAAAAACAACTGACACCTTGCACCTTACTTTAGATGTCATTCTTATAGTCTGGGATAAATGCAAATGAACCATCACAAGGAAGATTTCATAATATAAATAGTGCACTCTATATTTGTATAGCTTCTTGTAAAAAATACTTCATAGGTATCATTTCACATATTATCCCCGCATCCCTGCGAGTGAGATTGATCCAGGTACCACCAATATATTTCTAAAGAGTTAATACCTAAAGATTGAATAATTTGAATCTTCCAGCTATCCAGTGCTTATCCCATCAAGTGCCCTCCTTAGCGCCCTTCTCCCAGTTACTCCCCCCACTCTCCTCCCCTTCTGCCACTCTGTTTGTTTCCCAGAATTAGGATTCTCTTATGGTTTGTCTTTCTCTCTAATTTTAACCCACTCAAGATCTGAGCTCCTTAATCCCTTTAGCTGTGAGTGTCTCCATCCTTCAGGTCCCACTGGCAGATGGAAGACTCAGTTAAGATAGAGAGAAAAAATTAAAAGTGAATGTATGAAGAGGAGAGAAGAGTCAACTGCCAAAAGAGACACCACTAAATGTTACTAGTGATACTCTGTGGCATATTTGTTCTACTCTTGAGCTATAGCACATCATTAATTGGACAGAATGGTAGCAGTTGGGGACCATCCTGAGAGGATGGGATTAGACTTGAATTAGTAATATTAAAAATCCCTGCTAATTATAATCTCTAGGATAAATGTTACTATTCATACCACAATGTGAGGTCAAAAGTAGCCATTGTTACTTCTTTAACTCTTGTAACTCCTTATCTTGTTAATGTTTAAGATAAAATAAATTGGATTTTATCCAATAGGTAAATCTGTGCTTTGGAAGAATAATAGGAAATTAAAAATAATTTAGTGAAACTGGAAAAAAGGAAAAAATAATTTGATCAAAGAATTAATTGATGGATAGATTCACTCATTCACCCATACAGTTGAGTACTTATGGACCTTCTACTATGTATCAGATACAGTACTGGGAACTGGGGACATAGTAGTGAGCTCATAGTTTAGTGAGAAAGATATTTGTTTCAAATGTGAATAAAAACTGTGACTGGTACTAAGAAATGAGTACAATTTTTCTGAGAGCCTGAACACATTTACACTCACCTTGGTGGCAATCAGAAATGAACACTTCAATAGTCAGATGTGTTTGGAATGGCTACACAGTGGGAGCAGTCATTGAGAGAGGTATCTCTAGGCTCAGAATAAATTTTTAATGATCCAGGGTAAAAAGACTTATACAAGACATGCAAGGCAGGATCCCATTAGAATGAAACATGTATAATTCTCATATGGAATTCATACTGCCCATAAGAAATGTCACCACAAAACTCTCCTTGTGGATTTTCATGTGGATAATTAAAGATTTGAGTTTTATTTTACTTTAGATCCTGGCTAAAAAGCTGGCCTAGACTGAATTATCACACATTCCTCAGAAGTGGAGAAAAAGATGAATAGCTTGGGAAGACATTTGCTTGCTTGAAACTTCAACCATAGTTTTGCTTTCACAAAATGTGCATTCTTAAGGTAGACTGTAGAACATGTATTTTTAGGAAGAAAGGTATCAAATCACTTAAAACTCTGACAAGATTTTTGAACCAGTCTTCTTCTCAAGAAAAAAAAAAAAATCAGTCTGCATCCTAAGAGCCTAGTATCTCTATAGGCACCAAATATCGTAAATTGATAAGAAGTAAAACACCTTGTACTGTCTTTGAAATTGAGCTCATATGTTTTTCTTCAATGACATTTATCTTCAGCATTTGCAAATGTGCTTAATCACATTTGATGCAATTGGATCCCTATTGCCTTTACTTTTATGAGCAAATAGGTGCTCTCTGTATTAGACTATAGTGGCCATTTGGATCTTTAATATAATCCCACATGTAGATTTAGTAACTATGACTTTAATAATTCAGAGAAATAAAACCCAAAAAGTCATCTGGCTGATCAAGGAAAGAGAATCATTAGTTTGCTAACAGAAGACCAATTGTAAACTCCTAGCTCGTGTTATAACTGGCATACCTTCGTGAATTTCATTGTGCACAGCACTGGTTATCATGGAGGTGCTTGTTACTCCTAAACTTTGACTTGAGCGGTACTAAGGCCTTTTGCCAATTTGTGCTAGGCAGCTGAGACACCGTAATTACAGAAGAACTAGGATTGGTCTCAGGTTTATGATGGGGGGATGTGGGGTTGACTGGAAGTCATTTACTTGCATTACTAAGCTCAGTCTGGGGCTTGACAAATGGCATTGCAGAAAGTAACCCCAGCGAAGCTATTGTGTTTTTAACTAGCTCAAATTTAGAGACTCCTTAAGACTTTATTCAATTATTCAAGTAGTTAGTTTTGTCATATCTGGGTGTGTCGGTGCTTCATGTTTGGCTATAGAAGACATAATTGTCTTCTGAGTAATGTTTGAACTCTGTGGCTTCTGGACGCTTTTATTTGAACATTTTCATCTTAAAGTGATGCCATAAGCCATGATTTTGAGTTTCCTGAAGTTCAGAGTACATTGGGTTCATTTACCTAATTATATTATTAACTCATCCAGGGTACACAATAGTGGGGACTGACAAAGATTCTCTATTGACCGTGACAATCAGGCTGGTTGACCTCTCTTTCTGACAAATCCTCAAATGGTGGGCTTCTGTATCCTTCCTGTAGAATCTAGTTCTGGCAGGAACCCTGGTAAGTCAGTTTAGCAAGGAGTCCCATCCTCTATATCTGGTCATCTTGGAAATCTGATTAGGTTTCCTGTCTTCCACTGTTCCCCTAGTGCTTGCCTCATCACCCTGGCCTGACTTCAGCAAGAATCCTGTTAGGTCAGCTTAGCCAAATTTTCCCTTGCCCCTGATGTTCCCTCTTAGCAATTTTCTATCCACAGACCCTCCACTTTGCTCTTTGGCTATAAAGTCCCACTTTTTCTTTTTGTATTTGGAATTGAGTTCAGTTCTACATTGCAGTCTCTTTCCCTTACTGCTCTGGTTTTTCTTTGACAGCTCTGTGGATTCTGGATGGTGTGTTTTGGTTTTTGTTCAAGCACTTTCTTTTTAAAATGTCCCTATTAGCTGTAACTTTGAGTTTACTGGAATTTAAAGTATATCAAGCTCATTCATTCAATTAATGAAGTAACTCACGTATGTATCTATTGAGCATAAGTCAAGTGACTTGGAAATTTGAAAAACAGCCCTATCCTCAGATTAAGGGTATAATGTATACATTCTATTATAAGGCCTCTGGTGTCTACAGAGATATTATAGACACAGAATGTTATTACAGGCACATTCACCTTCTTTCCAAAGGAATTTTCTTCTAAGACTAGGATGAATTGTTTTCTTATTTTCAATTAAACACTCTTGCTATTGAACTATTTTGCATTTTCAAAAGCTGAAATATTAATATCTTTCACAATATATCAATATAACTTGCTTAAGGCCTCAAAATCTAGAATTCATGTTTAATAATCCTATGGTTTTCTAGCTTCTTAGATCTATGACTTTCTAATTATATCATGGCCCAACAGGACAAAATTTTATTGCATAACATCAACATGTATAAATTACATCTCTATGTTCTACTACAGCAATTAAATAAAGTTTAATTTTGGGAACTGCTTTCGAAGGATTTTATTTGTTTGGTTCTTTTTTTTTTTTTTTTTTTAAATCTCCCCTCTCCTTTCCTACCTTAGGGGATTCAGAAAATTAGGATTTTTCTCTAACAAATGTCAAACCCGGCTTTCTTAATCACTTTGAAAATATAAATTCTTTTTAATTTTGTGAGGAGAAATTACTTTTACAGCAAATGCTGTGGACTTCCTTGAAACCAGTTCATTCTTCATCTCTATTATACTACAGAAATCTTTTGTTAATTTAACAAAATGCTTTAGCAATCAAAACAGCTGCAATTAGGACTTGTTTTACCTGGGTTCTTAAAATTTATAGCATTTTTTGTTAATATGACATCTTTACCAATCTTTTTTGCTACTATAAGGCTCTTGAATTTGCGAGGATGCAAAGCTCAAGTATACACACAGTAACATCTCAAAAGATTAAGTCTTCCCTTAATTGACTGGGCAAAGAGCTGTCTTTTCCCACCCAACACGTTGAATACTGATGAGCAATTATCTGGAGCAATTTCTGGAGCAGATCTGATATTTCAGAGGAAACTTTTACAATTCTGCCTCAGCAATAAGTTGTCTTTTTTTCTTTCTACTGCATAGTGTGATAGGGAAAATCAAATATGGGTATCTGTGAAAAAGAATGAGAAGTTCTATAATGTGCCATGTTTTTAAATCTACCTCTTTAGTGGAAATTGTTTGGCACTTAGTGGTTAGTAGTAGATATACAGATTAAGAATGAGCAACTTCTTTTTCTTTTTTTTTTTTTAAGATTTTATTTTTAAGTAATCTCTACACCCAACATGGGACTCAAATTTACAACCCCAAGATCAAGGGTCACATACTCTAAGGACTGAGCCAGCCAGGAGCCCCAAGAATGAGCAATTTCTTTAGCCTTGAGGAGCTCCAGACTGTGCAAAAACTATCTGTGGGAGACACTGACAAAGTTAAGAATGAAGCAAAAGGAACAAAGTAGAGTAATAATAATGATAATAATAACAAAGGAAAAGGAGAAGGAAGAAGGAGTTGATGGAACGCCACCAAAAATAGTATTAACTTCTCTTGTTTAATCAAGTTTATCATCATATCCATTTCTGGCCAAGTTATTTATAAAACATCATAGCTTAATAAGAAATTTCCTACAAAAAAAAAAAAAAAAAAAAAAGAAAACTTGCTTGAAGGCTCTTTTCTTTCCTGTAAGCATGAATAAATTTTTGCTTTAAGAGAAGAAAATTGTACATGGATTTTTCTGCTTTGGGGACTATTATGCTGGTTTCTTACTTTAAGTTTGCTCAGAACTCAGCTGAGATCCAGTATAACTTGTAATTGGAGGTAGAAGTCAGCCTTTGAGTTGAAATTAGAGACCAAGTAATACTTCAGAAATGAAACATAGCCTACCAAATGTAATTAGTATACAAGGGTTACAAAGGTAATAAATTTGGGGCTGGCTGCTCACTTGAAGTTTTTGTTTTCTTATTTTTTGATATTCAAGAATGATTCCCAAAGTATTTATGGAGGTAATCTAGATACATTAAAGTTACCTTTAGCATCCTGAGGCTAGAGGCTATTTGGTGAATATTGTAACTGTAACCTTTATCATGCTCAGTTGTTCTGAGGCCAGTAGGGTAAGTAACAGGGACCTAAGAAGTGCTGTGGAACATCTTCAACCTTGGGACTCTCCACTCTGGCCCTCCCTTCAGTCCTAATTTAGCTCTCACTAAAGTTATAATCTTGGCTTTATCAATTTTTGTACACATTTCTGAATTTCACTTTGACATTGATAATAATAATTTATATTCAAAATCTATAATAGTAAGAGGATAGTATATGAATTCAGTTCTTAATTCCATTGAGGTAATATATACATAGACTCCTTCTAGGAAATGAGAATAGCAGAAGAGTGGGTTCTGAAGACAGTCCTATGACTTGACTTCTCCATCTGTTAATTATGATTTTCTAGAAATAAAGCATTTGCAGTAGAAAAGAAGAGGCTAGAATTAAACCAAGAAATTTAGCTGTTTTGTTTGGCTTTTTCTGTCTTGATTGTCCTTACCTCAAAAATCCCAACCACAGCTCCTTTGAAAAGTAAAATGAGGGGCGCCTAGGCAGCTTAGCTGGTCAAGTGAGCAACTCATGATTTTGGCTCAGGTTGTGATCTCATGGGTCATTAGATTGAGCCTCATCAGGCTCCACTCATTCAGGAGTCTGCTTAGGATACTCTCTCTCTCTCTCTTCTTCTGCCTCTCCCACTGAGTGAGCAATTAGGCACTTGTGTGTATGCTCTCACTCTCTTCCTCTCTCTCTCTCTCTCTCTCTAAAAGAAGAAAAAAAAAGTTAAAACAAAAACACCCCGAACAAGCATCCTAATGAATAAACAATAAGAAGGTGGATGATTATATTCCTCTTCCCACTAAGGAGAAGTTGAACTTCAAATCTCTTTTGGCAAGCAAAAGGCTAGCCTTAAGTTTTATTTTTCTCCTCAGTTTTTATTTGAGAAACTATATGGTAGCTGAATGAAAGAAAATTAGAAGATCAAAAACATGTAATGGATCCTCAGGAAATATGAATATTCTTTTACATCCCTGGATATTCTTTAATTCCTTAAGCATGTGCTTATGTTTCTGTATATCTCAAAAAACTGCTTGTTTTCAGTAACATCAAGGCAAGGAGCTAGTTGGTCCCTAGTACTTTAGGCAAGCATCTTTACATGTTATTTAGCGATCTTTATAACTAGCTCTGATGCTGCACAAATTCCTTCAGGCTAAAATACTGTATTTATTTAAGCATCTCATCATTGGGTGGTGAAGTTGCTTTTAGTATTTTCTAGTCATAGATGCTACAATACATAGTGGTGAATGACACATTTTAAGTATCTATATCTATATCATTTTTATTACAAAATAATTTAGAACAAATTCTCAGATAAAACATTCCTGTTTCAAAGGTTCTAGCTAATGTGTTGTAATGATAAAATTTCTTTATAAGAGTAAGAGTTAATTAAATAAGATTTTGGATGTCTTCAAATCTTGAGCTTTTAAATTTATTCTGAGGTAAAACAATCTTTTTTTTAAGGAATGTTAATGACTTGCCAGTGCTCTAGGAAGATGTTAAAACCAACAGGCAGTGTGCCTGGGTGGCTCAGTCGATTAAGCATCTACCTTTAGCTGGGGTCATCATCCTAGGGTCCTAGGATTGAGTCCTATACTGGGCTCCCTGCTCAGCAGCAAGTTTTTATTCACCTTCTGCCCCTCGCCCCTGCTCATGCTTTCTCTCTCTCTCTCTCTCTCTCTCTTTCTCTCTCTCAAATAAATAAATACAAATCTTAAAAAAAAAAAAAAAAAAGCCAACAGGCTTCTGGCCTGGGCACCACTGAAGACAAGCTGAGTGGTTGGACCCTGAAAGGACTTCTGGGCAAATACTATTGTTAGGAATTGGGAAGATACTAAAGGCTTAGCAGGAGGACTTTAGGAAGCATTTATCCAGACAATGGGCAAGAAGGACACTTGCAAAGCAACCTAGTTGATCTAAATTGAGAACAAACGTTATACACACTACTGGAGAGATGTTAATCATATGGAATTAAGTCAGGTAAGATTTTCTAGGGAGATGAGATTCTTGTGTAAAGTCTCTAGTAGATCCTCTCAATGAGGATGCCTTTCTAGATGCTAACCCAGGTCTGCCCCCAATTCTGTGCCCCAAGACTTTGTCTAAAGATGTATTAAGAAGAGATACTTTGTTTCATAAAAATATTTACATATTTTTTGTGCCTATACATAAGTTTTGTGTACGTATATATAGAGATACAGATATCTATAAGTATAGTGCATATTTTACTTATCTTTTACTCCATTACTTTGAGATATGATGGAGCACTATTCCAAATAACACTTAAACTTGTTCCTCAGTAGGAGATTTGGGTTAATTCAATAGTTTTGAACACACTTTTGATATATTACGTCTGGTAGAAGTGACTTTTGCTTCCTCCTCTAGGTGCCCCCCTTCAAAAAAAAAAAGATGAAATCTCATAATTCTATGATAGGTTATTTTCAATTTTTGGCATGCTACTATAAAATGGTCTTTCAAGTAATAACAAACAAAAACGAGAGGTTCAACTGGAATTTTATTTAACAGGTCATTGGCGCAGCATCCTACAGAAGCAGAAAGGAAAAGGGAAAAAATAGCCACATTCACCTCTCTGTAGTCTCAGTAATGATTTGGAAAGATGAGACAAATGTTAGCTATAACATGATTTGTATCACACAGAGGGGAAAATAATTTTATTGATTCAAACACAGGAGTTCTCCAGCTTTAAAAATTGAATTTAACTCCTACACTTAAAGTTGAAAACTTGGTAAAGTTTAAAGTCTTGATACAGAAACATAGTGTAACAATATATTCTATTTATTATTTTTTTCCACTTACAGATGAAGCAACTTGCAAAATATTCTTGAAACATGAAGTAAGAAGAATAATATTTAAAAGTAACACGATCGTTATACCTCTTTATCTATCAAAGTGGCCTCATTCCACTATCTCTCTTCTGTGCATGAAATATTGGATAAGCCAAAGCGGGAAGAAATCTTCATAGTCATTAATCTTTGCAATGGGAGTTCTCAGGTTCCAGAATATCTTCTTTAGGAGCTTTTTGGGGTCCAGTGGAACAACCCAAGCACTGTTCATCTTCCTTCTGATTCCATGTTGCTTGACTCAAGAGTTCAGAGCACCCCCTTTCATCCCAGGTGTTTCTTTCCTCTGGGGCTGGAATGCCCCCACTGAACTTTGTGCTAAAAGGTTTAATGTGCAGCTAGATCTGAATCTTTTCTCTCTGATAGGAAGCCCTCTAAAAGGCGTCATAGGACAAGGCATTGCATTATTTTATTCTGACAGACTGGGCTACTATCCCCACATAAATAAAACGACTGGCAAAATTGTGAATGGAGGAATCCCCCAATTGGGATCCTTAAAAAAGCACTTGGACAAAGCCAAGAAAGATATTTCCCATTACATAGAAACAGACAGCGTGGGCTTGGCTGTCATTGACTGGGACTGCTGGAGGCCTAACTGGGAAAGAAACTGGAGACCTAAACATATATACAAGGAACAGTCTATTGACTTGGCTCAGCAACAACATATACACCTTAATCTCACAGAGGTCACCAAGATAGCCAAGGCAGATTTTGAAAAGGCAGGAAAATGTTTCATGCAAGAGACTTTAAAGTTGGGAAAGTTCCTTCGGCCAAACTATTTATGGGGTTTCTATCTTTATCCTGATTGCTACAATTATAATTATAAAAGTCCCAATTACAATGGAAGTTGCTTTGATATAGAACAGAGAAGAAATGATGAGATCAACTGGTTGTGGAAGGAAAGCACAGCCCTTTTCCCATCCATTTATTTGAACAGCAAATTAAAATCTTCTCCATTCGCTGCTCTTTATGTCCGCAATCGTGTTTTGGAAGCCATTAGGGTTTCTAAAGTAAAAAATGTTAAACATCCACTTCCGATCTTTGTATATGCCCGTCCAGTTTTTACTGATGTGTTGTTGAAATATCTTACAGAGGTGAGTAAATCAAGGCATGAGGCCTATGAACTAGTGTCCACAAAAGGTGTTTAGTGGAATCCAACATCATTTTCAAAGGGAGTGAGATTTAGCTTTTAATATCCTTTAGGAATATTCACATTGGTGACTGTACACTGTTATACGCATATGAAAAAGAATATATTTCATTTTAATGTAATCATATAATCTCTTAAGAACAATAAAAAACTAGGTAGAGTAGACAATATAGTAACTCAGTTCCTTTTTTTGCTTTCATGGGTTTTGCTCTTTTATCAATAGAAGCAATTAAAACAATAACAGAAAAATCTGTAATTTGTTATAGTAGCATAGTGGTGGCAACAAGGATAGAAATAAATAGTGGGGAAGACTTAAATTATTATTGTTGAGCCAGAATTCTTAGCTTTGGTGTTATTTTGTTATGCATAGTATTTCTATTTTATTTGTTAACTCTTTTTGTCACATTCGCCAGGAGGATCTTGTGAATACAATCGGTGAATCAGTTTCTCTAGGTGTCTCTGGAATGGTAATGTGGGGAAGCCTCAATTTAACCCAAAATGTGGTAAGTTGAATTGATAGGAAATAGATGAAAACATTTCCACTTTTAATGTGTTTGAGGATTGTTGTGAGTACTGAATAATAAAATAAGTACTATGCTTGGCACATAGTGGTAGGTGCTTAATTAATACTGGTTGCATTAAACTATCCTTCCTTTGTGTGGTTATGTTATAAGGCAGAAAATTTTGTACCTGTTATCCAATGAGGAAACAGAAATTCAGTGAAATTGACTGAAATTCTCTAGGCTATCTGGCTAGTAAGTGGCAAAAAACAGGACTACAACCTCAGTTTTCTGACACGATGTTTGTTTTTTTGTGATATGTCTCATCTTAAAAAGCCTATGAACTAGCCAATGAAAGAATAGTCAATTCTTTTATTCATTCAATTACTATTTATTAAGCACTTACTTTACTTATTCATTTAGTTATTCAGTGGAAGTTTATTACAAGGGCCAGCAATGATGGCCATGGGCCAAATCTGACCTACTTGCTTTTGTACAGCTCATGGGCTAAGAATGATTTTACCTTTTTAAATAGATGAGGAAAAGCCCCAAAATGATAGTATTTAAAATACGTGAGAATTCTGTAAGATTTAAATTTCAGCGTCTATTAGTAAAGTTCTATTGGAGTATAGGCATGCTCCTTAGTTTCAGTGTCTATGGCTGCTTTTGCAGTATAAAGAAATAATTGAATAGTTATGGCAGAGACTGTATCATTCAAAACCCCAAAATATTTACTGTCTGCCCCTTTACAGAAAATGTTTGCTGACACTCGGTTTATTGAACATCTCTTTTGATTAAGTGCCAGATAATTCTGTAAGTGCTAAAAAATGTAGCAGTGAACAAAGCAAAGTCCCATCACCATGAAGCTCCATCTTTACAAGTGGAAATGCAACATATACGGATAGGATATATTAGGTAGTGATAAGTGCAATAGAGAGCAATGAAGCAGTGTAGGCAGGATAAAGAGAGATAAAATGGTGATACTTAAGATAGGGCAGTCACAGAAGGCCTCTCTGATGAGGTGCTGTTGGAACAGAGACCTGATGGAAATCAGGGACCAAGATGATAAGTGCAATAGCCTTCAGGCTGGAATGTGCTTGTCAAGAAAGACCGAGGAGGTCAGCATGACTGGAATACAGTAAGCAAGGAAGACAGGGGTAAGAGGTGTGGTCTGCAAGAAGACAGAGGGTCAGATGTAGGACTTCATGGGCCACCAGGGGGCTTTCACTCTGACATGGAAGGCCACGAGGAGATCTGAGAGGAAGAGTTGCAATCTCAAACATTTCTTATTTAGCTGAGCTGAAGATCCCTGGTGGAGGGGCAAGAGCAGAAGCAGGAAGAGAAAGCAGTTGATGGTTTAGACCATAGGTGCTGGTATGTGAATATAACCCAAAAGTAGAACTGAGAGGACTGACTGAGGGATTGGATGAGTAGGTTGGATAAAAGAAGTGTTTAAGATGACTGAGGCTTTTGGTTTGAAGGGCTTGCCTCTGAGATGGGAAAGACTTTAGGAGAAATGGTTTGGTGGGGTTGGGCAGGGAGGAAGCAAAAAGAGCCAGGCAGGAGTGGGGAAGGGGTGAATAGGCAACTGGGAATTTTTTGAAATATTACTAAATTGTTCAAAATTTCTCTAAGGGAGATGAAAAGGAATGCTTCTTTATTTTCCACAGGTTATATTTAGTATTATCTATTTTAAGTAAAATTTTGAATAAAACTTGTTTTGTTAGGGAAAAAATGGTAATTTTTTTTCTGTATAGATGACTTGCTTTTATTTTCACATAATGCACTTTCTTTAGCTCAAAAAGATTTTAAGTATCACCCCCTAGTCCTTTCCCTCTTCCTTCATTTTCTTCCTTGTTTAGTTCTCTATAACAGGTCTTTCTTCCTCACCTCTTCAATCTTCTTGATTCAAACAAGAGTAAAGCTGTTACATGGCCACTACTGAATTGGAGCTCCACTTTTGCTTCTCTAACAGATGTGGAAATACTAGTGAGTTAGGTGCCATTGAGAATATCCTATGAAGCTCATGGTCCAGGGGTCTTATCCTAGGACCTATAGAGAAGACACTTCATACAACACTCTAAGACCAGAAGAGACCTTTTGTCTCTTGTCCTTCAATAGACTCATTGTATTGTTAACTCATTTCTAAAAGTACTCAGCAGTAGTCCTCATTATGAGATTCTTCCAAGTAATCTGAGTCCTACTACTTATTGGTAGAACTCTATTATCTCTGGCTTGATCACCAATAAAGAGAAATAACATAAAATAGAAGTTAGGAGAAAGGGATATGTCCCTTTTGCAAAATCTTTCATGTCAGAAAATCAATTAAAAATTATAATTCTCCTGAATATATTCCTGATTATCATTCACTGTTTCTCAAATATGTAAACACTCTTCTCAAGGGTCTTGTAATTCTTTAATGGAATAATTTTAAATTCTCCATACTACTTCCTTTTTTATTTTTTTCCAGAACTGAGAACTCCACCCTTATTCTGATGAGGAATGAATCAGGCATTCCCCAATTAGTAGTATGGTGTGACATACTATTTCATTGTCACATATGGTCTTTCTTTTGCACTTTAATCTTAAATTTACCTTCTTCTCTCATTACTCTCAGATAATCTTTAGCATTGTTCATGCAGGGACAGTTCTTCAATTTAAATATGGCTATTGTCTACCTAATGACACTATCTTGAAATTGCCCCCTGTGGCCTCTGTTTTATATATTTCTGCTACTTTTGAATGCTAGTTCTATCATTGCTTCCCCCTTTTTCTATGTCATTTGTAATCAATAGAATCATGGATTACTCATCTTATTTCCTCTGATTCGTTGACAACTTGAGAAGCTGGTAACTACAGGTTTAAAGACTGAAATTGACTTAAAACAATGGTTATCCAATGTAAGCAAACTATTTACACCCATTCCATTTTATTAGATCCATTGATGTGACGAGCAGCTTCTACTGGTCCCAGCTCATGAGACCTGATTGTTGAATATTTGGAAATTTTGTGAGCTGGTTGTTAAACACAACCATTATTAAAACTTAAATTACAAAAACTTAGAATGGAATAAATACTGTTAAAAACAGAAGTAATAAATACTCAAAATGTATTCGTTATGTACTTTACTACTATCCATAATCTTGAGGTTATGTATATCTAGTGTATCTATATAAGTGGAAATAGTATGTAATGATGTGCTTCTCCATACCATACTACCATTATGAGTTCTTGATTCCCAATCACTCAGTGATGTTAAGTTGACAGCTTAAAATTGACCATGGCAGATGTATTTGCACAATGGATATTGACAAACATTGTAAACCAGGCCTTATCTTTAAGAAAGCCAGTTTCATATCCTTCCAAAGACTACATCTTGTATAGGCTAATCATTCTCAAACCATACTCATCCTTTACTCCTCTTTCTGCCCAGCTCTTGTCCCTGTGGTCACCCAGATTGTCATCTGAACTTCGTATAAATTCTCATATTGTGGCCCTGGGGATACACTGTTGAAGAATATTGACAAAGTCTCTGCAGTCATGGAGTTTATATTAATATTGGCTGGATAGAAAAAAAATATAGGCTGGATAGAAAAAATAAACAAGAGAAATATTTGATGTGATAAGTACTACGCAGAGAATTAAAATAGAAAGATGTGAGAAAGTAGATAGGAAAGGTGTCTGAGGTTTAATTAAAGCTGCAGTCTGAATGACAAGGTAAAGTGACTATGTTAAAAATTAGAGGAAAGAACATTCCAAGCAGGGAAACAAGTAAGTGCAGTTTGAAATGAACTTGCCATGCTTAAGAAACAACTACTAGGCATAGTGGGTAAGGGAGGGGTGTTCAAGAGGAAGGAAGGGTTACCTCACATGAGGCTGTATTAAAATCAGGAGAAATGGAATTTTGTTATAAACACTATGTAAAACTAGGATTAAGAAGAGGTTTTCGGGATGCCTGGGTGGCTCATTGGTTGAGCGTCTGCCTTCGGCTCAGGGCGTGATCCCAGGACTCTGGGATAGTTCTGTAGTTTAGAAGTCTGGCATGGGTCTTATTGGGCTAAAATAAAAATGTTGGTAGGGTTGCATTCCTTTCCACGGGATGATCTTCTCTTACCTATTTGGGTTGTTGGTAGAATTCATTTCCTTGTGGTGGTAGCAACAAGATGTCTGTTTTCTGGCAGGCTATGGCTAAGGTCATTTCTGCTTCTAGAGGTCACTGCATTCTTTAGTTCTTGGCCCTCCCTTCTAGCTTCAAAGCCAGCAATGCTAGATTGAGTCTCCTTTACCTTTGAATTTGTTATCTTTCTTCCATCTCATTTTTTTTTTTTAAATCCCAGCCAGAAAAGTTTCTACATTTCTAAAGGACTCACAAGATTAGGTTGAGCCCAGCCAGATAACTCAAGATAATCTCTCCATCTGAAGATCCATACTCTTATCTGTAATAATATGTGTAATATTCTTTTTGCCATGCAAGGTAGCATAGTCATGGGTTCTGGGGCATTAGGGAATGGACATTCTCGGAAGGCCCTATTCTTCTTACCATCAATGGTGTCACCTCAAGGAATATAACGAGATAGATTCAAGTGTAAGCTGCCAAGATTCCTCTACTTGCCTTCTGATCTACTACCACCTTCCTCTGGTTTGCTGGAGGATTAGCACAGCCATCTCACTCAATGGAACTATGGATTATGAAAGAAAGGGAGTGACTATCTTCTGTGTTGTTAAAAAGACAGCATCCCAGTTTTAGAATGCACCAGTATTGAGATGAATCATTTTAGTTATTCATCACTCAAGCTTTGCCGAATAAGTACATTTGTAAAAGAGTTGTCATAATTCACCCATGACTTAAACTATACATAACATTTAACATAAAGGATACTCAGTTGAACCTGTGTAGTTATTTTGAGCTAGAAGTTGAGAAATCTTTCTCACGCTGTTTAAACTTATCCTACAAAATGATTCTTATTACCTTAATTTATAATTTCTTGAGGGCTAGCCAATGGTATGCTGGGCCCTGTGCTATAAACACTTTTATATACATTGTATCTTTTCATCTCACAACAACCCTATGAGGTAAGTGCTATAATTATCCATATTTTTACAAATGATGAAACTGAAGCATAACCAAGTTAATTGACTTGCCCAAGGTCACCCAGATAAGAAACTAAGACTCAGAAAGCTTGTAAGATTCCCAAGGGTCACAGAGCTAGTCATCAATGGAACTGTGACCAATCTGTGTGCAGATGGGCCCCAGAGACCATTCTCTAACCACTGTATCATTCTGTCTTATTAGTTTATGAGTTATTGAAGAAGCCCAAGGCTAGGTTGAAATTAAGGTTCAACTGGTCAATTATTCAGTGGCATGAAATGACATGTGAAACTTACTTACAAATGTTACAAAAACAGAATAATCTTGCTAGATAAATTTTAAAAAGGTAAACTGTTTCCTATCTCTTGCTGGGTTCTGTTTTATCATGCTTCCTTAGAAATTGCATATCATAGTGAATTAATTCACATACTTGTCTCTTGATATTCTAACCTTCTTATACTCTTACAGCAAATTTGCACAGAGCTAGACGCTTACATAAAGAATAAGCTGAATCCTTACATAATCAACGTCACTCTAGCAGCCAAAATGTGTAGCCAAGTGCTTTGCCAGGATCAAGGAGTGTGTATAAGGAAACATTGGAATTCAAATGACTATCTTCACCTGAACCCAGTGAATTTTGCTATTCAACTTGAGAGAAGTGGAAGATACACAGTACAAGGGAAACCCACACTTGAAGACCTGCAGCTATTTTCCAAAAAATTTTATTGCGCTTGTTATGCTAATACACAGTGTAAAGAAAGAGTCGACCTGACTGACATTCATACTGTTAAAGTATGCGTGGGTGAAGATGTTTGTATAGATGTCTATCTAAACTCAGTACCCAGTGGTCACCCCTCTGACTGGAAGGGGAAATATGTCACTTCCAGCAATATCTTCTCTGCCATGCCACCACCGGCTACAGGGCCTCCATGTGTTCCTGGTAGAGATCTCAACAGGTGCCTCAAAGCCAGATTTATAGTAGAAGATAACTCCAAAACCACTCAAACGGGCTATCAGAGTATACATATTAAAAATAAGAAACAATAAACCTATTCAAGTATAAGTTGTGTTTATTAAATTTTCTAATTACATTGTTTTAATATCTTTTGCATTTCTATATTTAATAGTTTAGCTAGCTTAGATTTTTCTTAGGCAAGTAATAATAACTATACACTTGAAGATTTATTTTTGAGATGTGAATCAAAACTCATGGCTGAGATAGTATTTTGATTTTTGAGCACAGATTGCATTTTCATGATCAAATTGAATTTGAGATGATTATTAATTGATACACAAAAGATGTTGGCTAGGACTTTTAATTTTCAAAATTGTAGTCAGGAAAGTGTTACTCTTCTGAGTAATGAAATGAAATAGTAATGAATGAATGAATAGTAATGAAATCTATTGATACTACATTTTGCTTTTGAAAATCAAATAGAATATTATTAATATTGCATAGAATTAGTTTCGTAAGATGATATCTAATTTTGTATTTTCTCATTGCCATGAGCCTTTAGCAAATATCTCACATGCCATGAGGTATATACAGAACTAATAGGTATCTGCTATATTCTTGGTTTTATCTATAAAAGACTGATTGTAAGGTCTATAACACTTAGAGATCTAGTTTTCTTCTGAGAAAAGTAAAGATTTAAATAATTCTAGTTTACTGCAAATGAATGTCCTTATAAGTAGTTCTTAATTTGCAACAAAAACATCATGAAATTATTATGGTAATAAAGCTTATCTTTTAAAATATAATATCCCAAGTGTACCTGTCTGGCTGAGTACAGAACTATAGGTTTCAGGGATTTCATCTTGATAATTCAAGTTATGTTTTATAAAAAGGTAACCTTTAAAAAGTGATTAGCCTGTCAACCCTGTACATGGTTTAAAGGTATTCCAAATAAATATTAAAAAAATAGTCCAGTTTTTCTTACACCTTTGATGGTCTTTGACAACCTTGTGTCCTCAAACTGCCTTATTTTATCTGAGCACCCATTCACATCCTTCATCAAGTATTTATTCAGTGTTCACTCTCTGCTAGGCTCAGTATTAACTGTCACAGATTCAAGGTGACGTTACCATGGTTCTTGTCTCAGTGAGTTTATTTGTATATTTGAAGAAGACAGAAATTTGAAAATGACAATGTGATATAAATGCTATTATAGAAGTTCAGCCTGTTCTGGCATACAAATAAGAATTTGGAGGTGTCAGAGAAAATTTCAAGGATGCCATGAAAGAGATGATGTGTCCACTACTCAGAAGACTGAATAGCAATTAGTGCAGAGACACAAGACAAAGGGAACTTCAGAAAGATGGAACATTGAGTGTGGTCTTTATAGTGGTATACAGTAGATGATGGGCCAAATGGTGAAAGCTTTGTTCCACCATACTAAGAAGTTTGGAGTTTACGAGGAAGACACTCCCAAACTTTTTAACCTGCCCTATTTTCCCATTCATACCTGTCACAACATGACTCATTTATCTATTTTTACTCCCCATCAGCTTCCTATAATGTAAGCATCATGAGGACAGTTGTCGGGTCTATTTTACTTGCTGCCATATCCACAGTGTGATAAACAGTATCTGGGACTTAATAGGAGCCTACTAATTATTTACTAAGCAAATAAAAGCCAAGAGGGAGCCACAAAAGAATTGTAAGTGAGAGTCGTCATGGCCACTTTTTATAATTGGGGTCCTCTTGGATCAATGCTGCCTTTTTCCTTAGCTCTGTCCTTTGTTCTCTGCTCCAATCACAATTCTATGGTCAAAGCCGTGTTTTCATAAGTAAGCCATGAAAAGAGACAATTTGATAATGATCTGGAAAGGATACTATATATGGACTAGTTTAGTTTACTTAGAATACATAAATGGCTGTCAAGTGACCAGGACTTAGAAATAATAGAAGCTGCAAGGCAAACTGGAAAAGGCATGGATTCTGGAGTTTGACAGCTTTAAGGGCAAATCCCAGTCCCCAACAGTTATGAGCTATTCAAGCCTGAGAGAAGTAACCTTCTATATAACAGCAAAAATACATACTTTTTAGGGTTCTTGGGAGGATTGACTAATATAACACATGGAAAGCATTTGACTTTAGAAGTAACTCTGTAAACATCTGTAGGAGAAAGGAGATGGATATGTTTTTATTGGGTGTGAGATGTTACCTGTATTGCTGTCATCTGGTGAAATATCAAAACAGTAGACTTGCACCATGGCAGACTTGGCCATGAACCCAATTAAGAAATGAGACTACTAAATAGAAAAAGAGAATTGGCACAAATAATTTATATAATACACAACTTTATATACCATCAAGTTTACAAAAACAAAGTTGGATTTCCATTTAGATCCAATATTTTCACCAGGGATCATGTTTGTATCTGAGATACAAGAATAATTTGGTATCCCTGCTCTTCAGGAGCTTGCACATTGATAAAGATGATATATTAACCAAAACTGTGCACAGAATGAGACATATGCAGAAATTGTAAAAAATGAAGAACTATAAGAAACATAGTTTCATCCTGTTAACACAACATACTAAAAGAATTGAGCATTTTAGCTTCAAAAGATATGGAATTCATTTGTTAGATACAGACTGCACCCTAAACTCTCAAGTGTCATACAAAATATCTCCCTGGTACAGCAGAAGGCTCAGCTCCAAAGGTGTTAATGAAGATAACTGCTTCTATTTTTGAAAGTAAATTTGAAAGAAGTATAGATATAGACTATTGAGTTTATTATATAAATACATTAAATGTTGTTGGAAGAAAATAGATGTTTACTAAGAGATCATGAATAATCATTTAAGCATACCTACTGAGTAGTGATAAAGACATAGAATTAAAAAAAAAAGCTCTTGTCAGTGAAGTTGGATATATATACGCATTTGGGAATATTAAGTATTGGATTCTTAATATAGCAAACATTACACTGACAAAAGTGACTAACAGGAAAATGATAGCCCATAGGAATACAAGGACAAAATGGAGAGCAGAAGTCCACAAAATTAGAAATATTTCCAAAATGTTAACCTTTATTTGGTAATTAAGTAATAGTGAAAGAAATTTCTCAGACGTTTCTATAAATTGGCTTCTGGCAAAGTAATAGTGATATTTACATGGTGTCTGACCTACTGAGGAAGAGGATAGGTAGGCACATTTTATTTTGTAACTAGATATTTCAGAACTGTGAGGACATTTATTTGCAATGTAACTTCACACTCCAATGAAAGCGCAATGATTTCTGGTTTATATCCTTTCCACTCCACTCCCAGAGAAGCTCAGTGAAGGCACAGCTGTGTGCTTGGATTCTATGACATAGCACAATTCTTGGCACAGAGTAGGTGCTCAGAAAAAGTCGAAAAAAATGTTGCAATGACTTGAGCAAAATTGCTATTGGTTGAAAGTGAATTTGATAAATTCCTAATTCAGTTGGTTAGCTACTGTGATTGAATGTATTTTTTTCCATTTGCTTGAAGATATTTATTTTTGAAACACTTCATTTGAAATTATTTTTGACTTTGGAAATGCTCCCCATCACGTTCCTCTGTTTCTTTGGGTATACGTCAACAATGATCTTACTCCTAAATTTCTGCCTGATAAGTCCAAGGTAATAGTGTGTTAATTATGTTTTTTTATTTTCTGTATATTAGGATGTTTTGACATCTTAACATACCTGTCAGGGGAGAGACTGCCCCCGTCCCCAGGGAGAGATAATTCTTAGAGATCACAAAGGGCATGTTATTTGATAAGCAAACCAACCATGCCATAGCCCTACCTCCTCTATCTGGTCCATATACCCCAGAAGGCAATATTCCCTTGTTTTTATCATCCCAGGACTAGGTCTCTAGGCAACTAGAGATCACCTCTATAGCCCTGTTGGGGTTCAGGACACATTACTCCAAAATATGGCTCCTTGGCATATTGAATATTTTAAGCTAAAGGATTTTGAGAAAGTGGCAGAAGCAGAAAGTTCACTCTGATCTCCTCTCACCTTGCCCTTCTTACCATAAAACCCTCATGTGAAAGATGTCTTCCGTATACCTGGACAAAAGGATCATCCTTGTCTCCAAAGACAAAGAGATGCCAAGAAGAATCCAAACCAACAGGCTTTGCTAAGTTTCCTCTAGTTTCCATAATTAGCACATTCTCGTTATCGTCTTATTTCCATACTACTTCCCATCCTTCATCAAACCTATAATGAAAATACACAGGTCTAACTTTTTTGGGGTCTTTTCCTTATGAAGGCTCCTGTGTCCCATAAATCTTTTTTTTTTTCATAAATCTTATATTAAATTAATTTGTATGCTTTGCTCCTGTAATCTGTCAGTTTAATTTTCAGATCCAGTCAAGGACTCTACAAGAATAGAGAATTTTTTCCTCTCTGCAGTCCAAGGCCTGCTAAATTTATTCAAGCTAGCCAGTAACTGTTCAACCTACCCTTGAACACAAACCTATGCCTTGTAGTTCTCAAGGACACTCCAATAAAGGCTTTCCCCTCTCTCCTGGTCTGCTTCCTGTCCAAAATCTGGTGTTCCTCATATGTTCCTCTGTGTCACCTTTATTTTTACATTTTTAAAAAGATTTTATTTATTTGCGAGAAAGAGAAAGAGCATGCGCACGTGTGCAGGAATGGGGGAGGGGCAGAGAGAGAGGGAGAAGCAGACCTCCACTGAGTAGGTTGCCCAATGTGGGTCTCCATCCCAGGACCCTGGGATCACAACCTGAGCAGAAACCAGATGCTTTGCTGACTGAGCCGCCCAGATGCCCCCTCTGTGTCACCTTTATAAATTAAGACGCCAGCACAGAACAAATGGGAAAGTAGAAATGCTTTTCTCTTTGTTCATATTTGTTTTTTACCATGAGTTCTTCTGTAGTAAGTTCATACTCTACATATTAACTGAAATGAGCAATATGTCCATTAAAGTGTGTTTTTTGGACTAACTGTGAAGGAGCATCTTCACAGTTAGTAATTTTTGGAAAGGACTTTTTGAATTATGGTACCTAATGGATGGCAGCTTCCTTTGAACTCGGCAAATACTGCAATCTTGACCTTGGGTGTAGGGTTCATATTCCAGAACTCAGAGGCTTACCTACCAGTGTTCCCCAGGTAAGAATACCAGGCTTCACATTATGTTTCACTTGCAAAACTGCCAGGATTGCTTCCACACAATCATTCTGCACAAGATACTAACATTTTGATGACACTGAAATTTGACATGGTGTGATTAAAGAATTTGAAAATCCACATCAAACCATCCATAAAATTGAAAACCTGGATACTGCACTCTTCTCTTTCTTCCTCTGCTTGCAATCCAAGAGAGAGGGAAGGAAGGAGGTAGGGAGAGAAGGTAGAGGAAAAGGAAAAACACTCACTGCCCAGATGTCACAAATATCACAAGTGTCACTTCCTCCTCCTTCTCCCCTTGCCTCAGATTCCCTTTTTTTTTTTTTAATTTATTTATTTATGATAGTCACAGAGAGAGAGAGAGAGAGGCAGAGACACAGGCAGAGGAAGAAGCAGGCTCCATGCACCGGGAGCCTGATGTGGGACTCGATCCCGGGTCTCCAGGATCACGCCCTGGGCCAAAGGCAGGCGCCAAACCGCTGCGCCACCCAGGGATCCTGCCTCAGATTCCCTTTAAGAAGCAAAGCAGATGAAGCAAAATGGCAGTATTGTTTGGGATGTGCCAAATCCAGTCTGCTATGTACCTACAGGTTATGATACAAAGTCACTAAGATCTTAAGGTCAACTCTTCAAGGCATTAAATTTCCTGTGAGGAACAGGGATAATGTTTTGTTTAGATCTTCCTTCTCTATGTCTGTAAAAGCACTCAAACTGATTAAAATAATTATTGTACATTTTTAAGCTCTAATAACTTTTTTTTGAAAGCCATAGACCGTCTATCTTCCTATACATCAGAAGGGAAAAAAATGAAAGAATCCATTGGTAGGAAGTCTTCTAGGGTCTGGCATTTGATGAGACAGATATTTAGTTACTGGGCATTTCCATTGTTTTTCCATGGCAGCACATACTGCAGAGACTTGGGAGCACACATGCCTGACACCAGGTTACTCTTATGTTCCAGAACTATGTTCCTTGCAGAGCTGTTGTTGCCACAGTAGTTAACTGTACCCCAGACAAGTGGGGTTGCTGGTCTGTTCCTACAGATCTTTATCTCAGTTTTCATCCAAAGGAGGACACTGCCATGTGCTTTCAGGAACAGGTTTTTGTCCAAGGTTCCTGGTTCTGTTGGCAACATCCTGCTCAACAAAACTTTTATCATAAACAGCTTGAGATATGATGACTGATTTTGACCAGAGGAACATGGTAGCAAGCATTGAAAGGACAAGTAGTCATTTTGCTTTGACAACAGGATGATTCTTTCTGCACTTGATAAGATGATAAGGAAACCTGGCAGCCCTGATCTGGTGGTTTTTATCATAGTGGCATTGTAATAACTTTGGGTTATTTCATAACCCAAAGTTATTACAATGGGTCCAGGGAATCAATGTAATTTTCTTCCATGTTGGAAATGAAGAAACAAAACCAAGTGCTCTGTGGAGACACACTCTCCCCACAATCATTTCTCCCCACATCTTGGCCCCTGACGTTAGTTAGGGCATGGGACTCCCATTTCCTGTGACTCCAATAATTTTTTAAATGTAAACACTTGTCTAACCTTTTATATTAGGTTGGTTTAAAATCTATTTTGTTCTTATCAAGTCATTGCTACTCATGGTGAAATAATGCAAAGTTACACAGTGGGAAACTAAAAGTCCTCTTCCCTCCTCCCTCTGCCAGTGATAATCCCTGGTTATAGTTTCTTGTATGTTATTCCAGAAATTTCCTAGTCATGTGGAAGCAAATGTTTGTGCATATTGTTAAAAGATAAACTGAGGTATATTAGAATTTTTAAGAGCTTATTTGAGCAAAAACTATTTCAAATCATGTAGCACCAAGCCAGAAGTGATGAAGAGTGCCCCACAGACAGGGAAAAGGCTTATACAGAGAAAGAAGGGAAGCAAAAAAAGGAACTTATTGACTGGTCAAAGCTTTGAGCATAGTTGGCTGTTTGTGATTGGTTGTACTTAGTATTTTGATTTTTAACTTTGAGGCATTTATAGGTTTAGATTTTGGTTTGCCTCTATAAGCTGCCACAGCAATAGAGCCACATCAGTCAGTCTAAGTGGCCCTTTGTTTAATTAGTGTAACAGTATATTTAACACAAATAGGGCTATGGTGTTAACTTGCTTTTCCCACATGACAATATATTTGGAATATATGTAGTTAACCACACTGTACTCCACTGTGCCCTCTACGACAATTTTTTTAAAGTTCTTATTGATGAAAATGTCCTTTTCTGAAGATTTTTTTCTCTGTCAAAAATGTTGGAGTTAGCATTTGTATGTATGTATGTACATGTGTGTATATGTATGTATATGTATATATGTGTGTGTATGTGTGTATATATATATGCACACTTTTGCCAGGATGAAATGGAATTGCTAATGGAAAGTATATATACATTTCAATTCAGATACACATTGCGGAATTGTCTTCTAAAAAAGTTTGTTCCAATTAAGGATCTCAGCAATTTCATTTTGGGGAATATGATATTCAGTAAGATGTATTTATAATAGTTCTTTACTTAAAAAGAATAAGTAAGTTTAATTTGATTGAAAACAAATTATCTACTTCTGGCGCAATGCACAATGTGTTGCACTGGTAACAAACATTATCAAAATAAAGTTAATACCTCTGGGGGTTTCTGTCTTGTGCCTGATATGCCATGCTTCTTATTAGACTCCACAAAATTCTAACACATTGTAGTAATACAACTATGTTCACTTACTTGGTTTCCAATTATTTCATTATAGCACATCTTTAATAACAAACATCAGATTAGGAGGTAGAACATACAGTTTTTACTGAAAGATATTTCTTCCCCCAAACCAACCTGCTAATGTTAAATAATAGATATAGAGACAAGGATGGGCTTGGGTTAACATACAATTATGTAATTTTGGGAGAACAAATCATAATGGATAGTTTCATTTTTCTCTTATAGGTTTTAATTGAAGATCAGAGGTAAAAAAAGATTTCTGGATTAATCATTTTATAAAAGTAGCAACAATCACGAAGTTTGTGATACGTAGTATACAAATATTTTTGAAAGTTGAGAAGCCAAAAGTATACTTTTTGCATCATACAGAAAACATTAGTCCTTAAATGGTGAAAGACGATTTTAGTGACTAATAATTTTAGTGATGTCATGTCCCATATGAAATTGAGAACTACCCTTGCTGAAATTGTCAATCACTGCCTTAGAAGCCTTCATAAATAAGAAGAGATTCCATTTGTCACCCAACATTTGTGTGTTTTATATACAACTTCCCACTTAATTTTTTTCTCCAATGAAGAAACAGCCTTAGATTAAGTGACTTCCCAAGGTCACATAAGTACAGCTGCAAAGAAGGCCCTAGTGCTTTGACTTCCAACCCTGTTATTTTTTACCATTCTACCATGTTCTACCATTACAAAATACTTCCCTCCCATAAGGTTATGAGATGAGATAACATGGCACATAGACCTTAGAACTACTTCGGATTTCTTCTTTTTACCCCATAGCAGCATCTGACCATGAGTCTCTGCCAACTACTGAGAACTTTTCTGACTGCTAGACCCAGGGTGCAGGTGATCAAGGGCCACTTAATTTCATATATATTTTAAATATATAGTTTTCATGAATTAAAGGAGAAACTGTCATTCAAAGAAAAAGGAAGCCCCAGTATCAGGACACACAGCGATAAACTTTCCATTTACACCAGCAGGGGGCAGTAGAATAACAGTGTCAATCCCAAGGCTTTTTCAACAATACCGTCTCTGTCCTTGAAGCCTTTCAGTTTCAGCAAACAGAAATGGTAACTGGTCACATGCTAGCCCATTATGTCACCAGAAGAAAATCAGTCGTCTTATCTTTCCACTAAAACATGGGGTATTTAGATGGCTAAAAACAGAGTATAAATAATTGCTGGTTTGTGGTTACTTTAGAATTTTTGTCTTTGAGTGATGATGCTTTAAAAATTTGCTTACTTATAAAACTGATTGAAAAGGGATTTTTTACCCTCAAGCAACAAATTTTTTGGTGGATATTTTGGCAGTGAGGAAAATGGTGGGTGGGGAAAGTAAGTGATTATATCTTTCCCGCAATTGCTTTATGTATTCTTAATAGATAAGCTGAATGATTTTTTTTTAAACATAGATTCTGATATACTAGCTGTGAAACAACATTTGAGAGAGACCTAAAGAGAGACAGAGACAGAGAGAAAGAGAGGCAGAGATGGAAGGTGACTGAGATGAAGAGAGCACCAAGGAATTGCTCAAGTACAGGGAGGTGTGGAATTCGGTGGAAGGGGAGTTAAGGCTGGAGAGGTAGACAGGAGTCATATATGAGGGTCTTCTGGGCTATGTTAATGAACTCCAAATTAATCTTTTAGGCAGGCCTGAAATGGTCAGGTTTGTGTTTTAAATCTGTGGAGAAGTTAAGGTGAGGAGATGAGCCTGGAAAACTAGTTAAACAAGGCTGTTGCTATTATCTAGAGCAGAGATGATGATGTCCTGAATGAAGCAAGTATGAAGGATGGAAAAAGGTGGGTAGAAATAAAAATCAATAGATTGCTGGGGTTTTCGAGGGTTAGGAAAAACAAGGAACCTAATGTGACACCAGGTTTCTTCCTGGACAATATCATCCACTCCTGAGAAGAGAGGGGGAGGGCAGCAGTGTGGGGGGCTCATTTGAGCATGTTGTATCAGAGGTGACTGGGGAATCCAGATAGTTTTCTGTCGTTGTTTTTATTTTTGTTTTTAAGCCATATGATTTGGATGCATAAGAGAGAAAGTAGGACTGGTGTCATTAATAATAAATAATAATAGTTGGAGAGACATAGTATGCCTAATAGTTTGAGAAGATAGTTATCTGGAAGCAGACTACCTGAGTTCGAGTTCCAGGTCCATCATTTGCTGACTGTGAGTTTGAGCAAATTACATAACTTCTCTCTTAGTTTCCTCATTTGTTTTAAGAATTAAGTAAGTTAATTCATGTAAAGCTTTTAGATCCGAACATGGCAGGTGTTAAGCACCATATGCCAATTTGTTATATTGTTGTTATTTTTATTTCATTTCTCATTTATGGGACACCCGCTCTGGGCTCTGGGCCCTAGCTGTGCTAAGGGCTAATAGGCAATTTCTCACCTAACTCTCGGTAACACCCTGTGATGGTGATACACTTAACTCTCGGTAACACCCTGTGATGATGATACTGTTGGGACCTTAAGAAACTCAGAGCTCAGGAAGGCTGATGAGATTTTCCAAAGCAATCCACTGGGAAATAAAGGGTGGAGCCAGGATGCAAACTCAATCCTAAAGGACAACAGGAGTCCAAGCCCATTAAGATGATACTTGAAATCATAAAAGTGTGTAAAGGGAGAGGAGCCAGAAAACCCATCATTCCTCCATAGCTGGGGATAAGGGCAGAAAAAGGCAACTAAAGACTCATAGTGCAAGAAGCAGAAACAGGTTAGTCAAGTCGATTGTAGCTGGAGCCCAGTAAGGTAAGGATTTATTTTTCAGGCTGCTCTCATAATTCCTCCTCTGCCTCTATCCCTAATATTGAGATTTTACATTTTACACTTCTGTGCGTGAAAAAAAATTACTAAGTAGACACACGAATCTTGACTCCTGTACCAGAGGCCTCACATTATCCAATAGACTCAAAGTATGATGAAGGCACTTAAAACTTTGAAGCTCAGAGCTGCTGATCTATGTTAGGTCCTAAGAGCTTTCTCCTTCCCTAGGCAGTGGTTACAGGGATTAATAATCATATCTGCTTCTATGTCCCAGCTTAGTGTTACTTCCAGGATGTATTCCAGCCTATATTCACTGTCTTTGCCTGGAGGTCCTGGGACTTATCCTATATATATGTGCTAGTTTGCTAGGGCTTGCCACAACAAAGTACCATGGACTGGGCAGTTTTAACTACAGAAATTTATTTTATCACAGTTCTGAAGGATAGAAGTCCAAGGTCAAGGTGTCAGCAGAGTTGGTTCCTTCCAAGGGGCATAGGGACAAGATCTGTTCCAGGTCTCTCTCCTTGGCTGGTAGGTGGCCATCTCCTCTCCTTGTCTTCCATCTGTCCCTGTATACGTCCAAATTTCCTCTTCGTATAAGGATACTAGTCATATTGGATTAGAAGCCACCCTAATGACCTCATTTTAACTTGATTACCTCTGTAAATATCTTGTCTACAAATAAAGTCACATTCTGAGGTACTAGGAGTAGAACTTCAATATGAATTTTGAAGGAACATAATTTGGCCCATAACAATATCAATACCCTAATGATTTTAACTTTAATTGTTACAGACTTTGACTTTGAATCCAGTATGGAAATGCAGTACAAGGAACATTCTACTCCACCGTTTTGAGATATCAACAAAAGGAAACAAATTTTCATTTTACATCCTCCCAGTCAGATCTTCCTTTTCCAATTCATAAGATATTTAATAAAGTAGCTTTCAGGGCACCTGGGTGGTGCTGTGGTTGGACTCTTGGTCTTGGCTCAGGTCATAATCTCAAAGTCGTGAGATCAAGACCTGTGTCAGGCTCCACACTCAGCACAGAGTCTGCTTAAGATGCTCTTTCCTCTGCCCCCCCACCCACCTGCACTCTCTCTCTCTCTCAAAATAAATAAATACAACCTTTTTTAAAAAAAAAAAAAAGAGGAAGAAGAAGCTTTCTTTGTTCTCTTGATTAAGGAAAAAGATTTGCACTCATTTTAAAATAAAAAATCATGAGTTTACATGCTCATTCAGCCTTTTCTGTCTCTTGTAGTCAACATCCTTTAGGGAATGGGACAGCCATGACTACCACGACCAACATACTAGGTATTAAGTGCAGTCACTCTCCCAGATGCTGTGGAAAGAGAGGTGGGTTACAAAGATTCTCTGACCTCAAGATATTTATAATTTCATGCTATTAATTTTAACCCTCCTTGCATCATAGAGGCTTGGTAATCCAGTAAAAGCTAGAGCTTCTCTTCCTAGAGATATTTATATATAATGATAAACAAAAGTATATATACAGCTGATTTTGTTGCATTAGATCAAAATACTTTCATATGCAGAATTGTGCTTTTTTCATCATTCTTTGCATGTAAAATTAATTTAAGGCAACATTCTTTAAAAATAGGAAGCAGGAAAGAAAGAAATCCAATGTATGCAAATAAAATTAAACCATAAACTTTGTCTTTGTTAAAAAATAAATTTCAATGAAAAGGCATGTCTCCCTTGGCTTAATGAGAAGCTAAAATTACTGAGTGGTCTCTGGCATGGTCTCTACACATATACTTTCCTGTACACTTTGTTTTGATGGTAACATACACTAAAAAGCTGAGCTCACAACAGCGTGTGGTAGCAAACAGAATCAGTTCATGTTCACAGATAACACAATGGGCTTATGACAAGAGAACACCAAGATATTCCAAGATTATCTGATATGGACAGTGGATTTATGTGGTTTAATTTCTGTTGGCTTCACATCACTGAAGTTTCATCTTCAGCAAGGGGATGCTGTTGATGTCAGCAAAGGGAAGATTAAGAATTCATGTTTCAATTTTCAGGTTGTCTGATCAGAAGTACTTTAAGAGTTGCAGAGTTTCAAGTTGTCTGCATATTTCTGTATCACAGATTTGTAAAAGGGAAGAAGTTCATATTCTGCTTTCATTTCATGAGAAAACATTTTGAAAAGGCGATGATTCAAGGTGCTGGTGGAAACAAATTGATACCTTGCAGACCCAGAGAAAGGAACGGGTGTAGAGCTTCTAGCATCAAGATATGTCCTCTAAGCTGTGTTACCAAGCACCACAGGTGTTCCATCTATTCACAAAGTGCCCAATGAGTTACATTTGCTGAATAAACTTTTCAGCATTTCAAAGACATCAATGGACTTAAAATTTCTGAAGGGACTTTCTAAATAGGAATTTATTTTTGAAGGCATCAGCTGGCTGCATAAAGAAGCTTCCAATTCCTCCATCATATGCCTCAAAATATTTTTAAAAAGTCAACCATCATGGAATAATTTCATATTTTGGAGGCACAGCTTTAACTTGTCTCTTCTGCTCCAAACCATACCCTTAACTTGACCATTTCTGGGGTACTCAGATTTTACCATTTACTTTGTTGCTATTTTAAGAGTAGGCTGACTCATCAGGGCAGACTAAATTTTGGGAAAGTCTTGCCTTTTCAACTCTAGTCTTCTTAGAAAAGATCTACACTAGTAAATTTTTGGAACAAAAATTATGAGACACTTCTTCAGCATTTTTGGCTTCATGCTTCTTTCACTGACAAGAATGGTGTCATGCAAAAGGACCAGGGCTTTGGTGTTCTATCACACACAGTGAGAACCAAAGCCAAAAGATATTTGACATTTCTTCCTTATTATTTTCTTTGACATTTTCTAATTTAAGTCAATCCTGAAGTAAACAAAGACAGATGCTCATCATCATAATGATGGCACATATTTTTTAATTTCTACCAATAGAAAGCTGTTCTGACATATGACAACACTGATGACTACAGTGCATGTGTATAGGAGCAGCCACAATAGACATTGAAAAAATGGATTCACCAAGGTATTTTGGAGGAATCACATAAAAAATTACTGTTGTAGATGTATGTATGCATTTCTGTCCCCATGTATGTTCACACACACATCCATATGCCTGATTCACAGACCTCCCTCTAATGCCCTCCTGTGGAGCACTGGTAGAAATGAGTGGACAGTATCTTCAACAAAACCCAAATTCCAGTGTGACTACAGAAGGATGTGAGCCCAATGGTGGGAGAGACCACTTTCCTGGTAGTGTTAGAAAAGAAAAGACCTCGATAAGATAACATTGGAGCAACAACTTAAAGACTGAGTAGAAGATCTTTAGGTTGAGAGGAGGACAAAGGACAGAAACTGAAAATGGAGATGCCATAACCAAGGAACTTCCAGTACTGTGGGTGGGCAGCTCTAAGAAGCTAAGAGTTATGTTGGAAATGTTTAACTATCAAGACAGAGAAAATTACATAGGCTTGAATTTTAACTCTGCTGTTTTTCTGTGTAACCTAGATAAGTTTCATAAAGTCCTTTTACCTCTGTTCCCTCATTTTTAATGATGGCAGTTTAAAGTCAAATTGTGCTGGGATCTTATATTTGTCCAAATAAGATTTCTTTAAACCCTCCTTGCCATACCAAGTACATGAATACCCTATGAAAGTGGATACAGCCACCCTCCCCTTCATTTAGGGTCAATAGCAATAGCGATAATAAGGAGTAGAAGGAGTCTGTACTCTGTGCAAGTGTTGTATTAAGTGTTTTACATGTATCATCATGTTTTGCTTCATAACACTTGATGCAGAAGCTCTCACTGTGTCTGTGATGCGGAACCAGGTTAAAATAGTTTAAAAGGCATAGCCAAAATTTCTTAGAGAGCAGCTGTAGAGCCAGCCCTTAAATCAGGCTCTTTGCTCTACCTCTTCTGCCTTAAATGTCCTATAGCTAGTCTTCTTCAATTGTCTCCAATGATCACCATGCCTGGATTCACCTTCTCTGGCCAGGCCCTCAGGTTGATGCTTCCTTTGAATGGTCTGTTCATATTTGATTGACTTCTTTCCATGAGGCTGCTTCTCAGACCATCCTGGGTGCTCACGTGTCTGTGTGCAGGTGACACATGCCACCACTTCACCTGGATTCGAGGGACACGCATCTGCCAGGGCCCCATACTGCAGGTCCCTGTATTTCTGTGAAAGGGAATTGCGTGCACTATTGAGTTACTGTCAGGCCCATCTTAAATGCTTTCTCCTTGAATATGCTAGAAATGAGTGCCCCTGTTACCTCTGAGTGACATAAAATCATATTGAGCAGGAGTGGTGACTGCTCTGCGTCTTACTTATATGTTCAGAAAACTGACCCTGGGGAGGGCAGAGAACAAGAGGAAGAAAAAGGAACACCAAAAAAATAAAACACATTTTCTAAAAAGGTGCTCATGGAGTGGAGGCTAGGTGTTTCTCTGGGATCTGTACAAACACATGCTGGGTTTCTTTTCATTTCTTCTAAGGAATTTTGTCAGGTTATCAACCATGGAGTTTGTTCTGCCTGAGGGAAATGACTCCAGCTGGATCTAGCTTGATTGAACTGTTTACATTTCTGAATTTCCTCCCTTATATCTTCCTCTGTCAAACAAGGAAACTCAAAGTTAGAAGAAGAAAGTATCTTAGTTGATATTTTAGTCTGTTTGGGCTGCTATAATAAAATTCCACAGATGGGGTAGCTTATAAACAACAGGAATGTATTGCCCCCAGCTCTGGAGGCTGGGAAGTCTAAGATCAATCCACCAGCATGATCGTATTTTGGTGAAGGCTTCTTCTTGACTCACACCTTGCACTTTCTCACTGTCTCTACGTGTGGAAGGGCTAAGAGATCTCTCTGGAGCCTCTTTTGTAAGAACACTAATTTCAGTCATGAGGGCTCCACCCTCATGACCTAAGCAACTCCTAAAGGCTCTACTACCTGATATCATCATCTGTGGGAATTAGGATTTCTTCATCTGAATTCGAGGGGGACACAAACATTGAAGCTGTGCCAGTTAATTTCTGCCATTTTTGTTCATTTAGGTTGATTCTGTGAAGTAACAAGGGAAAGACAATAAGGAATAGAAGCAGAAGATTAATCTCGAGACTTGTCAAGTTCAACTTCCTGCCCACCCCACCAGTCTCAAGATTTGGAGTAAGTGTACTGTCATCCACAGCCCCGTAAACTTCCCAGATTGCTTTCTGATGCCAATTTGAAAACAGTGTCTCATGCTCTCTGCCACAGTGGATTTAATCCTTCCTCCTGCTTTAGATAGTACGTTGTAAGTCACCCAGATGGACCCTCTGGGTAGCATCATCTGCTTTTCTTAGTGTCCCTCACCCACATTTTGACTAGACAATATATTTTGAGCTACATTGTATGTCACAAGCATATTTAGAGGTATAAATTAGCAACTGATTTCTTTCAACCAAATAACCTAAGAGAAACTTTTGCCTGAAATCTCAAAGATTACTTCTTTATTGTAAAAAAATAATATTCACACACATTCTGGCATATATTAACCATTGGGTCTCCTCCATGAAAGCCTCCAACTGAGAAAGTCAGAATAAAGAAAATGCTACATTTATATTCAATGCATTGTGGACACAAGAAAGAGCACAGTGCTAATAGCTCCTTGCATTATGGCTGCATCTGAAGTGACAGCTGACCACACTGCAGTTGAATTTCAGTCCATTCCTACCTCAAGGAAGTTGTAGCAAAAGCCCAGTCCTAAGAGCTTGTTATGAGATGCCATGTTTACAATAAAAATGTGCAGCCATGCTGTCAAGGCTGCTTCCTCTGCCTGAGACCAGACAGGTTCTCAAAACACTTCAGGAGCTTTTAATGAGTCCTCACAAATCCCCTGTGAAGTGGAACATTTTTCATCTGCCTCCAAGCAGGAGGTAAAACATTTGTTTGACTTGCTTAAGGTCACAGAGAAATAAAGAGGCAGAGAGAGCCAGAGCAGATAGAAAGAAGAACTGAGCTGGATGTTGAAACAATCTGTATTATTCCCAGAGTCAAAGAGGTGGGCACAGGTGGGATGCAGCAAGGCTATGGGTGTTTTTCACAATGTCATTACTGCAACTCAGGGGGATGCTGAAAGTATGCCATGTGCCTTTCCTTGCACTGAGAAGGCACCAGAGAATGAGGTGAGAGGAGGAAGGGGCAGCATGGGGATAGAGGAAGAAAGAAGGATCTTTCTTCTTGGGTACAGGGCAGGTAGAGACAAGGGCTGAATGTAAAGTGATAGGGATGGGGGCTGCCAAGTAGGAAAAAAGGCAGGGAAAGGTTTGTTTTGTGTCTGGGTCTTCATTTATGCAGGTGACTGAGTGACTATATGGAGAGGTCAATACCACTGAGAGAAAAGGTTAATGTGATTCAGTTCTACTAGGAACAAGAGGCACAGCTTACCACACATGGACACATGAGGAACTGCAGGTTTTTGTTGGGAAGCAGAGGGAGGAGTAGGTGTGGTGGGGGCGAGGGTAGCACCTAGGTTATGCCTTTGGGGTTTCTGTGGAAAAGTCAAGGCAGGGCAGGGTAAATAGTTTGGGATTGGCTAGTTTGAATACTTTTGGTAGGCTTGGGGTTATAGGGGTGGTCTCTAATTGCCTGGTACCTAGTCCTGGGATGATTAAGACAGGGGAATATTGACTCCTGGGGTGTCCAGAGAAGATAGAGGAAGTAGGACTCTACATTGATTCATTTGCATATCATATAGCATGCCCTCTGCTATCTCTAAGGATTAGCTTGCCCTGGGAGGAGCAGTCTCCCCAGCCAGAAAGGTGTTTTAAGATGTCAAAACATAATAATATACAGAAAATTAAAAAACATGATTAATTCACCATTACCTTGGATTTATCAGGCAGGAATTACTTCATATTTATAAGAATTTCTTCTCTAATATAAGAATGTTAATAAATGTCTATGTGACACATATGATTATCATGAGAACAAAATAACGTAAGGGACAATAGACGAGAAAACACTTATGTTTTGACATAGGCTGCAGGGTCTCCCAGAGAGTCTTCCTCCTCCACTCTCTGCTGTCATCAGGAGGCTCTGCCCAAGAAAAAGGAGCCCTTTGGTAACCACACATGGCACCTGGAAGAGTGACCACCGTGAGCCAAATCAATGCCACCCATCTTAAGATGTGTTATGGCAGTTCACAAGTCCATCAGATGAAGATATATATCAAAATGGAGCAAACTGTGAAGAAAAGATAGACGTATGTCTAACTTCATCATTCTTGCCACATAACTAGCTAGCATGGATGTGAATCAGGCAGATGTGGGTTTAAGATCTGGATGCACATTTCTGAGCCATGGACCCAGGGTTAATGTTAACTCCTCCCTGAGCCTCCTTCACCCATACAATCAGGAAATTGTGATGAGGATTACATGAGATAGAGCATGAAAGACTTTAGTCAGGTTAAAAAAAAAAGAATTTAGTGAGATGCATGGCATAGAGGAAGTGCTTCTTGATTATAATAATATTAATAATTTATTAATAATCACAAAAAGTAACTCATTAGCTGACTTATTATTATTACTAGTGTTATTCTTGAGTTTGTATATAATTTCTGCCTTATCACTGCTAATAATGTCCTCAGTTATATTTCCTGGGTGAAGTTTGTTATCCCCATTTAATAAACACTGAGTGTTTTAGGATTAAAGATGTGTATTTCAAGATGAGTGAGAGACCTTGAAATTACTATTGCCTGTGACAGGGGTACGATTACTCTTTCTCCCAAAGTATCAGCTCCCAGAGTGTGGAGAGAAGCTGCCAGCCATCCCCTAAATGTTGATGAGAATGTCATCCACACTAGGAATCTGCTCAACTACATCCCATTCTCTGAGAAAATTATTCCATTGGAAATACATTCTCAATATTAGATCTGTTGCTTTTTCAGAGATCATTTCTATCTTGATAGCTGACTAGTTGTCCCTCCAGTGATCCGACAGCAATGACACTCTACAAAGTAGGTTCCTCAAAAAGGATGTCCCTTGGCCCATCTTCATACCACTGAGGGGCCTCTGAAGAGTAACATTTGAACAAGGAATGCCTTTGTTATTGGCCAACATGCTTGTGAAGCCTGTTTTATTTTTCCATCAAACTCAAATGAGGATGCAGTAATACATATTCCCTAGAGAGATGAGATCAAAACAGTAAGTTCCACAACCTGTTGAACATATGAAGCACTAAATTTTTCATTTTAGACTCAAAGAAGACCATAGAATATAATTCCTACTAAAAAGTGTAATGTTAGAAAATCAAGCAATAAAAACCAACTCTGAAGAAAAGATGCAATTCATCAAATTTGTTTAGGTTATAGAAGTAAGGTAAATAAAAAAATAAGGATGATACATTTAAAAATGATATATGATAAATGGAGTAATGAAAATTACCTTTAAAAAACAGCAAATTTTATCTGGAAAAGACTGGTATGCTAATAAATGTCCTGCCTAATCAGAAATATGTAGAGTTAAGTCCGGTAATTATCTTAGCTGAAATTCAGTGATTTTTTGGATTATCTAGCTTACAGCTCTATTAATTCCTTTTTTTCTAATCAATTCCTAATCAATTTCACAATTGATGACTATTACTGGAATTTTTTTTCCTTTTTATAATAATTGTCTTTTGAAGTATAACAATACATTCAGAAAGAGATACAGATCATACATCGACAGTTCAAAGCATTCTCATATTGAAACACTTTAGTGTTTCTAATTTTAATGTAGCCTGATTTATTAGTCTTTTTCTCTCAGGTAGTGCTTTTTCTGTACTGCTTAAGAAATCTTTGCCTAGACCAGGGTCATTAATAAATTCTATGTTATTCTAGGAATGGCCTGGGTGGTTCAGTCAGTTGAGCATCCAACTCTTGATTTTGGCTCTGGTTATGATCTTGGGGTTGTGAGATTGAGCCTCATGTTGGGCTCCATGCTGAACATGGAGTCTGCTTGGGATTGTTTCCCTCCTTCTTTCTCTGCCCCTCCCCCCATGCTCTCTGTCTCTCTGTCTCTCTCTCTCTCAAAGGAAAAGTCTACAGTTATCCTCTAGAAATTCTATTGTTTTACCTCTTAGATTTCGACCTGCCATCTATTTAGAATTTATTATTTTCTATGGTGAAAGGTAGAGTCAAGGTTCATTGGTTATCCTTTTTAGATGTCTGATTTTACCAGTACCATTTGTTAAGGCCATTGTTGTTCTTCAGTGTCACTTTATACAACTTGTTTTAAATAGTCCTAATCAAATAGAGTAAAGCCTGAGAAGAATGTTTTCTTTTCCACCACATATGCATCTTTTTGTTATGTACCTGGAATCCATGATAAAAGATTTCTCTAATTTTGTTGTTGTTGTTATTAAAGCAGACTTTTTTTAAAGATGCATTTTAATGATCTTTAAGCCAAGACCACCACAAGACTCCACCACAGTCTTGGATTTTTGCCATAGTCTTGAGTAAGCAACTTAAATTGGTTTTTGCTCTGCTTTTGTTTCTTTTTAAATAATTGTCAGGAAATGAAAGGGATAATGCTTGAGGTCAAACTTCTTTCCCAAGATAAATATTTTTGCTGAAAAAAATCTGTACTTCCATAAAAAGAAAAAAAAAACCAGACTTCTCAGTGAAACATAACTGGAGGATTTTGTTCTTTAGGTTATGGAAAAATTTGATATACAAAGCAATCTTGATTTTCAAGGTTAAAGAAAATCACACACTTTGCTTAGGTGCCAAGGGAGGTAGCCTGATAGAGTGACAGAGTTGAAAGAGCACTGGACTCAGAGCCATGCTCCTGGTTTCCCATTCCTGCTCTATAACTAGATATTTTTCCTACTCTCCTTAATTTCCTTCTTTCATATAATTAAGGGTTCCTGGTCAGTACTTTTTTTTTCCCTTGCTGTGACTGTCACATGTGTTTCATTGTGCAACCTACACTGATGTGTATGCCTGTCACTTCGTCACTGTCTGGTCTCCGTTTATTACTTTCGTTACCTCCTATTCAGGAAGCTTTCCTGAAGACAAGAAAATAAAAAAACTTTATCCTCTGTAACTTATTAAGCATAATTTTCAAGTTACCATTATTAAAAACTCACTTGTAACCACATGAAGCTGAGAACTTGTAATAGTCTATAATTCCTCATGGACCCTGCTCATTTTTTTTCTCAATTTTTGTTACCAAAAATCCTAGACACTTTTGGCTTTTCCTGCAATACAAAGAGTACTGATTTTTTTCCAACAGTCCTAAGGAAATTTATAGTTTCTTACATGTCCTTAGCGAATTCCACCTTATAACCAAAGGCATGTATTTATTTACCTAGAACTTAAAGATAAAAGATAAATTTGTGACTCTGGAACAGAGAAATTAATTTACAACTTGTAACACCATATTTCATTGAATCTAATATTCCATCCCAATGGAAGCAGCAGCAGCATTTTAAGTTCCACTAAGAAAGAAGAAAAAGTTCTCAAACCATAAATGAAAAAAAAAACAAAACCATAAATGATCAATTGTAAGATATAGCTTAATAAGAAATATTAGAGGGCATAAAAATGTCTTGGATCTATGGAATACAGTAATCATATTAGTTCTCTAAATGATTTACTGCATCATATATAAGAGAAAAAAAATAGTGGTATGAGCATGATAATTCCCAAACTCGGCTGTTTGTTAGAACTTCCAGGGGATTCCTGGATGCCTCCCCTTGCCTGCTGAACCGGAGTACTGGGGAGTGGGTCCAAGGAATGAATGTATGTTAAAACAAATCTGCCAACTAGTTTACCAACACTCCTTGCTTGGCTCTGCTGGTCATTTATATTTAGGGACTTTTGGAATGGAGGAAGCCTATTTCTGATCTTTGGCTTTTATCTCTATTGCTCTGCTGCTGTTGCCAAATCTCTAGAACTAGCAGTAGGTGATATCAGTGGAAGAGCTACCTGATATGTTGCTGGATTTTTTTCTCTTCTGTAAAAAGAAAATAGACTGATGGACTACTGCTGCTCATATTTTCAAAAAATAGGGATGTGAATACTATTAGTACTAAAATTGATTCTTGGCAAAAAGTTAAAAATGAGTATTAAGCTGATGGGTTGGTATTTTAGAAAGGAATAAGTTGATCACAAGAACCATATGATAGATTTGATAACTAAATTAACCTATTTTTTCTTTTTTCTATTTTCCCATAACTATCTAGTAGGTTATCAGGGAATGATATAAACATAGTGTACTGTCAATGCAGCAAGCCATTTGACAAGCCTCCTAGGATATCCTTGAGGACTTGATGAATTATGTACTGGATAATATTAAGTGAATTCATTTCAAGGAGTGCCAGATAAAGAAACCAAGTTTTTACCCTTGACCCTATCTTATTTTTCTTTTTCACAAATGATTCTCTTGAAGACATAGTAACATTTTTGTCCACTTTGAATGTGACCAGAGGTAAGAGAGGGCTCACTAGCACTACAATCAATCAAAAATTGGCTGTATGATCTTGACATGCTGGGAAATCAAGGAAAAAAAAAACCCAAAAAACTGTGAGCCTTCATATTTTGGTTAAAAAACATAATTCAAACAGGTACTGTATGTGTATAGAAGAGATATCTGAACATCTAGAGCACTTTAATTGATCTGAAGTGTATCATAATTTTAAGGTATGATGTCATTGTTGAAAAGCTTAAAGTATTAGCATGCTACAAAGAAGCTCACCAGTTCCCTTAATAGAATAACTCATTTCCCAGGCTAGGCCATGGACAGAGAGTCTCCAGATAGGGATGAGCAGTTGGACATCACAGCTTTTCTCTTATCCTTTAAGAGATTACACTGGCACAAGCTATAATTTAAGGGAAGTCACCAGGAAATGAGGGAATTTCCACAAAAAGACTACCCTACGCAATCAGCTTCTAGGAATGGCTCTTCTAAACAACAGAACTAGGGCTTGCCTCAGAACCCCCTGTGGGTGTGACCCTCTGCCCAACCACAGCATTGTTTCCTTGCTAACCATTCAGTTACCTCCCTGTGTGGTATCTAATTTCCCCAGCAACCAAGACACCTCCAAACATCTCCAAAGATCCTGAGTGGAGTGAGGAAAATGATCCATTTCTTTCACATGATAGGCCCCCTTCCAGGTCTTAATTCTATTCCCAGCATGTGTCTTTTCCATGGACAACTGACATTGGGAATGACTACTTCATCACAATGAGATCCTAGTTTCTACTCTTGTGATTGGCATGAGAGTACACTTTGACCTCAACAGGACAAGTGTGTCCTAAGATGATAGTTCAACATTGGTACGAGATACACACATATGGGCAGAACAGAGATGTCCTGCCTATCAAACTATAGTAGTAGCTGCATGAAGAACTTATGTCTCTGATTTTGTAATATATCAAATCTTGAGTGCTAAAGTCAATTCTGCATATCAAGAAGAGAAACTTTGACAAGCAACTCAGGTTGAAGAAACTGAAGGAGTGAAGCTTGCAGAGTAATCCAGTGAGATATGACAGCTTTCTTTAAATACCATTTAGGTGAAGAAGCACCGGAAGGATGTCTGAACTTAAGGTTTATTCTACTCAAAGATCTCTGATTCTCTGATTTGTTCTATATTGTTCTAAATAGAAGTACTAAGACCCATGGGCATAAGATACAGGGAAGCCAACTTTGGTTCAATATGATTAAAAACAAAAACTCTTCAATATTTAGGACTGTCCCTATAAGAAAAGACTGCCCTATGATGTGTGCTGTCTATTGTTTAGTCTAAGAATAGTTCTGGAAGGACCACTGGTTACTGAGTGGTAAATATACAGGGTCTGCAGCTGGATTGCTTAGTTCAAATCCTAGATCCACATTTAATACCTTTGACGTTGGGCATGTTATTCAAACTCTCTATTTCTCAATTTCTTTAGCTGTATCATGCAAATAACAATAAGGTTGTTAGGGGATAAAATAAGTTATAATTGAAAAATTCTTAGAACAATGGAAGGCAAATATTAAACACAGTAATTATTTGGTATTAAGTTCCCTATTTTGTGATTCTAATCTTAGCTATTTTCAGTGTTCCTGACATTCTTAACAGATAAGAAAGAGTCCGTTAATATCATATTCAAAGAGGGCAAATGCTTGGTTGATTGGCTTATTTGACTGTGTGCTATGATTTAAATGCCAATTTGGTAGAAATATGGAACAGATATTAAACTAAGTTTAGCTCTTATAAAAACAATTTATAATTTGGTGCTTTTTAGGTGACTGAGTTACATTTGGTTTAGCATTAAGAAAAAAATTAAGCACAAGATTAGTAAATTCTAAAACAAATAAGCATCACAGAATTGTATAAGTAAATAAATTTTTTCCAAACTAGTTTCTAAGCTTATAACTAAACATACATCATTTAATATAGTTTACCAAAAAATGGAATCATACACACTGATTTGCAGTTTACTTTTTTAAATAAATTAAGACAATTTTTAAGAGTAGTTTCAGGTTCAACAACAAAATTGAGGGAAAGGTACGGAGATTTCTCACACACCCACCACCACTACACACACACACACACACACACACACACACACACACGCACACACTCACACAGCCTCCTGCATCACCAACGTCCTTCATCAGAGTAGCACATCAAATGAAGCTCTCAGAAGACCAGTTCTTCAAACTCTGAGCCTATGCCCAGTTGGGATGTTAGCTGTTTGGTATTTTTTTAAAAGATTTTATTTGTTTATTCCCAAACTGTAGGTGAAGATAAGGGGGCACTTTGACTGTAAATGCAACTTTTACTGAGTTTCTACAATTTGAAGTAAATCTTGCAGCTACGATTCTTCCTCTTTCTGCCTTTTTCACTGACCACAATCTTTATTTTTTTTATTTTAAAATATTTTACTTATTTATTCATGAGAGACACACACACAGAGAGAGAGAGGCAGAGACACAGGAGGAGGGAGAAGCAGGCTCCATGCAGGGAGCCCGACGTGGAACTCGATCCCGGGACTCCAGGATCATGCCTTGGGCCAAAGGCAGGCGCTAAACTACTGAGCCACCCAGGGATCCCCCTGATTTGCCTTTTCTACTGTATTGTCTACTGTCTGCTTTATATTCTACCCTGAAAGGATTTTTCTATTGCTCTGAGAACAGGAAAGAAGCAAAATTTGTATATCATATTCGCGGTTGGTTTGAAATGATCAGAAAAACAGCTGTTTAGGGCAATTCTTTTTCCACTCCAGGGTTCCTTTGAATAATGTATCTTGGGTGTTTAAAATGTGATAGGATTAGCTGTAGATCAATTTTAAAATGTTGTGTCTCAATCTATTTTATAGAACAAGGATAATTGTTTATGTTAAATTTCCAAAAAGAAGAAAGTATACACAGATGGAGAAAACACATGACTTTTTTAAAAAAGTAATACATATACTCCACTAGGAGTAGTTTATATTATAGTTTTCTAGTTTCTAGACATATCTGGAGGCTATATAACTATATTATCCATATATTAGATTTCCACTTCCTATTAATTTCGACACTGGTTTAATCAAGTCCAATAATAACACTGAATACCTGAGGTGGTCTCTGCAGAAATAAGGTGATAGCTTAAGCTTCATTCCAAACAAGTACATGATGAAGACATGACAGTGATTTCTACGCAAACATCTCTTACTGAAACAGAGACTTATTAAATTCATAGATGCAAGAGTATCTTGCTAATTCCATGCAAATCATTGTGGGAACTGGAATGAGACTCTGATTTGTTCTTTTGCAGGATTAGCCCTAAATCTCCTAGAGAACTCAACCCTACCTCACTTCTTTTTGTTGTTGTTGTTTAGTTTTTTATTTTAATTCCAGTTAGTTAATATAACCCCAGCTCACTTCCTTGTGCCATAATCTAGCTCTTTGCACTGCCTAAAGTATAGACTCACATATAATACAAAGATAATATATTTTATACATTGGTATTTCCTGTTGCTTTTTTGCTTAGGATTTTGTTAAATATTTGGGGGACATAACTCTTCTATAAGAAGGTGTTCTGTAGTCTCTGTCCTTCTTAATTCTTTTATTCAACATGTATTTACTGAGGTCCAACAACAGCCAGGCACTGTTATAGATGGAGGAGAGGCATCTGAGAAGAGACAAAAATTCCTTCCTGTGAAGATTCTAATGGAGAGATAGATGATAGATAGATGAAGTCCCACAGAAAACAGGGAAAAAGGACTAGGGATAGGGAGACCAGGGGCTTCTAGAGGAGGTATGGGGCAGGTTACATCATAAACATGACAGTCAGGGTGGATGTCACTGAGAAGTGACAAAGACTTGAAAGTGCTGAAGGAGTTTTTATTTAACAAAAAACCCCCACTTTGATGAAAACAATACTTTTGGGTGCCTGGGTGGCTTAGTCAGTTAAGCAGCTGCCTGCCTTCAGGTCAGGTCATGATCCCATGGTCCTGGGATGGAGTCCCCACGTGGTGGTGGTGGTGGTGGGGGTCCCTGCTCAGATGGGAGCCTTTTTTTCCCTCTCCTTCTACCCCCTCCCCCTGCTTGTGCACTCTCACACACTCTCTCTCTCAGATAAATAAAATCTTTAAAAAATAAAAATAAAAACTTAAAAAATACTGAGATTGCCACAAATTTCCCTACATTCAACATTTAAAAAAATATTTGATTTATTTATTCATGACAGACACAGAGAGAGAGGCAGAGACACAGGGAGAGGAAGAAGCAGGCTCCATGCAGGAAGCCCAACCTGGGACTTGATCCCTGGTCTCCAGGATCACACCCCGGGCAGAAGGCGATGCTAAACCACTGGGCCACTGGGGCTGCCCCAACATTTTTGATATCAGCCTTAGATACAGGTTAGAGTTTTTATATTTCCATTCTTTTTCATCTGCATTGAAATTGAGTTTATTATCATAGAATTGTCTTCCAAATTATTTTTGGATTTTGTGCTTAATGAAGGCAAAAGGAAATGTTAAAGAGATAATGCTGTATTTTAAGTCAGAAAAGATCTACTGGATAATCCCTTTCTTCTCAATTAAAAAAGAATGTTCTTGATGTGAATAGCATTTTTTTTCATCTTCATTGAAGAGAATGGAGCTTGTAAATTTTATAAGTAACACTAGCAGCAATAATGAGTATTTATTTGGTGCTTATCATATACTAGTAAGATCTTGGGCTTAATATTTACTCTACATTATTATCTTAACGAAATCCCTAGAATAGTCCTGTGTTCAAAAGAAAACCACAGGCCCAAAATGAGTCACTTGTTCTAGGCCATGGCACCAAACCAGAGTTTAACAGCTAATCTAATTGCAGTTTCAATCTCTGCCCAAAATCTAGTCTTAAACAGGTCAGTCAGGAATTGTCTGGGCAACATCAATAAGATAATCTGTCACATGGACCCTCTCCATCACCCAGAGAAAGATGAGTAGGACCTTTTTGTTCCCAAAGAGAGGTGACCTCACCTGAAATAATCCTTTTTTCTGTTTATGATTTCCTTGTCCTGCCTTGAAAAGCCTTTCCCTTTCCATGGTCCTCTGGAGCTCCCCTCTACTTCCTCAATGCTACCTCATTCATGAATTGATTTAATAAAGCCAAGGAGATCTTTAAACTTTACTTGGTTGAATTTTTGTTACTGAACTCCTGCGAGATAGCTTTGGACCTGCACACTAAGGCTAGAGTATTAATCAGATTATGAAGAGACCTATTCCTTCATTCACTTTATAACACATTAAATATTGTCCCCCCCCCAACACGCAAAAATATATCCAAATCCTAATCACCAGGACCTATACATGTTATGTTATTTTGAATTTTGAAATAGGATCTTTGCAGATATAAAAAAAAAATCCACGTGTCACAGATTAGGAAATATAGATTGCAAAAGTCAGTAAAGGGCAGAGTAAGTATGCTAACCAGTGTTGGCTTTGATCCAAAATTTTACTGTTTAACTTGCCACTGTTCCCAAGTATGTACAGCACAGTTGCAAAATGCAAGATCATTTTGGATGATAGGGACATGAGACATGAATGTTTCTTATTTTAGGAATTGCCTACTAACTTTAAAGCATGAAATTGACATTCTCAATAGGTCTCATGAGATGGACGGTACTGCCCAAGAAAGAACGGGATCCTGACATTGGAAGGGTGACGTCTTGGGATATTTGGAGAAAGCTAAGCCTCCAAATGGCCCAGAGTCACTCAACTTTTCTCTTCCCTATTTTGAGGGCATAGTTCTGATCCTTGTCTTTGCTGGAACTAGTTAAACATTTCCCTTATTAAGAAGGTGTTGGCTTTTAACTAGTTATAAGAATATGAATTGATAGAGCCTCATGGATGAAATGTAGATTTAGATTACAAAAAAGAAAAGTGACAACCAGAAAAGACTAATTTAGATTTTTAAAAATCTTAGTTATTTCATTTATTCATTCAGTGCAATAATTATTTCTCAGAAGCTGCTGTGGTAACTTGCAGTGTTAGATACTGATCCCTTGACTTCAAAAAGAAGATGGTAATAAGCAGGGGAGTCAGAAAATTATCCAATAATTTCCAATATAAAATGGCATTTGTGACATATACTTCCAAGGAGTGGCCTGCTAGTCTATGAGCAGCTATAATAGGAGATCTGGCTTATTTACACTATGCACACATAGAATAGCTTGTGCACACACACACGATGGTGGCAGGGATAATACAAGAAGGGATTATAAGAAGGCCACGGTGCTAAGGTGGAGAGAGCATCTGGAACGAGGTGGCACAAAATGAGACCAGCTTTTTTAAAGAACTTAAAGAACTTTACCTTCAGTGGTAAATCTTATTCTTCAAATTTCAATTAGCATTTTAGTTGCAATGTATTGTTTTAATTGTATTAATTAATTAATTAAATTGTTTTAATGGTACTTATACTTTTAAGGTCTCCTTTTTGGTACTTGCACTAGTCATTTTCCTTTTATTGTGGTAATATTATTTTTATTTTATGATCAATTTATTTAAAAATAGAGTGAGGGATCCCTGGGTGGCGCAGCGGTTTGGCGCCTGCCTTTGGCCCAGGGCGCGATCCTGGAGACCCGGGATCGAATCCCACGTCGGGCTCCCGGTGCATGGAGCCTGCTTCTCCCTCTGCCTGTGTCTCTGCCTCTCTCTCTCTCTGTGACTATCATAAATAAATAAAAAATTTTAAAAAAATAAAAATAAAAATAAAAATAGAGTGAGCTTTACTGATGTTATAATCATAGAGGTGCATAGGCTTAGAAAATACAGTGAAGGTGGTACGGACGTGACTCCAGATTGAGAAACATTACGCTAGGCCAGTGTTTGGCAAGTTATGGACCTTGGGCCAAATGCACTCCTGCTTTTGTAAACAGCATATCATTAGGGCACAGTCCCGCCCTTCACTTACTGCCTGTAGCTGCTTCCCCTTACACTGGCAGACCTGAGTAGTTGAGACAGAGACAGTATAGCCCAAAAGCCTAAAATATTTACTATCTGGACTTTGACAGAAAAATACATTGCTGACCTTCTTACCAACCGAGCTATACTTCCACAGCATTTTTGAAAACGTAAAGATCAGTACAGTCACCCACAGACACATTTAACAGCCAAACTGTCCTGTCATTATACTCCATCCTTTTCTACATTCAAGAGTTAAGTAGCTTTCTACGGGGCAGGAGCATTCCAGGACACCTAAGGCTGGAGGCGCTGGGAGGGCGCTGGGCTACCGTGAGAGTTCCTTTGTTTACTGTTGGACAGGATGGATTCTATCTTCTCCTCAAATTCTGTTTGATCAGAAACACGGTGGCATAATAAAAGGGGCAGAGGAATTACCCGGCCCTGGGGCTCCTCTAAAGATCAGAGTGAAACTTGCACTTCAAAGGATCCTGGTGAAGCAGGGAAGGTCAATGGCTTTGAATTCTAAATGGGGATGAGGCAAGCGGACTAGGGACAGGACGGAAACTGTCATTCTTCCTTTGCAGAATGGTGTGGGGATTACCTTATGTGCTGGTCAAGGCTCTGCCCCTCTCTGCTTTCATGTTCCTTTGCAGCCTGACAAAGATACTCTTGACGAGGCCTTCCACGATCAGTACTCTTGCCAAAGAACATTTCTCCCAGTTACCTGTGTGCCCTGTGAATGGGCCATAGGCATGTCTCTGCATGACAGCTAGTTAAACATGGTGAGTTTCCAGTATTCGACATCTATTATCTTACTTCATCCTCACATCGACCCCATGAAGCAAGTACTATTATTATCCCTGTTCTACAAAGGCAGGCACTGAGGTGGAGAGGGATTTAGTCACCTGCTCTCACACAGCTGGAACTTGGCAGAGTGGGGACTGGAACCCAGGACTTGACTCCAATTTCTCTCTTCGGACCTGGAGGCCCTGATGAAGGCACAGTGTAAAGCCACATTCCTGTGCTTAGGGGGCAGAGGTCTTTTGTGAAGTGGTGATAATTAGTGTCAATTTCTGAAGAAGTGGCAGGGGTTTGGGCAGGAAGCTGGGATAAGGGAGGCTGGCCTTGGAAATGCTGAAGAAGGAATCCCTGTCCCCACATTGGGTCTTTCTCTCTTCAGACTTTCTCTCTGACTTCAGTCTTTCTCTCTTCTTCAGACTATGAGTGTTAGAGAGGTAGAGTTTTCGACATGAGCTCCATGTGGAAACAAGTCCTCCAACAAAGACATTTTAGGTGAACCAAAGGTGAAGGTAGCTGTTAAAAATTTTTGAATAGTGAAGTAATATATGTGCTTGAAAAAGAAAAAAAAAGCCCTAAAGCTTTGTTGAGGATATATCGGAGGGAGGGAGTAGGAGACTAGAGCAGAGTCGAATACACACTGTTTCAAAGGTGCGCAAAGGAGGAATAGTGTTGGTGCCACAGCCACCATTGCTGCGGGGAGGTCAGGGAAGACGACACTGGCTGGCTTCCTATCTGGCCACTTGGAGGTCACTGGTGACCTTACAAGAGCATTTTCCATAAGTGGTGGAAATAAAACCTTGCTGGAGTGGATTCAACAGAGAATGAGCTGTGAGAAAGCAGAGACTTCAGGGTGGATATCCACTTCACAGAGCTGTGCTGTGAAGGAAAACAGGAAATGGACAATAGGTAGAGAGCTGTGAAGTCAAGGGACATTTTAGTCTGTTTTTAATTTTTTTTTTAGAGGAATGGGCAGAGAAGCCCAGGGAGAGAGAGAGAGTCATAAGCCGACTCCACACCCAGTGCAGAGCCCAACATGGGACTCGATCCCATGACCCTGAGATCATGACCTGAGCTGAAATCAAGAGTTGGACACTCATCCGACTGAGCCCCCCAGGAGCCCCTTAAATTTGTTTTTTAAAGATGGGTGCTATTAAAGTATGTCAGCTCATGAGAATGATCGATCTAATGGAGAGAGAAAATTTGATGATACAGGAGGTAATGGGATTACCATAGGAGCAAAATGCTGGACGTTTGTAAGAAGTGGTCAGAGGCAGTGCATCAGTGCAGGAGCTGGCCTTAAATTGGAATATATGGAATATGTTTACTCTTAAAAATAGGAGAAAAGCCAGAATAAAAATTGTAAATGCAGGGAGGTTGGTAGTTTGGTTGATAGCAGGGATCTCAACACTGTCTTCTGCTGACTCTATTTTCTTAGTCCTAAGAAGCAAGGTCATGATCTCATGTAAAAACAGAAGGGTATCAGAAGTGTGAGGAAAAAGGAGAAGCTATGTGTGAAATCGTGATTGATAGTAAAATACATATTTGATCTCTGTCCCTTTTCTGGAACAGAGTTCCTCAAATCCTTAGAATTTCCTAAGTGAAGAGAGCAACCAAGGTGTCTTTTGTTATGTTAATGAGGCAACTTCTGGAAATCCCGAAGGATAGGGGCTGGTTGCCAGGAGAATCCACCTTGTGGTTAGGGTTGAAGCAGAGGGGCAATCGTCAATGATTAATCAGTTGTGACTATTTAATGAAGCCTCCATAAAACCCCAAAAGAACAGGATTCAGAGAGCTTCCAGGTTGGTGAACACATTGGAGATTAGGGGAGAGTGGCATGCCTGGAAAGGGCATGGACTTTTTATATACCTGGCCCTATGCATCTTTTCCATCTGGGTGCTCCTAAAGTCTGTCCTTTTATAATACACCAGTGCTCTAGTGAGTAAAATGTTTCTCTGAGTTCTGAGAGCTGCTCTAGCAGATTAATCAAACCCAAGGAGGAAGTCATTGGAACCTATGATCCTATAGCCAGTTAATCAGAAGTACAGGTGACAGTCTGGGCTTGTGACAGGCATCTGCAGAGGAGGTGGGGTAGGGGCAATCTTGTAGGACTGAGCCTTCAAACTGTGAAATCTAATACTCTCTTTGAGTAAATAGATCAGAATTAAATTAGATTGAATTCTCAAACCCCCTGCTGGTGTCCAAGCATTGCTTCTTGCTATAGAGAAGGCCCCCCTACTCCTCACATGTTGGAATTAAAGTCCAGATACACAAAAGACTATAAAATAGTAAGACAACTTCTTGTCTAGGGAAAAGTATACTGCCTGCCAATGTTAGGGGGCAATTGGATTTTGAGTTCTAAACTTAAGTTCTTCTAGCTCCTTTCTCTGCATTATCAGTTGCTTGAGTGAAGTCCTGGAATAGACAGAGCAGATTTTTCCAGGTTTAGAGTTTTGGAAAGATGTACCAGAGAGAGACAGGAAAGGAAGAGAAGGTCATATTCAAGTTTTATTTTATTTATTTATTTTTTTAGTAATCTCTACACCCAACATGAGGCTTGAACTCAGAAACCTGAGATCAAGAGTCGCATGCTCTTCCAACTGAGTCATCCAGAGGCCCCCAAACACACTTTTATATCTTAGAAACTTCAACAGCTTTAGACATTACGTATTTCTCTCTTAATGTACACCAGGGATTTTCAACTGGGGAGTGCGCTACCAGCTTTTAGTAGGTACAGACTAGGGATGTTGTTAAACACCCTACAATGCACAGCATGGTCTCCCACAACAAAGACTAAGGTAGCCCCAAAAGCTAAGGTTGAGAAACCTGAGGGTAAATGTAAATATAGTGCTGTGATATTCCCTTCACTCTTTCCTTTCAACTCAGATATAGCACGATTGTTATTTACATTAATATTCAGCATTTAAATTATTATGATTTTTTTATTGTTGAGCCAAATCATGTATTATGATTGTTTCCTTTTGATATAACTTTTGCTTCTCATGAAGGTAATTACTGACTCATTTTTTCCCCCGTTTACATACTTTTCTTTATAACTACCATTAAATCCTCCTACATCCTCAATTAGTCTCTCAATATAATTTCCATATTGTCAAACTTGCCAATTAGTGCAAAGTTCTTTTTCTTCCAGAGAAGCTGCTTTTCTGGAGTCTTCTGTCTTTATGTTCCTAGTAGGAAAAGGCTGCAAAAGGGGCTCAGAGAGGTTAAATGTGCCAAGGTCACACAGCTAGTCTCTGGCAGAGCTGGAACTCAAACCCAGGCAGGTATTGTCCCTTGCATTTCTTATTGGTATCTGCATTGATTATCTGTGGGGTGCTCCTACCAGGCGGAGGACAGTGGCCCAGGCAGTGAAAGAATTCACCCAAGGCAGAACAAAAAAAAGATATGAGCATTTTAAATACACAGTAAGGGAGCAATGGGCAGGACAGTAAAGCAGAGACTGTGATGAGGCAGAGGTGTATGGGGTGTGGAGGGTGTGGAGGGTGTGAAGGATAAGGGGCCACAGTTAGAGGGCGGAGTGAGGGAGGAAGGGAGGATGGGAGCATATGAAATTTTCCCACTCTTGGTAATCTTAGAAATTGTGCCTGGTTGTAATTGGTCAGTTAGGGCCTACGGCTATTTTGAGGTGGGTTGCTTAAGGAGGCTGTTTGCATTGCCTGTTTGCTTATAGCTCTGTGGTTTTACTGTGGGCTCTTTTATCTTACTCAGATTGCTGTTGTTCAAGTTGGTAGCCTAAAAGCAGCCTCTACATTACCCATTGCCAAAGTAATGGTGTATAACCAATCACCCCAAAACTCAGTGCCTCAACAAGCCATCATGTATTATATCTCATGTGTCTGGGGTTGGCTAGGCCCGGCTGGGGCAGCTCATCAGAGGCAGATGGGCTCCATTTACCTCCAAGCTGGCCCAGGCATGTTCTTGTGGGAACAGCAAGAATGAGGAAAACAAACTCAATTGTGCAAGTGCTTTCTGGCCTGAATTATCATACCCTCCTAATCTCCCATTGTCAAAGCAAGTCACATGGCCAAGCCCAAAGTCAAGGGTCAGATAAGTTCAGTACACCCGTGGGTGTGTGTGTGGGGGAGAAGCAAATGTTAATTCACAATAGTTGTATCCACCACATTGACTAACTAGTAATATATGTAAATGACAAGAAACTCTAACCAAAATATCTAATGATTGGGGTGCCTGGGTGGCATGGTCAGTTGGGCACTGAACTCTTGGTTTCAGCTCAGGTTGTGATCTCATGGGTCTTTCAATCAAGCCTCATGTGGGACTCTGCCTCAGTGGGGACTCTGCTTGAGTTACTCTCTCTCCCTTTCCCTCTGCTCCTTCCTACCCTCCCTGAACTAAAATAAAATAAATCTTAAAAAAAAAAATCTGATGATTAAAATACATAAATCAGGGGGTGCCTGAGTTGCTCAGGAGGTTAAGTGTTTGCCTTCAGCCCAGTCATATTCCCAGAGTCCTGAGACAAAGCCCTGCATTGGGCTCCCTGCTCAGGGGGAGTCTACTTCTCCCTCTGCCCCTCCCCTGCTCATTCTCTCTCTCCCTCTCTCTCAAATAAATGAATAAAATCTTAAAAAAAAATACATAAGTCAGTTATCTTGAGATGTCTCAATCAGTTGCTTTTTGCTAGACACAAGAAATTTCCTTAGTTTTTACCATGAATTCTTATGGAGAACATATAAGCATTAAAATCGCATTGCAATTAAATGTATCATAACACTTAAATCTGATTTGTTTCTTATTCTCTTTTGTAGTTTTTGAATACGTTTTTGAATAGTTTTGAGTTGTGTCATATAAATGTGCATACTCATTGAAAATAAAATGTTATAAACAATGAAATTGAACCTACTTGAACTTTAGAGTATTAAAGTATCTTGCTCTTAGACTACATTAATATTTGAATGATAAAAATACACAAATCAATTTTATTCCAAATTAATACTCCTTAAGTTAAACCATATCCATACTCAACAAATTTATAACAACGTATTTTTAAAACATGCTACTATAATGTGCTAATGTAACCATTTCTTATGGGCCTAAATGAAAAATACATTCAAAAAAGAAAGTAAGGACACTTTAAAAGATGAAAGACTTGCAAATTTCTGTTTGAAAACATTAAGCATATTACTTTAAGATATGCTTGTCTTCTAAAACATGTAAAAGAGTTCAACTGTATAAATCACTTAATATACTATGCAAGGTAATCAAAAGAAACCCCAGACTAATACAAGAAAGTTATTAATATGTATTTATAAGTATTATGTTTACATTTATTATTTATTAGGTAATATAATAAGTTATGTTTCTATGATGCTGCATTTGTTTTAAAGTGGATAGCTTTCAATTCTGAGATAACAAGAAAAACATAGTGTTTTTTATACAATCATAAATCTAGTCAGAGATATTCTACTAGTAAATCTTTCTTTCTTATTTGTATTTCTATAGCCTATGGCTAAATGGATTTTTCACTTGGTTTAGACAATGTGGAAAGATTCATAAATGAATCCTTCAGTGGATCCACTGAAGGATTCATAACCATTAGACCTGGGCTTCACCCAGAACATCTGTGCCCTCCTGGGAAAGTGTCCTTAACATAGTTCTGTTCCTAGTGCTTTCTTGCAAGCTGCAATTAGGAGGGCTGTCTTACTTCTACTAAAAATGCACACTCCAAAACGTAGCCTGTGGCAGCCTGAGGGATGATAACAGAGGATGAGAAGCAGACCGTGTACCTTGCTTGGAAGTGTGGCTTCTGCTTATTTGCTGACCCCAAGTCCTGGAACTTGCCAGCACCTGTCTTTAAATTCTGTTATTCCGGGGCACCTGGGTGGCTCAGTGGTTGAGCATATATCTGCCTTTGGCTCAGGTCGTGATCCCAGGGTCCAGGGATGGAGTCCCACATCAAGCTCCCCGCAGGGAGCCTTTTCTCCCTCTGCCTATGTCTCTGCCTCTCTCTCTGTATGTTTCTTATGAATAAACAAATAAAAACCTTAAACAAACAAACAAAAAATGCCACAATTTGAAGTACCAAGCTCTTCTACAATATAGTATATGAAAACTGGAAATCGCAGAAAGTATGTTTCTGGCACTTACATGAAAGAAACTTACAGAAATGTCCTTGAGGGAGAAAAAATTATGAGGGAGAAAAAATTATCAGGGATATTAAATAATGAATAGACAAAAATGGGGATGAAACCTTGTATTTATGGCTCTACATGAAGATAAAACTGAAATGCATCTTTATATTAATATAAAGCAATAACATAAAAAATAAACTGTTTAATATGATGGATGATGTTGCTTTGCTAAAAGTCAACTACAGGTATTAGGTATACAGTAGAAGATGTAACTCCTGATACTGTCCTCTAAGATTAGTTTAGACATTGAACTGTACAGAAATTGGGGTGAGGGAGGTAATGTATGAGACCCTTACAGTTGATTTCTGTTTGCTCTGGAGGCTGAGGGAATGGAAAGAAATTAACGTAAATGATAATTTCAGAGGAGATTCTGGGTTCCTGGCTGCATGTAAGGTATGTAAAAAGGAGGAATCTCAACTATTCTTAAATTTTGAGAAACTTTTTTAATACACTTAAATCCTGGGCAAAAGGAGTGCTTTTGTTGTAGAGATCAGAGTGAGTCATGGCATAGGCTGAATGTTAGTTGATCCATTTAGGGCAACCTTTTCCCAACTGTGTTTTATAAAAGGCCAAAGCACAAAACAAAACAAGTGTTCCATTGGTTCATCCTGGTGTAAAGTTGACTATCAAATTATTTATCAACATTTATCTGATTTAGTGAATGAGCCTATTCAAGAAAGTCTAGTATTGGAAAAGAAAGTATTTTTGTAGAAAGGCCATTCACTGACCTTTACCATTTTGAGAAGTTTCCATTGACCTACTTAAACTATTTGGGGGCAGCAAGTTGACCCTCAACAGATTTCTTACCATGAAATTAAACATATTATCCCCCCAAAATGTAATTTGTGTGGTGAAGTTTAAAATCTGGAATTTATTTACGCTCCAGGATTTCACCCAGTTGCTCCAACAAAAAGTTTCACTCAGACTACTAGTGTTTTGGGAAGGCTGATGACTTCTAATACATGGGGTGACTCAAGGGATATATCCCTTTGCTGTACTCTGCTTTAATTGAAGAAGGAACCTACCAAACATTTAAACTGCCAAGAGTTTCCTAGGAGACCACCTTTCCTTCTGATATTGCATCTAAATTGTCTGATTTGCATACAGCTTCCAAAATAATATACAATTTTCTGGATTTAAAAAAGATATTCTTTCCTTTGGCTAAGAAAACAAAATACTTTGTTATTTATGTTTTCCATTTTATGCCATCAAAAGCAAAGCAACACACTGGCAAGCATATCTACAGTTATTTATAGATCATCTAGAAATATTAGGAATTCATGTTTCTGAAATGGAAATAAATACCCTAGAAACTTAATGGAAATGTGATTACCCAGTAAAAGTTATAATACATCGAAAATTGATTTTGTACTCTTGAATACCACTAGGCAACTATATTAAACACTAATCTCAAGATATATTGTATGAAATGAAGTGAATTGGCTCTGAGTGTAGTTGCCCTTTAAAACCTCTGTGTCAGCCTGCAGAAAGTCCTGGAGACATAGTGTCTGTGATCAGATGTTTCCAGAGAGCTAATTTTCTGGGTAACAAATAGACTGGGGAAAAAATAAAATAAAAATGGGGAGGGGCTCACTTAGAAATCTGTGTATAAATACTAAGAAAGGTTAAAATTAGGCATGGACAAAATAGAACTTATCTCTAGAGAGAATGAAAACCAGTGATGATTGGTTTATGTAACTATAGAGGATTAAGACTAACAGGATGCTCCTTCTTTTTTAGTCTTTCCCTCTTGACTAATAATACCACCCTGGACTTTCTAAGAGACTGATGTGTTGCCTAAAAAGAACGCTGAAATGGAGTCTCATTCCTGTCCCTTACTAGCTGTGTGGCAGATAGGTTTCAATCACTTCATCTGTGAACTGTAAATTAATAATGATAATAAAAAAATAACAACGACCACCACCATACAGGGTCATTGGGGGAATTAAGAAAGAATATATACTATGGACCGAATTTTCTCTCCCCTCCTCCCCACCCTAATGAATATGTTGAAGCCCTAACCCCCAATGTCACTATATCTGGAGACAGGCCTTTATGGAGGTAATGTTTAAATGTGATCATAAGGGTAAGACTCTGATCTTGATAGGATTAGTCCTTATAGGAAGAGACACCAGAGACCTTGCTCTCTCTGCCATATGACAAGTGAAAAGACAGCCATCAGCAAGCCGGGAAGAGCACTCTCACGTGAAACCCATCCTGCTGGACTTTGATCCTGGACTTCCAGCCTCCAGAACAGAGAAAATAAGTTTCTGTTGCTCACAGCACCAGTCTGCAGCCTGAGCTGAGTAATACAATAAGTTAGGGTATCAAGGGTAGGGTCCATGTTAGACTTGCTCATATTTTTTAAAAGATTTTTTCTATCCATTCATTTGAGAGAGAGCAAAGAAGAGCACAAGAAGAGGGGAGGTTCAGAGGGAGAGGGAGACATAAACTCCCTGCTGAGCAGGGAGTCCAATGGACTCCGGGCTCGATCCCAGGACCCAGCGATCGTGTCTGAACCAGAGGGAGATGTTTAACTGACCGAGTCACCCAGGCATTCCTAGATTTGCTCATTTTTTAATCCCAGAGCATTTTCGGTGCCTATTACATAGTAGGTGCTCAAAAAGTCTTTACTGAATAAACGAATCTATAATTGAATCCAAAATACAAAAGTTAGTCAACAGATAAGCATCTAAATTCTCAGATGCATTCTCTGACTTGTTTATTAGATTGTATATGGGCAGCATGGACATTCAGTGTAGAGCCAATCCCAGGTTCTTCTTCCCTTTCTATCTGCCCCTTTACCTTTTTCCTCCATTTGAATGTAAGGTGTTCAGAGAATGCAGCTTGGGATCCAGACTGCCTGGGCCCAAGTCCTGGCTCTACCTCTTGTGGCCTTAGGCAAGATGGTTAACTACCCCATGTGCTAATAACAGCATGTGTAAAAATGGAGATAATTATAGTACCTATGAGGAGGTTGCTGTGGGAATTAAACTGATACATGTCATACTTAGAAAACAAATAGTGAGCTCTCATCACTCATAGTTATCAATTATTCTTAAGCATACTTTAACCAGAGATCTAATATCTCCTTCCTTTTGTACCTTCAACCTCTATACTGGCTCCTTCCCAGCAACATTTATATATGAACAAATCTCCCAATTTAGAAGATAAAAAATTCTCCCTTGACCCTTTACCTCTTTTTGCCTACAGGCCAGTCCTTTCCCTCTACGCTTACATTTTTTTTTTAAAGATTTATTTATTTGAGAGAGAGAGAAAGACATGTGGATGGGGTGGGGGAGGGAAGAAGGGGCAGAGGGCAGGGGAGTGGGATAGACTTCCGCTCAGCAGAGAGTCCTATGTGATGCTCCACATGGGGCTCAATCTCCCCACCCTCCCCTACCAGGAGATCATAACTTGAGCCGAAACCAGGAGCCAGAGGCTTAGTGGACAGAGTCACCCAGGTGCCCCCACAGCCACTTTTCAGACAAGTCACATATGCCACCATCATCATTTTCCCAAGTTGCAACCCTCAGTATATTTCAGTTTCACATCTCAGATCCCTGCCTACGCTTCCTCTTCCTGAATATCTTGGAATACAATGGTCATTGATTCTGTTCTTAATTTGCTTTAATTTCAAGCTGAATTTAATGATACTGAACACATCCTCCTTCTCTCTCTTCTGTTGTCTGCCAAACCACATTCTCTGGACGACCTGCTTATCTGACTATTTATCCCTGCATCTCTTGCAGAATTCCTCTTATCACTTGCTTTGGGAGGTCATCAAGGCTCTGAGTCTACAGTCACTTCTCAGCCAACTACATCTGCTTCTCTCCTTCTCTTTGCACAACCATCTAATCACCACACGCTGTCTGCTGGGTCTCTTACGTGTCTCTCAGATGTATTATGCCAGTCCATCTCCACCATCAATCCTGGCCCAGTCCAGCATCCATCTCTCACTTTTTAAAAAGATTTATTTATTTATTCATTCATTCATTCATTCGTTCACTCATGAGAGACATACAGAGAGAGGCAGAGACACAGGCAGAGGGTGAAACAGGCTCCCTGCAGCGAACCCAATGTGGGACTTGATCCAGGGACTCCGGGATCACAACCTGAGCCGAAGGCAGATGCTCAACCACCCAGGTGCCCCTCTCACTTTTTTGTATAATAGCCCCGTAGCTGGCTTTTCCTATTTCTCATCTTGTCCTCTCTCAGTTTCCTTTCAAAAATGCAAAGAGGATCAGTCCTTTGTCTGTTCGAACTCTCTAATTAACTTGTCAACACCCTTAGGAAATGGTTCTCCTACTCTAATGTGCCAGGAAGGCTTCAGGACCTGCCTTTTGCCTACCTTTCTAGCTCAGCTCTCATTCACCCTTCTACACTACTCTCTCTTAATCTACACTCCATGGGCTTTGAGTTACTCAGTGTCTGATACTCACTCTTGCCAGGACCTTTAGCATCCTGGACCCTCTTTGTAGAATTTTGCCACCATGTTCTTCAGTTTAGGTGGCAGCCTGTTATTTCTCCTCCAATAACATCTTTCTCTGACATAAAATTTTGTTTTAAAATCGGTATCTTTGCTCCATGAGAAGAAGAATTATCTATGTCTCCTTTGGCTTTTAATACACAATACACATTTAAGTATTTGTTGAACAGGTGAGTGAATAAACCCTCCTCAATTTTCCTTATGCTCATTTTTAATCCTTTGGTTCAAATGCTTTGCTCCGTATGATGGTAAATTTTATGTCTTAACTGGATGGAGCCAAGGATGCCTGAATATTTCATCAAATATTCTGAATATTTCAGTGAAGATATTTCTGGCTGACTTTAATATATATATGTGTATATATATATGTAGTATATTTAGTATATAAACATATATATTTAAAGATTTTATTTTATTCATGAGAGACTCACAGAGAGACAAAGACATAGGCAGAGGGAGAAGCTCCCCACTGCAGGGAGCCTGATGCAGAGCTCGACTCCAGGATCCCGGGATCATGATCTGAGCAGATGCTCAGCGACTGAGCCACCCAAGTGCCCCGAGTTTAATATTTAAATCAATAGATGAGGTAAAACAGATTGTCCTTCCTAATGTGGGTGGGCCTCATCCAATCGCTGAAGTCCTGAATAGAACAAAAAGACTGACCATCTCTGAATAAAAGGAAATTCTTCCTGCCTTATTGCCTTCTAGCTGGGACATTGGTATTTTCTTGCCTTCAGACTCCAATTGAAGCATCAGCTCTTCCTGTCTTGAGACTGCCAGTCTTGAATTGAAGGTACACTATTGTTTCTCATGGTTCTTAGGTCTTTGGGCTCAGACTAGAACTTGCACCATTGGCCCTCCTGGGTCTCCAGCTTGTAGACTCACCCCACAGGTCTCAGGACTTGTCAGCTTCCATAATTGTGTGAGCCAATTCCTTATAATAAGCCTCTCTTTTTGTATATCTCTATCCATCTCTGTATCTATCTATCACAATATCTGTCTGCCTACACATATATATCTCCTACTGGTTCTGTTTCTCTGAAGAATCCTGACTAATACAATCTGTCAATAATATTTGGAGTTGAAAGTATAGCAAGAAGTTATCAGATACATAGATAATAAACATAAATGTTTACCACCTGTCACTAGCAGTAATTTTCTAAATATAACTAATTTTGAATTTTGTTTTTCTTTTTTATTCAAAAATTGCCAAAATCCAGAAGGTCATCAGCAAAAAAAAACCAACAAAAATCAAGACAGGCATCAGTAAGCTGCAAACTGAACAAGACAGTCCTTAGGGAAGTGTCATGTAGTAATACTTATACCACCAACTAGTTCATGTACATGTCAGTTTTTTAAAATTCATATTTCCAAAATAACATTTCAAAGGGTACTTAGGTTCTATAAATAGCTTACAAATTTTAATCTATAATGTAACTAAGATCTCTTATAGAGTTCTGCACCTGACAAAAGAAGTTGCTGAACAGATGAGGGAAAGAGAGGAGAGATTAAGCAAATTCCACCTTTACTCTAGGCACGTGGTGAGTCTCGTGTACGTTCCATAAATTAATGTCCTCTGTGGCCAGGTGGCCATGTGGCACATTCCTAATTCCTGCTTCCACTATTGAATTGTCTGACATGAAAGCTCAGATAAGTTCATCATCAACAACAAAATTTGAGTACCTGCTCTGTGCTAGGTTCTTTCCAAACTGTGGAGAAAACATAAAGAATGACAAATGCTCATTCTCAAAATGAGAGTAGGAAATCAGAGGAAAGAAGGAAATGAAGAGTGAATTCAATGGTAGATTCTCTGTTCTTCACTCAATTTGTCTTCATTTCTCTATCATTCACCTTCAAGCTAACTCATGGAGTATGGGAATAGCACCGATCCATGCCGATTATTTTTATACTAATGTGCATATACACAAAGTGATCATGGGCTTAACAGCAGTTTACAGGAGACTCGGAGTATTTGGAGAAATAAAAATTCAATTGAAACCATTGAAGTAGGGGAACCTGTGTTGCACAGTCAGTTGAACATCAGTCAGGCTCTTGGTTTCAGTTTAGGTGGTGATCTCAGAATCTTGAGATCACAAGCCTGGCTCCATGCTCAGTGCAGAGTCTGCTTAGGACTCTCTCTTCCTCTCCCTCTGCCCCTCTCCTACCCCCAAGCTTGCTCCCTCTCTCAAATAAATAAATCTCCTTAAAAAAAAAAGAAAAGAAAAGAAACAATCAAGTGGTCAGAGCTGCTAAAAAAGCTAATAGTGCTTAATGTTGTTCCATTTGCAGAAATAAAGTGCCCTGATTGAAGTAGATAACAATTTTCTAATTGTACACTTTATTATCTATTGCTGAAAGATCTTGGATATTTCACCTGAAGTAAAACAATTAAGACACACTTGGAAACTTTCTTCAAACCTTTGGTCCTCTTTCTATGGGTGAAAACTTGGAAAAATGTGTGAAAATTACAGATATCCCTTACTGTTAAGAACTTTCTAGCAACTAAAACAATAGAACAAAGAATGGCTTGGCCTGCGAGAGCTGAGTAAGTATCATAATCTCATTGGATGTGATTAAGAAGAGAGTGGACGACACCTGTAAAAGATGATCTAGAAGGAATTATTCTACTGTCTGGAAGTTAAATTAGATGACCTTTAGTTCTCTCCTCAAATTCTGAAGCTCCATGGTTTTATTTATTTTTATTTCCCTAAGATTTTAATTTTTTTTAAGTAATCTCTACACCCAATGTGGGGCTCAAACTTACAACCCCAGATCAAGAGTCACATGCCCTACCAACTAAGCCAGCCAAGTGCCCCTGAAATACCATAATTTTATATTTTAGTAAGTTGTGGACTGTTTACTTGTACATTTGTAGACACTTCAAAAGCACATTATTAAAACTTTTATAGTATGTCCAATCACATCATTACACATGCAAAAAAAAAAAACCTTCAGAAAATTTGCTGAATAAATATTAACATAATAAAGTACACATTTTGATACCTCACCAAACTAAGGGTGTACAGTATTTCATGAACTCAACATTTTCTTTTAATTCAAATCTTACATGATATAAAGACTTAGAAAAACATTCATAATCTGAATTATTTTACATAGAAAGATAAATCCATGGGCTCTCTAAAGCTACTGAATACTATCCTTTTCATTATATCTCCTACTAATGCCTTTATTATTCTTTTGTTTCTGTTTTATTTGTTGAAAATATCCTCATTACAAGTAAGAACAATGATAAATTTTGTTAAATATTTCCTTTTGAGCACTTAGGATCTGAGTACTTGCTCTGATGTACTCCAGGGAATTTTCTTATTTATTTTATCTTCCTGTCCATTCATTGTTTCTAATAAAAGGTTAAGACTAAAATAGTTCTCCTTCAGAAATGTACAAGAGCATATTTAATTTTACTTTAGTATCTTAAAGTTAGTGGGTAATCAAAATGAGATGATGTAAACTTTCTGCATATTCTTCTCAATACCATTTTTCTCCAACAACAACTACCTTTCAAATATTTAAAGTTCTGAATCTGAGATCCTGTGAAACAAGTCTTATTTTCATCATGGATCTTAATAATACATTAATAAAGTATCTCAGATATAACATAAATGTCTGTTGGAATCCCATCAAAAGTGGAGCTAGCTTTCCCTTTAATATATAATTCTCTTTTTCCGATTGGCATCTTTCATCCTTTCTGACTCGCTACTTGCTTCTGTGACACCTGTGGCCTCTCAATTCCTTTCTTAATGCAGCTGTTTAGGTCTGCCAGAGGAAACTATCCGGAAAGTCCCCCAGTTGACATTCTGTAGGTAGCCCTAAGCAGCAACCAAAGGCTTTTCCTGGGTCCAGCCACATTGAGACTCCAGCAACCCAAGCAGGGTCCCTACTATTTAACCTTCAACTCCTACATCTACAGCCAATGTTTCTTTTTTCCTCTTTCTCTGAAGTAATGTCAATTACTCTCAAAGTTCTCAAAGCCTTGCTGCTTAGACTCAGTGAATGAAGGCATCATTTGGAAAGATGTAAGACCATACTTATCATGATAAAAGAATGAAACACTGATTTTTTTAATGACAAGAAAAGAGTGTCTTATAAAACGTTTCATTGCGATACACAAGCAACGTATTAAGCAATACATTAGCAATGTGCAATACACAAGATATGTCAGCTCCCGAAAGCCTTGAAAAGCCTTTTCCTTCACTGATAGAGAGTGGGTTTTATCAGCTCAGCTGTTGACAGCTTTCCCCTCATTCAGTCTTTGCATGAAAAACATAATTAATACTGCCTTGAATAGTCCAAGCTGAGTTGAGAAACCATCTGTCAGAGATGTCATGTCAGTAATTCCTGCCTGGGATGGAACTGGATGTTAACCAGTTTAACCAGCTTTCTTTCAAACCTTGACTCTCCTTAATCATGGTAAAAATTCATTTTTTCCAAATGGGAAAGTTGGTCCATGTGATGTTTGGATTCTAATGGAATCATTAAAAGATGAAAATCAAGTCTTTCTGTATGTCAAAGACCAGTCCCTCACTCCCACTCCCTTTCTTTCCTTTCTTTCCTTTCTTTTCCTTTCTTTTCTTTCTTTTTCTTTCTCCCTCTAAGGGCTACCTAAAAATAGACCATTTCTGCAAAGAGAATTTAAAAATTAAGGGGAAAAGTCTCTAAATTTATGTTCTCTTTATATTAAGAGAAAAAGTCTCTAGGGAAAAATTCACTACACTCATCCCAGTTTAATTTACAATTGGGTTGCTAGTGTCTAGAAGCCACTGCCTCTGTGATGGTTTCATACCTCAATGTTAAAAATCAGAATGAGGCCAATTCTAGTGAACAGAAGTCCACACAAACAATTGCTGTTTTTGTTGGTTCCTCTGGTACCAAGTCTAAGAATAGAAAGAAAAAAAAAATCTGGCAACACAACAACATCATCTTTTACAGCCATCTTTCTCTTCAGCATAAACTGAGGCATGTGTTTGATGGAGGGAGGGAAAGAGTGTTTCTTTTATTCCCCTCAGTAAAGGAGCTTAGTTCCATTAAACAATGTTGGAAAACATATTGGAGATAGTATATTTAAAATTAATTTAAAATGTAAAGTGTTTTTAATGCCTTTTAATATAAACAAAAATTGATTTTATTAAAATGCTTTCAGATATTACAATACAATGATTTACTTATCACTCCAAGTCTGTAGCATGACTATAACTTCCTTTCCAAGTACATTGATTTTTAAATGTATTATGGAAGTGGAAAAAGAACCAAAGCAGTCTACCAAAATTCTTCACCATCCCTCTTAAATAGAACCAGGTCCATTATGTCAATGGAGTCTATTTCAAAACAGTATGGGAAAATTATTTTTTCAAAAGGATAGGACTAACCAGTTAGAAACATTTCTTAAATAACAAAGGACAGGTCATATTTTTCTAAGTTTTGTTTTGCTGAGTCGAAACATGAAATGTCAAATATTGATAAAATATTCAAAGTTAAGTACACCGAAATGTCTGAAATATTGATATGGATTATTAACCTTTTGGAGTCTTTGCATAACCTAAAAATGTCATTGTTAACATGAGAAACTTAAAAGATCATATTTCTCTGTAAATACAGTGTCCAGATAGAATTGATTTAAAATTTAAAGCACCTTTAGAAGAAAATTTCAGTGTTGTTGAAGTTAAACATGGAACAAAAATCATACTTGTTACTTTTCTTCCATGTTTTCTGTTCAGGACTCCTTAGACTTTAAGGTATTTAATCCAACTCAGAATAAATGTTCGTGCAAAAAATTTAATTTTAACTTTTGGGGCGTTTAGCTCTCACAATGATGATCCTTCCAAATGCTATGTTAAATATGTAGCAATAATTATGTATTTTTCCTAGCTTGTGATATAAGGTATCATGCCTCTTGGTGTATTATTCTTTGATCAAGATTGCCTGACTTCAAATGAAGAACTCCACTTCAGAGCTCTGCTTAAGTATAAGACTATTACCTGAGGAATTAGTACTAGGCTGATTTTCAGTTATGTATCCTGGTATTAATAAATCCTTGTTATTTCCCATGGAATAGAGTGTTTTTGTTACTAGTGCCTGGTTTTTAGACATCTACACTTGCATTTGTGATAGTGAAAGGGAAGAGCAATACAAACTGTAAGGTGAAATCCGTAGAAGATCCAAAATCATTGCTGTCAGTAGACAGAGGCATGACAGTGTTTCTGTTAAGAACAGACCCTGGAGCATAGAGTACTTGGATTCAAGTGTAAATATTCAATAGCTGTATGACTTGAGCAGTTACTTAACCTCTTCCGGCTTCAGTTTCATTGTCTTGGTTGCAAAAGGAGGGTTGCTAGAGGTTTAAGTAAAATCAGTGGGTTTGTATCTGTATGTATATGCATACATATGTATATATATCCACAATTAAGAGATATAGATCATATTTTATATGCTTTACTTTGTATATGGATATATATTAAGATTATATATATCTACTTAAGATGTATAAATGATACTCATTTAAAATATATACATGGATATATACATATATTCACTTCAGATTTTATGTATGTAATAGAGGCTCATTTTTTGGCAGGTGGTGTTCCTTAAATATTAACTATTATATTGGCTTGTCACTTCTATATCTGAACTGCTAATGAGTTAACAAAATTGATTGATCTGATGATTCTTGCCGTGTTTTTTCTTTCAAGTTTCAGTTATAGCAAAATGTCAATTAAGAAATTGAGTAAACACATAACAAGAAGTCTTATAGCATGGTGCTGAGTTAATAGACAGGATAATCACTTCCGGAATACATACGAATGAAGTCTTTGTAGAACTAGAAGAGGGGCTGTTAATGGACTTCTGTTTTAGAGATGATGGATTGATGTTCATTCTGATGAATATCCAGCCTGATGAGGACCCTCCTAGCAACTGCCTCTCATTGCCTAGTACTAAAACAGTAGCTTTCCGAGTTAAGTATAACTTCCTATAAACCAAAACACTAATACCTGAGCTTCATCAGGACAGATTTTGTTTGTGTTGGGTCATTGCTGTATCTGCAGAATTTAGGCAAACACCTTGCAAATAATGGGTGCACAGTAATTATTTCTTGAATGAACTGAATGGATGGAAACCTTGGTCTTTTCTTTAAAACAAGTTTAACATTAAAACCAAAACAAACAAACAAAAAGTAACAGGCTTTCCTACTTCCTGACAGATTTCTGAACTTAGGAACGCTGGTAAGCAGGTAAGCAGGGATGAGGAGCAGCATGTGAAGGACGTAAGTGCAAACATGTACATTTAGCAAGTATCCTAGAAGTCAAGGATTTGGTTAAGCATTTACAGGAAAGTGTGGTGTGGTGCCACACTTAACTCAGATTCCTGTGCAATGGGTCACATTCATATTACAAATATTTGCTTAGCATCTGACTAACTAGTGTCTATACTTCTACTTTTCTCTGGCCAGTGTTTTCAGAAATCCTTTACCTATGACCAAGTTTCATAAAGTGACCCTTTAACTTTCTGCAAACATTTGGTTTGCTACTCAGCTTTGACTAGCTAAACTAATCAGTTTGACATGATTCATTCCACAGGTGGGGTTGATTATATTGCATTATTTATAATTTAGCTCACAACCTCAGATAGTGGATTCAAATAACATTCTCAAAATTATTCCCAACAATCATCTAAATACATATTCGTTTTTACTGCTATAGCAAATATTTTTTGAAACCAGAAAGAAGCATAGCATAGACAAGCTAATAATTTGAAGCGGAAACTATTCATTTGTACAAACTGTAAGTTTTCCTCATAATTTTCGTAACGAAAACTGAGAAAGTGTTAGTCATCCTTGGCTGAGCTATACTCAATTCTACATCTTTTCTAAATATAATAAAACAACAAACAACCTTAAAGTACATTATTATTGATTAGACATGATTTTTTAAAGCGGGTTTTATCATCTCATTTAACTTTGGAGCTTCCAGACAATAATGAGTCACCAAAAAGCTATCATTGATTTATACCACACATTAGCACATCAGGTTTGGCCCAAGAACTCTGTGGGTGCAGAAGGAAAAAGAAAGACGATTACAAGTGAGCCGTGGCAGAAATACTCTGAAAACGCCTATCTGTATTCACGGTAAGCAATTAGGTCTAATGCGAGTATAATGAACATTCAGGTTCATTTTATTCCAAGGGACTGTTTCTGTTCTTGAAGCTGCGTGTAGAGAGAGTCCTTAGGGTTAGAATACTATTGTGGGTGATAAAACTTTGCTTGGCCTTTGGGCATATAAGGTAAACATTTTACAGCAAAAATTTACAGCTATAGATAACACAGCATCTGATCAATGTTAACACACTTGGCGTTTAAGGCTAATCCACATTGGAAAAACAATCATCTCCAGGATGAAGATCAAATATCTTAACACAGTGTCACCTGTCTGAGTTGCTAGAAAAGATTTATTTAAAAATCGATCCATAGGATGTGTTTTCACATTTGTCAGTTTCTTTCCACTTGCGTGCTAGAGGGAGGCACTTTAAGAGTTATTAACTGTCATTCTAGGAGTAAAAGACACCGAGTTTCAGCAGTGATTGGTAAATACGGCGGGGAATTAAAATGAAATTGGATTAAAAAGAAAGTAAGAAAAAAAATGACTGAATTAGAAAATTTCACCAAATCTTGTAAAGATCACTAATTTCTGGTTTGAATAACTTCATTCTTAAAAAAAAAAAAAAAAAAGACTAGTAGTTATCACCCACCCATGCCCCAATAAGTGAATATACTACAGCTTCTGATGTCAAGGTATCATGGCTTTGCTGTTTGGGCTTGTAAGGGGTTTTAAATATTGACAAGTACTTTGAGTTATGTTTCGAGTAAAATTTCAAAATGTTGTATTATGCATAGGTTCCAAAGTGTCAGAAAAACGGAAAAGTCGAGTAAAACATATTAGAAGAGCTTAGGAAAACGTATAAAAATTAAAAGGCTAAAAAAACCACTCCGTTTTAAACGTGTAAAAATAAATCGAATTGGTTCGTGGGACTCGAATGACTCTTTCTTTCCTTTCTTTCTTTCTTTCTTTCTTTCTTTCTTTCTTTCTTTCTTTCTTTCTTTCTTTCTTTTCTTTCTTTTCTTTCTTTCTTTTCTTTAGATAGTTGGTATGTACTGAACCCGCCACAACACGTTGAAAAGTAGGTCCTGGTACACACTAAGGAATATCCAACCAGGTAAATACATCAGGGTGATGAGGCCCATGAAGTTGAGCGGGTAGTGAGAATAGTCCCAGGAGCAAGCGCCGCACGAGCGGAGGCCCAGGCCCCAGCACAGCTCCCACGCGTAGATGAAGGTCACGTAGACGGGCACCCGCTTCCAGGTGCTCCAGCCGCGGCCCCGGTGCAGGTGGAAGTAGAGCCTCTCCACCACGAAGCTGCAGCTGCCGTACATAAAGAAGGACCAGAGCGACGTGTGGCCGCTGGTCGGCCCGTCCGCCTGCCCCAGGAAGTTGAAGAAGAAAGTGAAGAAGATCTCATCCAAAAAGCCGTGCATTCCGAAGAAGAGAAAGCGGAGCGGGTCCGGCAGCCCCCGAGCCGGGGCTCCCCCGACGCCCCTGGTGCCTCGCGGCGGTCGTCGCCGGCCACCTGCGCCCGGGGCGGGGGCGGGGGCGGCGGCGGCGGCGGGGGGCGCGCGCGGCCAAGGCTGGGGCCGCGGCTCGGGCGGCCGCCGGTACCGCAGGCGCAGGAAGCGCTTCAGGAACACTTGGCAGTGGTAGAGCGCCAGCACGTACTGCAGCGCCCAGCGCAGCGGCCCCGGCACCGCCGCGCCCGGTCCGCCGCGCAGGCCGGCCAGGGTCTGCAGCGCCACGTGGGCCGACGGGTAGACCAGGAAATTGAAGACGAAGGCGCTGGGGCAGCGCGGCCGCTGCAGGTAGACCTGCTCCAGGGCGAAGTGGGTGAGCGAGTGCAGCAGGCAGCGGTAGGGCGAGGAGAACCCCAGCATCCGGAGGTCCAGGTCCGGGCTGCGGGCGAAGCGCCCAGCCGAGGACGCCAGCACGTCCAGGGTGATCCCGTGCATCCCGTAGAAGTAGAGTCGCATCCAGGCGGGCAGCGCGGCGCCGGCGGCCGGCGCTTCAGCAGTGGACAGCGGCTCCGGGCGGCTGGCGGCAGCCTCGCGCCCCCGCCCGCCCGGGCCCCCGGGGCGCCGCGCCGCGCCGCTCCTCCGCGCCCGCCCCTCCGCGCCCGCATCGCTGCCCGCCATGGGCTCAGCAGCTGCCCGGGCGTGGAGCTGCGGGGCCGGGCCGCCGAGGCCCCCGGGGCGCGCAGGGAGCTCCGTCCCGCCGCGGCCCGATGGCAGCCGGAGCCCTAGAGTCCGGGAGACGCGCGGCCGCCCCCCCCCGCGCAGCCCCCCCACCCCGCGCCCTGCCCTCCGGCCCGGGTGGGTGCAGCGGGAGCCCTAGAGTCCGGGAGACGCGCGGCCGCCCCCCCCGCGCAGCCCCCCCCGCCCCGCGCCCTGCCCTCCGGCCCGGGTGGGTGCAGCCCGCGGCGCCCGCGCTCCCTCCGCGCGGCCCACGGAGGAGTGGAGGCGAGGACCGCCGCGAGCCCCGCCGCCCCGCTCCGCCCCGCCGCCTCGGCCGCCCGCTCCAGAAGCGGAGAGCGAGCAGTGACGCCCTTCCCCGGCCTCCCCGTGCTCCCCTCCGGCTCGCCCTCTCCCGCCTTCGCCGGGCCCCCTCCCGCTCCGCCCTCCGCGCAGAGGCCCGCGGGGTCCCGGCGACGCAGCCCGGCCGCGCCTCTCCGCCCTCCTGGGGCGGCGTCGGCGGGCGGGGGGGGGCGGGCAGGAGCGGAGAAACCCCCACCAGGTGTGACCCGAGCTGCGCCGGCTGCGCGGGGGCCCGGCACTCCCGGGAGCGCGCAACCGGGGCCTCGTGCCACACGCCGGAGGCCGGGCCGGGCGCAGGCTGCGGTGCGGTGTGTGTCCCGCTCCGATTCGAGCCGGCCGTGTCCCAGGCACAAAGGATAAACCCGAGACTCCGAGCCCGCACGGCCCAGCAGCCGAAACGTCGCCTGGTCCACTTTTGCACTCTCTCTCCCCGACAAGCCTGTTTTCCTAGGTTAGTCTGCGAGGGGCCAAGGCTCCCCACCCCCACCCCCCACCCCCCACCCCCGAATTATGAAATGATCTGAGGCCAGTTGGGTTGGACGTTGCTCTGGCTGACGCGGAGGCTCTTGTCAAGAATAGCCCCCTTGAGGGCAGCCCGGGCGGCTCAGCGGTTTGGCGCCTGCCTTTGGCCCAGGGCGCGATCCTGGAGACCCGGGATCGAGTCCCGCGTCGGGCTCCCTGCATGGAGCCTGCTTCTCCTCTGTCTGTGTCTCTGCCTCTTACACCCCAGTGCTGCTTTTTCTCCTTGCAGAACCAGATCATCCCAGAGATGAAGACTGAGAGTGAGATTTTTTAATTAATTAATTAATTAATCTATTTATTTAAGGTAGAATGAGAGAATCTAGAACTTTGGTGTGTTGGGGGCTGTGCTTTTTTTTAAAGATTTTATTTATTCATGAGAGACAGAGGGGCAGAGACATAGGCAGAGGGAGAAGCAGGCTCCCCACAGGAAGCCCGATGCGGGACTCTCAGGACCCTGGGATCACGACCTGAGCCAAAGGCGGATGCTCAACCACTGAGCCGCCCAGGCGGCCCCGGGGCCTGTGCTTTATAATCCAATTTTGAATCAGGCCTTAAAATTGAAAAGAAACTTAGAGGTAAATTATACCGTAAGGTATATTTTACCTTAAGGGATTTATACTCCCCTACCCCCTTCATCTGTAGGCAGAAACTAGGTAACAGTTCTAATCCGAAAGGAGATGGGATGTTTCTTGGACGGAAGGCTTTCTGGGGATTTCTTTTTTTCCTCTCGGAGAAATAAATATTCTGAGGCCAATGCCCCTATTTTTAAAAGCAATCTCCACCACACTCCCTCCCTTTACTTATTTCAACCCCCTATGTTAAAGTCTATAGTTGCTAAATTGTCTGTGACTTGGGTATGAGAGAAATAAAAGTATGATGAGAAGAAAAATTGTTAAAGTAATATCACTTGTGTAAGGGCAAAGTAATGACTTATTCTTTTTAGTTTTGTTAGCTTGTGGTTTATTGGCAGACTTCCTTTGATAACTGTTAGTGGGTGGAAATGGTCATGCCAGGGACAAAAGCCTCAGGTAACAGGCCTGTCAGACCAGCTGCAAAAGAGGAGAGGGTTAGTTGCCCAAATGCCTGAGCAAGTACAACGAAGAAAATAATAATGTTGTTAAAAAAAACTAAGTTCAACTGAGTAAATGTGAAGATCTGATCGACTTTAATCAATGATTCATGAATTGGGCTGCATCCCATTTAACAAACAGAAATGAGCTCCAAGGAGCTATACAAAATGAAGACTTTTATAGGCAGAAACAAGGCAAGACATGGAAAGTTATTAGTAAAAGCAAAGAAAGAATTGTTTCAGGCAAGGTCATCTTCCTTTGGGTTGGGGGTCTGTCGTGCAGACCACCACACTAGTACTGATCAGGAAATTCCAGACGGTGATTAAAAGTCACATTTCTGTAACTAAGTCTTGGTTTGCTGTCTTAGGGCAAAGGACTCCATAGTGAGTCTGTTATTATTATTTTTTAAAACACTGTAAACATTTTCATGAGCACTTACTATATACAAGATGCTAAATACACTGGGAAAATAAAGAGTTTTAAGATGCACTGTTTAAGAAGTGTATACTCTAGTTGATAGGATAATAACCTACCATATCTGTGTAAAGCCTACCTATGATTATTACTGGTAATAATTATGACCAGCTAGCTCCCCTTGATCAATAATTTTGCTTTCCACCGTCCAAAAGCAGATGATCTTCCTTCTGATGTATCATCAGAAGGTCAGTAGCAGCCTAACACTATGCCATTCACCTCACTTTGTCTCATCATGTAGGCATTTTATCATCTCACATCATCATAAGAAGGATGAGTATAGTACAATAAGATATTTTGAGGGAGAGAAATCACATTCACATTACTTTTATTAAAGTCTAATGTTATAATTGTTTAATTTTATTATTGTTGCTGTTAATCTCCCACTGTGCCTAATTTAGAAATTAAACTTTGATATTGGTAAGTATGTACAGGAAAGAAACACAATATGTATAGTATATATACTCAACACTGGTGGTTTCAGGCATTCGCTGGGGGTCTTGGAACATATCCCCTGTGGCTAAGGAGGGGAACTACTATACATACCAATGAATATATTTGAGTTATTATTTTACTAAATAAACTCAACCCTGGGCCCAATTTATTGATACTAAAAAACAAATGCGCTTGTTCTCCAAAATTGCTATCCAAGCAAGGGAAAGCACTTCATGGTAGTATAAATATAGCCATTCAAACATGCATATATTAATTCACTATATTAAACTTGAATTGTTTTCTAATAGTATACTAAACTTCCAGGGTCTAAGTCCTCTTCTAAGTCCTCTATTTATTATAAACTTTCTTTTTTTTAAAAAAGGTTTTATTTATTTATTCATGACAGACACAGAGAGAGAGAGAGAGAGAGAGAGAGGCAGAGACACAGGCAGAGGGAGAAGTAGGCTCCATGCAGGGAGCCTGACGTGGGACTCGATCCCAGGTCTCCAGTATCAGGCCCTGGGCTGAAGGCCGTGCTAAACCGCTGAGCCACTGGAGCTGCCCTATTATAAACTTTCTTAAAGATGCAAGGAAAACCTTGAAAGGTCTAATTTGATAGTTCAGACTAGTTCATCTCAGGGAATGTAGGAAAATCTTTTGGATTAAACACAAAAATTAGTATCTTCTATTTCTGTATTTTTAGCTTCCACACTTAACAAAATTTCAATTTTGTGTACCATACATGTCATATGAATTATATTGGTATAATAAGACATGTATAAAATTTATGCATGTATAGCACATGCATGTTCTAAACACGCTAATTTTTTAAAATTAGGGAATATATAATAAAAGGCTTGTGTCTCACCACTGTTGTCAATGTATTGCTCTGCTAAGTGGGGAGTGGGTTAGATTACTAAAAATCTCAATGTTCTAGGTCCTTTTTTTGAATCTGTTTCTCATTTCTTCCGGGAGAAGTAATGCAAAATAGCAATTAACAGTTATAAGTCCATAGCAGAAAAAGCAGCTATTACCTGTTATTCTATATTTCTTTTTATATTTTTGTTGTGGCCTCGCCTTAGTTAGGCCACTTCAAAATGTATGAAACACGAACCTTTTTAAAAAGTAGACCAAAAGGATAAAAGGAAAAGTTTTAAAAAAGGCATGAAACAAAGGGCAAGGAAACTATTCATTATATAACTTGCTATTATTAATTATTTTCACTCATTGCCTCATTTAAAAAAAAAGTGAATTATCTTCTACCATTCTGAAAAGTTAGCCCATCAATGATACCAATCTTTGTTTCTGCTTTATCTTCACATTGTTCTTTTGTTTTAAACACTTCATTGCTGGGTTTCCAAATGGAAAACTGCAGAACGGCTTTGCTGATCCATGATGATTTTATAATTTACAATGGTTGCATCAGAATCTCCATGATCATAAAATGCTTAAAAGCATTTCTGTGTTGGTCTTGACTACTACAAACATTAGGTTGCAAAGATCCACCAGTTAAAGCAGCAACTTGTTGGGAGTTGGTGGGCATAAGAGTGAGGGAAATTTAAAAATAGGAAACAGGAATCTGCAATAAAAGAACATGAGTTGAGACTCCTTAGGTTAGAAAGTAGCCATTCAAAGGATGTTTTGAAGCATTGTTCTTCCATGGAAAACACAGTCTCCTTTGTCCTCCGAAGCTGTGAAGCTGTCTCAGTAACGACCTGTAGAGATGTAAAAATTCTGGACTGGCCAGGTTGAGCTGTGTAGTTAGTGTGAGCAGGGAGAGATCTGCTAATTAGGAGAAGGGTCCTCTGGAGGATTATGATAATCTTCAGTGAATTGTTGTCTAGTGAATATGGGGTCATGGTTGTAGTCTTTTAGATGTGCGGAATGCCCGAGACCTTTCATTGCACACCAGAAGAACAAAGGAAAGTGAGGGGAGAGTACAGCATTTAGAAGAAAGCTTAAGGAATTTTCACTAGGGTAAAGCATGAATGTAATGACAGAAGAAAACAGTAAAAGGCAGCAGCCACATTAACACTAGATATAAAAACCTTTCTTATTATAGATCAAATTATACCCATACACCTCCCTCCTATATACTATAATCATCAAACTAAGGAGAACACCCGTTCCAAGAAGGCTTGCAATTGCTGAATGCTAGCTCCCTAAAAATACCACCAAAATAACCTGTTGCTAAGGCAAAACTGAGTTTGTTGCTTATCATGGTTAAGTAAGCTTTCTTCCTTGACAAAGTTTTAATAGCATCTTGGAGCGGGAAGGACAATGTTGGACTATTTAAGTGGTTTCTGGGTTTGAGTTTAAAATGGGTCTTTCAATACACGGGCTTGATTAGAATTAGCTAATGATTATGATAAAATAGTTTTGGCTTGGTGGACATAAGATGAATGTTTTGAGGTGAGTGTTTCAAAAAGTATTGAGAATCAATAAACTTTTATCTCTCTGCTCCAGAGCTTCCTAGAATAAAAAAGTTGTGTTGATGAAGACAGTAGAAGTCATGTTAATGAAGACAGCCAAACAATAATGTCATGGCCACGTAGACAATAAGCTTTAGAGATGTCTGATCTTGGGTTCACACAATCGAATAGTGAGGACCAGTTTTTAATCTTAGGAGAATAATTTGAGTAAGGACAGGTAAAGGTAACAAAGAAGCAAGGCTGATACTGAGTTTAGCTAAAATGATGCTCATCCTTAGTGTGTGTGGAGGGCAGGGGAAGGGAGAGAGAGATTGATTGACAGTTCCATAAAAACAGCCGTGTAAAATATTTGTCTGCATATGTCTACAGTTTCATTTACTTTACCTATACTCTTCTTTTTCTTTTTTCTTTTTTTAAAAAATATTTTATTTATTTATTTGACAGAGAATAAAAGAGAGAGTGAGAGCACAAGCGGGGGGTGGGGGTAGTGGGTAGCAGGAGAGAGAGAAGCAGGGTCCGCATGGAGCAGGGAGCCTGATGTGGGGCTTCATCCCAGGGTCCCTGAGCCGGAGGCAGACACTTAACTGACTGAGCCACCGAGGTGCCCTAAGGAACAGACTTTGAATAAATTCTTTAAATTCACAACACTTAAAGAAAAGCCAAAAGAGCACCAAGCTGTTTTGGAAAATCTTGCTTAAAAATTTCACTTTGAGCAATATTCAAATCAGAAACACTCCCTTTGTGTAATTTCTGCCTGCCTGCCAGTGACTCACCTTCAGTGCACAAGGAGAGGATTTCCCCTCCCTAGTTAATTCCATTATGTTTTCAGAGGAAGGAGTTTATTTTGAATAAAACTACTTGGGTACATTGGTTGAGGTTTAGGGGTGAGAGAGGTCATCACTGTCAATGGATACTACTTAATGCGCACCTACATGTCAGCTGTGCACTTCACATAGATTATCAGTAATTCCTACAACTGTTCTATTATTTTTTTTTGAACAGATATTGAAACTGGGGCTCAGAAAAGTTACTTGCTCAAGGTCTTAGCTATTAAGTCCAATGCCAACAATGAAGTCATTTCCACTTGACATCGCAGCTCATTTGTCACACACTGTGTTTTCTCTTCTGTTCTTATATTAAAGCCACCTTGAATGAGTTGAAGTTGCAGATTTAATAAAAAAGATCAATTCTGTTTATAGTTCTAGTGGGCATTCCTTTAAGAATCCCTAACCCCTCCCCAGCTACTCCATCCCTTTGGCTATCATTTTAATCATCAACCTATGCAATCTTTCACATCCTTTTGTTGTTACTGTTCAGTACTTATTTATTGTGCCCCACTTTCCCCCTTCAGGGTTTCATGACAAATTAGTAATGGCTCTTTATTTGTACAAATGGGGCTGTCTGGAAGGGGTTGCTGTTTGGTGTGGAATAGAAGATAGAGCTCAGATAATAGGAAAATAAGTATGGGATGCAAATGTATTCCTGTGCGCTGTTGGGACATGTCTCTAGATATCGAAGTTCAGCAAAACCACACCCTGCTATTCCAGTTAACACATCTATTTGTGGCTGCCATAACCTAAAAACCTAGGCATGCTTCCGTGCAGAGACTTAACCAATAGATTTGCATGTGTTCATCTAGTTACCCAAGTCCACTCGTTTTTTTTTTTTTTTTTAAGATTTTATTTATTCATGAGAGACACACACAGAGAGAGACAGAGACAGAGACAGAGACACAGGGAGAGGGAGAAGCAGGCTCCACGGAGGGAGCCCGACGTGGGACTCCATCCCGGGTCCCCAGGATCACACCCCAGGTGGAAGGTGGCGCTAAACCGCTGAGCCACCCGGGCTGCCACCCAAGTCCACTTGTATCTGGTCTCCAAAACCTAAGTGCATATTATATTTCAGCATCTTCCGTATGAATCATACATGGCATTCTCATTCTAGAATGTACATGGGGCATTTCTCTCTTTCTGGGGTAGTAAAGGTAATATATTTTATAGTTTAACACCTAGTTATGGTACTTCTTAATTTTTTTTCAGTCATTATCTCATTTTGTCCTCTATCTTGTGACAAACAGAGCTATTTTTCTAATTCATACTTAACAGGTAAAATGAAAATGCAACTTGCCAAAACTCACACGCTGTTAATGACAGAGTTGTTTTGAGTTGTTTCTCATTTAAAATCCAAAAATTCCTTCTTCCAGACTACACTCCCTACCTTACAAAATGTCTCCAGCCCACTGGAGGGTTCTAAGCGCCCACCCTGGCTGTGTGAAACAAGCTCACTGATCAGGGCTCAGAAGAGAGGAGTTATTTTCACTTGAATTGCAGAAGGAAGTGAAGGAGGCCTGAGTCAGTCCTGTTGGCCAATAGCCTGGATTTCTTAGGCCCTCTGTGGAGGATGCAGTTTCTAGAACTCACTATACTCATTGGCTTCCTTAGCTAAGTTGCTGGTTCTATTTCCTGCCACCTGGTGATTACCTAGTGGTTTTCTTCCTTTAACTGTAGTTATTTGGCTTGACCTGTGTGACTGTTTCTTCTGAGAATGGTCGTGTTGGTGACATTGCTTTCCTCTGAGATTACGACTGCCACAACTCTTGCTTTAGAGAATATATATTTCTTATATTTATATCCTATTTAACTTTTATTTATAATAACTAAATATAAATATATGTTTAAATATATTTTTCTTCAACACACAGTTATGGAACACTTATGTGCAATATTTTGTGCTATATCTTGGACATAAAAAATGAATATAACAAAGTCTACTCCTCTTGACGTTTCAAGTATAGCTTACTACAAAAGATATGCTTGTCTATTGAATGAATTGGAAATAAATATATGTAGAAAGTAAAAGAAGTACACATCCCCCATGATACCGCCACCCATAGTTAACCACTGTTAATATTTTGGTATGTAGGCTTTCAACAATATTATAGTATCACCAAAAAGAAGATTATATTATGCATACCTTTTATAATTTATAATTGTTCTTGTCACTTATTGGGGATTAGGGAGCATCTTTTCATTTGATAATCTGCTACATCATGGGTATGACGACAATAGATTCCTTTGTAGAGATATCCCATAATTTGTTTAGCCAATCCCCAATATTTAGCTAGTTAGGTTGTTTCAAAAGTTTTGCTGCTATAAACTTTTATGTGACAAGCATTTCCTTAATTATCTTCTTCATGTAGCCATGTTTATTTACCTAGACCACATATCCTTAAAGTTTAAATAGAGAATCAAAGTTATATACATTTTAAGGCTTTGGTGTTCTCTCTCTCTCTCTTTCTCTCTCATATAAATAAAAATCTCAAGACAAAAAAAAGGAGACATACACAAAAAGGAGATCATTCAACTTCTGTGGATTCTAATGTTGATTTAAATGACCTACTGTTTGGACATTCTTGACCTTCATTTATTACATTATATATAAATGAAATCTAGTAGTATCGATATGAACTAGTCATGATAATAACCAGAGCGAAAAACTAACTGAGCTCCAAACAAGTTTTTCTTCCATCTCTTCATCCTTTCCTTTTGCTAAGGAAGTCTAGGGAGGAGAACACTTCTTTCTTTCCTACTATCAGTCTGCCTAAATCCTATCCTGAACCTCTTTCCTAGCAATCTTTTTGTAGAAAATTATGGTGCTGAAGAAGAAAGGGGAAACATATGCGAATGCAGAGAGCAGTTGTGAATGTGTCTGGCCTTCCAACTATTCCTTACTCTCACATACATGGCAGACATAATTATTGCTGCATGTTTTCCCATTAAGTCCAGAGTTTGCCTTGGAATCTCATTCAACAGAATGATACAAGAAGATAGCATCAATCAACAGAAGTTGGCAAGAAAATGAATCATACGTGGCATTCTCATTCTAGAATGTACATGGGGCATTTATCTCTTTCTGGGGTAAATTAGATATATGATAATTTGCATTTATATACCTATGTTCTCATGTTTGGGGTAATTGTTTATTCTTTAAAAGTTCTCTTCCTGGTAAGCAAATCCTCACAGTAGGATTTTTTGAGATCACAAGCTTTCCTAAGAACATTTAAAACTATTTAATTTCTTTATTTCAGAGAGAGAGAGTATGAGCAGGAAGGGAGTGCAGAGGGAGAAGGTAGAGGGAGAAGCAGGCTCCCTGCTCAGCAGAGATCCCAAAGTAGGGGGCTCCATCTCAGGACCCTGGGATCATGACCTGAACTGAAAGCAGACTCTTACTGGACTGAGCCACCCAGGTATTCCCTTTCCTAGTACACTAAATGTGTTATTGTTTGAGTTACACATGACTATTTTTTAATATTACATGACATGAAGTGAGTTCTTTTTTGTGTTTAAGGCAAAAACAAACAAAAAAAACAAACATTGTTTGGAGCCAGAATAAACAATTTGCAAATAAATGGGTTAGAATTTGTATGATATTCTTAAACTGAATTTCAACAAAACTATTAGAATATTAGGTATTTATTTTATAGTAAGGATCTAGGCTCAGTCAATACTGTTATATATACACAATTTTTTTTTTTTTTGCCTTTGCATAGTACTTTATAGTCTACAAAGTGCTCTCATGCTTGTTTTCTCATTGGTTCCCTGAAATAATGTGTGATAGGCAAGAAGTACCATTTATTGCTAGGGAAATTCCAAAATAGTAAATTGTATTTCAAAATAGGTTAAAATAACTCTTAGAGAGACGGAGTCCAAGCCTAGATGATTTTTTAATCTAGCTTTTATTTAATTTAAAAACAATTCACATTGTATGTGAACTATTCTTAGACAAAAAAGAACTACTACTTTCCTATGGTCAATATCTATAAGATACAGAAAGTTATGCAGAGAAAATTTCCCTCTGACATTTGTCCTCCACCCACCCATTTTCCTTTTGGGGCAATATCATTAGGTTAGTATTAGTTAGTTGGCTGTCTATGCAGAGATATTCTATGCATATACTAGTGAATAGAAGCCTCCTCTACCATTTTTTTTATGCTGATGCTAATATACTATACATTTTATTCTGTACCTTATTTTTTTCACCTATTAACTCTGCACATAAATCATTCCAGATCTATGCATAAAGAATTCATCTTCAATTTTTATTTGAAACAACTAAGTAGTGCATTGATTGAGTGATTCACTATTGATCAAACCAGGCCCTTACCAGTGAGCATTTAAATAGTTTAAAATCTTTCATCATGGTAAAAATGTTACAATATATACAAACATACATGGCCAACAGACTTCATGAAAAGTTGTTCAACATCATTCATCTGGGAAATGCAAATCAAAACCATAATGAGATATCATGTTACACGTATCAGAATGGCTAAAATAAAAATGACAAGAAAACAAGTGTTGACAAGGATGTGGATAAAAAGGAACACTTGTAGGGATCCCTGGGTGGCGCAGCGGTTTGGCGCCTGCCTTTGGCCCAGGGCGCGATCCTGGAGACCCGGGATCGAATCCCACATCGGGCTCCTGGTGCATGGAGCCTGCTTCTCTCTCTGCCTGTGTCTCTGCCTCTCTCTCTCTCTCTGTCTGTGACTTAAATAAATAAATAATAAATAAAATATTAAAAAAAAAAAAAAAAAAAAAAAAAAGGAACACTTGTATACTGTTGGTGGGAATATAAACTAGGACAGCCACTGTGGAAAATAGTACAGAGCTTCCTCAAAAAATTAAGATGGAAATATCATATGATCCAATAATTCCACTATTAGATATTTACTCCAAAGAAAATGTAAACACTAATTTGAAAAGATATATATGCATCGCTATGTTTCCTACAGCAATATTTACAATAGTCAAGATATGGAAGCAACCTAAGTGTCCATCAATAGGACACTTGTCAAAAGATAAGAAAGAAGGAAGATATGAGACACACACACACACACACACACACACACACACACACAGAGGAATATTATGCAGCCATAAAAAGGATGAGATCATGCCTTCAGTGACAAGAGGGATGGACCTAGCAGGTATTATGCTGAGTGAAATAAGGTAGACTGATAAAGACAAACCATGATTTCACTCATGTGGAATCTAAAAGAAAACTACAAAAAAAGAATAAACAAACAAAAAAATGCAGAATCGGGATTATAAATACAAAGAACAAACTGATGGTTGACAGAGAGGAGGCGGGGGCGAGGTGCAGGGAGTGGGAGATACAGGTTTGCAGTTAGGGAATGAATAAGTCATAGAAATAAAAGCACAGCATAAGGAATATAGTCCATGATACTGCAATAGCCTTGTGTGGTGACAGATGGTAGCTGTACTTGTGGTGAACATAGCATAATGTATAAACGTTTTTAATCACTATGTTGTACACTTGAAACTAATGTGACAATGTGTGTCAGCTATACTCAAGTTTTTAAAATGCTACATTATAAAGGCCTTGAACACAAGTCATTTCAAGATGTGGGAGTAGATGACTTAAGGATGTAAGAGCAAAGCTTTTAGGTGAGAGGATGTATACCTTTGTAATTTTGATAGATATTGCCAAATTGATCTCCTAAGAAATTGGATCAATTTTCACTCCTGCCAGCAATTATGAAAGGGTCTATTTCACACAGTCTTGCGAATAATGTTTTATTACATTTTTTGATGCTCCAATTTAAGAGATGAAAAGTATTTCATTGGTAGTTTTAATTTTTAATTGTCATATTTTGAGTACAGTGGAGCATTATGTCAAATATAGAAGAACTATTTGTCTTTCTTCTGTAAACTATCTTTTCATGTCCCTTTTCATTGGGGTGATAGGTCTTTTTTAAATTTATTAACAGCAGTTTTCATATATTAGAGAAATCCATTCTTTGTGTGATGCACATGACTTTTGGATCTACATTTCATGTTCTTATCATTATACTAAAATAATAAAAAATCATTTTTAATGATAGTATCTCCAGAACTTGCAAATCTTTCACATTATTTATCTATTTGCATGTAATGATACTCCTTTTGTTTCTTTCCTGTAAGACTATTTCATCTCTGTAATTAATTTACAGTGTTGATGAATTTCAATTTCCAATTTTCCATATTTCTGAGCATCTTTAGACAACCTTCTGAGATTCTAATCTTACCTCGGAGTACTCCTTCTTAGCAAAAGTCATGTTTCTTTTCTGAATTTTTTTACCCAAATATCTGGAAACAAATTAACTTCTAGACTTCTAAATTTTAGAATTTCACAGTGGCATAGATCTTTCTTTTGAATCTAAGCTATTTGGGCACCTGGATTTTTCTGGGGGTGTGTGACAGCAAGTTGTATTTCTTGAGCTTATTCCTCCTCATGACAATGTCCTAACCCATGGAAATTGTCCTGCTCTAAATTTACCTCTCGAGCATGGTGTACCTCTCCCTATTTGCTGACCCCCTGGGTCTGTCCCAGAAAGAAACTATTGCACCACTTTTTCCCATGCCTTCCTGTCTACAGATGACTTTTAGTGGATTATGGTTAGCCAAATACAAATCCTGAAAACATAAAGAACAGATTGTAATTGACAAACTCTTTGTTTTCAAGTTATTTATGTGGCTTTTCAGCAATGACACAAAGCTCTCTTTGTCTCCAAAAAACAGAAAGAACTTCTTAACTCACCAAGTATTTAAATCTACTCAATATGATGGGTGGGCTAATGCATGAATCCTGGCCTGGCACAAAGGAAGTGCTGTGAAAAACCCATTCTCAAGCCATATATGCTGCTCAGTTTGCCACCACGAAGGGTACTTAGGTAAAAGATTGAGAGGGATTAAAGAATGCTTAAAGATTTACAGTGGGAATAATTCAAGTAGTTAGAAAATTAAATCTATAAATAAAAGCATAAGGACCTGTGGTTTTCTAGCCTACAAAAGAGAAGTCTCCAGAGTCTTTTAATAATGTGTTTCTGGGTCATAAAATAAACATGGAAAGAATGGTGCTTACATAGTCATCTGGGGACAAGGGAAAATGAGCACATGAATGAGGAGAAAGAGTATAAGTTAGAAACCAGATAACACTTTGAAAATGCTCCTCATTTAAAAAATAAGGATGTGTTCTTTTCTCTACATATACTATAGTTTAATAAAAAGTTAAAAAATGAAACGACTGATTTTTATCTGGGTGGGATGCCTTTGGATAGATCAAAGAGTAGATGGTTTCCTAAAGCTTAGTGATAATGAGTATGGCCTCTGCCATTGGATTTCTTGGATTAAATTCTAGCTCTACTTTCTCCTGTTTGGATGACCTTGGGCAAATCTCTCTCCTCATTTCTCTTAGGCTCATCCCTCCCTTTTTTTTTTTTTTTTAAGATTTTATTCATCTATTTATGAGACACACACACACACACACACACACACACACAGAGAGAGAGGCAGAGACATAGGCAAAGGGAGAACCAGGTTCCCTGCTGGGAGCTCCATCTGGGACTCAATCCCAGGACCCCAGGATCATGACCTGAGCCAAAGGCAGATGCCTAACCACTGAGCCACCCAGTCACCCCTCGTTCCTCACTTCTAAATTAGGTATAATGATAGTGTTGTTATGAGGATTATATGAGATGATGTACATGACCTAGTTATGATTTGGTTTTGTTTTAAAAAGCAGAACATCCAAATAGTCTAAACAAGAGACAAATTACTTTTGTCTTATGAATAATTCTCACTAGGTGCCTAGGGCTCTGATGTGATGCTCCTGGTATGCAGGTACTAGTTTGTGTGATCGCTGTACTATGGATGACTTTGAATCCAGAGTTTGGAATCTGAATTATCATGTCTATTTTCTTTATTAACCCAAAATTCTTTAAAACAAAGTGAAAAGGCATTTCCATCAACCTAAGTAAGGGACCTTATGCAGACTCCAGCTATATATATCTAACTAGGCGAGGATAAGAGTTAAGAAATGTTACTTATTACAAGTTTAGACTCTGGAGTTGGAAGGTTGTGATTCTAGCTCCATCACCCCCAGTCATGTGACCTTTGGCAAGTTCCTTAGCACCTTGGTGCCTTTCTTAAAAAAGGGTTAAATTAGTGCTGTCCTACTCTTGGAGTTTTTGTCTTTGTTTTAAAGATTAAGTGAGTTAATATATGCAAGCTCTTCGACCAATGCCTGGTTCATAGGAGATACCAATAAATGGTAGGGTCTCAGGTGCTTAATCCTTGCGTTCTATTGTAGGTTGCCAGATGAAATACAGAATATTCACAAAACACTATCAAGTAATAATATTATTGCTCCTTATATTGCAGATAGGGAAATAGGCTTGGAATGGTTAGACATTTTCCTGCCTGTTTCTCAATGCTGAACTCTTTCTACATTATCAGACAGTTGGAAATAAGGCTTGAATTTAATTTGAAATTCCAATGGCTATGTTTTTCTCAGGGGACTAAAGAAAAAAAAATGTCAGCTAGTGTTGAAATTGGTATCTGTCAAATTCACAAATGCTTTAACTTACTCAGGTTCCCTCCTTTCCTTCCCTCAGAATAGGCACAACCAAACTCCTATAATCCTAATCGAACTAATACTGAATTATTTCCTTTCTGAATTATAGCCAATCTTCTCCCTGATAATAATAACTTAAAAAGTTTCATTCTCTGATTTCTCATTCTTTGTTTTTATGCAATACAATGTGGTTGTTGTCATTATTGAGAATCCAGGTCTACCAATAATACAAAAATTACATTTATTGTGTACCTATTATGTGTCAAAATGTGCTAAATGATTCATATAATTTCATTTAACCCACTCAACAAACAAGTAATCATTGCCCCAGGGGGGCATTTGACAATGTCTGGAAAAAATTTTGATTGTTACAAGGGGTGGAGGATGTATTCACATCTAACGAATAGAGAGACCAGGGCTGCTGAAAAACATGAGGACAGCTCCTTACAACAAAGAGCTTTCTGATTCAAAATGTCAGTAGTGCAGTGGTGAGGTAGGCAGTATAAAGTATTACAACCTCTGTATTTATAGTTGGAGAAAGCTCAGAGAGGTTAAATAACTTGCTCAAGGTTATGTAGACTGTAAATGAGAGAGCCAGGTCCGGAATCTAGATATATTTAGCTCAAAGTCCATGTTTTCCCCATAAAGAGGCAAAGAGAATTTCAGTTTAGAGAAAGTGAAGATTAGTACATATATAATGACAACCATAAAATTACTTTAAGGTATAATTAAATGAAAATACATGATTGTTAAGTGGAGTGTTTAGCAAAAGCTTCTGACCTTGCTGTGACACCTGAAGTTATGTCTAGAAGACTCGATACAGAAAAATAAAACTAATCGTGTCAGAAAAAACAGAATCATTTTTTTCTTTCACTTAATCACTTTCTTTTTTGTTTCTGAAAATGTGGTTTCTGGATGTTGAATCTCTTGAAAAAAAGACATGGGCAATAGGATGAAATTATTCAGGTTTCTAGGAAAGAAGATCATCAAAAAATGTTCCATCATGGCATCACTGAAAATAGACACATTATAATGGATCCAAAATTGATACCAAGGAAGATTTGATACTATGGTGGTAAACTGCCTGAAATACTAAACAAAAAAGCCAGTACCTATAAAATAGGAAAAGCAAAGGGTCTGTTTTGCTGCCCTTTAAAATGGAAAACCTGATCATAATAGCTGAAAGGAAAATAATAGTCTAAGATGGGAAAACATCAAAAGGAGTTTATTCAGTCAGATGTAAGTCCATGTATTAGTCTTCTATTGTTGCTGTAACAAATGACCACAAACATGGTAAAATAAAACAAAAATCTTTCTTATACTTTGGCAGGTTAGAAGCATGACATGGATCTTGCTGAAATAAAATTGAGGGGTCAACAGGACTGTATTCCTTTCTGGAGTCTCCGGGGGTGAATCAATGTCTTTGCCTTTACAGTTTCCAGAGACTGCCTACATTTTTGGCATCTTCTTCCATTTCTAAAGCCAGCAAAATTACACCTCTCCACCTACTCTTCCTAGTCACATCTCCTCTGACTCCCTTCTGCTTTCCTCTTCTACTTTTTAAAAAATTTATTTATTTATTTATTCGAGAGGAGAGAGAGAGAGATAAGCAGAGGGAGAAGCAGGCTCTGTGCAGGGAGCCCAACGTGGGACTCGATCCTGAGTTTCCAGGATCACACCCCAGGCTGAAGGCAGTACTAAACAGCTGAGCCACCCGGGCTGCCCTCCTCTTCTACTTTTAAGGACCTTGTGATTATGTCAGGCCCACCTAGATAAGTTATGCTAATCTCCCCATCTCAGGATCCTGAACTTTAATCATATCTGCAAAGTCCCTTCCTGCCGCATAAGATAACATATTTACAAGATGTGGTCCTCGTTGTGGGCATCATTCTGCTGACCACTGTCCATGTAGTTAATATTATAAAACATTAGACAAAGAATTTTAATTGGAGCTCTGGTAGTACATTTAAACATTACTTCAGGTTAATATATGTACATGGTTAAAGTTGTACTAAGGGTTTACCCTACCACCTAAGTCCTTCTTTAGAAGTTGCTACTTTTACAACTTCAATTTTTTTGTTATTCTGGTGGTTAACTCCATGTCTCCAATAAATCATGTATAATGCGATTTCTTGACTTATCAACTTTGACACTTCCTAGTGTCATCCTGCTATGAGTCATGAGGGTTTACCTCACACAACTCTCACACCTGTCACCACTCCTCATGGAACTTCCCAAGGAAGGGGGTATGGAGATAAATCTATCAGTGCTTTCAGACCAAAAAATTCTTTTTCATTCTCTCCCACTTGATTAATGGTTTGGCTGGGTAGAGAATGCTAAGTTGGAAAAAAGCTTCCCACAGAACCTTAAAAATATTGCTGTACTAAAAAAAAAAAAAAAAAAAAAATTGCTGTACTATGTGGTGTCGCTAATAAAACAAAAAGGAATCAATGCTTTTTTTAAAGATATTATTTATTTATTCATGAGAGCCCACAGAGAGAGGCAGAGACACAGGCAGAGGGAGAAGCAGGCTCCCTGCGGGGAGCTGGATGCAGGACTCTATCCCAGGACCTCAGAATGAGCCAAAGGCACTCAACCACCGAGCCACCCAGGCATCCCAGGAATCAATGCTTCTGATTCTAATTTCTGTGTACACAAATGTCTTTCCCAGCCCTCTGTGGAAGCTTTTTAATAACTTTAACTTTTGGAGTTTTGAAGTTTTATAATAATGTGCCCAAGTGTGGTTCTTTTTAAATTCATACCATTGGTTGCAAGTAGACCCTACCAGATTGGAGACAGGTCCTCCTTTCATCTCTGGAGAATTATCTTATTTTAATTCTTTGATAAATTGCTCTCATCTCTTAGAATTATTAATAATTAGACTTTATATTGATTCTCAATTTTGTTGATCTTTTCTTTAGTATTTTCTGTGTAAGGACACTAAAGTTTTACTTAAGGCTCTCTTCTGCTGTTTCCTGGATATTCTTTTTGTTTAGGGGAAAATTTTGCTATTTATCTTGGTCTTTCTGTTACACTGCAACCTTCCCTCAGTTTTCTGGTAGTCATTTGTTGCCCATTTCTATTTAAAACTGAGGGAATTAAAAGGTTATGGTGTGTTCTGTATGTGAAGAGGTTCGGTGGCTAGAAGCTTTGCATTATAGTTAGAGGGAAGTGAGCCAGCTGCCTTTTCTTTTAGCTAATATTAGAAGGAGAGGGGCTTTGCTTTCTGGCACCGGTGAACTGCCTAACTACAAAGTCATTCTGTGTGAGAAGACAGATGTCTAGGTCTTATACAGGTCTTCATTTAATCTCATTTTCATGTCCACTTTCTCCTGACCTTTCTTCTACCTATAGTCTCTATTCCGAAGCATCTTGATTTCTGCTGGACAAGGTGTTTCCCATATCTGCTGAAGCCTCCTTCTCTCTTATTTTGGCTAGAGCTTTAGCACAAGAGGTATTCTTTCTCAATTTCCATATTCCAGAAATATTTTAAAGTACTTGTTTTTGGATGCTCCCACTATTTTCTTTTAGTTATTGTGTTTTTATAATTTTAGATAATCCTTATTATAATCTTATGGGGTATACAGAAGAAGAAAATTGAAAATAGGCTGAATCTACCATTTTGTACCGAAATGTAATATAAAATGTTTGGTTGAGGTTGGTGGGGAAAAACAGAGGTCCAGTTAGTAAAAAATTGTTAATGATTCTTGATTTTATGTGGAATGGAAAAAGGGATGAGGTTACATAGAAATAGCATCCTAAGTGATTTGAGACATAAAATTTATGAGTGTTTTTCAGTCCTGCTATTCCTCTCATTTCCATTCATAGAGAACTTTTCAAACACATCTAAGAATATAAATTCTCCTTTGATGTGAATTCTTTTGCTTCTTAAGGACTTTTATTTTTCTATAGATACTTCTCAGAGTGTTGTGCAATAACCTCCAATCAGGTGTCTCAGTTACAGCTTGATTAGGGAAGGAGTACCCCTATGAGTGATATGAAATAGATTTATTGTAGGGATTAGATCATACAAAGTGTACAAGAACCTGGAGGCACAGAAATCTTAAAAGTGATGTTGGAAGATCAGAGAAAAGTTGCTAATCATCATGAAGGGAAACTGGAGAAATAATATCTTTAAGTCTCCTCTGCATATGATGGTGGGCTTGCAGTTAGTGTAGGTCAGCAGGACACATAGGAAAGGAAAATGCAAGCTGAGATCCATAGGGACAGAGTGGAACCTGAGGAAACAAACTGGAACTCATGTGGCCAGAGGGGACTTGTTTGATGCTCACAACATCTGGATGACCTGAAATTAAAGCTGGTGCCTTTTACATGTTATTGCATGTACACCTAGACTAGGACTCAGAAAATCCAAAGGAGGAGATCTGGTCAGAGCTGGAATCGCTGTTGATAGGCAGCTGCTCTTTGTCAGGTGGGCAAGCAGGTCAGAGACAAGGTGTATGAACTGTAGCAGTGCCTGGGGCACAATCTTAATACAGTCTACCATGATTTATCAATTAGACATATCAGGCTTGATGTTTCTGTTGGATGTCTGTGTGGACATGTTGGGAGAAAGTCAGAGTTTGTGGTCAGAGAGATTAACACTAGAATTTTAAGGTTTTTTAAAAAGAAGATTTCCATGGTTGATAAGATTTAGAAAAAAGAAAATTAAGATGACTATATTTTAGGGGACCAAGGAACTATGAACTTAAGACTTTAGGCTATTGGAGAAGTCATCCAAATGGACATGGAAGTAGTACACTATGATGATAAATATTTCGAAAAACTTGTGCCAAACCCATCTAAGTTAAGTATTGACCAATGGCAGTAGATGGCTGCGAATAGGAGCTGGGTAACATGTCTCAAAGGAGGAGAGGTTTGTTAGCTTTTATTAGAGGAAGATAAAGAAGAAATGATTTAAAACTAACATGAGGTGCTAAAGAATGCCACTTCTTCTCTAGTAGATAGCCTATTATGTTTTTCTTTGAAGATATGAACTTCATGTGATATTGGAGGAGCTGTCTATTTTGGTGTTCAGCCTCACAAATTAGTGGACTTATGTCCTAGGCTGGACCAATAGAAAGTTATGGAAAGTGTTTCCATAGAAAGTAACTGAATCAAAGAATAGCTTTATTACCCAAGCTATTCAACTACAGTACTTCTGAATTGTAGATGTATTCTTCAAGAAGAGGGTAAAGATGATGTGACCTTGTTATCAGCAGCCATCTTGCCCACTGCCTAGAAGATGGCCATAGAATCCTGAGAAAATTATTTTGAGCAGAGACAAGTAGAAATAATGGCTGAAAGTTGGAATAATATTTCTGATATTTGTTTGCATCTTTGAGAATACCTCTCTTCAGTTATATAAGTCCATAATTTTTAAGGCTTATGATAGACATTAGTCTGAGTCTATTACTACTAACCAAAAGACTATTAACTATTAACTAATATACTCCTTCCTATACCCCATCACCATGGCCTTGGACTGTGTGAGTTATAAAGGAACAAAGAGCCTTCATTATAGGTTTGGAGAGAGAAAAGATTCTCCAGGGAAAGTGAGGTTTCAGTTAAGACTAAGAGTACAGAATGCTTGCTTACAGTGGGATTGAGTTTTGAAGGCCATGATGAAAAGGGTTCGAAGAGTGGGAAGTCTGAGAAAGAGGGTGACAGGAGAGAAAGTACTGAATAAAGGGGGACTTAATATCAATGGAAGCTCTTTGAAACAATTAACGTGCTAATATACTAACACATAAAATCATATTGCCATGGCTTTTGTGACGGTATATGTAGTAAAAATATAGATCAGATTTTGTTTAAAATGCCACTTATACGAGCTATCTAAAGTAGTCAAATTCATAGGAATAGAAAGCAGAAAGTAGTCAAATTCATAGGAATAGAAAGCAGGAAGGTGGCTGCCAGAACCTTAGGGAGAAAGAGATGGGGAGCTGCTATTTAATGGGTTACAGAATTTCAGTTTTGCAAGATGAAAAGGTTGTGAAGATCTGTTGCACAACACTGTAAATATACTTAATACTGCAAACTGCACACTTTAAAACAACGAAGATGGTAAATTTTATGTTACTTTAAAAAAAACCCCACAAGTTAAAAAAGAATTAGTCAATTAGTTCAGCTAATATAACTTACAAGACACTATGAAAAGTTATGATACTGAAGTGGACCTGGAAATAAAGGAATCAATCTTATATTTTAAAAAAATGTCAGAGGAGGGATCCCTGGGTGGCGCAGCGGTTTGGCGCCTGCCTTTGGCCCAGGGCGCGATCCTGGAGACCCGGGATCGAATCCCACATCGGGCTCCCGGTGCATGGAGCCTGGTTCTCCCTCTGCCTGTGTCTCTGCCTCTCTCTCTCTCTCTCTCTGTGACTATCACAAATAAATAAATTAAAAAAAAATGTCAGAGGAAGCTACATTTTCAGAGAAAGCACAGTGTTGACTAAATACTGAGCTGTAGATAGAGTTTCTGCCTCAGAAAACTAAAGTTTAAATTTGACTTGGAGACAGATCAAAGGTCAGGAAGGAGATTGGAAAGAAAATATCACAGATAATAACTAACCGATACCTTAGTGACATAAAATGGAACAGACAATTGGAAACAAAGAAGTTGGATTCACTCTGAAATTTCAGTGAAGAAAAAAAGAATGAATGGTTGAGTGGAAAAACAAATAATCAAACAAAACTCAACTCCTGGTAGGAAAATACTATATAGTGTAATTGGTTTTAGGAGAGAGGCCCATAGGAAACTCTGAAATTTGGGGGTTGATATACTGGATATGAAGAGGATCTGATTGCTAATCTTCCTCAGAGTCAGAGAATATATGTATTTTGCTTAAGCCATTAAAACAAAGTTCAATGTATTTCCAAGTTGTTTGAGCTGGATCTTATCTTAGAGGTCTAGCTCTCTGTTTTACAAATAAAATTGTAGAAAACCTCAGTTTGCTATGATCTGATCTTGATTTTGTTCAGGTTCACAAAACTAACAAATGGCATAGTTTAATTCCGAGTCTCTGGAGGTTATTCCTGGTACTTTCCCCAAATGTGAGTCTGGCTATCTGCCCCACTGTATGACTGGAAATCAGTCTTTATAGGACCACTGAGCTTGCCTAGCAGTGGCAGCAGCCTCTAAGGCTTGGCCCTTGCATGGTCCTTGTTATCAAAAATTGCCAGTAAAAGTAAAAGTAGGTTATTAAAGCTTTAAGAACCCCAGGACAAAATTAAGAAATTATCTTTTTATTTTCATATATCCATGGATTATATATATAATATATATATATATGGTGGCATATTATAAAGGAAATGGCACTATCCAAATGATGAGTGTGGCATATCACTTCAAGAATTTAACTCAGAGGGCAGCCAGGGTGGCTCAGCAGTTTAATGCCACCTTCGGCCCAGGACATGATCCTGGAGACCCAGGACTGAGTCCCACGTCAGGCTCCCTGCATGGAGCCTGCTTCTCCCTCTGCCTGTGTCTCTGCCTTTCTGTGTGTGTGTGTGTCTCTAATGAATGAATAAATGAAATCTTGAAAAAAAAAAAGAATTTAACTCAGAGATCCTCAAAATGTGTGTACCAAATTCACCTCGTTCTAAATATCTTCTTACCCTATATGTTATTTCAATTTTTGGAAAATACACCAGATATTACTGAACTGCCAGATTAGAAGCAGGCATAAGACATGTTGAATGATAATATAGTCTTCCAACTTGATGTTCACTTTCTTTTTACAAATGGGAAACCAAAAAAAAAAAAACAAAAAACAAAAAACAAAAATGGGAAACCAAAGAATCTTCCCCAACATCTTGTCTTCTCTTGTCTTTCTTGACTCTTCTACCTTCTCCTAAGAATCCAAGGTTCTCAAGTTTTAGTTGAAGAAGCAAAACCATTCCATTGTCTCTGAATTAACCTAATAGATAGGATGACCTTGTAATTTATTGCTTAAAATGGGACATTTTGAGGGACATGGGGGCCCTATTGAAATTAGATTGTGATGACTAGCATAAATAGGGACTGTCCTGGACAAATGGAATATATGGTCACTGTATTTATGCAACAAGATGAGGTTTTAGTCTATTCCTGAGAGCATCTTCTCAGATCAAACTTAACCATCTGTAAGCATATGAAACAAAATATAATGATGTTCAGAATTCTCTAAGCTAGAATACTCAAATATTTGGCACTGGGTCTGTGAACTGAGTTGTGAATTTTTCAGCACCACCATTGCTTCAAAGAGAGCTAGATGAAATTAAAATGAAGATGATTAGTTAAGGTTTTTCAATATTTGTTTCTGATAAGCATTCACATGTTTGCTTATTAAATATTGCTACTATAGGTTTTTAAAGATGTATTTATTTGAGAGAGAGCATGGTTGAGGTGGGAAGGGTAGAGGCAGAGGGAGACTTAGGCAGACTCTGCGCTGAGTGCAGAGTCTGAAGCAGGGCTAGATCTCATGACCTTGAGACTATGATCTAAGCTGAAACCAAGAGTCAGATGCTCAACTAACTATGCCACCCAGGTACCCTTGTTACTGTATTTTTGTACAGCAAATAGGGAAATAATTTAGAAACATGGTTAAGCATAAGTAAGCAAGTAATATTTCTGATTAGATATGGATTAATATCAGAAAAACTACAAATGATTACTGAAACTGATGCTTATTATATTTACCTAAAATTCAGATATTCAAGTATATTAAAAATAAGATTATTCAAATATTATTCAAAATTAGACTACATCAGAATGATCCTTGGGAGTGATAATTTAGAACTTATCTTTTGCTTATGAACCTACAGATGGAATAATATAGGTTCTGTTGATAATTCCTAAATTTAAATCTTGTTGAATAGGAAACCAAATATTTTCAAGTTTCTGTAGTATATCTTCAGTCCACTACGGAGCCAGAAATATTATAATTTAACCTTCAGTGCTTCATGTGACATTTTCATTTAAAGCATCTTGATTGGTATGTGGAGAAGGAAGCCTTACCAAGTTAAGAAAAAATGCCATTTACTTTTGATTTTACTTTATTTTGTAGGTGTACCAAAAAAATTTTTAAGTCTTTTATATTTAGTATAAAATTACAGCAACACCTTGCCAGTAACCAAAACCTTCTGGGCCAGAGCTCTGAATTGTAATTAGGTGAAAAAGGCTTTTAAGTTCTCTAGACAATTTTTACTAAATCTCTGTACTAAATCCATGTCCTTTACAGTTACTGATTCTATAAAACTGAGCTTATCGACTTTCTATCTATGTGTGTGTATATAAGAGAGTATTAAAAACTTTATCTATTTTCTCTGTGAATAGAATACTGAGAACAAAAAACTCAAAGGAAGGCAAGAAGAGTTGATAAAAAAGGAGACAGATTTAATATGCATACATTCTTAATGAGATCTATAGTTAATTAAGACTCCAAATCAGCAAGAAAAATTTAAATGATATCCATGAACTACTGCTTAATAAGGATAAGATGTAATTTCTTTTAGTAAAAACTCCATTAAAAAATCAGTATACATGCTTTAACAAGTTGTTGGTATGTAAAGTGGAAGGCTTTATTTTTTGGTAAAATTCACTGTCTTCATTCTTCTATATAAATGAAATGGTTTTATAATATAGTATAAAATTACACCATATAATTACACTATATACACTATAAAATTACATTATAATATATGATACATGAATATATAAAAATCTATCTTGGTATAATTTCCCCCCAGAACAAATCCTTTGGACTTGAATACCTGAGACTGTGAATCTGATGAGTGAGAGTATGGGGAAAAAAAAACAATAATCTTGGTTCTCTTAGCCCCAGGTTATAGGACTGTTTTCAGCTACTGCTTATTTGAAGTGATATGTCATGTCATTCTCTACTATAGGACTTTAGAAATGCTGATTCAATGTCATGTCCAAGTACATTTCCTTGGGAAGTTGATGAGGGTGAGCTGGGGAACAGGTGTAGTCATGTAGACAGAGTGGTAGACTAGCTTACAAGGTATTTAGGAGACTGATGATTCATCTAGGTTTCAGTTATTAAGAAATACAATACATTCTCCAGAAACAAAGAAAATAAGGAAACTGTTTCATGAGAAGTAACATATTCCTATACTATCCTTCCTGCTTGCCCTTCTCATCAGTGTATTATTAAAATTAAGTTGTTAAATACATTCATCTTTGGTACCATGAAGAGAAGAAGACAATACTATAATAACACTCATCTTTGGGACCATGAAGAGAAGAAGACAATACTATAATAACTTCATCCTGGGGCTAACATTGCCAGGATTCTTTACTCCACACCAAACACATTCCTATTGACAAATTTCTTTTCCCATTCAAATTATGAATGAATCATTGAGTTGTTGGTATAACCTCTGAATCATTTTGCTAGTGTGAAAATATGCTGTTTCGAGTTGTTTACATTCTTTCCCTCCATTTCTTTTGGAGATATAAGCAAGTTGGATCAGGCTAGGGGAATCTGTGGCCAGCAATCCGTTTCTCCATGCGGAAGCTAAGTGCCTTTTACCAGGATCACTCCTTGACAATACTGCTATTGAGATTTTATCAACAGATCCACTTGGCCAGGTACTTGTGGCTAATGAATACCATTTGCATACAAGATGGAATATTTTACCTTCTTTCTGGTATGTCAAGCCCTGGGGATCTGTGTGTACCATAAGCACCAGGCTTTAGTCTCTGGTGAAGAGATCATAGTAATTCATTGACCTACCAAAGTTCTTAGCACTTTTAGATCTTAAGTCACAGTGCTAGTGTTACCTGGTGAAAAACAGGGAGATTCTTACCATCACTTTCCTTGTATCTTCAGGACACATAAAAAGAGAGGAGTAGGAGGTGAGAGGTGGGGGTGGAAAGAGGTTGAAATGACACAAAAACATTCTTCTCTCATCTGAATCTTAATATGGTGGAGGTGGAGTGATCTTAGAGACTGGTAGGAAGTGTTTTCAAATACCAAAGTCACAACTTAAGTCTTTCAAAAAATAAGGTACTGCTTTGCAGATTTAATTGTTTGTTTTTGGTAAGGCAGAGGGTATTACTGCTAATAATAACTTCTCACTTTCATTTCATTACCAGTCTTCAGTGGGGAAAGAAAGGCACATATAGTTAGTATGCTGGGAATTTCATATGCCTGGTGTTATCCATGCCACAGCCCATAAGTGACTTACTGTTTCATAATTCTGTCTGAGATGCTCTTCACCCCTTGCCTGCCTGGAAAAAGAAAGCTGCTTATTCTTCAAAGCAAAGCTCCAACATCACTTCCTTTCTACCAGCAGCTCACCTCCCCCAACCTAGCAGAACTTCGCTCTCCCTTCTCAGCTCTTTATGGCACCAGATGCTGCCAGTATGATGCTTATCACCTTATGCTTCAGTTGGTTATATGCAAATCTCTCCCTCCTACAAGAGAATGAGCTCTTCAAAGGCAAAAACTGTTTTCTTTGCTGATGTATCTCCAGAGCTTCACAAACTATTTATCTAGTGCCTGGTAATGCCCAATAGATGCTAGTGTGACAACCAGTACTGGTGCTTGGTCTGATATTTTTAACTCTACACCAGGTTATTTCTGAAATAGAAACCAACTAACCAATCCACAAAACAAAAACATAATTGCTGGCTTTATTACTTTTCTAATCTGTATTCTTAACTTGAGCATGGTTTTGTGAGTGGGTTTATAGAAAGGGGTTGGGGCAAGACAGGGTAGAACATGTTTCTGAATTTATTTTCTGAGTGACTGCTTCTTAGACTTCGGTATGAGTCACTTAAGCCACAGAAATCTACATCGTGAATACATTGTGAAACTTTTAAAAGCTAAAAAATATAGGAGTTTCAGATGAAAGGTGTGAGCTGTTGGGAAATTAACAAGTGGAATGAATAATAAACATTGAAGATATTGTACTTTTTTCAAAACCCTCACTAAAAGGATCCAAAGGAACTTCTCACTGTCCTTGTATAAAGCCATCTTTCTGTTTCTTCTCCTTTTCCTCCCACCTTCCTTCTCCTTATGCTTTTCTTTTTCCCCATCCTTCATCTTGTCTTTGTTTTATATGCTCTCTTTCTCTCCTTTTTTTGTTCCTAGAAGTTTATTTTTAAGAAGCTGGCAATGGTGATTGCAAGTTGGCAAATCAAATGAGAGGAAGATTATGGAGAAATCAGTGCAATCTAAACTATGACTATATGAGGAAAATATTTCTTACTTGGTTTTATTTTTCTGTGTTTCAAAATGCATTTCTTTGTTTTTGTCTAGGTGATATTGTCACATAAACCCAAATCCAAAACCAGAGAAGGGAATATAGAGAAAAATCTTCCTCCCACATCTACCCTTTAGCTATTCAGTTTCCCCTGGTCAGAAAGGCAAGATCAAGTTTCCTCTGTGTCTTTCCAAAAATATTTTCTGCCTATACATATAAACACTCACTCATACACTGACACACATATATTCTTTTTCTCTTATTTTACATACATGGAAGCACATATTTTGCACCTTAATTTTTCTGCATGTTGGTTATTTTTCTTTGATGGCTGTAAGGCATTCCAACATGTGAATATATTCTAATACATTTAGCTAGTTACTTATTTTAAGATTTTATTTATTTATTTATTTATTTATTTATTTATTTATTTATTATTATTTATGATAGTCACACAGAGAGAGAGAGAGAGGCAGAGACACAGGCAGAGGGAGAAGCAGGCTCCATGCACCGGGAGCCCAATGTGGGATTCGATCCCTGGGTCTCCAGGATCGCGCCCTGGGCCAAAGGCAGGCGCCAAACCGCTGCGCCACCCAGGGATCCCTATTTATTTATTTATTTGAGAGAGAGAGAGAGAGAGAGAGAGAGAGAACATGAGTGTGGAGCCCAATGTAGGGCTTGATCCCATGACCCCCAGATTATGACCTGAGCCGAAACCAAGAGTTGGAGACTTAACACACTGAGCCACCTAGGTGCCCCCAGCTAGTTACTTATTGATGGACATTTAGGTTATTTCTAATATCATGTTGTTACAAGTTATGCTAAATAAATTACCTTGTCCATATGCTATTTCACACATGTTCAGGTATTTCCATATTCAAAGATAAAGAACTTTTGATCAAAAGGAACATATGTTAATAATTTTCATAGATGCCAAAGTGCCCTCTGCTCTCCCTATCTTACAGTAGATTTTTAAACTTTTTGATAACTCCTACTCTGACTCATGGGGCTTCTATAAAGCATAATTATTTTTTTTATTAAATATTCCATTACCTAATTCTTAAGATAAAAAACATTTGCTTTTAATGCTTTTATAATGTTTAAATTTTAATAAGTAATCAAATGAAAGAACTGAATCTGTATTGGAGACCGTGTCCAAAGAACTCATTGAAAAGTAAAACAGATAGGATTCAACCAGTTATTTTGTTTACATAATCTTGAACTATTAATGTGAGGCTTTTGTTTTACTGACTTGGCAAACTTAACTGATCATTTAGGCTTAGACTGAAGTTCTTAATTTCACAGTAGTCAAAAAAAATCATTTTATATCTATTTATTTTCACAGTTAATTTCTATTTAATTCAATAAACATTAACTATCTAAAATGTGTTAGACAAGATTGGGAGATTCAAGACAAATATGATGGTCTGCCAATTCAGGGGTTCACAGTCTAACAAGTGACATTGAAATAAACTTCTAAAACTTACTATAGTCAGAAAATACTGAAAGCATTTGCTTGTAAGTTTAAAAATGGCTATTAAGGAAACCACTGTTATAAGGAGGTGAAAAAAACCTCAACCAGAAAATCATCTCCATTTCAATTGACCAATTGATAATTATTCATGATTCTCTTCCTGGTGCTGAGGCAAATTACATCACCTCTTGCCACAGAGCAACATGAAATAAAAGCTATAAAATGCTTCACCCCTTTTGACCTGGTAATTGCTATAATTAGGCAATTTTCTTATAGTTTGGAAATAGTTGGTCAATCTAGCCTGATCAATGCAATTATCTACTTTTAAAGGACAAAACAACCAATTGAAAGATCAATGTTTTCAATTTTCATGGGGTAGCCTTGCACTGACCCTGCACCATCCTATCCTTGAGTTAATATTTTTGTATGATTAGATTATAAACAGAATCATGAACACTTGAAATTTACATATTACACAACAGAAATTGTATGATGTTGGTCTACTTAATGAAGTTTTGTGAAATTCCTGTTTCTTGATTAAGCAACATTAGATCTTAAGCAATGAACAATTTGTTCCATCTTGCTTGGTAACAGTTTTGTCCCATGATTATGTTTTAAGTAGAAATTACAATCGGTTTAATTATTGTTGTTTGCCATTGTTAATGTTGTGCAACTTTGATCTTAGTACTGTGATCTAATAGGGCCAGTTCAGCCTTATTTCAAAACTCATGCATTGAACAAATACTAATTAGCACTTATTATATACCAAAATGATACCTGGATATTAAGATAGTAGCTGGGTTTTAGGATGTAGAACTTTTGGCATGAGTGAGAAGACAAAATAAACAGGTGGATGAATAAGATAATTACAAATTTGGATAACTATTTTGAAGCCAACAGCTAAGAGATGAGAGAGAAAGTACCCGAAGTAACCAGTAACAGTCAGAGAAGGCCTCTGAGGAGTTCACAGTTGACCATGGACCACGAGTTCGAGAATGAATGGGTTCTACAATTATTGGCAAAAGTAGTGAAGGCAGAGATAATAAATGTTAAGCCAAGAAAAAGAGCTTGACCTTTTCTGGGAGAAAGATGACAGTACATGACTTTTCTGCAAACACTCAACTAGTTAGTACTAGAAGTCATAGGGCTCACTTTGTGTAACATCATCAAACATATCTGATAGAAGGTAGAAGAGATTCATCATTCACCCCTTCATTTATTTAATATGTTCCACTGGAAATACAAAAATCAAAACAGCAAAACCACTGCCTTGACATCCGATATTTTCAGGAGTTAAATTACCTTTTAATAAGTTTATATTCTTACCGTTTTCTTCATATTGAAATATTCACTTTTTGAAGTATAAAGCACAAGATGAAATCTTTAAGTTTTGCATAATATTACTCCTGGGTACAAAGAAGATTCCAATTGCTAATAGGTCATAAACTCTGACTTTTTAAAAGATTAATATGAAAAAAATTTAAAGATTAATATGTAAATTGGACATCACTCTACAAATTATGCTTTTCTTAGCCCCAGCTGAACCAGAGGTGGACATCTCATTCATCCATGATGAATGGAACCTAAACTGAAAGATTCAGTAGAGGGGGTGAGAGCCTTTGCATGCCAAAGCCACAAACCACATAAAATTTAGGTAGAACCGTATAAAGCACAGAAAGCCAGTTTGAAGAAAGTGGCAAGAAAATATGGCAAAAATGCAAAGAAGCAGCACTAAGACCATGTGCCTCATTGAGAAATAGAGTTGTGTGCTTCCAGATTTTCCAAACTTCATGTGTAGGATTGCTGTAAGATTGACAGAAGAGGGACTCCTGCCATGGACCCTTTAAAGCATGTGGGGTCCACATATTACAAACTCACACAAGGAAAATTACTTCACTAGAGAACTCAAGGGCACTTCTAAAATTCAGTAGCCAATACTCCACATTGGCACAGCAAGACCCTAAATTCTGAACATTCATTCTTGTGACTAACACAAAAAATGCTTCTCTGTATCTTCTGCCTTATGTCTTTGAAAACAAAAGCAGTGGTACCAGTTGTTGTGTCTCTCTGATGTCAGAGACAGGCATTGCTTCAAAATGCAGGGCATCCTGGGGCAGGTAGAGGCTTTTGAGTAAGAGAAAAGACTGGCTTACTTGTCAAATGTTTGTGTAAACCAGCATGGGTGCAATAGGATTGTTGCACAAGAAACTGTCATTTACAATAGTGCAGGATGTATATTTTTTTGGTTCTTTCAAATGTTCCAATTTGTGACTCCAGAAGAATTCACAAATTAGCATAGTATTGAGAATAGTTGTACATGGTGGAAAAGGATCATTTTATAATATTAAACAATTCATATCATTTATAAATGTATATAAATGTGAGTTGTAACATACATAATACTAATTTTTTCATATAACTGAGAGGTTCTAGATATTGTAAAAAGAGTTGATGAAATATAAATTTTACAGATTGATATGAAATTAGTATATTTTGTAGTATTTTTTGTGGAGTAATAATTTTCATATGCAATCTTAAATTTTAAGTTATGGGATATAGAATCCTTGGTTCACTTCTGAGTTATTGACACTTCCTGTTGCCACTGCCTCATTAGAACAATGGTTGTCCAAGTTGAAACAAACAAATATATTATTTAAGAACTACAGTGACTCAAGAGTGGTTTGTCTAATTAAGCATTACCATCGATAAAACATATATTAAGTGAATATTTAATAATAATAATAAAAACAAAACTGCTGATTATATTGTCAACATTATGACAATATAATCAGCAATTTTGCTGGAACAAAAGCAAGAATTAATTTTTTAGAATAAATGTTATTTATTGCTTATATACATTTTAGTAGTCATCCAAACATCTGCTGACTAGCAATAAACCCAGATATGTATAATAATAATTAAATTCATTTATATGTGATATCTTGCTAACTTTCAGTCATAATAGACCATAGGTTTACATTTAAAAAGTTATCAGGCTTGTCGAGTAGAAAGAGCAAATATATCTTACTTAACAAATATATTAGTATTTTGACTTAACCACTTTTAAATATTTGCTCATATGGTGTATAAGTCTTCATTGTACTCTTGTGCCATGTGCTACAGATATCAGGGGTGGGCCTGCTTCTGATCAACTTTTACTTTTTTCTGGTTGAGATTCCTGTTGTGTCATTTCTATGAGATTCTTTTGTATCCTTTTAATAACACTGCAATTCTTTGACTTGGGCTAGTTTGAGTAGGTTTCAGTTTTTTGCATGAGAGTTCTATCTAAGGCAATCACAGAGGCCCATTTCATTTCTCATGGAGGTTAAAAATAAATTGGTTCTCATATGAATAAAAATAATAATCTGATCTTTATTTAATTTGATCTTATCAAATTATGATCTTTATCTTGAGCCTTTTTAAGAAATCAGGACTTTTGAAAAAGACCAATGATCTGCCAAATTTATTAGTACATGTACTTCAGTATCTCTAGATATTTGGATTGATTTTAAGTGTACTATAGAAATGAAACAGGCAAAAAAGTAACAATTTTATTTTGAATTAAGCTCCATTATTTTATTTTTTATTTTCTTAAAGATTTTATTTATTTATTCATGAGAGACAGACAGAGAGAGAGGCAGAGACATAGGCAGAGGGAGAAGCAGACTCCATGCAGGGAGCCTGATGTGGGACCTGATCCTGGAACTCCAGGATCCTGCCCTGAGCCCAAGGCAGATGCTCAACCGCTGGCTACCCAGGCACCCCAAGCTCCATTATTTTAATAGAGAAAACAGCTTGATGCATTATAAAATATATTAAAGACCAAAGTGACATTAATGGTATTTGACTTCAGACAGAAAACTAAACAATAATAGAGAAGAACTTTGTGTAAAATATAAACACTATTCAAAAAGAAACCTAAAAAAAAAAAAAAAAGAAATCTAACTCTGTTTTATTTTGTTTTGTTTGTTTGTTTTAATTTAAGCACAAATTTCAAAGTGAAAATCCAAGAGAAACATTTCCTCTATTTATTTTCCTGGTTAAAACCAAATTGTTCACTGTTTGAAAAATGTTCTCTAATTTAGAGTCAGAGAATTCTTAGATCTGAAAAGATCTTTATACAGTTCTCTAAGTCCACCCTGAGCTTAGAGTGCTATACTGATTTGACCAATGTTACCCAGACCATAAAGGGAAACTTAAAATATGTTTGTATTTGGATTATTGAGTATACTCTTTGTACTTTGGTTAAATTAAAAAAAAAGTGATTATTAGAGAGAAGAAAGAGGGTTAATGACCAATTTTAGAATCCATTTCTGATCTTGTTACTCATGAGGGCACTGCTGTGATATTGAGAAGGTAAAGTTTAAAGAAAAGAAAGATACCTGGCATTAAATTTAGATTTAAATATATTTTGATTCCACCTAGTTCTGTGCATTCATTCAGATGTGATGCCAATATTCAGATCCTGTCATTTGGTGCCTGAATGCATGGAGAGCTAACCTTGGTATGAAAAGGGGTAGAATTGTTGACGTTCTATGAAGCTTTATTTTTTGTAGAGTCACTATTTCAACTCCTTTCTTTTCCCTTCCTCCTCAATGGAGTTAACCATTTTAATGAACTGTTTTATTACTTCCTTCCTTCTAAGGTGAATCCTTGCTCTTATATTCTGAAACCCCTCCATGTGTAACTTTTCAGGGACCTCTCTTTTTACATACTTTTTGCTTATCTCTCTCTAGAAGGTCTTTCCCATCAATATTTAAATGTCTTTATATTTCTCCCATCATTAAACGTAAGCAAGCAATCAACCTCCTCTATCTCACCAAATGGATATTCCTTTCCCTCCAATTCCATTCCCTTCTTCTCAGGGCCATGCTAACCACTTGATCATGCCCCATTCATTCCTTAATGAATTTCATCTCAGCTTGACACTCCCTGACTCACCTAACTCTTACTCCTTATCCCAAATTCCTTCACAGAAATTGCTCTCTAATGAATTATCACTGGCTGCCTACCTGCTAAATCCCAAGGATATTTTTCAGTCCTTACCTGTCTTGGTCTCTAGTGTTTCCTAGAGTGTTACATCTAGGAAAAATCTTCTACATCATCTCTAGCCCCCTCCAATCAATCATACAAAAACTGGAGATGTGAGTCAAGGCATCCTCCTTCCCCATCACTCTCAGCAGTGCTTCTATAGTGAAGGGAAAGAAATGAAATGTCATGTTGCCAAAAGACTTCACTATTCATCTGCCCATCTCTCTACCAGGAGAAATAAGTGAAAATTCATGATAGTGAAAGTAAAATGCTTTCAGCAGGAGGTCAGGGAGAAAATGACTTTGGTCTGCCTGTCTAATGAGTCTCATTTATGAACTTTATAGGAACTAGTTTTTTAAAAAGTGTGTAATTCTGTAATTTTGAAATTAATTTATTTTTACAAAGAAGAATAGATATTAAAGAACCAAGAAAGATTTGACACGAGTAAAATCCCTTTCTTAGTACCAATGAATGTCTAAAGTTGGCAATGTTGATATGTCTGCATGTATGAATTGTAATTACTTACACAGTAAAGAAGTAAAAGATGCCTCTTGTTGCAGATGTGATCTATCAGCCAGCTAGATAGCTTTCTGCTGGAAGAAGGAGCTGTCTTGTCTGCTTCCTTCCTCTCTCCTCACAAAGATGCTATTTTTAAACTTTTACTCTGGCCAGCCTGGATCTCCTCCTGTTCCAACTCAAGTACTTTTAATTTTCACTCATCTGGTGTTTCTCAGCTTCAGGAATTAGGTCAGCATTTAAATATAGAGCAACTCCTTATTTAAAAAGTTGGGAAGCTTTGGAATCATGTCAAGCCTTATCTCCATGAAGCATTCTGACTAGTTGTTGCTAGCACTATTTGATTAATATTATTTGAAATGTCCTTAGCACTTGTGTAATCATTTTGTACCACAGGTCAGATGTCTGCTCGTATGTTGTCTTGGAGCTCTTTTGTAGTTTTTTTTTTTTTTTTCTCTTTTTTTCGTATGTTTCCTTGCCCACTCAGCTGGTCATTCCCAGAAAGAATTTGGAGTCTATCCAAATAGATGAACTAATATGGGCAATTTACTTATCTTTCCTAAATCTTATCTCCTCATCTCTCCAATGGGAGTACTATTACCTGCTTCACAGAATTGTTGTGAAGATTGCTTGTTCCTAGTGTGCTTGGCACATGGCAGGAATCTAATACATATTCATTTATTATCATCCTCATTTTTTCTCTTCTCTCTCTTTCTTCTTTGCACCACCTCTTGCCAAATCACCTGTTAAAAGATGCTTCTTTTTACATTCTCATTAAGCAAATGGGTATTACCATGGGCAGATGAAAGTGGGGACTTATTTTGCATGGTTAACACCGAACACTATATGTGTAACTTGGGATGTGTTATTCTTTATGGTTCAGCTGACTAGGTATATTATGCAACCTTTTCAAATAATACAATAAATTATTAATCCAAATTATAGAGTGGTAGACTGGAGCCCTGGATTCATGCCCAGAGAATGGCTCTGCCACATTATAGGCATATGGTCACCTGGCTGGGACGACGACTTTTTGTACATGTGCCAACTAAAATTTTACAATGTCTGTTGACATTCTGTCCTTCCTTTGTTTCTCTATTATTGGATGACTTTACTGCTCTTTCTTTGTGTGTGTGTGTGTGTGTGTGTGTGTGTGTATGTATATATTTTATCCTAGCCAAGTAAAACATTGCTGAGAAAATAAGCAAGATAAAGGAGCAGGTGTACTTTGTTAGATGATTTTGTTAATGTTAAAGCTGAATCCCTCTATGTGCTGTCCATGAATAGAGATTCACAACCTTTTAGTGAAGGCCCAGTTTTGTTTCCACTGATGTTTACAGAATATCAAATAATCATCAAGGCAGAATCTGTGCATATGTGGAATGTGTGTATTCTCAGGGGTTCAGGAAGATACTGTCTGTCCTCCCATGCAATAAATAATCTGCCACTCAGCTGCCAGAAGGATGCCTTCCTTATATATCTGGTTTAGAATCCCTGGTACTGAAATCCTCAGTAGATTGCTAGTGATAAGTAATATGCATTTATAATAATGTGTATTCATCAGCCCTATAAATAGATCACATGGCTAGTGATCTAATTTCTGGACAAAAGATTAGAAGGATGAATGAATCTTCTCAAATATGCCCATACATTAAAATTTTTGGTTAAAATCGATGCTACTGGGCAGTCCGGGTGGCTCAGCGGTTTAGCAGCCGCCTTCTGCCAGGGCCTGATCTTGGAGATCTGGGATCGAGTCCCACATCAGGCTCCCTGCATGGAGTCTGCTTCTCCCTCTGCCTGTGTCTCTGCCTCTCTCTCTCTCTCTCTCTCTGTCTGTCTCTCATGAATAAATAAATAAAATCTTTAAAAAAATTGATGCTACTTTCTTAAAAATACTTTTCTACTTAATAAAGTATATAATGTGGTCTAAATTATAAGAGCATATATTTTGACTACTGAAGTTAATTCAGTTATTTTCAGATGAACTGGAAAAATAAAAGGAGTCTATAAACATTTTTTTTGTTTTCTCAAATAAACCCTCATGCCAGTTGCTTACCATGTAGTTCACCACTTTATGAAGGCCACACTGAAGCAGATACATGGGGGGAATTTTATTTTTTAAGTCTCTTTCTGGACACATTTACCTGGTTAATGGAACAGACAAGTGAGCTGCCACTTTGGACTCCTTAGGGGGATCAGATAAAAGGAATGATGAGCTTCACCAGAGAAGGAATGAGCAGGGTCACAGAAGGAAAGGTTTTGTGAGGGCCTGGAAGGGGCAACTGAAATAAGGAGAGACAAACAAGATTGGCTTTGCTCAGGCACAGTTATATGAGGGGACTGGTCCCTGCAACAGAGGAGCCCATCTCCTGGAAACTGGCATATGGTGGTGTAATAGTAGAATGGAAAGGAAACTTATCCAAAAGGCAGGAATTATGGCTTGATCTGATTTTGGGTAAGCCATTATTTTGGATAAGGACTCTATCCTCAGTTACAACATAATGGACTCAGACCACTTAGGCCAAACTTTGTACTCTTAACATTCTGTGATTCTAAGATTAGCTAATTCTTATACCTATCCTTTATATAATACAATCATTTCCTAAATCCCTATGTAGAGCTGAGGAAATATCCACAGTTATTTTTTGAAGATTGATGAACTTTACTTTCAATTTCTGATTTTATATTTCCAAGCTGACTAGTAGCTCTCTGTCAACTAACTTGTATATACTTCTGCACTGATGAGATATGATATGAGGGCATGAAATATGATTTATAAATATTTTCAGAAACATACTACAGAACCCTAAAATACCTCTAGCTTGATAAATAGAAAATGCATATAGGTCACTATTAACAATGATGAATTCTGACCTCAATATTCTTTAAAAAAAAAGATTCCTAAGTTATTCTTACTATATATTATATTATACTTTCTTTTAACCTTTTAACTCTTGTTTTGCCAAAGTGCTGATAGAATAATATGGTTATACTATAACAAAATTTTGAAACAAACTTTTTTTTCTTGTCTTATGGTTATTACGTTGCTTGTTTCTTCTGTTTCTTTGATTTTATTAAATAACTATTGCTCATCTTAAGAATTCATATCCTTAAAGCAGCAAGAGACAAGAAACCCCTGACTTTTATGGGGAGGAGTATTAGGGTAACAGCAGACCTCTCCACAGAGACCTGGCAGGCCAGAAAGGGTTGGCAGGATATATTCAGGGTCCTAAATGAGAAGAACATGCAGCCAAGAATACTTTATCCAGCAAGGATCTCATTCAGAATAGAAGGAGAGATAAAGAGCTTCCAAAATAGGCAGAAACTGAAAGAGTATGTGACTACCAAGCTGGCTCTGCAAGAAATATTAAGGGAGACCCTGTAAAAGAAAGAGGAAGTCCAAAGAAACAATCCACAAAAACAGGGACTGAATAGGTATTATGATGACATTAAATTCATATCTTTCAATAGTAACTCTGAACGTGAATGGGCTTAAGGACCCCATCAAAAGGCGCAGGGTTTCAGACTGGATAAAAAAGCAAGACCCACCTATTTGCTGTTTACAAGAGACACATTTTAGACATAAGGACACCTACAGTCTGAAAATAAAAGGTTGGAGAACCATTTACCATTCAAATGGTCCTAAAAGAAAGCAGGGGTAGCAATCCTTATATCAGATAAATTAAAGTTTATCCCAAAGACTGTAATAAGAGATGAAGAGGGACACTATATCATACTTAAAGCATCTATCCAACAAGAGGACATAACAATCATGAATATTTATGCCCCGAATGTGAGAGCCACCAAGTATATCAATCAATTAATAAACAAAGTTAAGACATACTTAGATAATAAAACACTTAATACTGGTGACTTGAATATAGTGCTTTCTACAATTGACAGGTCTTCTAAGCACAACATCTCCAAAGAAACAAGAGCTTTAAATGACATGCTGGACCATATGGATTTCATAGATATTTACAGAACTTTACAACCAAACACAACTAAATACACATTCTTCTCAAGTGCACATGGAACTTTCTCCAGAATAGACCACATACTGAGTCACAAATCAGGTCTGAACCGATACCAAAAGATTGGGATTGTCCCCTGCATATTTTCAGACCATAATGCTTTGAAATTAGAACTAAATCACAAGAAGAAGTTTGGAAGGATTTCAAACACGTGGAGGTTAAGGACCATCCTGCTAAAAGATGAAAGGGTCAACCAGGAAATTAGGGAAGAATTAAAAAGATTCATGGAAACTAATGAGAATGAAGATACAACCGTTCAAAATCTTTGGGATACAGAAAGCAGTCCTGAGGGGAAATACATTGCAATACAAGCATCCATCCCAAAACTGGAAAGAACCCAAATACAAAAGTTAACCTTACACATAAAGGAGCTAGGAGAAAAAACAGCAAATAGATCCTACACCCAGCAGAAGAAGAGAATTAATAAAGATTCGAGCAGAACTCAATGAAATAGAGACCAGAAAAACTGTGGTACAGATTAACAAAACCAGGAATTGGTTCTTTGAAAGAATTAATAAGATAGATAAACCATTAGCCAGCCTTATTAAAAAGAAGAGAGAAAAGACTCAAATTAATAAAATCATGAATGAGAAAGGAGAGATCACCACCAATACCAAGGAAATACAAACGATTTTAAAAACTTATTATGAGCAGCTTTACTCCAATAAATTAGGCAATCTAGAAGAAATGGACACATTTCTGAAAAACCACAAACTACCAAAACTGGAACAGGAAGAAATAGAAAACCTGAACAGGCCAATAACCAGGGAGGAAATTGAAGCAGTCATCAAAAACCTCCCAAGACAAAAGTCCAGGGCCAGATGGCTTCCCAGGAGAATTCTATCAAACGTTTAAAGAAGAAACCATACCTATTTTACTAAAGCTGTTCGGAAAGATAGAAAGAGATGGAATAGTTCCAAAGTCATTCTATGAGGCCAGCATCACTTTAATTCCAAAACCAGACAAAGACCCCACCAAAAAGGAGAATTACAGACCTATATCGCTGATGAGCACAGATGCAAAAATTCTCAACAAGATACTAGCCAATAGGATCCAACAGTACATTAAGAAGATTATTCACCATGACCAAGTGGGATTTATCCCTGGGACGCAAGGCTGGTTCAACACTCATAAAGCAATCACTGTGACTGATCATATCAGCAAGAGAAAAAAACAAGAACCATATGATCCTTTCAATAGATGCAGAGAAAGCATTTGACAAAATACAGCATCCGTTCCTGATCAAAACTCTTGAGAGTGTAGGGAGAGAGGGAACATTCCTCAGCATCTTAAAAGACACCTACGAAAAGCCCACAGCAAATATCATTCTCAATGGGGAACACTGAGCCTTTCCCCTAAGATCACAAACAAGACAGGGATGTCCACTCTCACCACTGCTATTCAACATAGTGCTAGAAGTCTTAGCCTCAGCAATCAGGAAACAAAAAGAAATGAAAGGCATTCAAATTGGCAAAGAAGAAGTCAAACTCTTCCTCTTTGCAGATGACATGATACTCTACGTAGAAAACCCAAAAGATTCCACCCCAAGATTGCTAGAACTCATACAGCAATTTGGCAGTGTGGCAGGATGCCCAGAAATCAGTGGCATGTCTATACACTAGCAATGTGTCTGAAGAAAGAGAAAGAGAAATTAAGGAGTCAATCCCATTTACAATTGCACCCCAAAGCATAAAATACCTAGGAATAAACCTAACCAAAGAGGTAAAAGTTCTATACCCTAAAAACTACAGAACACTTCTGAAAGAAATTGAGGAAGACACAAAGAGATGGAAAAATATTCCATGCTCATGGATTGGCAGAATTAATATTGTGAAAATCTCCATGCTATCCCGGGCAATTTACACATTTAATGCAATCCCAATCAAAATACCATGGACTTTCTTCAGAAAGTTGGAACAAATTATCTTAAGATTTGTATGGAATCAGAAAAGACCCCAAATAGCTGGAAGAATATTAAAAACAAAAAGAATACCATAGTTGGGGGCATCACAATGCCAGATTTCAGGTTGGACTACAAAGCTGTGGTCATCAAGACAGTGTAGTACTGGCCCAAAAACAGACACATAGATCAATGGAACAGAATAGAGAAACCAGAAGTGGACCCTCAACTTTATGGTCAACTAATATTTGACAAAGCAGGAAAGACTATCCACTGGAAGAAAGACAGTCTTTTCAATAAATGGTGCTGGAAAAATTGGACATCCACATGCAGAAGAATGAAACTAGACCATTCTCTTACACCATACACAAAGATAAACTCAAAATGGATGAAGGATCAAATGAGACAAGAATCCATCAAAATCCTAGAGGAGAACACAGGCAACACCATTTTTGAACTTGGCCACAGCAGCTTCTTGCAAAATACATCCATGAAGGCAAGAGAAACAAAAGCAAAAATGAATTATTGGGACTTCATCAAGATAAGAAGCTTCTGCACGGGAAAAGTAACAGTCAACAAAACTAAAAGACAACCTACAGAATGGGAGAAGATATTTGTAAATGACCTATCAGATAAAGGGCTAGTATCCAAGATCTATAAAGAACTTATCTAACTCAACACCCAAGAAACAAACAATCCAATCATGAAATAGGCAAAAGACAAGAACAGAAATTTCACAGAGGAAGACATAGACATGCCCAACAAGCACATGAGAATATGCTCTGCATCACTGGCCATCAGGGAAATACAAGTCAAAACCACAATGAGATACCACCTCACACCAGTGAGAATGGGGAAATTAACAGGACAGGAAACCACAAATGTTGGAGAGGATGTAGAGAAAGGGAACCCTCTTGCACTGTTGGTGGGAATGTGAACTGGTGCAGCCACTCTGGAAATCTGTGTGGAAGTTCCTCAAAGAGTTAAAAATAGACCTGCCCTACGACCCAGCAATTGCACTGTTGGGGATTTACCCCAAAGATACAGATGCAGTGAAACACCTGAACACCTGCACCCCGATGTTTCTAGCAGCAATGTCCACAATAGCCAAACTGTGGAAGGAGCCTTGGTGTCCATCGAAAGATGAATGGATAAAGAAGATGTGGTCTATGTATACAATGGAGTATTACTCAGCCGTCAAAAACAACAAATACCCACTATTTGCTTCAACGTGGAGGGACCTGGAGGGTATTACACTGAGTGAAATAAGTCAATTGGAAAAGGACAAACAGTGTATGTTCTCATTCATTTGGGGAATATAAAAATTAGTAAAAGGGAATAAAGGGAAAGGAGAGAAAATGAGTGAAAATATCAGTGAGGGTAACAAAACATGAGAGACACCTAACTCTGGGAAATGAACAAGGGGTAGTGGAAGGGGAAGTGGGTGGGGGATTGGGGTGACTGGGTGATGGGCAATGAGGGGGGCACTTGACGGGATGAGCACTGGGTGTTATATGTTGGCAAATTGAACTCCAATAAAAAAAAAAAAAAAAAAAGAATTCATATGCAATCCCCAAGCCTGCTCGAATGATATATGCCACATTAAAAACTATCCCCGAATTAAACAAGAAAATTCAGAGTATACATAACAAATATTATCTTAGAGATGAAATGCATCATTTAAGTATAGAATTGAATGAAAAGAGATCTGAAATAAATACAGAGACCTACATGAAGGGAACATATGGAAAGTGCTAGAGGAAAATGCTACAGTTTCCTAGACTGGAAGAAACACCAGCAACTGGTTATGCTACTGGCACAGATGGTAAGAGGCCATATTTTTCTAATAGATTAAAGTAGTCAAAGGCACCAAACATTCCAGTAGATTAAGGAAATGTATAAACCCATTTTTTTAACCTTGGTAGAAATTATTACAGAGTTCTGAGAGAGGAATTGCTAAAGGAATTGGTCATAAAGAGTTACAGAACAATTTAGCCACATTTCTGGGCCATACAGAAGACATTTCCTTTAACTACACTCCTGAAAAGAATTAACGTGTGGGGATTTCAATTGAAATGGAGCTCTACCAAGGGAGTGTGTGTGAGAGTAGGGCAGTTTTTAGGAATTCAGTCCTCTTCTCTCTGTGGAATTAAGAAAAAAGAAATTGTAAGTGACCTGAAATTCAATGAGACAGTGTGCCTATTTCAGTGAAAAAGTTCATCTGGTTCACAATGGAAAATAATTGAAATGAGGTTTTTGCTGAAACAAGCAACATTTATAATCACACGAGATATTTAAAAAGAGCGGAGAGAAAAGCAATCTAAATAATTCTAAGAAAATAAGATGTAGCCAAAAAAATCGTGGCAATCCTTTCCACATTCCTCCTTAAGAGCAGGAAGTCAAATTACAGCTAAGAAGGTGACCAAGGCAAGTGTGGACAGGAAAAACTGCTGAGGCCTCTGCTCCTTTCCCAACCGAGGATTCTACAGCCTGGAAGATAGGTGGAGAAGGACAGAAAGGCAGTCAGGCCTGCTGACATCCACTTTTAGAAACAGAGATAATGAGACATAATTATTTTCTGTCTTCTAGTCTACCCTCCTCCCAGGTCAGAGATAAGAGTTTTAGGTATCAGGAATAGCAGTTCCAAAGTGTTTAGGAATTGTTGATTAGAGAAAGATTTAAGAACAAACCAACCAACCAACTCTCCAAGTCAATTTAACATGAGTTATATACTAAGCCAATTCTAAAATATTTTTTTCCCCACTGTGCTTAAATGTTATTCCTATTCAGTAGAGGAACAGGGATTAAGGGACCAGACCCTTAAATATCAATATTTCTCAGGGCTCTGTGCTGGATCTTATTTTATTCTTTCTCTCCACACTCTGGGCAATGCTATGCAGCCCAGTGCTTCAGCGACCACACGCTGATCACCTTCAAATCTATATTCCTCTCTCAGATCTATCTCATGAGCTTTAAACACACAGCGCACACTTGAAAGCTCTTCATGGATTCTTACAAGCAACTCAAACTTAGAGGATAAAATAAACTCATTATTTATACTTTCCAAATCCTTTACTAAATTTATAGTTCCTTTGCTGCTGTGTGGAAACTTTGGTTATCAGTGTTTTGTTTCTCCTCCTGGTCCTATACTTGCTTTTCCAATGGATATTTAAAATTTTTACTTTACTTTTATCTTGTTTGTATATCTTGTAAGCTAACTTAAATCTATTATGGAACAATAATAAATCAATGAACTCATAAAATGAAGTATAAAAGCAAAACACTACAAAGAATGTGTCAGGGAGGGAGGGCACATGTTCATGTTGGGATGCTCTCTCCAGGAGATGGCGCTCACACTGTATTTTTGCTTTAGGATTTTTACGTTGAGAAAAATGTCACAATTTTCTTAAATAGACCATGAAGTCAAAGTAACATGATGTTTCATGTTTTATCATTTTTAGGATGGTCCTCTGGGCTACCAGGACTTTACCTAATGATTTCTTATGCTTATTTTACAGATATAGGTAGAGTTTGGGGGTGAAAGTGCTAGAAGGAATGAAATTTTTGGTGAGGAAGAATTTATGATATAAGGTGAAAGAAAGGACACATCTAAAAGCTCTTCCAACAAATAGAAGGTCATAGTCTTATTATCATAGGGTGGGAAGCATACAAGCAGGGAAGCAAAAGGGAAGATAAAGATTTGGGTAGAGGAAGCTAACAAGTGAATATATATCTAGGGCTATCTGAAAAAAATAAAGTGGTAAACCCATAATTTAAAAGCAATTACATAATATAGTCTTGGTACTTTATTTATAAGATGTATGATCATGGGGAAGGTTTGTTTTTGTTTCCTCTCTGGGCATTGAGCTGGATAATCTCTATGGACACTACAATTCTAAAATTCTACAACTGCCATATAGAACTACAGAGTAAGGGGGAAAGTAATTGCAAGTTTAACTGGTGAAAGATATAGGTTGAGATGGTTTTCATTCCTTATGAAAAGCTAACTTACTGGCTCTTGCACAGAACTAGTTTGTAGATGGATTGTAACTCTGGCTCACTATTATTAACTCTGGCTTCCGATTTGGTTCACTGGGGAGAATTCTGAATAATAGCAAGGGCTCCACCCAGACCAACTAAACAGAAGGGTGTCAGTGGTTGTTAATAAGTGCTCTGTGCAATCTAGGGCACAGAAAAGATTAAGAACCACTGATCTAGACAACCAGAAAGATAATAAAGGTAAAAACCTTTACTGGAGATAAACAACAATCTTAACACTCTTAACACTAGGGAAAGGTGTAGGCATAATCCTGGGGGTGGGGTGGGGGGGGGTGGGAGCGATACAAAAGAAAGAAAAAGAAGAAAGAGAGTGTAGAAGATACAGACTATAAATCTGGGAAGAAGACAGAAAAATAGAGTGTCACCTGGTGGGGATCCTGCTAATTCTACTTGTCACTGCATTTAGAAAATTTAATGAAGACAATTGCTCCATTGAAAAAAGAAGAAACAGTGACTCTGTGGTCACTGTTGAGAAATGAAAATCCTGAATGTGGATAACCATTGGGAGTAAGAAATAACACAGTCATGTTTTTATAACTTACATCATGCTATCTAGACTATCTTTTTTCCTCTTCCCAGATGGTAAGGGCTAAGTTTAAGGAATCTCTGCTGACTGCGGAGGCCGGGGGAAAAATTAAGGCCATCCCACCTAAAGTTTAGCATTAGCACAAGTACAGCCATCTTAGGCCCCTGTGAATAAGATCTGAACTTTACGGGAAAAACTGCAGGGAATCCCATATCAGAAAGACAACAGAGCCCATGCCCATGGTAGAAAGTCCCATATTAGAATGAGAACAGAGCTCAATGCCCTTGAAAGCCCCCTATCAGAACGTAAACAGAACTTGAGACATTCCTCCACCCCTTCTGAAAATCCCCTAGACCAGCCTATAAAAAACCCAGCTGTAACCAACTTCGGGGTCCAAGTCCCTGCTCAGCTGTGTTGGGTATACTTGGACCCCAGCTCAAGCATCGGTGTTGGCTCCTTGGTGGTTTCTCGGATTCGCAATCTTGGGCACAACACTGACAGTATGCTTCTGTGATCTCTTCTTTATTGTATTTTTTATTGAATTAGGTTGCAAGTGACTATTATGGTTCTCTACTTGATTTTAGTGCTTTGTCCCAAATAAGTCTGCCTTGCTCTTTTTTTTTTTTTTTTTTTGAGTATAAGGATCATTCTAATATCCTTTTCTATCATATTGCTTGGCTCAATTTTGGGTAGAGAGAAACTATTTGTTGCTTGGGTCATTGTACTTAGAAGCACTAACAACAACAAAAAAGTCATGTGTATTTGTTTCTTTCTTTGTAAACATGAGATTGCTACTGTTGGGGAAATTACAGACTAGAAAGTTTATACTTGAATGAGAATGCGGAGGAAAATCATAATGATCTCTCAGAGAAAACAACATATAATAAAAATTTCATTTAAACCACACACACGGGGATTCTGGGTGGTTCAGTGGTTGAGCATCTGCCTTCAGCTCAGGTTGTGATCCTGGGTTCCTGGGACTGAGTCCTACATTGGGCTTCCCTCTGCCTATGTCTGTCTCTGCCTCTCTCTCTGTGTCTCTCATAAACAAAATCTTAAAAAAAAAAAAAAAAAATAAGGCACTCACACACACACACATGAGTTTTATATGTAATTTTAAGGGATTCATTATCATCTTGAGGCCCATGCATGGTTTTTTATTGGGCCCTGGGTCTCAGAATATAAACAATAGGAATCTGGATTAGACAGATTGCTGTCTTTGACTTGCTAAATGAATATGCACTTACATGGTTTTGTATGTATGAGTGAATTTCTCTTGAAAGACACAGAGGTAGACTTGGCAAAAGAAAAAAATATTTCCTGTTCTTAGTAAGATGATGCACCATCATGAAGTTTTCAGTATTCCCTAAATTATAATTTTAATTCAATTCAATAAAAATACCAGCAAATAGTTTATGGATTTGACAAATTGATTCTAAAGTTTATATTAAAAAACTCAAAAGTAGCCATGAAAACACTAAAATGTAAAATTATGAGATGGACTAGCTCTACATTAAAACACACCCCAAAGTCACCATAATTAAATCAATCCAATACTGCCTCTTGAATGGACAGACTAAAGGAATAGAACTAGAAAAAAAATCCCAAACAAGACACAGCACATATGAAATTAGTATAAAATAAAAGTGGCATCTCAAATTACCACAGGAAAGATGGATTTTACAGTAAATGGTGCTGAGACAATTGGGTAACAATATACAGAAAGAACAAAATCAGATTTTAGACTTTATGCTATACACAAGAATAAGCTCCTATACTAATCTAAACATACTGTACACAAGAATAAATGGAACAGGGATAACGATAGATAACCATACAAATAATAGAAGCAAACACAGGTAGATTATTCTGTTAACCTCAGTATTGGGAAAGCCTTTTAAAACATATTCAGAATCTAGAGGAAATAACTAAGTTGATACATTTGACTACACAAAAATAAAATTATTTGCATGCAAAGAATACCTCTAACAAATTAAAGGACAACTGAGGCTTTTGCATGTAAGGAGCTTGGAAATTGCCACCCTGTCCTAACAAGTAAAAGCTGAACAGGCTGAAAAATCAATTCTTGAATTCTTAAGAGAAGTGAGGACACAGGTCAAATCCCCAAACTGAAAAGACAGGTGAATACAAGGAGTCCTAACTCACTGGAACAGACTCGTGAGACTAAGTTTTCTTAACAAGCCCTGCTCTCAGGAGAAACTAGTTAACTGGAGGCTATCGTGCTGGGATGTTATCAGAGACTAATTAATGTGGGGGAAGGAAAATACTCCAGCCTACTCCAGTCAGCCTCTTCCACCTAAAAGGGGAAGGAAAAAACAAAAACAAAAAACAAAACAAAACAAAACAAAAAAACACCTCTGAAAAATACTTGCGAAGTTCACAGTCCAGAGGTTATAGGCTCACTAAAAGATTGAGACTTAATCATAGGACTATAGAATGCCTCCCTTTCCCCCACACTTTTCTACCACAATACTAAAGGACTATTTATAGTAGTTCCTTTTATTTGGTACACATATCCAGCTATTAGGAAATAACTACACGGGCTCCTGGGTGGCTCAATCAGTTAAGCATCTGCCTTCAACTTAGGTCATAATCTCAGGGTCCTGGGATCAAGCTCCATGTCTGGCTCCCCGTTCATCAGAGAGTCTGCTTCTCTCTCTCTCTCTCTCTCTCTAACCCCCACCTCATGCTCTCTCTCTCTTTCTCAAACTAATAAAATCTTTTTTAAAAAATATAAGACAATCAAAAGGCAAAAAATACAAGTTTCAAGGGAAAGAGCAAACATTAGAACCAGTCATGGAATTAAAGCAACTATAGGAATCTAAAACAAGTATGGGAATTTAAAACAACCATTATTAAAATGCTAAAGGCTCTAATGAATAAAGGAGACAACATGCAAGAACAGATGGCACTATAAGAGATGGAAATCTTGAGAAAGAACCAAAAAGAATTGCTAGAGGTTAAAAAACAAAACAAAACAAAAAACACAGAAAGAGAAATGAAGAGTGCCTTTGGTGGACTTATAAACAGATTGGACATGGCTGAGGAAAGAATCTCTGAGCCTAAGGATATCTTTTTTTTCTTTTAATTGAAGTTTGATTTGCTAACATATAGTATAACACCCAGTGCTCATCCCATCCAGTGCCCTCCTCAGTGCCTGTCACCCAGTTATCCCATTCCCCCGCCTGCCTCCCCTTCCATAACCCTTTGTTCATTTCCCAGAGTTAGGAGTCTCTTATGGTTTGTCTCCCTCTCTAATTTTTCCCACTCATTTCCCCTCCTTTCTGAGCTTAAGGATATCTTTATAGGAATCTTCAAAACTTCAAACCAAAGAAAATAAAGACTGTAAAGAGATAAAACAGAATATTCAAGGGCTGTGGGACAAGTACAAAGGTGTAATCTTCAAGTAATGAGAATACCAGAAGGAGAAGAAGGGAGAAAGAAACAAATGAAATATTTGAAATAATAATGAATTTCTCCATATTAATGTCAGACATCCAACCACAAATCCAGGAATCTCAGAGAACACCAAACAATAAATGTAAAAATAATAATAGTAATAAAAGCTACATTTAGGAATATTATACTCAAACTACAGAAAATCAAGGGTAAGGAAAAAAAAATCTTGAAAGAAGCTACAGGGAGAAAAATAACTTATCTACAAAGGAACCAAGATGAGAATTATATCAGATATTTACTTAGAAAACATACAAGCAAGAAGAGAGTGTAGTGAAATATTAAAATATTGAGAGAAACCCCCCTACTAAGCTAGAATTCTATACTCTGTGAAATTATCCTTTGAAATTGAAGGAAAAATAAAGACCTTGTTAGACAAAAGAAAAAAAAAAAAGGAGGGAATTTGTTGCCAGTAAGCCTGCCTTGCAAGAAATCTTATAAGATCTTTAGGAGGGGTGAAATGATATAGGTCAAAACTTGATTTAAAGAAAGGAAGAGCATCAAAGAATGAATAAGGCAATAAAAGTTTTTCTTATTCTTATTGAGCTAACAAATAAGAGTTTTTTTTAAAGTAATAACAGCAACAGTGTATTTGATTATGTATACTATGTATATTTTTTATACATGTGCTTTATTATATATGCTTATATAGAAGAAAAATGAATGACAGCACTGATGTAACTGAGGAGAGGAAAGAATTAGGATTATTTTAATATTATAAGATATTTGCAGTACCTGTAAAATGGACTTTGATTTTTTTTAATAAATTTATTTTTTATTGTTCAATTTGCCAACATACAGAATAACACCCAGTGCTCATCCCAGTCAAGTGCCCCCCTCAGTGCCCGCCACCCAGTCACCCCCACCCCCCGCCCTCCTCCCCTTCCACCACCCCTAGTTCGTTTCCCAGAGTTAGGAGTCTTCATGTTCTGTCTCCCTTTCTGATATTTCTTACCCATTTCTTCTCCTTTCCCCTCTATTCCCTTTCACTATTATTTATATTCCCCAAATGAATGAGACCATATAATGTTTGTCTCTCGGATTGACTTATTTCACTCAGCATAATGCCCTCCAGTTCCACCCACATCGAAGCAAATGGTGGGTATTTGTAATTTCTAATGGCTAAGTAATATTCTGAAAATGGACTTTGATTGGCTGTAAATGTATATTGCAAACTCTAGGGCAACCACTAAAAAGAGTAAAAAAAAAAAAAGAAGCACAAATGGTATGTAAGAAAAGTGAAAAAACTGAATGATATAAAATGCTCAGTTTAAAACCACAAAAGGCAGAATAGGAAATGGAAGACAAAAATGGGAGCAAAGAACAAGAGCAGCAAAAAAGAAAACCAACAAATATGGCAGATATTAATCCAACTGTATCAACAGTCACTTTGAATGTCAATGGTCTAAATGCACCAATTCTAAGACAAAGATTGTCAAATGGATCAAAACTCTTTTTTGGAAATAAAGAGTCTTTATCTTCTAAAAGTATCCAGGTAAAAACTAATGAATTGTATGGTATTATAAATAAGTGTTTCAAAAACAAGGGTTTTCTTTTGGACAGAAAATAACATTTTATAAAACATTTAAGTGACAGTCTAAACAACACTATTTAGGCTATTTCAAAGGCTGTTTTCAATTTATCATAGTTGTTCAAATGGTCCCAATTCAAAAAAATTGCAGTTAAAATAAGCCAATTTAGGCCTGACAAATATTGTTTTCAACCCTAGACATGTGTTAAAGTTGTTGATTTTAACAGTAGATTGCCAAATTGATGCAATTACTTGGCCACTGTGACTACTTTGAAAAACCTACCAAATAAAGGATTTTCATTTTCATCTGCTATATTTGGGTACCATTGCCATTAACAGGCAGTTATTTGGGAATTCTTTTAGGTTATGAGGTATAAAGTTGTTCTGAATGACTTGGCCTATAATTAGAATTTATAAGCTCTGTCTTGACTTCTTTTTTTGTAACACAAATGTGTTTGCAGACATACTATACCCTGATAACACCTAGTAGTTGGCTTCCTCTTTCTTCTGCTTCTTTAATTACAGAAATAGTTATAATTACAGGTGAACCCTGGAAATTTAACACACAGTGATTTTATTTATCCTAGATGCATACTTAGCCCTCAATTAACAAATAGTAGTCCTAAAGGTGAATATTCCCTCTTATTTTTCTTTGTCTTATCCTTTGTGCTTCAACTATTACTGTTTTAACTATTTCATACTGGGTTTCAGACTTTAAACACTGTCTTTAACTTTTGACCTCACTTTCTCCTGTCCTTTGGACCAGACATTTCTACTTGTTTTCTGTCTTTGCTCTATAATTCTGTGTAAAGGACTCTGGCTTGGATTCATTTCATTGGCTATTTTGGAATTTTTTTTTCAGATTGCACACCTACAGTCCTAACTGGCTCCTTGCAATCCAAGTTGGTCTGCCTGAGCCATGATGAAGGGAGGATTCTGACCAGTGGAGTGATTATAGAACCACCTAGTTTGTGCTTTCTAGAGTATTAATATTAGTTTAGAAAAAAAATGAATCTTCATTGCATTATGAATTATGAGCCTGATTGTGTAGCCAATTTAAAGGAATAGGCTCAGTATTGCCCTATCAGCCTTCATAAAGCTAGAGGCTCTATAAAAGCTAAAGAGTTGCAAGGCAGATGATAGGACGCCCCAAATTCCAAATGTGAAATTTCATCAGCTGAACCTTTTGAGGTAGAGAGTGCCATTGCTGCAATGATACACTATCAGTACGAGCTACTCCAGACCTCATTTCAGAACAAATACATTGCACTGGAGAGCCCATTTCCTATTAATGTCTTTAGATAAATCTGTATTCCTGGGATTCCTAAGATCTGATAAAGGAACAGTAAAATAGGATAATAGAGATCCATTCAGTCTGGCCTAAGAAACTCCAACTGAGATACTCAATATAAAAGAAAAATTGCTCTGGATGCTTGTTGAAAATGTTAAGGAAGACTCTATTCAAACTATTGCAATGTGGGACGTCTGGGTGGCTCAGTAGTTGAGCATCTGCCTTCGGCCCAGGGTGTGATCCTGGGGTCCCGGGATAGAGTCCCACATTGGGCTCCCTGCATGGAGCCTGCTTCTCTCTCTGCCTATGTCTCTGTCTCCTCTTTCTGTGTCTCTCATGAATAAATAAATAAATAAAATCTTTTTTTTTTTTATAAATAAAATCTTAAAAAAAAAAAAAAAGACTTGCAGTGTGGGTCAACTCCACTGAAACAAAAGGCAGGAGAGTTTAGAAGCTCTGGGGTGAGCTAGTGGAAGAGTCCTGAAGGATATTAAGGGGGGAGTTTGTCATTGTGATCAGGCCATTTGTGTTTGCCCATGAGTGCTTATCAAGTTGGGCTTCCACTCTCTCACACAGACTTGAAGGTATGGGCACTGTTTTTCTAGAGGTCTACATTTCTGGGAGATTTACACCTGGAAGGCACAGAAAAAGAATTTGCATTTGCAAATTTTCTAGAGTAGATCCTCTAAGTAAAGGGAAGTCAGGGGCCTATAGTCAGAAAGAAAGTGTCTAAAGGTAAGTAAGTCCAACTGAGATGATCATTAAGACCATCTTGGTCAACAGGTGAGGGAAGCTCCAGCGAACCATGAAAGTACATAGAAGAGAGGAAGTTTTAAACCACAGAGAAGAGAGTACCAAGTTCTAGTCAATTAAGAACTTCTTGTCCCCTTTCTTCTATCTTGAGTACGAATTGATGTTTTAACTGTTTTTAGCCCATTCTGAAGAGTCTGGCCCAGAAAGCTTCTTGGTGGATGAAATGGAAAATCATGTCAAATGTTGAGTTTGTTGGTCAAACCTAGAATGAGACTGAGTATCAGTTCTTTCTGTCTGGTCCTTATCCATCCTTCCCATTTACATATTTTCATGTTGTATCTCACCCCTTCATTCTTCCTGCCATCTTATTTGTCCTGGAAGTCATCCAGCATCTCTCCCCTTCCTTAGTCCACTCCATTGAAAACAGAAGGAGACACAATTTCAATTTATTATTTATTAAGGATATGAATGCAGTGAAGATAATTAAAAACTAAAGATTAGATATAATGTTAAGAATTCAAACAAGTTTCTGGGAAGAAAGATTGAGTACTTGCTATTGCTGGAGTGATTTGAGCCTTTGGTTACTTTCAATTCAACATTACATGCTAGAGCAATAGTGATGGGGGAACAGAGGACTAGCTGAGGACAAAGCACATTGACAAGTCCTTGAAACAGGGAGAGTGACACTCCTCTATGGACTCAACTGCCTCGATGTTCTTACTTTGCTAAGGAAGGGCAGATGGCAATCTTACCCTAACTAGCCCCAGGAGCCTGTAAGTCTACTTTAACATATAAAAATTCCTTTAGAAATTTCCTTTATCTCTAAATCCCCAAGATACATGTTGGCATTTGTCCCCGAAGCACATGGCCCACTGATATACATCAGAAGGGTCTCATGACTTAGGTTTTATTAGACGGTAACAAGTGACCTTTTCCCAACAATAGCTAGCCCCTTCAAGGTCCTGGAAACCTTACTTCCAAAATTCCTTAGAAAGTATGCTATCCCAAACCCTTCCCAACTTCTAGGTATATAATCAGCCACCCCTCACAGGCCTGGGGCAGCAGCTCTTCCTGTCCTCAGGCTTTAATAAAACCACCATTTTGCACTAAAGACGTCTCAAGAATTCTTTCTTGGTCGTAGGCTCCAGACCTCACTTATATTCCAAAACTTCATCAATAGCACCAAGCATCTCATGTGTTTGGTCCTCTGGCTATTGGTGATAGCATCCTTATCTTCCTAGGAAAAAGCATTGGATATCAGGAAATCCAAATGATATCTAACACCATCTGAAGATAGTCTGGCTTGTCAAGTAGTATTAGGATATTAAAGGGGAAAGTTCTTAATCCTTCACCTAGTTCCTTTCTAAAGAAACAAAAGACAACTCTAGGCCAAACACAGGGACAGCTTTACAAAGATTCTCTTGCTTGGCCCCACCAACCACCATATGATATGGATTTATTATTCTTATTTTATGAGTAAGAAATTAGAACTTTGCAAGATAAGTATCATGTCCAATGCAAATGCTATAGCTGGATCTAAACCCAATTAGATTATTGCAGAACCCCAATATTAACCACATTGCCATCCTGTGTCAGATGATGTTAAAGAAAAAAATTGCACTGTACACTTGTTGAAAATGGTAAGGAAGATTTTACTTAAGACAATGAATGCAATCAATGGTTCAGACTATTGCAATTCAGGAGAATGAACTCAACTTTCAATATGATTGAGACAAGTGGGGCTGTACAGTCAGGCAATGGGCAAAATGAAGGGATGGATAGAAAGTTACTAAGTGAAACTTGGTTAGGTGTTAAGGGTGAGAAGAAAGAGGAACTTGATTAGATGTCGAGGGTGGAAGAAAAGGAGTTTGAATGGATATCAAGGGTGTGGATTCTTGATAAACTTGTTTGGCAAGATTCTTTGCTAAAACTGAGTTCAGCAGCCTAAAGTGAGAGGTAGGAGTGGAAGGAGGACTCAGGAGCCTGACTAAATTTTGGTCAAAGACAGTCCTTGTCAATGCAGTAGTGAATTAATTAAGATTAATTAGAGTTTAGAAGATTAATTAGAGTTTAGAATGGGGAAGATATGTATATAAAATTGTTTTGAAGTCATTTTGGATAGAAATGTGGCTAGTTTATGATAATAGGCTTTGGAAAACTCTTGGGCCTTATTTCCCAGTGGCTTTGTCCTGATTAAATTACCCTTATTTACAAGAAACAGCATGTCAATATACATTGTGATATGCAGGAGGGAAGAAAAGAGGAATAATGTGGAAATGTTTCACTTTTTAAAAATTGTATTTCAGTGGTTTTTTTTTTTTTTTTCACATAGGTTATATTGGAGCAAATTTTGCCATCCCAAGATATGCTTTTTGGTATATGGTTTATTTTAAGCTGTTTGTTTTTAAGTTTGTTTGTTTGTTTGTTTTTAAGTAATCTCTGCACCCAGTGTGGGGCTGGAACTCACAACCCTAAGATCAAGAGTCACATACTCTTCTGACTGAACTAGTCAGGTACCCTTTAGACTGGTTATTTTTAAGCAGCTCTGAAGACTGAGTAGAAGTTACCTTTTTGTAAGAGACATTTACAAGTACAAGGGTGTCTCTCTCAGTACCAGGAAGATGGGAATGACTCTTAAATCTCTAGGAACTGTTATCAATGGAGAAGGCATGCAGTTAAATCTGTTAACAACCTTGCCCTTGTTTACTGTGCTTTTCCTGGTAACTTCCCATCATTGACTCCCACCCCCAACATTTTGCCTTTAGAGATGCTATTTAAGGTGATGTCTTTGGCCATTTTGGGGAGTTATGCAGTTTTCGCGGGTCTGTTTCATGTGTATGAGCATGTTATAAACTTTGTTTGATTTTCTCATGTTAATCTGTCTCATGTCAATTTGATACTTAGGCCAGCTAGAAGAACTTTGAACAAGATAAAATTTTTTCCTCCTCAACAAGGTACAACCTTATTTATCTGGATTTTGTGAGTCTATCTCGTATTTTCCATTCTTCCTCCTTCCCATCCAACTTGATCTTTTTCTTGTTATGCCATCTTCATTTCCAAATAGAAAAAAAAAAAAAAAGGAGACTTATTTTTTCTTTTTATATCTGGAGTCCTAGTTTCAATTTTTTTTTTCTCATAATTTTTAGGTTTTTTAAAATGTTAAATTAGTTACTTTCCTTCTTTAAAATGTGCTATCGCAAGAGAGAAACATACTCAACTATTTTAGGACATATGCAACTTTAAATTATCTGTGAAAGCCAGCTGAGTTCTAGAAACATTGGTATGCAAGATCATGTACTTGAGACTATTTGGTTTCCAAAGGTCCTTCATAACATCCAGTCCTGAAACAACAAACATCCTTTTGCTCTTGAAACTGGTTCAGGACAAAATAGAAAGAACAAGGCCTGCTGGTTAAAGCATTGGAGGTAAGCCGACCATTTGCTTAACAAAGCAAGGCTTTACCTCTCCAAGGGCTTTCATCTGAAAACTGGGTTTGGAACCAAGTAGAAACAAGCCCGCTCCAGTGGGATTCATCACTTCCTGGTCTCAGACGGGTACAAAGAATAGACTCTTTTGTGTTTTCCTGCTATTCACATTTTTAGTCAGATCCGAAACTCGAGGTGTGCTTAAATAATGATGGCTGGTACATATTTCCTTTTCTCCAACTGGGGATTCAGATTCGTATTTTCCCAGAGCAAGGTGAAACTGCTTTTCAACTCAGCACACTAAAAGCTAATGCAAAATAATATAAAAGGAACAGTCCTTCATAATGAGAAAGATAATTGGAAATGTTCAGTCTCTACTGCCTCTGAATGCCCTGCAACTTTTTTTTTTTCTTGGCCTTTGAAAGCTCTCAGTTTCATTCTGCGTACAGGGGGGTAGAAAGGGGAGCTCCTTAGCTGTACAGATACTGCTAAAATCAGACCGTTTGGTCTAACTTGTTGTTCAGAAAGCCATTTGGTTCCAGTATTCTCATTTTTGTGTAATTAATGGGAACAGCATTATTTACATCTCTGTACACTAGAAATTTGAACACAGTTCTAATCAGAATAGACAGTTTCATCTCTGTTGCCTTTTAAGAGTGGTCAATCTCTTTTGAAATAGACATTAAAATGTACAAACTAAGACCAAAATCAAACTACAGGCAAGTACTGTTTTTGCCTCCAAATGTGCAGAACTGTAAAACTCCATTTACTGATCTGACCTACCCTTTCAACAAATCCTGTATGTTATGGCCACAAAAGCACATTGCTTGTGTTCAGAAATGAATCTGGTCAACTTGAGGATGTGGATAAGAAACTAAAAGCAAGGAACCACTAATGTTTGGGGCTAGCTCATACCAGAACACTTTTAGAGACCATCAAATTCTATTTTCTTTGTGATGTAAGAATGCAAAGGGACAATATTCTATCTTTGAAAGTCTTCTTAAAAAGCAATAGTTGAAGGAAAAGAGGTTGTAATATTGCAGGTGGGCATTCACTTCTTTCCTATCACCGCCTATTAAAAACAAGAATCTAAAGATTGGATCTAAAGCAAAAAACAACCAAAAATAGAAGAGTGAAGATGATGAAGGACTGGTAGATGGGTAGAAACCTAAACACTCAGTAAATAAGCATTTTACTAAATGCTGTACAAAATAGTAACTACAAAAAAAGATATATTGTATGTCTTTGAGGACTTCTTGCATTATATGCACTGGTACAGAATGGGGAAGTAAAAGCATAACAAACCTCACTTGTTATTGTCAAATGACAAAATAAAACAACTTAAGTAAGGAATTTGATGTTTTTTATTTAAGGGGGAAAAAAAAACATGGATTGGGGAGCGCAGTGCCTAACAAGCAGTGAAGTGTTCTTTCCAAAGGATGCTGGACAAGAGCAAGTTTTATAGAGCTTTAGAAGAGGCAACTTGAAAAGTGGTATGATTGGCTAAGAGGTCAAGAATTTTCATTTTCTAGGGTCAGATAAGCTAGGCAAAGCTGAGTTGGAGGATTGTGATTGGTGTATGTGAGGTTTCCTTGACAGTGAGGTGTTTTCTCTACACGCAGGCTGACTTAGGTTCAGATTTATGGCGTGGGTTAGGCCACTGGGGCAGCCTCTATTTTATTGGTCTTGATGTACACAAATTAGCTTAATCATTATCAGTCCCGGAAAGCAGGTGAACAGTAAACCAAAATTATTCATTCCTTCTCCCTCTACCTCAACATCGAATTCCCTGTACACCTCATCCCTGTCTTTACGGCATGTCTAAGGTTATAAAGACTTATACTGACCCAGCAACACCTGTAGACACAGAAAAATACTTTTTATTTGAACCAACAAAATCATGCTACAACAATTTTATGGAAGAAATTGGAACACATACATGCATTCTATTTGACAAAGACTTTTATGACAAGACTGTGAATGGTGTTAACTTTTCTGAGGTTTTATTTTATTCTTTTGTTTGGAACTTATTCCTGTTTCTTTATTTTGCTTAACTCCGTGTTAGTTTCCAAGCATTAGGTCGAACAGCCCTCTCTCCCAGTCTTGAAGGAGAGACCTCGCATGGGAAATTAGCTTTACCTTTCAATCCTGGCCTACCTCTTAGTTGTCCCTCAAACCTTTGTGATTGTCCTAGCAATTATCTGGAATGGCTTCCAGTGGTTGAGGGTGTGCTAACTCCTGTCAGTGACCCAGAGGTGTTGATCCCAGTCAGCACCTGGATTCAGGCTGATGGGAAGCCAGGCCCTCAGGCAGTAGCTTTCAAAGTATGCAAATACATGCAGTCGGGGAGGCTGCAAGCCTAAGCCCCACTGGCCACCAGATCTACAGGAGTCCTTTGGGCTGTAGCTGCAAAAATCACCCGTCCACACAAATGTCCACATTCCTGTTTCAGAGACACCAGCTAGCTGCAGCGGTGCAAAAGGCAAGTGCAGAGAACGCGGCCACCAGGAAGCAGAAAAGAAAGAAGAAAGAAAGAAAGACAGAAAGAAAGAAAGAAAGAAAGAAAGAAAGAAAGAAAGAAAGATGAAGGGGGGAGGAAGGGGGGGAGGAAAGGAAAACAAGAGGGGAGGAAAGGAAGAGGGAGAGGAGAGGAAGTGGAGAGGAAGAGGCCAGGCAAGGCGGCCCTGGCCAGCCAGAGAAGACCCTCCGAGGCCCCAGCGTGCGTCGAATCAGATGGCTCCCTTCAGGCCGACCCTCCAGGGTGAGCAAGCAAGCGTCTCCCACACGAGTCCCAGGGGCCCGCGCGGGCAGGGGCGTCCCCCGGGGTCAGGGGGAGCAGCCCCCGCATCAGCCCCTCGGGTGCGCAGCGCGGGGCCTCTGGTAGACGCACCAACGTCCCTGGGTGTCGACGCTGCAGGTGCAGGACTTAAAAGTTTGGGGGTTCGTGATGTGGGCTCCAAGCCTCGGGTCCTCGGGGAGAAGCTCCTCGCGATTGCGGGTGGCGGCGCCACGGGTGCGGCTTCCGAGGCCTGGGTCCCGCCCGGCCACCCGCGCGGCCTGAGCGGAGCCTGCGGCGGGGGGGGGGGGGGGGGGGGCTCAGGGGCCGCCCCGCTGAGCTCAGGCCCCTCGCGGTCGCCTTCTTGCATCCTCGACGTTGGGCTTTGAAAGCTGAAAATAACGAATAGGCCTAATTCAAAACTAGTTAAAGCGACCGCGGGCAAGGGCGCTGAGTGACTCTCCTCTTGATTTTCTATCAGACTTTTCATACCCAGAGACCTGTTATGCCTGAAAAAGGCCTCGTCTAACCATTTAAAAATCCAAACCCAAACTAACCAAAACAGAAGCCTCACTATTAGGTTCAAGCCTCCGTTGAGTTAATTCTAGTGCTCAAAGCAAAGACAAAACAAAACAAAACAAAACAAAAAAACAAAAAACCCCACAACATCAAACCACAACCTAAGAACTATCTTAGTTCTTGTATAAGGGCTTTTCTTTTGATGAGTATCATTGTTGGTGATATTTTACACAGTATTCGCTCAATGAGTAAATCTTGAAATTGAGTCTCATTTTTAATTAATTATTTATTTTTAAACATTTTATTTATTTCTTTGAGAGAGACAGAAATAGCACGAGTGGGGGATAAGGGCAGGGGGAGAGCGGAAGGGACCAGCAGACTCCCTGCGGCGCCGCAGCCCCATGCAGGGCTCCATCCAGGACCCGGAGATCATGACCTCAGCTGAAGTCCCACACTTAACTGAGACACCCCGGAGCCATTATTTTTCTTTCTTTATTGCACAAATAATATATTTTGTTTGTGGATGTTATAGAGAAATACAATTGATTTTTATATATTGATTTTTAATTCTAGTAATTTATTTGCATATTCTTTGGGATTTTCTACTTACATAATATGTGTATGAATAACAGTTTTATTTTTCCTCTTTATTTTTTAAGATTTTATTTATTCATGAGACATACAGGGAGAGAGAGGCAGAGACATAGGCAGAGGGAGAAGCAGGCTCCATGCAGGGAGCCCGATGTAGGACTTGATCCTGAACCCTGGGATTATGCCCTGAGCTGAAGGCAGATGCTCAACCACTAAGGCATCCAGGTGCCCAAGTGCACTGGCTTTAGAATAAGATTTGTGATTGACTTTTAGCTTTCTCAGTTATGGTGACACTTACGGAAAACTTATTTAACTTCTCCAAGCTCCCTATTTTTTTCCTCTTTAATATTTATACCCTTTTTTTTTTCCTCCAGTACAATTTGAATAGAAAGGAAGAGGAAGGTATGCCTATCTCATTTCTGACCTTAGAAAGTTATCAACATTTTGCCATTAAGCATGATATTTGCTGTAGTCCTTTTTTTGAAGTTGATCCTTTATCAGAATAAGGAAAATCTCTTCTGTTTTTAGTTTGAAATTTTTAATTTTTTAAAAAGATTTTCTTTATTTATACATGAGAGAGAGAGAGAGAGAGAGAGAGGCAGGGACACAGGCAGAAGCAGAAGCAGGCTCCCTGCAAGGAGCACGATGTGGAACTTGATCCCAGATCCTGGGATCACACCCCTAGCTGAAGGCAAATCTCCACAGCTGAGCCACCCAGGTGTCCTGAGATTTTTAAATTTGATCATGAATTGATGTTAAATTAAATCAAATGACCATATTATTTTTTTCTTCTTTAGCCTGTGTATTGGAAAGCCATTGTCACTATGCAACTACAAATCACTCTGAAACTCAGTGGTTTAAAATAATAATCATGTGTGTCAGATCTATTAATATCTCACTGGACAAAGTAAGTGACTTGGCTTATTGCTAGGTTAAAAGGAGGGAAATCCACTCCTTCCAGTGGGAGGAACTTGAAAATTACATGACAAAGAGCGTGGATAGAGGGAAGGGTCAGTAAACAGATCCATGTTTCAGTTGGCCACAATTATTCACAACCTTTCTAAGAGGAATATGCCCATCCAGCATCCCCAGAATCTCCCCATCTTTTAAGCAAGAGGCTTAAGATCAGATCAAAATGTTGCTCCTTTGATCTAGAGACCTATAAACAACAAAAAATGTCAAATTATCATCCTCATTTATAGGCCACACTGAACCATGGACAGGATAACCATAATAAGTGCTCTCAGATAATGGGAGAAGGGAAGCATATAGCAATTACTAGTTCAAGGTGATTCTGAAATTCTCCACTAATATGGAGGTAGGAAATATTACTTGATCAACCTATATTGCTATCTGAGAATAACGCCCATCAACTGTTTTCTTTGGCTCTTACTTCTAAATTTTGGGATATCATTCCTTTTCTATTATCCTACCTGATCTCTTCTAAGGAAAACATTAGAGAATATGCTTTTATTTTATTTTACTTTTTAGAAAATATGCTTTTAGGAGGAGTAGGTGAGCAGTTTTATTGACTTGCACACTGCCTGTAGAAATTTGAGGACTTGTTTTTAAAAATCTCAAGAACATCAGTCACTCTAGTCCACTTTTGCTAATAAAGATAAATCTATTTAAAAGTTTGTCGATTAGCTTTTTTGTTTGTTTGTTTTTCTTTCTCTCTGCCTGAGAGAAAGAGGCAGATAAATAGGTAGAAGCAGGCTCCTCACAAGGATCCCGATGTGGGACTCAATCCCTGGACCCAGGGATTCTACTATTTAATTTCAAACCAATGCTACATATACTGGCTACATTCATTTCCATTTTGGCTAACTATTGCTATAACAATGCTGCCGACAGACTTTCCTGAAAGTCAGTGCCCTTAAACAGCAGTCATATATTCTCACAGGTCTCCAGATCAGCTGGAATGACTCTGTTCGAATGTTTGTCAGACTCATCTTGGGACCAGTGGTCTAGTCTGAGCATAAGGGTGATAGTAGAAATAGGAGATATCAAGCCCACCCACCTGAGCCATTTCAAGTCTCTGGGCAACCCCCCCCCCCAACTGCTAACATTTCATTGGCCAGAAAAGTCACATGATTGAGCTCACAGTTAAAAAGAAAGAAAATACATTCCCAATCAACGTAGTGGAAGGAAATTAAAATTTAAATGACCAAGGATATGTATACAAAGAGAGGTGAAGAGTTGAAGCAATAATATACTACATTCTGTTAATGTGGTGAATTACATTATGTTTATATTCAGTTGTTCATGTTAAGATATTACTTGCATTCCTAGAATAAACTCAACTTTATACTGATAGACTATACTCTCTGTATTTGGCTGGATTTGACTTATTAATATTTTGTTAAAGATTTTGAACTTATGTTCCTGAGAGACTGACTAGTATTTTTTAAAGCCAGTTTTTAATATTAATATGTACCTGGCCTCATAAAATGAATTGGAAAGGTTTTCCTACTTTTCTATATTCTGTGTATAAGGTTGGTGGTGTTTTTTAAATGTTGGTAGAATTTATTAATAAAGCCATGCATACCTGGGAATTTTTTTGTGAAAAGGCTTTTAACTATGGCATGAATTTATTTAATGCTTATAGGATTACTCAGACATGCACTTTCTTCTTGCATCCATTTTGATATTTGTGCTTTTCTAGAAATATTCCATTTATGTAAATTTTCCAGTTTATAGGCAAAAGTTGATATCATTTTATCCTTTTAATGTCTGTACCGTCAAGAGTTACTCTTCATTCTTGCTGTTATCTCCCCTTTCACTTTCTCTCTTATACTTCACCACTTCCTTTTTTTAAAAAAATTTTTTTACCACCTCCTATTTTTATTGTCTCTTCTATCTTGTCATACATTTGCTTTACAGAGGCAATTGTTTTTGCCAGATTTTTGCATTTAAGGTGATCTGTTTTGTTAGATTTTTCATCTGCTCTATGGTAATATTTTTGTGGTGAGTGTTCTTTATCTACTTTTGCTTTTCTTATTTTTTTCTTCCTTTATTTTTGTGGTATCCTTTTAATTTTTATTTATTTATGATAGTCACACAGAGATAGAGAGAGAGAGAGGCAGAGACATAGGCAGAGGGAGAAGCAGGCTCCATGCACCGGGAGCCCGACGTGGGACTCGATCCTGGGTCTCCAGGATCGCGCCCTGGGCCAAAGGCAGGCGCCAAACCGCTGTGCCACCCAGGGATCCCTGTGGTATCCTTTTAAAAAAGATGTTCTGCTGGCTTCGTTTTGATCACTCATCTTTAAATGAGTTGAGACTGATTTCCTGTACCAATGCTTTGAGAAGTAGGGTGGACCCAGAGCCATGTTTCAATTTTGTAGACATTTTCCCTATGTTCTTGCATTTTCTTTTTTTTTTTTTTTGTTCTTGCATTTTCATAAGTGAATAGTCCTTGTCTTTTCCCCAACCAATAGACATCAAGAACTATAGGTCTACTTACCATTCGAAATTTTTCTTTTCTCCTCATAGATCAGTTGCTTTTTGCTAATATGGCTTAGTTATATGATTCCACATTAACTCTCTTTTGTTTATTAGAACCAAACGGAAAAACCTGAAGCTTTATCTCTAGCATGCTTGTAGTTTTGTTAATTTGTTTTGTACTTGAGAGTGTATCTTTTGGAGATGCATTCTGGAGATATGTACTTTGACTCTTTTTTTCTGCTAAGACAGTGTTCTTGTTTTAATTCTTCCGCATACCTTAGTTCATCTCTCTGCTTTGACCCTTTTTTCACCTTTTTCATCTTATTAAATTTGGGGAAAATTAATTATTTTGCTAATTTTTCAATGATGCATATTGTTTTTCTTTCCTTGTTCTCCTGTTTGCATGTAGCTTTCTTTCTAAAAAGGTAAGGGAAAATGCCAATTTTACAGAATTAACCGAAATTATGAACGGTGTTGACACATGTCTGATTTTGTTTGAAGTAACCTTTTGTTGGTGCTCTGCAGGTCAGATCCTGTGCTCTTTTCTCATTAATGCACAACATTTGGACTCAGGTGGATTAGAGACCAGCTGTTTGGGTGGATCTAAATAAATCCAAATCCATTTTTGAAAAACAATTTATAATGAGTTTTCCAATGAAAAGAAACATCATTTTTGCATTTGAAGAATTCTTTCCATATCTATCTATCTATCCAGCTATATGTATATAGAAAGAAGGGAACTCTTTTATAATCATATGATAGTAAAGAAAAATAGTGTTCAGGATTAAATCATTAGATATATGTTGGTTGAGATCCTAGAGTATACAGAAATCATATGATGTAACCCTGAGGAGGAGAAAATATATATAGATGGTACCCAACTAACACAGAGAAAAGTTAGAGTAGATCTCGGCAGCAGGACTAGGCTATCTGAGTTTTAATCCCATCTCTGCTCTGTCCCAGATGTATGACTTGAAGAAGCCACTTAACCTCTCTGTATTCTCATTTGTAAATATGGAGAAATAACAACATCTTCCTGATAAAAATTGTTGTAAGAATTGAATTGATATATGTGAAGAGCTTAGAACAGTATCTGGCATAGACTAAGCACACAACAGATGCTTACTATTATTGTCTGATAGTTGACCTTTTGCCAGTTTTTCATAAGTCAGAGTTTTTTGTGATATATGTGCATTTATGTATATAAGTTCTTCAGCCAGATAGTAGTTTTGTATGCATGAAATGAAGAATAAATTGGCAGACTTTTACAGGTTTTTTTTTTACAGTTTTAATTATACTTTTGTTTTATTACTTTACAGATACTTGCTTTCAATTTCTCACAACTTCTGACTTATATAAAAATGATTTTTTTTTAGAGAGAGCTTATGCTAATTATTGCTGTATTTGAAGAATTATTTTCTAGTGTTCAGAAGATCAAAAACTCTGCTTCCTGTTCAGGGCATACCCACCTTCACATTGTTCATTGACAACCCAAGGGGGGCCCAGCTCTGTGCTGCTTTATTCAAGAAACTCCCTATTGCCTGTAGGATTGTGAGTCTCTTACAGTAGACTGCTATCTTGCAACTGGAAACAAGTGAATGCCTTAAGAAAGAGACTTCAACAGTGGTGGTATTATTGCATACAAAAGTTCTGGAGAGAGGCAGCTCCATATTGAGCTCAGCAGCTTTCTGCTATTTTTGAGAGCCTATCTTCTACTTTGTTATCCTCATAGTATTGCATGAGTCTAAAAACCCTGTAGAAAACTGCTAGATACCAACTCAACATCTTTCCTCCTCTGCTCCTTTTTGTTACTAACAGAATGACAATTTTATTTGCAAAGGCTACTTGTCTAGCTTAAAAAAAAGTCAAACTCCCCTTGGATGCTACTGACAGTCAAATAAATTCTATAAAATATCACTGTTCTTTTTTTTAATGTCTGAAGATACTCCTAGGAACATTTTAGGGGCTTTGATTTCATTATAAAAGTGATTCATGCTCAGAGATAAAAACTATTAAAAAGGAAAACCTTAAAATAAAATTAGAAATTATCTCCCCCGATCCACTCCTACATTCCCAATTTCCACTCATCAGAGAGGCTTCTGTTAACTTCTGTTAACAATTTCTTGTATATTCTTTAAATGACATCACTTTATTTTGTTTTATTTTATTTTATTTTTAATTTTATTTGTAGGCTCCATGCCCAGCATGTCTTGAACACAAGTCTTGAACTCACGACTCTGAGATTAAGACCTGAACACTAACCAACTGAGCCACCCAGGAGCCCCTAAATGACATTATTTTAAATGTCTTTTACTTACTGCATAATTTCCCTGTTAGCCTTTTATTTTTCTATTACAGCCACCCCAATTCCATTACTTGGCTATGTATTCTAAGGTAAGTAGACTAGAAATCACTTTGGAACTCTACAGAGACATTGGCTTTCTTTATCAAAGTGATTGTTTGTCTAGGAAAATAATTCTAATTAACAAGACTCCCTTTTGAAGCTCTAAACCCTGGGATGATTATAGTTGTAATGATGATAATCAGTGATGGTGTGCATATGTGCATTTTCCTAAGTAGAGTCTATCATTTCACCTCTGTATTCTCCATTACTAATAACTATGGCAGCGAGATGTGCTGGTCAGTCACAGATTTTGTAAATGGTCTGCCATCTTTAGTGGCAGGTAATATTTTATATTTTGTTTTAGCACAAAAGGTATGAATGATACCCTTTCACTGAACATTATAAAGCAAGATGCAAGATTTTTAAAATTCAAAGCATGTTATGGGTACATATGCTGGAGGATTATAGCAGAGAAAAATGACCAAGGCTGATGCATTGGAAGCTTGCTATAAAATACAATGTACTTTAAGGTAGGACTGTTTTGGATTTCTTCCAACTCATTTATTTCTAGAGAACCATAAGAACCTTATTAAATAGAGGTTATCCTGGGCAATGTTATACTGTCCTTTCAAGTCTCTCAGCTTACTTTTCCCACACAATTCTCCCTTCCCTCCAGAGACTGTTTTATCCAGTCCTTCATAAGCTCTCAGATTTTCTCCCTACCACTACTCCAAAAGTATTAGTATTCATTTATATCTTAAGTCATCATGTTGGGATCCCATCATGTCTACAAGTGTCTTTTACTTTAATCCCTTAATTATTTTTTTAAAGATAGATTTATTTATTTATTTATTTATTATTTATTTATTTATTTATTTATGAGAGACACACACAGAGAGAGGTAGAGACATAGAAAGACAGAAGCAGGCTCCTCACAGGGAGCCCAATGCGGGCCTTGATCCCCTGACCTGGGATCACGCCCTGAGCCCTGAGCTGCTCAACTGCTGAGCTACCCAGGTGTCCCCCTTAATTCTTTAATGAAAGGAATATACACCATTCTTAAATGACATGAGAGTTTCTGAGCCCCTTCAGCCTCATTCTGTCACTCAAGAAGAAGGAAGACCTTTCATTTTATATGTTGTCATTTCAAAGACAGTCTCACAGGTATCATTTTAGTAGGGTTTCAGATTGATGTATAGGTCCCTAATTTTTGCTTATCATCAAGTAACTTTGTAAAGAACACCAAGGAAAAACATCTCAATTTTTTTAGTGGCAGGATAGACTTTTTTTTTTTTAAGATTTTATTTATTTATTTGAGACAGGGATTGAAAGAGCATGAGCAGGGGGGAAAGAACAGAGGGAGAGGGACAAACAGATTCCGTGCTGAGCATGGAGCCTGACATGGGGCTGTATCTCACAACTCTGAGATCATGACCTGAGCCAAAACTAAGAATCAGATGCTTGACCGACTATGAGCCACCCAGGTGTCCCAGAATAGATTTTGGTTTTGATGACTCCCTCACACTCAGCTTTGCTGTGGTTAACTGTTTAACTTTCTGCTTCAAAAAGATGTTCCTTCTGCCATGGTTTTAGCCTTATGCTGGTGAAGGTGATGTGTTAGTGAATTGGTGACAAAGCCACATTCAAAACTGACAAAGCATAGGGCTGTGATGATTGCCCATCTTTGCCACCCTGATTTGTTTGCAATTATTCTAGAGTGTGAAAAAAATCTCAAATTTAACTTTATTCCCAAATTTAATTTACAAATAAATGGCAGTTGAAAATACTGTTGTGAAATCAGAGACACTATGATAAAGTGTCTCAGCTCCTCCAAAAAGGTTTGTCAATGCTATTATGCATCTTTCCTGGGTTTAAGATACAGTGGATCTACTTTCTTTAGGATCTGAAATTCCATCAATGATATTTATGATTCTTTCAAGCATTTTGTAATGGGGGCACCTGGTGGCCATAGAACATGTGACTCTTGATCTCAGAGTTGTAAGTTCGAGCCCCACATTGGGTATAGAGATTACTTAAATAGGAAAATAAATAAGTAAACTTAAAAAAACCCAGCAGAATCTGCCAAAAAAAAAAAAAAAGTTTATTTGAACTACTGGATAATCTGATTTGTGGGAAATTATTTTCTTTTATTTATCCAAAGTCTACTTGAAGATTTTTCAATATGTACCTTTGTGTGACTATCTTTTTTGAGAATTTAAATTGCTATTTCATAACTCTTTTGATTATGCAAAGTCATTTGACTGAGTGTCAGAAAGGACTTAAAAGGAGATCTGATGATACAAAAGGGAGTTAGATGGCTGAGTGACTCCACTAACTTTTAACATTTGCCCAAAGATTATAACCTCATATTAAAGTATGCCTTAGTCAGAGTTTATAGTTTTCTGTATGAGAAAAGCTCACTCATTAATCCCATCCCCTTACCTGTAAAGTATATATTGCGATTCTAAATACAAATAGTCTAGAATTCACTATCCTTTCAGTAATAAAAATTCCATTAAGAAAATGTGTTTATGTGTTGGGCCACATTTACACTCCTTTATTCAGAAACTTCCTTTGCTTTTAGGATAATAATCATTCACTCGTGAAACCAAATTTTGGCAGTTGTTTTGTGTATGAAGGTAAAAAAAAGTGGTTAAAATAAGGATTTACTAGAAAAAGAAAGAAAGAAGGAAATAAAGTTCCAATGCAAAATCTACGTTAGACTTACTTTTTTCAGTGTATAGTTATAGCAAACGTTACCCAGAAAAATCAGTTTTGTGTCTTAATCCAACCAACATCTTTGGGAAGAAATGTGACTTCCTGAAAGTAAAAAATGCTCATGATAAACTGGAATGTCAGGTTTGCAAGATGTTTCTGATTTAACATTTGCCAAGTGAAGAAGCAGCCATGTTTCTCTGTCATCCCAGGATACTTGGATCAGCAATGTTGTGTGTGTTAAGACTACTAAACCAGCCACTGAGTGCATGTTGGGCCTCCCAAAGAAAAATCTGCAACTGATTCAAACAAAAGATTACCTGGACTAATAAAATATTAGTAGTGTTCAGAGTACCATCTTGTTATTTCCCCCCATTATCTCACTTTTTAGCTGGTAGAAGACCTACAGCTAAGTGACAAGGAGCAGAAATTTCCTCAAACTATTATTGAATTAACTAAACAAGGAAGCCATTAGATGGATGTGGCTCTAGCATCATCATGGCCTACATAAAACCAAAATCTGAGCTTGTAAATGCCTCAAAGTTACAAAATCAAAACATTAAGGACAACTAATCATAAACAGCTAACCAGGCTTTAAGTTATAGCCAATCAAATAGTTTCCCTTCTTTGCTTCCACACTTTCTCTGTAATAAGTGTTTTCCATGGTTCCTGTTGACAGAGTGCTTCTAACCACAGTTAGAATTGACTTTTGCTTAAAATAAACTATCAAAATTTTTTGTGCCTCAATTTACCTTTTAACATTACCTTAGGTTAAGGAGGGTATGATGGAGATGATTAACAATACAGGGACTTTTATAATACTTACCCAAATACAGTAAGTGCAGCTGGTCCTCTCAGGGGCTGAGAAGGAGAAAATAAGCAAGTTTCTTTCTGTGTCCCTGTCTCCATCTGTCTCTGTCTCTTACATATACACATGCACACACAGGCACACATGTCCTTTGTCTTGGATGTACATCAGCTTTATTCTTTCTTTTTAGAGATTGGCTACTTATACTTAATTCCCAGGTCCATTTGGTCTTTTAGTTCAAGTTTTCATACTGGTTAATGAAACCTCTTGTGTCCCTATATTTAGATTACAGAAGCATGAGCATGTAGTCATTTTGGCCCTGGATTTGACTGAGCCTGGAACCCATGAGTCTATAGTAGAAAGAGAGTCTGAATTCTGGCACAGATGACCTATCTGTGTGATCTTAAATATGTCACTTTGTCAGTCTGGGTTTCAGTTTTGGGATCCAGGCATGGAGGGAGGCAGCCAGATTAGAAGTAAAGGTTAGAGCCAGACAGGCAGGGTGTAGGAGCAGACAGGGGTGGACAGGAAGGTAATTCTCCATCTCCATTCCTGCTTTGAACTTCGGAGCTTCATTTTTAGAATCACCTTAAGAGAATGTAACAGACACACAGACAAATAATTTTATTTTCTTTCTGTGTACTCCTTCTTCACCCCTGCTCTTTCTATATTTTTCAATTCATTTCCTCCTCCTCTTTCCTTCATTTGCCCTTTAACAACAAACAGGAGTCTGAGAAATGCCAGAGACAGATGTGGGTGCATATGTCGGAGGCCATAAGGGAAGGTTGAAGAGGACACCAGCCCAAGCCTGGAAGTCTGGCTCAAAGCATGTGGAGAGGCAGCCTCATTGTTCGTTTCTGTGGTAGCTATGATTTGGCTTGTGTAGATAATCAAATACCAATTTTGAGCAACTCTGTTTTATTATTCCTGTGAACAAGATAATTCTACTTAATTTCTAAATTACACAAATGGAGATGTTTAAAACAACCAATTTAAATCTATAGTCAGAACAAGATAAATAGTCCTTACTTATTATTATTATTTTTTAAATTGTATTTGTTCATGAGAGACACAGAGAGAAAAGCAAAAGCAAAAAAATGTTTTAACTGCCTGTGACACTAGACCTATAAATTATAATGTAATGCAATTAATCTGACCTTTAAGAAAGGGAATCTACCTGTATTAGTCTAATTCTTTAGGAGGTGGCAGGGATAAACAACTTTCTTTCAATAATTTACAATAAAAGTTACATTTCAGTGCTAAGAATGACGATGATATGTGAAATTGGCAAAGGAAAGTAGGCATTGTGAATTGTTTAGTGTTTCAGTATGCTATACCAGAATGAAGCAAGTTCAGAAAAGAGCTATGTCTGAGCTTCATATCCTCACATGCAAAAGGAGTCAGACAGATGATCTGAAGGCCTCACCAGGTATCTGCAAAGAGGCCCCGGGTGGTGCAGGGTAGTAGGCTTCCATTGGTCAGTTCTAGGAAGACCTGCAACAGAACCTGAGCAAAACAAGTCTGGCTTTCAGAATCTCTGACGACAGAGTTTGCTTTTGCTTTTCCTTTGCTTGGCAACAGGTTGTGATGAACTTTGGCCCATAGCAAGGCAAGCTTGTTCTTTGCTAGAGAACTTTGTGGACACATCTGTTTCTATTAGTGCTGCAATATAGCAGCATGAATATCATCCACATTATTAACTAAATGAAGGCAGTTTCCTAAAGGGGTTACCGTCTACTCTGTTTACTAATCCTAAGGGGATTGAGCGTGTAAAATCATGTTTTGATAAACCTCAGAGAATATGAGTCAAGAAACTGCTGATCATAGAATCCAGACCATTGACTTCATATTCACAATACTAAAACATACGTAAAGCTCTTTTCTTTAAACCTTTATAAATAATTTAAAAAGTATTGACCTAACAGAATAGAAGGGTTTTGTTTTTGTTTTTGTTTTCCGTTTTGTTTTTTTTTAGTCAGACGAGATATGGATTTCAGATTTTGTGAGCACAGAAAAAAAAAAAAATGTTCTCTCCCCTAGCTTTCCTGAGCCTGCTTTAAAACCAGAGAATTGGTTTCTCATTCAATATTGTAAGTAGCCTTAGAGTTTTGCCACTAAAAAGAAATACAAACAACTACAAAGCACTTTATGAATATGGATTCTATCCAAAGGCTAAATGAAAATCTATAGCAGAAAACAATAATATAGATTGCACCCCAAGTGGTAGGCACATAATTTTAGTGACTTAACAAAATTGTAACACGTAAGTAAACATATTACTTCTCTAATATATTGATGGTCAGATAATAGTTGCAATAAGAATGAATGATTTATGAATTCATGAATTATTCTCTGCTTGTTCTTTAATTCCTGAAACTAAATGTGTAAGTTTTCAGCTTTCATTCTTTTCATTCTTTGTATTATAGAAAAAGAATCCTTCTATCAGGCCTAAAAATGGTATGTGGAACATATTTATATAATCCAGACACATTTTTCATTATTAATGGCTACAACCTGCCGGTGATGAAGGTGCAATTTGCTATTTGAATACACAATTAAAGGTGCCTAGCTTGTCATTTGGGTTGAAGAGTTGTATGTCAATGTAAGGAAATTACCACTGAATTCTAGTCCTGTCAAGTGCATCTTTCTTGGACACATGTTTCTCTACATTTGCCTTATGGGCTTGTTTTGTATTAGTAATCAGATCTGGCACACAGTGATTATATAGTGATATAAAGTTATTTACTCGCATGGCATATGTAAGTCATGGTTCCTGTGGTTTCCATTTAATAGATGTTTACTCAGTTGTCTTAATTGTTACTAGATGGAGTCCGAGTTCCTTGTTTGAACTCTGCACCACACATGCCCTGTTGGTGAGAGAAAACTTTTACTTTTTGGCTTTACTTTTAGATGGAATGGAATTCTCTCGACATTCAACTTTAAACCTGTCTTTTTTAGGGATACCTGAGTAGCCCAGTGGTTAAGCATCTGCTTGGGCTTGAGGCGTGATCCTGGAGTCCCACATTGCATCCCACATTGCATCCCACATCGCAGTCCCACATCAGGCTCCCTGCATGGGGCCTGCTTCTCCCTCTGCCTATGTCTCTGCCTCTCTCTCGCTCTCTCTCTCTCTCTGTGTCTCTCATGAATAAATAAATAAAGCTATTTTTAAAAAGAAACCTGTCTTTTTTAAATCCACTGAGGATTTATTATAACCTAGATTCAAATTTGCCTATTAAAGCATTATGCTCCCTGATACAATGGAATCAAGTTTTATGGGACAACTTCTAGACACATGATGGTAAACTGCTAGAAGATGATTACTAAGGCACACTTTGGGGCACAGCGGTTGAGCATCTGCCTTTGGCTCAGATCATGATCCTGGGGTCCTGGGATCCAGTCCCACATCGTTCTCCCTGTGGGGAGCCTGCTTCTCCCTTCTGCTTATGTCTCTGCCTTTCTCTCTGTGTCTCTTAGGAATAAATAAATAAAACCTTTAAAAATAAATAAATAAAATCAAAGCAATAAGCAAGTGAGCCCTCCAGTAAATTAACACTAATCTTACTGAGTAAGAAAACTTTAATAGTACAGAGAATAACGTCTGTGGAAAACAATAAAGATATGACGCCACTAGAGAAATGAGAGAAAATCCTGGCTGACCACTTAATTTACTAGATGACCTTGTGAACATTGCTTAACATGTCTGCACTTCATTGTCCTAATCAAACAAATGGGTGTGATAATGGTACGCCCTTCCTAAAGTTGCTAGGATGAGTAATTGAGATTATTTATGTAAAGAACTTAGTACAGCACCAAGCTCATAGACATCCCTCAATATTGTTTAGTGGTAGTAATGTGGTATTTAGCACAGTGCCTATCATGGAGTTTTTGATAATTGTATAGGATACATTGAAGAAACATCGTATTTGGGCAATAACCATAATGAAAAGTGACTTTTGTCTCTGACTGCCCCTTTACAATTTACTCACCAAGAAGACTTTTCTCTTGACAATAGTTGAAAACTGAGCAGGTGCATGACCTTCATGTTCATTCTTTTTTTTTTTCTTTTTTTCTTTCATTCTCAGTAAAGATAAGAAAATGTAAGCACAGAATTATGATCATTTTAAGGTACAAAGTGTTCTGTCAAGCCATAAATCTAGTATACAAAGATTTGGATTGACATTTCACTCTTCCATCAAGATCACTTTATCTCCTTTTCCTGCTCCTTCTGGGGTCTGCAGTTGGTTGGCTGTGTGCCTTTGATGGGAGAGAGGGTACGAGACGTCACTACAGTGTTTTCACTCTTTCCCCTCTGTGTCAGAGGCACCAGGGATGGGTTAGGGGAGGGAGGAGAAAGCAGGGAGCAGGTCTGTTGAGTTCTTGCTTGACTGGGTGTATGCCGAACCTGGCATACACTAGCTTATTCTCTGGCTCTAGATGTCTAAACCTGGATCTTTCTTTAGTGGCCTTTTCTTTGACAGTCCACTACTCCCTCAGCCAGAGTCTCTAGGAGCCTATTTTGTACATGCCTTCTCCCTGTTGAAGTCCCCATCACCCTCCCAGGTTGCCATCTTATAGAATTTGAAATGGTAGTCCACCGGGAGTAATCTCTCATTCCTTGCCTGCACCCCTGGTGGGAGCGTAGTTACTTCCTAAACGCTCTTCTCTATTTTTCCCTCCCCAGGGCACGTGCCAAGCAATTGCCAGACATCACAGTGTCTCTCAATTGCAGGCAACAAGTTATAAACTCTCTAAGTGGTTCCCAGGAAGCCTGCTCTCTTTAAGCTAAAGGGAAGGAAGAAACACTGGCCCTCCCTTGCTCTTGTGGCTTCTCTTAGCACAGCCTATCACTCCTCTGAAGAAGGGTGAGGCCTTCTCAGGGAGATACCCCCTCTAGGAAGTCTCACGAATCTCCTTCAACACTTCTATGTTACTTAAATGGATAAGGAGGGATTTAAAAAAAAGAGTGTGGTAGTTTTATGGTATCTCTTTTGGAATTTCTGTTAGTGGTAGAATGACTATTATTACAAGAAATGGTAATAATAACAACCACAATAATAAAAGATAACATCTATCAAATGCTTACTATTGCCAGATATTGTGCATGTGCTATTTTATTTAATCTGTTAAAAAGAAAATCCTGCTATAAAATAGTCTTAGTTTCTATTAAAAAAAAAAAAAAGGTATACTGAAGCAGCGAGAACTTTAGTTACATGTTCAAGGCCACATAGCTAATTAAAAGCTAGGCATTTTAATTTTGAGGGACACATTCGACCACATTGCAAACTGCTTCTTCAATACTATTAAGTGAATCAGTGATTATATTAGTCTCACTTTCCATTATCCCCTAGGATTTTACACAGTTCTCACCATAAGACAGGCTTCAAATTTTTATTGAATGAGTCAAAAAAAAAAAAAAAAAAAAAGACAAAACCACACAGACAAGTGACAAAACTCTAAAGATTCTATAAAATAAACTGTAGTCTTAAAGACAAAAATTTTTTTCTACAATAGAGTCAATGTATGAATATGTATGTTGGGGGGCACACAATTCAGGCCATAAAGCATGGTGATAACTGTAACAATCCTACAACATGGGTTCACAACCTCTTCTTGAAATATCCTTCCAGATTTATGTTGCCAACTAACTTGAGAAAATGATAGTGATATTTTTCAATGATTTTTTTTTTTTTTTTTTTGAGAGAGAGAGAGAGAGAACATGAACAGGGAGGAGGAACAGAGAAGGAGGAACAGAGAGGGAGGGGTCAGCGAGTCTGACCTGGGGCTCGATCCCAGGACCCCAAGATGCTTAACTGACTGAGCCATCCAGGGACCGTTTTCAATGAAAAGTTTTTACTACAACTTCGCTTACCTGGGAGAAACATACTCAGAATGGATCACCTTGTTTTACAAACAGATTTTGTTTGTGGAATCTGCACTCCTAACTCTCTGGTGACTCACAAAATTCATCTAAGAAGTGAGATGAGAGTCTTTACATGCTCTGATCTTCTAGGGCAAATTATTTCCAGGGAACCTGAGTGAGTAGCACATGTTAGCAGGGTCAGCGGTGACAGAGCTCCCCATAGAACTGAGACAGAAGCCTTGGAATCTAGGCTCATTAGTTGTTACTCTGCAGATTCCTTGTTCTGTTTAAAAAGAGGTCAGCGTCTTAGCCCCATTTTTTTGGTTTCATTACAGCTTACTTTTCTCTGTAGAACTCTTCTTTGATTTCTAAGTTTTTAGAATTTTCTTGGCAGGATTTTCAAGAGCTGCCCTTAATAGTCTCTTAATAACCAGTTTTGGAATTTTCCATAATAAATGCTTTTCACAATTGGTAATTGTAAACACCATATGCCTTCTGTTTATTTAATTCTTCTCAAGCCTTCATCAAATCTGTATTTATAATTTAAAGAAAAAATTGGTACTATGGAATTTAGCCTTGTTAAAGAAAGACGGTGCATTTTTAAGTCCAGGCTCTGTAGCCAATTTCCTGGATTTGAAATCTGGCTCCTCAGTTTATAATCAGCATATCTTGGGAAAGTTACTTAACTTCTCTGTGTCTCAGCTTCCTCATCTGTAAGATGAGGATAAAATAAGACGTTGTTAAGATCAAAGGAATTGATTTCCTTAAGAGGACTTAGAATTAACTTAGAATGCTGCTTGGCACAGAGAAACAGTCACAGTAAATGTTAGCTGCCAATACTTTTGTTGCTGTTTTTTTTACTGAATAATGTGGATGGCTCTTATCAGTTAAAGAAACTCCGTGAGCTCTTATCAGTTAAAGAAACTCCGTGATACCACTTCTTACTATTCAGAACCAGCTACCAGGGGAGGTCATGGCCAGGTTCCAGAAAGACCAAACCTCTGGGGAGGGCTGCACTAGTCGACTCTGGGCTTTTGGCTTTGTCCTTGTACATCCCTTCCAAACTGGGGACATGACTTAAGCCAAGTAAGATTAGCTTTCAACATTCCCCCTCCCCCCCTTCCACACCCCAACCTCTTCCCTTGACCACTAGCTAGCTGGTAGTAGATGTTGGACTTTTGGATTTAGCTTTCTCTTTGTGTTATGAACATTGGTCTCTTAGGAACATTGGCTTTTTTGCACAGCACTGAGAAGGCATTAAGGTTTAATTTAGTGAATGTCTCATTTTCTTTGGTCCAGTCTGCCACAGTTCCATTAAGCATCAGGAGATGCTTGAGTCCCCTACTACCTAGGCCTTTTCATGTCCTCCAGGTGCTCAGATCCATCCTGGAGGAATCATTCTGGGCTGGTCTCTTCAAAGGGCATGATAAATTATAGAAAGTTTAAAATTTAAGAGACTGAGATGAGGAGAAGGACAGCTTGGGAAGGCAAATTAGTATGCCAGCAAGTTGCTGCAGATTTGGGAAGCATCCTCCTTGCAGCACAGACTTTGGAATAAGTCAGAGTGATTTGAGCCATTGGGCAGGTCTTTCAACTTTGGTATGCTTCAGTTTCCTGATGAGCAAAAAGGAGTTAATTGTATTTCCTACTTACAGGTTGACGGTGGTAATGATTTACTAAGTTTATATTTATTTGTCAATCTTTGTATCATCTCTCTAGATATAATTTCATCTGGGGCCTAATACATTGTAAGTATTCAATAAATATACAGAAAGAAGGAAGGAAGGAAGGAAGGAAGGAAGGAAGGAAGGGAAAGAAGGAAAAGAAGAAAGAAAGAAAGAAAGAAAGAAAGAAAGAAAGAAAGAAAGAAAGAAAGAAAGAGAAAGAAAGAAAGAAAGAAAGAAAGAAAGAAAGAAAGAAAGAAAGAAAGAAAAAGAAAGAAAGAAGAAAGAAAGAAAGGGAAGCATATATCTACTCAAGGTAGCTAGGCTGGCCTGTTTCTGCTCTGTCTCTTGCACTAAGCTGAAGCCACCAGAGGCATCTGTGCCTAGACCCAAAAAACAAATTTGGAGGGGCAGGTGGGTGCTTTCTTGGTACAGCACTCTTCTAGTTAAGGAGCAGAGTATAGGCTGAGAGGAGGAGGCAAGTAGAGTGGAACAAGTTGATATGAAAGTGGTGAAGTTATTTGTGTCCAGAGAAGAGGATTAGATATGGTCTATAGGATTCATTTTCAACTTCCCAGGAAAACATTAATGTGAAGAAGAATCTTTGGGAGATAATACTGCTGTTGAGATTCAGATTCAACCAAGAGAGTTCGATTCCACAAAGTGCTTGATAGGCTATTAGGGACATTTGCCTTGATAATATATCATCTGTAGTCTGATGAAAATCACATTTCCAGGAAAATCACATTTCCAGATATTTTCCTGTGGTGTCCCCTATCGCTGCACTGACTGGACACTTATCTGCTTTCTTGTACATCTAACCAGCCCTTCTTTATAACTTTCCAGACACCAGTGAGCATTTTAACCATTTAGTCTCCCTCCAAAACAACTATATGTCCTTTGTTGTTTATCAAGCAGTATATATTCAGTGTCCTTATCTTCTGGTAGCATTTGTTACCATCATCAGTGCTAAATTCAGGGATTCCCTGATATTTTATTTGCAAGGAAGTAGGAAAAACATTGATATCAGCTCAAACTGATTATAGACACTGATTAGTCATGAAGTATTCCAAGGAGCACTAGTCTGACCTCTGAGCAAAGTACTCTGATAAACTAGTGAAAACCGGCAAGAAAGGAGAGAAATGGCTTCAGAAGTTCATGAAAAAAATCCATTTAGGTTGTGTGTTTTCCATCCTGCAGAGACTACTTCCATATTCTTCATTTTATATCTTCACCTTTTCTCTATTATTTTTGTAGCCTTCTTTTGCCCTGGTAACGCCTCCTTTCAAAAAAGTTAACAGACTCACTCTTGGGTGTAAATTCATTTAGCTGTCAAATTGCCTAATTTGTGTAGGGCTAACATGCAGCCGGTTAATGAAATTTGCTTCCTGCTCCCTATGAGTGGACTTCAAAGTTGGTAGGAATTTCATGAATGAATTACATAAACTTAGAGGGTTTCTCTCTCCAATGGATTGATACTGATTAAGCATCAAAGTCTTAGAAAAAGTATTAAGTAGAACTTCAGGCTACATGAAGCAGATGAAATATATCAGGGAGGTGAAGATCCTGAAATCAGGTGACCTAGGTGCTTTGGAGATTCCGAATGGGTAGTGATGGCTCCTGGGAGTTACGACTTCTCTGGAAAGTCAATCCCATGAGAATAAGTGACATATCTTTGTTGTTCATCACCAAGCCTTTTTTAGGAATATCATACATTTTAATTGACTACTGTTACAGGGAGTCAAAGAATTTAAAGGCTGTTCTTGCAGAGGAAAACAGAGGAAGGAGAAAACGTAACTCCTGTAAAGATAAGATTAGAAGTTGGGATCCCTGGGTGGCGCAGCGGTTTGGCGCCTGCCTTTGGCCCAGGGCGCGATCCTGGAGACCCGGGATCGAATCCCACGTCGGGCTCCCGGTGCATGGAGCCTGCTTCTCCCTCTGCCTGTGTCTCTGCCTCTCTCTCTCTCTCTGTGACTATCATGAATAAATAAATAAAAATCTTTAAAAAAAAAAAAAAAAAGATAAGATTAGAAGTCAACGACACATTCAAATATCTAGTGACTGTAGGAATTTGGTATTATCAGACATTCAACGTAAATAGATCACCAACTTTTCCTTTTTATTATATGAAAAAAGCACATTGGCAGTTGTATAGGGACCTCCACTTTCCATCCCTTTTACAAAAGGATTGGAAACAGCCAATCTTTTAAAAGTGGAATATCATAGAGAAAGAGTGGTTTAGGGTATTGCTGCCTTTTCAAAAAGTTCAAAGACTCACAGAAATCTTTCATGGTCTTTCCCACTCTTTTCCAGGGCAATGGATAAAGTTAAGGGCATCAAATGTCAGTTATCCCTATTCTAGAGTGGCATCTAATCTCCTTCGTCTGTTTTATTTATCCTGTTTATACTGACTCTGTGCCATGGCCTCTGAGCAAAAGGAATCCATTTTCAAGAAGACACCCTTGATTTGTCCTTCCACCTCATACATAAAAGGTCATATTTTATGGTCAAGTAATTGTATATACAGTTTTATTTGTTGAGCTATTTAAAGGAATGCCACTATATCCCTGACCACATGGTTTAAAGCAGTTCCCCATTCCAGCCAATCTCAGCATTTATTATCTTTTTTCCTACTTTACTTATCTTCTTAGCATTTTTATCACCACTTGATATATATGTATTTGTTCATTTGTTTGCTATCTCTTAGCTTAGTGTTGTCTCAAGTGCCTAGAATAGATATTTTTTGAATGAATGAACTGAATGAATGAATAAAATATTCTATAAGGATAAAGTTTAAGAAATATTTATATTTCTTATATTCATATATTCATATGCATATATTCAAGGTATTTATCATTGTATATAATAAAAGTATATGAAATCATGATGTGGTTGTAAAGTCAATGGACTTTACAGGAACCCCGGTTCCTGTGCTTATTAATCCTTCTTTCCTTTCTTTTTTTTTTTTTTTTAAAGATTTCATTTATTCATTCATTAGAGACACAGAGAGAGAGAGGCAAAGACACAGGCAGAAGGAGAAGCAGGCTCCATGCAGGGAGCCCGATGTGGTACTGGAGCCCAATGTGGGACTCGATCCCAGGACTCCAGGATCATGCCCTGGGCCAAAGGCAGGCGCTAAACTGCTGAGCCACTCAGGGATCCCCTCCTTCCTTTCTTATTTAAAAATGGAACAATATCTTCTTTTCATTACTATTCATTTTTAATTCTGTTTTAAAGAGTAGGAATGATGTATGCAAAGTGCCAAAGATTGCTCAGTTCAAGATAATTACAGTATTCACAAAAGGGAAAGAGGCATGATTTCAACAACTAGAATAACAACAAAAACTAGAACATCTAGGATGTTTATTATAGCTATGAGAAATTCTTAGACTTTTATGAAATTATTTTTCAAGTAGTATCAGGTGGTTGTTGGGAAGTTGTTGCTTGCCACCTGTTCTAATGAATCTTTCAATTCAAAAGTTAATGTTACTACACACATCAAAAAATAAAAACTCTTTAGGCTTATGCTATGTGTGTGGGTATAGAAAAACAGTGAATCTGGGTTTTTTTCCCTCTTAAAAACTGTGTTAAAACATCAGGATACCTGTAATTCCTGTTGAATAGCTATGCCCCTTTGGGATTCTAAGTTTATACAGAGAAAATAAAAACAAAATTCTGGCTTATAGAATTCCTAGTGGTTGAAGACAAAATAAGGGCCCAGCAAAACTTGCCCCTGCTGAGGGAATTGCAGGTGAGAGACCCCCCCCCAGATCAGCACTGAAGGTGGAGGTGAGGGGAGTGTCTCTAAATGTCCAAGAAACAAAAATTCAGATTTAAGTATTTCTAAAGTCCAAAAACTAGATAAGATCACCAGTGCTGTATCAGTTAAAGATCTTCCTATTCTCTTACCTCTACGATTGCCCCAAACCTCAACTCTAAAGGATCTTAGTGTGCAATATGGAGGGTAAAGATGGGAAATAAGAAATTTTGATTATTCTCACCTGTCCTGACTCACTTAACCCCATCTAGGATTTTATAATGAGACTGATATTTTGAAATTGTATGGTCTTGAGCATTTTAGTTATTAAGGTGAGTCCCTATCTGGTCACATGGACTGGATATAGTTTGCTTTACTCAAAGAGAAGACTCAGGGGACCTGTCTGAATTTTCACTTAGAGAGGTAAGAGAATAAATGGTTCTCCTTATCAGTATCTTTATTCTTTTTCCAAACAACAGAAGGATTTGAGAGGATTGGATCCTTCCTGAACAAGTTTTTGTTTTAAATGTTTTAATAGTATCACATTACCTGCTTTCTTGCAGTTAGATGAAGTTTTGTGACTAATTCTAACTAATGGGCTAGGAGTGGAAGTAGTGACTGATATTGATAAATGATAGAGAGATGATATAGAAAAAAGCAAGTAAGATCCCCCTGTGCTCTCTTCCCCTACCACAGCATCTCAAGAGGCTGCATCTTTCAGGTATATGACTACATGAGGGGAACTCCATTAGCCTGGGTGCCATAGTGATGAAGTGGAGCAGATTGTCCAAGTGACTGCTATTGTTTATGTAGTTTGAGTGGGAACCAGATCTTGCTGTGGTAAGCCATGGAGCTTTCGGGGTTAATTTATTATAACATAACCTAGCCTATTCTAAATAATAATACATCCACAAATTTATCATTTTCTTTATACTCTTCATTCTATCTTCCATCTCAAACCTTCCATCTAGGGTTACTTTCCTTTTCTTTAAAGTATATCTATTAGTGTCTTCGTGTATGTTTATTGGTGGTAATTTCTTATTTTTTATTCGTCTAAAAGTATCTTCAGTTCTTTGTGGTTAAAGGATATTTTTTTCTGAATATGTAAGCCTAATGTGGCAATTATGTTCTCTCAGCACAGTGAAGAAAGAGACTCACTGTTTTCTGGCTTTTCTTGTTGATAAGTCAACTGCTCTCTGTGACTTCTCTGAAGTTAATTCTCCCTAGTTCTGCTCTTTGATTTTCTTCTGGATGACCTTTGATTTTTATTTGGTTGTGCTTAGCTTCACTTTACTATTTCTTTTTTTTTTCACTTTACTATTTCTAGAAGTAGATTTCCTTTCATTTCTTCTTAAATTTTCAGTTGGAATCTTTTAATATTTCTAGAAAATTAACATAATTTCTTCAGTCATCTTCTCAGTCATCAATTGTTCAAATATTTCCTCTACCTCATTTTTCTTTCTTCACTTTCTGGAACTCCAATTAGATGTATATATAACAATTTCTCACCTCATTGATTGATTAATTACTTCTAATCGATGTATGTTAATTGAGCATCAGGCATTTGTGTTATATCCACTGATGATTCCACCCCCACCCCCCAACCCACACCATATGTGAAATCTTCATTTAAACCATGTGTTCTCTTTGGAAAGTCTTAAATGAAATTTAAATAAATAAATAAGATATTCAAGAAAAATATCTTTTTTCCTCCCATTGGCATTTTTAATTTTACTTATCACATTTTTCATTTCTTGAAGATGTATTTGCTTTCTTTTCATATATCCTTGGCCATTTATAGATTATTGTTCCTTGTACTTATTTTTGTTTGTTTTTAATTTCTTTAGATATATTGACAGGTATTTTAGCCATGCTTATCTGTTCCTGCAGGCTCTTTCTCAAGATTATTTACTTCCTTGCATGTTGGTGAATTTTGAGGGTGAGTACATACCCTGATCAACAGATTGGTTGATCTTTCCATACAGAAAACCTATTTGACTAAACTGAAGATGGTTACATCCTGATAGTATTCATGTTTGCTTCTGCTGGAGCTGAAGAATACTCCTCATCTGGAGCTACTTCAGCCCCTCTACCATCACTGTTTCAATTTAGGTTTGATGTTTTCAACTAATCAGCATTTGTCATCAGAGCAACCTGGCTTTTTGCATGTTCTCAAAACTTACCTCTATGATTTCAGTTCGTAGTTTGTGATGAATTGATTGGCGCTTAGGCAATTTCCGTTACTTCTTATGAAAAATAAAAATAATGTTTTATCCAAGATCTAGCCATTTTATAGTAAGAGGTTCTTCAAAAGCATCTACTCCTCCATACTGTTTGAAGAAGTACTTCTAGTAATTTTATAATAAAAAATAATTTCTAACCATATATCTTTGATCATCTGGAGTGTGTGCAGGTGTGAAGTTACGCTTCTATGATAATGACCCAGCTATCTATCCTTCTTCTTTGTCTCTGTATGTCACTAACATTTCACACTTCTCCCTATATGAACACATGCCACTTGCAGATGTGTTAGATACATGGATTCTAGAGGATTACTATGCACATTTTTTTGGTGCTTCCCTAACCAATAGCTTGTGTTGTACATGTATATTCATTTGTAACATACGCCTAGGTGACTGTCATAGCAGTAATGAGATTTGAACTCTAAACTTATAAGAACATTTTTAATGAACCATTGTAGTTGCTGTCAGGAAAACTGTTCTCTAAACCCATAAAGGCTTCTCATTATGTATGTGCATGTATTTTTAAATCCTGAAAATATTCCAGAATTCCAAGAAGTATCAATGACTAGTGACTTATACTTAACAAATTGAGACATTTTGAAACCTAATAAATGCCAGACCATAGGTCTGACACACATTGTATCAGACTTGTGGTAATTGTTAAAGCTATTTTTGGAATTCATTTTTGTGCCTAGATAGGAATGCATAGAACACTATTTTGGGCATATTTTATAACTACTTCATGTTATTCTGCACTATTAAGATTGCTGGGTGGTTATTTCCCCATTTCCCATCATATTTGAGGGAAAATGTTTAATTTTTTAAGGAACAATTTTATTTTTTAATTTATTTTATTTTATTTATTTATTTTTTTTAAGGAACAATTTTTAAAAACTGTTTGAAATTCAACACATCAGCTCCATAAAAATTTACTGAATATATGTATATAGTACTCTTGCTAGATACAACTTCCTAAGTGGTCTTGGTCTCTGTCCATTATTTCCTCTCCCTCTCCCTTTCCCATCTCCCCTAGTTTGGCCCACTGACTTCGTTACCCGCTGACTCAACCCTCCTCCAGCTTCTAGCCAGTTCTAATTTGAGGCATTAAAACTGAATGTCTCTGCTTTGGATGATTTAGTGCTTAATGTTGACTCTTTACTACAATGTGGTACCTTGGATCCTCTTTATTGTCTACTTAACTAGTAGTGAAAGATGAAAACTTGAGGTCTACCTTTTTCTCCAAGTGACAGCTGATTCTTCTCTCTTTTTGGATCCTGTAGGATTGCTATTAAATACTGATGGATCTCTTTGCTTGGCAAAGGCTTTAGTTCCTCCATTTAAGAAATTTGAAAACACATTTGTCTCTTAAATTAATGTATTTGTCTTACAGTTTCCAAATCATCTTTCACTAATAAGAGAAGCTTCCCAGAACCCCCTTTAAGGATTGTTCCCTGCCTCCTGAGGACAGATTTCTCTAAATTCTGGGACTGCTTGGATTTCCGAAAATTGCTCAGCATTATTCCTGCTGCCAAGCTCCTATAACCTGCCCAGCATACCTATATTATTTGTCTTGGAACCATCATGCCAACTCTTTACTGGACTTGAGACCAGAGTTTGTTGAACACTGTTGAACACCTCAGGCATTGAATCTTTGTCACTTCAGAGGGTAGATGAATTACCAGGATCTAGTTCTTCTTCCTAGCCACTTCATCGTTTTGCTCTACACCTTTAAGGAATATAATATCTGACTTATCTCTGTGCCTCCCTGAAGAAAACAAATTTCTAAAAACTAAGAACTGAAAAAGTAGGATTTTTTTTACCTGCCTCAGTATAAATAATATCATGTATTAATTCTGTTTTGATACATTAACTACCTTGATTCCTTTCTTCTTGAAAAGATTATAATATGTTAGATGAAGGAGAATTCAGAGATCATTTTGTAAAGTACTTTTATATAGGTAAGGAAATGTAGACTTGCTATTTTAAATAGAAACTTATTCTCGCTTTGTCTTACCTAAATGAAGGTCAGAGATACTGATTGGATTTTATAGACTTTAGACTTTATTTACCAATGAACAACAGCCTCTTTATTTCAATGCTCTGCTGACTGATATCTGGATTCTAGTAGTCTCTAAATTTCAAGGAATAGACTTTTGAATTAAATCAATACTGGAAACAAGCTTCAGAGAAATTTTCAGTTTTATAGAATTGTTTCAAAACTAAGAGAATCAGCTTTTAGACTCGCATACTGGTAGTGACTAAGACAATGTCAGTAGGGGGCAGCCAGCTACTAAAATTTAGAACATACTTCTTAGCTTTTTCTATTTGTCCTAAACTTTCCAAATCAGACTGTATAAAATACTTATGTGTCTGATATAATAGTGATACTTTTTGATTAAAAAGAATAAGAATTTATTCAATTTCTACTTCAACTATTTCAATGACAAATGGTGTGCTGAAAATCATTTTTGACACTAACCACCCAGAGCTAGTGTCAGACTTCACAGATTGAAGGGCAGGGTCCTCACAAAGACCATCCCCACTTTACATGCCAGCCACAATTTCAGTGGGGTCCCCAAGCTATTCACATTTCTGACTGGGTATAAATTGGTGGTTTCCATAATCCCCTCAGGTTTGATAACTTACTGGAATGATTCATAGAAGTCAGGAAAGTGCTGTCCTTATGACTACAGTTTTATTGCAAAGGGTAAAATCAGGAGGACCAGCCAAATGAAGAGATGCATAGGGCAAGGTCTGGGAGGGACTATAGATCTTCTGTATCCCTTCTTTGGAATCAAGGCATTTTAGTCTCCTGGCAATCAATATATTCATCAACCAGAGAGCTCTAATAAGCTTTTGCTTCCAGAGTTTTTATTGGAGTTCCATTACATAGGCATGGTTGATTGAATTAGTTGCCACATCCGTGAACTCAATCTCAGACTTCCTTGGTCTCTTCAGAAGTTAGGAGATCAAGCTCATATTATATGGCTCACAGACCAAACCTGACCATGTGATTAAGTCTTTTTGTTTGTTTGTTTGTTTTAAGATTTTATTTGTTTATTTATTTATGAGAGACAGAGAGAGAGAGAGAGAGAGAGAGAGAGGCAGAGACATAGTCAGAGGGAGAAGCAGGCTCTGTGGGGAGTCCGATGCAGGACTCATCTCAGGACCCTGTGATCACACCCTGAGCTGAAGGTGTCCCTGATTAGTTTTTTCAACAAAACCAGCCTCCATGGGAGCCCTGGGTGGCTCAGTGGTTGGGCATCTGGCTTTGGCTCAGGTCCATGATCCCAGGGTCCTGGGATGAGTCCTGTATCGGGCTCCCCGCAGGGAGCCTGCATCTTCCTCTGACTATGTCTCTGCCTCTCTCTGTGTATCTCTCATTAATAAATAAATAAAATCTTAAAAAAAAAGAACAGCCCCCATCCTGAAGCTATCTAAGGGTGATCCCTGAATTGTTTTATTAACATAACAAAGATATTCCTAAAAGTCAGGAGACTCAAAGATTTAGTCTCCCTCCCAAGAACCATGAACAAAGGTTGGAAGGTTGGTCAAATTCTTTATCACATCAGCGGCATGGGTGAGTCTGGGTGGCTCAGTTGGTTAAGCATCTGCCTTCTGCTCAAGTCTGATCCCTGGGTCCTGAGATAGAGCTCCACATTGGGCTCCCTGCTTAGCAGGGAGCCTGCTTCTCCCTCCCCCACTGCTGCTCTTTCAAATAAATAAAGCTCCATAAAAAGAAATTTTAAAAAAGTAAAAGAAACAGACTCACGTATACATATATATACCCAAATTTGCCAAAGAACATTAGTGTGTCCTAATCTCCTAATTATCATTATCTTTAATATCTCTTGCAACACTAAAGGACTAAAGGAGAGTATAAGTGATACATTGTGGACTTTTTTTCTTGAATATATATAGAAAAAATATTCAAGGAAAATATTTTGCTATTTAGACAATATAGGAACACTTCATTCCTGATGAAATATTTTTGAAAGAGTATATTTTAAAGTTTAGGTTTATATTCCACTCATGTTAATAATGAAGATTGGGGAAAAGTGAATAAATTACATAAACTAACATAATATAGGAGAAAGACTAAGTGAATGCATAATGTGATGGTCTTAATCAGGGGGCTTGGGGGAGCCAGATTTACATCATTTTGTCTCCCTCACTAGCCATGCTATCTTGAAGATTTAGATGCTCTCAATCTCTCTTTCATTTTCAATATGTAGAAATTATATGTAATTATTTTTTGTATAATTAAAAATACATTTCCCCATTTAAAAATATAATTCTTCTATCAGAAATGGCCAAGTGCATGGTATCAAAAAGGACTAAGGCCATTACAGCACAGGGTGCTGGCACCTAGAGTTGGCAATGGGGTTCCAGATTTCAGTGCCTCAGGGAAAAGTAGACTGAATATATTCCATAAGAGGTAGTGCACTGGAGATTATTTTCTCACATTCATAAATGAAAGCTATACAAACTCGATTTTCTTGTGTAAGGTTGCATGCAGGTACAACAGTTTCATGAATGGTGAAGAGAGAAGCAAAGAATCCTAAATGATTAGAAACTAACAAATAGGGGATATTAGCTTCAGTTCTGAAAATTTGAAGCCCTTGAAGAGATATAAAATATGCTTCTGTTTTGTGGACCCTTAGGAGCTGAGTTGAAGCAACTTAAAAAATGCCCAAGAGGAAAGGAGAAATGGGAGAGAGAAAGAAAAAGAAATCCATAGAAAAGAAACATAACCAACAAAAATGACAAAGCACCTGATGAAACCCAACCCCATGATGTGAATTGTTCCCCACTATAAGCAAACAAACACATAAACATAGAAACAACAAAAGAAAAGAAAAAAAAGTTTACTCATGACAATACAGAGGTAATTAAAGAAATCTAGGAAGTAATTTAAATATACACGTTTAAAATTCTTTTTTTTTTTAAAGATTTATTTATTTATCTGAGAGAGAGAGCAGAGCTAGCGAGAACATGAGAGGAGAAGGGCAGAAGAAGAGGGAGAAGCAGGCTTCCTGCTCATGGACCCTGATGTGGAACTCAATCCCAAGACCTTGAAATCATGACCTGAGCCAAAGGCAGATGCTTAACCTACTGAGCCACCCAGGCACCGCAGATGCTTACAATTCTTGAAGAAATATCCATAAAACCAGAGAAGGAAGCACTGAAACAACAATAGGCACTTGTGAGCCATTTAGATCCCTTACCATGAAAAAGGAAACTAAAATGGGAACCATAACATATTATAATGGGAACACATTATTCTTGAGACAGTTGAAGAAAAAAATTCTAATAAAGAACTCTGAAAATTACCTAGAATATAGCTTAAAAAGATAAAGAAATAAGCAAAGTGAAGTTCTGAGAAATAGAGCATAGATTTAGATGCTCTAGTAAAATCTAAGAGAGAGAGAAAAGAGCCAACAAGTTCCAAAACTGAAGGCTGATATTAATCCTTATTACTGAAGAAGTACCTTACATGCCATATATAACAAATAAACAACAACAAAATCACTTAAATTAGATTGGATCTTATGTAATTAAGATGACAAAAATCTGTATCTAGTTAACTGCTAAACAAAACAATGGTGAAAAAAAAAACACATTTTTGTACATTTAAAGACAAAAATCTATTATTTTTCCACAAATGACATTGAACTTTCTCTGAAGGGCATAATTTAACAAGAGATAATAATGAACTCAGAAGGAAAAACTGTGATGCAAGAAAATATGTTTAGCAAAGACATTAACAACATATTGGAAAATAAAAATAAGTAATGTCTGCAAATGTAACTTTTTTGGCACATTTAAATGTAAAGAACCAACGCTCTAGAAAGCAATCTATCTACCTATCAATTTGATTAAACATTTAATGAGATTAATCTGAAGAGTTACGCTCTCCACATTGTATTATTTTAATCACTTTATACAAAAGAAAATAATTTCACTTTGAAAGCAAACTGTTTTGAAACAGATTGAGGGATCATTACCTTTTAACTTTTGCATAGTAGTCTGATTTGCAAAACTGAATTTTTAAGCCCATGAAATTTTTGTTGCTACAAGCTTTGTAATTGTTGCTTTTAAAATTCTCTTCTAAATACCAAATTATTAATCTAACTCTTAATTGCCAGAACCAATATTTAGTTGCCAAATTGCCTTTGTCAATTAAATGTTCAAAGTGATCATTTTATTCTTAGATTACTGTGTTGAACTTCAGCTTGATAATTACACTATTTGAACCTATTAAACTATATTTTTAGAAAGTTAACTAGTAGCTGTTTGATATATTCTGTGGCATGATATCCCTGCTTGCAAAAATCGAATTAAGATGACAAGTTTTCTTCTAATTCATGGCTTTTCACATTTAGAATAAAATAGGACTAAGCTTTAAAAGTTGAAAATTTAGTTCCCAGAATTGTATACCTTTCAGTGCCATACAGTGAATAAGAGGAACTGATTATATAAATAATATAAATAATGTCTTTTTCCTCCTTGCCATAATTTGTTCCTTGTCACATTATTATTTTCAACATATTTACATAAAACATTGATTTATTAAGTTGAAAACAACAGAGATCAATGAATCACTTATGTTAATCTGTAACCTAAACATCCTCAAATCCGAGGTGTAAACAGGTCACGGAAAATATATACACTTGGCAAAGTCACCATTTTTGTTGTTGTTGAGGTATTTAAAGGATATAACCAGTCTGTTGAATTCTGTTGAATAAGAATGCTATGGATTTTTTTCAGCCTTAGTACTTAAATGCTATTTCAGTAAAAACTCAAGATCTAGACAAATTGATAATGTTTCCATGTTAATCAATCAAATGGATCCCTTCTCCATTATGTAAATTGATTGCCAGGCTGTCATAAAGCTCTGAATAGAAACCCTCCAATATTATCATCCCATTCCACAGAAGAATAGCTTAACATTGTTCAACTTACATTGTGCAGTGGCGTGACCTCTAAGACTGGGCATTTGCTGCAGTTCTGATGTGATGCATCCAGGCATGAGGCAGTGATAACCTCATAGCTGTCAGCAGGGGAAGAGTGGAAGCCTTCTGCTTCCTAAGTGTTCTTGTTTTCATTTTATTCTACATGTCAGTCCGATTACTGCTTCTAATTAAGATGTCTGGCAATTTGAGAAGAGTCAACTGTATTCCTATGAGTTGTCTTGTGCGAAGGTTGCAGTGTAAATAAAAGCAGCTGCCGTTTATTATTTGCTCAAGTGTGACAATTCAAAGGATAAAACAGAGACAGTATTTGCCTTTGCTAAGACCACAGAACAGGTTTTGCTCTCATGACACATGTGATGTTGACATATTTTGTTTTCAAATTCCAGGAAGTCAGATATAGAATAAATCATATGTTGTAAGCCCCAAACAATTAAAGCTCAGTAGAAAATTCCTGGATTGCAGAATACTTTAATATTGTAGCATGAAAGACTTAAATAATACTGTTGTGTTGTGGAATAATATGGTTAAAGAATGCTCACAGGATACTAATCTGGAGTGGGCTGTGGAGAATGAATTGGGAAGCGGACAGGCTGGTGCCAAGGAGGTAAAGCAGGAAACCGTAGGAATTTTCTCTGTGGAGAGATGCCCATGGTTATAATTTAGGCTGAGAAAAGGAGTTTAGTGATTAATCTATTGAAATCTTCACTTTGTGGATGAGAGGTTAGGGTCAGAGAGGTTGACTTGACCAAAGTTATTCAATCCAAATGTCCTAACACCACTTTGATCCAGTAGGTATTTTTATTATAACATGAGCTGCTTCTAAGATTGATTTCTGAGAATTAACAGAATTGCCACTCTAAGATTTCAGTGACTTGGGACTGGTGGTGAAAGAAAGATTTTTGTATTGAAGCAATTGTTTGCTTTCTTCCAGGCCCCCCCAAAAAAGAATAAGGAGGAAAGTATGGATTAGGAATTAGGCCACTTGGGTTGAATCTCAGATTTTGCCAAAATCTTATTGCTATTTGACAGAGGTTTACTAATATGGGAGAGCTTGGTTCTTGTCTCATGGAGTGGAAGAATGAATCTTGCAGATGACAGAGAGTGAGCAAAGTGATAGAAATTTATTAAGCAGAGATCCAGAGAAAGCTCTCAAAAGTGAGAGGGGTCCCCACAGGGTTGCCACTAAGGGCTTTTATGGTCTGTCTTTTATAGGGAACTGACCAGGGAACTTGGAAAATTTCTTGTCAATATCAGAGTGGATTTATAAATTTCATGTCTCTAGTTAGAGCAAACGAGATGGACTTGTAACAAGCAAGATGTTTCTTTGTAAACATCATAAGCACAAACAAGGTGTTCCCTTCTCCCTGGTTAATATCTCCTCCATAATATTTCTCTACACTTGGGGTTTTTGTGAGACTAGTAGCCATTAAAGGGGGAATAGTCCCTGACATTTTGGAGCTAGGGAGCCAGGTTTATTTTTCTGTTTTTACTTGGGATGGGGCCTTTCCCTGCCTACCCCTGCCTGCCCTTAACTGATTTCTACATCATTACCATGATTTTCCATGAAGTTAACAAAACTTAGGCTTCAGAGTTATCATGTCCACATGCCATTTAAAGAGGGGCCTTGGCAATGTGTTCATGTCTGGTAATATTTATACAGCAAAATACTTAAACAAGTCAATACCAGAGTCTCTATTAATAATTCTGACCTCCACTCAGTCTACTTCTTATGCGGGTGGCACTGGAGTGACCACTGGCTTGATGATACACTTGAGTTTAACGGGATTAGATTTATATGGTTTGTAGCCCCATTCTATATTGGTATTTTTTAGCTACCCATGTGAAGGAATGGCTTTCAAAAAATTCTTCTACACCCCCAAAGAAACAACAGCCTCCATAACATCAACAATAAGCAGGTTAGGAGTGCTGTCAACTCAGAGTTCTTAAAAATAGTCACAGCGCAACAAATCTTGATATGCTGTAATATATTACAGCTTATATTTCATGGCTTTAAAATTTTATGTCTCCTGTGTAAAAGAAGCTTGATAGAAGATTCCCCAAATTTGACAGCAATCTTAAAAATTTACATGACACGGATTGTGAAGCTAAATCATCAATAATAAATAATACATTTCTACCAACCATGCTAGAGGAAAAACTGAATTACCTACCTGTTCTCTTAGTTGAAAATGATTTTACAAAATTGATGTACATTAGGAGGTAATCAAAGAGCATGTATCTTGAAATGCAACCTAGAAGTGCGTAAGGGAGTTAATTAATAAAAATATTTTGTAACTTTCCTAGATTTTATGGCATTTATGCTATCAGCTTTTTAAATTTATAATTTTTATATCTTCTCTCCAAAACATACATATTCATTCTAAGATCCAATTTTGTCTTGTTTTCCTTAAAAAAGCATCTCCAAATTTATATGATTAAGGTCACACGAAACCTGGATGTCTCCCCATTAGTTGAATCTTTAGGGATCCAGATAAAAGAGAGTTAAAGTAAGGGAGAAAAGAGATACTGGAATTTCATCACCTCATTCCTTCCAGTAGTGTTCTTGGGTACAGGTGTACATGATTAAACATGTACAAGGTTATGGAAGAAAATAATTTGACTTCTGTATATAATTTTTAAAAATCTTTATTTATATATACATAATTTTGCATAGACTTAATGTTATATATATTTTTGCTATCATTGTGTTTACCTGTTTCTATTAGGTTTTGCCAGTTTCTTATTATGGGAGTTTCATCATTTAGAGTTTGATCAGGGAAGCAGAATGGCTGTAAGTGATATGCAAAATGAGATCTATATAGTGGTTAGACCTGATGAATTTGTGGAAGCTGCTGAAATCCACAGAGAGGGTGTTATCTGCATAGAGAAGCGTGTCTGTGAGGGAGGTCAGAAGGGCAAGCGGTGAGGAAGAAAAGCTGGAAATAAGCAAGGGAGAATAAGGAAAACTGGACGTTGTGAAGATCAACTAGAATCTAGGAGGTCCGGCAGCCCGAGTGGCTCAGTGCTTTAGCCCAGGGATGATCCTGGAGTCTCCGGATCGAGTCTCACATCGGGCTCCTTGCGTGGAGCCTGCTTCTCCCTCTGCCTGTGTCTCTGCCTCTCTCTCTCTCTCTCTCTCTCTGTGTCTCTCATGAATAAATAAATAAAATCTTAAAAAAAAAAAATTCTAGGAGGTCAAACTGGAACTTACTTCCGCTCTTTACTGCCTTTAACTGTGACTATGTGTTTGACCTAGAAGAAAAAGCTAGTGACCTTTACCATGGAATTGCACAAGTGCCTGTACCAGGAGTAGAGAAGCTCAAGAGGAGATTCCATGGAGTTGAAGTAGGTGTGCATCCTGTAGCTCCCCCAGGCCTGCAAGGTGAGCCAGCAGATCAGCTATGCCATGTGCAAGCCGTAATGTTATCTGGCCACCTATGGAGACTTTCAGAATGTAATGACCACTGCTTCCCTTTTGGCTTTCAAATCTTGGGCAGATTTGTCTTGTGGCCATCCCTAATGTACTGGAAGGAGACTTCTGGGAAATGACTTTTATAGCTTTTGAAAATTGGTACATTACTCCATTGACTAGAGATTTTTTGTGTATATTTTCATGACTGCTGGCCATTCAGATATGTTCCATAGGAATTAGCATCTTTTTTCTTTTCTTTTCCATTTTTTTTTTGCCACTAAGAATAGTACACCAATAAATATCCTTATGGACAGATAGTTTTACTCCTATTGGATAAAGTCCCATGAATGGGCTGACCTAAATAGTAAGCATACTTTAAATTTTAATAGATGTTAAAAGATTCTTTTCTAAAGAAGGCTCTTATAACTTAACATTCTACCTGCAGTTCTTTTTTAGTTTATTGATTTTCCCTGCCAACAAGAGAAATGATACCTTTTTAAATTTACAACAATACAATTGATGAATGGGTTGTCTCTTTTGAACTTTGTACTTCACCCTTTACTAGATATTTTCAGTGTATTTTCATAACTGCCATTCATATATATTCTTTTGTTAATTGTTAATATGTAATTTTGCTCATTTTTCCTTTTTTTGTCTTTCTGTCAATTTGTGATGTGCTGTTTTTGATTGTGCTAGGACTTATTATTGTGATGTTGTTTGTAGAGCTAATCTAAGGTCTATTATATGATTATTGCTCTCCAGAGATTTATGTTTGCTACTTTCAGGTATATGGTGATTATAGCAATGCAGAATCATGTCAATTCCATTTAAAGAATTATGATTCAGTTCTCAGGTGTAATCTGTCCAAGGGCCCAACTACTTTTGATTTACACTTATTCCTAGGTTACCGTGTTTTGGTCCTTCCCTTTGATTCTTAAAGCTTTTGAATCTAATTTTGATGCCTCTATCTTAAGAAGGTCTTCAAAAGGTACAATTCAGTCTCTTGTCCTCTGACATTTCTTTTGGAATCTACAAGGGATAAGGAGCTCCAAATTTCTGGGCTCTTCTTCCTAAGCCTCAGGGTAATGCTTCACTTTTTTTTTTTTTTTTTTTTAAACACCTCCAGCCTTTTAAGGGGATTTAAGAAAGTATGATAATGAACTTTTTCACTCTGAGTTTGGCTAAATTACTCAATCCACCGTAATCAGAACCTAATACTTGAATCTGAAATTTTAATGACATTCATGCTTAGAATGGAAACATTATTGTAAACCTTAGGGTTTCTGAGTGGGTCTTCAATAAATGGCATCCCTCTCCTCCTTTTGGGATTAACAACAAGTTGAGAAGTAAGACAAAGAGTTAAAACCATGTCCAAGATGACTCCCTTATTAATAGCAAGAGTCAAAGTTACAGAGACAGCTTCACACGGCAGTCACCTTGGCCTGTTAACTGAAACCCAGAATCAGGCAGATGTACCCAGCCCGTGATGGGCTAGGCTGTACAAGGGAGCCCTCATGTAGCAGTCCTGACCATCTGGCTGAGCAGAGACAACGTCAGCTTTCTACACGCAGGCCTGCTTTGTAGTCAAAAGTCTGTCACCCGCCTGGGTGAGCGAAGGAATGTGCTGGTGCCAAGGAAAAAATCCCTCCTTGTAGACTTCGGAAACAGAAAAGACATTCCTTCTAAAAAGGTAATTGCAGAAATTTCATGTCATTAATATGTGTATTTATATGTGGCTTAGTATAAAGAGCTTTGGGCTTTTGAAGGGTTGGATATTCTTACATTCTGAATCCACAAATACTCAGTACTCTAACTTTTAAAATTGTGTGACTTCGGAGAAATAACTTGCCTTCTTTGAAACAATGTTTCTTCATTGGTACAAAAGAGATCAGAATCTCTTGAGCTGATTTCTTCTAAAAGCTAAATGAGATGATGTGTTTATGTTTACTATATACATAGAAAGAAATACTCTTGACACTATTTTCTCTGTGTGTGTATGTGTGTGCTTGGTTTCAGTGCCTTCAGAATGCAGCCTCCAGAGCTCTTCTTATTTGGTTGTTTGTCTGCCCTCTGCCCTCCTGTCAGTGCTTGAGGGGCCCCCTTCATCTTTTTTTAGCAGAGCACACACAGTCATTTCCATGCAGCAGAGGCGCTCACACATTTATTGCCTAGCTTTTTATTTTTTCCCCATGCACAGATGAATGGCAGGCCTTATAGATCTTTTCTAACTTACTATTATGTTTCTGGTGAAAAACACTTTTCCATTCGAAAACTTCTCCCAAACCCTGAAGGTCACTTCCTTCTATCAAAATATATTCTTTAGTTCTCTGACATGCTAGCTTATTAAATCACATCTCCACTCCAGGTGCTCACATGGAAGAATATCTGCCAGTTCCTATTTTCTCTAGTATACATCTCAGGCTCTACCAAGATAGAAGCAGAGAATGTCTGAATATAATATGATATAATGTAATATAATATTGATATGAAAATATAATTATATGACATGATATAATATAGTATAAATGATTTTGTGCTACCTCTAGCTCCAGCAAAACCCCAAATTTCCCTTTTTATGCTTCTATAAATGTCATAGACAATTTTGAAATGTGATTAAGATTTCTGCTGGGTTAAATGTGGGAGAGGTAGGTTTTTTCCACAGGAAATTATTTTGTATTATAATCTAAGACTTTAATAGAAAGCTTTTGTACATTAGATCTTTTTGCCTACACATTTTGGAGAAAAGAAATAGAAAATCCAAGTATACGTTCTTAAAAATCCTATTACTTAGAGTTAAAATATTTTCTTCTAAACTCCTAATGCTAAATTCAGTTCCATTATTTACCTTGGCTAAGGAGATATTTTGCACAGCTGGCTTATGAAAAAGATATGCAAAATATTCAATTTTTCCTTTAAGTCTGTTAAGTATCCTCCAAAGATCATCTTCTTTTTGGCAAGCTTCTGCTCTTCCAACCCATCCCTGACTGTTGCTAATTTTATACCCTCTTTCTTCAATTGCTGCCTGAGGCCTAAGCCCTTTATACTCCAAAGATGTTTCCTGTCTCATTCTGGGATCATGGCCATCCTTCCGTTGCGTCTACCACTAGCATCTATATCCACTCAGATTTGAGAATGCTTTCCCTCTCCTAACTAGAAATGCTTTCCGCATCTAACTAGGATAGGTTAGTTTCTCTTTGAGCGTCTCCCAGAATTCTCTAATTTTCTGTTAGCAAATGGAGCTCTGACCTTGGGTTTAGGAAACGTTCTCCATTTATAATTCTTCCAGAATGAACAAGCCTGCTGGAAGTCATTTAGATGAGGGTTGCCTAGGGTTTCCCCCTGCTGGCCAGCATGCATTTTTCTCTGCTGAATATACGAGCTTTCCTCTTAATTTTTATTCTCTGAACCATTTGTTCCTCTTAGAGGCTGCACGGTGCCAGAATATCATGGTTTGCTACAGAGTAAATGTTGTTTGGACAAATGGATGTAAACTGTAGTTTAAAACAAAACAAGCACAACACCTGTGCCTCCCGATAGGCCTGACATCAGGGAACATCATTCGAAATTTTGTGTTTGTTTCTTGGCAGTGTGGGGATGAATTTTTCACTTTTATGTCTGTATTGCATAGACAAGATATAGACAAGATCTGCACTCATGTCTCTGGTATTTCACTTGATATATCATAGTTGGTATGTCATTTGAGACTGCCCATATATCATAGAAGAATAAAAAAGTGATAGAGGAAACCCCGGTGCCAGTACCCTGCTTTGTTAAAAAAATTATATATATATATATGTGTGTGTGTGTGTGTGTGTGTGTGTGTATTTGGCAGATGCTTTACACTTTTAGAGTTACCTTTCCTTGGAATTGATGAATTCTATTCAGAAATTATCTCAATTTCCATACATAGCCTTTCATGGCTCTTGGTGCTTCCTGATTCAAAGTTGATATCCTATGATCCGTTTATTTTCTATATGTCTGTTCTTCACATTCCTCCAGTATTAATCCTCTGTGAAAGGATTAGAGCATATTTGTTTTTTTTTTTTAATTTTTTATTTATTTATGATAGTCACAGAGAGAGAGAGAGAGAGAGAGAGAGAGAGAGAGGCAGAGACACAGGCAGAGGGAGAAGCAGGCTCCATGCACCGGGAGCCCGAGGTGGATTCGATCCCGGGTCTCCAGGATCGCGCCCTGAGCCAAAGGCAGGCGCCAAACCGCTGCGCCACCCAGGGATCCCCATATTTGTTGTTAATACAAGACCTCTTATGAAAACTGTTGAAGCTTAAGGAAAATTATTTTATTAATCCATGAGTTTGATATTATGTTTAGCGGCAACAAATATGGGTGTCTCCAGAGCTCCAGATAACAATAAGCTTAAAATGGAAAATAATCATAGTTAACTCTTATCTCTTTATTGTAATATAAAGAATGTAAATCTACCAGTCTGCAAATTTCATTTTAGCCAGTAATCTTTTTTTTTTTTTTTAAAGTCATGCTCACAGATCCCTGGGTGGCTCAGCGGTTTGGAGCCTGCCTTCGGCCCAGGGTGTGATCCTGGAGACCTGATATCGAGTCCCAGGTCGGTTCCCTGCATGGTTCCCTGCCTGGAGCCTGCTTCTCCCTCTGCCTGTGTCTCTGCCTCTCTCTCTCTGTGTCTCTCATGAATAAATAAATAAAATCTTAAAAAATAAAAAAATAAATTCTGCTCACAACTAGTAAGACACTAACTTGGTGTACCCTGTAGTCTCTACTCAGAGGTATTAATAAAATGACCACAACGTGCTGCAGAACAAGGTTTAGAGGTTGCTGCTCTTTAAGAAAAAGACTTGATGTGTAATTTTCTCTCTTTATTCCTTGTTGTCATTAATTTCATTTCATTTAATTTTAGAGCTTTAAAAGGAGGCTTTTAGTACATGTGCTGCCAAAGTGAGCAGAAGGAACTTTAAAGTTCATTTGCTCACCTTCCACTCTTTACATTGAGTAGCCTGAAGCCCATATTTGTGACTTGGCTGGAATATCTAACCTGTTAGAGGCAGAGCTGATACTTGGGTATTTGACTGATAAAACAGTACACTGTCCATTATATTGCAATATGTCCCTTTGGCTTGTTCTCCCTTTCATTTTTAGACATATGATCCAGCTCAGCTATGATGAAGGAGAAAAAAAACAAAACAAAAAACAAATCAGTAAATGTCAAAGTTGAGAAATTATAGAGTTTTAGTTTTGAAAAAGTATAGACCATGAGGCATAGTCTATATAGATATAGGCAAATGTAGAATTTTAAAATGTGGTCTTCTAATTGTTTATGTTATCTGAATCAAAATGAAAATTCTAGGTTAGACTTTTAGTCTATGATATAGTTTTGGAATATAGGTGAGGTTTGGTGCGGTGAGGTCCAGAGGTGACAGCCAAGAAAGAATTTTTGAGATATCTTTGGTGCAAAATGGTGGTTTTATTAAAACACAAGGACAGGACCCAAGGGCAGGAATAGCTGCTGCACTAGGGTTGTGAGGGGTGGCTGATTATATATGTGGGAGTTGGTAGTAAGGAAAAAGGGAGGTTTTCAAAAGAATTTTTGCATGCTAAAGAGGACCTACAAGATATTGGAGGCCTTGCAATTGCCAAGTTAAGGTTTTTTTTTTACCTCTGGTAAAGCATTAAGACAGTTGAGAGTTTCCTTCTGGAAGTTATTGAGAAGAATGCTTTTTTTTCTTGTAAATCACTAAGACATTTGTAAACTTAGGGAGACTCATGTCTTTCTGGACTGTAATCTCTATATGTTAACCATTTGTTTTTCATTTCCCTTAGATTTAGGGCAGCCAGTCATGTCTCTCACATGCCAGTAGGGGTGGGGTGGGTTGTAAGGTGTCGGTTTGTGCTTTGTCCTTAGCTTGCTTTCTGCTTCCTAATCAGTCTAGATAGAAATTTCACATTGATTTAGGAGAAAAAGTTTTAATGGATTTCTTCCCAAAAAGTTCCTATGGAAAAAAAAAATGTATCTATGGAGAGATAGAGACACAGAGAAAGAGACAGTGAGACAGACAGAGAGAATTCCAAGTGAAACAAAGCTAATAGTACTTTTTATTTTAGGACTTTTCAAAAAATTTGCCTTGAAAATGAACAAGAACTATGAATCTCCCAGTTTTTCTCAAAATTCATAAAACCAGCAACTCAGTTTTTTAAAAAAATCAAATATGTTATAATGCCTGTGGGATCTCTAGTGTGTTTTCAAGCAGTTTGGGAGACTCTTTCCATGGAGTTCCATGGCTTTAAATTCTGTCTGCATGCTGGCGATATTCATATTTTTATCTCTGGCTTTGATTTCTCCCTTGAGGTCCAGAATCACATAGCTAAGTATCTTTACACCCCTATTCAGATATTTAATAGGCATTTCAAACATAACATAATCAGACTGTATGTCCACCCCACACAGTCATACACACAACCTTTTTTTTTTCAAAGTTAATTCTTTCCAATAAATTACACCAAAGACCAGATTTAAACTTGCTGTCATCTGGAATCATCACCTGTCGCAGGCTGCAATCTCTGGAGGCATAGGCTGAGATGACAAGGTTTGATGTGCATATGTTTATTAGGGATCAATACTTGTGAAAGGAAGGGGGTGGAGGCAGGATTGAGCAGAGAGGAAGTAAACATTTGTAATGGTCCCAACAGTGTGCTACAGCCAAGCTGGCAGGGAGCTCTGCAGTGAATACTGCCCATCAGAGTTGCACCAGGTTAGGAGAAAACAGCTGCTCCTTTGGATGCCTGCCTGCTTCGTTCACATCAGTCACCATATCAGCTGTCCAGGGAAAGGCATAACCTACTTTCGAGAAGTTTCCTTATAAGCATGTGCTGATGTGGACTCTGCTGAATTCTTGAGGTGGACTCTGCAGATCTGCAGATTTCTCTCTCTGAGCAGCTTTCTCTGCCTTACAGAGTCTATTTACTTTGGTCTTACAGGATGTTCAGCTCTGTCTCTTAAACTCAGGGTAGTTACTCTGTGAGGCTCTGCCTGGGTTCCCTTTTCTTGACCCGTGACCTTGAATCTCTTTTAAGCTGTGACCTGGAGCAATTGTAGGGTTTACTTTGTCTGCTTTCCATCTTTCAGAGATCATTGACTTTTGTTTTCTGATATCTACTGTCTTGAAAATAGTGATTTCATATATTTTTCTGTTTTTGTTTGTTAGTTGGTTGTTTCAGGAGGGTGAATTGGTTCCTTGTTACTCCATCTTGGCCAGAAGTGGAAGTCCCTGGAGTTTATCTCTTAAACCCTTCTTTGTACAGTTTGTTTACTTTTGCAATAACTTATTTCCTTGCAAGCTCAAATTATGTCTTGCATCACCCCTCCATCTAAAACAGTCTGTGGTAATTGCCCTCATTATCATTTGAAAGACTCTTCTTGTTCCTCCTTTCCTTTCTTCCCTTGGTGTTAAACCCTTCTTTCCTTTTAAGAGAGAAAACATCAGACAGACACACACACACACACACACAAACACGCAACTTATTTTTATTTTGGTATTGTTACAGATCTTTAAAAATTGGGAATAAGAACATATATTACTTCATCTCACCCTGTCCTCAGGAGCTTAGAGGAGGTGCATCCAATGACCTTTCTGTGATGATGGATATGCTCTGTATCTGTACCGGTCAAGGCAGTAACCAAGAATACTTGTGGCTAGGTGGCTAAGGAGCATCTGAAATGTGCCTAGAGCAACTGATGGGCTAGGTTTCCATTTTATTTAATTGTGATTAATTTACATTTACTTTTAGATAGCCACATGTGGTAGTGGCTATCTCATTGGACATCACAGGGATACCATTTATTTTTTTTGCCAGAGGTAAGTAGCAGTTTAGAATGTTGTGGATCACATCTCCCTTAGCTACCATTGTTTTTCTAAAGCAATCCATCTTAATGACAGACTGAATTGCCACGGTATACGGTCAAAAGCATAGACTTACTTGCTTATTTACATTCAACTAATAGGTACTAACTATATGTGTGATAAAAATTTAATCTCTTTGAATTTTGATTTTCTGGACTAGTGGGGCTAATGGCACCTCCAAATAGGTTGCTGTAAGAGTTTGTGGAAGATAATGTGTAGTACATAGTCGTTGTTTAGTAAACATCAATTGTTTTCCTTTTTCTTTTTCAATATATTTCCTTTTAGAAATAAGAATCTTTCTGAAGGCCAGAAAATATTAAGCCAATCACACTTTAGTGTTATTAGGTTTAATAAATACCTCTCGTCTGGTTTTATTTATGCACAAGACACCTGCTCTTAAAGAAGGAAGGAGGAAAGTGAACTAGACTATCCTAGAGGAAACCAGATGCACTGAAGACAAGGGTCATCAACTTGAAATGTCAGCAGAGCAGGACAGCAAGAGAAAACGCAAAGTAGTTCAGCCTTCAAGAGAGCTAGCATTTTTTTTCACTCCCAGGTTATACGGTCACCCTTGTGTTTCCTGAACGTCAACAAAATTTCTTTCAGTCTGTTGTTCCCTGAGAACACTTCATTCCAAGCCATCTTTTACCTTCGACGTTCAGTATAATGTTCAGTATAATGGGGCTGGACTGATGAGCTGGTGTAGCAGCTTGCTGCCCAGAGCCCCAGAGACAACATCCAGATCAGCGACATGACAACAACAAAACACATTTAGTTTGTCTTTTAAAAATCACACCACAGGCATGCGAGAGACTTCATGTCATTGATCTCTGTTGTTTTTCCCCTAGTCCACTCATCTGGAGTGGGGTGTGGCAGAGAGTGCTCAACTAACAAGGAGCTTCTCTTTTTACCTGGTGACTGCTCTGCGTGATTGTTTCTCTGCGAAGTGTGAAACTGTGAGCCGAGCTTTCCATTGCAAGTCATAAATGTCTGTCACAGGCAAACTTAGGACTGCATGTGTGCAGAGTGCTAAGATAATTGAGGAGGCATGATACCAGGTGGCAGAGAAGCAGGCGTCTCTGCCTTCCTTTGCTGGGTTCTCACCTGCACTGTGTGATGCTAGGAACATTATTTTACATCTCTGAGTTCTAGATTGCTCAGTTGCTAGAAGAAAAAGAAAAAGAAAAGAAGGGAGGAAGAAAGAGCTAAAATGAGGGTTATAGTGCTGTTCAGGGTTGTGTGGATAAATGAGATTGCAAGAAAAGAAAAAAAGCAAAAGGGCAACCTTGATAGGTTATATAGTTCTTATTTTCTATAACTATGGCATTCATTTATTTACACTGCACTCCTAGAATCTTAAGATACATTCGAGGTTTATACATGTCAGATTTAATTATTTAAAAAAATCTATTTTTAAACAATTAAGAAACACCTATAAAAATTGACACTTTCTAAAATAGGTTATGTAACAATTTCCACACCTTGGAAAGCACCTGTGCATTAGTTTGTACTGTTAGGCTAACTAGTTTGGGGGCATATCTGACTAAAAAGAATGCTTTTCCTGCCAACACAATTATAAAGGCTGTATTGTATTAGAATCCTTAAAAAATAAGCCTTCACATAGCTGCTGAGCTAAATTTGCAACTTGAGCAAGTGCCCAGTAGAGCACATATGCAGCTGAATTTATTAAAATGTCAGGCAAAGCTCATGGGCACCTCCAGCCGATGCCCACCTTCCGCTCCTATGGCTACCCTATGTACCGCAGGCAGTGTGCAGAAGTTCACGTCAAATTGCTTGGAGATGTAAAAATATAATGACATTTATTTGTACTTGAATTCAGCTTTAATAGCAAAAAAAAAAAAAAGTTACTGAAATCTTCAATGTATTTTATGCAGTGAAATTTCATAAAATATTTCTGTTATCCCTGTGAAGCTATAATATCATCTTGAAACACTGCACTGTAAGCATATAAGCAAGGCTCTCTGTTTCTTTCAAAGATGAAATTCAGGGAAATAAATTGAGACCTGACAATGAAAATGTATTTTTAGCATAGAGTTACCATTTGATAGGTGAGGGAATGGAACACACCAATGAAGAAAATCTCATTAAAGTATATGCTAGTGACATTGCAGCAGGTATTTATATGAGCTCTCATTGAACAACTATTACTATTGTCTCATAAATATAGTTCAGAGAAGCACCTAAGCATGCATACGTGGCAGTGATGGCAAATTGTCTTCTCCAGTATCTCTTCCCTCCTTTTTCCTAAGAGAGAGAATCTGGCTCTTTGCTGGCCACAGACCTCCATATAAAGACTACATTTTTTGACCTTCTTTGTATTAGATGGGGTCATGTAAGCAGAAATTTTACATGGCAGATTCTAGGAGCACCTCTGCCCTTTTTTGCCTTTTTTCTTCCATCTTACTGCCTGAAACATGAATGTGGCTGCTGGAGCTCTGACAGCAATTCTGCTCAACTGAGGAATGGTGCAGCAATATCTCGGCTGGGTTTGCGGAGCCACCTTACTAGCCTTGGGCTACCTATTAATGAATTCTTTTGTACTGAAAAAAGTAAGTTTCTGTCTTGTTGGAAGCACTATTAGTATGTTTTTTGGTCACAATCAGTTACACAAAATCCTAATTAATATAGACGTCAAGTCACTTGAGGACAGAAATTATGGAACATTTTCAGAGTTCTGGTGACATCCAACCGAAAGCTATAGATTGCTTCACTTGGCTTAATTGTTATTCCATATTCTGGGGGTTGAATATAAGGAGGACTGCTACTTTTAAAACAAGTAATATGCATAATATAATTAATATGACACAATATAATGTGATATATATATATATATATATGTTATATATAATGGACACAATAGGAGAAAAAATACTAAATTTCAAGATCAATTTTTAACAGACTACCAAAGTGGCATCTAATGGCCTCTGTGCTGATAGAATAGTTACAATAGCAGAAAAATCTGCAGGTGGGGTAGCTCCTGTAATGTAAAAACCAAAACGTTTTCAAGAAGTCCTTGTAAAATAGAGCTGCATCTTGTGCGAGAATTGCATTCTCGGGGCACCTGAGTTGCTCAGTGGTTGAGCTCTGCCTTTGGCTCAGGTTGCCAGCTGGGGGTCCTTGGATCCAGTCCCATATCGGGCTCCCCACAGGGAACCTACTTCTCCATCTGCCTGTGTCTCTGCCTTTCTGTGTCTCTCATGAATAAATAAAATCTTTTTTAAAAATTGCATTCTCAAGTTAGTATTTCTGGCAAAAAATCCCATGTAGTCAGTACTACCCTTAGAATTTTTATAAAGTTAGGATATATATTGTTTGGGGATACAGCTCTATTCAAATTTCTGGGCAGTCAAAATATTCCCTGTTTATGTTTATAATAAAATCCCTAATTGTAAGTGAACTAGTAGGGAGAAAACTCTGAACTTCTTCGCTTTTCTTCAGGGTTTACTTCAGATTTGTATATTAAATCTCTAAATCCCAGTATACAATAAGATCTTTGTTTTGGTGAAGATCAAATAAAATAGAGGAAATTGCATTTCAACATATAGCTAGATTCAAAGTCAGCTTATGACGCACTAAGAGCTTAGGAAACCAGCTTCCTGTACTGTTTATATACCCTCCAGGTAGGGGGCAGGTACCAACATCTTTCAAAAGAGCATTGCTTATTTTCCATACACAATGCCAATTTTATTAAGGGTATGTTTTATTTGTCTTGTGTTTTTTGTTGTTTTCTTTTTCTTTTTCTTTTTTTTTTTTAAGGGAGTAAGTAGGGGCAGAGGGAGAAGGAGAGAGAGAGAATCTTAAGCAGGCTCCATGCCCAGCATGGAGCCCACTGCAGGGCTCAATTTTACAACTCTGAGATATGACCTGAGCTGAAATCAGGAGTCAGGGCACTTAACCTACTGAGCCACCCAAGTGCCCCAGGGTATGTTTTTTAATTATAAGCTTTTCAAAATTATTTGTAATTATGTACACAATGAATTCCAGAATTTTACTTTTTTTTATGTCCACGTTTATTTGCAAGATGTTGGTATGAATAATTCACCATATATGTGATTGATAGAGCATATTAGTTCATTGTTTTTTATTTTTATTGTTTTATTTTCTTTTTAATTGAAGAATAGCATGTAGTTAATTAACTGTTTTAAAATAATATAATATGGTTTGCACTGGTTTTGTTTCTTTTTTTTTTTTTTATAAATCTTTATTTATTTATGATAGTCACACACACAGAGAGAGAGAGGCAGAGACACAGGCAGAGGGAGAAGCAGGCTCCATGCACCGGGAGCCCAACGTGGGATTCGATCCTGGGTCTCCAGGATCGCACCCTGGGCCAAAGGCAGGTGCCAAACCGCTGTGCCACCCAGGGATCCTGGTTTTGTTTCTTAGTGCTATTTTCAACCTACTGAATGAACTCAATCTGTCGAGGCAGGAATGTAGCTGTATTCTGTGGATAAATCTCAGAGATAAAGTAAAACTTTAAGTTTGGACTGACATGAAAAATAAATATGACTCATTTGTTGCTTTAAAGGTTTGACAGAAGTGAACAATAAAGAATCTTTTAATTTAAAATTAATTTTTATTTGTAACAAAACATTATGGGGAAACAATTTAAAAAGTCACATAGTGCTGGGCACCTGGGTGGTTCCATCAATTAAGCATCCACCTTTGTTTCAGGCCATGATTGCAGGGTCCTGGGCTTGAGCCTGGCTCTCAGCAGGGAGTCTGCTTCTCCCTCTCCCTCTGAGCCCCCCTTTCCTGGTTCGTGCTCTCTCTCTCTCAAATAAATACATTTTTAAAAAATCTTTTAAAAAGCCACATAGTACTGAGAGTCATAAAAAGGCATCAGTCTCCTGTCCCCATCAGATATTCAATGACTCCCCACAGGCAAAAACTTTCAATTCTTTAGTTGTTCCTTCTCATATTTATCTCTATGAGTGCAGAGAACATTGGCTATTGCTATTTGTTGGTTCAGCAATTCCAGACATATCATTGGATTTTTTATTTTGAGAGATGAAGATTTGGGTTCGTTTAGTCCTTTCCTTGCCATCATACTGTAAAAAATTTTGGTAAAACCCCTACATATTTTTTCTTGACAAAATATAAATATTATTTACTTTGAGCAAAATAGCATTCTATGATTATATTTTATTCCCCGAATGGCTATTTTTTTCCTGAAGATAATTGACTTAAGTTTACATTTACTTCTCTTTGAATATTTAAGCTTTATGCACCATTAAGGAACTCTGAAATTGTTTCCTAGGCAGTCCAGCCTCTTAGATCATTTATCAGTTGTATTTTTGTTCTGGAGAAACGCTCCTTGAAGCTTCTGCCATGCTACTAATCAGAATTCTTTGCTCCGTGGGTGTGACACACAGTTGATGTGGCTGTGCTGCTATTCAAGACTTTGCTTTGACTCTTCCTTTTATTGGATTCTCAGTTTCTTGACTCATGCCTTCCCCTCTTCTGATTTACTCCTGCATTTTGGTGAGACACATCTTCCAACTGCTTCCTGAGAAACGGTGCATGGGAAACAACTTCTGAAATTTTGCATATTTAAAAATATTTTTATTCTACCCTGATATGTGATAGATAGTCCTGTGGTTCTATAATTCTAGGTTAAAAATAATTTTCTTTCAGCACTTTAAAGGGAAAGTATTATTTTATTGTCTTTTAGGTGCCAGGGTTTGTGGTTAAGTCCAGGCTATTCTTATTCCTAATCATTGTTAGTTGCTGTTTTCTTTTCTGGAAACGTTTACTATCTTCTTTTTATTTTAGGGGAGTGATAGGTCAGTATTACCTGTTCTATGCAACTTAAACTAAGACCATACTAACTTTGTTTGTATTGAAACTATCTTGCCAAAGAGGGTAGATCTAAGACTGGTATGTGGAATTAATTCACTTTCCAAACTCTGGGTCTCTTCTGGGTAGTTAGCCTTATACATCTTTTTGAATTTTATTCAGATGAGTCACTCATCTGCCATGTGCCATGAAATAATCCTAAGAAGGTGAGTTTTGACCCTGAGTGTCTAATAAGGTGTTCAGGGACCAGACAGCTACTTTTCTTTTGCAATGCGAGGTTGCATACTTCTATAACAGCTGCATTTTTGTGACAGATAGGCTGCACTCATCCTCTCTAAGATTCAACATAGATGGCTAACTAATGTCTTCCAATGGGAAAATTTATAGACTTTGTCGTACTGTATTTTATTTTTCATCCTACTTTTCAATTGTTAAAATAATACATACTAAATGCAGAAAAACCCAGTAAAGAAATTTATTCTAGTACCAGAGATGATAAATATTCACATTTAATACCTGTTACAGAGAATTGAGTGTGTCTTTCCTCACTTTAAGAATGTTTCAGGAGCATCTCCTCATGTCACTAAATGTCATCCCACATATTATATAACATGATTTTTGATGGTTGCTCAGTATTCCAGTATATAAACTTTCATTATGTTTATAAGCTTTTTCTTAGGACTTGAGACTTCCACTCTTGTTTTTGTTTTTGCCTTTGCTATCATAAGTATTGTGGTATCTGAAATGGCTCAAGTCTTATCAGCCTATAAATGAAAATGGAATTGCACTAACATTAGTTGTCAAATTATGATGTGTCACAGCCCCTTTCTGCATGATTTAATCCCATTAGTTATTTCCAGAAGGCCCTGGAGAAGTCTTATATAAAGGGATAAGTCAATATATGTCCTTCCCTTTGTGTGCATCTTCAAGGGATTACCAGCCACAGAAATTTAATGAGGGGTCTTGACTCTGTTGCTAATGCTGGTACCTTCTGGAGGGATGTGCTTCTCAGCTGGCCTACACTGCACCTCTGTAGGTCCTTTACAATATTGCAGACTCTACTATCACAATGATCTGCCAAAGAAAGGACAGATGTGCTTTTTCCCACTTTGAGATGGAGTTTGTTTTCTAGGTCCTAAGCCAGCAACGTTTATACCCAGAGTCTCAGTGGGCATTTCTAGAAAACAGACCTTCAGCTTCTGACTTGAGGGCAGTGGTTTTTCAGCCTGGTTGTACATCACAGGACTTTTAGAAGATAGAGATGCTCAGCTCATACTTCAGATCTGATGATACACTTTCCCAAGTAGAACCATAGGATGTGCATTTCAAAGTTGATTAAAGTACATCTGTTTTGTTGTATGTAGTAGATCCTGTTGATTCTCCTTATAAATCCTCTGTCCTGGAATTATAGCCCTCCCTGAGCTTCTGCAAATGCTGTAGTTAACAGCTTATACTTTTGGTCTTCCCCAGGGATTATATTTACCTTCTTGCCCAGAGATGCCAAGGAAGCAACACCAGTTCCATAGAAGTTTTATTAGAGAGTACATGGATCCCTGTCACAGGCTCTAATTCTGGGAAATCGGGTCTAAGACAATGTGTAACAAGGCTACTCTTCCAGAGGCCTATGAGCAGTCCATGGAACTGGTTGAGGGACAGACATAATGTTATTTCAACCACTGGTCTGATTTTTCTCCTTCTCCAGAGTACTCCTATCAATGAGCATGCACACCCCCCCGCCCCCGCTTCTACACACATGCACACACATAGAAGTATTTCACTCTCTTTTTAACAGAAAAACAAGTCTCATGCATATTAACTCATCTACTACTTCCTGCTGCTACATGTATTGACCTCTATCATTGGGCACATTTTTTTTTTATTTCCTAAGTATCAATAACTATAAATGAAATTGCTGGTCTGATAATAAGACTTTTGATTCACATTGCCAATGGTTTCTCTGAGAGTTAATTCTGATTTACTCTGTAAAAACTAGTGTACAAAGTTCCTAGGACTACCAGTTTTCTACTCTAGTTTCTCTGGGAAGAGGAGGAGTCAGACAGACTATGGTGATGACAGTCTATTGTTGTAAAAATGGAAGTAAATATAGGTAGGAATATTTCTTACCTAGAGGCATGGGGGGTGGGGAGAAAATTTGATAAATCTTTAGGACAAGGATGATAGCATGTAAAATGACAGATTCTTAGTTTGAGATGGAGGGACTTGGATGTTATCCATGCTAAGATGAAGAATGTATGTTCTTTGAGGGATATTGCTTAGATTTTTTTTTCAGTCACCATATTCTAACTGTACAAGGAAGAAAAGGCTGATGTAATTGAGTTCAGTCCAAGACCATGAGCTCAGTCATGCTACTATGGAATGCACTGGTAAAAGGAAGAGAAGAAATAGCCTTGCATGGAACAAACATTCTTTTCTCCTTCTCCCTTCTCCCTTCCTGTAATTTTCTTTGGTATTGAATTGTAAGGGCAGCTATAAATGTGTATTTGTGATTTTGTGAGATTTGGGCATAGATATAATGAATAACTTTATATATAAATCTTTTTGCTCTAGAGGGCTTCAAGTCTGCCCATTATAACCTTCTACTTACCTTACTACATCGGTAAATGAATAAAGCAATTCCAAACACCTATTTTGCTAATAGCAGGCACTTTCAAGGGAGATCAAGAGGTAATGTGGGTTCTCTGATATTAGGAAGACTCTATTCTATAAGATTCTCATTATCTGAGGATTAAAAAAAAAGATTTTATTTATTTATTCACGAGATACACAGATAGGGAGAGGCAGAGACATAGGCAGAGGGAGAAGCAGGCTTTATGCAAGGAGCCCGAAGTGGGACTCGATTCCAGGACTCCAGGATCATGCCCTGAGCCTAAAACAGACACTCAAACACTGAGCCACGCAGGCATCCCTATCTGAGGATTTATATACCTAGGTTTTTGAGAAGAAATGAAAAACTGAAAAAAAAATCTGAAAAAAAAAAAAACTTAAAGAAAGTAATAGGAATTCTATCCATCTTTGCCTTAATTCTCATGAGAGCAGAAATCTAGGAAAACCTACTCGTGAGTTACTATTCTTTTAGATCTAGGCCTTGAAGGCACATGAAATAGTTTACTAAAATTTAGCCTGGAAATAGGTTAATATAAAAAGATTCATTATTTGTATACTATCCCTCTGCAAACACTTTTTCCAAAACATCTTTTTAAAAGGTTTAATATGGCCTAAGAATCACAGAGAGCCAGATACATGCAGGCAGGTAACACTTTCTGCTCAGAAGTGGTCACAATCAGGGCATTGTGTAGAGCAGGGACCTCAGATGTGGCTGCACAAACACCCTCATAGAGGTGCTGAATCATCTTGGAAAGCTAGAGAGGAGCTCTGTGCCAGCAACTCCCCTAAGCTGCCTTCAAAACTGGCCTTATTAAATTTCTGCTGGGTAATTTGCTCTGGGGATCTCCTGAGTTACTTGAATGGATAAAAATAAGCTGTCAACCTGTGAGCTAACTCTAGTTAGTAGAACAGGGTTCCAGTGGATTCTGCTTCTGCTTTCAGCCAAGTTCACTCGGGGTTAATGTGATGCTAAGGCTCCTACTTGCTCCTGCCTGCACCACAAACTCCTTGTCACTTGCCCTGTCTAGTTCCTCCTGTCCCTTTTTTAGGTAAAAAAGTTATTTTAATATAAATAAGAAAAAAGACTAATACATTAAGTTTCCATCTTTCCCCAGGGACACCTGACTGGGCATAGTTCTTCTGAAACTGTAGGGCTTGCAACTGGGTTTCCTCCTTTGATTTGATCCCAACATCCCACTATTTTCACAGAATATTTCTGAGCCTTAGTCACTGAGGTTCTAGCTATTGTCCCAGGATATTCTTCTTACCTGTGCAGGTCAGTGGCTGTAATGCACACTTGTTGGATCCAGGTACTGTCTGGATTTACACATGGAAACTGCAAATTAGACTAAACTAGAAGAAGAATGATAAAAAGAAATATTAATGATAAGAAATGGCCCTAACTAGATGTAAAATAACAATAAAACAATAAAACATGTCAGCCCTTGAGCTGACATTCTCACTGGGGTCAGATAACAGCCAGTAGATTATATAGTAGGTTATGGTAGGCATAACTGTCTCTGTCCTCTACAGAGAGACTTCCCTACAGGGCTTCCTGTAGGGACACCTAAAAGGGAGTCCAGGTGAGGACACCTGGAACCTCTAAGTGGTGAGGACATCTGGAAGGGAAACCAAATGGGGAGTCACAGGTCACTCTTGTCTTTGAGAATACATGCAAGGTCTCACAGGAGCTGTCCTAGAGCCACACTGGGCCTTAAGATCCCATGCCTGAGAGCAATACTGTGGGCCTAAAGCAGGGCCAGTGTCTCTCCCATCCTTCCCTGCCTGCTGAGGGGGATAAGAAAACACATCTAAAATAGTTGTTGGGTGCAGAAGACTGGGGAAGGGACGAGGCTGACAATTACGCAGTTACTGGAAGGGGGGCTTCAATGAGGAGAAAAGAAAGCAGGAAAATTATTGTTCTGCCACTAAACAACAGTTCTTGAGTTCAAGGAGGAAAGGGTAAGAGGAAAGGAAGAGAGGAGAGGCAAAACAGTAAAGAGCAAAGAATAAATAGAATGGCACAAGTGAGCAATATGGAAGATGGTTATGGAGCGTCTTCTCATAGTAGAAGGAGAGTAAGGAGGAAGCCACTTAACCTTGCCACCTACCTTTTTGGATTTGGAATTGGAGAAGTGGTGGCATAAAATTCAATCCAATTAACAGGATAAAAGGGGATTTGCTATATGCCAGATGCCATGTTTCATGCTCTAAGGGATGAGAAAAGGAAAGAACAGTGCCTGCTTCTGGGGGCAATGGCAATATGGCAAGAGAGAGACCTATTCAGAAGGAATAATAATTCCCAACCCACTGAAGTAAGATCCATGATAACGGTACAAGAGGGCAGCAGCATGGGGACAGAGGAGAGCAGAGAAACGAATGCTACCTTAGGAGCCTCATAGAGCAGCTGTGAGTATGACCAACCAGGACACAGAGCAGATACAGAGGAAGGGAACGACCCTCAGATTAAGGAGAGAGTCTGAGTAGAATGAGGCATGGAGCTGGGGAAGGTGGCCTGTTTTTGGAGTAAGGTGAATTCTCCTTCAGTGGTAAGGCTGCCAGGGAGGGCGAGGCCAAGGTTGCAAGGTCAGGCTGAGAGGGTTTGATCTGATAATGCACAGGATGGGAACACTGAGTGCTATTAAAAAAGAGATTGATGAAATCACAATTGTGAATGTGAATCTCGAAGTATTATGCATGATGTATCAAAGAAAGCAGAGACTGGAGAGAGGGAGCATTGCATGGCAATCTCCCAGGTGTTGTTTGGATTTATGCATATCCTACAAGCATAGGCACTGCCTTTGTACTGACAAGGATGTTTTTATAGTGAATAGTCTTGGAAGAGAGGTAATGTCTCTCTTTAGAGCAAAACCATGCAGACCCACTGTCCCAGAAGATTCAGTTTCTCTAAGATCAGACTTTCCTTTCCTCTAATGCAACCCACTGCCTATGCAGGAATCCGTGAGTGTCTATCTCAGTGCCCTGGTGGAACGTGGAAATGAGGGGAACTGGCAGAGATATGTTGCTTATGTTTTCTGTGCTGTGAGAAATAAATCACTCTGTTTCTGACTCAATAGTCTACGGTGTCTGCCATAATCCATGAAACCATGGCAGGCTAACTCATCACCTGCACGTAGTGTAAAACTCTCAAATTGTTCATAATTTTCAATGGAGGAAGTACTGTGAAGAAGCTTTTTCAGTAATATAAATGGGGAATGCTTGTTTTAGGGCAAAAATAGAATTTTACTTATTTTTGTGTCAGGAACCTGACATTTACATATGACTGATTTTATTTTATTTTATTTATTTTATTTTATTTTATTTATTTTATTTTATTTTATTATTTTTTTAAAGATTTTATTTATTTATTCATGAGAGAGACACAGAGAGAGAGAGAGAGAGAGAGAGAGAGAAAGGCAGAGACACAGGCAGAGGGAGAAGCAGGCTCCATGCAGGGAGCCCAACGTGGGACTCGGCCCGGACTCCAGGATCACACCCTGGGCTAAAGGTGGCACTAAACCGCTGAGCCACCGGGGCTGCCCCTGACAGATTTTATAATGTCTAGAAAATACTGTTTCCTTACTACAAACAGCCTGACCCAACCCCATTCACTGTGGTCAGTTCATCCCATACTTTTTTTTCCTGAGTCTCACCTGCTAGAGTCTCAGAGGGGAAGTATGGCTCCAGGACAGGATGGAGCATGGACAGGATGGACAGCCTATCCTGCAGAGAGTATTTTTACGCTTGGTGTTTGCTTTCAGTGTGCCTAAATGATGCCTAAATAGCTGTCCTAAAATATCTTCCCTATTGTAAATATTCTGGATTCAGCCAGTAGCCTATTCTATCCTAATTAATCAGTAAATATTTAGAGCCTGAAAGTGAAATAAAGTAATTAAAATTTTAAAATAGAATAAGTTAGGAAATTCTTGTCTTTAATCACCTACCTCAATTCCAAAGATAGAGTTGTGTTTAAAGTTCTTTAATTTATTGTCTTTATACAGTGTGATGGATTCTAGCTAGATATTTCTAAGTGGCTCTGCCACTCACTGTGTAATCCTGAACCTCTGTGTTCTCACTATGAAGTGGGACTTGATTATTTTTAAGGTCTTTTCCAGCATTGGATTCCAAGAAGCCCAGTTCGTGGAACTGAATAATAACGTTATTTCCAACTTCTTATCCTCCTGAAAAACATAGCCAGAAAAGTTATTTTATTTGGAAAGAAGGAAAGATGAGTGAGTTGAATATGTGAGTATGTTAAACAAGTTTCTTAGTTTCTTTTGCTATTAACAGCTTTCTGGTCCCTTTCTTCACTTTGAAGGAAAGCCTGAATGAGAGGGTAGCAATTCTTTAACTTTTGAGTAGCTTCATAGTATCTTCCATCTTTTTTCAAAGATGACAAACAATGGGTTTCGTTAAGATTCTTTCACATGGGCATAAAAATGGTGATAATCTCACCAAAATATAGAAAAATAGTTTGAGTAATGAGACTTTAGTTGTCATCCTTATTACTGCAACTAGTGATTAGCTTTTATTGTCAGCAAGAAGTGTGAAAAATCAGATAGGAAGATTCCTCATTGTTGGAAGGAATGCCCTACTAATCGTGATTGCACACACAAAAAAGGCACCTCATCGTGGTGTTTCTTCTGCCAAGTGTAAAGATGGGCATATGGCCGTGAGCTCAGTTGGTTGGATCACTGTGTTATAGAGGCCAAGATCATGGGTTTAAGTCCAATATGGACCAGTCATCTCTTTTCTCTTCTGCCTAACTAGACATCACACCCTATTGATGGCATGTCAGTTATCACTTCATACATGATAGCAAAAAAGTAATCAAGTCCATTCTGTCTGCTTTGAGTTCATGATGTCTTTACATGCTAATACAATTTATTTCAATAATTGCTAATTGCTGCAATGTGCTTGTAGGAAAGTTTGGCCCGATATCTATTCTGGAGAAGCTTATCATCTTGAATGGAAAAAGAAACTCATATTTTCTTTAAAAAGTGTTTTCAAACTATTCATATGTATGTTCACCATCAATGGCTTGATAATTTTTATAACTACTTTTTGAGCCAACTATTGTTTACCAGAGAAAATCATCTTCACTTCCCACTAAGCTGGGATATCAGCCTAAAAGTGGAATCTGTGTATGATTCTGTTCCTGGAAATATGCTGTCATGAATACCCACTTATGTAATATTTGGACATTAGGACAGTCTTCTCCCTCTGCTTTTTTTTTTTTTTTTTTAAGATTTTATTTATTTACTCATGAGAGGTGGAGAGAGAGAGAGAGAGAGAGAGAGAGAGAGGCAGAGACACAGGCAGAGGGAGAAGCAGGCTCCATGCTGGGAACCTGAAGTGGGACTCGATCCCCGGTCTCCAGGATCACGCCCTGGGCCGAAGGTGGTGCTAAACCGTTGAGCCACTTGGGCTGCCCTCCCTCTGCTTTTCATTCTATATTTGTACACTTTTTAAAGTCTTCACAATGCAATCACTTACTATATTGCTTTTTAAAATTATCTTTGGAAAGTTGGTTTTCAATGGTATTCATTACTTGAAACTCTGAAATTATACCCTTGGGAAAAATGATAAAATTTTCCTTTCTCTTTTTTAAAAAATATTCATTCTTTATATATGTGCCTGAACCAATCTGACTTCCTTAAGATTTCTCCCATTCCTTCTCTTCTTTATATGTAGCTGAATTCTCTATTTTCCTGGCTTACTTGAAAGAATGTTCTAAGGTCTAACTTAGATTTATACACTTATCTTTCACTGAACAATTTTAATTTTTTCCTGAAAACTATGCTACTAAGTGACAGGGTGTTAAATTTAAAAAAAAGCTCTTCAGTTGAATGAGCAAGATCATGATGTACTCCATTTTAACATACGATATCCAAACAATTTTCACAGATAGGAACACTTAGCAATAACAGAACAAAAGCAAGCTTTTGTAAGCAACACATAAGCTTGCAAGTAAAGAAATGTTGATTGTACATAAAAAGAAATGTACTAAAAATATATTGTATGGACTAAGACATGATGGTGAGTTTTGAGGATAGAAAGGTATGAATCATTCTTTGTAGATTCTTTTTTCTGTACTGTTTTGCTCATCAAAATCTCAAACTTAATGAGATTCATTGTTATCTTGCACTCACATTGCAATTAAAAGCAAAGTTGTAGTGTAGGAAAATGCCTTTTAGGGCAAAGTAAAAGCTAAACAGCAGAGTGCTTTGAAGTATATGGAAAAACTACATGGGCACAGTTTCTGTGAAAAGTCACAGAAAATCTGAACTTTTCATCGCGCTCACTTAACTTACATACCCAAAGAAAAGGGTTTTGAGCTCATCTAAAAATATGACACACAGATCAAATTTGTCCTACATGACAGTCTCTGAATATACACTTGAATGCTGAGTAAACATGTGTGTCTTTGCCTGAAATTATCACTTTAAACTACTGCTTCTTAATGTGTCTTTATTTAGTGTGGTTTTAGAGGAAAAAAAAGTACTAAGAAAAAAATAAAAAGTCATCTGCCTTGATAGAAGCGCGAACTCCTCTCACTGTTGCATTCCAGCTGGTCTCTCTTTAAATCTCAGGCCGAATTCATAGATTTTCAGGATAATTTGAAGGTTTTCTAGGTAGTTTGGTGGAGACAGGTGATTTGGAGACCCTGCTCTTCCGCCATCTTGCTCCTCCCCATAAAAAGTCATCTGGAAAGTGCCAGAACACTTAGGTGTAGGTGAGGTGTTCCTTCCCTTTAATCTCCTCCGTGTAGACCCTTCCTATCTCTTTCAGCATTGCTTTTAATGATCTCTGTGTGTACTTCCCTGCTGTCTTGTAAGATCTTTTGAGGGAAGGACCATGATCTTTTTGTCTCTAATGCTTAACTCTATACCTGGCCTTAGTTCTTGAATGGATCAATGAATGTGTAAATCTCCACATTCACTTTAACAAATCAGCCTCCAGATGAAGGCAGGTTTCTGTGTTAGTTAATAGACTACTGGAAAGAGTCATTGTTTTAAGTCACCCCAGATGAATAGGGTATTTCATGTCTTAGAGGACATTTTTACCAAAATTCTGGTAACTTGGGTAGAAAACTAATCAAAGATTTCATCTTTTTCTTTGGATTGGCCTACATTTTAGTTGGAATAAAATACTGGGTTTCTCTTTTAGTGACCTGAGACTCTTTACTCGGGGTGCCAGATGGTTTTGTCTTTTACTTGAAAATGAAAACATCTGACATACTTTGTCAGGACATGTGTCAGTAATGTTATTCATGGGGAAAGTCTTCCAAATGACATGCTTGTCTCTGAGGGCGTTTATCTGGGGCATGTGGTGTGTCTTCAAATGCCTCGAGTTCACACATTAAAGATGTTAGTTCGGTTGTAAATTGTTACAGGTCTGCAGGCTCAATGCTCGAAAGAAATCATACTCTGGGAAAATGAACATTTCACTCTTCTTTTTCTTTTTAGGGTTCTAAAATACATTTATAAACTCTAAGGGAGGAAAAAAAACTTATATTTACTTTCTTAAAAACTACTCACCTTACATTGATTCTTTACACACTGACAGTCAATCAAATTTTCTTAGAGACTTTAGCTAAGCAGTTGTGCCTGGGGGAACATCAGACTATTTTCTGCCAGGCCATGTCCCACACTCAGTAACCAATAACTGCTCAAAACATCACGTTGTGCTGTGATAATGTGCTAATATCCAGCCCAGAGACATCACTGCTGACAGTCCTATAGAATACTTTAATAATGAAAATAGGTTTTAGTTAAGTCACCCCTCTCTTCACCTCATATGAGAGCTGACAGCCATTAGGAAGACAAGTGTCTGGATGTAGAGATTGTGATCCTAGAAGACTTTGTCTCTTTATAGATCTGATAACACAACCCTGGATTCATTAGCACTGTGCCCAGCCCTCAGGGAAGTGATTGTTTGACAGATCATCATTCTGTGTCTAACTTCTAATAGAAGGGGAAGAAGGACTTCTCATGACGTATATAAAGATTTATTATAACGCTATAGTAATTAAGATAGTATAAAACCAGTGAAGGGGTCAAAAAGCTGACCAGTTTTTAACAGAATCATACATATATATATATATATATATATATATATATATATGTATTAAATATATATATATATATATAACTCTGATATACCACAGGAGTAGCATGGCAAATGAGTGGGGGAAAGGAAGGATATTTCAGTAAACATAGCTGGAAAACTTGGTTATTTGTGTGGAGAATTTGGATTCTTATTTCAGATCATTCAAGGTCGAAACACAAAATATTTTAAAGACTTAAGTGTCAATAGCAAGACTTGAAAGTTTTGGGATGGGGGATGGGTTAAATGGGTGATAGGGATTAAGGAGAGCACTTGTGATGAGCACTGGGTGCTGTATGGAAGTGATGAATCACTAAATTCTACCCTTGAAATGAAAATAAGCAAGTAAATAAATAAAAGTTTTTGGGGAAAAAGAAATTGACTATAAAGTAGGTATAGGCAGGATACCTTCTTAAAGAAGACAAAAAAAATCTTTCTAACCATAAAAGATAAAAGATGAAAAATAACAAGCACTGGGAAGGACATGGAGAAAAGGTTACTTGTGCACTGTTGGTTGGAATGTAAAATGGTACAGTTGCTGTGGAAAACTGCCCAACAGTTCCTCAAAAATTTAAAAACAGAACTGCCATATTATCCAACAAATTCATTTCTGAGTATATATCCAAAAGAACTAAAAAGATTTTGAAGACATATTTGCACACCCATGTTCATAGCAACATTATTCACGGTAGCTAAAACATGCAAACACCTCAAGTGTTCATTTTTTTTTATTTTACTTATTTATTCATGAGAGAGAGAGAGAGAGAGAGAGAAACAGGTTCCATGCAGGGAGCCTGATGTGGGACTCGATCCCTGGACTCCAGGATCACACCCTGGGCTGAAGACGGCTAAACTGCTGAGCCACCCGGGCTGCCCAAGCGTTCATTGATGGATGAATGGACAAGCGAAATGTAGTACATACATACAAAGGAATATCATTGTCTAAAAAACAAAGGAAACTGACATTTGCTACAACACAGATGCAGGTTGAGGAAGTTAGGCTAGGTGAAATAAGCCAGTCACAAAAGAACTAATAATATAAGATCCATTTATATGAGATACTCAGAATAGTCAAAATCATAGGCACAGAAAATAGAATAGTGATTGCCAGGGGCTGAGGAGAGGGAGGAATGAGGAGTTAGTATTTAATGGGTACAGAGTTATAGTTTACAAGATGAAAAGAGTTCTGCAAATAGATAGTGATGATGTTTGTACATTATGCATGCATTTAATACCACAAAACTGTATACTCAAAAATAGTTAAGATGATAAAATTTGTTACATATATTTTACCACAATAATAAAAATCAGGAAAAAATAAAAAATGTATTTGGACCAAGAAGCCTGAAAAGACCAACCATAGAATAGGGTCTTAGTTTCAGAGAGAGAGAGATGAGAGCTCCTTTAATTGGAATGGTATTATTTAAAGTCTTCTCTGAACATTTCCAATCTACTCTGGGAGAATGAATCAGGTTTGTGATTGATGGCTGCCTGCTTTTCTATTGCCTATATCCTACTGCAAATCCCCAAGTCCTAAGATGGCTATAAGAATTGTTTATTCAGGAGTAACAAAACTGGGCAATAATTTAGACCTAAGAGTATTTCCAAGAAAACCAAGTGCCCAGGTCTCTGAATCTTCTTTGGAGAGTACTGTTGTCCCCAAAGGCCCTGGGAGGTCATAGCTTCTAAATTTCTGGTCATCCATCACATTGGGATAAATATCACTAATGAAAAACATGTTGAAATACTATTTCCAGCTCACTTGGGTCTAGCATTTATCTTGGTCTTATTAACTGTGTTTAATGAAACCCTCCCTCATTAAAGATAAAAATGAAGAAAGAGAAATTAAAATCAAAGTGCATCTTTAACATTCTAGTCAAAACAGTTATATGATTTATTATAGTTATTTAGATTTTAAGTTTAAATTTTAACAAAATTGAGGTAAAAGGAAAAAAGAGCATATACTATATATCTAAACTTGTATAATATTGGGAGGCCATTTGTCATTATAGAATATAGTCTCCATAACTCTTTAGAATAAAACTTATGCCAAAGAAGTTTTGAAATTATAAGCTACAACCTTAATTTAACAAGGCTTATTTCACATCTGAATTGCTTCTCTCTTAGAATTCAGTCCTCCAGGCAGAGAAGAGTCTTCTCTGACTCTGTGGCTTCTGCATCAATGAGACCTCTGTCAGCACTGTATAAATAATTAATTATTATTAATAACCACCATCACCAATCTTCTCTTTGTCTCTCACTCCTGAACATAGCTAGCACTTCTCTGATAAAATGCAAGACACAGGTTTATTATTTAGTTGCTATGATGAATAGGAAGTGGTAAGCATGCCCAGGGCCACAGAAAAATTCCAATAGTAATAATTGGGTAGAATAGCTCCTGTACCATGTGAATACATGGCTATTTGCAATGTAAATATTTTTCAGTGACTTGAAAATTAGGATATTTTGAGTTTTAGGCTCTATAGAGTGGCAGGAATTTAAATTTTGAGTTTTAATCAATAAGCAAATATTTAGTGAGTTTTCCTACTTGTGAAGTGCTTGCCTCAAGCAACACATTCAAAAGGAGTGCCCTCTTTCCCTCCCTATGCCGAAAACTAAGCTCATGTCAAAGGAAAATTTCTTTCCTTCCATGATTATATTGGTATATTTATTTTCCTTCTATTTTCTCCAGATCATTCTCAAAATGTATAATCATTTGAAGAAAAGAGGATTATGCATATGAACATTCTGACAGTTCCTTTAGGTGGGATAGGAAATAGACAAAGGATTTTCTTTTATTAACCTTCATGGAAATATTGGTGTTTAATGCTCTTTTCTTCAAATACACACCCTACCACCCCCCAGACACCTACACACACATATAACATATAACAAGGTGAAAAACATCAGAAAATAGTGAAAATGATTAGAAAGTTCCCCTGCAGTGATGAAACAGAGGAAGTCTCAGCCACATGCCTTAAACCTCAAGAGGCGATAGGGAGGACAGAATCCAAGGATTCAGAGGAGATTCTTAAACCCACTTCCACTACCATGTGCTAGAAGCATTGCAGGTGAGTTGGCAGCATTCCAAAAATGTTCTTCCATAGTCTGATAATTGCAGAAGAGTCACTGTTACGGTTTCTGCACTGTTTCCCCATTTCAGATGAGGGAGATCAGAAGTGGCTGGTGCGGAGATGTAGATGAAGGAATCACAGCTGAAGCCCTCTCATGAAATACTCTATAGTTATTTAGGGAGAAGATTTGAACTCCAAGAGTATCCTGGACATTCCACTCATCCTAGAGAGGAGAAAGCCAAGTTCCATCAATAAAAGGTTCATATAACTTCAGAAGAGCCTTTTCTTTTCCTCATTCCCTAAGCCCTCTTCCCAGAACTATGTAATATATAATACTCCTTGAGAATTATAGCCCAGGGAGCTCTAATAGAGAATTTACCTATATCATATTAGAACAAACAGAAAATTTGACAAAGAATCCCATATTAAGCATGGCCAAGATAAATGTGAACATAAATGAAGCCATCTATCTTGGGCTTCTCTTTGTTGGGAGGTTTTTGATTGATTCCATTTCCTTACTTTATTGGTCTATTCAGATTTTTCTATTTCTTCATGATTCAGTCTTCATAGGTTATTTGTTTCGACAAATTAGGTTATCTAAGCATAGCCATTAAACGTTTAAAATTCATAATATACTCCATGTAACATTTTAAAGTATTGATCTAACTTTGCCCCAATTCCAGGGCATTTTTTAACTGTAATAAAAAGCAAATAAAAAGCAACTTTTTGGCTAAGTTCTGAAAAAGGAAAAACTTAGGACATTAATAAGATAGATTAACATTTCACGGCTTTTCAGTAATGCATTTATATTTTGGTCTTTTTAGAAAATTATACAATAAGCAAATGATTGCTGTCAATCTATTAAAAACAGAGAAGGATAATTGAAAAAATTATTATATTTCAATTGCTGAGCATCAAGGCTGATCTTCTGCTCAATGGAAAAGTGTAGAATGGAAGTTATCTAATCTAATAGGCCTAACTTTATGTGTGTTCACTTATGAGTTGTAGGTACACATGATGATGAAAATGCTAGGTGAAAAATACTGAATAATATTTATTAAATAAAAGTAGAATAATTAAAGTCCATTTTATATTCCTGCTTTTTATAAGATTCCAGACTGAAGTTAAGCCAACATAGTCATTTAACAAATGTTTATTGAGCCCTTAGACCTTTGTGGGCATACTGGGGGTATAGCATTGATGAATAAGAGAATGCTCCTGTTGCATGGAGCTTACTTTCCAGCAGGAGTGAAAGCCAAATCAATTAATTGTGCTGTTTGAGGTGACACAGATGGAATTGAAATTATTGATGTTGTTTAAATGTAACCAAAGATTACATGGCAGGGGAGATCTAAGGAAAGGCAGGCAGATATAAAAACAAACCAATTACATTACAACACAGGACATATAAAAAATAGAAATCAAAACAAAGAACAGCAATAGCAAAACCTTTATTTTAGATGTGATATTTTAGATGTCCTGTGTTAAAATGCTTGATATTAGGAGCTATTTCTCTGCAAGGTACAGTTACAGGTTATCTTAAAGTTGCTATCATTACAGGGATTTACATGATAATTAGTTCACTACCATTTTCTAGTTCTAGAAATTTGGTGGGTGGTGTATCCTGAAGCAGCTAAAGATTCTAACTTGGTAATCACTTAGATTTAAGCTTTTGAGTATTTAAGAACAAAAGTATGTTAAGGAGAAAAGGGCTTCTACCAGCCCCACCTTTCTATATTTTATTTCCATAGGTATTTTCAGAAAAATTTGTCAGACTTGAAAATGGGCAAAAGAGAGTTATCTAGTAATCTCTGGAGAATTATCTGATTTCCCTATGCACATGGAGGAATGCACACCTCTGATTCTTTCCAGCCAGTAGAGTGATTTATGACTCTGCAGAGGTAAAAATCCTAAATTGGAGGAAACTGAGAATAATACAAATTATTCTCATCCAGGGTGATTTATATTCTGTAGAAAAGATGACTATAAGCTTTACATTTTATTACTTTATAGGATATTAAATTGCTTTGTATTTACTAGCAAATGTGTTTCACCATTTGTAATTGACTATATACATACATGTCCATTCTTCAAAATCTCTTTAAACTGGTTCTTAATATCTTAATGACTTCTTCACAAATTAATGAGTTATATAAAATCTTTGACACAGGCTTATTTTATATTTGTGGGAGAATCATGACTTACTATTTTGAAAATTGTACTTAAATAATATAAAAATTGACCTAGGTGATAGCTGCATTTTGGCAAGATGGAAATAATTCTTTTTGCTTTGTTTGGTTTGCTTTTGTTAGTAACAAAAAAGGATACTTTAGAAAAATTCATATGCTAAATGTAAAATTCACCTTAAAGAATTTATTTTGTGAGTACTTACATTTAAATTTGAATCACTAAATGAATAATGGACCCTTGCTAATATGAAATGTGGTACATTCTTTTTTAATCTAAGTAAACTAATACTTGAATCAAAGTATTGGCACTAAAATAAAATTTACAACTCCTTATCATTGTTATACAACTTAAAAAACATTTCCAACTTGTATTTTTATAATTTTAACACCATCAGAGGCAAATAGGATAATGTATCACATTCTATATACGTATTAAAAAAAAAAAAACAACCCAAACACCAAGAGGTTAAATGGCTTGAGTTTGTATAATTAAACAGGGAAGAGTTTATAATGCTCTAACCAGAACTCTGGTCTTCTTTACATGATCAGATTGTGCAGGTCTCTTCTTCTTATAATATATGCTAAAATTATGGATGAAGTATCACTCCCACCTTTTTTGATTTTGCTCAATGAGTGCAAGTCACTTGGCTCAAGTTGGTGAGAAAATTCTTTTTCACTAAATAATGCAAAAGCTAGTGACACAGAGGAAAGAATGAGGAGTTTTTGTTTTATCTGCATAGCCTATGCAGAATTTGGCTACTTTGTAATTTAAACAAATTTCAAAATAGTAGTTTTAGTTTTAATGTGTTTTTCTTTTTTTTTTGCAGTTGTGATTTTACTGGATTAAATTCAATTTTTAATCTTTCTGAATATAGGAATGTAGTAGAGAGCAGGGCATTTCCATCATTTCTGCGAAAAGAAGCTTTTTTTCATTTCACAAAGCTTTGACATCTTGGGGGGGGTCAAAGGGGATGGATGAAGGTTAATAAATAATAAAATCTGATAGTTCTACCTTTTGAGAATCTGAGCAAACTTCAGAGAAAAGAACAATTATTATTTTATCAAGTCAATAAATATGTATTTTCTGAATGCCTTCTATGCTAGCAATTGTGATAGGTGCTAGTAAAAGGAATACAATATGGAATGAGATTTACATCTTGAATGGAGGTAAATTTTAGCAAGGGCAACAGAAAAACAGCAAATAGGAAAAAAGAAACAGTAGCTTGAGAAGTATCACAACTAGGGGACATGCAGATCAAGTGGGGTATAAGATCAGAGCCCTAACCCAGGTCCTGGTAGGCCAGAAACATGATGGCTAAGAGGCCAGAAATTTGTAATAAATAACTTATTTTACATTATTTAGCTTCAGTATCTTCATCCTTAAATGGATCTACTGTGCAAACAAACAAAATTATGTGTACAGTTCCAGGCATATAAAAGTGCAGTTAATGATAATAACCATCATTATTACTTTTATTATGACTATTAATAAAATGAGGCTTGAAGGGTGAATAACAGTATCCCTTAGAAAAAGAAAAAGAAGATAAGATTTCATAAGTAGAGACCTAGAAATAAGAGCAAACTTCCTGAAAATTCTTCATCATGACTGGATCTAAAGAGGAAGGGAAGAGATGCCAGAGATGAGCTAGAAGATAAGGAAGAGCCTTCCAAACCACCTGAGGAATTAGGAACTTATCCTAAAGTCTATGAGGAGCCTTTAATGATTTTAAGCAGGGTGGGATGTGTCCTGGTTTCCATCTTACAAAAACCAATGTGACTACTCTTGGAATGGAAGTGGGGCAAGTTTGAAGGATATGGGGAGATAATGACAGAAATGAATACTATAGAAGATCCTGTCTTGAAGTGGCTTGGAGACATTAGAAATGGAAAGAAATGGATAGATTTGAAAGTTGTTTTGCAGATAAAATCCACTATTGGGGAGCTAGGAGTGAAAGACAGGAGGGTGGAGAGGATTCAGAAAACTCAGTATCTTCCTTAGGAAAATGAGTGGCCAGTGGTATATAGTTCACTGGCCTTCAGATGCAGGAGAGGAAGAAGAAAAAGAAATGGAGAGGAGGAAGAGGTGTCAGAGGGATTTAATGAATTCAAGTTTGGACATGTTGGGTTCTAAAACAATCAGTGAAGAATCCTCATACATGGCTGATTCTATGGTATGGACTACAGCAGGGAGGAAATCTGCCTGAAAATTTCTTCCAGAAATTTCTTTATTTCTGAAAATATATCTATAACCCTTATTTTTAATTATTTAAATGATTTTATTACAGAAATCTTTATGGTCTTGGTAGATAAAAAAGATGAGTAAAAAATAAAAGACACATATTCTTATCAATCAGAGAAAACCATTTATATTTTTGTCTTTTACCTCTAGATATTTTGTATATGTAATTTGTACTTCCCAGAAAAAAATGTGTGAACTTAGCTTTTTGTGTTTGTTCTAGATTTACCATGATTTGTTAAGAATATAACATACTTTAATGGAAGAAATACTATACTGTAATGTGTTAGCTCTCAATGCAGACCATTGATTGGAGAAGCCCGTTTTCAATTTATCAAAGAGAAAATAGCATATATTTTATATCAAATGTCCAGTTAGCTAATGGGCCTATAGTTATAATTAAGAGAGAGGAGAGGGATCCATTTTAAAAACTTAGATAAACTTTGTCTAAGCAGATGGAAACTTATCTGTAGAAATCAAGGTAAACAAGTTAGCAGAGGTGGGGACAATCATTCAGATTGTCCTTGGACAATTTGGGATTAGGAAATATTCCCTATATATAGAAAATAATTTTCCCTGAATAGAGACTACATAGTGCCATTCCAGGGACTTAAAAATTTTAGGTAAAATAAGGCATTCATTATGTAAAATATATGTAAAAATAAGTAGTTGAAACAAAGCCCCAAATTCTTTGCTACTCTTCTCATTGAAACATTGAATCTGGGCTAAATCTATTGTCTGACCAATAGAATACAAGAGAAAATGCATGAAAAGTAGTATTCGGGACTTCTGAGATTAGAAAGTAACTTGCAGCTTTTGCCTTGATCTTGTAGAACATTTGTTCCAGTGGAAAATGATTTCCGTGTAAAAAGAACAACACTAAGACTCCATACTGTGGGGAAGCCTAAGGTAGCCACAGGAAGAGAAGCAGATGCTTGACCAGACTCGCTATGGCTGAGGTACCAGATGTGAGTGAAGAAGCCTCCGGATTGGACCCCAGATTTAGGTCTCTTATTGCTGCCACTTCAGGAGGGACCCCAAGCTGAGCATATGAACCTACAGGACCATGGTTGTAAAGAATTAAACTCCTAAGTTTTGGAGTAGTGTCTTACACAGCAGTAAGTAGGTAATTAGAACACTTGGGTTATGATTAAAAAGAACCAGCCCATAGTCAACTTATCAGTTTCATAGCAGGATCATAAAACATCCCTTAAATATATAGTTTTGATGAACTGAAAATTTCTGGAGAGGGGTCAGGAGACCCACATCAAACCCTGGCTCTATGACTCCAAGATGTGGTGGGTACTTGGACAAGTCAGCTAACAGGTCTGGGTCTTAGTTTCATCATCTGTAAAATGAATGAGTGGGACAAAATGATTTCTAACGTATTGTGGAGATCTAAAATCCTGAGTTAATAATTGGAATCAGTCATAGCAGTTGCTAGTTACATCTACTTTCTAATTCCCCTAGGCTCTTAAGTGCCATCATGAGCAAGAGGGAGGAAATAAGAAAATTATAAGCCCCATTGAAAGTGGCTTGATTGTTTCATATATTCCCTCTTAGAAATTTTTGGCTGTATCAGGATAGTAGCCATGTGGTGGGAAGATTTTTTGCTGGATCATAACATCTCAGCATTAGGAAAATTGGATTCATGCATGACAGGCAAATCTATGTTTCAATACTTCAGAATAAAGCTGTTAATGGGAATCTTTGCTACGAAGGAATCAGGTATGAAGTGAGTTTTTGTCTAAGAAATCCAAATGCTACAAAGACAAGTTTTTAAAGGGTAAAGCATAAACTCAACTGACTCAAATCTTAATCTGCTAGAAGGCATATGAAATTTCTTTCTATGCCTAATGCCTCAATCAAGATCCATCTAAACTTCGATGTTGGAGGACTCTGGATTTGTCACATGAACAAATTTTTAATGAGGACTTACTAAATGTATCTTAATCACTGAATGCGGGTAGATGAAAGTGTAAGACACTTGTTTTCCTTTCAAATATCCCTCGTGGGAGACATGTATGAAAAGTTAAAGTAATGGTAATAAAGGAAAGTAAGATGAGAGATGCTGATAATTGTTGGTTATATGAATAACTATCCTCAGGGTTCAGGCTGAGACTGATATCATCAAGTGTGGACCACTTTTAACTCCTATACCAGCAGCAGGTTTGATGGCAGATTCTAACCGAGGTCTAGTGGCAGGAGACAGGTAAGATGGAGGACAGAGGAAATGGGAGACAATCTGAGAAACACATTTCTGAGAGAGTTTTACATGCTTAGAAGAGGCAAGAATACACATGCACACACTGCAATCTGAATCCTGTTTCTCTTCTGATCAGAGATGCTGAATTGATTATTGTTGCAGAATTCTGTCCCCATTATCACTCCCCTTACTATTTCTCTGACAAGAATGAAATGGGAGTGGGGCAGTATTTATACACTGGCCTGTATGATTCAAAAAGCATTCACTCTTTTTTTTTAACTTTTAAAGACTTGTTTATTTTATTTTTAGAGAGAGAAAGAGAGAGAGAGAGAGAGATTGGGTATGCAGGTGAGTGGAGGGAGGGGCAGAGGGAGAGGAAGAATCCTGAAGCAGACTCCCTGCTGAGTGGGGAGCCTGATGAGAGGGACTCCATCCCAGTATCCTGAGACCAGGACCTGAGCTGAAATCAAGAGTCTAATGCTTAACTGACTGAGCCACTCAGGTAACCCATCAAAATGTATTCACTCTATATCATTCGGATAGCAGATGAGACCAGTCTGGGTACATATACAATGGAACAGGGTGTTTGGCCTTCTCAGTTTGGGTCTAATTTAGAGGTGGCTCTACCTGAAGGCATCTGAGAACCTTGGAAATCAGGAAGCTATAGGAAGCCTAATTTGCATGAGAATCAAGGTAGCAGATGACTAAATCAGGGTGTTCCTGGAGTACCTTTTATATGGAGATGACTCACTCTTTAAATAAAATGCATGTGCTAAACGCCCATGAGATGTTGCTAAAAGATGGCATGTTGAGTGGGTGTGCAGCTAGAATGTCCCATATTTCAAAATTCTGAGCTCTAGCCATACATACTATGTAGTTATATCCTTTCCCTATACTACACAACCTTATATATTAATTACTTATACTCTTTCCCTATACATAATTACTTCTTTACTTATACCTTCTACTTTTTACCCATAGCATTCCAGCTTTTCCACCTCATTCACTTCTCCTTAATGTTTCAACTGCTCATGCTTCAGGAAACAGATCACATATCATCTCCCTAAGCAAACGTTTACAACTTCACTGGCCTGGATGAGACACTCCATAGCACTGTATAAACCTCTTTCATGTCCTTTACTAAATTGTTTTGTGGTGGTTTCTATACTCACACTTACCTGTGAACTCCTTGAGAGCAAGGGCCATGTTTTTATATGTGTATGCTCAAAGCCTAATTCAGTTTCTGAATAAATAAGTAAATGAATGAATGCTAGACTTAGAAAAGTAGAAGGGATTCTCAGAGTGGGCAATGTTAGAAATAATTCAACATGTCTAAAGTTCCTATTATTGTTATAATAAATTACCAAAAACTTAGTGACTTAAAAACAATACCAGTTTGTTGGGGTTCCTGGCTGGATCAGTCAATAGAGCATTAGACTCTTGATCTCAGGATCATGAGTTCAAGCCCCACATTGGGGTTAACTACTTTTAACTACTTTTTTAACCTGCTCAAAGAGAGAGGGAAGAAAAACTAAAAACAACGTAAGTTTGTTACCTTATACCTCTAAGAGTTAAAAGTCCTAAAATCAAATGTTGGCAGTGCTATATTTCTTATAGAAGTTCAAGAAAAGAATTTGTTTCTTTGCCCCTTTCAGATTCTAAATGCTGCCTGTATTCCTTGGCTGTGGCCTCTTCTTCTATCTTCAAAGCCAGCTGGGTAGCATCTTCAAATCTCTGATTCTGGCCTCCTTCTACCACTTATAAGGGACACTGTGATTATATTGGGGCTGCCTAGATAATCCAAGGTAATCTCCCCATTTCAAGATCCTTAATCACATCTTCAAACTTCCTTTGCCATGTTAGGTAACTATCCACAGGTTTGGGGGATACAACATGGACATCGTTGATGGGTGTTGTGCCCAATATTGTGAATCCGAGAAACCACCAAGGAGCCTACACCGATGCAAGTACGTGAGGGTTTATTTACAAGCTCGAGCTTGGGTCCAAGTATACTCCACACAGCAGATCAGGGGCTTGGACCCTGAAGTGGGTTACAGCTGGGTTTTTATGGGCTGGTCTAGGGGATTTTCAGAAGGGGTGGAGCAATTTATTTTTTTTCCAATATGGGGGAAGGGTGGGGGAGTTTCTTAGGATGTGATATGGGATTCTCTGCTGAGGGCAATTCTGAGCTTTGTTGTCTTTCTGATATGGGATTCCCTGCTGAGGACATTCTGCCGTTTTTCTTATAAAGTTCAGCTCTTATTCACAGGGACCTAAGATGGCAGTACTTGTGCTAATGCTAAACTTGAGGTGGAATGGCCTTAATTTTTCTTGGCCTCCATAATGGGAACATTATTCTATCTACCACAGTATTGGTTTTGGATGTCCGTTAGCAAATGTAGTCTAGTGAAAGGTGTCCTGTTTAAGGCTGGAAGGAGGCTCATGACCAGACGTGATAAAAGCTGCCTCTTGCACTTCCACCTTTAGAAGTTTGTCTTCTAAATAAGGATACCTATAAATAGAGGACAGAGTTCTTCATAGATACATTAGAAGAATTCATGACACAATGATCTTTGCCTTCATATTGAGGAAGCATTCTTCCAATTCACTATGATTTTCCAGTCAAATAATAACAATGCAATAGCAATATGCATTGTTATTTTTCTTCTTGACAGTAAGAACCATTGCTGTACCAAACATCCCTCTCAACAGCACATGTGTATCACCTGGAAAACTTTCTAAAAGTACTAATGCTTTGAATCTTACTCCCCATCCCCACCAAAAATTCTAATTTACTTGCTCTGAGATGGGTCCTGACACTACTATTTAAATCCATTCAGGTGATTTTAATATTCCAGAGGTTTCCACAGGCATGCACATAACATAGGTGATGCATTATGAGTTATTGAGCTGGTAGTTACTCTGGTGTTAAATTGAAAGGACTAAAAACTGTACAGACTGTGCAAGTTCAGCATGACTAAACCATATTAAATTCTTCTAGACAATTTTCTCATATTTCAAAAAGTAGCCATAGTTTGAAATTTGAGATGATATGCAATTGCCTATAAGTTCTTGAATCTCACTTTACTTGTGATATAGACAGAAGAGATATATTTCAGAAGGAATGTGATTTAAATGTACTCGGGGTATGGTGGGGCCTGAAGACATATAAAGCAAGAAGAAATTGAGCACTGATCTTAGTTTGTTCTGAAAGTGGATAAAAGAGAAGGAAAATTTCATTAATTGCTTCATAATGGTTTTGTTCAGAAAGCAATGGAAGACAGTAAGTACTGATGGGCTTTGGATATATCTGAGCAAACCAAGGTGATTATAAATAAGAAAGGCTCAGACTATTTCTATGTATGGAAAATGATAAGGCTTCCCAATGCATCATTGCTTTGGCAATGTTGATGTAATTATATTGTTCTTTAAAACTGCACTGCAGGATTCATTACCTGTCAGAATGGCAGCCATTTTACTTCTTAAATCACAATCACTAGCAATTTTATTATGTCAGAAGATACTATGTTCTAAACTAGTAGCTCTAAAGTTAATATCTAAGTTGTAAGATATGCTTTATCCTTATCCTATGCACTCAAATCACTAGAATCTTTTTTTTTTTTTTTTTTTTTTTTGAGAAACACAGAGAGAGAGGCAGAGACACAGGCAAAGGGAGAAGCAGGCTCCATTCAGGAAGCCCGATGTGGGACTTCATCCCTGGACCCGGGATCACGCCCCGAGCCCAAGGCAGATGCTCAACTGCTGAGCCACCCAGGTGTCCCAAATCACTAGATTCTAAATATAACACCCACAGATTTGGTTATGTATCAATTGACTTAAATTTTTTTTTTTTTTTTTTACTTTTGGTGATGATTTTTTAAAGTCTTAATACCTGGTTGGATAGTTGGACATAATAAAGGAAATTCAAGAAATATTCTAGCTTCTAGTACTGACATTCCTGCTGAACATGACTACTTAAAGAGCTTGGATTTATTTTTTATGTATTGACACTTCAGGTAGTTAATCCTGGTAGGCTTTAAAAAATGGCAGAGAACTCCCCAGAAACTCATGGTACCTTGATGTTGTCATGTTTTGCAGGTCAAAATTTTTAATACACTTCAACATATCCTTCTAAACTTTTCATTTAAGTGCCTGCCATACTGCCTACGACTCAAGAATAGAGGGTCACAGCAGTAATTGGAGGTAACATAACCTCAACAAATATAAGATTCATTAGGAATAGTATGTTCTGTGTGCTAGAGGAACTATCTTTCTGAAGTTTAGCACTTAAAAAAATTTTTTTTTATTAGGTTCTTGTCTATTTGGGTAAGTCATTTGGTTAAAGAGTAACAAAAGTATCTTTGCTAACCTGAATTTTGACATTTAATATACACAAGTACTTCTGTGGGTTTTTCTATAAATGAATAAACAGATATCAGACAAGTGCTCTTTTCCATATTTAGCCCAGTATGGGCATTCAAGAGATTTCCTTTTCTTTTAAAAATCCAACATATTTTAAAAGATGATCCACTTTTTACTCTCCTTCTATTCAAAAACATTGCTGAGCATTTTTTCTCCCATTGCTCCTGAGGCAGAAAAGCAGAAGTGGACCATAATTATTACCCTAAATATAGTTAAGTGGCAAATATAACATGTGTTATACACAAACGGTCTACCTGACACATGCCCTTTCATCTATCTTCTCCCTGTGTTTCCAGTTCACTAGACTTTGGCCTATATTAAAGTGGAAGAAATGTTCTTATTTTCCCGAAATACAACCATCATATAGGGCTGAAGAGGAAAACAGAATTCATCTTGAAGCTGCTTTTATTTCTGTGCTTTATTGTAAGCTATAGAAAAGGGGAAAGCACATGTCAGGGGGCAAGGGACAACTTCCATTTCTCTAATGCACCACAACTATGAGACAATGTTTGCTACTCCAGTCTCAGTGGTTTTATTGGGAAGAAGGGAAAAGTGCTCTAATAGTGTCCTCTGGGCTCAAAAGTAAAGCTTGTCAAAAAGACAATGCCCTGTCTTCCAAATGAGGAATGGGTCTCTTTATTCTGTTTGTGAAGCTTATTTATGAATACCTGGTGTTTTTATATGTGCCCTTTTACTGGAGAAGGCTTTAAGCTTTGCCACTGATAGCAAACACAGCTAGAGGCGATAGGCCACCTCCATGAACAAAGGTAGGCAAACAGAAAAATGAGATTCCCTAAGTGGAGGGAAAAATGAAATGGGCAGGGGAAAAATATCTGGAGCATTCCCCACCCACAACCCCACTGCACGATTTATATGGTCTTCAATCTTGGCAATTTCTCATGCTTTTAAGTTTTCTGCCTGAATTTGTCTTGCCTGGCTGGGATCCCTGTCACATATTCTGGGGTTGAAAAATTAATTAATGAAGGTATTCTTTTTAAACTTGGCTGCTATACTGCTGTGCTTATGAGATGCATCTCACCATGATCATAAATATCAAGTTCTGGTGCTTGTGTGTTTATAGAATCACATTATTTTAGAATTGTAACAGATCTTGGAGATAGTCCAGTTGCAGTCCATCATTTTATATCTGAAAAATAAAAAATAAGAAGTAGAGGTCCTCTAGTGAGGATTTTTCAGTCATGCTTATAAATTCTGAATGTGTTTTTGGAAACATAAACTGACTAGGTAATGGCCTTAAGTGGCTCCCAGGAGCTTTTTGGGCAGGCTCTGTCTTCTGCATAGGCAGAAATGCACATGTACATTAAAGGGGCCCTTGGTCCAAAGTACAATGACTGGAACATGCATATGTTGATTGAATTAATAAAACAAAAATGTGATCCCTTGATGGACTGCCTGAAATGGCTACTAAAGGAGAGATTCTATTGTGAGTTAGGACGTTCCCAAGCACTCCTCTGTAAGAGGTAGTACATAAAATTAACGGATAATGTGGAGGAGCATTATTCTTGTCCTACTGCTATCTGAATCCACATTGCTTAGATCAATGCTTCCCTAAAAGTGCCTGAAGTCTAGTGCTAATTCACAACAGATATTTTTTCAGTGCAAGGCTAAATGAAAATTTAATGAAAATAGAAAAAAATGCAATAATTTTAAAATCATTTTAAATTCTCTCAGTTTAAAATATAATCCCTTTTTCTGAGATGAGTGCCTTTCCATTTCTCTGATATTAAAATGTCTATTACTTTATGAAATAATTAGGCTAATATATAGTGTTTTTTTCTTCTGTCATCATTACGTTTTTTTTAAAAGATTTTATTTATGTATTTATAAGAGACAGAGGCAGAAGGAGAAGAGGAGCCTGAAGCTGGCCTCATTCCCAGGACCCCAGGATCACAACCTGAGCCAAAGGCAGCTGCTCAACCACTGAACCACCCAGGCATCCACTTCTATCATCTTCATTTGAAAAAAAAGGGGACAATACCATATTTAATTGGTCTGTGAAACCAAAAGTTTGGTAATTCTTGACTTCGACACACCAGGTAGCTTTTGACATGTTAAAGACAGAAGCTAGTTGGTGAGTAGGAAGGGCCCTGTTCTACCTGGCTGCAGTGAGAGCACGTTCACTGTTCAGAAAAAGAGTAGGCCACTCTAAGTTTCACCCTTTGCCACAAAACGGTGGGCCTTTGATTTTCTATAACACACACCGTTTTTGCTATCTTTTATGAAACATAAAAGATAATGTAGCTGCATTTTCCATACTTTTTGTTCTAGTCTGGGATGTGTAGGTAAAGGTCCAAGAAGTGAATTAACATGATTTTATGCTTCCTGCCTGACCAAAACATCCTATGCCTGAACTTCTAATACCAACAGCAATGCTCAATACAAGTTGTGACATTGCATAAAACTTGATTAGCTTCTTTAAATTTCAGTGACCTCTAATGTAAGTGGAAATAATATTAATAGGGCAGCTGGGTGGCTCAGTGGTTTAGTGCCGCCTTCAGCCCAGGGCATGATCCTAGAGACCCTTAGTGCCGCCTTCAGCCCAGGGCATGATCCTAGAGACCCGGGATCAAGTCCCACATTGGGCTCCCTGCATGGAGCCTGCTTCTCCCTCTGCCTGTGTCTCTGCCTCTCTCTCTCTCTGATTCTCTATGTTTCTCATGAATAAAAAAACAAAATCTTAAAAAAAGAAATAATATTAATAATATTAATAACCAATTTATAGGGTTATGGAGAGGACTGAATAATATTATATATATATATATGCCTGGCACTTAATAAACAGTAATTTTCTCTTTATATAGGTTTATATATATAAGGTACTATATATGTGTATATATCTCATACATATAAAAATCAAATATATATACTACATACTTTATACATACATGTAGTATATATATGGATGTGTTTATGTATATATCCATTATACATATACACATATACAGATATGTGTATATGTATGTATATATGTGTGTATATGTAAGGTATAGACACATATATGACATATTAAATGATAATACAATAAAATTAAATGGTAAGTTGTGTAAGTTAAACAAGAGAGAGATAATGAGATACAAGTACTGTATATAGGTGTTTAGGAAAAGCCACATGGACTAGTTAGGATTCTTGCTCAGCCTTGAAGGGAAGAAATCAGGAGAGGAATGAAGCAGATATTCAGAGATAGTTGGCTATTGTAGAATGACCATGGATCTGAAGTTATAGGTCTTACTCTTAATAAAATAAATGGTTGGCCTTTATTTTGATTGTAAAAAGTTGGTACCATATGAATAATGAAGACCCTTTTCAAAACTAAGCTCTTCTCAATTATATTAGTGAAGAGTTTAAAATGGTAGATTGCCTTTCTGCCGTGGAGATGTTTTCCTGTCCCAGACATTAAAGTCCATACACATTAAAAGGATACAAAAGGTATGCTTTAAGCCTGTTTTATTAAAAGAACAAATGCCGTATCTGTTGAAGACTCGTGGTAGTAGTATACAAATGCATCTTTTTTTGCATTTTATTAGCAGCATCAAAGGCACTTTTGTAGGATTATCTGATTTTGGCCTTCAGCTTTTGCAATACTAAAAAGCATTTGGAAATGAGCCTTTATTTTTAGAATATTTTAGGCTAAAGTGGTAGGATATATTTAACATTTTTTTTTTTGAGATTGATTAAGACTTTTGTGTGGATATTGCTAATTCAAGTCCTTTTCTAGAATCGATAGTATTAAACTTGATTTTGACTCTGTTGGTGAGATCTTGAATGCTTTCTTATGAATTGCAATTCCATGGGTTGTAAATGCTCACCTATTCCATAATATTTTTATTTTAAAATTTATTTATTTATTTGAGAGACAGAGTGCTCATAAGTGGGAGGAGGAGCAGGAGGGGAGGGAGAGGAAGGGGAAAGAATCTCAGGGAGACTCCACTCTGCGCCAGAGCCTGACACAGGGCTAGATCTCATGACCCTGAGGTCATGAACTGAGCTGAAACCAGGAGTCAGATGCTTAACTGACTGAGCCACCTAGGTGCCCCCATAATATTTTTAAAGAGATAATAATTAAGAAATACATTCCCACCCAACTCTGGACACTCACATGTCTGCTTTAAATACATGTTGTCACTTTTAGAATATGCTCCTTTGTGTAGGACTATCTACTAATGGTAGCTTGAAGACAGGAACCAAACAGGGTCAGTTTACAGAACTTGATGTTTCCATTATTCCATTTCAAAATGAACAGCAGCTCTCTTATCTCTCTTTTACTTTTATGGAGTTAACCTATAGCTTCTCACCCATCCACTCAAACTTCCTAAATATGAATCTCCAGATAGAGCATTACTCCTTTCCTTAGTTGTATTTCTTACTACTCTTTTCTGTTTTTTTTCTACTCATTATTCTATCATCATTCCAATATTTATTTGACTGAAACTAAATTTGTATTCAGTTTCAAAACAACAACAAACCGAAAACACCAACCAAGCAGCCAAACAAAAAACAAAGAAATTATCCTAACTCTCCAGCTTCATTATTTATTTTTGTCAACAGAAACATCTTTTTTCACAGGCTAGAAAACTCAAATTCCTCTTTTCTGTTTCCCTCTTCTATCTAGTCCTTTGAAGTGTCTTTCAGATTTAGCCTATTCTTCCAAGAGCATTAAGCTTCCCATATGTTTAATCCATAGACAGTGAGGTATATCTTTTGAAGGCACTCTCTTCATCTTGCTTTATTTTTTTTATTTTTTATTTTTTTATAATTTTTTATTTATTTATGATAGTCACAGAGAGAGAGAGAGAGAGAGAGGCAGAGACACAGGCAGAGGGAGAAGCAGGCTCCATGCACTGGGAGCCCAACGTGGGATTCGATCCCTGGTCTCCAGGATCGCGCCCTGGGCCAAAGGCAGACGCCAAACCGCTGCGCCACCCAGGGATCCCCATCTTGCTTTATTAAGAGTTTAGTAACTTTGTCACTTACTCCATAGATTTACATACCTTTGTCTAATTTTCAAGGTTCCTTTTTTCCACCTTATCTATCAACTTCACTCTCAGACCTAGGCCACCATGCTCTTACAAATGAATGTACCCCCAATTCAGTTGAGTCCTCCTGCTTTTCCCCCTGTGCATGCCACTCTCAGTTTTCTTTCCATTCATTGATTCACACTGTTGACAATATCCCCCTTCCCTCTTCTATATAAATATCATGATTCAGTTTGGGGCCAGTTCAAATATTGGGCCAGTTTGGGGTCTTTGATGCAGCTTCCACAACTACTCAAGTTCATCTTGATTTCTTCCTTCTTTGAAATTAGTAAAGACAGTAATTCACAAACTATTAATTAATTGTTCTCTAATTGTTTCACATATATTCACATTTCATAAATAGTTCTGGGACCTATTTCCTAATACAGAATAGTAAGTACTTATTTTTGCACATGGTAATTTTGCACATGATTTTTTTGGCAGTTGATTGATTATGGCTGTCTGTCAGGACTTAAATATCATATTCAGGTCCTTGGTAACCATAGTCTTGCTTACTCTAAAATAATTGGTATAAAAAATTGTCCTTAAAAAAAGGGCACCTTGGTGGCTCAATCAGTTAAATGTCTGCCTTTGGCTCAGGTCATGATCTCAGGGTCCTGGGACAGAGTCCTGAGTAGGGCTCCTTGCTCTGCAGGGCATCTGCTTCTCCCTCCACCCCTCCCCCACTTGTGTTTTTTTTTCTTTCTCTCTCTTGAATAAATACAATTAAAAAAAATAGGACTAAGTCAATCATTTGAGAAGCTGAAGTGGCTTTCATCCTGGGTCTAAAAATCATCACATTCTTCAAAAAGTTTCATGAGAAATTCTGAAGAGTACTTCACAGTATATAAAATAAAAATTCACATTTATGCTTTCATCTTTATCCAAATACATCAGTACTGAAGAGACAAGACCATAAATAGAAAAAGGCCCTGAAGGGAGCAGCTGCAAACACTGAACAAAGAACAATGTAAAAATAATGCAAGAAAGGGACTGTGGCACCACATGCCAATCACATTTTAGTTACATGAGAGCAATTCATGCCACAAATACTTATTAAACACTGACACAAGGGAACTCACTGTCTAATATTATATGTTGCAAAAAATAAAAGATCAAGATGGAATGCAACAATAGAGGTAAATGTGTGTGTGTATACACACTTAATCAATTAATACAAAAGTTACTATATCTTAGAGACCCATAATGCACTATGCATTGTGCTAGGTGCTTCATATATATCATCTCATTTAGTAATCATAGAAATAAATCCTAAGTAGATATTTTTTTCTTATTTAAGAAAAAGACTTAGCAAATTTAATTTTCTTATCTAAACTCAACTCAAGTCTACTTCTGACTTCAAACACCATCATATATGGCTTCCTGAAATAGCAATAGAGAAGGAGTTGCTAATTCTGGGAAACAAGGAAAGCTTTTCAGGGAAGGGAACCCTTACCATGTTTAGAAGGGACAGTAGCACTTTGATCAATGGAGGCAGGCATAGAGGAAGCACAGGAACAGTTCTAGGCAGGGGCATCAGCATGAGAGATATGGAAAAGGCAGGAATTAATAGAGTTTATCAGTAGAACTAGGTTGTTCAGGACTGCTGAGGTTAGTGAGTAGATGACAGAAGCAAGAGTGTAAGTTGGGGAAAGCCATGCCACAAAACAACATTGTCCAGAGTTTGGACTGGATCACAGAGATAACAGTGACTCACTGCAGGTGCTTAGCATAGAAACATAGTCAGACTTATGTTTTGGGAAGGTTGCTGTATTGGTAGTCTGGAGAATGGTTATCAGGAGACCAATTAGAAGGACATGGAAATACTGTCATGAGAGAGAAGTTTGGATCTCGAACTAACTGCATAAGAGCATATGGAGAGAATGCAATAAAGGCAAGAAATACATTGTGAGGTGGAATTTTAGGGCCAAGTATTTAATTTGATATGGTGAGAAATAGAAAAAGTAGAGCCGGGATCCCTGGGTGGCGCAGCGGTTTGGTGCCTGCCTTTGGCCCAGGGCGTGATCCTGGAGACCCGGGATCGAATCCCACGTCGGGCTCCCGGTGCATGGAGCCTGCTTCTCCCTCTGCCTGTGTCTATGCGCCTCTCTCTCTCTCTCTCTGTGACTATCATAAATAAATAAAAAAAAAAATTAAAAAAAAAAAAAAAGAAAAAGTAGAGCCAAAGATGGCCTAGGATAGTACTATCCTAAACTCACTTAAGTGTTCTCTGGGAAGAGAGGAGTGTGAGTCTCAGGGTGGGGGCCTCCATTTATAATTTCACCCTAAGCCCCACAATTATTAAGGGTGAGACGTCTCTCAGGTTACTGGTTTTGGGTAATTGGGTGGATCATTACATAACATTGTGAATATAGGAGGAGAAGCTGGTTGGAAGGAAAAGAACCAAACAAGTTAGCTTGAGATATTTGTGAATTATCCAGTGACTGATGCTCCATAGGCAGTTGGAAAAAAATCATGTTACTGTTTTTGTCTATTTTTGTATGTGTAATAAAGAATCTGACTCCATTTTTGAAGTTTGCTAAAAGCTCTCAAACTCCAATGCCCCCCATCACCTGTCTGTCCCCACACCTAGGCAGGCTGGTAAGAAAGCCCAATGTTCCCTCTTTTGGTACCAGTAGACTCAAACCTCTCAAATCCTAGCCTACACAAGGAAATCCTCACTCCAGTCTTCCCTCTACAGTGATAAAACTTTAAGCCAGTTCCCCTTCTCTGCCGAGTCTCAAGCCAATTTAAGACTGCTTTGGATCTTGCATTATTTCTCAACGCAGCTTCATTATGTGAGTAATAAACCTTTTCATGCCCTCCTGATGTGTATGTGATGCCATAGAACTATATTTTGGAAGAAGAGTCCATGATGACCCTTCATGGTGGCAACAAGAGTGATTTCTTCAAACATATCCTACCATTACTTTGATGGAGGTTTCACTGGTCTCCTAGAAAACTTCCTACCTAACAGTATGTTAGTACTCAGCATGTGGTTTCTTCAGTATGTTTTCTGTTAGCAGGGAGGATCATTTTAGAAAGACCAGAACCATAAGTTATGTCCTGCACGATTGTTCTCTGGAATGTTGTGCCCCATTAAGATTTGAAGACTGAAGTTAGGAACTTGGAAACCAGTTTCAAGATGAAATGGTGATAAATCCAGTTGGTATCACCACAATTAGTCTCCTAGGTCCGCAAAAGTCAGAAAGGGTATCTTGGTATTTGACAGTTGATACTGTTGCACATCTTCTTCGGAAATAATTGGTTGAAGTATCATCTCAATTTCTTCCCTGAACTTAATCTTCTGTCGAGACTGTCTCATGAGTATCCTTGCTCCTGTTTTTTGCTTGTTTTCTTCTCCTCCCTCTTGGGATAATTTTTATGTTAAATATGGTTTGTAATCACTTGGTGCGAGCTCTGTCAATTAAGAACTATTGGAATTTGGTTTCAACTTGTAACAATTAGACTGGGTAAAAAACAAGGGAAGGTGGGAATGAGGAGATGTTGGTCAAGGGCCATAGTTTCAGCTATGCGAGATGAATAAATCCGAGAGATCTCATGTACAACATTGTGACTACAGTTACCAACACTGTATTGTATACTTGAAATTTGCTTAAGAGGGTAGATCTTCAGTGTTTTTACCACAAAAAAAAGAGAGAAGAAAAAGAAAAGAAAAGAAAAAAGAAAAGAAAAAAGAAAAGAAAAGAAAAGGGTAGCTGTATGAGTTGATGGGTATGTTAGCAGTGGTGAATATTTCACAACTATATATTTTCACAATGTATAAAATGCCAAGTTGTACATTTTTACTATATACAATTCCCATTTGTCAATTTTATCTAAATAAAAGTCTGGGAAGGAGAGGGGGAGGAAAACTCACATAGAAGTTCCTATTTTTTTCTTTTCTTTTCTTTTCTTTTCTTTTCTTTTCTTTCTTTTCTTTTCTTTTCTTTTTTTCTTTTCTTTTCTTTTCTTTCTTTTCTTTGTTTCATTAAACATTTGTTTGCTTGCTTTTTTAAGATTTTAAAATCTTTAAAAGAGAGAGAGAGAGAGGCAGAGACACAGGCAGAGGGAGAAGCAGGCTCCATGCAGGGAGCCTGACATGGGACTGGATCCCTGGTCTCCAGGATCATGCTCTGGCTGAAGGCAGGTGCTAAACCGCTGAGCCAACCAGGGATCCCATAAACTTTTGTTTTAATGGGTCTCAAAATTCTGTGACAGATTTTTGGCCAAGTTGTTTCCATTAAAAAGTACTGATTATAAAAACTAATAAAACTGCCACACACACACACACACACACACACACACACACACACACACAAAACCCTAAATGGTCCACAAAACATTCTTTCCTTCTGAAGTTTTACAGTGCATTGTTATCATTAACCAGTCTTTTATTATTAAACTTAAATGGCCAATTGACACAAACAGTTCTGAGACCGTTCTTCTACCAGTGATTAAGACTGGGGTGGCAGGTATTGGGGATAATAATCATTTAGCTTTCTGAGCTTTTTGGGCAGACTTGGTGACTTTGCCAGCTCCAGCTGCCTTCTTGCCCACTGCTTTGATGACATCCACAGCAACCGTCTGTCTCATGTCACCAACAGCAAAACGGCCTAGAGGAGGATAATCAGAGAAGCTCTCAACACACATAGGTTTGCCAGGAACCATATCAACAATGGCAGCATCCCCAGATTTTAAGAACTTGGGACCATCTTCCAGCTTTTTTCCAGAATGATGATCTATCTTCTCCTTCAGCTCAGCAAACTTGCAAGCAATGTGAGCAGTGTGACAATCCAGCACAAGTGCACATCCAGCACTGATTTGGCCTGGATGGTTCAGGATAATCACTTGAGCCGTGAAGCTTGCTGCTTCCATTGGTGGGTCATTTTTGCTGTCATCAGCCACGTTGCCATGACAAACATCTTTGACAGATATGTTCTTGACATTGAAGCCCACGTTGTCCCCAGGAAGAGCCTCACTCAAAGCTTCATGGTGCATTTCATCAGACTTTACTTCAGTTGTAACATTGACTGGAGTAAAGGTGACCATCATGCCAGGCTTAAGAACACCAGTCTCCACTCGACCCACTGGGACAGTACCAATACTACCAATTTTGTAGACGTCCTGGAGAGGCAGACGCAAGGGCTTATCAGTTGGATGAGTTGGTGGCAGACTGCAATCCAGAGCTTCAAGCAGTGTGGTTCCATTGGCATTCGCATCTTTACGGGTGACTTTCCATCCCTTGAACCATGACATGTTAGCACTTGGCTCCAGCATGTTGTCACTATTCCAACCAGAAATTGGCACATATGCTACTGTGTCGGGGTTGTAGCCAATTTTTTTAATGTAGGTGCTGACTTCCTTGACAATTTCTTCGTATCTCTTCTGGTTGTAGGGTGGTTCAGTGGAATCCATTTTGTTAACACCAACAAAGAGTTGGTTTACACCCAGTGTGTAAGCCAGAAGGGCATGCTCACGGGTCTGCCCATTCTTGGAGATACCTGCTTCAAATTCACCAACACCAGCAGCAACAATCAGGACAGCACAGTCAGCCTGAGATGTGCCCATAATCATGTTTTTGATAAAGTCTCTGTGTCCTGGGGCATCAATGATGGTCACATAATACTTGCTGGTCTCAAATTTCCACAGGGAGATATCAATGGTGATACCATGTTCATGTTCAGCTTTCAGTTTATCCAAGACCCAGGCATACTTGAAGGAGCCTTTTCCCATCTCAGCAGCCTCCTTCTCAAATTTTTCGATAGTTCTTTTGTCGATCCCACCACATTTGTAGATCAGATGGCCAGTAGTGGTAGACTTGTCCAAATCTACGTGTCCAACGACGACGATGTTGATGTGAGTCTTTTCCTTTCCCATTTTGGTTTAGGTTTAGTGGTGGTTTTCATGACACCTGTGTTCTGGTGGCAAACCCATTGTGAAAAAGCTTTCTTTCTTTCTTTCTTTCTTTCTTTCTTTCTTTCTTTCTTTCTTCTTCTTTCTTTCTTTTTCTTTCTTTCTTCTTTTTTTTTCTTTTTCTTCCTTTTTGTTTTTTAAGGTTTTATTTATTTATTCGTGATAGAGAGGGAGAGGCAAAGACAGGCAGAGGAAGAAGTAGGCTCCCTATAGGGATGTGGAACTCGATCCCAGGACCCTGGGATTGTGACCTGAGCAAAATGCAGATGCTTTTCTTTTGTTTCTAATGTGTTTTTCTAGAGTACTTATGTTGTTCTTTTAGTTCTTGTATTATTCTTTTTAGTTCTGCCTTTTATTCTCATTATCTTGTCTATAATTTCCTTTAAATTTCAAAGAAATATTTAAATAAACTATTTTATAGCAGCTTTATTAAGATATAACTGACATAATAGAACACACATTGTATAAAATGTGAATTTGGTAAGATTTGGCATTTACACTCATTCATGAAACCATCATCAAATCAGGATAATGAATATATCCATCACTCCCCAGTTTCTTCTTGTTCCTTTGCAATCCCTTACCTCTGCCACTTTCTGCTCTCCTCCCCAACCCCAGGCAACCACTGAGTTCCTTTCTATCATTATACATTAGTTTGTACTTCCTTGAGTTTTATAAATGTAATCATACAATATCCACAAATTTCTATTTGACTTTTTTTTTTTGATTTTTTTTTTAAAATTTTTATTTATTTATGATAGTTACAGAGAGAGAGAGGCAGAGACACAGGCAGAGGGAGAAGCAGGCCCCATGCACCGGGAGCCCGATGTGGGATTCGATCCCGGGTCTCCAGGATCGCGCCCTGGGCCAAAGGCAGGCGCCAAACCGCTGCGCCACCCAGGGATCCCCTATTTGACTTCTTTTACTCTGAAAAATGATATTGAGATCTATCCATGATACAATGTGCACTGATGGTTCACTTCTTTAGAAAAAATTTTCATTCTGTAATAATTTTAGATTTATAGAGAAGTTGCAAAGGTAGTACAGCAAGCTCCTGTATACACTTCACTCAGCTTCTGTGAATGTTAATACTTTATATAACTGCTGTACCTTAGTTAAAACTAAGAAATTAACATTTTTACCTCATTAATGGCTAAACTATAAACTTTATTTGGAATTCACCATTTTTCCACTCATTTTTTTCTTATGTGACACAATCTAATCTAGGAAACCTCACATTGCACTTTGTCTTCATGTCCCCTTAGTTTCTTTCCCCTGGTTTCTGACAATCTTCACTTTTTCCTGATTTTTTATGATATTTATAGTTTGTAAAATTACCACCCAGGAATTTTGTAGGAAAGTTCATTTCTTTTTATTTCTGAATTGGGTTCCATTGTAAGGACACATCACAGTTTGTTTATCCATTTACCTGTTGGAATTTTGTGCTGTTTCCAGTTTTGGGCTATTACAAGTAAAGCTGTCATGAGCATTTATATACAAGTGCTTGGATGGACTTATACTTTCATTTCTCTTGGGTAAATATCTAAGAATTGAATGGATTAATCATATGGGAGGTATATATTTAACTTAAAAAATTGCCATAAAAATTGCCATAGTATTTTTCAAAGTGGTTATACCATCAAACATTTCCACCAGCAGTGCATGAACCTCTAGTTTCTCCCTATTCTTGTTAACACTTGGTATGGTCAGTCTTTAATTTCAGCCATTCCTGCAGAGGTGTAGCAGTATCTTATTGTGATCTTATTTGCATTTCCCTAATGACGAATGATGTGCATCTTTCTAGGGACTTACTTGCCATCTCTCTATCTTTTTTGGTGAAATGTCTGTTCAGATCTTTTGACCATTTTAGGGAAAGGTTCTTTGTTTCCTATTATTGCTTCTTGAGATTTTTTTTTTTTAAAGATTTTATTTATTTATTTGAGAGGGAGAGAGAAAGAGCATGTGCAGGGGAGAGGCAGAGGGAGAGGGAGAAGCAGTTGCCCCACTGAGCAGGGAGCCTGATGTGGGATTCCACCCCAGGACCCTGGGATCATGACCTGAGCTGAAGGTAGTCACTTAACTGACTGAACCACCCAGGCACTCCGAGATTTCTTTATACAGTCTATATATTAGTGTTTTATCAGAGATATGCTTTGCAAATATTTTCTCCCAGCTTGTGGTTTGTCTTTTCCTTGTCATATGTAGCTCATCAACTTCATTTCTGTCTGTATATTTACATGCCAGTACCTCACTGTTTTGGTTAGCTTTGTCATGTTTTGATATTTGATAAGGCTGGTCCCCTACCACATTCTGAATTCTCAGAGTTTTCCCACATTCTCTTTCTAGTTTTCTGTTCACATTAACATTAGAATGAACCCATATATGGTTTAAAAATATTACTCCTATTGTTAATGCGATTATATTACACTTTTTGATTTACTTAGGGAAACTGACATGCTTGCGATATTGAGTATTGTTTTTCAATAACATGATGTGTCTATTTGTCTTTTTTTTGTGTTCTTATGTAGCATTTTAAAATTTTATTGATATTGTTCTTATACATATCTTGTTATGTTTATTCTCAGATAATTCATCTTTTTCTGATGCTATTGTAATGACATCTTTTCTTCCAGTGTATTTTCTGATTTCGTGTTTGCACACATGAAGAGTAATGATTTCTACATGTAATCCTCCACCCCAATGAATTCTCTTACCATTTCTAATATTTTTTCAGTTGATTCTCTTGAGATTTCCAGGAATAAAATTTTATTTTCTTCTTCTCAATTTCTATATCTCTAAATCCTTTATATCTTCTAATCGTGCTATTACTTATAAGAAAATATTAAGTAACAGTGGAGATAATGGTCATGGTTTCTGTTTTCTATTTTTAATAGGTTTGTTTCTTTTTTAAAAAAATATTTTATTTATGTATTTGAGAGAAAGAGCAAGAGTGAGAGAGGGAGAGAGAGCACAAGCAGGGGACAGGGAGAAGCAAACTCTGCTGAGCAGGGAGCCGGATGCAGGGCTGGGATCATGCTCTGAGCCTGACAGATGCTTAACTGACTGAGCCACCCAGACAACCTTAATAGGTTTCTTTCAAGTGTTTAGTCATTACCATGATATCAGCGCAGAAGTAGAATTAAACTTATTTTTATCATAATAAAAATATTGCTCATTTTTAGTACTTGTTGCTGCTAAAGTGCATGTTTCGGGTTGAGAGAGAGAAGAGTTATTTGGATTCTTGCAGAGCTTCTTCTCAGAACACACACATGAACTCTGTTCTTTGGTTGGGTAGATAGTTTTTTCTTCAGTTTTTGACATTCAAGCGTTGTAGCTTCCTTACACCAAAACAGTATTTCCTGTCACTTCTTCTTCACTGTGCTTCTCATTCAACAGTTCTTTTACCAAGGGACTGGGTTTATAGGCGATAGGATGACATGTGGTCATGAGCTTTGCTCAATCTCATCTTCCTTCCCTGATTCTCTGTGCTTTCTTCCTGGAACCTACAAGTGCTACTAATGTGAGTTCATGATTTTACATTGCAGCATTCTATTTAATGGATAGCACAGGGTTCTTACTTGGGGATTTCTTAGAGAGTAAGTTGTCCATGTTGGTCTTCAGGTTCCAACACTTCCTTGGCTACTTATGCTTTTCAGCCTGGGGTTTGGTATTGTAGTAAATGATCAATAAACCTTGTAGTATTTTTCTTCGATATTATACTCTGTGTTTTCTTTGGGTAGAATATGAGAAGAATAGGTTTGTTGTCTATGTTATTCTCTTACTTCAATTCAAAAATCTCCTACATTAATTTTCAGATGAGCAAAATGCACATGTTGCTCTTCAAAATAATTACTTTAGAGATAATATGCTAATACTAATGATATTTTGCAAAGGGTCTTAAAAAATCCCTCTTCTGGAAATAAATTTAGGATTAACTTTTGTTGTGATATAAAGTCCACCTAATTACTTCATAGTCACATTGCATTTCTAATGTAAAATGATCCCACTCAAGCACTCACCTCATCCTTCAGTCACTGAATAATTCTAAACCGTGTTTGAAAATTAAATTAATCACGAAACACTGAAAACTTAGCACATTCAAAAATAAATGTCCCAAGTAGAGTCTTTTTTTCTTTTCTCATAGACAGCTCAAAAGGTATATTACCTTCTTATTTTCCTCAAGGGTACAACTGTTTCCCTTAGAATTAATACTAGTCATAATTATCCATTTTATTTTTATGAGTTATTTAATTTTATGAATATTTTATGAGTTGGAAACATGTCACTCACCTTTAAAAATCTTTTAATATTATTAGTTTTCCAAACTATGTTTCATCACAGACCTGTGCTGAGGATAGTTTACAGCTGATATGTTAAAAAAGGGCCCAAATGATAAATAAGTTTGAGAACTATGGATAAATAAAGTTAAGCAAATTTCTTTTATTTGGTACTTTTGATAGTCTTTTATATGCTAATGTGTGCTGTGACTATCCAAGACACACTACACAACATTTCCCAGATTGGGCTAGTTAACTGAATTCCCTCCTTCCTTTTTTATCATTTATTTTTTATCCTTTCCAAAGTGTGTAATATTCAAATAGGAGCATTAATATGTAATGCATCAAAGATAACTCTTGTCTTTCTTTTCTATTTTTTTCTTCTCTCATATTAAATCATGATCTAGTGTATCAGCAGAACTCAGTGTAAAGAGAGACACAGATGCTAAAGTACACAGAAAATTCACATCATTTTCTTTAATTTTTTTAAACATTGCTCTATAATGCAAATTTGCTCCTATCTCTTTTGCTTAAAATCCCTCAGTAGCTATTTATTACTAAAAGAATAAATTCCATGTCTGCCTCTTACATTTCTGGACTCATCTACCATAGTAACTCACATGCCCTGAATGCTCCAGTAGCAACAGACAGCTTGCAGATTACCTAACAGGCCAAATATGTCAGGCTGATCTGGCATGATAGTGTAAGGAGCTCTGCAGACCATCTCCCTAGTGAAACTCTCTCATTCTAACCCCCTTCAAAGGCTTTTTTCCTGGGAGGAACAGGACATTATGATTTCTTGGTCTGACCCCACCAATCTATTGTTAATAGTAAGCTTCAGATGGGTCTGGTTGTGTGATGGGACTTCCTTTTGCCAAAACACTGCTCATAGAATGAAGGTTCTAGTTAACACAAGGAACTGCTGACAATATTGGAGTGTTTATCACTCTTGCCCTGGCTCTTAAGGAGAGGCCAGTGGAGAAGACTTCAGACTACTGCCCACCTCCAACTCTCCCACCAACTGCTGCGTTTCTAAAGTAGAGATGTCACTCAAAGAAAGGGGTAAAATTTTTTTTTTCTAAGAAATAATGCATAAAATCTCCCCTAATTTTTTTTGAAAAACACTAACCTATACATTCAAGAAGCTTGAAAAATTCCAAGTAGAATAAAACTTCAAATAAGATCCATAAACTGATACATTATAGTAAAAATGCTGAAAATTAAAGACAAAGAGAAAATCTTGAAAACAACAATGACAAAAAAATGACTCCTCACTTACAAGGGAACCTAGTAGATTAACAGCTGATTTCCCTAGCAGAAACAATGGAGGCCTGAAGGCAGTAGAATAACATATTCAAAGTCCACCTCCCCCCCACCCCCCAAGAAAAAAAAAAAATCCTACCAAAACTGTTAACTGATATCCAGCAGGGCTACCTTTAAAAATGAAGGCTAAGCACAGACATTCCCAGATAAACAAGACAGAATTTCTTGCTGATAGTCCCACCTCTTTAGGAATATTAAAGGAAATTCTTTTGGCTAAATGCAAGTGACTCCAGAGGGTATTTGGAATCCACATACAAATAGAAAAACAAAGCACACCAGTAAAGGTAACCATAATTATGAAAGACAGTATAAGTAGATAATTTTCTCTTTCCTCTCTCAACTGACCTAAGAAAGCAATTATATAAAAAATATATATACTATATTATATTGTTGGACTTACATAGAAATGTGTAATAAATTTGCCAATAATAGCACAAAGGAGGTGGATAGGAGCAAAGCTGTAATGGGCTAAGAAAATGACTACAGATGATAAGGTAATAATTCGAATACTGTATTACCTGGTCAGTAACATCAATATAATATGGATAAAAATAATACCACAAAAAAAGGGAAAAAGGACTAGAGCTATATAGGAGAAATTGTTTCTATATGTCATTATAATTAAGCTGGTATGAATCTCAAAGTCATTCTGATAAATTAAGATGTGTATGTAAATTCTAGAGCTACCACTAAGAAAAAACAAAAACAAAAACAAAAACAAAAAACCCCAAACCAAACAACCTAGGTTTGAATTCTAAATCTTGGATTCCTTAGAGTTCCATTCTAGAATGGTGGTATGAGGTGATCCATTCTCTGCCCCCCAGTTCCTGGCTTTTCAGTCTATGGCCCAGCCTCCCTTCTCTTTTTATTGTTGGCTCCATCCCACATTACAGAGGGCCTTGCATGAATGCACAAAACTAGAGCCCCACAATCAAACCCCATTTTTTTCTGTCCTGTGAACAGTTGTCTCTTGCCACTCCTTGGGCCAAACTGTTATGACCACTCTATGGAAGGAGGGACCACAAAAAATAACCACCCAGGCTCTGGAACTAGATGTGATGACATCTGGACAGAGTGTTACAGTGTTCAGTGTACTCAGAGCTTGGGAGTTATGGCTGTGTGGTCCATTATCTTAGCCCTATAGGCCTTTTTTTTTTTCCTTAGAAGCCTGGACAGAAGAGGCAAGAGTAGGGAAGTTTCAAATCACAGGGCCAAGGAAAGTGGTTCCTCTTATGCTGGTATAAGGATACAGATAATATGTTTACTTGAATCAGTCTTGGGATCCTACAAGTTTCACCCTAGGTGACATGTACTCCTGATGAAAACAATTTTTAATTTTCATTTATTGATCTTTTTTGGTGCTTCTTTAAGAACATTAAAGAAGGTCTAGTTGATAACACACACTTTTTAAAATCCCTTTCATTATTCTAACTGCTAATCAAATGTCTTGCATATCATAGCTGTACTCAGACCTTTCTTCTGTCATTTTTCATGTTCAACCCCCAATCAAAACTGTTTCTTTTATCTCTGCTCTCTCTTTCCTTATGCTTCTATGAATTTTCCTCTCTTCTCAGCAAAATTCTCTCTCTCTCCCTCTCTCTCTCTCTCTTTTTTTTTTTTTTTTTTTTTTTGTGTTCTCTCTCTACCATGTCCTGAAATTATCACAGTGAGGTCTAAGAGAGATTAAGGACAGGGGAAAAACTAAGCAAGCATTCTGTATAAGAGAGTTTCAGGAAGAAATACTGTCAATATAAAATAGTTAACCTTGGCAAGAAGAGTTTCAGTGGAGTGGTATAAGAGAGAGAGAGTGCAGAGTGTTGAGTAATACATGGAATGGTGAGAAAGGGAAGAAGAGTAGGGGAATGTAGATAATATTTTTAAAAAGATTTTATTTATTTATTTGAGAGAAAGAGAGAACAGAACGAGAGGACAGGCAGAGGGAGAGGGAGAAACAAGCACCCTGCTGAGCAGGAAGCCTGACACTAGGCTCAAACCCAGGACTCCCAGGATCATGACCTAAGCTGAAAGTAGATGCTTAAAGGACTGAGCCACCCAGGCACCCCTGTAAACAACATTTTTGAAAAGTTGTATGAGCAGTGGAGAAGAATAAATAAAAGTACAAGTAAATGGATTAATATACTAACTATGTTGTACCCTATTATAGTTACAGGATGTTGTAACTATTCAGAGGTAGTGGCTTTACCTGTTATATTAAGCTTACTGAATTCTTTTTGAGGATGTATGAGCCAAAATTCTGGATTTCCAGGGGTAGTATCCTCAGTCCAAGATGTAAACTTGTTTTTTAAGCCCCAAGTTTTTCTTTTTTCTTTTCTTTTCTTTTTTAAGATTTTTATTTATTTATTTATTCATGAGAGATACAGAGAGAGAGAGAGAGAGGCAGAGACACAGGCAGAGGGAGAAGCAGGCTCCATGCAGGGAGCCCGCTGTGGGACTCAATCTCAGGTCTCCAGGATGACACCCTGGGCTGCAGGCGGTGCTAAACCGCTGCGTCACCGGGGCTGCCCCAGCCCCAAGTTTTTCAAGAATAGACTAGCAATTTCACAAAAGGCTCATGGGGAGGTGAACATATCAGGTAATAGTTTCAATAATCACAACCTTTATGATCTCTTTCAATTCTAAGATTCTATTATTTTATAGTTTAAATGGTCATTCAAGCATAGAATCAATTTTATTCTCTAAATTTATTGTCATTCTAATCACAATTTCAAGTTGTAAAGTGGTAATACTGTTGCCTGATTTATAGACTCTCTAGTTTTATTTTACTTGAGTATATTTTATAAAGCAGAATTTAAAAGCTCTAGGTTAGAAACTTTAGAGTTGGATACTGGATGGAAAATTCTAGACTGTCTAAAGTATATAATAGTTCCTGGTCTTATAAAAGCTTAAATTGAATTAAATTCAATGATGGGCAAGACATAGTGCATGAGATATTTAAGTCCATGATTTAAATTTTTTTTTAAAAAATAGCACTCTTCTTTCCCAATAAACATTATATCATATCCTAATACACTTAGAAGGTAAAGGAAGAACTGTTCAAGCTAAGGCAGGGCAAGGCACTTACCTTCATCTTTTAAACTTTTCTGCTAAATAGACACAACCCACTTACATAAAACACACTCTTGCTCATACACATATACACAACTCCCTTAGGATTCTGCAGAACTCCATTTGAAAATGATCAATTAACACTAAGAAAACAATGCATGGTAATTTGTGATTAACTCCCCAAATGAGTAGTATTGTTTAGGGATAGGGGAGATTAATATCTACTAGGAGCATTTTATCAAATATGTATAAATTATCTCTTGCTGTGTATCCAATTAATCCCCAAATTTAGGGGCTTAAAACAACATTTATTGTAGTTTCTGGGGTCATGGATGAGCAAAAGTCAGTCGGGTCCTCTAGCTCAAAGTCAAGGTCTCTTAAAAGGCTCTAAGGTATAGGCTAGGACCATGGTCATCTCAAGGTTCTGCTGCTTCAGGATCTGCCTGCAAATTCTCTCTGTTGGTTTTGATAGAATTCAGTTCATTACAGGCTCTGGAACTGAAGACTTCCACTCTGTTCTGGCTGTGGGCTAGAGACTACTCTTGGGTTTTTGCCACATGGGCTCATTTGGCAGCTCAGAACGTGGCAACCACATTTTTGTGAATGAGGGGACAAAAGGAGTATGAACAAAAGTCACAGTCTCAAGGAACATAAAAAGATCTATATTTTTATAATCAGTATTATTTATGCTCTTCAACCTGAGAAATGTTTTGCTAATGATAATGAATCAGATGTTTTATGTTCTTTAAAATTTTTTTAGAATTTTTTTCCTCTAGAATCTTTGAATATTGGCATTTTTTAATGCTGAATTTTACATATCTAAGTTTTATAGAATTGCTCATAACCTCAAGTGTATGTTTTGAAGAGGGAAACAGGATATTTTTTTTAATTTTTTATTTATTTATGATAGTCACAGAGAGAGAGAGAGAGAGAGAGAGAGGCAGAGATACAGGCAGAGGGAGAAGCAGGCTCCATGCACCGGGAGCCCGAGGTGGATTCGATCCCGGGTCTCCAGGATCGCTCCCTGGGCCAAAGGCAGGCGCCAAACCGCTGCGCCACCCAGGGATCCCGGAAACAGGATATTAATGGGAGATGTGGTAATGTCTCCAGACAAAACTTAACATCTTGATGTGTTTAAGATGAACCACGTTTCTATTTGAGGTATAATTTGTGCCTTTCTTCATGTCACAACATTGAGCCCCACAGTTATTGATGAATATGAGCCAAAGCTCTTTATTCTCTGACAGAGGTCAGAGACACATGTCACTTCAGAACTGAAAAGCAGCAAAACTAGGAAGCAAATACTATGAATTGCATGTTGGGATGGCATTTAGTGTGCAACAAGCAGCTGTGGTTAATAGGATAACTGATACCAAATGATCTACATGAGCATTATGCAAACAAGGCACATTTAAAAAGTGAGGTTTCTTCTGCATATTTCTTACTGAATTCCACCCAGAGGAATTACAAATGCAAGACAGTGGAGTTCTTTCAGAAGCACTTCAGTAATCATGCCTCATTTTCTCAAGCAGAGAGAGAAAGAAGCAAAGATAGAAAGCTGTCTTTTTCTAAAATGAAGCCCCAGGCAAATTAAAGTTATGCTGCCTTTTATCTAATACTACCCTCGAAACATCTGGAATCACAGAGCTGGAAGGTAGTTCTGGGCTTTAAAAGACTTTTGCCTTTAGAGAAGGAGTGTTTTTAGGAACAGGACAGACTAGGGACTGGGTAAAATCTATAGCACAGGACTCCTTGGGATCCCAAGAACTCTTATGCATGTTGCGTGGGGCCAGCTGGTTAATTTTACCAACACTCTCCACTCTCACTTTTGTTTGAATTGATATCATATTTTCCCCAGTTAAAGTCCTTAAATTCCATCATTCACCCCCAAGTCCCTATTGGCTACTACTGATTCTACAGTAATTTATGCTGCTGCTCCCTGATGCTTCCAGCTAGACCACACCACTGCTTTCCCTTTCCAAGTGCCCACACTATGACCTCCCACTCCATCACCATCCACATCCTGTCAAAGCTCTCCACTGGCTTTCAGCTGGACTCTCAAGAGACCATTGCAACTCCCTACATCTGCACCATACTGAAAGTTGTCTGCCCGGCTATGAAAAGTATTGCTCTGTCAGTCTGTTCTACCAAACACTTAATAAAGCCCCTAAAAGTGTTCTTCATTTTTAACTCCCTTTGGGAAACCAAACTGTCATACCACCCTCTAATTTTGACATGGATGTATGTATGCTCCCACCTTTCTAAAATCTTCTTGCATCAGAAAGCAAGGCTCTTTGATGTTCCAACTCTTTCTTGTCCCTCCTCCTGTAAATGAGGTTCAAGACCCTGTTTAGGGATAGGCCTGGGGAATTATTTTAACTTTGTGTACCATCACATTTTAAGACATAGTGCTCTACTTGTTAGGATAGGAGACATGTCAGTACCACCAGCAAGCTCTGGGTTCCTCATATTTTAATTCCTACAGGATGAAGTCACTCAGGCACTCTCTAAGCATTAACACTTCTCTTTCATCTTAAAGAATAACACTACAGGACTGAACACTATATTGAATAACTCAGACAGAAAATGATAAGAGTTAAGAGCTAAAAGCGAAAATGGGGTTTGAGAAGGGAGAGTCCCACCTCAGCTGTAGCCAAAAGAAAAGTGTTGTGGTCAAGGTGAGGCTAGAGATATGATTCAAAAGAAGAGAAGTCGAGTGAGACCAACAGAAGGACAGGTAAGAGGGCTGAATAACCATATTAATCTATGTGGATTTGAGTATTCAACTATAGGCTAAAAACACTGATCCTTCCTCTCTGTAATAAAAAGATATTTTTTCTTATGTTCTTAGAAAATCAACAACTTTACAATTATGCAGTTTTAGACTACTAAGTTGAACTCTGCATAGTAAGAGAAGATAAGAAAGTTAGTTCATGACTCAAAATACTAACTTAAAGGGAAATATCTCTTTGTATAATGTTTATTATTGTTGATTGTTAATGTTGCTGTGATTTTTGCAAGTGCCATCAAAGGGTTAAAAAGAAACAAAAAGTTTAGACGGGAAGATCCTTGATGTTTTTACCCAATCTTTTCACTTGTAGGCACATGTAATCTACAACGCTCTATTAGTCCAGAGAAGCAGAACCAATAAGATGTGTGTGTGAGAGAGATTTATCTCCAGGAATTGATTCATGGGATTATGGAGGCTGCCAATTCCCAAATATGCAGGGTAGTCTGGCAGTCTGTAGACTCAGGGATGAGCCAATGTTGTGGTTCAAGACCAAAGGCTATCTCCTGCAGAATTCATTCCTCCTTTGGGGAGGTCAGTCCTTTTGTTCTATTCAAGCCTTCAATTAATTGAACAAGGCCCACTCATTATGGAAGACAACCGGCATTACTCAAAGTCCACTGATTTATTTTATTTTATTTTTTTAAATTTATTATTTATGATAGTCACAGAGAGAGAGAGAGAGAGAGAGAGACACAGGCAGAGGGAGAAGCAGGCTCCATGCACCGGGAGCCTGACATGGAATTCGATGCCGGGTCTCCAGGATCGTGCCCTGGGCCAAAGGCAGGCGCCAAACCGCTGCGCCACCCAGGGATCCCAAGTCCACTGATTTAAATGTTCACTTCATCTGAAAACACCATCACAGAAACATTCAGAAGAATGTTTGACCACATATCTGGGTGTGGTGGCTCAGTCAAATTGACATCTAGAATTGAGTCATTACTGATTCTTATTTTTTTCCCTATAATCCTAGTGGCAGTGGATACATCACTCACTCGTTCTTTCCAGCCCTCAGTCTTCCCTTTTGTAAAAGGAGGAAAGGTGATTTTTAAGTTCCCTTCTATTCCAATCTTACAATATTGCCTTCCTTGATGTAATATCTTTTTTCATTTTTCTCTTTCTTCCCCACAAATACACTTTTATAAATAGATAACTCTACAAGCAGAAGCAATTGATGATTAACTGATCTAAATACATGGCTATGATATCAGTAATTGCCTATTTTTTTCCTATGTGAATAGTATTCCCATGCATTGTTAGAAGAATATATTGAGTTGCTTTTTCACTAATGCTGATAGGTTTGAGCTCTATCATCATTTTTTAAACTAAATTGACCTTGAGGCTAAAGGTACACACAGCAACAACAACAACAAAACTTGCTATTATTTCAGTGTAGACTGTGCCCATAGAACAAAGGCAACTGGCTTCTAGGGGATTTAATGACTTTATTCACCTTAGAAATGTATTCTCCAATTAACTGAACTGACTAGACTAATGCTCTAATGTAGCACACTAAGATTCGTGAGAAAATGCTAGTTAAAATGCCAAACTTGAACAGCAAAACAATGTCAAACAGACACTACCAAGATTTCTAATTTAAGGCATGATTACTACATGAAAAGATGCTGGCAGTTCTTGGCTTTCCTGCATTAAAGATTGAAAAATAGAGTGTCAAAAAGTATAGGCTTATAAAAAGTTCATCATTTATTTTTTCTTCTTTTTTTTTTTAAGTTCATCATTTCTGATACATAGTTCTACCTTTCTAGTGTGTGCAAGTAAGTTTCTACTGTCATTAATCAGAAATGGTCAGAATCAGACTTTTAAAAAAATAAAGCCTTCTCGCCAAAGTACAGTGGCACTCCAGAATGCTTAGCTGGTGCTGCACAAATACTTGGCTCTGTAGATTTCCCTAAGACTCAGCTCTGTGTGAAGATACTTGGATTCACTCTTCAAAAATAGCTTCCGTGCTCTAGAGGGAATGCATGTGAAGTAACTGTAATGAGACTATTTTTAAAAAACAGAATTTCAGGGCAGCCGGGGTGGCTCAGCGGTTTAGCGCCTCCTTCAGCCCAGGGTGTGATCCTGGAGATCCTGGATCGAGTTCCACGTCGGCTCTCTGCGTGGAGCCTGCTTCTCCCTCTGCCTGTGTCTCTGCTTTCTCTCTCTCTCTCTCTCTCTCTCTCTGTCTCTGTCTCTAATGAATAAATAAAGTCTTTAAAAAAATAAAAATAAAAACAATTTCAATTGTCAAAAATCCCAGATATTATAGAGAAGACTGATGTGGCCACATCCATAGTATTTCCTTAAGAAAATTATGACATTGGCAGTGTCCAGGAGAAAATAAATATGTTTTAATTTCATAAATAAGGAAATCCAGGATTTAGTTATGGCAGAATTAATTTAGCTAATTCCCACAAATGTATGATATTTTTTGAAAAATTTGGGAAAGATTCTTACCTTGAGGCCATTTATCACAGAACATTAGAACATTCCAAAAATACACCTAAAATGGACTTTTCAAGATTCAGGAGGCTTAACTGGAATTGATTACTAAAGAACAAATAAATGTGTTAAGAACTTCACATGTGTTTTATGCCCTTAGAGGATCAATCTTCACAATTCAACTGTGGTCTTGGAGATATACTCATTTCTGTTTTCTTTTAAATGTATTTATGTATATATAAATAATGCTGCAAACACATGCTTTAATAAGAGCAGCAATATCAAAAATACTCAAAGCAAGAGCTATGTTTGAGCTATAAAAATTCCCTTGTGTTTAGCCTAACATTGTTACTTTTGAGTCTGAAATTTTTTTAAATATGTCATACTGATAATAGGCATTTTATAGTCTATAGGCAAAGTGAATATTCCATTGGCTGGTATGTAATATGTGTCTTATTGATGACACGACTCATCTAGCTAAATAAATAGTCAAATATATGTGTGTCTAAATTTTTGTTTGTTTTCTTAGAAAGTTATAAGATCACCAAAATTGTCTTTAAAATCCAATCCAATGAGCATTTTTCAGTTTTTTCTCCCTTCCAATAACAGATGGACACGAGTGCATATATTGACTCAGCACTATTAATTGCTGTTGTCTGGAGGTTCAACTTCCATAGAACTTCTCATTTCTGTGATTGCATTTCTCTCCTTGCTGGTTTCTTCTTTCTGTAATAAACAGCAAGGGATTTCCTTTCCCCAAGCTTGGATGGCTGCTACACGCCCTCCTTTGGGAATCTCAACTCTTACATGGATTTAGAATATATATGGAGATATACTGAAATGACTCCTTTATCTAGCTCTGTCACCTGGATGAGTTATATTCCTAAGTGCCATCTATTTTTCTTGCTCTATGACTTTGTGCTTATATACTCTGCTATAACTGAGAAAGGCACATTGACAATATGTGATAAGATTCCAGTAAATGAAAATCCAAACATAAAATTGATTAGTATTTCTTATATTTCAAAAATTTGCTACAGTATCCTTTAACTACAGAATTTCAATAGCTTTAAGGTTTTATTAGTATCATTTCATCTCTTCATAAATAAATTGCCTCTCACCTTAATTAGTAACTTATTTATCACCAACCAACTCTCTATACAGAATTGTAGATATAAGGTTCTAGGAACTTATAAAAATTAAAGATAAGTAAGAAAGATAATAATTTAGTAATTTGCTAATTAAGATATACTCTTCTATATCACAATAACAATTTCAATTTTCTCTGTGTAGTGCACAAAGTGAGGATAATAAATAAGGTGAAGTTGGCTTTTTTATGTATAAGAAGGCAACTCCCTTTAGAGTTATTTTTTTTTAAAGATTTTTTATTCACTTATTCATGAGAGACACACAGAGAGAGGCAGAGACACAGGCAGAGGGAGAAGCAGGCTCCTCGCTGGGAGCCTGATGTGGGACTCGATCCCAGTATGCTGGGATCATAACCTGAGCAAAGATAACCGCTCAACCACTGAGCCACCCAGGCATCCCTCCTCTTACAGTTATAACAGGTAATTGACAGAAAGGATTTATGATAAAGGCTGTTTCATCTTAAAAAAGGCAACAAATCATGGGCTGATTCTGAATGTGAATGTAGTTAAAAAGCTCATTTAATGGAAAGAGAAGAGCTGGGTTTTATCTCCCCGGTTTCATCTCATGCCACTCTTGTGCTTATTTCCTTTGCTCTTGCAATCCCTTCTAACGGTTTCTCAAAATGGTCCAAATTCTTTTTTGCCCAGGGTGTTTGCTCACTGTATCCCTCTGATTGAAACACCCTTCCTCCCACTCTTCACTTGGATAATGCTCACTCATATTTTGGAAACTCCCTTATTTGCCCTTCCAATCTAAGCGAAGTCCTCCTCATTATTCTTTTTCATTCCTCATTGTTTTTTATTCCACTTCAGCTTTTTTTCAAAATTAATCATGTATTTCCTTGTGTGTTTATCTTCCTATAAACTGCAAGTTTCATGAAGCCAGGGAAAATATTTTATTGTTGTAACTGTAGTGTCTAGCACATTGTAAATTGCTCAGTATTTATTGAATGAATGAAATAGTTCTTAATTACAGGAATTTCAACTCTCTAAATAATTCTTGCAAAATGGTTAAAGTGGAGCATAGGATAAAATCTTGACACATTTTTCTGACAAATTCATATCACAAAGAGTAAGTGAAACAATATAAATATCCACTTTTCTTGATTTAGACATAAGTAAATACTTCTTAGTGATAAGAACCTTGGAGGCTATAGCATTGGGAAAGGAAGTGATTACTAAACATTGTTATAACATTATATTTATACACTCATCTGTAGAATGGGAGCAAGATCTGTTCTGCTAATATTCTAGAGTCTCTGTGAAGGCCAAATAAGCAAAGGTATATCAGAAAGCTTGTAAAGCTGTATACAACTATAAGATGGTAGTTTGAGGAGGTGATATTTAAACTTAAATAAATAAATTAGATCTATTTCTCAAAAGATATAATTTTTATATAATACATAAATTATATCTGTTATTTAGGTAAATAACAGATATAAGCCAAATAAGGTAAAGGACTTCTAAAAATATAAGTGAAGTAGGTCAAGGCACTTTATTTTAGCTCTGATAAAATAAATGTTAATTATAGAAAATGTATACAGTTAAGATCTAAAAAAAAATAAAATTTCCCTCAATTTTCCCTTGGAAATAATACTTTTTAAAATTTTATAGATATCTTGACACTTAATTTTTGTTTTTATTAATGAAAATGGTGTAATTTTCTAAAACTGCTTTGTAATCTTTTTACTTCATGCTAGAACTATTCATTCATTCTTGCATGTCTTCACTGATCCAGTAATTATCTATCAAGCCCCTACTCTATGTAAAGTATCACATTTGTTACTGGGAAGACAGTGGTGGTCAAGAGAGAAAATAACCAAAAATTACTCCATTAAACATTTAGTTATAGTACTAATAAATGATAGGGGAGAGGTATATGCTGCGAGCACACTTAATGGAATGTGTGACCTTGCTGGGAACTAGGAGGTCAGGGGAGGCATATCTTAGCTGGGATTTGAAAGATAGGAAGGAATTAAGCAAATGATCTGGAAGGGCATAATAGGCAAAGAACTTACTGTAGGAAAGTACTTGCAAGTATGATTTTTGGATGGGGACAGATATCAAAGCATCATTAAAAAGTGGAATTCTGAACATAGTCTTGAAATAATTCTAGGTAAGGGGGAAAAAGGGAACAACAGAAAAGATTTGTTAAAGAAATCAAAGAACAGGAAGTTTTTTCATACTCAGATTATAAAAGAATACCTAAAAATTATGAAAGAAGGAACATAGAATAAAAAATGTTTTATTCAAGGACCATTCAAATATGTCACAGTTTGGGGGACCTTCTCTGATCTCCTTAAATAATTCAATTGGGATATCAAGTTGAGCTTGATGTAGTCATTCCCTACCTGTTGGAAATAGATGCTTATGGAGTAAGTTATTGTATAGATGCCATGAGCCCAAAGCATGTACCACATACCATCTTCATAGATGTGTCTCTGAATTATTTTTCACATGTATTTAGATGGGTGCTATGCTTAATAAAATACAAGTACTTTTAAAAGCATTACTTTTCCTTGGTAGCTATACTATCTATTTGTCTGAATTATGTCACTGATCCCTCAGCCACTTCTCTCTTGTACTTAGTTCTAGGATTATTGGCATGCTTTACAATCTTATCTGCCATTATCCTTAATGAAGTTCAGTGTTGATATAGAGAATCTTTCTAATATCCTGATTTCTTGGCTGCTTTACCTACTTTTCCCAGTGATCCTTCATTCTAAAACCGCTATTTATTCCTTATCTTAATAGTCAAATTCAATCATTTCCAACTCAGATCCTTCCATGTTGGGAAGATCTCCACTGACAGACAATTCTTTTTCAGAATATTCTAAGAATTAATAAATACATATATTTATATTTACATAATGATTTATGACTTATAAAACATCCTCTCCTGCATTATCCCTTAGATCTTTCAGTAGACATCTCTCATGCAGTCCTTTTTTGCAATTCTGACAACTGACAGAGTTGAGGGTTTAGTTCATATCTATTTTGTGCCAGTCTCAGCCTCTTGATTGTAATACTATCAGCTAGAAATGCCTTTGGGCACTCCCAGTGTTGTAGGGTGGGGGGTGGTAAGCTTCTCACAGACAGCTCTCTTTCCAAACCTGTTTTACAACTGAACCGACTCTGCAGTTCTTAAATATGATTGCAAGATGACCTTCAGCAGCAACTATGAGAAAACTTTGAAAAAATAGAAGTTTATTACTTACACCACCCAGAAATTACACAGTAGACCTGGGGCCACGTGGTGAGGTGGGGAGTAGGGGTTGTGCAGAGGTCCAGGAAGTTCTGCTTTCATTGGAGTTGAGGATGCAGGTCTAGGGTTTCAAGGGCTCACTCTTTACTGGTGAATTTAAAACATGAGTGGGAATTTGAAGCATGAAAATAAAGATTAAAAAAACAACAAGAAAACAAACTAGTGGCCCAAATGGCCAATTATTGAAATAGATATCAAACAAAGGAGCTTCAGTGTGGGGAGGTGTGCTGGCTCTGTAGCTGGTCATGGGACTGACAATGTGTTTGTAGAAGATAACTGTCTTTAGAGTAGGTACCTCACCAATCAAAATGTAAACTGAGCCCTCATATTACAAAAAAAGGGGGGAAAAAACAACTGCCAGCGCTTATACTACAATATCTCTGAATTATAATGGTATTAGAGAGCCTATAAGATCACAAGAACCTTACTCATATTTTAAAATTTTGGAAAATTATTTTGCATATTCTATATGAGCCACAAAGCAACCAACTTTTTGCAAGCAAATCATGCAAACATTAGACTTTTGCCTATTGAAGCACTGACTGAGCCAAAGGTAGTATAGAAGGGAAGGGGGTCTTAAAAGGTGAGCAGATTATAACAGGTGACACATACAATGCTAGAATTGGGGGGGGGAAATGATTTTGTGATAAGCAGTTAACATTTTACTACTAAACTTGTTATGGTGTTTCATAAACCTTAAGACATCGCTGGAAGTAATCAACTTCTATTCTGCATCCTCACTGGCTTACAGCCAAAGAAGTTTTCTAATTCACAGTTAAAGATTTAATAGATTCTCCATAAATGTTGATTAGTTGGCTCATTTTTTTTTTTTTTTAGGATTCTGCTATTTCAATAATAAATGTCAGAATAGAGTACTGCATAAATGAATTGCTACCTAAGGAAGATAGCTACATTTCTAAAGGCAGGGAGATATCCTAAAACTTAAGAAAACATTGAGTAAGTGAGTGAGTGAGTGAGTGAGTGAGTATGTTCTAAGGCACAGATTGATTTTTTTTTTTTTAGTGCCATTCTTTTAGTAACCCATTCATTCATTCATGGAACACATATTTATTGGAACCCTACTTTTTGCCACACACTGGGCTAAGATCTTGCCGTATAAGGATGAAACGGGACATTCTTAGCTTCCAGTCTAGGTTAGGTGGGAGGGAGACAATTCAAACAGGAATGGCAGTGCACAGCTATTAGTATTATATTAGAAAAGCAGAAACAATGGCTAATCTAGTATAAAGGGATTCAAGGAGAAGTTTCATGGAGAAAAGACCTATAACCTGAGACCTAAGGGATGAGTGTCACATGACAGATCTTAAATAGGCTTGAGGAGTGCAGTGAGGAAATTGAGTAAAGCATTTCTTGAACTGGGACCAGCAGCGAGAGCAAGGTACATTAGATGGCAAAGCTAATTCGACTGCAACACCATGGCCAGGGAATGGCGAGCCATAACTCAGGAGAGGCCGGAGGGGATTGGAGGGTCTTACAAGCCATATTGAGGGCTCATGGGAAGCAGTTGCTGGGATTTTAAGCAGACATTTGGCAAGATCATTATTGGATGCATTTAAAAAGTTCTCCTGGCTTGTTTTTTTTTAATTTTTTTAATTTTTTAATTTTTTAATTTTTTTTTTTTGCGTTTGTCTGTCACTATATCAGGCCTGGTTCTTGATGACTCCAGACACTGCCCTTCTCACTCAGGGCTGTAGAGTGCATTTATCATAGGTTTTTAGAAGTACCTTGTAGATATTTCTTAATGAATTCTCCTATGACTTTTGTAGTTATTACTTAATTACCAAACACTGGAGCAAGACAATAAACTTCAAAGTAAAATGACTCCAGGGGAGGAGGCCAAGAAATAAAGGTACCAACTAACTTTGCATAATTATATTGGCCCAAAGAGGCTGATTAGTGTAAAATGTGAAACCATCTAGGCAGAGAAACACAATGGTTCTCTAAGGCCTCAGAAACTGCAAACCAAGCACGTTTTAGAATTGAGATAATATAGATTCTGACTAAAAGTTTGTTCACTGATATAAAGAATGCAAGCACAAATTCAGGAGTTCTGCTTTGCTGTTCTTCCGAAGAGCTTGGGGTTCATTGTCCCAAGAGACTGCTGCTTTTGCAATTCCGCCTGAGTCTAGCATCAGAAAGAGGCAGAACACTTGACTGCAGACTTGCAAGAAATAGCGGTTCAGACTTAGTGCCAGGAACATGCAAGCGAGCGAGGCAGCCTGAAGACTTTCGCTGTTTCCCACTTCAAGTGCTTCTCAGTTCAGTCGTGGGAAGAATGAGTTTCGTGGGCTCTCCTGTCCTGTCTTCTGAGACATGGAGTTTCCCTTTATGCCCACTTGCTCCTGACTTTCTATCCCTATGAATGGTATATTCAGATGCAATTTTATTGAGACCTCATGAAACTAAGTAGAAGCCTTAAGTATCAAGATTGAGAACTCATGCACCACACTGAATTGATACAGAATTCTAAATGTCAGATGTTATGGTCAGGGAAGCCCAAGTTTGTGAATAGGAGGGTCATAGTCAGTAGTTTAATATCCATCTGCTTAGGGGTTGTGTAAAAGGAAAAAAAATAAACAGAAAATACTTAATGACTTTTTTGAAAAGATTTTTTTATTCATGAGAGACAGAGAGAGAGAGAGAGAGAGAGAGAGAGAGAGAGGCAGAGACACAGGCAGAGGGAGAAGCAGGCTCCATGCAAAGAGCCCAACGCAGGACTCGATCCTGGATCTCCAGGATCATGCCCTGGGCTGAAGGCAACCACTGAGCCACCCAGGCTGCCCTTAATGACTTCTTTATCAAAGAATAACCCTTCTCAACTTTTAGGATTTTAAATTGGTTAAATAATGTAGATGTACCACACAGATCCTTGTTGTGAGGGAGCTTCACGTTCTAGTTTATTTATTTCATTAGAGAATATTGATTGAGTGCTTATCAGATACAGAGTATACAAAATAGATAGGGATTTCATTATCTTTTACGTGAATTCCCACAAATACCTTCTGGACTTTCCCTGCCTCCAGCAAATGTTCCTTCTAGTCCAACCTCCTGACAACCAACTGCCAGAATTATTCCTTCAAAACACAAGTCAGATTGCATCACTGCCCTAGTGAAACATTTTAACAGCTCCCATTGGCAATTGAATGAAACCCAAATGCTCTTTCTATTATCTGCTTGCATTTCTAGGTTTGTGTCCTAATACTCTCTTTTGTGCTCTGTTCCAGCAAGACTAGAGATTTAGGCATTATTATCCTTCCATGCTTTCACATGTGCTACTTCCTTGATCTTGATTGAGTGCACTTTCTTCCCTTTTTCTGCTTTTGCTCTAGGCAGTGGAATATATACTAAAGACACTTCCCGTTGCCTTAACTTTCATTTCTCCGGAAAGTATCATCCTTTAAAAACCATAAGCTCTTCTGTAGTGTCCTGGTTTTAATAACCCAGTTTGTGTTCATTCTCCTAATACTGTTTATCATGTATGGATACTCTGGTGAGGACGATGGGGTCAGAAGAGATGATCAATGGATATGAGAAGAAGAACGATGTAGAAGGAGGTCTTTGTGAAGAGGATTCAGTTGAGGAAGCAGACAGAACATTGGAGAAGCCCTCAAAGAAGCTTCCAATGCACTGCCAATACTGATTAATTCTATCCACTCAAAAGGCTCGACAGATCACGTCTCTTTTGGCTGAGATCTTATACATATTTCTACCTCTTTAAGTCATCATCATCCCTCTACCATATGTAGTCATTAATAATTGTCATCTAGGATTACAAATAATATACACATACTATGTATACAACCAACTGTGCCTGAAGGAATAAGTAGGTGGATAAAAGAGATAAAGGCAATATAATCTATGGGAAAACACATATAAAGTCATGGAGATGTAAATGTATGTGTGTCTTCAGACCATGATGCAAATTCACTGTGACTACAGTGAGATAAGCACAGAGGACGTAATATTTATTTAATGATGTTTCTGATCAAGCATCATGGTGTTAAGTACAAATATCCTTAAATACAGTAGACTCTGCAACTTAGTGAAGCAATGCAAGACTGTAAACTCCACAAGAACAGAGACTGTGTCCTTGACTTTGGTAGTCTGGTACTAGTGTTTCATTTCTGGTTCTCTTACCTTCTGTGATAAGCAAGGACACTCCACTGTTTGTAATCAGCTGTGTCCTGTATATCTGAGAACATTCTTAATGTGTATGCACAATCTGGGGATTTTTTTTATAATAAATTTATTTTTTATTGGTGTTCAATTTGCCAACATACAGAATAACACCCAGTGCTCATCCTGTCAAGTGCCCCCCTCAGTGCCCATCACCCATTCACCCCCACCCTCCGCCCTCCTCCCCTTCCACCACACCTAGTTCATTTCCCAGAGTTAGGAGTCTTTATGTTCTGTCTCCCTTTCTGACAATCTGGGGATTTGGAGGGAGGATGGGAGTTTTGCCTTTTTCCCTCACCTGGCATTGATTATTCCAGATTTTCTGAATAAGTCAAGGGTCTGTTCCTAAATATTAAAAATTCTTATTTTCCGGGATCCCTGGGTGGCGCAGCAGTTTGGCGCCTGCCTTTGGCCCAGGGCACGATCCTGGGGACCCGGGATCGAATCCCACATCAGGCTCCCGGTGCATGAAGCCTGCTTCTCCCTCTGCCTCTCTCTCTCTCTCTCTCTGTGACTATCATAAATAAATTTAAAAAAAAAATTCTTATTTTCCAGGAAGTTGGATGGTTGGTATGTAGAGTTCAAAACTAGGGAGATCCTCTTTTCTAAAAATTAAATAAATTTTAAGTAACGGGCTTTTTTCTGTGACAATAAAAACTGCTTTGGTTAACTAAAGCAAGGTGATCTGTTCAAGAAATTGAAAAATGTTTCCTTTTATTACCTTTGGTTTAGCAACATAATAGTTGAAAAGTACTTCTCAATATAAATATAGATTATGCTCAAGAGGGTTTGAAAGATGGCGGACGACGTGGACCAGCAACAAACTACCAACACCGTAGAAGAGCCCCTGGATCTCATCAGGCTCAGCCCGGATGAGCGAATTTATGTGAAAATGAGAAATGACCGAGAGCTTCAAGGCAGATTACATGCATATGATCAGCATTTAAATATGATATTGGGAGATGTGGAAGAAACTGTGACTACTATAGAAATTGATGAAGAAACATATGAAGAGATATATAAATCAACAAAACGGAATATTCCGATGCTTTTTGTCCGGGGAGATGGTGTTGTGCTAGTTGCTCCTCCATTAAGAGTTGGCTGAAACAAAGAATTTATCGTGTATGGAATATAGGAGATTTTGTATGATTGCCTCTTTAAATGTAGAAGACATCCAAAAGAGAAACCTGCGTTCATTTTGATATTAAGAAATGACCAAGGATTCTTCCACTCCTGAATTGAGTTGATTTGCAGATAACTCAAAAATTCTTAAGCTAGAGGGCATTTTAATTTTTTTCCAACTCTTTCAATAAATGTGATCACCAGGATGCAAAGAAAAAAAAAGATTATGCTCAAGTCAACTTGAGTACCTATTTTTTTTAAAGATTTTATTTATTTATTTGAGAGAGGGAGAGAGGGAGAGAGAGAGAGACAGAGCATGAGCAGAGAGGAGAGGGAGAAGCAGGTTCCCTGCTGAGGGGTATGGGGCTTGATCTCAGGACTCTGGGATCATGACCTAAGCTGACAGCAGACGCTTAACCTACTGAGCCACCTAGGTACCCCTAAAGTTTTAATACTGGTATAAACATAGAGTCAACATGTGGTTTTTAGATTTCTGCCTTTTTACACAGTAGGATTATCATTTTCTTCTCTCAGATAATCACACTAAAATATTTCTTTAAAGTATAATAGCGCATCAAGAAATCACATAAATAAGTTATATGAAAACCAACGAAAAATTAATCATAAAACTTAAAATCCTCAGGGGATACTATTATAGTTGTGGGAGCAAACATCCTGTTCTCATTTACCCTTTAATCAGCTCTGTTACCAGCATGTACGATTAGGTCCTCAAGACCTAAGTAAGCTTTGTTTTACTCATAAAATATAAGACACAAGTAATCTATATTTCAAGTTGACATTATTTTCCTATAGAAAAACATTTTTCCACTCCATCCATATGTTTTAAGTCTGGATTGCTATATTCACCATATTTAGAACCAAGATAAATGCAGAATATCCTTAGGCAAGCTTTACAAAGCCTCTTAGATATTAAGGCAAACAGCATTCCAAAGACAAGGCTATCTTCCTGAGATTAAAACAACTTTCAATGTCAATGGGCATGATGAGACAAAATGAACAATGTGTTAACACTAAAAGGACATGGCATTTGTCCTTCCAAGATGAAACCCATTAAAGTCATTTTTTAAAAAGCATGGCCCAGTTACAATGAAATGAAGGAAGTTAGCAAGTTGTTATGCGGGTGTTGCTGCACATATGATTTGCACATAATCAGAAATTCTAATCATAAGAGGCCGCGGGAGCATTGTAATTGCAGAAGAGGGAGGGCCACTGGGTGTCAAACTCTCAGGAGGGAAATGGAGATTTATCACCTTAGCGGTGAGGCAGGTGAATGATGGATGGGGTAGCTTACTGTCACTCCAGTGAATTTAGTGAGGAAGTGAAAGGCAGCCTTGGGGGAGGGGGGGTGTATGGAGAAAGAGCTGGGATTTATGAACTGAAATATGTATTATAATGGAGTGGATTTCAGGAATCCCAGTCTCACTTCAGCCACAGTTAGAGCATTATGGATGAGCTAAGCTCAGACAGGGTTGTAATGAGATATTTCAGGCCAGCTGAATGTGTGTTATCATCGTAAACCACACAGAACATATCTGCGGGCATTACAAATCCATGAAGGTGAAGACATAATTATACATTAAGTCTTTCTTTCTGTCATAGAGATATTTGCTAAAGAACATGTTAACCAAATTACATTTGTTGTCTTCTGCTTCCTGAGCCTGTGTACCATTATACTTAGTTATGCATGATGATTGATGTTTAGAGACAGTCACAGGGAAGAGCAAAAAGCCCCCAAGGGGAAAACTAAGAATAAGGAGCCTCCTGGCTTTGCTGCTCCCTTTCCTTGTCCTAAGTATTTCATAAGGTGAGCAAGGTGGATTAGCAACAGGTGAACTTCAAGGTCCTTCTTGTTCTAGGATTCCATGAAATGAAAAAAGGACTATGACTATTTCATGCCAAAACTACAAACTGACTCCAGACTTTTCATTGAAAACAAAATACCAAGTAGATTTATTGATTTTTGTTAAATTTGTTTATGTGTTTTTATGCAAGTATATACATGTCTATATGTAGACATGTATATCTACATGTCTGAGATAAAAATCACACTGTGTCTCTGTTTATGTTAAAAATATTTTATTGGGGCACCTGGGTGGCTCAGTCAGTTACGTGTCTGCCTTCAGCTCAGGTCATGATCTCAGCGTCCTGGGATCGGGCCCCATTTGGGGGTTCCTGCTCAGTGGGAAGTCTGCTTCTCCCCCTCTTGCCTCTCCCTCACTTGTGCTCTCTCTCTCTCTCTCTCTGTCAAATAAATAAATAAAATCTCTAAGAAAAGTAAAAAATAAAAATGTTTTATTACTCACCAAATAGGATGCCTATTATCAAAAAAACCCCAGAAAATAAGAAATGTTGGTGGGGAGAGAAATTGGAACCCTTGGGCACTGTAAATGATGCAGCTGCTGTGGACAATTGTATGACTATTCCTTAAAAAATTAAATATAGAATGACCACATGATCTAGCAATTCCTCTACTGGGTATACACCCAAAAAAAAATGCAAGCAGGGACTTAAATCAATATTTGTACATCCATGTTCATAGTAGCATTATTCATAATAGCCAAAAGGTAGACAAAACCCAAGTGTCCATTGATGGATGAACAGATAAACAAAATGTGGTGTATGCATGTGATGGGATATTACTCAATCTTAAAAAAGAAGGAAATTTAACACATACTACAACAGGGATGAACCTTGAAGACATTATATAAGTGAAAGAAATCATTCACAAAGGGACAAATATTGTATGATTCTACTTACATGAGGTACCTGGAGTAATCAAATTTTTAGAGACAGAAAAGAGAATGGGTGTTGTTGGAAGGAGGGAGAATGGGAAGTCAGTGTTTAATGAGGACAGAATTTCAGTTTGGGAAGATGAGAAATTTCTGGAGATGAATGGTGCTGATGGATACACAGCAATGTGAATGTACTTAATGCTACTGTACACATAAAAATAGTTAAAACAGTACATCTTAAGTTACATATATTTTACCACAATAAGAAATATTCTTTTTTTTTTAATAAGAAATATTCTAATGACAAAAAAGTAATTTGTATAGAAGTCCCAATTATTCTTTAGAAACTGAGTCATTTTAGTTAGCTTTCTGTTCTGACCAGATTTGGGGACAATTTCTGTTTCAATGTTTTTATTATAAGGGAAGTTGTTACCAGAAAGTGGGGGAAATAGATGGTTGGTAAGCAACAGCAGCAAATGCTCTCCATGCCATGACTCCAAAGCAGCATGCAGGGCTGAAGTAGGTGGAAAAGCTACAAAGACAGGTCAAGGAGTAAGGGTTGTCAGTCAACACAGGCAGAGAGGCTATGGAATTTAGAGGAAGATCAGGAGGGCTTTTGTAAATAACAAGTTTTAGTTTTCAAATCTCCTTCTCCAACCATAAAAGGTGGATTCATCAGATATTATTATTTTTGAATTGACTTCTGTCATCACATATCTATTTTCTTTCTGTTTACTAGTTTACATATTTTTGTTTCTCCCTCCGGATTATAAGATCTTTTAGAATACAATTGATGCTATTTTTATTCCCAACTTCCTTTTAATTCACGTTAAATATATTCTTGTTAATGAATGAATGAAGGAAGGGAAATGAAGCAATCAAGTTTGTTTGTCAATCAAGCAATTAGAACATATCTAAATGAATTATTTGAGCCACCTACTCAATTCAGGAAAAGACATTCAAGATATTTTTTTAATCTATAAATACAGAATAAAATATAAATTCTGGTGAGTTGGAGCTGCCACAAAATAACAGGATGTACTAAGAACAACACAGTAAGATAATAAAAATAATAATAGTTAACATTCATTTAGCATTTACAAATGCCAGACTCTATATTAAGCACTTTAATGGATTCTCTCTTTTTTTCTAAGATTTATTTATTTATTTGAGGGGGGCAGAGGGAGAGGATCTCAAATAGACTTCTCACTGAGCACAAAGTCTAACACAGGGCTCCATCTCATGACCCTGAGATTATGACCTGAGCTGAAACCAAGAATCAGACTCTCAATCAACTGAGCCACCCACGCATTCTCTTTTTAATCTTCACAGCAAATTTGGAAGTATGTATTTTTATTTTATAGGCAGAAGAATCCAAAGAGATATGGTTAAGTAATTTTTCCAAAGCCACATTCAAAATTATTAGGTTGATTATTTAAACCCAGAGAATTGAATCCAGATACTATAGAATTTTAAGATAAGTACATGTTTCTTAACTGGTGATGTCATGAAAAGCAGACCAGGAACACTTTGCACACTGTCAGGCTACCTAGCACATGTGACTACTTAATTCAAAATATGTGCTAACAATACAGTGATTGTTGGTGAGATCATGAATTTCACATCAATGGTCACAGATGATTGTGGAGGTTTTTTTTTTTTTTTAATTTTTAAAGGAGTGAACATTTTAGTTGTTTTCAGTACTGAAATATTTATTTATTTATTTATTTATTTATTTAGAAGTAGTCACTTAATCTTTGTCAGCATCTGCAAGCTTTTTGTGGATTGCAATGTGAACAGATACATATTTAAAATAAAATTGACAGGCCTGTTTTTGCAAAAAAAGAGCTAAAATATTTCCTTAAGGAAAAGATCAGTTAAAAGTAACTATTTTTTAATAAAATAAAAGTGATTTAACCATTTGGAGTGTGTTACTTAGCTATTAATGCCAAGGAATTCAGTATACACTAGTTCCCAGTATAAGTGCTCATTTGAACATATCTCTTACAAAGCATGGCTCTATGAGGTGTTCGTATAATGTAAATTCAGCCTTCCATTTGGCTTTTCAATATGCTAGATATACATGGTGTATAATAATGCCAACTGAATGTACATTCATTGGTAATTAGTATCTAGCCCATTTTATTCCTTTGCTTTAGTGCAAGACCACAAAGACCTAGCTTATAGCTTCATTCCTCCAAAGGCCACTTTGTTCCACATGAAGAAAATATTGTTGCAAAAGTCATTCTCTGCACCTCTTTCTTTCTTTCAAAGATTTTATTTATTTGACAGGGAGAGAGAGAGAGAGAGAGAGAATGAGAGAGCATGACCAGGGGTAGGGGCAGAGGGAGAAGTAGACTCCCCACCGAACGGGGAGCCTGAGGTGGGGCTCGATCCTGGGACCCTGGGATCATGACCTGAACCTGAAGGCAAATGTCCAACTGACCGAGCTGCCCAGGTACCTCCATTGTCTGTACCTTTAATCTTTCTAACTCTTATCTACATGTGTCATATTGAGTTGGACAAGACATTTTTTATTGTGGAAATACAGCACAACTAAATAGAGCAAAGACTACCACTCCATTCTCACCAGGTTACTCAAATTGCATGCCTTGATTTATTGGTAATATTTTTACTTAATTTTTGTATTTTTTAATAAAGTCAATTTAATCATTATATATATACATATGTATATATATATACATATATATATATATATATAAGATTTTATTTATTTATTCATAAGAGACACAAGAGAGAGAGGGAGGCAGAGACACAGGCAGAGAGAGAAGCAGGCTCTATGCAGGGAGCCTAATGTGGGATTCATTCTCGGGACTCCAGGATCATGCCCTGGGCCGAAGGCAGACATTCAACTGCTGAGCCACCCAGGCATCCCCCATCATTATATTTTATTTTAAAAGTTGTTTTAATAAAAGAAACATGCAGAAAAAAGAGTATACAATGATTATACATCTCAATAATTTATTATGAAGGGAATATTTCCATTTAATCACTCCCAAGGTAAGCACGATCTTACTTTCTAAGATTATGGTCTGTTTTTCCCCAGGCATCTGGCTGCTATACTCACATTTTTGTTGGTCTGTACCAGGGATAGAATTTGCTGCATCAAAAGGTAGGATTATATTTGATTTTAAAAGAACTCCAAACCACTTGTAAAACTGGTTATTTTATTTTCCATTTTTGTAGCAGTACCTGAGAGTTCCCATTACCTACATCTTTGCCAGCCTTCTTATAAGCAACATGGAGTTGTTTTATTTGTTGTGTTTGTCTGACAAATGTTTTCTTTTCATTAGAGCATTTCGTACATTTGTATTTCATAAATTGATGTTTTGTGATATAAATCTATAATATCACTATTTGCTTAATATATGTTCGACCTACCTCTTCCTCTCATTCATGAGTCCATCCAAAGCTATGCTCTGCTTTCGTGGCTTCTCAGTCACTTCTAGCTTTATCTGAGGCCCTGGAGAGAAAAGCAGTCCCAATTACAATTTTTATAAACATTCCACTGTATATGTTCATATATATATATATATATATTTTTTTTTTTAATTTTATTTGAGAGAGAAAGAGAGAGCACATGAGATTGCATGTGTGGTAAGGTGGGAACAGAAGGAGAGAATCTTAAGTAGACTCTGTGCTGAGCATAGAGTCTGATACAGGGCTCTATCTCATGACCCTGAGATCATACCTGAGCTGAAACCAAGAGTCTAACTCTTTACCAACTGAGCTACCGAGGTGCCCCTGCATATGTTCATATATTAGTGGCTTTTATGTGCTAGACATTTTTATAAACCTTATCTCATTTTCTCTTTAAAAAAATATTTGCAAGAGAAGAGGGAAGAAAAGAGGAGGGGTGGGGAGACAAGTCAGGTAATGTGACTGAGGCTAGACTGACAGATTTAGGAAGCTGGAGAGGGTATGGCTCAAGTTTACTTAATCTCAAAGTCCATACCATTTTCAGAGCATCACAGTGCCTTTTACAATAGCAGACTACTGACATTTGCTTTTTAAATAGGAAAGATTTAAAACATTTTATAATTCTACTTAACAAATGGCTGTATCTTTCTCTAAGAATATTTAAGTATAATTTTACAAACTTATATGTTTGGAAACCTATATGTCATATGACCCCCCCCCACACACACACACTCTTATGTGTATATATACCTATAATACATATAATTTAAAATGTGCTCTTCCTCCATTATTTATGTATATATTTGTATATGTGTTTATTTTTATGTATATATCTAAAATTTAGAATATATTTTCTTCTTTCTTTCCTTTAAAAAATTATAATCAAAGAAGTCAACAAGTTATAAATACCTACTTTGAACTACTTCTTTTTTTATTTACTTATTTTTAAGATTTTATTTATTTATTATTCACAAGAGACACAGAGAGAGAGAGGCAGAGACATAGGCAGAGGGAGAAGCAGGCTCCATGCAGGAAGCCCGATATGGGACTCTATCCTAGGACCCCAGGATCACATCCTGAGCCAAAGGGAGACGCTGAACTGCTGAGCCACCCAGGCGTTCCAGAACTACTTCTTAAATAAAAGACTTGTAATATAAAACTAAGGATTTTTAATATAAAACTAAGAAGATTTTGGGAAATCTAAAACTTCTAAATAATATTGACCTTATTTCTTAAAATACTTCTGTTTTTTCCTTCTTGGCAAATGTTAACAGAAATTAAATGATTTACATGATTTGCAATATATGATGCTGCTAAACTGCAATATCTGAAAAGTGTTAACACAAAAAAAATTACACGTATTAATTTTGGCCAGAGTAACCTCAATCATTTTAAACATTAAAATAGCCAGTTACTATTGATACTTCTCGTTTTTAAATGTTAGCATTATACCTTTACTTATTTTTTTAAATGTTTAAAATAGTCCTAAGAACAGTCGTATTCCAATATCATTGTTTGCTTCCCATATTGAAAACCTTACTTTTGCCAGTGAGCTAGCTGACTACCATTACAAACTTAAGGTGAAATATTTCAGATTTTGTTTTTTCTTGTTGAGTGTAAGCACCCATTGGCTATTAGAAGTCACCAGGACATTTTTAGAGAATCACGTCTGTCCATGGTCCAGGAAAGTAACACATAAAACATCAACATCAGAAAGGCACGGGAGAAGTGTGTGTTCTTCCTTGGTCTGATGCTGAACCAGAATTCTCTGAGGGTTGCATTGAGAGACTCCCTTTCCTTTCTCTCCCTCCCTGTATACTGCCTAGTATGCTAGTGTGCCCTTCGGTTCTTGCTCTCAATTTCTTTCCTCCAAGATTTCCTCTGCCAGGATTGTTACTGTTTGTAAGAAACATCCAGAAGAGTTGGGCTGGGCTTTACCATTTCAAAGGATTTCCAGGTCAATGCTTTTCCTGTGATTTTAAAAGATGCAAACTCAATTTTACTATGGTGTTTAATGAACCTGTGATAAATATGAAAAATTCTATGTTTGAATTTAATGTAGGACCTGGATTCTTCATATTAAGGAATGATCGAGACATTAGGTCAGCTTTTCTTTGGAAAAGAAGTTATGCACAAGCAAAAAATATAGACAGGAGGAAAAAATAATTATTTTGTGCCCATTTTGTGCTAGCTACTACACACACCTTACCTTATTTAATACTTACTAACAATCTTAAGGTAATGACTATCACCTCTGTTTTGCAGAGGAATAAGCGGTAATATTATTTATAGGCAGTGTACAAATAAGGAGTTCAGGATCAAGCTCAGGTAAGCCTGCTTCCAAAGCCCCTGCTCCTTTCACAAAAATATCTGCCTTGCCAGACTTATAACTAATGCTGATGTTTGTTAATAATCAGACAAATAATACAATAAATCTATGCAGGGAATTCTTTTCTAACCTATTTGTCTCCATGCATGGGAAACAGGAAGTCATAATGGTGGATAAGAGCACAATTTTGGATGTCAGCAAGCATAGATTTCAATCTTGACTCTAATACTGATTAATTACTTTACCTCTAATATCTATTAGATATTAAAGTAGCCTCTGTGAGGCTCTGTTTTCTCATGTGTAAAATGGGAATAATAACAGCATCTAGATCATAAGGTTGTTATAAATAAGATAATGAAAATTAAGTGCTTAACACTGCATTACATATAATAAGAGTGCAAAAACATTGCTATAATTATATTATCTGTTGTGAACTTTAACACATGTAAAAACAATTTAGAACAATTTGCTTTATTAGTAGCAAAAAAAAGATTAAGTTCTGATTTACCACTGTGCTATACCTAAAAAGTGTAACTGTGATGGGCTGGGACTCAGCAATACAGACATTTACCATCATTTAGAAACATAAGTAAAAATAAAAAAATCTAAAATAAAAAAATCTAAAATAAAAACGTAAGTAATCCCTAAATTGGGAATAAAAGCGTCAGTACAAGCACAAGTGCATTTGCTTGTCATTAATGGACATTAGACTGACAAAGTAACTAAAGAATTGAAATGTCCGTTTCTTCAATTCTTTGTTTGAATATTCCTCTGGATCTAGTAAAGATTACAAACCATGGCTATCAATTGTAAATCCTCCTTAATGAAATCCAGGAGCTTACATGAGACTTTGAACCACTTGCAATTGTTTGGTTTAGAGCTTTCTGCAAACCAATGGTGCAGGAGGATTCCCCGCAACATAACAGCTACAGAAATGAACTATCAATAAATAACTTGTAGCTGTAAGGAACAAAGGGACTTATCCAGTTTAGCATTTTATTTCAGCTCAACAGCTATACAATTTGAAACTGGTGTCACTAAGGTTGAGTTTATAGGTTGTCATGACCACAGTTCCAAGCGCTGAGAGTTTTTTAGCACCTCATGGTATCACAGCAGGGGTAATTTTCTTATCATTAATTTTAATTTCTTTCTCTATCTCTTTCTCTTTGGCCTACTTTGCATAGTGACCTACAGAACATATCACCCTCTTATTCTTATCTAGGTCACAAACGGGAACAGGGAGAGATGTTATACTGCATTTAGTCTGTAGAAAAGAAGATTTTGTAATCTTTGGAAGGCATTGAAAGTCTAGTGTATCCAATTTGGTTCCACAATGAATATCTATCATTTTATCTCTAAAATAAACCATTTAAGTAAAATATATTATGTGTGAATGCTTACTCCCGCTCCCCATGTGATATAAGTCTAGTGGGAATATTTTTTTATAGTGTAACAAAATATTTTTGATTTTTTTCAGAAATGGCTTACATAGTAATTTGTGTCTAGTTTACATTTGTCATTCATCCACAGAAGAACCTGTGACTTATAAAAGCCATCACTGTGTCTTATTTTGTTCCCATGAGGGGCAATATTTAAAAATGAGCTGGACTGGGTTTCAATAAAACTTTATTTATGGGCTCTGAAATTTGATATCATATACTTTTTATGGTTCACAAAATATTCTTTATTTTTCCAAACATTTCAAAATGAAAAAACTTCTTATCTCATTTACCACACAAAAACGGTGGTGGGCTGGATTTGGCACATGGGCTGGCTCTAATGTGCTTACTCTTGCACAAGATGATTAAATTAAAAATGGGCATACTGTGCTCTTGATTTATAGAAACAAAGTGCACATCTATGAATATTTGTCTTACTTGTGCAAAGATAACCTGGCCATTCACTGAAAAGAGCATTCCCAAACTCTTCCACTAAAGTAGTGCAATAGGCTAATGCCTTCTTGACAAAGTAATAATCCTTTCACAAATAGAGCTAAATCAATTTTTTTTGTAAGTTACATAGATTTTATCTGATAGGAAAGAATCTATATTTATGGTCTATCTTCTCTAGGGATACCAATGTATAATTTGTTTTGGTTACAAAGACAAACTCATATTCTTGTATCATTAATAATATCAAATTCATTCATTAGTCTAAACCATACTATTATGCTTATGTAACAAATAACTATAAGAATAGATTTGCTTAATAGAAAACAAATATGTTGCAGGATATGTGAATGTTTGTTAAAGGAGCTAACTACCACCTTTAATTTTGGGGGTGTCAAGGAAGCTCACTTTTGTAAGTAACCAAATAATTGTTTTTTCTAAAGTCAATGATCATGGCAATAAAGTATAAGTAGAACCCTAACTTCATTTCTTAATCTCTTTAGGCCTCAGTTTCTTCAAGGATTAAAAAACAACATTGTTTTAGGGCACCTGGGTGGCTCAATCAGCCAAGCCTCTGACTTCAGCTCAGGTCCTGATCTCATGGTCCTGGGATCAAACCCAGGTCTGGCTCCACATTCAGTGTAGAGTCTGTTTGTCCCTTTGCCCCTCTCCCTGCTCATGTTCTTGTTCTCTCTCTATATCTCTCAAATAAATAAATAAAATCTTTAAAAAAACCAACAGTGTCTTTTCATGGTTTTATGTAAGTCCTTTGTAAATGGTGACTTGCTTTAAACATACAAAAAATTATTACTTTAACTATTTCAAAGTTCAAAAATTGTGAATACATATATATGTATATATGTATAATTTTTAAGTAAAAATATTGAATTTATTCAAAAGTTGGAATTAGATATTAGAAATAGGAACTTATTTGAATGTGACGTATGTGTATTTGTGGGGATAGGACATAAGATAGATGTGTATATATATGTAAGAGCTTAAATTTACATTTTAAACATATAGTTTCAATGAATTTGCCAACAGGTCTCTTAAACCTAACCTCCTTCCCCAGAAAAAGTTATATGAAGTTGTGCTGGGGAATATGACCCAGTTTTTCAAATTAGCATTCATGAAGTTTGATAGTTGAGTCTTTGCAGAACATATTGAAAATGTAGCTCTAATTGTTTACAACCCCTTCCACTCCTATGTTTTTTAATTATCAGCATTTAGAAAGCCCCGAGGATGCATTTATGTGAATAAAGAGAACCTACAATCACATGGTGAGGTGACTGCTTTTTCTTTATTCTGAAGATTTACTGTCACAAAAACAAGTTTATATTTTGTTGCTGATTTAAGTTTTAAAAATTAACGAATATTCATTTTTAAAAAGTAGAAACACTGAAAGGTATAAAGAAGACAAAAATTCACACATTGTCCCACTTTTCCAAATAAAATCACACTTAATATTTTGGTGAATTTTAGATTCATTTACATTTAAATTATTGAAATTAAAATTTACATAAAATTTGCATGCCAATGCTTTTAACTTAATATTATGCCATAATTGCTTTCCTAGTGTTGTCATATAGGATGCAAAGGCATCATTGTAGCAGTCAGGGCTTGATCAAAAGATAAAAGAAGGGATTTTATTATAAGGATTTGATCTTATGCAGCTGCGAAGGCAGGATAAACAGTCTATGTGAAGCTGTCCTTTGGTGCAAGAGCCTGAAGTTAGCAGGGCAGGCCATCTAGGGAGAAGGAGAGCCAGAAAGTAGAGGAGTCTAATACTCTAGGAACCCAGCAGGGTGATCTGGGACTGATAAAACTGGACTGGAACTGAGACTGGCTTCTCACAGCCTCCAAACCTCCAGCTTTGATGATGGAGAGAACCTGCAAAGAGTAGCAGGCATCCTCCCTCAACTGGAAAACACACACGTGGCCCCCAGCTGGGGATGGTGCTGAAGGAGCATCTTGGGGAGCTGAAGGAGCTACAGCCTGGCTGCTAACCCACCCAACAATGACAAGCAGGATCTGCAACAGGAAGGGGTACTCCTCATGGCACTTCTCCATGAGAAAAGATACAGATGCCCAGCTTTACTTCACTTGCCAAATCTCACTGGAAATGGCCCATTCTAGCATTCCTAATTCAGAACTGTGCAGAAAAGGGAAATACATATCCTGCTTAAGTGAGGACAGTACAAATCTACCACAATCATTTTCATTTTATTGCCTATACAATAGTTCACGAAGTGGGCATACTATAATTAGTACCACAATGTGCAATGATTGAATATTTGGGAACTCTGAGGTGCCTAATAGTATTTATATATACTTTATTGTTTTGTGCATTGTCTCAATGGGTCATGGTAGTTGGCATTTGTTAGTTGTCAAAATTTACTGATTCTTCTGCTGTTTAACCCATCTAATACCTTCCTTCTGGTTTTAGCTTAGGTGTGAAGATCAAGAAGTCTGTCCTGATTTTATAAAACTTGTTTATGGTCCTCACGGTACTAGCATAATACTCTATCCTGGCTCTACTACAGAGTCCTTATTTTTCAGTGTGATTGCATAAGCACCTGTGTCTCTCACTAGATTCTAAATTACTTGAGGGCAGACAAAGTATCTCACTGTTGGATCTCCAGTTTTTAGAAATAGGTAAGCAATCAGTGCTTTTGAATTTATGAAATCAAACTGTTAGCTAAACCAAGAAGATATATTCTTTTTTTCTATTTGTTTTCCTTATTTTAAAATATACTCTGGGAAGCCCGGGTGGCTCAGTGGTTTAGTGCCGCCTTCAGCCCAGGACATGATCCTGGAGACCGGGGAATGAGTCCCACATCAGGCTCCCTGCATGGAGCTTGCTTCTCCCTTTGCCTGTGTCTCTACCTCTCTCTCTCTCTCTGTCTCTGTCTCTCATGAATAAATAAATAAAATCTTTTAAAAAATAAAATATTTTATTTTCACTGATTTATTTATCTGAGTTTTCTTCAGAAAAATGAAGACCAGCTTTCCTCTGGCCTCGTTTCACTACCAAATAACAATGCTTTGAGATTTTCTGTTTTGGATTCATTATTAATCTTTTTAGCTCTAATTTAATTTAATTAAAAACTTTAAAAAATTGGATTATAGTTGATACACAATGTTACATTAATTTCTGGTGTACAACAGTGATTTAACAACTCTATATGCTATGCTATGCTCGCTGCAAGTGTAGCTACCATCTGTCACTATACAATGCTGTTATAATACTGTTGACTGTATTCCCTATACTGTATGTCTCATTTCTGTGACATGGATCAACTATTGTCAAAGTTAATAAGCAATAGCTAAAAAAAAAAAAAAAAAAAAAAAAGCAGCAGCTATGTACCATACTTCTACTAAGTATATAGTGAAGAAACTCCAGTTATTCATTGCTGTTCTTTCGTCAAATATTCACGTGAACGAAATATTAATCCTGATATTCATGCCATTGTCTCTGATTCATCTATTATTCAGAGTGCTTCTACAAATAATAGCTTCAATTTGAAGATCAGAGGAGAGACTTTGAATGAAAGACAAACTCAGGAAAATGTAATGTCTGAATATTTTATTTTCTGTTACTACTGTCAGTATACTTAAAAGGTTCATTTTTGTGCTATTCTAAACATAATGAATTATTGGAGTCCTATTTAGGTTAATGAGTTGGGAGTGCTGGAAAGGTAGTAGGCTTATCTCCAAAATTTGATGGCTATACCTAGTATAATACTTTCTATGATACGTTTTTTTTTTTTTTGCATATTTTGGCTTTTTGGTAAGTCTAAAGTAATTAATTATAAAATAGTTACCATGTTTTTAAAAACATTTTGTTACCAATAACTCATTCTTTTCATCATTTGATGATATCTTTGGGTTTGAGATAAATAGCTATAATTCCAAGTGCTCTCTTCTGTTAGATTTGCTCTCCGTAGCTGATCTTTGCTGTGTTCTCCATCTCTGACAGATTTCAATATTACTTATTTCTGTCAAACCAGCTGCCCCAAGATGGCAGCCAGGAGATGATTACACACTGGCAATGATGAGGTGAGCTACAGTGGGAAGTGTCAGTTGTGCCTGAAGATATGTATGGTGTTTTAGTTCATTCTTTCTCAAATCTTGGATCTTTGTATTTTAAGGAACATTTTTCAGTGACTGCCTTGGCAATTATCCCTGAATAAACAACTGAACTCACTGAATTATTGAATCATACTCTGAGCTTTTTGTAAATTCAGTTATATTACTTTCAGGTGTACAATATAGTGATTCAAAAATTCCGTACATCATCTGGTGCTCATCAAAACAAGTGAACTACTTAATCCCTATCCCTTATTTCCCCATCCCTCTTTCACGGACCCACTCTGTTAACCATCAGTTTTGTTCTCCATAATACAAGTTTGTTTCTTGGTTTGTCTCTCTTTTTTTTCCCTTTTGCTCATTTGTTTTCTTAAATTCCACATATGAGTGAAATCATATGGTATTTGTTTTCCTCTATTTTACTTAGCATAATACTCTCTGGTTCCGTCCATGTTCTTACAAATGGCATCTTTGCCAACACTTGTTGTTTCTTGTGTTTTTTATTTTAGCCGTTCTGATTGGTGTCAGGTGATGTCTCATTGTAATTTTGATTTGCATTTCCCTAACGGTGACTGATGTTGAGCATCCTTTCATATGTCTGTTGGCCATCTGTAGGTCTTCTTTGGAGAACCATCTGTTCATGTCTTCTGCTCATTTTTAATTGAGTTATTTGTTTTTTGGGTATTGAGTTGTATCAATTCTTTATATATTTTGGATACTAACCCTTTATTGGATATATTAGTTACAAATATCTTCTCCCATTTAGATTTACTTCTTAGTTTTGTTGTTTCCTTTGCTCTGCAGAAGCTTTTTACTTTGATTTAATCCCAATAGTTTATTTTTGCTTTTATTTCCCTTGCCTTAGGAAACATCTAGAAAAATATTGCTATGGCCGATGTCAGAGAAATTACTACCTGTGATCTCTTCTAGATTTTTATGGTTTCTAGTCATTGCATTTAGGTCTTTAATCCATTTTGAATTTATTTTTGTTTGTGGTATAAGAAAATGGTCGTTTCCTTCTTTTGCATGTAGCTGACCAGTTTTCCCAACACCATTTGTTGAACAAACTTTCCCATTGGATATTCTTTCCTATTTCTTTGAAGTTTAATTGATCATATAATTGTGGGTTTATGTCTTAGTTTTCTGTTCTGTTCCATTGATCTATGTGTCTCTTTTTGTGCCAGTACTATACTATTTTGATTGCTGCAGGTTTGTAATGTAACTTGAATTCTGTAATTGTCCTACCTCCAGCTTTGCTTTGCTTTTCCAAATTGTTTTGACCATTTAGGGTCTTTTGCAGTTCCATATAAGTTTTAGGATTTGTTCTAGTTCTGTGAAAATGCTGTTGGTATTTTGATAGGGATTGCATTAAATCTAGAGATTGCTTTGGGTACTATAAACATTTTAACAATATTTGTTCTTCCAATCCATGAACAGGGAGTGTCTTTCCATTTCCTTTGTGTTGTCTTCAATTTTTTTATCAATGTTTTATAGTTTTCAGAGTATAGGTCTTTCACCTCTTTAGTTAGGTTTATTCCTAGTTATCTTATTATTTTTGGTGCAATTTTAAATGGGATTATTTTCTTAATTTCTCTTTCTGCTGCTTCATTATTAGTATATGGACATGCAACTGATGTTGGCACATTGATTTTCTATCCTGCAACTTTACTGAATTATCAGTTCTAGTGGTTTTTTGAATACCCTCAGATTTTTTTAATAGTATCCATACATACTATGTTGTTTTACTGATTGGAATTAAGTGAAAAGTTATATATGAGAAATATTACTACTTGGATTATACAATTTTGAAATATTATCTTTGTCACTTTTGGATTCCTGGATGTATTTGTGCTTAAACTTATTCAAAAATTATTTTCTCTAGTGATAAGAGAGATTATAATTCAATGAACTAATTTTATTCTTCCTGTGTGATTTCAATTTCTTCTTCATAGACTAAAGTGGACCTGTTAGATTCATTTCATTTCATTGTATGGAATACCTTTCACCTGACCCGTACCTTCAAGTAGTAATAAATATTCAGTTCTCAAAAGCTGAACAACTGATTTGCAATGTGAAAAAGGACAGGGAAGAAAGAGTTGAAGTGGCTGAGGATTGTTGCTATTTCAGAATCAAGCATTTTCATCTACAGATCCATACCTTACTTCTTAATCCTAATGCATAGAGCAATGCCAAAAATAGAGAGGATAATCAATAACTTTTCAGATGAAAGAAAAGTCAATAGTGCCTGATAGAAAAATAGGCATTACATTAGCTGATACTTCTGGGAATATACCTACAGCTGATAATTCTGGGAATATACTTCAGGTATCTTATTCTTGAAGTTGGTATTCTCTATGGGCTGGGAAACATGAGACATGAGAAAAATGAGACATGAGAAAGATGTCTTTTAGTACAGTCTGCATCACCCCACCTGCCAGGCAAAAGTTGGAAACAGGAACACTACAAACTCATTGATACTTCCTGATGTATGTAATTGGTGCTCTAGCTTTTTTCTCTTTTTCCTCCTCTTACAAAAAGTATAAAATAAATTCCCTTTGAAGTCTCTTCAAGCATCCTTTAAGTACAGTGGTCCCATTTACAGTTAGTGGTGTAAAAGCAGAGCCCTATACCACTTTTCCTTTAAAATATGCTTATCTGTACACTATAAACTAGATCCAAAAAAAGACCATGGCCCGGCTGGGGACACAAGGAAATAAAGAAGAAACTGACATGAACCTACACATGTAACAGAACTACTAAGCCCTTGCTCTACCTTCCCATTAGTTTATATGATAGCAAGCCAAAAGATAGGGGCTTCTATTTAGATTTTGATAAATTTAAACTAAATGAAATGCTATTATTCTCAATTGTAAAACATTTTCAAAGACACAGTGAGTATAGTGTTTATTTTAGATTCTGGGTCATTCCTAAAAGGGATTTGATTTGGGTTGCATATGTACATACAATGAATGGTAAGCTAGGAGAAATTTTTTTTTTTAAGATTTTACTTATTTATTCATGAGACACACAGAGAAAGAGGCAGAGACACAGGCAGAGGGAGAAGCAGGCTCTCTGCGGGGAGCCCAACGCAGGACTCAATCCCAGGACCTGGGGATTATGACCTGAGCTGAAGGCAGATGCTCAACCGTGGAGCTATCCAGGTGGCCCACAATAAAGTTTTCTATGGAATTTTTAGAATTGATCAATAAAATAGTTTCTTTTCTTTTCTTTTTCTTTTTTTTTTTTTAAAGATTTATTTATTTATTCATGAGAGACAAAGAGACAGGCAGAGACACAGGCAGTGGGATAGGCAGGCTCTCCACAGGGAAGCCCAGTGCGGGACTCCATCCCGGATCCCGGGAACACGCCCTGAGCCAAAGGCAATATGCTCACCTGCTGAGCCACCGAGGCCTCCCAATAAAATAGTTTCTTATCTTCCTAGTTGTCAGGATGTACAGCTCCATAAAATGAATGCCTATGGATTACAGAGGAGACAGATACATTATTTTTCCTGGTATTAAAACTTGTAAGACATTTCTACTGTGGTTATGAAGGAGAAACGATATAACGCACTTAACATTTTCATGATATATATAATAGTGAGTTTCAAATAACTGTTCCTTAATGAAGGTCGATATTATAATGCCAAAGCATAGTTCATTTATTTTCAATATCTAGATTGATCCAAGAATATATTCAATCAGTATACAATGGTTCTTACTAAAGGTAGACAAATATCAATAGACTATTAAAGAATCCCAAAATAGATCACACTTTTCTATTCTATTCTATTCTATTCTATTCTATTCTATTCTATTCTATTCTATTCTATTCTTCTATTCTGTTCTTTCTTTCTTTTTCTTTCTTTCTATTTATTTATTTAGGAGAGAGAGAGAGGGAGAGGAGAGGCGAGGGAGGCGCAGAGGGAAAGAAAGAATCTTAAGCAGGCTTCATGCCCAGCAGGGAGCCTGACATGGGGCTTGATCTCACAGCCCTGAGATCATGACTTTAGCTGAAATCAAGAGTTGGATGATTAACAAATTGAGCCAGTCAGGTGCCCCTAGACCATTCATTTTTAACAAAAGTGCTAATAAGGAATGAAAGCTTTTTCAATAAGTAGATATCCATATTGAAAAAAATGAACTTCAACTACTATAATGCACCATTTATGAAAATTAATGGGTCGTAGATCTAAATTTAAAAGCTAAAACAATAAGGCTTCTAGAAGAAAATCCAGGAAAATATCTTCACAACGAGGGAATAGATCTAGATTTTTTTTTTTTTTTGGTCAGTAAAATAAGAAAAGGCCTTACTATTGCTACTGGTAATTGTTCTCTGTCTTGTAGCTTCTTTGTCCCTCCTTCCCTCTCTTGCTATCTTCTTTTCTGATTCATTGATTTTTTTTTTTTTTGGACATGTTTTGATTCTATTCTCATTTTTTTTTTTTTTGAAACTTCCATAGATGTTTTCTTTATGTATACCTTGAGACTACATAAAATATCTGATAGTTATCATAATCTTTTTTAAGCTGATAACTTCAATTGCATATGAAACCATACTATTACTCTTCCCCCACATACATTAAGTTATTGACATTACAAATTACGCCTTTTTAGATTGTATACCCATTATTATAATAGATAAAGTTTTTGAAAGACTTTATTTTTCTAGAGCAGTTTTCCACAGCACGATTGAGGAAAAGATACGGAGTTCTCATTCTCCCCTGTCCCATGCATACATTGTCTCCTTCATTATCCACATCTACCACAACAGTGGTGTATTTGTTAACACCACCAATGAACCTACACTGCCTCATCATAATCATTCAAAGTCTAGAGTTTACATTAGGATCCATGCCAGGTATTGTACATTCTGTGGATTTGGATAAATGTATAATATCATGTACCCATCATTTTAGTATCATATAGATAATTTCACTGTCTTAAAATTTTTCTGTGCTCTACCATTTTTTCCTTCATTTCCTTCCCACTGACCAAGCCCTGGAAACTACAGATCTTTTCACTGTCTCCATAGTTTTTCCTTTTCCAGAATGTCATTTATTTGTATGCATACAATATGCAGCCTTTCAGATTGGCTTCATCCACTTAGTAACATGCCTTTAAGTTCTGTGTTTTTTCATGGCTTGATAGCTCATTTCTTTTTAGTGCTGAATAATAATCCATTATTTGGATGTGTTTACCATTTTTCTATTCATCTACTAAAGGAAATCTTTGTTGCTTCCAAGTTCTGGCAATTATGATTAAAGCTGCTATAAACATCCTTCTGTAGGTTTTTATGTAGACATGTTTTCAATTTCTTTGGCTAAATACCAAAGAGCATGATTGCTGGATTGTATGGTAAGATTAAGTTTAGTTTTATTAAAAACAACCAACTGTCTTCCAAAGTGGCTATGCCATTTTACATTCTCATCAGCAATGAAGGAGAGGTCCTGTTGCTCCACATCCTTATCAGCATTTGGTGTTGTCAGTGTTCCAGATTTTAGCCATTCAAATAGTTACATAGTAGTAGCTCATTGTTGTTTGAATTTGCAGTTACTTGAGTTCCTAGGGGTCCCTTTTCTGTGCCTCTGCCTTCTCTAGCCTTAAAACATACAAATGCCAAATTACAGAAATTTCCTGGTATCATTTTTTCAGGAGCTTTTAATCTCTTGTTCCCTCTGGTGTCTATTTGAGATACTGCAGGTTCTCTGGAGCTGCTGCAGGCCACCCATCTCTCTTTAGAGAGATTTTCTCAGTGGTTTGAGTTGAGTGAGACAGAAACCAGTTCCTTAGACAACCCCCTGAAAAGTCTGAACATTGGCTGTATGGTCTTTTCTTTCCCTTCCCAGCAAGAAGTTGGGAGTTTTCTCCTGAAGTGTCGTGCTGAGATGGGGGAAGAGACTAAGGTGAAAAATCAGGAATTTTCCTACTGGATTTGATAAGGCTGGTGCCATGCTCACTTTAGGAGGAAGGAGCCTCTAAACTGGTTTCTGAATTTCCCACAAAGGGCATTCATCCATGTATCATTGCTGAGTCTGTCTCTGTGAGAAGAGGGATGGTTTTTCTATAGTCAGAAGTACTGTGTGCTCTCTGGGCATCCAATACTGTAGCCATGTGGAAGAGTGTGGCCTGGTTTTTTGGCTGTTACTATCACCATGAAAAATTAGTAGATCCAACTTCATTAGTATTCATCTGAATACTTAGACTATCCAGATCCTTTGTCACATCTGTGAATGAGATTAGAAACCCGGAAAAGCTAAAAGTATTGAGTAACCATTATGGATTCATCTCAGAGCAAAAGGACAGGACTTAGATGTGAGAGTAAGTACATTTATTTTGGGATATCAACCCATTTTTATACTCACTAGAGGTAATTAGGTCCTGATGAAGACAAGCTTTCCTTTATATTTCTTTTATTTTTTAAATCACCTAAATAGGTTATATAAGATTGCTTCTTGCAAGAAAATAATGGATCTGTATAAGGATAATTTTAAAGGGATACTATGTACTCTAAACTAATCTTTACAAAGTCAGAAGTCTTGTTAATAATTGCCAGATTTTTTCAGTCCCTAGATATATTAATGACTCAATCAGTAAATAATTTTGTGACAATCAGAAATCAGGGATATAAGATTTCCAGTGAGATGCTGAAAGACACTGCAGATGGGCAGAAATATATAGGTCAGATTAAGATCTGCTTGTTTCCAGGTATTTTTATATTTAACACATTTGCATCAGTAACATGCAAGGTTTTTTTTTAGCAAGATTTACAACACATCAGAAAAAAATTTAGAAGGTCAGAAATAATATTAATGTCTCTAGACATTCAGGAAGAACATATCCACACACTAGCAAGTTAAGCTCTGAAAAATACCTTTCCAAATTGCTAAAAAATAAATGGAGTTTAAATATCACTTATTTAGAACTTATATATTAATTATTTAACAAATATCTCTTGAAACTGCGTAAAAACAGTTGTGAAAACAATTTGATGAATAATTTTATGGTTTATACACAAATAACCATAATAAAATTCATTATGAAATTAGTACCACAGGAAAGATGTAAATATATTACAGAAATTCAGAGGATGGAGTGACCACTGCATTGGAGCAAAAAGGCTATTAGCTCTTGAGGGAAATAGCTGTGCTTATGTTATATTGTTCACTAGGGCATATCACAGGGTAAGGAATAATTGAATGAATGAATTCAAATGTACTTCTTCAATATGGTAGTTCAATTTTAGCTGTGTCAATTTTAGCTGTGTCATGATTTACAGAGAAAGGAAGAGGATGCACTTCAGGCAGAGTAAGTAGTACACTTTGAGCCATTAAAAAACAAACAAACACAAAACTATAGGACATATACTAAACAATTAATTCAGTTTAAGTGAGAAATTATGTATGAGGAGGCTAGCAAGGAGGATGAGAGCCACTTTGTAGAGGTGCTTTAGCTATTACGCACTAGGTAATTGGGAGCTAGTAAGGATTTTGAGCAGGAGAGTAATAGGACTAAATATCCTTTGGAAAAATTAGTCTGATAGAAATATATAGGATAGACTAGAGGTAAGAGAAACTCATTAGACAAGTGCACTATTTGTGGCAAGAGTTAAGGGCCTAAAGAGAAATGGGGATATATATGAAATTATATAATGGAGGCAGGATTGTTAGACTTACTGACCAACAGGATATAGATAGTGAGGTAAAAGAGGAGAGAAAAATTGAAATAACTTAATTTTCCAAACCTGATTAAGGTAGGGAATTTTGCCATGACCGGAAACACTGAAGTTAGAAAGGGGGGTTCGTCTGAAGGGAGAAGGAAAGAGGTCACATTTACAACATCTGATAGGACATTAAAGTGATGGAGTACACAAGGTAGTTGAAAAACAGAAGTGTAGGAAGATGTTAGAGATTCAGACTGGGGAAATCATTGGTCAAGAAGTAATAATCAAATCTTAAGTTAATAAAGTACTAAAGGAAGAGAGAAGGTCTGGAGAAAAGGGGACAGATAAATGCTTGGGAAAATGTTTCTGTGTATGGCGCTGGAAGGAGAAAATGGAGTCAGTTCTGTGTAGAGACAGATTGATTTGGGCTATGGCACTAAAATGATGACATATAATCATGAACCTAAGAGCAAATTCTTAAAGTGTATTTGTATTTGGGGTTCATGAAGGTAATGAATGTTTAATATAAATAACATTTTATGAATTTATTTAACTGACTTTTTGTTAGATCATTTTAATTTTTATTTTACTGTGGTAAAAACACTGAACATGAAATCTACCGACAAATTTTTCAGTGTATTATACATTTTTGTTGACTCAAGGTACAATATTGTACAGCAGATTTCCAGAGTTTATTCTTGCTTGACTGAAATTTTGTGCCTTTTAATAGTGATTTCTTCTTTCTCCCTCCTCCCAGGCCCTGACAAACACCATTCAAAAACCTTTGATTCTATGAATGACTATTAGATAGCTCATATAAGTGGAATCATGTAGTATATGCCTTTCTCTGACTGGTTTATTTTGTTTTACATAATGTCCTTAAGGTTTATCTATGTCATCACATATTGTACCATTTCTATCTATTTTTTTAAGGCTGAATAGCATTCAATTGAATATATATATATACCAGATTTTCTCTATCCATTCATCTATCAACGGACATTCAGGTTTTACAGAAATATAGTCTTTTTAAGAAATGGTTTGGGAAAACTGGATATCAATATACAAAACCATACATGAAAATCAACTCAAAATGGATTAAAGACTTAAATGTAAAGCCTGAAACAACAAAACTCCTAGGAGAAAACATTGGGAGATGTTTCACCACATTGGTCTTGGCAATGATATGGTACCAAAAGCATAGGCAACAAAAACAAAAATAGACAAGTAAGGCTACATCAAACTAAAAGCTTCTGTACAGTAAAGGAAACTATCAACAGATTGAAAAAGAAACCTATGGAAGGGGAGAAAATACTCATAGACCATTTATCTGACAGGAGTTAATAACAAAAAATGTAAGAAATTCTTACAACTCAATAATAAAAAAAACTAATAAACCAATTAAAAATGGGTTAAAAACTTGGATAGATATTTCTCCAAAGAAGACTTACAAATGGCTAAGGTCACTAATCATCCAGAAAATGCAAACCAAACTACAATGACAGCACCTGGCACCTATTTTCAAAAACCAACCTCCATGCTTTGGAGGCAACAGAGATTGGGATAAAGAGGAACAAAAGCTTTATTCTTTTGCCAGGTGAAGGAGGTTGCAGCAGGCTATGGCCTTCAAAAAACTGCAAGCCTGCCAGGAAGAAGGGACTGGGGAGTTTTTATAGGGAAACACAGGATCTAGCTGATTTTGACAGGAATTGTGTAGATACTGCCAACTGGGACACCAGGCACCCACACCTTTAGGGTGGTACCGGGTTCCTGAAACAAAAGACCAGGAAGGAAGGAGGGGAGGTTTGCAGAAGAGAGGAAAAGTGTTATTTAAAAATCAAACTTCACTGCAGCATTAGTGTAGCCATTTTGATTTTTGTAAAACTTTATGGTTTTAAGCAGTTTTACTATCAAGATGATTATTATTCTGTGCTCATTGCAGCACTGGTCACATTAATTACGTTTTTTAAAAGATTTTATTTACTTATTTGACAGAGAGAGACAGAGAGAGAGCCTGTGAACACCCACAGGCAGGGGGAGGGGCAGAGGGAGGAGAAGGAGACTCCCTGCTCAGCAGGGAGCCAGATGTGGGGCTGGGGCTCAATCCCAGGACCCTGAGGGCACATCCTGAGCTGAAGGCAGAAATTTAACCAACTGAGGCACCCAGGCACCCACATTAACTATTTTTTAAAGGATGGTTTCATTATTCCATATTTGCATACCTCAGAATTTATTTTTCACTGTTGTGCAATTGACTTATCTTTCATTTATATCTTCCAAGTTTATTGCTGAGCAACAACAGAGCTTTTCTTTCACCTGATACTTCTGTGCTCAAGAGATCTCAGATAAAAGTTAAAGTTAGGTAAATGTCTTCATCCATTAGGATAGCGATGACAAAAATACCAGATACTGGGTGGCTTATAAACAAGAGAAATTTACTTCTCCCAGTTCTCAAGCCTGGAAGTCCAAGGTCAGGGTGCCAGTATGATCTAGTTCTGGTGAGGAGCCTCTTTCAGAAGGGGTCTTTGAGGACAAGCTCTCTGAGGTCTCCTTTACTATTGAGTTGTAGGAATTTCTTATATTTTTTGTTATTAACTCCTATCAGATAAATATATCTTTTATATGTATATCTTTTATAAATATATATATAAAGTACCTTTAGTCACTAATCGCATTCATGACGTTTCTGCCCTCATGACCTAATCACCTCCCAAAGGCCTCACCTCCTGATACCATCACTTTGAAGGTTAAGACTTCTAATAAGAATTTGAGGGGAATGCAAACATTATCTAAAGCAGTTAAGCTTTACAGTCTTTATAAACATGACTGCATGGTGGGAAGTTCAGGTTTATCCCTTAGATCCCTTAGAAATGTGGATAGGCCCCGAAAATTCCAATGAAAAAGCTACCAGGCACTGAAAGAACAGGGGGAGTTCAGCCATAAAGCAGGTGAGCCTTTTATCCTAATCAAGACCAATGGTTCCCAAATTTTGCTGCTTATTAGAATCATCTGGGGGAGCATTTTAAAATCCCAATGCCCAGGTCTCATCTCAAACTAATTAAATGAGAAAGTCTGAGGATAGGAACCAGACATCAACATCTTTTTTAAAGTATACTCCCTCAGCCCAAGGTATAGAAAAATTGGGGAACCACTGTACTGAGTTAAAGAAATACTGATGTTGCAGTAACTTCTATGACCAAATGTTAATCGTCTCTACTTAAGCTAACTCTTTTGTATTCTTTACCTGAGCTAAGAAGAAAATGGTTTTCACACCTATGAATTGCTTCCTGGGCCAGAGGGTCAGAACTAGACTTATGGCAGTGAGCTTGCTTCATGGTCTCAGAATGGGAAAACCCAGACCTTAAGCTCTGCATTTATTTTTCCTTTCCTCATTCACATGGCCCTTAGTTACTTGCTCGAATTGCTTGTCCTAAATGAGATTTTTTTTTCTTTTTTTTGCATGATTTCTTTTCCCCTGCCGTAATTGTCTGGTTTGGTTCTATTTCTTGTGATCCCTGCAAAAGCGACTGTAGTCTAGGATCATGTTTGCTGAGTCACCTCTCCCACTTGATTTCATTCAATTAGGAAAAGGTTACCAACAGCAATTGCTTCTAGCCCCTTCAATTTACTCACAGTTTCTATCTTATCAGTATGTATTTACATGGAATCATCTTGTGTACTGACCCCGGCACAGGTCATTAAGTTTCTGTGCACGATTTAAGTGTCCTACATAGAGGAACACTACTGTTAGATGCTTATTCCCTCATGGAGGCACTATACAAAGTAGCAGGAAGTCTCATCAAGGATGTTTGTTGTTGAAAAAGTTAGTGTTTAGTCACTGCATTAGAGTTTTCATTAGATTGCGAAGTGTCATGTATTTACTTCTTTCTTCATATCTATGTATATGTATAGTAATATGTATGTACATATTATATATGTATAGGCATATTTAGATGCATATGTATAAGTATATTTCTAAATGCTATAAAGTACTTTATTTACCTGAATTTCTGTGGCATTTGTGTCTTGTCTCAGAAAAATATTACTTAGAATTCATTTTTCATTTAAAATTCATATACCTGATTTTAAAGTATTTTTTAAAGATTTTATTTATTAATTCAAGAGAGACACAGAGAAAGAGAGAGGCAGAGACAGAGGCACAGGCAGAGAAAGAAGCAAGCTCCATGCAGGGAGCCCAATGTAGGACTCAATCCCAGTACTCCAGGATCACGCCCATGAGCCAAAGGCAGATGCTCAACTGCTGAGCCATCCAGGCATCCCTAAGTTTTTGTTTTTTTTTTGAGTATAGTTGACACACAGTGTTACATTATTTTCAGGTATACAATATAGTGATTCAACTTTTCCATATGTTACGCTATGCTCCCCACAAGTGCAGCTCTCATCTGTCACCAAATATTGCTATTACCATACCATTGACTGTATTCCGTACACTGTGCCTTTTAGTCCCATGACTTTTCATTCCAGTACTGGAAGCCTGTATCTCCCACTCCCCTTCACCTATTTTGCCCATGTCCCTATCTTCATCTCTCTGGCAACCATCAGTTTCTGCACTTATAGGTCTGTTTTTGTTTTTTAATTTGTTTTGTTTTTTAGATTCCACATATGGATGAAATCATATGGTATTTGTCCTTCTCAGTCTGACTTATTTCACTTAGCATAATACTTCTAGGCCCATCCAAGTTGTCACATATCTGAGTATTGACAGGAAGGATTTTAACAAGTACAATATGCAGGGACTAATGATGAATAGGGTGTATAATAGGCAGAGGAAGGAAGAGAGTAATTAGTATTTAGCCACCAAGATAAGGGGATGGATGTAAAATGTAATAATAGAAATTCCAGTTGGGTTATAATACACTTCTTTGTTGGTAGGAATTAGCAGGTAATGCAATCAGCAACTAAATGGAAGGAGAACTATTCAGTTTTCAGAACCTAAAAAAAAAAAAGTATTCGGGTAAATGTGTTTTGGTATGAATTTGTGTGTCAATGGCACAAATAAGTCTTCTGCCTCGGAAGACTTAGTAGGATTTGTTTATTTCTTAGCGTCTTTGGTCAAGGGAAATTATAATACTTATCACCTAAACTGGGACTTTAGGAAATTAAAGGGGGCTTCAATTAATTAAAATGACAAGAAAATAGACATAAATTAAGATTGTCTTGGACATATTGGACTCAAACTGTGATCCCAGAAAAATTGGTTTACTTTCAATTAATTAGCTATTTAAATAAAACTTTTTGATGTTTACTGCTTCTCTCTGAGGTGTTTAATTTACAGATGATTTAATTAGAGCTCTGTTGCAAAATTTTGGGCAGAAGAGTATTCACACTTTCAGCTCTCCATGTTCAGAATGCTCTTTCCTAGATTATTTTCATCCTTCAGTTTATAGAGGAATCATCACCTTATTACATAAACCTCTTCTGGTTCCTCAGTCCATAGTAGCCCCACAATTTGAGCTCCAAAGTAAATACAGAGAGAATGCTCTTTTCAGTGGAATGTGAACACGTAAATGTAGAAGGACTTATATAGTTAGAAAAAACACCATTCTGAAACCTTCATAGTAATAATTGATTCAGGCAATAATTCAGGCAATAATCATCAATCGATGCTAAAAAAATTTTATGAAAGCTGGTTAGGGAACAGATATTTACATAGTCTCAAAGATTCTCCCTAAAAGATATTTAGTAATTAAAGGGAAATTAAATGGGAAGAAATCAAAGGTTTCAATCAAAGGTTGAAATAATCTGGGCAAAAGCCCTTTAAGCAAGTAATCAAAATGGGAGAAATACTAGGTGCTTTCCGATGTGATGTACCAAGAGACACGCAATATCTCTTATGTCATATTTCTTTTAAAAATGCATAATCCAATCTAGTAATGATGTAACAACCAGACAAACATAAATTGAAGAACATCTCTTCAAACATGTCAGTATCATAAAAGACAAAGAAAGCTAAGGGATTCCACATCAAAGGAAATTAAAAACACAATGCTGCAGAATCTAATGCATGTTCCTGGGTTGAAAAAAGAAAATCTCTATAAAGCACATGATTGAGAAAATTGGCAAAATTTTTGTAGGAACTATATGTTAGATTATAATGTTGTGTCAGAGGTCAATTTCCTGAATTTAAAATCATGCTATGATTAAAAGAATAGCCTTTTTTTCTTAGGAGGTGCACACTGACATATTTAGTAGTAAGGGGTTATCATCTCTGGAACTTGCTCTCAAAGATTCAGAAGAAATTGGAATAAAGCTAATAAGAATTATATATTAATCTGCTTAGGCTACCATAACAAAATACCTAGATTTGTGGCTTAAAACTGAAATGTATTTTCTCATAGTTCTTATGGAGGCGATAAGTCCAAGATCGGAGTGTCAGTACAATCAGAAGCTGGTGAGGGCCCTCTTCCTGGCTTGAAGATGGCTGCTTCCTCTTTGTGTACTCACAGGCAGAGAGCACTCTGGTGTCTCCCTTTCTCCTTATAACCCTGTTATGAGGACCCCACCCTTGTGACTTCATTTAAACCTAATTACCTCCATAGTCTCCATCTCCAAATATTGTCATGCTGGGAGTTAGATCCTCAATTTATGAATCTATATATTCAATGTGTAACAAGTAACTAAAATAATAATGTGTAAGTTTATGTATGTTTAAATATTTCTAGAAATATATGTAGAATATATGCATATATATGTATATAGAGAGAAAGTGAGTGAGAGGCGTAGGAGGAGAAAAATGTTGCTGCACTGTTGGTGGGAATGTGAACTGTTGCAGCCACTGTGGAAGACAGTATGGAAGTTCCTCAAAAGATTAAAAAGAGAATTACCATATGATCCAGTCATTCCACTATTGGGCATTTACCCAAAGAAAATGAAAGAACTAATTTCAAAAGATACATGCACCACTATGTTTATTGCAGCATTATTTACGATAACTAAAATATGGAAGCAGCTCAAGTGTCCTTCTGTAGATGAATGGATAAAGAAGATGTGGTATACACACATGCACACACACACACACACACACACAATGGAGTATTATTCAGCAATCAAAAAATGAGATCTTGCCTTTTGTACAACATGGATGAACCTAGGGGATATAATGCTAAGTGAGGTAAGACAAAGACAAATACCACGTGACTTCACTTATATGTGGAATTTAAGAAACAAAACAACTACCAAACAGAATAATGAGATAAACAAATAAATGGATTCTTAAACACAGAGAACAAATTGGTGGTTACGAGAGAGGAGGTGGGTGGGGAAATGGGTGAAATAGGTGAAGGGGATTAAGAGTATATTTATCATGATGAGCACTGAGTAATATAAACTTGTTGGATCATATATTGTATACCTGAAACTAATATAACCCTGTGTGTTAATTATATTACAATAAATTTTTTTTAAAAGAAAAAGAATGGCATAAACTTTCTCAGTGTTAAAGAAAGAAAAAGTAAGTAGGTGCCTCTCATCTTATTACTGTCTCTCAGTGTCCTGTATTTTTCCTGGAGCACTTAATATTCTGCAGTTTCTTTATTTGCCTATTTGTTTATTGTCCATAGGTCATGTTTGGTTATAATTTTATGGATATTATTATGATTTTCTTTTGTATTTCTTTTTTTGTAGTAGTTAAATGTAAAACCAGAAAACAATGTGTATAGTAGTAGTATTTGCCATAAATAGAGGAAAGATATGGATCTGTAATCCAGGAATAGAAATGACAAGAGGATTCTTATGGCTTACTAACAAAATGACAAAAAGAAACTCAACTTTTCCCAAGCAAGAGAGTCTCCATTAGTTTATTTTTCTAGACTGGAGTGTGAACTACAGTTAGGCTACCATTGTCTTTCTCTGCTGTTTTGGTGATTTCCTACATCAACGGTTTATCTTATTAATATGTTTCTTTTTTTAGCTCTTTCATAAATTCTCCTGTGAGACATGAAGTGAGGCCTCCAGGGTTGGAAAGATCACTGAGTTTATGGATTCACAGATTGTGAACTGGTGATACTATCTTGTCATACTCTTCTTCCAAAGGATTTATACCCCATTTAAGTGCCTCATAATGTCTGAGGCAGCTTTAAAATTTTAAATTGATATTAAATATTATATATACATTCATGTGCATGTCATGTGTACATATATTTGTGTGTTCTGCTGTATATGTTTATTTAGTTAAGTGGTTTCTAACATAGGCACCACTGAACCCTAGTGAACCATGGAATTAGTGTAGGCTTTCCAAAATATATCTGTGTTTGGCTCATTGCCCAAACACCAAATTAATATCTTTTACATACACAATTTTTCAGTAGTATAGAAATGCCATTTGGATAGCTAAAATCGGGGATCCCTGGGTGGCGTAGCGGTTTAGCGCCTGCCTTGGGCCCAGGGCCTGATCCTCGAGACGCGGGATCGAATCCCACGTCGGGCTCCCGGTGCATGGAGCCTGCTTCTCCCTCTGCCTATATCTCTGCCTCTCTTTCTCTCTCTCTGTGACTATCATAAATAAATTTAAAAAAAGGATAGCTAAAATCCATTTATTTTATTTTTATTTTATTTATTTATGATAGTCACAGAGAGAGAGAGAGAGGCAGAGATATAGGCAGAGGGAGAAGCAGGCTCCATGCACCGGGAGCCCAACGTGGGATTCGATCCCGGGTCTCCAGGACCGCGCCCTGGGCCAAAGGCGGGCGCCAAACCGCTGCGCCACCCAGGGATCCCTAAAATCCATTTTTGAAAGTGTTTCATAATTCATGACACCAATTTGCCATGTATTTTTAAGTATTTAATATCCAACTATGATTCTGTAGGAGTCTAAGACAATTTGAAATTTTAAAAGAAATTCCCACAGCTTTGCCTCTGAGGAGGTACAAAATGGAGTGCTTTTGGAGTAGGGGACTATTATTTTTTAAGATGGAGGAAATAGAGCAAACTGTTGATATTTGTTACAATGTTTATTATATAGCATTCTAAGTAATTCAGTATGTTTAAAATGCTTTAATAATTTTTAAAAATAGGTCATTATGCTTGAAAACATAGAGACATTTATCTAATTTAGCTTTTTTACCTGAGAAATACTCAAAGTGTGGTCCAGGGATCCCTGAGAAATTTTAATGAGGTCAAAACTCTTTTCGTGTTTATACTAAAACATTATTTACTTTTCATTCTCTTCTCTCTGAAGCATGTCCCAGAGACTGCATGACATGTGATATTGCAGCAGATGGAATGCAAAAGCAGGTATAAGGGTCTAGCTACTTTCTATAAAAACAGAAATTATAGAGATTTATAAAAATATAAAACAGTGCCACTGTTTCACTGTTTTTGTTTTAGAAGATACATTTTCATAAATCTATCGTTTCATTAACATATAGTAAGCTTATTATTTTAAATAAATGAAAACCAAATATTTTCTCAGTTTTAATTGCTAATATAGTAAATATAGGTCTATATAACACTTGTAAACAAACCTCTGGGATTCTCCTACTTTTAAAAGTACGAAGGGGCATTGAGGCTGAATGGTTCTAGCACTACTGTCTCAGTTTATACAAATATACTCTCCACCATGCTTGTAGAAGGAGGTCAACTCTGGTACTTATTTGATAATTTCAACTCCAATAACTTAATGAATTTTTGGTGTTTCCAAAATAAAGAACTCTACACTATTCTTAATTCTTTTTGTATGTCGAAGCCCTGTATAATAATCTATTTGGTAACATGAGAAAGTAAAAGCTTAATAAGCAGTGTTCTCCCTCTTTTTGTTTCCAAAGAAGTAAATCAGTAAGCGATCAAAATTATATTCTTTGCTAACAATTTCAGCATTCCTTTCATTCTATCAAATACACCTACTATAAGAATAAAGTATTATATGGCTAGTGCTTTCTTTCATCTGAACCTCATAGAGCTAATAACTTAATACTACATTTCATGGTCATACAACTTACTACTGACTGGATGCCTGTTGACATCAATTTCCATTTACTCTGATGTTTATTAATGTCACATATTCCTCCAGTTCAACCTAATGCCTAAGAATAGACTGGATCAAATGGGTTAGGTTTGCTATTAGTATGTGTGAGACTATGCTCAGTAGTCAAAAGTCACTGTTTCTTTCAGCAAGAGAATAAACATGCAACCTCCCAGAAAGAGCGAAGGGAAATGAGTTCCACTCTAGAATGCTCCGTTGTTAGTTTGTCGAGCATATTTGATTAATAGTCCCTTTCTCCCTGTGTTATATTTTTGTACCACTCATTCCAGAGCATTAATACGAACCCAAGAAGATGTGCAGATCTGATACATTTTAGTCCAAGCAAGAATGCAGATTAAAATACCCAGGTAGTAGTTATATGTGTGGGAATGGAACTCTTAAAAATCATGCTCAGGGAAGGAAAACACAGTAAGGAGAAGTTTCAAAATCACCTCATTAGAAACTGCATACACTGGAGAAGGTGGAGGGATTCATAGTAGTTTTTTGTTTTTTGTTTTAAATAAACACAATATGTAAATTTTAGAAATGTAGATAACATTTTTAAATTTAAGCATCCCAGTGAGAATATGATAGGCTTCCACTGTCTTCCAATCTTATGAAGACAATTGTAGGACTATCAAAGCACCATGGTTGACATTTATCAATTTTTTTAGAGAAAAAATCTAGAGAATAATGAAATGAAAAATCCTTTTGGAGAAGTTTAGAAATTCTTTCGAGGCTGAGATTTGGTCCCATATTTCAGATATCAATCTGTAGATCAATTGTTTCCCATGTAATCTGATCATTTGTTCTTTTCTTGTTCTTTTCTGAGTCAATGATGTCAATAAGTAAAACTGAAATTTAAAGTGTTTTATTTTTCAGACTTTATATTACTAATCCCAAAGGCTCTAAAGGATTTTTTTTTTGGAGCGGTCAAGAGCTATTTTGCACTTTCCAACTAGGGCCCAGCAGAATGGCTCCTGCAAAGAAGGGTGGCGAGAAGAAGGGCCGTTCTGCCATCAATGAGGTAGTGACCAGAGAATACACCATCAACATTCACTAACGTAACCATGGAGTGGGTTTCAAGCAGCATGCTGCTCGGGCACTCCAAGAGATCCGGAAATTTGCCATGAAGGAGATGGGAACTCCAGATGTGCGCATTGACACCAGGCTCAACAAAGCTGTCTGGGCCAAAGGAATAAGGAATATTCCATACCGTATTCGTGTGCGGTTGTCCAGAAAACGTAATGAGGATGAAGATTCACCAAACAAGTTCTACACGCTGGTTACCTATGTACCTGTCACCACTTTCAAAAATCTACAGACTGTTAATGTGGATGAGAACTAATCGCTGATTGTCAAATAAAGGTATAAAACTGAAAAAAAAAAAAAAAAGCTATTTTGCTGTTCCTTGAGTAAAATTGCATAGTGGGCTGGCATTTAGAATAATTAAGTTTAGTTTGTTACTACAAATTTTGACTTTCTCTAACTTAAATATGTCAAATTATCAAACTATGGTCACCCAAGAGCCTCGATCAGAATTCTTATGTTTTGACATATTCATTTTGACAATTCTCAAATTTATAAAGTCCTAATCATTTAAACACCTATGTATTTAATAGTTTCTCATCTCTGATGGATGCACTGAGCTAAAGAGGCTTCACCTCACCATGATAGATGGTTCTACTGCTGTGCATAGGCAAAAGGTGCAATAAATTATTGTGGCCAAAAAAGAGTATTAAAATCTTAAGTCCAATTTGATCTGACCACTTTCTATATTTTGCAAGGTCATTTTTAACTGTCATGCCTATTGTTGCTATCCCTTCTTGTACATAATATAAATGATTATTATGTAACTGTTTATGAATTAAAAGTGCATCCAAATATTAGAAGTGTTTCAGACTTTTTTCATAAGTGTTTATAACTCAAGTAAAATAAATAATCATGCTGTCTTACAGGAAGAAATAGGTTTAGAAATGCATATTTCCAAGTTATCATTTTATAGATAAGTAAACTGAGGCCTAAGTTGAATAGGTAAATGAAAAATAAAAACAGGGCTTACATTCTTATTCCTGAACTTTTTACTGATGATCTTTCCAATACTACACACTGATATTCCCCCTATTTAAAAATTTATTTATTTATTTATTTATTTATTTATTTGAGAGAGAGCATGAGTTTATTGGGGGAAGGTCAGGGAAAGAGAGAGAGAGAGAGAGAGAGAGAATCCTCAAGGAGACTCCCCACTAAGCCCAGAGTCCAACCTGGGTGGGGCTTGATTCCAGGACCTTGAGATGATGAGCCTAGCAGATCCTATGCCAACCAACTGCACTACCCAGGCATAGCCCCTACCCTGCCCCCCCCTTTAAAAATGGAGGTATTTATCAGCTTCCAATTTCCCATTATTATGAATTTAGGATTAAAGACTTAATTAAATCAACAATATCTGCAACATTTTAGCAAAAATATTTTAATAGTATTTCAGTTTTAGTACTTAAAAATAGAACCCCTTATTTTGAAGATAGTAAAACACAGCCATTATAAATGATCCCTTATATACACTCATGACTGTACCACTAATTTTTTTTTTACAAAAAATAAATTTATGTATGTAAGAATGGGTTTGTCTTTCATGAACGTCATCCTTGCATAAAGATGGAATCCAAAAGTTTAGTGTACTTTAAAACTAGAAGTGATGCTCATTAAAATAAATTCTATTCTTAGAAAGCTGAAATCAAGTTATTGGATGAAACAGCTAGAAAACCTGGAAAGGTTGTTTGTTCTTTCTTTCAAGGGACAGGACAGAAAGCAAGATGGGACATTCAGAGCTATGTTCCTTGTTTCCATATCGAAAAATCTTGAAATCAGAAGTTGATGTCATTTTAATAGTGTATCTCATTGCCATCAGTTAGTGTATTTCAGTAGGTGTTTCCTCCTGTCTGGGTTTGTTAATGTGTTCACACAGCCTGCCATCGGAGAAGGAGTTTTCCCTGGCGGCCATGACCTAATTTCAAAGTTCTGGCAGACAAATGCAGGCAACTGACAGCCCAGGTTTTCCTATTTAGCATATTAATCACTTACATTTTTATCATGCAGCCACGATAAGAGGAAACTTGTGAAAGATTTGCCAATCATTCTCAAATCAAGCTGATTGCACCCCTATAGACCTCATATTTTCTGTGCAGAGTTTATTTTTTTGCAGGTATCTCTGAGTTTCTGAAATTTCTGACTGGTGTTTGACTTGAACGCATGCTGTGTATAATAGAAAGTGATTGGGTTCTAGAATATGCCAGAGCTCACTAGCATATTGCCTAAGCAGGACTCTGTAGATGACTTTTTTTTTTCCCCTTCTAATTTCCTTTCATGCTTGTACCTGCAATCCAAGGACGGACATCTCCTTCTCCAAGGAAGCAGAAACGACGAGTGCTTAGCCAGAGCCAAATTTTCTGATCATGTGCATCCTTAGTGATGGAATAAGAGGAATCTTATTGAATTATATTCAAAAGCTTATTACTTATGTTGGGAAAGAAATGTCAGTGTTCAAAAATGTTACAGAATCGTTTCTATGGGAAAATCTTTGGGCTTGCCCGGAACATTTTCCTATTTTTATTTCTTGGTAAATATTGTTAAATGTTTACTTTTTGCATTCTTAGGCAGGAAATGAAATAGACTGATCTTTCTAAAGGGAAAAATTGTTCTTAGGCTCATTTAATTGACTTTTAACTTGATTTGTTTGTTTTGATGACATGATTTTTGGCCAAAATATATTTTTTTCTTTCAAGTAGTCAATGTGCTACTGCTATGAAAAGGAAGTTTAATAATAAGTATATTGGTGTTTTTTAACTATCAAGTTGAGACTTCATGTCTTTTTGGGAGTTTAGCTAAAGGTCACTGATAAAACTGATGGAAAAACAAAGGACAGTTCTGAGAAATCATGCAATTTTTTTCTTTTACATGTCATGGGTTCAGTTTTGGCTGTGCATATGTTTCCCTAGAGGCATTTATAGTGGGAAGTAAGAAGTCACCAAACACAGCTGATGTGAAGAGACAGTCAGCTGACTTAGAAAGAAGACAGAAGACTTATCTTCTGGTAGTCAAGACACTAAAAATGATCTGAAGGTAAGAGTAAGATAAAAGATTGTGTATATGCAAGAATAGATTTCTTAAAAACCACCAGCCAAAGTTTGTGATGTCTCATTCTCTTATCTCTAAGGCAGCCATATTTAACCATTTTATACATAAATAAAAATGACTTCCAGCCTTATTTGATTACAGACTGAATTACTCTGTCACAGGATGACAATCATTGACAAATAGGTTCCCCATAATGAAAAGTCTAGCAGGCCCTGTGTTCTCAGGAAAGGTGCAAAGAGAAAACCAGGCAGATTTTCCTTTCATTCATGCTCTTTTACATAAGACCTAGAGTACTGTCAATCTCTACTAGGTCAATAGGTCACCTGAAAGGTCTCATATTTGGCAGGGCAATGTAAGTTTCAGAGTAATTTTTCTGACTAGCAACCCGAGGTCAATATAGCAAAATTTGAAAGATCAATTAAGTTGTGGGAAAGGAAGGACATAAATGTTGCCCACTTGTCAACATATGTAAAAACATTCATTTTTAATTAGATCAATGACAGGAATTCCATTTTCGGACTCCAGTCTTTTTAATGAGGCAGTAAAAATCATCAAAATGATGGGTTTTGCTTCTTTATTAGTTTTTATAAAATTTGACAAGTTTTTTTGTACATTGCAAATACTCTAAAATTACATTGACTTTGTGCATTAGCTAAACTGCCTGGGTACTCTCTCTTTCTAAGTACTACTCACTCCTGGAGGTAGAGAAGACAGTGCAAGGACTTCAAATCCATGGGATGCAGATCCTCGATGTAAAGGACTGATTCATATTTGTGGTTTCCTGTTTGTCCCATAAAAGAGAGTCGATAGCTGTTTGAATCAATGAATGTATAAACTGTGCATTAATAAAGACGTTTGTCTAGGGAAGAGGATAAGAGACCTGAATTCTTCTTGGGTACCCCCAGTGATAGTCACCTTTCAGTAGTTAAACTTGCGTAGCTTTGAAGTGGAGGCATCAAGGAAAAAGAAACAGCATTTTTACTGTACTTAAATAGGAGATGCCATTATGTAAGATTTTACAGTTTAGACTTAAAAAAGAAAATGACTTTTCCTTTTGCAGAAAAGAAAGATGCAAATCTGTATCCTTCACCATATGCCATAAGAAAAAAAATCACAGATGTTAAAGAGAACACAGGCTGAAGGAAGCAGACTAGCTCTAAAGACTGAAGTCTTCATTTACAGCTCCACAATAAATCAAAATTCAATATTTAATAAGCATATTAGACAGGAGGAAAGCTGTTGTAAAATACGCATTTAAAGTAAACTGCCTGCAACCACATGTGTCTCCAGACCTTCAGATTTGCTTTCATCCGTGAGCCTTGGAACACATTTCGTTGGACTGGCTAGCCTGTCCTTTATGTACTCTTTTACTCTTCTCTTTTGTCCCTTAGGACTCTTGTCCTAAGTGTCGCCTCCTAAATCCTTCCCTGACTTCCTGGAGCTCTCTCCCACATCCTCTAGCAACATATTATATATGCCTCTCTTTCTTCATCCACTTTTACTCCAGCTGGAATTTGAGCACCTTAGTGCATAAATTATGTCTTGTTTGTAATAGTTCCTCCAGCTTCTAGCCCAGCACTTGCTGCATGTGAACAAATGTTTATTATTTTTTATTTCTTATTAAAGCAAAATCAGAAATTCAGTAGCAAGAACACATAAAGAAATGAAGATCCTAATGTAGGCAAAGAGGACATAGCAATCATTGGATGTGTAACAAGTCTAGGAGAATAAATCAGAACAGGACAAAAACTAAAACAAATCTATATTCACATATTCTATTTTTTCACCTATTACAATTGATAAAGTCTAAAGCCATCACCATCACTAATGTATTAGAAACCATCTTTTAGGGGCACCTAGGTGGTGCAGTTGGCAGAGCGCTTGACTCTAGGGTTCAACCCAGGTCCTGGCCTCAGGGTTGTAGGTCTAGCCCCACTTCAGGTTCTGCACTCAGGATAGAGTCTGCTTGAGATTCTCTCTCTCCCTCCGCCTTTGTCCCTCCCTCTGCTCCTACTCTCTCTCTCAAATAAATAAATAAATAAATAAACTTAAAAAAGAAAGAGACCATCTCTTTTGGCCAACTGAGGACTTTATCTATTCTATTTAATACTTATTTTTTTGTTGTTTTTAAAGATTTTATTTATTTATTTGAGAGAAAGAGAGAGCATGAGAGGGAGGAGCATCTGAGGGAGAGGCAGACTCCATGGTGAGTGGGGAGGCTAGACATGGGGCTCCATCCTGGCACCCCAGGATCATGTCCTGAGCTGAAGGCAGACACTTCACCAACTGAACCCAGTGCTCCTATTTTTTTTAATATTTAAAATTCATTAAAGTGAAGTTGTCTGTAATATATTGTGACTTTTAAAGATTGAAACACCTGTATTTAGTTATCTGATTCTCTGTTTTCTTGATTAGTTTTACTAGGAATATATCAGTTTTGAGTCCTCAAAGAATCAAATTTTTAATCTGATTATTTCTCTTGTGTTTGTTATTAAGTCTTTTTTAGTTCTTATTTTCTTCCATTTTCTTTGATTTTAATTTGCTGTTATATTTTAAATTTATTGTGATACTCAGAACAAATAGCCTTTCTTTTTTACTAACAAATATGCTTAAAGCTATAAATCTCCCCTGAGCACAGATTTAGCTGCATCTAAGGGTTTTGGTTCAATTTTTAAGTTTCCCCATTTCCATTTGTAATCTGTTTCCTCATTTGTGAATATTTAAAGGTACTTTTTTTTGGGGGGGGGGGCCCTCCATGCCGGCCGGCAGCGAGGACAGCCCTTAAAGGTATCTTTTAAATTCTAAATTATTGGCTGCTTTCTAGCTATGTTGTATTGATTTTGAGCTTAATTCAACTATAATCTGAGAATGTACTTTTCTGATTTCATTCTTGGGAATTTATTGATATTTGTTATTTTCTTAGCAAGTGGTTATTTTTACTCTATGGTTTCTTGATAGGATTTTGTAGTGTGCAGTTTTTGAGTATAAAATTCAACAGAGCCAATGAGGTAAAAATTTAAATTATGGCACAAATCTATATTCTTATTGACTTTTCTTGCCAGCCTGTTCTATAAATTACTGAGAAAAGTATGTTATTTTCCTTTCTATTTTTCCTCTTAATACTTTCAAATTTTAATATAAATGGAGCTATGTTATACATTTTTGGTGGACAGATGTCTTCATTATTATGAAATTATTTGTTTGTAATAATGCTTCTTGTTTTGAACTCTACTTCATCTGATATTACTATGGCTAAGCCAGCAGTTTCTATTTTTTTTTTTTTTTGTTACATTGACATGACATATCACTTTCTATATCTAGAATATATATTTCTATATATTTATAATAAAGGTGCATTTCTTGTAAACAGCATTTAGTTTTTTGTTATAGCCTAAAATGTATCCAATCTCCAATCCCAAATTTATGTTGAAGTCCTAACTCCCGGTACCACAGAATGTGACTATTTAAAGATAGTCTTTAAAGAGGTAATGAAGTTAAGACGAGGTCATTAGGTGGACCCTAATCCATATGACTGGTATTACTAGAAAAGAAAATCTGAACACAGATGAGTACAGAAGGTAGACCATGGGAGGCCACAGGAGAAGACAACCATCTCCAAGCCAAGAAAACACACCTCAGAAGACACCAACTCTGTTGATACCTTGATCTTGAACATTCAGTCTCCTTCAGAATTGTGAGAAATACATTTTTTTTTAAACCACTCAATCTGTGGTACCTTGTTATGGCATCCTTGGCAGCCACAGAACTTTTGAGTCTCCATAGTTTTGCATTTCCTAGGCTACAGTGTGTAGTCTTTTCAAGCTGGCTTTGTTCACTTGGTAATAGGTCTTTAAGCTATTGATAGCTTAAAGGGCTTGAGAGCTCAATTCTTTTCAGTGCTGAATAATATTCCATTGTCTGGATGTACTACGATTTATTTATCCATTCACCTACTAAAGGACATTTTGATTGCTTCTAAGTTTTGGTAATTATTTTGGTAATAATTCATGTGCAGATTTTTGTGTGGGCATGAATTTTTAACCCCTTTGGGTAAAGAGTTTAACGGCTAGAATATATCGTAAGAATATGTTTAGTTGTTTTTTTTTTTTTAAGATTTTATTTATTTATTCATGAGAGACACAGAGAGAGAGAGAGAGGGACAGAGACACAGGCAGAGGGAGAAGCAGGCTCCATGTAGGAAGCCTGATGTGGGACTCGATCCGGATCTCCAGGATCATGCTCTGAGCTGAAGGCGGTGCTAAACTGCTGAGCCACCTGGGCTTCCCAGAATATGTTTAGTTTTGTAAGAAACTGCCAAACTGTCTTCTAAAGTGACTATACCATTTTGCATTGCCACCAGCAATGAATGAAAGTCCTTGTCCATATCCTTATCAGCATCTGATTTGGCTATGATAATAGACACATAGTGGTGTCTTGTTTTAACTTGCATTTCCTTGATAAGATAGGATGTCTTTTCATATGTTTATTTGTTGTCTGTGTATCTTCCTTAGTGAGATGTCTGTTACGGCTTTTGGCCCATTTTTAAATAAAGTTGTTTGTTTTCTTGTTATTGAGTTTTAAGAGTTCTTTATATATTTTGGATAACAGTCCTTTATCAGAGATATCTATTGCAAAGAGTCCCACACAGTCTGTGGCTTGTTTTCTCATTCTATTGACATTGTCTTTTGCAGAGGAGAAATTTTTAATTTTAATTAAGCCTATCTTAACAATTATTTGTTCCAAGAATCATTCCTTTGGTGTTGTATCTTAAAAGTCATCAGTACACCCAGGAGTTTTCCTTTGTCTTCTTAAAAATATTTTTATATTGCTATTTTGTAAATAAATGCAGTAATAAGTTGAGGTTCTGGATGAAGTGTTCTTATTTAAGTGAAACTTTACCTCTGCTTCTGGATAAAGTTAAGATTGAGATAGTTTATTTCAATTTAATTAGAATTTGAGCTTATTTATACTTAGATTTCAGTCCTTGAACAGAATACTTTTGATGCCTTACCAGAGATGTTTTGGTTTTATTTGTCTTTGGGGCCCTAAACCACATGCTCTACTCTAGCTATTAACCAACTCCATACAGGATTCTTTCTAGATTCTTGCCATGTTTCTGGGTTTTTTCTTCTCTGGCTTCTTTTGGATTGAATTGTATTACTTTTTATTTATATTCTTCTGCTGCCTGTTACTTTGTTAGTTTTACATTTTTATTTTTTTTAAAGATTTATTTATTATTCATGAGAGACACAGAGAAAGAGAGAAAGAGAGAAAGAGAGAGGCAGAGACATAGGCAGAGGGAGAAGCAGGCTCCCCGCGTGGAGACTGATGTTGGTCTTGATCTCGTATCCCGGGATCATGCCCTGAGCTGAAGGCAGACACTCAACTGCTGTCACCCAGGTGTCCCTAGTTTTACATTTTTAAACTTTGCTTTCATTATTTGTTCTGGAGATAAAAGTGCAAATCCTTGATTTATCAAATTTTAATATTACCTGGTATTTTCACCTTCTTTACAGAAAGTAAAGATCTTAGAACACTTAAGATTTACCATCCTCTTGACTTAATTTTTGTTATTGTGCTGTGATTTTATTCACATAAGCATTATTAAAATTATTTCTCACATACAATATTCATTTAGCTTTGTCCACATATTTAACATTTTTCATTGCTCTTTATTTCTTCCTCTAAATCTAAACCGAGTTTACTTGGAAAACACTCTTCAATGTTACATTTAGTGTTAAGTTCTTGTGATCAATTCTTTTAGTGTTTGTCTGCAAATATATTTAGACATATTTCCAGAAGGAGATTTTTCTTCAAATTCTTTATAGAATTCTAGGTTGGTAGTTATTTTCTCTCAACTTTCTGGCTTCTATTTTTTTCCTTGTTGATCTGTCAGCCTGGTTATATACTTAAGTAAGTTTTACATATTATATTGGAAAATAATAAACATAATTTAAGATGATATGATTTTATCTTCTTAAGTGTGCAAATTTATGTTTCTCTTATGGATGGTTGCAAGTACCAATAACAAGGGACCATCTCAAACCAATTGAATTGGTTTCAATTCAAACCAGGTATTGAATTAAATCACAGCTTCCTGTGAGGGATAATACTCTGTATTTTTAACTCACAGGTGACAAATTTTATCAGACCTTTTTCCCAGTTTTTGGGGTCTTGGTTCCAATTTTTGTTCCTCTAACACATTAGGCAGTCATAAACATCGCTCAGCTTTTCAGCTACTCAGTCTCCTCTTCTGACACCAGTAGTTACATTGTGGGGGAAAAGTGACATTAAATGTCAAACTCACATTTCATAGTGTCTTGGACCTTGGCCCATAATTCTTTACCACCCTATGAGTTCTCCCATGCTTTCACACAATTTTTTTTTCTTCATCCTGCTTTTGTAATTTTCCTTATTGTGTGAAGTGATATGAATGACTTACTCTCCATCTCTCTTAACTCCAATCAGAATTTGGTACACATATGTCCTTGTCTTCTCATGCTGCCATAATAAAATATCACAGACAAGGTGGCTTTTTAACAACAGAAATTTATTTCTCACCTTTCTGTGGACCAGAAGTCCAAGATTATGGTGCCAATATGATCAGATTCTGGCAAGGACTCTCTTTCAGGTTGCAGATTGCCAACTTCTTGCTGTATCCTCACACGGTAGAAGTTGCTAAAAAATTCTGTGGGGCTGCTTTCATAAGGGCATTAGTCCATTCATAAGGGCTCTGCTCTCATGACCTATCATATCCCAAAGGCCCCACCTCCTAATACTATCATCTTGGAGGTTAGAATTTCAACATATGAATTTGAGGAGGACACAAATATTCAGACCATAGCTCCATATTCTACTGAAAGTAGGATGTTCAAGAATAACCTATCTGATTCTCATTACAACTTGTCTATTTTCATTCCTCATGTTATTTGACCTATGTGACATATGCCACAACTAATTATTATACTTTATCATCTAAAATGAGATACTTTTGAGAGTAACATGTTGACACTATTAATAAAGTGAAATAATAGTCACAAGCTGGTAGGCAAATTGTGGCAAATGGTCATTCTCTTCATATAGTTTAAAGACTGCATTCCCTTCTACATCATTGGTTGCTCCTTTTCTTCTTGTGTTGAAGGGTTTCAGAGCTCTGTCTATGGTTCCCTTCACTCAAGCTACACTTACTCTATTTTTCATTCAGTCTTATTATTTTAGATGCCACCATTTCAATGACCATGACTCCAAAATGTATCTCCTGAGCCCAGACTCATTTCTCAAACCAAATTTATTTATTTATTTATTTATTTATTTATTTATTTATTTATTTAAAGATGTTTTATTTATTCATGAGAGACACACAGAGAGAGAGAGGAAGAGACACAGGCAGAAGGAGAAGCAGGCCCCATGCAGGGAGTCTGATGTGGGACTCGATCCTGGGATTTCAGTATCATGCCCTGGACTAAAGGCAGGCACCAAATGGCTGAGCCACCCAGAGATCCCCTCTCAAACCAACTTTAATATACAATCTGATCATCTGCTTTTCTTGAATTTCTAAGAAATATCTAAACCACAACATGTCCAAATCTCAATTCACCCCAGCCTACCTGATCTTTCTCCCAAGTCTACCCCAATTTCAGCCTTCATCATCTCAGTGGATGGCAAATTAATGCTTCTAATTTCTAAGGGTAATATCACCGTGGTCCTCCTTGACTTCCCTTTTACTTTCATGCTTCATTTTCAATCTGTGCAAATGTTGTTGGTGCTTCCTTCAGAATATATCCAGAATTCAACTTATTTTCACCATAACGGCTATTATCTTGATCCAAGACACATCATCTATCCCATGAGCTCCTGTAATAGTTTTCTAACTGGCTTCTCTCCTTCTGCCTTTGGCTCCATAGCCTCCTAAGCCTATTTTCAACACAGCAATCAGAATGATTCTCATAAAAGCTAAAATGTCACTTCTCTGCCCACTTCACCTAGTAAAAGTTAAAGTTCTTATTGGGTCTACAAAGCCCTTTGTGCCCTAGAATCTTTTTATTTCCATGATCTTCTTTCTGTCACTTTTTTTTTTTTTTTAATGCATTGGTCACCATATGTTTTATGTATAATGGTCATGCTCCTGCTTAAGGGCTTTTGTACTGCCTGGCAGATTTTCCCTTAGTTAATCTGCAAAACTATCTCCCTCTTGTCCTTTAAGTCTTTGCTTTATGATCATTCTAGCTAAAACTGAAATCTGTACCTCATTTCTAGTGTTCCTAGTCCTCCTAACTTGCTCTCTCTCTCCTTTCCTTACAACACTTCTCATTTGCTATTACACTGCTCTAATGTGAAGTACCCGGGTTCCACAAAGGCAGTGATCTTTATCTGTTTATGTACTGATGGATCCCAAGGGCTTTGAAGAATACCTGGTACAAAGTAATTTTCATTAAATATTTGTAAAATGGATTAGTGAAATATGTTGACTAAAAATATCATCTGCTCCTTAGTGGAAAGCAGTTAAAAGTTAATATTGAAATGCTCAAAACAGTATATCTTACTTTTGTTTGGGTGTATTAAGTAATTCTTTTTTTAAGCTTCATATTATAAGTTCACTTATTTTCAATAAATCATTTATTAAAAATCATTCTTCTTCATCAAATTCTTAGGTAAGAAGCATAGAATGTTATAAGGATGCTCCACTTGGATAGACTTTTCTGAATATTATTTGGATACTTTGGTGCTCAGTGGGCAAAAAAAAAGGGGGGGGAGCAATATTCCTTATTGCATCCTTCTATATAAAGCTTATTTTTGCCGGTATGGATTTGACTTTATATTTGTAGAACTGGCACCAATTACCTATGTAACTAAGGAGTATTTATTGAACAACCTTTTGAGATATGTATTACTATTCCTGCTTTATAGATAAGAAATTCACAGCTAGCTATGTTGCTGTGTCATCTGACATTTCCACTTATTCTTTTTTTATTCTGTAAATAAGGGTTAGTCTTTGACCTTTCAGATTCTTAGTTTAGGGGACAGAAAATCAACTACCTGCCAGGACTGTTAAGTTTGCCTTGGTCACGTTATCTCCTCAGCTCATAGTTTTCTTATCTGTAAACAGTGAAGATTGTAATAACTACAATTTTTATGCAGAGATCTTCCTGATACCCTCAGATCAGAGCAGATGCAAGAGGGTTCGGAGTCAGTCTGTGATATTGCATCTAACTTTATTTTCTCTTTGCTAACTTTCTCTGGCTATCATAAACTTTCCCATTTTTATTAAAGACCAGAGCCAAGCCTGGTGGAGTGTGAGCAACAAAAGATTATAAAAGTTCTCAATACACATATAACTCATTTTTTTGATTCAGAAGTAATTATTTTATTGAATCCCAGACTGTCAGAACTTGAATAATTACAGCAAACAAATTCCAGCATTTTTAATCACTTAAAAACTGCTTTTTTTTCTCCTGCAATATTTTATTTTAGCCTTTAAGCAATCTTATGAGATAGTAATCATTAAAGTCATATTGCAGATGAGGAAACAGGCTCAGTAAAATATCCATCCAAGACTTCACTGATGCAGAACACCTCCAAATATATCACATTTAACTTACACCACATGACTACAAATAAAAAAATGAGAGACTGCTGTTGATTTGTTTGATTTTGTTTGACACAGAAGGGAGAAAAACAATGGAGCAATTGTAATGGAGCAGTTTTCTTTTGAGATCATGCAGAGATTTGATTGGACTTTTTCTATCTTAACACCAAACAGGCTTCCTTTAAATTTGATATGAATTTCTAAGCAGTTATGATATGAATTAAATATAAATATGATATGAATTTCATATTTGTATTTAAATTAATATAATAAAATTAATTAATATAATAAAATTAATATCCATATGATATGAATTTCTAAGCAAGAAAGAAGTAACTGATTCACTTCTGCTTCAAAAGTAGCATGAATAGAGAACTGGAAATATTCCTTTTTGATAACTGCTCTTTCTATCCAATTTTATTTATTTATTTATTTATTAGATTTTATTTATTTATTCATGAGAGACACACAGAGAGAGACAGAAATATAGACAGAGAACCTGATGCGGGACTTGATTCCAGGACCCTGGGGTCATGACCTGAGCCAAAGGCAGACACTCAACCACTGAGCCACCCAGCTGCCCCTCCAATTTTATTTTATTTTATTTTTTTTCAATTTTATTTTTAAAGTAAAACTCAAAACACTTTTTCTTTGCTATATTGATGCATAATAATTCATTGATTTTGTTTTTAGCGTGGAGAATTTCTCAGCAGGTTGTACTATTTCACATAATATCTTCATAGATTATATGTAAGAATTTGGGGGGACAACCTTAAAAATTAAGCTCACATGCTTTTCAACATATACTCATGTCAATTTTAATGACCTTTCTGATCATAATATATTTTGTGGGATCTTTAAAATAACTTTTTTTCCCTTATCACCAAGTAGTATTTCCTGTAAAAATTTAAAAAATATATAAAAATGAAATCCATCATTGCATACTCTTTTGAATTTTCTTTTCTACCTAAAATATATATTTTAACTCCTTCCTAAATAATTACATATTTTTCTGCAATGCTGTTTTTCTGCTATAATTGCATTTATCAGTATTTTTCTCCTATGATATCACTGTTTTTCCACTTGAAGTAATTACTATGCTGAATTTTGTGTTTTATTCTTTTTCCTGCTTTTTAAAAAAAACATTTTCATGGTAACACACTCAGAAAAATGCTGAAGTTATGATTTTCAATTAATCTTCTATGTAAACACTATATTTAAACACTATCCCTGGTGTTTTTCTGTTTAACCTCTAGTGCTCTGCCAAACACAGATTTTGTTTTTTTAAAGATTTTATTTATTTATTTGACAGAGAGAAAGTGAGTGAGAGGGAGAGGAAGAGAGAACCTGAAGCAGACTCCTTGCTGAGTGCAGAGCCTGACGCAGGCCTCTATCCCATGACCACAAGACCATGACCTGAGCCAAAATCAAGAGTTGCATACTTAACTGAGTATACAGGTTAACTGAGCCACCCAAACATAGATTTAAGCCATTCACTAAAGGTCACTAGACACAGCAGCATAAAATTTGTGTTTAGAGAAATAGAATCTAATTAAGGAATGTGAAAACTAATAGTAAGAAGGGTAGCAAGAGAAGTTGTAGGAGAGCATGGTAGCATGCTAGATAATGCAACAGAGAGCTGAAAACATGAGAGACAGTAGCACAAAGCCTCGAGACCTTCAATGAAGTCTAGTACCATGAAGGCCAAGACATGTCCACTGACATTAGATATTAGTGAGACACTGATGACATTCCTAGGGTCATTTGTAGAGTAAATAAAGAAAGACTATCAGACAGAAAAGGAGTGACTAGCAGAGAGGCTTAGCAGACAAAGAAAAGAAACAGAAGGCAATGTTTAGACAATGATTTAATCACAGAAGCTTATGGTAGTTTTGTTCATTTGCTTGTTTGCTTATAAGGGAATAGAGATTTAAGTATCTATAGTCTGAGGGAAAAATCCAACAAGTAGTAAAGTGTTACGGGTGGGGACCAGAGCAGAGTGCTGGAGGAAATAGGAACCATGCAATCAGAGCATGGACAGGGGATGACTTATGAATGGAAGGTGCTCCAACTGATCTCTTGAGAATGAAAGAAAGGAGGAGTAATAGCATATGTATGATGAAGGTCATACATTTGACCTTCATCAAATTTGAAGGTCAAATTTGACCTGATGCCATTTTTTTTTTAACCTGGTAGTTATTTTCTCAGCAAAATAATTTCTTAATGTTATAAGGGCAGCCTCAACATTTGGAATATTTTAGAAAAATGAGAGATGCTGTAATAGAAATAATATAAAAGAATAAAAGACAGGCGTTAAAAATCAAATGAAGTTGGAAAACATACGCTGGTATTTGCACCAGTCTGAGGTTGTATGCCTTTTTCTCCTGCAGTGCTTAAGCCAAGCAGGGTAAGGAAATGTGGATTTTTTTCCCTCATATTTGGGGTATGTAGTCCAAATGGACAAGGAGGACAAAGAGTCTTACTTTACACATCAATCATGGAGTCAAGATGTGTAGGGAAAAAAAGACCAGAAGTGTATTGAGGAAAAAAAAAAAGTGTATTGAGGAAGGGGAAAGATCAAGAGATTTGAGGTCTGTGTAGGTAAAAATCAAAGCAGCCCGAGGGAAGTAGAGGAACAGCTGGAAATAGATAAGTAACCTGGTTGTCAATGGTTTAGAATATATGTATTTAAGCTTTCACATATTACAAGGTAAAGATATTGTTGTGACTACATAAGGAAAAGATATATTGACAATCTTCCTCAAGTGTTGTTTTAAACATGACTTAAAGAAGAAATAGGCTAAAATTGTATTTAAAAGTGATGAAGCTCTGCTTGATAACTAAAGGTTTATAATACATTTATTTCAACACTATTAAGTTCCTAAGATATCAGAAACTTGCTAATTAATAGTAAGATTGACAAATGATAATGCTATAAATAAAAAAATTCTTAGCTTCAAAATACTAAAGAATACAAAGTTTTAAGGAAATTAATAAAATAAAAGATCAGTCAAGTTCAGTCTTACTAACCTTAGAGAGCATTTCTAGGCTGTATTTGTAGAAATCTCTAGAGCTGTCTCATGGGACACTATGTGTAGCTACTGTATGTTTGCAGCACACATAACATAGAAGGAAAGAGAGAAGAAAATGTTTTTGAAATTGCTAATTCAAGTTGAGCATAAAAATATCCACTGACCTGGCACCATTCTGTCAATTTTCCTATCACTTCCTGTGTTGCTAGAAATGTATGCACCCTAAAAGGAAGGGTGGAAGCTATTAGTAATCTGTCATGAAATGAAATTGATTTTTTAAAGAATTTTAAAAATGCATCATGCCCAAGAGCTCTTTGGTACTTTACAGAGATGGAAAGACTCAATAATTTATTTATAGTGAGTTCAGAGCTAGGTAAGGTCAATGTAAGAAATTTTTTTCATGGTCCTGGGATGATGTAAGGAAACTAAGAGAATACTAGAAATAGTTATTTCATGCAAATTCTCTTGTTTGCTTAATATATGTTGACTAACTTCACAGTAGCTGATTATCCAGGTATTTGATTCAGTCACTTTAGTGAAAATGTCAAACATAGCAAGTGTAAAGCGTTACTGCAGATACTTATCATTGTGAATTATATAGACAATAAATGGAGCCCTTATCTAACATGAAATGCCTACTGTTAAAGTAGTGTCCTTTTGAGATTTTGTATGCCCTGACATTTTGATTATTTATAAGAGTATTTTTTTAGCCTTAGTAATGGAATTTCTTTTTTTTTTTAGTAATGGAATTTCTTAAAGGTAGATACAGTCTTGATATTTTAATTATACAACTTGAAACTCATACTTACAGTATATTGATTGTACTTCCTGCTTGTCTGTCTGCTCTCTTTCTTTCATTCTTTCTCCTTCCTTTTTCCTTTCTGAATAAGTTCCTCTAAAAGCCAGAAGATAAGGTCAAGGTTTCCTGGTGAAACATTGGGTGGCCCTACTATCAGAGTTTAGAGCCTAAGCAAGGAAAGTGGCCAGAGATTGAAGCCCAAGTGAGAAAAGTGGTCATCTAGGGTGGTGATCTGGTGGAGATATGTTACATAGGAGATATTGATGAAATAGATTTAGAGCAATAGGAGCTAGGTTTCTCATTGCCAAAGAAGTTATAAAGATGGAAAGATAGAAAGAATGAACCTGTTGTGGTACATTGGAATTGGAATTGTTGGGGGAATATATAATTTTCAATATATATGGGTAAATGGAGAAAAAAATAGATGTGTGTGTGTGTGTGAGTGTGTATGTGTATCCTAGCTCCATCCACTGAAAGGACTGGGTAGCATTGGCACCCCAAACACAGTAAGCACACATAGTGCCAGATCTTGGCTTCTAAGTAGTATTCCCCACTAAAAGAAACTAGAGTTTGCTGGAGAAATGGCTGATACAAAATGACCCCAGAATCTATTGTGTTGGAAAGTAAGATAGTGAGGTATGTTAAAAGGACACAAGGCCAGCCTGAAGGAGCTCCCACTGGCCAAATTGGGCAAAATTTGGGCATTAAAATAATAGTAATAACTGTTTATAACCCATCAAACAGTATAGGAATCCATGGGTCCATACTGATGTAAATAAAACAAATAAATAGATGAGAAAAAACAGCCTTTCCTGTAGTAGAATTCAACTGATAGATGTGGAAGGAATGGTAGAAGTAGGAATGCACTATTTCATTGTCAATCTTCCCATTTTGATGGATGTTTAAGTAGAAGAATGTTCGTATTTTTGGGAAACTACAAGGTTAATTGGATATGACATTGGCAAATTACTTTCAAAGATTCAGGGGCAAAAATTCTTTCTATTCGTTTTGCAAGCTACATTCTTATAAGCTTGAGATTATTTAAAAATGCAACTTTATAACTCTATGCTGACCACAAGAAAACTGTCTTTGCTTTCCAAAGAGATTTCCAAAAATCTTTTAGGAATTTTGGGTTTGGCAAATATAATGAATGGTTTAAATATCAATGACTATATATGTAATAGACCATCCAAATTAAAAATCATCTCTGAGAAAAGCTTAAACTTTATGAAAATTACTAGTTAACTTATTAAACCAACCTAATAGGTTAAATAATAGATATGACTGATATTTGATTTTTATTTACTTAATAAGCACTTTTGTAACTTTTACTTTCTTCCACGATTCTAGTACTCATTTAATCTACTCAACAAACCAATGCGTTGGATATAATTATTGCAACACAGAGAGATTAAGATAGCTTTCAGTAACTTCCCCAAGGTCACACAGCTAGTATGTAGCAGAGCTAGGATTCAACCACAGGTAGTTTAGTATCTGAATCCATGCTATTAACCACTTCCCTCTGTTGGAAGTCCACCTTTTCACAAGTTGTGCACCTCTTAATTTACACTGCTAAATAACAGAAATGTCACAGAGATCCAATACAACCAGTCAATTCTGCCTAAGACTGTTTCTTCTGATAGGAACAACAGGCTTTAAGAACATGCATTTAGTTCTTTGACTTTTCAACCTTTTGAGTGCATTTAATTTAGACTGAGCCTTTTTTTTTTTTTAAGATTTTATTTATTTATTCATGAGAGATACAGAGAGGCAGAGACATGGGCGGAGGGAGAAGCAGGCTCTCTGACAAGGAGCCCAATGTGGTACACAAATCCTGGACCCCAGAATCACACCTTGAGCTGAAGGCAGACGCTCAAACTTTGAGCCACACAGAGGCCCCTAGACTGAGCCTTTCTATGCAGCAAGGTTTTTTTTTGCTTGTTTCTAAAAAAAGTATCTTGACCTCTCTGTAGACTTTTATCTTATTTCCCTCCCCACTAAAGACAGATTTCTTACAAGTACATTGAACAATCACAACCTCACTTTTCATTCGCTTTCAATTCACTGTATTATGAATTTAGTATCCAAAACTCCTTTTACTGTCATCTCTACAGCATTACTGAGATTTCTAAAAGGTCAAATCTTTTGGGTTCATCCTGTTTTTAACCTCTCTTCAGCTCATGATTTTATTAAAAATATGATCTGTCTGAAGTTCCTTCTTCTCTTAGATTTTGTCACACAACTTACTTTTTACTAATAACAACTTGATTGAATAGGAATAAAATATGTACTCAGTTGTCCACTCATTTTATATCCAGAACACAGAACAAAGTGCCTTATAAAAGTACCTTGCATCATGCCTTTGCCACTGTCTGGCTCTTGAATAAGAAAAAAGACTATTTCTAAATAGGAAACTTGGCAGCCATTCTTCTACTGCAAGATGGAGGTTTTTGTGGGCAGTTAGAGGGCTGTTCATCATCCGTACATCTCCCTTTCTCTGTCCAGAAAACAACTGTGCGGAAAGTATGTGGTAATTGAAGTGGCACATTGCCGCCCAAGAGCAGTCCATTTGGAAGAGATCAGATTTTTATGCATTGTGCCTTTCATGGCATCACAGCACTGGGACACCTGTATAGGGAATAATCTTAAGTATTAACTGAAAACCTTACGGACTCTAGGAATTGAAACAGAAACTGCTTATATCTATATATTTATGTATCTAAAACAGGAATCCCTTGGTAGCCAGAAAATAAAAGGACATAATGGAAAAACAAAGGAGCAAAGAAAATGCCCCCAAACAAGAATGTGAAAACATCAGCAAGTATTAGAGAAAAAGCAATTCCCAGGAAATAATTATCCCAAAATTCAAAATAAAAATTAGAAAATTTGTTGATCCTCGTCAGTAAAGAATAAAGGGAAGGTTTTTTTGTTCTCTCCCACCCCAAAGGAAGTTTTTATTAAATAGGGGCAGAAATCCCCAGGGGGAAGATTGAGATAAATGGATAAAAGAATGAGTTATAAAGGTATGCAAAAGACATGAGGAAGAATTACAAGGTAAATAAAACAACAACAGAATTTTAAAGCATACGTAAGGTAGATGGGCTAGAACTGACGCTGAAAAATAAAAGAATAGGATCTGAAGAGTCCTCCTAGATGCAGAAGGAAAAGTTAAAACATAAAATTAATGAGAAAAAACACAATAGATGAGAAAATAGAAATGCAACTTCAGCATTATTGACAGTGGTAAAGAAGACTTTTTGAGCAATAGGTAAGGAACAATAGAGACTATAGCTCAAACACATTTTTCTGAAGTTAAAAAAATGAATGTCAAAAAGGTCAAACATATTCTAGACAATTTCATCAAAAGCATCTTATCAAAAATACTTAATTCTAAGGAAAAACGAATTTGAAATTATCCACCAAATGAGAAAACACACACTCTTCTCTTTTCCCCAAATACAGGTCTTAATTAATTTGAGATGTTTCTATGTGCACCTACATTTTTTTTTTTTTGCATTTTAAGAACTGTACATGTATCCAACTTGTCTTTCATAAGTAAAAGAAACAGGTAATCTTTAATACGAAGAGGCTGTAAAAGTACATCACCCACATGCTCTTTTTTTTTTCTTTAAAGATTTTATGTATTTATTTGAGAAAGGGAGAAAGAGAGAGCACATGCACAAATTAGGGGAGGGGCAGAAAGGGAGGGAGGAGCAGACTCCCATTGAGTTGGGTGCCCAGATACAGCAGATCTCAGGACTCCAAAATCATGACCTGAGCTGAAGTCAGACGCTTAATTGACTGAGCCACCCAGGCGACCCTCGACTTGCTCCTTTTAAAAGGTTTGAAAGGCTTTTTCCAGGCACGTAACACCAAAGTACAGAGCTTAAAATGTGGATAATGTAAAAAGAAAAAGATTTTGCATTGAGACTATTGCTGGAAAAGATAATAGCAAAACTGTCTATCTAGCCAGCTAGATGGAAAATATACAAAAGAGCAATAAAAAGCCAATAACAGGAAATCATAGAAAATGTAAAGCATCAACAAAATGACAGGAAAGAAATCACATATTTTTATGGCCCTTCACTCTCCTTGTCTACATGGGAAACTCGGACAGCTTGCTTCTATCGATACACCCCGTATTCCCCTAATACTAACAGGCTTACCATCATTGCAAACTCACTGAGAGATCAACTCCATAGTCTCTTATTTGTGCTTATGTCCATGCCCCTTTCAGGAACTAGCAGAACTAACGTTATCATGCTCTATTTTTCTATTCACTTTGGCCACTACATGCATTCCAAACTTCCCAGATTATCCCTTTATTACAAAGGAATACCTGAGCAGGCAAAACGTTGACCTTAAAAGCTCCAAGGGATATTCAAAGGCCACTCGCATCATATCTAGTGGTTCTTGATCTTATTAGATCCAATGTCCTGCTACTAAGACAAATATTTTCTAGTGTTTGCTTTACTCTCCTGATGTGAAATTTATAGACAATACAACCCATGTGCATGCACAACTAAAAATGATCATACTGGGGTAATATAAAGGGAAAAATAAAATTATTTATCATAAAATAAAATGAAATAATTTTATTTGTAACAAAATAATCGGTGTGTGCTCTTATTGTTCAGGCATGACAACACTAGAAGACATAATGAAGGGTTAGGTGTTTGCAATGACATGTGGAGTCATCAAAATATGAGAGCTGCAAAGGCAGACTGATGCAGGTATGCTTTATTGCAACTCAGCTAGAGAGCTAGTGTGTTTGGTTATGCGATTTTCTAAAATGTTGAATAACTCCAGATTTCCAAACAGAACACAGTATAGTCTTCCATAAAGGTAAATGGCAGTTCCCATTCTTGGAAGATTTAGTGGAAATTAAAATTGTGCAGAAAATCTTTATATGTAAAATGAAGATAGGTTCTAGGTGGACATAATTATGAGCAAGTTTTTTATCTACATTAATATTCAGTGGGGTATTCCAAGTTTGTGTGTTGATGTGTGATGAACTTTTGTGGGGGACTGTATCATTCATTACAGAATATCAAGAAACTTTAGCACCCTTCCATTAATCAAAAGTGTTGTCACCCAATCATTGTTAACACCTAAAAAACTTCCACAGATTTCCAAAACAACCCCTAGGGGGCGGTACTACCTTTGTTGAAAAATTTTTATCTAGAATTAGCCTAAGTTTATTACAGCTAGGAAGGAGTATTGTAAGCTTTAACTTCCGCTTTATCTGAAAGTAATTATAAACTTATCCATATTAACAGAAAGCAATTTGAGATGTTCCCAGAAAAAAAAAAAACTGACCATCTGAACTATTTGTATTCCCACTTTTAGTACATTTAAACTCAATTTCAGACCTGGTTCTTTCTTGTTTTGAAGTTGAAGGACTTCTACATTAAAAATTATTATTCTTAAATTCTCTAAAAGCTGAGCATCATCAAAATTTTGTGCCTGTTATGATATAATTTATTCGAGCACTTCTAAGGGAAAGAAAAAGTATTTTGCTTATACATGCAGTGCCTTTATTTTACGATACTAAATCATTATAAATAAATAAATAAATATGTTCTAAATTATGTAAAATGATAGAAGAATTCCTTGATGACCTAAAAGATTCCACAGTTATATTAAAGGCAAATAGAAAACAATATTAGTGTATGTAAATAATATGAATATAAATGCTAAATGAAATGTGTGATCAGAATGGGTACAATTCATTGAAGAGGCATTTCTGTGTAAGAGGTTCTAAAACTAAGGTAAAGTATAGAATGTACTTGAGGAGAGTTCACGGATTGTACTTAAGGAGAGTTCATGGAACATGAGAAGACAAAGGAGAAACAGCTGAGGTTACACATGTTGTAGAATAAACAGTGCTTTAATTACCAAAATCTAAAGAGAAGGTAAAATTCCACTATATCTCCTTTTGAAAGGATCTTTACTTTGGTATTTTTCATTTATTTTAGGAAGGCATGGAAAAGTAGTCTTGATCATACTAACAGGACTTTTTGAGCTAGGGACTACCTTTACTGAGGGCATGGATCACATTCTTGACTTTTACACTTTAGTTTCTAATCCACAGCAGTATTTGGTACTTTTCTATTCCTCCAGGAATTTTTTGAGAAATAACAAGTATTCTCTGATTATTAACGTATAATTCTGGACACTGGTCCAGACTACAGCAAAACTGTACTTACTCCTAGAAACATCAATGACTCAATTTTGGAGTCCTGGACAAATAACAGTTAACAGCTAAACTGCTGAAATTCTGTGGGCTTTGCATAGCCCAAATTTCTACTTCTGCTAATTTACATTTTTTATATTTAATTATTCTCTCTCTATACTTATTCAAGTTCCCAAGTAAGACAAGTGTTTGGCTATATTAATACATGCATGTATACATGTGAGTATGTGCATATACATGTGTATGATACGTATATCTATACACACACTGTGTATGCATACATGGTAAATGTGTTAAATTTAGTAAGAAAAATAAGTACATCTGTTACTGAAATTGTAAGCTTTCTTTTTAAATATTTCAACCAATTACTAGTTTGGAATAATGTAAACCAAAGGATTATAAAACAAAGTGTCATATTAGCAAAATACCATTAATGCCCCAACTTCAAACCAGTTATATCAACTCATGGAAAAGCTTTCTAACATTATCAGTAAAATAAAACAGGGTGGCAAAATATGCCAAATTTAAAACAACTATGTCAATTCAAGGACAAAATTAATTATCTAAATTATCCCAGCAGGTTTGGTGGTCTTCTTTTTGTACAGGACACCTGCTTTCCCCATTCTTGTCATCCTGGCTTCTCATACTCATACCCATAACCCTGTCATTGACCAAGTGATTGTTTAAGAGCATTGTGATTTCTTAAAGGATGTGTTTGGGGGTCATATTTAAACCATTGTCAGTTGCTATTATAATTACAGTGATTGTTATCTAGTGAAAGCTTTTTTGGCAGTTTTCCACCAGAAGGCTAAAACTTGCATCCAAGTTTATTTTCATTAAGCTATGGGGGTTTGTCATTCTATTTAAAATGAGATTTAAATCCACTTTTTTCTTGTTTTAAATAATTTTAGCTTTATTGAATTCTATAACTATCAAAAAGGGCTTTTGAATCAATTTACAAATCAATGAACTGATTGTCTTAAAGACTGCAAAGCCAGGATATTAAACCATATATCATGCATGCTTACAGTATCAGTTAATAAAACAGATATTTACATAAAGTATAGTATTTTTTTCTGAACTTTTTTTTGTGAAGGAGGACATTTATAAAACTAAGAACTTTTTTTTTTTTTTTTTTAAACACGTTATTCGGATGCCTGGGTGGCTCAGTGGTTGAGCATCTGCCTTTGACTCAGGGCGTGATCCCGGGATTGAATCCCACATTGGGCTTTCTGCATGGAACCTGCTTGTCTCTCCGCCTATGTCTCTGTCTCTCTCATTCTCTCTTTGTGTCTCTCATGTATAAATAAATAAAATCTTTAAAAAAATTTTTAAAACTCACATTATACCTTGTGAACAGTGTTATACCTATAGCTATACCTCTGTGCTTAAGTTAATTCTGAATCAATAGGAAAATAATTTCACTAAGAAATTTCACTTCCATAAACTATTGGTTACATAGAAGAAGCTAAGAGATTTATAACAGCTATTTATTAATCAGGATCCTAAAAGGGTATGCTATATATTTAATGAGAAAATATAAAAAATGGTCTATTATCTGAAAATTTTGGTTACTCTATTGCATTCTGTACATAACTATGTATACTGAAAGAAGAGAGGAAATAACACTACCACCCTGAAAATAAAAAGCCCTGCTTACACTTTTTTCACCAGAATTACTTTCTAAGTAAAAGCTCAGTAAATAACTTCTTCCAGACAGAAACGGACAAAAGTAAAACACAAATGAAGGCTAGACATAAGGCTACCTGATAATCAAGATAACACTCCAAATATTAACAATGCGAAGTTCTTTTTGCATTTTTAGAGCTTATACATACTTCCAAAACTAGTTGTGTGACTTCCAACGTTTTAAAATATAAGTGCTCCTAACTATTTCTAGTTTGGTGCTGCCCAAGTGAAATAGATGTTTCTCAAGTAAACTCTAAACATTTTTAATATGTCTGTTTTTCTTTTAGCAAACCTGTAAACTGGTATTAACAGACCCATTTGTGGATTATTAACACCTCCATGTTTAGGCTTTCATACTTTAGTTAATCTAACATATTTGCTGGGTGATAAAGAATTGGTATATAATGTTTCTTTTTAATGATGAAAAGATCAGGAAAAACAAACATTGTTTCCTTTACAGTTGATGTCACATGGTTGAATTCAAATCAAGTAACATTTTGAGAACTCTCACATTCAAACTTCGTAGAATTGATAATGCAAAGATTATCTTCCATTTGAATGGAAATATTTGTGAATATGCTTCATACTTGTCAAGTACTCATGAATATAAAATATTATTACTATATTTTTTCATTAAATCATCTTAAGTAAAAAAATCATTTTTTTGTGAAGAATTTTAATTATTCTTTAAATTATCCTTCCTAAAAGTATTTATTGGCAACTTCAACATAATTAAAAAAAAAATTCTAAGTGTGATTTTTATTCTTGGAAGAATATTGTTTAGAATATTCTAAAACATCGATTTCTTATTGCTTTACCTACTTTAAAAATATTTTTTTTCCTGTTTTTTCCTCAATGTCAGACAGTTTGGTTTAATGTACACATTATTTTGCACTTAAAAAGATTATTTCATATGCATTTGATAAATTAGTTTAATGCCGGTTTTGTCATGATTCTCGTCTCATCCTCGAATCTGTATGCTTCAATGCACACAGATAAACATACTGACAAATAGAAGAAAAACACTGGAAGAATCACAAGTTAATTCTCTGCTTGTAATAATGTAAGATGAAGGAAAGAAAAAAATGCTAATGCTATATAGGTCAAAGAGAGAGAGGGGAGGAAATCTGCTTATTTTTTCAATATGTCATTGTTTCTTAAACAAGAACAATGAAACACTGACCATAAATGGCTTAATTAATCTCCAGGCACAGCCTCTAGTATTGCCCCAGATTTGGGCTGACATTTTTTTTAAAATTTTTATTTATTTATGATAGTCACACACACAGAGAGAGAGAGAGAGGCAGAGACACAGGCAGAGGGAGAAGCAGGCTCCATGCACCGGGAGCCCGACGTGGGATTCGATCCCTGGTCTCCAGGATCGCTAAACCGCTGCGCCACCCAGGGTTCCCTGCCCCAGTTTTGGGCTGACATTTGATGACAATGTAAGACATTTGTCTCTTGGGAATCTACTGTTTAGTTGGCCTTACATTTGTTGTTATAGTTAAAACCACAGGAATGAAGGTTTTCAGAGAATCACAAATTGGACTAAGAATGGAACAGTATGTTCTAGATCACAGGCCACTTCTATGTATCTGTATTCCTAACATAATGCTAATAATGCTCATTTAATTTTTTTATATGTAAGAAAGAAGCTTTTAATTTTAGATAGAGACGATCATATCAACCAATGGTAAATATCAACAGAAAAACACCAATTGTTTTTAAAGTACAATTTATATAATGGATAGATGATTCTAACTTCACATCAATGGATTTTTTTTTTTCAAAAATGAACTAATGCCTATTTTAGATTTCTATTTTGGCTCTCTGTTAAAACTTTAGATACAATATCTAAATGCTTACTTTTGCTGAATGTATGATTCAGTAACCTGTTGTTGGCAGAGAAGAAGGAAAAGAAACTTTAGGTTTGCCAATTAAAGAAAAGGAAAGAAGTCTAAACTAAAATAAGATTTCTGTAAATATTAAATTTGGCATGCTTTGTGTTTCTACAACATGGAATGACCTTAAAGTTAAATCTCTTAAAATGTTGACTGAGAACAATGGTCTTTACATTTCTTCGTAATAGAAGCATGAAAAATTTGCCATATTGTCTCTCTGTCTGTGTAAGTCACAGTGCCAAAAAAACAAATCTTCCACTGATATTAAGATGGGATGAAGACATTCAAAATAATTTGTAGGTTAGGATGTTTCTTAAGTGCTTAATACTTTTCCATCCTAACTATAAGTGATGTCATGGAGCACAAGCTACACCAGCTACATTGTGGACAAAAGTTATTAAAAGATGTTTTTATTCACATAATCAGCAACTTTCAGTACCTAGAAAATGATAGATATGTGGCAAATACTCAAAAATGTTTGCTGGTGGATGAATATGAAGCTATAAAAAACTGCATAATAAAAAGCCTATTTTAAGAAGTATCTTTTCACCAGAGGTATTGGTACAACTTTAGATGTTGAAAGATAATAACAAAATTATAAGTGCAGACTTGCCAGGGAGTCAGAATAAATGTTTGCCTTTTCTCTTTACCCAATCTTCCTTTCAAATGTACATACAGAGCATATATATATATACACACATATATATATACCTACATATATATATACACCTACACCTATGTGTGTGTAATATATATATAGTAATATATATATATATTTACACCTATGTAATATACATATACACACATATATATTACACACACACACATACATAGGTGTATTCCCTAGAGAGCAAGTGGATAGGAATGGTGGGGTTAGGGTTAGGCGGGCCTAATGGTGCCCATGTCATTCTAGGAGGAAGAATTCCACCAAAAAAAAAAAAAAAAATGCTGGGCCAGAAAGAATGATGCATTCCCCAGAGAAAGATGGAGAGCTATACTTGGAATTGTGCACATGCCTCTTAGAGAATTGGATCAAGACCCAATTAACAGAGATACATGCTAAAGGCAAGTCCACATACTCTGTTTATTGAAAACTATTGGGGGAATCAAATCTTCCTCTTTCTAATTGAGACAGAAGAAAAAACAGTGTCCAACAAGGAAAAGAAAACAACCTGCAAAGGCTCAGAGGAAGAATACATGTATTAAAGTGATTTCTCATTGGAAAAAGTGACAATTTTAAGGTTAACAGTGGACATTAGACATGTGGGTTGTGGGCTTTCCATTCAATGTAGTGAGACTACCTAGATAAACATCACTTAATGAGGTGAGTGGCAACTTCTCTGTTAATAAATGGATGACTCAAGAGAACTACAAAACCCCTCCTAATTCTGGCCAGATCTTCATCTGTGATCTTGGATTCTCTCATTTAATATAAAAGTAACACAAATACAAACTTTTTCTTAAAGAGACAATTTTAGGATTTTCTTATAAGCAACAGAATCAAAGAAGAAAGAAAGAAGAAAGAAAGAAAAAGAAAGAAAGAAAGAAAGAAAGAAAGAGAAAGAAAGAAGAAAGAAAGAAAGAAAGAAAGAAAGAAAGAAAGAAAGAAAGAAAGAAAGAAAGAAAGAAAGAAAGAAAGAAAGAAAGAAGGAAGGAAGGAAGGAAGGAAGGAAGGAAGGAAGGAAGGAGGGAGGGAGGGAGGGAGGGAGGGAGGAAGGAAGGAAGAGGCTCTCTTTATGATTTCATTGTGTTATGGACTGAATTGTGTCCTCCCCAAAATTTATATGCTGAAATTCTAAATTCCAGTACCTCAGAATGTGACTATATTGGAGAAAGGGCCTTTCAGGAATGATTAAGTTAAAAGAAATCCTTTAGAGTCAGCTTTAACCCAACCTGATAGTCTCCTTTACAGAAGAGGAAATCTCGACTCACAGAGACACTCTAGGGGTGTGTATGCACAGAGGAAAGACCATGTGAGAACACAGTGAGAAAGTGCTATATACAAACCAAGACCACAGAAAAGACCAAACCTGCTAACACCTTGATTTTGTACTTCCAGCCTCCAGAACCATGAGAAAATAAATTTCTGTCGTTTATGCCAACCAGTATGTGATATTTTGTTGGCAGTTCTAGCAAACAAATGTACTTAGTATCCAAACTGCATACAAAATCTAACCATTAGAAAACCATTCTAACTCTTAAGTGCCCTTGCTAGGGGCAAGTGTCTTAAAGTTGAGGGTTGTGTTTTTTTTTTTTTTCTTTTGTATATGGATGAACGAGATCTTACCTATTAAATATGTTATTGGATCATGGTTCCTGAAGGTGATTAAAGTTTGTGTTTGTGTGTGTGTTTGTGTGTGTGTTTTATGACTTAAATATCTTTTGTGTGTGTTTTTTAGCGTTTGGTTCTTTAAAGATTTGGAGAGGATATGTAAGTTGTGAGGCACTCCGTTTTTCTGATTTGTATGCTAATTATCAGGGCCTAAGTTAAATAAAGAAAAATATGTGTGCATGTAAAAAAAAAAAAAAGTTACCAGAAAATGTAAGATAAATGACACCTTGGGGACAAGAAATTTTCCATACCTCCAACAGATGGCATTTGGCATGTTACAGTGCATAAGGCAACAGCTGGTACTGTCCATTCCTTCTGTGCTAATAGGTGCCTATAGGCCCATGCTGACTAATGTTTGAGGCTAGGGCAAGCCCTTATTTAGCATAATAGCAAAATTGAATGTATAAAGTGTACAGTGGATTTCCAAATTGATAATCATCTATTCCAGAATTACTCAATCTTTGAATTATTAGGAAATGATAACACCCACATTCAGATCATGTCTTCCTTCTGACTTCCCTTTTCTCTAGACAACGCAAGTTGTCCTATTATTTCATAGCAACCCTTTCCCCACTATTTAGCCATGCCTATCATATTATTCTGCTCTGGCTGCTATAACAAAATGCCATGTACTGGGTGGTGTAAACTACAGATAATTATTTTTCAGAGTTCTGGAACCTGAGATGTCCAACAGCTAAAATCACCAAGGAATGAAGGGGAATTTCCTACTGCATCGACACAGCTGCAATAAGGAGGGTAAGGATAATAGAGTATGAAGCATGAGCTTCGAAATTGCTAGGGATTTCCTAGAAGAGGGCATGTGTGAGAGAGACAACCTCCATTTGTAAAGCCTACAGAGGAATGCATATCACTAGGAGTAAGGGCAGATTTCATTTCAAAAAAGAAAATGAAGGGAACTTTCAAAATATTGGTAGAAGTTATAGAGAAATTAGCTGATGACTAATTATGAGTTCCAGAAGTTTCTCTCCAGAATGGATTTGGGAAGGATGGAAGGGTTCAGAATAAGGGATATACAGAGCTAAAAGGACATGGATTTCTAAGCATGAGAGAGGCCAGGAACCTCAGCCTTTTCTCTTAGGTTTGTCAAGGTAACAAAAGTAGGGGTTCTTGGGTGGCTCAGTTGGTTAAGTGTCTGCCTTCAGCTTAGGTCATGATCTCAAGGTCCTGGGATCGAGCCCCACGACGGGTTCCCTGCTCAGTGGGGAGTCTGTTTCTCTCTCCCCCTGCCCTTTCATCTGGCTTGTGTCCTCTCTCTCATTTGCTCTCTCTCAAATAAATAAATAAAATCTTTTTTTTAAAAAAAGGTAACAAAGATAACAAGAGTACATGGTATGATGTGGTAATTCAGACAGAGAGGAATGGAGTGCAGAAGAGTGGGTAAGGATCTTGCTCTAAGGTTGTGGAGCTATCAAAGAAGATGATAGGTCAGAAATGGGGCAAAGTTACCAGGAACATGTAGAATTTAAAGGAAATGTATTCCATCTGGAAATTATTGGAACTAATTTACAAACACGATCAATAAAGGGGCAGCTCTACTGTAACCTTTTGAGAATGGGTATATAATACCAACACTAAATACCATTATAATACATGTGATTATAAATGTATGTGTAATAAAACAGTAATTCCTAAATTATTGTTTAATGAAAATATTTAACTATAATTTCCTTTGTGAATATGTTTCATTGTAAAAACTTAACCTAATTGAAAAGTATATAGAGAAATATGATAAAGTTAAATATGTTACGATCTGAAATTAATAACCATTAACATAAACATAAATAGCACTTGCTTCAGATCATATTTCAATATAATTTGTTAAGTAAGAAAAACACAATACTCCTTTGAACATTTTGCCTGGCCCATTCTTCTTCCTTCTTTCTAGAAGCAACCACTACCATAAAATTTATTTATTCTTGATATTTATCCTCATGTACATTTTAACGTAGGTATACATCCATGAAAGCATGTAATATTATTTTGTGAGTTTAAATATATTACATACATTTTATGATATTATTATCGAAATCATGTTATCTTTACCTGCCAATATAGAATTACCTTCTTTTCACTTAACATTATACTTGAGAGATCTATTCTATCACATAAATACACCATGATGTAATTAGCATTTATCTGTTAATAACATTTTGGTTGCTTTTGGTTTTTAATATTCCAACAATGTCACAATGAAGAACTGTCAATACATCTCCTTGAACACATTTTTAAAATTTATCAAGGGTATTTACTTAGAAGAGGAATTGCTGAGTTGTAAGGGATGGGTTTTTCAAACTTATTAGCTATTACAAACTTAGTCCTCAAGGAAGTTGTACCAATTTCTTCTCCAACCAGCAAAATTTTTAAGAATATCTATTTACCTATAACCTTGTCTACACTTGGGATTGTCAGACCAATAAATTTGTCAATTTGATAGGTGAGATAATATATCTCACTCCTTTAATTTGCTTTTCCTCGATTGTCAGTGAAGTTGGACTTACTATTATTTGTATGTTGACCATTCTTGTATCATCTTTTGTAAATTTCTAGTTCATATCTTTGTCCCATGGATATATCATATGTTCTGAGTTTTATGTTTTGTCTGCTATACATGTTTCAAATAGTTTTGGTGCTTGCCTTTAGCTTTGTATTGGTATCATCTGGAAGATTTTCAGTATGATATAATTGAATTGATCAAATTTTTCTGCTTAAAATCTTTACTTTTGTGTCTGGTTTAAGGTCATTGGTAAATTATTTTACTCTTTGGCAGAATCCAAAGCGATAGCTCACACTATTATTTCATGCAAAGAGTTAGCTCAGCAATGAAGTAGAACGATCAAAATTGTATGACCAGACTCAGAATGGTCATTTTCCAGATAGACTACTATCAATCATATGAGAAATATGTTACTGATTATAAGATACTACTAAGTAGGTAGGACTATAAATGTTGAAAAGAGTATTTCCCATCCACTTTGCCTTGTACATGTTTTATGTATAGGACAAGTTTGATTGATGAGCTTTGTAAAGTTGTTACAGGAAATGTTTGGAGCAGACACAGATAACAAAATCAATACTGTCTAGATGGACTGGGTTCATGTGAGCAGATTTATTATCTTGACCTTTCACTCCAAATGCCCTGTCTTATTTTGTTATTATAAAAGTTAAACATACTTATTTATAAAGTGACAGGGAATAGATAACTCTGATGTGACAACTTTATTAAAATCTCAGGGTTTGGGTATAATTTGTGAGCCCAGCACTAATTTTGGTTTCTTTTAAAAATGATTCTGTTCCCAGATAAAGGTCATTTCATTGTTTCCTCCACCTCACTTCCTGGAGGACTGAGTACAATCAAATTCTACTCTATATATCTATTTAGAGCCTATAGGTTTCTAATGGATAGGTGAGGATATGGTTAGTTCGAGCTTACACAATTCTTTATTTGGATATTATAAATTCTGCCCATATGCTATTGGAGCTAAATTATTTCAATTTTTTTCTACATACTTCATGCAAACAATGGCCTGACAAGTCCCAAAGCTCTAGCATTGTATTTACCATGTATCTGTATGTTTTATAAAGGAACATAAGTATATTTATACAAGATACACTAGAAGGCTGATGTCTTTATGCTCAGGAAAAGACCCAGTGGAATTTACTACTTGGTTTTTCACATTTTGTAGGGAAAGGAATTTCACATAACAGCTGATGAAATCCAATAAGCTAGATACATTAGGGATTTTTTTCATAGTCCCTTAAAAATTCATTTAGTGTAAATAAGCATGTTTTTCTCTACTTCTGTCTACATAGTGTTTTAAATTTTTTAAATAATAAAAACTGAACCTTATGAACAGTGTTCGGTAGTGGCTAAAAAAATCCCTTAAGACTAGATATTACTTTGATATTATGCTTATATCAGTGCAGTTGCTCTTGAAAATTATTAAGTAACCAAACTTGGTTCCTTTTTTTGTATCAGTATTTATAAGCAGGTTGAATGACCATTTGGAATACAAAAATTGGTTCAAACTATTTGCTACAAACTATCTCTGTGGCCTCATAACTGAATGTTTGGTGTTTCCCAACCCTGCTTAACTTAATGCCACCGAGAGTCTCTGACAACACATTTTACCCAAATTACTGCTGATGTATTTCTGTGAGTGTTCTCTTGTAGTGGACAAGTGAAATTCCATCTTTTTTGAATTATAGCTATATTTATTTGACTTGATCATTTTATTGTCTGTCCTCTAGCTTTATCTCATTTTCCATCTTTAGTTTCCATGATCTTCAGAATACTATATAGTCTTTCCATTAAAACAAGTTGATATCATTCTTATTTGAAATAGTTGACAATTATTGGAAGAATTATAGTATCATGGGGTGTTGTAAATGGGGTTAATAGTTAGCAGTGATTCCTAGCCACTGGTGGCCTTGTGGAATGGAAAGATAGTATTCTCAGTTAAGTCCATCATTTTTGGGTGTATCCAGTTCAACTCAACAAGCCCCTTGAACAAATTTGTTACCTTATCCCAAGGGAATATATGATTGAAAGTTTTAAAAAATTCACTGGACATTAGAAGATTATAAAGGATCATCTTCACTTCTAGACTTTGACAATCTTAATAAAGCCTAAAGAAACACATTGAAGAAGCACAATGTGTTAGCGCTAGCTCATCTCCCCTATAATTTTTATTGATAAAGAAATTAGGGACAGTCCTAAATCATTGCAGTTATCATTAATCTTTTTCAGAGAAGCATCCTGGTCAGTTATCAAGCTCTCAAGAATTGAAAAAAAAAACACACACACACACAAACAAACTTCCAGCTACCTTTTCTTTTGCTATCCTGTACTGTTTCTAGGAATTTTTTTTTTAATCCAAAAATTGGTGAAGTGGAACAGACACACAGTAATGCCATGTCAACATTTATTTATGGCCTGCCAGTTAAGATGGACAACATAAAAAAGTGTAGGATTTTAAAAACAGTGCTTGCAAAGAATTCCGTGGTGAGGTGGTACATCTCACTTGTCAAACTGGGAATGGAGACAGTACAATCTATATCTGTGATTATTTGCTTGGGTACTCCGTCCATTTCCCCAGATCCTACATTAATCATTTTATTTCTACTTGCTTGACATAACATTCCAACTTCAGAATAGAAAATGCTCTATTTTTATTTATCTCTTGCATTTCATGATTTCCACAGACCTTATTAGATTTAATAGGTGCTATTTATTTTAAATATAACAAACCATATGTTATGAATGGCATGTGTTGTAAAGGTCTGTAGGATTATTCAGTTATTTTGAATTTGGAATAATTTTGCCCATAAAGGTAACGCTGTGAATGCACACTAAATTTTTAGAGCTAATGATGAAATTGCACCTATTTCACGATGCACCAAAACTGTAATTCTGAAGGTAACATTTCTTTCTGCAAATCATCATTTATAATTTTCTTCTGTAGGTGTAGGATTTTCTTACGCAGCTATTCAACCTCAAAAATATTGAGTGAGTGCATGCTAAATGCCAGAAATTAGGGATTTAATAGTTCTAAAAACACTATTTCTGTTCCTTAAAAGCATGCAAATAGTCTAGCATGGGTGACACAAAGTACTAGGCAAAGACAGATACAGTGGTAGAGCTGCTCAGCCCACTTCACTGCAGCATGATGCACACCCTGGTCAAGGGCAAGGCAGAGAGATCAGAGCAGGAGTTGTTACAATAATTCAGGAGAGATACGGTGTTGACAAAGGAAACTTAACTTTTCCTCAATGTTCCCAAGATTTTCCTAAAGATTGACTAATTCCTTGATGACTAGTCCCTTTAATTTATATAGCCAAGTATTAAATGATGAGATTTCTTTTTTTTTTTTTGAGATTTATTCTTGATAGAACTCAGAATTACCAGGTTGTGATCACTGCATTCATTTTAATGTATTATCTTTTCTCTAATGTAAGAAAAACCAAGCATTTATCACGCTCTTTACCTACCCCAGGTGTTTAAACTTGTTTATATTTATTAACTGCTCAAGCAATGGGTGGCTCAGCTCAGCCAATGAAGCAATAAAGAATTTTTCTTCCTAGAATACCAAATATATTGGTAATTTGTGCAATGAAAGAACTTTAAACTTAAGAAAGATTTCACTGTCAAGGGTTTTTATGCATGGCTTATCATTATTACAAGTAATTAAACTCGGCCTGTGACGTTTAATACTAACTTAGAATAGCCTATTTACTTAATAAGTTTTCAGGTAAGTTGTTCACAACTCCCTTTGGGTGCAAATGTCTTCATTTCAGAATTTTTGGCAGGCTAGAGTATCTTGGGAAATAACTATCTATCCTTTATTTTTTCTGCTCATATTTACATGGGTCAGACTGCAAACTTTCATAGAAAATTGGGCTCTCCTCTTTTTTTTTTTAACCTTACATCCATACAAGATGGGGTGTGTAGGTTTTGGTGGACATTTTCCAACATTCTCTCCTGTAAAGTTGACTTACAGTGCAAATTCCATAGCTTTATTTTGTTTAATATTCCAGATGCTTCAATCTGTTTTTCATTTTGGGTGCTATTCTTCTGGCAGTATATTTCTATCTTTGTCCTTCATAATCTGAATGACATTCACTCCCTTGCAGATTTGACACATGACTTGTTCAAACATTGAATTCTAGCACATTTCTCCTCTCTGTCACTCTAATCCTTTTGGCCCCTTGGAATATATTTCCTTTGTTCATTTTCACATCTTTCCTTTGGCTAAGTACTTTGTCAGCAGAAAATGATTCACTAAATTTGTTTATCCACTGCAGTGTAATTTCACATAGTATTGTGTGTTTCTAATACTTATCCTTTTATTAATGTAGTCCCCTTGTTATCTTGTTTATCATTCATATTTCCTTGACAGTACTTTAAAAGAAGACTACTTTCCCTACATTTATTATCACCTTTTTCAACCCTTGTCCATTTAAACTAGTGCATAAGACTCTGAAAGGGAAGCTTACCTTTTGTTAATAAAAACCTAATGAACTGATTTTCTTGAATTCTTCCAAGAAAAAAAATAATAGCAGTTTAGAAGAAGTAACTGTTCATTCTCTCTCCCTTTTAAAGAAAAATTTCAATTTGAATAATGAAACTTTTTATGTAGGGAGTACATTAAAAGCACTTTGACTCATTGCTTTTCCATAGCAATGACAACAACAACAATATATTTTTAACTGTCTAAGATTGCTGAGTTTAGAAGGAGGGATGATTTAAATATGGTTAGGAATTGATGACAGTTGGGAAATGAGCCATCAATGTTAGCAGAAGCTTTCCCCTGATCTCCAGTGTTTGTTATTGCCCACATTTAAATAAGCAAGCCTGTCTATTTTGATCTCGTATAATACAGGGGAAAAAAAACAAGCCTAATTAAGGATTTAATTTATGTGTGGTTACGTCTGTCAGTCCATGTTTACTATATCTCAGATCACAGATATTGTCTTGCTATTATTAAAGAATCTTGATTAGTGGGTTCATCATGGTCATTAGGTCGCAATTCTTTATGATCTACATTACTTACATACATGGTCTCTATAACCACTATCTAAAACCAGTGAAAGCCCATTTTATACTAAGCGTTGCTTCATCCTCAGAAAGCAATATAATATAACAATATATTATAGAGATCAACTAGTTATACCTTCATCTTCAGAAAGCATGTAAGAAAAAAATAAGAAAAAAATAAGAAAAAAAGAAAGCATGTAAGAATATATTATAGAGATCAATTAGTAATACCTTTCTCTGTGTCCAGAATGATATTGAAACTATAACATGAAGATAGTACTTAACTTAGAATGAGAGTCTCTGCTTCACCCTGCACTAACTATTCACTTTGAGACAGTATAACTAACTTTCTGGAAGCACAGTTTTTCATAAAGAATAATTGCTCTTCCTACCACAAGGGTTTAAAAAAATATCGTGTAAGATAATGTATGTGAAAAGCCTATAAACATTATTATGTTTATCCTAACACCCCTTTTCCAAGTAACCCCTCACCCAAGTATGATAGGCATTGTTTTTCCTAAACAATTCATTACTTAGTCCAATTCAAGCACTGGTTTTAACTTCCTTCTTTCTTTGAAAGTGGGGAATCATTGTTCACCTATATTCGTAAGAAAGATTAGTCAGAAAATTGCCCTGACAATTCCTATATGCTTATAAACTCTATGTGCTTACTCAGTACTCATATTTTCTGTTTTGAAATAGGTAATCTCCATTCCAATCACCCCATTTCCACCCTGCCTCCCATGTAGACTAAATACTTCAGGCAACTAGTGGAATTCTGGAATTAAGTTTAGAGACGGGTATTCCTTTTTAATTATGTAAACATGACGTCCTCAATAATGTTTTAAAGAGCAACTATTTCTGATGTGTTCAACCTTATGATCAATCAAAGTCTCTGTTAATTGGAGAAAGTGGTCTGTCCCAAGAGTAGTGTGTCTGGCTTTGCCCAGATAACATTATCCTCCAGGGAACTCTTGGTGAGGAGCTCTAAACTGTGGTTTAGTTTTTAACTTCTAACTTCAATTTGTGTCTTTCTTTTTTATTTTTTACTATTGTCCATCTTTGTTGATTTAAAAAAAAACTCATTGGCATATCTGCAAGTAGGGAAGAATTTATGAAATTTAACTAAGATTATATGGTACACAGCATCAGTGGTTATACTAAACTAACAATTGCTTTAGAATGAGTACCAACCAATCAGTATGACACTAGCAGCAAGTTCATGTTCATGGGAGTAATACAACTCAATGCCAGGTGCTTACTAGTAACTTTAATAAAAATTTGTCAGTGGAAGAGGTTGTAAGAAATACATACTATTATATATATATATTTTTTAAACAGTTAAGTTCAGATTTTTATTTATTTTTTTTTAAATTTTTATTTACTTATGATAGTCATACATGGCGGGGGGAGAGAGAGAGAGAGGCAGAGACATAGGAGAGGGAGAAGCAGGCTCCATGCACCGGGAACCCGACGTGCGATTCGATCACGCCCTGGGCCAAAGGCAGGCGCCAAACCGCTACGCCACCCAGGGATCCCAATACATACTATTATAAAAACAATTGTAGTATTCTCATATTCATTATAGGCAGAAGCCACGTAAAAAACTGTTCTTGGCCTTACCTCAAATTATGTGAACAGGAACTCTCAGGAATGTATATTTTAGACTAAATTTTTACATGTTTTCAAACAAGATTTTGCAATATGCAAAACAGATAAAAGTGCAGCTGCTCTAGTTGAAGCAACAGTAAGAACCTCTGATACCTTCTTTATCAGTTACTGATATCCGACCAGGGCATGCCAAGGTTGTATAACAGTTCGAAAGTCTCAAAGAGCAGGGAACACTTCCAAATCCAGAGAGCCCAAGTCTGCATTAATTTCTTTCAGTAGAAAAAAAGAAACAATGACCTCATTAAATAAAGTGGTTGTGTTTTTGTTTTTGTTTTTGTTTTTTTAAAATCTACTTTGAGCAGAAGTTTTAGTACATAAATGAGTTGAATGAAGTGGCCTTTCTGGTACAATTCTTCAAAATCCAAGAACCATGAAATTTTAATATGCTACAATTTGCTAAATATCTATCGGACACTTACCCAAATAAAGCATTCTGGTTGGGTCTCCAGAAGATTCCAAAATAAGGAAACCTAAGCCCTGCACTCAAGGAACTTAATTATTCTAGTAGATTAAAGGAAACCAATAACAGTAATCCAGGGATAACATCTTTCTTGATTTCCCAATTAGAATTTCCCAATTACCGTTGTCCTCTGTCAATATCAATTTGCATTTTGCTTTTCCTTGAGATAGTTAGGCCAGGGAAAATATTACAAAATCTTCCATCATTCTAGGGAAAAAGAGTAGTCTTTCTGAAGGTGTCTATTCATTTATGAGCCTCCATTATGGTTGGTACTGTCTACATCTGTGCTTTTTGAAGACATGGAGGAAGCCCACCCCTATGCACAAGAGAGAGAAGATCCAGGTACATCATCCACAGATGTTAGCTCTTAAGAACCTTCCTGGAAAAAAAAAAAAAAAGAATCTTCCTGAATTTATTATGCTTTCTGTTAAATTTATACTTATACTAAAAAATAAAATTTCTATCAGCTTTTATCAGAAAGATAGAATAGTTCTTAAAGGGCAGCTATCTTATGATTTTTTTCCTCCAAATTCCAGCTTACAGATGCCTTCCTTTAGAGAGATTATCACAGCATCAGTCTATGAAATACATTTTTTCTCTCATTTTGTGTCAGTCTATATTGATCTAGTGGCACACAGGCATTCAACTGGTCATGTTTTCCACACAGTTTAACCATAGGCTTTTATTGTTTGTTTTCTTAGCATATTAATATGGGTTTGCTGTCAGATCATTTAAGAAAGAGATTTTTTGCATATGTCCATAGGTAATGGGGTGAGGTGGGCCTATGTTTGGCAAATACAGACACAGGACAGGATGATAAATCTCTCCCCAGCTATCCCATCTTTTATAGCAAGGTGTTACGGTTCAGTCTACCCTCTAATTCCCTTGTGCTATGCACAATTTGCATGTATTAAATGATCCTTATCATTTCCTATAATTAGGATGTTGTCATACAGTTGAGGAGATTTTTGAAGTAACATATGGCTAATTAATGTCTTTTTGGTAAGTTCCACCTAGATAATAAAGAATTGAAAGATGTGAGTTGCATGCCATAGGTTGAATTCACCCCATTTTCACTCTGCTTTTACTCTTGCATGTTTTTTTTTCTTTCAGCATATATGTCCATATTACATACAAAGATGAACTGAATTGGGCAGTGTCCATTATATTTAGAAAAACACAGAAATTCCAGGAGGATTGTAATCCTACAACATTATTCAAAGGAATAGAATAAACTCCCTATCAAACAAACAAGAGCTATGAAATATTAAGGATCAATACACATTCTTGACCTATTAAAATTATCACAAATTGCAGAAAGGCAATTTTATAAATTTTAAATGAAAAATAATTGGTAATAAGTCAGTGTGAATGCGGAAGAAAATAAATTATACCTTGACTGATAGGATGAATGAGCACAAAATCTCGTTTTTCCAAACAGATACCATGTGTTCTCCTACAAGTCTTCCTGAGTACTAATAAAATAGACTGGGAATGTTAGCTACACACATTGGCCAATGAGTGGAATATGATCTCTAGGTCACCACTGACAATCACCTGCAGCAGAAATCCAACCCATAGTGCCATTATGAGTGTGTTTTACAGGAGACTTTTGGGAATGCTTTTGTGTGACCCCTGCTACATGCAGACACAGCAGATTTCACCAAGGAGCAAATGCTTTATGCTGTCAGCAGGCCACCCTATACTCAACTCCTATGTATATATGTATAAAAATATATATTCAATTAGTTTATCTATATCTATATATCTAATATAATTATACAATATTGATGCCTGTATCTAGAAATAGGTAAAGATGATAGATGCAAGAATTGTTTAGTTACTCGCTAAAAGCCAATTCCATCACCAAAGCTAAACTGTTTTAAAAGAATAATTTATTTTATTGCAGCACACAGATTTCATCTTAAAGATTTACAGTTTTTCTTTCTAGAAGTTTTATTTGAATAGTATAACTTCCATTTCCATGGAAAGGACAATTTATACCATTCGAGGACATTATTCACTGTGCAGAGAGCATTTTAGGCACACAATATAGTAACATGGTGGCCTTTATAAAGAACATAAAGAGCAAGGCTTTATAAACGATACCCCTCTAGTTTTCATGAATATGCTTTTCATAGCAAACACCTAGCTGTAATGTAAAAGAAAAAAATTTTAAAGGTAGTACTTTTTTTTTTTTTTAAGAGACATGGTGTTAAGTCTTGATTGCTTTTAATTCTATATAGAAAATCTCTAAAAAGAAGTGAAGCAGAGAACTTTGGGACCATGCTGACTTGTCCATGAAAGTCCCAGTGCTCCAGCTCTGACCTCAGCCCTGCTAGAGACTTCCTCCCTTCCTCCCTCCCAGGTTCAATGATCTCACCAGCTGTCTCAGATCTTTCTGAAACCAGCCCTCTATCCTCTGTCACTTTTCAGCAGCTGATAGGCTGCACATATCCAGCAGATGTACTACACAAAGAAATTAAAGTCAGCAGCAGTAAGGATTCCAAAATTAATTTTTTCCAACCTCTGGATGAACGACACTCCTGGATGAACGACACTCCTGGATTGTTTCTTGGGTTTAACTTTGCTCTCATTGACCTTCAATTCTCACTTTTTCACTCAGGCATTTTTTAATATTATTTTTTTCAGGTCAACTTAGAATTCTACACAAGTCTTCCAAGGTGAGATTTCAAATATTTGTAAACACACTCCAAATACTCGATTCAGTTTAATCACTTCAGTCCACTCCTTGCTTCCATTTTAAGACTGTAGCTAAGAATTCATTAAACGTACCCATGGGACATTGCTAATGCTGATGCACGTTCCTCCATATTCATCTTATCCTACTTTTTGACAAGTTTAGCAGCCAAAATGTTTTAGAAACTGTAAGGGCAGAACTTGAATCCTTTTGCCCTAGGCACCTGGATTACTTACAAAGCACTCCATAACAACAAAGCCGCTCTCGACTGTACTTTCTCTTTCCAGGGTTACTCCTTTCTCCTCTCAGCATTCTCAAGTATCTGGTTCTGAGGAAACTATGACTCAGAGCTCCTGGTTCCCCCACTAGTTTGACCCTGTTTGGTATAAGCGTCCATCTGCTTATAAGCCCACGAGTGAACCCACAGCGTTCATGACCCACCAGCAGCTTCTCCCTGAAAGCCTCGAGGCTGTTGGGTATTGCTCATCAAATTGAGAATATAAATTGTGTATTTTCATTTATTTTAATTTTATTAATCCCTCTTCCTTCTTTAAGTACGGAAATATGCCTGGGTTACCTTCATCTTTCCTCATGGTCCAATTCAAGGATAATCCTTGGAAACTTTTCATGTAACAGTGACCCATTGAGTATTGTTCACTTCCTGAATCATTGACTGATTGGACTTTTAACCTCTTCCCATTAATGCACTGTGTGAATTTAAGACATTATGCTTAAGCTTCAGTCAAGACTGGAGTACCCTTATAGTTACTGTGATCTTTGACAGAATGTATTAGAGCAAGTTAAAAGCTATAGCAACAAAACCAAAATCTAGTGGCATAAAATGATCAAATGTGTTTATTGTTCAGATAATAGCTTCCTGCAGGTGTTTGGCAGGCGATTTCTGTGTGGCAATTCCAGGACTTGGTCTCCTTTCATTCTGTCCCTTCCTCATTGCCTAGGGCTCTGAGGTCCACTGCTGAATACAGACATTCAGCAGATAGATAGGGGAGAGACTGTGCAAGAGGTTGTTATGGGTCAGGGTGCTTCTTCCTACACCAAGTTGGCTGAACCCAGTCACAGGGCACTCAGGCTCTTTCAAATATAGCCTTGTGATGCTTTCAAGAAAAATAGAGAATGGGTTTTGGTGATCCATCACTGTCCCTATCACAAAAAGTGACCACCATGGTCAGAATTGTGAGATCCCTCCTGTGCTGCTGGCAGCCCCTAGAACTTAAGAAGGCAGACAGAAGCTTATCTTTCACACAGCAGAACTAAAAACATTAGGATTTAAAGGTAGAAGGAACAGAAAAAATAAAGACAGAAGATTGTTAATCATTATTGTAACAGGTGGTAAGACAAATTAAATGCATTCTTTGTAATGAATATTCTCAGGGTGGAGAAAGGGCATAGTGCACATCACCTTCATCATTCAGTATGAAAAAAGGAAGAGAAATGGATCACTCTGTCTTTCCATTAATTTTTTCAGCAGTAGGGTTGGGAATAAGGCCATCATGTTTCCTTCTATGTCTGTGAAACATCTCAATTCAATATTATTCTAGGGTTTCCCCCAGTCTCAAAAGCTACCTCTAGAACAAAGATCTCAAGTTCCTAGAAAATGTTGCCTCCCTTATTGTATTAATAATTTGAAAGTCTCTTCACTCAAAGTATCAACAGGAATTACATATGTGTCTTTTTACATTCTTATCTATATTGGCACAGTTTTATTTTCTTATTTTGCTATCTTGCATAATTTTCTTTTAGATCTATATTTGATAGTAAGAAAGAAAATTTAACATTAGCAAATTAGCTTTATTTGTCTTTAAATAGTATTTTTACCTACACTGTATTATCTGACTCTTTCTTAGAAATGTCCTAAGGTAGTAGTTATTATTTCTAGCATTTAGATAATAAAATTGAGACTTAAGGAATGATATGGACTTCTCTAAAGTCCAACGGTGGCTCAGAGCACAGTTTTTAGAATCAGGACTCAAACTTAGGTGTCATAATCAGCCTTTCTTTCTCTAACTCCTATGCTTCAAAGATACTTTATTGGGGCACCTGGATGGCTCATCTGGTTAAGCATCTGACTTTTGATTTTGGCTCAGGTCATGATTTCAGGGTCATTAGATCAAGCCCTGAAAGCCCTACATTGAGCTCCATGCTGGGCATGGAGCCTGCTTAAGATCTCTCTCTCCCTCTCGCTCTGCCTCTCTCCCGCTTGTGTGTGCATGCTTTTTTTTTTTTTATCTCTCCCTCCCTCAAAGTATATATTTTATTAACTGGGTTATTCAAAGCCATTAAACTTATCCAAGAAGTGTTATTAATATATAGAGAGAATTGTGAATTCACAGACAAAAACAGATGTAAATCTTTTTGTTTTGATATTAAAAAGTTCCACTCTTTTCGCTTCTTGAAAAAAATAATAAAGACAAAATCTCTAATTATGGGAGCACTCATGTATTCATACTTAGTAAAATATCCTTTTTGAAATAAGAATGGTGAAAGTTGTAGATAATATGAATTCTTCAAATGATAAAATGAGTTTTTCTGGCACATCAAAATTCTAATGAAATATATACATAAGTATGTTTTCTAGAATAGTAATTACAAATAGCTAGGAGTAAAAATAATTGCTGTCATTAAACAGGCACTGTATATGCACCAAATATTCATGGTCTATATTATTTTCTTTAATTTATAGAAAAGTAAACTGAGGATCAAAGAGGTTCATGAGGGGCACCTGGGTGGCTCAGTTGGTTAAGCATCAGCCTTCAGCTCAGGTCATGATCTCAGAGCCCTGGGATCAAGCCCTCCTTTGGGCTCTCTGCTCAATGGACAGCCTGATTCTCCTTCTCCTCTGCGTACCACTTTTCCTGCATGTGCTTTCTCTCTGTCAAATAAATAAATAAAATATTAAAAAAAAGAGGTTTGTAAACTTGACCTAGTGTCAAGCTGAGATTAAAAACCCAGATCTGATTCCAAAGCCAACAGTTTGATATTTTATAAACAGTATCAATGTATCAGTAATATCAAAATCTATAAATGAGGGCAAAAAATGGCTTTAATTTCTGTCAATATTTGATATTTTACAAATACAATATACTAAATATAAAATACTAGATAGAATAGTTTTTACATTATAACATGATCAAGAATAGAAGCCTGCAAGGATATATCATGGTGGGAGGTGACACAGCTGAACCACTCTGGAGGACAGGAGAGACCTAGCATTAGATTATTGAGAGAGGGACACAGCTGTCACCACAAAAGACTTTCCGTATTTATTTACAGAAGGAAGAGAGGCAGGCAAAGCACAGATGGAATTTAGGATCATGCCATATTTGGGTATCTTTGAGAATGGTAAGCCATAGAGAACTCTATCTGCAATATCTGAGATCCCACGCTCAGGTCTGAGGTACAGGAATGAGACTTCAGACTCTGGCAGATGTAGCAGAACTCACTGGTAAAACTCAGGGGGACTTTCAGTCTTGGAGGAACAAGGAAGATTATCAGAACAGGAATTAGATGCTGATACCAAGAATGTGGTCCACTTTTCAAAACTGAGGAAAGACTCAGGACTAAAGCAGTTGCCAGAATTAGGTCAATGGTTAGGAGTGATTAGGGACAAGGACAACTTCCTTCTGCGTACTTCAGCTGTTGAATTAGAGAGACTGAAGTATCTCCTGATGAGATTAGGTTCACCTTTATTTTTTTAAAATAAATTTATTTTTTATTGGTGTTCAATTTACCAACATACAGAATAACACCCAGTGCTCATCCCGTCAACTGCCCCCCTCAGTGCCCGTCATGCATTCACCCCCCCCCCCACCCTCCTTCCCTTCCACCACCCCTAGTTCATTTCCCAGAGTTAGGAGTCTTTATGTTCTGTCTCCCTTTCTGATATTTCCCACACATTTCTTCTCCCTTCCCTTATATTCCCTTTCACTATTATTTATATTCCCCAAATGAATGAGAACATACACTGTTTGTCCTTCTCCGATTGACTTACTTCACTCAGCATAATACCCTCCAGTTCCATCCACGTTGAAGCAAATGGTGGGTATTTGTCATTTCTAATGGCTGAGTAATATTCCATTGTATACATAGACCACATCTTCTTTATCCATTCATCTTTCGATGGACACTGAGGCTCCTTCCACAGTTTGGCTATTGTGGCCATTGTTGCTAGAAACATCGGGGTGCAGGTGTCCCGGCGTTTCATTGCATCTGAATCTTTGGGATAAATCCCCAACAGTGCAATTGCTGGGTCGTAGGGCAGGTCTATTTTTAACTCTTTGAGGAACCTCCACACAGTTTTCCAGAGTGGCTGCACCAGTTCACATTCCCACCAACAGTGCAAGAGGGTTCCCCTTTCTCCACATCCTCTCCAACATTTGTGGTTTCCTGCCTTGTTAATTTTCCCCATTCTCACTGGTGTGAGGTGGTATCTCATCGTGGTTTTGATTTGTATTTCCCTGATGGCAAGTGATGCAGAGCATTTTCTCATGTGCGTCTTGGCCATGTCTATGGCTTCCTCTGTGAGATTTCTCTTCATGTCTTTTGCCCATTTCATGATTGGATTGTTTGTTTCTTTGGTGTTGAGTTTAAGAAGTTCTTTATAGATCTTGGAAACTAGCCCTTTATCTGATACATCATTTGCAAATATCTTCTCCCATTCTGTAGGTTGTCTTTGAGTTTTGTTGACTGTATCCTTTGCTGTGCAAAAGCTTCTTATCTTGATGAAGTCCCAATAGTTCATTTTTGCTCTTGTTTCTTTTGCCTTCGTGGATGTATCTTGCAAGAAGTTACTGTGGCCGAGTTCAAAAAGGTGTTGCCTGTGTTCTTCTCTGGGATTTTGATGGAATCTTGTCTCACATTTAGATCTTTCATCCATTTTGAGTTTATCTTTGTGTATGGTGAAAGAGAGTGGTCTAGTTTCATTCTTCTGCATGTGGATGTCCAATTTTCCCAGCACCATTTATTGAAGAGACTGTCTTTCTTCCAGTGGATAGTCTTTCCTCCTTTATCGAATATTAGTTGACCATAAAGTTGAGGGTCCACTTCTGGATTCTCTATTCTGTTCCACTGATCTATGTGTCTGTTTTTGTGCCAGTACCACACTGTCTTGATGACCACAGCTTTGTAGTCCAACCTTAAATCTGGCATTGTGATGCCCCCAGCTCTGGTTTTCTTTTTCAACATTCCCCTGGCTATTCGGGGTCATTTCTGATTCCACACAAATCTTAAAATAATTTGTTCTAACTCTCTGAAGAAAGTCCATGGTATTTTGATAGAGATTGCATTAAACGTGTAAATTGCCCTGGGTAACATTGACATTTTCACAATATTAATTCTGCCAATCCATGAGCATGGAATATTTTTCCATCTCTTTGTGTCCTCCTCAATTTCTTTCAGAAGTGTTCTATAGTTTTTAGGGTATAGATCCTTTACGTCTTTGGTTAGGTTTATTCCTAGGTATCTCATGCTTTTGGGTGCAATTGTAAATGGGATTGACTCCTTAATTTCTCTTTCTTCAGTCTCATTGTTAGTGTATAGAAATGCCATTGATTTCTGGGCATTGATTTTGTATCCTGCCACGCTGCCAAAATGCTGTATGAGTTCTAGCAATCTTGGGGTGGAGGCTTTTGGGTTTTCTATGTAGAGTATCATGTCATAGGCGAAGAGGGAGAGTTTGACTTCTTCTTTGCCAATTTGAATGCCTTTAATGTCTTTTTGTTGTCTGATTGCTGAGGCTTGGATTTCCAGTACTATGTTGAATAGCAGTGGTGAGAGTGGACATCCCTGTCTTGTCCCTGATCTTAGGGGAAAGGCTCCCAGTGCTTCCCCTTTGAGAATGATATTTGCTGTGGGCTTTTCGTAGATGACTTTTAAGATGTTGAGGAATGTTCCCTCTATCCCTACACTCTGAAGAGTTTTGATCAGGAGTGGATGCTGTATTTTGTCAAATGCTTTCTCTGCATCTAATGAGAGGATCATATGGTTCTTGGTTTTTCTCTTGCTGATATGATGAATCACATTGATTGTTTTATGAGTGTTGAACCAGCCCTGTGTCCCGGGGATAAATCCTACTTGGTCATGGTGAATAATTTTCTTAATGTATTGTTGGATCCGATTGGCTAGTATCTTGTTGAGAATTTTTACATCCATGTTCATCAGGGATATTGGTCTGTAATTCTCCTTTTTGGTGGGGTCTTTGGTTTTGGAGTTAAGGTGATGCTGGCCTCATAGAACGAATTTGGAAGTACTCCATCTCTTTCTATCTTTCCAAACAGCTTTAGTAGAATAGGTATGGTTTCTTCTTTAAACGTTTGATAGAATTCCCCTGGGAAGCCATCTGGCCCTGGACTCTTGTGTCTTGGGAGGTTTTTGATGACTGCTTCAATTTCCTCCCTGGTTATTGGCCTGTTCAGGTTTTCTATTTCTTCCTGTTCCAGTTTTGGCAGTTTGTGGCTTTCCAGGAATGCGTCCATTTCTTCTAGATTGCTTAATTTATTGGCGTATAGCTGTTCATAATATGTTTTTAAAATCGTTGTATTTCCTTTGTGTTGGTAGTGATCTCTCCTTTCTCATTCATGATTTTATTAATTTGAGTCTTCTCTCTCTTCTTTTTAATAAGGCTGGCTAATGGTTTATCTATCTTATTAATTCTTTCAAAGAACCAACTCCTGGTTCTGTTGATCTGTTCCACAGTTCTTCTGGTCTCGATTTCGTTGAGTTCTGCTCGAATTTTAATTAACTCTCTTCTTCTGCTGGGTGTAGGGTCCATCTGCTGTTTTTTCTCTAGCTCCTTTATGTGTAAGGTTAGCTTTTGTATTTGAGTTCTTTCCAGTTTTTGAATGGATGCTTGTATTACGATGTATTTCCCCCTTAGGACTGCTTTCGCTGCATCCCAAAGATTTTGAACGGTTGTATCTTCATTCTCATTAGTTTACATGAATCTTTTTAGTCCTTCCTTAATTTCCTGGTTGACCCTTTCATCTTTTAGCAGGATGGTCCTTAAGCTCCACGTGTTTGAGGTCCTTCCAAACTTCTTGTTGTCATTTAGTTCTAATTTCAAGGCATTATGGTCTGAGAATATGCAGGGGACGATCCCAATCTTTTGGTATCAGTTCAGACCCGATTTGTGACCCAGTATGTGGTCTATTCTGGAGAAAGTTCCATGTGCACTTGAGAAGAATGTGTATTCAGTTGAGTTTGGATGTAAAGTTCTGTAGATATCTGTGAAATCCATCTGGTCCAGTGTATCATTCTCGTTTCTTTGGAGATGTTGTGCTTAGAAGATCTGTCAATTGTAGAAAGCACTACGTTCAAGTCACCAAGTATTAGTGTATTATTATCTAAGTATTTCTTCACTTTGGTTATTAATTGATTTATATATTTGGCAGCTCCCACATTCGGGGCATATATATTGAGGATTGTTAAGTCCTCTTGTTGAATAGATCCTTTAAGTATGATATAGTGTCCCTCTTCATCTCTCACTACAGTCTTTGGGGTAAATTTTAGTTTATCTGATATAAGGATGGCTACCCCTGCTTTCTTTTGAGGACCTTTTGAATGGTAAATGGTTCTCCAACCTTTTATTTTCAGGCTGTAGGTGTCCTTCTGTCTAAAATGAGTCTCTTGTACACAGCAAATAGATGGGTCCTGCTTTTTTATCCAGTCTGAAACCCTGCGCCTTTTGATGGGGTCATTAAGCCCGTTCACATTCAGAGTTACTATTGACAGATAGGAGTTTAGTGTCATCATGATATCTATTCAGTCCTTGTTTTTGTGGATTGTTCCACTGAACTTCTTCTTAAAGGGGAATTTTAAGAGTCCCCCTTAAAATTTCTTGCAGAGCTGGTTTGGAGGTCACATATTCTTTCAGTTGCTGCCTGTCTTGGAAGCTCTTTATCTCTCCTTCCATTTTGAATGAGAGCCTTGCTGGATAAAGGATTCTTGGTTGCATGTTCTTCTCATTTAGGACCCTGAATAAATCCTGCCAGCCCTTTCTGGCCTGCCAGGTCTCTGTGGAGAGGTCTGCTGTTACCCTAATACTCCTCCCCATAAAAGTCAGGGATTTCTTGTCTCTTGCTGCTTTAAGGATCTTCTCTTTATCTTTGGAATTTGCAAGCTTAACTATTAAATGTCGAGGTGTTGAACGGTTCTTATTGATTTTAGGGCGGGGATCTCTCTCTTTCCTGGATCTGAATGCCTGTTTCCCTTCCCAGATTAGGAAAGTTTTCAGCTATGATTTGTTCAAATACATATTCTGGCCCTCTGGCCCTTTTGGCGCCCTCAGGAACCCCAGTTAAACGTAGGTTTTTCTTCCTCAGGCCGTCGTTTATTTCCCTTAATCTATCTTCATGGTCTTTTAATTGTCTCTTTTTTCCTCAGTTTCCCTCTTTGCCATCAGCTTGTCTTCTATGTCACTCACTCGTTCTGCCACCTCGTTAACCCCCGTTGTTAGGACTTCTAGTTTGGATTGCATCTCATTCAATTGATTTTTAATTTCTGCCTGATTGGATCTAAATTCTGCAGTCATGAAGTCTCTTGAGTCCTTTATGCTTTTTTCTAGAGCCACCAGTAGCTGTACAATAGTGCTTCTGAATTGACTTTCTGACATTGAATTGTAATCCAGATTTTGTAACTCTGTGGGAGAGAGGACTGTTTCTGATTCTTTCTTTTGAGGTGAGGTTTTCCTTCTAGTCATTTTGCTCAGTGCAGAGTGGCCAAAAACAAGTTGTATTGGGAAAAGGAGAAAAAGAGAGAGAAAGAAGGAAAGAAAAGAGAAAAAGAAAAAAGGAAGAAAAAAGAAAAAAGAGAAGAAAAAGAGAAAGAAAAAGAAAGAAAAGAAAACAGCAAATCAAACAAAACAAATCAAAAAGAAAAAAAAAAACAACAACCACAAAACACGGAGGAGTATCTTCTGATTCTGTATACTTTAAGTCCCTTGACCTCCCCTGGAACTTGTCCGTCTCGCTGGTCTTCTGGGGGAGAGGCCTGTTGTGCTGATTTTCAGGTGTTAGCACTTGGGGGAGCTGCTGTGCCCCTGCCTGGTGCAGGGCTCAGTGGGGGTTGTTTACCCCGTGAGGCTCCAGGAGGAACAGCCCCAGTGGCGGGGCCAGCTCTGGAGCCCTGGAGTCAGTCCCTGCAGTAGCTCCAGAGCTCTCCGTCTGCAGGGCCTGGAGGCTCCGGGGCGGGGCCGCTGATCTGCTCAGCTCGGGGCAGGGTCGTCCTTGGGGTCCTGGGCCCTCCCGGCCTCTGCCTGTCCCCGGGGAGGCCAGGTCCTGGGCTGTTGGATTCACGCTCCCGCCCCGCAGCCCCCTCCGCGGAGCCGCCCCCGAGCCCCCCGAGCTGCTCCGGGTCCCCCCGTGCGCGCTGCAGCCCTTAGGGAGCTCGGCGCATCTCCCGGGGCGCAGGTGTCTGTTAGTGTCCCCGGGAGCCCGAGGCCATCCCCGCCCTCCTGGGTCCTGCTCCACCTCCCTGCGAGCCCCTTTCCGCCCGGGAAGGTCGGTGCAGCTCCTGCTCCTCCGGGACGGGCCTCTCCTGTCCTGGGGACACTCGCCCCGGCCTCAGCCAGGCTCCTCGCGGGGCCCCTCCCCCCTGGATTCCTTAGGTTCACCTTTAGATCTGAGAATAGGCCTTATGTGCTCAGAGGATTTGAATGGCTAAAAAAAGGGAAAAGGTCAGGAAATGAAAGAGATCTTGACCTGTGTAATACTATGTCAAGGGTTATTTTATTTTCAAGTTTTTATTTAAATTCCATTTAGTTAATATGCAGTGTAATATTAGTTTCAGGTGTAGAATTTAGTGAATCAACACTTACATACAGCACCCATCACAAGTGCCCTCTTTAATCCACCATCCCTCCATCAACCTCCCCTCTGTAACCTCTGTAACTTTTGTTCTCTATAGTTCAGTCTAATTCTTGGTTTGCTTCTCTTTTCTTCCTGCCCCTCCCCCCATATTTGTTTGTTTTGTTTCTTAAATTCCACATATGAATGAAATGTCAAGGGTTATTTTTGAAATCAGTCTGATGAGAAACTTGTAATGGGTAAACTTACTTACTTACAATATTACTTTTATAAGTAATTATTACAATACTTACTAACAATATTACTGAGTGTGAATATGCAAGAAAATCTTGATTGAATGAATCAAACTTAAATATTTTTAAAGAAAACTGATCATAAAACAGTACTTTAAAATAAATCATGTAATTCTTCCTGTTTCCAAATGAAAAAAGAGAAAACAGGGGAGGCCTTACCCACAAAAATGTGTAGAAGTCTTGTCCTCCATAACTATGCAGGGTATGGGGACAATTTATATAAAACAAGTATTTTAAAATGTAGGTTTTATTATCATTTAGGTATGGGGAAGCAAACAGATGAAGATACAATTGTTGAAAAGGTAGTTTGTTGTACTCACAAATCCCAAGAAGACTGGCATGCCATACCATGCAGGGGAGAACACAGGAAAGCATCAGGTTTGGTCAGGAAGCAGAGGAAGTGAGGGAAAAATATGGCCAAGAACTTTCACTGGGGTTTTTGTAAGAAGGAATGAAGCAGGGTGATTAGGTTTAGACTTGGCTGATTTGAATAATTTCATTAGACAGTCCTTAGTTGTCTGCTATCTGGCCCTAGAGAAAGTAGGGAAGGGGAATAGTGGTTTAAGTGTAAGAGAATGATAAAGCAATTGGTTCAAGGTTTGGGCTCTGGGTTGGTTGGTTTGCATATGAAAAGCACACTTAATGAGCAAGTCCTTTACTATCCCTAGAAAATGGCTAGTCCTGGAAGGGGCGGACCCCTAGAGGTCAAAGCATCAAAAATATAGTATAGGGCAGGTGGGTGGCTCAGCGGTTGAGTGTCTGCCTTTGGCTCAGGTCAGGATCCTGGGGGTCCTGGGATTGAGTCCCGCATCTGGCTCCCCATAGGAAGCCCGCTTCTCCCTCTGCCTATGTCTCTGCCTGTCTCTGTGCCTCTCATGAATAAATAAAATCTTTTAAAAAATACAGAATAAAAGACATAATGAAAACAATCACTCAGGAATTCTGCTAGCTTACATTTTTCTAAAATCACTTCTGAACCAAGAGATCTATCTACATCACAATTGTGTGTAGAGATTTAGGATCTGTTCCCATTTCTTCTTCCTTTGGCTAACAATTTTTCACCTTGAAGCTCTCTCCTGTGGTGTTGAGAGTTGGACCCAGTTCTACCATTCTTACATCCCACTCTTTTCCTGAAACAGATTTTCTAAAATATTGTCCTTTTTCTATTACTGGGAAACAAATAAGGGCAAGTTACAAGTTCACTAGAAACCTTAAAAACATTTTTTCTAATCACTATTGCTGGACTTCATCAGGTTAAGGCTAGATATAGACCTCATCTCTCTCAGCACTTTTTCCTGATCTCTCTCTCTTAGTGTTGCTTTTATATATCAGCCTTGTTGAGATTTTCTAATGTCCATTTTATCCCAGGGTGACTCCTCCAGATTTTCTCCCCTTATACTTCCACCTAGTTGGGCTTAAGGAATCCTCTTTGGGGATTGAGATAAAGGTAAACTGTCACTACCAGGGAATAAATTGCCTTCATATATGACTCAAAGATGTTTACTTGTGGCCCAGAAATATTAGTAAATTCATCTTCTACCTCAATATCTTACATGTTGTAGGAAAATTCTTAGAACTTGGGATCCATGCCTTATCTTTCAATATAGATGAATATCATTTATTTCCATGGTTAACCTCAGGAGACTCTGGATATGAACTATTTCTGGTAAGAGCTGTGGCTCCACTGAAAGCTTCAAAAGGACCAAACAGTGTTTCTGGAATGATTCTACAGGTTGTAGATAGGGGCTAGAGATGTTTGTAAGGGACACTGAAATACCTCCCTCCTGGTAGAGAAGCAAAAAAGCATTCTAGGAGCAGTGAACACATGAATTTGAATTCTGGGGCATTTCTGGTATGTAATGGAAGTCAACCCGCTGCCCAGTAGGCTGGGAGTTCTAAGCTTCAAGGAACGGTCAAAAGAACATTGTCTGAAAACCTGAGTTTAAGAAACCATTAAGTAATCAGACATTAATTAAATATCTCCTCTTCATCTTTATATCCCTAATACTTGGATGATGGTTGATGCATCCTGACAGTAAGATGCATTAGATCAGCAGAGCCAAATGCTAAGCAAACTGTGGTATTTCAAAAATACTGAATCTGATTCCTAGGCAGGCTCTTATTTATATATCTTGCTCCAAAATATTAGTGTATTAGTGACATAAGGAAAAAAAAAGGAGGGTCCTACTTAGGGATGTGTGACTGAAGATGGGTATGGAATGACCTGAAGAAATGATTCAACAGACTATTTCTCCTGCAGAGGGCAAGGTCATTGCTAGGGCAGGACTGCTGTTCCCACAGAATACCTATACTTAAAGCTTTCTTGATAAAGCATTCCAAAATATAGCACTTGCATAATTAATAGATGCCCAAGAACCAATATTTGAGCCATCAGAAGGTTGACTTTTTCAGGTAAACTATATCATTCTCTTATACTAGGGGCCCAGGAATACTTTCCATTTTACTGTGTCATTTGCTAATTAGATGTGTGAATGGGAAGGAGTGAGAGAAGTACTGAGATGGCATTTAGAAACAAATAATGCAATAAATAATAATTTTTTGGCCTTAGCTCAGAACCTATAGTTTCTAAGAAACCTGTTATTACTCTAATTCTTAGAGAATTTTCTATGCTCTGAAATAATGAGAATATTTTTTTCTTAGCACTTAATTATTTTATTGATAAAAATCATTCATTTCTTTGCTATCAGGATCAAAGACAGTGTTCTATTTTGTTTGGCACATCCCATATCCCATAAACACATGCAATCCCACTACCACGAAACATATGGGTGCAGTACTATCATCTCATTCTCTCCTGCCCTGCCCCACAACACACACGCCTCACATTCCTCACATAGTTCCTTCAACTGCATGCAGTCACTTAGTGGAGAAGCCAATGCTGATTGATTGATTGTTAGGGTTGCCTAGAGTTTCTATCAAATATACTATTTTACTGTCACATCTTGTTGCAAAATTAATAATTCAGCTAACTCAAATGATTATTTTCTTATAAATAACTAACTACTCACATCCTATATTGTCCTGCTAGAACCAATTCTATTTTATTCTTATTTTGTAACCTTCTTGGAGGAAAAGAAAAGAAAAAATTTGCTACCCCTATGCAGAAACGGCATCGTATATCATAAGTCTGCCTTGGTTTTTATTTTAGATTAGAGCTCACATTGCTAAGACAAATTATAGCAAGACAGAAATAATCTTCTGACTTTTTTTTTTCTTTTTTAAAAAGTGCATGGGGCTTGAACTCACAACCTTGAGATCAAGACCTGAGTGGTGATCAAGAATTGGATTCCTAACCACCTGGACCACCCAGGTGCCCCTCCTCTGACTTTTACTGATTAAGAAATCTATAACAGAGCAATCTATTCAAGTCTGCAAGGCTATAAATTTCAGAGTCAGCAAGGTAACCCCACATACAAGCAAAAACCAAGATGGGATTCCACAGTGAGGTAACACTAGGCAGTCAGGGGCCAGTATATGTGAGCATGTATGTGGGGGACAAATGTCAACCAATGTTAAAAATACAACAATCAGAAGAATGCTATGTGTTTAATACAAGTTTCATCTTTCCAAAGGTAAGCTATGTTCACCTACGGTTTGGAGTATGAATTATAAAGGATGAAGAAAATTAAGAGTTACCAAAATGAGAGTTTCTCTAGACTGTTGGAAAGGGCCGGCAATGTGTAGGCAGGTTTTTTGGAAAGGCTAGGCAATTTGCCCAGCATCTCCAAACTTCCACCTACTTGAGTGTGCAAGAGATGGCAGTGTAAAATTCCCAATAATCTCACAATAAATTAATTCTATCAAGTATCCAAATACTTCAAGAAGATAAAATACCAAAGAATCACATGAAAATGCTTAAAAATTTGTGTCATTAATTTTTATCACTAAATGATTAATGATAAATTCATTTAGAGAAGAAGTAGTGGCTGTTAAAGATATGTGATACATAGAACAAAATATATGAACAAATTTTAAACATATATATATGCACATTACAAAATGTGAATGTGATATGAAAAATAATTTCAGTTTACTATTTTAATTTAGTCTGTGGTTAACTATATTTTCATAATAAAATTCCATTATACATGACTTATGAATTCAAAATATCTTCTTAGTAGCTTGCTTGAAATATGTGGGTGTGGCAATGTTGATACATGGGCTCTATAAGAAGAAATGACAATCCTCACACTCTTTTCATAAGGAATATTTCAAATTTATCATATAAAGTAGGTTCCTAAAAACATGACAACAACCTAGGAAAAAGAATAAAGGATTTACCCCCATCCATATACAGAGTTAAAATAAAATTGGATAACATAGAGGCTTTGCAGAGTATATACTATATAATCAAATTCATTTTGATCAAATATTGAGAAAAAAATGACTCCCAAGGTTTTACTAGACTATTCCCACAGTCAGATATAGCCACTTCACTCATGTAATTTTGCATCATATGCTCAACTGTAGGGCTCTAGACTCAGAAAACAACCATTTCTATAATGATAAATGTACTTGAATGTGGACCTCGATTTTGCCTGCTGCTGGTCAGCTCTCCTGTCACTTTACTTTAAACTGGACAGTATGACTGGAGCAGGTCTGGGAACTGCCACTTCCCTTCCGTACCACCGCCAGATATGTCCACAGCAATGGGGGAAACAGCATCATCCAGATGACATAGAATACATACTTCATCCTTTAATTGCCAAAGTGAGGTAAAAAGAGAAAAACGATTACTTGATTGGGCTTTACAGTTACTTTTTTTTTTTTTCTGAGTTTTTAGTTACTCATGGGGGAAAAAATAGAGCTGTGGAAGATAGAAGCAATCATTACAACTAGCCCTTTTATCCTGATGGATATACCAGCACTGTGTTTTTCTCCTTTTGTTCTCAACTGAAAAAAGAGTCAATAGTGGGATATCCCTCAGTTAGAGTTTGCCTGATATTTTTCTCTTGATTACATTGGGGCCATAGGTTTTGGGAAGAAGACCACAGAAGGATAGTGCCATGTTCATCATTTCATATCAGATGCACAAACTATCAACATAATTTATTCTGTCGATGTTAACTTTAACTGTCTGGCTCAGAGTGTTTGTCAGGTTTCTTCACTGTGAGGTTACTCTCCCACCCCTTTCCATGTAGTACTGTTTGGAAGGAAGTCATTATACACAACCCACATTTGAAAAGTGGGGAGTTATGTTCCATTCCCTTTAGGGTGGATTATCTGCATAAATTAATTAAAATTCTTCTGCATGGGACATTTGTCTATTCTTCCCCCATTTTATGTATGTGTGTACATATTCATTCATTCAATGAATCATTTGTATATATCAATATGGACACATGGATATCTATTTTACATTTGTAATAATAAACCAAGATTATTTTGTTGCTCAAATTGTTCCAGCTTTAGTCATTGGAAGCTCTTTCAATAGACTGACCAGTAGTCCTCAAAAAGTCAAAGTCATCAAAAGCCAGGAAAGTCTGAGAAACTATCACAATCTACAGAAGTCTAAGGAAACATGATGGCTAAATGTAATGTAGTAACCTATATGGAAATTTGAATTAGAAAAAAAGACACTATGTAAAAACTAAAAACTAAGAGAATTAAAAAAAAATACAGCTGATGGAATCTGAACAAAGTATAAACTTAGGTTAACAGTCACAAATCAGTAATTGTTTGTTAATTGTGACAAATGTAAGATACTAATGTAAGATAATAATAGGAGAATAAACTGTATTGGGAACTGGATAGCCACATGCAAAAGACTGAAACTGGACCCCTATCTCACATCATACATAAAAATCTATTCAAAATAGATTAAAGACCTGCACATAACCAAAAACACTTAGAAGAAAACATAGCAGGTAAGCTCCTTTCTGTTGATCTTGACAATGGTTTTGTGGATCGGACATCAAAAGGCAACAAAGCAAAAATAAACACACTAAACAGCTTCTGCACTACAAAGGAAACCATCAACAAAATGAAAGGCAACCTATGAAATGGGAGAAAATATTTGCAAACCACATATTCTATAAAGAATTTATATCCGAGATATATAAGGAACTCATATGAGTCAACAGTAAAAAGAAATATAACCCAATTTTAAAAGCAGACAAAGGACCTACGTAGATATTTTTCCAGAGAAGGTGTGCAATTGGCCAACAGGTGCTTGAAAAGGGAAATACAAATCAAAACCATAATGAGGATCATCTTACTCCAGTTAGATTGTCCATTATTAAAAAGACAACAGGTAACAAATGTCAGCGAGGATGTGGAGAACAGGGAACACTTGTGCACTTTTTCTGTTGGTAGGAAGGTAAGCTGGCACATCCACTATATAAAACAGTATGGAAGTTCCTTAAGGAATTAAAAATAGGACTGCCATACAGCAATCTCACCTTTGGAGATATATATATATATATATATATATATATATATATATATATATATATGTATGTATATGAGATGATACTGATGAGATGATACTTTTCAATGATTCTGAAATGAGATCAGTATCTCAAAGAGAAATCTGCCCTTCCATGTTCATTGCAACATCATTCATATTATCCAAGGTATGGAAACAATCTGTCTGTTGACGGATGAATGGGTAAAGAAAATGTGGTACGCATATATCATGAAACATTATTCAGCCTTAAAAAAGAAAGAAATCCTGTCATTTAGGACAACATTTGGAACCTGAAGGGCATCATGCTAAGAGAAATAAGCAAGACAGAGAAAAATAAATGCCACATGGTATCCCTTATATGGGAAATCTAAAACAAACAAACAGAAGGTGAACTCAGACACAGAGTAGAAAAGTGGTTGCCAGGGAGAGGCTTCCGGGGTGGGGGAAAGGGAGAGGCTTGTAAAAGGTTACATTACAAACTTTCAGGTATGAGATGAATGAGGTTTGAGGATCTAATGTTTAACATGGTAACTGCAATTGATAACATTATAGTGGATGACTGAAATTTGCTGAGACTAGAACTGAAATGTTCTCAACAACAGCAATAAAAGGGTAAATATGTGAGGTGATGAAAGTGTCACTTAATTAGACAAGGGGATCCTTTCACAACGTATGCTTATACCAAATCATCATGCCATAATGCTTTAAGAGGTCTTACGGGATCCCTGGGTGGCGCAGCGGTTTAGCGCCTGCCTTTGGCCCAGGGCGCGATCCTAGAGACCGGAGATCGAATCCCACGTCAGGCTCCCGGTACATGGAGCCTGCTTCTCCCTCTGCCTATGTCTCTGCCTCTCTCTCTCTCTGTGACTATCATAAATAATTAAAAAAATAAATAAATAAAGGAACTAGACTGCCTTTAAGAAAAAAAAAAAAAGATGTCTTACAATTTTATGTGTCAATTATACCACAATAAAGCTGAGAAAGAGAAAACAGTAACAAACATTTCTACTTGGAACATGTTGAAATTTGGAGAAAATGATACTTAAAAGTGGACTTTCTGCCCTTCATTTATGTTTATTCCTGTTTTCCATGCATACTGTTTTCCTTCTCATCTCTCTCATCCTCTTCCCATCCTTAATTTTTTCTTTTTCTTTTCTTTTTCCCTCCTCTGCTATCCCATCCATCTTTTTAATTCATGCAGAAGTTAGGGAATTGCTAACTTATTTCCCTCTTTCTGCCTTGATTATCTCAGAAAACAATCACTTTACTCTGTGACTACTATTCTATACCTAGGAAGTCTTAAGGGTTTATGAATTTAAATTCATAATTGGAAAGATAACTGGAAAGAGTCGGGAACTTCCTACTTGTTTTTCTTCCGCATTCTCTACTGCTCTCTTCTATTATACATTTTATAAACAGAATAATATCAAAGATCATTAAAAAACTTCCTTAAAAGGAGAAGACACACCGCAGCCATGACCTTCTATTTCATAATAGGCTGTTATTATTTCCACTTCCAAGCACAGTGAGCATTGTTCACTCTGACTTCCATTAACTTGTTGAATAATTCTGTTGAAAAGCTATGGTTTTGTTTTGTTTTTGACTGAAATGCAATTAGCCTGCATGCTATTTGAAAATAAACTTCCAGTTTTCATTGAGATTATCCCAAATGGCAAAAGTGTAGGATCTCTCTTTCTCTCTTGAGACAGAATGAAAAAGAGACACTTTTTTTGGTAAAATTGTTTTAAAAATATAAATAAAAAGAAAAAATAACTGCTTCAATAAAATGCATAATGGAAACATTCCCGAAACCAATTTTCAAGTCTAGTTTTTACCATAGTTTTCCCAGATTGTATAGCGAGCAGCACAGCGGTCATGAAGAACTAGGTGATGATAGGGTCTATATAGTGATTGTAATTCCTACTGGTTGTTTAATAAAATTACAGTATTTAGTTTATGTATGCTGAGAAAGTTATATACTAAGTAAAACAAGTGTCTTGTAATATAAAAAAAAAAAAACCCAGGAGATAGTGGGAATGGGATACATGGGGGCTCTTGGTACTATCTGCAACTTTTTTGGTTAAATTAAAATCTATAGCAAAATAAGAAGTTAAAAAGAAACTGCAATGCTTTTAGCTTCCATGTAGCAGAATTTTAAAGGAGTCAAAGATCTGATTTGAGCAGCCCTCCTGCCTCTGCTGCAAAGATATAAAGAGCAGCTTACTTCTCACCCTAATCTGAAATATTCAAGATCTCCTCTTCTAAATGGATTTTCAAGGCTCTCCAAGGAACTCTTCAGGCTTATTACAAAGTTAACTCAGTAATAGTGATCTGAAACTTCTCATCTGTAGACAGGCAACTGACAAGTTAAATTTGGGCTGCTGCATGTGTCATATCTTTTTTTTTCTTTTTAAAAAATTTAAATTCAATTTGCCAACATATAGTGTAACACCCAGTGCTGTGAATAAACTCTCTCTGAAAACCTAGTGCCTAGGTGTTAGGGAAGGCTGCTCCCTAGCTGGGAGAATCGAGAGTGGTGTCACCTTGCATATCTCTAATTACCTGTGCTCAAGGCTGAAGGTGGCTTAGTGTCTATTCACAAATTCACCTTGATGGCCACTTAAATATTTTCTGGGTGAAGCCCAGTCCGTAGACAGGGAGCATTATCTCTCCACTTTAGGAAGTGATGACTCTGCATAGCCAGGCCCAAATTACACTGACCTTTTTGATAGCCATGTCACATCTTGTAGTGATAGTCAATTAACTGCCCAGCTGACCCTTAGGATTTTTCAAGCACTGGAGATTAACAAGATCTTTTTCCCTTGTCTCACTAAATGTCTGTATTTCTGATTTATGTCTCTATTCATTGATTGCTATTTCTTGGCCCATTTATTTCTGGATTTGCAGTTTTTCCCTTTTTACATTCACTTTTTTCTTTGATGCAATTCTTAATTCGTGTTAGGAAGAAAAAAATAACTCTACTTTTAAGGTTCTGAAGACACCAAATAGCCCCGACATTTGTGGTTTTATGAATGATTGGCAATCAAAGACATTCTTAAGATGTGATTAATAGAGTACCCCTATGATATGCATTTGAGATTAGGGACAGATTTGGTATAATAATTAGGAGGATGAAGTAATTGCCTTATTTTATTTTATTTTTTTATTTTTTATTTTTTATTTTTTTTAGTAGTTTCAAGAGGAGGCAGGATTTTTTACTTCATTCAGAAAGTCAGGGTAGATTTGCCAACAGAAAAACCTCTGAAAAGAGAAGGACCTATTTCTCCAGGGGAGCATCTTTCTGGATGGAAATTTTATGCCAAGGATACTGAAGTAGTAACAAACTTAAGTCATCAACCTCCATGTTCCTGTGACCTACCAGGAAAATACAGGGAGCCATTTCTTCAGAAAAAGTGGTGCTCACACTGTAAAGCCGACATGCTAATTTGCTTTCCTGTTTAATTTGTCTTCACTGTTACTATCATCACCACCATGAAAAAAAAGTAGGTGTTTGTTACCAATGGCTCAGGATCCTCTTCTGAGCAGCTTCCAAAGATAATTGCAGATACCTCGGTGGACACTCTTACAGTCAAAACTGCCCAAGGTATAAAATAAGATGGATACATCCAGGACAAAGTTCCTGGACAGTAAGAACTGTCTTATTCATCTGTTTTTCTGTGTACTCAGAGAAGTGCCCTGTTGTAAGTGCTTAAGAAATATTTGTTGCATTGAGTCAAATTATAGTGAGAAGAGGCATAAGCAGGCAAAGTGAGTATCATGCCAAATCCCTTAATTCCCTAAATCCACACACTGCCAACAACAAACTGTAAATTAGAACTGCCATAGATATGTTTGAACTTCTGTTTAAATTCTTCACTAAGCTAGTGCTTCTAAATTTAACACTCTAGTCACATTCCTGGCAGGAGGATAAGCACCAGTATGGAAAATTAGAGAAGTCTAGTCTAGTGCTCATCTTGGCATTACCTTTTGGCTGCAGAAGCCCCAGGGCAAGATGCATTATGCTTCTCAGCCTCTTTTCCCTTACTTGGCTGTTAAGGGGGGGGGGGGGGGAGGGAAAGAGGAGCAAAAGCCAACATTTTTTAAACACTTTAATCATTTAGAAGAAAATAGAAATTTTACAGATAGCCATTAACTCTTTGATGACTTTCTGTCATTAGCACCATGCTAATAAATGACCAAAGACCAGCTTTCAAAAGTAACAGAACAGCTATGTATCTTGAAGAGTTGCAGTCTGATCCTTGGAGAGAAGAGGATATATACCACTTGGCCATATTTTAGATAGCATGTCTGCACCAGGATCATCTGAAGACAACACCAGGAGCTCACTCTGGGTGGCTTGGATCAGATGCTAGCTGGTTACTAGGTTACTCCTCTTTTCCTAGACAGGAGGGTAGCACCCAGTGGAATTGAAGATGTCCTCCCAAGCAGGGTCCTGCAAATCACACATGAGTACCAAATCTTCCCAGCTCCCTAAGGTAGCAGGCAGTTGGTAATCTCAAACACACCTGTGAGTATCTGACATTCAAAACCCAGACTGCCTGGGGCCAAACAGCTTATGGATTCCATCATTAACGAAGGCATTTTCTTATATGTAGAAAAAGAGATACCCAGAGGTTCCTCTCCTGGAATAAAATCCACACTGGGTAATGCAGACTGTGACCTCACAAGCCATTTCATGGAGAGATGGAGATTGACCGGAGGACTCCCCATATTTCTGTCTTGTTGACCCTTGTGAATGCTTCCTTTCTCTATAATGCTTATCCTTTAATCTGTACCATGCAGTATTTTAAAAATCACTCAGCCCCTTACTCCACCAGTAGAACCTTTAGGGATTACCTGATGCAACAGTATCATAGGGAGAAAAGTATGGCCTTTGGGCCCCAAATCTCCCACTTACCAAAAAAACTCCATCGATTAGTTGTCTAAATTCTCTGCATCTCGGTTTACTCTATTTTAAAATGAGATCAATAACCATCTCAAATTTGTTCTGGATATTAAATACAATGACGTGACAGGCTCTAGCATGAAACATAAACTCAAAATTGGAGTTCTTTTCCAATGCTTCCCATCATCTCCTACAACATTTATCTTTTATTTCTAAAATTATAGAAGAAATTGTGGAAAGGAGAGGACAAAGCATTGAGGAAGTTCCATGAGATCAAGGACTAACAGTGGAGAGGATGGAGAGGAGCGAGGCGAGGAAGCTAACCCGGAGCAAGGATGGCTTGAGAACAAGGGTGAGAGATTTCTGGGGAACATTTTCTCTTCTGACTTCAGGTGTACTTGGATATCACCATCTCCTTCGGGCCTAAGCAAAAGGCAGCTGCAGGCAATTTTCCTATTATTCTTTATTTGTCCTTAAATAAAGATAGATGCTGATGATTTCTTTACTTCTTTTAGTCCCTGTGAGTTTCCGGCTGGTCCTCAAAGGAAATGAATGCTAACAGTGCCAAAGGACGCAGTTGCAATTCACGGCAGCATCGTCTTTGCTTTTGAAAAGCATAACTACTACATCTTCTAAACCTCCCTGCAAACTTAAGTAGTAACAGCTCCCAAAGATAAAGGCTATGCTGTCCAGAGGCTGCCATGGTTTGCTTTCATTTATGACCACATGATTTATACCAGGCAATGGCAGCAGTGGCATCATAATCACTCTGGAATTCGGCTTAGATAGACTCATAACTCTTTAAATGGGGACAGTAGCTTTCAGGCTGTCAGAACAAAGGAGGAATCATTTATAATATCAGCATCTTAACAGGATAAAGGAATGAATAGAATCCTATGTATACCAGAATGAGACAATTAATTCACCATTAATATGAACAGCAATGTTTTTGAGGCATGAAAAAAAGACATTTCCAATCTTTTTGTTCTTCTCTTTTTAGCTAGTCTGACCTCTAGACTCAAAATACTCATTTGTAAATGACATGTTCAGGATCAGAGGTATAGACAGATCAGACCAAATATGATGGGCTCAAAGGCAAGAAGCTCTATTATTATTAGGTATTTATCCTCAAAGCTGCATCGATTTTGCCATTTTAAAATTCTATTAGCTCTGCACCTGTATACCCTAGCCCATAAAAAATTATTTCCTGTTTAAGTTTTCCTCGCCAAGGGGTTGGGGGGGTGGTTTATGATGACTCTATGATGAGTCTCAAAAACATCTTTCAAAAGAGGAGGGATAAAACCATTGGTTATCAGAGTTGGAGAAAAATAAACTATCTTTCCTCCTGGGCCTAGTCTCAGATGAAGGAAGGTAACATGAAAAAACTTTATCTGGAATTTATAATGAATTCTATAGTTTATAAACTGCCTTCACATATTGCAACCAGGAGTTGTAGGTACAACAAGTGAATCTGCATATAAGGGAGCCTCTTCTCATTCACAGACTATGTCAAGGTACACAAAATGCCCATCTAATTCACTGCAGCAGTGCAGGAAAGGCCCTGTATTTGGAATCAGAAGTCATATATTTATAAGGTTTATCTTTGCCACTTACCAGCTGTAGCTTACCATGAGGACAATCATTCAAGGTCTTTGAAGCTATTTTCTCTTTTCTAAAATGGAATTATTTGAACTTGAGCTCACTAGGACCCCATTTGGTTCTAATGTTCTATAATTATGTACTTTCTCTTATTCACTCACTTCTCAAATTTTTATTTTTAAACCAGGAACTGAGGCAGTCAAACAGCAGAAGTAATTCAGGATGTGGGCTGAAGAGCAGAGATACTACAGGAGAGACTGCAAACCAAGAGAAGCACACAGAGGATTCAGAGTTGAAAACTGAACCCAGGCAGAGCTCCCAGATACTGGAGGCTTGCAGGAAGCAGATCTGGCTAGGAGAGGAGGCTCTGCTTACACTACTATTATTTAAAAGTGCTGGATGGCAGGGGACATCAGGAATGCCCTAGAGATGCCCTGTTACAAGAAGCCCAGGGAATCCACCCTGAGAATACTTAACACGAGCCACACCATCCAAAAGAAGGGCTTCTATAAAGGTCTGGAAGCATCTCTGAAAATTTTACTTGCTTCCTTTTTTACTTACTTTCCTTCCTACTTTGCCATCTCGGAAGACTGCCTCACAGCTGGAAATCAGGATATTCCTGGGAGCTGAATGGGAAAGATCATTTATATATTCTTTTTTTTTTCTTCAAATGTTGTACCACTCCATAATGGCAAGCCTGTTGAAGATCCACAGCAAACAGATAAAGTGAAGGATTTAGTAGAAACTTGGAAGAGCAAGGTAGGAAGAAAGAAATCTGTGTTTTCATTGACAATACTCATTTGAGTGGTGAAGAAAAGTTTCACAAAAATGATAATTACTTGCAAGAAAAGGCTTTTGTAAACTCAATGACTTGTGACAGTAATGGTTAGAAATTGTAATTAAGGTGTCATGTCTTAAGCATAAGCCTAGTTCTAGAAAGAGTGATTAATACAATTTGAGGTCTTGGTCTTTTAGAAAAAAAAAATCCACATTCTTTCTGTTACTCAACATGAACTTCCCTGCAGTTTCTTATTCCAGTGAACATCAGAAAGAGCAAGTCTAGCATCTCAGTTCAAAGAAAAGTAGATTAAAAGAAAAAAACAGTCCTAATTCAGTAGCCATAGGATATCAATAAAAAAGAGGACAGAAAATGTCACTAGTGTGTTAGATGGATTTGCCTTTGATATAATAATGTCTTAAATGACATGATTGTATAGAAGGCAGAAATGGGTTTTTGTGATGTTACTTACTACTTCATTAAACAGGCAATTCTTAAAAGATATGACCTGTTTTGATGTCTGACCATTTACCTTTTACACAAAAATGTTAGAATTGGAAGATAATTTTTTTTTTTAACAGACTCTTTTTGCATTAGACGGGAGGATGCTGAGTACCTGGGAGAAGTGAATTGATGCCCCTGGAAATCTGACCAGGTGAGATTGGAGGAGAGGTTACCCAAGACCAGAACCTTTCACTCTGCTTCCAGATAGCCTTCATTTTGCTCTTTTAACCATTCCCCAGAGCCACTTCTAGTGCTTTCCCCTCCGTTTCTCATCCCTATTTTCTCTTTCTTCTTTCCCCAACCTATCCACCGTCTGGTTATAATGTTTATAATTTTGAAATTCCTAGTTCACAGAATTCTAATTCCAACAATTCACACTGTCTCATTAAAGATCGCACTTTCGTTTTTGAGTGAATAGATTCTATTTTCTATCTATTTCCAATGAGTCCGATGTATCAATCAATGGCATATATATATATTTTAAAATTCTTATGAGAAATTGGTATGATTAAGAAAAAGATGGTGTGGCATGTAAATATCACGGGGATCCAGAACATTCTAGTTAAAAAGTCAATGAAATGATGATCAAAAATAGATCTGGGAAGATTACAGCAGCAGCAGCTCCTGGAATAGTGTGGAATTAATCATCTGGGACATAAAGTAAAGCAAGAAGTATCCAGGAGAGAGTCTCTGCACTGGGTATTGCAGCCCCCATGTGGTACTAGGAATAATTCCTGGAAATAGTATTAACCCAAATATCACTAATACGTGAAGAGTCCTGGGTGTAGGGTCTGGATTCTGAACAACAGTTTGTGTGACTACTATACAATATTATATCGAAGATGAATGTCACCTACAATTTTTAGTTGTTTTAATTATAGTCTGCAGCTGTTATGCTAAGCCAAAAATAATGTAACTGTCACCATCAAAATGTATTTTTTTAAAAGCATGTCTATACAAATGGCACCGTGGTGAATGCTTTACAGATTGAGTAAATTTAAAGGCTCCCAATTTAAAGTGGATGACTAGGTTCTATCCTGCAGCTGGTGAAATTTGCTAAGATCTTAATTCTTTCAAGACAAGGAGATATGTACTCAAGGAGAACCAAGTTTTCTGTTGGAGCACTTGTGAACTTCACCATACTCTATATTAGGTGCACCTTCTCTTATAATTTACAGCATTTTCGCTATGAATTCTCTGGCTTCCCTTGAAGCCTCCCCTCCTCTGGGGACTTTGACACATGATAAATTTCTTCATTTTTTTTCCTTTCAAAATGATAGGGTTATTTGGAAATAAATGAGAGGTAAAGAAAAAGAAAGAGAGAAAAGTATAAATTACCATAGTAATAGTTTTTATTTTAATTGTCAGGTACTTAAATATAGCCTCAGATAATTGTCACAGCAAGATATAGAAATGTCCTTTGATGAGAAAAACACTATAAATAATTTTTATTGTATAGAGAAGACTTTCTCACATTCTTCTGGTGAAAACTACCCTATTAATTTGTACTTTCAAAGATTAAAATAATTAGAATTCATTTTTCAGTATTTAGGTTACCATATGCCATTTCTTCCCCCAAAGCATTTGAATAGATCTATAGCTACAGTATCAAAATAATTACTAGACAGTGAAAAATACCACTAATTAAGGAGTTGTGGTTTTTTTTAAAAATGATTGCTCACAGTTGATTTTATTTTTTTCATGATGAAATTTTTGCATCCATCAGGTTTTGGTTGTATTGTGGACAATGCTAAAATATTAATACGTGGTTGGTGCTTATCAACATATCAAAACCACCAGATGTCAGAATATTATTGGGGAATAATATCTGAAGAAATAAATTCCATCTTTTGTTGTTTTGAAACATAACCAATTAGGAGCTGAAAACAATAGAGAAGTTTAAAAATATGAGACTGTTCTTTACCTTATGATAAACCAAACTATAAATGAAATGAGCAGTTTACCTTTTAAATATTTTAAAAATGATATTTTTTCTTTTTTATCATATTTATACATGTCTTTTGAGAACAACCCATGAAATCCAGATAAGGAAACTGAGTAAAAGCATTTTTTCATTGCCAAGCATCCTAGCCCATTGTTTTAACAGAGCAGTCATTAGGTCTGTCATCCTGAGAAGCGTCTACCTCTACATCTTGCAGTGTTGGTGGTTAAAGAACTGACATGAGAGAGTGGAAAAGGACAGACCAATTTTGAGATAATAAAAATAAATGTCTCTCTACGACTCATCATGATGAAGAAAGACCCACATTTCTCTGCAGCCAGCATCAGAGGAGAGAGTTATTTTTAGTCACAGATACACTTCAGAGCCCATTAACCAGCTAAAACCAGAGGCTGCTTAGGAATAATCCTGAGCACAGTCTGCTGTAAAACTGTAAAATATGAATGAGGATGGGGTCATTGGAAAAATGATTTGAAAGAGTGGGCCTCTGAAGACACGAATACCGGGGTGGAGAGTAAGGACGGAAAGGAAATCAGTGGAGGATTTATTAGAAATCGGTGACCTTTAAAGGGCAGTTTCAGTCACCCCAGGAAGGTCAAGTGATCAAGTGTCCAGGATAAGAAGCTTTTAGATTTGTTGACCCAGTAATAGATTCTGTCTGCTATAATAAGGCTCCCCAAATGTCTGTTTCCAGAATCTGGTTCCTCTGTGTCAGGTACACCTCCTGCTGAGAATCTGCACAAGGGGTTTTCAGGCAGCAGCTGGATATCTCATTTGTGTTGAAACTGCTCTTCTTGGCAAGAGATTCAAGCTTCCATGGTCACAGGGAACCTGGGAGCCTGTCTTTCTGCTCTGCTGAGAGCAAAAAAGAGAGCATCCCTGACCACCCATCTAATCAGCCAAGTTCAAACACAATCACACGAGCTTCAGTTCTGCAAATTTCACAGGCTATACAATTTAAAATCACACTGAGCCCTAATAAATAGAGAACGTCTAATCACCTAGTCACCCAATCTTCTAAATTGGGGACATTTAATCATTTCCTGTATCTAATTCTTGAAGTTGAATTTATGATAAATGGAAACAAAAACAAAAACTATAGTTCTTGGAGGGAGCCAGAGATTCTTATGAAGAACATAAGACTTCTGATTTCTTTTGTTCTTTTAAGTTCAGTTCTCCGTCTGTTGATGTTGTTGTTTTTAGTCATAGAAAGTATTGTCATTCTAGGTAATAATAAAAACCTAAACAAATCGCTATTTATTGAGTGCCTAGAGCTCTATAAGTGCTAGGCATTTTACATTTTACATTGAATACATAGAATTCTTACATGAACCTTTTTTTCCTCTTTTGTATATTTTTATTGGAATTCGATTTGCCAACATATAGCATAACATCCAGTGCTCATCCTATCAAGTGCCCCCCTCAGTGCCCGTCACCCAGTCACCCCCACCCCCTGCCTACCTCCCTTTCCACCACCCCTTGTTCGTTTCCCAGAGTTAGGAGTCTCTCATGTTCTGTCTCCCTTTCTGATATTCCCCACTCATTTTCTCTCCTTTTCCCTTTATTTACTTTCACTATTTTTTATATTTCCCAAATGAATGAGACCACATAATGTTTGTCCTTCTCCGATTGACTTATTTCACTCAGCATAATACCCTCCGGTTCCATTCACATTGAAGCAAATGATGGGTATCATTGTTTCTAATAGCTGAGTAATATTCCATTGTATACATAGACCACAGCTTCTTTATCCATTCATCTTTCGATGGACACCAAGGCTCCTTCCACAGTTTGACTATTGTGGACATTGCTGCTCTAAACATTGGGGTGCAGATGTCCTGCTGTTTCACTGCATCTGTATCTTTGGGGTAAATCCCCAGCAGTGCAATTGCTGGGTCCTAGGGCAGGTCTATTTTTAACTCTTTGAGGAACCTCCACACAGTTTTCCAGAGTGGCTGCACCAGTTCACATTCCCACCAACAGTGCAAGAGGGTTTCCCTGTCTCCGCATCCTCTCCAACATTTGTGGTTTCCTGCCTTGTTAATTTTCACCATTCTCACTGGTGTGAGGTGGTATCTCATTGTGGTTTTGATTTGTATTTCCCTGATGAAAAGTGAGGCGGAGCATTTTCTCATGTGCTTGTTGGCCATGTCTATGTCTTCCTCTGTGAGATTTCTGTTCATGTCTTTTGCCCATTTCATGATTGGATTGTTTGTTTCTTTCTGTTGAGTTTAATAAGTTCTTTATAGATCTTGGATACAACCCTTTATCTGATATGTCATTTGCATATGGGAGAATATCTTCTCCCATTCTGTAGATTGTCTTTTAGTTTTGTTGACTGTTTCTTTTGCTGTGCAGAAGCTTTTTATGTTGATTAAGTCCCAATAATTCATTTTTGCTTTTGTTTCTCTTGCCTTCATGGATGTATCTTGCAAGAAGTTGCTGTGGCCAAGTTCAAAAAGAGTGTTGCCTGTGTTCTCCTCTAGGATTTTGATGGAATCTTGTCTCACATTTAGATCTTTCATCCATTTTGAGTCTATCTTTGTGTATGGTGTAAGAAAATGGTCTAGTTTCATTTTTCTGCACGTGGCTGTCCAATTTTCCCAGCACCATTGATTGAAGATACTGTCCTTTTTCAGTGGATAGTCTTTCCTGCTTTGTCAATTATTAGTCAACTATAGATTTGAGGGTCCATTTCTGGGTTCTCTATTCTGTTCCATTGATCTATGTGTCTGTTTTCGTGCCAGTACCACAGTCTTGATGACCACCGCTTTGTAGTACAACTTGAAATCCGGCATTCTGATGCCCCCAGCTCTGGTTTTCTTTTTCAACATTCCCCTGGCTATTTGGGGTCTTTTCTGATTCCACACAAATCTTAAGATGATTTGTTCCAACTCTCTGAAGAAAGTCCATGGTATTTTGATAGGGATTGCATTAAATGTTAAAATTGCCCTGGGTAGCATTGACATTTCCCTAATATTAATTCTTCCAATCCATGAGCATGGGATATTTTTCCATCTCTTCGTGTCTTCCTCAATTTCTTTCAGAAGTGTTCTGTAGTTTTTAGGGTATAGAATCTTTATGTCTTTGATTAGGTTTATTCCTAGGTATCTTATGTTTTTGGGTGCAATTGTAAATAGGATTGACTCTTTAATTTATCTTTCTTCAGTCTCATTGTTAGTGTATAGAAACGCCACTGACTTCTGGGCATTGATTTTGTATCCTGCCACACTGCCGAATTACAGTATGGGTTCTAGCAATCTTTGGGTGGAGTCTGGGTTTTCTATGTACAGTCTCATGTCATCTGAAAAGGAGAGTTTGATTTCTTTTTTGCCAATTTGAACATGAACCTTTTATGGAAGGAATTAGTAATAATAGAAGAAATTGACAATCAAGATTGGAAAGAAGGACTTTGATGATACTTCTGTATCACTTGGACCTATATGTGCATCCAATTTATGATGCACCAACAGAATGCCAACCTTTACTTTGGGTTCCCTTTCTGGTTTTTGTACCACCATATCTCCTGTTTACACTTTTTAAGTTTGGATATGTTTAATTTCATTTTCAGAAGAAAACTAAAATAATGAAGTGTCATGTCACTTCTATCAGACTGACAAAAGTGAGGACAGTGGATAATGCCAGATGTGGGTAGAAATATGAGGCCATAGGCATATTCAGGTGCTTCTGCTGATGGTGAATATTGGTGTAGCCATTCTACAGAACAGTGTGGAAGTACTTAGCTACAATACATTTTGTTTACTTCTGGAGACCTAGCAATTCTGCTACTGTATATATATTCCAAAGCAATGCTCAGTGGATCTACCAGAAGGCATGCAAAAAAGCTCAACACAGTGGGGTTCTTTGTTTGTTTTTGCTGTTATTGGCAGGAAATTGCAATCAATGCAGGCATCTACTGCATGAGAAGTCAATGGTAAGATGTGTTGCTGCTCACTCTATAGTACATATGTCAGAAGAAGCAATAGACTAATTACATGCACAGTAACTTGGATAGAGCATAAAAATACATTCCAAGGGACAGCTGGATGGCTCAGTGGTTGAGTGTTTGCCTTTGGCTCAGGGCATGATCCTGGGGTCTGGGGATCGAGTCCTGCATTGGGCTCCCTGCAGGGAGCCTGCTTCTCCTCTGCCTATGTCTCTGCCTCTTTCTCTGTGTCTCTCATGAATAAATAATAAAGTCTTTAATATATATATAGCAAGATGAATAAAGTAGAAATCACAACAAGATACATATAATAGTTCTTATATGTATATGAAGATAAGCATATAAACAATAATTTATCTTCTGTAAGATTATACTATATTCTCTGCAGGAAACACCTTAGAGAGAGGGGACAGGAAACAGAGAAAAGGAATGAGAAAAAAGAAAACAAATGAACAAAACAAGAACTGTTCTCTATGAAGACCAGTGATAATGTCCCAAGTACTGACAAATTAAGATTAACCTGACCCTTGGCACATAAAGTAAAATAGGAATTTTTTTTATTATGTGTTTTGAGTATTTCAATTATTTCTATAGGTTTGCTACAGATGGAAGTTTGGCACAAGCTTAGTTTAAGTGTTGGAAGTACTTATAATTCATTTAATAATTTCTTGGTTATGATGGCTAGTTTGGTTCCAATTTTCTTCTATTACAAATAGTGCTGCAATAAGTGGCCTTCAGTGCCCATGTGTAATATATGTAGTGCTGCTGAGAGAAGCAATGAGATGTAATGGGTAAGAATGCTGGATCATGTTGGAATCTGGCTCCACTGCTGCGTGCCTGGGAGCAACTTAGTTAACTGCTCAAGGCCTTGATATTAATAGATATTTCTTGATATTAATAGAACCTCCTAGAGTTACAGTGATAATAAAGTGAATTAATGTTTGTAAAGCACTTAGAACAATGCTGGCACATACTGAGCACTCAGTAGTGCTATTTATTTTATTGTTTCAACAGTACTAGTTATTATTAATCCTATTATTTTAGCATGTATTTGAATAGGATAAAATTACAGATATGGAATTTCTTGCTTATAGGGAACGCATTTTAAATGTTTATGCATTTTTAAGATTCAGAATTGGTTGTATCAATTGAGTCTACCACCAGAGGTGCCGAGAATATCATTCTTCTGCACTCTTGCCAAAATCAGATGTCTTCATTCTTTTTCTTTTCCTTTTTTTTTTTTTTAATTCACTGGGAATAAAGCATTACATTTTGCCTTACATTTCCTTGGTTACAAGTGAGTATGTGGGCCTTTTAAACTTTATGGAATATTCATTCAAAAACTGGCATATTAACAAAATTCATCCTAACCGGTTTGAGATAAAAGAAGCTTCAATCAGCTTTTGTATTTATTTGGCTTATGACCTATAATAGATTCAACCAGTGCTAAGCTTAACATGAAGCAGCCCTATACCCCACCTTACAGATTCTGCTATTATTTTCTTTCTGGCCAGATGGGCTATTGGGAGAGATAAATGAACATGATTATATCAGTGTTGTTGTCATTGCATCTCTTTTCCTAACATTCATAAACATCATCTTGATTAAAATAAAATCTCCAAAGCTGCTAGAAGTGAAAATAAATTAACTTAGAATTTTTAGACACTCGGTTACTTTATAAAATTGCTTTTGTTTTTTAAAATTTTCATGATATGTAAGATTTTAACAGTGTAATTGTAATTCAAATGCCTAAATTCTATCCTGTGACCTTAAAGAAATTTAAATGTTTACTATATCTTTGTTGGAATAAAATGCCAGTTCTTGAGAATTTATAAAATGTCAGCCAGGATAGCCAAAGGGGCTCTTTATTAAGAAGTTCGTTTTGAAAAAATCAAAGCATGTAATCCTAGGGTTGTTCATACAGGGAAAGAAACTAAAGTGACAAAAGAGAAGTCATTTCCTTTTAAAGTTATCTTTTGATGATTTCTTCTATTGAGTTTCTGCAAAAGTTTCCTAAGAAGAACATTTTTCATTCGGTGTGATACGTATTGGGACAATTCTCCCTTTTCTATCTCAGATATATCCTTGATGGACAGAACTCCTGCTGATTCTGTAGCTACTTTATCAATATAGAAAGCCTGATATGAAGAGAGGAGAGGAGTTCAGACCATGTGTGATTTTATCAATCTATTGTTGTAAGAAAGAACAGAATGGTAGGGGAATTGTCAGTTTTTAGAATAATATTTTGTTATCCTGTATTCTTAGCTTTCTTCTTTGGAAATTTGGAAAAACTAGATTTCAGATTTTTATATTTCCAGTATTAAACAAGGTTATCAATTATAGCTCATATAATCTAGGTTATATTCTAGGAGGCTCATCTATTAACTTAAAACCTCACTACAAAATAGGGTAGAACATATTAATAGGACAGGGACTTCACCCTTAAAAACATATTGGGCATAAAAATCCTTCCAAATGAAGTTTTAGTCTAATGCCCTCCTAATATGTGTAATGTTATGCTGTATGAAAAATGACCACTTTAACAAAGGAACTTATTTCTTGTACCACAGGTACAGTCTTTATACAACCTCCATAAGACTAGACATAAACCTGCTTCGGGGATAACCCTGGGAAGACTGATTCTCACCAATCCATCCTTTGCACAATTTCTCACTGACATTACCAGTGACATACAACTCTTTTGCAATAACTCTTGGTATTAATAGTCTTTATTCTTATCTTTTGTGCATTTCTTTATTGGACCTGCTATAAGAGAGCAGATGAGGTCATCAACGAGATAAATACTTTTTTTTCTTGATTATAGTCTATTGAAATTAAGACATTCTGATTATGAAGATCAAAGACATTGTCCAGTTAAAAACTCCACATTGACTCAAGTCAGGGATCATTCATTCATTCAGTGAGTTTTTAATGAATCCCAACTATGAGCAAGTTACAATACATGATAGAGGATTCACATGTAAACAGACTTCCCTTTCTTCAGTGTGTCCAGGCAGATAAGTTATATACTTAATTAGTTGTGATGCAATGTAGAAAGGTGCAAGTGCTATAGAGATAGTTAACAAGAACACATCATGGGAAGACAAAGAAGGAAGATTGTACTTCATTATTTTTTTAAAGATTTATTTATCTATTCATGGAGGGGGGAAAAAGAGAGAAAGAGAGAGAGAAGCAGACACACAGGCAGAGGGAGAAGTAGGCACCCTGTGGGGAGCCCCCGTGTGGGACTCCATCCTGGATCCCAGGATCACACCCTGAGTCAAAGGCAGATGTTCAACCACTGAGCCACCCAGGCGCCCCGGAAGATCGTACTTTCTAAGTGAGAGCATCGTGGAACCCTTTATAGAGATGTCATGTAGTCTGAACTATGACAGGTAGGCAGTATTTCAACTTTTGGCTATGAGGTGAATTAATATTTAAATGAAAAAAGTATAGCGAGACGAAAGGCTGGAGAGGGACCATGTGGAAAGCATGTAGGGAACATCTAGGAGTCTGGCCCTTTGGTGAGTAAAGTATGTGAAGGGAACTGATGGAAAGCAGGGAGGCCATGTCAGCTGAGACCAGAAGGTAAGGGCCTGGTACACCCATTGCCAAAGAGCTAGGGCTTTTCTTGGTCACTGCAGGTTTTATATACAGATTAAGTGATCAGAATTGTGTTTTACAGGGTGAATCTGGCTGCAGGGTTCAGGCTGGACTGCAATGAGGAGATCTTGCAAATAGTAGAAAGAGAATCTTCTTACAAAGGTCAGGGGATTTGGCAACAGGTAATGAGGTAATGAGCCTGAAATGGAGGAAAGAGGTGGGTGGGGTGATGTGGAGAGCTTGGTGACAGGATGGAGGCTACAGGAAAGAAAAAAAAAAAGATAAGGTGATGCTATTAAGTGCAGAAGCAAAGGACACAGGACAGGGACAAAAGTTTTTGGAGCAGAAGCTGGATATTTAATTTTAATTCATACTGAATTTCAGGCTTTGGGAAGCAGGCAAGTTTATTAAGAGGTGTTAAATCCAAGGAAAAATAGGCATCAAGAGGGCAGGGTTAATGTATGATGTTTCAGAGAGACAGGAGATACAAGGAAGGTCATTGGGTTTAGTGACTAAGAAGTCACTGGTGAATCTTTCTTTTTGAAATACATAAATGTGAGAGGAAGATCATATTTCCAAATATTAATTTTATATACAGGTAGAGAGATAAAGGGACTGTTCTCTGTATTATTTTTTCTACACTAGTTGTGGAACAAAGAAAACAACAAGGAAATGTCAACAATCTTTGGTGGCATTTAGGTAGTGAGAACAGAGGCCATGTGCAAAGATATCACAAAAGCCAATTGCAAAAGCTCTACTTAATTCTTTCAGAAGAACTTTTTGAGCTCTATTTTTGCATTCACAATGAATTGTCCTGCCAGGAGTTTTCTTCCATTGCAGGTCCTGATCTGAGATTTTATCACCTGTGGATCTATTGATCACAGCTAGTACCCACAGCTTCAATGTCCGAGCCCTCAATGCGCTCAAATAAAGAAAACGATCTTTTCTGCTACAGCTTCATTTCCTGGCCATCATTCTGCAGAGGTCAGTGTAAGGGCTCCCTCACCAGAAATTATAATTAAAACAACTAACTTTAATTGAGCATTTACTATGCAATATGTGGTTTAGTAGTTGATTTATGTCTACTATGTGAATTCCCACAATGACTGTATGGCATCTCTACTATTATTTTCCCAATTTACTTAGGAGGAAGTTGATATTTAAGGAATGTGGGCGACTTGTCCAAGGCAACTCAGCCAGTAAGTAGTGAGGAAAACATCACTCTCATCACCATATTTTGTCAGTTTCTCTGTCATGGGGTTGGGCCATCTCTCCCCAAGAAACTACATGATGATGGTTCAAAGGTACATGAACTACATCAGTTCCCTCCTAAATTACTAATACAATTTCTTCTCTGTGATTGTTAGCCAATCACATAGAATTAGGAAGTCAGGAGACCAGAATTCTAGTTTTAGGTCTTCTGGCATGTGCACAAAAAAAATCATTTAACCCTTTGGGTCTTTGAATACTTTTATGCAAATGGGTTAATTCTTGGCTAGCTGTATCGCAATGCTGTTTGTAACTATTGATTAAGGTAACTCCATGAAAGTTCTCTGCAAACCTTATAGTGATGTGAAGATTACTCAGATTCTGATGCAAACTACTTTACTCTTCTCCCCTCCACTCCAGATGGAAGAACATTCCAAGTCTGTTTCTAGGGGTATTACTCACTATCTAAGTTAGAGATATTCATAAGAGTCAAGACTCTGACTCTTGTTCCCACTAATAGGATTATGCTTGGAAAATGTTCCTAAACCTTGGATTAAAAGAGAGATTATGGTATTAATGGTTTTATTTTTCAGAATACTATATTTCTGGTTGAGCTAAAAGGTTGAAAGGCTAAAATTCATACCAGGGAATTATAATGTTTCCAGTGAATTTTCTGAGAAAAAAACAAAACCACTATTTAGGTTTTCATTTCTTCAACATCATTGAGAACCTACTGTGGGTCACGTACTCTAGTTCAGTGCTCAAAGAGGGAAGAAAATAATATTCAGCATTGGCCTAAGAGGGGAATGACCTCTGAGTGGATGGAGCAGCATCCACAACAGCTTGAATGTAAAACAGCATGTGAGATCAGCAGATCTTCCAAAAATGACACTTGAGCACTAAAGAGGAGGGCCAGATATTAATTGCCCTGTATTCTATGTTAAAATGTTTGCACTTTATCCCAAGGGCTATGAGGAGTCACTGACAAATTTTAAACATAAAACAATTCTTATATTTTAAAAATAAATCTCAGGTTCAAATAGAGAGTAGATTGGTTGGATGGGTCAAATTTTTTTCCCTCTTTCTCCAGTGGCAGCTTTTTTTTTTTTTTTTAATCAACTTTACAGTGATGTAATTTACATAAAATAAAATGTACCCATTTCAAATGTACGGTTAAATGCATTTAGAATAATGTACATATTTGTGTAACTCCTGCCACAATGAAGATAGAGACTATTTATTACTCAAAAACTTCTATCTTGCCCTCCTATAGTCAATCTTTTTTGCTAACCAAGCCCGCACACTCACCTTTAGCCCTAGGAACCACTGATGTGTCTTTTGTCATAATGATTAGCTCTAGCTTTTCTAGAATGTCATAAGAAGGACATTTTAGTGTTCATATTCTTTTCAGTCAGGTTTCTCCTCAGCATAAGATTTTTGAGACTCATTCATATTGTCATACATATATATAGATCACTATTACATTCCTTTTTATGATGTAAAATATTCCATTTTACAGATATGTCACAATTTGTTTTTCCCAGGCCTATGTCTATGGAAATTTGAGCTATTTTCAGTTTTCAGCTATTATAAATAATGGTTCTATGAATATTCATGTACAAGTATTTGTGTTGGTACAGATTTCTTTTTTTCTTACATAAAAACCTAAGAATGGAATAGCTGGGTCATATGGTAGGCAAATACATATTTAACTATATGAATAACTGCAAAACGATTTTGCAAGGTGGTTGTTATATTTTATCTTCTCATCAGCAATACGAGAGTTCCAATTGTTCACATCTTTACCAACACTGGGTATTGTCAATCTTTCTAATTTTAGACATTCTAGTGGGTATAGAGTGGTATCTCACTATGGTTTTACTTTGCATTTACCTAGTGACTAATGAGAAACTTTATGTGTAGTGCCTTGTCATTTATATATGTTCTCTGTTAAAATCTTGTCTGTTAAAAACTGTTTGCCTCCTTACTGATTGGATCATTTGTCTTATTACTGGGTTGTAAGAGTCCTTTACATATTCTCAAAACATTAGTGAAATGTAAATATACTTGATCCTTGAACAATGTACGAGTTAGGGTGCTAACCCCCAAGCAGTCAAATTCCATGTATAACTTTGACTCCCCCCAAAATGTAACTACTAATAACCTACTGTTGACTGAAAGCATTATGGCTAACTATTAATTAAGAGATATTTTGTATGTCATATATATTATATAGTGTATTATTACAGTAAGGTAAGCTAGAGAAAAGAAAATGTTATTAAGAAAACCCTAAGGAAAGTAAATTTATAGTTCTGTACTGTATTTATTAGGAAAAAATCTACATGTAAGTTGACCACACAGTTCAAAATCATATTCAAGATTCAACTTTATATAGCAAATACTTTCTCTCAGTCTGTGGCTTGCCTTTTGATTTCTTTGATGTCTTTCAAAGAATAGTAAGTTTTAAATTTTGACAAAACTGAAGAGCAAAGGTCTAAACACTCTAGTTAAAAGGCAGAGATTGATACGTAGGTAAAATAGCAAGACTGTATATGCTATCTAGAAAGATACATTTTAAATATAAAGACATAGATAAAGATTACTTTAAATATGAAGAGATAAGTGGGTAGGTGAAAACAAATAAATGGAAAAAGATATACCATGCAAACAGGAGGCATACAAAGACTGTGGGGTGGCTATTTTAATATGTGGTTTTCATGACAAATGGTATTATTATAGAAAAAGAGGGATGTTTCATAATGGAAAAAGAAACAACGTTATCAGTAAGACATAACAATTTTAAGTGTATATGTGTCTACTTACAGAATTTTAAGATAAATGAATCAAAAATTTATAGAACTAAAGGAAGAACCTTGTAACTCCAAAGTTATAGTAAGATATTGTAATAATTGTCCATTGGCAATTGATAGAACACCTACATATAAATTAGTACATTGCTTAAATGTAATTATTTCAGAACACTAGACCCAGACACTAAGAATACACATTCTCTTCAGGTTCATATGATTTATCAAGTTAGATCATAACACATTTCAATAAATTTAAAATTATCAAAATCATATGAAATGTATTCTTTGATCATAACAATCAAATTATGAATTAATATAAGTAAGATAGCTAGGAAAAACCACCCATTTATCTGGAAATTAAACAACATACTCTTAAATAGTTCACGGGTCAATTAGCACTTAATCTTTTGTCTCACTATTTTTAAATTTTTAACAAAGGACAAGTGATGAGACCTCTTCAATTATTTCACAGTTATTTAGTGAAGATGAAATGAGGGAATGAAGATTAGATTGTTTTGACTCTTTTGAGGTCATACATAAATACAATATTCTCTTAAAGACCGAAGCCTTTTCTGAATAATAGCAAAACTACCTCTACTGTTATTTTTTATTATTTATTTTTTTTGTAGCCAGAGAGGACAATCATGTGGCAAAGGGGAAAAATCATCACCACTTTTGCTACCGACTCTTCTGGTTTCATGACACAGAACAATTTATCCCATCATTTATGGCTCTTTTCCAAATTCTGCCATTGCCACCACTCACATTCTCCCTTGATTTTTCTTCTATCATGTTTGTGATAAGAGAAGACAATATTCTCCTTGAGATAATTGTAAAAGGTTGTGTCCTTAAGTGAAGGCTGGTAAACTAAGGCAATTGGTTGGTGGTCTTGGTGTACTTCTGCTGGTGTAATTCTCTCTCCTTTATCTTTATTAATTTCTCTGCCTTCCCTTCCTTTCTCATATGTTCCCTTTCCTCTCCCTTTCTTTCTCATTACTTGTCTCCTCTATCTCCATTCTGACTCACTTGTCAAAACTAGCCCTATGATGGATTCAGAACTAATGATGTTACTCCTAGTTTTTGGGAAAAAATCCAAATTTTCTTTAAATTTCTTTCTTGGGACACCTGGGTGGCTCAGTGGTTGAGCGTCTGCTTTTGACTCAGGGTGTAATCCCGGAGTCCTGGGATTGAGTCCCGCATTGGGCTCCTTTTCGGGGAGCCTGCTTCTCCCTCTGCCTGTGTCTCTGCCTCTCTGTGTGTCTTTCATGAATAAATAAATAAAATCTTAAAAAAATTTTCTTAAATAGTAAAATTCTTTCTTCTTCTATCTCCTAAATCTGAGTATTATACAAAAAACATCTTTGGCATCATGCTTCCCTTTTGTCCGGTTTCCTAACCAGACTCTTGTCAGTTCCTAAAGAATAGTTCTTCACCCTTCTCAGGCTACTTCGATGAAAAAGCCACTGATAAAACCACATTTCTGGTCTATCTATTATGTCAGCAACTCCAAATACAATTTACTTTTGGTCAGAAGAGCACAAGAGAATAGTGACACCTCTTTTGTTTTTAAGTGAATTTATTGTGGAGGCTTCAGTTACCTGAAGTTATTCTAAGTGTAGACATGACACCAACATTAGTTCCAGCTGAAATCAGAGGGGGTGGGGGGTGGGGAGGATAAAAATAATCAAATAATTGGTGAATAAGAACTGATACTGTGTTTCTGGAGGAATTCTTTGACTACAAAATGGAGTTAACAATCCCCGACTAGTATGAAATGTCCCCTTTTTCACCTCAAGATTGCTGTCCTATATCAAGGTCAATCATTGCACATGAACTATAGAGTTATCTATAGCTGAAATCTATTTTATTTAGCTTATACTTTGCAAGACATTGTACTCAGAGCTTGACCTGTCTGAATATAATCCTTGTGGCTATGCTCAGAATCAAGTACTATTATCACCTTCATTGCATGAATAATAAGCCAGTGCTAAGCCTATGAAATATAAGATAAACAAAAATTTGATTGTAGCTTGGTAGGTGTCTAATGTTGGCAAAGTTAGTTAGCTTGTCTCAATATCAATGCTTCCACCAGGAAGATTGCTATTTGATTGGCAAAAGAGGCCATTTGACAGACAAAGTGAGTGAAGGTCTCAAAAGGTTATCTGGGTAAAACCTAGTCATCAGAAACATTAGCTGGGCTGTGAGTAGTATGGAGGACAGAGGAAAGCTGTTCTCATCTTATATATACACTTTGAGAGATGCAGGAGAGAATGTAGTGATCATATGGACTTGGCTCTTCCAAGGAAACTGAGTGAGTTTGTGTCACAAGTTTGTAAAGCCAAGAAGAAAAATGTAGCAATGGGTAATACAATACATGCTTCCATAAAGATAGGGTCATCTTCAAATAACAGATATCAATGTATTATAAATGGAGAAAAGCACCAGCTCTGCTAGAATTCCCAGGAAAAACATCAAATTGTGGGCTTTCATTCTTTCAGGTTGGTTTATATTTGTTTGTGAACCTTGCTCCTGCTTATCTAGTTTTATTAAGCAAATGCACAAATGGCAAGAGGCCTGAGATTAGCAGAAGATGGGGATTTACACATTTTAAATACATTGTGTGTGTGTGTATATATATATATATATATATATATATATATATATACACATATATATAATACATATACAATTGTATATACAATATATATATACATATACAAAATTCTGCTATGTACTGGATTTATTATGATCTTAGATAATAGCTGACTTCATTGTGTCTCCAGTAGAGAAGACAAACATTGATTAGATAATAATAATAAATAATAAAGGTATCAAGAAGTAACCAAGCATGTTTGGGGACATCTAGACACCATATTAAGCCTGACTTGATCACTAAATATTCTTTTTTTTTTTTTTAATTTTTTTTTTCATTTATTTATGATAGTCACAGAGAGAGAGAGAGAGAGGCAGAGACATAGGCAGAGGGAGAAGCAGGCTCCATGCACCGGGAGCCCGACGTGGGACTCGATCCCGGGTCTCCAGGATCACGCCCTGGGCCAAAGGCAGGCGCTAAACCGCTGCGCCACCCAGGGATCCCTAAATATTCTGTGGCTTTGAGCAGGATACCTAAAACTGTTTCTTCCTTCTTGAAATAATAAAGAAATAATATCATCATTCCAATCTGTTTAAAGGGACAAAATATGGCTGGATTAAAAAGTATCCAAATTATTTGTGCATTTGCAGACTGTATAATAATGGGAGCATATAATTAGTATCCTGGTAGACAGCAATGCCAAACTTTAAAAAATTTAATGAGAAAATTTTACCTTTGTTCTCAGCAAAGGGTTTGGTGTAGATAGGCAATAATGTTATTTCCCTTCCACTGCCCATTCTCTTTTTTGAGGAGTAAAATATGTATTTAGACAGAAAATATCCATGTCAGAAAATGTGGAGAGTAGTCAAAAGTAAATTAGCAGCCTTTTCATGAATATTTTAAATAGCCACTATGAAAGTACACTCTTATTTGTGCTAATTTCTGTTATTTTAAAAGTCATCTGTGGTTTTGGCTCATGGAGGATGAATCTTAAAGAATTTATTTTCCTGCACAGCATAATCAGATTGCAAAGAAGTAACCAATGAGTGACTATAAAGCGTTTTTGCTACTACAGCGCTAATAAAAGAAAAATCTGATTTTCAATTCACAACAGCTTGGTCTGATTTTTAAAGGAAGATTTCCCAATGTCAGAAAATAAGCAAGATATGCCTCTCTCCATATCTCTAGGTAGATACATGCAGATACAAGGGTGTGGTGGGGGCGGGGAAGACGGTCATGGGGGCAGCGTGGGGGGATCGGGAGGGTGGAGAGAAAGAGAAAGAGAGAAGAGAGGATTTTTCTTCTTGTCCTTTCTATCATAATGGCCAATGGTGATATAAGGCCAAGTTTCCAATGACTAAACAGTAAGAGAAGGAAATTATTGATGCTTGAAAGAATCTTGTGTTGTTTCTCTTGGGCCCTAATATATCTCTACCGCATAAGAATGAAATATTAGATCTGAGTGTAGTATTTCCATTTGGGAGTGGAGCACCAGCTGTCTTCTTATATTTCCATGCCACTTAATCTAGCTCTAAGCTTGGTTAGCTTTCAATTCACAAAGAAGGCAACAACAGTTACAGAGGGTCACATTTTCAGCAAGGTCTCTGAGGTAATGAAGTGTACCAAGTATGCTAATAAAGAGAGCAGCTAAATTAATTCCTTGAGGCAAGTAGAAATCCAGGGCTCTAAGAGCTGCTTTTTGGTGCAATGTGAGAAGTGATCTGTGAATAGAAGGAGTTAACATTTAAAGGCAGGAATTTAAGAGTTTCTCAGCATTGTTGAAGGATTACCACTCAATTAGCTTTACTGATGACAATGTTGAGTTTATTATCTTGTATGTTCATTTCTCTCCACAGAAATATCAAAAGATGGATTCTTAGGGTCAACATCCCCTAGGTGATCATCCAGAGAGCCACTCGTATTAAAATCATCTGCTGCAACAGCCCCCTCAATGCATAAAATAAACTAGCAAAAGATATGATGCTGATATGTCCATTCTAATCACTACTAAGATTTTTCATAGGCTACTGGTACATTTGTCAAAATTTCCAAGTCCTTTATGTCTACCCTAGGTCGGGGTGGGGGTGGGGAATAGATATTTAAATAAGCTTTGTACCACTCCTTTAAAGAAGTCAAGTAATTTTGTCAGAACATGATGTAAAAAGTTTTAGAGTTGAGGGTACTCATCTGAAAATAACTTCTCATCTGACTCCCTAATATGTGCTTGTCAGAGAAGGTGGTTTATTAATATTAAATTGCTCACTTAAGCCTATACCATGGTAACATACACAGAAAAATACATGAAAAACAAAAAAGCTGAAAGTTACCAAGAAATCATATTATTATTCAGGTGTATACCTTATATCTCTTTAAGATTAATAAGTGGTTGATAGGCATAATCAGGAATAAATCATAGAATCACAGAATATTGATGCTACAAACTATGCTGATACATTTCTCCCCTATTGTCATTCTAAATATTGTGTAACAAAACACCATAAAACTTTGTAGCATAAAATCACAATCATTTCTCATGTTAATAGGTCACCTGGCATGGTTTTGCCTCACTTGATGAGCTGTGAGACTGCTAATTTGCATCAGATTATGGATCAACCCAAGTCTGTCTGCTTTATGAGTCTCATCTAGGTCCTCAGATATCTTGGGGCATTCTTCTGATGACAGAGTTTGGAAGATTCCAGATATGTGAATAAAAACATGCAATGTTTCTTAAAGCTCAGGATCAGAACCCTGGCTGTTGGATCTCAGATGGTTACTTCTTCCACATTCCATTGGCTGAAGCAAGTCACAGAGAGAAGAAATATGTTCCTCCCAAAGAAGTGGGTTGGGGAATCATTACTTTTGAACAATAAGTGATTCTACTCAAGCTGTTAACAATAACCCAACCTCCTTATTCTACAGAGAGGAACATTTGGAGGTGTTGGATGCACTTGCTCTTTTACGTGTGTGTATGTGTGACATATGTCAGGGAACACTACTGGTTAATTTCAAAACTAGAATAATGTGCTCCATATTTCAAAACAGGAAACCCCACTATATTTGAATATACTGCTCTATATTATATACTGTACCATCTTGGAAACTGACATATTTTTCCCAAGTGATAAAATGAACAATTGCTTCTCAAAAGCTCATTATAGGCAGCAGTAAGGGTATGTTTTGATGTGTTTTTTTTTTAATTAATAGCTCCCTCCTCCATACCCAATAGATATATACACAAACATACACATATGTTCACACATAATGTAGAGGAAGGGAGGAATGAAGGGAGAGAGAGAGAAAAAATACTAATGTAGAAATGCAATTATTTACCAAATCTGAAGCTAAGCCAGCCCTAACTGAATTTGAAGCTGTAGCATTTTTGCTTTTTTTTTTTTTTTTTTTTTTTCCCTAGGAGTTTAGGAATCTCCAGGACAAAACAGAAGCTGCTAGGCAATCTCCTTACCGAGTTTGTCATTTTGTTAACAGGAATGGGAAGTGTAGATTTGATAATCAGGGCAACAAACCTAGCAGAGCCAAGAATTGCTATTCCTTCTTTTTCAGTAGGGTTGGAAAACAAAAATTATTATTTTTTTAAAATTTACAAAACTTTTTTTGTCTCAAGAAAGCAGGATGTGCTGACAAGATAGGTCAATCAGAAGCTATTGGAAGGAAGAACATTTTCTTTCTTGACATAAACCCTATGAATATATAAAAACAAGGAGTTGCTGTAACAGAAAAAAAATACTATTACAGCTGTGACTGGTGATATGTACTGAACAGCCTGCAAATCTCACCCAGAATCACTCCGGAATTCACTCACCACACATTTACTGAGCTGCAGATGGTCTTCTGCTTATCTGATGGCAGATATCTCTAAATTGTTGGAATTGCCCAACAACTTAACTTTTTGAACAAGTTTGCAAAGACTTCCTACAGATTTCTTCCTTACTGTAATGAATGTAGAAGGAGCAGATAACTTACACACCACTTTGGTAGACACATGTGTTGGTTTGTTAATGGGGATGCAGAGCATGGAATTAATTCTATAAGGGAAAAAGTAAAATTCATACTTGCTTGACAATAATGATTTTATTCTTTTTTAGGATTTCATGTAGTATTTGCGTCCAGTTTATGCTCTGGGTTTCCATAGATTTATGGTGGACTACCATACAGTTTCTCTCTCTGGTGTTTCCCTTGCTTTGAGTTTCCATGAAACTAATGGGAGATTGACATATTCCAATAAAAACCCTACATCATCCCCCCAGACATGACTATTAAATTTTCCTCTACAGGAATTAATATTTCCAGCACATGAAGGGAGTCATTTGGAGGCTTAAATATCTCTAAGACAAAATTGGCCTTTTTGTGGTTAAATAAACAAAAAAAGCCTCTTATTTTTTCTCTTCTATCACTAGTGTGCTTTCAACTCCTAACATAAATAGAAGAGTTAATCCTAGAGGACAAATAAGTAAAACTCATTTTTTGAAATGGCCATAAATAGATGCAAAAAGACAAGACAGAAAGACGATTGTTTTTCTTTTTAATGAATTTTATGTTAATTCTGAAACTTTTTTTATGAAACATACTTTCCAAAGCAAGCAGTCCAACACCCATCACTGCTTCCAGCATACCTATACTGTGCAGAAGAAAAGACGAGTCAGATTGACCTATATGAAAATTCTATTTCTGCAAATTAAAAACTATATAACCTTGAATGAGTTATTTAATTTCTGAGTTTTAATTTACTTCTCTGGAAAAACAGAAATAATTGTTGTGATAAGGCTAAGAATGATAGATGCAAGGAGCTTGGCCCTTGGTGAGTGTTCTGTAAATTATAATGTTTAGTATATCATTATATTTGAAAAATAGTAATGCATGGTGAGCAAGAGTTCAGCTTTTGGAGTCAAGTTGGATCTGGGTTCAAATCCAAACTCCTCCACTAGCTATATGAGGAACCACTGATGAGTTTACCCTTACCATAAAACTTAATATTCTAGTTTTATATAAAGCCCTTACCATAAAACTTAATTTTCTAGTTTTATATAAAACTTCATTTTCTAGTTTTGGGGGAAATTCTTGGCCCCTGACACCTTGCTTAGTAGACAATTGTCTCTCAGCAAGTGGTAGCCAGTATTAGTGGTGGTGGAATCAGTAGCAGAAATATTCATAGTTAGCCAGTGATAATCCTTATTTGATAAAATTCTTATAATTTAGCATCTTGTTTGCAATATTTCAGTCCCCACTCCAGATTATAATATTGTGAGCTCTTCCTGAGAAGCCCTACTGAAACCATTTCTCTTTTGACACCTCATGGATCCCAAACATATATATGCTTCCAAGTGTAAACTCATAATCATCATGTGGCTTTCTCTAAGGACTCCTTCCATCCCAGTCCTAAGGGATAATCTCTCACAAGTGGGGAGGGCTCCCATGCTGTAGAGGCCCCAGAGTGACAGAGAAGAGAGAGAGATTCGCTTTCATCCTTTGCCTCCTTGATTTTACCTCCATTCTTCCTTGACTTCCTAGGTAATATGGGTAAGTAAAATATCTCCCTGGATGGGGATCCCTGGGTGGCTCAGCGGTTTGGTGCCTGCCTTTGGCCGAGGGCTTGATCTTGGAGTCCCAGGATTGAGTCCCATGTTGGACTCCTGGCATGGAGCCTGCTTCTCCCTCTGCCTGTGTCTCTGCCTCTCTCTCTCTTTCTCTATCGTAAGTAAGTAAGTAAATAAATAAATAAATAAATAAATAAATAAATAAATAAATATCTTAAAAAAAATCTCCCTGGAGAAAACCTGGACATTTTGAATTTGAAAGGTAAGATTGAGATACAAGGATGCTCCTGACTTATAGGTGGTTGGCTGCCTCAGTTCTCCTTAACCCCTGACAACACCTCTTCCAAAGTATACAAAGCTGTGACATTGCTCCTTCAACAACCTGAAAGTTTGGTGGGGTGGGCAGCTTGCTGTAAAGATTAATGTCACTGGCCACTAATCTTAGAGTCTTTTGCTTATTCAGGCAAGTTATCATTATGTTTCAGCAAGACAGACATAAAGTAAATCTTATCTTTATTTAGATATAATGGGCAGAAAGGAGGAGCAGAAGAATCATTTTAAAAAATCACTTTAAAACACAATTCTTAGTGTTTCTCATATGTTAACATTTGTAATTCTACTGCCCAAATTTGCCTCTTCTCTTGTTTTCATTTAGGGAGGAGAAAAGTGCTCCTTTTTGTTTATATGGTACAAACAAAACTGATGATTTTAAAAAAGGAAATTCATTAAATCAATGTATCTCTTTATGTACAAACTTCAATTCAACAACTGGTTTGACTGATTTCCCCTCTGCCAGCCTAAATTAACTATATTAATTTCATTCTCATTCCTAAACTTCAGTCAGAGGACATTTGTAGGTCTGGCTGCATAAGAATCACCTTGGGAGCTTTGCAATAAATATAGATGCTTGGGCCTCATTCCTGATACTACAGATTCAGAAGCTCCTGGCCCAGGAATCTAGATTTCAACAAAGATCTCAGCTATCAGTAGCAGTCTTAAATTTATCATATATAATACCAAACTGGTCATTCAGATGACAAATAGAGATACTGGAGTTCCTTAGGATCTCTTGCTCTGATTGCCTTTCATGATTTATCAGCCAGATTATATGATCAATCCTTGTAAGTTAGCATATGTAACCATGGTATCATTTTAGAGCACTGGCTTCTAAACTCATGGGGCAGTTGGGGGGTATGGGGAGAATATATCCTAGGGGTTATTCTCTCTCTCCTTACTCACCTGTTATGACTACTGATATCTTTCTATGTATGTTCCCTGATATGGTAAATAAGTAAGTGAATGGACAAACAATGACACTGCATTCTAAGTAGGAGCAAGGATCCTGAGAAGAGGCAGATTTGAGGGTCCCTGTGGGCTGTTTCAAGCCTGGAAACTGTCTTCAGATGAGATTTCTGTAGCACTGACTAAGCTATCTGCAGAGTCTGAAGGTACCCTTGTCAGAACCACTGGATATTACTGACCAAGGTTGTTGCATCTATGATTCCTGTTGATGTCAGTCACTGGTTCCATAGCTGATGGCTTCAACCCCTAAATACAGCCAGCTTTTTGGCCAGTCTTTGTCATTAATCAAAAAGTGAGGGGGAGAGATGTGAGAGCATTTTTTTCTAACCCTAGGAGAGCAGGCCTGTGGGTACCTAAAAATCAGGCATGCTTTAATTTCCAAGATATTTGGAAAAACCATTTTTTATGTAAGAATGTCAGCAATCTGGCAAAAAAAACTTCTAAAAAGGAAGTCTAGTCTGTTAAAATGTCCCAATATGGGACAAATGTGGTATTCTCCAGTATAGTCATTTGGAAAAGAAACAGCCACAAACATTTTGAAGGATCTGATGCATCCCTGAGCCATCAGAGCAGGATACTTTGGGAAATCTTTGCAGCTGGTGTTCTTGAGTAGTGGAAATGTTCACATAGCAACTAGTGAGCTGCAGAAGGATATGAGGCGGCCAAAAGGTACAATGATTACTTAGGTGGGGGAGAAAGAGTTTCTATGATTGCCCTGCTACACATACAAGGCAGAAATGCCTTCACAGAAAAAATATTACAGATATAAATACAAATCTAGCTTTGACATGTTCCATCATGCTTGTTATAGTGCTCACAACATGGATTCATTTTTATCCTCCATTTGATAACAAATGGTTAACAAAATGGTTGTTGATAACAAATCCATTTAGGATGATCTATACTGATAGATGGTTGGTATAGAGGGTCCACTGAATATCTTTCCAGTCCTATCACTTTAGAAATTCCCACCCTGCCCACAGAAGTGGACCCCTCTCATTTTTATTCATGCCATATATCCCCTACCTTCAGACTATAACTGATTAGATCAGAACCAGACCCAAGTTGGATTGACCTCATTCTCTCTTCAGACATTGGTATTAAAGAAGCTCAGAATTTAAATGATAAAGTTTACACCAGCTACTTGAATAGTGGTGTTGGAGAATGCAGGTGTTGGATTGCTTCATTTTCTTAAATGGCAAAGGAATTGAGAATTAAAAATAATGAAATAAAAGAGAGAGCTCAGGAATAATTAAATATGATTTAGAGACAAACTCTTATCTCTTACCACCCACTGATACCATGAGGAGAACAATGAAATACTGATGTCTGTTTCATTAATAATAAGAGCAGTAATTTTTTTGTCATGAAATACAGCAAAATGGTTTATTGTTAAATATATTCTTGGTATACCTTAATGAGAAAAACGAATGGTTCTTCCTCTCTTGTCTGGAACTGTGAGTCACCATATCATCTGCCAGCTAACACCTCACTGGGGCTCCTAGAGATGTTTGTGCAGAGGACAAGGCCAAAGGCCTACTATGTATTACCAAGCATCCAGAGTCTAGGAATGGATAACATATTTCAAGAGTTTCTTTACCTTCTCTGGCTCCTAACTTCAATTCCTTTATTCTATGTTTAATTTTGAGGCCAAATCAATCAATCAATCAATCAATCAAACAAACAAATCTTGGAAAATAAACTCAATGAAAAGAGTAAAAAGAACAAAATTTTTTTCTAAATAACATGTATTCTATGATCTTCTGCTGAGTCTGTATTATGTCACATGCTTCTCAACCTTTCATGTGTACATAACTCAACTGGGGATCTTGTTAAAATTTAGACTCTGATTTCACATGTCTTGAGCGTGTCCAAGACTTATCTGCAGTTTCAGGAAGCATAGAGGGTGTCGATGGCCTTCACTTTAGGTATCAAGTTTTTAAGGTCCAGTGAGAAGACACTGGCAGATACCTCTGCCCAAGTTAGGAAAATGCTCCAGATAATACTAACCAATGAAGGAAAAAGGAGAGTGAGAGGAGTTCTTAAAAGGGAGAATCCCAAGTGCTATTGAAAGAGAACTCATGACACAAGTGTAAGAGTAGTCAACTTTTTCTCGGTCCTATGGCTGCTTGGCATTCTGAGTTCTGAAAACTATCTCAACTCTAGTTCTAGAGTGAAGAAAAGGGAAAAAAGTAGGCTTGATTTCCTTGTCATTCTTACATGGATTTTCTCTATAGTGTAATAATAGTTAAATTTATTTCTATGTGTAGTAGCAAATTTCATTCTGAAGAAACCTAATAAAACAGGTACTATCATTTTCTTCTTTATAGATAAAAAACTTGAGTCAGATGAGTATTTGCCGAAAGTCACAAAATTTATAAGCAGGAAAGCCAGGATTTAAACAAGGGTTTTCAGAGACTAATTCTCAACCTTGTGATATCCTATTAGATTTTAAATCAGTGTAAGTATTTTAAACAAAATCAAGCTATTGTTCAAGTCTTACTGAAAATTGTCTTTCATTTTTAAAAACTTAGATATTGATTTAGGATTTGCTGTCTTAATCAGAAGGAAAATTTGATTAACACCCTTTGTCCTTCTGGCATTATATGTTATATCCTCTCTTCTCCATGTAAAGGCCAGATTGAGAATTGAGTAGCAGAAGGAGACGAAACCAGAATAAAATAAATAGAAACCATTTCACTGGTAACAGTGTTCTTGCATCCCCTTTTAGAAGAAGAGATTTTGAAAGGGTTATTTTATCACCATCTGTGAGAAATTCAGTTTCAATTACAGAAAAAAATCTGAAAATAATTTATGGAGCAAATTCTTCTCTAAACTGTGAAAAAAGTTGTGTGTGTGTGTGTGTGTGTGTGTGTGTTTTAAACAGAAGGATGTGGAAACTGGTAGAACAAATCATCTCTTTCCTATGAAGTAAATTTGATGTAACTGAAGAAAGCTGAAGCTCCCAATGGACTCTGAGAAAGGAGAAAAATATACTGTCTTTGCCTCAGATATTTTACCTTTTGAAATTTACTTGCATAGTTACAAAAATCTATAGCAGTTGAAAGCCATTCCTCTTAGCCAGACAGCTGTCTTTCACATTTTCTTCTCTTCTTCTCTAAATCACTTATTTATTTCTACCAGAAGACTCTAGATCACAAGTTGTTTGACACTTTTAATTTATCTTCATTAGTTGAAAAGGTTAGTACAATGCTTTCTTCACTGCATATTACAAAGAGTTCTGAGAGTGGCACTTCATTTAAGGAAAAAGTTTCAGAATATGACATTTTATTCACTGGATTCCTAAGCCATCATGAGGCTTGCCCTCATAAGCAAACATGAAGCTTCTGCCTCATGTTGAAATGCATTGCCTCATCACTTTATGTGGTGTATCCATCCATGGCCTAGATCCCCTTCCAAGATTCAACACTCATCCCCCAGCTGCTGGGCATGTTAGAGGCCGAGGGCTTACACCTGAGCCTTCTATGGAACTTCTACATAAGTGAGCTGCCTATTCAGGGTTTCACCTCATCCACAGAACAGTAGACATGAGATGATGGAATTCCAGATCCCTTGCCTCTCTTTGGGCACCTAGAATGTCCATCCCACATCCAGAGTGCCTCATGGGATCAGCAGAGGCTACAGCTACAAACGTATCACAGTTCAGCCTCTTTCTGTCCATTCCAGCTCCTTTGTTTCCTTACGAGTATGGATCCCAAGGATACTCCCCAATGAAGCTCCGGTGTGGAGATTTCAGAGACTCAGTCTTGGATCACCACCACCAGTGTCCTGAGACATTTGACCCCATTACAAACACATCATTCCCTCATTCCTAAGTCCCTTCACTCATTCATTCATCAAATATTTTTCAAGTTTCTACTATGCCGGACATAGTATTAATTGCTGGGGATATGATGGTAAATAAGACAGATGTGATAACCTGGCTATATGGAGATACTGAGGAAGTTTACAGGAAAAGAAATAGGTAGTTATAATAAATTGAAATATGTGCTACATAGAAGTCCAAGGAGGGAGAACTGAACTGCTTTTCAGAGATTAAATTATTATGTCACCCCACCAGCAGTGTACAAGAATTCCAGCTCTTTCAAATTCTCACCAACATTTCGTATGATCAGTCTTTTTAATTTTAGCTCTTCTGACAGGTATGTAGTGATATCTTACTATGGCTTCAATTTGCATTTCCTCAAATATTTCATGTGCTTTTAAGATCTTATAAGAAATTTAGTGATGTGTCTTGGTGTAGTTTTCTTAATGTGTCATATGTTTGCCATTTGTTAAAGTTTTAGATCCATTGGTTTATAGTTTTAATCAAGTTTGGGAAAATATTCGGCACTGTTTCTTCAGATATGTTTCAGTCTCATTCCCTCTATCCTCTCATTCAGAGTTCAATTGCGTGTACATTTGGTCACTTGAAGTTGTCCTGCAGCTCTATTCATTTCTTTTGATTGTCCTTTTTTTTTGTTTCATTTTTTAATAATTTCTATTGCTATGTCTTTGGGTTCATTACTTTCCTTCTGCAACATGTGTTTTGCCATTAATTCCATCTAGTGTATTTTTCATCTCTGACATTGTGGTTTTCATGTCTAGAAAGAAGTTCTATTTGGGTCTTTTAAAAATATGTTTCATGGTTCTACTTAACATATTCAACCTTCCCTCTGGCTTCTTTAATATATAGAATGCAGTTATAATTGCCTTTCTAATATCCTTTGTTAATTTTAATGTTGGTGTCAGTTCAGGTTCCATTTCAGTTGATTGATTTTTCTCCTTACTATGGATCACATTTTCCTGCTTCTTTGCATGTATGGTAACTCTTTATTGTATGCTGGAAGTTGTGAATTTGATCTTGCTGGATGCTGGATATGTTTATATCCCTATAAGTATTCTTGAGATTTGTTCTGAGATTTGGTTAAATTATAGTTTTGTTCTTCCTTTTATCATTAGTTAGGCCAATTCAGAGGAGTGTTGAGTCTAGTTCTAATTATTCACTGCTACTGAGGAAGAACCTTGTGATTATTCTACACAATGCTTCATGAATTATCAGTTTTTCCAGACTGACTGGTAGAAAATGGTACTATTTCTGACCCCATATGAGCTCCAACTACTTATTCCCTGATTCTTCTGAGTAGTTCTTTGCTTGGCCTCAGGTTGTTGTTGTTGTTGTTGTTGTTGTTGTTTTCCTTTTTAAAGATTTTATTTCTTTACTCATGAGGGACAGAGAGAGAGAGAGAGAGAGGCAGAGACATAGGCAGAGGGAGAAGCAGGCTTCCCATGGGGAGCCTGTTGAGGGACTCAATCCCAGAACCCTGGGATCACGACCTGAGCCAAAGGCAGATGCTCAACCATTGAGCCACCAAGGTGCCCTGGCCTCAGGTAGTTTCTCTACCAGCACATGCTGGTCACTACTCAGATGAATACTTGAGAAGGATTCTCTGCATATCTCTGGAGCTCTCCTTCTGTGCTCTCTACTCTCCGGTACTCTGTCCTCTGTACTCTAACCATTATGATCTCCCTCAGCTTTGTCTCCTTAGCACAGGAAGTTTGCTGAGCTACATTTAGGTTCTCCCTTCCCACGTTGTGACCCAGAAAAACTTTCAAGGCAGTAAGCTTGTAATTGCAATTGTAGGGCTCACCCTATTTGTTTCTCACCTATTAGGTTTCATGCCTCCTTTTACCTAGTGTCTAATGTCTTAAAAAAGTATTGTTTCATTTTTTCTATTATTATTTCAGTCAGGAGGGTACATTTGTTCCCTATTCCTCCAACTTGTCTGGGAACATTGTTAGATTTATTTTATTTTATTTTATTTTATTTTATTTTATTTTATTTCATTTTATTTTTTGAAGATTTTATTTATTTATTCATGAGAGATAGACAGAGAGAGAGAGAGAGAGAGAGAGAGAGGCAGAGACACAGAGAGAGGGAGAAGCAGGCTCCAAGCAGGGAGCCTGAGGTGGGACTCTCCTGAGTCTCCAGGATCATGCCCTGGGCTGAAGTCAGCGTTAAACTGCTGAGCCACCCAGGTTGCCCCATTGAGAGATTTTAAACAGAGAAGGACTTGATAGATTTTGAGAAACACCCAGTCTACAGTATGGAGAATGTTGAACTAAAAGCAAAACTGGAGACTGGTAGAGTCAAATGGAGAGGTCTTTTTTTTTTTTCTTAAGATTTTATTTATTTATTCACGAGAGACACATAGAGAGAGATAGAGGCAGAGACACAGGTAGAGAGAGAAGCAGGCTCCATGCAGGGAGCCCCATGCGGGACTCGATCCTGGCGCTTGATCACAGGACTCCATCCCAGGACTCCAGGATCACCTTGGACTGAAGGCAGGCACTAAACTGCTGAGCCACTCAGGGATCCCCAAATGAAGAGGCTTTAGCATAGGTTAGGTGAGATATTCTAGGGTGCAGCAGGTTGTATCATTCTGATTTGCCAATTATTGTCAAGGAGGATCATGATAGTCACCATTGTGTAGAGAGGAGAGGGAATGATGTGTGTGTGTGTGTGTGTGTGTGTGTGTGTGTGTAAGGATTGACAGCATATAAAAATACAAAGAAAGAAGTCAACTTTCCAGTCCATCTCCAATGCAACATGATATGGGGCATCTTGTGGATTAATTTTATGTTGTAAAAATATATCAAAGCATTATTCTGCACGTTAATATATTTCTTCTCTCCTCAGCTTGTTCACATATTTCTGTCACCTTTCCCCATAACAAGCAATTGAAAAAAAGAATACTCAAAGAATATTTCAAATATATACAGAGAATTAGGTTTTGTTTTTTTGTTTTTTGTTTTTTGTTTTTTTTTTTCCTACAAAGGTTAGATGAGGCTAAGAAAGGTGGTGCATAGAAGGTATGTACAGAGAGAGGGGGTGTTGCTGTGTGTGACTCAAACTGAGGAGGAAGCAGAGAAACAACCATGTCCCTGGAAGGGGTTCATGAATCATAATCTTTGCTTGGAAGAACCAAGGAAAAAGCAGGAGGGACTTACGCTGTCCTAGAGCATAGAGCTCCACTGTACCAACTCCTGTGAACAATAACGCCAACCAAGTGCCACTTTCGACATCCCAGAACAAAGGGTTGGAAAATGTGAGCAAATTATATGGATATAGAATTGTAAAGAAAACACTTTGTCCCCTATCGGAGTTGGAGAAATAAACAAGAACCAGCTAGGCCTTCCTCCATAAGCCATGCTACCTCTGTGTTTTACTTGTGCTACTACTTGTTTCTCCTTTCTTGGTGATAACAGCCTCTTTCCTCTCTTTGAGACACTTCCTAGCTTTTCTGACTTTTCTCATTGACTTTACTTACAAAAATTGTTCACAGAATGAGAAATACATGGCTGATAATGCTGTTATTCTAGATTACTACAGAAATACAGAAGAAGAATTAACAAAAAATAAAGATCATCATTACTGAAAGAAGAAAATATAGCCACCAGGTAATTTTACCTATAACTAATGTAACATTGTGTGTCAACTCTACTTTAATAAAATAATAATAATAATAATTGGTAAAAAAAAAAAAAAGCCCAGGTACTTTTCTTTCTATAGAAACAGATTCTGAGTTCTACATCCCTTGATCTACAGCATCTTTCCACTATAGTACAAGGTCCCACACATGAAGTTCTTACTAAATGTTGACTAACAGACACTTAAGGAGTGACTGAAAAGAGGTGATTAAAATCTCTAAGCTCCACACTATCTGTATAAAATTATTCACTTAACTACTTCAATCCACTCTGTTTCCAGAAACCAAATATATCACAGTACCTTAAGTATGAAACCTTGGTCCTGTTGTGCCCAAGATTGCGAATCCGAGAAACCACCAAGGAGCCGACACCGATGCAAGCGCACGAGGGTTTATTAGCAAGCTCGAGCTTGGGTCCAAGTATACCCGACACAGCGTAGCAGGAACTTGGACCCCGAAGTAGGTTATAGCTGGGTTTTTTATAGGCAGGTCTAGGGGATTTTCAGAAGGGGTGGAGGAATGTCTCAAGTTCTGTTTACATTCTGATATGGGGCTTAAGGGCATTGAGCTCTGTTCTCATTCTTTTTTTTTTAATAATAAATTTATTTTTTAATGGTGTTCAATTTGCCAACATACAGAATAACACCCAGTGCTCATTCCGTCAAGTGCCCCGCTCAGTGCCCGTCACCCAGTCACCCCCATCCCCTGCCCTCCTCCCCTTCCACTACCCCTAGTTCGTTTCCCAGAGTTAGGAGTCTTCATGTTCTGTCTCCCTTTCTGATATTTCCCACACATTTCTTCTCCCTTCCCTTCTATTCCCTTTCACTATTATTTATATTCCCCAAATGAATGAGAACATATAATGTTTGTCCTTCTCCGACTGACTTACTTCACTCAGCATAATACCCTCCAGTTCCATCCACGTTGAAGCAAATGGTGGGTATTTGTCATTTCTAATGGCTGAGGAATATTCCACTGTATACAAAGACCACATCTTCTTTATCCATTCATCTTTCGATGGACACCGAGGCTCCTTCCACAGTTTGGCTATTGTGGCCATTGCTGCTAGAAACATCGGGGTGCAGGTGTCCCGGCATTTCACTGCATCTGTATCTTTGGGGTAAATCCCCAGCAGTGCAATTACTGGGTCGTAGGGCAGGTCTATTTTTATTTTTATTTTTAAAAAAATTTTTTTTTAATTTATTTATGATAGTCATCACAGAGAGAGAGAGAGAGGCAGAGACACAGGCAGAGGGAGAAGCAGGCTCCATGCACCGGGAGCCCGACGTGGGATTCGATCCCAGGTCTCCAGGATCGCCCCTGGGCCAAAGGCAGGCGCCAAACCACTGCGCCACCCAGGGATCCCCGCAGGTCTATTTTTAACTCTTTGAGGAACCTCCACACAGTTTCCCAGAGTGGCTGCACCAGTTCACATTTCCACCAACAAGTAAGAGGGTTTCCCTTTCTCCGCATCCTCTCCAACATTTGTGGTTTCCTGCCTTGTTAATTTTCCCCATTCTCACTGGTGTGAGGTGGTATCTCATTGTGGTATTGAATTGTATTTCCCTGATGGCAAGTGATGCAGAGCATTTTCTCATATGCATGTTGGCCATGTCTATGTCTTCCTCTGTGAGATTTCTCTTCATGTCTTTTGCCCATTTCATGATGGGATTGTTTGTTTCTTTGGTGTTGAGTTTAATAAGTTCTTTATAGATCTTGGAAACTAGCCCTTTATCTGATACGTCATTTGCAAATATCTTCTCCCATTCTGTAGATTGTCTTTTAGTTTTGTTGACTGTATCCCTATCAAAATACCATGGACTTTCTTCAGAGAGTTAGAACAAATTATTTTAAGATTTGTGTGGAATCAGAAAAGACCCCGAATAGCCAGGGGAATTTTAAAAAAGAAAACCATAGCTGGGGGCATCACAATGCCAGATTTCAGGTTGTACTACAAAGCTGTGGTCATCAAGACAGTGTGGTACTGGCACAAAAACAGACACATAGATCAATGGAACAGAAGAGAGAACCCAGAAGTGGACCCTGAACTTTATGGTCAACTAATATTCGATAAAGGAGGAAAGACTATCCATTGGAAGAAAGACAGTCTCTTCAATAAATGGTGCTGGGAAAATTGGACATCCACATGCAGAAGAAGGAAACTAGACCACTCTCTTGCACCAGACACAAAGATAAACTCAAAATGGATGAAAAATCTAAATGTGAGACAAGATTCCATCAAAATCCTAGAGGAGAACACAGGCAACACCCTTTTTGAACTCGGCCACAGTAACTTCTTGCAAGATACATCCACGAAGGCAAAAGAAACAAAAGCAAAAATGAACTATTGGGACTTCATCAAGATAAGAAGCTTTTGCACAGCAAAGGATACAGTCTGTTCTCATTCTAATATGGGACTTTCTACCACGGGCGTGGGCTCTGTTATCTTTCTGATACGGGATTATCTGCCCAGTGCAATTCTGAGCTCTGTTGTCTTTCTGATATGGGATTCATTCTGCAGTTTTTCCTATAAAGTTCAGCTCTTATTCACAGGGGCCTAAGATGGCTGTACTTGTGCTAATGCTAAACTTGAGGTGGAATGGCCTTGATATTTCTTGGCCTCCACATTCGATGATCTGAAAAAAAACCCGCACTCTGTGCATGTTCTGTCACATATGCCTCCATCCCTGTTCTCTGCCCTGGAAGGCAAATCTAATCTGGTTAAAATACGGGGAAGCTCCGTAAAACTCTGTTATCAGACTGATAGGTGTTTGTGCAGTCAAATGGCAAATTATTTACCCAAAAAGAATATACATATGCATCATGTTAGGTACAAGTATAAAACCAAAGGTAGCCCACCTAGAAGCGGCTCCTTGCGCTCCTTCTGCAACCTCTGTCAGGTTCTGCCTCCTCGCCCCCACTCCAGCCTCCACCATGTCCATCAGGGTGACCCAGAAGTCCTACAAGGCTAGATCCTACAAGGCTAGGGTGTCCACCTCCAGCCCCCGGGCCTTCAGCAGCCGCTCCTACACGCACGGGCCCGGCTCCCGCATCAGCTCCTCCGCCTTCTCCCGGGTGGGCAGCTGCGGCGGCAGCTTCCCGGGTGGCCTGAACAGCAGCATGAGTGTGGTCGGGGGCTACGGCGGGCCCGGGGCCGTGGGGGGCATCACGGCCGTCTCAGTGAACCAGAGCCTGCGGAGCCCCCTGAAGCTGGAGGTGGACCCCAACATCCAGGTGGTGCGCACCCAGGAGAAGGAGCAGATCAAGAGCCTCAACAACAAGTTTGCCTCCTTCATCGACAAGGTCAGACACCTGGAGCAGCAGAACAAAATCCTGGAGGCCAAGTGGGGCCTCCTGCAGCAGCAGAAAACCGCTCGGAGCAGCACAGACAACATGTTTGGGAGCTGCATCCACGACCTCCGGAGGCAGCTGGACACCCCGGCGCAGGAGAAGCTGACGCTGGAAGTGGAGCTTGGCGACCTGCAGGGGCTCGTGGAGGGCTTCAAGAACAAATACGAGGATGAGATCAAATTGCGTGGAGACCTGGAGAATGAATTTGTGCTCATCAAGAAGGATGTGGATGAAGCTTACATGCACAAGACAGAACTGGAGCCCCGCGGGGAAGGGCTGACCGACGAGATCAATCCTCAGGGCAGCGGCATGAAGAGGAGACCCGTGAGCTGCAGTCCCAGATCTCGGACCCGTCCGCGGTGCCGTCCAGGGGCAACAGCCGCGCCCTGGACCTGGACGGCGTCACCGCCGAGGTCAAGGCCCAGAACGAGGACATCGCGCACCACAGGCGGGCGCAGGCCGAGACCATGCACCGGATCAAGTGCGAGGAGCTGCAGACCTCGGCCGGGAAGCACGGGGATGACCTCCGTCGCCCGAAGACTATTTCCGAGATGAACCGGAGCATCCGCCGCCTCCGGGCTGAGATCGAGGCCCTCAGAAACCAGAGGGCTGCCCCGGAGGCCGCCGTGGCCGACGCCGAGCCGCGCGGGGAGCTGCCGTCAAGGACGCCAATGCCCAGGTGGCCGAGCCGGAGCCGGAGGCCGCCCTGCAGCGGGACGAGCGGGACATGGCCCGGCAGCTGCGCGAGCACCGGGAGCTCCTGAACGTGAGGCTGGCCCCGGACCTCGAGATGGGAGATCGCCACCGACCCACGCTGCGGGGGCGAGGAGAGCCGGCTGGAGCCTGGGATGCAGAACACGAGCATCCATAGGAAGACGACCAGCGGCTACCCCGGGGCCTGAGCTTGGCCTACGGGGCCTCACAAGCCCCCGCCCCAGCTACGGCCAGAGCCCCTTCCAGTCCAGCTTCGGCCCGGCGGTTCCTTCAGCCGCAGCAGCTCCTCCAAGGCCGCGGTTGTGGAGAAGATCGAGACTCGCGATGGGAAGCTGGTGTCTGCGTGGTCTGACGTCCTGCCCAAGTGAACCGCCACCGCGGCCCTCCCAGCCTCCTTGCTCTTGTGGCCCCATGAAGCCTTTGGGGGAAGGAGCTGTGCAGGGGGCCTCGCGTACGAGAGACCCGCCTGAGGCTCAGCCCCGGTCCCCAGCCTACCCTTAGGGGGAGTCTACTGCCCTGGGTACCCCTTCTTGTCCATGCCCCCAACCGAAAGCCAATTCAAGTGTCTTTTCCCAAATAAAGCCGCTGCCAGGCCCCCCCCCCCCGCCAAAAAAAAAAAAAAAAAAAAAAAAAAACAAAGGTAGACAAAGTATTTTGCCTATTTAGCATCCAAGCCATTTGGATCCCCTTTGTAAAAGTCTCCTAAACCTGGCAGTGCCCACTGTGGCCCAGCACCCTCATAGTCTCTGTCAAGACTCACCGTATGTCCTCCACTGTGTCTGACAGTGATACATCCACTCCACTGAGCCTATATATAATAGTGCCAAAGAACAACACCTCATGGCCTTGGGTTAAATTTTGCAGGTGGGATGCCAAGTAGATTGGTAGCTAAAATTAATTTTGAATCCTTCTTACAAACAATAGAGGATAACATTATTAATTTATTTTGGGCATTGCATTAAGCACTTTACAAACACCACTTTAGTTTCACAAAACCTCTCTGAGTTAAGTAGCTCAGAGAAACTGAAACTTAAAGTTTAGTGACATGTCCAGCAACACAGACCTAGTAAGAGCAGAGTAGGCTTGAAGATTGAGCCTTTGACTTCTATGTCTCTTTACAGCAAGCAGGAATTTCTATTGGGAAATCATCTTGGTTGTGATTCTACATTCCAGCCCATTTCCATGCAGATCACCTTACCCCCAGGTCAAGCTTAAATTTAATCAAATAGTAATTCTCCTCACTAAATATTAGATATTCCCCTTTTTAAAAAAAGTCAATGCTCTTTCTTCTACTAAATTAAAATTTCAAGACAAAATTACAGGGTCAAGAAAGAACAGGAGCAGATCAGATGTCAAATTAATAACTTCTTTAACATACAATTAGAAAAATTAAAAAGCTCTAGTCAATTTATTTTTTTTTATTTTTTTTTAAATTTATGATAGTCACAGAGAGAGAGAGAGAGAGAGAGAGAGAGGCAGAAACACAGGCAGAGGGAGAAGCAGGCTCCATGCACCGGGAGCCCGACGTGGGATTCGATCCCAGGTCTCCAGGATCGCGCCCTGGGCCAAAGGCAGGCGCCAAACCGCTCGCCACCCAGGGATCCCATCTAGTCAATTTAGTTAAGAAAACATTGTTGCGTGCCTACTTTTTGTCAGGTACTTTGTTTGGACATGACTTGCAAAAAATGCTTTTGCTTATGGACATTAAACATCTTGCCTAGGTGTTCTTTTACATCATAAGCTACAGGACTGAGTATCATAATTTTTCTATTTATTTTTTTGTAGCTTAAAAACTGGTAATCTCAGTTATCTGACTTAACAGAGTTAAACCAATTTTAACAATTCCCTTACAGAAAGTGATTGTGAAAATGAGCAGTTTTCCACAATATCAGGGAGAGATTCAGCTGGGAAGCATCTGTTACATTAATAGAATTTATATAATTCAATTTTACTGCCATTAATAGGTTTAATCTGAAAGGTTTTACTAAATATTATTTCCTTTCAAAGAAGTTGTTTCTGTTAAAAATAAGTTATAGAACTCAAAAATTATCAGTATCTCCTCCTTTCATCTGTATTCATTATTTTTAGTCTCTTTAGACCTGTGTCCTACTAATATTTTATATATATATATATGTAATTATCTTATTTATACCTTATTTGGTAGTCAGTCTCTACAGTTAAAAGGAATATGTATAATCTCCCAACCTGGAACAATTATAGGTGAGGTTATTGTTTTATGGATAGATGATGGATAGGTAGACAGATAGATAGATAGATAGATAGATAGATAGATAGACAGATAGATTTTAACTGTACAGACTGCCTACCAAGTGAGGTAATTAAAGGCATAGATTCCTTTTAAGGAAGGGATGTTTTCCACTTGAAAAAATGTCTTCTGTGGCAAAGTGTTTTCTCTGAATAACAGAAGGCAATCTCACAGAAGCTTTACCTAGGACTCTCAGTAACAGAAGATCTCCAATGGTGTTTTGTCAAGAAAACTGGGGCATAATGAGAATAATAGAATAAAAGCTTAAGTTTGAACATATCCCAATCTGCCAGTTCTCTGTTAGGGAAGCATCTGTTAGCAACCTTTCTTCATCCCCACCCTCTTTATCAGTCAGATTGAGTCCTGCTGTCTAAAGTTGTAGGTGGCCTCTTTGGTTAATTCAGATTCATCATGGGTATCTCTGTTCTTTTTTTGAAACTACTTGTATAAGTAGGCCAGGATAGTGAGTAAAGGAGAAAACAAACAAACAAACTTCTGTTATAGTTTGATTCTCATTCCCAAACACACAGTCATGGCCTTACTCTTAAAAAAGACAGGCGGATCTTGGATGGCACCCCACTTAGGAAAATGACCACTTGACACTAGTTAGAGAAGTGACAAATCTCGAAAGTTTTACAAATAACAAATCAAGATTTTTTTTTAAAGCTGGATTTTTAGTCCTATTGGAGGCACACTGAAAAACAGTACCATGGTGTGCAAGGTTATTAACCAAGTGCATCCAACTGCCAGAAAGTTGAAATCTCACCTCATCGTTTGCAGCCATTAGGACTTCCGGCAACCCTTGGCTGTTTTAAGTGCAGACAGAATGGAGCTGCACAGCTAGCCTCTCTACATGGGGCGAGCAAAGGGCTGTGTGGAGGTAGAGTGCAGAATATAGTGCTTCAGGAAATAAGCTCTAGCTCTAGCTCTTCTTTGTGGAATCAACATCTCATTTACATGTAAAATCAAACACCATGAATGAATTAGATGATCAGAGAACAAAAACACTGGAGATTCATGAGCAGTGTCAATGACGAAGAAATGTATTACTAGAGACAGTTTATAAATCTGTTATTTGTGGAATTAATTTTGGAATATATGTATAAGATGCATAACAATTAAAGAGAAGATTTTAAACACAGTAGACATGTATCATATTCCTCAGTTTTGCTCTGCAAAACTCAACCCCAACCTCAAAAATATAACTGGCATGTCTTTCTTATGTCTACAGGAGGACTGGGTTATCTCTGCTTCTGTCTACAGTTTGGGGATGGGCATCTTCTTATCTGAGGCATCTTCTCTTGGCAGAGGATGGAAGCACCTAGATGAGTAGTTACAAATGAGAGATGCCACTTGAAGCTTTGGCTTGGGACTGGCTTATCATCACTTTTTTTGTTTAAATAAATTTTGGTTATTATTGAAATATTGTTTACAGACAGTGTTATATTATTTCAGGTGTACAATGTAGTGATTCAACAATTCTATATATTACTCAATGCTTAACATGATAAATGTTGTCACCAACTGTCATCATACAACAGTATTATAATATTATTGACTGTAGTTTTCATCTCTGTGTTTTACTTATTTTAAAATTGAAAGTCTGTACCTATTAATCCCTCTCTTAATGTCCTTATTGCCCATACCCTCACATCCCCTCTGGAAACCACCAGTTTATTCTTTGTAGTTATGAGTCTTTGTTTTTTATTTTTTGTTTATTTTTTGCTTGTTTGTTCATTTGTTTTGTTTTTTAGATTCCACATATAAGTGAAATCATATGGTATTTGTCTTTCTCTGTCTGACTTCTTTCACGTAGTATAATACCCTCTAGGTCCTTCCCTGTTGTTGCAAGATCTCTCTTTTTTTTTTTTTTTTTTGGCTGAGTAATATTCCATTGTATATATTTATTACATGTCTTCTTTATCCATTCATCTATAAAGGGACATTTAGGTTGCATCCATAGCTCAGCTATGGTAAATAATGCTGCAATAAGCATAGGGGTGCAATATATCTTTTGAAATTAGTTTTTTATTTTTTTCATTTTCTTTGAGTAGATAGTCAGTAGTAGAATTACTGGATCACCAGGTATTTTTATTTTAATTTTTTGAGCACTCTCCATACTGTTTTCCATAGTGGTTGCACCAATTTATATTTCCACCAATGGTGCATGAGGGAGTGTCTTCTCAGGCAAGGTAAACAAAAGCAAAAATCAACTATTAGGAATATATTCAACTGAAAAACTTTTGCACAGTGAAGGAAACCATCAACAAAATGAAAATGCAACCTACTGAATGGCAGGAGATATTTGCAAATAATATGCCTGAAAGGGGGCTAATATCCAAAATGTATAAAGAACTCATACAACTCAACACCAAAGAAACAAAAAAAATCAGATTTAAAAAAAATGGGCAGAGGACTTGAATAGACATTCTTCCAAAGAAGACATACAAATGGCCAACAGACACATGAAAAGATGCTCAACATCACTAATCATCAGGGAAACACAAGTCAAAACTACAGTGAAATATCACTTCATACCAGTCAGAATGGCTAGTATCAAAACTACAATCATGTCTTTCCACATTCCTCTGGCCAAGTCCAGCTCCAATTCCATAGAAATGTTTGCTTCTTTATGGAGATGGGGGAAGGAGAATGACTATTTTCTGAACAAAGCTTATTCAACATCTTTTTCTCCCCCTCTTAATTTAGAAAAAATCAGTAATTAAGAATGACAAAAATAAAAATTACTGGTTAAACTATCATCCAGAGATCATCAGTAATAATCTTTGATATCCATTCTTCCTGTCTTTCCTTTCTGGGCAGAGTGAAGTGAGTGGAAGGTATTAGTCAAGGGATCATGGGAGAGTCAAAGTAAAGAGCCATTGCCTTTCCCACAGTGTAGTGGAGTATTAATTGAGATGGCCTTTGTTTCTGTGGCTATCTCACTTTGAGTGACTACAGAATGGTGGCTGTATTAGTTAGCTTCTCTGAGCCCCAGCTTTAATCTGTATAATGGGGCTAACAACTGTGTCTACCTCATGTGTAGGTGTGAAGATTAAATGAGTTATTAAATGTGGATAGAACTTGCAACATGAGGGGATCCCTGGGTGGCGCAGCGGTTTGGCGCCTGCCTTTGGCCCAGGGCGCGATCCTGGAGACCCGGGATCGAGTCCCACGTTGGGCTCCCGGTGCATGGAGCCTGCTTTTCCCTCTGCCTGTGTCTCTGCCTCTCTCTCTCTCTGTCTCTATGAATAAATAAATAAATAAAGTCTTTAAAAAAAAAAAAAAGAACTTGCAACATGACAAATGCTCAGGAAAAATTAGCCACTATCCATAAATACAATGTAGTAGGGTTTTATCTTTCAATACTGGCCTATTTATTTTCTATTCATTATCTATACTTTGTTTTCTCACTGGCAACCCAAGGGTCTCTCTTTTCCAGCCTAAAGCATAAATAAATGATTCAAACAGAATACTGGCAATAATGCAAGAAAGAAAGATTTGGATGCTTGCTAACAGAATGTCAAGAGCCTCCCAGAGGCTCTCAAAGCCTGCATCAATGGTTTGATAAAAATATAGTTATAGTACTCTTTTAAATATCCAGTGAAATTTAAATAACCAAAATGATTCTAAACAATACATCAACAATTTCTTACTGAACATTAAGGAATTTTATGACTTTTGCTTTATTCTCCCTTGAATCATATTTCAGTTCTATTTTAACCATAAAATTTTACCTCAATATAAACTATTTTTTGTTCTTGAAAGACTTTTATTGATAATCCCACCATTATTCTTTGTAAAGAAAAGATATGTATGGTAAGAGCAAAATTTCTTTGAAGGGTTATAAACATTCAAAAATTTTTTCAAGCTGAAGTTATTAGTATTATTACTGTGCATCATAAATATAGTATTAAATCACTACATCATTATTGAACATGAAAAGAAAATTTTAATGTTTATTATTGAGATTAGTGACTTTTATTCAATTAGCTTTTGTCTCTGAATGCATAAGAAATTACTAGCGTGGACAGAGTTTTACATAAATTATATTCTGATTTGTTTTATAGATGTGAATAGAAAAAAATTATTTTCACAGAAATCAGTATAGGGGAGCAGATTTATTTCTTTTTCATAGATGTGTCACTTAAATCCTTAAATGCCAGAAGTCACAGTGATCTATTATCAAAAATTATTTTTAATTATAGACTGTTTCACACATCTTTGAAGGCCAACATCACAATGATATATCACCAAAAATTATTTTTAGCCGTTGTTAATTAAGTCTTATTTCAAATTGGCAAAAGCAAAGAATTGGAAACCACCTGGCTTGGATTTGATTTGAAACATGATTTGTTACTTGTCATTATAGTCCATACTTTCTCAGTATTTGGGATGTAATCAAAAACAATTTATAAACACATACCAAATGACTATAAATTCTATCTGTTACTCTTTTATTTAGAAGAATCTTATTTAATCCAACACACACACAAAAGAGATAGAAAAAAAATAAAACATATTACTGTATTCTTTCTAATATAATATTTTTTAAAGATTTATTTATTTATTTATGATAGACATAGAGAGAAGAGAGAGAGAGAGAGCGAGAGGCAGAGACACATGAGGAGGGAGAAGCAGGCTCCATGCCGAGAGCCCGACGGGGGACTCGATCCTGGGACTCCAGGATCGCGCCCTGGGCCAAAGGCAGGCGCCAAACCGCTGAGCCACCCAGGGATCCCCCTAATATAATATTTTTGTATTAAATTCTTTTTATCTTATTATATGCTTTAAATATATTTTTATCAATGCCTTGGCATTGTAGAATTGACACATTAAATTTATGGAGACTGTCTGTCCTACAAACTGATCACCATAGTATCCCCAAGCTAATCAGACTTACATTCTGTCAGAAAAATTTTGCCTTCATGTTTCAATTCAAGCAAATGTATCAATTCACTTTTCAAGTGTGATTATCAAAAGCTTAGAGGAAATAAATTATAGAGAGACTTCCATAAGCAGTCATAAGGATTAAAATGAGGTCAATCATGAGTAATTAATGTGCGATGAAAACAATGAAAACAATCAGTAAACCATTGCCTATTATTTAACTTGTAAAAATGTAGTGAAATGTTTAGCTAAAACTGTAAGTTCTTTCTAAAGTGGGAGGAATAGGATTAGATTTGAAGATCCTTTAGTATATATATGAGGATTTATCAATAAGCTATTGATACAGTATGGTTGCAAAACAACCACATAACATTAGTGTCTTATAACAATAAACATTTATTTCTTATATTTATTTCTAGTATCCGCTGATGTAGGCTAGCCTGGACTGGGTGGCTCTTCTTAGGAAAGCTCCTTAATTTGTTTGGGAGTAGGCTGATCTAGGCTGGGTTCAGAGGCGTGGCCCAGCTTTTTTGCACGTCATTCAACTGTTTTTTCTAAGATGAGCAGGTTAGCCTGGGCATGTCTTTCACAAGGTGATGGCAGAAACAAGAAGGAGCAAGTGCTTTCAAGAGCTTCAGCTTCTTATTATGGCTTAGCATAGAAATTGGCTTATTGGTTTCTCATTCTGTTGGCCACAGCAGGTCACAAAGTGAAAACTGAGGAGTGGGAAATCATGCTGGGTCCTAGAGAAAAGCATTCAGCACAGCTGCATGGCTAGGAATCTGAATATGGGGAGGAATGGAGAATGAGGGAAATAATTCAGCCCACCACTGTGTGCACAATAAACTTTGGACTTCGGCTTTTAGAAATAATTAAATGTGAACCAAATATAAATATCAGAGTTCATTAAGTTCATTAGTTACCATGATCAAACATTTCCTGTAGGCTAAAAAAGGGAAAAAGAAAAAAAGAGAAAAACACATATTGCCAAAATATAATCCATCTGGCAACTGGCATGGAATTAATATTTTTTTGATAGTAGGAGATAGAAAATATTCAACATTTTATAACATGAAATAAGATCACCAGTAATTGGTATAAATATGTCCTTTTTACAAAATAGTTTGAAATATCTTACTGAATAAGGTATGCCAAATTTGAACTAAGTTACATTAAAGCTTTACCTCTGAATTTTAATGAATATACATTGAAAAAATTGGGTGATCTGAAAATTTTTCCAGTTACAGTTAAAAGGTCAGTATTGCTCACTTGTATTATTTCAGTTATTTGAAAGTTACTTTATTTCAAACTAAATAACATATCTTAGGGATGACATTGGAAAGAGAGTAGAAAAAAAACTGTTTACATTTAAGAAAGTGTTGTTTTGTACTTTTCTTACTGATGGCCACTTACTTTGCTTTGCTCACAAAGGATGTGATGCATCCTTTGATACTGGTGGAGGAATAAGAAGCAAGTTCTTAAATACCTGCCTTTACTGCACACACCCAGTCTATCATGTATCTGCATTCTGAACCTCCCAATATGGGTCAAAATACCTATTTCTTACAGAAACACATGTAAGAGAACAAGGACTGGATGGATCGCAACTTTAAAATGCAGTTTAAAAATGATCAAGCATATCTCCATTCCTTGTATTTTTATGTTTCTTTACTCAAATTAATTCTACGATTTTTTTCCCTCCTACATGAATTTTGTGGTCATTTTGTCAAGTTCAAGCAATATCTTTTAAGATTTGACTTGAAATGTCTTTAGATATGTAGATTTAGATAGAGATACCTATCAGGACTTTGTCATATTGTTTTCCTTTTTAGGATTATGACATCCACATAATTTATTTATGTGTTAAAGAGTCATTAATAGTCACAAGCTAAACTTTGTCTCCTTCCCAGAAGTTCTTCATATTTCCTTCTTATGCCATTATTTGATATTCCTATTTTTACCCTTGGGAATTAAAATTGTTTTAAATTATAATTACAGATTCTTTTTCTTAATAGGAAAGAATCTCAGAACACATATTGTCTAGGTTGTTAGTATTTAAATGGAAGGCCTCAGGATTTTTACATTTAGGGAATATTAATTAATGTTTAATAAAGTAAATATTAATTATACTTTTGAAATGCATATGTTTTATCTTTATTTAGCAATGTAGGCATTTTTAAACAACATTCAAACTTTTAAAATTATCCCCTGCTAAATTTTCAGTATCTGTAGCTTGAAAGATATCTGCTTTCTACTTATTATTGTTGGTTGTAATGAACCATTCAGAATTTCAAAGATCTAAGCCTATTCTCTAAATTAATTATATAGGCACAATTGGGTATGTTTGGCTAGTTGCTGTCTCACTGAAGTATAATTGCCTTTGTCCATCCTTATAAAAATATTTTTAGCAATTCCAATAAGAAAAAAATTGTTCTCAGGATCCCTGGGTGGCGCAGCAGTTTAGCGCCTGCCTTTGGCCCAGGGCGCGATCCTGGAGACCCAGGATCGAATCCCACGTCCAGCTCCCGGTGCATGGAGCCTGCTTCTCCCTCTGCCTATGTCTCTGCCTCTCTCTCTCTCTCTCTCTCTCTCTCTGTGTGACTATTATAAATAAATAAATAATTAAAAAAAAAGAAAAAGAAAAAAATTGTTCTCAATAAGCTTTCATTAGAAATGTCCAAGGAATATAGAAAAAGTTTGTTTTGTTAATTTCCTTTCAAGATTTCTCTTCTGCAACTACAGTAAAACATGTGTCACAGGAATAGATTTTGATGTACCTGAAAATGTCAGATTTATAACCTTTGGTTAGAATAGGTGAAATTTATATATTTGATGTGGATCTAAGTATAAGAACATATGGGCGAATTAAGCAACTGTCATACAGAGATACAAAGGACAAAATTTTGCTTTAATTTTCTTACAGAAAAATGTGTTGTTTTAAATTATTTTTAGTTCAAAGATTGATGGAATCAGCAGTTGTTCAAAAAGTATTGTCAATCCTTCTCTAAAGTCAACCACAATAATACAACAAAAAGAAATATCACCCATTACCAGTGTTATTAGCAGTCACCTTATTCAGTGCCTACTGGAAATTGATGGCCAAAATAGAGAATGACTCCTTTAATTTTCTCACATTCATCTTGAAAGTCAAAAGAACGAATGGACTATTTTCAAAAGATGGGAATAGGCAATTTATCTTTGTTCATACTGGACAAACTATGTCTGCTCATCAGCACCTGTACATGAAGTAAATAGAAATAAAGAGTGTCCAGGGTGGAGGTAATGGGGGAAAAATGACATTGTTTGGGGTGGGGGGGCAGGGATAACAAGATTTAATAAAAGATGACAGAATATTACAGATAAATATTTTAAAAGAGGAATCATAATAAGACTGAGAAGTAAAATTAAAGGAAACAGTACAAGAAGAATGGAATAAATGGACATGTTGCAATGAACCAGAGACAAATATCATTCCTAATAAAAAGAGGGAACATGTGGAACTCAAAAAAAGAAATAGGGGCACCTGAGTGGCCTGGTTGGTTAAGTGTCTGCCTTTGGCCTAATTCATGATCCAGGTGTCCTGGGTTCGGGGTCCTGGGATGGAGCCCTGCTCAGTGGGGAGCCTGCTTCTCCCTCTCCCTCTGGCCTGACCCCAACCCCATTAATGCTCTTGCTCACTATGTCTCTCTCTCAAATAAATAAAATCCTTTTATTTATTTTTTTAAATCCTTTAAAAAAAAGAAATAGAGTATTATAACAGTTTAAAATCCAGAACCTCTAATGTTATTGGATTATAACCCATAAATAAGTCTAGGAGTCTATACTGATATAAATGGAATAAACAAATCAATGAGAAGAAACAGCTTTTTCTTATTGAAAATCTCCAATTAATAAATGTAGGAAGAATAAAGGAAAAACAAAATTAGCATTGGACAGATATAATAATAATAATAATAATAATAATAATAATAATATTAGTTGCAGGTATGATCCATCAATGGATGCTAAAATTAGTGAGTGAAACTTTGAGCGGGAATAGAATATTTGCATGCTTGCAAATATTTTCCCCAAGATATTTATTAACTTCAAGTGGGCAAAGAGTAATTTACATTAGAAAAACTCAAGATCAACAGACAGAACCTTAGTCAAATGATCACCAGGAATATCACTAATAATTAGACACTGACATGACATGCCCGCTGATATGCACTGAGAAGGGCAAAAAAATCACTTCTGTGTTTTAGCATGTATAACCTCATGCAAAGAACATAAAAGAATGAGGGATATTCTATAAATTAAGTAACTGATGCACTTTAAAAGTGTCAAGATCCTGAAAGGTGAAGACTAAAGGATAGTCACAGTTTGGACAAAGGAGACAGGACAAGTAAACATAGTGTGGAATCTTGAACCAGAACTTGAGGAGAAAAAGTTAATTAGGGGGAAACCTGGTGAAGTTTGAATAAAGTCTGTATTTTAATTAATAGTAGTTTGCCTATTAAAAGAGGCCATTGTTTCCTGGTTCTGATCATTTTGCTGTGATTATGTGGGATGTTAACATTGGGGGCACTGGGTGAAGGCCATATGGGAGCTACTATTTTGCAGCTTTTCTGTAAATTCAAAGTTATTTTAAATAGAAGTTAAAAAAAAAAAAAAAAACTCTGGACCTTAAGCAAAAACTTTAGACAAAACTTCTGTTGTAGGAATGATGTACTGATACATTTATTCATGTCTGGTTTTTGCTGTGTTTTGCTATATCAGGTGGTGTTTTTTCTTTAGTATTTGTATCCTTTATAAGGAGTGATTATGCTCCCTTTCCTCGAGAGTGATTGCAGGGCACTGGCATTCTCAGGTCCAATCAAGATTCTGAATTTCAGATTTGGCAATGTGGCAAAGGACATAGAAAAGCAACAACCTCCTGGTGACTCTATAAACTTGGGTAAGTATTAAACCAGTAGCAATCATACATAATAGATTCATGTGAAGGGCACTTGCCTCTTCTCCTGGTACCAGGTGATTCTGGATCCCTATGTTATGATGGAGGTAAGGAAAGGGTAATAGCCCTCAAATTTATTTACATTTCCACCAAATGTCTGAATAGAGGTTCAAATCAAATTACATTGATTTAAAGAAAATAATAATACATTTCTTGTGCCTTCAAGATTGTGGATTAAGATATATACTCACAATCCCTCCTAAATCTTCTGTTAATTATTAAATAAATAAAATTATGATAAAGAAATGTAGTTTTCTTTTTTTGGAATAACATATAAACCACAAGTTCTCTGATTTGAAATGCTATTTCCAAATCCCTCTGCTCCAGACTTTGGAAAAGTCCCATTTAAAAAAAAAATTTATTTATTTGAGGGGGATGAATAAGGAGGAGGGACAGAGAGAAAGGGAATGTGAATCTAAGCAGACTTCATGCTGAGCATGGAGCCTGACTTTGGGGGTCCAGGCAGGCTCGATCGCAGGATCTTGAGATCACGACCTGAGCCAAAACCAAGAGTCAGATGCTTAACTGACTACACCACCCAGGTGCCCCCTTACTATTGATTAGTGGGCTCAGGTACCTCTAAAATACAGTATCTCCATGCATTTTTTTTCTTCTTTTGAGATTTGAAAGAATTGACAATTTTCATGATGAGTTGCCATTTCTGTGACGTTGAGGTTTAAATTGATGTACTTTATGGCAGTGGATTCAGAGAAGACACCTGACAGACTCATCAAACAGGTCATGAAACATTTCAGTAACCACTTTCTCTGCTTAGCAACCAAATGAATATCTCCCTCTTGTTTGGTTTAGACAAACAAGCGACTGTGAATTTGCAGAGAACTTTGATACTTAGTTGATTCTACTAAAGTTCAGAAAAGAAGTTCCCAGGGTTATACTCCATCACTAACCAATTTCTTTCTTTCCATGGTGTGTGAGTGCATTTCACTGGGGATAAAAGAGTTTGATAGATGGCTTATCCAGAAAATAAATAACACAGTGTTTGCCAATTGCTGCTGTCTTTTATGCCTGGGTAACCTAGATTTGCATTAGAACCCAGCCACAATTTAACAACATAATTTATGGTGCTTCTAAAAGATCTGCCTTTTTTTTTTTTTTTAATTCCCTGGTTTGATCATCCAAGTTCATTCTTATTGTCACATTAGTGACTTAGAGGTTTCTATCTCCCCCTTGAAATTATCAGTTTAAGAATTTATGGTTGTACCCAAAGTAAATATTCTTTAATTCAGCATAAATAGTTTATAATGACATTATCCTTGACTCATATGGCTTTTACTGGGCTTTGGAACCAGACAAACTTTAACTCTGATTAGTACTTAGAAGCTATACTAAATAGGAGTTGTATGTTTGTCCTCTGAGATTTATAATTTAACACAATGGATTAGAACATGGGTTGTCCATGACTTAAAAAACAAGGATTGAAGACTTGGCCACAATACTTTTTTGGTAAGCAAATTAAGTTTGTAAATATATATAAGATTGTCAATTGGAATGAAAGCGCAGTTATCTTAGAGTGATACCATTAAAAGCTTGAGTTATCTAACTCCTCTTCCTCAGATTTCATGGTCTCCAAGCATGTCCATGATTTTCATGTTGATCTGTCTTCAATTCTTTTTTAAGTCATTCAGCATATGGAACTAATAATCTAGCAAGAGATAATGTATTGGTTATCCCCTACTTCAACACTTCATAACTATAATTTCTCTTGGTAAATAAATAAAATAGCAACAAATTATTTTTTCCAAAGTGCCTAAGAAGAGGGAGTATTGTTGTGAATATTTCCAGAATGTTTATCTGTTTGTCCATAATTTGGCTTTCTGAAGTCTTCCTCAGTGAAATATGAATCTGATCTAGCCACCCCTACATATTGAAAGAGGAAGTCTTTGGGGTTTTCAAAGCAATGACTGAGTCCCAGCCACCTTTACTTGAAATCATTATGCTGTATCACTTCCAAGTTTATTCTTTTATTGATTTGCTTGGAATAATATCTCTGTGTTATTTACCAGCTGTGTGATTTTAGGCAAGTTATCTAGACTTCGTTAAGCCAATTTTCCTTAATCCCAAATGAAACTAGTAATTTGTACCTTGTAGACATGTTGTTTGGATTAATTATAATACTTAGAAAGTGTATGGTGCATTTCTCTGGGTGCATAATAAATAATGTGATAGTAAAAATAAAATATAAGAAGTTCAATATAATTAATGTTTTTATAACAAATCTATCACCTTTCACTGTGAAGACAAATCTAAGAGCATAGCCTCAAAAAAAAAAAAACTGCATTAGTATATCCAAAATACATTTTTTAAAAAGATTTTATTTATTTATTCATGAAAGACACAGAGAGAGAGGCAGAGACATAGGCAGAGGGAGAAGCAGGCTCCCTGTGGGGAACCTGATGCAGGACTTGATCCCAGGGCCCAGGGATCAAGCCCTGAGCTGAATGAAGGCAGATTCTCAACCACTGAGAACCCAGGTGCCCATATCTGGAATACATCTTAATTTGCTTTATAGCAGTCATAGTCTCCAAACCTGAACACTGAAGACAATATTTTTGGTCATCTGGTCCAATTTCATCACAAATGAATCTCTACTAGAACTTCACCTGGATTGTTAAAAACCTTTTGGTGATTGAGAACAGGCCTCTTTATAAAACCCATTCCTTACTCTAATTTTGGGTCAACCTGTCCATGAAGATGAAATGTGTCTTTGTAACATCCATCGTTTAATTTTATTAGTCTTTAAGCAACAATTGATACAAATAATTCCTTTATAAAAACTCCTATCATGTTTCTGTTATTTTTTTCCACATTGAACATTAAAAATTTTCTTTGTTTTGTATTTTATAATTTATAAATTCTTTACCATCATTTTTTATTTTTAAATTTAAATTCAATTAATTGACATAAAATGTATTATTAGTTTCAGAGGTAGAGTTCAGTACTTCATCAGTCTTATATACCACCCAGTGCTCATTACGTCATGTGCCCTCCTTAATGCCCATCACCCAGTTACCCCATCTCCCCAACCCCCTCCCCTCCAGCAACCCTCAGCTTGTTTCCAATTATTAAGAATCTTTTATGGTTTGTCTTCCTCTCTGATTTTCTCTTGTTTTGGTTTTTCCTCTCTTCCCCTATGATCTCTGCTTTGTTTCTTAAATTCCACATACAAATGAGATCATATAATTGTCTTTCTCTGATTGACTTATTTTGCTTAGCATAATACCCTCTAGTTCCATCCACATCATTGCAAATGGCAAGATTTCTTTTTTTTTTTTTTTTTGATGGTTGAGTAGTATTCCATTGTGTATATATGTCATATCTTCTTTATCCATTCATCTGTGGATAGACAACATCTGGGCTCTTTCCATAGTTTGGCTATTGTGGATATTACTGCTATAAGCATTGGGATGCAGGTGCCCCTTTGAATCACTACATTTGTATCTTTAGGGTAAATACCTAGTAGTGCAATTGCTGGATCATAGGATAGTTCTGTTTTCAACTTTTTGAGAAACATTTATACTGTTTTCCAGAGTGGCTGCACCAGCTTGCATTTCGACCAATAGTTCTTTACCATCTTTTAAATGTAAGATGAACCATCTGCACTTGAATAGCCCACAAGTGGTCTAACATTGGCAGTGAACAATGGGAGAATGGGTCTATTACCTTCATTGATCCAAATACTGCCCTCCTATTCTTGTGGCTTAACAATAAATTAATGTGCATTACTATGTTTTAAGCATTCAGTTGCAATTTTTTTGTTCATGCTGAGCTTATAGACAACTAAGATCTTTTTTTTTTTTTTAAATAATAATTGCTATCAGAGTAGACCTTCCCCAAGCACAGTATCTGAGTATGATATTTTTAATTCTGACTGCAGGCCTCCATATTCTTCTTAAAAATAATCTCCTTGATTTGTTTTTGCCCAATATAATATTTATTCCTTTTGGGCTTATTCAGACATAGGTATGATACTCATTGTATTATCAAGCAATTCACAAATATTAAGCTGAATAGGAACAGGAAAGATGATTTGATAACCACCAAGCTGTACAATGGGCTTGACTTTAAAGAATTCATTGGTAACCCTCTAGTAGAAATTGGAAGAGAGGTAAAACATAAAATTCTTATACTGAAATTATTGGTAACTTTTTTATACATAGTTCATTTATTATAAAAGATTCAACAGGATGCATAGAATAATGAATTTTAAAACTTATGCTTGATTCATTAATGGTTCAAATTAAAGTAGTTGAATGCATCCATGGCCTAGACTTAGCAACTTATCAAGCACTAGTGTCATTTACAAAATTCGAGTATATAAGTCAATAATAACTAATGTGTTTATTTTAAAGTTACCTGGCTCCATCACAGTAGCCTCCAAAATATTGACTAGTAGATTCAATTAAGCAATGTGTTTAATCACAGCATAATAACAGAAATCTGTTTACTACTAATTTATTACTAAATGCTCCCTAGGCTTCATTCCATGCAATAATTCTTAATATGTTAAACTATAAAATGAATGCAAGTCCTATCCCAAACTGTATGGGCTCATTTGAAAAAAATTAAATTTCAAGCTAACGATATGCTCTAGCGGCTCCTTCTTTACATTAAATTTTGTTATCATTCTAAGGGAGCAGACTTCAAACAGTCTTAGACCACAGTTCAAGCACACCTTCTCTGTACATTAGCTCCTTACTCCATTAAACATCCTGGGCCTGTCATCATTCAGAACTGCTTCTCTCTGTCTCCTCTAAGCATTCCTCACTAACTGAAATCTTCCACTAACTTCTCCAATTCCATACACACTTTTTAAGGTTTGGTTTAAATGTTGGCTTATTAGATACACTTTTCTGGGGCCCAGAAAATCCTCTCTCTGGTTTTCTGTACTATTATGGCTAGTTACATTACTAAATCCATCATCTAATGTTTTGTCTTCTCTATTAGCTGCAACATCTTTGAAGGCAGAGATCCTGAGTCATTTATCTTTGCATCTCTATGGCATGATACAGTGCCCAACAAGTGAAAGGTGCTCAATGAATTTGAATGAATAAAAAGCAAAACGTGATGTTCAATGGTACAGATGAAATCAGAGGACTGAAGAAGTCAGAAAGAGAGAGAAATGAATTGTGAATGGTGTCATGTAGTACATGATATTTGAAATGGATCTCGAAAGTTAAACATGATTTGGAATGGTACCAGGATATAAGATGAAGGGATGGGGCATTTCAGAAGAGAGATTTAATAAACCATGACTAAAGATCAAAGAGTTTCACTGCAAGAATGCATCCAAAATTAAACTAATGAAGGAGAACCTAGTAGAATAAATGAGAACAAAATATTCTTTAACTTCTAACATGGATGTTAGGTTTCAAAGGATAATCAAGAGGACCTAATTAGCTGAGCAAAGGAGGTCTTTGTGATTGAAAAAGAAACATTATCTTTTGAATTCATGGAAGACACATGAGTAAGAATGTTAAATGAAAAAACTCCCTAGAAGAAAGGATTTTTTTTAAAAAACTGCAAATAATATATTGTAAATATGAGTAGTATTAATTGTATTTTTGTGTTGGTGAACTGATGAATAGATACAATCATGTAAATGACTAAAAAATAATACAAATGTGAAGACATTAAAAACTGGGAAATGCTGGCCAATCAACAATTATTGAGCTACTTCTCTTTATATTACTGTGGAAGATAAAACTGAAGCAGGAAGTAAGACCCTTTATCTTAAAAAGCTTAATATCCAATTAGTGAGTGGCTCAGTCAGTTGAGCTACTGACTCTTGGTTTCAGTTCAGGTCATGATCTCATGGTCATGATCTCAGGGTCATGAGTTCAAGCCAGAGATCCATTCAGGCTCTGCAGTCAGCATGGAATCTGCTTCAGATTCTTTCCTTTCCCCGTTACTCCCTCCCTTCCTTCTCCCTTCTCTCTCCTTCCCTCAATTGCACTCTCTTTCTCTAAATAAATCAATGAGATCTTTTTTTAAAAAGCAGAAAGCATAAAGAAATAGAAAGCAAAAATAATAGATTCTAACAAGTAAAAGCTAAAAATATGATTGTTTTTAAAAAGATATTCCAGGGAAGGCAGATGTCAATCTAGATAGGAGTATTAGTTGGAAGGAAGGCATTTGACGTTTAAATGCTACCTTTAACAAAGGCATAGATGTTCTGTCAAGGATGAGAGATGCACAGAATGGCAAGGATGGCGGAAGAACTAAAGGGAGGGTCTGTGACTGCCTGTTAGTCACTGTAGTGTTGAGAATCAGGGAAGAAGCCCGCAAGACTCAGATTATTTTAAACTAATGGGTAATATGAAGGTGCAGTACACTTTTGAAAAAGGAAACCACATGAAAAAAATTGCACCACTGTATAATGTTGACTGGGCCATACATTTAATGACAATAAAAAAAATCCATAAAGTATTATTAAATAGCTATTGCCTCATTTCTTTATTCCTGTTCCCTCTTCCTCATACATACCCATGTGTGCACACTTTTACACAGTCATATGGTTTTCAATCTTTTTGTGTTTTTAATTTGCTTTTCTTGTAATAGTTCTTACAAACCATTTGTGGATTTTACTCCCAGGTCTGTTTATCTCTGCTTCTACTCCTGTGATACTTAATGTCTTCTAAACTCCCAGTTGAGTAAGTGTCTCTAAATCTCCCTTCTGTTTTCATCTGCAGTGTTTAAATACCATCAAAAAGAACCACCAAATTCTGAATCTTCCAATAGGCCTTGCCATTCATTTATTCCTAGCATCTCCACTGCAACATATGGAACACAAGGAACTATTTTAATTTTGTTGTTTTTGTTGGTAACTAAAGAAAAGAAAAACAAAAAAGAAAAGAATTGATAGGCAATACTATGCAACTACAAACAATAACTGCAATTAATTGATTCATTGCTACATGCTAGACATCTTGCAAAAAAACTTAGCCTCATTATTTAACCATGGTAATGATCTTAACAAGTAGGCACATTATTATGTTCACCTTACAACTGAGGAACCAGGGGATTAGAGATGTAAAATAACCTACTAAACAGGGATCTGTACACTGGGCTTTCTGACTTCAAAATGCCTTCTTTCAATTACTCCACTATATTGTCTCAGCTCAGATTTGTGTCTTCTCAAACTCCTTCAACCAGCATTTTTAAAGAGTACACAAAAATAAAATCAATCGAAGTTTTCTTTTTCAAAAATGTTATTTAAATAAAACCATGAAATTATACTGATTTCTATAGTGTATGTAGCCTATAAAAGAGTATACAGTTTTTTTAAAAAGCCTCTTAGAAACATTTATTTATTTATTTATTTTTATGTTTTAACTTGTGTGATGAATATGATAGAAGATTTCAGAAAAGCATGCAGACAGATAAGGATATTTTGTTTAATCCACTCATTCAAAAGGGCATTTGGCTTAGAAAAGGAAGGAGGGGGCAGCCAGGGTGGCTCAGGGGTTTAGCGCTGCCTTTAGCCCGGGTGTGATCCTGGAGACTCAGGATCGAGTCCCACGTTGGGCTCCCTGCATGGAGCCTGCTTCTCCCTCTGCCTGTGCCTCTGCCTCTCTCTCTCTTTCTCTCTCTCTCTGTCATGAATAAATAAATTAAAAAAGAAAAGAAAGAAAAGGGAGGAGGAAGAAGAGGGAGAAGAAAAAAGAGGAAGTGAAGGAGGAGGAGGAGGAGGAAGAGAAAAAGGAAGGAAGGAAAGAAAGAAAGAAGGAAAGAAAAAAGGAGGGAATGAGGGAGGGAAGACAAGGGAGGGAGGAAGGAAGGACTGACAAATAGAAAGAAAAAGGGGAGCAGGAGGAGGAGAGGGAGAAGGAACAGACCTAATGAGAAAGAATGATGAATGAACTGGTTAAATCACTACATGTAAATAACAAAATAATATGAGATGAAGATAACTGTAATAGAAAGTTTTAGGAACAAAATCAAACTCAGAATTATAGCAGATTAAAAAATAAATAAACCTGTATCAGGGAGCAAGAATCTCCTGTCCCCTTCAAAATCTTTCTAGAACTGGATTAAGAATTAAATTGACATGAGGCAGATTAACAGAAGCAAATCAAATTCAATTTTGTATGTACAGGGAATCCACAAGGATATGGAAATTCCCAAGAGAATAGGACAAAATGAGGTTTATTTGTCATCCGGAACCAAGGAAAAGTGGGTAGGGGTCAGAGACTTCAAAGAATCTAATGCAATTCACAGGAAGATGAAAGAGAGTGAATATTTGGTAAACAAATGTTCCTTGGGCCAGCAGAAACTAGGGAGCACAGAGGACTTTGATCAAACAAGCCTAGCTAGATTTCTCCCTCTCTACTAGGCCAGTGCGTAGCATAATGCAGTTATCTATGGTGATAACTCTCTTCTTGCAACAGGTCCCTTATCTAAATTGTTTTTAGGTGGTTGTGGGGGAGCTTTTCCTGAACCTGATGGGTTTTGACTGCTTTTTTTTTTTTTTTTTTTACTCAAAATCATCTTTATGCCAATATGGCCCCTCTTGGGATGGCCTGCCCTTGACCCCTACACTGTGTGGAGCTTTGTAGTGTATGATACACTGAGATGTCGGATAGGTTCAGTGAAATATACTGGGGGTAAACAGATTTTGGAAGAAGAATACAGAATAACTTAAATCACTAGAAGCCTGGCCTTTTGTTACTTTCTAACCTCATTGAAGTGTGAATGTTCTGAATAAATCTATTCCCCCCCCCGCCCCCCGCTCCACTTCTTAACATTCCTTCAGTCAGGCAATAGTTTCCATCTTAAAATAATCTCAGTTTCCTCTCCCTTTACTCAAAAAGATGTGTCCTGATAGTGCTAACAGGACTTGAAACCATGGCCACTGTCTAGTAAGAAAGGTTGTCTTTCTCACTAGCCTTGCATCTTGCCTCCATTTATCACCTCAAAGGATGGGAGCTGTGTGTGTGTAGCTGTTTTTCTTTCACTGAGGCCTCGCATATGTAGCAGGAGTTTTACCAGGAGTTAACTCTTGAGAATAGGAGGAAGGATGGGAAGTTGCATTATGGTTTTCTTAAAAGTCTTCAGCAGCACATGGGAATAAGCAAGAGATTAGAAATAGATGGTACACTCTGCAGGAGATGACTTATATTTTTGTTGAAAGGGTCTGCTGCATAAACAGGGTATAAATGCCCTGGAGAAGCAGTGAAAGACCCCAAGGAGATAACTAGGAATAACAACCCCAAAGGTTAATTCATGCAGAAGGGCTGGAAGACCATCATATTTTGTAATGCCAGTTTCTATTATGTCATAAACTGAATAATGTCAAAATATAACATAATCAAATAAAAATTCAAAGCTTAAATTTATTTAAATGATCCCCAAGTCTAAGTCATTCTAAAATCTCACAGAAATCATGTTACTCTCATGGATTTTCTACCCTCTTTCTTTTAAAAGTCTCAAAATATATCCATTTCAAAATGCTTTGCAAGAATATAACACCGTGATCCTTTGACCCCATTTAACTCAGGGGCAATCTGAATCACAAGGAAATAAAATGCTTTCTCCAGCCACAACAAAATGTCACCTGACAAAGTAAAGACAATTTCAGGGTCTGACTTCTTTCCACTGGATTATAAAGTTCATGTAGCAATGAAGAGAACAGGAAATTTCCATAAACTGGAAGACAAACCCTGAGTGAAGTCTCTCTTATTATCAAAATCTATTTCTTGGCCCTTATCCTGTTTCCTCATCCATTTTGAGATGCGCTAACTTTCAAAGAAATATTGTGATTGAGAAAATAAATACACATTTCCCAAAAGTAAATAATTCCTAAACTTTTGGAGCTATAATGTCTTTTCACTGATTTATATGATACTCTATACCTTCTTAAAGTTCTGCAGAGATGACATTTGTTTTAAAGTTTTGTGTCATCATTTGGCTAGGGTTCCAGGATTAAGCAACTTATTCTATAGTTTATATATCCCCTGGTGCATAATAATGTATTTATTAATTAATTCTCTCTCTCTTCTTTATCTCTTCATAATTACTTTTGTTTGATTATTATTCTTGTTCCCAATGTCTGACACCACAATATAAGCAGTTTATTTTTAGTTTTGAAGCAGATTGATGTTAGCTATTTTTCCTATGACAGACAGCAGTGCATGGTGGTTAATTTGCACACACTCTGGAGTCAGACTGCCTAAGTTTGATTCCCTGTTTTTCCATTTATTAGCTGGACAACGTAATCAAGTCTTGCATAAGCCTGACCTTTCCTTGCCTCGGTCTCCTCATCTAAAAATGAAGGTAACAGTAGTACCAACCTTACAGGATTGTGTTTAAGATGAAATCAATTAAGATATCAAAGCCCTTACAACAGTGCCTGGCATTCGTTATTCATTGTGTAATTATTAGCTATTCCTATTTTTGTTTCCCTGTTCCATCACCTTGCTAACTGGTTAGGTGTTGATCAAAAGTTCAGAGCTGCTTGTGATCATTGTATATTTTCATGTCATTCACAGAATAGTGCCCTAACAGATTCTAACCCAGAAAATCTGACTCCTTGAGACATGGATTTTTTGGCAACCAACCGCATGCGCATGGTCTTGGCTCATCTGAAGACCCCTTGTTGATTTTGCATCTGGACATAGTGGGCCAACATTGTATGATGTACAAGGTGTCAGTAAAACCTGCAGGGGATCCTTCGATCATAAGAAAATAACAAGTCTCATTGTTCCTGTGGGGGAGCAGACACAGAGACCCAAAGATTTAACTCTTTCAAGTGAGTAATATCCTAATTCGGATTTTGCCTTGGGAGATGAGCTTCCTTGAGCTACATATAATCGAGTAAAATTGTATTATCAGTAAAACCCCCTTCAGACCCTCATCTCTTCTCTATGATAACAAGTATAACTTTCTCCATAAAGCACCTATATAAGGGTTAAGATTAAGGTTGTCTTTGTAATCCTTACAAAGTGTGTCTGTATTAGCTTCTTTGAAGTTTCTTCTGAATCACAGTTTTAAAATATTTATGTTCTCAGATCACCTTAGAAAGTAATATTCTGTGTGTTTTTGTTTGTTTGTTGCTTGTTTGTTTTACTCTATGCCTACTAATGTGCTGTGTACAAAAAACAAATTGTTATTGTATTGGAACAATTCTGTTTCCATTGATGAAGTTCCAGAGGGAGATTTTATGCAGATTCAACTGTCCAGAGCCATGCAAAAGCATCGGGCTTTTTAAAATGGTTTTTTAAAAATTAATTAATTAATTAATTAATTAATTAAAGATTTTATTTATTTATTCATGACAGACACAGAGAGAGGCAGAGACACAGGCAGAGGGAGAAGCAGACTCCATGCAGGCAGCCCAATGTGGGACTCGATCCCTGGTCTCCAGGATCACACCCTGGGCTGAACCCAGCCCAGCTAATCTCAGCTAGACCACTGAGCCACCCAGGCTGCCCTAAAATTATTTTTTAAAAAGGCACTATCTTTACGTAATAAAACAACCTGATAACAGTTTCCTATAAGTATAAAACACAATGATATATGAAACTTATGCTATTTTTAAACATTTTTTTATATGCTTAGAAACAAAACAAAAATGATTGTATACAATGTTGCAGAAGAACTTCTCCCCCTTCCCCCCATAAGTTTGGTGAGCTCTAACCAGGAAGCAGTTTACTGTGCTGTTTTGTAAATTTAGGAAAGAGACTCTCACATTCATATTTGTATCTTCAAGAGGAAATACCTGCAATATTGTAGATGCTTAATAAATGCTCATGAAATATACAAGTGAATAAATATCTAGGTATTAACATACTGCTGAATTTAGCACCATTGATCTAAGCACTTAATGCTCTTACAAATTGCAAGCAATGCCCCTATTAAAAGAATTTCCTCATGTATATTTCTCCTGAAATTAAAAATAAAAAATATTTTAAATTATATTTTCCAGTTTCTAGATTATACAGAACCTACTTCTTCAACCAGATCATAGCAAAGCAAAATTGTCTATAATCAGTTCTCATTTTGGAGAGATACAAAAATAATATCCAAGATAAATTGGGGGAAGAAAGATGGCATAAAATGTGCTACAAGTTAGCTTGTGATTTAAAAAAGAAAATTGCTTTGTCATAAGTCAGAAGCATTTTAGCTTCTTTTAAAAAATGATTTGAAACATTTTGACTAATGTTAGAGTTTCCAGTGATGAAGGATATCATAAATGTGCTAGTTTAGATGAAAGATAAAAATAAAGTCAGAACCACAAGATGAATAATTGGTATCTATAATGTATACTGACTTCTTGTTCTAAGCATGTACATGTAGGGTTATCAAGGCAACTCATTTGACCTAGAGGAGATGGTGTTATTTCTGGCAACTTCCTTTATCCTGTTTGAAAGAACTATTTTCTATTACATTAACAATGTAAAACCAAATAAAGATTTAAATTCTGAAAAAAAAAAAAGATTTAAATTCTGTAATCAAAGCCCAAAATAATGATAACCGGAAGGTAATTTATGAAGAATCATTGTAAATGGATATCTTTTTCTTCAAGAACATGTGAACAAAATGAGTGAGGAAAGAAGACGGAAGGAAAAGAAATCTCTAAGTTATAACCTCCATATGCTGATAAAGGTTTAATTAATTTTTAGCACAATCTGCTGTTTTTTTTTTTTTTTTTTTAAGTGTTGCTTCAAGTTATAATACCAAGCACTCTCCAGTTTTGGGCAACCTTCACCATTCGCCTGGACCACATTTTAACTTTTGGAAACTTAGTGGTTTATGTTCAGTGTCATGTTAAAACAGATGCTTCTCTAACCTTCTCAAGTTGTGAGAGGGTTGTTGGTTGTTTCAGAATACAATAAAGAAAGATGGGGGAAGAATGATTGTCAAGTTACTCTTCACCTCCATCTAAAGCAGTGTTCTTCATATTGACTAGATATTGGAATCGCTAAAGTTTTAAATATTATTGGTGATTGAGTATCATCCCCCAAATTCTCATTTAATTGAGATGGTTATGACCTGGGCATAGAAACCTTTCAAAATTCTTTCAAATAATTCTAATGTGCAACCCATTTTGAGAACCAATAACCCAAAGGAAGGAAGAAGAAAAATGTACAAAAGGCTAACAGTTAAAAAGTTTTCTTTTTGAGGTGCCTGGCTGGCTCCATTTGTAGAGCATGTGACTCTTGATCTCAGGGTCATGAGTTCAAGCCCCACATTGGGGGTAGAATTTACTTTAAAAAAGCCATTCAGTTAAATTCTTTGGTTTTCCTTACATTGGTGGAGACCAGAATCTTTAATTATTATGCTCATTTTGAGTGTAAGGCAACAGAACTGCACTAAAAACAATGTTTCAATGTCTTATTAAAATGATCTATTCAGTTTTATTTAATTCAACTCAATAAAAAGTGACTAACCTATTATGTACAAAGAACTGACCTAATCTTGTAAGGACATTCAAAGATGAATAAGATCTGATCCCCCTTCTCAAATAGCATATAGACAAGAGAAATGTTAGCTAAGTCAACTAGAGTCAGATATTTGTAAATAAATCGGACCTGGTAAAGGAGCTTAATGGCTTCTTGAATAGAAAATGAATATCCTATAAGTTCTGACACCAAAATCACAAAATCAATCTTAAAAACAGCATTAGCCCATAGATATATAGCACTATGTCTGATTAAGCCTAAGAAAGTGGAGAAATGAGCCATTAGCTGATGAATTAGAGCTATTTGTTTTTTGCCAGATTGGGAGGCTGAGATGGTGTGTTGTTTCCAACCACAAAACTGAGATATGAAATAATTAGTCAAAAGTCTTAACAGTATACTGGGCTTACCTGTGAAAGTGCTTCCTAGGTGCCAGGTAAATTTTTTTCAATTCAAATGAAAAGTGTTATTATGCATAATCAATTGAATAAGTTGTTTTTAGATTTGCCTTGAGTGCATCAGATGAGTGCTACCCAGTAAAATGTGGATCTCTATCTTAGTACACATTATTTTATGATTTGTAATGCAGAGATTTATAGTATATGTATGTATCTACATGCATGTTTATGTGGCACAAGTTAGCTTGTTTAGTGACACTATATATGGTGACAGAAAGCAAATGAATGGTCGTGTGGGTTCTGTGCATGGAGTATCAGAATGCAGGATTACAAAGGGGCATTAATAAACTTTTGGGGCAGATGATATGTTTCTTTTCTTGACTATGGTAAGCTATCACAAGTATATACATACTTCAATTTATAATACACTTTGTTATGTGCAGTTTATTATTATCATGAAATGTGTCCTTCATCTGACAATATGGAAATATTCTCTTACATAGAGCTTTTACATTTAAGATCTTAATCCATTTGGGGGTATGTTTCGTATATGAATGGTGGGTTAAGGACATAATTTTATTCTTTCACTTAAAAATAATGCTATAGGGTGCTTGGGTGCTCAGTCAGTTAAGCACCCAACTTGATTTCAGCGCAGGTCATGATCTCAAGGTTATGAAATCAAGCCCTGCATGGTGCTCCATGGTCAGCTGGGGGTCTGCTTGAGATTCTCTCTCTCCCTCTTCCTCTCTCCCACCTGCATATGTGTGCACTCTCTCTCTCTCTAACAATAAATAAATCTTTTAAAAACCCCAACAATTCTATTAGTCTTAGTTAAAAAACACTCAAACAAACAAACAAACAAACGTTTCCCCCATCGATTTGTCATGCCCCCTCAATCACATAATCTAGGTTCCACATATGCTTGTGTCTTGGTTCATTTGACTGCTCTATTTGCCTCTCTCTGAACCACAACCACACTCTCACAACTACTACTAATTTAGAGTGAGTCTGTATCTGTTAGGGCAAGTCCCCCTTATTGTTCTATTTGAACACTGTCTTTGTTATTCTTGGAATTTTGCCCTTCGACATGAATTTAGAATTCATGTAAACAAAATCACATTTGCACTGAGTTTAAAAAAAATTGTGTTGGCTAAACTGCTGACAATTATCACCCATAGCATAACACCATGCTTTGCAATACTCGTAATGATTGCTTTGTTTTGAAATACTAAAAATCTTGCCAGTTCTGTGCAATACATAATACATCACTGCATGTGTACTAAATGCAAAAGCAGCTCATTGATTTTCCTATAGATTGCAGACCAGGATGGCAGACACACCTAAAAATAATAACAAAAACCACCCCTGAGCTTTATCAAGGATGAGAAAACAATAGAAAATTTTATTCCATTTATTCCTCCAAAGAGTATGCTTTTGAAACTATCTGAGATAAAAAGAAACGGTTTTGCTAATGAAGATTGTTCTTTGTCTGTGAAAAGGTTTTTTTTTTCCCCTGTTTTGTAATCTCTGGCCCCTGACACCCATCACTTTTCCAAATTATATGGAAATAGCCCATATAAAATAGATCAAATATGACTCTGCACCATTTATTCTTGTGTCACAGTTGCCAAGGGGATCGGAACGATAAGAAAAAATGATAATCTGTGTTTGGAAACATCTCTACCTGCTGATTCAGGGCCTTGGGAAGCAGCTCTAAGAACCCATGGACTGTTTCTCCATCAAATGTTCACTCCATGAAAGGATTTAAATATCTCTGGCTCTAAAAATACCACAAACATATATACACTCCTTTCCCTTCAGCTAGGAAGTGCTGAGAGACATAATCAGGGCCTTTACAAGTAATTTTAAAATTGTCATGTCTTAAATGAGTAAGTTTTCAACAAACAGCAGCTTTTACAAACTTGTTTTATGCAGCAGAATTGAAAAGCACAGGAAGTTTTGACTGGGTACTTGCAAAGCTTAATGGGAATAGAGGAATATTCTGAATTCTAAGGTCAGATGGGCTCTGACAGTGCCCTAGGAAAGCAGGTTGATGCCAAGGAAAGTCAGTTGGAGTGGGAAAAGTCTATGGCATCTTTTGCACTCATTTCCCCTCCATCAAATCAATACATGCAAGAAACCAATGCACCTTCACTATCACCATGGCTTTCATTGCGAAAGAGGTAACATAGTTACTCTAGTGACTACTACAAGGCAGTTAATGGCACAGACCCAAAAGTCAGACTGCCTGGATTCAAATTCTAGAATTCCTGGGTGGCGCAGCGGTTTAGCGCCTGTCTTTGGCCCAGGGCGCGATCCTGGAGACCTGGGATCGAATCCCACGTCGGGCTCCCAGTGCATGGAGCCTGCTTCTCCCTCTGCCTATGTCTCTGCCTCTCTCTCTCTGTGTGACTATCATAAATAAATAAAAATTTAAAAAAAGTATATTCAAATTCTAGCTCTAACACTTACTAATAGAATGATTCTCTCTCCTTGCCTACATTTCCTCATCTGTAACGTATGGAATCTATGGTTATTATAACAGTTATTGTAAAGACTAAGTTAGTTAATACATATAAAGTGCTTAAACAGCATGCATTGTGTTAGTTTTTATCATTATTATTAGTGGTAATACTATTATGACTATCAAAACCCTTAGGTGTGAAGGGAATGGAAGCTGAGTTTACAATTGTAACAATTTTAGATTTAAAATTATTTCAATCTTAATGTATTGGTGACACTGCAAGCCATACAAGCCGTACTTGTAATGATGGCTTTACCGACGGAATGAAGTTCTCTTTGTTATGAGATTAAAAAACAAGGAAACCAGCACTATACTTATTTCAAGAGTTTCATATAGCAACTCTCATTTTTACACCATGATTAATCTTGGTCCTCATCTACATCTCTTTCTTCACCCATTTATTCAACAAATAATTCACCCAATATTGCTTATTCAGCAAATAATTACCAGTTGCTTAAAATTCAGGATGGACCAGTCATTGTATTTGCTGATGTAAAGATATATCAAACACTTCTCCACTACAGAAGATTTACAGAAACCTTTACTATGACAGCATAACAGAATGATAATAACAAGGGAGACATGGGAAGTCTTCATAAGCGAAGTGACATTTGATCTGGATTTTGAACTATGAGTAGGTGGGGAGGGCATTCCATGAAGAAAGCAAAGTATGTGATAAGGTTCAATAAAAAGAATGTGTCTTACTCTGGGCACAGAAAGATGTTTAATATGCCTAAAGGGAAAGGTTTGTGTTGGGAGGGAAAGCAGAACACAAGGAGGCTGTGAAAGTCGTTGGTGACTGCGTGGTGAAGAATCTGCATCAAGGACTATTGACCAGATTCTGGAGACAGAGTAAAAGTGAGTCCTTCACGTATGAAACACTTCTGCTTCATAGACTGTGTGTTCTTTGTTGTGTAACAAATTACCAAAACCTCAGCAACTTAAAACAACACAAATATTATTTCAGAGTTTCATGGGTCAGGAATCCAGCATATTTTGGTTGGATCCTCTGTGCCAGGCTGAAATTGATCAATGAGTCAATTGGATGCATCTTTATCTGAAGCTCAACTGGGGAAACATCCACTTTCATACTCCCTAAAGTTGTTGGCAGAATTCATCTTGTGTGTTACGACCGCAATGTTTTCTTGCTGGCTTTTGGATGGAACCATCTTAGCTCTCAAGACTGCTCTCAGGTTCTTGCCACATGCCCACCCCCCCGCCCCCCACCATAGAAATTTACTCCTCAAGGACAGCAGGAGAATTTCTTTCATGCTTTGAGTCACTTTCATCAGGAAGATCTCAATTCCTTTTAAAGGTACATCTAATTAGATCAGGCCCACTCACAATCATCTTTTTATTGAGGTATAATTGACGAATAGAATTGTTATATATTTAAAGTGTTACAATATGATGATTCGACATACTTACATGTTGTGAGAGGATCCCTCAACATAAAGTTAATTAACACAGCCATCACCTCACATATTTACCTTTTTTGGTTCATTTTTGGTGTGAACACTTAAGTTGTACTCCAGACACAAATTTCAATTATACAATATGGTATTATCAACTATAGTCACCAGTCTAATGTTATACATTAGATCCTTGGAACTTATTCATCTTATAACTTAAAGTTTATACTCTTTTACCAACCTCTCCCTACTTCCCAGCCCCGGCAACCACCATTTTACTCTCTATTCTCTGAGTTAGACTTTTGTGTGTTTTGTTTTAGAATTGTTTTTTTTTTTGTTTTGTTTTGCTTTCTACTGTTTTAGATTCCATGTGTAAGTGATACCACACAGCATTTGTCTTTCCTTGTCTGCTTTATTTCACTTGGCATAATGCCCTCCTGGCTCATCCATATTATTGCAAATGGCAAGATTTACCTCCTTTTTTAAGGCTGAATAATATTCTAATATATATATATGATATATATACACACATAAGATGTATAATCATATATAATATATACAAAATAAATAATAAAATTATGTATTAAATAAATTTAAAAAATATATAACACATATAAAAGCGTATATATATATACGTGAGATATATACATATATATCATGTTTTCTTTACTCATTCATCCACTGACAGATACTTTGCTTGTTTCCATACCTTAGCTATTGTGAATAATGCTTCAGTGAATGTGGAAGTACAAATATCTCTTTGAAACATTAGTGATAATGGTTTCCTTTCTTTTGGATGTACACTCAGGAGTGGGACTGGTGGATCATATGATAATTCTATTTTTAACTTCTTGAGGGGTCTCCATACTGTTTTATATGGTATCTGTACCAGTTTCCAGTCCCACCAACAGTGTACAAGTGTTCCTTTTTCCTCTACATCCTTCCCAACATTTGTCATTTCGTCTTTTTAATACTGAACATTCTAACAGGTGTGAGGTGACATTTTATTGCAGTTTTGATTTGCATTTCTCTGATGATTAATGATATTGAGCACCTTTTCATGTACTGTTTGTGGTCAGATATCTTCTTTAGGAAAATATCTATCCAGATCCTTTGCCTTTTTAAAAAATTACTCCTATGTTTTTGTCTAGAAGTTTTATGGTTTCAGGTTGTCTGTTTAAGTCTGTAATACATTTTGAACTGAATTTTGTGTATACTGTGTGGTGTAAGACAGGAGTCAGTTTCATTCTCTCACATGTGACTATCCAATTTTCCCAACACCATTTATTAAAGAGACTAACTTTCCCCACTACATATATTTGAGTCATTTATGTTATGTTGCCATAATATTGATTTATTAGTGTCAAATATTGATTGACCGTATATGTCTGGGTTCATTTATGGACTATTCTGTTCACTTATCTGTATGTCTGGTTTTTGTTGTTGCCGTTTTTAGATTTTTATTTATTTATTTATCCATGAGAGACACACAGGGAGAGGCAGAGACATAAGCAGGAGAAGCAGGCTCTCTTCTGGGGATTCCAGGATCCCAGGATCACAACCTGAGCCAATGGCAGATGCTCAACCATTGAGCTATCCAGATGCCCCATGTATGTCTATTTTTATGCCAATACTAAACTTTTGATTACTCCAGTTTTGTAGTACAGTTGAAGTCAGGAAGCATGATACCTCCAGCTGTGTTCTTTATCAAGATTGCTTTGGCTACATGGGATCTTTTGTGGTTCCACATGAATTTTAGGATTCTTTTTTCTATGTCTATGAAAAATGCCATTAGAATTTTGATATGGATTGCCTTGGATCTGTAGATCACTTTAGGTAGTATAGACATCTTAACAATATTAATTTATGTAATCTATGAACATGGAACATCTATTTATTACTGTCTTCTTCATTTCTTTCATCACATCTACAGCTTTTTAGTGTACAGAGCTTTTACTCCCTTGGTTAAGTGTATTCCTAAGTATTTTGTTTTAGAGATTATTATAAATGATATTATTTTCTTAATTTTTCTTTCCAATAGTTCATTGTTAGTGTATAGAAATGCCACAGATTTTTGTTTGTTAATTTTGTATCCTGCAACTTTACAGAATTCATTTATTAGTTCTAACAGTGTTTTGATAAAGTCATTAGGGGTTTCTATATATAATATCATGTCATCTGCAAGTAGGGATAATTTTATGTTTTCTTTTTTGATTTGGGTGCCTTTTATTTCTTCTTCTTGTCTAATTGCTCTGGCTACAATTCCTAGTTGAGTAGAAGTGGTGAGAGTGGGCATCCTTGTGTTGTTTCTGATCTTAGAGGAAAAGCTTCCAGCTTTTCAACATTGAGTATATTAGCTGCCATATATGGCCTTTATTATGTTGAAGTACATTGTTTCATTCAGTTTGCTTAGTTTTTATCATGAAATAATTTTTAATTTTGTCAAATGTTTTTTCTGCACTAATTGAGATGATCATATGACTGTGTTTAACACTGATTGATTTATGGATGTTGAACCATTCTTGCACACCTGAAATAAATCCCACTTGGTCACAGTGTATGATCCTTTTGATGTAGTGTGGAATTTGGTTTGCTAATATTTTGATGAGGATTTTTGCATCTATGTTCAGGTGTATTGCCTGTAATTTTCTTTCTTTGTAGTGTCCTTATCTGACTTTGGTATCAGAGTACTGATGGCCTTATAAAATGGGTTTGGAAATGCTCCCTCATCCTTATATTTTTGGGAAAGTTTGAGAAGGTTTGGCCTTAATTCTTCCTTATATGTCTGGTAGAATTCACTAGTGAAGCTATCTGGTCCTGCATTTTTCTTTCTTGGGAGACTTTGGATTACTGATTCAATCTCCTTACTAGTGATTGGTCTACTCAGATTTTCTATTTCTTCACAAGTCAATCTTGATAGGTTATATATTTCTAGGAATTTATCTATGTTTTTCTCTAGGTTACCTAATTTGTTGGCATATAATTGTTCATAATAGTTTCTTATGACCCTTAATATTTCTGTGTTATCAGTTGTAATGTGTCCCCCTTCTTTTGTGATTTTATTTATTTGAGTCATCTCTTTTTTTTCTGTGAGTCTAAGGATTTCTCAATTTTTTTTTATCTTTAAAAAAACACTTGCTTTCACTGATCTTTTCTACTGCCTTTTAAATTTCTGTTTCATTTATTTATGCTCTTACCATTGTTACTTCCTTCTTTATAGAATAATCTCTTTTTTGAGTATCTCAAAGTCAGCTGATTTGGGGCCTTAATTATATCTTCAAAATTCTTTCATTTTTATTACCTAATCTAATCAATTAAGCGAGTATTGAATCATATTCATGGGTCTGGCAACATACAAGAGGAGAGAACATTTGGTGTATATATCATAGGCTGGGAAATTTGGGGATCATCTTAGAATTGTCTACAACATAGACTTTTTGCTTCTCTGGGTTAATGGGATGATTTTGGCCTCCATAATATCTTCTGAAAAGACTTATTTAAGGGGCCTAAAACAGTAATTTTTTCCCCTCAATTATTTTGCACAATTTCCTTCATATCAAATAGTATATGTGCTAGACTGACTATACCCTGCAGTAAATTTTACTTTATTTTCTCAGTAGTGATTAGCTGTGACTATTACTAAAGTCATTTTCTAGGCACATCAAGCATGCACTAATATGTATGTTGAAATGATTCACTGAGTTAAAACAAATATAAATCAAAATTCAAAAAATAAAAAAAAGACACTCCTAATATGCTCAATGGATCAAATAGCTTTTAATTCCACTTATTAGGTAGTCTTGTCATTTGTGCATGAAATACAAAATGTAGTACATTTTCCTAAGGATTGCATGGGGGGCATAGGAAACTCAGTAAACTGTGTTTAAAGATTTATAAGTTGATGCTGTTTGAAAGTGGTTTGAATCAATGGTGGCATCTATTCTTGGCTAGATATAAGCCCAGGCACATGATATAGGCCAGGGCTAAGCTCTACTGTCCTGACATCAATCAGAATCTTGTGGAGACAGTTTTACCCAAAGGCAATGGAGCAAAATGAAAATAATCAGCTTCCTTGAGTGCTTCCTTGTGTCTTTCTTGTTGCTGTTGAAGGGATCTATGTTATAGGGTAATTAAGTGTTCCAAAAGAACACAAAGGACTAGGAAAGGCTTGAGTAACATTAGAGAATTTTGGTGTACAAGGCAGACAATTAAATGCATTGGTGGGGCATTACATAGTATCTAATAGAAAACTAAAGTGAAAGAAGAAAGAAAAGAAGAGATCAGCATTTGTGGATTACTTGTATGAAGAAAGAACAAGATTGGGGTCACAAATGTGTTTTGTGTTTCATCCACTGGAGGTGGGGCTCTGCTTCCCAAGCAGCCATTCGTCATGGTTATTTAATCTATACATTTTTCCTTGAGAGAATCAGTTATGTAGACTTTTCTTCCCCTGGCTGTGCTTGTCTGAATTTATGCAAGGGAATCTCTCTTGAAAGAACATAAAGTGGTATATGCCTTTTTCAGTCATCTTATAATTCTTGGATATTTTATTTTGAATTTTCAGTCTTTTTTTCCCTCTTTTCTTCTCAGTTTTAGAGATTTTTTACTGAAATATCCTCAAGCTTAGAAATTTAGTCCTCTGCCATGTCTAGTCTACTAATGAGTCCATCAAAAGTACTCATTTCTGTTATAGTGTTTTTAATCTCTAGTAACTTTAAAAAATTATTTCTTTGGATTTCTGTCTGCCTAGTGACATTATCCATCTGTCTTGCAAGTTGTCTATTTTCTTCCATGAATACCCTTAGCATATTAATTATATATTTTTAAAAAATCCTGGTTAATAATTCCACATTCCTGCCATATCAGACTCTGGTTCTGATGTTTGTTCTATCTCTTCAATCTAAAATCTTTTGCCTTGTAATATGTCTTATAATTTTTTGTGTGAAAAGGTGGCCTTTCTGTACTGGATAAAAGAATTTGTAGTAAATAGGCCTGTTGTAATGTAAGGTTTGCAAGGAGAGGATGTGTTCTACACTCCTGTGATTAGGTCTGTCTTTTTGCAAGCCTGTGCGGCTGAACTGCAAATTTCAACGGTGCTTCTCAGAAGTTTTTTCCTTCTTTACATGGGACAAATTGGCTAGAGAGTGCTGGAGTTGTCTATTTCCCTTCCCTCAGGTAGGTCAGGCTCTGATAAGTCCTATTATATGGTCTCTGGTAAAACAGCTTCTCCTGAGAGTGGGAGAAACTTAACCTAGTTAAGAAGACTAAAATGCTCAGGCAATCATCAGAATGGTTCTTTCTCCTTTCCCCTCTCCTCTGACAGAAATATGAGGGGATTTTTCTGTGATATTCACTATGAAGCTCCTGTAGGTAAGATTCACAGAAGTGTGGAGGCCCCCCCAGTGACTAAGTTCCCCTGGAGTTTTTAACTTGCAGACTTGTCCACACTGAGCCTTTATCATCAACTCATTAATTACAGTTCAGATTTTTCTACCCCACTACTGATTCCTAAAGAGGTGTTTGCTTGTGGTCTTCTACTCCAGTAAGTTTGATTCTCTACCTGCCTGTCTTTCCAGTTTTGAAGACAAAACTGGAAGTATAGCAGTTTTCCCTCCAACCTCATTTCTCTGATGGATCTCAGAAGAGTGTTGATTTTTTCAGTTTTTTTTTTTTAAAGCTTTTCACTTGTTAAGATGGAAAGGTGACTCCTAAATTCCTAACATGACCTAAGACTGATGTTCCTAAATATATTTTTTAATCAACAAGTAATTCTTGATCTAGTTTTGCCTTGATGCATAGTTTATTGTCAATTTTATATGGATCTACAAAAAAATTAAACATACTTTGATTCAAAATTTGATGTTCATAGACTGATTTATATGAACTTTTATTTTATATTTATTATACTCTGGCCAAAACACTACATGGTATGTTAATTTTTCTGTTAAGGCACACAAATGACAGATGCCCAATTTTATTAGTGAGGCTGTTGTATGCGCACATCAAAATACTTCTCAGTTTTTAATCTACATTTGCAGAGAACAATTCATAGTCTGCCACCTTTTCTTTTAGAAAGAGGCAGATTTGGCTACCTGCTATATTATATTGCTCTTGAATTGGAGCCAGTTTTCTGTCTTAAATATATTTCTGCAATGTGTCATTTATGGTAAAAAAAATATTCAAGAGCTATCATTTTGTCATAAAAAGTATTTGTCAGTTGCATCCAGCTTTTGTTATTGATTCATGCAAAATTCATAGAGTAAAAAATGTGTTTTTTTTCAACTACAGATTTCCAATAAAAAAAACTATAAATAAGGCCCAGGAATGAAATTCCATTTCCTTGCATAAATGCTACAATGCAGTATGTAAATAGATGACTTTTAAAGATGATCAAATCTAGAAACTTAAAATGGAACTTAGAGAACATCTATCTCTCATACAAACTAAGAATCTTTTCAACAATACCTCTGGCAAATAATCCTATTATAGCTTCCTTCTAAGACACTAAAGAGCTTTTTTGTATACACAGGAATTTATTCCACAACATTTAGAGGTGTCAATAAAGACTCATGGTTGGACATTGTATATGGGTTGTAGGTGAAGGAAGAGAGGATAAACAACACTGAAACTACAGCTCCTGTCTCCAGACTTTGTGCCAAGTCTTCCTACCATGCATCCTGAATGACAACCAGACTGGCTACAGAATGCAGAATCCTGGCTCAGGGAACCTAACAGGGACATATCTTTGGCATTAGTTCATACTTCTTCCACAGAAAAAATGTGGTTCTCCTAAAAATAGGTAAACTAAAATATGTATCTAAACATAAAGGTAAGTCTGATATTCTGCTTAGAAAACAGCTTCAATCAAGGCAGCATGACATTGTAAAGAAAATCATTCTCCATAGGTCATTTTGGTACAACTTAGCTTTCTCAAGATGTCTCTAAACAAAGCTCTACAACAATTCTATTGCCTAAGATAGAGGATCCTACAAATTTTATATTCACTATCTCACCTATTAATTTGACTCAGTTATCTCAGCATTAGTTCTATAATAATACATTTTTAGATCCTAGCCTAGCCTGATTATGCTTATTTTGTTCATATCTTCTAGCCTATCTCTTCATTTATATTTATATGTATAAAAATCGACTAATCTAGTATTTATCAAGGGTCTATCTTGTGTAGGATAATGGAAGTACAATGCAATAAACCTTAATTTGATATTAGCATATGCGAAATATTTTTTAAGATAAATCTACTATCCAAAATAACATAATTCACTCCAAAGTTAAAAGCATGCTACATTTAGGTCACTGTTTTGTTATACTCATTAATGTAGCCTACAAATATTTATTGTGTACCCAATATTTTTCAGACTCTGTTGTTAGTTTTGTTGATTCAGCTCTGAATAAAAGAGTTAAAACTCAATCTTACATTCTTGTTTTGGGAGAGACTAACAACAAACAAGTTAAACTAAAAAAATATATAGTAACAAACAAGTTAAACTAAAAAAATATATAGTATGTAAGACGGTGATGACTAAAATAGGGACATGAAGCAGGGAAATGAGACAGAGGACATGTGGAGGTGCAATTTTAAATACAGATCCAGGGAAGGTGTTACTGAAAATGTGCCATTTATATTTTTAAAAGATTTTATTCATTTATTCACTAAAGACACAGAGAGAGGCAGAGACATAGGCAGGGGATAAGCAGGCTCCATGCAGGGAGCCTGATGTGGGACTCGATCCTGGAATTCCAGGATCACAACCTGGGCCAAAGGCAGGTGCTCAACCACTGAGCCACCCAGGAGTCCCCAAAAATGTGCCATTTAAATAAGAACCTGAAGTAGGTAAGTAAGTGAGGTTGGTGGATATCTGGGAAAAGAACATGCCAGACAAAGGGAGAAGCAAATGCAAAGACTCTGGGGCAGGAATACACCTGGAGTATTCAAGGAAAATCCAAGAGGTCAGTGTGACTAGAGGAAAGGGAGAGGTATTATCTGGAGAGAGTTCAGGGTAGTCATATCCTAGGGACTTTGAGGTAAAAATAAGAGGCTATTACAGAGTTCTGAGTGGAGGGGTGAAATGATTTTACTTGTATTTTAACAAGTTCACCAGAGGTATTATGCAAAATAAGAGGGCAAGGGAAGAAGACTACACAGAATGTTATCATATAAAGATGATGGCAGCTTGGATCAGATCAACAGCACTGAATGTGTCTTAAAAAGATAGATCCTACAGTATGTGCTGTTGAAGTGAATGTGAAATATGAGAGTTAAGTTTGATTTTAAGATTTCTTGGTTTCATCAACTGGATGGATGGGGTGGCCATTAACTTAGATAGGGAGGAGTATAGGAAAGCCAAGTTTAGACATTAAGTTTGAGCTGTCAATTACGTGTTCAAGGGAAATTAACACTAGGGAATGGGTAATACAAGTGTGGTGTTCAAAGGAATTTCAGATAAGATGTGCATATTGGAGCATTGTTGGCTTATAGGAAGGATTTCAATCAGTGAGACTAGATGAAGTTGTAAGAGGAAAAGAGTGAGAGAGAGAAGTTCAAAGATTGAGTGTTGATCACTCCACTCTTTAGAGGTTGGAGAAATGAGAAGGAGCTAGCAAAAGGAACAGAGAATGAGAAACTCCCATAAGCCGAAAACAGTTTCTTAAGAAGGGAAGGATCGGGATCCCTGGGTGGCGCAGCGGTTTGGCGCCTGCCTTTGGCCCAGGGCGCAATCCTGGAGACCCGGGATCGAATCCCATGTCGGGCTCCCGGTGCATGGAGCCTGCTTCTCCCTCTGCCTGTGTCTCTGCCTCTCTCTCTCTCTCTCTCTCTCTGTGACTATCATAAAAAAAAAAAAAAAAAAAAAGAAGGGAAGGATCAATTGTCTCAAAAGCTGCTGATACGTCAACCATGTTGAAAATTGACAGATGGCACTGGATTGAACTACATAGAGATCTTTGGTGCCCTTGACAAAAGTAGCTTTAGTGGAGTGTCAGAGATAAAAGCTATTGGGAATGGATCAGAAAGAATAAAAGGAGAGAAATCAGAGACTATGAGTAGAAAAACTTCTTGAAGAGCCTTGATACAAAGGGAAACAAAAGAGAAATGAGACCTGTAAAGTTTTCCTGTGTGTGTGTTTTTTAAATGGGTGAAATAAGATGGATTTTCTTCTATTTATGGGCATTTGAATTTTTAAAGAACAGGCAATTTATTTAAGAATCTATGTGCCAAAGAGAAACACAAAGTAATATAATCTTATATGATAATAATAATAATATTTATTTATTTATTCACGAGAGACACCGACTGAGAGAGAGAGGCAGAGACACAGGCAGAGGGAGAAGCAGGCTCCTCACAGGGAGCCTGATGCAGAACTCGATCCCGGATCCCGGGATCACGACCTGAGCCGAATGCAGGCACCCAACAGCTAGCTGAGCCACCCAGGCGTCCAGCTTAAATGAATCTTAAAAAGAGTGAGACTAGAAGCAGTGTTTTAAGTGCACGAGAAACTTTAGTCCAAGGATACTAAAATTCCCTCACATTTATGTATGCTTTGTATAAGTCACTGGAAAAAATGCAAGCCAAATTTCAGTTAAACAAATGTTTGGATTTTCAGAAGTTTGCACAAAACTCAAAAGGATAACCTATTTTTGGTACATATTTTAATAAGATAAAATCCTCTCTGGGAGAAGAATTTCAACAATCTCATTGTACTATTATGGAAATTAAAGAACACGTTTGATAACAAGCAAAAGAGAGAAAACTAATAACTAAGTAATACCATCTATAGCTGTTACTAAGACCTAGTGCCAAAAAATGTTAGCTAAAAGAATGCTTATCACTGTGTGTGAAGGTCAAAAATACTGACACTATCAGGGCATGTAGAACAACTTAATATTATAGATTAAAGAAGAAATCTTTTAAAATGTTGACTTATACTATTTAAAAAACTGAAATATAACATGTTTTGGTTAGAATTTTTCCATCCAATTTTTTTCTGACATATACACATGCGCACATGTGCGCGTGCGCACACACACACACACACACACACACCCCTAAAACAAAGTCTCCCTAAAGTAATAATTTTGGCCATGAATGTAGACTAGACATGAAAGGGAAGAAAGCACGTTTATTCCAAACTGAAGGGAGAGTTTTTTTATTGTAAAAAAAAGATTAAGAGAGAAAAAAGAAGAAATTATCAAGTTTTCAATGAAACTGGAGGCTGCACTAAAAATAGCATGCATTTTGCTGAGGAGAAAAAGTCACTCATAACTCAACATAAGCAATTGCAATCTATTTCTTGTTTTATCTTCTTTGAAATAAAATACACTCTATATGTTCTCAACATGTGGGGAATGATACTCTGTCAATAGAGAATAATATGAAAATGGAGGCAGCATAATTAGGCTTGGAAGAAAATGACAGCATTCTAATCATGGTATATCTTGCACTACCAGATTTTTCACACTATTTTTATGGAATATAAAAGCTATTGAAGTGGAGTACAAGTGTAAAATTAAATAGTGTAGAAAAGTTCAATTCCTTTAGAATTGGCATGCTGCAGAATAAGCCTGGTTTATGAAAGGGGAAGTCTCACTGAAATTTCTGTCAACTTTACTTATTTCATAAGTTACAGAAAATTTCTAGGTACAAGTGGTCATTTTGAATAGCTATACATATGACTTTGACACTTCAGATGTTCACCTTTATGATAAAAAAATAATAATTATGGCAAAAAGGAGAACCACCTCTGGATAACTTTATTTTTTAAAGATTTTATTTATTTATTCATAGAGACACAGAGAGAGAGAGAGGCAAAGACACAGGCAGAGGGAGAAGCAGGTTCCATGCAGGGAACCGGATATGGGACTCGATCCCGGGTCTCCAGGATCATATCCTGGGCTGCAGGCGGCGCTAAACCACTGTGCCACCGGGGCTGCCCTTTGGATAACTTTAGAAGAAAAGCACAATTTCTTCAGAATGTAAGATGTTAGTATCCTTTAGTCAATTTAATAAAGTGTGAGTGTAAGTAGGACTTAAGTCAACATCTTGGAATAACTAATACCGTTATGTTTCTATACATAATATATGTTAATATTATGGCAGTAAGCAGAAAATTAAAAGTTAATTTAAAATAGTATATGTTCTGTTAATAAAAGTAATAGATACTCATCGTAGAATGCGTGAAAACTATAGACACAAGATAAAATACAAATCACCTATAATCAACACTCCTAAGTAACATTTAACATTTGATACATGTGCCTGAACACATTTTCTGTTCATGATATATCAACTAAATTAAGATCATATTGTAATATGTAATATTATTTTGCATCCCATTATTTTAGTAATCCTTTGCAATGAATGTTTGCTCTTATTTAATATTATTTGGAAGAAATCATATACATAGCAATAATATATTTAACAATTACTTTATTATTGTATATTAAGATGTTTCCTTTATTGGGGATCCTAAATGGGGCTGAGATGAATATACATATATTGAAGTTTTACTTTGAGTAAAGTATTTTATAATTATATCATTCAGTTATTGCCTATATAAATAAAGTTCACCAGTGATGGAAAGAGTGGTTAAAGATTTAATTAAATTTATTATGTCTAACACAACTCCAAATATTTTGTATTAGAATCTTTAAATGAAAAAGTAAAATTAAAGCAGGAAAAATGAGAATTGAGAGAGGAAAGAGAGTCAAAGGAAGATAAATGCCTGAAATACACGGCGTGAGATCCTATAGAGTTAGTAAAAATAAATTCCAATGTTGTTTAGAGTTTCTGAATAACCAAAACAGCAAGGGAAATATACAGTAATTCCCAATACCTGTGAGTACCAACTCTTAGGATTAAAATAATAATGCTATTCTCAGGGGTAGCTCACTTATTCTAGATACTATGACTTGAACAAACTTTCTTCCTTGGATTTTCATGAAGACAAGTCAGGTTGATAAAGTGCATTTCATCTCCAATGACATCCTTCTAACATATTTTGACAGAATTATTCATTATACTACTTCTCTATGTAGACCAAGGGCATAATGGCAAGATCAAATAACCTTAAGATACACATTAATGGATCCACATTTGTCAACTACATTTCTATTTGAACAATTCTATAAAATTGTGACCACCTGGCTAAATAAAAACTAACTTGTATGTATTTTAATTTTTACTTTAATTATATTTAGATTTAAAAAGCCACAGAACTAAAATATCTTGAATCCCTTTTTGATGGTAGGGAAAAATATTTTAACAGTTGGCATATTTTCTGTTGTTATAATAGGGATTTACAGTACATCATCTTGTTTCCAAAGAAGTGATTTTGTTTTTAAACTACATATTTTACCTAATTCCAAATAGAATGTGAGTTGGCTTACAGTCAAAAGCAAAAATTCATAGAACCACTGACACTAAAATAAAGTATTAAGAATCATGAAATCATGTTATACTAACTGACTAGATGCTTAGGCTGAGGAGAGCTACTACATTAAACTCCTTGGCAATAAATATGACATAAATTTAATGAAATAATAATGGGAAATACTTCAGATCATCAGGAAAAATAGACACTGTGTTACTACAGAATTTGAACTTAACCCTTAATAAAAATCAGCACCAGACTTCCAGGTAACAATGATAGACTTCTCCCTTTTTTAAAATCTAAAAAATAAAAAATAAACACCAGAAAGAAAAAAATTCATTCATCAATTCACAAACAAAGAAAGGGCACAATGTAGTATGGACTTTAACTACATAAATGGTATCAGGAATTGATTAAATATTTATGAGTCTCACAAATACTACCAATTTTATTTTTTTTAAAACTTGAATGATGGAGAGTAGTAAAGTGAGAGTAGAATGAATAAGTGAAAACAGCTTTTATTGAACAACACATAGACTCAGATATCTTCCATTTGAAAAATAAAATGATTTAAAATTCTAAGATATATATATCCTTCTTCTCCAAACTCCTACCAACACATCTGTGACAGTAGGACTCCTGGTCTTTACCAGGTAAAGGAAACATTTGTGCAGGAGTAACAAAATTCTCAAAAGAGTTCTTTCCCCCTAGTGAAAACTGCCTGAAGCTCTATCTGATGCCTCCTAAACAGGCAACAGAAAACTAAACAGAGCAAAATGACTGAAGCCCCAAAATGCAGCTTGGCAAAAGACAGATATGCCCAAGTCAGAGGTGGAAAGGAGAATGAAGAAGTCATTCACATTATTTTAGGAGAAATGAACTGTTTAGATCTAGTATGATTCAAAGAAATGGTCTCACAGGCCTCCAAAAACACTAAGCCATCTTTCTCAAAAAAGAGATATAACATATAAAAGCCTAACAATTTGGAAAGAGATGTTAGCTCCAAAATAGAGACAATGTTCCTACTGGTGTTTTGCAGTATAGAAGAAATTAGTAAGAACAAGGATTTAATTATATTAAAAAACTCAAATGCAAGATGATAAAACAACAGAATGAGATAAAAAACAAAGAATGACAGAGTCAACAAAATGAAGGTCATTGATTTGAAGGTCAAAATAATACTATTACAGAAAAAAGTAAGAAAGTACAGAATAGATATGCTTTAAAATTGAGATAACATAGAAGAATGACTTGAGATAATTAAGTGACCACAGACAAAAGACCAAGCAATCAAAGCAATTTGAAAGAAAATAATAGATATTGAGGCAAGGCAAAAAAGAACTAACATGAAGATAACTGGGACTCTTCAGAGAGAATTTAATTAAACAGAAAAAGAATTTGAACACATAACATCAACAAAAATCCCTGAAATGAAGGGATGTCTACATTAACAGATTAAGAAAACCTGCCTACATCTCAGAAAAGATAGTCAGAATCTTGACTAATTGCTGGTACAGTTTGATGACCTGAGATTCACAACTAAAGAGAAAGAAGAAAGCAAAGTTCTAAATTGCAGTGGTATGGAGGTATTTAACAGGCAGATAAAGAATAACTGCCTCCAAGTCATCCTATGTATAAAATCAGACTAGGATTCTGTAAGCCTGGAATGCTGGCGAGACTGTCCGAAAGGCTGTGGGATGTTTAGGTAATGGTGATCTGACAGATGGTTTTCAAAATCAGAGTGGAAAGGCATGGCAGATACTGTGGGTGGGCCCATTCAAGTTCCTTTACATCTTCCTCCTTCTTGGAATAGCAGGGCAGCAATAACAACATTCCAGAGGAATTCTGCTTCTATCATGCCCAAGTAACTGGTGCGAGACTTCTTTTCTTGTGATAAACAAATAGAAAACTGAAAAGAATATATAAAACAGTAGTTTTCAGACACTGGACAAGAGGTAGCACAAGACTGTGATAATGGGAAAAAAGGGTGGCAAGGAGTTCTACAATCCTCCTGGTTTTTTACCTGGAAGCAACTTCCTGATTACAATGCAGAAAGGGGTTCCCAAAATAAGCATAATCACAAAGTAAGCACAGTCTTCTGCTTCACCTACAAGAGCTGATCTCTAGGAAATCTGGTTGCTCCAAGCTTCAATTTCCTGACAAATATAATACCCTCATTTAGAATTATTGCAAAAATTACATTGTATATAGAAATAGACAGATTTATATAGATATACACCCAAGTCATGATAAGTGCCCAATAAATCTTAACTATCATTACTATTAATTAGATATCTCACAGTATTTTTATTTATAGTGAGGTTACTAGATTGAATTGAAGAAAATTCAGAATTTTATTCTAAATTTTTCATTCTAAATTTCATAGAAACATAGAGTATTTAATCACAAGACTATAAAATTGGGAGAAGCTTGTGAAAACCCACATGATGGCGAATCATAAATGAAACTTGTAACAATTAGACTTTTCATGGGATAGAAGAAAATAGAAATATTAAAAAATGTTTGCAATTGTGTTGCATAATTTATGAGCTGAATAATGAAAGTGTTTACTTGCAAATGGAGCCTAACCAAAAAAAAAAACAAAAAACAAAAAACAAAAAAAACAAAAAAACAACTACTACATCTTGAAAATAAACTGCATGATTTGGAACAAAACCCAGCAGCTGTGAGTCACAACTTGTAACTGAAAACACCAGAGTTGAAGCACTTGTGGAAGATTTGTACATGAAGACTCCTAAGAGACAACATTCCTCTTAATTAGACCAAGGAAGTGAAGGAAGGTCTTTTACATATTATTCTCAGGTGTTTGATAATGCTTCATAGACTGAAGAACCTAATCACATGAAAACTTTTATCTTCTAGGTGAGATCATTATCCTTCACAAATGGGTTGCTTGAGAGCAATAATTCAACATTTAATTGTGTTTTCTTTATTTCCCCTAAGAGATAAATCTAGGAAAATATGAATTGCATTGTTGTTAAAGTTTCAGCAGACCTAAGTATCAGAATAATGTTCCCAAATGGCATCTTTCCTATTATTAGTCAACAATATGAGCTTTGAATATTTGAGTGCAATGTTTATGGGACATGGTGCCATAAGGTAGTACAGCTTTAACTCTGTACTCCCCTGTGATGTTTTAACACTTTTGAAGTATCTCTGCTCTCTGAAAGCAACAGAGCATACACATACACATATTCTGCTATAGCAGTGACTATGATCCTAAAACAATCACAGTTGTAAATTACAAAATGGCTCAAATTCTTCACCCTTTCCTGTCTATGCCCTTTGTCAAATAGCCTTGTAGGGTCCTTTTGTCTGAGGTCAGGCAAGGGACTTGCTCAAACAGGCTTGAAAATAAGTTGTCCCATTGGGTTTATTCTCTTGCTCTCTGCCATCCATGAGAAGAACTTGCTAAGAGGCTAGTTTGCTAAAAGATGAGACACACGTAAAAGAGATGAGGTATCCCAGTCAAAGCCACTCAAGGTCACCCCAAATCCAGTCCACTTCAAACATGTGGGAAAGTTAGTCACTAGTTAAGACCAGAAAAATCCTCTCAGCTAACCTATAGATTTGTGACATAATACATACATTTTTTTCTTAAGCCATTGACTTGTGGAGAGGTATGAAATCCCAAATTTAGAGTAGTTAGGTTTCATCAACTCCAATCTCTGTCAATTGGATTAAATAGGAAATACAAGTCAGTTTCTTGAGGTCTTTTCCATCTTCAGAAACTACATGCTAGCTAGCCTGGTTGGCTTAGGTGCTGGTTTTAACTCAAGTACTCTGCAATTAATGATTTGGTAGAACAAATACATATTTCCTTTTCTATGTATCCCCAGCTTGATTTAAAAATGTTTCTATTGGCCTAAGAAAATCTCTTCAGTGGGGTTAAAAATAGGTTGAATTATATTTGAAGAGAGAAGGGTACACTAAAGCTGAGCGATCTCAACAAATAATCATCAAAAAACTGTAGAGTAAATTAAATGTCAAAACAATTATGTGGGTTTTGGCACTAACTGAAAGATTTTTGTATCTAAGAAAGAAGACTTTTACATTAATAATATGAAATTAACTCCATTTCTAAAAATCTTGAGTAATTAATAAATACCTCTAAGGAACCCACTGAAATTTTGTGAATTTAAAAAAATCATATCTCAAAATTAAAAGATATAGTTGAAGCATGCAGAGTGTGCACAACCCATAATTTATATAACTTTAATACTTGATCTTATAGTACTTAGAGTTTATTTTAAAAATATTTTTGGGTATTTATCTTTCAAAGATAAGTATGTATGGTATGTTTAGCATTAAAGTTGGAATATATGTATTTAGCAAATAAAAAACAAAAATGTTTCTTAGAATTTGCATTCATGTTAATCTTATTCACTTTGATAGACAATGATGTTTCTCAAATTATTAGAAGTCTTATCAATTTTCATTTCCTTATAACTGCTTTCTTCTGTCTCTAATATGAAAGTACTAAAATTTTTTCATCTTGATTTAAGAGTCACAAGGCAATATAGTTAGCATGTCCACTGTCACTGAAGATTCATATGAGAGAAAAAATGTGTTTTTTTGGAGGCCTGATCACAACATAAGTAATAAAAGTATGTACTAAAACCCATAATCTTATATCACAGATCTTCAAGTTTACTTATCAATTCATAATCATACTTATTCTTGCCTTTTATCTCTTTTTTATCATTTAAAAAATACTCTAATACCTCCTTTTCTCTGCCATCATGGTGTGTGTGGTGGCCTATTTCTCACCATGTCTTTTCCTAAGACTTTCAGGATCAAGGGATTCCTGGCCAAGAAACAAAAGTAGCATCATCCGATCCCCCAGTGGATTCAGATGAATGAAAACTGGTAATAAAATCAGATGCAACTCCCAGAAGAGGCACTGGAGAGGAACCCAGCTGTGGCTATAAGGGATCACGCATGAGATAGCATGATATCTATGCTCCATAATGGTAATGTGCTTGTATCTTATCACTCTGTAAGCATCACTACTACCTGAACAATAGAAATGTTTTATCAGAGAAATGTTTTCTCTGTTACTATGTTTCTGCTCCAGTAAGTTGGTTCAGTAATAAATATGTGAGAACTTAAAAAAAAAAACTCCTAATATGTTTCATGTTTCAACACTACAAACACACAAATTCTCAATTATTCTCCATTAGTTTTCATAATGCCACATTATCAACTATAATTCCTTAAATACAACAGAATCATATGCCAAATAAAAGCATAGAACTAACATTTTGGAAAATCTACCATTTTCTTGAGTAGTTATATTGAAACATCTTGAGCCATAGAAAAATATATATGAGAACACTGACCTAGAAATCAAATTTTAATTTTATGTCATTATTTGCCAAATGATAAAATGTAAATGTATATACCAAAGAAAAAGTACATGTTATGGAAAGAAATGCTCAGTAAATTCAGTTCCCTTATAAACATTACTTTTAGCTAGCTTATCAGATAATATAATAAAAAATCATTAGAATATGTTTGTTAGGGATGAGTCTTAAAGTTCATCAGAAATCTCACCTTTTTGGGGCACCTGGGTGACTCAGCAGTTGAGCATCTGCTTTTGGCTGTCCCAGGGTCAAGTCCCACATTAGGGGAAGCCTGTTTCTCCCTCTGCCTATGTCACTGCCTCTCTCTCTGTGTTTCTCATGAATAAATAAATAAAATCTTAAAAAAAAAAAAGAAAGAAATCTCACCTTTTTTGTGACAGAGAAGGTAGCCATATTTCTTTCATTCTGCAGACAAAAATTTTCCTGAGATAACTATAAATTACAAAGGTTAAATCCCTGAATAGGGAAATACAAGTATTCCAAGACTTAGGTTTCTCATAGATATATGATACTAACTACTTACCCAGAACAACATCACATATTGGGCGACTTATCTTCACAGCTCCAAATGAAACTTAGAGCATATATATATGGTGGAGCATGTTCTATCCGAGAGAATGTATGCGTTGATATAATTGGTTAATGTCTCGTGATGTGACGTATTTGGCAGCTGTCTCTATCATATTGGCCAATATAGGCATACAAAACAAGAGCTAATTATAGGTGAGTCTTCAACATTTCTGAACCAGTTATCTACATCCTATGGGGGGCTGCTATGAAAGAAGGTTATCAAAGATTATTAAAGAGAAAATTGAAGCCGGGCAGGAGAGAAGGTGGTCCACAAACACTCTGCTAATGATAGGAGGGAATCTCAATTTTTAGAACTGATAAGAAAAATCTCTTACCAGAAAATTTATATATATATCCAAATATGTACCTGAATGAGATGCATTATAAATTTGGCAATTCAAACCTGTGTGTGGAGTTGGGGAGGGGGAAGGAATGGGCTATCCAATAAGAGGTGTTGGGTCTACTAGGTTCTAGTGAAACCTAATTTGGAAAAATTAAATCTGGATCCAAACCTCCTGTGGTGTAGGTCTCAGTCTATCAATAACCAATGTTGTGGCTGGAGTGTCCCTTGCAGTTCTTATTATGATTGCAAGATGTCCTCAGAAAACTTTGAAAGAGACAAGGTTTATTACTTACAAGAACCTGGAAACCACACGGCACAGTTGGAGCCACACAGATCACAGGGGTTTGGGAGAGAGTGCGGGCTTGGGGTTCTACTTTTATTGGGGTCCAGAGTACAGGACTAGGGTTTCACAGGCTAACTCTGTATTGGTGAATTTAAACCATAAAAATGACAAATGGTAACAATATTTACAGAAATATTATGAGTGTTGCCCAAATATAAGAAGTTCCCACAAATCAATAAGAAAATGATCATAAAAGTAATAAATGAATAAACAGAGAATTCATGTAATAAAATGAAAGTGGTTCTCAAATTTATTTAAAGATACTGAACCTCATTAATAACTAGAAAAATGTAAATAAAAACTACTTCATCAAATTGGAAAAGATGAAAAAATTTGATGAAGCACTATAGTGGAAAACCTATCTTAAATCATGAATTCTCATCCATTGTTAATAAATTTGTAAACTGGTGACAGCATATACATCATAATTTGGCAACGTTTTCAAAATTACAGATGTTCATACCCATTGGCATACCAATGCATTTGGAATCTGTTATAGAAATATGCATGCAGAGATATGAAATAATTTATGTATAAGGTTATTCATTATATCGCACTGATAATAGCAAAATGTTAATAACAAGATAGATTTATAGCAATAGGAGATTCATTAAATAACTATAGTAGATCTATACAATAGAACACTGATATAAAAGAATGAAGAAGATTTTATGGATGATATGCAAGAACACTCAACCATGCATTTGCATGTAAAAAAATGTAAGTTGAAAGTGAAAATGGCAGACTAGGGAACTCTAGGGGCCCATCCTCCCCTAGAAATACTGAAAAATCTGACAAAAATGGTCAGAATCAACCTTATTGGAATTGGAACTCTAGAATATTCTCAGAGGTTTACAGCAACCAGGTGAAAGGGGTTATTCTGTATGTTAGTAAATTGAACACCAATAAAAAATAAATTAAAAAAAAAAAAAAGGAAAACAATGACGGAAACACAGTAGACTTTTGTGGTGTTTTGACTTATGCCATTCCCCTCCGTAGATTGGCAACTCACATTCCCGGTATCAGTTCTAGTTCTGGAGGGAGCAGATAGGACCTGGTTCTCAAAAAACTGTATTTGTCTCATTTGACCACCCTGGAAGCTCCCCGAGGGATTAGCACAAAGGGCTTGCTTTTATTTTACTTATAACTCTCAAGGCAGAGAGTCCACTATGCAAGAGAATTCCTTAAAAACAACGAAAGGAAAATAAACTAGCTACTGTCACCTAAGACAAAGGATATCAGTTGGGGTAAACAATAAGACATGCTGAAAAGTCTGGCAAGAAAAGCTGCAAAGTGAATTCTTTTGGGGAATAAGGGCCTTGAGAGCCTCCAACACTGGTGAATCTAAAAGGCCACATGCATACAACAAAAATGTACCAAAACCAGATTTAGAACTTTTGTGTAGTGGGCAAAATTTAAGGTCATTAGGATGTTTCATTAGGGACTAGTAAAATGTCGGTGTCAGAGATCTTTTTCTCCTGCTTATCAATTTCTTCAAAGAACCCTCTAACCTAACCTGAATATCTTTCATATCTGTGTTAGCCATTAGACTGCGAACTATCTATGCTAGACATAGTAATATCTCAGTTATAGAGCCACTGTCTAGCATAGTAATTAATTCATACTTCACACACTAATTCACGCAAAACAGACAAAAATCAGAAGTATTAAAGAATAAATAAAATAATATGTGCTATTTCCCCTGGTAAATCATGTCATGGCGTAGTTATGGGTAAAGAGTCAGAGGGCAAGAGATTCGTTACCTGATTCAGCTCTTCAATAAAGACCCAAAGGATATTCAGCTACCTTTGAAGTCAAGTGTAGGAGGTATGAGAACCACAAATATAGAGAAATTACACTGGACCACATAAAACTACATACACTTTGGAGTGGAAATAGAAGGCACTTTGTGACTGAAAAAAAGGAGAGAAAAAATGTGCAGGTAATTATTTTATAATCAAAATAAAACTAAAGCTGTACATCTAAACATTAAACAGATACTAGATTTTTTAAAAAAATGCATAAAGAAATTTAAATATTCTCTCCAAAGACATATATTGAAGAAGAATTTAAAGTTGAAATTACACGTTTTTAAATGAACTCCTAAGCAAAACATTCAAGAAGGGGAAGAATTAAAAAGAGCTTTGGAGGAAGTGGATTTTTAATTATACAGTTAAAAAAAAAGAATTATACAGTTTTAATGTAATCTATTAGTTCAGTCTTAGAGAACCAGATTACAGGATAGAAGAAAGTTTAAAATCAGTAGATAGGTGTTTATCAGACATGAGGAATTTGGACTGCCATGTATCTCTTCTCAGGCTCTAGTCATGGATCTGAGGAAGGGATTCAAGCTTTCACCTCAAGAAAAAAGAACACAGAGCTGAAGAACTGTGGGGAAAAAATTGTACCAGTTGAAAAAAGAGAAAAGTAAAATAATGGGGGCCTAAGAAAAATTCCTGCAGGAACAAGGAAACCAAATATCATCCTGTAGATTCAGAAGAAATAAAAAATTGACGCTTAAAAAATTTAAAGCAATCTGGGTTGTCTTTAATGAATGAAATAAAAAGACGGCCATTCACCAACATAAAAGATTTCCAAAAATAATACTGCTTACATGTTTCTTTTGGAAAGAAAAATGTTAAAACTGTATTCCAAATAACTGAGATGAGAAGATACCAAAACTGAAGCATGCTTTCAATTTAGTATTAGGACTTAGTAAAAAAAACTTATGAAAGTAATTTCAAAACAGAATTCAAAGATTCTACTTAAAAGAAAACATATGTGATAAAAATATAATTTAATCTCAAAGCATCCAAATACCAAATCATATAGACTCACTGTAAATCATACCCACATATGTGTTTATGTAACTATAAGCAAAATTTTCAATTAACAATTGTAAATTGGCAAAAGGAATAAAACCAGCTCTATCTGAGCTAATTATGCTTGTATTACTTAAAATCAGTAGGAAGATTAATAATTCTTTAAATAGTGCTGAGAGGACTGATCAATAATTTTGAAAGAAAAAAGTAACTAGGATTCTTACTTCACAGAAATAGATTCCAGGAGAAAATACTGAAATGCTAAGAAAATATCACAGCACTAACAATAGTTGACTGGATATTTAACAATATTGGAGAATAGGGAACAAACTCAAAATGGATGAAAGACCTAAGTGTGAGACAGACAGAAATCCATCAAAATCCTAGAGGAGAACACAGGCAGCAACCTTTTTGACCTCCGCTGGGGCAACTTCTTGCTAAGCACACTTCCAGAGGCAAGGGAAACAAAAACAAAACTGAATTATTGGGACTTCATCAAGATAAAAAGCTTTTGCACAGCACAGAAAACAATCAACAAAGCTGGGACGTGTGGGTGGTTCAGTGGTTGAGTGTCTACCTTTGGCTTAGGGTGTGATCCAGGGGGTCCTGAGATCAAGTCCCACACCGGGCTCCCCACAGGGAGCCTACTTCACCCTGTGCCTATGTCTCCACCTCTCTCTGTGTCTCTCATAAATAAATAAATAAACAAACAAACAAATAAATAAATAATAAAATCTTAATTAAAAAAAACAATCAACAAAACTAAAAAGGCAACTTGTGGCATGGGAGAGGATATTGGCAAATGACTATCAGATAAAGGGCTAGTTTCTAAAATCTATAAAGAACTTATCGAACTCACCCCCCCCCCCAAAAAATCAGTCAGGAAATAGGCATAAGACATAAACAGGCATTTCTCCAAAAAAGAAATACAGATGGCTAACAGACACATGAAAAAATGTTCAACATCACTTGGCATAAGGGAAATACAAATCAAAAGCACAATGAGATACCACCTCACATAGGTCAGAATGGCAAAAATGAACAACTCAGGAAACAACAGATGTTGACCAGGATGTAGAGAAAGGGGAACCCTCTTACACTGTTGGTGGGAATGCAAACTGGTACAGCCACTCTGGAGAACAGTGTGGAGGTTCCTCAAGAAGTTAAAAATAGAGCTACCTTATGACCCAGCAATCCTACTTCTAGGTATTTATCCAAGGATACAGAAATATTGATTCAAAGGGACACCTGCACCCCAATGTTTATAGCAGCAATGTCCACAATAGCCTTTAAAAAAAAAAAAAAAGAAAAAGAAACAGGGATCCCGGGGTGGCGCAGCGGTTTAGCGCCTGCCTTTGGCCCAGGGCGCGATCCTGGAGATCCAAGATCGAATCCCACGTCAGGCTCCCGGTGCATGGAGCCTGCTTCTCCCTCTGCCTATGTCTCTGCCTCTCTCTCTCTCTGTGTGACTATCATAAATAAGTAAAAATTAAAAAAAAAAAAAACTTAAAAAAAAGAAACAATATTTCAAAAGACAAGTTGAAAATGTTTGTTATTCAAAGGTAAATGGCAAATATATTTTTAAAATCAATACAAAACAGACAAATCTATAGAAAACAATGAAACTGAAGAGGAAATTCACACAAATTTTCTCTCATTCTCTTTTCCACACACACACCCGCAAACATAAAACTTCACTAGAAATCAAAGAAATAAATTTCAATTATGAATCATAATAGAGCATAACTTTCACTTAAAACAACGCCAAAATGTCTAAGTGCTGTTGGTAAGAATCTAGGAAAATGTGATTTTATGCTGCTAGGAGGGAAGATTTGTGTACATTTTCTAAGGAACAAATGAATAATCTCCATAAAAAGCTTTAGAATTGTGTATACTTTTTTGACAAGCAATTCTACCTTTAAGATTTTATCCTAAGAAGATCACTGAGAATGTATGTAAGATTATTATCAAGGGTATTCATCACAGTCTACATACCAAAGAACACAGAAGTGACAAACTAACCAACAACAAGAAATTTCTTTTTTAAGATTAAATCCATGCAAAGGAATCCTGTATTGATATTAAAATTATATTGCAGAAAACTAATAAATGATATGGAATAGTGATTATGATCTATTTTTAATTCCAAAAAATTCTAAAAGATAGCATTTACAGTAAAACTCCCTTTTTATATTTCAAATAAGTATATAAAAATATGTGAACTATATGCACACATAATAAATTGATAACTTCTTTCTAAGTTGTTGGCAATAATTTTTTTAACTTTTCAATCTTTCTTTGTATTTTATATATTTTCTAAAATTAAAAATATACCTTTTGTTAAAAGAACTATAAATATGGATATAGCTGTATGTATATGTAAATTTATGACTGTTTAATTAATCTCTTCTAGGCATTCATCCAGAAGAAATTACTAGAAGTGTTGAGAATTGTTTGGCTATGATTATTTTTGTCATGAGATTAGTCGTAATAGCCAAAATTTGGATATATACTTAATCTAGGAATTTATTACATAAATTTTGCTGAATCTATTTTATGGAAAATCATGCAGCCATTAAAGTTCATATTCTCCTACATTATTTCATGACTTTGGAAAATGCTAAAAAAAACTAGAATAAGATAAATTACTTTATATCACATTATCTCAATCTTATAGGAGACTGTGTACACACACATAGAACACACACACACAGAACAAAACTTTTACACTAAGGAGAGACGTGGAAATAGAGAATACATACAGGCTGTAAGTGAGTCTGGCATTCCAGTCCTAATGATTTATAGTAGTCCCCCCTTATCTGTGTGTGTGGGGGGGATACATTCCGAGATCTTCCAGGGATGCCTGAAACCACAGATAGTACCAAACCCTAAATACTATTTTTTGGTGTAGTATATACTGATGATAAAACTTAATTTATAAACCAGGCATGTAAGAGATTAATAACAATAACTACTAATAAAATAGAATAACCATAAAAATAAACTGTAATAAAACTTATGTAATAAAACTTATGAGATGGTCTCTCATCTCTTTTGAAATACCTTATTGTGAGGTACTCACCCTTATTCTTCTTGTGATGGTATGAGATGATAAAATGCCTATGTGATGAGATGAATTGAGGTGAATGATATAGACATTGAGATGAAGTGTTAGGCTACTGTTGACCTTCTGACCATATGTTAGAAGGAGGATTATCTGCTTCCTGACCACAGTTGACTGAGGGTAACTGAAACCCTAGAAAGTGAAACCACAGATAAGGGGGAACTACTGTTCTTCACAGAATGATGAAGGAATCAGCAGATTCATTCAATAAATCAGCCAATTAGAGTAATTATCAATGATGACGGAGATAAAATAATGTTAGTGACTAAAGTATATTGATTATGAGTTAATTTACAGCCTGAATAGAGGTGTCCAGCATATTAACCACTTGTGTATTAGGCTTTGTCTCAATCTACTTCTTTATCAATAAGGTTGTCATCATTATATATTGTATATTAAGGTATACTTATCAAATTTTCAGTTGCCATAATGCCAGAATCAAATACTAATATATAATACAAGAATAATTTACAGTTTTCAATATACTAGAGCAATGAGATGAAACTAATAATACAAAATTTGACAGATAAAAAAATGAAGTACTAGCATTAGATTCAAGACACACTAGCCCATTTGTATGATAAGGAAACCAGAATTTGTTGTAACAGAACTTGCTGAAACAGCAAGTTGTTTCAATAAAAAACAAACAAACTCAACTATTGTAGATTCAAGCCCAGTAGCCAAAAGAATAGCAACCCTTTTCCAAAATGAATACAATCTTATGCTGCATTAATGGGAAACATAGTGTCCACAAAAAGGCAAATCTCATAATTCTTTTCAATATCTAGAATAGTACGTTCTGCTCCAAAAACACTTTAAGATACTATGAACAAAGGATAGTGACCAGGATGATAAATGTTTAGGAAAACATCAGGAAAGCTTGTGGGAACTGAGCATGTTGAAATGGAAAAGAGAAGCTGTATGTGAAATACAATGGCTATTTTAAATCAGATTTGTCCAGTGAGGAGATTGATTATACATTCCATGCAGCCCAAGAATAGGAATAGGACAATTGAAAGGAAGATCTAGAAAAGCTGATTTCACTTCACTATGAGAGCAAACTTGCAGATTGAGAGGCTAGAACAAAACCAAATTCTCCCCCTCCCTCCACAATATTTCATCCTGTCTTGGTTGCTAGATGCCATGGGCACAATGACATCAGTGATAAGCACAGATTAAGGGGATTAGGCCCTTTCCATATGGAAAAACAGCCAATAGAAGATGATATGGTCCATTTCAAGTTAGCAAAGATGTGTTCACTAAAGCTTAAGGTAATAGGACCTCACCTATGAACTACTAATTTTAAAGAAAAAGAAAAAGTTGGGCAGCCCAGGTGGCTGAGCGGTTTAGCGCCACCTTCAGCCCAGGGCGTGATCCTGGAGACGGGGGGATCAAGTCCCACATCTGGCTCCCTGCATGGAGCTTGTTTCTCCCCCTGCTTGTGTCTCTGCCTCTCTCTCTGTGTGTCTCTCATGAGTATATAAATAAATAAATATTAAAAAAGAAAAGTTAATAGATGATAATAGAAAGCATTTGCTGAGCATAGAACTGTTGGTTCTAAATGCTTTACCCAAATTGTCTCACTTACTTCTCATAAGAATTTAATGTGTTAAAAATTATCTCCATGTTACAAATTAGGAAACTAAAAATAAGAAATGTTTTAAAAAATTGTTTTTAAGGGAATGGGATGACTGGGTGATAAGCAATAAGGAGAGCACTTGATTGGATGAGCACTGGGTGTTATATTACACGTTGGCAAATTGAATTTAAATAAAATATTAAAAAATTGTTTTTAAGTTGTCCTTGGTCACAAAGCTAGGAAGAGGATTTCATTCCCAGGTTTGTGATTTCAATGCCTATTGTCCTTCTTACTTCAGTTTTGTATCTTATTGGCACGGAGGAGGTAGAATTAGAAAATATTACTGGCATAGGCAAAAATATGAATATGGTTTTGAAAGAACCATAATGAAATCTAGAAAATAAATTAGTGATTTACTCTTTGCAAGAAGTTTCTGGAATTCAAGAAAGTGACCTTCAGACTAGCTTCTATCATTTTCTCAGGAATAGCACATATAATTCTATTTATAAAACATTTTACATTAACATGTCTTTTTTTTACATTTAAACTTAAAGCAAATTTCTCAGAGCATCTGAAAATTCTGTTAACTAAAACTTCCACATGTTTATTACAATAAACGTCTCCTGAGGTGTCTGTGTGGTCTTGAATTGCCTTCTGAGTCATCCAAAGAATATGAATTAGGCTTAGAACAGTATTATTATTAGATATATTATACCATGCCCTTATTTCTTGAATGTGTGTGTAGTTTGACTTTTTTTGCAACCATTACTCAATTATACAGAATTTCTGGTAGCATTTTACCCAGCAGAGAGCAAACATATCAAACTCTACTTTAAGAGGTAGAAGTGGAAAATAGATTACAAAGGAAAAAAAACTATAAGAAAATATAGAAAAGTTCATAGACAAAAGAAAAAATACATTGTAGTAGGAGAAAAAGCTATTTGAAATATATATATTTTTTAGTTGAGGAGATTGACTACAAGGCAGGATAGGCAACATATCCTTGGTCAGAGAAACAAAACTTGATTGCATAAAACAGCTCAGACCTGACTAATTGGTTTATTCTTATACTTTTATCTTCTCAGGTACTCTGATACTTGAAGATCAGGACAAGATCAGGTATCAGAGTACCTGAGAGATTTCAAGATCGTGGGAATACATCTGGGGAATTCTGACCTCATGGCTTCTAAAAGCAACACCAAAACAAACAACTATTTTTGAGAATTCTTGTAGGTAAGCCACATATCCACACAAACTTTTGTGAACACCTCCCTCCTGATCATAGATTTTCCCACTTAAATGAGAGAAGAATTTTCACAAGCAAAATCTCAGTTTCAATGAAGGCCATCAGCTGGAAGAAGATGGGAAAACTTTGTAACTATGATCAGAGAGTTTCAGACTAGAATATAGAGATCAGGTCTGGGAGACAATGCTAAGAGGAATAACTTAAGGATGGATCAGAGGCAGGGAGCCTAAAATGTTCTAAAGGTGAGAATGCAGAAAATAGCAGATGACTACAGGGATTTATATACTCGATAGTGACTAGAGACACTAATAGTACAAATCCTAGTGGATCAAATATACCACAGGGTTTCCAAGTGAAATGATTTCTGCAGTACATTGGTAGGTGGAGTGTAGGCATAAGGAGTACTAAGGCTTTTCAACATTGGCTGTGACCTTGCTCACCAGAGGAAATCCCTGTTTCTAGTGGATGGGGACACTCAAGTTTCCTTAGAAGAAGTCAGCAACAATCTGGATTGACAGAACTATTAATATGCTTATCTCTCTATTTTAGAAACAACACTGATATTTCTTTCAACCAAAGGTAAGGTCAGGGAACATTATGCATTAGTCTTTGTGCCTCTACTGCTTTGTAGGTGCTCAAAAGTATTTATGACTACATTACTGAAGTGAAAAAGATGATGTGAAGAATTCAGAGAGGGGATCCCTGGGTGGCGCAGCGGTTTGGCGCCTGCCTTTGGCCCAGGGCGCGATCCTGGAGACCCGGGATCGAATCCCACATTGGGCTCCCGGTGCATGGAGCCTGCTTCTCCCTCTGCCTGTGTTTCTGCGCCTCTCTCTCTCTCTCTCTCTGTGACTATCATAAATAAAAAAAAAAAAAAGGAATTCAGAGAACCACAACAACCCATGCCAAGACTTCAGAAATCAATGACGCCCAAATATAAGAGAGACTTTGAGATTGCCCCAATAAAATTTTTAAAATAATGGTAGAAGCCATATGTTAAAAAGCTAAGAGTAATGGTAAGTATTTTAAGGCATTAGTCATCACATACACGATTTTGAAGTTAAGGTTGTTTGCTCTGGGAGACTCTTCTCTGGATGGGAACTAACGTCAGAATGTGTAAAACAGATCCTAGGTCAAGTTCAAAATCTCACTAGTAAGTCAATTAATGCTGTGGTTGTGGCTGGTTAAAATGGTGGATGAAGCAAGAGAAAGAGAAACTTTTTATTGTAGTTATTTTTTTCTACCTGGTTTTCTTGCCTCCCACCTTCTCCAAGTATTAACTATTTAGATAAATCCCATACTTCACAGTACATACTTCCCTAAATGTCTTAAATTGCCTATAGTGAAGCACATTTGCTATGTTTCTGTTCTCCCAATGGTAGTAAATATTTCTTGCCTCTTCAATTTATAGATCCATTATAAAATCAGTCTCTGAAATGATTTGGAGGTGAGTGGGGAAAGGTATGTGATTCATTATAACTGACCCTAACAATACCATTTACCAACAAGTGAATTTGAGCAACTAACAGACACTCTATTACCCTAAGTTTTTCTCACATATAAGGGAAAGTTAATAAAAATACTTCCCCTCCCCATAGGAGATCATATATGAGAAAACAGCCCAAGTGAGATCATCTATGAGAATCACAGGGTAAATTAGAAAGAGTTTGAATATGTTAGCTACTATTATCTTGCTGTTTACACTTTACCATCTACAGAAATGCCTGTTAATCCCTGTCATTCTATCTGCTAAGGGCTCCAGATACTGACTATGGACATTGACTCTTGGCCAAGGGTTTTCAGTGGAAAGCCATTCAGGAAAAAAGGAATAACACATTAAATACCAGTTTTTATAGAACTGTGGGAGACAATAAAAATTTTGTTCCCAATCAATTACTTGAAGTTTGCCATCTTTGCCACTGGCAAACATGCAAACATTTAAGAAATATCTAATGAGAGCAAGTAATTGCACAGACTCTGCACACTGCTCAATTGTTTTCTGATGTGCCCTAAATGTGCTGACACCAGCTTTCCTTCATCCGTGCCCCTCTAGGCCAGGAACCTCAGATGGCTCTCTCAATAGAAAGTACATTGTGCTGATTCTGATTCATTAAAGATGTACAAAGACCACAATTTTGGAAGTAGTAAAAAAATACCTCTCAAGTGACAAGAAGAATATGGCAGTGAAAATATAAAATGAAAGCCTGACTAACAACAAGCTTTTCTTTTTTTTTCTTGTATTAAAATAATGAAACAAATTTTAAGGCAGAAAATGGCCAAATCTGAAATGCTTATTTATGTGACCTCATCCTGAACCTCTCCATCATTGAACCAGAGGATTTATCTCTCCTCCATAGATTTAAGTCCATATACTCTGTTTATTTATTCATTCATTTGTATTCAATTAAAAATTTCATTATTTAATTCTTTTGATTTTATGCATTGCATTAGTTGTAGTAACATTCATTAAGCAATCGCTATATTCAGGCATCATAATAAGGGCTTTACATGAATTATCTTATTTAACCTCCTAACAATTCTGTGAGATAAGCTCTTTATTATGCCCATTTTACAGATGAAGAGACTAAGTAAGACTCAGGGAGACCACATTACTTATCCAAATTCACCCAAATAAGCTAGTAGTAGTGGGTGAGCAACTCAAACTAGGTCTGTATAACTTCAAAGTCTGCGTTTTTAAATATTATATTAAACTGTTTAAGTGTTGGGGCTCCCATCATGAGGGAACATGATCCGTCTTATTAGTTCTAGTGGAGGAACACAGAACAGGGGCTGGGAGATATGGGAAGAGTGTGTGAATCTCATCTGTGGTTAAGAGTATCAGAAGAGATGAGAGAGGTAGAGAGGGAGGACAAGAAAGCCTTGGGGGGGTGGGGTGCCTGGATAGCTCAGTTCGTTAAGCATCTGCATCCGGCTCAGGTCATGATCCTAAGGTCCCGGGATCGAACCCCGAATGAGGCTCCCTGCTTATTGGGTAATCTGCTTCTTCCTCTCCTTCTGTCCCTCTCCCCAACTCATGTTCTCTTTCTCTCTGAAATAAATAAATAAATAAATAAATAAATAAATAAATAAATAAATAATCTTTAACAAAAAGAAAAAAAAAAAGTCCTAGAAGTTGTGACACAGAGTTCTGCTTTTTTGCTGAAGATGATATGGTAAAACTGAAGGATTAATCTTTTTTGAAGATCACTGTGCCATATTTATGCTGGACGAACTGCAGTAGGGCATGGTAGGAGATATAAGAAGCAGAGAAGATAGCTATTCTGATAATCCAGACAAGAAGTGATAATGATTTAGGGCAATGACTATAGAATGGATAAGAAGAATGGGGTTTGAGAGACATGGAGGAAGCAAAAATATCAGGCTGTAAAGACTGGGTACAAGTGATGAGGGAGTGGGAGTAATAGAGAATTCTTCCTGTTTAGAGACACTTGTGTTATATTTACCTATAAAGTAATACTAGGGCATTACAGATTTGGGGGAAATAAGATGTTAGCTGAGGAATCTATGGCACAGTGCAGGTGCTCAGAACAGTCAAGGCTTTAAATTTGGGAACCATTACCAAATGATTCTTCTCAGATATCAACTCATGGATAACAATGGTTGCCTGAAACTCTGTATCAATCAAGATGGTAGACAAAATGGAAAGACCTAACCAGCAACAAGCACATAGGATTCTACTTGGAAACAAAGAAATCAATCTGCCTAGAAAAAGAAATGCTTGAAAAACTAGAGTAATAATATGAAGCCAGCAATGAGAGAGGTGATACAGTGGAGTGGCCCCAGAGTTGGACAGTCTGGGCTTGGATCTCAGTTCCCCAATTACTGTCAATGTGACTGTGGGTCAGCTACTGAATCTCACTGTGTCTCCAAGTCTTTAACCTGGAAAATGAGCATAATTATATTAATACCTCAGAGAGTGCTATGGGGCTATGGGAATTAGATATCCATCAAAAGTGATTTGCCATGTGAAAAAAAAATCAATGTTGTTTATTTCGTTAAAAAAAAAAAAGAAATGCACATATAATGTGTGTTGGAGATAGACAGATATATAAAGATATATATGAGGATATTAAGCACCAGACAGAAAATCAAAAGATACGATAGAAAATGAGACATTAAATGCATTAACAGGGAAAACTGAAACCATTGGTCATTAAAAACGACATTTTTCTTAAAGGAAAAAAAGACATTTTCTTCATATAAACTAATACAGAATAATGTGAATTAGGAATTGTTCAATCAATTTTGTTTTCTTCAGACACTAAATTTGAAGCCCAAAGATATTCAGTAACATAATCGAGGTCACACTCAATCAAGCCAGAGCTCAAATGAGTACAATTTCCTAATCCCCACTACAATGAATTTTTTATTACATGATGCCAGATAATAATCCTTTTAAAGAAGAATCTATCAGTTGAGTAGACATCTTTATAACATTTGTGCCTCATTTTTTTTATCACTTATCTATCAGAAATAGCTTGTGTCAAGTTGTTTTTAGAACATAAACTCCCCGAGGCAGAGATTTTTCTACCTTTCCAGAATTAACTTTTCCAGATAATGAGCAATGTGCTCTGTATGCAGCAGGCAGCTTCAGATACAATAACGAGCATTTTGTTTATCTGACTGAAAGACCGTGAATGGGTATTTGTCCTTTAGTGAAAAATCACATACTGAGTAATTTCAGTCTTTCTGTTGACTGTCTCCAGAAAGTTTGTATTTCCTATAAAGCACTCTTTTTAAAGTATGTTGATGAATGGGTTGGCAAGATAGAAACAAGAAGATGATGGATTGAGGATGAAGACCAGTGAAAGAACTGGGAAACCCATTCTCTCATATAATTGTCACCCCTCCCCCCCTTCCCCTGCTGAGATATTTCTATAATTTGTGACTGCATCAGGTTGGTGTGTCTAGTAAATATAGGATATGAAATTTCACTTTAATAAAGCTAAAAATTCAGAGGCTCATACTCCTTACGCAAAGACTTAACTATGACTAATGAACTGCCATGAGTTTTGAAAACAGCCTCACTTTCTCTAGGATATGAATTTGTAGAATGGAAAAATGTCTTTCTGTAAAATGTTGTTTCAGACCTCAGTATGTAAACTGATGTTTATTCTTACTATACTTTTCCATATTTCATATGTCATCAGTAGGGTTTGCTCTTTTTATTTTTGTACACATTAGATTTACATAGTTTTTTATAGATTAAAAAAATTCAAGGATATGGGTACAAAATATTGATTGGGCAGGTTAAAGACATAATATCATATATCCCTCCTTTGTTCAACAGAGAATTTGGGGCATCCTAATAGTGAAAGGAAAATGTAACCTGGAAACTCAGGACAATCATTCCAAGAAATTCCAAAGCACTTAGTGCTTTTTGGATGCTGCTTCAAGGAATTATTACAAGAAAATGATAAATAATCCAATTATGAGATAATTCAGGAAAAATAATAATGAGTAAATAGAACCCATGATAATGGTCCTTAAATGCATGTTTAAATAATGAAGCATTTACATTTACCGGAAAGGGTGGATGACTTCAATAAAGTTGTTATCAGATAATACTCATCTGGTACTTTGCATTTTAAAAGTATGATCTTGTTATTGAATTGAGAAAAAAGTTTCCAACATTCTATATGAATAACTCTCACTCACAGATTATGCATGACTAGAAAATACATGAAAAAGTTGCAAAAAAAAATGCTATTGGTAAGTTTCAGAAGAAAGATCGTGAATTTAAGGAGCTGAATGTTGATTTTAGAAAACTATGCAACTAGGGCCAGGAGAAGCAAAAACAGATCTTTTCAATCGGATTACAAATAATGACACAGGAACCCATCTGCCTATGTTTTATGATGAAGAATGCTGTAATTATTTGATGAGTAGGAGGGAAAGTTTGGTGGGATGAAAAGTTGGAAGAAAGCCAGGGAAGCTGGCTGCCTCAAGTTCAACAAGAAAATGTCAAATCAAATGTGTGTTCTCTTCCTGAAAAATACCCACCCTCATTATGCATCCATGTGTTCATGACTGATGCAAATGAATTTTTCAAGTGCTATACAAATGAGTTGCCTAACTTATGTTAGCCTAGTGAGAGCAAATCCCTACTAATATACAGAATTATATTTTTAGCCTTAGATAAAAGCATACAGACATTAAATGTTTGCAGGCTCAATCTTCCTTTCCTCTTTACTATGTTCCGATTTAATTAATGAAATACTAGAATTGGGACAGTTGTGGCTTTGGACTGGAAATTATGTGAATTCTGGCTATCATCTTTATGGGCAAAACTAGGCTACTGGTACTTCCCTAAGGCAAACACATCTGTGATTTAAACTAATCAGTCCCTGCGAGTCACTGTTGCTCCATACAAACAGGGTGAAAATAACATGTCTTTGCAATGAGAATCTGTCATTTTAAAGAGAAATCATATCATTTTGAGTAAACCTCACCTTAATGGATGAAATATTTGCATATCAATTACTAATTTTCCAACTGAGTGTTTTAGTCAATGAGCATATGAGAACATTTTGATATATTGTCCATCAGATATAAACTCTGATTACTGTATTAATTCTACATTTTTGCTTTATAAAACTGAAGACATTTTATCTTTTATTTATTTACTTTAGAGAGAGAGCACACAACATGAGAGAGGGACTGGGAGAGGGGCAGAGCAGGAGGGAGGGGAAAAGGGAGAGAATCCCAAGCAGACTCTGCGCTGAGGACAGAGCTCAATCCTACAACCCTAAGATAATGAACCTGAGCTAATGCATAAGAGTCTGACACTTAACTAACAGAGCCATCCAGGCACCCCTGAAAATGATTTTTTTTTAGACAAATTCGAGGAAAGCTGAATCCTTTTGTTTTAGTGGCTCATATCAGAAATTAACCTTTATCAAAAAGTAATTGCAATTTTAGTGAATACTAATGTAAACACTGTAATAGTAGCACCATAAGACCTTTAACCCTCACCACAAAAAAGCATGTACAGCTCAAGCATACCTTGAAGATACCACAGGTGTGGTTCCAAACCATCGCTACAAAGCAAGTCAAATCGGGGTTTCCCAGTGCATATAAAAGTTATGTTTACACCAGAGTATAGCCTGTTAAGTGTACAATAACACTTTGTCTAAAAAACATAGATACCTTATTTGAAAATACTTAGTTGCTAAAAAATGATAACCATCATCTGAGCTTTCAGCAAATCAGAATCTTGCTGTTGGAGGATATTAGTGGCTGCCGACTGATCAGGGTGGTGGTTGCTTAATGTGACCATGGGGTGACCATGGCAATTTCTTTTTTTTAAAGATTTTATTTATTTATTCATGAGAGACACAGAGAGAGGCAGAGAAGCAGAGACACAGGCAGAGGGAGAAGCAGGCTTCTCTCAGGGAGCCGGATTCAGAATTTGATTCCAGGGCCCCGGGATCATGACCCGAGCCAAAGTCAGATACCCAACCGCTGAGCCACACAGGCATCTCCAATTTCTTTAAATAAGACAAAAAGGAAGTTTTCCACATCAATGGACTCTTCTTTTCACTCATTTCTCTGTCGTATTCAATGCTGTTTGATAGCATTTCACCCATAGTAGAACTACTTTCAAATTGAAGTCAATCCTCTGAGACTCTGCCACTACTTTATCAACTAAGTTTGTACATTATAAATCCTTTGTTATCATTTCAACAGTCTTCACAGCATTTTCACCAGGAATAGATTCCATCTCAAGACATCTCTTCTCATCCACAAGAAGTATCTCCTCACCCTTCAAAGTGTTATCATGGGATTGCAGCTGTTTGTTTTCCAGGTGATAGTTGTTCAGTTACATCATCAGGCTCCACTTCTAATTCTGGTTCTCTTGCTCTTTTCACTATATTTGCAGTTACTTCCTCCACCAAAGTCTTAAACCCCTCCGTCATCCATGACCATCTTAGCTAGATCTTCTGTATAATGTTGCAGCTTCTATACCAGCACTGGGATGTTATGGAGAGTTTCTTTCCTTAAACCTCAGGAACCAATGTCTGCTGGCTTCAAACTTTTCTTCTGCAGCTTCCTCACCTTTCTCAGCCTTCACAGAATTGAAGAGATAGGGCCTTTCTCTGGAGCAGGCTTTGGCTTAAGGGAATGTTGTAGCTGGTTCGATCTTCTATTCAGATCACTAAACTTTCTCCATATCAGCAACAAAGCTGTTTTGCTTTCTTATCATGTGTGTGTTCACTGGAGTAGCACTTTTAATTTCTTTCAAAAATTTTTCCTTCCCAGGAACCCTGGGTGGCGCAGTGGTTTAGTGCCTGCCTTTGGCCCAGGGCGCGATCCTGGAGACCCGGGAGCAAATCCCACGTCGGGCTCTCGGTGCATGGAGCCTGCTTCTCCCTCTGCCTATGTCTCTGCCTCTCTCTCTCTCTCTCTGTGACTATCATAAATAAATAAAAAATTAAAAAAAAATTTTCCTTCCCATTCACACATTGGCTGTCTAACTCAAGAGGCACAGCTTTCAGCTTATCTCAGCTTTGGACCTGCCCTCTAAACTAAGCTTAATCACTCTAAATTTTGATTGAAAGTGAGAGAAATGTGACTCTTCCTTTCACTTGAACACTTAGAGGCCATTATAGGATAATTAATTAACCTAATTTCAATATTATTGTGTCTCAGGGAACGAGGAGGCCCAATGAAAGGAAAAGAGACAGGGCATGGCTGTTCAGTAAGGCAGTCAGAACACACACATTTATCAGTTAAGTTCACACTCTTATGTGGGCATGGTTTGTGCTGCTTCCAAACAATTACAACAGTAACATCAAAGATTGCTGATTGCAGATCACCAGAAGAAATACAATATTAATGAAAAAGTTTGAAATATTGCAAGAATTACCAAAATATGACACAGAGACATATGTGAGCAAATTTTGGAAAAAATAATGCTGATAGTTTTGACACAAGGCTGCCACAAGCTTTCAATTTGTAAAAGACAAAATATCTGTGAAGTGTAATAAAGTGAAAGTGCATTAAAAGGAGATATTCCTATAGACAGTTTAGCACGTTAACTGACTTGTCTTCAAATTAATAAATACTTCAAACTGGAGAATGTAATGAAAACAAAAGCAAATGCAAAACTTCAAAGAAAAGGCTTTGGAACATTTAATCCAAATATTTTCTTTAAAATTGGAGTTTGAAATATTTTAAGTATTTTAGTTCCAAGTTTACTCATAATTATTATAATTATATATTTATTTTTAATAATTTAACAATTGTCCTTAGCTACATATTTATTCCAATTATTAATGAAAATTACACAATAATAAAATATGGAGTAGCAACTCTAAAATCAAATACTAATATAACATGTTTAAACCTAAGAAAAAAAAATAAAAACAAAAAACTGAGATTAATTTGCTCCGGTTCTTTTGTCCTTTTCTTCACAAGCATGCAGTTAGTAAAGTCCTGTAAATGTAAATGCCAATACAATAGTATCTCATTGTTCTTCATGGAAATTAGTGATGCATGATAATGCATGTCATTAATGGTCATGAAAACCATTGGAGAAATCATATTGCATTTTAATGAATGAGTTAAATGCCTGGGATTGTCGACTATGTTAGAGGAATAATCATCTGAGAAAAATTAGTTCTGACATTTGGTAATTAGTAGTAGAAAAATTATAAATTTCACTGAAAGAACATTTTGTCTAAAATATTTTATGCTATCCCAAATGCAAAAGCCACAAACTACACTGTTTATAGAAAATATTTTATCACAAAATCATAGTATTCTGGGTCAAGGAATTATTTTAAAAGACTTAAAAACATCCTTATCCAAGTAATAATAGCACTAATAGTAACAACTACCTTCTCTATCAGACATAAAGATTCATAAGAATGACAAGATTACTTGGACAATTATTTTTATTCTACACAGTCTAAAAATATATTTGATAAAACATGAATTAAAACTGTTGATATTTTTTTCTGAAGTTATGAGGCCATCATAATGGCATTTTGAAAGTTTACTCATCACGGATGTTCTTTTAAGCAGATTTGATATTGCCAAATACATGCAAAATTTTTTTTACTTTTTTACTGTTTTGACATTTGCACCAATTGTGTAAAATCTGTGATGGGGAAAACTACTGGCGTCTTAGGAATCAAGGCAGTGCCACCACAACGTACCAGTAGTTGGGTTCTTCACTGACACATACACTTAACAACAACAACAAAGCCAGGTCTCTAAAGATTGTCTTAATAAAGCAGTGAAATTTATTAATTTTATTAAATCTTAATCCTTGAGTACACATCCTTTAATATTCTGCATGATAAAATGAGAAGAAAGCATAAAGCATTTCTGCTATATGCTATAAAGCATAATGGTTGTCTTGAGAAAAGTACTTGTGTGATTGAGTTGAGAGCAGAACTAGACAATTTAACCATAGAACACATATTTACCCAAAAAAACAACCAACCAACAAACTATGATTATTCACAGGTAGATATTTGAACAACCAAAACAATTTTGAAAAATGAACAAAGTTGGAGAATTCACCTTGCTTGATTTCAAATCTTACCACAAATTTATAGTCATCAAGGCAATGCGGTAGTGGTGTAAGGACAGGCATATAGGTCAATGAAATAGAACTGAGAAGCCAGAGATAACCCATACACTTATGGTCATTTGATTTTGACAAGGGTGACACGGAGGAAGAGGAATCTTTTCAACAAATGGTGCTAGGAGAACTGGGTAACCAGACACACACAAAAAAAATGAATCTGGAACTGTGTCTCATATCATACGCAAAAATTAGATTGACATGGCTTGTATGCTCAAATGTAAAAGCTAAAGCTGAAATATGCTTGGGATAAAATATAGCAGTAACTCTTTGTGACTGCAGGTTAGGAAAAGTTTCAGAGATATGTCACCAAAAGCGCAACTGACAAAGGAAAAAGTAGATAAATCAGGTTTCATTAAAATTAAAAACCTTTGTGCTCTACAGGATATCATATTTAAAAAAGTGAAAAGGCAACTAACAGAACCGGAATAAATATTTGCAAATCATATATCTAATAAGGGTATAGTATCCCAAATATTAAAAAAAACAAACTCTTTAAACAACAAAAAGATAAATATCCCAGTTTAAAAGGGGGTAAAGCTTCTGATTAGACATATCTCTAAAGAAGATATGTAAATGGCAATAATGTCCATTAGGGAAATGCAGACCAAAACCACAATGGTTTCTCACTTCACACATACTAGAATAGCTACAATAAAAGATAGGCAATAACTGTTGGCAAGGAAATAGAGAAATTAAACCCTCTTACACTGCTTTTGGGAATGGAATGTCAAATGGTGCACACACTGTGGAAAACATGTAGGCAGTTCCTCAAAATTTTAAACATAGAATTACGGGACGTCTGAATGGCTCAGCGGTTGAGCATCTGCCTTTGGCTCAGGTCATGATCCCGCAGTCACGGGACTGAGTCTCACATCGGGCTTCCTGCATGGAGCCTGCTTCTCCCTCTGCCTCTGTCACTGCCTCTCTCTCTCTCTCTCATGAATAAATAAATAACATCTTAAAAAAATAAGCATAGAATTACTATAAGATCCAGCACTGTGGGGGAACCCTGGGTGGTTCAGCGGTTTGGCGCCTGCCTTTGGCCCAGGGCGCAATCCTGGAGTCCTGGGATCAAGTCCCACATCGGGCTCCCTGCATGGAGCCTACTTCTCCCTCCTCCTGTGTCTCTGCCTCTCTCTCTCTGTCTCTCACTATCATAAATAAATAAATAGATCTTAAAAAAAAAAATCCAGCATTCTGAAAAAAAAATAAAAAAAAAAGATCCAGAATTCCGCCCCATTACATTACATTTCTGTGTGCCTATGAAAATTAAAAATGTCTTTCCACACACAAAAATGTACACAAATATTCAAAGTAGCATTATACATAATAGTCCAAAGTGGGAAACAACCAACTGATGAATAAATAAACAAAATGTGGAATACCCATACAATGACATATTATTCAGCCACAAAAAAAAAAAAAAAAAAAAAAAAATGGCATACTGGAAACATACAACATGGATGAATCTTGAAAGCATTATACTACACAAAAGAAGCCAGTCATAAAGAGAACATATTATATGACTCCATTTATATGAAATGTTCAGAATAGACAAATTCATAGAGACAGAAAGGAGATGAGTGATTATCTAGGATTTGGGGATTGTCCTGGAATGGGGAGGGACTGCTAATGGATGTGAGGTTTCTTTCTGGGGTGATGAAATGTTGTAAAATTGATTGTAAAAAAATAATAATAAGTAAAAATTTTTAAAAATTTAAAATATAAAATTTATTGTAGTGGCTGCTTACTTTTGTGAATGTATTGCAAACCACTACATTTTAAAATTTAAATTGATAACTTTTATCATAGATGAATTATATATATCTCAATAAAACTGCTTGGAAAAAAGTGAGTATTTGGCAGACATTTTTTTAAAAAATAAATGAAGTGAGCCTGTCACTTTAAGGAAAACAACTGATAGTTTTTGCTGCCAGTGATACAATTAATATTTTCAAGCAAAAATTTAAATTTGAAAAACTTTTATCTGCCACCATGTGCTAAACACCTTCCCAGTGTTAGATTTTTTCTATGGAGATCAGTAGGGATATTAACAAATGTGGTTTTTGATATTTATGAAATGTAACCCTTAGAAGGTCTGTACAACTCAGGGAGCCAATATTTTTCAAATGACCAATGAATGTGGCTACAAAATCATGTGTGCATGGATAAAAGATTTATTTACAGTGCAAAAGAAGCCAATAGACTCCAAAGTAATAGAGTAAGAAAAGTTTATTGACAGTATAAAAAGTTGTTTAAAAAATAGGGCTTAAAGAAAAATAGGACTTCAAATCCACACTGCAATTAATCTTTAAGAAACTACCACTTACTGAGTTTTGGTATAGTTTTAAAGAGGAATTATCTGAAAAAGGCAATTAATGTACTTCTCTTTCCAATTTCATGTCTGCCTATGGATGGATTTTTATTTTATACTTCCAGCAAAACAGCATATTATAATGGGTTGGTTGCAGGCCAGGTATAAGAATCTAACTGGCATCTAGTAAGTCGTACATTAATGAGATTAAAAAGTAAAACAACACAATTCTTCCCATCAGTAATTACATTTTTGGAAAATAGTTTTCATTAAAATATGTTATTATGTTAATCTATAATGAGTTGAATATTACTTAGTTAATTAATTAAAATAAAAATTAATTAATTTTCTGTTTAATTTCTAATATGGTAAATATTGATAGTTCTAACAAACCTAAACAAAAGCTCTTTGAGATACTCAGTAGTTTGTAAGAAGGTAACAATGCCCTAAAACAAAAGTTTAAGAATTTCTGTTCCAGGGCATCTGAGTGGCACAGTTGTTTAAGCACCCAACTCCTGGCTTCAGCTCACATCATGATCTCAAGGTCATGAGATCAAGCCAAACATCAGGATCTGCACTCAGCGCAGAGACTGCTTGAGATTCTTTCTCCTTCTCCCTGCCCCTCCAGCATGCATGTGTGCACCCTCTCTCTCTCAAATAAATAAATAAATCTTAAAAAAAAAAAAAGAATTGCTGCTTTAAGCCCTCCCATCACTTTCTAGTGGGGTAAACTTCACTCCAGGTGTTCTGAGGGGTTTAATACAGGCCTAGTGAATTGGATAAATAAATTATGGAATATTTGGAAATATGGAGTTTTTACAAAAGTTTTAAAGATCAGTGCTTGTAAAATAAAGTCACATGTCTTGTAAATGAAAATAAATAACAAGAACAGAAAAAAATTTTCTCTGTTCTTACAGACAGCTGGACATGTGGTTACAAACACCCAGCCTAGAAGCCCAAGAAAAAGATAAAAGGATCATTATAGAGACATTTCAAAAAGAATTAAAAAAAAAAAAAAGAATTTTGGTAGCACGTTAGCAGGATTTGAGAATTGGCTAGATATGGGAAAGAGATGGATTCTAGTGTCTGGAAAAACCTTTTGTACCATTAACAAATAGGTTGTAAAGAGGGAGGACTGTCATAATTATGAGTTTCAATCTGGCAAAAATTCTAATTGAAAATGGGATAATCATTCAAAAGGGTAGGAGTTGATAATTAAGTGAGCTACTTGGACTAGTAATATACACTGGACTGACATAGGCTTTAAATTATATTTTATGGGCTTTACACAAATTTATAGGCTTAATATATATGATATACATATGTTTACGTGAGACATATGTATACATACATATGTATATATATGTATAAACTTTGGAAGTTTCATTATAAAACATCAGATTTATTAAAAATTTATTATTTAATAATCAGGAGCTGAGATAAGAATGGGCCATAAACAATGGTAAAGCAGAAAAGACCTACCATGATTCTAAAAATAAAATCAGATAGGTTGATATATATATATATATATATATATATATAAAAGTTTTGGAAATTTTCAGAAAATGTTCTACTGACATTTGGGCCTTTGGTATTTTAGGAGGACAAAACTAAATCTCAAGTTTCTTTATACTGAGAATTAGTATATTGATGAGGCAAGCTGGGTGTTTGCAAAGGTATGAGGTAACTTAATCTTTTTGTAAACTAATCTCAGGAATGACAGTTCATCACTTTAGTCATATTCTGTTTGTCAAAAGCAAGTCACAAAATCCACCTTTGTGCCACAACAGAGCACAGATACTAGGGATCATTGAGAACCATCTCAGAACCTGCTTCCCACAGAAGTTTAAATCATCGTAAAAAGATTTTTCACCTACACTATGTTAGAGGAAATGACAAAAGGCTAAGGAAGGTCTTCAGATTAGAGGAGACTAATGAGACATGACAACTAAATATAGTATGTGAGTTTGGATTAGATCCTGCACCAAATAGGAAAAGAATACTCTAAAGATATAATTAGGACACTTGACAAAACTGGAGTATGGATTGTAGATTAGGTAAATGTATTAGTGTCAAGTTTTCTGAGGTTAATAACTGTTCTGTAGTTATCTTAGAGAATGTCCTTGTTCTTTGAAAATCTACACTGAAACATCTAGGGGTAAGAGGCATAATGTACATAATTTTTACTCTAATGATTCAATATAATACTATATGCACATCATACCTACACAAACTACGCATGTTATATAGAGAGAGTACATGTAATAAAGCAAATGGAGCAAAATATTTTCAAAATTGGTGATTTGGGTTAAATGGTATACGGGGATCCTTTATATTAACATTGCTACTTTTTGTTAAGCTACAAATTTTTATTTCCAAATAAAAGATTAACTAATAATATAGTCAAGGTTACATGGAAAGGTTATAAGTAGTCTAGCCAGTGAAGGAACTATTCTTTAATAATTCAAAGTATTTGTTTTAGTACGAACCACATAGGGAAAATAGTTAAATATACTGTTTTTTATGTTCCAGGTACCATGCAAAATGCTTTTTTATGTTATTCAGTTCAAATCTAACCACATTATGGGATGCCTCGGTGGCTCAGCGGTTAAAGCATCTGCCTTTGGCTCAGGGCATGATCCTGGAGTCCCAGGATCAAGTCCCACATTGGGCTCCCTGCATGGAGCTTGCTTCTCCCTCTGCCTGTGTCTCTGCCTTTCTCTCTCCCTCTCTCTCTCTCTCTTTCTCTTATGAATAAATGAATAGTCTTTTTTAAAAAAAACTAAAATTCTCTACTGTATAGTTTCAAAAGCATTTGATTTCAGACACTGTGAAAAAATCAGCCTAAATAATCAACCTGAAGATTAGTGTCCAAAAGCAGAGAACAAAGAATTCTCTCAAATGCTGAAAAGGGCAGCTTCTCTTTAAATCTGTGCTCTTCCATTTTCACCTGCATGTCTTTATAATTCCTTTCAAACCCAGGACCAAAGGAAACAAGCCATTCAAGCCTGGTGCTTCAGAGTAGGTTCTGGCATGGGAACATGGGTAGATGGCAGGAGGGCAGGAAACCACATGTTTGTGGATGTGGAGCTGGCTTTACCAAGGAAGAGCTTTCAGGATGACCTGCTGTTGGTGCTGCCTGGGATTAAGTTTCAAATCTTTTGACATTTTGCCCCAAACTCCATTTTTTTTTTTTATTAATGGAGAAAGAGGTGAATGTAGATCAAGAATTCCCGCAGTGAAAAAAAAAAAAAAAAAAAAAGAATTCCCGCAGTGAGAGAGAACAAGCTTCTTTCTCTAACTTCTCTAACAGTCTTGGAGAATATTTGCTGATCTTGTTCTCTCAATGAAACAATATGACCTTTTGCTTGTGTATCAAAAAATGATTATGACAATCTGCCTATGAAAATCCTGAACCTATATCATTAGCACTTGCAAATTAGCTTGCATTTGCGGAGCACTTGCTATGTGCCTGGTATTGTGCTTATCATTTTACATAGGCAGTAATTCAGGTGGCTGGGATTTGAACCCAATGCTATTGATTGTTTGCTTAATGATTAATTTATATTCCCTCTTTGTGAGAAGAGCCAGGAAGTATAGGAAATTAAATTAGACATGGACAACAGTCTCAGAAAGATTGCAGTCAAGTAATTGACTTAACGTATGTACATAAACAGTGAAGATATAAAGTAAAATGTACTAAATGCCATAAAAAAGTGATTTCATGAGAACAAGAGTCATCAATTTCTATGAATAAGACTTTATAGAGGTGGGAAAATTTAAGAGGAGAGATTTTGATATAAAATATAATTAAGTAAATGAACAAAATGTCATTCTCATTTTAAAAAATCATAAGAAAAAATAAAGTTGCTGAAAAATAGGAGATTAGTTTGAGAATAGAAAAATTTCACTTTGGATGAAATGTTTATTTTGCATGAAAAGCAATTTTAAGAACAGTTCATACAATTTCTTGAATACCAGTTTGAGATAATTTAGTGATACATTTTACGCAGAGCAAAGCTGTCTAAAGTTTTGAGCAGAGGAGGGACATGGTCAAGGCTGTGCTTGAGAACTATAATATCAATGCAGAAGCCAGCAGCACATGTAGTTACCTAAGTTTAAGTTTAAATTAATCAAAATTAAATATAATGAAAAATTCAGCTCTCCATTGCATTAATCACATTTCAATGCTCAACAGTGCCTAGTAACCTAGTAACTTCCATGTTGGACAGGAAAGATATAGAACATTTCCACCATCAGAGTTCATTCTATTGGGCAGAGCTGCTTTGAAAGATTAATCTGGTGGTACATTACAAGTGGACCAGACAGGGGAGGAACCCAGAAATGGGAACTTGATTTTAACAATCTGGGTTAGAATTCCTGAGTAGTTGTAGTAGAGAATAGAATTTTACTTATGAAATGCACAATATTGCCTTGTACTCTTCTGAGTTCTACAGATATTCATGATAAGGACATTTACTACATACATCAGGGACACCAGGCAGGATTAAGATCTTTATATTCCTCAGCAGAAATTTTCTTTGGCACACATGAGAAAAAGAAAAAAGATGGAAATGACTCACCAGATTATGAATAGCTGGAGATCCTAACTTCCATGTGGAAGCAGGGAATTCAAGCAGATGGGCTTCCTGAGATTCATCTCATGTGGGGATTATGGGTAACAACCGTCTGGCTTCCAATTTGGTTTGAATTTCAAGGGACATCCAAAATCATTCAGTTGCTCTTTAAAGTCTGTTTATACACAGAAAAATGCTATTAAGAATCTACACTCTTGATTTTCTTTTTTCTTTTTCTTTTCTTTTTTTTTTTTTTTTAGTCTTCTTGTCTTTTAGTTTTTCTGTAATCATGTAATCATGACAACCTACAACAGGGGCTTTCTCAGTAAGGAAACTGAGGCCAAAATGAAGTATTTGGCAAGATTACACAACTAGTTAGTTGCAAAGCTAAGGCAATAACTGATGTTCTGGAATTTTTTCCTCCTGCTTCTTGATATTTTCAGAGTAACTCAGAACTTCAACTACCCATTAATTTCCTTTTCATATACTCACAGAATAGCAGTAATTGTAGCTCCATAATTTAACTTATGTTCTAAACACTGTCACATTCAATATATATTGCGTTGAGCATTTGCTTTAAATTGGAAGCATGAGGAATTAAATCATGCTCATGGCTAAATGTGTCCATTGAGGAAACAAGTTTAATGACCTGTGTTCTATGTAGACATGACTACTCTCTCTCCACCTTCAACTTCTTCAGAGTCCGCATTACACTTTGTGGCTCTTACTTGTTTTCCTGTCTGTCATCCTCCACTAGAACAGGATCCACGTCATTCTTGCCTTTGTTCCCCTGTGCTTATCCCAGCTCTCAGCACACAGAAGCATTGATAAATAATGTATGAATGATATATGAGTAAAGAGGTAAATTGGAAACTCTTCTTATGTCTACCCGTATTAATCTCACTTCTGACCTTTTCAAGTACACAGGTTCATCAGGGGCACAGAGGAAAATAAGACCTTTCTTCTAGCACACCTTGACAGCCAATTCAAAACTGCACAGTGCAGCAGGAGGAGACTCTGCAGAGCCCTCTTCTTTCATGCCCAAAGGAGTCTTCAGAGTTTCTGGATCCCTTTAATACAAGTTAATTTCTTTTTAGTCCATTTAATTGACACTTTTTTTCCTGGAAAAAAAAAAAAAAGCCAGCCAGCAGTTTGCAAAGATGAGTCTGAGAACCTCTATGTGATCCTTAGGCATTCTAGAACCTGCCATACTGAAGGGATGTTGGCTGGTTGTGCCCTCCACAGACATATGGCTCTGTTCTTGTATTGACCAGAAGACGAGTCAGACAACAAAACTTAGTCCTACTACTCCTATTTGTACCCAGAAAAAGCAGGTAGAAATTTCATCAAGTTGAATCAAATGGTTTGAGATTTAAAATACTTCTTCGTGAACACTAAAACCTGAACCCAAAAGAAACAAGACAAAAATCGTTTGTCTTACTCATCTCAAGCATCAAGTGACGATGCCTAATACGGTGGTTCCACTTTGCTTCTTGTACCAAGCTGGCAAAGGGTTAATGTGCATTGAAGATTGCCTCATGATTCAAAGAACAGTGATTCAGATACAAAGAGACAATGTTCTCCTTTGTTTTAGGCACTGCTATCTCATCAGTGCTCCCCACCTCCCTCCTTCCAACACAATCAGATTTCTGGTAATTAGATGCATAAAACATTAGGGCTCCCCAAGTTCCTTTTTAACTCTGTGTCCAGTTATTACTGGTAGCGTTATGCTAACAAAGTTGAGGTACAAACATTATGTTTTTTACAAGACAGGCCTTTTGTGGCAATCAATGTTATATAATGCCTGTTCTTTAAAAGGCTGTTCTCATCATCATATTCCCATCAGATGACATAAAAGAGCTCATATCATAGAGAACTTATTCTTCATGAATGAGTATTTCTCAAATACCTAATTAAAAACATATATCTACCCATCCCAAAGCAGTCAAGTTTTGCACCACTATCTTTTAAAACTATTATTTTGCTCCTATGAGAGTATATTCTTTATTTGTATTACTGCATTCTAGGCAGTTCTAAATCCCACTTACTAACATCCATGTTAACACACTTGAGTACAGGCTGCAACACCGTGTCATCATCAAAGGGAAAGGGGAAGATCTTGTTAGAAGTGACATGACTTGATTAATATATAAGTTCAATACATTTAACACAATTTTACGTTTACTGGAAAGATGCGTAGAAAGTCAATAATTGCTTTAACCTTTATAATACATTTTATGCAAAGAGCAGTACTACACATGGCAAAAACATATTCTGAGAATAAAAGAATCCCTAAACGTGTGAATATGAGTTCAGAGTCACATACCTAGTAACTTCTAGATTCTCATTTTATTTCTAATATGAAGCCTTCTAATATGAAGCAAAGCCCCACTTTGTTTCAATTGCCTTGAAACAAATTTTATATGCAAAAGCACTGACTGAATTTCAGTGAATTTTATGTGCACTTTTGATATGATATGATATGAATATATATATATATATATATATATATATATATATATATTCCTGAAAATTCTTCTACTATGCAAAAATCTCACAATAAAAACAACAGGGGATGGGGTTATGGGGGGAGCAGTTTAGGGCACAATATTCACAAACTTCATCAGTAACACATATGAAAAAATAGCAGTCTAATAAAAGGGGTAACAGTTTTATATATATTAAATGATTAAGAAATTCATAAGTAGCAGTATAAATATAACACTTTACCTTGAAAGTTACCTTAAGTTTGCTTGTGGAAACTGGAGGGGTCTCAGCTCATACATTTTTATGAAGTGGTATAAGGAGTATTATCTGAAATTAAAAAGGAAATGTAGCATCAGATGTGGATGGCTGTGTCTCATAGCACAAAGAGAACTGAGACATGGTATGTGTGTGTATGTGAGTTTTCTGGATTTATACACCGCTTACTTCACCTGTATATAGTTTTCTGCTCTTACCTAGTGTGTATCCTAGATGAAATTGCACAAAAGCCAACATAAAATTTGAAATTTGCATTATGCTCAAATTAGCCCCCAATATATCAGTAGCACTGGAGTAGATCTGTATTTCAAAGCAAGTGTTATAGCAGAACTGACTGTCCAAAGTTTCTGGAGCCTGTGGCATTCCCTGGGAGCTCTCTGATAACATCATTCTTCAGGTCCCTGTGGACAAACCATGAAGCATGTCTTGAGGCGGGAAGGAACATCACATTCTGGGCCAATGGTTTAGAGACTCTTAACTTACAGAACCAGACTTGGCATGTTCGCTTCTCATCTGTCATCCAGACAAGTGCACTCAGCAGTTGAACTAATCAGATACTAGAGTCCATTTTGTTTCTCTTGGGCACAACATTTCACAGATTTCAAAGATAGACCCTGGAAGATAAGTCTGGCTTAATGGAAATGGAAACATTAAAAATCTTTTGATAAAGTTTTGAAAAGGCCTCAAACCCATTGGGTGTTCATCATAGACAGAATCAATACCTTTCAGTGATTGACATGATTTTTTTTTTTTTTTTTTTTTTTAAGTAGGGAGACGGAGAGAGACAAGATCCCACATTATTTGAGACAGGCCTGAAGCCCATTCTATGATTGCCCCAAGTTCATAAACTCCCCTTATGTGGCTTTGAGTTGGATTTTCTGTCATCTGCCACGGATGGACTAACACACTGCTCCACTCTGCTAAGATATGCAGAGAGAGAGAGAGAGAGGATTCAAATGAAGTCAAAAGCCTCTCTATGGCTCACCCTGGTGTTTCTGATGGATCATTCATGATACCTATGTATTGAGTACCTGCTCCCCTGATAGCTAAAACGGGCAAACCTCAACACAGGCAATTTCCACTAGTGCTTGGGATCCAATGGCCACACTTTTTGGTCAACCTGTGCAGAGCTTTAGTGGGGTGGGCTGTCCTCCATGCACTCTCCTCCCCCTCAAAATCACCCCCATAGTGTCACTCAAAGCTCACTCTAATTGTGTACTCCCCAGCTCTCTAGCCAGGCCATCCCCCATCCCGCCCCGCCCACTCTGCTGGAAACAGTCTCTGCCTCCCAGCCTTCACACTTTTCCTCTTCCTTTTCTTTCTGTCTGCCATGACTTTCTGCTCAGTTCAATCTTCATCTTTTTGCTTGTTGAGGATTTACAAGGATAAAGCACATTGCCCTTCCCCAGCCTCCACCCTTGACCTTGGAGATGTGTCTGCTGATTCCTGTCCCTTGTCCCCCTAATTGGCACTTTCCCTGATGCTGACAGCCTCCAGAAGTCCTCTTTCTGAACCCAGAGCAGAGATCATTCTGTAAAGCCATGGGTTTCAGGGCTCCAGCTTGAGCCTATGTGGAGCTTGCTCTGGGTTCAGAGTAGTCCTGGCACATGTAATGTGCCAACAGAGCTGGAGAGTGGAGGGATCATGTGACCATTTTCAAGACCCGAGGCTTCATATGGGCCCTCTCTGATCTTCAGTTCCCACATCTTTAAAAGGTGGACAGGAAATAATAATACCTACCTCATATAGTTATTGTGAGGTTAAATAACATAATACATTCATGATAACATTCTAATGCCATTATATACAGAACAATACACTAATAATAATTTTCATATGTTCTTGCATCTGCTTCTTGATTTAATTTTAAATGTTTTTATGAAAGTAAAATATATATACAGTAAAGTACAAATCACAATTGTATCATTCAATAAATTTTTACAAACTGATCATAATCTGTGCAATCAGCATTCAGATCAAGAATCAACACATTAACAGAACTTAATAACCAAAAAGCCTCATTCATATCTCTTTCCATTACTCTCAGCCAGGATACCATAAGTGTCTTTACTTCTAACTGTGTAGTTTAGTTTAGTTTTTAAAGATTTTATTTATTTGAGAGAGAGAGAGAGAGAGAATGAAAGTGGGAGAGAGGCAGATGGAGAGGGAGGTGGAAAGGGAGAAGCAGACTCCCCGCTAAGCAGGGAGCAAGTGGGGGGCTCCATCCCTGGACTCCTGGATCATAACCTGAGCCGAAGGCAGACACTTAACCAACTGAGCACCCCCAGGCTCCCCAGTGTAGTCTAGTTTTAACTTAAATTTTTTTTATTTAAATGGGATCTTTCAATATATACTCTTTCATATCTGGCTTTTTCTTTTTTTGGGGGGGTCGGTTAAACCTCTTGTTTATAAATTTCATCTATGTTGTTGCATGTGGTTATGAATCTATCCACATTGCTGTATGGTTATCACTGTGTTTATATATCACAATATACTGATTGAAGAAAATATGCTGTTGTCAATATTTGAATTATTTGACATATAAAACCAACAATTTGCACATGGCTCATACTAATATTAATCCACTCCACTACTCATAATCATTTGAGTTTTCAAATCTTGGTTAATATGAATTATGCAGCTGTGAACATTTTAGCACACGTCTTTATATATTTTTTTAAGATTTTATTTATTTATTCATGAGAGACACTGAGAGAGAGGGAGGCAGAGACACGGGCAGAGGGAGAAGCAGGCTCCATGCAGGAAGCCTGATGTGGGACTCTATCCGGGTGTCTCCAGGATCACACCCTGGGCTGAAGGCGGTGCTAAACCTCTGAGTCACCTGGGCTGCCCAGCACAAGTCTTCAAATGAACATAAACAGAATTGCTGAGTCAAAGGGCATACATATGTTCAGCTTTAGAAAGTGCTGCCAAACAGATTTTCAAACTGAGTGTACCAATTTACACTCCCAGCCACATCATACGAGGATTCCAGTTGATCCACACCATCACTAACACTAAACATTTTCTCTCATTCAGATTTTAGTCTTCCTGGTGGTTTCAATTTGCATTTCTCTAATGAATAATAAACTTGAGTCCATCATTATATGTTTATTTGGATTTTCCTTTTTATTAGTTATCTGTTCAACTTTTTGCTCATTTGTTTTTCAGTGTATGATTTTTTTCTTGTTGAATTTTAAGATATCTTTATATGCTCTGGATATCGGTTTTTATCAGATGTATTTTATTATTTTTCTTATCTTATTGCATTGAATAGTATAATATGAATAAAAATACGCATATTTTTTATTCCCTGATCTTAACGGGAAAGTTTTCAATATTTCACCATTGAGTATAATGTTAGCTATGGTGGTTTGGAAAATATTCTTAACCAAATTAAAAATGTTTCCTTCTATAACTAGTTTACTATGAATTTTATCAAGAAGGGATGTTGAATCAAAAGTTTATACTCCACCTATGAGAAAATCACGTTTTTTCTCCTTTTCTGGGATAATAGGGTGAATTACATTGATTTTGAAATGTGAAATCAGCCTTTCTTAGATGGAGTAACCTCTACTTTGTTGTGTAGTATTTTCCTTTTTGAATATCACTTGATACAATTAAAATGTTATAGTAATAATTTTATACCTATGTTTATGAGAGAAATTGGTCTTTAATTTTCCTTCTTTATAATATCTTTGTCAAGTCTTAGGTTATGTGGCCATCACTAAAATAAAGAAAGCTGTTAAATGTTTCCTCTGTTTCTATTATCTGAGAGCGATTGCATACATGTTAACTTATGGGTGTTAATTTTAACCTTAAATGTTTGGAACAATTCTCTGGTAAAGCACTTTCTTTGTAGGAAGGTTTTTAATAATGGATTTCAAATTTATGGTAATAGTGATTTATTTTTTCCTTTATTTTTGTTAAACATTCTGTCAGTGCTTTACTTATTCTATTAATCTTTTCTAAAAATGTTTTATCTTAGTTGTTTTCTCATTCTATTACACTGGTTTCTGCTCATATCTTATTTTTCTTTTCTTTTTCAGAGAATTGATATATTCTTCCTTTTCTAGATTCTTGAGATGGAATTTTAAATCATTTTTAACCCCTTTTTAAAATATGTATATTTACAGTATATATGTCCCTGTAAACATTGATTTCATTATGCTTTATTTGTATCCCACAAGTTTAAATCTGTTGTATCTTCATGATGATTCAGTTCAAACTAATTCTCATTTTGATTTCTTTATATTTACTTATTTATTTGTTTTTATTTTTATTAATTTTTAAAGTTGGCTCCATGTCCAAAGTGGGGCTTGAACTCAAGACCCTGAGATCAAGAGTTGCATGCTCTACCAACTGAGACAGCCAAGCGTCCCTCATTTTGACTTAATTATTCATGTATGACTTAGTGATTTCTTATTAAATTTCTAGACAGTGGGGTTTTCCTTGTGATATTATTTGTTACTTCTTAGTTAATTGCATTGTGATTAGAGAATAAACTCTAAAATATATTCCTGTCTTTTGAAATTTTTGGAGATTCTTTATGGCTCATCAGAAGGTTGATTTTAGTAAATATTCCATGAGAACTTAAATTCTGTTACTGCTCATTGCATATGTTTCAGGTTTCTCAAGATTGCAAGTTGTTGCTCCAGACCTGTGCAGTTGGAAAAAAGGTTTCCCTCTCCTCAGCATAGGTGCTACACATGGGCCAACACTACCCTCAGCTCAAACAGGAATTGGCAATTCATTTGCAAGAAAAAATAACTGGTGATTCAAAACTCATTTGTATAGTTTCTCTCTGTGTAATTTTATTACACCTAGTCCTTACTGATTCCAAAGATTTCTCAAAACTTAAACAGTATGATTTTTGTAATTTATCCACTTTTTTTCACATTGCTACAGGGGAATGAATGCTAGCCCACTGTGACCTACTACATCCTGTTTAGAACATGAAATCAAGACTCCCTAAATACTTGTAAAAGTAAGTAAAGATTTTTTTTTGAAAAAGGCATCAATACAAAAAATTTTTGCAACACAAAGAAAAGTGCTCCTAGAGCCTTGATTTACTATAACAAATATTTATTAATTATCAACTGGTCACAAGCACTATACCATGTGCCCTGCAATTAACAAGTTAGACTGTCTTGGTACCAGATGAACTTATAGTCCACAGAGGAATCGGAAAAGGAAACATAAATTGCAATGCAATGTAGAACCTGTTATAACAGGGAGATAGGATTATCTCTTGGAACTCAGAGGACACAAGGATTGCCTACCCATAGGATCCAAGAGAGAGATTACACATAAATAACGTTACATGATTCTGAATCCTGAGCAGTGTTTAGAGGCATAAAAGGAGGAATCCTATTCTAGGCAGAGATAGCATTTGCAAAAACTTAGTCTCATGAAATGGTATGGAATATTTATTGAAGAGTGAAACATGACTGAATTAGAATAGAGTCACGTGTGAGTGTCTGGAGTTGAAGTGCACGTGTAAAAATAAGGTCAAAGGGGTAATTTCTGGCCACATTAAAAGAGGAACTGAATCCAAAGCTAGAGGCTTTAGTGTTTATACTGAAAGCTATCTGGAATTCATAGAGATGCTTAAACAAAAGCAAATCCATGATTAAATTATTTAAGAAACAGTAGCAGTGGAGAGAGCAGAATGGAAAGCAAAAGACTTGAGGAGAAGGAATATTTCTGCAGGAGTCTCACAAAAATGAATTTTTCTACAATGTTACTTATAGATTAATTATAGATTTTGATATGCTAAATCATGAAAATGACTGACAAAATCACCCTCTAAATCTATTAATAGAGACTACAAGTGGCCAAAGCACAAAGCTTACCTCACTCTCTTGTCATTAATGTGTGTTTTGATGCCACTAAGTAAATAGGTTTCTCCCAAATGTAGTTGTTTTTACAGTGACTTATTTTCTTAAAGATCCTGAGAGAAATCCCAAAAGCATCTTTTTAGAGCTCTGTCTGATTTGTTTGCGATGTTTCTTAGTATCATTTTACCTTACTTAGCCAACACACTTTTTATCACTTAACTTTCCTATATATAAATAAAAATGAGAGGAGAGAGACAGATTGGTATGAAAGAAGAAAAAAATGAGAGGATTGTGAAGTGATGCAATAAAGCCTAATTTCTAATAACTGGCTCTTGCCTCTTATCCTGGCCTTTCATCTTGTACATTAAAAATATCTTGCCAGCAAAGATTCTGTAAGACGGCTCAGCTTCTTCTGTATAATTAGGGTAACATCTACTCTGCCAAACTTTAAAGTGCTATTCAATGCAAAAACACTGGTACATTAAAGTAGTAAATAGAGATCATTACCCAGACTTTAGCCTGTTCATTTTTTACTTTCTTCAGATTTTAAGCTGATTAAGTGATCCCCTACAGACAGACCCTCCTGTGACTAAGTTTGGCTGAAGTGAGAATAGATACAAATTCAGAATCTCATGGAGCTTCAGAGATCTCAGACTGCATTTGATAAATACTCTTTTTTTTTTTTTGCTGCAACCTATTACCACATCCCATACTGTGATTTGACTGTTGGAGCCATTTCAGCCTGACTCTTCCCTATGAAGTAAATACTCGGATGGTAGCTAGATCGGAACCTTTGGAAAATAATAAGTTATTATGCTTACTTATAACTTGAAACCTTCTTAAACATTCAGTATTCACCCTGTGAGGCTGTCCCCATTTTATTGAAGAGAAAACAAAAGCTCTAAAATATTAAATAATTCATCCAATGACACACAAGTCACACAGACAGGACTGGAAGGAAAAACTTTTGGTTCCAAATCTTGGTTCTTTCCACACATTGCTTCTAATATCCCTGGTAGTCAACCAACCTGAAATCCAAGTTAAACACCAAATATTTTCCTAGTTTTGAAAGACTAAACTCTTATTGTATGATTCTAATCCTCTCACTGAAAGAAGGAATCCTATGCTGACTTTGTGTATATTCATATTCAGCAGGTGTTGAATGTTGTAAATAGCATTAATATTTCACATCCTCTAATCTATGAGTCAAACTCATATATACAAGTGTCATTTCTTTTGTATTTGAGCCTCAAGGTGATTTTATCATGAAAAGTGCAATTTGAAAACCTCTAATAATTGACATCTGTCAGGCCAGCAGCATTTTGCTGATGTAAGTAATATCTAGAATTGTGCTACCAAGTTATAAAGGCCATATTAACAGCTACTAATTGCAAACACAGTGAAATTACCCCTAAGTTCTTTCCAAAGGTTTAAGTATTTGTTTGTTTTATAACCCCAAAGTTTAATAGCTTGCCCTCTTTTCAGAATAAACCATATTCTCCTGGCCTACCTCCAAGTAAGTTTGCCTATATATCTTAAAATAATTTCTAATTCTTGTTCTCCACTTAGAAACACATAGAAACACATGCAATCCACAAATTAACTTTTTAAAAGTTCCTGAGACTTCCAGTTTGCTGGGATCAACTTGTTCTCTAACAAAGAAGAAAAATGGACTCAAATCCTAACCACATAAATAGTAGAAAATACGGAGTAGTCATGATATATCTAAGGAGTCATAATTCTCTATTTGTTCAGGTTTATATTTCCATTCAAGTCTTAGTCTGTCTCTGTAACCTACATATAGTAAACTTTTCTGAGATTCTGGGACACTGTGGGGGTTTCTATTCTGAAACATTATGGCAAATTTTCTCTTACTGGAATATAGTTGACATATAACATTAGTTTCAGGTGTACAACATACCGATTCATATTTGTATATATTACCAGATGAATGCCACTGTAAGTATAGTGTTTAACATCTGTCACCACACAGCTATACAATTTTTTTTCCTTCTGATGAAAAGTTTTAAGATCTGCTCCCTTAACAAGTTTCAAATACTTGTTCAATACTGCAGAACAGTATTGTTAACTACAGTCACCAAACTATACATTACATCCATGACTTATTTATTTTATAGCTGGAAGCTTGTGCCTTTTGACCCCCTTTATCCATTTTGTCTACCCCCCCCCAAAATGCCTGCCTCTGGCAAGCACCATTCTGTTCTCTGTATATATGAGCTTGTTTTGTTCATTTTTAGATTCCACATATACATGAACAAACCATTCCACAAAAGTGAACAAATAATTTTACATTAAATTTTGGATGCTAGTCATCATAAAATTTGTTAAGCCTTCTGGGCTCTGAATTTTCACTGATAAACTTTTTTATCGAAACCACAATGTCATGACTCCCTTTTCTTTCTCTTTTGCCCTCCTTTTCTCTTTTCCTCACTAGTTCTCCAATTATGTATTTATATGTCACAGAGGGAAGTTTAATTCTCTTTTTATTTCACTTTCCCAAACTGCTATGATCTGAATGCTAATTTTATAAGCAAAATACTAGGCAGATTTCTAAGAACTCTCAATGACCCAAGCCCTTATATAATCTCTAGTTTGTGTAGTGGAGACGCTTGTTTCCAACCATGAGGATGTGGTGATAGGATGTCACTCCTGTGGTAATGTTTCATCACATGGTAAAGATAAAGGGATTTCGCAGATGTAATTAAGGTCCTCAATTAGTGAACTTTAAGTTAATCAAAAGGGAAAATATTAAGTGAGGCTGCATGAGCTTCACTTAATCAGCTGAGCCCTTTAAAAGAGGATCTAGAAGTCAGAGACTCTCTTTTCTGGACCTAAAGAAGCAAGCCACGTTGAATTTTACAGATTCAAATAAATGAATTCTGCTAACAAGTATGTGAGTTTAGAAGAGGACACTGAGCATCAGGTGAGGTCCCAGCTTCTGTGAACACTTTGACTATGGTTTGTGAGCCCCGAAGTAGAGGACTCAGTGAGGCCGCACCTGTAGTCCTGATGCATAGAGAATGTGAGGTAATAAATGGATTTGGTTTTAAGCTGATATACTTGTAGTGATTTGTTACACAGCAATAGAAAACTAATACAATATCTAACTCCATGGGAATCTTAAACTAATCATTCCTTTCCCTAACACAATAAGGACAACTTCTGAAGACTGGCTTCTTTGGGATTCCTGATGAAGCAGAATCCAGTGAAAATCATTTGGGTTTCACATAACATGAAACAAAGATGAGCATACATGAGGAATAAAAATAATGAGCCAGTCCGCAGATCACTTTATGATCATTACATTTTTGTAAAAAAAAGAGGGCAGAGGGAGAGGGATAATCTTAAGCAGGCTCCACACCCAGCCCAGAGTTTGATGTAGGGCTCGGTCTCACCACCTCGAGATCATGACTTGAGCCAAAATCAAGAGTCAGATGCTTAATCGATTCTTAATCGACTTAGCAGCCCAGGCGCCCCTTTGTGGTCATTTCAGTACCACAATTGTTTAGAACTAGAGTGGTTAGATCATCCATCTCCATGTAAATAGGTTAATAGTTGGCATCTTCTGTTGAAACATCAACATACCCAAGCTAAAATAGATTTTCCATTCTTTTATCATGACATAATCTTCATTTATGAAAAGTGAAGCTGCAATAATGTCATCAGGATATCTGATCTATGAAGTTTCTTAATAATGGTAGCAGGTTGTGTTTATGTAGTCACACTCACCTACTGAGTCCCACTATATGACTAATCACAGTTACCTCGAAGCTGAGAAACCAGTGTTAATTTTTAGCCTGAAAACAGAAGGTAATAAACAGACCTACATCTGGGCCAAGTAAGAGAATTTAGTCTGTTTAGAACCATAGAAAACTGAATTAAATCACAGATCCTTGCTACTTAGATAAACGCTTATCAGCTGCAAAATCTGTCCTTAGATATATGGGATACTCATTTTTAATTTGAACCATGTCTTAGGGTTGCCAGATTTAAATCAGAATTTCATCAATGACATTTTATTAGCATAAGTTAGTATAAGTATATTCCATACAATCGAACTCAAGATTATATAGTTTTCATAAGTATCCTGGGTAATTCTTCAGAACTTTAATATCTGATAACAAATGCACTTTATGTTAGGTCCTATGCTCCACTCTGGGATGCAGAAAAAAATCTAAGATAGTTTTTCCCCTGGAGCTTCTCATTGACAAGTGTGGGATATGGGGAAATACAAAAATACTTATTGGATCTTTTTCTGCCTTTTACTGCCCTATAAAATACCACTCTTTTCCAATTTCATTAGTTTTATTATCAGAGTTTCACAGGATGGTATTGTTAGCCTGTGACCTTACTCAAATTTTAGAAATACAATTGATGTTTTTTAAACACTTAGACTTTCAGAGTGCCAGGCAATTATCAATGAAGCATTTATTTCTTTGTTGTTTTCAAAATATCCTGGTTGCTCTGTCCTACTTTCTCTAAGTTGGTTGTTATTAAAGATGAAAATGTCCCCAAGAAAGGAACATGCTCAAAATGTTCTTAACAAGAGATTTTGAAATATTTGACCTGTCAGAAACAGGGATTTCAAAGGGTGACAGTTAAGTTCATCCAATTCCCACACAACTGCTGTGCCATCAGAATTCAGTGCTACTGTCTTCAGACTAAAAGCAGAAAACATTATACATAAGACATAAGAAAATTCTTTCTGCTGATTTGGAGTCATTCTCTGCTTTGAGAATATTCATGTCCTTATTAAAAGTGGTAGCATCAAAGAAAAGATTTATAACTGATATAATTCTCTCCATTTTCAATTCCCCTTACCCTGATGTATTTTTTTCCATAGCACGCACTTGCTTGTAACATACTATATCATTTACTTATCAGTTATCCCTATTGCTCATTGTTTATCTGTCCCTTTTAGATAAGGTAACTTCCACAAAAGCAGAGGATTTTTCTTAAAAGGGTTTTGCACACTGATACCTCTTAAGTAGCATATAAAAAGGATTCATTAAATTTGTGTAAAAAGTTAACTAATAAAATAATATTCAATCACTCTAGTCCTAATCCATCTCCAAGAAATAAGGCATTTGGCACTGCTATGCTGAGTTTTGTCCAATATGCTAGAAAAAAAGCATTTTAGAAGGATAAAAATGTTTATCTCTGTATATCAGAGGGAGTTACTATCCAGCTAACAATAGGTCCCACTCTTTAACTCTCTGTTGTAGAGCTGAGTTTATGCTGATTTATTCCTATCCTCTCACCTGGAGATTATCTGACCAATGATCAAAGATCAACACTGAAAATATTGTTGGCATTGGTTAAAAATCAATAGTAAGAAGCTTCGACTCTCCACATCAGCCTTTGCTTCTCAAGGACAACTCAGTCCTTCCATTTTTTCAGTTTAAAAACCTTGTTATTATCCTTGATTCCTTTCTTTGGTGGTCCACCTCCTGTAAGTAAACCAAATACTGGCTTTAACTCAAAGGATATCCATATCCTGACCGCAACTCATGACCAAGACTTCTATCCCATCTAATCCAGGTCACTATCATCTCCTGCCTAACTGGTCTCTCTGCTTCTACCTTGCCCCACCAGAATCTGTACTAACATCATTAGCAAAGTGATCCTGTTTAAGATGTAACTTCTGTTATTTCTTGACCCAAACCCTCCAAAGCTTCCTGTCTCACTCATAGTAAAAGTCAAAATTCTTACAATAGCCTACGAAGCCTAGCATGATCCAGGTTTTCATGATCTCTCTGACTTCATCTGCTACTCTCACAATCACTGACTCACTCCAGCTACAACTGCTCCCTTGTTGTTCTGGGAAGACTCCAGACACACTCTTGCCTTAAGGTCTTTGCACTTCTTGTTCCTTCAGCCTAGAATGCTCACTCACTCACTCTCTTGTAGTCTTTGTTCAAGTGTCTCCTTCCCAGTTTGCGCCTTTCTGGTTCAACTATTTGAAATTGAAAAGCACAATTCCTGACCCTCCCTCTTCCATTTCCTAAGTTACATTCTTCATAACACTAATTCATAACACTATTCAATTTACTTGCTTATTTTTTAATTGTCTTTCTCTGCCCACAAAAGTGGAAGCTCCATGTGGGCTGATGTTTCGGGCTATTTTATTTTCTGGTGTATCTATAGTGCCCACAATAGTGCCTGGCACAATTAATAAATGTTTGTTAAAAGAGTATTAGACATTAAGAAAAAGTATCTTATCAAAAAAACTGACAAAATCACACATTCACCCAGACAGTTCAGTTTTGCTCATAATTTAAATAAGTGAAATGTATAAATCCTCATAGTCTTTTTAAATTTTTTTATTTAATTTTATTTTTTAAAAATCCTTATATAGTCTTATTCACACATTTATTCAGTAAACATTAAAAGTCAAACTCTGGGGAACATAAATTGGAAAGAATGTCAAATGAAGGAGTTTATAGTTTTAAAAGAGTAAAGATATCGGCAGAAATAATTTCAAATTATTATATATATTAAAATATAGAAGAAATAATAAGATATTATGTACTTAAATGCTTGCTATCCATAGAGTACTTAAATTTTAATAATGTTACCATTATATACCATATAGAGTAGGATACCCAGTATATGTTTAGCAATATATTTATAAGCAGAGACTAGATAAAATAGGGAAACTCTGGATTAAATTAGATCAAATAAATTTCTTTTCTGTCGAATTAATCAGATTATGTTAAGGTGCATTGTGACCCTATAAGTGGAAAAATACTCAGATTTAATTTGGTCAAGGAGGTAAGTTTTTCTGTTGGTTTGTTTTTAATTAAATCTAGTGTTCTGAGGAACATTGGAGCACATGAGAATTTCATTTTATTCTCTCACAAATGACTTTGGGAGCACTCAGGTAGCTCAGTCAGTTAACTGAGTCCAACTCTTGGTTTCAGCTCAGGTAATGATCTCCGGGTCATGAGATTGAGCCCCAAGTCGGACTCCATGCTTAGCATTGAGTCTGCTTGAAATTCTCTCTCCTCTCCTTCTGCCCCTCGCAACTTGTGCTCTCTCTCTAAAATAAATAAATATTTTTCAAAAATTGACTCCAATTGGACACCTGAAAGTAATAAAACACTATAGTTAGTTATACTAGAATTAAAGTAAAAATGTAGAAGAATGTCTTTTAAAAAGTGGCTCTTTGACTTAGTGTACAGATAGACTTATTTAGCAGAGGAGGGAACTAGGGTTGAGTGAGTTAATAATTTGCCCAAGTCACTTAGGAAATCCACAGGTTTTCTCAGTGGAAAATCTAGAATAGGATATAAAGTTTTGATTCCTAATTGAGGAATCTTCCCCAACCTAAATTAGTTACATCTTTCTTGGTATGAAAATGCGTATCCTTCTCATTGCACTTGCTATAATATTCAATGATCACCTCTTTATAAGACATTCTGATCTATTGCTCTATTAGATCCTTATGAAGAGTAGCTATAAGTAATTCACTTTTTACATTCTTGTTGCCTACTATTGTGTCAGGCATGGAGGAAGTGTTCAATAAGTATATGTTGAATAAACACATATATGTATGTACAAAGGAATGAATGTGGAATTGTATGATTGAACAAGTCTTTTGATTACAAAATTCTGCTTCTTTGTAAACTCATTAAGACTTTTTAAAAAATAAGATAGTTTTTGAAAAAATGAGTAACACCAAAGACTGGTAAGCAACTGCCTTATCTTTTTCATTTCAGGTAGAATACTTTTGTGTTTAGAGCCATTATGTGTCATTAGATATAAAGAAAATAAGCAATGATGAAGGAAAGTACTCTAAATTCTTTTCTAGTAAATTAGATCACTAAGCTCTCAGACCATTAAGACATGGATATTTTTTCCTCTCTCATCTCCATATTTTGCTTACCTCAACATCTGCTTTCCTTTCTTGGAATAGGTTAAAATTCTATATACTATTAAGCAACTAGTAAATATTAAAGTTACTAAAAATGAATGACAACCTGTGTTGTAAAGTATTTCATATGAATGTTTAATTTTTTTAGTTATGGATATTATAAAATATTTTTATGTTTTTATGTGCACTTAGGATCAGAAAGCTAAAAAAATTAGGTGCCCAAATTAAATATCACAAATTGGGACTATTTCAATATCTCCATTTTATAAAGAAGCTTGAACTCACATCAATTAATTTGAAAATAGCATAAAATACATGTGCCAATTTAAAACATGTTCTAGGGACACCTGGGTGGCTCATAGTGGTTGAGTGGTTGAGTGTCTGCCTTTGACTTGGGTCGTGATTCTGGGGTCCCAGGATCAAGTCCCACATCAGGGTCCTCACAAGGAGTCTGCTTCTCCCTCTGCCTATGTCTCCGCCTCTCTCTCTGTCTCTCATGAATAAATAAATAAATAAAATCTTTAAAAAAATGTTCTAAAAAAACTTCTATACTAATGTCATTTATAATTAGAAAATGTGAGGCTTTTAAAATAGACTTTATATCTTAGCACAGTTTTAGGATCATAGCAAAACTAAGTGAAAGGTACAGAGATTCCCCCACACTCCACCTGCCCCCACACATGCATAGCCATTATCAACTTCCCTTACATATTTTTTATAATTAATCAACCTACATTGACATTCCGTTGACACCACCACCCTAAAAACATGACTCTTTGACTTAATATATCTATTTAACAGAGGGTCACAGAGAGCTAATAAATGTCTAAGATCACTTAGGAAACCCACAGTTTTTCTTTTCTATAGGTTACATCAGGGTTCATTCTTGGTGTTGCATATTCTATGGTGTATGCACAATCTTGTTAAATTATCCCGTGTATCCACCATTACAGTACCATACAGACAAGTATCACTGCCTTAAGAATCCTCTATGCTCTACCCCTCATCCCTCCTTCCCACTAACCTTTAGTAACCACTGATCCTTTTACTTCTCCCAGTTTTACCTTTCCTAAGATGTCATATTTTGGAATCAAACAGTACATAGGCTTTTCAGAATGGCTTCTTTCACTTAGTAATATGCCTTTAAGTTTCCTCTATGTCTTTTCATAGCTTAGCGGCTCATTTCTTTTTAGCACTGTTTAATATTCCATAGTCTGGAGGTACCACAGTTTACTTATCCACTCACATACTGAAGGGCATATTGGTTGTGCTTAAGTTTTGGCAATTATGAATAAAACTGCTATAAATATGTGTGTGTAAATTATTGTGTGGACATGAGTTTTCAGTTTATTTGGGTAAATACCAAGGAGCTGGATCACATGGTGAAACCATGTTTAGTTTTAGAAGAAACTGCCAGTCTGAGTTAGGAAGTATTTATTCCCTCAGCTTCTATCTTCTGAAAGATATTATACAGAATTGGTGTAATTTCCACTTTAAGTGTCCATTAGAATTCACCAGTGAATCCAGTTGGGCGTGGTGTTTTCTGTTTTGAAAGGTTAATCACTAATTCAATTTCTTTACTAGATACAGGCCTATTCAGATTATATATTTATTTTTGTATGAGTTTGTGCAGATTGTATCTTTCAAGGAATTGGTTCATTTCATCTAGGTTATCAAATTAACAGACACAGACTTGTTCATAGTATTCTCTTATTATTCTTTTTTTTTTAAAGATTTTATTTATTTGAGAGAGTGAGTGAGTGAGACAGAACACAGACAGAGAGGGAGAAGCAGACTCCTTCCCCCAGTGAGCAGAAAGCCCAACATGGAGATCAATCCCCAGACTCTGGGATCATGACCTGAGCTGAAGGCAGATGCTTAACCTACTGAACCACCCAGGCATCCCTCTTTTATTATTTTTTTAATGTCATGGAAGCTCTAGTGATGTTTCCTCATTTATAGTTTTCTTTCTCCAAGTTTTAATTTAAATTCTAGGTAGTCAACATACAGTGTAATATTGGTTACAGGTGTAGAATTTATTGATTCATCACTTATATACATCACTCAGTGCTCATCACATGTGCTCTCCTTAATATCCATCATCTATTTATACCATCTCCCACTCACCCTCCTTCTAGTAACCATCAGTTTGTTCTCTATAATTAAGCGTCTATTTCTTGCTTTGCCTCTCTTTTTTTGTTGTCCCCTATGTTCATTTGTTTTGTTTCTTAAATTCCACATGAGTGAGATCATATGGTATTTGTCTTTCTCTGACTGACATTTTGCTTAGCATAATGCTCTCTAGCTCCAACCACATCACTGCAAATGGCAAGATTTCATTCTTTTTTTATAGCTGAGTAATACTCCATTGTGTGTGTGTGTGTGTATATATATATATATATATATATATATATATATATATATATACCACATCTTCTTTATCTATTTTTTTCTTCTTTATCTATTAATCAGTTAATGGACATATGGCCTGTTCCCATATTGGCCATTGTAGATAATACTGCAATAAACATCAGGATGCAGGGTGCATGTTAAGGTATTTTTTTTATGGTCCAGAATGTGGTTTATCCTGTAAATATTCGACGTAAGCTGGACAAGAAAGTGTATTCTGCTGTTGTTAGATAGTCTATAGACGTTCGTTATATCCAGTCGATTGATGATGTCGTTAACTATGTGTTTACTAACTTTCTACCTATTGGATCTGTCTCTTTATGATAGAGGGGTGTTAAAGTCTCCAATTATAATAGTGGATTCATCTATTTTTCCTTGCAGTTCTATCAGTTTTTGCCTCACATAGTTTGACTCGGTTGTTAGACACATACACGTCAAAGATTATTATTTCTTCTTAGAGTATTGGCCCCTTTGTCATTATGAAATTGCTGCTTTTTACCCCTGATAACAACCCTGGCTCTGAAGCTTACTCTACCAAAATTTATATAGTTACTCCTGTCTTCTTTTGAGTAGTGTTAAAATCTATGGTTATGGTTATGGTTAGCATAACTTTCTCCATTCATTTACTTATAATCTATATGTATCTATATTTAAGATGGGTTTCTTGTGGACAACATATAGTTAAGTCTAATTTTTTGATCCATTCTATTTTTATCTCTTAATTGATGCATTTAGACTACTGATGTTTACAATGATTTTTGATATAGCTGGATTAATATCTACCATATTTATTAGTGTTTACTATTTGTTACTCTTGTACTTTGTTCCTATTTTTGTCTTCTACTCTTATTCTTCCTTTTGTGGTTTTATTTGAACATTTTGCGTAATTCTCTTTTCTCAGTATATCTGTTTTGCTCCTTTTTTTTTTACTTTTTAAATTTTTTTAAAGATTTGCAATATACATTTAAAAGTACTCAAGTCCACTTTCAAATAACACTATAACACTCATCAGTATAACATCTTATAATAACAAAATTATCCCAATTCCTCCCTCTTGTCCCTTATATCACTGCTGTCATTCATTCACTTATATGAATGCACATATAATGCACATAGGCATATATAAGCATAGATAAGCATACATATACATACATAATATATATGGACATAGTCAAATACATTGCTATTATTATTTTGAATAAAGTACAAAAAATAAAAGTTTTATTTACCTTCACTTATTCCTTTTCTGATTCTCTTTCTTTTTTTATGGATATCTGAGTCTCTAACCTATATCATGTTCCTCCTCTCTGAAGAAGTCATTTTAACATTTTCTGGGAAGATGAGTCTACTGGCAACAAATTCCCTCAGTTTGTATTTGTGTTGGAGGATCTTTATTTGTCTTTCACTTTTTAAAAGATAATTTCACAGGGTAAAGACTTCTAGGTTAATGAGCCTTTTTCTCTTAACACTAAATATGTCACTCTCTTCTTGCTTAGCTTCTGAGGGGAAGTTAGATGTAATTTGTATCTTTTCTTCTCCTTAGGTAAAATGTTTATTTCCTCTGGATTGCTTAGGATTTTTTTATATTTGATTTTCTGTAGTTTGTAACTGATATATCTAGGTGTAGTGTTTTGTTTTGTTTTGTTTTGTTTTGTTTGCATTTATCCTGCCTGGTGTTCTCTGAGCTTCCAAGACCTGTGGTTTGGTGTCTGGCATTAATTTGGACAAGTTCTTATTGCCTCAAATACTTCTTCTCTTTCTTTCTTTTTCTTCTGGTATTCCCATTACATGTATATAATACCTTTTGTAGTTTTCTCGAGTTTTTTTTTAATATTCTTTTCTATTGTTTCCTTCTTTTTTTTCTAGTCATTTTTTTGTTTGTTTGTTTCTGTTTGCTTTTTAGTCTTTGAGGTTTCTATTGAGATATACTCAGGCCCAAAGATTGTTTCCCCAACTGTGTATAATCCACTAAGAAGCCCATCAAATTTTTAATTCTTCATTTATCTTACAGTATTTTTGGTCTATAGCATTTCTTTTTTGAATCTCTCTTGAAATTTCCATTTCTCTGCTTATATTGTCCATCTGTTCTTTCATTCTGTTTACTTTATCTTTTGGACTGCTTTGTATATTAAACATAGTTGTCTTAAATTCCTGCTGTAATAATTCCAATACCCTTGCTCATAGCTAAGTCTGGTTCTGATGCTTATTCTATTTCTTCATCCTGTTTTTTGCCTTTTACCTCATCTTGTAATTTTTTCATGATATGCTAGGTAACAGGAACTGCTATAAATAGGCCTTTAATAATGTGGTGATAATGTATTGGGGGAAGGGAGTCTATTATTAGGCCTCAGTCTTTTAGTGACACTAGAACTGTGGACTGTGAACTATTACGTGTTTCTCAGTTTTTATCTCCCCTTAGAGGTACAGAATGGCTCAATAGGCTAGAGTTGGGTATTTCCTTTCTCCCAGTTCAGTAAGGCTCTCATAAAACCATAGGATACTAGACTCTGGCAAATTAGTTTCTCCTGAGAGCAAGCATTTTCAAGAACAGAATGCTCTGGTATATTTTCAAAATGGTTTCTTTCCCGTTCCCTCTTCAGAAAACACAAAGGATTTTTTTTTTTTTTTTTTTTGGTAGTTTTCATTATGAGAACTATGTAGGCTTCCTGGTGACAAACTCCATCATATAGGGCCTCCATTTGACTGGGTGCCCCTGGTGTTTTTAAGTCTCAAAGTTGTCCACAATAAGCTTTCATCAATTTGCCAATTACAATTCAGATTTTCCTACTCTGGCACTAACTCCCACAGAGATTTCAACCTGTGTGTTCTGCTTTAGTAAGTTTTGATTCTCTGTGTTCACCTGTTTGTCAAGTTTTAGAGGCAGCAGATTTCCCTATGATCTCTCTTTGTTATGAATCTAAAAATTGTTTCTTTTTTAGTTTATTCAGCTTTTTACTTGTTATTAAGACAGTGGTGACCCCAAAACTTCTTATATGCCAGACCAATTCAGGAGAGAAATACTTCATTAAAATGACATCAGAAAAATAATGTACTGTTGATCTCTGAAAGTTTTATTTAAAATAAAGACAGAAATAAATAGAAAGGTAACTTACAGATATGATTTGAAGTTGATTAAATAAAAATCATGCTGAGATTAATATAAAAGATAAAATTTAATTGTGTTATTAACCATATGTAGCTACAAATGAAAATGATTCTGATTTTTTACATATTTGTTCTACTTGTAAAGAAATCTACTTGAGCAAATTCAATGCACCCTGAAAGCTCTATGCTTTTTTTCTCAAATACAAAGACTTTGTATCCCCAAGTTAGTAGACAACTTGAAAGTAAAAAGTACAGCTCAGGTTTCTTTAGAAAATGTAGACATCACTCCTTCATATTTTGTGAAACGCAGATAGTACTTAGGAAAAAACCCAAACATTGATAGATGAGTAGAATAAATCTTGTCTAGGCAGTTCAAAAGAGTTACGAGCCTGTTTATTAGTTATTTATCAGTTCTTTCTTCTGATAAAATGGAACAAAAATACAAAGGGAATAACAATCCTGATATATACTTATATAAAGTATTTACTTGTTTGCTGACATTATTGAAAGCAGGGAACTCAAATTGAATCCATTAAAAATATTTATACTCTCCAAATCTTATCCTGTTGAAGAAGGATCCTGAGTCCTTCCAAGAATGTCCAGGACTGAGTGCATGGAATTTTAATGCTTCTGAGTCGATATAGTCCTTGGACTCAAGGCACCATTGGTTTTAAATACTTCTAATGCCAACAGAAGTAAGCAATTTCCCTCAAGTTTCTGCTACTGCTCTTGAACAAATTAGTTTGTTTTTCTTTAGCTACTATTCAAACTTAAATAGCACCCAATGTTCAGCTTGTTATCCTCATCCAAATGGGAAGGGTTATTCCCAGGGATGACTTGGCATAGTTTTGATTAAAGACTATTTTCACACATCCAGGAAAATAGCACAGTTAGCTGTGGAGACACAGAGTGGGGCCCAGAGGATTAATAAAGACCAGTAAACACTGACAAATGAAGCTTGTTTGTTCTCTTTGTATTATTTACTCTTATTCTTTGAGCAGAAGGCTGCCTAGCATAGCAGAAGCTGAAGTCTAGAGGGATTTAAGCGTTAACCAGACATTGCAGCATAAAAGAAGAAAAAAAGCAAAAATAAATTCATTTCATAGCACAAATACAACTTTCACAAAGAATTAAAAATGATTACCTATGGAGATTTCACATATATTTGTTCAAGAATTCAACATGATAAAATTTCTAATGCAAATGTGCTGCATTAAAAAAACCTTTTATTTTGTCCTTAAGCAGCATAATAATTATATTGAATCTTACCATCATTTATTAGTTCTTAAAGCCTTTTGCAATGTGTACTTTTATCAGTAGTGAGTAATTTTCAACAATTCATGCTACTTTTTAAAACTCTTTGTTTTCTGAGAAATTAACCCATGATTTCTTTTAAACTTGTAAACAAATGCTTGTGATATTATTTAGACCTCCCTTTTACCACAGTCCTCTCTGCCAGAGATTTTAAAACTAGCATATAAGGAAAGGCTTTAGGGGATATCTCAACACATTTTGGGCAAATGGGTAATTTTCTCAGGAGCGTCCATACCATTTTTCTATTTCCTCAAAGATGTCTAATGAAAAAACAAAGTGCAAAAACATCAAAAACATGTTTAAAACATTTAAGTTGATGTACATTTATTTAAAGCACTTGGTCTGATGCTCAAGGCAATGAGCATCCAAGGGGCAATGAGCAGACCAAGGGGCAAACCCACTTGTTTGAGAAAGAAAAAGTTCATATTTGAAAAAATACATTCTTGTCAGTTTAAAATCATTATTGCTAAATTTATGTTAAACAGATGATATTCTACTCATTTAATTTTTATTCAATATTTGAAAATGTCTCAGAAGAACAGAGGCAGGGTGGGGTGGGGTGGGGGCAAAGTAAAAGCTTTAAAACTTCCTAGGCCCAGCCTTAAATCATGCAAAATGCTATGGTCCATCCTTGAGCCTGTTACATAACCAGACAAATTTTCAGCTTTCTAATCTGAACAGCATATAAGATAGATGTGGTATCTCACACATGCTAACTATCCAATATGTATTAGTTTCAATCTCTTATTTGCTTTTAATTTCCATAAAAGTGCATAGTCTCATTTTTATTTTCTCAGAAGTGACATTTTAGTGACCAGTAACAGAGTGTAGTGACTATCTCTATTTTTCTTAGTCTTTAGAAAGGCACAAGTGGCAGGAAAAATGGTCAGTGTAGAAACTCACTAAACCTATTTCTACCTTGGCCAAATCAGTTTTTATAGACTACAAATTAATTGGACACAGCTAGATTTTGTTTACATTCTAGATACAACTACACATTGAAAAAGTAGAAGTTTTATTTAGAAGTGGCCCTGGAGATATGCCTCAAGAATCTCTGGTAAATGAATTGGAATTATGGTAGTCTGCAATGTGAAACATTTTCTGAGGCCACAGGCTCAAGTATACCAGGTCAGTAGGGGTTCTGGGAAGAAGAGAAAGTAGGATGGCAAAGACAAGCTTGCAATTTCACACTGTTGCCCAGGTCTAGTCCTGTGAATGGCTATTGAAAAACCCTATTCTCATCTTTATGAAATTCTGGGAGTATTTTTTATTATTTAATTTTAATACTATATGATTATCTTATCAATAATGACATTCTCAAAGTTCTTATAAAGAATCAAACAACATGATAGAATTCCCTGGGAATACCAAACAACATAAATATCTTAAAGATAGTTTAAACATTGAAATGAGTAGGGATACTTTGATGGGTCAGTGGTTGAGCCTCTGCCTTTGGCTCAGGGTGTGATCCTGGAGTCCTGGGATGGAGTCCCACATCAGGCTCCCTGCATAGAGCTTGCTTCTCCTCCCTCTTCCTATGTCATCTCTGCCTCTCTCTCTCTGTCTCTCATGAATAAATAAATAAAATATTTTTAAAAAATTGAAAAGAGTATTAATGTTGAGTTATTGAAAGGGATTATATGTTCTGCTGAGGTAATAATCTGTTGTGATCATTTATACTTCTCCCAACTAACCCACTGCAATTCACAAAATATGAATCTTATTTATAGTTAGAATCCAATGTAATGATAAATTTTAATTCTAAATACTTTGTATTGCATATAAATTCATCATGACATTTTGAATAATTATTACTTTGAATTTTCTTTACTTGACTTTCATTAACTATATTTCTTGACAAGGAAGTTATAAATTTCAAACAACATAAATATTTCATTAGAGGGAAATTTTTACAAAGATAAAACTTTCTTCAAAATATTGCCTTTTGTATCTGAGGTGTTTAATGTCATTTTTCTATTTTCTTATTTTTTTAATGTCATTTTTTAAAATACATTTTTATTTTTGTAAAATGAAATGCTTTATGAAGATGCAATTTATTACTAAATAACACAGAAAGTACAATAAATCAACTATACATAAAGCTAATATAGTGTCTAGCACTCTGCACAGGAATAAAATGAAATTATCCTTTGTTTTGAATATTTCCAGCAGAGGATTTGCTACAATTATTATACTGAATTTGATCAACAACAGTTCACCTTATGAGGGTTATTAGACTAGCAGCAAATTAACTCAGAAACAGAGACTTTTAGAGCTGTAAAAATGTATCCTTATTCAAGTAGGCTAGGATGTCCCATAACATAGGTTTCAAATTTGATTATAAGACCTAAGAATCATTTCAACAATATTTTCTAATTTGGGCATAAGACAACCAGCCACAGAACAAAAGGTGTAAAGAAAAGCATAGAAAAAAAGTCCTTCCTTCTCTCTTCTTTTTTTGTTTCTTCTTGATATTGAAATAGATGGAAGGAACAAGAGAGAAGGGAAAGCCCTAGTAGATTTCCAGAAGCTAAGAAACTCTGTAGAATGACACTTCCAATAGAAAAAAGTACTGGGAAGACTGGCCAGTTAACAATACAGGGGCCAAGTCCTGTCCACAACAGGCAAAGAGAGCCATTACAGATGACTGGAGGTAAATGCAGCTCAGCCACAACAGTTGGGCGTATACAACATACATAGAAGACACTCCTGAAACACCAGGGAATATTGCACTGTAGGTCACTATAAGACTTCTTCATATAGCCACAATTTCCAAGAGTAAGAGATGTAGCTGACTTTCCTAACACATAGAAAAAGACACAGATAGACAAAATAAGGAGACAGAGGAATATGTTGCAAATGAAAGAAAAGGACAAGGTCACATGAAGAGAGCTAAATAAAATGGAGGTAAGTAATATGCCTGACAGAGAATTTAAAATAATAGTCATAAAGATACTCACTGGATTTGAGAAAAAATTAGAAGAGCTCAGTGAGATCCTCAACAAAGAGACAGAAAACAAGAACCAATCAGAAATGAAAAACTCAATAAGTGAAATTGAAAAGAGACTAGATGGAATAAATAGTACACTAGAGGAAGCAGAGAGCAGAGAATGGATCAGCAACCTGGAGTACAGACTAATGGAAAGCAATCAAGCTGAACAGGAGGAAGAAAAAAATAATAATAATAAATAAAAATAAACTTAGGAAACTCAACAAGACCATGAAGCATAAGAAAATTCACATTATAGTGATCTGAGAAAGTGAAAAGAGAGAAAGGGGGTCAGAACTTTTATTTGAAGAAATAATGGCTGAAAACTTCCCAAATGGAGAAGGAAACAGAACTTCACATCCAGGAGGCACAGAGAGTTGCCAACAAAAGCAACCCAAGGAGTCCCACACCAAGAAGTGGAGTAATTAAAATGTTAAAAAGTAGTGATTAGGATAGCATTTTAAAAGCAGCAAGAAAAAAGAAAACAGTTACATACAAGAGAACTTGTATAAGGCTATCAGTGGATTCTTAAGCAGAAACTTTGCAGGCCAGAAGAGAGGGACTGACAGAAAGTGCTAATAGAAACAAAAAGCCTGCAGGCAAGAATGCTTACTCCAGCAAGGCTATATCATTCAGAATAAAAGGAAAGATAAAGAGTTTCCCAGACAAACAGAAGTTAAAGGAATTCATGACTAAGAAATGTTAAAGGGGACTCTTTGAATGGAGAGGAAAGACCATAAGCATGAGTAAGAAAAATAGGAAACACAAAAGTAGTAAAATTAAGTATATCTATAAAAATCAGTCAAGGAATTCACAAAATCAAAGGATGTAAAGTAAGGTACCATATTATCTAAAATGGAAGGAATGGAGTAAAGAATGAGTTCAAACCTACGTGACCATCAGCTTAATACAGACTGCAATATGCATAATATAGCAGTTACCTAATGGTTACCTAATGGTAACCACAAATCAAAAACCAGTAATAGAAATGCAAGAAATAAGAACAAGGTATCCATGTATATCACCAAAGAAAGCCAGCAAATCATAAGAGAAGACAGCAAGAAATGGATAAAGAAGATGTGGTATATATATATATATATATACACAATGGAATATTATTCAGCCATTAGAAATGTTGAATATCCACCATTTGCATCAACATGGATGGAACTGGAGGGTATTATGATGAGTGAAGTAAGTCAATAAGAGAAGGACAAACATTATATGGTTTTACTCATATGGGGAATATAAAAAATAGTGAAAGGGATTATAGGGGAAAGGAGAGAAAAATGAGTGGGGAAAAAATCAGAGGGGGTGACAGAACATGGGAGACTCCCAACTCTGGGAAACGAACAAGGGGTAGTGGAAAGGGAGGTGGGCAGGGAGATAGGGTGACTGGGTGATGGGTACTAAGCGAGGCACTTGACAGGATGAGCACTAGGTGTTATACTATATGTTGGCAAATTGAACTCCAATAAAAAAATATACAAAAAAAAAAAAAAGAGAGAAGAGAGCAAGAGAAGAAAGGAACAGAGAACTATAAAAACAAACATTAAACAAATAACAAAATGGCAATAAGCACAACCTATCAATAATTACTTTGAATTTAAATAGGCTTAACATTTCAATAAAAAGATACAGTGTGATGGAATGGATAAAAAAAAAAGAATCATCTATATATTGCCAATGAGAGATTAATTTCAGACTAAAAAAATACTAAGATTAAAAGTAAAGAGATGGAAGAGCATTTATCATGCAAATGAAAATGAAAAGAAAGCCAGTGTAGCAATACTTATATTGGACAAACTAGACTTTAAACCAAAGACTATAACAAGAGATGAAGAGGGCACTACATAATCATAAAAGGAGCAATCTAACAAGAACCTATACCAATTGTAAATATTTAGGCACCCAACATGGGAGCACCCAAATACGTAAAGGACATAATAACAAACATAAAGAAAGTAACTGATATTAATACAGTAATAGTAGGAGACTTTAACACACTACTTATCTCATTGGATATATCATCCAAACAGAAAATCAATAAGGAAACAGAAGCTTTGAATGACACATTGGATCAGATGGATCTAACAGATATATTCAAAACATTCCATCCTAAAACAGCAGAATATCATTCTTTCCAAGTGCACATAGAACATTCTCCAGAATAGATTACATATTAAACCACAAAACATGTCTCAACAAATTGAAAAAAGACTAAAATCATACCATTCATCTTTTCTGACCACAATGCTATAAAACTACAAATCAACCACAAGAAAAAATCTAGAAAGAGGACAAATACATGGAGGTTAAATAACATGCTACTAAACAATGAATGGGCCAACCAAAAAATCAAAAAGGAAACTAAAAGATATATGGGAACAAATGAAAATGAAAACACAGTAGTCCAAAATCTTTGGGATGCATCAAAAGCTATTCTCAGAGGGAAGTTTATAGCACTACAGGCCTACCTGAAGAAGGAAGAAAAATTTCAAAGAAACACCTAACCTTACTCCTGAAGGTAGTAGAAAAAGAACAAGCCAAGCCCAAAGCCAGTAGAATGAAAAAAATAATAAATATTAGAGTAGAAATAAGCTAAATAGAAGCTAAAAGAGCAATAAACAGATCAACAAAAGCAGAAGCAGAAGCTGGTTCTTTGAAAATAAAAACAAAATTCATAAACCTTTAGCCAAAGTCATTAAAAAAGAGAACTCAAATAAATAAAATTAGAAATGAAAGAGGAGAAATAACAACCAATACCACAGAAATATAAAGGATTATAAGATAATATTATAACAAATTATATGTCAACAAATTGGACAAACTAGAAGAAATGGATAAATTCATGAAAATATATAATCTCCCAAAAAATCAGGAAGAAAGAAAATTTGAACAGACTGATTACCAGCAATTAAATTGAATCAGCAATCAAAAAACTCCCAACAAACAAAAGTCCAGGATCAGATGTCTTCACACGTGAATTCTACTAAACATTTATAGAAGAGTTAATATGTATTTTCAAAGTATTTGAAAAAATAGAAGAGTAAGGAAATTTTCCCAATTCATTCCATGAGGCCAGCATTACCCTGATACCAAAGCCATACAAAGACAATACAAAAAAAAAAAAAGAGAGAGAGAGAGAGAGAATTATAGACTAATATCTCTGATGAACATAGATGTAAAAACCCTTGGCAAGATGCTAACAAACCAAATTCAACAATACATTAAAAACATTATTCACCATGATCAAGTAGGATTTAGTCCCAGGATACAAGGGTGGCTCAGTTGTCATAAATCATATCAGCAAGAGAAAGAGTAAAAACCATATAATCATTTCAATAGATGCAGAAAAAGCATTTGACAAAGTACAACATCTATTCATGATAAAAACCCTCAATGAAGTAGGTTTAAAGGGAACATACCTCAGCATAATAAGAGTCATATATGAAAAACCCACAGCTAGTACCATACTCAATGGTAAAAAAACTTAGAGCTTTTCCCTATGTCTCCTGAGGCAAGGGAAACAAAAGCAACACAAAACTAAACAAAAAAAAGCAAACAAACAAGAAGTATTGTGACTATATGAAAATAAAAAGCTTCCATACAGCAAAGGAAACAAAGAACAAAACCAAAAGACAACCTATTTAATAGGTGATATTTGCAAATGACATGTCTGATAAGGAGTTAGTATCCAAAATATATAAAGAACTCATAAAACTCAATACCCCCAAACCCCCAAATAATCCAATTTAAAAATGGGCAGAAGACATGAACAGGCATTTCTCCAAAGAAAACATCCAGATGGCCAATAGACATGAAAAAATGCTCGTTGTCACTCATCATCAGGGAAATACAAATCAAAACCACAATGAGATAATCACTTCACACCTACTGAATGGCTAAAGTCAAAAACACAAGAAACAGTAACTATTGGCAAGGATGTGGAGGAAAAAGAACCCTCACGCAAGGAATGCAAACTGGCACATCCACTGTGAAAAACAGTATGGATGTTCTTCAAATATTAAAAATAGAATTACCATATGATCCAGTAATTCCACTACTGGATATTTACACAAAGAAATGAATAAAACTAATTTCAAAAGATATATGCACTCCTACGTTTATAGCAGCATTATTTACAATAGTAAAGATAGAAAAGCAATTTAAATGTTCATCAATAGATGAATGGATAAAGATGTGGTGTGTGTGTATACATAGACAAAGGAATACTATTCAGCCAGAAAAAATAATGAAATATTGCCATTTGCAACATCATGATTGGACTTAGAGAGTATAATGCTAAGTGAAATAAGTCAGAGAAAAACAAATACAATATTATTTCACTCATGGGGAATTTAAGAAACAAAACAAAGAAAAAAAGAGACAAAAAAAAGAACAGACTCTTACCTATAGAGAACAAACTAATGGTTACTAGAGACAAAGGTTGGTGGGAGGATGGGTGAATTAGGTGAAAGGGATGAAGTGTACACTTATCATGATGAGCACTGAGTAATGTACAGAATTGCTGAATCACTAATTTTACACCCGAAACTAACATAATACTCTATGTTAACTATACTGGAATTGAAATTTTAAAAATTAACAAATGGACAAAATAAAGAGAGAAAAAAGTAAAAACCCCTAAGGATGAGAACTGAAAGAACTTTTAAGACTAGGGATGTTCAATTTGAAAATACTTGATGCCAGCTATATAATTGTCACCACAATTATGCCCTTTCCCCCTCAATTTTACCAAATCTTTAATAAGGTCTTATGTACCAATAAGCTTTGTGGGACTGACATTTTTATTTAATTTTATCTACCACCCCACCCCTGTACTCCCACCCTCAATTCCCAAATTTACATTTCCCATTTTGTCTGGCATGGTACAGAATAGAAATAGAATGGGTGGGACTGAGAAGCATTTTAGTAGAAATAGAACAGCATAAAGGATAACCATTAAAATATAAGTTGTACAAAATCTGCAGGGATCCTAAAGAGTACATGCAGCAGAAAAGTATTTTTATTAAATCTTATGAGATCTTAAATAGCAGGGTGTGCTAGTAGTCATGTTATGATGTTGTGGTGGGCAAAATATGGGTCCCCAAAGATATCCATGCCCTGATCACTGGAACTTGTGAATATGTTACTTTATATAATAAAAGAATTAAGGTTGAATATGCAATTTCATTTGCTTATTAGATGGCCTGGAGATGTGGAGATTATTCTGGATACCTAGCCCCTAGATGAGTTCCCTCTGGACCAGGTATCTTTCTCTGAACAATTATGTGAACTTAGGAAAGGACTGAGTTATATCCTAGAGGTAAATATACTGCTAGCTCAGATATGGGTATTAATTTCTGATTGCATTCTCAGAACTCTGTTATATCAGGGAAATTAAGTTAATAATAGGTAATATGTTAACTATCATCTCCTGCCCCACATGCCTACATGTCTCAATTATCCTTAAAATCGTCATTCACAGGAAACTTCCCTCCCTGCCATCAGGTTTTCCATTCTGATTCCTGCTCTATGAATCCTGCTAAAAATGGTTAATAGGCATAGAGACTGGTGTCACTAGAAATTTATAGTATTGGATTTTTACTTGGTTTATTCCTTCTACCATTTCTCAAAGAGACTAAACCAAGCACTTATCCACCTCTCCCTGCTCAGGATGTCTTTATCCCATTATCTCTGGTTGTGATAAACAGAGCAGAAACTAAGTCAGGAACTACCTTGAGGCTCTTTCTTTTCTCCCCTCTAAATATATGTGTCTAACTACTTCTACAGTCTCTATAATTTTGTGACTCCAAAATCTTTATCTTTCGCTAAGATTAGTTTAACTGAATTGTAGATGGAGATTTCTCTCTCACTTCCCACTCCAAAATAAGCACTAAGTCCTGTCCATACTGCTTTCTATCTTCTGAATCTGTACACTTCTACCTCCATGCATAACTTGATCTAGGCTACCCTTTCTTACCTGGACTGTTGTAACTGTCCAACTATACCAACAAAAGTGTATCTGTACCATATACATTTTCCATCTTGTTATAATGAATAAGTCTGTCTATGTTCCTAACATTAAATTCCATTTTACAATGGATTCAATATCTTCTAATTACACAAAGCCTCTGGTCATTTTTATCTCCCTGCACTATCAATTTTGCCCTCTTGGCACCATCATTTCCATCAATGTGCAAGCAAGCTCGATTATCTTATATTGTAAAAACTAGAAACTCTATTGCCTCCCATAATCCTCCAGCCACTGTCCCTATTCTCTCAAGAGCAAAACTCTACCCCTACTTCTTTTGGTATTCTCTCCTTCCTCTTTTTTTAATTCTCTCTTGAACCTACTTCAAACAGGCTTTTGTCTGTTTCCACATTATCAAACTGCTATGGCCAAGGTCACAAATAATCCACAATTACAAAATCAAATAGTTTCTTCTCTTCCTTCATGTATCAATAGCATTTACTATTGTAGTTTTACTTGTTCCTTTTTGAAACATGTTCTTTGTTTGATTTGTGCAGTATAGGTTTCTTCTCCTGCCAATAACAATAGCTACTCCTTGTTATGCTCCTTTGCCAGGCCCTCTTTTTATTTCCGGTAACCAAATATTAGAGTGCTACATACAGCACTTAATCCTTGAGTCATCTGCTCAATATATACTCATTCCCAAGGAAAATGGCCCATCTCTTTGGTTTAAAATACACTGACAATTCCCAAGTCTATATTTCCCCAACCCAGATCTCTCCTCCAAATATAGTCTCATAAATACCAATTTCTACTCATAATTTCCACCTGGATGCTTATAGGCATCTCAACAGTAACAGTGAAACATAGAATAGTACCACCCTCTTCCTAAAAGGGTTTCTTCGGCATCTCAGCATAGCAACTCCATCCTTCCAATTGCTCAGGTCAAAAACCTTACAGCTGTTCTTTTTTTTTTTAAATTTTTTTAAAATTTATTTATGATAGCCACACAGTGAGAGAGAGAGAGAGAGGCAGAGACATAGGCAGAGGGAGAAGCAGGCTCCATGCATCGGGAGCCCGACGTGGGATTGGATCCCCGGTCTCCAGGATCGCGCCCTGGGCCAAAGGCAGGCGCTAAACCGCTGCGCCACCCAGGGATCCCTGTTCTTTTAATCATATTAAAGTTAGCAGCAAATCCTCTCTCATCTCTGCATTCTAAGTATATCCTGAAACAAGTATTCCTCACACTTCCACCATCACTACAACCCTTGTCCAAGCCACCACTACCTCTGTCCTGGATAAGTGCATTAGTTCTCTAACTGGTATTCCTGCTGTCCTTATCCACATAGCTTATTCTCTACAAGCAGATAGAATTATGCTTCAAAAATTATATAGATTATGTCATTCCTTTGCTGAAATTTTCAGTCTTAGTTGGAATAAAAGTCAAAGCATTTACAGTGACTGAGAGGACACTGTGTGATCCAGCTCCCAACCACTTCTCTTATATTTCTGAATGAAAATCTGTGGGCATCAGCCTACTGCCTTGAATCCTCCAGTGACTAACCCCCAGTGACTAATCCTCCAGTGACTAACCCCCTCCAGTGACTAACCCCTGCCTTCCAAATAAGACCAGATTCTATAGAAAAGCATTCAATACTCTTTAGTACTCTCTAGTCTCAGTTCCTTCCATTTCCTTCTCCATGGGTACCATATATCCCAGCTACACTGAACTTCTTTCTTCTTCATAAGTAGCATACTCTTGACTCCATTTCCTTATTGTTTCTCCAGCATCAGATAACCTCTGCATAGAATTCCCTTCACTACCTGCCCAAGATGCCGCTCCTTCAACTGAATAATCACTTTATTGGATTCCCTTTACATTTCTTTTTTTTTTAAGATTTTATTTATTTATTCATGAGAGACACACAGAGAGAGACAGAGAGGCAAAGACACAGGCAGAAGGAGAAGCAGGCTCCATGCAGGGAGCCCGACGTGGGACTCAATTTTGGGTCTCCAGGATCATGCCTCGGGCTGAAGGTGGTGCTAAACCGCTGAGCCAACTGGGCTGCCCTCCCTTTAAATTTCTAAAGTACCATAAATTTTGTATTCCTCTGAACTATGCTCCAGTAGAACTTTTATTATAGAGTTTAATTTGTTACATCACTTTTTATCACATTGTATTGAATTTTTTAATCTACTGATCTACCTCTCTCTCATTGTTCAGAGACAATGAGCATTTCATATACTCACCAGAAGTGATAGGAAGCATATCTTATCCTTAAGTTCTTAGCATTTAGCACAGTGCTTGGCATATGAAAAATTTTCAAAAACACTGAATGATGTTATTAACCAATACTAAATCTAAGTATGACTAAGATGAGTGTCATTCTTCGGCATTTTAACCATTTAACTATTTGACCATTTAATTTTTTAACCATTTAATTTAACCTAATTTGAATGAAAAGATGGTAGTCTTAGAAAATAAAGGGTGAGAGTGATTTATAATATTTGTTTTAATTTTCAATTCACAGCAACTACACATATATATATTATATATATATATAATATATATATTACAAATTGTGTTATTCTTATCTTTAAAAAGTATTCCATTTAGGGCCACCTGGGTGGCTTAAGAATTTGACTCTTGATTTCAGCTCAGGTCATGACCTCAGGGTTGTGAGACTCCACCCTCGGCATGGAGCATACTTAAGATTCTCTTTTTCCCTTTCCTTCTGCCCCCCACCTTTTCCTCTCTAAACAAAACAAACAAAACAAATGAGTAGATGAATAGATAAATAGTATTCTATTTAACAGAATACTAAGGAACTAAAATATCTAAATAAAATCCTCTAGGAGACTAAAATACAGTCTTTGTCTCTTTCTGATAGTTTGTTATCATTGGACTACTACATAATCTCAGATTTTATTTTCCTTTACTTTACTACAATTCTAAAGCCATATTAGATAACACACACACACACACACACACACACACACACACACACACACACAATTTAATGAAAAGATCCCAGCACCCAGTGATAGGTTACCAGCTTATTTTACAATTCTTTTTAGCATAGGAATGACTTGCCTGACTTCAACTGTCACAAAAGCATCACAGTTTCTCTGGCCACAGTGCTTCTCTTTTTATTGTGATAGACATTAGGTTAATCACAAAAGAGAAAAGGGGGCATAATTTTAAAAACAGGTCATCAGCTGATAATGTGGCATGTGCCGCCTTCCCATTGGTGTCATAATGCTTTAAACCACTACCCCTGCCATTTTGGACATTACTGGAGCTATAGTGTTTGTTAAGATCATTAGACTTATGTATACAATGGAATATAACTCAGCCATTAGAAATGACAAATACCCACCATTTGCTTCAACATGGATGGAATTGGAAGGTATTAAGCTGAGTGAAATAAGTCAGTCGGAGAAGGACAAACATTATATGTTCTCATTCATTTGGGGAATATAAATAATAGTGAAAGGGAATAGAAGGGAAGGGAGAAGAAATGTGTGGGAAATATCAGAAAGGGAGACAGAACATAAAGACTCCTAACTCTGGGAAACGAACTAGGGGTGGTGGAAGGGGAGGAGGGTGGGGGGTGGGGGTGAATGGGTGACGGGCACTGAGGGGGGCACTTGACGGGATGAGCACTGGGTGTTATTCTGTATGTTGGCAAATTGAACACCAATAAAAAATAAATTTATTATAAAAAATCGACTTAATGTGGATTAGGTAAACTGTTATCACAAGATTTTCCTGTCACCTCTCTTTCATTTTTTTTCTTTTTTAGCCCCTATCTGATACACTCCTTCCATAACAATATTTTTTCACGTGTATGACACTTTCCTTTTAAAAAAAAAATATTTATTCACGAGAGACACAGGAAGAGACAGAGGCAGAGACACAGGTCGGGGAGAAGTAGGCTCCCTTTGGGGAGCCTGATGCAGGACTTGATCCCAGTACCCCGGGATCATGACCTCAGCTGAAGGCAGACCCTCACCACTGAGCCACCCAGGTGCCCCTGTATGACACTTTCCTGTACATAAAACACTTTCACACAAATTCTCTCATGGTCCTCATGGTAACCCTAGGTGGTGGGCTCAGTCGGCTTTGCTGCATACATTTAATAACACACCAAGGTACTGTTTGTAGCTACCATTTATTGAAAACCTTCTTGATGCCAGACACTTTAATAGATACTTTATACCTTACTTAGTCTCCTAAACACATATTTTATAGCTGAAGACTTAAAGGTTAAGCAACATGTCCAAGGTGAAACAGTAAAACAGTAGCAAACAGGGCTTTTTAGAGCAATATATATTATAGATGAATGCATGAACATATGTATATGTGTATATTATATATGCACTTGCAGGTATATGTCTGTATGAATATATATTTACCCTGGGTCCCATGTAAAGGTTTCTGGGGCTTTTAAAACAATTCCTAGCTTAGTACCCTTTTATTCTGTCAGAGGTAGAAGGCAGTTAGCTTTGACTTCTAATAAAATATATTACATGAGGTGAGGTTCACAACAAGGCAAAGCAAGGCATTTCCTTTCAGGAGGTCATAAGTCAGGAAAAGGTTTTATAATGAAAGATATTTTAAAAAGAGTATGTCATGCCCTTTTCATCTGACAGTGTCATTTCTATTAATTCAAGAAAGTGACTCAACTTTCAGGTGGGGAAACTTTGTAACTTTGGATGAAGTTACAGACAGCTAGAGGTCAGGAATAGAATTGCTAAATTTTCTAAAGTGGATAGAAAGCTTCCAGAGTTTTCTAAGACATACCTGTCTGCTTTTCCTGCTGTAATGCTAATAGGCAGGACAGCTGAGAACGAAGAATAAGAGCAGATCTCTTCTGACTAAGATGTAAAAAGTTAGTGAGTGACATAAAACAGTCTTCCATTCCTTTTCAACTCAAAAAATATTCATAATGTCCACTGGAGCTGAGTGTTTCGTGCTGAGGGACTTTTCATATTTGTGGAAAGAGGTAGAGAGATTATTCTGTTATTCTGACATCGTATTTAGTGGTAATCATAGAGAAGCCTGCATGTCTACTGAAGTGTAGCTTTAGGTCACTGGATTGTCCCTGTTAAAGAATCTGCATGTTCCAGAGCTCTTCATCCAACAAAACAAGATGAGAAATTCACTAGGAACTCGTGACTAAATAATTATATTATATAATGTATATATGTGTATGTATATGTGTACCTATACACATATATACATAAATATATATATATATATATATATATATATATATATATATATATAATGTGGAAAAACCCATTCAGCTCAGACATTTTCAACAATCATATCTGCACAAAGATATCTTGAAAGGTAGAAAAATTAGCTTATATTGTTTAATTGTATTCAACAATTCATTTGTTTATTCATCAGTATTAGTATTGTTTTGCCATTTGGTTATTATAGTCCATATGCATGCATCATTTAGGTTGACATTTTATGAAAAAATAGAGTCCTTTTGGTACTAGAGACTCACATATAAAATGCTTTAGGTAGCATATTAGAAATCCTTTCATCTCATTGTTAAAATTTCCCTTCCAATGTTTTTGATATTCTGGAACATTAGATTTCCACTATGTGTAGATGAATTTCAAGTTAAACAAGAGTGATATGGACAATTTTCTAAGTTTTTGATAAATTGGCATTTCCTCTAATTGAATATGATCTAACATCAAATTTATACTGCTGAAGAGAAATAGTATAATTTTGATTCATTCTGTAGCTTTTACAAAGAATTTTAATTCTTTATTCTTGGAAACAAACCCTGTTTCAATGTTTCTTCTCATAAACCCTGGATTGTAGAGTTCTGTAAAAAACCCACTCATTTTAAAGACAATCTCCCTTTTAAGTAATTCAAACAGGGATGCTAAACTTATTCCACAAGTGGCTTTATATGTTCTGAAAAGACATTGGTATCTTTGTCTTTTAGAGGGAGTCATTAAGATAAAATAAATAAAATAGACATAGCCATTTAATCACCAATAAAAATAGTTAATTACCCACATTCTGAGTTACTGTCTACCAGCCCCTTATGAATATAATATTAAATTAACAAGTAAACAGAAGGTGTTGAGGGTCAAAACTAAAAAAAAAAAAACAAAAAACAACAACAACAAAAAACAAGTAAACAACCCAGCAATTGCACTGCTGGGGATTTACCCCAAAGATGCAGATGCAATGAAACGCCAGGACACCTGCACCCCGATGTTTCTAGCAGCAATGTCCACAATAGCCAAACTGTGGAAGGAGCCTCGGTGTCCATCGAAAGATGAATGGATAAAGAAGATGTGGTTTATGTATACAATGGAATATTACTCAGCCGTCAGAAACGACAAATACCCACCATTTGCTTCAACGTGGATGGAACTGGAGGGTATTATGCTGAGTGAAATGACTCAATCGGAGAAGGACAAACATTATATGTTCTCATTCATTTGGGGAATATAAATAATAGTGAAAGGGAATAGAAAGGAAGGGTGAAGAAATGGGTAGGGAATATCAGAAAGGGAGACAAAACATAAAGACTCTTAACTCTGGGAAACGAACTAGGGGTGGTGGAAGGGGAGGAGGGTGGGGGGTGGGGGTGAGTGGGTGACGGGCACTGAGGGAGGCACTTGACGGGATGAGTACTGGGTGTTATTCTGTATGTTGGCAAATTGAACACCAATAAAAAATAAATTTATTATTAAAAAAAAGAAAAAAAAATCAAGTAAAATAATACCGGCAACTCAGTGTAAAAAGGTTTTCAAAATTCCATTCCGTGGACAGTGTTTTAGCTAATGGCCAGGTCTACAGACACCAGGGAAGTAATAATGCTTCTGTGGCTTCTCCACTCAAGAGATTGGCCCTACTGATAAACGGTTATCCCCATTATCTCTTTCAATATAATGGACTTTCCCCCATCAAATACCATTTAAAATATGTTTCTTCAGTGAGGAACTAAATCACAATTAGCACTGAATGCATTATTAAATTATGGCTTATCAACTATAGTTTTAAAGGCATATATTAATGTCATATACCAGACTGTGCCCTGAAAAAGCTTACCATTTACAAGAAAACAGGACCAGAGGCTGATTGGTGCAGGAGGAGAAGCAGAAAAATAACGACAAATCTAGATTTAACAGCACAGCTCTAGAAAGCTAAGAATGCACTCAGAATATAAGCTAATAATTGATTTTGGAACATGGAGAGAACAGAGCAGAGGTAGTGGTGAAGGTAAAGGGGATGAATAACAATCAGCAATTCAATTAATCAATGAATTATTTATTAAGGGTCTCACAATATAGCCTACTTGGTCTTGAATACATATACAACTTAAACAAATAGAAGATTATGTATCCAATAAGAGTTTGGTTTAGAACATAGCCTTAGGCTGGCTATACACAGGTGAGAGTTACAAGTTCCTAGTAGTACATTCAATAATAAAATCCTTTGCCCTTGCTGAATCATAGATTCTCATTTGTTAGAGAGAAGCTCCAGTATTTTGAAAACATGCTCAGTCACTCAAAAATCACACAGAAGATCCCTGACAGGTTAATGAGCCACCAAACTTGAACATGAATTTTAATATTAGCACTTTTCTTACATTAATCTCAAAAATTTTGTATATTGCAATATTATTTTACCAAAATGCAATTTTATATTTTGCCATCAGTTCTCATGATACAAACAAGAAACTATGCTGGAAATTTTTGCTGATGTATTTATTTTAGAGATCTTAAAACATTCTTCACTATGGTACATTTCATTTATGAGGACTCATAAGAGAAACTTTTTTAGTTTAATACAAACAAATGGTTTGTTTCTATTTTATCAACATTATGAAACATGTTAATGATTTTGTTCCCTTCTTTGTTTTCATAAGTAGGAGGTAACTCAGAAACAAATCTTCTTCACATCTATTGTTGTACAGGATGATATGGCATGCATTTTTGTGCATTCACCTTGTCCATAATTTTGCTCCTTATCCCCAGTTGTCTTCTTTTTCCTGCAATAATTTTCTCTTTCATTTTTTTATCCTGATATATATTATTTGTTCTGCTATACCCATATTATCCTGATATTCACATACAAATAAATATATGCATGCCATGTGCATTTAATATATATAATTGTTGACATTAACAGAAGAAAAGTATAAATACTAAGACTCCCATTCAAGATCAGTGGCTTCAGGGTCCCTGGGTTGCTCAGTGGTTGAGCATCTGCCTTCAGCTCAGGGCGTGATCCTGGAGTGCCGGGATCAGGTCCCAGGATAGAGTCCTGGGATCAAGTCGTGCATTGGGCTCCCTTCAGGGAGCCTTCCCTTCCTCTGCCTATGTCTCTGCCTCTCTCTCTGTGTCTCATGAATAAATACATAAAATCTTAAAAAAAAAAATCAGTAGCTTGTGATTTTGCTAAAAACTATCAGTTCAGCTTTTGAATTACTAAACCGTGTATGTGTATATGTGTATCTATACGTGTATGTATATACATATATATATCATATCATACATGCATACATATATATCCATGTGATAGATAGAAAATACATATGTATTATTATATGTATATAATCACCTAGATTACCTCATATCTTCTTGAAAGCAAGATAAGTAGTTCTTAATTTCTTTATACATTTCCTTACAAGTAACACCACAGTCAATATCAGATGATTGCTAGGTAAAATGCTAGAGTATAAAGATGTTTCTCATTAGTTTAGTCATATGAATTTTTGTTAAATAAATTTTACACATACCAACAAGAACACTAAAGGAGCCTCTGGCTTTTCACACTGTAAAGATTTTCTTTATCACTGTTTCTTATGGAAGACAAAAGAACTTTTACCTCACAGATTTTATCTAAACTCTCAAAATATTTCATATTTAAACTCTCAAAATATTTCATATTTGTTAATGTTTTATTAAATATAATAGTAACTGCCATCATTTAGCAAGATTTATTTTAGGTAAACTTCCAAACACAAGTTATTTTATTTATTCCAATTTTTCTCCTTATCCTAATCTGAAGATAATATCTGAAATAATATAAATAATCCCCTGGAAAATAAGATTTTGTATCTAAAGCTTTTGTGGCCCATTCCTTCACCTACTGACAAAATTATGGTAGAAAATTTGAAAAATATAGACATATATAAAATATTTTATTGTCATGACAGTACCTTTTATAAATATATGTGGTATCAATTAGGCCAAGCAAAATTATGCCCTGCTAACAAAGAACTCCAGAATTTTGGTGGTCTCAAACAGCCAAAATTTAGTTTTCATATGCTCTATGTCCAATGCAGTTCATCCAGGATCTTTGTTCATTATAATTATTAAGGAATCAGCTTGGTTGATGTTATTAGTCTATATTATGCCCATAGGGAAGTCATGAGCCACATAGAGTTTTTGAACATTTGAAATGTGTCTAGTTCAAATTGAAATATGCTATAAATGTGAAAAACATATCAGATACTCATGGCCTAACACTAAAAAATAAGTGAAGGTATCTTCATAATTTTTATGTTGATTACATGTAGAAATATTTGAAATAAAGAAATGAAATAAAATACATTGCTAAAATAATGTCACCTTTTTCTTTTTCCTTTTAGTACATCACTACTAAAAATTTTAAATTACATATATGGCTCATATTATCTGTCATTTGGGTAGCACTTGTTGAGACATTGTTTCCATAAATGTCACAGCAGGACAAAGATGATGTAGTAAATCATGCCTCAGTTGTTAAAGTTTTCACCAGGAAACAACACTCATCATTTGCACTAGCATTGCATTGGCCAAAGAAATTCACAAGGCCATGAATAATTTCAAGGAGTTGGAGGAATAGAGAAATACAGACCTACCATGTGTTTAGTAGGAGAATAACTTTGAACATGATTATAATATATATCCTTGTAACTACAACATATACACTTATTCTGTGCATACAACTTTGTAAGCATATAAACAAAAAATACTTTTTAAAAATTCCATTTTAATTGTTTCAGTGCTCACCATAATATTCTTATCTTTGATTGCTTAGCTTTGATTGATATTTAACCAGTAAACTAGAGTATTCCCTCAATTAATTTTATAAAGAGCAGTGTATAGATGGTCCTTACAGAGGGATCAGACACCAACAAAGGAATTTTGTTCATGTTCCTGAAAAATGAGAGGGTTAGAAAGAGAGGAAAAGTGAGAGAGAGAAAAAAAGAGAAGAGAAAATTAAAATCTATTCAGGACAGAAGAGAGTAACTTTGGGGGAGTGGTTACTGATTAAATCAATCTTCAAAAGAAAAGGAGAAAACACTCTAAGAATTCTGATGAGCAATAATTTTCTACTATATTACACTGGTAACCTAATTTTCTCCTTCAATGGTAGTGGGAATTTTAAATTGTTCTTTTAATTCAAAAGCTTTGCCAGGTGTGCCATAGGCTAAATCCATTTTCATTTATTCTGCTTCATAATGTAGTAAAACCTCTCTCAGTCTCTTCTCTCAGTTCCAGAAATGTATCTTTCAATTTGCCTGTATTTCCTGTCTTGGAATTTTTCTTCCTTAGGAACACCTAAAATTCTTAGATTATCTCTCTGTTCTTTATCTTTTTGTGTGTATGTATTTGTGTGTGTGTGTTCATTATCTTTATGTGTGTATGTTTGTGTGTGTGTGTGTGTGTACACACAGGTGCACAGGTGCAAGTATATGCTATCTTCATGCATCTTTAATTTCTCTCCATTTAGGTGGAGATTTTTGTAATTCATCTGTTATATTGTGAATTTAATCTCCTATAATTCCAATTCTATTTTCTATTGTTTGCAACAATTATCCAATTGTTCTCCTGATTTTCTAACACTTGAAATTTTTAAAGTCAATTTCCCTTTTATTTTAAACTCTTATCTCCAAATGACTTTCTGTGTTTTTGTACAGAGCAGCAGTGTCTGCCAGGACTTTCTGTCATGATGAAAATATTCTAAATCTATTCTGTCCAATGCACTAGCCACTAGCCACATGTGACCATATGTGACTGAAACGTGACTAGTGATATTGAGGAAATTAATTTTTAATTCCCTTTAATTTTAATAACCACATATAGATAGCACAAAAATAGAATACATGCTTTCTCAAATATTATTAATATCATAAAACACTTGCCTTGAACTCCTTTAATACATTATCTTCAGAGTTATGCTCCTACATTGTTCCAGATGATTTTACCACTATCTGCTGTATTTTGTGGTAGCCTCTACATTGAATATTTCCATTTAATCATCTTGGAATGAAAAACAGGCTTCCAACATCTGGTATTTGCTAAGAGACAAGTATATAAATTATTATTTTTTACTTTGTTTACTGTCTTCTGATTCAGAAGACAGTGCGGGAATCCCCTCAGGCTTACAGTGAAATCTACAATTGGGACATCACTTAAACCAGTTTCCAATGTCTACAAGATACATTCATTTAGTATGCTCTATTAGAATAGGTCAGTGTCTTTGTTTAACTCCACAATCTGATCACTAATACTCAAACTGAATGAAATGCATGCAAATTTATAATTTCTAACATAAACTCCTTTACTCCTCTCAATTAATTAGCACATTGAGGTTAAACCTGCCAGAGTGCAATGTGTCATTCTCCACACATCCCTACTACCATCTCCACATCCCTACTACCTAAATTGCTGTTTTCTGGGAGTTGGTATCTTAACCAGTTTTTGAGTTTTTTTGGACATGAACCCAGTAGTTAGTCTTGCCTTCTGATATGACAAGTGATTTAAAATTCGTATTGGGCATATCTTGCCCCAGACTTAGAATCACTAATTCTCCAAGAGCTCTGATTTATTTTAGTGAAAAATGGAATTACGAGTGCTCTTTGAAGGGTGCCTGGGTGGCTCACTGGGTTAGGTATCTGCCTTAGACTCAGGTCATGATCCCAGGGTTTTGGGATCGAGCCTGCTTCTCTCTCCCTCCCTCTGCTTGTGCTCTCTCTCTCTCTCTCTAGCTCTTTCTCTGTCAAATAAATAAATAAATAAATAAATAAATAAATAAATCTTAAAAAAAAGAAAAAAGGAGTGCTCAATTCTACTGCACCAGCACAGTTTCCTTGGCCTTTTCAGTGGACAGAACTGGAAATAACTACTTATTTGCTTTATTCGGTATTGCTTATACAATAGCCATCACAGCAGCCAATACTGTCATTAACAATAAATCTATTAAAATATTTGGGGCACCTGGGTGGTTCAGTCAGTTAAGCATCTGCCTTCAGCCCAGGTTATGATCCCAGAGTCTTGGGATTGAGCCCTGTGAGGGGCTCCCTGCTCAGCGGGGAGTTTGCTTTGTGTTCTCTCCCTCAAATAAATAAAAATCTTTTTAAAAATTACTAAAATATTTGATTTTGGGGAGATGTTCTTTTGACCTTAAGATATCCTACTAGGACTGAACAGTCATATTACTTCATTTTTAAAGTCACTTAAAACAATCCTATGAGGCTATTTTACCACTAGGTACAAACCTAGGTCTATATGTTTTATTTTATTTTCTATTTTTAGTTATTTTAAATTTTGATTTTATTTTTAATTCTGTAAAACATAGCACCTTAAGAAAAAATAGAAGTCTGTAAGTCTACACACATAAATCAGTAAATGAATAAATAAATGGAAAGAAAATCTTCAAACTGTCCTTACAGTAGAATGACAACTAAAAATGTAGAAATAATGATGGAATCAGAAAATTAGTATTTGGCACCATTACAGTAATAATTAATTCATGCATAAAATATCAACGGATGCTAAAATTCACCGGGGAAAGTAGGATGAGAAATACAACTTTTGCATAATCTCAAAATACCTACCCCTGAAAAAAGCTTTAATTGAGGAGGTTAAGAGAAGTCATTTTACAGTGGAAAAACTTAAGATAAACCACCTTAATCGACTGATCAAAACCACAACCACACAAGTAATGACAAGCAACATCATATGTGCCCAGTAAAGACACTATGGAAGAAACACGCATCACTTCTTTGACATTCCAGCCAAAACTACCTAATTTATATCTGATCATAAGGAAACATCAAACAAACTCAAACCGATGAATAACAAAGGCAGGACCTGACTTATAATCTTAAAAAAATATGCCAAAGTCAAGAAAATAAGGGAAAGATTGAGGAACAATTGTTCTTCAAAAAAAAAAAAAAAAAGAGATACTAAAAAGGCATAACCAGGTGGAACACATTATCCTGGGTTGGATTATTTTGTTATAATGGATATGATTGAAACCACTGAAGGTTGAAGTGGGTCTCTGGAAAAAGGCTATGGTCTTTGTAATAAATACCTTTACAACATTCTTGTAAAGCTTCAAACGGTTGGTTGGTTGGTTGGTTGGTTGGTTGGTTGGTTGGTTGGCTGGTGGCTTTTTTAACCACCAAAGTTAAATCTACAAAGCTTTGTTTTCTTTTAACTTTCTTTGGTTTCATAAGTAATTTGATGGAAATTTGAGAGAAAACTAAGAAGCCATTTTTTAAAGATTTTTATTTATTTATTTAACAGCTGGAGAGCACAAGCAGGGGGGTGTCAGGCAGAGGGAAGGGGAGAAGCAGGCTCCTCATTGAGCAGGGAGCCCTAAGCAGAGCTCAATCCCAGGACCCCGGATCATGACCTGAGCTGAAGGCAGACACTTAATTGACTGAACCCCCAGGCACCCCAAGAAGCCATCTTTAAAGAAATTTTTTTAAAAGATTATTTATTTGAAGGAGGAGGGGCAAAAGGAGGGAGAGAAAATCTCAAGCAAACACCTTAATGAGTGTACAGCCCAATTTGGGTTTTGATCTCACAACCCTGAGATCATGACCTCAGCCAAACTCAAGAGTTGGGACACTTAACCAACTGACCCACCTGGGAGCCCCCTAAAAAGTCATTTTAAGCCAGAAACTAAGTTTGTGCACATTCTTTCAGAAATTTGTCTTTTGCACCAATGAAGCATATGTTTATTTTGCAAACTACACTTTTGCTTCTTCTTTAAAATACACATCTTGAAATAAAATACATATATCATGTAAGAAATAGGAATCTCTGGTAAAATCAAATTAGCAAATATGAAAACCTTCTTTTATTGATAAAACACTAACAAAATTTAAGACGATATTGAAGAAGTCTCTACAACTTAAATCAAGGTGGAAATTAAGTTTAAGTATATATAGATTGAGAATTTAAAAAGAATCAGAATTAAAATTTTTCCATTTATTAACTGACTGACTTGATGAATTTCTGGCAACATCTTTTTATTTTGGACAATCTGAAAAAGCAAGAATTAATATATTCCCAGCTATCCAGACTCCCTTGAAGTATTATTTCCAAGCAGATAAACATAATTGAAATCAGTAACGTTCCCTAGCAGGTTAGTTAAGCAACTCTCCTTCATTAGAGGATCAATGTCATCAATATTAATCCATCCATTAGCCTGACTTCAAGGATTTCCTATTATAGGGTTTCCTTCTCTTCTCGAAGAGCTTATTCTGTTGTGCAACCCTTCTTAGAATGATGTCTTCATATCAAAACTTGAAGAAATTATTTTTCTGTCTAGGATTTTAAGATGATTAATGCCTTATTTTAAGATGAATAATCATAAAATTGATCCATGGCCTCCCAAGGATCTACCTTTATTTATTCATAGGTAGTTGGTATCACTCCTTTTTACTGTCTTCAAGCTTAACTAATTTTCTCATTTATTCATCATAAAAGCTTCTATTAATTTATGCTTTCTTCTAATTGTTTCCCCAGATTTAACTATAATTTATTTATGGTTTAATTTAATACTAAAAAAAAATCAGAGACTTTGAGAAAATAATACAATTATTTAGCCTTTCATGTTGAACCGAATTCTCAAACTCCTGGAGGGATTTATTACATAGTCTTATGCTTCCTTAGCTAGAGACCATCAGGTAAAATAATTGGGCTATTTTATTTCATTTTCCATTTTAATAGATTTGAAACAGAGTTTCCAGCTTATGGATTTTCTTTCATTGAACTAACTTCAATTATAGAATATTAAATTAAAAACTCAGAAATGTTTAAATTTGGAAGCAATTCTTTTAAGATTGAGGTAAAAACTCCAAAAATGCACTATTGCAATAAAATTGCACAACTTGGGAAATTGTAGGCAGGACTTGGATTCAGATCTTCTGAGTTAGGTCTCAGGTTTGTACATATCAACAAACTAACCTTAGAAGAATCAATTAATCTCTTGGAGAAGTTCCTTGAATACAAAATAAAGATAATAAAAATTTCATACACAGATTTTTTTCAGAAGCCAATATGGAAGAAGTATTTGTTCCAATCTCTGTCCATTTTGCCTTGCAAAGAAGACTCCTGGAATAGCAGGATACTCCCATAAGGTCAAGGATAAATCAATGGACAAATACTCTACTCTGGATGAATCCTAAAAAAGTGGTACAGAATTATTTCCCTCATATCTATCCTCAATAAGGAATAATCCCTAGAGTATTTGAAAAGAGTATAAAAGTTTACTGAACACTCACTATGGGCAAGTCCCACCTAAGACATCATAAACATGAAAGAGAAGGTTTCAATTTGGGGGTTAAATAAGTATCTTCACAGAGATATCAATCCTCTAATGTTAACTGAATTGGGGTGGCACATTTTCAAGAGAAATATTTCCCTTTGGGTGGGAAGAACGACTCTTTAAGCAGAGCACGAGTGTTGCCTTTCCTAAGGCAACAGGATAAAACCAGCACCACCAGGAGAAGAGGAAAGAGCAGTGGAATGGCCATGGCATTCACACAAAAGGGCACATACATCACTTCTCCAACACCCATATAGGATGAAAGCCAAAATGTAGCAACAAAGATGAGGCAGGAGTCAGAACTCAAATAAAGACAGAGTCAATCAAAGTTGCTTTAAAGTTGGCAGCAGTAATTTTTTTATCAAGTGAAATATATTATGTATTTGGGTGAAATTATAAAAATTGAATGAAAAATAAGGTTCTCGAAAGATTTGGATATTCACTGTTTGTTAGGTTATGCTTTCTGGTTTGTAACACCGAGGTGCCCTGGCCCAACAACTAAAATTAACAAATGAGAGGGAAAGAGAGAGAACCAGAACCACTTGTTACTTGCTCATATTTCCATTGTAAAATGCAGCACATATTTATACTAGCACTCATTATCCTGAGTTGCAAATTTGGGATAATTGAAGTATTAAGCCTGGTAGAAACCTAGCTTTGCAATGCATCAGTAGTATCATCTGTAATACATTGAAAATTATTGGAATTGCACGGCCCTCTTCCAATTCTATTATTTCTTTTCATTAGACCATGGGCTTTTAATGATATCTGGAAACTATTTATAAATAATTGTTTCTAAGACTCTGTTCAAGCACATATTATGTACCAAGTACTCTTCCTGTGCCTTTCTAAACTTTATTATTTTTAATCCTGAAGCTAATAAAATATATTTATGTATAATATTTGTTTTAAATATAATATTTTGTTTTATTTAAGAAATACAACTATTACTTTGTGGTTGTAGAAGAACTCTACAAATACTAACATATTTAATCCTGTTAATAATTATAAAACTAGAGTCTGTTATTATCTCTATTTTTCCAACAAAGCAGAGAAAGACTGTGTGACTTTCCCAGTGTCCCCTGCTAGTAAGTGGCAAAACTTTCTGGTATTAGAGTCCTTTTTTTAAAAAAAGATTTTGTTTATTTATTCATGACAGACACAGAGAAAGAGAGGCAGAGATAAAGGCAGAGGAAGAAGCAGGCTCCAGGCAAGGAGCCCGATGTGGAACTCGATCCCAGATCCCAAGATCATGCCGTGAGCCGAAGGCAAATGCTCAATTGCTGAGCCACTCAGGTGTCCCTAGAGTCCATGTTTTTTAACCACACATCTACATTATAAGAAAATGAGAACACAAATAGTTAAATTGTCCAAAATGCTCACAAAGCATAACTGCAGAACAAGTATTCAATAGTTCTTTGAAAGAATAGGACTTTCAATATTCCATGCAGATTTCAAAGGGTAGTCCTAGAACCATGAGAATCCTCCAGGTACTTTCAGGGAGTTAAAGAGATCAGAGCTATCTTCCTTTTAATTAAAATATTAGTTCCCTGTTTTTTCTCTCCTCCCATGAGTGTATAATTGAACCTTGCAGAGGCTACATGACATGTAATGATGCAACAGCTTGAATGCAGAAGGACAGAAGAAAATCCAGTTGTCTTTTATTAAATCAGACATTAAGAAATTTGCAAAAAGGTACAACACAATGTCACTCTTCTCAATATTTTTTTCAAAAATAGATTTTTCCATAACAATATATTGCGTTAATATGTATACTAGCTTTATTACTTTTAAATGAACACATTTTTAATATCAGTTTTAAATTCATATATAATAAACATCAAGAAATATAACCTATATGAACAAAAGTTCATTGAGATTCTAAGTAATTTTCAAGTGTATAACGGGGTCCTAAGGCCCAAAATTTTGAAAAGCACTATTCTTTAGAAACAGTTTATCATATATCACTTGGCCCAATAATGCAGTGAGAAATAAAATGAGCATGAATTTGGAATATCCAAGTTATTATCTGTCTATGGTATCAGGATAAATCATTTGGCTTTTTTGTCCTTAGCTTTCCTACCTGTCCAAGAGTTCCAAGGACCTAATGTTTATGACTTTCTTAGTTAATTTTCAAACTTTATATCCCAAAGCATTAAAACAGCTAGCTTTTATGATTTTCATTTTTATCATGGTATTTGATTATCTATTTCATAGTTAAAGTGCTTTTGCCTTTTCAAAAAATGTAACATTAAGTACAGATCAATAACTTGACTTATGTCCTTTTGACTATAAGTTTCTAGTATTTCTAAGTCTGAGTTTGTTTTCTCTTTTGAACTGAGTTAGATGATATGGGAAGAGAAGAGTAAGGTTTGAGAAATAATTTAATGAATTCAGTGTGAGGCATGCAGAGCACCAGTTAAATGCTTGTGAACATTTGTACAAAGATATCCTAAAGGTGGCTGGAGAAATAGAGCTGAACCTCAGTGAGATGTCAATTCTACAGCAATATATTCGGAAGTACTCAACATATAGGTGGAAATTTAAGCCATGAGAATAAATGAGTTTAAGAAAAGAGCAGATAAAGACTGAAAGTTATAGGAAATACTAGATAAACAGGAATCCTTGAAGGAAACTAGAGCTAGTTATAGAGAACGAGGAGAAGCTAGTAGCAGGACACATAGCAAGTACGGACTATCAAGGAGAAAATGATCCCAGAATCAAATGCAAAAGAGAAGTCCAATATATGACTGAAAATATGACTTGTGAGAGCAGTTTCAGAGTATCTACAGAGTATCTGGCATGGGGCCAGACTGCAGTGGGTTAACTAGAAAATGGGAAGTAAGTACAAGAATATGTATAAACCACTCTGTCTCAATATTGAGGAGGTTAGAGTAGAGAAGGTCAGGGACAAAAGTCTTGAGTCTTTTTTTCAAAAAAAGATTTTATTTATTTATTCATGAGAGACACAGAGGGAGAGAGAGAGAGGCAGAGATACAGGCAGAGGGAGAAGCAGGCTCCATGCAGGGAGTCTGTTGCGGGACTCGATCCTGGGACTCCAGGATCATGCCCTGGGCTGAAGGCAGGCGCTTAACTGCTGAGCCACCCAGGGATCCCCTGTCTTGAGCCTTTAAAAAATAATCTCACATATTTTTCATAAAAATATAAATCATAGAACTCAAATATTCTATTTAACACTTAACCATGCACAAACTTTTAATTCCGCCCAAATTAGTACCACTTATTAATCAGCTTTCATCTTCTAATTACAGAAATGATCACAGTACCACTTTAACTTCATTACTGAACATTCAAGTGATCAAGGGATTCCCTTATGTTTCTGCTGTCAGAGTGCCCACACGGAGGTCCCATGCCAGCTGAACATTGCTGACTCTCTGAAAAAGGTCTCAGCATCGCCTGGAACATGGACTTCACAAAATAAGAAGTGATAAATAAATTTCAACTTTCAAATTCAAATCCCCATGAATGTTTTATTTTCCTATCTACTTTTAAACATATAGAATTCTCCTTTTCAATCCTCCTAAGTGATAACCGTGTTTTGGCATTAATAGCCCTTGAATAAAAAATATGCATAATAAAGGGCCACATTGTCATATTAACTTAATCATTTAATATTCATCTCAATTAAGATTCATTTATGGGCTGTGCTAAATTTTATCTGACCCTGAGTTTCCATTATACCTATTGAAATTATCATGCATATCAGTACTTCCTTATATCAATGAGTTCTGTCTGGTTCAAGATGGTGACATAGGAGGATCCTGGGCTCATCCCCTCCCACATTCAATCTGTAGAAATATATGAAAAACTTCCTCTAGGAAAAACAAGAAACAAAATCTAAAATCTAAAATCTGAACAACTGCTAGGCCTCTGACAAACAAGAGAAGGCTCACATAGAAGCAGATAGCAGGGGCTGGGACACAGTCTGGTCATAAGCCACACTCACATGCCATGACCCACAATACAGAGGGGAAATCAAATCCCAGAATTCTCCCTGAGACTGAAGGGTGTGAACCCATATCAGGCATCCCCAAACTTTTAAGACCTGTATCCTTCTGTACATGTCTGGGGCTCATGTCCATCAGACCCAGAAGGCTATTAAGGATCTGAGAATATACCTCAGGAGCTGGGCTTGCTTCTCCAGGGCTTGGTGCAGGCAGCTGAGAAGGGCCCAGACTTTTCTGTGAATGAGACTTGTGAAGCTTAAAGTGTAGGCCTGAGGGGCAGGCATCTAATTCAGCACACAGCTGGGGGCCTGCTGGCTGACAGGCATCATCTTTACCTCTGTCTTTGCCTCTCTCTAGCCAGCAGGAGACATCTTTTTTTTCCTTTTTCTATTTCCTGGTGGGCACCATCTACATACTCTCCCTCTGCCTCATTCCAGTTCCCTTCTTCTGGCTCCAGAGCACCAGTATCTCCAGAGGGGAGCTTTTATATGCATCCAGTGCTCCAGTTTTTATATCTGGTGCCACGATTTTCACGTAGCAGTCCAGACGATACCTGTAGATCACCAAGCACTGGTGGCCAGGGGCTTAGGCTTGTCTCCCTGACAAGCATACTTTAAAATCTACTGCCTGAGGGTCTGGCTTCCAGTCAGCCAGAATCCAGGGGCTGACTGAGCCCCCCTTTGGGTCACTGATGGGTGTTACCACACCCACAACCCCTGGGAGCCATTCAAGATAAAACTGGCTACTGGGATAATCACAGAGGTTTGAGGGACAACCAAGAGGTAGGCCAGGGTTGAAAGGTAAGGTTTATCTCCCATGCTAGGCCACTGCAAGACTGGGAGAGATGGCTGTTTTACCTAATGTTTGGAAACCAACACAGAGAGTCAAGCAAAATTTAAAGAAATAGGAATAGCTTCCAAATGAAAAAATATGACAAACCCTCAGAGGGGAGTAAAGAAACTTTAATGAAGAGATAAGTAATTTATCTTTATATCAATTTTCCTAACTTTATCCTCATAGTCTGTGGATCTTTGATATTCTGAATGCATAAGAACCAAATTTCTCTGACAAAGGTTTTTAGTTTTTTTTTTTTCTTTCCAGAAATACATCTCATCCCTTCCATATACTTTGTCATCCTCCACAGAAGGAATAATCAAACAAATCTTCCTTACCTATATGGATTTCAACCGGTTTTCTAGGTTAATAAAAAGGTAATAATCTAATAATCCAGAGAAGACTAAAATGCTCATATTTTTTAATGCTGAGTATTAACTAGAGTAACCATAGACTTTATCAACCAAACTGGGATATTCAGGAGAGTGGAAGGAGTTGTTATTCATAATTTTTTTAAAATATTTTTTAATTTTATTTTATAAATTTATTTATTTATTTATGATAGTCACACACAGAGAGAGAGAGAGAGGCAGAGACATAGGCAGAGGGAGAAGCAGGCTCCATGCACCGGGAGCCCGACGTGGGATTCGATCCCGGGTCTCCAGGATCGCGCCCTGGGCCAAAGGCAGGCGCCAAACCGCTGCGCCACCCAGGGATCCCTGTTATTCATAATTATACAAAAATCAGGCTAGGACAGTCAGACAAACCTGGGTATATGGTCATTCAACTTTCAGCTACCCTATACCAAGAAAAAATAAATACTGAAGGAGCTTCAGCAATTATGGGAAGGAGTAGGGACAGTTAAGGTTTGTATCTTGCTTTTACAATCCCTTTGATTGTAAAATGTGTGTGATTTCACAACCCCAATCTAACTTTGATGTGCTGCTATGACTTCAAAAATACTGGCACTATCTGAAAATGGTTGACCTCACTTGTAAACCACTATACCAGACCAATTGCTAAAGCCACATTAAAACTTTCTCTTTTTCTCCAGCTTTCTGACTACATTGTTTCCTTTTTTCCCATTCATGGCCTTGTCTCATTCTTTGGACTCCTTATATGTAGTACTGTTTTTTTAATTCCAAACTTGGTTTCACTTTAACCATAATTTTCCCAGACTAAACTGAGTTCAGTTCTAACATAAGGCAACATAAAATTCTGAAATTACCCAACTTTTCCACTATTTTCTCATCATAGAAGGATCAATGGGAGCCATGAATTAATTCATTCTCAGCAAATTTAATGCCATAATCCAGGGTCAAAAAATACTCTTCTCTCAAAAAACAAATTCTCTCAGAATATGGCTAAAATAGGTGTAATGTTAAATATTAATATGCTCTTATCACTTTCAATTTTAATTATTTCAACAGAAAACAGATACAGACAGATCATTTTATAAGCAGTCATCAGACTCATGGAGTTGACATTGGTTGCTAGCTTAGAAAATAAGTCATTAAACGTTCTTCCAGTATTATCTAAATAGCTCTATAAATAAATGTGTCATTTGCAGTCTGAAAGAGTTGGTTGGCAAAGCTGAGTGACAACCAAGTTTATCTTAAATCAGGGCTTCCAGGTTTAGAGTTTTCATGTAAAGCATTCATTTATGACTATTCTTATATTTTTACTTGCGCCGATGGAATGGAAAGAACTTTAGTGTGTATCTTTGTTTTAATGCACCTAGGAGACATGCTACAAATTTAGATGACAGATGGGAAGGACCACTGTTGACTCTGAACAGTTTAGAGAGGGTTTCCAAGAGCCTATTAATTTTGTGTGCCAGAAGCTTAGGTACAACTTGAAAATAATAAATTAACTGTGCAAAAGTAATAAAAAAAAACCCTTTGCTTTTGTAATATGAAAAAATGCAGAAATAATATATGTCTGTTTATTAACACACAACCAAAGGGTATTTGTCCTCTTTTTATTTCCTAGAAGTTTATAAATTATGACACTTCCACTCTGAAGTGGGAATATATTGTAATTAAGGACATCTGGGATTTATTCCAATTCTCATCATAATATAAAGTTTCTCAAATCCGAGAGAAGAAAAAAAATAGACATTTTCTGCATGCAATGCTTGTTCTGTAGGTAGATACAACCTTGGACCAGTATTAATTTGTAGTGGGTTAAATGTAGGAGATGATAAAGGGGTGGTCAATAGGGTGAGAGATTCTAGCTAGTAAAATGCTAGGAAAATACTGCTTAAAATTCATTTAACATAGGGGCACCTGGGTGGCTCAGAGGTTGAGCCTCAGCCTTCTGCTCAGGTCGTGATCCTGGGGTCCTGGGATCAAGTTCCACATCAGGCTCCCTACAGGGAACATGCTTCTCCCTATCCCTCTCTCTGTGTGTCTCTCATAAATAAATAAGTAAAATCTTTTTTAAAAATGCATTTAATTAACATAATCAATATCTTCTATAAAGAATCAGCAACCTCTAAACAGCATTTTCTTCCCCAAGAATGTTTTCATTTTTAAAATCCATAGTTTACATGAATTTATCACTGAGGAAGTTGACCTGTGGGCCTTTCAGATGCCTTATTTGAAATTTGAGTCACACCCTGCAGAACAAATGTTTCATACCATTTATATCTCAAATAGATATTAAACCTAATTTCTGAAATCTGAAAAAGAGTTATACTTATCAAAAGAGAGATATATTTTCATGTTCCTTATTGAAATGTTACCATATAATTTCTTCTTTCAAGATAGAAAAGACTCAGAATTACTAGATGAATTTATACCTTTTTTTGCCCAAAATAAAATTTATGAACAAATCAAGTATTCAAAGAGTTCTCCTGGAATGTGTTCAACCCTAGGCACCCTAGTGGGATAGATGTAATTTATCTATCCAATTTACCTTTGGGAAGAAGGTGGGAGGGAGGTTAATTCTGGTAAGATAGGAATAGAATATTTCAAAATAAAAATCCCAAAGTTCTGCTCCCTGGGATCCCAAACAACATTCAAACTTACAAGATGTCTGCATATTATTTACAAATGTTGTTCTCATACACAACAAAGTCAAATATAAATTGGGTCATCTTTCAGCTGTATGTGTGTTTGCACACATGTATACCTATCCATCTTAGAAAAAGAACAGTTGTAAAATGTAATATGCAAAGAGAGTTCTCTGGCATCTCCAACAAAAAAGCTAATCAAAAGGATAATGAAAAGAGAATAAAACCTAACTTTAGTCAAGTTTGCATAGGGTTAAAGCAAATGAAAACTGCAAATTAATCTGAAGAAAAGGTTAGCTCTTAATTCTTAATTCCCCTCCAGAACTGTGAAAAATAGATTTTTGTTATTTATAAACTACTCAGCTCATGGTAGTATACTATAGCACCCCAAATGGACCAAGACAACAAATTATCCCAAAGTATAGCAGCTTAAAAAAATAAATATTTATTAGCCCTTTCCTATGAGTCAGGAATCCAAGTACAGCTTAGCTGGGTGCCTCTGGCTCTGAGTATCTCACAAAGTGTAAGCCAGGGTGTAGTTATATCATGGCTCCATCAAATACACTTTCTCACTACCTACGTGGCTGCTGACAGCCTTGAGTCCTCATTGGCTATTGACTGGAGATATTAGCTCCTTGTCATGTGGACTTCTCCATAGGTCAGCTCACAACATGGCAGCTGGCTTCCTTCAGAGCAAGCCAGTTAGAGAGGAAGGAAGGATTATAGAATATAAAAATGGCAGCCACAATTTCTTTGTAATCTAATCTTGAAAGTGACATCTTAATCACATTTGCCATATTCTGTTCTTTAGGAATGACCCACAAGGTTCCACTCAATTAGTTACTAAGAAGAGTGAGGAATCATTTCAGATCTACACATACTGCTCTATGAAAGAGTTGTACAGCAATGAACATGATTTGGCTCAACTTAACAAGCAGTGTCTTTATGACATATTGCTTCACTGATCCAAAAGAGATGAGTATTTACTTATACAATTCAGGGCTGTATGAGAAATGGTTGTAGTCAAGGGTTAACAGGCTAAAGCTCTAATTAAGCTAAAGTCAATCCATACTTCATCTGAACATACTCCTGCATACAAACTGCTTAAGGCCCACATGTAAAACAATCCAATATTCAATAAATCCTGCAGATGACCTCTTCTTTCTATATATTTTGACCAGTGCCTATTAAGCTAGTTATAAAGAAAGAATTAAAGGCAAATAATATCATAAATTTGTCTAAATTCATAATTAATTCTTAGACTTCTGCATGTGTAAGGTTCACCTAGATTGTTGGTTAAAAACACACATTCCGGACCATCATCCTGATATTCTGAATCAGGAACTAGGAAGGGGTCTCAGGGATAGTAACCACCACCTTGGGAGATTCTGATATAGGTGGTCCATTAGACACACATTATGAAACACAGATCATATTCAGTGATAAAACGTTAAACAGCATTGATCTAGTTCTCACCTCTAAGGAATACAGTGAACACTATCGTCTCTGCTTGAAAACAATTCATAGTAATTACTTCAAAAACTACCCAACCTTTAAAATGACAAGATTTTTTAAAAATTAAAACACAAAAATGATTAGATTAAAAAATAAATAGGGAAGACTACGTGGTTCAGTGGTTGAGTACCTGCCTTCGGCTCAGGTTGTGATCCCGGGGTCCTGGGATAGAGTCCCGCAACAGCCTCCCTGCATGGAGCCTGCTTCTCCCTCGGCCTATGTCTCTGCCTCTCTCTGTGTGTCTCTCATGAATAAATAAATAAAATACTAAAAATAAATAAATAAAATGATAAGATGGGGGGAAAATTTTTGGAATTTTTTCTGGAGATTGAGGGTGAAAAAGACAATCAGGCATAGATGTATATACCAGAATTAAAGGCCTATTATGCAGGCAGAGTTTTGTGGATTTTTTTTTAAGATTTTATTTATTTACTTGAGAGAGAGAGAGAGAGAGAGAGAGAAAGAACAATGAGCTGGGGAGGGGCAGTTTAGGGAGAAGGAGAAACAGACTCCCTGTTGAGCAGAGAGCCCACCAGGGAACTTGATCCCAGAACTCTGGGATCACAACCTGAGTCAAAGGCAGATGCTTAACTGATGAGCCACCCATGTGCCCCAAGCAGAGATTTTTATCTGCATAATTAACTACTGAGTTCTTAGCACCTCAACTAATATCTGGAATACAGTTAGGTCTTAATACATTAAGAATGTTAAATACTATATCAATTAGTTATGGACACAAAAAGGTAAGTACTGTGGTTACTTTATTATAATTTTGAGCCAAAGAAAATAAAAGCTAAATATAGAATATAAAAAAATAAGTAATAAGGTGTTTAAAGTTATGTTTAAAGTAATGAGGTCTTAATATGTTAGGGAAGGGAAATATTAAAGGCTAAATTTAAAGGAAAGTTGCCATTGATTGCTCTATAGGATATCATCACACACAAGACAGTAATCTTATTACTAGCAGAAATAAATTACGGAATGTGCCTGAGAAAACTGAATTTCAAGCTAGTCAGACTCTTCTTTGGAAAACTGAGTTTTAAGGTAGCTTGTACTTCCAATGTATTCTTTGTCAAAACCTGATGTCATCCCTCAGTGGCAAATTTCCAGTTGCCAATTTCACCTTATGAAATTTTTAAAGTGTGTGTTAGAGCAGAGGCCTTGGGAAGGATGCCTATCTCAAGAAAGTTTAAATCTATGGAGATAGAGCTTTCATTTTAAAGCAAAAATATCTGACTCTGACATCACTCTCTGTTCAAAAAATAGTTTATGGAGCAAACAATTGGCAGTCTAAAGTATTTTTCCACTAGTAACAACACAGTAGACATTGGTGGAGTACATGACTCCATTTGAACACATCAGCTACCCATAAAAAGGGGACTTGGCATTGTACAAATATCTTGGAACAAACACATGTCATATGTGGCTGATTTCTACATTTTGATTGTGCTGGTATTGTAAATGAATGTATTTTCCTCCAGTCCTTGTTCCTTTGACCTTTTAGAGTCTTAATGAGACTCCAAAAGCAGCAATCAAAAGCACAGTGTTCCATTTTAGAAGCATTCGGAAAGCAATGCATTTTGGCTAAATTTAGTTGTAGCATTCAGAGTTTAAAAACATGTCTGGTCATCTTTTTAAGAGATACATAGTGAGTGAGTGACTACTCACTTTTGTTTTTAAATAAATTGGTCAAATAATAGCTGCTGCTTCTTGCTTCACTCATGTAAAAGAAAAAAAGGAGGGTCTTGGTGGGGATAATAACAAAAACTGACCCATGTGAGGCATTTCAATGGCTGCAACTCAGGCGTGCTCATGTTGTAGTACACCAAACAATAGAAACTTTTGTATTCATTTGAAACAATCCTGGCTCAGAAAACACAATTCACAATTAAAATTGAGGCAACAAAATTGGACGCTGAAAACATTGAGAATTGCTCATGTTGAATAAATACTATACTCTTTATGAAGAATTACATCTGGTACAAACTTTAGAAAGTAATTGAAAGTTATTTTTTTAAAAGGGAGAATCAAACTTCAAAGTAATATTTCATCTCCTAAGTGATAACATGGGAAATATTCATAAGTTTACTATTTAAGCAATAATTCTGAGTTTAAGGCATATATTGTTTGCAGTACATAGTCAGAACTTTTTTTTCTGGGTAACATAATCTAAGAAAGCACATCAAGCCACAGAAATTCAGGTCTTTGACTCCACAAAATTAAGTTCTATGAAAAATTGCCAGATAAGAGAAACCAGACACGATTTGGAAGTTTGAGCATAATTCAAGTGTAAGATAGCTTTCCTCAGTAGAAAATAAATTTCTTTTTAATTTTATTGTGTAAAGAACAGTTAACACGAGATCTATCCTTTTAGCAAAATTTTAAGTATATATTACAGTATTGTTGACTGTAGGTGCAATGTTGTACAAAGCTCTAGAACGTATGCAACGTAACTAAAACCCTATGACCACTGATTAATAACTCCCCATTTTTTCCTCCTTCCAGCCCCTGGCAACCATCATTCCTCTCTTTGATCCTATGAATTTGACTTTTGGTTACCTCACATGAGTGAAACCATGCAGTGTTTGCCTTTCTATGATTGGCTTATTGCACCTAGCATAATGTCATCAAGGTTTATCTGTGTTGCAGCATATTGTAGGATTTCCTACCTTTTTAAGGCCAAATAGTATTCCATATGTATATACCACATTTCTTAAGTAAATAAAAAAATAGTTCTCTCAGCATTTACAAACCTATAAATGAAAAGCCAGGCTAGTAACTCATATAATAAGGTGGTGGGTGGACCTCTATTGAGATACACTAGCCAGTAATGTCGGAATCCAGTGTGGAAGGAGGAAAGTAAAAGGAATGGGACTGGGAAAGTCATTCTCTCTTCTTCCCTCTTATCTGCCCTTATGGATCTAATCTCATCCATGGGGTAGTGTTTACGGTTGTTTAAATGTGCTGAGTGAAGAAGCTCCAAGAAGAAAAGGGAAGAAGCATGGAAAAGAAGGGAGCATAAGAGGAACATGAAACTCACTTAGACCTGCTTCTTTGTTACTTGTGCATGTTGGCTGGGGTAACATTAAAGCCACTTCCCAATCCCCTATGCCATGCTCCTCAACAATCAGGAAATAGTTTCCACTCAGCTGCACAAATCTCTATTTCATCTTGTCTAAATCTAAAATTAAAATTCCAATTATATTTAATCTTAGGAATTAAAAAGTTGACCATAATCTTGCATTATGTGTAATAAGTGGAGGAGCCAAAGTCAAACCAGGTTCAACTGTCTTCCAGAACCTTGCTCTTTCCACCTAACTACAGCTGAGAGTTCCTAATAAAGAACAGCAGTGGAAGTGCAGTGTGAGGAAAGCCCACAACATGAAGTCTAAATAAAACAGGCAGAAACCTCACCAACTTCATACAAATATGTAAGGACTTCCTCAAATAGAGAATGTATGATAATAAAGCTCCATTAGGGCAAATTCTGAAAACAAATGAAGATATCAGTGCATAACAGGTGTGAAAATCAGAATGTAGATGCAGGAATATCGTAGATAAGAGCTGAAATTAAGTTCTAAATGGAGTCTTCTGGCACAGCAGTTTTATTTTAAGAAATGTTCTAATTTCAAAGGCGTCCTCTTAGAAGTCAGCAAATTATGGGAATGAATATGAAGAAATTGAAGCAAAGAACATTGATGAAATCTTCCCCCATCTTCCCATCCCCCATTCTCCCAGCAGCCATAGAGAAAATATTTGCTAGTAAAACATGTAGAAATAACTGTGAGTCCAACTCAAAACCTTGATGAGATTAAGTATCATTATTCAGCACGTAAGTGCACAAGCAAAAACAATGTGTTAATGAGAACAGCATGAGTTTGGAGAGGCAGTCTAAGGCCTTAATTTTTTAAACTTGGGAGAGGTGTGGTCTTCCATTACTTTAAAATAGACACACTAGAGCACAGAGGTCAAGAGCAAACGAGATCAGCCTGGCCAAAGGGTACCTCTGTCACCCACAGTTTACTAGTTATGAAACCATGAATGGTTAATTATAGCTTTCCAAATATAGTCTTAAGTTTTATTATCTTTAAAATGAAAATAAGAGAATTACCTCATTGCATTCTTGTTGGATTAAGCTAGATAAGCATGTACATTATGTAGCATAATGCCTGGCATAGAGTAAGAACTCCATCAATTTGAATTTGAATCATTGTTTAGTTGTTTCATTTTCAACCAGAAAATTAGGAAAATAGAGCATGATCATTTTGGTTCAAATAATCTATCCCATATTCTGTCTGAGTGTATAATCAAAGGGTATTTTATGGAAAAACATCATAGTCACCCTCCATGACTCAATATCTTGATATTATGGAATTGATCTAAGCCTTTATTTTGATAATAATAATCAAATGGTTCTGGCTTATCTTTCAGAGACACAGTTTCTATAATTTTTTTCTTATTTATGTAAATAAGTATTTTCTTTAAACTGTGAATAAGTGGTCACTTTGGCACACATATACTAAGATTAGAACATTACAGAGAAGATTGGCATGGCACCTGCTCAATGATGGCATGAAAATTCATAAAGACTTTCTTATTTTTATGAAAGAGTCTGGATATGGATAGTGGTGACGGTTGCACGACAGTATGAATGTACTTAATAATACTGAACTGTTCATTTAAAAATAGTTAAAATAGTACCATGATAGGGGCACCTGGGTGACACAGTCAGTTAAGCATCTTACTCTTGATTTTGGCTCAGGTCATGATCACAGGGTTGTGAGATCGAGCCTAGAGCCTGCTTGAGATTCTCTCTTCTCTCTCCATCTCCTTCTGTCCCTCCCCCACCTCTCTCCTTCTCTTAAAAAATGGTAAATCTTATATGTATTTTTTTACAATACAAAAATTGGAAAAATATGTATTAATCCTGCTTCATTATGAGGATCCTGAGATCTTAAAACCCTAGTCATTTTGTCAACAATTTTACATATTTGAATAGTTATGGTATAGCTAAATTGCTTGTCCACTGTTACTCAGCAAAGCAGAGACAAATAGCATTAAACTTCTGAATATTATAATTTTAAGAAACTAGAGCAAGCTGTTTTTGTTTATATATTTATGCTTATTGCATAACACTCCAGAAGAATAACTATTTGTAGAATCACCTGTTACCACTAAATTTTCCACTATGTTTTTAAAATACTTTTAGAGATACATGCAGAAAAAGACATAGTAATCAAAGCAAAATTATGTTTTAGCTTGATGCCAAAGCAGCAATTTAAAACATTTTAAATGTTTTCATGTTACTTATTTTTCACAGAATTGTCTAGAAAGCTCTCCTAAGGATTAAAATTACTGGTTTAAACAACTGGTATATAAACATGAAGCATGAAAATAAATTTACACCAAGAGCGTAATCACAACCCTACTGCAGTTTCCATTCTTCCACGTTCCAACATTCCATTAAATATCAAACATGGCAATGGATGATTTTGAAGAAAGTACAATTGTTTACTCTTTTTTTTCTTGCCGTCTAAAGATAATGGTTTCTTGTTTTCAATATCAAATTGGTCTTTACCTGCATCTATACCCTTAAATTCTACCTTTCCTCCCATTGCAGTGGATGAATTGTTCCTGTTTGTAACCATGGTCTCATTGCTCTTTTTCCCTTTGTGGCTAAACTTAGTGGACATAGTTAATTCAACTTCCTTGCTGCTTACTATCTTCTCAGCCTGCTTCAGTCAATTTATCAGCACCTCCATCTTGCTCTGCCTAGTGGCCAGTTCTCAAACTTCATCTCTCTCAACCCTCCAGCAGTGTTTGACACAGTTATCACTTCCGTACTGACATGTATTTGTTTTTGACACTCTACTATGCTAATTTTCCTGCCTCTTCAGTTGCCCACCCTTCTCTGCTTCTTTTGCTGGATCCTTTTCCTCTTCCTGATTTCTACATGCTAGAGTGCCCAGGACGCAGGCCAGGCTCCATTTTCTCCTCTATCAATACTTTTCCATATGGCTGTATCTAGTTTCTGCATATTAATACCATCTTTCTGCTAATGACTGCCCAAAGCATATATCCAGCCCTGACCTCCTCCTGAATCCCAGGATCATGTATCCAACAGCCTAGCCTACTCATCTTCTCCAGTGAGTGTCTATTAGGCATCTACCCAGAGCGGCAGCCTTGCACCCCCTCCAGAGCTTCTTCCAGTCTTCTTCACCTGACTCAGAAGTTAAGTACAAAAACCTAGAGGTCATCTTTGAATTTCTTTCCTTCTCCCCTACAATAAATTTATCTGCAAGTCTTGTCAACTTGTATATCTCAAAACATTTCCTAAATCCAGTCACTTTTGCTGGCTCTCCTTCTACTATCCTTGTGTGTTATCATTCATGCCTACCTCAACTAGCACAATAGCATGCCCATCAGTCAACTTGCTTCCATTTCTGCCCTACTATACTTCATTCTCCACCAGACAACCAGACAGTGCTTTAAAAACTAAATCAGGTCATGTCACTTCACTCAAAAGCTTCCAGGGTGGGGTGCCTGGGTGGCTTAGTCAGTTAAGCATGAGACTCTTTTTTTTTTTTAATTTTTATTTATTTATGATAGTCACACAGAGATAGAGAGAGAGAGAGGCAGAGACATAGGCAGAAGGAGAAGCAGGCTCCATGCACCGGGAGCCCGACGTGGGATTTGATCCTGGGTCTCCAGGATCGCGCCCTGGGCCAAAGGCAGGCGCTAAACCGCTGCGCCACCCAGGGATCCCAAGCATGAGACTCTTGATGTTAAGTTTCAGACTCTTGTTTTCAGCTCAGGTCATGATCTGAGTTCTGAGATTGAGCCCCACCACAGTCTCTGGGTATAGGGTCTGCTTAGATTCTCTCTCCCTCTCCCTCTGTCCCTCCTCCTCCTCTCTCCCCTTCTCTAGAAAGAAAAAAAAAAAAAAGCTTCCAGGGTATAGGCATCACACTTAGAATAAAGTCTAAACTGCTTATCACCTCCAGATCTGTCTCTAGCCACCTGTCAGCTCTTATCTCCTACCATTCTATTCTCTCATTTCCCACAGATCTCAGCCAAATCACCTTCATTATTCCCCAAAAATACCAGTGTGTTTCCCTTTAGAGTGTTATTTACTGGTGCACACTAGGTTTTTGATAATTATTTACTGGACAAAGTATTTTAAGCTGGTCTTTTTCTTTCTTCACTTTCACTATATTATTTCTGTTAATTTGTACCACTTCTTGTACCCACTTTCACACCCATTCTGCATTATGCCCAAAGAAAAAGAACACATCAATATTATTTCAGGGTTACTCACTGTGCATAATTCAAAGTGTTTCTTTTTCAAGTGATAAATCTAACAGAAGGAGTGATGTCTTGCTTTAAGGCAGCCTGGGAGCATGTCTTTCAAAAAAGTTATGCAAGATGATTAAGTTTTTACAGATCTACTATATAACATTGTGGCTATAGTTAACAATACTGTATTGTACACTTACCCATTTGTTAAGAAGTTAAATCTCATGTTAAGTATTCTCACCACAATAGAAAAACTTTCACTATCAGATATGTTAGATAAGTTTGCTGAGACACAGCATATTTAGACCTCAGGCTTTTGTTGGAGGCCTGATACTTTGGGAGCTGAACAGAGTAGAGCCAGTGTCTAATAATTTGCATTTGTACCAACATCCCATTCATCTTTTTACCAGGAAGATTCAAGATCTGATCAACTCTCTTACCACTGTTTTCCATCCTTCCCTCTGCCACCACCATATATCTTCCTAAAATTAAGGCTAAAGCCTAGAAATCAGTCTTGGTTTTCTCTACCATCCTTTTGCAATCCAGTGTTATTTAATAAATCCTCTTTCTTCCAAAATACCAAGAACTTCATATACTCATCCCACAAATATTAACTGAATTCTTCCTTGCTTCCAGGCATTATCTTATCTCTGGTGATATAAAATGTATAGCAATGGATTGACATGTGCCCATATTACTGCAATTCCTTTAAGTTCCTTGAAAGAAAATTGCTATATAAATCTAAATATTTTATGATCTTTAACTTAATTTTATTTCCCAAATTTCCATCTCAACTCCTTCCCTCATTCTCTATTTTCCTATCTTTTAATTTCCCACTACATTTTCACTGCATATCGTAAGATCTCAGTAAATGATACTGACTGGCATCTTCTGTTATGTCCCTTTGCCTATATTCTTCATTCTATATGCAAAACTACTACCTCAAATTCAAAAGCCAACTCAAATTCTGATTAACCCAGGAAGACTATGTGGCAGAGCCAGGTATTAAAGGGCTTAATTCCAAAGCATCCTGTTGTGAGTATCGTGTGTGAAGTACTGAGAGAGATGCAGAATGAAAAGGACCAAGCATATTCTCAGCACCTTAGTCTGGGAAGTGGACATAACAAATGCACTAGGAGTATAATACTATGACCTAAGGAAGATCATAAATTATGGATACCGCTTACAGTTGAGACTCACAAGGACTTCCTGAAAGTGGCACATACATAAGTGGTTAAAAGTGAGCAGGATTTCAGTTGATACAAATAATTGAGAATTGCAGATAGGCCTCTGAGAGCAGCATGAGAGGAAGGATCCTAAATGATGATCTCTCTATCCTGTGGCAGCAAACGTCAGGGGCAGCTGTACTTTCTGAACTCTCATTTGGTTGGCAGATGAGATTATCTGCCAAGGTGCTTAATGTTTGTTTGACAATACTAATGACAGCTGAACAACATAGACTCACTCTTCTGAGTCAATATATGAGCGGCACTGGCACTATCAAGACAAGGTATCTCTTCCTCAAAGCAAATGACAGAGAAAAATCATACAAACACAAGTGGAAGGCATTCTTCAAGGATAACATGAAGCTGTGGCAAGGGCAGTTTCTATCTGTGGCTAGAAAATGCAAGAGAAGACAGACAATTTCACAGAGTTTTAACCACAATAATAGATACATGGCTTATTTGAGCAGAAGGAGAAAGCCAACTCCTAGACAACAAGACATAGCTATATAATACACACACACACACACACACACACACACACACACACACACACATAGAGGGATGAAGGCAGGTTCTCATATTTATTTTCATAATTCTGTGCATGTAGAACATACTATGTGAGATTCAGAATATGTGTTAGACACTCACTAAGCAAGGTGTGAAGGAAGCAAAATGAGTTTTTGTCTTCTTCCCATATTCTCCATAAGAGCCCCTCTATCTTGGGGAACCACTCCTTAGCTTCTTTGTTCTCCTCACACCCTTAAATATAACTATAAATAGTCACTTTGCATTCAAGTTCTTTCCCTAAATAAAGCACACCAAAACAACAGCTTACTCTGTTTCCATGCTTGGCCCTATAAATTACATGTAGCAGTTATAAAAGAAAGCTTGTCTTAATTAAACAAAGAAAGCAAAGATAAAGAAAAGCAGCTGTAGGTTTTTACAGGGGGCTGTAGTAGGGCCCAAGGTATTTCTAAGAAGTTGAATACTGTTTTATGGGTCACAGCTCCAAGGCACCAACCCTTCAGAACATAATTCTTTCTATTGCTATAAGATGCTGCCACACACTAAAGAGTAGGTTTTTTCACGGTAAATGTTTGGTGTAAGACAATATGTTCAGGGGCATCACCAAAAAAGAGGTTGGGAGAAGTTCTGGTCTAGGGTGTGATTGGGTCTGTGGATGGACTACAGAATATCTGTGAACTCTTGAAATTATATGTAAAATTGTGGCTATCTGCATTTCTCTGGAGAGAGCTCCATTGTTCTGTTTATATTTTCAAAAGGATATGTAATGTCCACAAAGGTCAGTGCTCCAGGGAAAGTATATTAGTGTGCTAGGACTATCATACCAGAGTGTCACAAACTGTATAGCTCAAACAAGAGAAATTTCTTGTCTTCCCAGTTCTGGAGGTTAGAACTCTGAAATCAAACATATTGACAGGGTTGGTTTCTTCTGGAGCCAACTATTCTGGGCCTCTCTCCTGGGTTTATAGATGACTGTCTTCATGTTCACATGGAATGCTTTCTGTACATATGTGTGTCCATGTGTCCATTCTCTCCATTTGATAAGGAAACCAGTCATAGAGAATTAGGATCCCCCCCTATTCCAGTGTGACCTCATCTTTAGTTAACATCTACAATAACCCTTTTTCCAAGTAAGATCACCTCCTCAGGTATTAGGGGTTAGGACTTCAATACAGGAATTTTTTTTTTTTATTGATACTGATAGGTTTTATTTATTTTTTTTAATTTATTTTTTATTGGTGTTCAATTTACTAACATACAGAATAACCCCCAGTGCCCGTCACCCATTCCCTCCCACCCCCCGCCCTCCTCCCCTTCTACCACCCCTAGTTCCTTTCCCAGAGTTAGCAGTCTTTACGTTCTGGCTCCCTTTCTGATATTTCCCACACATTTCTTCTCCCTTCCCTTATATTCCCTTTCACTATTATTTATATTCCCCAAATGAATGAGAACATATAATGTTTGTCCTTCTCCGACTGGCTTACTTCACTGAGCATAATACCCTCCAGTTCCATCCACGTTGAAGCAAATGGTGGGTATTTGTCATTTCTAATGGCTGAGTAATATTCCATTGTATACATAAACCACATCTTCTTTATCCATTCATCTTTCGTTGGACACCGAGGCTCCTCCCACAGTTTGGCTATCGTGGCCATTGCTGCTATAAACATCGGGGTGCAGGTGTCCCGGCGTTTCATTGCATTTGTATCTTTGGGGTAAATCCCCAACAGTGCAATTGCTGGGTCATAGGGCAGGTATATTTTTAACTCTTTGAGGAACCTCCACACAGTTTTCCAGAGTGGCTGCACCAGTTCACATTCCCACCAACAGTGTATGAGGGTTCCCTTTTCTCCGCATCCTCTCCAACATTTGTTGATTCCTGCTTTGTTAATTTTCCCCATTCTCACTGGTGTGAGGTGGTATCTCATTGTGGTTTTGATTTGTATTTCCCTGATGGCAAGTGATGCAGAGCATTTTCTCATATGCATGTTGGCCATGTCTATGTCTTCCTCTGTGAGATTTCTGTTCATGTCTTTTGCCCATTTCATGATTGGATTGTTTGTTTCTTTGGTGTTGAGTTTAATAAGTTCTTTATAGATCTTGGAAACTAGCCCTTTATCTGATATGTCATTTGCAAATATCTTCTCCCATTCTGTAGGTTGTCTTTGAGTTTTGTTGACTGTATCCTTTGCTGTGCAAAAGCTTCTTATCTTGATGAAGTCCCAATAGTTCATTTTTGCTTTTGTTTCTTTTACCTTCGTGGATGTATCTTGCAAGAAGTTACTATGGCCGAGTTCAAAAAGGGTGTTGCCTGTGTTCTTCTCTAGGATTTTGATGGAACCTAACCAAAGATGTAAAGGATCTATACCCTCAAAACTATAGAACACTTCTGAAAGAAATTGAGGAAGACACAAAGAGATGGAAAAATATTCCATGCTCATGGATTGGCAGAATTAATATTGTGAAAATGTCAATGTTACCCAGGGCAATATACACATTTAATGCAATCCCTATCAAAATACCATGGACTTTCTTCAGAGAGTTAGAACAAATTATTTTAAGATTTGTGTGGAATCAGAAAAGACCCCGAATAGCCAGGGGAATTTTAAAAAAGAAAACCATAGCTGGGGGCATCACAATGCCAGATTTCAGGTTGGACTACAAAGCTGTGGTCATCAAGACAGTGTGGTACTGGCACAAAAACAGACACATAGATCAGTGGAACAGAATAGAGAATCTAGAAGTGGACCCTGAACTTTATGGGCAACTAATATCCGATAAAGGAGGAAAGACTATCCATTGGAAGAAAGACAGTCTCTTCAATAAATGGTGCTGGGAAAATTGGACATCCACATGCAGAAGAAGGAAACTAGACCACTCTCTTGCACCAGACACAAAGATAAACTCAAAATGGATGAAAGATCTAAATGTGAGACAAGATTCCATCAAAATCCTAGAGAAGAACACAGGCAACACCCTTTTGAACTCGGCCATAGTAACTTCTTGCAAGATACATCCACGAAGGCAATACAGGAATTTTGAGAGGACACCATTCTACCTAGAACAGAAAGCATAGCAGTAGAGTGTAAGATCTTTTGTCCCATTTCAAACATACATCCCCATCCCCCCATCTCCAACCCAGGAAAGATAGTATTAATAAGCCTACAAGAATGTTGTAACTTCTATATCCCAACATGCATATCATAATAGGAATAACAGTTAGAATGGGTTAAATGGTTTAATATATGTAAGCTCTTAGATCAGCACCCAGCACATAGTATATGTTGGATAAACATTGACCATCATTTATACACATTTACTCACAGTTTCCTATCTCACCATATTCTCCTTGCCCTCAAATCTGAACCAGACATGTTCTGGATTCCCCTATGCTTCTCCTTCTTTCTCACAATCACAAGTTACATCTTTCTCAGGAGATGGAAGCATCTGGTAGCCTGTGTATATCATGCTGCCCCAAATTCAATAGGCACTTTTATCCCCAAGGATAATCCTTTCAAAATCACCCTATGGGTAGTGCCACAAGGCCCATGACACAGACCTGATCTGTTAAAGGTCAGCAGAAGGCTATAAATCTCTTTCCCTACAGTTCTTTCCCTCCTATAATCAATGTCAAGTGCATATTTTGAAGCCTACTTTTCTTTTTCCCTTTTCCTGGGAATAAGGAACAAAATTGATTCCACTATTCTTTTATCTACTTTTTCAGAGGTTTTTCACAGTTCACCTTCTTTGTATGTTTCCAAGTGTACTTGTTCTTATAACTTTCTATAGTATTTATTATAGCATGAACATTTGTACTCTTTCCTTTGGATGTATTTACTATTTTCAACCTGTTCTTCTAGTTTGAGGGTGAACCATTGATAAATCAGCTGTTTTGCTTTGTAAACAAAACTATTTTCTCCCTCTAAGCTTTATTCCTTTTATGTACATTTGCTTAGATATATAATGTTACATCAGAAACTTCATATAAATCCCATGAAATTATAAAACACATATTGATTTAATTCCACTTAATAATTATTGAATTTCTACCATGTTCTTGGCACTGATTGCCATCAATATTTAAAAAATGAAATAAAACAAGACTACAGTTTTCTAGGAAATAATATTAGAAATTGGAAGTCATGTCATGCATTATGTAGAGAAATTTATGTGTTATATTACTTAATATTATCATATGAGAAAACAGTAAAGGACAAAAAAGATATAAAGACTGTACTTCTGGGCAGCCCGGTGGCTCAGCGGTTTAGCACTGCCCACAGCAAGTCATGTAATTTGACCCTGGTTAAATATCGATTTAGCATTGGAATTCTAAGAATTAGGAGATCTCCTTCCAAGAATAATTCTTTCCTACTTAACTGATACACTTACAACAATATATGAAATACTATCTTAATTTGGCCACACATAGTAGGTGTTCAATAAATAATTAGTAAAAGAATAAAGACAATTTTAAACTGAAAGAACATGCAGGAAACACAGTTAAGCAAAATCAGATGGAAAACCAGGACTGAGTTAAGAAGCAGCAGCAAAAGAAAAACGAAGTTCAAGTTTTTTGAAAGAGTGTTCAAATTGTAAAATTAGCAGTCCAGCGTTAATCTAGTGATATCATTTACATACTTATGGCCATGTATATAGCATATGTTCTAGAGAAATCATCCTATCTGAGTGCTACCATTGAATCTTCAAAATTCTCCATCCCAAAGCTACTGAGTCTAAGTATACAAAAAGTCTCCTTAATATTCTTCCTATTTCATTCCTTCTCTCATTCATTGCATGCATTCATTAAACACCAGACATTCTGCTAAATCCTGAAGACCTAACAGTATACCAATTAGATAAAATTCAGACCTTTTTGGCAGCACCTTCAAGCATTAGGCATTATTTCCTCAATCAAATATTTACTGAAAGCATGAGTAATGCCTAGAAAAGCTCAGGAAGGGCAGCTTGGGTGGCTCAGCGGTTTAGCGCTGCCTTCAGCCCAGGGCCTGATCCTGGAGTCCCGGGATCAAGTCCCACGTCGGGCTCCCTGCATGGAGCCTGCTTCTCCCTCTGCCTGTGTCTCTGCCTCTCTCGATCTCTCTCTCTCTCTCTCTCTCTGTTTCTCATGAATAAATAAATAAAATATTTTTAAAAAAGACTGTATTTCTGGGAGAGTGGCAAAATCTAACTGCAAAACTGGAGTTCTTTCTATTTTGTTGCACTGCATTGTTCATTCTACAAATATTATCAAGAATTTACTTGATAAATTTTTGCACTATTTTGTTGCACTGCATTGTTCATTCTACAAATGTTATCAATAATTTACTTGATAAGCTAAGCATATTGCTGGGTACTATGAACAAAATAATTAAAGCACAGCCAAAATGACTACACACATGAACCTTAGAGTCTAATAAAGGAAGTACATTAATAAGTCAAATTCATTTAATACTGCTCTTTTAAAATACATGCTAGATAGAGAAGAAATGCATGATTTCATGAGAGCTTCTAATAGTCAATTGATTTCAGTCCTAAGAGAAGTGAGAGAATGGTTCCTAGTGGAATAGATTTTTGAGCTAAGATCTAAAGCATAATGGAGAATTTAAAAAGACAAGAGTCATGGTACCTGGGTGGCTCAATCAGTTGAATGTCTGACTCTTGGTTTTGGCTCAGGTCATGATCTTAGGGTCGTGAGATCGAGTCCTGCATCAGGCTTCGTGCTCAACACAGAGTGTGCTTGAGATTCCCTCCCTCTCCCTTTGCCCCTGCCCCCTAAAATTAATAAATAAATATTTAAAAATAATAATAAAATAAAGCAAAGGGTGATTACCACTGCTGGGAAGATGAAACAAACATATTTCCCTACTATTTATGCTAAGTAAAAATATAATTCATAGATATTATATATTAAACAAACATGAGAAGACTGAAAGGTGGAGAGAAAAGGCAATTGGGCTGAGGACTACAGGACTCAAGGAATGACAGAGTGGTTAGGATAGTCTAGGATATATAAGTCTGCCTTATATATCTTATATATCCTAGACTTAAAGCCAAAATAGTCGGTGACCCAGAAACATCAATGAGTACAGACAAAAAACACCAACAAACATCTGATCTTTCTAGCCAAAGGATGAGAAAAAGGAATAAGCATCAACACAGAAAACTTTTTTTTTTTAAAGATTTTATTTATTTATTCATGAGAGACACAGAAAGAGAGACTCAGAGACAAAGGTGGAGAGAAAATCAGGGTCCATGAAGGGAGCCCAATGTAGGAATTGATCCCTGGGCTCCAGGATCACACCCTGGGCTGAAGGGAGGCACTCAACCCTGAGCCACCCAGGCATCCCAAGATAGAAAACTTTTAAATAATCATTCCACTCTAGTCAAGCACTACAGAAAAACTGTAGCCATATTCCCACCCATGCTGATGAACACTGTGTGGGAAATGTAGATTTATACCCTCAGGAGGCTCTACCAAGTGCCCTGAAAAACCTGCCAGGGTGGTTTCAGAACAACTCAAATAGGGAGATAAGATTTTCATCCCAGCTTTCAGTAATAAGCACCGACCACCTCCAATTACGTTACTAGAAATCATGTAGGGAGCTAAACAGACAGTCAAAACTTTCACAATCACCCCGAGATAATGAAGTCACTGTGATGTTAGTGGGGGACTGCTTGTAACTCCAAACTCACTCCCTGCCCAGCAGTTAACAAGGATTCCCTCCCACATCTCATATGTCAGGAGGTTGCATGGGGAATCTGAATTTCTGGCTCCACTTGGCAATAATTGAGATGGTCCTCCTTCCTCTCCTCCTTCTGGAGTGGTGTCAGAAGGAAAAAAGTTTAAATAAGGTCCAGTCTCAGGATATAATAGGAAAAATGTATGAGTTTCAATAAAAATCACTAGTCATGCCAAGGACCAGAAAAAACTCAAATTGAAAAAGACAATCAATAGATGTCAATAAAAATATAATAGAAATGTTAGAATTATCTGAGGACAGTGTTTAAACATCCACGATAAAAGCGCTTCTATGTGCAATTATCAGTGTGTCTGAAACAAATAAAAAAAAAGATTTATTAAAGAAATAGAAATATCCAACAAAGGAACAGAGCATACAAAGAATTACCAAGTGGAAATTTTATTTTTTAAAGATTTTTACTTAATTATTTGATAGAGAAAGAGAGAGAGCATGAGTGGAGGTAGGAGCAGAGAAAGAAACAGACTCCCCACTGAGCAGGGAGCAGGACATGGGGCTCAGTCTCAGAACTCTGAGATCATGACCTGATCTGAAGGCAGATGTGTAACTGACTGAGCCACCTAGGCACCCCACCAAATGGAAATTTTAGAACTGAAAAATATAATAACTGATTTTAAAAACTCAGTAATTGGCTCAACAGCAGAATAGAGAGAACAGATGAAGATTAATGAAATGGAAGTTAGAAAAATAGATACTATATAATCTGAAAAACAGAAAAATATACTGGAAAAAAAATGAACTGGACTCTGAAAACCTGTGGAATTATACCATGTGTTTAGAGTCCAAGAAGAAGGGCACAAGGTCAGAGCTGAAAAGCATGAGAATTGATTAAAATTTTACAAATTTGGCAAGAGGCATAAACTTCTAGATTCAAGAAGTTTAGTGAAACCCAAACAGGAAAAACCCAAAGAAACCCATACCAAGAAACATAATTGAACTTCTGAAAACTAAAGACAGAAGAATTCTTGAACATAGCCGTAGAAAAATGACACCTAACCTATAGAAGAAAAACAGTTCAAATAATAGAGATTTCTCATTAGTTACTACAGAAGTCAGAGGAAGTGGCACGGTTATTTCTCAAGTGCTGAAAGAAAAGATACGTCAAATCAGAATTCTTTATCCAGTGAAAATACCCTTTTTCAGGATGAAAAAGAAACCAACACATTCTTATATTAAAGAAAACTGAGGGAATCTGTCACTAGAAGACCTTCCCTAAAAGAATGTAGAAGGGCAATTGTGTTCCTATATGCTAGCAAACAAATACATAGACAAGAAAATAACAATACTATTTACAATTGTTCAGAAAATGAAATTATTTAGATGTAAATCTAACAGGATGCATAATACTTGTCTGTTTGAATATATCACTGATGAAAGGGATAAAAAGTCTAAATAAATGAAGAGACACATCATGCTTGTGAACTAGAAGCCTCAACATAAGTGAAGATATCAATTTTCCCCAATTTGATATATAGGTATAATGCAATTCCTATCAAACCAGAAGCAAGGTTTTCTTATAGATCTAGATAAGATTATTCTATAATGTATATGAAAAAGCAAAGGAACTATAATAGCTAAAACAATTTTGAAAAGAAAAATAAAGTAGGAGGAATCCACCTACCCAATTTCAAGATTTACCATATGGCTACAGTAATCAAAGCTGTGTGGTATTGCTAGACAAACATATAGATCTGTGGAAAAGAATAGAGAACACAGAAATGGATGCCTATAAATATGCCCAACTGATTTGTTGACAAAGATTCAAGTGAATGGAGGTAAATAGTCTGAACTTACTGTTATAGCAATAAGATATGAAGAGGCAATAAAATAAACCTTGACCTCAGTCTCACAAAATTAATTCAGAGTGAATCAAAGACTTAAAAGTAAAATGTGAAACTACAGAACTTCAAAAAAAAAAAAAAAAGAGAGAAAATCTTCAGGATCTAGGACTATGTAGAATAGTTAGACTTGATACCAAAAGCATGATCCATAAAAGGAAAAATTAATAAATTGGGCTTCATTAAAATGAAAAACTTCTATTTTACACAGGAGCCTCTTAAGAAGATGAAAGAGCAAGCAACAGAGTGGGATAATCAAACCACATTTCCAACCAAGTCTCTAGAATATACAAAAAACTCTCAAATTAAAACCATGGTAAGATATTACTACACACCTATCAGAATGACTAAAATAAAAATTAGTGACAAGACCAGATGTTGGATGCAGGATGCTGGATCACTGATACATTACTGGTGGTAATGAAGAATAGTATAGCCACTCTGGAAACAGTTTGGCAAGTTGTTTTTGTTTTTAACTTAATATGCAACTGTCATGCGACGTAACAATTATACTTACAGGCAATTAACCAGAGAAAAGATGATTCATACTCACACAAAACCATGTACCTGGATGTTTATAGCAGCTCTATTCAAAATAGCATAAAAATAAAAAACATCCAGATATCCTTCAGTAGATGAATGGTTAAATGAACTGGTACATCATAATAAAAAAATATCAAATTACTGATACATATAGCAACTTGGGCAAATCTCCAGAGAGATTCCAAACTCAATTGGTTACATATTTGAGGATTCAATTTACAGAACATTCTTTTTTAATTTTTAATTTTTTTGTTTTTGAGAGGGAGTGCACTCATGTGAGAGCAGGGAAGGGGTGGAAGGAGAAGAAGAGAGAGAATCTTAAGCAGGCTCCATACTCAGCAAGAAGCCTGACACAGTGATCAATATCACCACCCTGAGATCATGACCTGAGCCAAAACCAAGAGTCAGACGCTTAACTGACTGAGCCACCTGAGTACCTCCCATTTACATGACACTCTTGAAATACAAATTATAGAAATGGAGAACAAATTAGTGTTGCCGGAGATTAGTAAGGGGTAGGGCACTGGTTATAAAAGGATAACACTAAAGATCCTTGTAGTGATGAAAGTGTTGGGTATTTTAATGGTATGAACGTCAGAATCCTAGTTGTGATCAACTATAGTTTTGCAAGATGTTATCATAAGGATATTGGATGAAGATTCCACAGAATATGTCTCTATTATTTCTTAACACTGCTTGTGAAACTATCTCAAAATGAAAAGTTTCATTTAATAAAAGGCAAGAGTGATGGGTAGAAATGGATCAAGACTATGGTCTTGATCTAAAAGTATGAGGAGTCATTGCAGTGTGTTAAGCAGAAAATTAGCTTAATTGAAACTGTGTTTTACAAAGATAAACTCAAAATGGGTGAAAGATCTAAATGTGAGACAAGATTCCACCAAAATCCTAGAGAACATAGGCAACATCCTTTTTGAACTTGGCCACAGTAACTTCTTGCAAGATACATCCATGAAGGCAAGAGAAACAAAAGCAAAAATGAACTATTGGGACTTCATCAAGATAAGAAGCTTTTGCACAGCAAAAGAAACAGTCAACAAAACTAAAAACCTACAGAATGGGAGAAGATATTTGCAAATGACGTATCAGATAAAGGACTAGTATCCAAGATCTATAAAGAACTTATTAAACTCAACAGCAAACAACAACAATCCAATCATGAAATGAGCAAAAGACATGAACAGAAATTTCACCAAAGGAGACATAGACATGGCCAACAAGCACGTGAGAAAATGCTCTGCATCACTTGCCATCAGGGAAATACAAATCAAAACCACAATGAGATACCACCTCACACCAGTGAGAATAGGGAAAATTAACAAGGCAGGAAACCACAAATGGAGAGGATGTGGAGAAAGGGGAACCCTCTTGCACTGTTGGTGGGAATGTGAACTGGTGCAGCCACTCTGGAAAACTGTGTGGAGGTTCCTCAAAGAGTTAAAAATAGATCTCCCCTATGACTAAGCAATTGCACTGCTGGGGATTTACCCCAAAGATACAGATGCAATGAAACGCTGAGACACCTGCACCCCGATGTTTATAGCAGCAATGTCCACAATAGCCAAACTGTGGAAGGAGCCTCGGTGTCCATCGAAAGATGAATGAATAAAGAAGATGTGATTTATGTATACAATGGAATATTACTCAGCCATTAGAAATGACAAATACCCACCATTTGCTTCGATGTGGATGGAACTGGAGGGTATTATGCTGAGTGAAATGTCAATCGGAGAAGGACAAACATTATATGGTCTCATTCATTTGGGGAATATAAAAAATAGTGAAAGAGAATAAAGGGGAAAGGAGAAGAAATGTGTGGGAAATATCAGAAAGGGAGACAGAACATGAGAGATTCCTAACTCTGGGAAACGAACAAGGGGTGGTAGAAAGGGAGGTGGGCGGGGGGGTGGGGGTGACTGGGTGATGGGCACTGAGGGCGGTACTTGATGGGATGAGCACTGGGTGTTATGCTATATGTTGGCAAATTGAACTCCAATAAAAAATAAATTTAAAAAATAAAATAAATAAAAAAATAAAAAAAGAAACTGTGTTTTGAAAAAAATCATGGCTTGCAATGTGGAAATTAGAGGGGCAAAAGTGGCTATCTTCCCAATATGCTGCTTACAGTTCAATTATACTGCTCCAGCTACAGAGGTTCAGTGTGTGATACAGAAGCTGTCTAGAGAATCATGTCATTGATTTATCAGTTGCCTTGAGCTAAATTCTCCTCTGATGTGTTCACGGGAAAATTCCCATAAAGTTAAAAAGGCAAAAGCATTTGAAAATTGGTTTGATGTGTTGACTATTTTAATTCATCAATCAGGTAGGCATGATCAAAAGCAACCTGAGCATCCTTTGTGACCTCTACTAAAAGAAAGAAAAGTCTTACTTCAGCTTCTAAAGTAAATCATTTCACAGAGACATTACAAATATCAGTGGTTACAGGATACTCTTTAGTATTTGCTAGAGATTTAACGCATTCAGAAACATTAAAAGAGTTGTTCATGAAAACTTACAGAAGATGAAATATGATGCTATGTCACAATTTACTGTGCCTCAAGAGGTCACATTTTTCTGAAACAAAACTATTAGTGCCTTTAAATATAGTTTTGGGATTCACCATTCTATTTGTCTATTGCCTGCCTCATACCTAAGGATACAATCCATGCCAATGACTCTAAATTATGACTTATCTACAACCATTGTTTTTGTTTTCCAATTTCATAAAAAAATTTCAGTCTAAATTAATTTTTCCTCACTGCATTGAATAAATTGCCCCTTATTTTAGTGTCATGTAAACAATGGCTAAATGGACAACCACCAGGTTCCCATATTAAATAATCTTTTATTGAGCATCATTTATTTCCATGTACATTATTTTATTTAATCATTATAGTGATGCAATGAGGTGTTCAGAGGAGGCTGCCAGTGTATGGAGAATTATAAAAAGCTAGAGAGAAGCAAATCAACTCCTCCAAATATTCAGCCACTAGCCATATGTGGCTATAAAACTCTTGAAATATGCTAGTCCAAATTGATTGTATTATGAATGTAATTTATAAATTATACTCTGGATTTTGAATATTATAAAATATCTCATTACTATTTTAAAATATGGACTGCATGTTGAAATGACAAGTTAGATATATTGGGATAAATTAAATGTATTATTAAAATTAATTTCACTTGTTTTTTTTCTTCCTTTAAACATAAAATTATACCTAGGGCTCACATTGTATTGATATTGACAGAAGTGCCCCCAATCCTGTCAATGGAATCTCCTGCATGTATCTGAAATCCAGGCTCCTCTCCATCTCCACAGCAAACACCCCAATCCAAGCCACTCATCTTTGTCCTCGAGAATGACATTCTATTCTCACATTAGCTTTGTCTACCACTGCCCATCTACACCACACTCTACCCTTCCCTGCAGCCAGAATGACATTGTTTTTAAAATTGCAATATGATCATACTAGTCTCCAACTTCAACCCTTCCAGGAAACTCCCATTGCCTTTTCAATTAATGTAGCTTGGTGTACAAGAATGTACACCATTTTTGCCCACATCCAGCCTCATTTCTCCCACTTCCAACATGCTGAAAATTTCTCAGTGAGACATTTAAAGTTTCCTTCTGCCTCAGGCCATCTGTATATGTTCACTTAGAGTCTCTTCTGTCATCTTGGCCCACTGACTTCTACCCATTCTTCAGACCCCAGCTTAAATATCATTTTCTTATGATTCCCCACAACAGGATGCACTTCCCATCACAGAACCCTATAGTCCTCAGCACAATTATACTTATCTGATATTCATCTTCCCAATGGAAACTCCATTAGGCCAAAGACGTTGGTCTCATCCACCACTGCATTTCCAGCACATGGCTGGAACTATGCTTGTCAGATAGGGAACTTATAATAGATATGGTGACTGACTGACATTCCCAGATACTATAGCCATATTAAGAGTGAGAAAACCAATTCTTCCCACAAAATCAGTCAAGTTATGAAATCTACATGTTGGTTATATTCAACAATTTGGTGATCTAAAAGGTATGAGTATACACAGGAAACTTGCAGGCCTCATTTATTTATTTATTTTTTCCCCCAGCTCTATCAAAGAAAACAGAAAAGAAACCAAGAAGCTCTAAAGATAAAATAGTCTATGCCTGAAATTTTGGAGCAAAAGGTTAAACTTGTAAAGATTAATTTTCAAAAAGGAAATATGCCTAATGCATTACTACTGCAACTTTTTTTACTCTACTGAATAATTTACTGAATTCAGTAAATATACTTACTAAAAATAATATCTGAGAACACATGAGAGGCCTTTATATTTATCACCTGTTGCTTCCATGCGATCTCTTCTAGGACTTTGCTCCAGCATCTTATGACATATATTCTTATATGTCCTTTATTTAACAAACAAACAAACAAACAAACAAACAAACAAACCCAATCTTTGTTGAACCCTGCCTTCTCCAGGTCCCATTCTATGTAACCGTTCCTTTGCTATCAACTTTAATACTTACTATATACAGGGCTGGTGATGCACAGAGCCCCTCCAGACTGCACTAACTCCTTGAAATAATTCTTTGATTTTATTCTCAGTGCATTGCTCTCCTTTCACATCTAGGACTGTTCACACTCACCAAAAAGTCACCATTGACTCTCTCCTCAGTTGATCTATTCCCTTTGCTCTCTTCAGAATTTGATAGCCTTGAAAAAATACCTTCGTATACTTTTTACAACTTTCTAATGGTTTTCTGGCTTAAAAACAGTAATTTTTTAAAAAGCACTGTAAAGGTAGAACACTAAGAAATACCCATAATCTCATCACCTTATAACTATCTGAACATTTGACATTGTTCTTTAAGTCTTTTTCTGTGTTTTCACAACTTTTTTATTTGAAAAAGATCTTACTAAGTAGAGACATAAATATTTCTCTTGTCATTAAGAACATTTCAAAAACATATTTTTAATGTTATATGTGATTTAATAGTAAATGTTTAAATATCTTCTATTCCTTATTTCAGATTCACATTATTTAAAATTTTCAATATTGTAAAGTTGAACTGTTTTAAATATTTTTATGTGTTAATATTTTTTGTTATTTCAAATCATTAACATGGGATCATTTCCTAGAAGCAGAATTAATAGATCAAACACCTGATATTTTTGGTTTTTGATATAGGATATAAATTTCATCAATATACTCCCATTAGCAACATATGAATAAGCCCATTTCTCTACACATTTATCACCATTAAACAGTATAATAAACATAGTGTATAAATATAAACAATATATAATATATAACATATATATTAATAGTATTAACTGAATATATATGTCCACACACACATATATAATATATATAACATATATGCACAGCATAAACTGTGTGTATTATACACACACACACACATACATTGGGTTTTCTTGAGAGAGACAGACAGAATGTGTGCACACATGAGCTTAGGGTGGGGGCTTCAGAGGGGGAGGGAAAGAGAAAATTTCAAGCAGGCTCCAGGCCACAGAGCCTGACATGGGCTCTGTCTCCTGACACTGAGATCATACCTGAGCCAAAACCAAGAGTTGAACACCTAGCCAGATACCCTAATAGTATATATTTTTAAATTACTTATTTTGAAGGCAAAATATTCCTTTCAGTTAGCATCATACTAATATGGTTAAAATATCAAACACTGCTTTTCCTCTTTTTTAAATTGACAGTTCATATCCTTTGTATAATTATTTGTGGGAACAGGGTACCTGGGTGGCTCAGGTGGTTGAGCATTGGACTTGATTTTGGCTCAGGTCATGATCTCAGGGTCCTGGGATTGAGCCCCATGTTGGACTCTGCACTCAGCATGGAGTCTATCTGTCTCACTCCCTCTGCTCCTCCCCCTGCTCACGTTCTCTGTCTCTAAGATAATTAAACAAATCTTTAAAAAATAATTATTTATGGACTATTAATATTTTTAAATTAATTCTTAGAAGCTATTTATAGTTTAGATTAATGTTTAAGACTACTTTTTTACAGCAGTTTTAGATTAGCAACAAGATTGAGAGGTACAGAGATTTCCATAACCTCCTGCCCCCAACATATATAGTCCCCCTCATTTTCAATGTCACTCACAATAATGATATATTTTTTATTGAGGATAAAGCTACAATGACACATTATAATCACCTAATTTCATAGCTTACCTCAGGGTTTAATTGGTGTTATACATTTTATAGGTTTGGGCATATAAATAATGACATATATACATCATTATGGTATCAGAGTATTTCCACTGCCTAAAAATTCTCTGTCCTCAATCTACTCATTCTGCCCCTCACCCCCAGCAATCACTCATGTTTTCATTGTCTCCATAGCTTTCCTTTTCCAGAATGTCATATACTTGAAATCATACAGTACGTAGCCCTTTCAGATAGGCTTCTTTTACTTAGTAATATGCATTTAAATTCCACCATGTCTAATCATGGCTTCATAGCTTGTTTCTTTTTAGAACTAAATAATATTCCATCGTCTGGGTGTACTATAGGTTATTTATCCATTCACTCACATGTTGGTTGCTTCCAAGTTTTAGCAATTATGAATAAAGATGTGATAAGGTTTTTGTGTCAACATAAGTCTTGTACTCTTTGGGATAAAAAGCAGAAGTATAGTCACTGGATTTTATGCTAAGAATATGTTTAGTTATGTAAGAAACTGTCAGTCTTCCAAAGTGGCTGTACCATTTTGCATTCCCTCCACCAATGTGTGAGAGATCCTGTTGCTCCACATCCTCACAGCATTTGGTGTTACCAATTTTCTGAATTTGGGCCATTCTAGTAGGTGGGCAGTAGTACCTCATTGTTTCAGTTTACATTTCCCTGATGACAAATGCTTTGGAACATTTTTCTATATGTTTATTTGGTATCTGTATACATGCTTTGGTGAGGTGTCTGTTGAAGTCTTTGGTCCATTTTTTTCAATTAAATTGTGTTCTTATTGTTGAATTTTAAGAGTTCTTTGTATATTTTTGATAACCATCCTTTATCAGATATGTCTTTTGTAAACATTATCTCCCAGTGTGTGGCTTGTCTTCTAATTCTTTTGATATTGCCTTTGCAGAGCAGAAGTTTCAATTTTAAGGAAGCCCAGCTTATCAATTATTTCTTCCAAGTATCATGTCTTTGGTGTTATATCTAAAATGCTATTCATCATACCCAAGGTCATTTAGGCTTTCTCCTGTTATCTTCAAGGAGTTTTATAGTTTTGCACTTTTACATTTTAGGACTATGACACTTTTTTTTTTTAAAGACTGTATTTATTTATTCATGAGAGAGAGAGAGAGAGAGAGAGAGGCAGAGACATAGGCAGAGGGAGAAGAAGGCTTCATGTAGAGAGCCCGATGTGGGACTTGATCCCGGGACTCCAGGATCATGCCCTGAGCCAAAGGCAGATGCTCAACCACTGAGCCACCCAGGTGTCCCGGACTATGACACATTTTGAACTAATTCTTGTGACAGGTGTAAGGTCTATGTCTATATTCACTTTTTTTTTTTACTTTCAAAGATTCCCCATCTCTATAATTCTATATACTATACTCTGCGTAGTCCTCATAATACTTGGTATAATTTTCCTTATTTAAGAATAATTTTAATATGTATATGAATAACTATACATATTTTATGTATATATATTGCTTATATATATATTGCTCTCTATTCTTAAGATAATATACTCTGTGCTTGTAGAAATGGTTTTTTTTTATTTCTCTCAGTATAGAGTAGTTGTCACTACTGAAATGAACTAGTAAAGCAACTGAGATTATTAATTCTGAAGAAAAAATTCTGATGGATTATTCAATAGTTTTCATATGGTGAAAGCATTTTAAGCAGATGGCAATGAACAGTTGTTCTCCATTTTTGCTAAGGACCAAACAAGAAATAACAATGGAATTAGAGGGATGAAAAGGTTAGGTTAAACACATTAAAAGTTGTGTAATCCAAAATTTTGCCAAAGAGGATACTCTAGAAGCCATTTTTTTTTGTTATATCACAACACAGATATTCAGTTTAAATGAAGGCAAACTGAGATAGACTTACAAAATAAAATGGAATAGCAGAGAGCTCCTTGTTTACTCACACCAATTTGTAATAACAAATCCATCTGATTTCTGGTTCACAAAACTTTCTCTTTGTGATTCATAAGCGATTATTGGTGTCTTTCAGTTCATATAGTACATATGCTTCATAAACAGAATAGGAAACTGGAAGCCAAATAATAAAATCAGAGTTGTTTATGGAATACTTTAATCTATAAGAGAGTCATAAACAAAGTTTTTACTGTTCAAAATCATGTACTTGAATAGCAAAGCATTTAGGTGTAAGATATTAACTTAAGGTCCTTAATTTTAAAAAACCTATCTTTCATTTTAATATTTTTGTTTATTTTTTTAAGGATTTATTTATTTATTTTAGAGAAGGGGAATGGGCAGAAGGACAGGGAGAGAATCTTAAACAGACTTTTACTTTGTGAAAGTGTCACTCTGGCTGAGTGCAGAATCTTACGAGGGGCTTGATTTCACGACCCTCAGATCATGACTTGAGCCGAAATCAAGAGTCACTTAACCGACTGAGCCACCCAGGTGACCCTAGTGTTTCTGCTTATTTTAACAAATATTTGCAAATATTTCTTAAGAACTATGTGTTGTGTATGAGCTACTAGAGAGAGGCACTACTCCTTGCCTTATGCCTCAAGGCCAAAAGATCATTGGACAGTATGCTGACAATGATTAAAAAATGCACAAAGTAAAATATTATATCAGTAAAAAGGAGGCTTTCTTTAGAAAATTATTTCTGTGGAATATGAATAGATATTATTTGGGAGAGAGAAGAAGAATTCCATGACCAGACATAACTGAGGAATTCTAAGATAAAGCTTAACAGATTATAGCAGGTGGGACACCTGGGTGGCTCAGCGGTTGAGCTGGGGGTCCAGGACCAGTCCCGCATTGGGCTCCCTGAAAGGAGCCTGCTTCTTTCTCCCTCTGCCTGTGTCTCTGTCTCTCTCTGTGCCTCTCATGAATAAATAAATAAATCTTTTAAAAAAAGATTATAGCAGATTTTCTCAGTGCATTTTTTTTATAAATCTTTATACAACAACATATATTTGTCATTCGAAAGACTTTACAAATGCTAACTCATTCAGTCCTCATAACAAACCTCGTATAAAGGCATTTTTCCCCTCCATTTTACAGATGAGGAATAAATTCAGAGAATAAGTAACTTGCCCAAATTCACACAGTTCCAGAATCTGTCCTCTTAACAAGTGTTCTGTACTGCCTTTCTACCTCCTAATGTTCATTATGAATCACTAAGATATAGCATGTAGGATCACTGGAACTTATTTGATTGTTAAACACATCCCCTACATTCACAGAACATTTTTATTTGGCAAAATATTTTTTAGTAATAGTGGCATAAGTAAATGCTGTATGTTTCTTAGCTAGTTGTTCCAGCTCCTCCTCAAACTGGCTGTCAGTTTCTTCTCTATTATTTTGTTTCTTCCTTAGTGGAAGTGTCAAGATCAAAGATGATCTATGCATCCAATGGACTAACATTAGAATTTTAGTGTGATCAACACTGTTAAGAAGAGTTCTCAGGGATTCATGTCTGAACCATAACAAGAAAAGAATGCAAAACAAAAACTAAACCAATAAAAATAATGAGAAAAGTGATAACTTCTATTTCAACAAAATAGCTTCAGCTCAGTATGGCCTGGTCCATTATAATTTTTTTAAATTTATTTTTTATTGGTGTTCAATTTACTAACATACAGAATAACGCCCAGTGCCCGTCACACATTCACTCCCACCCCCCACCCTCCTCCCCTTCTACCACCCCTAGTTTCTTTCCCAGAGTTAGCAGTCTTTACGTTCTGGCTCCCTTTCTGATATTTCCCACACATTTCTTCTCCCTTCCCTTATATTCCCTTTCACTATTACTTATATTCCCCAAATGAATGAGAACATATAATGTTTGTCCTTCTCCGACTGGCTTACTTCACTGAGCATAATACCCTCCAGTTCCATCCACGTTGAAGCAAATGGTGGGTATTTGTCATTTCTAATGGCTGAGTAATATTCCATTGTATACATAAACCACATCTTCTTTATCCATTCATCTTTCGTTGGACACCGAGGCTCCTCCCACAGTTTGGCTATCGTGGTCATTGCTGCTATAAACATTGGGGTGCAGGTGTCCCGGCGTTTCATTGCATTTGTATCTTTGGGGTAAATCCCCAACAGTGCAATTGCTGGGTCGTAGGGCAGGTATATTTTTAACTCTTTGAGGAACCTCCACACAGTTTTCCAGAGTGGCTGCACCAGTTCACATTCCCACCAACAGTGTAAGAGGGTTCCCTTTTCACCCCATCCTCTCCAACATTTGTTGTTTCCTGCCTTGTTAATTTGCCCCATTCTCACTGGTGTGAGGTGGTATCTCATTGTGGTTTTGATTTGTATTTCCCTGATGGCAAGTGATGCAGAGCATTTTCTCATATGCTTGTTGGCCATGTCTATGTCTTCCTCTGTGAGATTTCTCTTCATGTCTTTTGCCCATTTCATGATTGGATTGTTTATTTCTTGGGTGTTGAGTTTAATAAGTTCTTTATAGATCTTGGAAACTAGCCCTTTATCTGATACATCATTTGCAAATATCTTCTCCCATTCTGTAGGTTGTCTTTTAGTTTTGTTGACTGTATCCTTTGCTATGCAAAAGCTTCTTATCTTGATGAAGTCCCAATAGTTCATTTTTGCTTTTGTTTCTTTTGCCTTCGTGGATGTATCTTGCAAGAAGTTACTGTGGCCGAGTTCAAAAAGGGTGTTGCCTGTGTTCTTCTCTAGGATTTTGATGGAATCTTGTCTCACATTTAGATCTTTCATCCATTTTGAGTTTATCTTTGTGTATGGTGAAAGAGAGTGGTCTAGTTTCCTTCTTCTGCATGTGGATGTCCAATTTTCCCAGCATCATTTATTGAAGAGACTGTCTTTCTTCCAATGGATAGTCTTTCCTCCTTTATCGAATATTAGTTGACCATAAAGTTCAGGGTCCACTTCTGGGTTCTCTTTTCTGTTCCATTGATCTATGTGTCTGTTTTTGTGCCAGTACCACACTGTCTTGATGACCACAGCTTTGTAGTACAACCTAAAATCTGGCATTGTGATGCCCCCAGCTATGGTTTTCTTTTTTAAAATTCCCCTGGCTCTTCGGGGTCTTTTCTGATTCCACACAAATCTTAAAATAATTTGTTCTAACTCTCTGAAGAAAGTCCATGGTATATTGATAGGGATTGCATTAAACGTGTATATTGCCCTGGGTAACATTGACATTTTCACAATATTAATTCTGCCAATCCATGAGCATGGAATATTTTTCCATCTCTTTGTGTCTTCCTCAATTTCTTTCAGAAGTGTTCTATAGTTTTGAGGGTATAGATCCTTTACATCTTTGGTTAGGTTTATTCCTAGGTATCTTATGCTTTTGGGTGCAATTGTAAATGGGATTGACTCCTTAATTTCTCTTTCTTCAGTCTCATTGTTAGTGTAGAGAAATGCCACTGATTTCTGGGCATTGATTTTGTATCCTGCCACGCTACCGAATTGCTGTATGAGTTCTAGCAATCTTGGGGTGGAGACTTTTGGGTTTTCTATGTAGAGTATCATGTCATCGGCGAAGAGGGAGAGTTTGACTTCTTCTTTGCCAATTTGAATGCCTTTAATGTCTTTTTGTTGTCTGATTGCTGAGGCTAGGACTTCCAGGACTATGTTGAATAGCAGTGGTGAGAGTGGACATCCCTGTCTTGTTCCTGATCTTAGGGGAAAGGCTCCCAGTGCTTCCCCATTGAGAATGATATTTGCTGTGGGCTTTTCATAGATGGCTTTTAAGATGTCGAGGAATGTTCCCTCTATCCCTACACTCTGAAGAGTTTTGATCAGAAATGGATGCTGTATTTTGTCAAATGCTTTCTCTGCATCTAATGAGAGGATCATATGGTTCTTGGTTTTTCTCTTGCTGATATGATGAATCTCATTGATTGTTTTACGAGTGTTGAACCAGCCTTGTGTCCCAGGGATAAATCCTACTTGGTCATGGTGAATAATTTTCTTAATGTACTGTTGGATCCTATTGGCCAGTATCTTGTTGAGAATTTTTGCATCCATGTTCATCAGGGATATTGGTCTGTAATTCTCCTTTTTGGTTGGGTCTTTGTCTGCTTTTGGAATTAAGGTGATGCTGGCCTCATAGAATGAATTTGGAAGTACTCCATCTCTTTCTATCTTTCCAAACAGCTTTAGGAGAATAGGTATGGTTTCTTCTTTAAACGTTTAATAAAATTCCCCAGGGTAGCCATCTGGCCCTGGACTCTTGTGTCTTGGGAGGTTTTTGATGACTGCTTCAATTTCCTCCCTGGTTATTGGCCTGTTAAGGTTTTCTATTTCTTCCTGTTCCAGTTTTGGTAGTCTGTGGCTTTCCAGGAATGCGTCCATTTCTTCTAGATTGCCTAATTTATTGGCGTATAGCTGTTCATAATATGTTTTTGAAATCGTTTGTATTTCCTTGGTGTTGGTAGTGATCTCTCCTTTCTCATTCATGATTTTATTAATTTGAGTCTTTTCTCTCTTCTTTTTAATAAGGCTGGCTAATGGTTTATCTATCTTATTAATTCTTTCAAAGAACCAACTCCTGGTTCTGTTGATCTGTTCCACAGTTCTTCTGGTCTCGATTTCGTTGAGTTCTGCTCGAATCTTTATTAACTCCCTTCTTCTCTTGGCTGTAGGATCTATTTGCTGTTTTTTCTCTAGCTCCTTTATGTGTAAGGTTAGCTTTTGTATTTGAGTTCTTTCCAGTTTTTGAATGGATGCTTGTATTGCAATGTATTTCCCCCTTAGGACTGCTTTTGCTGCATCCCAAAGATTTTGAACGGTTATATCTTCATTGTCATTAGTTTCCATGAATCTTTTTAATTCTTCCTTAATTTCCTGGTTGACCCTTTCATCTTTTAGCAGGATGGTCCTTAACCTCCACGTGTTTGAGGTCCTTCCAAACTTCTTGTTGTGATTTAGTTCTAATTTCAAGGCATTATGGTCTGAGAATATGCAGGGGACGATCCCAATCTTTTGGTATCAGTTCAGACCCGATTTGTGACCCAGTATGTGGTGTATTCTGGAGAAAGTTCCATGTGCACTTGAGAAGAATGTGTATTCAGTTGAGTTTGGATGTAAAGTTCTGTAGATATCTGTGAAATCCATCTGATCCCGTGTATCATTTAAAGCTCTCGTTTCTTTGGAGATGTTGTGTTTAGAAGACCTATCGAGTATAGAAAGAGCTAGATTGAAGTAACCAAGTATAAGTGTATTATTATCTAAGTATTTCTTCACTTTGGTTAATAATTGATTTATATATTTGGCAGCTCCCACATTCGGGGCATATATATTGAGGATTGTTAAGTCCTCTTGTTGGATAGATCCTTTAAGTATGATATAGTGTCCCTCTTCATCTCTCACTACAGTCTTTGGGGTAAATTTTAGTTTATCTGATATAAGGATGGCTACCCCTGCTTTCTTTTGAGGACCATTCGAATGGTAAATGGTTCTCCAACCTTTTATTTTCAGGCTGTAGGTGTCCTTCTGTCTAAAATGAGTCTCTTGTAGACAGCAAATAGATGGGTCCTGCTTTTTTATCCAGTCTGAAACCCTGCGCCTTTTGATGGGGTCATTAAGCCCGTTCACCTTCAGAGTTACTATTGACAGATAGGAGTTTAATGTCATCATGATATCTATTCAGTCCTAGTTTTTGTGGAATGTTCCACTGAACTTCTTAAAGGGGAATTTTAAGAGTCCCCCTTAAAATTTCTTGCAGAGCTGGCTTGGAGGTCACATATTCTTTTAGTTGCTGCCTGTCTTGGAAGCTCTTTATCTCTCCTTCCATTTTGAATGAGAGCCTTGCTGGATAAAGTATTCTTGGTTGCATGTTCTTCTCCTTTAGGACCCTGAATATATCCTGCCAGCCCTTTCTGGCCTGCCAGGTCTCTGTGGAGAGGTCTGCTGTTACCCTAATACTCCTCCCCATAAAAGTCAGGGATTTCTTGTCTCTCTTGCTGCTTTAAGGATCTTCTCTTTATTTTTGGAATTTGCAAGCTTCACTATTAAATGTCGAGGTGTTGAACGGTTTTTATTGATTTTAGGGGGGGGGGGGATCTATTTCCTGGATCTGAATGCCTGTTTCCCTTCCCAGATTAGGAAAGTTTTCAGCTATAATTTGTTCAAATACATATTCTGGCCCTCTGGCCCTTTCGGCGCCCTCGGGAACCCCAATTAAACATAGGTTTTTCTTCCTCAGGCTGTCGTTTATTTCCCTTAATCTATCTTCATGGTCTTTTAATTGTTTGTCTCTTTTTTCCCTCAGTTTCCCTCTTTGCTATCAACTTGTCTTCTATGTCACTCACTCGTTCTTCCACCTCGTTAACCCTCTTCGTTAGGACTTCTAGTTTGGATTGCATCTCATTCAATTGATTTTTAATTTCTGCCTGATTAGCTCTAAATTCTGCAGTCATGACGTCTCTTGAGTCCTTTATGCTTTTTTCTAGAGCCACCAGTAGCTGTATAATAGTGCTTCTGAATTGGCTTTCTGACACTGAATTGTAATCCAGATTTTGTAACTCTGTGGGAGAGAGGACTGTTTCTGATTCTTTCTTTTGAGGTGAGGTTTTCCTTCTAGTCATTTTGCTCAGTGCAGAGTGGCCAAAAGCAAGTTGTATTGGGAAAAAGAGAAAAAGAGAGGAGAGAAAGAAGGAAAGAAAAGAGAAAGAGAAAAAAAAAGGGAAGAAAAAGAAAAAAAAACGAAAAAAAAAAAGAAGAAAAAGAGAAAGAAAAAGAAAGGAGAAAAAAAGGGGGTGGGGGAAGGAAACAAATCAAAAAGCAAAACAAAACGAAACAAAACAACAACAACAACAACAACAAAGAACCACGGGGGAGTATCTTCTGATTCTGTGTACTTTAAGTCCCTTGGCTTCCCCTGGAAGTTGTCCGTCTCGCTGGTCTTCTGTGGGAGGGGCCTGTTGTGGTGATTTTCAGGTGTTAGCAGTTGGGGGAGCTGCTGTGCCCCTGCCTGGTGCAGGGCTCAGTGGGGGTTGTTTACCCCGTGAGGCCGCAGGAGGAACAGCCCCAGTGGCGGGGCAGCTCTGGAAACCTGGAGTCAGCTCCGGCAGGAACTCCGTCTGCAGGGCCTGGAGGCTCCGGGGCGGGGCCGCTGATCTGCTCAGCTGGGGCAGGAGCGTCCTCGCTGTCCTGGGCCCTCCCGGCCTCTGCCTGTCCCGGGGGAGGCCGGATCCTGGGCTGTGTCCCGGCGCCCTGTGCTCCGGGGCCTGCGCTGTTGGATTCGCGCTCCCGGGCCGCGCAACCCCCTCCGCGGAGCCGCCGCCCGAGCCCCCCGAGCTGCTCCTGGAACCGCGCAGCCCCCTCCGCCCGGAGCCTCTTCCTCTGCCCGAGCCCCTCCAGCTGCTCCCGCCCCGCAGCCCCCTCCGCGGAGCCGCCCCCGAGCCCCCCGAGCTGCTCCGGGTCCCCCGTGCGCGCTGCAGCCCTTAGGGAGCTCGGCGCACTCTCCCGGCGCGCAGGTGTCTGTCAGTGTCCCCGGGAGCCCGAGGGCATCCCCGCCCTCCTGGGTCCTGCTCCACCTCCCCGCGAGCCCCTTTCCGCCCGGGAAGGTCGGTGCAGCTCCTGCGTCTCCGGGACGGGGCTCTCCTGTCCTGGGGACACTCGCCCCGGCCTCAGCCCGGCTCCTCGCGGGGCCCCTCCCCCTTGGAGGCCTTTGTTTCTTTATTTCTTTTTCCCCGTCTTCCTACCTTGATAGAAGCGCGAACTCTTCTCACTGTTGCATTCCAGGTGTTCTCTCTTTAATTCTCAGGCCGAACTCATAGATTTTCAGGATGATTGGAAGGTTTTCTAGGTAATTTGGTGGGGACAGGTGATTTGGGGACCCTACTCTTCCGCCATCTTGCTCCTCCTCCTCAGTATTAAATTTCTTGAATTTGATAACTGCACTAAAGATTACAGAAGACAGGGCAGCCCAGGTGGCTCAGCGGTTTAGCACCGCCTTCGGCCCAGGTGGTGGTTCTGGAGAGACCAGGGATTGAGTCCCATATCAGGCACTCTGTATGGAGCCTGCTTCTCCCTCTACCTGTGTCTCTACCTCTCTCTCTATCTGTGTCTCTCATGAATAAATAAATTAAATTTTTAAAAAAAGATTACAGAAGACAATATCTTTGTTCTTAGGAGATATACATTGAAGTATTAAGGTATAAAATGTCAATGTATATATAATCTACTCTCAATGGTTTAGAAAAAATTATATACAGACGTGTTTGTGTGTGTGTGTGTGTGTGTATGTATGTGTGTGTGTATGGAGAGAGAGAGAAAATAATCATTTAAAAAGGTTAAAAGAAAAGAACCACTGCATTCTACTGTAATGTATTTTGTAAGTGAAGAAATTCATTTCCTCTTGACAAGGTTCCTTGCCTAATACCAGAAAGGTTATGTGCTGGACAGGGAATATGAGCATTTCGATCATTAAAATTTAGGAATTTTTTTGCTCATTTAGATCAGCAGTTTTGAAATTAGTTTTTGTCAGTCAATTCGCCTGAGTTCCATCAGTGTGGGTTTCTTCTTATGCAAAGGCAGAAAGCTAAACCCTGTATCGTGGTGAATTTATCCATGTGCTGACCCTTGAAGGCTCTGGAAAATTGGCCAAATAGCTGTTCCTGCATACATCCCCAGTTGCCATTATATTATCTTCTGTCAAGTGTCCCAATATCATCATGAGATTGTATAATAGTTTATAATTTAAAGAACATCTTCACATAGGTCATCTCCTTGACATTGACAAATCCTGCAAAGAAAATAAAACATGTATATCTCCATCTTATACATTTGTAAACTGAGAGGCAGAAACCCTGAGTTGGCTAACTTAGTTGCATAGAATTCAAATAAAATTCTTTTAAGTAAGCATTTATTTGGTTACCTTATACATAATGCTTTCTCATTACACAACATCATTTATGTTTAACATGATGATTCAGGAGCAGTTAAGATCATGTAATAAAGAAGGGTTAAATTGCACCTCCTATTATTATAGTTGAAAAGCAAACTAATGTATTTTAAATGATGCTTTAAGATCAAAGATGAATCTCTGCTTAACTATGCATTAATTAGAAAATATTCATAAACATATTGCTAGAATACTGACTTCATAGAATTTTTGCTTGACTAGGGATGCATTTTGATATTTCCTTAATTTCTCAGAGCTCACACTGTTTAAATGGGAGGCAGCATGGAAGGGAGCCTATGGTACTCTGGGTATTATAGCATGCCATGTCTCTAAACAGCCTGGTTACTTATGGAGAAGACAAGTGATCTTCTATATCCTCAGTCTACAAATTATTAATATTAAAAGACTGAACTAGATAATTTCATGGTTTTTTTTTTCAGGTACAACATTCTCCAACCAAACAGACAGACATTTTGAACTCTGATTATGGTTCTCTTGACAATCTGGGATTTCACTTAAATGATAACAAAACATGTTTTATTAAATTACCTAGTGGTAGACTGTGTCAATATTCTAGACATAGCAAAAGGTTGCTTATTTGTTTATTTACTTTAGAAAAAGAAACCATATGGAGAAAGAATTGTGAAACTATAATAAAAACACAAGTTGGCCTACGATTTTAAAAAGTAGGCAAAAAAAGAAGCTTTCAAATAATGCCACTTAAAAGGTTAAAGTCTCTTGTAAAAGTACATTTGGTTCATTACTACATATTGAAAATAAATTATTTAAAATAACTAGGAGAGAAGAAATTTCCAGGCAATTGTCTCCACACTGAACTTACTTTATACTGCATTAAAATTATGAGGACCTAGAAAGATGTCCCAAAAGAAGTTTTACAGTTTCCACTGAAATGCTAAAACCAGCATATGAATTCGTGAACCAGGAAACCTTGAGAAAATAGAGAAGCAAATCTAAAGGAAAAACATTAAGAAATCTGAATCTTTTTATAATTCCTTGGCACATTAGCTCACAAAAAACCCACTCAGGCTTATTGTCTGCAACAGACATCGTATGCAATAATATTTTTGCAACGAAAGAATATTAAACCTGTTTCTCAAGTCACTAAGCATACTTCTGCTTTAAAACCACAGTGATTCCCAAAGCACACATAGACATTTTGTTGTACTTTGTTTCCTACCATTAACCGCTTTGCCACTATTTTATCCTAAAGAAGAAGGAAGTGATATAGAGACTGTAGTTCCCAACAAATGAAAGAGTAGGGTCATCTTCCTCATTCATCTTCTTTATCCTTCAGCCAATGTTAGCTATGTGTCAGACACTGCTATATATATATATATATATATATATATATATATATACACACACACACACATATATATCCTAATTTGATCTTCACAATGTCCCTAAGTCCTGAGTATAATCATTAACCCCATTTTACATTTAATATATGAGTGGGAAAGGTTTCTGATGGGGTTATGGTTCTAGGAGGTGAAAAGTGGAAGAGAAGATGGGGGATGGCAGATGCCATAGGAGGATGGGTGCCTTTTCTCCTTTAGCAAGAGGGAAGAAAAGAGAATGTGTACTGATGTGGTGAGTCACTGAGGTTCAATAGGAATCGAGGCAGTTTGTCTCTGATTACTTCAATTTCTTTGGTTTCCTCATTTGTAAAATTGGAAAAAGTAAATCCTACAACTAGTATAAGGTTATTTTGAGGATAAAGGGACATTATATTTTTAAAAAACACTTAAGATGTCTGGCATGGATTAAGGATCAAAATTTATAATAGCTATTATTACTGTTATACATTGATGTATATTGTACCTTGGTAGATAAATATAGTTATATATATAGTATTATTACATATAATACTATTACTATTATTGCTATTACTATTATCATATCTAAGCTAGCAGCTAAACTATATTTGATATCTATCTAGTAGGCATCTATTGAAAGCCACTTGGCATTGTACCTGAAACCAAGGTAACATTGTGTCAACTATACTGAAATTTTAAAAAAATTTTAAGCCACTTGAGGGACACCAGGGTGGTTCAGCGGTTGAGCCCCTCCTTTCAGCTCAGGGCGTGAGCCCGGGTTCCGGTATCAAGTCTCACATCGGGCTCTTTGCAGGGAGCCTGCTTCTCCCTCTGCCTCTGTCTCTGCCTTTCTCTATGTGTCTCTCATGAATAAATAAAATATTTAAAAAAATTTAAGCCACTTGGAATAAATTTTAACAAAAGAAATGGAAAAAAAGTCACTTGGAATGAATAAACCAAATTTATTATGACAGAAACATCTTTAGAAAATAATCAGAAGAACCATACCTATGAATCCTGAAAATGAAGTTTTAAAAAAAGAAGCCAATTCCTATCAGTGTCAATCTCAAGAAACCAGGAAATTATATGCACTCAAGTCCTAATGAAAATAGAGCTACATTATATTTTTTTCTCTTTGAATTCCAAAGTAACTATTGGAATGGACTTGCTGAGCATTTGGACATACATGTTTCTTCAAAAGGATAGCTTCAAAGAAAAAAAAATCTGACAATATTTCATGTTGGTGTATTTGATTTCATATATTTATAATTAATTAATGTTGTTATCACTTCTTTTTTGTTGTTGAACATTCAAGATTCATTTGGCATGCACAAACATGAAAGCCTTTGCCCTAGAGGCATCTGATGTAAGCTGACCCCCTATGATCCTCAGTCCCATCTACTGCACAGGCTTCCTTTCTGTGTTTTTCTTTGTTTCTGTGTCCAAATAGGATATCTTCATGGCACTTTTCACAAGGAGCCAAATGTGTCCCCTTTTCTCTGTACAAGACAGAGTACTGAATTTCAATGAGATAGCTTTATCATTCAATTTGTTGCTCCATTGTCCCAAGTAGTAGTTTATAAAATATTTCAGTTACACACTTAATTGCCATCTGGAAATTCCTCCATTATCCTCAGTTTAAATGTCACATAAAAAAAAATAAATGTCACATAAATATATTAATTGTTTACTTGGGTAGCAAATTATACTTTAGAGACAGGTCTAAAAAAATAACCCATAAAACCATATTTTAATTTCATGAGTATATTTGCATTTTGTGGTCTTGCACTTTACTCCCTCAGAGCCATGCTCAGCCAACTTGAAAATAGCTGAGGACATAAATATTATGAAATATGATTTTTAATTAGCATTTATTAATTGGAATTGAAGTGTGTCCATATTCCTCTACTCCTCTTTGCCTCTGGCAAAATTATGAGATTCATGCTTGCAGAAATTATGAGATTCATGCTTGCTATGTTTTTTACTCAGGGTACTTTTCCTACTCTCCATCCTATTTCATAGGGTGCAACATAGATTCCACAAGAGAAGAAAAATCTAGTCTTCAAATCTTTCTTAACACATCTTTTCATTGGTTTGTTTGTTGAAACCATAGCTCATTCCCCATAATGCAGAGAATCTCTAAAATATAGCCAATAGCTATAACATTAAGGAAAAATTTCTCAAGATAGTTTTATCTTAAGTCCTAAGAAAGCAAGCCTCGCATTCCAGCGGTGGGGTCCATCATGGACTAAAGATTTTGAAAGTTGTGTGTCCTATCTCCTGCCTCCTTCTGTGTACCTTTCTTCCCCAGCATCCCTTAGGTAAAACTCTCTCACTTGAAAGGCATGGAGTTATCACACAACCTACTTCAAAACCTGCCTGAATCAAGAGATATCCACTAGTTTACATTTATACTCTTTCCCTAAAAACACATACATCACAGAGTAGAATTACCAAACAAAACAGAGTAATTGTCATTCTGTGAGCTGCAATCATGATTATAATTAACATAATTATAATTAATCAGACCAGCTTTACCTGTTGCTAGATTTATGGGCCTTACTCAGTTGTGGTTCCTAGCTATACTCCTGTCTCTTCCCTCACTCCTGTATCATCTCCAGCTTGGTAATGGGGTCTTTGGAGATCTTCTTTCTTTTGCCAGGTCTGGAACTAGAACCAAAAATCTAAAAACAGATCTGAAGAATAGTGATATGCTTGGTGACTCTTGAATACTAGACATTATTTTGCTCCACTTTTCTGACTGGAAACAAGAACTGGACATACATGGAGGCCTGACTCCCAAGGCTATACTTCTATAGCTAGCTTCTGCTGCTGGGTCAGTTACATTGACCTTGGCATTCATGTTTCACTCCAGGCATCATATAGTGTCCTTTCTTTCATGCTTTACAAACCTAGTCTTAGCTACAATGCAGGTGAAGCAGGTACAGGAAGTGTTCCATGGAGCTTGGAAGAAAACCTTAATTTCTTCTCCCATATAAACTACCATTATTTGGTCTATTACCTCAAAAGGAACCAAACAATGAGACCATTATACATGCATGTGAGTTATATAAATTTGAGACACAGAAAACATTTTGTTAGTTAGGATTGTAAGTTTTTAACTTTTTTATGAGAAGGGTGAAACTTTATAATTATAATTTATAGCCAGTTATTATGATTAAATTGATAACGCTTAGTTATTATTGCTGCCATTATTATCTTCACCATCAGTATTTTGTAAACAGGATGAAATTGAATTGGAAAGGACTATTTCTCTCATGATTACCAAAAGATAAATGAACACAGAAAAATAAGAGGAAATATGTTCAACTACCAAATTGAAAATTTTAAGCCTCATTTCTAGGGAAAAATGTTTTCTTTAACTATATTCTGATATGCAGATCACAGTTTAAGAATGTCATTTGAGGGACATTTTGCTTTGATATCTTTTTTAAGTAGAAGGTCATCATTATAAGAGGCTCCTGGCAGAGGCATAAAATTATGACTCTTATTTTGTTTTCAAACAATTGTATAAAGATGTTGCGGTAAACTACCCTGCCGTTTTCAAACTGAGGTTTTAAAAGCCTACTCAAAACATGAGGTGTTTTTCTCCCATTTTCCCAGTGCATAGTGATTTCCTCCTCAATGCTGCTTTATCAGTTTTGCCCCAGCAAAAGCCTTTTGAACAACTTCCCAAGAGTCAAAGGCAGAAGGATTATCTACTCTGACACCTTCAAATTTGCACCTAAGAAGGAATTTGCCTATGGGATGTCAAAGATATTTACAGGAAGATCCTGATATTTCTGACAGCTAGTGAAGGAAGATAATTTGGACTAATAGAATCTTACTGGGGTCTGGTATGGTTTGGATACATCAATTTAATGAAAGTTTGCAAGAGCCAATGTCGCATTCCCACAGCTAGCCCTTTTGTAGAAGTCTTTCTCCATCTGTGCAAAATGAGTTGTTCACTCCAGTTCCAGACTTGATGGACAAATATCAAGACTTTAGGAACTGCCATTTAATTTATAGTTAAATAATAGCCTGTAGAACCAAGTTAGTAGACATGTTAAAAGTTTATGAGTCTATAGTGTCTGACCTCCTTCATAAAACCAGTAAAAAGTTTTCAGGGATAGGAGGTATGGAAGTCCAACTAGTCTATATACTTAAGAAAAAAAAGCTTTACTATTAATATTTAAAGTAATGTGTGTAGAAAACAGAATTAATTAAATAGAGTATATCTGGTGATTAGTACAGTATCTAATACAAATAGACACTGCATAAATGCTAACTATAAAAAACAAAAACAAAAAACCCACACACCGTAAAAACACAGGATGGGGCAAGATAATTAGCATTTCTAAAAAGATCTTATTTATTTATTCGAGAGAGAGAAAGAGCGAGCAGAGCAGAAGGGGAGAGAGAGAATCTCTAACAGGCTCTATGACCAACACAGAGCCCAAAGTAGAGCTGGATCTCATGACCCTGAGATCATGACCTGAGCTGAAATCAAAAGTCTTATACTTAACTGACTGAGCCCCTCAGGCATCCCCACCATAATTTTGTTTTTAATAATCAATCTGTACTGTTTCCCTTTTATAGACTCCAATCTATAATCAGCTAAGGGAGCTGTATTAACTAATCCAAACAGGGATTGAAATCAGATCTGCATTAACAGATCTAATATAAAGGGAATAAAAAATTCCAGATATACAAAACAAATGAACAAAGTAAAAAAGAGACAAACAAAAAAAACCAGAATCTTCAACAGAGGACAAACTGGTGGTCATTAGAGGGGAATGGGGGGAGGGCGGAGATGGATATAATAGGTGATGAGGATTTAAAGAGTACACTTATTGTGATGAGCACTAATACATAGAACTGTTTGAATCACTATATTGTAGACCTGAATCTAATATAACACTGTATGTTAACAAGATTGGAATAAAAATAAATAAATGTATACATGAGTAAGTAGGTTGGTAGGTAAGTAGATAGGTAAAATAAATGAATGACTGCCAAGGATTCAGGGCAAGACAAAAAAAGAATTCCAGACATCAAAGAATCTAAATATTTTCTTAAAGGGAAGATGGAATCCTATCCCTCTGAGTTGAATAGGAGAAAACTAGATACACTTATATAAATAAACAAGGCCTTAAAGAAGGAATCTGATGAAATTCCATTTAATAAAGGAAGAAGAACACTTTCGTATGACTCAGTGAATGTAAACTGCTACCAGGTAAGGCTATTGCTTTTTTAACTGCTCTCCTAAGGGGCTAACAATGTAAGGAATGACTTTCCAGTGGCCTTAGAAGCAAGAAATCATGGGAAGTAATGAATGACCTCAGTGGGAGAAACTAATTTCTCCCCGGTCATTCATTGTGACTACAATTGTCTTGGAAGGTGACAGGATGACTTCCTTATTTCTCACATATGCAGTACTAAATAGAAGATATTAAAGTCAAACAGGCTCAAATATCCATAATGGCTTAGGTACTTTATCTCCTAATAGGAAATTCAAGATATTTTCAGCTAACAGATAAATCCTAGAGAAGGATTATTTAAATTATTGATTTTTTTTTTCTCCTGATGTTTTTAAAGGAAGGTTTACTCAGTGAATTTAATGAACTGGGAGTTATATTTACCCCTACAAATTCTATTATTTTAATTATTAAAACTAGTTGCTTTCTCTGTACTGTTGCAAGTGTCTAAGTGTCATTGCACTCTTTATTTCAAGTAAGAATTTTGGAATTCAGTGTAAAAAATATGCAAATATAAGAAGCCAAAGTTTTTAGTGGTCTCAGTTAAACTTTGCATATTGCTTTTTACACTGACAGCTAAAATTGCAACAGTTAATTGTGGGCAGATCAAGCTAACTGCTCAGCATAATAAAATGGCAAGTGATCATTTAATACCCTCATTTTAATAATAAGAAATAATTGCTTGTGTAATAAGAAGACACACCATAGTAGTAGGCCTATAAATCATCTTGCTACCTGAAAGAAACACTATATATGAAACAGATCGTGAATGTTGAGTTACAGTCAAATTGATCTCTTCATGTCACAGGGAGAATAATCTCATGATATCTAAGAATTACTGAAGCATTACTTTGTTCCTAGTACTCTTCTACCCTCTTCAGAATAACTTGCTTCATCTCACAGTACTCTATTATTAACAACTTAAGTTTAAGGAAAAAAGTCACAGAGAAATAAAGTAACTTACTCAAGGTCACACGGCCAGGAAGTTGTTAACTTCCAAGATTTAAAGCCAAGATTTTTTTTTAAAGATTTTATTTATTTATTCATGACACAGAGAGAGATGCAGAGACAGAGGGAGAAGCAGGGTCCTCATAGGAGCCTGATGCGGGGACTTCATCCCCAGACCTGGGATCACACCCTGAGTGAAAGGCAGACGTTCAACCGCTGAACCACCCAGACATCCCTAAGCCAAGATTTAAAACTAGATTTTTTGAATCTGGAGACCATAATTTTCATTCCTTCCTTCCTTCCTCCATCCATCCATACATACATTTATGTATTCATACATGTATATAGGTCTTTATATTGCATTACAATTTATATACAGTGAAATGCACAGGTATTAAGTGTATAGTTAAGTATTAAAAACTGTGTACACTTGGGCAACCACCTGCTCAGTCAAGGAATATTTCCATCACCCCAGAAATTCCTTTGTATCCATTTTTAATAATTTCCATACTACCACATTACCACCAAAGGCAATTACTATTCTAATTTCTAATACCATAGATTAATCTTGCATGTTTGTAGTCTTCATATAAATGGAATATTATAATATGTCCTATTTGCTTCTGGCTTCTGTCACTCAACATAAAGTCCATCAGATCTTCCATGTAATACTTCCTTTTTTCTTTGTATTACTGAGTAGTAAATATTCCATTGTATGGTTATACCTCAATTTGTTTATCCATTTGCTTGTTTCTTTTTATTGCTAAGCAGCAGTCCATTATGTGGTTATAGTTCAATTTGCTTGGTGATGGACATATGGGTAGTTTTCAGATGTTGAGTGTTATAAATAAATAATTTTCACATTCTTTACACGTTAATTGTGCATTAACATTCTTGCACTGTTCTTTTTTTGGACATATTTTCTTATAAGTTGAGTAAATTTTTCCATTTGGAGTCGAATTATAAGACATTATCAAGCTATTGTCCAAAGCAGCAGTCCCTTCCACTCCCTGCAGCAGTGTGCATAAGTTACAGTTGCTTCCCATTCTCAATAACATCTGGTACAGCAGAGACTGCGCTCTTGCAAAATGATTCTGCTGAAAACACGGAATGAGATTATATATGAACATAAAAAATTATACAAGGAATAATTATCTGCCAAAAATAGCTGTGGCCACCTAAGCTTTGCTAAATAACTCATTTCCAATCTTTGACATCTATTGATTAGTCAAACACAAATTAATTTCTTATCCTCATCTATCTTAAACATTTCTAGACAGGGGTGCCTGGGTAGCTCAGTTGATTAAGCATCCAACCCCTGATTTGGCTCAGGTCATGATCTCAGTGTCATAAGATGAAGCCCCACATTGGGCTATGTGCTTGGTGTGGAGTCTGCTTCAGCTTTGCTCTCTTCTTGTCCCTCTACCTCCCCCCCCGCTCACGTGCATGCTTTTGCTCTCTCGCTCTCTCTCAAAAAATAATTCTAGACAAAGAATAGAAAAAGAAGAATACTTATGACCAAGTTATGGAGCACAATTTAGAATCTACCTCAAAACTACTGACTTGAAGCAGCATTTCAAAAGCAGTATTTCTACCTCATCACTTTTTGTATAATGATAAAGCTCAAATCAACTGAGGATTAGAAAATTCTATTAAATACCAGCATAGATAATCAACCAATATAGCATAAAGATATAGGAGGTAAAATACACATTTGAAAACTTTTGCCTCAGAGGGAGACTCTGTATAAATACTGATTATACAAGCAGTTTGGCTAATCATACATTTGACATAAGATAAAACTATGGGTGTTTGGACGTCCATGGGCTTTTGGTCATAGATAATATAAATGTAATTATTTCAAACTAGAGTTTGCTTTGAATACACCTAAATAAATGTGGCTAAAACATACATTGTTGTAATTCTTTCATAAAGGAAATGACTTATAAATGAAATTTTTTCCTAAAGTCAACCAACTCTACTCTGTAAGAATGATACATAGATTAATATAAATGGTTTTCTAATTATGTCAAAAAAAAACCTTTAAAAAACCACTATGAATTTTCTTTCCAAGGCTCAAAAAAATATCATTCAATCTGGCAGCTAAAATTTTGAAATCAGTTTGCAAAAGGCACTTCACTAGCAGTTAATAATCAGTGACAGACTCTTTGAAGCTTCCTAACATCAGTAATAAAAGGTTTTTTCTCTTAATTGACCATATTATAACATCTTCCTTTTTATAGAAAATTGTAACATTTTAGTGATCTTGTTAAAAATGTTTCTATGTTACACATATCAAAACTTTCTTAAGAGATTAATAAGTTTTAATGTATTATATATACTTTTCCTGTCATTTACTGCAAACTCTCCAGAGTACCAAGGGAATACAAATAATAGACAGTTTCCTATAACTTCTTATTTCCTAGCATATGCAATTCATATGGGTTATATGAATGATTTTTAAAATTTTTAGCATTTATTAATAGTGTTTTAACAATCAACAGTTTAATTAGCAAAATGGTGTTTCTAACCAACCAAAGAAGTAAGTTTATTTTAAATATCTGACTTGCCTTTTAAATACGAAAACCTTATTATATTTTCAGTATCCTGGGGCATTCACTGCACCAGCCTGACCCGATGGACCTTCTTAATTAGCCCCCAAAGGTTACAACGATTGAATCTACAACTGCTTACTCAGATGGAACTCCCATTCATCATCTTTCTCATTTTCTCTCAACTGTTTATGTTCTCCTGTGGCCTCATTGACATTTATGGTTATAGTTAGCATATATCATGGCATATGAATTCAGAAAACTTTTCTTTTTAGAATGATCTCCATTTCTATCCCATATATGTTTGTGTGAATGAAATACTATGACAAGTTGTTGGCACAGACATTAACCTACCTTTGTATTACCTTTCAGTTAGGTTAGCCATCCTTAGAGAGTGTAGGTGCTAAGTGGTTGTAGTATATTTTTATTTAATTGATGAAGGTTCCTTCAAGATATCCCATGTTGAGGAATAAGGGAGGATTTAAAAAAATACAAGGCCTACACAATTTTCATCCATCTTTCCCATACTAAAAATTTTACTTTTTTTATTTTTTAGTACACTGAAATAGGTGAGAATTTCATTGTTTGCTTGCTTGCTTTCCTAGAGACAAGGAAATAGGACTGCAACGCATTGCTTTAGTCATCTTTGACAAAAGACCGACTGAATCTAGCACCCTGTTTACACAGGGTATAACTAGTAGTTAATTGTTCAAATAAACCACCTGAAGGTCTCTGTAAAAATGTTTATGAAGGTTATCCTTAATGATTCTGATTCTGAATAACTGAAATGAGACCCAAGAATCTGCATTCTTAATAGTCCCCCAGCTGATTTTCACCAGTATGGTTCACAACTATATTTGAAAATACTGGTTTTATGTGTGGTACTGTCCTCTTTAACAAGATAGAGTATCCACATGAGTTAACTGGATATTGATAGACACAAGTGGTTGGCTTTGAGAGGTTACTATGATGTCCAGGATATCATTCTGGGTTCTTCTAAACCTCTATTTCTGATTCACTTTCCCTTTTCCATGCCAAAAATGCACCCTAATTTGTGTCTTAAGTAGAGGAGGTTAAGTGGTACATGTCTCAGGACGTATGCTAAGTGATGAGGTTAGGAAATAGACAAAAGGAAACACTCATTTTGTGATAAAAGAGTGGTACTGACAATTGGTGGATACATAGATATATTAGGGTTTGGGGGAGAGGCAATAAAGATGAAAGAAAAAAGGAAACACCCCCACCTGGACTGGTCTGAATAGACTAGGCAGGGAGTATAACCAAGGGGGGTCCAGTAGCTGGGACTCCTCAAACTGGGTTGCTGATCTGCACAGGTAAACAGAAAAATGCCATACAAAAGGAGTAGGCTTATGATCACAGTTAGCATTTGACCACAATCTGATTTCTCCCAGACCTCACTTAATTTTCAGATCCTATGCTACAAAACTATATAAAATATCATACCTTAAAAAAATATCATACCTTTAAAAAATACAGTGGTAAATCCTTAAAATGACCCTTTGGCCTCCTACCTTAGTCTGTCACCACCATCCCCTTGATTTTCTTACTCCCAAGTTAATGCACCTGCCATCCAATTAACACTTCATTTAACTATACACCTGAGGCCTTTGCTTCAGAACTCTATTTTGAAACAATTAGCCCTCTACTGAATAGGGTAGTATGTTTATAATTAGGTGGAAAACACAAAGAACAGTGTGATTAAGTCTTCATGAAAACCCTTAATGCAAGTGGGGGTCACAATAAAGAGAAACTAATGATGTTAGGATAAAGACAACTTTCTTTTAAACTGTGGGGTATACCAGTGCATAGTATTACTTACATTACTTATATTACCTTTGTCGACTCATGGCCGTGAATTTCCTTATATATTACAATCTCTCAAGTATGAAGACCTGTAACATTGTTTGAATTATCATATATTTTGGTCAAATGAAAACCTGTAAATAGTTGTACCTTTAAATTCCAATTCCACCTTGAGACAATTGGGATTATTTGTGACAAAAATACAGTAGTTTTTTTAATAAATCTGAGTGATTTTTACATACAAATATGAATTTAATTTTACATACAAATATGAATTTAATTTCCTCTGTAAATTTGTAAAATCTAATAAAAACCATGTCTGTATTTTCACACCTATGTGGAATGTTTTTAATTCTATATTTTTATCATATTAGGGCTATCTAGAGCAGTATTTCTCAAACTTGAATGTGCATGAAAATTGCCTGGGGCATGTCTGTAAAAAGCAGAATCAGATTTACCAGGCATGGAATGGACTTTAATTTTGCATTCTAAAAAAGCTCATGTTGCTGGTTCAAGGGCCTGCTATGTAGCAAGGTTCTGTCTGGAACACATCTCCTAAATAGCCAAAATAAGTTTTCATTGAATATTCTTTTCTATTTCAAATGTTATGTTTATGAATTATCACTGGAACACAATTGAGACTACATTTCATAGCAGAAACAAATACATTCTACTCCTTTGAAAGTTCCCTCAACTTTATGACATGGTATCTTCAATTGACTTCAATTTTTTCTGGTACTCAATATGAAAAGGCTTATTTCTCTTGCTATTTTAGATGAGATGTTTAATTAATATTCATTAAGGAAATACAAATAACTTGACCACTCATTCTCTCAATCTCAATCTGGAATCATCTCAATAGTAAAAACTCATAAGAGGGCAGCCCCGGTGGTGCAGCAGTTTAGCGCCATCTGCAGCCAAGGGCGTGATCCTGGAGACCCGGAATCGAGTCCCACATCAGGCTCCCTGCATGGTGCCTGCTTCTCCCTCTGCCTGTGTCTCTGCCTCTCTCTCTAGCTGTGTCTCTATGAATAAATAAATTTAAAAAAAAACTAAAAAAACAAAACTCATAAGATATTTATTAGATCATTAAAGTAGTAGAAATGAGTGAGGATAGGTCCTTTTTATACCCTTACATTTGCTAGTAGTCAGCATACAAATATCTTTTCTAGAGAAGCAGCAGCTCAAATGAGCTAATCTGTAAAGGGTAAGACACCTAACTTTGTTAACTGCCTGATATGGAAAATGAATAGCAAGAGAGAGAGAAGAGAAAAACAATTCACATGTGGTCATAAAAAAAAGCAGGGAGAGAAAAGACAAGAGGAAGAATAAACAAGAGAAGCCAAAAGTGAGAGCAAGTAAAACATGGAGGGTTACTGACCCCACAGGGCCCACATAGATGTTCATGGAGGAGGCAGAGGAATGAAAAACTTAGTTCACTTTCTCCATTCTGAGAAATAAAAAACCAAAGGAGGAAAAAAATGTTTTCTTCAGTGATCAGGAGAGTTTAGGAGCAGAGTTTAAATTTGGTTTGGAAGTGAAACAGAGCATCTGGGGAAAAAAAAAAAAAAAAAAAAAAAGAGGCTGCATTCAGTTGGAGAGAGGCATGATTTCAGCGAATGGCAGAGGCTTCCCACCTGGAGAGCCTAAGTAGGAAGGACCCTGTGCTGGTCATCTTTGGGCCATGTGCACTCTATATCAGTGTGCCATCACTTAATTCATTCCTGGAAAATCTTATCACCAATAAGGAGTAGACTTATTTGGTATCACCACGACATTTTTGGTATCACCCAGTCCAGCTCTTCCAGTTTGTAATGCAGTGGATTCGTTCCTGCCAAAGGCTAGGGGACTGGTTTAAGGTCAGATTTTAGGCAGAGCTGATTCTGAAACCAAGTTCTTAGACTCTTAGTCCTTGCTTGTATCACAAGAACAAAATGCACCAAACTGTGCTCCCCTTGGACATAAGATGAAGGCAGAGGAAGGATTAAGAAGAGAAAAACACACATGCGGAAAACCCCTCAAGCTCCTCCTACTCTCCCTGCCACATACTGTGTCTTAATAAGGGACCAGACAGGATAGCCTGACATGGCATGTCACCTCAGTGTGGCCTAACAAGTGCTTACAAAAAAAAAACTGTAATTAAAGAAATGGATATACAACAATTAAGATGAGCTTCTATTATCTTCTATAATCCTTTTTCCCCCTGATCCCAGTCAGATTCTAAACCATTTTACATACTTCCAAAAGTAAGATGTGAATTTGTATATATAAATGAGCTTTGCTATCATCAGAGGTAAAATTTTCCTTTACAAAGACGTCTTTCATTGTATGGCCAACGTTTTTGACAATAAATATATGTATTTCATTTCACAAAACATTCTGACCTTCAGAATGTTGAAAGTGCAACTTAATATATGTGTAACTTATGAGAGTTCTAATCAATTCAAAGAGCAAAGCCTTGTTTCAATGTGCTATAAGACATTGTGTTTTAATAAGGGGCATATTTGTTGGTTCCAATATTTGCTTCCTCCAAACAATAAAAAGCTATATTTATTTTTAACATAATTATAATGGAAAGGCTAAATTACAAATGAGGAAAATTTGAGGCAAAAATTTCCCCCAAAAGACAAAAGTAATTATTCTACCAATAGCAATTTATTAAAAGCATATAAATTCAGATATTAAACTCCAAAGTACATTGTAGGCTGCATTTTTTATTCAACTTATGAATATACTGACTAAGCTTAAGGAAACTACCAACTTTAGGACTGTGCATTGTGGGGCACATGGGTGGTTCAGTGGTTGAGCATCTGCCTTTGGCTCAGGTTGTGATCTCAGGATCCTGGGATTGAGTCCCGCATCAGGATCCTTGCAGGGAGCCTGCTTCTCCCTCTGCCTATCTCTCTCTCTCTCTCTCTCTCTCTCTCTCTCTCTCTCTCTGTGTCTCTCATGAATAAATAAATAAAATTAAAAAAGAAAACTGCTGTTGTTTAACCTATTCAGGGTTTAAGAGTCAAGTTGTAGTTAGGGTGTCACCCCTTATAGGAATTAAGTATAAGTACTCCTATTTTTATATAATACTATATACTTTTTCCCCGATTAAATCCTCTGAACAACCAAACCCTCTGAGGCAAAAAAAAAAAAATTTTTTTAATAAGATATAATTTATTTATTCATGAGACACACACACACAGAGAGAGAGAGGCAGAGACACAGGCAGAGGGAGTCCCCAACATGGGACTCGATCCCAGGACTCCAGGATCACGCCCTGGGCCAAAGGCAGGCACTAAACCACTGAGCCAACCAGGCGTCCCGAGGCAAAAATTTTTAATCGACATTTAGTCTCAGAGAGTTGAAGTGGCCTTAGGTGACAGAAGTATCCTGGACATTTCCTCACTATACTCATTTGTGAATACTGACAAATACCACTGGGATATTCAGTTTATAGACTAGGATCAACTCTCACAAATGTCAAATTTTCTTTCTTGTACTAACAGACAGAAATTGGCCATTTAGATTTTTCCAGGAAATAGCTCAGCTTTTGGGAAAGGTCAAACAAGACACTAATGTTAACAGCTAGAAAAGCATTTATGAAAACTAAAAGAGAATAAACCACAAGTTTAAAAGGAACCAAGCATATTGAGCTTTACTGACAAGCACATAGGAAGTTCATTTATCAATTTTATTAACCATCTTCTGATGCAAAATTCAACAGGGCAGTGCCATTAAAAAAAGAAATAATTATACATTTGTAGCAATCTAGTATCTGTGAGATCTCTGGTTTAAATCCCAGTACTGTCACCAATCTATGTGACCATGAACAAGTTACTATGCAGAAAATCATAGTATATACCTTATACTATTAATTACCAGAATAATGGTTCCCCCCGCCAAAGATGCCCCATCCTAATCACTGATACCTGTGACTATATTACCTTACATGACAAAAGGACTTTACAGGAAGGATTAAATCAAGGATATTGGATGGGAAGATTATCCTGGATTATGTAATCACAAGAGCCTTATCAAAGGGAGGGAGGAGGATCAGAGAAGGAGATGAGAAGACTACAGCACTCAGAGTGATGCAGGTTTATAAGCCAAGGAATGTGGCAACCTCTAGAAACAGCAATAGACAAGGAAATGGATGCTCCCCTAGAGCCTCTAGAATGAACTCATCCATGCTGATATAGCCCAGTGAAACTGATTTCTGAATTCCAGAACCATAAGACAATAAACTGTGTTGTTTTAAGCCACTAAGTTGTTTTTTTTTTTCTAAAGGTTTTATTTATTTATTCATGAGAGACTCAGAGAGAGAGGCAGAGACACAGGCAGAGGAAGAAGCAGGCTCCATGCAGGTAGCCCGATGTGGGACTCGATCCCAGGATTCCAGGATCACGCCCTAGTCTGAAGGCAGACGCCAAACCGCTGAGCCACCCAGGTGTCCCAAAGCCACTAAGTTTATGGTAATTTGTTGCAGCAGCAATTGGAAATAATATATCACTTCGTAAGGTAACAGATGTAGTAAATACATGTAAAGCATTTAGAATGGTGCCCAGGACATGTTAAGTGCTATGTGCATCAGTTATTATTAACATAAATCAGATTATTTCACTTCTGTGCTTAAAAACCCACTATCTTGGGATGCCTGGGTGGCTCAGTGGTGGGCGCCTATCTTCGGCTCAGGTCGTGATCCCGGGATATGGGATCAAGTCTCTCATCCGACTCCCTGGGAGGAGCCTGCTTCTCCCTCTGCCTATGTCTCTGCCTCTCTCTCTCTCTCTCTGTCTGTGTCTCTCATGAACAAATAAATCTAAAAAAAAAAAAAAAAAAAAAAAAAAAAAAAACTGCTGTCTTCCCTAAACGCTGTGAATGAAAATTAATTTGCTGAATTATATCTTCTAAAGTCTGTGTGCTTCAGTTCCTGCTGACTTCTTGAAACTTTTCATGCCACCCTCTGCCTCACCCACATCTACTCAGCTACAGTGACCTTCTTTCAATCCCTCTAAAAGACAAATGCATTTGAACCTTAGGATCTTTGTAATGGCTGTTCTCTTAACATGGGGAGTTTTTCCTTCATGTTTATCCCAGCCAAAATCCTACCTACAATTCAAATTTATTACACTAGCTTGCCTTAAAAAGGCTTTTCCTGAAAACAGAAACTCTCGCAGAATATCATATTTTAATGGGCAATAACACATAAAAGATGCTCAATATTATTAGTCATGAGGGAAATGCAAACCAAAAACTGCAATGAAACACCACTAGATAACTGGGAGGGTTAAAATAGAAAAGATAGACAACAAGTGTCAAGCAAGGATGGAGAAGAATTGGAACCTTCATATATTATTGTTGATGGGATTATAAAATAGTACAGCCACTTTGGAAAAGTTTGGCAGTTTTTCAAAGTGTTAACCATGAAGCTATCTTTTGTAATGTACATAATTGTCGAATCACTATGTTGTATGCCTGAAAACAATATACTATTATATATCAACTATCCTCCAATTAAAAAAAAATAGTGTGACCAATGATCCAGCAATTCTACTCCTAGGTATATACACAAGAGAAATGAAAACATATGTGCACACAAAAACCTGTCCATGAATGTTCATAGCAGCATTATTTGTACCAGCCAAAAAGGGTTAACAACCCAAATGTCCCTCAACTGATAAATGGATAAACAAAATATGGTCTGTTCATACAGTGGAATATTATTCAGCAATAAAAATGAACAAAGTGGGATCCCTGGGTGGCTCAGCAGTTTAGCGCCTGCCTTTGGCCCAGGGTTTGATCCTGGAGACCCGGGATCAATTCCCACATCAAGCTTCCTGCATGGAGCCTGCTTCTCCCTCTGCCTGTGTCTCTGCCTCTCTCTCTGTGTGTCTCTCATGAATAAGTAAATAAAATCTTTAAAAAAAGTGAACAAAGTACTGATATACACTATGACATAAATTAACCTTGAAAACATTATTCTAAGAGAAGCCAGTAACAGAGACAGCCTATAGAACATTTCATTTACACGAAATATCCAGAATAGACAAATCCATCAAGACACAAACTTGATTAGTAGTTGCCAGAGGATGGGGGGAGTAGGGACTGGGGAGTGATTGATAATGGGTACTAGAGTTTCTTTTCTTTCTTTTTTTTGGGGGGTACTAGAGTTTCTTTTTGGGATGCCAAAAATGTTCTCAAATTCTGGTGATGATTGCAAAACTCTGTGACTATACTAAAAATTATTGCATTGTATATTTTTAAAGGGTAAAGCTCATAGTATGGGAATTCTATCTCCATAAAGCTGTTATTTAATTTTTTAGATTTGAAGAACACTGCATTTTTATCATGGTAGCAATTACCATAATATGAAATCACTCTAAGTTCTAAAAAGCCAGAAACATATCTGGTTTTTCTTCATTGCTATGTTGTACTCCTTCTGACTCTTATAATGCCAACTATGTGGTAAATGTTCAATATTTCTCACTAGAGAAGTAAAAGGGATTCGATTGGTATGTATAAATGACAATGGCAATGATGATGACACATATAGAAAGCAGCCATTATTTTGTGCCTAAACAAGGCAACTAAAGGTGACCTTGCAAATCAGCTGTTTCTACTTTTTTTAAAAGATTTTATTTATTTATTCATGAGAGACACAGAGAGAAAGGCAGACACAGGCAGAGGGAGAAGCAGGCTCCATGCAGGGAGCTCGATGGGGGTGGGACTCGATCCCAGGATTCTGGGATCATGCCCTGAGCCCAAGGCAAATGCTCAATTGCTGAGGCACCCAGGCGTTCCTGTTTCTTTTTTAAAAAAATTAAATTCACTTGCTGTTACCTGACTCCTATAGCAATGGAGCCTATCCACAATAGACTTCAGAGAAGCGAAGAATGTCATTTTTGGCTAGAGAATAATTTGGGGGCATCACCATCCTCATGACATCATTGATGAGCACATTAGAGCCTCCATCTTCTGGCATGGTCTGACACAGATGTGGCTGGGTCTTTGCTCTTCGTTAAGACATCCTTTGTTCTTTCTCATATTTATTCACTCAACATGTGTTTCATGCATCCTTTTTCCAGGTGATAAAAATATAAAAATTAAAACCATTAGATACGCCTTCAAGAAACCAAAAAATGTCATAAAGAGACAGATGGAGGATTGAGATCAGTTTTGTATATGAGTGTCCTATTGGAACATGGAGGGAAACACTGTAAGAGAGAAATGCCTTGGTAGTTTTGCCACATCTGCCATTTAATTCCAACCAAGCACAATATCCAATACCATTCATTTGTGATTTAAGACATTTTATTAAAGTCCTACTATTTGCCAGGCATTGTTCTGCTAAGGATATGGCAACAACAAAAAATTACAAAAATTCCTGCCCCCACTGAGTTTACACTGCAGTGGTGAAAAATGAGTCAAAAAAGTTAAATATAACTGATCCCTGGATCAGCGGTTTAGAGCCTGCCTTCAGCCTAGGGTGTGATCCTGGAGTCTCGGGATCGAGTCCCGCGTTGGGCTTCCTGCATGGAGCCTGTGTCTCTGCCTCTCTCTCACTCTCTCTGGCTCTTGTGAATAAATGAATAAAATCTTTAAAAATATATATATTCCAGATGAAGATAAATGCTGAGGAGAAATTCAGCAGGAGTGGGAGGTAGGGAGAGTGGACATATATATTTGAATGGATGGTCAGGAAAGACTTCAATGAGAAGGAGATATTGAAGACTTGAAGAAAGTGAGTTGGTAGGTGTGGTAAACTAGCTGGGGAAGCACTCTAGGCAGAGAAAAAACAACCAGAGCCAAATCCGAAGGTGGAAGTGTTCTTGTGTGTTAAAGGAACATCAAAGAGGCCCAGGTGACAAGTGTAAAGTGAACGTGAGGGAGCTAACTAGGGGAATAGGGCGCAAAAGTTAAGGAGGGGATTCAATTCCACAGGACACTCACTTTTAATTTGAAGGAGATAGGAAGCACTGGAACATTTCAAAGAATAAGTAGACCTGATACTTTCCTGTTACTTTGCAACAGATCACATTGCTGTGCTGAAAACAGGTGTATGGGAGAGGGAACACAATGAAAGTTGAAGCAGGAAGACAATGTTGGGAGGCTGTTGCAATGATCCAGGTGGGTTATGATCCAGGTGACTTGGACCAGGGTGATAGCCATACACATGATACAAAGTTATGAGATTTCGGATATAATGTGAAGCTAGATATAAGGGGATTTGCTGATTGAGTGGATAGGGAAGTGTCTGGTCATCTTAACAAGACAAATTTTAGAGGAACGGAAGGAACAAATACCTGTTTACAGCAGGTTTAAGAGAGATGGGGAGGAAAGTAGTTGGACACAGATTATAGACAACACTGCTAAACAGTTCTGTTTTAAAGTGACCATAGATGGAGAGGAAGTAGGATCAAGAGAAGAATACCTGTTTTTTAACAAGAAGTAATAATAACATTTTTATATTGATGAGAGCGATATAGCAGAGAGGGAAAACTAATATGAGAAAGGGGGATAGCCAAAGCAACTGCGTAGATGAGAGAGGATGGAAGCTAGCGCACAACAGAAATACTTGTTCCATTAAGAGCATGGACAGAATCCATAGTGATGAAGACAGAGCACATAAGCTGTGGTGAGCTAGGTGAGTAGGAAGGGCCATATAGGCTTAGAAAGTTGTCTTCTTTTTGTTCTGTTTTTGAAAGCAAGGTTCTCAGTAGAGTGAGGGTGGTAGAAGCTGAGTTGGCCACGTGGGGAAAAAGGTGAGGGTAAAAAATCGACAATCATCTAGGAGAGAAAGAGAAAAAGAAAGAGAACTCAAATATCCAGGTATAAAAGTATGGGAGTGACTAAGGTTGTGTGAAGGACATTATTGATGGACAGGAAGTCATGGAAACAAGAGGCCAGAATATCATATATAGATATTCTGAAATCAGCCAACAAGAATCATAATAGGAAAAGTATTGCAAAAGACAGGACCCTAGAGCTGAAATCTTAAGTTTTACTCAACTATTTGGATTAAGTTTAAGCATCTGTTTTCATTTTCATTGAACACTCAGTCACAGTTTCAAAACTGTCTATCTTTTTACTAATTATTTCCTTGCTTTCTTTTATCTTCCTTTAAGCAATTAAGAATGGGAATTTACAGCTAGTGTGTGACTAGCCTTTGTGAGTTTTTTAAGTTATAAAGCACATAATGAATATAAGCGTATACCTATAATGAATCCAAACTTGAAATAGTCACTCAATGATTTATACCACAAAAAGAAAATTTTCCACTGGGTAAAACAGAAAAAATTCCAGTTTTATATCTTTGACACATATTTTTAAAGAAAATTTTAAAAATATGTAGTTGGTAAATGTGTGCAAATTTAAAATGTTGCAATGATTGAGTTCAATGACTCTAGCTGGTGAATACCTGGCCAGAGAAGAATGTTAAGCGAAACGGTCAAAAAACAATCATAAGTGAAATCTATCACAGACCCATCATCTCACATTCACTCATTAATCTTCAGCAAGATGCCAACTATGAATCAAATGAGTATCTAGATGTGAGAGGGCATCATCTATAATACCCAATGTTAATAGAAAACTGAGAGACCCATGCTCAATTGTCTACTGGTGATGGTCATTGATCTGTTCTTATAGAAAGACAAAGACTTATGAATTTTGGACACCTTTTAAAGCAGGTTTCTACATGCTGCCCCATCAGTCACCTTCAAACTATTAATCAAACTCTAGCTATTTTTAGTTTTAGTCCTTTCCAGGCTGGATACTAGGGAAGGGATATATAAAATTAATGAGGGACCTAAGTTGATATTGAAGTTCTAAAAGCTAAACCAGGGATCTCTGGGTGGCGCAGTGGTTTGGCGCCTGACTTTAGCCCAGGGCGCGATCCTGGAGACCCGGGATCGAATCCCACATCAGGCTCCCGGTGCATGGAGCCTGCTTCTCCCTCTGCCTATGTCTCTGCCCCTCTCTCTCTCTCTCTGTGACTATCATAAATAAATAAAAATTAAAAAATAAATAAATAAATAAAAGCTAAACCACAGGACAAGGATCCAATTAGTTTGGGCTATATCTCAAATTGTAAGCCTATTCTCTAACATGAGAAACACAAACTAAGTTCATTAATATCTATTAACATTTGAGGACTCCAGTGACTCATAGAATAGAATTCACATACCTTCTTTGTAAGTAATCTCAACTTAAAGCATGGAAGATTGTACATGCTGTGAAATTTTCAGCACTCATTTTTAATTCATAAAGAGCAATCACTCTAAATTTATTTAAAGTAAGTACTTTCATTTCCTATTTTTAGAAAAAGAAATCTAATGTGAAAGAATCTGAGGGCCATTTTAGGATATGGATATTAAAAGAAGCAAACAAAAATTCAACTTAAGGAAGAACAAGAGATTTGAGGAAAAGGAAGTTTGATGAACAAAATAAATTATGTGTGAATGAGCAAGGACAGATATAGAGTGGTTTACAAAATATAGAACAGCAAAACCCACCACCAATCATTTCCATCTGCGCTACAGGAAAAAACTCCATAAAGAAAATCACCTGATGTTCTAACAAAATCTCAGTAAAATTAATGCAGCAAATAAAAAGACCATCATGAATAATACGTTTCTCCAGTTCTGTGTGAGAAGACTGAAGTTATCTCATGAGTGCTATATGATGTCATACTTGTGGTAAAGCAACCTTAGTTTGGGCACCTATAACAAATTACCATAGACTGGGTTGCTTAAACCACATTTATTCCTCACTGTTATGGAGGGTGCAAGTCTGAGATCATGGTGCCAGTATGGTCAGGTTCTGGTGAGGTATCTCACTTGGGTTGCAGGTAACTAACTTCTCATTGTATCCTAACACAGTGGAAAAATGAGTGAATTAGCTCTCAGGCTTCATTTTACCAGGGAATAATTCCATTCATGAGGTCTCCTCCTTTATCACTTATCATGTAGAATCCAGGGTGAGGAGCAACTAGTTCAGTTTGGTTTTGTTTTGCTTTTTATTGACGCTGAGCCTTTAGGTGCAGAGATAATAGCATTACTTTAGCTATTATACCGAGAACCTAGTAAGAACAGAACCTTAATTTTCCAACAAACACTAGTAGTTAAAAGAAGTGGACAAGTCAACCAGAGAAAGAAACATATAATAACCAATAATTCAGAAGTCTAGTTGATCTTTGCAACAATACTATCAGTCTATACACTTGCCTATCTATATACACTTTGAATACTAACATTTTCCTCACTGATTCTCTCCTACTCATGAAATTCCAAATATATGATCTTCTGAAGACACTCCTGGGTGGTTGTCAAGAGGAGTTGAAGTAGAATATGGAAAACTATTATTGAGCCAGCCTATTGTCTGACTGCCCTGTGCTGTCCCTCAAAATTTCCTATAATCACCATTCTGGATACATAGGACAATTATATTTCCTTATGTCTTTGAGGTTAGGAATAGCTATATGACTTTTTAAAATAGAATGCAGGTGGAGGTGATATATGTCATCTCTGGGCAGGAGCATTTAATTGTCATTGGAGATTTTTCAGAATTCTCTTCCTTGGCTACTGCAATCATGGAAGCATATATTGATATTGAGATGCAAAGCTGAGCTATCATGTGGAGGACAGGTGCCTGGAAAGTTACCCGAGGTACAGTGAACTCTGTTTGAATAAGATTTAAACCTTTGTTTTTTAGGTCACTGACATTTGGAAGTTGTTTAAACTACTGCACAATAACCTAGCCTATCCAGACTAATATAAGCTCCAATTTCCCCAAAGACTCAGAATAAACAAAAGAAACACCTTAACTCTTAACCAAACTCTTAACTCAACTCTTAACTCAAAGCCAGCAGACAATTATGTTGGCAGGCAGCTTTATGTTAGAAAACGAATTTGCAACTCTTATCACTGAAGTTTCAAAAGACTGCTTTTTAGTACTTAAAAAAAAATAGCCCTCAGCACAACTATATACTGAAAACTGTGTGTCAAATCAAGTTAATTATGAAACAGCTACCCTATTGACTGCATTCCATTTACCCTCTCACTTGTACTTGCTAGGCTTCCTTTGAACTGCAAGTCCTTTACAGGAATGCCGATTTAGCCTAAGACCCTAAGATTTCTTCAACATCCTCTAATTTAGACGTAAAATAGGACTGTATTTTATTTTCAGCCTTTTATTCATTTCATAGGACTTCTTTCTAAATACTTTTGCTATAGATCTGGGTCAGAAAGATAAATGAGCAAGGTAGTAAATATTTTCAGTTTTGTGGGCTCTCTGATCTCTGTTGCAACTTCTCAAGTTTGTCATTGTAGCATGAAAGCTTCCACAGACAATACAACAAATGAATGTGCCTTTTCACAAAAATTAACAACGGGCTGATTTTGGCTCACAGATAACAGGTTTGCCATATCTCGCTTTAGGTATTACTTCCATTTAAGTCACATCCATATAATTGCATATCATCAGCTATCATTATAGCTTATTTTGGGACTATATTAATTAAATTGCCTGCCATCTGACAACTCATCTGATATTCTTCACAATCATGAAATAAAATACATACCCTATTTATGCTCTAGGCTTAATATCCTTTTTAAAAAAATTTCTTATAATACTAGTTATCTAGGGCTAGATGTAAGAAAAGAAACTAAATGTTGTTTCTTTGTAGGATATTCTTAAGCCCATTTTTGCCAAATATTATATTTTAAATGGACCTCTTTTATGGAAACTTTTATTTTTTGCTTCAAATACCAAGAGATAAAAATCTTGGTGAGATAAGGGAACAAAAGACATGATAGTAGCCACTGCAGAACAGAATGGATCTGTAAAATTGTTTTCAGAAAATGAAATCATGACTGACATGATCTAACATTTCTCCCTCAGGAAAACTCTAGCACACACCAATTTAGGTCTGTGTTTATTAGTTCAAAATAAAGTATCTCTGAAATAGCTGCATATACCAGAGACCTTTGGAAAAAAGAGGAAAGGAGGATAAATATAAAAAATAAATATATGCATATATACCTAAATCTACTAGAAGGAAAACAAAAAGTTTTACTTTTTAATTTCAATCTCAAGTTAATTTTTTTTAATTCAATATATTTTTTTAAATTTTTATTTAAATTCCAGTTAACAGGGGATCCCTGGGTGGCGCAGCGGTTTGGCGCCTGCCTTTGGCCCAGGGTGCGGTCCTGGAGACCCGGGATCGAATCCCACGTCGGGCTCCCGGTGCATGGAGCCTGCTTCTCCCTCTGCCTGTGTCTCTGCCTCTCTCTCTCTCTCACTGTGTGCCTATCATAAATAAATAAAAGTTTAAAAATAAAAAATAAAAAAAAAATAAATAAAAAAATAAAAAATAAATAAATTCCAGTTAACAGAGTGTAATATTAGCTTCAGGTGTGCAATACAGGGATTCAACACTTCCACACAACACCGGGTGCTCATCACAGCAAGTGCCCTCCTTAATCCCCATCATCTGTTTCACCCATCCCTCACTGACCTTCCTTTTGATAACCAGCAGTTTGTTCTCTATAGTTAAGGGTCTGTTTCTTGGTTTGCCTCCCTTTCTCTTCCCCTCTTCCTTTAATGCAATGTATTTTGAATTACTGGGGCAAAGAAGCAAATAAGGAAGCCAGCTATGGCACATGAATTCAAGCACAAAGCTACATATAGAGAAGAATTATGATAAGACCCAAGGTTATTTTTGTTTCCTGCTTCAAAAAGCATGTGTATGGGGGGAAAAGATATATGTATGACACAATAGTGCAATGTCTCAATGAGCACATCTAGAACACTAATTAAAATCAATTTTATGGGCTTTTAAAAGATAATATGGATGAACTTTGTCTTTTAATGTACTTGGTTCATTTGTTCCTGTATAAACCCCTGAATGTACCCATTAGTTGGTTTCTAAAGAAACTGGGATAAGTTCTCCACTTTGCTGCTTCATTGCCCACTTAGGATATAACCAAGGACAAGACTTTCTTCAAAGGGAGGAAAATAGATTGACACAGACTGGAATGGTTCAAGCATAAAATAGATTGTAATGTGCCCCTGTGTCCCAACAAAAAGTGGAATCACTTCTATGTTCAGGTTCCTTTACTGCAGTGTAAGTGCCACATAGCTGGAGATGTCACTGAGCCTGAACAGGACTGAATACTGAAAACAGACTGGTCATGAGATTTGTATATAGATAGACTTTGGATCAAAGTTGGCTTGCTTACTACAAACCACATGAGCTTGTGCAAATTGTTTAATTGTTAAAAGTTTTGGCTCTCTCAACTATTAGGTTGAGCTATAGTATCTGCCAATATTTGACTTTTTTAATCTACAAAACTGAAAATCTCATGATTCATCATCTACATCTACATGATTCTATGGCTATGATTAAATAAAATGCTTCTAGACATTTATACGTACAGTATAAGTGCAATTATAATTTTTTATTTCCTCTAAGAAAAATTATTAGAAGATATTATTTAATAATAGTTGCAATGGATTTTACTTAATTTATATATACAAATTAATAACTGATAAGTTCATATTTGTCATTAAAGAAATATAAATTGTATTCTAGAATAATTTATTTGTATATATACTCTGTGGTCCTAGGACCCTAAAGTTTACTTCATCATTTGTAGACCTTTGCCAATAGTCACGTCATCAAGTTAGACATGTTCTGGCAATAACATGCTCTCCTGATATAGTCTTAATATGCCTGTTTGATATCTTTCTTATTCCAGGTTAGTATGCATTTGTAAAGTTAATATATTGACAAGCTCTGTCAGGATACTGCAGCAGTGTTTTCACTTGTGACTTCCATCTGCATGAATAGACCTCCAGGTATAGAGCAGAGCTCCATTATTAATTGAAATGGGATCTGTATCTTATACATACATTCAGCTCCAGCGAAGCCCAGTTGTACAATACTGAAATGCTCAGAAGATGTTTGCTTTAAAAAAATACATATTCATAGAGGTATTTAATTCTTTAGCTGAGGGCATATTTGCACAGTACTATAAAACTTGGGTATTGGGGCGCCTGGTTGGCTCAGTGGTTGGGCGTCTGCCTTTGGCTCAGGTCATGGTCCCGGGGTCCTGGGATCAAGTCCTCCATTGGGCTTACCACGGGGAACCTGCTTCTTCCTCTGCCTCTCTCTGTGTCTCATGAGTAAATAAATGAAATCTTTAAAACAAACAAACAAAAATACACATCAAGTTAGAGTCACCAAAACCTGTTAACCTTAAAATAAAACTGCCACTTGTTAAAACAAAACAAAACAACAACAACAAAAAAAAAAACTTGGGTATTTTGGTCAAGTATCCATCTGATATATCTTAAGTTTAAAGAAACCCAAGGTGAAAAGTTGAGTATTCATGAAGAGAAGATTGAAGCAGGACAGCAGAAAATAGTCACTAAGTCTCTAGGGTAATTAAGGAATCTCTAATGCATAGTTTTAGAACTGAGAAAACAAACAATAATCCATAATTAAAAATGAGATGTGACAGAGATGCTGATAATGTTTATAATATTTATAATTAACCATGAAAGGTACTTGACTCCCCTTGGAATATAGCAAGTGCTTTGTGGTTGCAATGCATCTCCTATTCAAATTTCTCAAATTGGTTTTTAGATACTCTATTAGGTTAAAAACACTCAAGAAAACCATTTATAGTCAGAAGGACACATCACTCTTCTCCTTTATATCTGGAGTTCACTGAAGGTGACATCAGTGGGAGAGGCTATACGCCTCCATGGTTCCAATCATACTCTGTAAACTAGAGAATGCTAAATATTTTATCAATCTTTCATTCTAATAGGTTGCAGACTGTTCTGGATATATAACTGAAGATGTAACTTGAACACTGGTGAATTTTCTGAAGATTCCTGATCCATTGCAAACTAGGATATCAAAAATCTTGGCCAAATTTTAGAAGACAAATGGTCACTGACAAAATTTTCCACCAGATAGCCTCTTCTTGTATCCTTGTGAGCTTTGTCCACTTCCTATAGACCCAGTGTCCTTCTCATGCCTTAAGCAGCCATTGCACAGAATAGGTAACTTTCATATCCATTTTTAATTTTACAGATTTTACAATTATTTTGTAGTTCACAATAATGGTAGCTAATTAAATAGCACTCACTTTAGGTAACAATTACATTTTATCTTCAGGAGAAAGTCCAAAAGAGTCACTCATGATGTAAGTTTTAAGCAACCTAATACTGATAGAAGATATTTACTAGTAGATATCTTGAGAAATTTTCATAGCATCCCAGTGACATTGTCCTATATTTCTCCCTTACTTAAGGTTACTCCTGTTACGAATCAATCAAGAAACATTTATTCTGTGCCCTGTACTAAGGTAGATGTTGTGAAGCATTACAGTATAAGATAAAGTTCTTCTGAAAAATATCTATTTTTTTTTCTTTTACCCTTCTAGGTATCACAGTGTCATTTGAGAATGTCCAGCTGCTGCAGGAAAATTGCCCAGAGGCCAAAAACTGCAACTTGCAAAAATCTAACCAGAGTACAATGGGAGCCTTTGGTTATTAACCATTGAATAAAAATCCAGCAGAGATCTTATTCAGAAAGCAAAAGTTCCCCAGAATAGCTTTGCGTAGAGAAGCATTAAAAAAAAAAAAAAAAGAAGGAAACAAGTATCACAAAAGAAATACCTGGACTTTACAACAACGTGTCTTTTACCAAATATTTTGTGGAATAAGCATTTGAGAAGATTTGGACGGTAGGGAGAGAATTCTGTTTTCCTTCTTCTTCCAGGAACAATGTGCAGGCACCCTGTTCAGCCTGCATTTCTGAAAGTAGTATAAGGTCTGATACTTCAGGTCTTGATAGTATACGGTCTAAGAAATAAGTACAACAGTGCGAGTCATTACCTGAGGAAAACCCTCCCAATGCCACCTTCTCCTTCACACCTCCCATCTATAACTAAACTCATGCTCAAATGAACAGCAATGAATGGTAGTATGAGTGGGAAAGTAATGTAGAAATTGTAGCACCCCGTGGAGTATACAACTGTGAGTAAAGTGAATTTATTTACTAGCGATGAGGTTATAGGCTAATGGCCTTTGGAACAGGGATGACAAACAGATCGCCCACGGGGCAAACTTAACTGACAAATGGGTTTTAAATGGGTTTATTTTCTCAGACACGTAATTAAAAGCAGACATAGTCTTCTAAGAGAATACAAAAATTGTATCTTCCCGGACAGCAGATTTAAGGCTTAAATGTCTGCCTTTGCAATCATTACTTTCATAATCTTCATTTTTAAACCACCATATCCTTAACTTATTTCTAAGAGGGAAAAACATGAATGTTAAAATATTAAGTGTCAATGCCCAGTTTATCCATAAGCACTATGTGACTTGAATCTTTGAAAACTTTGTATTATATGATAAAAATCCTGTCAGTAGAACTTTGGATACCTTTTTTTTTTTTTTTCATCCTCCTCAGCTAGCTTGGAAAGAAAAAAAAATATTGTACAATATTAGAAATAGTAAAAAAAAAAAAAAAAAGGTTTAAAATTTAAGCTTAAGGGATACCTGGGTGGCTCAGTGGTTGAGCATCTGCCTTTGGCTCAGGATGTGATCCTGGAGTCCTAGGATCAGTCCCACATTGGGCTCCCTGCAAAACAGCCTGCTTCTCCCTCTGCCTATGGGTCTGCCTCTCTCTCATGAATAAATAAATAAAATCTTAAAAAAAAAAGCTTAAAATCATGGTCCACAGAAAATCATCGGGAGGGATGTTAGATAAAAAGATGATTTACGTGGGGAAACAAAAACTATAGGAACTAATGAGGCTTTTTTGTCTTGCTTTGCAACATTTTACTAACATGTTTTCTGAAATATGTTGGAGGTAATTATACATTTTTATTATTGAAGATTTAAAAAATACCTGTACTTCTGCCCTTTTCAATATATGATTACAGTTTGATTCTCCAGCATGATTGAAAACCAGTAATCTCTGATGTTAATAATTATCCCTTTTACTTCTGAATATTTTCCTCATTATATTCATACACTGCCTTGTTAATTATCATTTTTTACAGTTTAAAATTTTTTCTCAAGGGAAAATAAAACAAAAAGGAGGAAGAATTTAATTTGAAAGTGTAATTCTGTATTTTTCTTTTTCCAAACAATGTTGACCTAATTTTATGACTCTCACTTTGCAAATTAAAACAAACCTAGTTCCTTAGTCACCTGAAATAGCAGAAGGAAGTATACTAATACTGCTCAGTCTATGGCACTATATTCTTCATATATTATATCTATATCTTCAACTTATTGTATTGCTTTAATTAAGCTGAATTTATCAAAAATGGCTATATGAAAAGAAATATAATTGCAATTCTTAGAAAACATTGATGTCATTATCTCTTTATTTGTATCCATTCCTTTCTCCTTCAAACTTTAGTGATGTGTTCTCCCTGAGGTTCTTTGTGTTTTCTCATGCTGGGAGTGAAAAGAATCTCCTCCCACCTCTGAGGTTGTATTATATGACAAACATGCTCTATTCTGCAGTAAGATAGAAGAGCCCCAATGGCCTAGAATTTTTCTGGGTCCTGATGTTAGCAAAACTTCTAAAAATAGGATGGATGGCAAGCTTGGGCAATACTCTAAACTCAAGTGACCGAACTTCCATTTCTTTACTCAGCAGGTGTATAGCCCAAAGGGATGATCTGATTGGGTCCAGGTTGCCTTACTCAATTCTGGGGTGTCCTTCCTGGGAAAGTTTATGCTAGGTCAATTCAGTGGTGATATACTTCTGTTGTATCAGTACTGTAAACTATTTGTTTGCCTTTGTGACAATCCTTAGTTTGCTGCTAGATAGCTGAACTGATTTATTTCCTACAAGTTTCAAAAATCATGGTATAACATACCAAAATGAACTATTTGGAATACACACACACACACACACACACACACACACACACACAGGATTCTTCGGATGAAAATAATAAAAAAAAATCCACCACTTTGCTCTTAACCCAGTGAGACAGGTATCAGATTTCATGCCTATAGAACTGCAACAGAACAAATGCATATTGTTTAAGTTATTAAATTTATGATAATCTGCTACAATAGACACAGAATCCTAATGCATTGAATTAGGACACATGGATTGAACAAATTTAAAACCACTGCTGAACATGTCACAATGGCAAGGAAAATGCTATGGTCTAGTTGGCTGAGGCACAAGTTAAGTAACTAAACAAATTATTCTGGAGAGAAAGATGGAGTCAGAATCAATGAGCCTACCTTTGGAGCTGGGAGCAGCAATCCACAGGATTCATGGTTGTCTCATAATAAAGAATAAATGTTGATGGGAAGTCTAGAATATACTCTTTAGTACACTTACCTCAGAAGCCACATGAAATTGGCAAGTACTTTTAAGACTGTTTAGTTCAAAGGTCATTTAGAAAAGCGGTTTCTTCTTTTCTTTCTAAGAGGCGTATGGATTAATTTTTCTTCCATGTCTTACAACTTCTCTTGATCAATGGATTTTTAATGTCTGAGGAAGCTATAATTCGTCACGGGGTCTGTCTGAAATGAGGTGAATGATGTTTCATGCTTGGAGACTGCTTGCTTGATGCCTAATGGAGGAAAGAATGATTCAGTGGAAGAAAAATGAGGCTGAGACAAAAGTATGACCAAGTGTTTATGGGAGCACAATGTTTTTATCACTTAGAACAGTATAAGATCATAAACACATGAAAAATATTACAGCAACCTGTTTATTTTTTTACAGCAACCTGGTTAAATTTATTATATAATTCTTAGTTCACTGAGGTATTTCTAGAATTCTTTAAATGTGTACTAACAAAGACCTATTCTCTAACTTTTTAGGCTTATTTCCATTTCTGGCACAAAGTAAATGCTCTATAAATATTTGCTGTCATCAATGCTATTTTATCTATGTAATGAGTATCTACAGTATAGGAGATGACTCATTTCTTCCTGAGTCATCAGGAAGAACTCTGAGATATGAAGAAGACTATTTCTCTCTGAAGGTAAAATTAATGTCAACCACAAATAGGAAGCAATAGATCATTTCCTAGACATGCGGGAACAGTAAACTTGGCTAGAAACAGCATTCAATTTAATCAGTGCAGTTAGCACAGAGATATACAGAAGTAAACTCTTGTAGCTTATCTATCACTGTCCAAAGAAGAGAGAATCAGAGTTCTGAGGGACATGGGCATTTCAATCATGAAAGGACATTTGCCCAGGCATCTTCATGGCCTAGAGGAGCTAGCCTTCTGGACTGTCATTTCCCTTCACTCTCCAAGTCATTAAATGGTTACTAATGCAAATCCTCAGGTTCTTTGATCTTAGGACATAGCACCACAGACAGAGGATATGAGAATATGCTTACATGGCCCCAAATATACAAATTAATTGATATTCTTATCATAGCTGAGCCAGTGAGCTTGTCAACCTAGTCAAATTGTCCTAGGTAATACTGAGAGTTCAAGGCCAAAAAACAGAATTTGAACTTTGGCAAATCCAACTCGATAGAGTCCCTTAACTCATGGTAACTCCACACCTCAACAAGCCTTTGGCCTTTCTATTCAAAAACTCTGCAACTTGTTAATTCTTGGAGATGCAGCCTAATGGTTTCCATGGAAAAGTGTGTATAAAGTTATAAGTAACTAATCTTTAAAAATTTAAACCCTTTTGGAATATTATAAAAGGCAGGAATTGTCTATATATATTCTATAGTTTTAGGGCCAAATGTTACTTTTCATATTCTAATTTTTAAAAATATTTATTTATTTATTATTTATGATAGACATAGAGAGAGGCAGAGACACGGGAGGAGGGAGAAGCAGGCTCCATGCCAGGAGCCCGACGCGGGACTCGATCCCGGGACTCCAGGATCGCGCCCTGGGCCAAAGGCAGGCGCTAAACCACTGAGCCACCCAGGGATGCCCCCATATTCTAATTTTTATTAAGCATGGTAAACTATGAATAGTGGCTATGCTCTGTATTTTTCAAAATAGTTCACTAATCATACTACCTAACCATGGTTCTCAGTCAGGCACCACTCCAGTTTCCCAGAGACATTTGTAAATACGGGAGACAGGAACGAAAAGGGAGGAGCTTTCTCTCATCAAAACTATTAGGAGATGGTGGCATTTAGCTCTTGAAGGGTCAAGTATAGTCAACTTGCTGCAACACTGGGAAAATTACACATGAGGAAGAACAACAAAAAACTGTCTTGTCCCAAACGCCAACTATATTTATGTTGAGAAACATTGCTCCTAATTTCTTATGATGTAAGAACTGATTGTGACTTTCTGAGATTATGAGTTAAAACAGAAAGACATTGAGTGCATTTCCTGCTGCTAGATCAGGAAATAGTATCACCAGTTTTGTTTGACTTTTTACTCCCATATCATTGTATATAGCAGGAGCGAGGACGTGGCTTTGCAGGAGTTTCTCTTCCAAAGGCTCTAACAATAAAAAATATATATATATTTTCTCTCCTTTTTCAGTGCCTAGTGCCTGATAACAAAGTCCTTGGATCTGTAGGAAATGAAACTCTTGTAAATTTGTAAAGTTAATTTGATCAATCAGAGCAGCTAAGTCAGATAGCTCACCTTGGAGACAGGGAATTGCAGAACTGAAAACGAAGTCCCAGTCCTCACTCAGTTTGGCATGGATCAGTCATTCACTTAACACTTATAATTATTCACATTACACTTCTTTCCACTAGACTTAATCTTCCAAAGGTGACAGTACAGGGGGAACCTCTGGTCACCCACGTATTTTCTCAACCAGATTACAAAGACCAGCATTATATGCACGCTTTGCTGATGTAGAAATAGGTTGAGATACAAACGGGCTGATCAAATATCAGAGCAGGGCTGACCATTTTTACACAAAGGCATTCATTCCAGAGACAGATGCAGCTGGGTCTCACAGGCCTGCCCGAGACAAAGACTCTTCAGCGAAAATCCTTTGAGTGAGGTTTAAACAATCATACAATCAGTTGGCATTACAGCATCCAATCTTTTGAAATGTGGTGACCAAAGATCAGTCCCAACCAGCGAACTTTCTGATTGTTGCAAATGTCACGTAAATGCCTGCCTTGTCCTGCCCCAAGGTTTTCAGGAGATAAAAGTTAATTCAGAAACAAAGTTCTATGGAAGTCAAGGAAGCCTTTTAAAGAAACATTATTGAGATTTTTTAATCTCTTGCCAAAATGAAGAAAAGAAAAAGTTAGATTTCTGTCCAACAATCTCAAAATCAGCAAGACAAAGAAAAATAATCCAACCCCCAAAGGCAACAAAAGGCCCATTTACTATCTGACACCCTGGGTGGACTTTGAAGCCACACTTCTCCAACAATCACTGTATTATGTCCATAGAATAATGCCAACCTATTAATGTGGGGTTTGTTCAATCAATTTGGAATTCAAATCAGAGTAAATCAGGATAGAAGCCTGCCTTAACACCAAGTCACTAAGGCTAATCAAATATAGAGACACAAAAACAAACAAATAAAAAAAGCCTTCATTCCAGGAGTAGTGAAGGCAGGATTAAAACTTAATAGAACTCTGCCCACATTAGCCTAACTATATGGTACAAAAGCATATTTTCAAAATAAAAGAAAACAGGACCCTCAGGACTTACAGGGAGTCAAATGTGATTCATGTTGTCCCTCTTGTCCTCACACCAATTCACAAAAGAACATATTCATCTTTACAGACTGTTCTTAAAATTTTTAGACTTTAAACTTGAAATATCAGTGTGATAGAACCAAGCTGTGGAGAAATTTTAAATACATATACATCTTTAAAACTTGTTTTTAAACAAAAACATGGATGTGTTTTTAGAATGACTAAAGCAAATCCCAACATAATTTCTCCATTACCAAAATGCTTCATGACTTTGGTCACTGTATCATGCCTTGGAAGCAATCAGAGCCCACTTAATTGGTAAACAGAATTAGAACGATAAGACATTCAGAAATAAAATTCCTTAGTGGAAGAAGAAGATTGAAGAAAAATATGATTATGTCATTTTTATAAGCTCCTTTGAAATCACAAGCTCTTCTAGACATTTCAAATGTTTTCTCTCATCTCTCTCCTCTATTTCTCTCTCTCTCTCTCAGGGACACTATTCCCTTAAACTTCCAAATTCTGTCCCAGACAAACTTTCAAATTTTATCGATTTCAGAATAGTTTATTTGATTAGGGAAAAGAAAGCCAGTCGACCTAAATCTCTAAATAATTATCAAAAACAAATACAGATAAATAAAATTACAAGAGACTATTTTTCTGAAAACTTAGGAAGATAAATTATGATTAAATAGAAAAATTTTAAATGTGTAGGGTTATACTTAAATTCAGTGTACATAAAATCACATGTCTGTCCATATAGCAAGGCATTCATGAGGAAGTTTTTATCGATTTCACAGAATGTATTGCATATGAGTTATTTATAGCTCTTAAAAATCCAAAAAAAAGTCTTGAATTCAATTTGTGGAATCGACAACAATTGGACCAGCAGGAAAAGGAAATGTCATTAGAAAGTAGCCGTGTGACTGATTAAAGTATTATTAGTTCAAAAGAACGCTCACTTTAAGATATACTATTTTTTTTAAAAAACCAATCTTTAAGTTTTGAGCATTTGAGGCCCAAAGACTTGTAATCCTCTACAAATGCTCAGAATGCAATGGAAAACTGATCTAGCACCAGAGCTCTAGGAATCGAAGATCTCATAACTAGGACAGTAAATGATCTCTTCTACTTATACCAACGCAATCTCTTCAGCCAGTGAATTATCACCCTATTTCAGACTGTAGTATTAGGGGCGCCAGCATGAAAACACCATTCAGCAAAATGAAATGAAAAATCGAGACTGAGAATCGTGAGGCTGTTCCATTCCAGTATACGGGAAGTCAGTTTTCTAATAACCATGATAGGTGGTGGTCTCCCATGAACCGTACAAGGTCAGTCCAACCCTGACGAAGTGCGCTTATTCTGCCGACACACAGCGGAAACCCACTGCCGAAGATCAGCAATTGGTCCCCTACAAATCCTGGCCTCAGGCCGCTTCCGCTCGCCTCGGCTTGCTGCACGCCGGCCTTCCCGGGCCCTTCTCAGGGCCTGGCTCGCCCCGTTCTGTCTACACAAAGAACCTTCGGCACTTGCGGCCTCTCCCCTTACCCACAGGAAATAGTTCCAAGACTCCCCGCGGATGCTTGAAATCACTATATATGTATATACATATTACACACCGAGCTCCATATATATGGGTTTTTCCTGGCCATACACACCTATATAATAAAGTTAACTGTATCCATTAGGCACACTCAAAGATTAACAACAATACCAGAAGTCATAACAATGTACTCGAAAGTTACGTGACTGTGCTCTCTCTGCCGCATACTCGTAGAACGTCTCATTACACAGAGTTCACCCTTCTTCTTCCGGGATGACCCGAGACGATGAAAGGCCTACGCGGGGCTGAGAGCCTTAAGCTACGGTGGAGCTGCCGCCGATTCGTCACAAGCGGAAGATCTACTTCCGGAGCGCGCCTGAGGCGAGGGCGGAAACGGCCGAGAAACTGCGGCGGCCGAGCGGCGAATAGGCCAATAAGCGAAAGGACCTTGTGCCTGGGCTCGGATGCCCGCAGGCCTCTTCAGGCACCTCCTCGGAGAAGTGCTCCTGGACACTGCCCTCGGTCGGGTTCCCCTATGCCATACTCTCAGGGCACTTGTTTCCTGAACTTTTTTAAAAAATATATTTTATTTATTTATTCACGACAGACAGAGGCAGAGACACAGGCAGAGGGAGAAGCAGGCTCCATGCCGGGAGCCCGACGTGGGACTCGATCCGGGACTCCAGGATCAGGCCCTGGGCCGAAGGCGGCGCTAAACCGCTGCGCCACCTGAGCTGCCCTTCCTGAGCTTTTCTAGGCATTACTCATGCTTTCAGTAAATATTTGATTGAGGAAATAATGCCTAATGCTTGAAGGTGCTGCCAAAAGGGTCTGAATTTTATCTAATTGGTATACTGTTAGGTCTTCAGGATTTAGCAGAATGTCTGGTGTTTAATGAATGCATGCAATGAATGAGAGAAGGAATGAAATAGGAAGAATATTAAGGAGACTTTTTGGATACTTAGACTCAGTAGCTTTGGGATGGAGAATTTTGAAGATTCAATGGTAGCACTCAGATAGGATGATTTCTCTAGAACATATGCTATATACATGGCCATAAGTATGTATATGATATCACTAGATTAACGCTGGACTGCTAATTTTACTATTTGAACACTCTTTCAAAAAACTTGAACTTCGTTTTTCTTTTGCTGCTGCTTCTTAACTCAGTCCTGGTTTTCCATCTGATTTTGCTTAACTGTGTTTCCTGCATGTTCTTTCAGTTTAAAATTGTCTTTATTCTTTTACTAATTATTTATTGAACACCTACTATGTGTGGCCAAATTAAGATAGTATTTCATATATTGTTGTAAGTGTATCAGTTAAGTAGGAAAGAATTATTCTTGGAAGGAGATCTCCTAATTCTTAGACTTCCAATGCTAAATTGATATTTAACCAGGCTCAAATTACATGACTTGTTGTAAATCAGTTAATTTCGTGAAGAATCCATTCTGTATACGTAGAGAAAGAGCTGGGTAATACTGGAAGTTTGAGATCATTTTAAGCTCTAAAGTAGTGTAACTGCAGTCAATTACATAAGCCCTATGTTGGGTAACTTCAAATTAAAAAAACTGACAATATAAGTATCAAAGCAATGTATTTTAAATCCCAGTAAATCCCAAATTTACTGGGATTCAGTAAATACTCTTCAGTTGCATTCACTAAAAGATCAGGCCAAAGAAAATATAACATATATTTTTCTACTCTCAGAAAGAAGACATTCAAATACTTTTTTATATCTTTTGAAAAATAGTTGCATATTTTATCAAGAATATACAGGAAAAATAATTTGCATTTTAAGTGCTGCTATCATAAAAGTAGACATAGAAATAAACCAAAATATCTAAATTGTGGGGGAAAAGGAGGAAGGGAATACCCATAAAACATGATTGTGAAATTGTAGAAACTTTAACATGTTTTTTTGTTCCTCTTTATGAAAATGTTCAGCCATAATCAGATATGTTGGGAATATGCTTCCTAGAAAGACACCATAGAAAGCCGAGCCAACCGAACAAACATAAGTAAAGAGTACTTTAAAATGTGAGATGAATCCAAATGATCAAGAAGAAGCTTTAACTTGTTATCTTAGAGAATCCTTGAAGACTAGAAAACTCTTTTTTTATTATTATTATTTTTATTGACAGAGAGTGAGCAAGCACGAGCAGAGGAGCATCAGGCAGAGGGAAAGGGAGAACTACGTTCCCCGCTAAGCAGAGAGCCCAACATGGGGCCTGATCCCAAGATCCTGGGATCATGACCCAAGCTGAAGACAGACACTTAACCAACTAAGTCACCCAGGCACCCCCAAAGCCCATCTGTTCTTAAAATGAAAAGCAAAGTTTGGAGAAGTAAGTTTCTTGAATAGGAGTATCTTAAATGTTTCTTAAAGGAACCAAGCTCCCTGCGAAATATTTTCCAGTTTAGGACTAGGTATGATTACAGGGGAGAAGAGTGAAGTATGGAGGGAGGGTAGGGCCTCTCCCTTACACACAAGATATGCGGCATGCCAAAGACATAAGGCTGTATAACTGCTTGCTTTAGGAGTATGGACTAGTCTTCAGGAGTGTAAGTTTGTGTTTTGAATATCTGATGATAATGGCATCTTCTGTAGTGTCAGGCCATCTCTTAATCTAGATAGTCCTAAAATGGAACATTTTGGGTGAGTATGAGTAGTACTCACTAAATGTGTTTTTTTTTGAAGTTCATAGTGCTGGTACATAACTGTGGTACATAATAATATTGATGGTATTGATATAATAATAGTGGCCAATATTCAGTGAGTGCTTACTCTATGAAAGACACTATTCCATATATGTACTAATTCATCTATTCAATATTATGGTTCCCTAGGATTATCAAACAGGAGAGAATATTCATATAATTATAAATTAATCACATGTTAGAAATTGTGAAAAGGCTAAAATGAACAAATGAAGACTCATCACAGTTTTTAGAACATCTAAGGCAAGTTTTATTGAAATGAGGTCCCCAATAGAACCACTTGGATGCTTAGTTCACCATAGACTTAGTCAGGTTCTGATCCTATGGCTCAGAATTAACTTGGAAAAGAGTGTCTCATGTGATAAAGACCCAAGACTTTTTACAGAATCAGGGAACTTTCTGAGTGTGAAATATCCAGTCTGAAACAGAAATCCTTATATGAATAAAGTCTGTAAGACTCGGAGAGGTAAAGGATTCAAATATAATCATTGCCATACACACCATGAAAATGAATCAGTAATTTAAAATCTCCCCACAATTGAAAGCCCCAACCAAGATGGCTTTGCTCATGAGTTCTATTGAATATATGAGAAGAAAAAACAGCAACTCCTCAAAAGTTCTTTCATAAAGTTAAGAATGGAATATTTCCAGTTCACTCTGAAGCCAGTATTACTCAGATAATGAAACCAAAGATATCATAAGGAAAAACATACAAACTATAGACTAATATTCCTCAAAAACAGGAAAGAAGAATCAAATAAGTCACTGGCACTTAAATCCTTCTCTGCTTTTGCTTTTAGGAACCCCCACCCAAGAGGACAATAATGTTCCAAATGTAGAAAGAACCAAGAAAGAAGGGGGCGGGGGGCGGGTAGGAAGGAAGATCTATAAGGAAACTCTTATAAGGGACATTATTGCAGAAAAATTTGGGAAATTTGAAAATGTATTGCATATGAGGAAATATGAGTGTTTCTAACATTTAACTCTAGGTTCTAATAATGATACTGAGTTCAGCAGGAGAATGTTCTTGTTCTTAGGAGATACAAGATGAAATGTTTATAGGTGAAACATCACTACTATCTGTAACTTATTTTCAAAATAGAGAAAAAAAAAGTAAGTGCAGAAACTGTTAATTTGTGACTCCACATGGAGTAAAAAAAAACAACTTGATTTTTCTGCTGGTTAATCCTTTTTAAAAATAAAATTCACTAGAGAAGTGCAAAAACCACAGGCACTGCAATGCACCTATCTGAATGGCTAAAATAAAAAAAAATTAAGACTGGCAATAGCAAGTATTGATAATATGGAGAAAGTGGAGCTCTCTGGTGAGAGGGTGGAATGGTACAGCAACTTTGGCAAACGGTTGTTTCTCATAGTTAAAAAATGGACTTACCAAGTGACCCCAAATTTCTTCTCCTAGCTGGTTAACAGAGACACAAAAACTTGTTTACATAAAAACCTATACATCAATATTTATAGTGACTTTATTCTTAATCACCAAAAACTTGAAACATTGCAAATGTCTCTCAACTGGGAAAGAAAGGGATACACTGTGATATATCCACACAATGGAATATTTCTTTGCAATAAAAAGAAACTACTGAAACACACAACAACACGGGTGAATATCCAATATATTATGCTAAGTGAAAAAAGCCAGACTCAAAGGCTATGTATGGCATAATTCCATTTATAGAACAGTCTTCAAAAGGGAAAATATAAGGACAGAAAACAGATGAATAGGTGGACTGGGGTTGAAATAAGGAGTTGTCTACAAAGACACATGCAGGAATTTTCTAGAATGATAGAACTGTTCAATACTTTTCAGTAGTGGTTGCATCATAATATGCGCTCAGGACTGTAGTCTAAAAGGGGTGAATTTACTGTATATTTTAATAAAAATTTTATATTAATTTTAAAATTAAGTGAATAAATATTGTTTACAATGTCATGTCACTCCTCTCTCTCTCTCCAAAACCATTCATTGCAGTCTTACCAGGAATAAACAGCAGAGTCATTTCAGTAGCTTACCAGGCCCTACATCATCTGGCTTCCTTTTAGCTTTCTGATCTCATCTGGTACTTCTCTTCTCCTCCCTCAATCTGTTCCAGCCACATTGGCCGCTTTACATTCCTGAAACCTACCAAGTGTGTTCCTGCCTCAGAGCCTTTGTACCGCCTATTCTTCCTCTAGATAGCTATCTTTTTTGTTTGTCTCCAGTGTCACCTTCATAACCCTGCCTTATACTGTTACTCCTTTTCTCCAAGTTACTTTTCAATATCAAACATACCATACATATATTGTACTTTTATTTTATGCAATTTCTATAGCAAATGCACCCACAGCAGTGTTTAACCTATAGTAGTACTCACTATTGGCTGAATAAATGAATTGAGATATAATGAAAGAGCCACTACTTAACCAATCCTCTACACTCAGTATCACTTGCACACTTTCTATAACACACTAAAATCAATCTTACCATAATTATTAAAGATGTGGACCTTTATTCTAATTCCACTTTTATGAGAAAAAGGCAAATAATGAGGAAAAAGAATTATTAAGAATATATTTTTAAAAACAACTATCATCATTTCCTTAGAATAAATACAAATTCATAAGGATTCAGATGTAAATCACTTAGATCTAAAATGTGGACCAATAAACATTTGATCTTTCTCCTTTGTGAAGCCTTCATTCCTACCCCCTTCTAATCATTGAGCCCTCAGAGGGAGTCAATTCACCTTCAGCTTCCCACCATCCACTCCATGTTTCATGCAGGCTGCACTTATCCCACTAAATTTTTTTTTGCTTACAAATATGCCCCTTTCAGCAAATAAATTACTTGATGGCAGGAACCTTAAGGTTAAGAAAAGTTAGTTCTATGTTCTAACTGCCCACCCTTGCACCAGGTGCAAAGAAGTTTAATAAAAGTTCTTTGAGTTGAATATAAATGAGTTGCTTTTTGAAATCATAAATTTGAAGATTTCAGAATTGTGAATCATCAAAGAAATGCTAAGTTGATTATAATATGAAATTATAGATACAGATATATGTACACACATAGGCATAGATGTAGAATATTTTTAAAAACAGTTTCACTGACTATCCTGAAACCACAGAAGTGATTTGGTTCAGTAGCTCAAACACCATCTGTAGAGATTTCTGACCAATCAGAATGCTAGTAGACTTAATCTAAGGTGTGAGTTTCTCTTTTTAAGGAAACTTTGAAGAGGGGAAGACATGGGACAGACTCTGGATTAGAAAGAAGTAGAGCAAAACAGGTCAACAAAATATATATATATATATGCTGTAGGAATTCTTGTGAGAAAACAATGAGCAAAGCTGTGGAGAAAACTCCCAAACCACGTTCCACTTAGGAAAACTTCACTGGAGTTATCAAAGTTTCTACTTTGACAGAAATAGGATTCAATAAGAAGGTACGTGTTTCAACTACTGAAACGTCAAAAGTCAAGGATAAAAGAAAATTGAGTCCTAACTTCCTTCATTGTGGTTAACCTTTATAATAGCTTCTTATTGGTTTTTCACTTTCAGCCTCTTCCCAATAGCCTGTTTAAACAGTTTTCAGATTGATCTTCCTACTACAGAGATACGATGATGTTTCCCCAATGCTCAAAAACCATAAAAGCCAACCCACATTGCTTGAAGGACTCCATCTAAACATCTTTCAAAACATGACCCTTTTATAAAATGGTCTCGATGCATATTTTCATCAGCATATTCCATGAGGCTTCTATGCCCACACAGAACAGATACCAAATTGGACTATTTATTTTTCAGTCACACATGATAAGCCCTCCTTCTATTCTTTTGTTTAATTGGCTCCCTCCTCGTGGAATGTCCACTTCTCACACTACCTTCTATTAACTTTCTGATGGACTACCCATCCAGTTATCTTACAGCCTTGCATGGTCTCCTCTAATCTGGTGGGCTCGTTTTCTCTTCTCTGACCAATCATGGAACATCACACCTCCCTAACGTCCCAGCTTATACCATTGTCGTTTACACATTTGTTTTATTCCTGCTTTGTCATCCCACTCCTGCCTAGTTTTGTAAAGTCTGACACTAAGCTCTGGTTACCTTTATTTACTACAGATAATAGCACAGAGCATTTTCTGTATCACGTGCTCAATCAGTGTTTCTTGATTTATAAAGTTGACTAAATATCATGAGAGACACTGTGGAATCACAATTGCTGAATCTGCTCAGCAGCCAAAACCTAGTGTAGACATCCTGGAGACGTTTTCCAAAGACCTATTTCAGGGATCTGCGAGAAGACAACAGTGCCTTGTTTTCATTCTCAAACCTTACAGGCAGACATCCTACACAACTGTTAGAACTTAAACTCCTGGAAAGAATCAAATAATTCAAATGGAGAAGGTTAGTTTTTGTTGGAAGCTTATGGAATATCAATTTAAACGTGGTTGAATATTCAAGTGTTCTAATCAAGATATATAAATATGTTATTATTCCACTATTGTACTTTCATTCTACTTAAAGAAATTAAATCACACAGATTTAACCAAGTTCATTTTTTAAATGGAGAAAAGTTAGAATTCAGAGTGCTTTAAAGGTCAACATTCAGAGGAAATTAGATGACAAGTGCATTGTGTTTTATCCTTGATTTTGCTCATAATTTATATTGGGAAAACCTGTGGCTCTACATGCTGGTTCAGAGATAAATAACCGAAAAAAGATACTTTCTTCCTACTCTGCTGTCTATTTATTCATATTTTATAAATATTCGGAAGTAATTTTACATCTGTATCTGAATATTAAAAATATAATTTTGTCTGAACATACAATATAGTTTTATATGAATCATGCATATAAAATAGTACTGTTAGAAACTGCTTTATAACATCATGGTGATTACCTGCCTTAAAGGAAAATAGAATTTTAAAGCAATAAAGCTGATTTTAAATTGTGCGTAGAACCAATAATTGTGTATTTAAGGCAATTAAAAGATTTATTGACTCTTGGTTAAAAGTAGATTGACAATGATATTAAAGAATAAAGTATAATTTATTTGGTGCTACTTTGTGAATGCTTCTTTAACTACAAATCATCTCACGATAACATATACAATATACTTTCCATCACAACTCAAAATAACCTACAAAATCACATGGCTATAATCAATATACACTGATTATATTTTTAAAAGAAAGAAAGTTAGCAATTAAGGTGCAGTAACTTTTTTCAAATAAAATATTAGCACCATACCAAATAAAATGACCTAAAACTATTGGCCTCCTCATATTTCTTAAATAACTAAATATAAACATTTTTTTCAAAGCACAAATATTAATTTGCAAAATCAGTTCTACAGTAGTTAATATTTCTCTCTTTTGCTGCATTTTTTTCCCAGGAGGGAAAAATATGAAGTAAAAACTTTCACAGGATATGAAAATCAAACAAGTAAATGTAACCAACAAAAGGCTGTCTTTCAGCAATGAGTTCCAACAGAAGCAAAAGTGGACATTTCGCGGCGTATGGTACTAAAAGGTGAGAGTTCAAGTTCTGTGGTATATTCGTTGTCATTGTCATCGCTGGTCACTGTTGAAGACTTCTGAATGCACTCATCACAGCAACAGCAACAGCACTCCATAAAAGCCCGACTGAAGGGTTTGCAAAGACAGAAAAGGAGGACAGGGGTAACACAGGACTTAAAGAACAAAAGGAACTGGCTGATGATATAAAGCAGGTCCATTGTCTGCTGAGAAACCCCTGTCGCCATGTAGGCAGTAACAATATTGCAGATATTTTCAGGAATAATGCAAAATCCATATAAAATGGTCAGAGCCACTACTGTACAGTTCATCTGGCTTTCTAGCTGAATCTGTCGTTTATTCCCTCGCGTACAGGCTTTCTCAGCTTTGCGGATTTTCCTTGCAGTCACTAAAGAGCAGGTGATGGTGAAAAGTGTGGGCAAACAAAAGTAACAGCCAAAGTACCACCAGAGTCTTGCACTGTCATAGGTAAGAGCTAAAACATAGATGGTGTCTGGCAAATCAGGGGAAACCTTAATAACACAGCGTTCCGCAGGAGCTCTGCCACTAAACCCCAAATCCTCCTTGCTCAGCTGGCGGAGAACAACTTCTGGAAGTGCTAACAGTAGGGCACCAACCCATATAACAGCAAGCTTGGCAGTTGTCGAAGAACAGTTCTCTATCATTTCATAGTACATCTGCACGTTGGTGGCTGCACGGAAGCGGTCTATACACAGAGCACATAAGGTGAAGGTAGTGACTCCGAGGGAAGCAACCTGTGGGAGGAACACAGTACACTTATTCTGGGTGATCTCTGAAAGATCAAAACACTAGGCAGTAAATACAGATTGCCAAAACAGAAAACAAAACAAAACAGAACAATTTCCTGGAATGAGGCGTGGGTAACTGGGTTGGTGACTTTAGCTGAATTACTGTAAAGATAAAAATAGGAGGGAAAAATAAAAAGAAATTTAGTGGTTCAGATTATGGAGTCAAAAAATTTTTATAACTGGAAGGATCCATAAGCTAAGTCCAATACCACTTTATTATAGAAAAGCACAGACACTCCCAAGAATTTCAGTCACCACAAAAAAAAAAAAAAAAAAAAAAAAAAAAAATTGCCACCAGGAGTTCTACATAAGGAGTAAGGATAGTTGAGTGTATCCCATTTTCATTACTGAAAAAGATGGTCATGTTTTCCAGTGCGTGGGTCAATAGTATGACTCACACAGAGCAAACATTCAAGAGCTTATTATTTCCAACAAATGAGATGAGTAAAGATCTCCAATTTCTCCTAAATGCAAAATAAAGCATTTCAATATTATCTTTAAATGCATACACTTATGGAAAAGAAGAAAGGGAAATTCTCCAGGGGTCAAAATCAATGAAAAAACAAATGCCAAACAGGTCAGTGACCCCTTCCCCTCCATTCTGCATGCTTGCCGAAGTGATATCTGCCAAGCCTGATGAGAGTTTCATCTAGCTAAGTTGGTTTTAGCTAGATCATGGGGCAGGTGCCCAAGTACACAGAGGTAGGAAACAAAGCTAGCCAGTATACATGGGGATTACATCAAAGATCCTTTTATGATTTTGGAACTCCTCAAATAGTGACATCTTCATGGGTATAAAGAGAAAAAGTAGAGGGAATTAGTAAAGAAACTTGTCTGCATTATATCATTTGGATCTAGGTGAATTGGAGATAAAAAAAGAAGAGCAAATTCTAACCAGGAGCTCGAATTTACACTGGCCTAAAGCTAGAATTCACACCATTTATGTGGCTCAGAAAAAAAACAAATTACAATTTTAAATTGTCCCAGGCACCTGGCAGAAGAAGAAAACACAAAACCTCTCTGGAAGAATGCACTTTAAAACCAGGCCTCAGAAACCCACAGATAAAATTTGAGGGAACATGGATCTACAATTAAAAATCAAAATATGCAAAAGCCAATCTGCCACTATGAACTTATGTGCCAAAAGAAGCAAGTTACAGGATCAGGCATAAAATAAGTACATTTATCATGAAATAAGTACATTTATCAAATTTAAAGTTATAGGAGATACACAAAGAATGTCAAAAAATAGATATAAAAAGTAACCATGAAAATATGCAAAAAGGAGCCAGATACAATGTGTAGATGTACCAGCCATAGGAAAATTTCAGATCAGAAAATAATTTAAGGCTGACCACATAAAGCACGGTATCCAAACTCTCATATGTGTATGGCCCAGACATCTAAATAAATTAACAATTAAAGGTTAAGAATGAAAAATATGTACATTTTTCACACAAAATAAAAATGCATGTTCCTAATGTAAACATAGTATCATTCAGTAGTCTGTTAAATATTTACAAACATCATACACACACTCTAAAGGTGTACATAGACATGTGTTTAACACAAGCACACATTTATTAATACCAACTTTGTCCTAAGCACTCTGCTAGATGGGAGGATACAGAACAAGAAACAGTCCTTTCCCTCAAGGAGGTCATAGTCAACCAAAAGGTGGGGGGAAGGTAGTTCTCAAAGTCACAAGATAAAGACAGTAATCATCTGGGAGCATCAAACTTACTTAACTAGAGGAAATTGAGTAATGTAATGTTTAATGTCATTATTTATATATTTAAATAAAGACAGAGTAGAAGGTAAAATGTTCATGAGGTTTAAGATGAAACAGGAGACTAAAACTGTAGATGAGAAGGATGTTTTGGGGTGTACCCTAGGCTTTCAGGTATGGGAATTCACTCTCCTCTGTCTGCTAGTGGGAATGTTTAAGAAGTACAGGAATAGGTCATGCCTTGGCAAAGGAGCAAGGAAACCTATATATAATGTTCATGTCTAATTTTTTAGAATTCAAAGGGATCATGTTGAAAAAAAAAACATTTGTCATAACAGTTTTGACACTCAACACATTAGTTGTTTATCTGCTACATTCAAGCTGTCACTGTCCCCAGAATGATGGCAACTTGCTTGTGGATTCTATGAGAATTCCAATGTCAAATGTCCGCCCCCTTACTACATACTAAACATTAGTGTCTCCTGATTCCACCATGGAAAATAAGGACATTGCATCCATGCCCTGACTATTCTCATAACTCTTAGTGGAAACAGTCTGAAAATGAGAGATAAGGAGGGCTAAAGCGTATGAAAAGCAAAACTGAAGAAAAAATATGACTCCCAATCTAGATCAGGGCAGATCAAGACTACACGGTTCAGCTTATAACCACAATTTTCATACAAAATCTTCAGAAAGTTTCCCATAAAAATCAATATAAGAAATATCCATTCAGGGATGCCTGAGTGGCTTAGTGGTTGAGCATCTGCCTTTTGCTCAGGTTGTGATCCTGGGGTCCTGGATCAAGTCCTGCATCAGGCTCCCCAGAGGGAGCCTCCTTCTCCCTCTGCCTATGTCTCTGCCTCTCTCTCTCTCTCTCTCTCTGGGTCTCTTATGAATAAATAAATAAAATCTTAAAAAGAAATATTCATCCAATATGACTGTCATAAAAAGTCATCTCTCCATACACCCTTTTAATATTAACTTTCAAATTAATGAATTGGTCTTCTTGATGGAAATTTATTTTGCCTCTATGACAGAGATTCAAAATAATTCTAAAATTGAGGTCTGCACTGTGCAAACTGTCTTAAGATCAGATTATTACGTTTAATGTCAGTAATTGCCACACTTCGCATGGAAATCTGAGAAGGAGAATTCCTTCTAAAGGTCTGCATCAAAAGTATTATTTAGGAATTGCAGGACTTTATTTTATGGGTTTTTGAAACTTCACATTTATGTATTAGTTTTTCAAATATTTTGATTCATTTCTCTGTAAGAATGTAAAACAAAACAAAAAATCCTCAAACTATCAAATGTACCCAAATCCTCAGCAAGGCCATCTTTACTAACTTAAGTCTTTGTGCGTGTTTCTCTGTCACCCACGTATCCAGAGTCGGTCCATAAATAACAAAGCTACAGAGGTTTAAGCTGTGCATTCTCTTAAAATTATGAATAACATTTCTACTGAAAGGATGCTTGGTAAGACAAAACTACTAGAGAGTCTGATGGAAGGCAATCTCTTAGAGGCGTGGCACATACATTTGCTTGGTAGTTTTCTAGATAGAAAATTTTTTACAAAGAACACACAACACTCAAGAGATAGCATCTTCTCCCCCGATTAATCTCCTTAATTTTAAACACAGAGATTTAAAATCCGGACCAAGGGCACCTGGGTCATTCAGTCAGTTAAGTGTCTGCCTTCATCTGAGGTCATGATCCCAGGATCCTGGGATTGAGCCCACATTGGGCTCCCTGCTCAGCAGGCAGTCTTCTTCTCCCTCTGCCCCTACCCCTGCTTGTACTCTCTCTCTCTCTCTCTCTCTCAAATAAATAAATAAAATCTTAAAAAAAAAAAAAAGAAAGAAAAAGAAAAGAAAAGAAAATCTGGATCAATTATCACAAGAGCTAGCATTTGCATACCTAACTCCCAGTCTGTTACAGAGCATTTCGTGAGAGGGACTAGCCAATGAATGTGGGTGGACACGTATTAAGACGAGTGTGTTGGATTGCCTCTCCTTAGATATTTATAACCTGTGCTGCACATCCACTTTTAATTAAAAGATGTTCACTGCTTCAAAAAGCAAAAAATTTTCTAGGTCCTGTATATATCATTGCACATGATAACAGAGCCAGGGCAATTTTTAAACAAAATTTACATGTGCCCCAACTTTTGCTCAGGAATTCTACATTGTACTTTATTTGAAGATTCTTAGTTCTTCAGCCATATTCTGGAAAGCTATCAGACTGAGCACCAAATGTGTTTAAAAGAACATATTTGATCTGTAATCCTCTTGACGAATCACATATTGAGGGAAGCTTCCTAGGTTTCATACACAAATTGCAAGAGGCTCCTGTACCCAGCTTCGTATTGTCAAATCCTACTTCTCTTTGATAGTGTTCTCCTCAATTAGGAGCCAGCTGAAGCAAAGGTCACAAGAGCTGGGGCCTCTGAGGAAAATGCTGCCCCAAATGCAGATAGCGCTTACTACATAGTTGCCAACAGCAACCGCAGCCCAAAGGCTAGTCCTAGATATCTCTTCCCTCCTGCTGCCACCGCCTGCAGTGCCATTACTTCAGATATTTTTCTGTAAATTCACTTCTACACTTGATTTTATGATGTGAAAGAGCAAGAAAGGTACAAAGCTCCTGCTCAGTACTTTCCCAAATTATTTATAGAAGGCTTTAAACATTTGTAAAGGATCAACCTCGGAAATTAATTGATAAAAATCATCTGGATCATGGGTGGTGGGCTAATTTCTGCTTTCTCAGGTATGAAATCTATCCATGCCATTAAAATTGCTAAATGTTGGAGTAGCATGAAAAGATTTCAATCCCAATTTTGAAATGTATTTGTTTACTTATAGCTCATTAGAAATTCTACCAAGATGAATGGTACAATTACATGCAATTATAAAACTGTGTCATAAATTCTGGATCTCCTGCATTTAATGACCATATCTAATTGCTAAAATTCAATGTCACTAAGAAATTTGCTCTTGGGAGTAAAGCTGGTAAGGGGTAGTTTTTTGAAGCAACATCCGGAGAGATGGAATGAGTAAGATGCAATCTCCTATTAATTAAACTGCAATGGGAGAAATAATTAATGTCAACAAAAGCAGAACTGTAAACACTTCTAATAGACAAGACTATTAATTTTGAGACTCAAGATCAGAGGAAAGCTGGAAGCAGAAATTTTTAACTATTTGGGAAAATGAGATATTGAGCATTTTGAGGGTTTTGGTATCAAAATACACAAAAAATAGAATAAAAATAAACAACTCTAAAATCTTTCTTTCATTCAGCAATGGTCTGCTCTTCTCTGTACCCCACAGGAACAACAGTAACCGTCCTTCAGCCCCTACCAGTCAATATCCAGAGCGGTGAGTCTTCTGGCAGCCACAGGACCCTGCAGCAGTGCTCCAAGGCTGGGACAGGCACAGAGTCAGCCCTGAGTACTCAGGTTGGAAGGCAGCCACTGGTGCCCAAGTGGTCTTCCTATTGTTCAAGTTTCTAATTCAGTGCAAACATCGGGCTATGAGAAAACCTGGGCCATCATATTCACTTTGTACTACACTAAATTCCTGTTCACTCAAAATGATAGAAGAAAGAACACATGGACACTTTATAAAACACAGTAAGGATCTTTGTAGGAAGATCCTTGGCTATTGTCTTAACTATTGCTCCATTTTTCATGAGATTACTGCAGACAGACAAATAAGAAACTTTTTTTCAAGTATTGTATTTTTATTTTTTAGAGAGAGAGAAAGAAAGAGATGGTGGGGGAGGGGCAGGAGAGGGAGAGAGGACTCCACACCCAGCACGGAGCCCGATGCAAGGCTGCATTCCACAGCCCTGAGATCATGACCTGAGCCAAAATTGAGAGTCCTATGCTTAACTAACTGAGCCACCCAACTGCCCCATAAGAAACCATTTTGAACAAGAGTAAGTTATGAAGGTATAACTCTTACCAAATAAATAGTATCTTTTGCTAAGCTTTCTGATATAAATCAGTGATAACAATTATGGGGGAGAAAAGACCAATGCACTTCCAAGCAAAATTTCTTTCACATGAAATTGAGTTGATATGCTTCAGTAAAGTGAAGCAACTAGAATACAATGATTTTTATAAAGTAGGGAAATTTCTAACCAAAGTCATGATAACTATACTCTAGCTTAACTTATATTTTACCTCAAAAAGATGTTTAAGTACATCTATTTCTGTGCTGTCTTTTGTATACAAGTAACTCACAAAACAAGGGCATGATTGTTAAGAAAACCCATTCATTTGGATCATGAATGATAATCTATTATAAGTCTGTGGTTACAGGCCTAACAATCAGTCAGGAAAAAAGCAGGAGGAGCACAGGGTAGAGTTTCCTTTGAAACTCTAAATGGCTTGAGTTTGTGTATGCCTTTGGCTTTCTCTTACATTTTCCATAATCCTTATCCTTGCAACAGTTCAGGGCAACTTCTCCAGGAAAGAGACACTCCTTTGATCACCACTGTGGAAAGCATGTTTATCAGAGCCTCTGCTGTGAATAAGATGGCCTTTATCAAAAGGTCTTCATTTCAGAATGCATGCAAGTCATGATACTATGGTAGTAACACCCTTCCATTAGTGTTTCCAAACCAAAACAGAGAGTAGGAGAGATTTGCCTCACCCCTTACAAACATGCATAGATCCCTAAGATAAAATAAAGCCATTTACAACCACTTGTCCAGTCAAAGAGAAGCCTTCTTTCCTTTATCAAAATCAGTGAGGTTTAATCTGACACACCCACATATTATAAATATCTATTTATTTCGGTGATACCCAACATATTTCATCTATACTTGATTCCCAATGTCATGGAAAAACAAAATAACTTCAAGGCATCAGCTGCCATTATAATCTCATTCTCTACCTTAAGCTTGGTAACATGCTCTTCCTTATTTTAAAAACAACTGAGACTATTTAAAAGCTAACATATCACCCTCAAACTTGGGTTGATTTTATTAATCTTTCTTTACCTTTATAGTCCCACCTTGACATAAAGTTTCCTACCAACTGTGACATCTGACTTCTGTAGCACAGTATATTTCTTTTGTAGTAAAAAAAAGTGGGGGGATGAGGTACCTGGGTGGCTCAGTCAGTTAAGTGTCTGCCTTCAGTTCAGGTCATGATCCCAGGGTCCTGGGATTGAGTCCCATGTCAGGCTCTCTGCTCAGCAGGGAGTCTGCTTCTCCCTCTCCCTCTGCCTACTGATCCTTCTGCTTCTGTGCCAAATAAAAAAAAAAATCTTTTAAAAAATTACTATAACTTGTCTAAAATATTGTAATTTGGTTATAAATATGCCAATGCTCATTAATATAAAAAATACCAATGAAGCAACATTAACATAATTTGTCTCAAGAGGGAAGCAATCTATTAAAATCAACAGATCTTAAGGAATTGATATAGTCTATTTTTTCTCAATAATTAAATATTCATTTCAAAATGTAATATTTATCTCAAGCCTGCAGTCTTTGGTATTATTATAATTTTTCTAATCAATCTTAAAGTGACCTGGAATTTCTATTGTTCACCTAGGGGTTCTGATGAGTTTTCAAAGAACAGTAATAAATTTTCACCAATTTTCCTTTGTTCTATAATGATATTAATTTGCATGCTGGTAAACCTAAACTAAAAACACATTCCTCATCCATTTGTGGTTTAGTAATTGTGACTTGAATGACATGAAGAGACAATATATTAAGACAAAATTCCTCAGCTCTTAACCAAGGTTGCACCCTTGGTACTCTATTAAGGAAGTACTCTTTCTTTATTTAATCCTCTTATAAGAAACAAATATCTCTAAATCTCACATCTTGCTGCAAATCAGTTAACAGATGCTTTTCCCATACATGAGAGATTGGAACCAAGAAGACAGTGAAGGTAGGACAGGGAGTGATGAACAGGAAGTAAAAAATGGCAACCCTAAGCATAGTCATAGACCTAATGAAAATGACTCATTCCAGTCCTGGATCAAATCAGTGACCTTGGCCTTGTTAATGCTATGAACCATTCAAGTGTGCTGACAAATAACATTGAAAACTATCATAAATCCACAAACCAAAAGTATTCTGTCTCAGGAATAAGCCTGTGATTATATCCTGTGTTTTATAGTTTTATTGAAAGTATATATACCTACTTTTCAAATAGAGAGACTTCAAATTTGAGGTTGCAGCAACCCCATTTTCCATTCTACCTTAAAATTTTAGATGAGATCATCTCCTCTGGCACAAAGAACACCATTCTAATTAGGATACTTAAGAGTTAGTCTTGGCAACAAGGTTGAGTTAATTATTGGACTTTGGCAGGTCAATTCTTGGGAAGTAAAAGGACAGGAGGATCCCCAGAGGATGGGAGAAGTGCAATGCCAGAGACATATCTCACTGCAGAGCAGCCTACCCATTCCTTTACTCCCACAGTCCACACACCCGACACAGATCCCTGTGCCTCCAATGTGACACCGTCAATCTAGTGGGGGGAGCTATTAAAGAGCTATTAAAGGTGGAAACATTCTATCAAGGTCCATGTAGTATAAGAGTCAAAGGCAAGGTAGATAGACCCTCACCTACTTAGCCTGGGAATCATAAACTCAGATCTATTTTGCTTTTCCAGACATATTTCCTTCCTTTTTGCTGTTGAAGGATGCTTTGTTGATATAACCAGATACCTTGGCAGTGCTTGGGAACTCAGAATAAGTCCTCACTCTGTTTCCATTCTTGAAAGATTAATCCCAAGAATTGGGAAAGTCAATTCTTTATGCTTCCCTTTCTATAATAGGGTCCAAAGTATCTATAATAGGGTCCAATGTTATCTCCTTTTTCACCCTTTCTTCCTGGATTCTCTAAGGTCAAATTAAACAATAGGTACATTATGAAATTTTCAGAAGGACTCAATTTAATGTGTTATTACCACTGTTACGAATGTGCTATTACACTGTTAAATGAACCATTCATTTAAGTAAAAATTTAAAATTTAATTTATTTAATTCCTTATGGCTAATAAGGACTAATAAATCCAAAGCACAGATGGTTATCTCAGGCACTGTATTCTAAATAATAATTTGGGATTCTGTGTCCTAAATGAAACTTTTAGGGCTGTCCTATCTGCTGAATTATCTTGCCCCAATGATTCTTATGGGCCTCCTATCCCACAAAAGATTGAGAAAACAAGAAAGCAAGAATTAAAAGATTTTTATATTTGCATCTTTTCACAATGGATCTAAGTTGTACAGAATTTATGAAGACTATAATAAGACTATGATGAAAAAGAATTAGAGTGAGCACAGTTTTCACTTGAATTTATTCATCTTTGGTCCTAATTAAGTACAACTGTGAGCTGACTCATTCCAGGACCCATTCCTGACCTTCCATAACCCTTTGTTTAAATCTCTATTATAGTACTCATTACACATTAGAACATTACTTCTCTATAACTTTAAAAGAAGTAATGCATCTATGTTATTCATCACTGGAAATTTTTCCCCCTTTTCTCCCATCCCTACCTAACATCATACTCACACAGTAGAAAAGCTCAATAAATGTTTGATGAATAAATGGATAGTAAATAAATGAATGAATGACGACATATATGGAAAAGGATTATAGAAAATAATGAATTATTCAAACTGTTCTTTAATCAGTTATTAGTTGCTGCTGTTTTATATATAATATAGTTCTTCCAAGCTGAGTGCCAATGAGTAGTTCTAGAAGGGAAGTAAAGAAAAATCCATTTCTGTATGTACTTCACTAATAAGCTTCAGAAAATAATGGCATTCTCAGTATAATCAATAGTGAAGGCAATTATTTGAATTTCACATGTGGATATAATAAAACTTTTACTGCTTATATAGAACCCAAAATCTGTATGTTCATAAATGGCATTATAAGTAAGAGCTCATTCTATGACATTTTAAATCTTTTCTGCAAAAGTCATCAGCGAAGTATTTTTACTTGTATAGAAATGTAGGAAATGATTGTAAAGGGATTAATGGGAAGTCATAAAATATTTGTTGAGCACCATTCACATATATTGGGTTTACTTTCCCTGAGAATATTATTAGTGACTTTCAAATTGCTCATAAAATTGTATCTTTCCACTTAAAAGTCCATCAGAATACCTAATGGCTAATCCACAACTCAAGCAAATTTACTATCTGTCATGGTAAATGTGCTATTACTTGAATGTAGGGGTTCTAGAGAAATCTGTGTGGAATCACATACTTGTATGATAAATCATCTTCAGCTTCCATGACCCTTCCTTTCTTACCTATCAGTGCTAACTACAATCTGAGGAAATTAAAGAGCCATTTGTTTCACTCAGTTTGAAACTAGTATTTCTAAAGCCATTGGTGAATTGTCTCTTTTCATCACAAAAGATTGTATATCTTTCACAAATCATCCCTAGTCCAGAGGCTCTGGTGAGATTCATTCCCTTTAACTATCCTCCACCTTCATGCAGGAATCTTGTATCTCAGTAAAACAAACAAACAAAAACAGTTAGGGGCACTCAGGTGGTTCAGTCAGTTAAGCATAGATTCTTGACTTCGGCTCAGGTCATTATCTCCAGGTTCTGAGATAGAGCCCCACCTCAGGCTCTGTGTTGGGTATGCAGTCTGCTTAAGATTCTCTCTCTCCTTCTCCCTCTGCTCCTCCCTCATTCAAAACTTCCTAATTAATGTTCAAACAGAAATAAATATTTAGCAGTGGATCTGAATCCGATGATACACTGACTCTGGTTGGCTTTCACCAACTAATGAGTAAAGATCTATTCCAGTTACCATTCAGTGCCCAAATTATCTGGCTTTAATCATTTGTTAGATCCTTAAAGTGTGGTAGAGAACTCCTTTGCCATTTTCCTATTGCACTCCACACCCAGACCTCTATATCTATCCATCTCTCTCACTCTCTTGCTCTCTATCTCTCTCCTTCCCTTTCCCCTACCTCTCTCTTTCCACATACAACTATCACTTTGAGTATAGTTCTGTTTTGTTTTGTTTTCTGGTGACTAGCTAATAAACCAGTTTAAAATGATGTGTCTATTAGGATGACCACCATTCACTCAGATTCTTTTCCCTCCTATCCCCTTTTCCTACCATTCCATCTGCCCTTGATCCTTAAGGGATTTATCATTAAGCCACAAAGGCATCAGAATCCTAAAATAGAAATGGAGAAGTTATCAACTACAATAGTTCCCAGTATATTCCTACTCATAGCAACATTAAATATGATAAAACTACTTTCTAGCAACAGACCCTGAAAGCTGGCTACTCTCCTCAAGTCTTATGCCAACAAATTGAAATAAAACAAGAATTGAATGTAAATTTCAAAGATATGTGATTTTTCTTAAGAAACGTCTCCTATTTTTCTATACAAACTCAACTCTCCGCCAAGTTCCACTATCTCCTCAAGATTATGCTAATACTCAAGTTGTAGGGGAAAAAAAAAGAACTATGATAGAAGAAGAAAAGAAGACAAAAGTGAAAGGAGGTAAAATTGAGAAAATTTCTGAAGATTAATAAAATTAACTGTGGTACAGCTACTATAGAAAACAGTTTGGAGATTACTCAACATTTTTAAAATAGAATTACCATATGATCTAACAATTCCACTTTTGGGTATTTACATGAAGAACATGAAAACACTAACTATTTTTTTATTTAAATTCAATTTGTCAACATATGGTATAACACCCAGTTCTCATCCCATCAAGTGCCCTCCTTAGTGCCCGTCACCCAATCACCCCATCTCCCCACTCTCCTCCCCTTCTGTAGTCCTTTGTTTATTTCCCAGAGTTAGGAGACTCTCATGGTTTGTCTTCCTTTTTAATTTTTCCCCACTCAGTTTCCCTCCTTTCCCTTATAGTCCCTTTCACTATTTCTTATATTCTACATATTAGTGAAACCATATGATGATTGTCCTTCTTCAATTGACCTATTTCACTCAGCAAAATACCCTCCAGTTCCATCCACGTCGAAGCAAATGGTAGGTATTAGTCCTTTCTGATGGCTGATGAAAACGCTAACTTGAAAAGATATATGCACCCCTATGTTCACTGCACCATGATTTACAGTAGCCAAGATATGGAAGCAACCTAAGTGTCCACTGCTGGATGAATGGATAAAGAAAATATGGTGTATGTACATATGTGTGCATGTGTGTGAATGTATATAAATATAATGGAATATTATTCAGCCATTAAAAAGAATGAAATCTTGCCATTTGCAACAACATGGATGGACCTCAAGGCATCATGCTAAATGAAATATATCAGATGAGGAAAGACAAATACCAAATGATCTCACTTTATATGTAGAATCTTAAAAAAGCAAAAACAACAACAACAAAAAACCTAAAACAAACAACAACAACAAAAAGAAACTGAGCCCATAGAGTCATAGAGAAGAGATTGTGGTTGCTAAAGGCTGGGGGTTCTTGAAAGGTATCAAAAGATACAAGCTTTCAGTTATAAAATAATACTGTATTACATATTTGGAAGTTGCTAAGAAAGAAAGTAGATCTTAAAAGTTTTCATCAAGAATGTTGTAACTATGTAAGGTGACAGATACTAACTAGAGTTATTATAGTGATCATTTCACAATTATACAAATATCAAAGCACACTATGTTGTACACTTGAAACTAATAAAATGTTATATGTCAATTATACCTCCATTAAAATTAAAAATTGTGAATAAAAGTTTAAAATGTCTAAGAAATATTAAAAAATAAAAACACTGGAAAAGATGAAACATTACTATCAAAAAGGTAGATCATACATTATAAATCAATAATAAGATGTGTGGTAGAAGAAAAGGAAAAGCCAACAAATAAATATAAGAAAGTAAAAAGTAAGGAGAGAGAAGGTAAAATCTAGATAATAAAAGGAGACAAAATGTCAAATAGTTTTTAGAACTCTTGTGGTCAAAAATAAACAGATTTGATGGGGGGAAGATTTTTGAGAAAGTTTAAACAAATGTAATTATTTATAGTGTCTTTTACCAATCTAAAACACTGTGATTTTAAGAATATAAAATGTAACCTACATAGCTTAATTTGATCACTAAAATAATCATCTTTGACACAGTAAAAGTGCAATTGATTCAGATTGTTGCAATTTTTAAAAATTTTCAAACTCTGGAACTTACTGTTAATTTATGAGAAACAAGATGAAATTTAAGAATATAAAAAGCTATAAATTTCATCATATAGCAAAGCATGTTAACTGAGCTTATTTTTCCCTACCCATTGGATATAAAAATCTTTTTTGAAAGATGCCAAGGAGCAGACATAAAAAGAAAACACTCATTGGACACTTCTGCCTTCTAGATGTTTGTCTAATAAGCAAACTTGAGACTGAAAGGTCTGGCTGCTACTAACTAGGTATAAATGCTTAGGATGATCATTTCTCCTCTCTGGGCCTCTTGTTTCATCTTAAAAATCGGGAAGTTTGAGTAGAGTGTCATCTGGTTCTAATTTAACATTAGAAAAATTCAAAAGTTACTGCAGTGCAGGCTATGGCTCTCCACCTAGATTGCCTCTCCACAAAATTCCTTCAGGTATGAAGTGCTGATTCCCCCAACTGCTGGGACTGTTGGTGGTTGGTGGCTCTTAGCCGCAACCTGCTCTAGGAATTGCCTTTCAGAGACATCCCCCCAGATCAAGGTTATGTCCCCTTCCTAGGAGCAACTTCCATGTAGTAACCGGTCCCTTAGGGGGAATAAAGTCGGGGCTGTCTTGCCTCTATCCAGGACATAGTGCAAGGCTCTCCAGCCCTGCAGCTCCTTGTGGTGTCAGCCAAGGTCTCTCTAGCATCTGGATCACAGTTCAACTTCTCCCTCTGCCCAATCCCACCTCCTTCATTCCCCATTAGGTGTTGAACCTGAGCACATGCCCCAGTAAACTTCCTGCAATGCAAATCTCCACATTTGGGTCTGTTTCTTGGGGAACCTGACATGGAACAGGCACTAAATCTTCTTAGTTCTGTGAAAATCACAGTGCCTCCTAGGGGCAGAAATGTTTTGTTTTGAAATTTGGACTGTATTTTTTAGTCTCATAATCAGGAATTACAGAGCTGATAGTACTATCCAATCTTTTTTTTTTTTTTTTTTTTTTTTTTACAAAATATACTAATGCATTATAAAATTATTTCAGAAGAATAGGATAGGAATGTAGAAACACTACATCTTAAGATTTTCATTCATACTTTAATAGTAAAAATGTGTATTACAGTCTAATTTTTAAGAAGAAATGAGTAAGGTTTTTTACAACTCTGGGGGGAATAAAGCCTAGCACTAAAAACTAAAAAGAAATAAAGGACTATAAAGAAGAGAGGGAAATACAGATAGCAAAAAATACCAATAGTTGTTTTAATAATAATAAAGGTAAAAAATATTCTTAAGGATCAGAGAATTAAATTTAAAAAATGAAATAAAAATGAAAACACATATTTAAAAATAATCAGAGCTAAAGAGAAAGAAAATTAAAAGACATACATGATAAATACCATCACTCAAAACTCTTAGGTCTCATAAACTTACCAAAGTTTTTATATTCTTTTCTGAATTTGGATGGAATTCCTTTCTTTTGAAGGTTTTTTAAAGAACTGAGTAACTTTTTTTTTCTTTCCCCAGTTTCTTTTTTCTGTCCTCTTTACCTTGTTTTTTCCTCTAATATATAAAGCCTTCATCATGCCCATTTTAGACAAGCCAATACACTTCTGTTACTGGGGGTAACTCTCCTGTTCACTTTATAGTTTACTTTTGTCTCATTCTTGCATATGTCAATTTCTTCTGTATTATTCAAGAAAACAATCAGAGAGATCTTAAACATTGACCTTGAAAAGGCAATTGATAGATACATCTCTTTTACATAAATTCAACTACCTCCGCTGCAATTAAAAAATGAACTGTCTACAAATAAAATAGATATTTCAGAGCTACATGGAGCCTGGCAACAAAAGAAACCCTAGGTTTTGGTAAAGTAGCAACAGCTGGTTTAGCCAGTATGGAATGATTCTGCATCTGATCCCTGCCAGGATAACAGAGGGTCTTATTTACTATCTCTTCCCTTGTTCGTCTAAGTAGGTACTGTTTTCTGTTTACTTATCTCCTAGCTTTGAGCCCTGGAACAATGTTGAACATAGTGTCACTGGCTCTGGTGCCAGACAGGATCAGGGGCTCTGGAATATTTACAGTTTCCCTTCTTCTGCTTCCATAAATGAAATGGGCAGTCTGAATGGAGGAAATCAAGGGCCAGCTGGCTAAAAACACAACTGGCAACAAAGCACTTGGGCTCCTTCCAAGAGCTGGTGTTTAAAGAGAGGCCATTTAAAGAGCAAATACCAACTACCATAATAACGGTCCAGGACACTAGCTGTACGATGAAAAAATAAAATTTTACTCAGCAATATTTTTGTCTCCAAAGTTTGGAACCTATTATATGCCCCCCTTCTTCTTAAAAAATTTTTCTACTCTTAGCCTAATCCCTTAAAATAACCAATCCATTATATCCTAACAAGTGACAAGTACATACTATATATGCATGCTCAAATATATATGTATGTGTGTGTGTGTGTATATATATATATATATATATATGTATATGTATGCAAATTCAGTGCCATGATGGCCAAAGTGTTATTCTTTGCTTAAACTCATCCATAAAAAATAAATAAAACTGTTAAGAAATTGAGAAGGAAAAGGAGAGAAATAAGAAATGACATAAGAATTTAGATGGGATAGCATGGCAGACTGCCAAAGGACACTTAAACTAATTTGGGAGGTTATTAATATATCATGAAGCCAACTGACAAAGGCAGATTTCCTTTGTTAAATAAAATAGTATTTCCATTTTGATATTTAAGAAAGATTCAATAATCTCCTTGGGAAAAAAATCATGTTGGAGCACTACTTGAGAAACAATACATGATTTTTGGTTGTTGCTGCTGAGTTCTGGTAATGACAACCACACAATGGCCATTTATTAACCCTCGACTCTCTGGTGCCAAATCAAGACTATATATAAATGCCATATTCGGAGGGATCAATTTAAAATGTAAACAATTCTATACATGATGAAAACATAATTATTTCAAAATCCAGGAGCAGAAGAGTTTGAAAGTGAGCAAACAAAGCTGCCTCTCTCTTTTTCTCTCTCTTAATGATTGACAGGAGAAGCGGAGGAGGCCCCAGAAAAAAAGTAAAGGGGTTCAGCAGCTAGGTGGGTGCGTGGAGCAGCAATTGGGATGCTATACATCCCCGAAATGGGTAAAGCCAGTAGTTTGAGACCCCCTGGAAGACATTATTACCTCGATATAGGGCACAATCTTGCAAGAGAAGTCCTCCAGCAGCCACTTCTTCGTCAGCTCGTGAAAGATGACGAGCGGAAGGCAGAAGAAGATGATGAGAAAGTCCCAGAAGGCCAGGTTGGCCAGGAGGGAGTTGGAGATGCTCCGCATGTAGTAGTTGTGACACACGATGCACATCACCGCCAGGTTGCCAATGATGCCGGTCCCGAAGATCACCACAGACAGACACATGACCGCATAAGCTCCGTAGGACTCCTGGGTCAGCGGGTAGAAGGGGTTCTTCAGTCGCAAGCGCCGGTGCGTGCTGTTCCCCCGGCGGAGCCCCCCGCGCTCGTGGACGCCCTCCCCTGAGGACCCATTCTGGGCCAGCGCCCTGCCAGGGGGTGCGATCGTCCGCCCTTCGTGCCCCGACGGTCCATCGACCGTCTTGGGTGGGGGGTCGTGGTGGGCACCCTGGGGTTTCCCGCCTCTCCTTGGCCAGTAATAAAGGTCGCTGGCTGCAGGTTCTGTCCTCACACTCGGCTCCTGGCTGTGCCCAGAAATGCCAGCGCCTCTAGGACCCTTCTCTGCCCCCTCTGAGCTCCGAAGGAAGAGTTGGAGAGCCGGGGGGTTCCCTCTTCCCAAAGTTCCGGGGGGCTCCTGGCCCCGGGCCCCTCTCCACCTCCAGGCTCCAGAGGGTCTGGCGGGAGGTCCCGAGGGTTCCGCGGCCGACACCTCCGGCCCTGTCCCCGCACCTGGGTCACCGCCCCGGGCAGCCCTGAGGTCCCGCCAGGGCGCCGCGCGCGCCGCCGGCTCCGGCTCCTCCTCCCTGGGCGCTCGGGTTAGCAGAGGGTCCCCTGCAGAACTTCGTCCCCACGCGTCCCTGCTGCGGCGCTGGCTCAGTGCAGGCGAACAGTTCTGTCCTAGGCAAGCCTCGTTCCCGGGCCAAGGAGCGGCCCCGAGGGCAGGCGAGGCGGAGAGCTTGAGCAGTAGCAGAAGCAGCAGCCGCGAGGTGCGGGCGAGAGGCGCGCCCGGGGCCCGCATGGCTCGCAGAGGGCGCGCCCGGCAGCGTGGCTCCCGGTTAGCACCGACACCTGCTGCCTAAATTGCTGCTGAGAGTCGGACACATGTCACATACTCACCCCCGCCCCGGCGATGGGGGACGGGAGATTACGGAGAGGTTGGGGGATGGGTCTTGGGTCACAAACCCTCCCCTTCTACAATCCTTCCTCTTTCGGCTTCCCGTGCATTTCGCAGCCAAATCCAGCCCGAGCGCCGCGTATCCCCAGGGTTCAGAGGGGGAATCGCTGCTCTCGGTGGCCGACCTTGAAAAGTTGCCACCAGCACCTGCTTGTTGGTTAATGTTGCGACTGGGAGAAGCCCGGACCAAGCCCCACGTTCCTCCCTGCCTTTGGGCGGCTGCCTTCTCGGCAACAGTAGCTCTGCCTATTTACTTCCTTTCCATACCGCTTTATCCAGTTGGGAACAGTCGCGCTGCCTTTTTACACCCTTTCAATAACCGCTTTATCCAGTTGTAAGCCGAGGTCGCTACAGGGAGAGAAAAACGAGTTGCCCCTTTGCGGATGACTGGCAGCCACCATCCCGCTCCCGGCTCGCTGGAAACAGGTTGCAAACAGCTGGACGCTGCGCCGACGCGCCCGGGGAAACTCTCGCCCCGCCTAACGCCAGCGACCTGCGAGGCTTCTGCTGCCGGGGAGAAGCGGGATCCGAACCCCGCGGCCACCGTCAAAGTTGCTGCTCCTCCCGCTCAAAGTTGACCAGGGGGCGGCGCGGGCTCGCGGGCAAGGGGCTCGGTGGCGGGGGTGGGGACGCGGCCGACGGAGCTCGTCGCTGCCACAGCAGGCGCTAGGCGGGCGGAGAGTGCGGTGCCTGGAGCGGCCGCGGGCGAGGCGGGGCGCGGCCGGGGAGGGGGAGGGGAGGGGAGGGGGGAGGGGAGGGAGGGGGCCGGCCTCGCCCCGCCGCCCCCGTGTCCGCGCGCGCCGCCGGGAGCCAGCGCCCGGCCCCGGGCCTCCTCCTGCGAGAGATGCCGTGGTGCGCGGAGGAGGCTGGTCCCCTGGCGGTTGACGACTCGCGAAACGCACACGCGTTTCATTCAAGCCCTTTGTAGCGGCCTTGACCTGACTCGTGGGAGCCGGGAGCGGAGAGGCCCCACGGGCGGAGGCGCGGGCGGGAGCCGGGCGCGCCCCGTCGGTTCCCCAGACGTCGGAACCAGCGCGGCGGCTCCCGGGCCCCGGGGAGGAGGAAGGTGAGCAGCTCACCTCCCTCGGGACTTCCAGGAGCTGGGCCTCGAGAGGAGGAGGAGGCTCGGATGTTTCCATCGCAGAGAAAGCAGTTCCGAGAGTGGGACGCGCAGCGAACGTGTTCGGGGGCGCCGGGACCTGTGACGCCGACTGGGGAAGCAGGCCCACGGGGGTTGCTGGGGAAGCAGCTCTGTTTGACGGACTCGTGGGAATGACAGGTGGGCGGACAGGGACAGCGCGGCCCGCCGTGCAGGTGCGGCCTTCGCACCAGACCTCGCGCTCCTGCCACGGCTCCTCGGGGCGTAGTTCGTGAGACCGGCGGCTATAATATAAAACAGGCGGATTGATTAAAAGAAAGTGATAGAGGGAGAAATGAATGCGTTTTGAAGTGAAAAAGGGCAACATCTAGAAAAACAGGAGAAAATACAATGAAAACCATGACGCCGAGTATGACAGGTACAGAGTAATGGCCCTCCAGAAGAGGCCCACGGCCTAATTCCCAATACACGTGAAGATGTTATCTGACTCGGCAAAAGGGACTTTGCAGATGCGATTCGGTTAAAGATCTTGAGAGGGGAAGAGTATCATGAATTATTATTATTCAGGTGGGTCCACTGAGATCACAACGGTCCTTACAAGAGGGAGGTTACAGGGTCAGAGTGAGGGTTTTTTGTTTGTTTTCTTTTTGTTTTTGTTTTTGTTTTTGTTTTTGTTTTTTTTTCCAGGTGGCAGAGATACCTTTATTTTTGCAGAGCAGAGGCAGCATTTACTGGCTATGGAGTCTGGGTGGCAGCTGTCCTGGGGCTCCTCTCGAGTACCTTCTGGACACCGGTCTCCAGTCTGAGGAGAAGCAAGGCCGCCATGCTAGGGGGCAAGGCTCCCCCTTACTCCCTGAGAGGTCTCCAGCAAGCCCTCCACCCGAGACAGCTCTCACAGGGTGCCTTCTAGGAGGTCCAGTTGGAGGTAGGACTTGAGGGCAGGTTCAGGGGCAGGCTTCCTTTCCATCACAGTGAGTCAGTGAGCCAAGTAATGCAGCAATCTCTGGAAGCTGAAAAAGTCCCTGCCTGTTCATTTTAGACTTCTGACCTCCAGAACTATAAAACAATGAATTTGGCTTGCTTTAAGTCACTGAGTTTGTAGGAGTTGGTTGCAGCAGCAATAATAAACTGATATACCAATTAACCTGAAAATGTAGACAGCAACATTTTATTGAAAAATATTAACTACCAAAAATAGTTGGGAAGAATTTTTTAGAAACCTAAAGATAACCATAACATTAAAGAAATCAAGTCGGGACCCCTGGGTGGCGCAGCGGTTTGGCGCCTGCCTTTGGCCCGGGGCGCGATCCTGGAGATCCGGGATCGAATCCCACGTCGGGCTCCCGGTGCATGGAGCCTGCTTCTCCCTCTGCCTGTGTCTCTGCCTCTCTCTCTCTCTCTCTCTCTCTCTCTGTGACTATCATAAATAAATAAAAATAAATAAAGAAATAAATAAAGAAAGAAAGAAAATAATCAAGTCATTCATCATGTTCTACCTATCAGACAGTGCTAGACATTATCAAGTCCTAAGAGTAATTATACTTAAATGAAATGTTTGATTGCTAGCTGGCTCATTTTGTGAAGCCAGAATAACCTTAATATCAAAATCAGAAGATGACAGAAAAAGAAAAAAAAAGGGGGCTAATAGCACCCATTTATACATCAAATTATTCATTTATACACAATAATTATCTCAAGTGCATTAATTCATTAAACAGATATTCTGCTCACAGTGTATATAGAAGAGCAATGAACAAAATGAAGATCCGCTCCCTCTGAATTTATATTCTCTTTGGGGAGACAGATAATAAACAAATAAATACACAATATGGCAGATGATGACCAATGCTATAGAGAAAAGAATGGGGAGTAAGGAAATAGAGTAAGGGGCAGGGGAAATCTGTTCTTTTATAAGGATAGTCAGTGAAAGCCTTTCTAATAAGGTGATTTTTGAATACTTACAAACATATAGTCCAATAGTCCCAAATGAAAGCCTGACGAATTCAACATCACCTGTTTTTAAATATATATATAGTATATAATAGGTCTTATCGCAGAAATGTCAGGATAGCTTAACATTTAGAAATTTTTTAAATAATTTATGAAATCCAGCAATTTATGAAATTAAGGACAAAGATATATTAATCTCAACAGATGCAGGAGAAGCATTTGATTAAAGGCAATCATCATTCATTATTAAAACTATTAGCAATCTAGAAACGGAAAAAAGCTTCTTTAATATAACAAATGTTAACTTAAAATTACAGCTAACATTAATGTTAAAATAACAGAAACATTTGCTCTAAAATGAAAACAAGACACAGATCACCTGTTCTATAATCAGCACCGTACTTACCAATGAAATAAGACAAGAAAAAAGAAATAGTTGTAGTAAAGAAGTACAATTGGTGCTATTTGCAGATTAGGTAAGCCTGCATACAAAATTTAAAATGATTTAATACTTATAAAGCTACCAGTTGTAACTTACCAGATATCAAGACTTATATAACTATAGTAACAAAAATAGCATGATATTGGTGCAGGGAGGGCCAAAGAGGTCAAGGAAAGAGAACAGAAAATAGAGAAATATGCATAAACTTATGTGAGAATTTGATATAGCAAGAGAACTGCCATTGCAAATGGATGGTTAAACTAATCAATAAATGGTACTGAAAAAAAATTGACAATCCATAGAAGAAAAAATAAAGGTATATTTCTTCCTTCATACTATATATAAAATATATTTCAGATTAAAGATCTTAATATGAAAACTAAGTGTTTAAAATTTTGAGAAGAATATACAGGAAATGTCATTATGGCATAAGAGTAGAAAGGTTTCATAAGATGGAAGAAGACAAAATATGAAATATAATAATGATAAATATGATTTTCTTAAAGTTTTACATTTCTGAACCAACAAGGAAGCCATCAGCAAAGTTAAAACAAGCCACAAATTGGAAGCAGACTGTGATAAGAAGAAGTAGTAAGCTCTAGTGCTGCTTACTAGTGAGAGGATAGTCTAGCTCCAGTGGATCTTTTAAAGACACAAACATGCTATGGTACAGGTTTATAACTGCTCACTAGAAATATCGTATAAAGTAGCCACCTAGCACACTTGCTCAAGGCTGAGTTATTGCATAAGTGATCATAACAAAAGTAATATAATTTCTGTAAATTTGCATGTATATCGATAAAACTTCTAAGAGGGCTTTCCAAGGTGGTCCTCCCAGCAGTATCCCTGGGAGGATTATTAAATTTTTGCTCTGGGGCTAAGAGGAACAAATATGGGAATACTCACACATGTTGTGGTCTTGAGTTTCTTTACTATCATTTATCATTTTCTCTCAAATAATCCACATTGCACTGAAATATTTGGAATCTACTTTTATTCCTATACTGGACAAAAGGACTACCCTCCAATATCTACAAAAACACTTGCAAAGATAAGAAAAAAGATTAATTTTAAAAAGATGGGCAAAGGATGAGATCAGGAATTTCACAAAGGAGGAAACTCGAATGTCCATTAAAAAATGTGGGAATATGGTCAATCTAATTAGTAATTAGAGAACTGCAAATTATAATAACGATGGAATGCCATTTACCTCTATTTGACTAGAAAAAAGAATGCCAATATCCAACTATTTGAGAGGATAGGAAAAAATGAAAGCTGTTATAACCTGCTCTTGGAAGAGAGAGTAATTTGTCAGTACCTTAAAAGTTGATGATGTTTATACCTTGTGAACATGAAATAGTACCCATAAGAATAAGCCCTAGAGGAGCTCTTGTATGTGGGCATAAGAAAATCTTTACACTTGTTTTTAAGAATAAAAAGAATGGAAACACTGCAAATGTCAATCAATATAGGAATGGAAAAATTAATTGTAGTGTATTCATAAAAAGGAGAAACTAGACTTAAACATATCAGCAAGGCTGAATCTCAGAAATATAAATGTCAGAATAAAAAAGCAAGATTCAATGTCAACTATACTATGCTGCTGTTTATATAACTTTCAAAAAGAACATAAAACACTATGGTAAACCACACACGATATATCATAAAAGTATAAAATATATAGAAGGAAAAAATACACATCAACTTCAGAATATTAGTTGACCTCTGGGGATAGAGGGATGGGAATGGAATGAGAGAGAGCTTCTACTCTAAATGTTGTATTTTGTACTTTATTTTTTTTAAGATTTTATTTATTTATTCATGGGAGACACAGAGAGAGGCAAAGACATAGGCAGAGGGAGAGGCAGGCTCCTCACAGGGAGCCTGATGCGGGACTCGATCCCGCCAGCCGGGGATCACACCCTGAGCCAAAGGCAGAGGCTCAATCGCTAAGCCACCCAGGCATCCCTGTATTCTGTTTCTTTAAAAAAAAACTATTCAGGAGGGAGTAATCTGGCTTTATTATGGAACAAGAAAAAAAAAGTTGCTGAAATAAAACCAGAGATATTGCCTCCCCTTTTACCTCATTAGTTTAAAGTTTGGGTTTACAGTGGTAAATTATTTGTATATCCTTTTTACTCTTGATCATAATAATGTGTCACTAATTTTCACCTTTACCTAGAAAGGAATCCAAACTCAATAGGGAAAAATTCCTTTGAACCCTTTCCAGAAACCCAGTGTAACTGACACATGCTTCCCCTGAGGAGGGCATCATTTTCAGAATGGGAAGCTGCAGAACTAAGGTATCCAGCTTGGGGAATTGCTTAGGAAAATCCTGGAGGACAGGCTGCCTTTGCCTCTCTGAGATGATACCTCCTTATTCCTAAGTAGGCCCCTCCTTAACCTGAACAATAGTGCCTTTCTATTAGGATGGCTGCCATGCTCTGGCTCCTTAAGTGAAGGCTTGTTGTGGCCATGAATAAGACCTCAGAGAGCTCCAGCCACCCTGGTGGAGCCTGGGACAACGTAAATCATTTATCTTCTTGGAAATAATTTTCTTATCTGTAAAACAACGATGTTCACACCTGCTCTCAGCTCTGCCCACCCAAGTCATTATGATGATTAGGCAACATGAAAAGACTTCAGAAATTGTACAATATTCATCTTTGCTCCTTTTAGTATTCAACTATTTGTTGCTATTAGCAAAATTTAAATGACATCGAGAACACATAAGCTGTAAAGGAGATCATGCTTGATAAATGAAAGTCTGAAGTAATATATGTATTTTATAAGAAAATTGAGAAAGGGGTACCTGGGTGGTACAGTCAGTTAAGCGGCTGACTCTTGGTTTCAGCTCAGGTCATGCATGACTTCAGGGTCCTAAGATCGAGCCCACAGCCAAGCTCTGGGCTCAGCCTGGAGTTTGCTTAGGACTGTCTCTCCCTCTGCCCCTGCCCCCACTCTCGCTTTCTCTAAAAATATATAAATAAATCCCAAATAAAAGAAGAAAATTGAGAAAGCATTCACTGCAAAAAGAAAAACAAATGTCATTGAACTCTTTTCCCAAAGCTCATCTCACCTGTAACTATAGTTTTTGAAATAGGAGTAGTCACAACTCATCTATTTCTGTAGTTCTACTATAGAAATATAGATCTGAAAATATGTTGGCTAATTATTGTCTGGTGTACATCAGAGATCATTTATCTGTACAAGAACTGATCTGAAAAAAAAAAAGAACTGATCTGAGCATGGATTTTTCTGTGTCAGCATTCCACAGGGTTTATAATATATAATATTGATTTTTTAATATACAAAACAGAACATGTAAATTATTACCTGTCTTGGCATTTCTGTACAATCTATTATACTGTGTTTAGTGTTTGGTGTGCTGAAGTTAAGACACATTATAAAAGTCAGAGAAATGACTACTTCAACTTTTAAGATACATCACTGAACGTAAGAAGTTTTACTCAGCATCCAATTCACTTCTCAATATTTCTTTTATTTTGGCTTCAGAGAATTCAAAAGGATCATTTCTCTAATAGAAATTATAACATACAACCAATAGATCATTATTTTCTGAGATTCAAAATGTGCCTTTTTTTTTTTTTTTACAATTTGTCACTGTAAACTCTGTCCCTAAATTACAGTTAGCTTTTCTTAACTACCTACTCTATCCTCTCCCTTTGCCACATATTAGAATTAATGGAAAAAATGTACTGTTTGGGATAAAACACTAATATGATTATATCTATCTAAAAATATCAATATTAAAAGTATTCAAAATTTAAAATGAAACAATTATTAAAATGGTCCTGGGATGCCTGGGTGGCTCACTGGTTGAGGGTCTGCCTTCGGCTCAGGGCGTGATCCCAAGGTCCGGGATCGAGTCCTACATCAGGCTCCCTGCATGGAGCCTGCTTCTCCCTCTGCCTATGTCTCTGCCTCTCTCTGTGTCTCTCATGAATAAATAAATAAAATCTTTTAAAAAAATGGTCCTTTATTTATGCCAGAAAAAAATATGTATCTGTTGGTCTGCATAAAATATGTTTATACCACTACACTACATTGCATATAAATGTAAATCTTTTTTTTTTAAGATTTTATTTATTTATTCATGAGAGACACAGAGAGAGAGAGAGAGGCAGAGACACAGGCAGAGGGAGAAGCAGGCTCCATGCAGGGAGCCCGATGTGGGACTCGGTCCCGGGTCTCCAGGATCACACCCCGGGGCTGATGGCGGCCCTAAACTCCTAAGCCACTGGGGCTACCCTAAATCTTTCCTTTTTAATTGGAAAGAAACTTGAATGCAGACAGGGATAAAGCTAAAGATTAATTAATGCATATATAATCAAACATTCTAACCTTTCACAGCTCTTCGCCAGGGTAAATGTTTTATCAAATACAACCCACCCTTTGATGAAAATCCATTGAGAAGCAATGATGCTTAGTTGGCACTGAGCCAATAATGATATCCCAGGAGACCAGAGAACCTCAGCCTTTAGTCTCTTATAACTTCTCAAATAATATATTTTCCCTAGCAGTTGTAATACTTTAGTTTTATTCTTCTAAATAATCATGGTAGGCAGAACTTTTCAATAGTTATCCAAAGAAAATGTAATCTTACAAAGATACAGATTTTACTTCGTTCCTCTATTGTTTGGGTCCAAATATATTGTATCAATAAGATTCCTTCTAAGACTCTCCAAAACAAATTGTCCTATTGTATTATGGCTCCATCTCTGACCAAGCATTATTCTTTAAATCAGTTTTCTGTGTAACATTGATACTAAATAATACTCAAGTATTAAAGCAAGTCAAGCCAAGCTTTCAACACTACAGAAGCATTGTCTTTGCTTAAAACTTAAAAATACTAGTAAATTTGACCAGAATGCAATTTTTCCATACAAAATCAGTAAGGAAGATCATGTATTTCTATATGAAAAGTGAAAAGCTGAGATAGAAGGGTTTTAAAAGAGAATACATCGAGTTGGCTGTCTCTCAGCAACCTTTTAACCTTTTAAGTTTAGCTCCAGCAAAGAAATCAGTTCAATGGATACATCTAAGCCTTGAGTCTTGGCACTTTTAGCAATTATTTTCTTGATTAGTAATTGAAATATAAATGGTTCTAAAACAAGCTTTGCTTTGTGAGTCATAAAACTACCCTAAAGATTGGTCAACAAAAGGGAAACCATAAACTTTTCCTTATAATCTTTGTAGCTTGTTTGAGTTCCCTTTTTTTAAAAGATCTCCTTTAAAGGTTTTTATTTTTTGGGCAGCCTGGGTGGCTCAGCGGTTTAACACTGCCTTCGGCCCAGGGCGCGATCCTGGAGACCCGGGATCGAATCCCACATCGGGCTCCCGGTGCATGGAACCTGCTTCTCCCTCTGCCTATGTTTCTGCCTCTCTCTCTCTCTCTCTCTCTCTCTCTCTCTGTGTGACTATCATAAATAAATAAAAATTTTAAAAATATATATATAAATAAATAAAGGTTTTTAAGTATTCTCTATATCCAACATGGAGCTTGAACTCACATCTCTGAGATCAAGAGTCGCATGCTCTACCAACCAAGCCAGCCAGATGCCCCTAGAAGAGCTCCTTTATAGTCATTTTTAACTTAGTATGTGGAGAGTGTTTGACTGGGTATTATCACTAAATAAACTGATCTGATAACATAAAAATTTTGAATGGTCAAATTAATAAAATGTTAAGATTTGGCCCAAGGTAATTAAATTTGTACTTGAGATTACTAGTTCTTTACTGTTCCCATTATCAGGCTACTACCTGCAGCCACTTCCAAGGCCCCTGCTGCTCCACAGAGTGTTTTTTTTTTGTTTTGTTTTGTTTTTGTTTTTGTTTTAACTAATTGATTCATTGACTTTTAGAGAGAGAGAGAGAGAGGGAGAGAGGTGGATAGATGAGCAGAGAAAAAGGGCCAGGGACTCTGCGCAGAGCATGGAGCCCCACACGGAGGTTGATCCCAGAACCCTGGGATTATGACCTGAGCTAAAATCAAGAGTTGGCCATTCAACCAACTGAGCCACACAGGTGCCTCTACCAAGTGTTTTCTTAGGATTGGTTTTATCTTCACCCCTTCATGAACTCAATATCCTTCCCTGAGCACCTACCTTTTGGAGAAGGGAAGGCTTTCATTTTGACTCTCAAAAAACAAAGAGGCTCTAATACAAGCTCCTCTTGTATTAGATAGAGGACATAATATTATATGACTGAGGCCTGTTGCAGTGCTCTACTTTTTAAGGGAGGTGTCCCCTGGTGAAAGCAAGGTGTCCACTAGGGTGGCCCTTTTTAGGAAGTGTAGAGTGTGGTGGTTTATATGATTTCAAGATGTTTTTTAGCTTATGAGAGAAAAGATGATACATTCACCTTCTGACAAGACTTCCATTAAGGTATATATTGAACTTCATGAAGGAATTTCACTTATAAAATAAGAGACGTGGCTACTACAAAGAAACATCAATAATCTAGTACAACCCCTTTTATTTTAGAAATAAGGAAAGTAAGGGGCGCCTAGATGGTTCAGTTCATTAAGTGGCCAACTCTTGATTTGGGCTCAGGTCAAGATCTCAGAGTCCTGCGATCAAGCCCTCTGTCTGTTTCGGTGCTCAGTGCGGAGTCTGCTTCCTCTCTTTCTGTCCCTCCCCCTGCACTCTCTCTCCTCAAATAAATAAATAAATCTAAGGAAAAAAAAAAGAAGTAAGGTAAACGAGATCAAAATGGGTGAGTTAACTTACCCTATATCACGCAGTGCAGTAGAATAGAACTTGAACTAAAAACCAAGTTCTTTGAGAGTGAGGAGAAAGGGCCACCAGTCAGTGGTGGCTCAGAGAGGCTTCTTGAAGGAGGTGGATGGTAAAAGGGCAGGAGGGTAGGAGTTAGCTATTGAAGTGGGAGAAAGAAGAATTCATGGTGCAAGCAGAGGGATTGATTCTAGCAAAGATGGGGAGAAGAGAGAAAGGATGAAGGGTAGGGTACAACAAGTAGCTCAATGTTGCTAGGAATAATGTTTGAGAATTTTGTGTTCTTAGAGAAAAAAGGCTTAACGTCAATTGTATTTTTTGAGGAGCGCTTAATTAGTACAATACTTAGGTGATGTTCCACTTAGAGATCTACTTATTCTGAGTCTAATAATATTTGAATACATGTTAACCTTTATTTATTCAATAATATTTATTGCTTAACTACACCTGGTGTGCTAGATATGTAATGGCGAAGTGAAATTACAGAAAAATTGCGGGGGGCATTTCCCAGTAGAGGAGAGGTTCTAAATGGAAGAAGTCATGGGTCTTCACTTCATTGACTAGCAAAGTTGTTGTAATGATGGAAAAGGTAATGCATACACAGTCAGACTGCACTTTGACATGCACGCATAGTCAGTAAGTAACTGTTGATTTATTTTAATTGCTTGAATATCAATGAAGAGATTGAAGGTTTTACAAGAACTGCTTGTTTTGTCTTACCACCAGCCACACACACTCTTCTGGGAAATACGCCCACGCAGGTTATTGTCCTGGTACTGGCTCTGTCAAATTAACCAAAGTTTACCCAAGGAATCTCAAGCCTGGAATTTTGCCAACTAAGAAAGAAAGAAAAAAGTTTAGGGAGCAGCTTCATTTTAGATAGAACTTTAGATAGGAGCTGTTGGCAGCTGTGTTTCCAGTGAGGATAAGGGCCCACTGAAAAGCAATCTGTAATTAGGAAGGTGAATGAAGGAGATTCAGAAATAAATTTAAATAAATAATAAATTCATATTTCAGAATAAAATATTTTACACAGGCCTGAATCACTTTTTAATGACTCCTCACATTCTGTTTTTTAATGCTATAACCAACTATAGGTTCTACTTGAGTCAAATAAGAAAATTCCTATTATGTTTTTAGTTGTAGTAGGATAAATAATCCTTCTGTGACTCATTTCCTACTATCTCACAAGTGAATCTCAAACCCTTCCTTCCTTTTCTAAACCTTCTTAATTATCAACAAAGTATAGATACATTCTGAATTATAACAATCTGAAATAAAACAGCCTTAAGACAATTATCTTGGCAATACCATTAATAATCTGCTTATAGGGACGGATGCCTGGGTGGCTCAGCTGTTGAGCTTCTGCCTTTGGCTCAGGGCGTGATTCTGGGATCCAGGAGCGAGTCCCACATCGGACTCCCTGCAAGAAGCCTACTTCTCCCTCTGCCTATGTCTCTGCCTCTGTCTCTGTGTCTCTCATGAATAAATAAATAAAATCTTTTAAAAAAATCTGCTTATAATCTTATTATTCTAATTACTGCTATTTTTTAAGAAAACTCATTCTTGGTCAAGTCAGTCCATTCATCTAACTTCATTGTCCCATGCAGAACCAGGGGTTATTACTTTAGTTTAAAGTTTTGAAAATTAAAAAATTAAAAAATTGACATTAAATCTTGACTAAATTAAATGAAGAATTACTATCTTCCAGAATGGTTTGTAAGGGGAAGAAATATTAATTCAACAAATACTCACTGGTTATCTGTTATGCACAAGACAGTGCAGTGTGCTTACATGTGTACATTAAAAAAAGAAAAAGAAAAAAGATCTTATATAAGGAAATTTGATATGTCTGTGGTTCTAGCTTTAGGGAAGGTTTCTTTTGATGACTTTAAGCCAAGAAGTATGAAATAGACCATGTAAAATGCAAAGGGAAATCCAATAGTGTAGCTAACACATTCTCTTATGAAAGTGCTTTTCCCTGAAAAATACAAGGGCTAATGCATTAATTTTAAAAAGATGGGCAACAAAAATCAGAAAATAAAAATGACAAGGGATTTAGGTTAAAGGTCATTGTTACTTTAATCTATATTCAATATCTTGAAAATTCTTCATAGTTTTCTACTAAAACCTATACATTGAAACAATGCCTGACATATTTTCGCACTGCATGTCTTCAGCAATGCATGGTTGCTAATGACAGCATTTGCTCATGAGCCTTCCCTGCAGGAGAGCCTTTGGGGTGGAGAATTTTCTGTAACGGCAGACCTGCCATAGCTGATCTGTCAGGGTGAGTCAGACAGGCATTCTGCTCCCAGAGGATGACAAGAAAACAAATAAAAATTAAACCAAATGCAAACAGTTTCATCAAAGGCATTTGACAAATGAGCAGGTGCCCTAAGGAATCAAAAGCAAGCGCAGAAATAAATAGCACTTCATTCATTGAAATCTTTTGATTTCAAAATTCCAAACAAATAGATTAAACTATCTATTATATTTTCTGATATTCCATTGCACAAATAGATGAGCTTGAAATTTGGCCAACATTATATGCTTTCATGCACTACTCATATTCATTTTTCACTCTTTCTACAAAGAGTCTTTACCAAGCTTCTATGATTCCAAGGCACAGTGCTGGGAACTAGGGGAATGTAATGGTGAGTACAAACTGACAAGGACTTTCCCTCACAGAGACCACAGCTTGATGGGGATGGGGAGGCAGACAGGGCAATTAAGTGTTCACACAAGTAAGTGTGAAATTTTACTAGAAACAAATTTGATGAAGAAGAGCTATGTGATGCTTAGAATCTATGATTGGAGTATTTTACTCAATTCAGAAGGTCTAGGATGGCCTCTATAAAGAAGTTCTGAAGGATTCTTAGAAGTTAACTACTCAACATGGGGAGGGAAGGATACTCCAGGCAGAGGAAACATCCATGTCCTAAGGCATGGTGGCAGAAAGAGTTGAGAGACTGAAAGGAGGTCCCTGTGGCTAAAGCAGAGGGTGCCAATGTGCTGTGGCTGGCGATGGGGCTGAAGAGAGATATAGAAGTCAAATCATGAAGATGAAACTCAGCGGCATGTAAAGGACTCGCTTCCATCAGCAGTGATCTATAAAGTCAATGGAGTGTTCAGGTGTGTGTGTGTGTGTGTGTGTGTGTGTGTGTGTGTGTATCTGCTGGAGGGGGGCAAGTGTCAAGCTATTTGAGTGGCACAGTCATGTTTGCTTTCATACTCTGTTTAATCACTCCTGAATTTTACCAACAGACAACTGTCCTTGCTATCAGTTTCCTATAGTTAGAGTAATTGGAGTTGAATATAAAGTGGTTCATATCTACATTGTGGAAAACACAAATATAGCATCATATATAAAGAAAATATTAAATCAGTAGATACCACAAGTTTTGCATGTTTTTCAATTGTAACATAACACAACTAAATGCCTCTTTAAATGTATAATTTGCATTCAAAAGTAGTATAATTCACTATTCTTAACAAAAAAAGAATCTTTCTTACTAAAACCATTAAACGTCTGAACAATCACCTTTAAGCATAGACACCGTTGTTTCTGAGCAAAATAATGAATAAAATATCTGATTACATTCAAAGATGAATAGTGTTCCTCTTTTAGAGAATTTACAATACAGTAAATGCACAGAGGTTTGGAATATGAAAAATCTGAATATAGTCTTAGTACACGGAAGGATAATATACAGAATAATACATTAATAATAATATAATAACTTGCTGTTATGGTTGACTTTAGCAATAAAATGCAGCTCTTAAGAATATTGTTTTCAATTTAATTTAATAATTCAGGAATACACCTACAGAGTGATGGACAATATTATATATGTCACAGAATTCTAGTTTTTAATTGATTGCATATTATATATGCTAGATGCTTTAAACATTTCCATATTAAATCTTTGTGAGCTAGTTGGTTGCAGGAAGGGCCCTCACAGAGCTTGAAGCTCAGGCCTGCTGAAGCCTGATCGTGGGTAATAGAACTTCACTTCATCCCATCTCCATATAAATATTTGGGAAGGTGCTAATTTTATTTTGCACTAGTTATTTGCACCTAGTGAGGAGGCAGGCATGTAGCCAGAGTCTCCACAATAGTCTGGTTGATACCAACAACAGGGTATTAAAAATCCCTTTGAAAATGGCAAAGAAAGCTTCTCCCACATGGTGGGATTCTTACTGCATTCAGGCAGTGTCTTTGGAAGCTGAATCTTGGAGGAACATGAGAAACCATACCTGAACCTCTAAAACCTGTGTTAACCCCCTGCTTTATGTAACTGTTTTCTGTTTTTGCTATCTCTGTAAATTTCCTAGCCATTTGCCACTGAAACCTTTTATCTCTCTGTTGATAACATTACCGTCCTATTGTGACAACGTGGAAATTATTACACTCTAGAAATGAAGATACAGAGGCTCTGAGCATTATAGTAACTCATCCGAATTAACAAGCAAGAGTGTTAAGGTCCTGATCAACACAAGCATGACCTTTATGGATGCAACTCCTAGAAAAGGCGAGAAGGCTGATGGCACAGTCACAGGGTGAGCATTATGAAGAGAAAAAAAGTGACATAATTGTGTAATTGTGACACTAAGGAAGGGTAATTTAGGTTTTTTTTTCTCATATTGCACATGAAAATCATAATGTGACATTATGTTTATCTTACCATCAAACTGAGATCTATGAGTTTGGGAAATCTATTTTATTCACCTGTGTAAGGCCAATATCAAGCAAAGGGCTATGCATGTAATAGACACAGAACAAATACTTAAAATTTTACACTTTTAAGATGGCTTTGAGCTGAATTTTTCCATTACTTTTTGAAAAAAGATGTTATTTATTTGACAGAGAGAGAGTGAGCACAAGCAGGGGGAGTAGCAGAGGGAAAAGGAGAAGTAGGCTCTCCACTGAGCAGGGAGTTCCATGCAGGGCTCGATCCCAGGACCCCAGGATCATGACTCAAACCAAAGGCAGATGCTTAAATGACTGAGCCACCGAGGCGCCCCTGAATTATTTCATTTTTTAATCAAGTTGAAAAGATGTTGTTTGGTTATTTTGGGGGATATATTTTAAGTACTGATTCTGTGAGGGTTTTTTTGGGTGAGATTTACATTTAAATTGGTGGACTTTCAGTAAAGCACCTCCATACTTTGGGTGGGCCTCATCCAATCAGTGAAAGGCCTGAATAAAACAAAAGACTGACCTTCCCTAAGCAAGAAGGACTTAGTGGACTAAGTGGACTGCCTTCAGACTTCAACTGCAACATCAGCTCTTCTTCAGGTCTTCAGTTTGTCAGCCCATCCTGCAAATTTTGGACTTCCCAACCTCTACAATTGTGTGAGCCAATTCATCAGTAAATCTCTGTGTTTTTCTAGAAAAACTTACTAATACAGTCAGTATTAACATAACTTGTTAAGGATATAAATATTTCAATATAGATAGCCTTAAAGGTGTGCAGACTATGAAGGTGGGGTCATATCTAATATTTTTCTATTTATTCATTCATCAAATACTTCTTGAGCATCTATGATAGCCCAAGGTCTGAGGGTACACTGAAGAATGGGGTTTTTTCGTAAAAATGTATATATTAGTTTCCAGAAAGCTTTCTGACTTAAATAATTAAATCAAAGTAATTCATTCAGTTTGGAAGCAAACAAAACTAATTTCCATAGGATAGAACTATTTTACTTTTCTCTCTAACTCAAGAAACTTGGAAGCAACTTTACCATAAAAAAAAAGAAAAGAATTATAACCCACAAATCATCCTTCTCCTTTCTTTTGTACCCTTTACTTCTTATATAACCATATTACTTTATCTGGCCAGTCTATGTGTATCTCTCTCTAGCTATCTACTATCTATCTACTCTCTATCTACCATCTATCTCTACCATAGTTATTATTTCTTTATAGCTGTCTGTGTATATTTATATGCACATATAATATATGCCTTCATTTCTTCTAAAACCATATAAGTGTGAATAATTTTAACTCCTCAAATGACTTTTCCACATGCTATAGATCATTCTTCCCAGTTGACACCTCTGTAGTATGAGACTCAGAGTAGAAAATAGACATTGAATAGCTAGTTTAGTGGTAGACCCAGGATCGAGTTTCTTTACTCTCTTGCTTTTTCCTCTATGGCCCAAATTGCATCCCTGGCCAAATATTTTAGTTGAAGAACAGCTAGATGTCCATTTGCCAATAAAATGCGTTTTGGGTTCCATTTTTCTTACTGTTTCTTGAAAACATACAAATCCCCCTTGACTAATTTCCGAATGTTACAAACCTATTGAAAGATGTCATCATTACAATATAATAACTTATAATTACAGATTGTTTTTATTTATTTTTGAGAACAAATTTAATGTGAACTATTTAATTCACCCTATCACAATTCAATATCAACTTGGCTTTAAAGATAGGCCTAAATATTATCAGGATAGTCACTCTATAGATAGCCTTAAAGATAGGAAGTATCCAATGTTCCCTCTCATTGTTAACAAAAATAAGTGTTCCCATGCTATCATAATACTTTAAGTAAAGAAATGAGGCCCATGAAAATCATAGTGCAAATTAAAGCAGAATAAAAAGAATGAAGAATTCTGTTAAGCTCCCAAAATATGTAGCTAAAACCATTCTTTAAAGAGAGCAATGGCAGTTCAAACTTCAACCATCCAAAGATCATGAGCTTCTTTGTATTTCAGAACTATTAAAGGATATGTAAAAAGAGGGATCCAGAGTCCAAAGTCACAATCCACTGTCTATGTCAGAAGGTGCTTATCCACATAGTATAATGTGTGGCTCCAGCCACTTCAGACTATAGGCTGGGAGTGAACTTGAATGAACCTCCTGAGTTGAAAGCCCTCCATTTTTAGCTCTGAGTAGACACTGTAATTTCCTTATTCCTCCAAAACAATTTAGAATCTCTGAAAACCTCAACAGAATTAAAAAAAAAAAAAAAAAGTCCTCCCACCCCAATCTGCGATAGGCCTAATTATGTTTCTCAAGGTCTCCAAACACAGCATGGCCATGATGCTGCCCAGACTTGTGGGGTGTTTCCTCTGACTAGGCTGGCTTCTCACACCTGCTTCTCCAGAGCATTAGGCCAGAATACCATGGGGAAGAGCTCCCTCGCCTGACTCTAGAAGGTAATGCCACTGTGTGGGAGATTGCCAGGGTAGGTTCATTAACTGCCTCTTGCAGCCAAACTCGTTAATTTGATTACACAAAGTTTGCACTTTAGTTTGGCTGATTTTTTTCTATATTTATAGTTATAGTCTTTCACTTGGAAATCCAAGTTTCATGTATAAACAAATGTATAAATAAAACATCAACTATAGATTGCATGTATAAACCAAATGTATAATTTGCACATTGACTACAGATTTTCTCCAGAAAAACAACAATTATTTCACATGAGGTTTTGGAATTAATAGGAATCTGTTTAGTTGTGATTTATGTGTACTTCCAATCTGAGATTGTTATGGAGGAAATTGTGGCAGTTAATCAACATGCAAATGACATGTTTATGCATGAGTTAAAATGAGTTTTGACAGATGTATGTATGTATGCCAAATATTAAAAGTTAATGCTTTAGCCTTGTAATGAAAATGACACAAACCACAGAAAGATCTGTTTTACCTATAGATATGCTGAAGGTCAAGAGAGTTTTAATTAATACCAAATAATTTTTCACTATGGGTAACAGGTGAAATATAAAATATAAATACTCAAAATGCCAGAAGAAAACACTCTTATACTTAAAACTTTACATGGCACCTGTATCGCAATGTGTTTTTATAATATTCATTTCAGTAAATAGAGTTTTCAGACATGTCTTCAGAATTAAAATGAGTATATTTAAGTAACCATTGTGAGATCAAATTCTTTGTTCTCTGTTCATAAATATTTGAAAATATATACAGTTTCTGAATCTTAATCATGAAAGTTCAACTTCTGTTAGGAAGGAGTTGCTATGAAAAAGTATGAGATTAAAAGATAAACACAAAAGTAATTAAAGTAATTTTCAGTAATGTCACTCATCTCCACTTTATTTAGCTCTCATCACTCATTTGGAAGTTCATCAAATTAATATGAATTAACACTTATAGAGCATTCCCCAAATGTTAGCTACTATTATGTACCGCACATTGTGCTAATTGCATTACATTCATTATCCCCTTCAAACCTCAGGAATTCAAGGAAATCCAAGCAAACCAAGGCCAAGGGAATTAAATATCTTGACCAAGCTCACACTGCCAGGAAGTAGTGGAATTGTGTTTTCAACCAAGGTCTGATTCCAGACTCCATGTGGTTAACCACTACACTATAGATTTCCAACTAACTCACGGACTAACAACAATGCCATCTCCCACAATCTTTTGCCATTTCCTGGGTACACTACTGGTCAATGAATCCAGTGTGGAACTGGAGTTGAAGATCCAAGATAGCACTTCCAATGCCAAGACTTCAAGAAGGAGAAATACTGGCTTTTGGTATGATACACAACAAGAAGTTAAAAGAGGTTGATTAGAAAGAAGTGGATCTGGTCAGGATCTGGGCTTCGGTGAGATAGTAAGACACAAAGTAGAGAGTGGAATGGGCATAACAAATTGCAGAAAGACAAATATAAAATGTCTATTAGAGAAATCTCATTATAAATGGAGAAGGAATATGAACGATTATTTGGAAAGTGGTGAGAGAAAGAAAGAGGGAAGAAAGGAGAAGGTGAGATGAAGAAAGAGAAACTAAAACGTGTTTAGAATCCTCCATGGGATAGGTATTTTTTTTATATGTTTCACTCCATTTAATCTTCATATTAACCACTCTAAGCACAAAACATAATATTTTTCCTCATTTTTACAGATGAAGGTACTAAACAACATTTTGGAGAACACTCAGCTGATAGAATTTAGAGTCAAGACTTAAACCCATACCCTTTGATCCCAAATGCCATGTGTTTAAGCCTAAGGAGAGAGGGAGTTGATAAAGAGAGATGTTTGAGATGGTTTTGAATGGATATTGTTTGCTTGCTCACTGGAAGTACTCTGCATATTACTTCTAATTTAAACAATTACACATACTTATTGGAAAAAAATGGGACCAATTTTCTAAAATTTCCTGTTGCTTTCTTTCTACTAAGAAAATGCTTGTATTTGCTGTGAACTGGAATCTATTTTTATAAGTCTAATAATGACCTTTTTTGTTTCCATTTACTCCATCTTTTAAAGGAAGGTGATACCCAAAATGAGGTCTATCAGACCTTGGTGCAGATCCCTGTCTGAATCTTTTGGGTGCAAAGGAAGAGGAAAGGGAGAAATTTTAGGTTATACATTTACTTGACCAGCTAAGAGATCCAACAGACTGAAGCAAATAAAGAGGTACATACTTCTTCTTTTAAGATACTGTTTTTCTGCTTTGTTTGATTGGAAACCAGCAATCAACTAGCATAAAGCTCTATTTTTGTGTGTACAATACACTAACTCTGGAGGATGCAGCATACTCATGGTGACTTTAGCACTGAATAATGTCACAGTCTCTCTAGATGGTGAGCATCAAGGGCTTCTTTGAGATGTTCTCCACTTATTCCCAGGTACACTTCATTATGAAGTGGCAGTCTACATTTGCCTCTCACTCTTCTTCTTGCTCTCTATGGAGAAAAATCTGTTTCTGGAGAGTAGCCCTCACTATTCTATTTTTAACTGCACTGGTGAAGGGGTCCTTTTCTTTTTTTACATTTATATATTTGCTTAAATAATCCACTGTTTATTTTAATGGCAATCTGCACAGAGGGAAATAGATACATGGTAATGTTACCATCTTAAATCTAAGACTCTTTTGAGGAGATTGCCTTCATACATTTTTAATAAAATTTAAGTCTTTCAAATCTAGCAAATGTATGTGGGAAATTCTGTGAGGGCTTTTTCTGTTGTTGTCATGTTTGAAAGCCTAGAGGATATCTCAAAGTACTTTTAAGTACATTGTATTAATGCAAGAATCAGACTGTAAGATCAGGCTAGAGATCATGTGTTTTGGAGCTGTGCCTAAACATTCTCACATCTAATCTAACAGTCATGGACATACACTTATGATGGCACTTCCTTTCCTTTCTCAGGATTTCCAGCCTTCTTCTCGCCTTGAACTCCTTTGTTTTTGGATTTTCTCTTCCTCATCTCTATATATTTCTTGGGTCTATTTTTGATTTTTTTCTTCAGTCTCTTAGTTTATCAAGCACTTTCATTGTGTGTTTCTCCCAGTCTTCCTTCCCTTTTATATTATCTGCATTTATCCTCATATTTCTTTTCTCATAATGCTACTTTCTTTTCTTTTTGCTCATAATGCTACTTTCCTTTTGTATTTTCAAGCCTTATTGCCCACATTCCCTGTTTTCTCATTCCTGACCTCAACTGCTCACTTTAGCCCTCTTCTTTTTTCCCCAAGAAGTAGTGCTATCATTTTACCTTACTTCCCATGATAAGTTTAATTCTACTCTAGTTTCTTTTGCTTTTATAGTTCTATTTTCTTTCCAAGGAATAAAAAGGAATAAACATTGAATTCACAGGGAAGATTTATCATTTGCTTTCATATTAATTATCTTGGCATTTCCCCCTGATTTTCAATAAAAGAACAATACTTTATTTGACCATATAACATGCATTCAATTTATATGTTCCCGAGTGGATCTCCAAGTAAATTGCTGATGGGAAGCATTTTTTTTGTTATAATATAAACTGCACTCTTCCTGGGAGGCACATATTATGTTTCCTTCACACAAGCCAACCTTCTTACACTATTGTCTTAGCTCTTGATCATACCTCCATGCTCATCAGACTAGATTCCTGTCTCATCCTTCATGGCTCTAGCAGCCCCAGTATCACTCTGGGCTGACCTTACTCCTGGGAACTTTTACTGTTTACTCTGAGGAAGTCCTCACATTTTGTCTCTCTCAGAATTTGGCATCCTCCGGCTTCATGGTGAACTCAGAGGGCTTTCAAGTTCTATACCTTGAATGGACCTTTCAATGCCTACCTGACCTGGCACAAAATTGAGGAATAGAGTCAAAATCTGAAGTGAAAGCAAGAACATGAGGACATAAGTGACAAAGTTAGCTTTATTATCAGTGGTTTCTGACAACCCCTCTATAGGCCTGAGTAGAAGGAAATGGGAAGTAAAGCATGCTGCCTAAACCGTGTATGGACCCCAGTATACTAAACACTTGAAGTAAAGAAGAATGAGAACTATATTCTCTCTTTAGAAGACAAAAACAAAGAACTTCATGTCTTCATTGAGGATTTATAACCATTAGCAAGCTTTCACCTGAGCCTCTAGTCCAAGTTATCACTTTTGCTGTCTGAAGAAAGTCTGAATGGGATAATTTTCATTTGAAGCACTTCTAGGTTTAATTTAAAAAATAGAACTTTAAGAAATTGAAAAAGCAAATATTAAAGAAACCCAATAAAAGGATTATATGGCAGATGAATTGTTCAATGAATCCCAAGCAGAAAATGATAAATTGACATCTCTAAATTTTATAACAACATTGCAAGGACCTCTAAAGGCAAAGTAAAGATAGTAAGGCACGATTTTTATTTTCCATGATCTCATTGTTTAGAGACATGTAAAAGGTCCTGTCTTCCCTGTTTTATAGCATTTATTTTTGGAATGAGAGGCCGTCATGATAATTGTTTCTATAAATATAATTTTGCCCCTCCATCACACTTTTGTTTCTCCTATGTCCCTGTTAACAGAAAGATTAACTCCAGCAGACCTTTGGTTTCATTCTGGCTCCAGTAAAGTCCCAAAATCCAGAACCTCCTCAAGCATAGCAGTCTATTTAAAGCAAGGTAGAGACTAAACACCTCTCCTCTCAAGACTGTTCTTTGTGATTCTCTAACTACCTATATTTTCAACCTTAGTGCTTATCTACATCCATCCTGACTACATTGTACTAATATGCAATTGTCTATACACTCTTGACTACATTTGAATACCTAGCTGATCTCTTCATCATGAATTCATCTTCTTACCTTCACAAAGAATCATCATTTCTATAAGCCAAAATTGGAACACAAAAACTATACAGGCAGAATGACCATTATCCCCCATCTCAGACCCCCCAACACACACACACACATACTCACAGAGGCACACATGCTTGAACAGATTTCCAATGATCTATACATGTTAGAATAGGGGAAAACAATAGTCCAGGAGGACTGGGATTCAACAAGATCCTATAATGGTGAATCAGCAGAGGCTAAGTGAGGTAGTGATGTCAAAGATGTAACTAGGCGGTAAAAGCAACACTACACTCATCAGCTTCCATCTGGGAGACTTGGCAAGCTAGAGAAAAAATGTCACTGAAGGACATTTTTTTCTGCCTGTTCTGAGTTATATAGACAGGCTTCCTTACTACCATGTCATTCAGTCTATACTAACCTCTATGCCTCCTTACTTCTGTCATCTACAGACTTCCATGTAACTCCCTCTCATTCACTGAAGCCTTTAGTGTCTGACTCATGGTTTTCATCTCAGCCTCAATTTTCTTTTTAAAATTGAAAAGAAATGTGGAGATCTCTTCTAGTGCTACACCTACTGCTTCCTTGGCTCTCTGCCTCCCATGACCTTTTCTTCCACTTAACTTCAGTCACAAGCTCCCAATGCCATATCCTGGGATTTATCATCACCTGACATTCCTCCATCTCTGAAATCTGGACTTGAAAGCCCCACTCTGAGCACAGTCTCACTCTCCCAGCTCTCTCAATCTGTTACTTTCCTTAAACATTAAGTTTTACTTCACAGTGACCTCTGTTCTCTTGAAACCACTTCTATGAACTCCTTTTGATATTCATTTCTTTTGTAACACTTTAGCTTCCAATGACTTTTTTTTTTTTTAATAGTACAAGTCCTACAAGTCTATCACTTAAATAGTTTGGGAATCTGCACTCCTCTTTCTATCCCACTTCACCACCTGTGCATTTCAAGTCACCATTACCTTTCATACAGATTAACTAACAGTATCCACATAGCTCTTCCTGGCCCTGGTGCTTCCAAATTTCCCTCCAGCCCATTCTCGAAACTGTAGCCAGAGTGATCTTTCTACAATACACATCTGATCATGTCAGTCCCCTCTTTAAACCACTGAATGAATTGTAGTTGCTTCAAGAATAAACTGTAGGAGCACCTGGGTGGCTCAGTGGTTGAGCGTCTGCCTTTGACTCAGGTCATGATACCAGGGTGCTGGGAGTCCCGCATTGGGCTCCCTGAGGGGAAGCCTGCTTTCTCCCTCTGCCTATGTCTTCTGCCTCTCTCTCTGTGTCTCTCATGAATATATATTTTTAAAAGAATAAACTACAAATTCCCAAGTATCACTTCTACATTTTTCATGATCTAGAAACTACTTTCTTCACACCTTTCTCTCTCTAATTAACTAACTTTCTCACTCCACCTTACTCCATATTTCAGGTGGACTGAGTTATTTTGGGTTTACTGAATTTGCCATGCCCTCTCCCATCTAGAGGCTTTTGCATGGCTGGCTTCTCTTCCTGGAGCATTCCTCTGTACTTTATTCCCTTCCTCTGTTAAGTCTCAAATCCTAACCATTCTTCAAGTTTCACCTTAGATATCACATTTCTCAGGAAGCTTTCCCTGACCTCCCACGTCTGAATTACATACCCTTTCCTATGTGCTTGTCATTCCTTATCACAGCACTTAACACAGTATCTCAGGACTCTAGTTTGGCACATCCCATTACATTGAGAGAGGTAAAGATGGGATAGTATCCCCATGGCCTAGCAGAGTATGAAATCCATTAGCTACTGAATAAATATTAAGTGAATGAAAAATAATCCCAACTCAAAGAATCAGAAATGGAGACATAGAGACACTAAATTAAGTAAACATGACCCTAAATCAGGATATTAAATTAAGAAACTAAAGGATTCCTATGAGATCATGTACCTGGAAATAGAGAGTCTTATCTGCCATCCTTGAAGGTTACTGGAAAGAAATCAGTACTTCCAAAATGATTATTAAAATTAAAGAAGGATTTATAATCCCAGAATTCTACCCTTTTTAAAATCCATGTTGAGAATTGCATATGTAATCTCCCTGTTCAGCATGTGTACATTATTACCATTATAAATCACTCTCATGATTTCAAATCAGTATATTTCCTGAAGAGATTCCTTTTACATTTTTGCCTCAACATGATGGAAGGTGACATCTCGGGCACAAAAAATGGGCTTATATCAAATCTCTGATGACTTGCCTGATGATATACTGCAGGTCCCATTGGACTGTCTAGGATTTCTTTCTTTCTGTTTTTTTTTAATAATAAATTTATTTTTTATTGGTGTTCAATTTGCCAACATACAGAATAACACCCAGTGCTCATCCCGTCAAGTGCCTCCCTCAGTGCCTGTCACCCAGTCACCCCAACCCCTGCCCACCTCCCCTTCCACCACCCCTTGTTCCTTTCCCACAGTTAGGAATCTTTCATGTTCTGTCTCCCTTTCTGATATTTCCCACACATTTCTTCTCCCTTCCCTTATATTCCCTTTCACTATTATTTATATTCCCCAAATGAATAAGAACATATAATGTTTGTCCTTCTCCGATTGACTTATTTCACTCAGCATAATATCCTCCAGTTCCATCCACGTTGAAGCAAATGGTGGGTATTTGTCATTTCTAATGGCTGAGTAATATTCCATTGTATACATAGACCACATCTTCTTTATCCATTCATCTTTCAATGGACACCGAGGCTCCTTCCACAGTTTGGCTATTGTGGACCTTGCTGCTAGAAACATCGGGGTGCAGGTGTCCCGGCGTTTCATTGCATCTGTATCTTTGGGGTAAATCCCCAACAGTGTCATTGCTGGGTCGTAGGGCAGGTCTATTTTTAACTCTTTGAGGAACCTCCACACAGTTTTCCAGAGTGGCTGCACCAGTTCACATTCCCACCAACAGTGTAAGAGGGTTCCCTTTTCTCCGCATCCTCTCCAACATTTGTGGTTTCCTGCCTTGTTAATTTTCCCCAATCTTACTGGTGTGAGGTGGTATCTCATTGTGGTTATGATTTGTATTTCCCTGATGGTAAGTGATGCAGAGCATTTTCTCATGTGCATGTTGGCCATGTCTATGTCTTCCTTGGTGAAATTTCTGTTCATGTCTTTTGCCCATTTCATGATTGGATTGTTTATTTCTTGGGTGTTGAGTTTAATCAGTTCTTTATAGATCTTGGAAACTAGCCCTTTATCTGATACGTCATTTGCAAATATCTTCTCCCATTCTGTAGGTTGTCTTTTGGTTTTGTTGACTGTATCCTTTGCTGTGCAAAAGCTTCTTATCTTGATGAAGTCCCAATAGTTCATTTTTGCTTTTGTTTCTTTTACCTTCATGGATGTATCTTGCAAGAAGTTACTGTGGTTGAGTTCAAAAAAGGTGTTGCCTGTGTTCTCCTCTAGGATTTTGATGGAATCTTGTCTCACATTTAGATCTTTCATCCATTTTGAGTTGATCTTTGTGTATGGTGAAAGAGAGTGGTCTAGTTTCATTCTTCTGCATGTGGATGTCCAATTTTCCCAGCACCGTTTACTGAAGAGACTGTCTTTCTTCCAATGGATAGTCTTTCCTCCTTTATCGAATATTAGTTGACCATAAAGTTCAGGGTTCACTTCTGGGTTCTCTATTCTGTTCCACTGATCTATGTGTCTGTTTTCGCGCCAGTACCACACTGTCTTGATGACCACAGCTTTGTAGTACAACCTGAAATCTGGCATTGTGATGCCCCCAGCTATGGTTTTCTTTTTTAAAATTCCCCTGGCTAACCGGGGTCTTTTCTGATTCCACACAAATCTTAAAATAATTTGTTCTAACTCTCTGAAGAAAGTCCATGGTATTTTGATAGGGATTGCATTAAACATGTAAATTGCCCTGGGGAACATTGACATTTTCACGATATTAATTCTTCCAATCCATGAGCATGGAATATTTTTCCATCTCTTTGTGTCTTCCTCATTTCTTTCAGAAGTGTTCTGTAGTTTTTAGGGTATAGATCCTTTACCTCTTTGGTTAGGTTTATTCCTAGGTATCTTATGCTTTTGGGTGCAATTGTAAATGGGATTGACTCCTTAATTTCTCTTTCTTCATTCTCATTGTTAGTGTATAGAAATGCCACTGACTTCTGGGCATTGATTTCGTATCCTGCAACACTGCCGAATTGCTGTATGAGTTCTAGCAATCTTGGGGTGGAGGCTTTTGGGTTTTCTATGTAGAGTATCATGTCATCGGTGAAGAGGGAGAGTTTGACATCTAGGATTTCTGACAGATTCTCAATCTTTCGCACAGTTTTGGTTTTATGTAAGTGTAGTAAGTGCCACAGTCTTGTCTCCGTAAAGCCTCAATGCCAACCTGCTCAGGCCATAAATGTGTGAGTTGACAGAGAACACTGATATTCCCTTGCAAGTCTCCTTTTCCTGCAAAAATGGAAGTGTCAGATTATGATAATTCTCTCTCCATCAAATGACTATAAAAGGAAGACAAATTGAGGGAAGATAAAAGTTAGCAAGCAGTATGTAAGAATAAAAGAGAAAATATCAAGCTGTTAAGCTCTCCAAGGCTGTCGCAACTGCTGTCATTTTGATAACATAGTTCTTGCAGACCATCAGGCCATATCCAGCTTCTTCCAGCTGACAAGTCTGAGGTTCCTGCTGCTCTTACAATTGAGAGATGTGTCTGCGTGGAGAGAATAGCCCAAAATGGCTTTGTCCTCTTATCATAATCACAAGTAGTTTGGGGAAGTCAATCGACATCAGTAGTTTCAAACACAAGAGATCATATTTGGGGGACGTGGGTATTATACAAGTTCCTGAATCCCACCCCCTAATTCTGAATCACTAGATCTATTTTTGTTCATTTTATTTTGTATTTCTCTAATGTTTTATTAAAGTAAAATTTTATATAAAATGAAATGCATAAATTTCTTTCTTGCCCTCCTTTGGGTTAATTATTAATTATCATTCTATTTTAAATCTTTTTGTCTTTTAGCTTCACCTGTTTTTATTTTTTCAGTAATTTATATATAATTACCATATAAATCTTTATCAGTTGACTTGAGTTAATATTTTTCCATTTGAATTAAAATGCTAGAGCCTAACAGCATGACTCCATTTATCTCCACTTTCTCTGTTATTGTTGACATGTATTTCAAACCCATATACATTATAAGCCCCACAATGTAACCTTATAATATCTGCATCAAAAGGCAGTGGTCTTTTATTTTTTTTAAAGGTTTTATTTATTTATTCATGAGAGACATGGAGAGAGAGGCAGAGACACAGGCAGAGGGAGAAGCAGGCTCCACGCAGGGAGCCCGATATGGAATTCGATCCCAGGACCCTGGGATCACGCCGTGGGCCAAAGGCAGATGCTCAACCGCTGAGCTACTCAGGCATCCCGGCAGTGGTCTTTTAATACAAAGAAGTTAAAGGAGGAAGAAAAAGATATTCTTTCACATATATGGACATATTTATCTTTTCTGCTGCTCTTCCATCCTTCCTGAAGATCTGAGTTTGCTAGTTACTATTTTTCTTGAAACTGAAGAAAATCCTTTACCACTTCATGTAGTGCCAGTCTGCTGGTAGGACGTTATCAGCTTTTACTTTGCCTTTATTTTTGAGAAATATTTTTTCTGAAGACAGAATTCTGAGTTGAGAGAATTCCCTTTCAGCACTTTAAAGATTTTTGTTGCATTGTCTTCTAGCCTCCACTATTTTTGGTGGTATTTTAATCATCTTTGGGTCATTGTTTCCTTTTATATAATATTCCACCACACACACACACACACACACACACACACACACTACTGACTTCTTTCAACATTTTCTCTTTATTTTTGTTCTCAGCAGTTTGATTATGATGTGTACACTTACAGTTTTCTATGTTTTAATTATACTAGGAATTCTTTAAAATTTTGAAAACTAAAGTATATGTTTTTTACCAAATTTGGAAAATTTCAGACATTATATTTTTCATACATATTCCTCCCCCTTATCTCTCTTCCTGTCAGCTGTGATTTCATGTATACATACAATAGATGACTTGATATTATCCCACATATGTCTGAATGTCTGTTTCTTGTCTTTAATCTTTTTTTTCTTTGTTCTTTAAACTGGATAATTTTTAGTGATCATCTGCCATCTTTACTGCTTAATCCATTGTGTGTCATTTTTATTTTAGATATTTTAGTTTTCAGCTCTAAAATTTACAGTACATTCTGTCTTAGGGTCAGCATTTTTTTGCTGAGATTCTCCACATGTTCACTCAGTATGCCTATATTTTTTGTTCAGCCCTTAAACACATTTATGAGAGGTTTTAAAGGTGCTTTTAAAGTTAATTAAAATTAAATTTTATTTAAATAAATTAAAATTATTAAAATAATTCCAGCATCTTATCTATCTCTGAGCCTGTTAGTCTGTTTCTATTGGCTGCTTTTCCTCTTGATTTAGTGTCATAATTTTATTTTGCATATATGGTTATATTTGTTATATTCTAAACATGGTGGATAACACATTGAGAAACTGGCTTCTATATTATTCTCTGAGTGCTACTTTTTACCCCCCCTAGCAGTCACATTATTGGTTGCTCACCTTGCACTTGTAAATGCTTGCTTTTACATATTGTTAAGGTAGGCCTAATTTTAGATTGTTTATGTATCAGGGAAAATCCCAAAGGGAAAATCCTACAAAATACAGTTTTTATTCTGCAAGTATGGTGCTTGAATAAAAAAACCCAAGGTATTTATTAAACCTTTTAATTTGCCACCTGATTCTCACTCCAAATATTTGTCTTCCCTGTGGTAGGCAGTAGCTAACATCTCCACTGAGCCTTTCAAACTTCCAAGCTATTGCTTACCACTCATCTCCTTGGACTTCCCTTATGCTTACACAGTTACCAAGAATTTTAGAAAAGTTTATATTTATAATGTGGTGCTCCCTCCTTTATAACTCTTTCCTTACTGGGGGGACATTCTCAGACACACAGGCAGCCCTACATCCTGTCTCTTGACACACAAATCAAGACTATTGCAGCTCTCTGCTTGAGAGCTGTCTCTTGCTACCCTGTACTATGCAAAGTAGCGGAAAAGAAGGACAAATACAGTCCCCTTATGTCAAGGGTCATATTCTGCTTTGGTCGTTCTCCAGTGGCTTCATCATTTTTCTTTAAGATTTTGTAATTTATAACTCTGTGAGGTGATAGATATTAAGCAAAACTTATGGTGGTAATCATTTCATAATATATACATATATCAAATCATTCTGCTGTACATCTTAAACTTATATAATGTATTTAAATTATATTTAAAAAAACAGGAAAAAAAGATTTTATAATTGTTACACAAAGTGCGGGGGGTGACTGTGAATCAAATACAACCTACTCTACCATTACCATATTCAATTGGTCAGTTGGCTGGTTGGCTTTTAAATAAAGCTTCTCTTTTCTTCATTCATCAAACGAATTTTTATTTGCTGGGCACATCTTACATGCTGGTCACTCTTCCTGATTCTGCCCATGCAGCAGTGAACAAAATAGATAAATTCCCCATTTTGAGAGTTGAAATTCTAGTGAAGAAGGGAGATGCTGTATTTTCATTTTACCTCAATTGCTCCATGTGTCACACATAAGTAAAACTGTGTGTACAAGAACCACTATGAGAATAAATATATAAATTTCTTAATTAGAGAATTCTTTTGTACTACCATAGTCCAAAATTATTCCCTATGGCTATTGCTAAAGTGCATGATGAAGCAGTAATGTCTGTTTTGTTTTTGTTTTTTCAAAAATAAGCTATGGAAAATAAGTCACTTTCTATATGGCTTGGTTTGTGTGACAGGATGCAATATTAGATCGATGAGACAACTGTTATTGATTTAAGCTCCGAGGGGCTCTGCCATTATTGCTGCATTCCTCCCTTTTGTGTCCCACAGGATGAGAACAGTGAGGGTTAGCTACTCACAGGAGAAGCAGCATGGGATACCCAGTGCAAATCCATCCCTACTTTTGGAAACAACTTGAATTGCATGCCCTTTGTGACTGCTCTGGTCATGTTTGCCCTTGTCCTTAGTTCTGCTTTGTATCCAGGGAGTCTGACCCCTGCAGTCTGCTTTTCCCAGGCTCCAAGACCAACTGCAGAAGGAAGGGAAAAACCAAGGAGCTCCACATATTGCTTGCCTAAATAAATTATGAGATTTTATATCAACATTCCTTCCTTTGTAGATTCAATCACACAATGCCTGCCACATAGTAGGTGCTAAAAGGTGTATTACTATAAGTGATCCAATACATGAACTGACATGGCCTGTCAGATACATGTTCTGCGTTCTCCTAAAATTGCTAGTAAAAACATTGCAAACAGTTCAGAATTGCAGTAAAACTTTGTAAGAGCTTCCAATAGCTTTCAAGTTAACCCAAATCCAAAACTGAGGTTATAAATAGGAAAAGAAACAATGAATGGACTCATACACCCACTCAAGCTTACTAATGAGAGATAAAGACAAGAAGGCCTCATTATTTCTTATCCATATTTTTAGCACATATTTGCCCTTGATTAAAGTATTAACTATAAGAAGCACAAGTTTTTATTTTTAAATTTGTAATTATTAAGGTAAAGTGAATATTATAGATAGTCGAACACATTTTTAAAAATCTATTCCTATTTTTGGGTGGATTTTTGGTGATCCTACAGGTCTTGAATGTTCAAGTAGTCCTATTAAGACGTGTTTTAGGAACAGATCAGAATTCATTAGGTAGAAAGCTCACACAGGCTTATTTTAAGAGCCCCTCTTAGGTCTTCAAAACCAGTGCATGAAAACTTGGCAGACAAGCCATTTTTGCTTCCTATTCAGTCAATGCTCCCCTGAGGAAATGAAATGCAGAACTTGGATTTACTTAAATTGTGGATGATCAGTCAGTGGGGGGGGGGGGGGGGGGGGGTAGGGGTGGCGGGCATAAATAAAAAAGAAACATAAATCATAACCTCAAAACATTATCCAGCTTCAAAAATATTTAAGAAAAGTAATGATTTGGGAATAATTAAATTTTGTTCTGCCGATTTACTGAGTTGTTTCCATTAGTTATAATAATTTTCCAGTTAATTCTTGGATTTTCTAATATAGAATTTTTTGTATGCATTTAAAAATTTTTTTTTAATTTTTATTTATTTATGATAGTCACAGAGAGAGAGAGAGAGAGAGAGAGGCAGAGGCATAGGCAGAGGGAGAAGCAGGCTCCATGCACTGGGAGCCCAACGTGGGATTCGATCCCGGGTCTCCAGGATCGCGCCCTGAGCCAAAGGCAGGCGCTAAACCGATGCGCCACCCAGGGATCCCGTGTATTTAAATTTTATATATTTTTTATAAATTTATTTTATTGGTGTTCAATTTGCCAACATATAGAATAACACCCAGTGCTCATCCGATCAAGTTTCCCCCTCAGTGCCCATCACCCAGTCACCCCCACCCCCCGCCCACCTCCCCTTCCACCACCCCTAGTTCGTTTCCCAGAGTTAGGAGATAAATTTTATATTTTATTTCTCTATGTTTATACTACTGGATCTGCTTCATAACTTAATATATCAGCCATAATCACCAGAATCCTAAAATGCTATAGAATGATTTCATATATTTTTCCTAAATAAAACAAAAAGATTTCCTATAATTCTCTATTGGTTATGATGTTTATGATGTTAACTATAGTTATGAAAGAGAGAGTCCTTATTATAAGAGATCAATAGAAAGGAATAGAAACTTTGGTTACAGACAATATACAGGATTTTATTTTTGTTTTGGTTCAGTTTTACATACGCTAGGGGTGGCATTCTAGTAAACTGGGAAAATTGCAGTCTTAACTCCGGTCTTACACCAAAATATAGTCTAGGTAGATCAAAGATATAAAAGGAAAGGATCAGACTATCAAAGTCCTTAAATAAAATTATGGGATAAATATGCTTTTCTTAGAAGTCTAAGAAATTTCTAGATATGATATAATAACAAGTTATTTAATCCTAAATAAGTATTGGAAAAGATTATACAATGTAGTTTCTCATAATGAATTTTAACCTGATTTATTTTTAAAATGTATTATTCTAATTCCAGTATTAACATACACTATTAGTTTCAGGTGTAAATACAATGATTTAACAATTCTACACAATTCTACACATTACTGAGTGCTCATCATGATAACTGTACTCTTAATCCTCTTCACCTATTTCACCCATCCCCCAGCAATCTCCCCTCTGGGAAGCACCAGTTTGTTTTCTATAGTTAAGAGTTGACTTTTTGTTTTGGTCCGTTGGAATTCCTTCTTTACTCCTCTCCCCTCCATATTTTAAGTATACAGTGTCATCTTTTACATCCTTTTGTTTTGTGAATTCCTTGATTTTTAAAGATTTATTTTTAGAGGTGGGGAAGAGCAGAGGGAGATGGAGATGGAGAGAAAATTTCTGGTGAACTCACCACTGAGTGAGGAGTGCAATGCAGGTTTCTATCCCATCACCCTGAGATCACTACTGGAGCTGAAATTGAAAGTTGGATGCTTAACAGATTGAGCCAATGAGGTGCCCCTTCCTTGATCCATTTTTATAGGTATACTTAATTTTACTGCTTTTGTGTTTCCTACTTTTCTTATTCCTGCTTATGGTCTTTCCAAAGAATCTCCCTTAAACATTCCTTGTGAGGCTGGTTTAGTGGTGATGAATTCCTTCAACTTTTGTTTATTTGAGACACTATATCTCTTCTTCTTTTCTGAATGAAACCTTGCTGGAGAGAGTATTTTTGGTTGTAGATTTCCTTTCAGCGCTTTGAACATTTTGTGCTGCTCCCTTCTGGCCTTCAGTTTGCTGAAAAATCAGCTGACGCCCTATGGGATTTCCCTTGTATGTAACTGCTGCTTTCTCTTGCTGCTTTTAAATTTTTCTTAATCATTCTTTTTTGCCATTTTAATTTCTACATGTCTTGGTGTGGACCTCCTTGGATTGATTTTGTTGAGGGCTCTCTGCCTCCTGGATCTGGATTTCTGTTTCCGTCCCCATTTTTGGATAGTTTTCAGCTATTGTGTCTTTAAATACATTTTCTGCTCCCTTTTCTCTCTCTTCTGGGATTCCTACAATGGGAATATTAAGCTTAATGGTGTCACTGAGTTCTATTTTCATTTATTATTATTTTTTCTCTCCTGTTCAGCCTGGTTGCTCTCCATTACTCTCTTTTCAAGGTTACTCATTCATTCTTCTGCTTCCTCTAGCCTATTGATTCCATCTAGTGTATTTTTAATTTCACTTGAGTTCTTCATCTTTTTTGTTTTCTTTTTGTTGAGGGTCTCACTGAGGTCCTCCACTCTTTTGTCAAGTCCAGTGAATTATCTTCATGACCAATACTTTAAATATTATCTGTGTTTTATTTAACTCTCATACTGTGATTCTTTCCTCTTTTTTCATTTGGTACATATTCCTCTGTCTCATTTTATTTAACCGTGTTTCTGTGTTAGGAGAGTCAGCTATGTCTCCTGATTTTGCAACTTAAGTGGCCTAATAAAGAATAGGCCCTATAGTGCCTTGCAGTGCAATGTCTCCTGATCATTAGAACCCGGTGATTCAGCGGTGTTTTATGTTCCTTGCTATTGAGGCTGATCTGTATTTGCCTTCAGCCCTGTCATCCAATGGTTCTGTTTGTTTATTGTGAGCAATAGTTTGGTCCCTGTGTTGTTAACAGGTCAATCTAGGGCCATCTTCGGCTTGAGTCAGATCAGGCACCTGCCCGAAATGCAGTACTACTGGATTTCAGGGAATTTTTCCTGTATTGCCCCTTGAGAAACTTTTGTTGGTGGGTGGGGTCTGCAGTCAGACCAGATGTCTGTCCCCAGCCCACTGCTATGGCCACAGTTGGACAACTGTCTATGATTATCTTTCCCTCTCCACAAGGTAGGAGTCACTTTGGAGTTATGCTGGCCCTGTTAGGGCTGCTTGCTTTCAGCCAGACTTGTGACACTCCTTTGGATGGGCTCCAGCCAACAGTGTATCAGAGTGTATCACTGCTGGAGAACACAGGGGCAGGGCACATGTTGTGAGCAAGTTTTGTGCAGGCCCGTTGTGAGATGGGACCTCAAGCTGCTTTAGAAAACTCCTGCCACAGGGTTGGAGGCAAGAGTCTTCAGGAGAATATGGGGGCAGGGCAGAGTGCTAGCGAAGTCCTTGCCAGTTTGCTGTGTGAGGAGAAAACTCCCACCAGGTGCTGGATCGGAGAAAGCATATCCACGGGGCACACTGTTAGCAAGCTAGGTGGAGAGTTGTGGCACTGAGCTGCTTCCCATAGGTGTCCATTGCTAGGCTGGGGGGAAGGGGAGGGATATGTGACCCACCAGCTCCTTTGTTCCTCAAGTTTCCTAAAGTTCCCTGTTCCTCTAGCACATGCTCTGAGATTAGTAAACAAATCTACCTTCCATATAGCCCAGTTATTTTTCAGACTTCTATGCTGTTTTTCTGGGGGGCTATTTGTTGTGCTATTTCTTTAAGAGTGGAAACTCCGTTTCCTCTCACCTTCTAGGCTCTCCCAGAGCAGAGCCTGCTCATTTTTAAAGCTCCATGTGTTAAGCCCCATAGATGGTGGGGCTGCTTTTCAAAACCAAATGTTATAGATTTGTCTTCCCTGTACCTGGGGTGTCTGGCTTGAGGATCTGTCCTCTCCCCTCTCCACGTCTGCAGCATCCCTCTGTTATTGACAGTCCCATGGGTCCCTTTTGCTCTTGACCACGTCTCCACCTTTCCTACACACTTTATGTGGCGTCTTCTCTACATTTAGCTGTGGAGTTTGTTCTGCCAGTCTTTTGCTTGTTTTCTGGGTTAATTACACTAATACAGGCGTCATCTAGTTGTATCCATGGGACGAGGTGAGATTAGGATCTTCCTATCCAACTTCTTCCCTGAAAGTTCCAATCTGATTCATTTTAATCAAATAATATCTCATTTCTAAGAAAAGGGCTGAAAGAAGAAAATAACATATTGGGGAGAATCAGAGTTTCAAATAAATACCTTGAGACAGGAGAGAGGTCTCATCAATTGTTATGTGTGGTGAGAAATACATAGAGTAATTGATATGATGAAGGTGTTAACTAATGCTATGGAAGTAATCATTTTGTAATCACACATCAACACATTGTACGCCTTAAATTTACACAATGTTATATGTCTGGACTTTAAAAAAGGATGATTAAAGAACAAATAGGCAACCATCAAACTAAATTAGACTATCTCTTCCTCTGCTCTTTTGAAATAGTCAGTATTAAACAAATTAACTTTAACACATTTTTTCTTATATGAAGGAACACATCTATAAAATATTTTGCTATTTTGTTCTATTACTACAGAAGACCAAAATACGGTATTTAGGACAAAGTTGCAAATCATTTTTGTTATTTTGATTTAATTTGTGTGGGAAATTTAAAGACCAAATATATTTGCATGTGGGATCAGAAAATGAAGATTTCTAAAACCTTAAGAAGGGTTTTCTGCTGACCTTAATTAAAATGGTTTGCGCTAATTTTATAACAGATACCCTGATCAGTTTTACAAAAGCATCTTTAATTCTTACAAAAGTTCACTGCAGAAGGCAGGTAGTTAATAATGCTTGAAAAGATGATAAATCTATTTATACCCGAACCTGGAAAAAAATGCAGCCCTATGGAATCAAAAGTTCCTAAACTTATTTAAATTCATGCCTCGTTTTCAAATTTTAGATGAGGGATCCCTGGGTGGCGCAGTGGTTTAGCGCCTGCCTTTGGCCCAGGGCGTGATCCTGGAGACCCGGGATCGAATCCCACGTCGGGCTCCCGGTGCATGGAGCCTGCTTCTCCCTCTGCCTATGTCTCTGCTTCTGTGTGTGTGTGTGTGTGTGTGTGTGTGTGTGTGTGACTATCATAAATAAATAAAAATTAAAAAAAACAAATTTTAGATGAATACTGGCTTTCCAATAGACACAGTTTGTTGTTTTAGACTACTTATCAGGAGAAGAATGGGAAAGAACAAGGACAATTTGGTTTGTGTTTAGTGCAAGACTAATCTCATAGAACTTTAGATACTTTTACTCAGATTTACTTGGGATCAAAAGGGGTTGCTCTCTAAAAAGATATGGAGAATGGCTATATAGAAAAACTGGTTAGTATTCTGACATTCTTCATCATACTCATGACTTGAATGTTATACATGTGATACAAAGTGCTTGCAGTCTAAAACATATCTCTGTTACATGTACAGTAAGTTTTTATTTGGCATCACAAGCCCAAATTCATCCCCTTTTCCTTGTGGAAAGCAATTTCAAATACATTTCATATGGAGGAATAAAGAAATCCAAAGTATACAACTCATATACATCTGCTCAGTATCAGTGAAACAGAAAAAGTTGAGTATTGCAGAAAAGATCTAATGGATTATTTTCTGCCTATCAAATTCAAAACTGCTAAAGTGAAGGCAATGACATATCAATTATCATAATTTTATGAGTAAGGCTTAAATGGCCTACTGCAAGCAAAAATTTGAATTTCTTTGGTTATTTCAAGTGTAAGTGTTATTTTCTCTGTAGCATGATTTTGATATCTATTTAAGGGTGTAGCAAAATTTAATCACTGAAATCATGGCCCAATTCACATAAAAAAGGCAGCAAAAATTCCTGTCAAATATCTTAAGATTAACTTGAACATCTATTCATCCACAAATTCCTAACAAAAATTAACCCTTTCACGACCAAGGACATAAGAAATAATAAATTCTGCTTAATGTTAATCTTATAAAAATGTGTTTCTTATTTTACACAATTTTAACTTAAAATCAGCAATGATTTCCTTGAATTATGCAGTACATATAGAAGCCCAGTGGAATCAAGAGTTTTTCTAATGATAATTGTGAATTGGTATTTCAACTATTTAATAACATCTTTAAATGGGATTTTCAGTATAATTAAAAATGATAGACCATACATAGTATTCTACTTTATTGAATAGATATTAAATTAGTGATCTTACATAAGTTCTGAAGAGCCAAAGCATTAGCAATATACTAGAGTTCTTCCATTTTCTTATCAATTCTCTCTGGAGACATTTGATTAATTTTAACATAATGCCTCTTGGTTGAAAAATGGAAATACCAAAAACCAGAGTGCTCTTTTTATTCATTTCTCTTTATCTTAGAGAGTAGCAATATGTGAAGACTACCACAAATGCTGATACATTGAGATTGCTTTTCTCAAGCTGCTTCAGAAAACTACTTTTATTCTGTTAGGGTCTCTTCTCAACTATGCATAAAGTCAGTAAAGTTACAATATGTTTATGCTTTAGTCTAAATATGAGTTGACACATGATCCTCCTAGGATTCTGAAAAAATATAAACAGGTTCAAAAAAGGAAACAGAGACCAAAATCCCAAACTGTTAGCATTCTGATTGGTTCTGCCTGTAATTTTTGGCATGTCTGTGATTTTGAGGGAAGAGACTGTTTTGTTTACTGCTGCATTCCCAATTTCCTTCTCATCACAGTGCTCTGAACAAAGTAAATCCTCAGTGAAATTTGCTCACTGAATAAATGCATTTGATTTACATACTGAGATGGGGCCAAACTCTTAATACACTTTTTTTTTCATGTAATGAGAAAGTTCTAAAACATGATCTTTGAAGGTTGTATTATATTCTTTTTTTTAATGCGATCAGTAATTTATCTAATCAGTATTCTGGGGACATCATAGTTGTTTCTATTTTTTTCAACATTATTTTTTGGACATTATAGCCATTCTCAATTTTTCATAGTTCATAAAAGAGGAAGAACTGACAGCAAAGGACAGTTTTTAAAAAGCTCTAAATTAGGACGTCTGGGTGGTTCAGCGGTTGAGCGTCTCCCTTTGGCTTAGGGCGTGATCCCATGGTCCCAGGATCCAGTCCCACATTGGCTTCCCTGCATGGTGCCTGCTTCTCCCTCTGCCTACATCTCTGTGTCTCTCATGAATAAATAAGTAAAATCTTAAAAAAAATAAAAAGCTTTAAATTTGTGCCACTTAATAACTTTACAGAAAAAGTTCAACTCCTAACAATATATGAAGGTGTTTTTTAAAGATATATCTTCAGAAAAAGAATTTCTAATACATACATGGGAACAAGTGAGCACAGTACTTTTTATCTATTGTCACTGGGTGAAGGGCCTTTTGAAGGTTTCCTCATGACCCCCTAAACTGGAAAGAGGTATATTCTAAATAAATATTGAAACATCATATTTATCTCATCTATTTAATTCATACCACCTACCACATACATAGAATCATACTTTTGAATTCTTTCTACAAACAGAGAAAATCAAATTAATTATTGTTCCAAGGCTAGACGAAGTACCTAAGAGAATCTGGAGCAGGTTAATATCACCATCTGGACACTATAGAAGTGCATTACAAATTGTAAAGGGTAATTCAAATGTACATTATTTATTTAAGACTGCAATTTTCCAGGGACGCCTGGGTGGCTCAGTGGTTGGGCATCTGCCTTCGGCTCAGGGTGTGATCCTGGGATCCAGTATTGGGTCCCTGTATCGGGCTCCCCGCAGGGAGCCTGCTTCTCCCTCTGCCTGTGTCTCTGCCTATCTCTCTTGCTGTGTCTCTCATGAATAAATAAATCTTTAAAAAAAAGAAGACTGCAATTTCCATTTAAAGTATTGCCTGCTTCTTAAATGAACTGCCAGGAACTTAAACTTAATGATTACATTTTGGTTGGCCAGAATACTAGTGTTTGACCTACTAAGATTGAAATCAATAGAAAAACAAAACAAAAAAACCCTCCATTCAGATGAAGAAAGAGCTAAGTAATTGATTGTCTTCTTTCTTAAAACTGAAATGACTGTGAACAATTTAAAGTTCTCCAAGAAAGATCTTTTGGATGTAAAGAGATATTCTCATTTTGGAAAAATAAATAAATAATCTTACAAATCATGATTGACTGGTTTACAATCTGAATTTCTGAACTATTGGAGGACTTTAGAAAAGCAACAGGTAGAACGTAAGGTTTTTAAATTATGTTCTACATTTCAAAAAGCTTTAAATATTGTACAATTACCCATGAGAAATCTGAGCTGACTCCTTGCTTTTGCTTAGGATTAGATGGATTTAATTAGTACTAGTTATATTAATCAGACCAAGAGGTACAAATCAGGTTACAAATGTTTGCAGGATTGGCTTCCCTTTATAAATGAAATAACTGGATTGTACCATGTAGTTTAACGTCCTCTGCCATGATCCTGCAGGCATGGTCCTGTTTGAAAGATTTGTCTTATCACAGTCTTAGGATAACCAAATGTATCATAAAGCCTGAGGAATACATGGAAGCCAGGTTTCAGTAAATTTGAAGTACCTACCATGTATCCTTATAAGAACCAAATCTTATTTTCTGAGGCAGATAAATTATGATATATGTGACATGCCCTTTCTGTGACCTTAGAGTAGAAAGTAATTTTGCACATTCAATATTGGAAATTCAGTGCTTTCAAATAGGTGTCAGTTATGGTCTGTAGAACCATAAAATAAGCATTAAAGTACTCACCAAATATCCTGGCATAAAAAATGCATCTTGATTTGCATTTAGATTTAACTAAAACCATAGGGATTCAACACTAGTAGTGTATTACATCATTATTCTTTGTTTAAATCTCTATTATAAGAAGAGACAGGTACACGGAGTCATATAAGCCTATTCTAAAATTAGATTCTACCAAATGTTAAGAAAAAACTTCCCTGATGCCTTTCTGAAAAACAAGTGATGGCTAGTAAATTACATTAAATATAATTGCTTTTGAATAATAAAAGCACTGGGAAATCCATAGCTTTATTTGTATTTTAGTTTTAAGCAACTCAAACAAAAATGAAGAGATTTTTATAAACTGACGATACTGCCAAAGAATTTCGACATAAAATTTACACGTGACATTTTCTTCCTTTTTTACCATTGTTTGAGTTGTTTTTTAATCAGAACAAAAATATTTTCATTCTTTTTTAGTGCTTGCACACTGCGCTATTTTCAGATTCTTCCACTTGTTACTCAGTCAAGCTATCCTCTACTTTAAAGTTAAGTACTGGCACACATGATGAATGTTTATCTTGAGTTTTTTTTTTTATTTCTCTTCCTTCCCACAGTAAGAATGAGATTTTGAGAAAATGGCATTTGGAAAAAAAAAAAAAACTATCCAAAATGACCACCTCAAGAGAGGATGCTTTGGTCAATTGGTCCAATGTTATTCACTCCATTCCATTCCCATTTTTGTAGCAGCTTCACTAGATTGGGCCTGAAATGACTCATGTATGTAGCCATTTCCCTTGTCACTGCAGCATCTAGGTTTGCTTGGACATTAAGAAATCAGCAAAATAGAATAAAATAAATCCCAAATCTTCTTTATAAGAGAGTAGCAGTAAAGATGATTTGTTTTTCTCACCGAAACTTAGTAATCCTATCTAAGCCTTTATGAGTGTCTCCTGTGTGCCAGATTCTAAGTGTTTTACACATATAATTTCATTTCATCTACCTTGGACCCTCTATGGTCTTCTGAGGTAGGCACTATGAGTATTCACAGTTTCCCAGAGAGGATAACCAACTTGCCTAAGGTCAAAAAGCTATTAAGAGTGTAGCCAGAGATTGAATCTGTGCAGTCTCAAGCAAGAGCTGAGGGTGACATACCAGGATCTACTACTTTGAAAGTTCCTTCTCTAGATGATTAGAATATGAAGCCAAGGTTAACGAACCACTGGCTGATCCAGATGCTACATCAAGGTACTTCAACTCAAATGCTTTCAGGATCAGGCAGGTTAATATAATGTTTGAAGCACGCAGATACAGAATTCATATTCTTAACTTCCAGAATAATGGTACTAAATCTTTTACCTGCCAAAGAACCACCTGAGGAGATTGTTAAAAATGCAAATTATTAAACCTCAGCCCCATAAAATCTTTTTTCAGTCTGCAACAAAATTACCTTGGTTTTATTTTTAAATGCAAATTTCTGGGTCTATGGTAACCACTGCTCTAAAATCACTTTACATGCGAATTACATTCTAGAATTCTCAGATTTTGATTCTGGGCTGTCTAATACGAGATGATCATTTTATTCATTCTAGAAATAGGTACTGGGTAATAGCAAGGAATAAATCCAACTCCTTTCCCAAGGAGTTCATATGCTGCTGGGGAAGGGAAAAAGTATGAGCAAATAAGTATGTATCACATGGGTAGGTGTAATGGAGAAAAGTAAGTCAGGGGTAGGTTTTCTGATAAGGTCACATTGGTACAAAGGATGTGAGAGAGTGAACCATCAACCCTGCAACAGCTCAACAATGTTCAGACTAAGGTAACAACAGAAAAGTCTGTGAAGGGAGAGTTTGCCTGGCATATTGCAAAAACAAGGAGACCAGTGTTTGGACAAGAGTAAGAAAGTAGAAAAGTAATAGTATAAGATGACGGAGAAGTAGTAAGGAAGTAGATCACATGGAGTGCTGAAGGCCATATAATTTCAATTCCATGTGACATTGGAAAACACTGAAAAATTATATTATCTGCTTTATGTTTTAACAGATCATCCTAGCTACAGTATAGAGGATATACTGTGTGAGGAAACTTTGTAGGAGCAGGAAGACCAATTGGGGAGCTATGGCTGTAGTTAAGGCAAGAAAAGATGGTAGTATGGCCAGCATGGTGGTAGAGGAAGTATTAAGAAGTAGTCAAATTCTGGATATATTTTAATGAGTGCACCATGACGATTTTTCAAATGGATTGGATATGGGCCATGTATAAGAGGGATCAAGGATGACTAGATCTAATGTTTGGGCATTCAGAGATTAATAAATTTGGCATAAGTAAAATACTCTCTCAGCAAATTCCTACCTGGGCACCAGTGTGAAGTTTGTTTTACGATTTAGGCAACACCTTCCATGGAGCACTGAAGGCAAAAGAGTATATTATCCTCTAAATAACCATGATTCATTAAAACATAAATTCTTCCTGACAAGAAACATTGAAAATAAGACAATTATTTCATTATCAGTAATTAGAATAGGACAAGGTAAGATTTTCTCAGTGATATTTATATGACTTTTAAATACATATTTTGCACTCTGTACTTATTCCTAACTTCCATTCAAGCTTTGATCATTGTGTAGAAATATTTGTCAATGATTCCAAAATTTAAGTGCAAATTTATTGCTCCTAACCTAATCTAATGGGAATAAACATACAGGATTTCCTATCCAGCCAAATAAAATCACAACCATGCCTATCCACTGCAAGCTATGCTTTCATGTGACTCACAAGTTAATACTTTTCTTTTCTTTTTTTTTTTTAATGCTTTTCATTTTAAAATATGTTGTCTTTCCTACTTCCTGTTCTGGAAGCTTGAGACAGAAAGTCATTTAAAGAAAGCTAACTTGGTACAAAATTTTAAATTCTAGGACTGTGCCCTCAAATGCAGGACAAAAATCTGCTGAGGGATAGAGTCATATGTAAAAACAAACTGGCTTTTATCTGCGAGTTCATATTTCAAAGAAGGGAAAAATCATTCTGAAGGTATAGGAGAAAAGAAAAAGAAAGTATATACCAGAGATTCAGGCTTGTATATAAAAACTCTTGTTTAGAAACTGTACAATATTTGATGGAATATATCGATAGATGATAAAGAGGTTTTTCAATGAACACATGCTCCAAATCTTCAGAATACTGTGAACAAATGAAATAAAAGAGAAGCTGAAAATGTCTCTTTGGTAGTTGTGGACTAGGTTGTCAGATAAATTCTAATATAATAACCTGCAAAGTGAACTCAAAGAAAATAAAAGCAAGCACTTGCACTCACATACACATATACACACGCACGCTATGCCAATGTGCCTTTACGACCTAGACTTCAAGGGGAAAAAGATAGACATTCATTAAGATGCTGCTACAGTCTAGAAATAGCAGAAGAGTCCCTGAACTATCCGTGTTTCACCAGCTGGCACATCTGAGGGAGAGCTCCCATATACATTAATGCATTATCCTTATCACTGTAATTGATACCTAACACTTCTCAACCCATCAAATGCAGTCCTGAATGGAAGGACATTTATCTCCATCTAAGATGACCATCACTTTGAAACCCTAAGTGATCTCAAATTTCTTAACAGCTTAAATCACAATACTGCAGAGAAAAATAATACATGGTGCTACTGATTCATTTCCCGGATGCCAAAGGAAGATGTGATCTCACATACCTGAGCACACTGGTGATGACTTCCTGTTTAGGGAGTTCTGATAACATTTCCAAGTACCAGAGGGAAGAGAAGAAAGATCACTAAGCCCAGACTTTACCTTCACAGACTACTACTAGCTCTTTTTCCTGGAGTGGGTAGGAAGCTTTGATGCCATCCAGTGATCTTGCAGGGCAAGCACAGGAAGAGATATCTTTATTTCCACTCAAATGATGTTTTACAACTTTAGGGTGACTCATCATGGCTGGTTCTATGATGTAATGAAAAGCATTACAGGACTCATTCTCCTTTCTTACATTAACATAAACTCATTTCTCTTACAATGAGTCCTTTGAAGCATGAAAGAACATTTCAAGATGATTGTGTCATGGTAGAGTCCTAATCTGTACCAGGAGTTGGATAGGTCTTCAAAATTCTGATCATCTAAGAACCTCCAGTAGATATAATGAAACCAGGTCCCAGGAGCTTCAGATTTACTTAAAGGGAAAATAACACCAGACAAAAGACAGACTAAAGTAATAATAATATTATTATGAATAATGATAAGGCAATAAAATCAACAAAACAAGTAATCTGAATGCATTCCTATAAAAATATAAAATTCCAAAATTGTTACAATAAGAAATAGAACACTTAAATATGCCAAAAACCACGATAAAAATAGAAATAAATAATCAGAGAATTCCTACTTATGCTGAATAATTACAAATAAGTTTGTCCTTCTCTGTGTATTTATATAAAATACAAAGTCTACTTTATAAAGTGACAAAAGCAAGTTGCAGAAATATATTTATAGCATGAGCTATTTTTAAAAGCATATATACATATATTTACCCATTCATAGGGAAAATAGTCCGCAAAATTATATACCAAACGCCCTCTGGGGTACTAGTTAGAGTAAGAATTAATGTTCAACTTCATATGCTTTATATTGTTTCAATTCATACCAATACAATTACTTTTATTTCAAGAAATTCTGGATACAAACAAAACTTAGTGAAATACATGGCCAAAATTCAAAACACTGAAAATAATCAGAAGAATCTAGCTATTTTCCCAGATATCAAGGAAAGGTGCCAGAAAGTGTAGAAGAGAATCATCTGGCTTGAGAGTCACAAGTCATGACAAACTCATGCTTTGACTTTGGAAACACAAAAGCACAGCTGGTTAGATTCTGGCCTATCTCTGGGACCTGCAAGTAGCTACAACATGGGAGCTACACGGACTCAAAAATTGTGCAGCCAGTACCCTATTGTGTGGAGATTGCTTTCTTAGGTAGACAGAGGTGTATTCAGCGTCTATTCCATTAACACCAGTCTTTCTATATTCATTCAGAAACAGTTCCCAACATGCAACATGACCAGGGGTTAAAAAAAGGGGTGGGGGGAAGAAGGAATGATGCATCTCATCTTGGCCTGTGTAGTTCCCTTAAATAGCAGTGTAATGGAGGGTAGGGAAAGAAAGAGCCTCGGTGTCCATTGAAAGATGAATGGATAAAGATGTGGTCTATGTATACAATGGAATATTACTCAGCCATTAGAAATGACAAATACCCACCATTTGCTTCGACGTGGATGGAACTGGAGGGTATTATGCTGAGTGAAATAAGTCAATCGGAGAAGGACAAACATTACATGGTCTCATTCATTTGGGGAATATAAAAAATAGTGAAAGGGAATAAACGGGAAAGGAGAAAAAATGAGTGGGAAATATCAGAAAGGGAGACAGAACATGAGAGACTCCTAACTCTGGGAAACGAACTAGGGGTGGTAGAAAGGGAGGTGGGCAGGAGGTGGGGGTGACTGGGTGATGGGCACTGAGGGGGGCACTTGATGGGATGACCACTGGGTGTTATTCTATATGTTGGAAAATTGAACATCAATAAAAAATAAATTTATTAAAAAAAAAAGCGTGTGAGCAGTGCATTTTTCATTATTGTGTAATTGACTACCTCAGATTTTCTAAGCTACGCCCTCTCTTCCTCATATAGAACAGTGCAGGGGTGACAAGAGACAATCCAGTAGTAGCTAATGGATGCTGCAGAGACTGGAAATTGAGCAAGAAGTTGTGCACAAACTACATTCTTAAATTTATGTAATTTTAAATCTGACATGAAGACTACTGGTATTCACATGAACAGGAAAGAGGACATGGCTCAAATCAGAGCACAGTGAACTACCATCTACTTGTTCCAGAAATAGAATTCTCCTAGCATTCTGCGTTCCTGCTTCATGGTAAGGTGCATACATCATCACTGTATAAGCACTAGGTGTTGAGAGACCAGTTCTTGTTACAAGCTGAAAGGTTAAAAAACAAACAAATGATGACAATGTGGGGGAGTTTATTAAAAAAAAAGAAAAGAAAAGAAAGGAGACAGCACTGTGACCTGCTGTACCTTCTGACCCCTCCTCTTCTAGACTGGGTGTTTCCTGAAGAGGAAATGGCTCTCTCGCCTTCAGATCCCCGCATACCACTGATACTGAAATCGATCTGTTCTTTTATACAGTTCCTAAAACTTTTCTCTGAAGATGTTTTGAACCAAAGTTTATATCCCCAAACCAGCAGCATCAGCCTCTTTTTCTACCATCTCCAACAAGCTGATAATTCAGTGATGAGAGACGGGTAATTAGGTCTGGGGATAGGCTAATGTACTCAGAAACTAGAATTTGGAGTTGTTATGAGCAGAGGAAATCAGATATTTGACCCTTTCTTGGCCAATAAAATGTTAAAAGCCTTTTGATAGTCTAAGAAAACATAACATGGACTCCTCTCATAATTTATTTCCAATGTTACTTCAAATATTTAAGGAAGGTCTCATTTGTAGAAAATCCCATGCTAGCTTTTGCCCCAGAATCCTGGAGTGGTTAATAGTGCAGCCTCTGAACACAGATTACCTGAATTCGAGTACTGACTAGCATTTAATAACTGTGTGAACTTAGTGAAGTCAGCTCATCAATCAAGCCTCAGTTTTATCAGGAAAATGATTGTTGTGAAACTCAAATATAGTTAAATGCTTTGCACAGTACCTAGTATATAGACAATCTTAAATATCTTCTATATGGACACTCCTGTGTGATTCTTTGCCTCTAATCATGCTTCAACTCAACACAGAGCAAATAAAGAAAACAGGTGTAATATGTGTATTAATTTATTCTTCACTAATATTGAACTAGGTAGATCTGTATGTCTCAGTATTTACCAAATAATATACGCAAGTCTATACATATATACAAATATTTGTATATTTGTATAAAACTGAATATTCACGATTCTAAATTTCACAACCACTGTCATATAAAAAGTAGACTACCATATAAATATCTCATTCTATGTTCAATCTGAAATATAGATATATATTACACAAGACAATTTTAAAAAAGGTAATATAAGTCACTAACACTGTAAAATCTGACTGCTTTATTAGATCAAGGTGGACTGCAATACCTTCTAATACCATGTAGAGACGCAAGCAATCAGAAGTACATAATTCAGGTCTTAAAAAAACAGATTTATCCTAAATTGGTTTACAGCACTGAAAGAAAGCAATCCTGCCACATACACTAAAGTGAATCAGTCCTGTAAGCGTGCTGTCATCAGTCAGAAGAGCACTGATGAGTGCTCTTTAAGCAGCAAGAGTACTTCTTTAAGCAGATCTGTTGTACAAAACCAAATCAAACCACTAGCCGCTACATGCCTCGCACTTAGTAAAAGCAGAATGAGTTAATGTAAGGACATTTTCTAACCCCATATCCATGCTAAAATCATTAACACTGCTGATATAAAAATCAGGGCAGGAAAAGAAGGTCAAGTATAGATAGAGGCTGGCAGATAAATCACTGGCTGACCCATGGAAAAACCAATAAGGAAAGTGATTTTTAGTGTAGAGTATCAGAACAATTTCTCTGAAAGGGCTACTAGGGGTAAACAAAGACAGTCCTACTTATTCTCCTTTCTCCTTTATACCCCTAGCAACCACCATACTGGAAATTTTGAGCCAAAGAAATATTTTTAACTTACTCACAAGAAGGCAGTAAGATAACATAATGTCTATTTGTGGAAAAAAAATTAAATGTGGTTAAAATGGAAAGATAAACTATACAGTTAAACTATGTGTTTGATAACAATCTCACAGAAAATTATGTTTTCTAAAATTATAATATTTTACATATGCTAAGCTAAATGACAATATTAGATTATATCTTCTGCAACTGTGGTGTCAAAAATCTGATAGCAAATTTGCTGCTCTGTTCCACTTGTGACATTATACGACTTGATGAAGCATTCCAACCATGGATATGCATCTACAAATGAGAAAAAAAAAAGTTATTTAACTGTTAACGTTAAACAAGTATCTCTGAAATATGTATCTAAGTATAATGCTTAGCTAGAAAAATTAACATTTAATTTAGCTTGAAAAGTAAATAAATACACTTTAAATTTAATATTATCTACTCTTCCATTATACACTGGGTTCTTGTTACTGTTTTGCAACAATCCTAACTAATTTGATTTTTTTTTTCCCAACAGAAAACAATAATTAAATGTGGGATTTTCCAAACATTTGACAGCAAAGGTAGCAGTCATCTCATTCTGAACTTTTCTTCCTGCTGCTTACTGACCTCCCCAGATTTTTGTTTTTTGCTTTTCCTTTTTTTTTCTTGGTTGACTGCAAAGAAACTGTGAGATTCACATCAGCTGCTCAGGCTCTTATACTTGTCTAGCTGAAACTCCCATCAGGTACCAGGCTCTGAGTTCAGACAATGTTGGCACCTGAGGTGCTATTTCTAACCTTTGGTCAAGACCACAATAAATCTATTTAAAACTTCTAGAAAAGTTTCTTAATGCTTCTTCATATTCAAGTTTGAAAGACACTTAATATAGTCAATACTGGCAAGAGTCAAGCAAGACAGGCATTCTCCTCTCCTTATATTTCTGGTAGAACTATAAATAGGTAAAATATTCTTGAAAAGCAACCTGGCAACATTTATCAAAAGCCTACCAAGCCCGTGCTCTTTGATATGAAAGTTTTATTTCCAGAAATTTATCTAAAAGAATTAAAACCAAAATTTAAAGCTGACATCAAATAAAAGTATGTAAGTTAAACCTAGCTACAGATTTATATAAAAGCTATCTTTTTGGAATTGTTATAAAATGCAGACTGACCAGGGGATAATAAAGTCTGATTAAAAATAACCTAAACAGGGCAGCCCCGGTAGCCCAGCGGTTTAGCGCCACCTTCAGCTCGGGGTGTGATCCTGGAGACCCAGGATCGAGTCCCACGTTGGGCTCCATGCATGGAGCCTGCTTCTCCCTCTGCCTGTGTCTCTGCCTCTCTCTTTCTCTCGGTGTCTATCGTGAATAAACAAATAAAATCTTTTTTAAAAAAATAACCTAATAAGTTAAAGTGACAGCAGCTAAATCTGCAGCTGGTGAAATTGGTTATTGATGAGAAATTGTTAGGGGAGTCAAGCTGTTTTTCTATGATGGAGGTCTGTAAATTTCTTTCTCCTTCCTTTCCTTCCTTCCTTCCTTCCTTTCTTCCTTCTTTCTTTCTTTCTTTCTTTCTTTCTTTCTTTCTTTCTTTCTTTCTTTCTTTCTCTCTTCTTTCTTTCTTTCTTTTTCTTTCTTTCTTTCTTTCTTTCTTTTTTCTTTTTTCTTTTCTTCCTTCCTTCCTTCCTTCCTTCCTTCCTTCCTTCCTTCCTTCCTTCCTTCCTTCCTTCCTTCCTTCCTTCCTTTCCTTCCTTCCTTCCTTCCTTCCTTCCTTCCTTCCTTCCTTCCTTCCTTCCTTCCTTCCTCCCCTCCCTTCCTTTTCTTTTTTCTTTTCTTTTTTTAAAGATTTTATTCATCTGTTTGAGAGAGAGAGAGAGAGAGAGAGAGAGAGGGAGAAGCAGATTCCCTAACTCAGCAGGAAGCCTGAAACCATGACCTGAGCAGAAGGCAGATGCTTAACTGACTGAGTCATCCAGGTACCCCTAAGGTCTGCAAATTTCAAATAAACAGAAATGATGGCCACAAAAGGAAGTCAGTGGCAGTAAATGTAATCAACATGCTTTGATCTGAAGATCTGTTTAATGCATAAGATGTTATCCAGAGAACAAGTAAAGCTGACAGAAAACAATTAATAAAATAAAAATGTATAAAATCTAAAACTAGTTACTACTAAGCAGAAATTCATGAATGAATTAAACTGGCTAAATGAAGTGTTATAGAAAATGTCTCTTGTCAAAATTTCATCTCTTGGTATAATCTCAACAAAAATATTTGTATGCATAAACACAGTATCAAATGTGCTTGTGATCAAAACTACCTCCCTTTTATTATATTTCAAAAGATTTTAAAAATCTTTTCATTTCATGAATTCTGATTCTTACCTATTTTCTCCCTGCTGTCTTCATCAAAAGGTAAACCAGACAATAGATTATTTAGATCCAGACTTCCAAGTTTTCATACCTCTATTTTCTTCTTTTTAAAGATTTTATTTATTTATTTATGAGAGACACAGGGGGAGAGAGAGAGAGAAGCAGAGACACAGACTGAGGGAGCAGCAGGCTCCATGCAGGGAGCCCGACATGGGACTTGGTCCCGGGACTCCAGGATCACACACCCTGTCCCGAAGGCAGACGCTCAACCGCTGAGCCACCCAGGCATCCCCTTTTCATGCCTCTAAATCTACATATTAGATACATGTCAAGTACTGTTTCAAAAAAAGAATGAATGTTAAAAATATTATTGCCTACCAATTTTTATTCCTGAAGGACAAAACATATCCATGATCGAATCCATACTCTGCTGAAGGTCATCATTGATGAGGATTTCTGATGCTGGGATCTGGAAGAATTTGTCCTTGAAAAAATTTAGAGGAAAAAAGGAAATTAATCTTTTTTATTTTTTTGAAGATTTTATTTATTTGAGATAGAGAGAGCACTGGGGTTGGGTGCAGGGAGAGGGAGAGGCAGGCTCTGCTGAGCAGGGAGCTGGACGAGGCCTTGATCCCAGGACCGAGATCATGATCTGAGCCAAAGGTAGAAGTTTAACCGACTCTGCTACCCAGATGCCCCAGAAGTTAATTTTTTAAAAAGTTATAATAAAAGTATTTCATTATTATCTAATTAAAATAATCGAGACTATTTTACTCTACCAATATTGTAGAATTCATAGAGTTCTTGTCTGAATTCTTAAAATCTGATTTACTACTGGAATCTAAAGACAGCATAGAGGTGTGTGTGTGTGTGTGTGTGTGTGTGTGTGTATAATCCAATTAAACTGCTTTGACTTAATGATAAGAATAATGGTATTTAGGAAAGAGTGGGGTCTATCATTCTCCTTGTGTATAGGAAAAAAATCTAGTGTTAAAGTTTAAAAGAGTATTACACATGATGAAGTGTATTCATTTTTCCCTCCTCTATCAGATTATAAGATTATACTTTCTTAAAAGAAAAGATTTTGTTTGCTTTGTTTTGTTCACTGCTATAACCTCATCACATACAACAGTACCTGGCACATAGCAAGTGCTCATTAAATATTCATTCAATAACTGGACAAATGAATTGTTTAAGTGGGAGGGAAAATTCTCTCAGCGTTACCCCAGACTGTTTCCCAATGTGTGCAGTAAAAATATTCAACCTTACTGCTAACAGAAATCTGGCCTCTGCTGTTGGCTTCTGGAAATAATCTCTCAGCCTTAGAAAATGCCTGTTAGGAATGTCCATGTTTGTTACACTAGAGGTTTAGGTTGTGAGTTTGGGGCATGTGGTATTTACTTGATCTCTGAGGGGCTGAAAACTGAGATCAGCCATATGGGCTAATTAACCATGAATGACAGAGTCCCAATAAAAACTCTAGACGCTAAGGCTCAGTGAGGCTTCCCTGCTGGCAAAACTCCATGTGTAACATTACACATCATATAAGGCTGGTAACACTGTCTGCTACTCCATGGGAAGAGAACCACTAGAAGCTTCATGTTTGGAACTTCCTGGACTCTGTCCTATGCACCTCTTCCCCTGGATGATTTTAATTTGTATCCTTTAGGTATAATAAACCATAATAGCACAGTAACTTACAGAAAGTTAACAGGAGTCTTTCTAGCACATTATCAAAACTTCAGGGTGGTCCTAGGAACCCCCAAACTTAGAACTGTTGTTAAAAATGAGGGAGGTTTGTGGATAGCTCCCTAGCTACACACAATATAACCATCTCCCTTCTGAAGTAATTTAGTTCTCTCTAATATGGACATATGGAGACTTAAAAAACCTCGTAAAATGGTGCTAGATAATGTCTAGAAGTTGTGGTCATACTTCTGCCTCTGGCTCCTGGAGTAAACCTTCTGAAGACTCTCTCTTCAAATTCCTATTCTTCAATTTTTCATGATTTGGATATTAAATTTACAGAGTCAAAGCAAGACAGGATAAATATATAGACACTTCAAGATTTATGTGCTTGTATTTTATTTTTTTAAGTTGCCTTAAATCCTCTCAGTAATAAAGTAGGTATGAATCCATACATTAGAATTTAAAAAAAATTTTTTTTTGTTATAAATACCTATACCAACTCTGTTACTTACAGAATCCATGAGATAAGCTTCCAATACTCCTGTTCCATCATCAAGAGTAAATGTCATTACAAACACATGTTGAAGGGGTACAATACCCAGTACTAGTGAAGGGAAAAAAAGATCAAACTATGTGAATCTTCTATTCCTTATAATCAAAGTGAAGTAAAAATTGTCTTATGCTGTTATGTTTTGTTTACTAAAATAATTTAAGATAAAAAGTTATATATGTGACTTTCGTTCTTTAATAACAGTATATTATATTCATTTAGCAGGTCCAATTTAGAACATTACATTATACCTATGTAGGGACAATGACTCATAAGCAATTGCTTCTATTTTTTTGATTAAATATTAGCATAATATATCATTAAAATGAGTTGCTAACTTGATAGAAAACATAAAAACTGATTCATGAACTACAATTCACTGTATGTCTGCCTCATGAAAGACAAAATTAAAATTCAGAATGTTCTAAAAAAATAGTATACAGTTTAATATTTATGATTCTGTAACATGTCTCTCCCCTCTGTATTATAAACATGGGGATCACTTATTTTTTAAGATATCATCTGGTTCAATGGACAAAAATATCAGAAGATGAGATTTCATAATTTGGTAAGATGAGGAAGAAGAAATTAAAGAGAGATACTAAATGATATGAAAATTCATAGGTTAAAATGGTACTTTGTATTTGGAGATAGGAGACATTTAAAATTTATAAAATGAAATACTGTCTTCCATTTGTGGAATCCATATTTAAAAGGAGTAATTAAGAATAAATTAGGATAGAGAGAAATGAATTATGGCATGCAGACATGACAAAAATTGTTACTATAGAAGAACTGATTTTTAGGATTCTAAAGGTCTCCATAGGTTAAAACTAAGCTAAAACCAAGAAGGGTGACCATAAAATCCACCCTGAGGGACCTACCTAAACAAAGAACTGCATTAAGAATGGGATAGGGAGACCACACTGTAAAGCAGGGAGCTCACATGAAAGTAACCTGGAATTGCATGGACCACAAACAAAATGTGAGGTAGCAATATCATATAGCTAGATTACAAAAGAAAGAAAATAAAACCAAGTATACAAATAAATATCTACACAATAAAATTTTCAGGCTAGTAGAAACAAAGTGTCCAATTTTAGAGAAATAAAGGTTTTCTTTATATGCTCAACTGGATAACATTTGCAGCCCTATTTGCAGCTTTAAATGATAAACTTTGAGAAGAACAGTGGTAAAGTGAAATGTTTACTAAGGAGGAGAAATGAAATAGTAAGGAATGTGAGAAAATACCAAATGAAGTGAGGGTATGTACCTAGCTGGAGAAATAAAAACTTGGTGAAGGCTTGATGGGGATCTTTAAATGCACAAAGCCGGTTAATCTTATTGAAGACATGTACTCTAATTATAGTTGACAGAACATGGTTTATATTAAAATTTTAAAGAGGCAGATTTTGCTTAAAAATTAAGGGCATATGTTGCTTTGCAATGTAATGAGTCCTCTGTCACTGAAAGAGTTTTACGCCGCAGCTGGATGATCACAGTTGAAGAATATGATATAAGAAGTTTTTGTTCCAGCTAAAAAATGTATATTGGGTAAAGAGCTGTGTAATAGCCATCATTAAAACTGTTTTTAATCCTAAAATACTGTGAACTGGAGAGATTTTTCAGAATCTGTATCTGTAATTAATAATTAAAACTGAAACAAATTATTGAAGATTAAAATGTAATGGTTAAAGATATTGGTAGATGCTTGAAAGCAAGTTTTCAAATATTTTAAACTTCACTTTATACTTTTATTATAACCACTGATAAAACTGGTTATAAAATCACCATAAAAATGGTTTTGCCTAAGTAAAGTTAAACTATAGCTCAGTCTTTGCTCCGGTTTTACTATACCCACAAACACTGAAATATAATCAGTGAGGTCACAGTTGCACGACACACAAATTTAGCTCACCTTCAGCCACAGAAGATGGAATCCATTGTGTTTTATCAACCAGGGAATTTAGATTTTGAATTGGTCTCAAAGTAGAACATTGTTTACATCTGAAATTAATGATAGAAAAAAACCACAGGCATTTAAAAATAATTATTATAACTCATTTATTATACTTTATTTTTGTTGTTCAAACAAGCAGTTTAAAAAGTTAAATAGTGTTGTACCTTCCCTACTGTAATGCACAGAGTATAAGCCAAATTATAAAAATATAAGCTTTTTACAGTAGAAGCAATTGAAAAGAAAGAATGGTTCAGAATAAGGAACTAGGTTGAGAATAAGAGAGAGGGTCCAGATCCAGATTGTTAATTTGGCTGATTTCTTTATTTGGTAAAATGAAAAAGTGTGAAAGAGACAATCTCTAAGGACTCTTTCATTTGATGGCTCTGTGATAATAGTTACGGTCTTAGGTAAATATAACCAATAGGAAAAAATCATTCTCACTAAAGAAGTCAATGAGACTTTGGATAATATATTCAGTGAGCACATACTTAGATTTAGAGGTTCACAGTTTCTAACACCTACTACAATACTTATCTTTCATAATAAAATCAATGTGAAACTACACAATCTACTAAAACTGCACATTATTTAGTAGAGGTATTTTGCTTTATTTATATACAAACATACTTTAAGTACAAATAATTGTTTTTTTTTTATTATATATCATCGTAAGATTAGGAGATGTTGATAAGAAAATATCCTTGAATAAAAATATAAAAATCAATGTCCAAAAGGTTCATGCAGACTCCTTTTTTTTTTTTTTTTTTTTTTTTCAGACTCCTTTTCACTTATAATCTAGGGAAAGATAGAGGGTACTTATATTAAATATTATCTCCTCCCACCCTTCAAATACATAGATATTTCTTCAACAGAAAAAGGGAATATTGAATGAAGGCATATTATTTCCTAAAAAACGGGCTGTGATAATAACTTTAGACATTGATAAAGTATGCAAATTAAAAATTAAATATACAGATTAAAATATAAGGGTAACATAAAAATTAAGTACAGAATTCATTACTTCCAAAGTAGCAAAAGAGGAAAAAGGGGAAAAATCAAGAACATTTTTATAAATAAATCTAACAGAATACTAGAGGGAAAAAAAAAGCTAAACAATAACAAAAAAAGGTGGGGAGGGGAAAGAGTAATAGTTTTTTTTTTATTTTTTTTTAAGAGTAATAGTTTAAATAGACAACATAAAATGTAGAAACAAAACCTAAATATATCAGTAATTAACATATTTTAAACTCATTTAAACATATTTTAAAATAACTAAAATCTAGTCCTAATTATTTATGAGACTTCCTAAAATATAACAAAGAAACATGAAAGCTAACCAGCAAAGAGCCCTGAAATCTACAAAAAAATCCTGATAAAAAAAAAAGATCATAAACCTACAACCACTGAGGATATTAAGCAATCACTCTCTCAGAAGTGATTAAATAGACAAAGTTACAAAGGAAAAAGAAGTTTTGAATATGATTAACAAGCTTGTCTACTGGACATAACACTATTAAATACTAAACACAATTACTAAAAAATACATGTTCTTTTTAAAATATAGGCAATATATACAAAATCTGAACAAATATCCTGGGATACAGCAAAGCTAAGTGAAGCTTATAGAATCATTATGAAATGTATCAAGCTATGTGGTTAAAAAGTAATCCAAATAAAATACAAAAAAACACAGCACCTAAAATGTGTGTGTGAAGATTTAAAAATACACAGCTAAATAATTAATGGGCCTAAGAAGAAATCACAATGAGAATTAGGAAACATTTAGAAGAGACAAAACACAACAAAAACACACAAAAAACTCACTACATATCAAATCCTGGGTTAAAGCTATGGCCATTTTCTCAGGGGAAATATTAGGGGCCTAAATGTAAATATTGAAAAATATACTAAAAATTAATGAGTTAACTGAGGTAAGCATTCAATTAAAAATGCTTGAAAAAGAAAAACTGAAGAAATCTTAAAAAAGTAAATGCAGAAAATAAAAATACAAACAATAATAAAACAATAGGGAGTGTTAACAAAACAAAAGCTATTTGCTTTGGCAAAAAAGGTCAAGAAAAAAAGGTGGCAATAATATTAAGTGGATTCAGGAACAAAGTGGAGATTTAAAAATCATCAAAAGCACTATGAACAAGTTTATGTCAACAAATTTAAATTTACATGAGACAAAAACTTTTCTGAAAAAAATTTCATTAGTAAAAGAGTCAAGAAATAAAAAACCATAAAAGATGTGTTACTATTAAAGAAACTGAAGCATTAGTTTTTTAAAAATATTTTTATTTATTTTTTAAAGATTTTATTTATTTGAGAGTGAGAGAGCACATGAAAGTGAGCAGGAGCGGGCTGAGGGGCAGCGGGAGGAGGAGATAATGGGCTTCACATGGGGCTCAATCCCTGGACTTCAAGATCATGACCTGAGCCAATGGCAGATGCTTAACCAACTGAGCAACCCAGATGACCATGAAGCAATTACTTTAAATTCTGCTTTTTAAAAAAGAATCAGGTCCAGAAATCTGAGTAAAGTAACTAAAACCTAAGTAAGTAAAACCTTTAAGGTTTCACAAGCATTTTGATAAACATAATATTTTAAATTTGTAAAACAGAAGAAACTATAAAGTTAAAAAGGTACAAGACAGACTACAAATTACTTGATATGCATGCCTGTTTCTAGTTCCTAATATATCCTGATTATCTTCCAGTTCCTCAGTGGCAACAAATCTGGTACAGAAATTTTGGAATTCAATCACTTAACTTCTAGTAGGATACAGCTCTAAACCATCTTTGCACGAGTATCTAAATCTTTGTGAAAGAAAACAAATGAATATTAGCCTCTGGGTGAGCCTTATACTTGGCACATTGTAGGTAATTGACACATATGCTATCAAAAGAATAAATATATACCAGAAAAATCTAGTACCTATAAGTTGGTATTCAAAGAGTATCCACTGAATATACAGCAACTAGTGGGATAAAGTAATAAAAGTTATTTCTATGCAGTTTTTAATTCTCAAAATTCTCAGATTTGAAAGCATACCCATAGTGATGAATTTTCCCTTGTATAAGGAATGGTGCTGAAAGATCAAGGACTTCCAGGTCTTCATGGCCAGATCTCACAGGAATTACACTATGAAACTTGTCTGCGAGTTTGCAGATTTCACTGAGTGTACCTCCTATTAACAAAGAATAAATAAATCCTTTAAGTAGTACAAATACAATGAAGGCAAAGTTGAGTGTCTATTAAGTAACACATGAGGTATAGCAAAAGACTAAGGGGATTGCAAGAAAAAGACAATGAAGGCATGAATTTAGATGATTAATACATTTATACATTGTAAAATACAGTAATTTGTAAACTTAGTATACTGCCCTGATCACAGAAACCAATGCACAAAAATGCCAGGACTTGAGCAAAACACAAGGCTTGTGAAATTTTAACCATTTCCCTAAATTTTTTTTTTATTTTTAAAATTTATTCGAGAGAGACAGAGAGAGAGAGAGAGAGAGAGAGAGAGAGAGGCAGAGAAACAGGTAGAGGGAGAAGCAGGCTCCATGCAGGGAGCCTGATGTGGAACTTGATCCCGGGACTCCAGGACCACGCCCCTGGGCCGAAGGCAGGCGCTAAACTGCTGAGCCACCCAGGGATCCCCCATTTCTCTAAATTTTTATACAAATTGCTCTTTTATGCCAGAACAGTTTGGTTCAAGTATTCAAAAGAAAATTGAGAGCCGAAGTTTAACAGGATTCTCATTATTAAATTTGCTATGTCTAAGTAAATCTAATATTGGGTTTGAAATAAATCTTTTAAACTTTTAGGTTATTATATTTAAATATAGATGCAAACAGTCTGTGTAATAAGGATTCAAATATAGTGTTTGTTTTTCCTGAAAAATCCTCAAACTTCCATTAAAGCCATCATGTTGGCAGAGAAGAGTGAGCATGCCCAGTGGTGTACTACCACAAGGCACCGATATCTATAATAACTCAAACCTACTGGTACCTTTTCTGGGTGCACTTTTCACCTAGATTGATAATTCTCCCTCTCCAGGGAAAGAGAATATGATTTAAAAAATATTTCTGTGTATTTCCTAAAATCTGTAATGTTAAATTCAATTTTGAGGGGGAAGCACTTCCCGCACAGCAGAGTAAGGACATCCAAAAATACACTTCTCCAGAATAGGAAAAAGAACAAAGGCAAAAACTGTCAAATTTGACTTTTTCAGAACCCCATTAATTAGCCAAATTCTTGAAACAATCCAAGAAGCGTTTATTCAGAGAAAAGAGATAAATCTTGGTAAGGACAGCAAGGTCTGTGGTGTTTTAATGTGCCCAGGTCCCATTCCTCTTTTCACAGCTTTGTGAGGCTGGAAATCACAGTTCTGCTATGTCATACTGCAGTTAGGTAGGCCTTAGCCTATGATTAGGGTTATAATACGATAAAATAAAAATAATTTTATTAAAGTGCTTTCAGATATATTTTCATTAGCATCTTATTAAAAAGCTCTGTAAGTGTTATTACTCTGGATTACCTATTTACTCAATATATATTTACTGAGAACCAGTTGCATATCTCTACTGTTATACCCTCGGAGCTAAAGATCCATAGATTAAAATAAACACATATCCTGTATTAGTTACATACTGATAAGCAAACAAGTCTATAAACAGATATAATGCAAATATAATACAAAAAGAAAAGTGATCCACTGAAAGTTCATACACCATGCAGTAAGAACCACTCAAATCTGCCTGGTGAATCAGAAGAGTGCTTGGTACGTGTAAGTGCTCATTAAATATTTCACATGAACTGCTGAGTAAAGGGAATTATTGCGTTACTTATGAACATGTACTGGAGCATGGAGAATAGCGATGGAATGGCAAAGAGGCACAGAGAAATATCCTGGGTTTAGGAATTGCTACCAGTTTGATATAGCTGGAGGGTGGAATGAGGATCGAGAAATTGTAGGAGTTGAGACTGATAGGTTGTGAGATGAGTGATAATTAAAGACAGGATCAGGAACTAAAGGTACTTCTTCATTCAAGCTTCCTTGGGACCCTCAAGTTTCATTTGGCTTCAGCACAGAATTGTGGGAGGCCATATAACATAGGAGAACTCTAAGACACAGGATATCCTTTTAGCCCTACAAGGAGAGTTCTTATAGAACCTGATAGATCCAGGGCTTTATTTTATTTTTAGGGCTTACAAATAGTCTTATCCATTTTATTGTGTGTGCATGTGTTTGTGTGTTTTGTTTTTATATCTATTTCCTGGTAGAGATTAAAATATTGCTAATGGAGTAAGATACCACATTTCAGTCACTAAAGTAGACAAATTTTCTTAAGTGCTAGTGTATGATGATGTGGATGGGGAAACAGATAATCTCATATACTACTAAATCATATGAACCAAGATAGCTTTATTGGAAAGTAACTAGGCAACATTTACTTTATTCCATGTGTCCTCCTAATTACACTTCACCCAGAGGGAAGATAAAGTTCATCATAGAGTTACTATGTCAAAAAACAGGAAACAATTCAGTTCCACTTACTACCTGTACTGGGAAAGATCTAAAACTTCTCTATGATTCAGTTTTCTCATATATAAAAAACAGCTTTTAATAGTACCAACTGAATAGGATTATTGTGATGATTAAGTACATAGAAATTAAAATTATTTCTGGTACACTATAAACGTGTTAAAAATGTCACAAAAATAATACCAATGGTAAAATTCATGTGTATTCATATATATATATGAATATATATATGAATATATATACTAACAATTTACATATTACTTTTATAAATAGAAAAATGTCAGTAACAAAAATGATCATAAGTAATAAAGATCAGTTCATTTATAAAATGAAACTAAAGATTTTCTGCAAATTAAAGATGATGTTTCCTTTTATTATAGAATATTCTCAAGGAAAATAATAAAACTTTAAATTTGGCATGGGAAAAGAATGTGGTGTGTGTGTGTGTGTGTGTGTATATATATATATATGAAATAAACATCAGATTAAAATTAGACAAAAGTGGAAAGGAAATGCAAAAATAAATGACTCGATTTCAGTCTTTTAAAACATGTCAAGTCTTCTTTACTCATTTCAAGGGTCCCTTCCTTGACTTACATATCAAGAGATGACTTTCTTCTACTTTTATGGAACAACAGTGACATCCAGAGGCTAAGACAGCAGCAACTGTACATAACAAGCAGCCTCTTGATTAACACTACTCAGCTTGAGAATGAGCTTGAATCTGTTTAAGATTATATCTAAAATCCAAGATGGACAAATGCAAACACTTGAGTTCAATGTATAATCTCAAAAGGTCATTCAGATTAATTTGTGTGTGTGTGTGTGTGTGTGTGTATGTGTATATATATATTTAAATCTACCTGTTATATATATTCCATTTTATCGAATTGTCCTAGGTTGCCCTAAAATATATTTAATGATCATTAATCAAAGAAAGACATAGACAAAAGCTGTATTCTAATAAAACAGTAATTTAAATACCTTCTATCAAAATCAGACAGTCACTTGAAAGTGGAAGAATACCATTATTTTTTACAAAATGAACAGCCACATTTCGTTCTCCTTGATCTGTAGTGGTCCACATTTTTGAATCATATAATGATGTATTTTGTAGTTTGGTATCTGGGGTCTTACTTGCACCCTCTTGTAAAATTATATCCATATCACCCTCATGTGGAACTTCTTGCCTAAAATCATCAATGACGAAATACAAACCAATTGGTATAAACTTAGAAATTCAAATTTAACAAATTATCCAATTAAAAAAATTTTGTTTATATGCTGATGAGCCAGCTACTTATTTTAAAATATGGAGATAATTCACTTTGCAGATTGAATGACTTATTCAACAAAAAAGATACATTTGATGATACTTCACGTCTGAGTAGATCTATCATAATTACATTAACCACCAGCAATTTCCTTATCTGGTTTAGTAATAACAAGGATCTTATAACTATTTCTAACACCAATTCATTCTCCTTTTGTAAAGAATGTTAAACTTCTCTGTGGGGGGAAAAAAGACAGTTGCCCATTAAATATCCACTTACCTAACCTAAGTAATCCCCCTTTCGTAGGGCACCTACTTTACAAACCGATATTCCCTTCGATTACATTTAACCTAGAATAATAATTTTAAAAAGCTGCATGCTAAAGTATGTATACGAAATAAATGACATGATCCAGAATCAAAAGGTCTATGTCCTCATCCTGGTTCTGTCCCCAACCTGTTGTGTAACTTAAGGTAAGTTTAAGGTAACACCTTTAGCCTTTCTGAGATGATTTTATTTGTTTAAAAAAATGCTCAGAGAGGATGGCTTTGTTTGGCAAAGCTATACAACTTTACAGAATTTGACAAGCTTTAACTTAATATTTCAATAATTACCTAAAATCTGTATTTTAATTCCAACTACCATTTCAAGCTCAAATGGGTAGCAAATGGCCCCCCCATTTTATATGAGGAAGTCTGATGATCAAAAATCTCTACAAATAGCACTATTTTGTAATGTAATTAGTATTAGTGTACACAGATGCACACAAATATATATACACACAAATATGTATTTTAAAATGGAAATGTACTTTATTTACACATTATATATTTAGAGGGAAGACAAATTGCATGAAAAAGGAAAAGAGATTAAATATAATTTCAGAATATGTCTTGACCTAATAAGTACATATTCATTCTAATGTCTTATAAAGTTACTTACATATGTATAATAATTGATGTTTGGAATAAAGTCTGCTGTACTGAGAAGTTCTCAATGATTAGTAAAAATTTAAGTTATGAATACTATATTGTAAGACAGAAATATTATCAACAAGGCTTTCTTTATCATTTATTTAGAAATTTCATCTAAACAGAATTCTTCTCTATTTAAGAGTTTTAGTTACTAAAGGTTTACTTTTAAGAAGTTCTTTTGTGAAAAATGAGAAAGTCTCCCCAAGTATTTTTATAGTTTGTTTGCATGAATCAGAAATACTAAATAGAATTTCAGATTTCAAAAAAGCACTCACTTTTATTTATAATTACTAAGAAATATCAGAAGGATTTACTTTTTAAAAATTTAGTATTTTTTCTTAAAAATGTTACCAGTGTTTCAAAATACAATACACAGTCACAATTTACTCATTGCCAGGACTTAAAGTGATATATAAGAAAGCATAAATATTATGAAATAAAAACTTTTGTTTTATTACAGAAAATACTTACAGTGCATGACATTTAGGACAATGGAGTTTAACAGACTGAAAGAGTCTTCTGGGCTTATATGACCTTAATTTGGCTCGGATACGATACTGCTGAGGAGCTTTTTGTTTCAAAATAGTACATATTGGGGTTTTCTCCAAATACTGATGATCTGTAAGTACTTAAAAGAATTTTTAGATTAAATTAGAATAATCTACAAGAATAAGAATATTCATAATATGAACTCCCCCCAAAACAGATACAAAAGTGAATTATTTAAGGCATATTGTCAGCCTTGTTAATATTTTACCACATTTATCATCTCCATCTGTCTTTAGCTCTCTCTTCATATATATATAACTCCTTATAGATTCATATATACACATATGGATCATTGTAGATTAATTTCCAGATATCATGCTCCTTTATCTCTAAATATTTCAGTGTATATTTCACAAGAAATTTCATTGACCTATCACAGTGCAATTTTCAACCTAAAAACATATAACATTGATGTAATATTATCACTGAATCAACAGATATTATTCAAATTTCTTCAACTGTCCCTATAATGTTGTTTAGAATTTTATTTTCAGGTCCAGAATCCAATCCTGAACCATGTATTGCATTTAATTTTCCTATCTCTTTGGACTTTTTTTTTTTTTTTAAGATTTTATTTATTTATTCATGAGAGACAGAGACAGAGACAGAGAGAGAGAGAGAAGCAGAGACACAAGCAGAGGGAGAAGTAGGCTCCATGCAGGGAGCCAGATGTGGGACTCGATCCCGCATCTCCAGGATCACGCCCTGGGCTGAAGGCAGCGCTAAGCCACTGGGCCACTGGGGCTGCCCCTCTTTGGAATTTTTTAATGTAGAAGGTCCCTCAGTTTTTCTTGGTCTTTCATGACACTGATAGATTTGAGGAGCAGAGGCCATTTATTTGGGTGTGTCTGATTCTGCTCATGATCAGATGCAGACCAGGCATTTTTGGCAGTATATTATACTGTAAGTAGTGATACAAACATCCTCTGAATTGTATCAAGAGATACATATATATTATTGATGTTTTCATTCCTGTGGATGTTAACTTGGCTCAGTTGGTTATGCTGGTGGTGTTCAACAGGTTTCTCCACTATAAATTCATTATTTTCCCCTTTATAATAAGAAAGTACTTGGGGAAGTATAAATATCCCATTCTTCAGTAAACATTTAGGATCCTGATAGTTTAGAATCCACTGATGATTTACAATTAAATCAATTATTACCATCATGGTTGCAAAATGATTTTTCCCCCCAACTTCATCAGTCCTTTTACATTTATTAGTCGTCATTCTATTATAAGTAAGAGCTTTCCATTCAATCTCATTTAATTGTTCATTTGTTCTTTTATTTAACTATCCACATGGACTAATGGATTCCTACTTTATTCAGTTTTATTCAATTACTAGTATTTTTTATTTTGATGCTCCAATTGTATCAGATTTGACATGCTCCATCATTACCTGAGAACTTCTTTACCTTCTGGCACAAGATGTTCCAGACTCATAATTCTCCTGCCCCAATCCTGGAGTCTGCTATTTCTATAAGCAGCCCTGACTCCTTTTAAGGGAGAATATTATTTATCAGCCAAGATTCATGCACTAGGTACATTCATTGCTACTGGGCCATGCCATTACTTTGAAGCCCTTTAGCTGGACAGAATTGGGTGTATATGCACATGTGTTCATACCTATACTTACACACATGCACCTGTATATATATGAATATATATGTAAAAAGACACATTTACATCTACTTCTATATCTATAAAACCATGAATACATACTAACACTTCCTATTCCAATAACACCACCATAAGCTTCTTTCTTCTAGCTTTCCCCTGTTTCATAGCTGTATGTTCTTTCTCCAGTAATGAGAAACTCATATTTCTTAAGAGTATATTATACAGAATTTCACTTAATAGGCTTGTGCTTAAAAATATTTTTTTCTTAAATTATTTTATCTTAGCTAAAGTAACAGAAAGAGGTATCTGACAGATTTACTATCATTGCTAACATTAAAGTTTTGGGGTATATTGTAAGGAGCTCCTTTATAGGCAGATGGCTAAATGAACAGCGTGAAAAGATAAAAATTATGTCATATTTTACATTCTCAAAATAAAATAAGCCCCACTCTACTGTTAAATGGAATATGTTTTATAAACCTTACAGATATATGACTTAAAACATATAGTCAATGTAAAACCATGTATCTTTCTGGGTTCCCATTTTATGCCACTTAGGATGAAGTAGGGAAATAAAATATAAATAGGGATACATTTTTGCCCTCATGGATCTCTGTTCTCAATATCAGATAGGAACAAATTAGTTGGTAAGACAATTTTATTATGCACACTATCACACTCATATTTTAAAAATGAACTGATCTTACTTGTAGCTGATAGTTGCTGACATCTTTCTATTTCATACAGTGATACTGATCCAGAGCCTACACGAAGGAGAAGGGAAAAAGAATTAAACAATTTTAAAATCCGTTAAAAATTCCATGTAGCACTGAAAAATTGCTGACAGGAACTGAAGAAAATCTAAACAAGAGTAAAATATGCTATGTTCATGGACTGGAAGGCTCAAAACTGTTAAGACATCAATTCTCCCCAAATTGATCTATAGATTCAATACAATCCTAATCAAAATTGCAGAGACTGTATTGCAGAAAAAGACAAGAGATTCTATCACTCAGGTATAAATGGGAAGAATCTAAAATATAAAATATAATCCTGAAAAAGAACAAAACTGAAGGACTTATTCTACTTGAATTCAAGACTTATTATAAAGCCATAGTAATCAAGGTAATATGATACTGGCATGAAGACTCACAAACCTATCAAGAGAATTACAAAGGAAGCCTAGAAATAAACCTGCATTTCATTTTTGATAAAGGCAGCAAAGCAATCCAAAGGGAGAGCAAAACTCTGGTACTGCAACAACTGGAAATTAGTATGAGGGAAACAAATGTTTACTCACACCATACTACTGAGAACTTCTGACTGGAAAGCCCAGAAATAAATCCACATTTACACTCATTTGATTTTTGACAAAGACACCCAAGGCATTTTACAGAAAAAAAGGAAATTAATGGTGCTATAATGATTGGAAATTCATCTTTAAAAAAAAGTCTACCTCTAATACATGCGATGTGGATGAATTTCAAAAACATATAGTACATAAAAGAGTATGTAACATATTATTCCATTTATTTGAAATTCTGGAAGAAGCACAATTATCTATGGTGGAAAAAAATCAGAACTTATGGGGTTGTAATGGGGATGACGATTGACTGGGAAGGAGCATGAGGGAACTTTCTGCAACAAGGGTGATGTTTTAGATTTTTAAAGGGATTTATTTTATTTTATTTTTTAAAGATTTATTTATTTATTCACGAGACAGGCAGAGACATAGGCAGAGGGAGAAGCAGGCTCCATGCAGGGAGCCCAATGTGGGGCTCGATCCCAGATCCCAGAATCACTCCCTGAGCTGAAGGCAGACGCTTAACAGCTGAGCCACCCAGGCGTCCCTAAGGGGATTCAAGTTACACCACGAATTGGCCAAAGCTCATGGACTGGTACACTCAGGTTGTCCATTTCACTGCATATAACTTTACACCAAAAATAAAAAGGGTCAACAAATATTGAATTCTAGTTAACGATATTCATTGGAAAATGTTTAGGAGGTGTATTTATGCCTGCAACTTTGAATTGTATCAGAATATAAGACAGACTGATGGATTAAAAGACAGAAGGATAGAACAGAGGAAAGAGAATCCAGATAGAATGTATATGAGTATTCACTGTACAACTGTTTTGGTTTTTCTGTATGTTTGAAAATTTTTATTATTTTGGAAAAACACACTGTGAAAGAAATGAAAACAGAAATGGATAAGATAATAAACTTACTCTATTGAACAGGATGACTGGATGAAGACCGTAAGATAGGATTTTACTTTAACAAGAAAGTAGAAGTAATGAATGTAGCAATAGGTTTTAATAGTGCTTTCTAAAATGAAGAATTTGAGACTAAAAAGTACTCATATTTTGCAATTACTTTAGCTTACATTCTATTATATAGAACAGCATAGTATGTTTCTATAATTTATGTGGCATCATATACAAACATATGCATTAATTGTCCTTCTTTCTCAACATCACTAATAAATGGCATAAGAATCAATGACAAGAGAACCTGAATGGAATCTTAAGCTGGCAAAATATAATTTCAATGAATCTGATTACTTAGCATCAGCTGTTCTGCATGAAGTGAAAATAATGGCAAAAACTTTAAAACTTTCAAATAATATGAAAATTAGTGTAAAATATATATTCATGGTCTCCCACAAACTGATAAGATGGTTAAAAAAAACCAACAGAAAAATCAGATAAAGAATAAGAACAGATAAACCAAAAAAGAGGAAGTAAAATGGCCGATGAATATATAGTATTTTCAAGTTTCCAAGTACTCAAGGAAACTAAATAAGATATCGCCTTATACCTGCCAAACTGTCAAAATTTACATACACTGCTGACCTCCAATACCACTTGAGAATGTAAGGAAAGGACATTTTCCTACAAGTGCTATTTGCATATGAATCCTATGACATTCTGTCATATAATCTGACAGCATCTCTTAAAATACAAAGATGTGCTTACCCCTTGATCTATCAATCCCTCTTTTAGGAGTTTATTATAGAGAAAGAAAAGCAGGAATGTACAATTGTTCAAGGATGGTTTCTAAAGCATTGTTTGTAAGAGCAAAAAATTGCAAACAACTTGAATGTCCATGAAATGAAAAACAGCTGAATTTATAAAGTTAGATTCACATTATAAAATATGTAATTATTAAAAGAATGAGTTTGAGGAACATGGACTAGCCCATAGGTCTATGGTGTGTACTAATAAAGAAAGCAACTGTATAGTATGTACATTTTTGTAAAAAAAAAAAAAATTTTTTTTAAAGCATGGAGCCCAACACAGGACTTGACTCACAACCCTGAGATCAAGGCCTGATATGAAATCAAGAGTCATACGCTAAAACAACTGAGCCATCAGGCACCTCATTCTTTTTTTTTTTTTTTTTAAAGATTTTATTTATTTATTCATGAGAGATACAGAAAGAGAGAGAGAGAGAAGCAGAGACACAGGCAGAGGGAGAAGCAGGCTCCATGCAGGGAGCTTGATGTGGAACTCGATCCCAGGACTCTAGGACCACGCCCCTGGGCTGAAGGCAGGCACTAAACCGCTGAGGCACACAGGGATCCCCTGGGCACCTCATTTTGATATTTTAAAGAGGGGAAAGTCATGTTTGTTTATGTACAAGTGTATATATATTTGTATAAGCATGAAAGTGTTGAAGAAACTACACTACACTAAACTGTTAACGTGACCTCAGGAGTGGACACAAGGGCATGGGGAAGCTGTGTAACTTGATATCACGACACGTATTAACTTTATAATTTAAAAAAGATTTAAAAATCTTTGTAAAAGGAGAAAAGGGATTTCATAAAGGATAATTACAAATTATGCTGTCCCCACATGACTGTCAGGTAAAGTAAATTAGCCTGCTAGTGGGAGTTTAAGTAATCACAGATCAGGCTAAAATGCCATCACCAAGGCACTAAGAAATGTGGAGTTTTAAGGCAGGATAAAGAAATAAATTTAAAATATGTACAAAAAATTAAATAACCTGTAGTTGAATCTGACTTTGCCATCAGTTAATAGCTAAGTAACTCTGGGAAAATTACATGATCCCTATCACTCAAAGCCTCAGGTACCTTTCTGTAAAAGGGACAAAATAATTTCAAGCTGAAAGGAATGCTGTTAGGATTAAATAATAATGCACGTAGGCACCAAGCAATACAGGTTAATTTTAATGCTTGTCATTACTGGTATAGAAAGAGAAAATACTCATAAAATAGTTTATATCATAATAGGGAAGGAGTTAGATTGAAAAAAAATATGGGATAAAAATATGAGATAGATTCTAGGTCCCAGAATGTACAAGAAGATATTAAAGCAAAATGGTAAAGGAGAAAATCTTACAGATTTTTAAAATTTAGACTTGAACTGTCACCTTTCAGGTAGACAATAATATAAATACAGAACCAAATATTTAAGATCTTGCAACTAGGTACCTGATGAACTTGATAAAGATTGGGAATCAGGGTTACCTGGGTGGCTCAGTGTTGAGCATCTGCCTTCAGCTCAGGGCGTGATCCCAGAGTCCTGGGACTGAGTCCCACATTAGGTTCCCCACAGGGAGCCTGCATCTCCCTTTTGTCTCTGTCTCTGCCTCTCTCTGTCTTTCGTGAATAAATAAAATTAAAAAAAAAAAAAAAAAAAGACCGGGAACCATGTGTATATCTAAAATATGTGTGATCAAAAAATAATCTAGCTTTTTGAAATAAAATAGCAAAAACAATCACCGTTCATTTTAGAAACTGACAAAGTGGTTGCCTAGGAAATACAGAATTTTAATGAATATACAAACACACATATGTATCACACATATGTATACATATATACACACATATAAACATATATACATAAATACTACATATACCACCAATCAGTATATATCATCCCAATTTGAAAATGCAATTAAATAATTAAGGGAGAAATAATGTTAACCTCTGCACAGGATACAGATAATAGATTTAGCCTGTTCCTTTACAATGAATACGGATTTAACAAAAAAAGCTAGGCAGAGATAGGAAAGTATTAAAAAAGAGAATACTGATAAAGCCATTTTACTTAGCAAAGATTAAACCGTTAACATTAAACACTGTCCTTACTCGAAAGAGTCCGAAGGCTGTCCTCCTGTTCTGAATGACATATAGCATCGGAACACTGACTGGCTGTCAAATCTGCAGATTCTAAAACCCTGTAATTGAAAGAACATAATTTCACATCAAATTGCATAAAATAGTCAATATGACTAGTTTAATTCTATTCTTAGAAAACAAGAAATCACTAAAATTGTGTAAAAGATTATGTGTGTGTGTATCTTCTTCAGTAGAAGGTCTACAGCTTTCCTCAGACTATCTGAGGTTCTAAGGTCCCCCACGTTTAAAAAATCTGATCCTCGAAATATAGGAGTAAAACAACATGATGATGAAATGCTGCAAACAAAAATTAACTGGGAATTTAATGATGGCATTCTGTCAAAACAATCTCATTCCAGAATCAAAAAGTGAAATATTGTGCTCTATATATGGCAATATGAGAAATAAAGAAGTAAAACTGATACAGGATTATAAAAATAGCTTATTGGTTTTAAAAGTCATACTGATTTCAACATATTAAAACTTAGAAATATTCCTTCATTTCAACTTACCAAATGGGTTTACTTAGTTACTTATCCAGAATATTGTACACAGTGAGCAGTAGAGATACTTTACAAAAATGAGAGCTGCATGTATAGCAGGACTTAAGATACAATTCACTTCCTGGGCACATCTGTAAGTTTTTAAAATAGGATACTCCAAAACATTTCTGTCACCTGTTTTATCAGTCATAAGCACTTTAAAAAGGTAATATTCTTTCATGGCAGGATTAAGTATGTCTGGAATTCTAGATATGTATCAAGTTTTCCAAACTTTAGCTAAGCTCCAATTTCAACTGTTTGTTGGTATGCTTGGGAAATGTGCCAAATGGTGGAAAAAGAGCATAAGCACACTGTAGATATAAGTGCACAAGTCACTACTGGAAACCATACACAATACCCTGCCGGGCTCTGCTACTACTTATCTATTTGAACTTACAATCATTTAACTTCTGTTTCATTTGGTTCATCTATTGAAACAAATGGATAACTGGCACAGTAGATTATGAGGATCAATTACAAAGAACTCATTGGATCCATCTGCCCCAATCTAGAACAACAGCATCTTGGAAATCAGCTTAATTAATACCTTATTTGAAATTTCTAAATAGGCATATGATATGCTTACTTTTTCAGTTGATCCACATCAGAGTTACTCTCTGGCAAGACTCTGATTCCCCGGCCGTAACTGGTACCCCCATGGAGATGAAACTCTAGAGCTAACAACGTTGCCTGGTTCTCTGAATTCAGTGACTGAAGTTTGGTATGGAGGCTATAAATTCTAAGAAAGCTTCCAACCTAAAAATACATTATTTATTATTTAGAAAATGAAGAAAAATCAAACAATTTCTGATATATAAAATACTTAGCCAAAATGGGGCATAAGACCAATAATCAGGAGTGCAGAAAGAATCCTGGTATGTTATCCTGGTGTGTACAGAGTATCACCCCAAGGACACTGTATCAAAACTAAAACGTGTTCGTTCGTGTGTGATGTGCACACGCACATGTATATATACAAATGTACGCGCGCGTGTGTGTATATATATATGCATGTATATATGTATACCTAGACCCATGGATATACATCTACATTAAATATGTAAGTGCATATATATATATATTCATATATATCCATCTATATATGTTTTTTTCAAATGGAAGACATATATCCATGTCTGAGATATTCAAGTGTGACATAAGATTGAGTCTTAGCATTGATAAAATACAATAGTTAAGAAACCCACTATGTAAATCAAACTCAAGCCCTCTATTTAATTTAGAAAACTGAGTCTTCTGAAAATAACTTGTTTTAGCTACTTAAAGGTAAGATTTAATTAAATACGATTGCTAAAATACTCTCATTATGCAAATACTAGAAAAATTTTTAATGTAATATAAAAATATCCCCCTATTCCACAAGTAATAATAAATATCCCCCTAGTCCACAAGTTTTATGGAAAGAAAACTTTTGTAATAAGCACTGTGTCTTTACACCATAACGTGAAACACATTCTAAAATGAGTTCAAATACAAGATTAAACCATTATAATTTTGAACTAAATGTTCCGTAATTTTAGGTCTTGTTTAGTCTTAAAAATGTCTTTATAGAGTATTTGATATTCTTTTAATGTAGAAGACTTAAAATGACAGATGCAGAATGTTTATCAAAGAAATTGACACCTACTCAAAGGAAGAAGCTATATAACTTTTTTTCCTCTCAGTCATGTTTTTGTGAGGAGGAGGTAGGGATTTAGGTCTTTTTGTCTCTGATTCTTCCACTGACATCTACCCTGCAGGGGAGCAGGGTAAAAAGTCAGAGAAGGAAAATACAGAAAGCAAAAAATAAAAGAGAAAACTGATTTTCCTCATGGTCTCCAAAGTATGATACTGGAAAAAAAAAAATCAGTCTACTTCTATTCACTCTTTCCAACGTTTATTATTCTATGATTCTTTTTAAATATAGGTTATACACTAATACAGGACATGTTTATACAAAGCACTGAAAATGGGCCGAAACACATGCGGGTATGTGGCTGGCTCAGTCAGTATAGCTTGTGACTCTTAATCTTGGGGTCATGAGTTCCAGACCCAAGTTTTGGGAAGATATACTTAAAAAAAAAAAAAAAAATTAAAAACCACCTCCCTCTAAATAAAATGCTCTGTATAGATATAAAAAAAAGTTTAGGGGCGCCTGGGTGGCTCAGTCTGTTAAGCGTCTGCCTTCAGCTCAGGTTATGATCCTGGGGTCCTGGGATCCGAGCCCTGCTTCCAACTTTCTGCTCAGCAGGGAGCCTGCTTCTTCCTGTCCCTGCCACTCCACCTGCTTGTGCTTTCTTTCTCTCTGTCAAATAAATAAAATCCCTAAACACGTGGAGAAAGATATCATATTCATAAATGAAAAGTTTCAACATTATAAAGATAGCAATCCTCCCCCAATGAATTAATCTTTAAAATCAGTGTAATTTCAATCAAAATCTCCACGGTCTTTAATGGAATTTGAAAAGCTGATCTGAAAATGTATATGGATATGAAGCACAAGTCAAGTTTGAAGACTAAACTGGGGTGGGGAGGAAGTTTGCTTGATCTACAGAATATCATTTAAAGACTAAGCTATAAAAAATAAAAATAAAGCTGTAATAATTAAGACCCTGTGGTATTAATGCAAACACATATATGAACACGGATAGATCTTAAAAGTATAACATCAAAGAAAGAAAGCAAATTACAGAATAATACATATTCCATATGCATTTTTCAGAGATGAATACATAAAAGTATAATAAACATGTGTACATACCTACATATTAGGATAAAAAGAAAGAAGATACTAGGGAGCAAAATTTAGAATGAACAGACGTACAAAGAAGATTCAAAATGTAGAGATTTATGTCCTAAAAATTAAAAGTACCTGAAATTAGTGTGGCAAAAACATTTAAAAATGTTAAGTTTAGATGACATGCACATGGGTATTTATTGCATTAACTTTTCTACTACTGTCTTTCATAATAAAACAGTAAAGATTAAGAAAGAATTTATTTATATAAATAGCCTATCAAGATGACAAACTGTTATTTCCAGAAATTCCTTCTGGAGGCAGCATTGTATTTTTTTTAAGCTTGCTAAATATACTATGAAATGTGCCAGATGCTCTACTATAATAGATACATATTGCCTCATCTTGTCAGTAATGTGGTAAGATTCTAAAAATGTGAGTCATAATCAAAAATTATAAAAATATACTTTCAAAAATTGTGATAAAAGTCCATTTCAGTAAACATAAAAAATAAAGCAAATATAGCTATCAAGAAATTGCTATCCCTTTAGAAATAATTTTAATCTTCCACAAACTCTCAAGAAATTCCGTTTAAGTTTAACGTTTTAATTACTTGTGTATGTCTGAAAACAATCAGTTGAACTGAGAGTCAGCTCTTGGGACACTGAAGGCTAAAAAATAATTAAGACTATATATTTTTTATAATTACTTTTAAATTGTGTCAGGATAAGACTAATGATTGGGAATACACTGCTTTAATTTCTAGACAAAAACTTTGAATTGGAAGTTTGTGTGTGTGTGTGTGTGCGCGCGCGCATGCATGTGTGCCCATATATATGTGGGTTTGTGCATGTATGCTTGTGTAACACTTTTAAAAAGCAAAATTTAGGAGAAATGTTAAAGGCAATTTCAATTATAAAATGTATTATATATAAAAGACAATTATTCTTTAAGATTGCCTTAACTATTTTATTAAAAAATATTTTTTCCCTGTTCCTATTCAATAAAAATCTGTTCCATGTATTTCAGTATCAATTTCAAACAGTTGTCACCAAGTGCTGATAAGAATTCATTTATATCAAGGTCATCTAACTCTGGGGATTTCTTAAATTAATATCAAATGGTTGTCTTAGAACAAATAAAATGGGATGTCAATATACATTTAATAAAAGCCAACAGATGCATTACTTACACAGAGAAAATCCTTTTCATTTTCCTATTACATTGCAGATAAATAATATGATATCTTTTGAAAAAGATGAAGTGTACTATATTTCTAATAATGTGTGCTCAGAGCACCCTCTAGTGGGTGAGATAAAGCAGACAAAAAGGGAGCTGAATAAAAATTTGAAAATTCAGTGCTCACTGATTCATTCACTACTAGCAGATATTATTCACTTCATCCTTACTAAAAGGAAAACACTGTGCTAGGCGGTATTCAATAACTTAGACAAGGAAATCAGGACAAGCAAGGGGGGATAACAGAAAGACCTATAAAAGCAGCATAAAGAGAGAAGGGAATTACATTGTGAAAGTAGAATTTAACAGAAAATGTAAACCTTTTTCATTCATAAGAACTCGATATATTTTTTTTAAGATTTTATTTATTTTATTTGAGACAGAGTGAGAACGAGGCGGTGGGTGGGGCGTAAGCAGAGGGAGAAACAGACTCCCTACTGAGCAGGGATCTACTGCAGGACCCTGAGATCATGACCTGAGCCCAAGACAGATGTTTAACCAACTGAGCCGCCCAGGTGCCCCAGAACTCTATCTGCATTTAAAAGACTTTGAGTTAGCTTTATCATTACATTTATTTTTAAAATAAAGTAATCCGTGTAGAGAAAATCAGGGAAAAGCATCAAAACATGTATTTTCAAAAGCCAATTTTCTCTTGATATTTAGGTATGAAAACATGTACACACACACACAAAGGACAAGAAAGTTCAGTTATCACTTTCCTCACTTTAACCTAAATTTATTGACTTGAGTTGGATGGGCTTATTTGTAATGCAGTGTAGGAGGAACTATTTCCTTTTCCAAGAACATTTATTTACAAGGGAAAACAGGGCATAAAATTCAGATCTAAAACAACTGCAATTCACTTTTACTGTTTTCGTCCGATAAGCGGGCCATATAACTTTCTATAAGTAGGTTGTATAATTCCCTAAAGGTAGAATGGAAACTATTTGCAATAAACAGAAATCATTTCTTTATACTGCTTTAAAAGGACTGGCTTTGGATGCAACAACTAGATTCAAATACTGGCTTCATCCACATAGCCATGAAATCTTGGGCTTAAGATTACCTTAACTATTCTTTATTAAAAAAACTTGCTCGGTTTTCTAATTTGTAAAATAGGAATGGTGACAATGGTGACCAACTACACAGGATAGTGCTAAATATATATGATGTGCTTACCAAACATTACTATTGTTATTAATGATGCCATTTGTTGCTAGAAAAGATATCTGCATTAAAAAAAATAAAATATTCCCAATAGTAATAATCAAGAAGTGCCATATCTGAAGTTCACTTTTACCTAAAAAATAACTCAGAAGCAGTGAGCAAATTCTAAAAAACTGTACAGTACAAAAATATAATTTATGATATATATTAGAAGTGGATTAACAATTTATTAAAATAATGAGTACAAAGTTGTAGGCTAGATTTTGAAAAACCAATTAATAAAGCTTAACATTTAAGCTTACAAGTTTTTTATACAATTTCGTACAATAAAATTTTTCCTATTTTTATAGTAAAACTGTGTACAGCTTTAAAATATTCAAGAAATATTCTTTATAATTTCAATAAGTTAAGACACTATAACTTAATGCATCTTCTAATTATTTTTTTTAAAAGATTTTATTTATTTATTCATAGAGACACAGCTAGAGAGAGAGAGGCAGAGACACAGGCAGAGGGAGAAGCAGGCACCATGCAGAGAGCCCGATGTGGGACTCGATCCCAGGTCTCCAGGATCACACCCTGGGCTGCAGGCGGTGCTAAACCGCTGCGCCACCGGGGCTGCCCTAATAATTTATTTTCAATATATTTTACACATTAAAAATTAAAGTTAATTTCTAGACCTCAAATATCTGTAAATGTGATTTACCCATCTGTAAAAACAAAAAGAGCAAACATGGGATCCCTGGGTGGCGCAGCGGTTTAGCGCCTGCCTTTGGCCCGGGGCGCGATCCTGGAGACCCGGGATCGAATCCCACGTCGGGCTCCCGGTGCATGGAACCTGCTTCTCCCTCTGCCTGTGTCTCTGCCTCTCTCTCTCTCACTGTGTGCCTATCATAAATAAAATAAAATAAAATAAAATAAAAAAAAAAAGAGCAAACATTTGCTACCAACATCACCTTTAGAGATTTTGCCACTTGAACATGATTATCATAGACTAAAATGTCCACTGTCAGATTCTGCAGCCGATGGATATGACTTAAATCTCCTTCAAGTACAAGGTCTTGTATTAAGACTCTCCATGATGGGAACGGGGTCCTGGTGCCATCCCATACCTGCCATAACAGAGTAGAGCAAAGTTTAAGGATCTTTTTGTGTAACTGTGGAGACTTTTAGAAGAATTTTATTTGCTGATAACATAACTTAAAAGTAATTAAATGTATTCTTTCAAATATCTGCTAAACCTTAAATATGGTGTATGTTCTGATAACATGTATATAAAAGGACTATCTATGTAAAAGGACTACATAGATATAGGACATGTAGAAAATACAAAGAAGAAAGAAATTCATACTGCTTAGAAAAAAGTATTAACATATTGTTGAATTTATCTTTTTACCATCTTACATACAAACCTTTATGACTATATCTGCTCATTTTCTTAAGTATGAATCCCTAACTTTTAGGAATGTTTCCTAAACTTCGCTCATTTTTTCACTTTGTTCTATTTTGGAAAAGGCCTTTAAAAGTACAGATAGGAACATTCTGTTTATATCAGAGATTATGAATACAAATGAATGAAACTCATGGGTGCTGGAAAAGGAAAAGATATACTGAACTGCTATGTAAGCTATGTTGAGATAAGGATGCAACAGGGCACAGGATGAGTAAATATGCACCATGCCATCCTTAAGATGCAAGCTAGCCTGTGCTGTGCTAGGCCCTTTGTTATAGAAGGGCATGACAAAAGACATCTGGCATGAGGTAAGAATCCCTCTGTATGTAAGAAATTTGGCTAGGCAAGAGAAACAGGCTCGCTAAACAGAAAACACTACATTTCTACAGAGTTCTTGTCTGCCCGTGTCCACTTACAGAGGAAGTATTCAATAACGCTGGTGACTAGGCCAAGTTTCAAATAAACAATCATTGAGTCTGGGTCACTCACTGTTCCCTAGATTATTCAAAGAACTAGGACAAACACTTTGGAACACTTATATGTCACAAACATTTGTCTCCACTTGGAATTTGTTCTTTCATTTTGTGTTACTGTTTTTATGACTTTAAAATAGCTTTACAGACAAATCTACCAGTCTTTTGGGGGAGGAGCTGAGAGAGCAGTGTAGCTACATTGCTTTTATGCTTCAGTTTTAATCACTTACAACCCAGTCTTGCTTTGTTTTTTAATGACTTCTGGAACTTTTGTAATTTTGTATCAAAACTTAATCTGTTAGAAATTATGTATTATATATAGATCTGATTCTTTTTTCAAAACAGGTAATAATCACTATTTAACAACCTATCAATTTGAAATGATTTTTAATGTTATTTTTATCATGCATATATTATACGTATAGTGTAAGATTGTTTCTGAGGTTCCCAATCTTTTCATCAGTTTTACTATAAACTTAATTAATGTAATTGAACAATATGCTTTGATATCTGATATGGTAGAAAACGACCGAGTTTTCTTTGTCAAGTTTTTCTTGTCTTATTCTTGATCATTTAGTGTTTCTAGTAAATTTCAGAACCACTGTCAATTCAATAAATACAGTTATAACAAAAAGAGCACCTCATTAAAAAAAAACAAACACTTTAAAAAAGAATAAAAAATCTTTTAGTAGTCCTAACTTTTCTTTTATGCTCCTCAGTAAATCTTTCTAGTTTTCTTCACAGACGTTCAGGGCTTTCTTGCTATAACTGTCTTGTTTTACAGTCACTGCGATGTTGAAAGAACTTTTGCTCAATTATATGTTCTATTTGTTATTAATATGGAGCAAAGCTGTATTTCACTAATGTTTTAAATCAGCTATGTCAATGAATAATTTTATTAATCCAAAAAGCTTTTCAGTTCATTGTTTGGGTTTTTACATCTTAAAAGTACTGATTTTTTTTTTCATTCTTTTAAAGAGAGTTATAACTCCATTTTTTTTTAATCTTAGTGAATTCTTGAGATTTCCTGAACAATGTAACAGAGAAATAGTGGGTATTTTTGTCTTGTTCCTGGCATTACTGACAGAATTTTACCACTAAACATTTTGATTAATTTACAGGAGAAATTGTTTATCAAGTTAAGGAGGCATACTTCTATTTTGCTAAACATTTTCACAAATATATTTAACATTCACAAAGAGGATTATAGTTTTCTTTAAAAATAATCATTTCTGATTTCTAAAAATAAACTGGATTACAGTGTATAATTGTTTTAATGTGTTACTGGTAAAACATGTCTATAAGAATAATTAAATTAGTATCATAGTTACTAATAAAGGAAACTGTACTACTATCATATCCAGGATGAGACAGGAAATAATTGTTACATTTCATGCTTTCCATACCTCACCTTGGAGTAATGTCTGGCTCTTTTTGTGTTTAAAACATAATTTAAAAAGTTATTTCTGGTATGTGATAGGAAAATCAATTTCAGAAAAAAAAAAATCACTCAAAATTTGACTTCCTAGAGATAACATGAGTAAAAATATTGCTATATATTCTTCTTAATGTATTTTTACTATGCATATAATACATTTTAGTATGTAAATAAAATTGCATTAATTGCCAAGTAAAATTATGAATATCCATATTAATAACTATGTCTACAATGTCATTTTATTGAAAGAGTATTACATAATACATTACTTCACATAATTCTATTGTTAATGAATTTTTCCAATTTTTATTACTGTAAGAAATATAAGAATATTCTTTTAAATGCAATTTTCCATATTTACAAAATAAACTTAGAAAACTTACAAAAATAAATTTAGAGAAAGAAAATTGTTGAGTCAAAGAGTATACAGACTTCTGAGATTTATTTTAAATTGTCCTCAAGAAATTTTTACATTCACTTCTGAATGCTGTATTCTAAAATAACATCGACATGAAAGCTGTTTTCACTTATGTGAAATGGCTATCTATAAAAATGGGATGCAGGCATATGTTTTGTTGCTTTAGAGTGAATGCAGATTCAGCCATGTCAGCTAAAAGGCTGCAGATTATATCTCAGAATTTAAGAATTTTCTAACCCAGCAGTCAAAAGATGGGGGTATACTCTGCACAATAGATTACTTGTCATCAGAAACATTCAGTGATTAACAAAAGCTCATTTGTTAAGAATGTCACTTTGGGCAGAAACTATAACTGGCTGACCTATGATTCCTTCTAACTTTGGATGATTTTACTTTGCTTTAACTTCAGATGTCATACTTGACTTAACTTTTTTATAGCACGCAATTAATTTTTTTCAGAGTACTTACAACTTTAAAAAACTTCATCTTTTATTCAGGGATTTCTATCTTCCCCATTCCTTAATAAGAGCAAGTTATAAATGATAATTAAGGTAAACCCAATACTTGTCCAATACTTGTGCCTCTGTATTGTTTCTTGTCCTATTGTTTCAAAGAGTCAGAAGCTAAAGAAATAACCATAGGAGCAGAGGTGAAGCAGTGTTTGTTTAAATGCATCCTGCCTAGGATGAGTAGGTGAGGATTAACATCAGACAACTGTCTTTTTCAGAAGCCATTCATGAGTAAATTGGGGTATGTAAACAAAGATTATATGGTCTTATGTTACTTTTTAAAAATCATGATGATTTAAAAACAAAAGAGAACAAGAATAAAAATAAATACTTCAAAATCATCTGTGAATGAAAAAAAAAAATCATCTGTGATCTACCCAATGAAACAAGCAGTGAAATGACATGGGAAGAAAACCCAACATCCATGAGCCAAGAAAATAAATGAGAAGGAAGGATACCTTGACAGGGAAGCAAAAACATGCATATGTAGAACTGTAACTAAACTAAAACAGTAGAAAATAACTATATTTTATTAATTCTAAAATAAAAATAAAGCATAAACTATGAACTATTGTAATACTATTTTTCTCTGGAAGTATAAAGAAATTCAAGAGTAGAGTTGCATGAATATCTCAGCTCATCATAAATGGTTAAGCTGGATTTAAAGCTCTTAATATAATAACACAGTATGCATACTTATCCCATCAAAATGAAACATAAACTCATATGCAGGTGGTGTTAACTTACAACTTAAAGCATTTAAAATACCTACCTTTAAAAGAAATGATGCTCCATCCACTTCTGCTTTGCCCAAGAGCTGACAAGTCAGGTCAAAATACTGCAATGGTTGAACATCACACAATTTTACTAATGTTGAAGAAGGTGAAATATGAGTAGATGCCCAAACACGTAAAGCTTCTACCATTTTCTGGTCCTCAGCAGTGAAGTTAAAATACTTGCTTGAAGTACGAGGTATGACAGGAGCTCCCAAAGTCCCCTCAAATGTCAAAGATGCAAAGCCAGAGCTGGTGATACCTTGAGTTTCATTTTTATATACTTGGATCTAAGAAAGTTGGGCAGAGCAGAAAACAAAACAGCTTACCTATGCAGAACCCAAGAACTGAAGAAATTTGAGAGATTATAAATTCTGCCAGCATAGTTGAGAGGATATAATTATTTAATATGTTCATTTAATTAATATACAAAATGATAAAATCAACCGGCTGTATCAAGATCCACAAGCACCATACAAACCATAAAACACTATGTAATATTTATTGGTCTTTTTTAAAGATCTAGGTGATCCACTCCCTGACCCTATCAGGTTTGCACTTTTACATTTGTTACTTTTCTTACTAAGGTATAATTTACAAAAGGAAAAAAGATGCTAAGTGACCATTACTTATGACTGTTACAAGGAAAACTAGAACACTTAAAGTACAAGACTTCAACTTGACTAAGATGCAGTGAGGCTATGATTTCAATGCAGTGAGGCTATGATTTCAGCAGACTGAGAGCCAAGATCATCAACAAAGACTCTGGCTTTCCAATTCTGAAGCTCAGCTAGTGGATTCATGTGTATGTCCATTTACCATGGTTGTATCTTCTTCACAAAGAAACCTTTTTGTCCTTATGAGATGCATCCCTTTTTAATCTCCTGTAATACTGTGATATTAAAATAGTGTTTTCATTTTCTTTATGCTATTGTTTGCTTGGTATAACTTTTCTACAGTTTTACTCACAACTTGTTTGTGTCTTCATTTCTTGTAGGGAGTGATATTTGTTTTAGCTTTTTTTTATTCAGTCTACTTATCCCATACAAAAGAGCTGTTTAGTCCATTTACATAAAAGTTATTGATATGGTTATATTTTACTATCTTATTTGTTTTCCTTTTGTGTCTCCGTTTTTGCTTTTTAAAAATTTTGCTTTTCTATTTTTCCTTTTGTCTTATTTTGAACTTATTAGTATTCTGTTTACTTCCTCTGAGCTATGAAAGAATCCTTATCTCAAAGTCTACTTGGAATCAATATAGTTCTACTACATAATCCCTACTTTCCATATCACATTCCCCACATGTCCATATCTGTTTTACACTTTCTACCGAAAGTGTAATAACCTCTAAAGGTACTAACCTTTCAATAGTATGATTCCATTTAACTATACTAACCATCCTTTGAGCTATCGTTCATATTCTTTTACATATTTTATAAACTCCATCTTCCTAAATGTTTTTCTTTTTCTTTTAAGCAGCCATTTATCTTTTAGTGAAATTATGGGAAGAACTACAAAACAGTATCTTTTACCATTTACTCACCATTTCCTTTTTTTGTTTGTTTTTAATCATTTCCTAACCATGAAGTTTCTGGTTAGTAGCATTCTTTTTTGTCCTGAATACCATCCTTTAGCATTTACTTGTAGTGAAGACACTGGCCATGGATTCTCTCATTTTTGAAAAACATTTTCTCTGGATACAAAATTCCAGGTGAATAAATTATCTATCACCACTCTAAATTTATCATTGTTTTGTTCCTCTCAAGATGGCTGGTATTACGGTTTCCTATATGGAATGTCTTATTTCTCTGCCAGCCCATATGAGGATCTTTTTTTCAGATCTTTTTCAGTGGTTTCACAGTGATTTGGTTAAGTGTTTTTCTTTGTGGTGCCATGCATGGGGTGCACTGAGTTTCTAAAATCTCTAGGTCCATGTTTTCTATCAAATTTGGAAAAATTCTGGTTGTTTCTATTTATTTCTATAAAGACTTTTGTTTCCCATTCACATGGAATTCTTGTGCATCTCAAATGACATGTTTCACCATTTAACATTATTTCACAGGTCCCTAAGGCTCTGTCAATCTTTTATTTATCCTTATTCTTCAGAGCAGATAAATTCTATTGATCTATCTTCAAGTAAACATGATATAGCTAATCTATGTAGTCTATCCAGTAAATTTTCCATTAATAAATAAAATTAATATTAACATATATATTCACTAAAAACCATGTATTAGACTATTTATAAGCAGCATAATATCCTCATACTTACTGAATGTCCCAGATTATATAAATTCTGATGCATTCACACAATGGAATACCACTTACCAATGAAAATGAACAAAGTGAAACTATATGCAGTAATATGGTTGAATCACACAAGCATAAGCCAGACATTAGAAAACAAAACCTAGAGTCTATTCTCTTTAGAACAAATAGAACTGAGATGTATATTCTACTTCAATTAATAGCAAGAACAACTAAAAACATTAGTAGGGAAGAGTATACTGTCTGAAAAAAGTGTGTGTAGGAAATAAGTTATTTTTTGAAGTTGGAATAAACCTGAAATATAGTGCTACAATGACAATACTTCTATTTCCTTTTTAACTTTTCACAAATATTCTCTACTGTTCTCCTATTCTCGGGGAAAGGCATAGAGATTAAGAAAGGTAATTCCCACCAAAGCCAAGAATAGAACACTTCCAGAATATTTTGCTCGCTTATGAGCATCGCACTGACCATGAGAGACACGATAAACTGAAGCATTACAAAAAAAAAAAAAAAAGACAACCAAGATAATAAAAGAGCTTCATGGAAACCCATGTAACAAGAGGAAAAGATGAAGGGATTAAAATGCTTAAAACCTAAAGGCCTGAAAATATTAAAGTAATTTCTTTTTAAATTACATACTATTTAATAGCTCTACCTTCATATTAAAGGTTTCCTTACATATAATTGTTTGACAGCTAGCATAATTTTAAAAGTACCAAAATATCTGTTCATGCTTTAATACATTTTTCATAAAAGAAGATGAACTTACTGATTTTATACTTCTCAATGCTTTCACTGTACTTGAATTAATACAACAAACAGGGAAAATAGAACTTCTCAATTGTTTATATACATACATTATATATGTATGTGTGTATGTGTGTATATGTATATGTTTGGTTTTTTTTTTTTAACCCAGCTCTACATGGAAAACCTCTAAAAGTATCAATCTATACTCAGAAGTGAGAAGACAATGCAACTAGTCTTAATCTTGGCATCTAACACATTTTTGGTAGAAGGAGGGCAGGAAATTTGTCCAAATGAAAAGGCTTCCTAATATTAATTATTTGAAGTCTGGTATTATTTACATTTCTTCTTATCTCTTGAAATGCTTGATGTCATGTTCTACCACAGTAACCACATAATTAGTGCTAACTAGTATTAGTGAAAAATAGAGTTCTCTTCAAACAGATAAGTTCTAGATAGTATGAACTATACCTTCAGCCTGTGAAAGCGAACAATATCTCCATTTTTATAAATTATTGGAAGGGCTTCATAATTTCCACTAAAGAGCATGCAGGTTAGCTTTACATTTGTCTGGTCCACAATTGTTACAACCGAGCAATAATCTGGAAAACACAAAAATATTTTACCGTTTAGTATTTCAAACCATTTGACAAAATAAGAATATAGTTGAATTCAAGACACCAAACAAATTCTTATCCCTCCTTTTAATTAAGCTTTGAACAGGATCAAAACAGAGACAATTTCTTGGCTCTTAAAATGCCCTGCCAAATTATTCTGCAAGAGTGTTTCACAGAAATTAATTTTAGAAAGTTTAGTAAAACAAAAATAAAAGTCCTAATTAACATAAATTGTCTGGGGAGGTAGTAACTTTATTATTTCAAAGTTTAGAAATCATGAAGCAGATAAGCATGTTCAAATAAAAATAACTGATAAAATAAACATAATTAAAATTAGGGTGAAAAGAAAAGACTAGGAGATATTTGAAGCAAATGTACTAAAGACTCAATGTACTGCATAAAGATCCTATGAAAACTGCTTATGAGACCCAGGACTTCACAGTAACTATGTAATTCAAAGTAATCAATAATTCATAGAAAATTATATTAACAACAAACTCAAAAGAAAAAAATGAGAATTTGCTAATTTCTTATAGAAGATTACACATTAGAAAAAGAAACACACTTTAGCTGGCAAAAAAATTTAATAGTTGGGCTGCTATGAAAATGAAAATTTCAAATACTAGTGGTAGTAAAAACTCTGATAGATGCTGCTTTTTGATATGCATGTTCCAGAAAGTTGCACACTGAGAAAATGTGTTCACTTCTAGTACTCCCTAGTACCCTAGTACTTATAGTACCGAGACAGAAAAGCCTAAACCCACAACAGTGAAGGAAGAGAGGAGAGGAGAGTGAAGGAGCAGGAGAGAAGATAGCAACATGTTTCAAGAAGGGAAAATAAAGAGTTAGGAATAAAATTAACAGAGGAGACAACCCAGAAGACAGTATAAAGTGGTTACACTGAAGATGGGAGTCACTGAGATTAAGGGTGGCAGTGAAAAGTAGAGCCAAAATCAAGGTTGATTAAAGGTTTACAAACAGAACAACTGTTGCAATAACCACCCATCATGATCTGTATTGCCCAGGAAAATGGTTTCAGGTTGGGAGGCAGAGTATTTAAACCTACCACTTCCATGAATACAGGCTGTTTTCCAAGAATATTTCACTGAATAACGGAAGTGCTAAGGCTTCCGGTGTGGGTGTTACCACCCAGAATGAATCCCTCCTCATTAACACATTAGGGAGCCCAGAGCCAGTTGGGCAGCTCTTTCCACCCACCCAACAGTGACAATGTCAGTTAACATGCCCTATCTCTATCAAATTTCCCATTCAAGGAGAAAATCAAAACAGAAAAGCAATCATGAAAAAGAACAAAGCTGGAGGTATCACAGTCACAGACGTCAAGATGTATTACAAAGCTGTAGTAATCAAAACAGTATGGAAAAACAAAGTACTTACATAAAAAGCAAACAAGACAAATGTTTATAACCTAAAATAAACCATACCTAGTTTTAAATATAAAGATGATAAACAATTACCAGATACAGAGCAAAATTAGAAGGAAGGAGGGAAGAAAGGTAGGAAGGAAAAAAGGACTGGTGGACAATGGAAAGAGGGGAAGAGTGGAGAAGAGAGCAGGAGTGAAGGGACAGGGAAAAGGAATAGGAGGGAAAGGGAGGAAGAAGGGCAAGGAGAGAGTTAAGGAAGGAGGGAGGAAAAGAAATCTGATTCTATGAGGAAAGGGAAACAACTAAGAGAATATTAAAAAAAAACAACCTTAAAAATAAAACCTTGATAAGCATCTTCAAAAAGTAAAATATATTACATTCTCATTCTTAATACATCAGCAGAATCTACTGGATCCAAATTTATATTCTGAAGTTTTTTTTCAGTAGCTCTCTTTGTGAGGAATATTGTTTCATGACATTTTTTTCTCTTAGCAGTCTTATAAAATATCAAAGGTCAATTTTATTTATCTTTTTAAAATATTTTATTTATTCATGAAAGACCAGAGAGAGAGAGAGAGAGAGAGAGAGAGAAAGGCAGAGACACAGGCAGAGGGAAAAGCAGGCTCCATGCAGGAAGCCCGATGTGGGACTCAATCCCGGGTCTCTAGGATCACACTTTGGGCTGAAGACGGAGCTTAACCGCTGACCCACCCGGGCTGCCCAATTTTACTTATTTTTAATAGAATCAAACACACAGCCTTTTTTTTCCCCAGTTATCATATGGCTTTCTTGTACCCTTCTATAAATCTAAGATGAATTATGGGATCTTAATCATCTGTATTCCTGTATCTTGAAATATTTTGCTATTTCATTACCCTAGTAATTATTTTGTCATTATTCCTATCTATGTTGTAAAGGACTAAATTGATTTTTAAAATGGAAAAATGAGACCTTGCTTAGAAGACAGATACAAGAGTAAAATGAAGCTTCACTAGTGCACTGGATTGCTCAAGTATTGTAAAAAGAAGATAAAGAACTTTGGAGACACTATCTTCGAGTTTCTTCTTTAGCTTTATGTAAACACTGTTAAGAATTAAGAACTGAGAAGTTTTTGCAGATAGTCACTGAGAAAAATTGAAAGAGCAGTCCCTTCACCCTGATTAGATGAAATCAAAAGCTAAATGCAAAGACAGCCACACTTTAGATTCTATTGAAAATTCTACTGAAATCTGTTCAAAGTACAAATAAATGCTTTGAATAAAACACAAATGCTCTGAAGGTTTTCAGTTTCATAAAATTTCATGACAAACAAAACACAGGGCAAATAAATTACTAGTCTATCAAAATCCGATTCAGGTATGCATCGTCAAACTTGACTTTTTCACATTTTTGTTTCTTGATAGCTTCTGCAAAATTACATATTGCAGATTCATTTGTAATAGAATGTGCAAACTTACACATCATATTTGTACTGGAGAACTATTTACTACTTATATTCATAATGTTATTTTAAGTTTTAGTAATCCTTTATTATTCTTCTCACTTTATATGGCTCGAAATGAGCCACTCTTATAAATTGGGGCTACAACACAAAAACAAAACTGCAAATTTAGCAGACATAAATAATAATAGCTAAATTTAAATCTTAGCTAAGGTGAAGTGACACAGTTGAGTCCTGTAGCACATATATAATATTAAAGAATAAGTGAAAAAAAATCACACTGGGATTTTGGCTTTAAAAAAAAAAGGTTTAATCTGAATTTCAAAATATTGAAAACTATTTTGTTTTTCCTAAGAAAAGTGTCAGCTTTCCAAAAAATGACTCAATGGACAGCAAAGGATGCCAGGGGACACTGAAAATAGTCCTACTATCTACAGGGCCTTTACTAGCTTTTGCAGTGCCTTTCTATAAATTAGAAAAAAGGTGCCCCTTTTTCAAATAGGAATATTGACAACCTGAAGAGCTTTCCAGAGGAACTTCACTGAGTCCAAGAGAGTAGCAGTCATGGCTGCACACATACATGCATCTACATTCTGGCCTTTTCATATAAACCATCAGTAAGAGGGACATACGTGCTACTTGCAATGTACACATTCCTTCCTGGGCCCTTCCACTCCCTCCCCCACAGAAGTATCTGTGTCAGGTTCAGAGTTAGGACGGTTAGGGTCTTTGTCAGGTTCAGAGTTGAAGCAAGAATGGATCACCGAGAGACAACAGTAACCTCAGGGGATGGCTAAAGATACACATAGCAGGTATGTATCTGCCAAGTGGTTCAGTATGTGCTCAGAACTGAGTCGGTAAATGGGATGGCTCCATGTGCTGGTACAGATTTATGCAGAAGAGGGCACTCCCCAGCTGCTTCGGGATGTGACTGCAAGGCCTGAAATCTACACATTTGTATGTTTTCATGTAAGTGACTCTATGTAGATGAAAATGGCATATCCTTAGATGGAGCATATTTGCACACCACATATGTGAGCTATCATATGCTAGTAAGTCATTGTTCCTTACTCTTTTTCTCTTGACTTATATTTTCTCCTTTGAAAGCATTATCCATGACTTCTATCAAGTTTAAACCAAACAGACCCACCTGTGTTCAAATCCTTTTGTATAATAAGATTTTATTAACAAAGAAAGAAGGAAACAAAAATTCAGATTCAGGAAAACAAGTGGCATTAAAAAGAAACAAAACAAAAGAAAAAACAAAAAAACTGTCCAGGGGCACCTGGGTGCATCCAACTCTTGATTTCTGCACAGGTCATGGGGTTATGAGATCAGGCCCCATGTCAGGATCCTCCCTGCTCAGTGGGGAGTCTGCTTGGCATTCTCTCCCTCTGCTCCTCTCCCCCTGCTCATGCATGTGCATGCTCTAAAATAAATAAATAAAATCTTAAAAAAAATCTTGTCTAATAATTCACTCTCAATAACAAAAACAAGTAACAATCTAAATGAAATATTAAGTAGCTTTCAGGTTCTTTCAACTAATATGATTCATGACCAGAAACTAAGCTACTCATTTTAACAAATACTAACAAGGTAAACTGCTAAATGTTTTACTGCTTCAAGGAAGTGAAATGTCTTACCAAATAAACAGTCCATCAAAAATGACTACATAAAATAATAAATATACTTACTTTCCCCATGCCTCATTTTTAACTCATTCCCAAATGGAGGAAAAATAACTTGTGAAATTACAAACAACTTCATATTTTAACAATGAAGTTACAAAGCTAAAAGATAATAGTCCATTTTCTTGATAGCTAACACCAGTAGGAAAATTAGGAAGAGTAGAAAGAGCTTTCATAAATCAGTATTTTTACCTTACCTACCTAAATAGTACATTTAGGTGCTAATGTAATATAAAAATAAATATAAATTACTTTAAATACATTTTAAAATATATATTTAAACTTGATTAAAGTCTTGACTTTAATGCTTTAATAAAACTTCATATGTAAACTGCTGACAAAGCATTTAGACTAACTCCTCATGTAATCTCATACAAATCTGGAAAAGATAACAAATGATAAATTAAGTCCTATATTCTGCAATCTTGAGTAATTCACCTAATTTCATCAGCATGATTAAGTGTAAATTGCCTTGGAGTTTTACTGTAAGGGAAAGCTGGTAATTCATCTAATCAAAGAAGCATGCATGTATAAATTATACAATCCACAAAAAATTCCTTCACAAACGTTGTTTCACCTCCTTTTTTTATCTATTACAGCACTGTCTATAAACCAATCAGCATTTCAATAAATTTCCATTTGTATAAAAGTTTATTACTGAAACACCCAACTAAAGTTATGAAGGCAACTCACTGAATCAAGGCAATATTATCTTACTAATTTTATAAGAAAACTTTACTACATATAGTAGCATTCCTTTTATTATGCTGGTGTAAAATTAGGTAAATTTCTCCTCATGTTTTAATCATATTGAAAAAAGTAATGAGGGATGCCTGGATGGTTCAGTGGTTAAGCATCTGCCTTCAGTGCAGAGTGTGATCCTGGGGTCCGGGATCAAGTCCTGCATTGGGCTCCTTGAGGGGAGCCTGCTTCTCCCTCTGCCTATGTCTCTCATGAATGAATAAATAAAATCTTTTTTTAAAAAAAGAAAAAAAGTAATGAAAGGCAGGAAAGAAAGCATAAATATTATGCTAGAGATGTATACATGAACATATATATTAGTATATATACAGATTAAACACAAATTAGAAAGGTGCATGCGTGGCTCGGTCAGTTAAATGTCCAACTTGTGATTTTGGCTCCAGTCATGTATGATCTCATGGGTCATGAGATCGAGCCCTGTGTCTAGCTCCACATTCCGAGGGAAGTCTGCTTAAGATCTCTCTCTCTGTCACTCCCCTCACTCATACTTGCATTCTAAAATAAATAAATCTTAAAAAAAAAAAACAAAAAAAAAAACAAAACACAGGACAGGTATGAAGGCTAATATTCTGTGACTTCATAAATGTTATTCTGGAATTCTGTCTGGATTTAACATTTTACTCCACATACTAAGCAATCACAGTAGATGGTATTCCTAGATTTAAGGATTTATACTAAGCAATGATCTCTATCTTCAGAGAATTTGTATTGAAAGTAAGAAAGACAAAACAATTAGAATAATTTGTTAAATAACTATAAAAGTATATTGATATTCAGCAATAAACATGAACACATGCTATACCATGACTATACATTTTGATACATGCTACATGAATAAACCTCAAAATCATTATGTTAAAGTGAAATAAGCCAGAAGCAAAAAGACCATGTTATATGACACTATGTGAAGTGTCCAAAAGGGTATAGAGCCAGAAAGCAAAGTAGTATGAATATTGCATATACATGCAACATATTCCTGCAACTCTTAAAAAATACTAAAATGATAAACTAAAAAGCCTGAGATTAACAATAAGACTGTATTATATGAAAAATTAAAATTGAGATAAAGAATCTTATCAACCCATTATCTCCAAAAAGCTCATGTGGAGATTGTAGCAAATACTCTGCCTAATGATTAAAAATTGGACTACATCTGAATAGGCCTCCTCTTAACAAAGGAGAACTATCACAGGGTCACATACGGGAAGAAGAAAATTCATCTCAGGCTCTCTGTTAAGTGTTGCTCCATAGATCTTTATATACAGGTATGACTTTTACATCACATGATTTAATAAACGATTTTCAAATAAGTGAGTTAACAACAAAAAGATTATTTCACACTACATACAAAACAAAATTCCAGGTAGTATATACAATATGTTTTTAAAAATATAAAAGAATTTTAAGAAAATACAGACTAATATTTTTCAGATCTTGTAATGAATGGGTAAACCTTTCCAAACAAAATTATGACTCCAAAGGTATGTTAAACATTTGTATTTCAAAAACCATCAGCACTAAAATGCTAGAAAAGCATCTAAACACTTATGACAAAAAAGAGATTATCATTAATATATGAGAAGCTTCCAGAAATAGCTGAAAAAAGTCAACCAAACTGATAAAGAGAATATATTTTGATTTTCTAAATCAGTAATGTGTAAAGTGGAGGAAAAGCAGTCCACTGAAAGAGAGGACCTTAAAAATGCAAATGGAAATCAAAGCAATTTGTAACCTGAAAGTAATTTTTGTGAACCTAAATATTAGAATACATTTGACCTGAGAAGTAATGTAGCAAGCCATTCCATTGATAGCTGCTTAAAACATTTTATCTGTAATAATTCTGAGTACATCATCTTTCAAAGACCAACTGCTAACTATATTACAGTTCTATCATATAAACTTACTGATTACATACATATTAGAAAATCAGTTTTACCATATATAGAAACTATAAATTAAATATAAAAAATACTTTAAAATTATGGTCTAGAATATAAACAAAGTGTACACCACAAAGTATCAGAAGTCTTTAATAATGATCTCTGAAAAAGACTGCTTCAAGAGCATAAAATTATGCATCAATATCCTGCAGACATTTCATTGCTTAAAATTATACCTAAGTCAACTTCTCCAGCAGTTAGCTTTTGAAATTAAAAAGTTCACATTTTCATTATAAAAATCTCAACTTTTGTTGCAATTCCAAAGTCTGGAATGTTAGCCTCTTCTTCCTCATCTATCAAAATCCAATTTATCCTCAAAAGTTTAGCTCAAATGCAGTATCTCTTAGAAGTCCTTCCCCTGTTAGCATTAATCTCTCCATTCTCACTCCCAAAGCACTCTGCTTGTTTCTGTAGTTATAGTATACAACTGTGCCTTAGCTAGTTGATTAAATGTAGGTCTTCCTCATCTCCCTCATGATAAACTCTCTGAGAGTCTATCACTTTATCACCATCGACAACTACTAAAGTCCAGTACAATGCCATACGAGACTAGCAACGAAATTTTTTAATTGAATGAATAAAAGCACATAAGTTTTAAGAAAGAATGAGGAAACAGTACCGATTTTTATGATCCATTAAAGTAATTGAAATTATAAACTAATGAAACCTAAGGGTAATCTCTAAATTAGCAGGTAAATAATTTCTTAGAGGAAAAGGTCATAAAATACACAGTCAATCCTAGGATATGGATAGAAAGCCAGATGGAGATCTCAGGCATCATCACAGTCATTCCTGAATGTAAGCAACCAAAGTAATACAAAGGTTCAGTGACGGGAAGGATGATCTTTCTCCACCTTCATTTTCTAAGTGGAAATCAACTTCTTACTGGCATGGACAAAAGAGAAGAAAATAATAATGAAGAGAGGCTTAGTTCATCTCTCCAAAGCCTTAAGGAGACACATGATGATTAACCATGCACCGCTAGGTGTTTTCCATTCCTGAAATATAGCCGAACACTCTTACCTGAGTCAACTAGACATAATTTTTTAGCTCTTGGTAAATGGAAAACTCCATGCCTACCCAATCCACAACCTCCAGCCTTTAGAATAGGTAAAGCTATTGTTCAACTTTATTTTTTTTTATTGTTCAACTTTAATAAACTCAAAAGGACAGTGTGTTTTACAATGAAAAGTCTATCTTACATAGCTGACAATAAGAGGACAAATAAAAGTGGAGTCTTATAAATTGAGGAAAGACTAAAAACAGTAAAATCACAAATAAATATATTCATTGTATCATAGTCTATCTGTCTTAACTATTTCTTGAGAATAGAAACAATGACATATATCTTTGAATTTCCTACATCTAATATAACACCTGGCATACAGAAAGTACTTAATGCTTATTGAATAAATGAATAAATGAGTGAATGAAAAAAAAACTCTATATATTTATTTATTTTAAAAACCACACATTAAACCAAAAATGTATGTGTGGCTTTGATATTAACTGAATATTCAGATTACATATGTACATACCATTGATTAGTACTTTGCAATCTGGTGTTCACAGGGTGGGGCACGAACTTTTGGTATGTTTAAGTCTTTAGGCACGTATGTGCATCCTGTGCAGCAAGCTCTATAACATTAACTATCATCACATTTTCTTACGGATAAAGGACTGCTAAAGGGTTAAAACTTCTAAAGATGCAAAATTCCAGACTTCAACCTCTATTACAAAGCTGTAATCATCAAGACTGTATGGTTCTGGCACAAAAACAGACACAAAGATGATTGGAATAGAACAGAAACCCAGAAATGGACCCTCACCTCTATGGTCAACTAGTCTTCAACAAAGAAAGGAAAAAACATCCAACAGAAAAAAAAGTCCCTTTAACATATGGTGTTGGGAAAACCAGACAGAAGAATGAAATATGGCTCACTTTCTTACACATACACAAAAATAAATTTAAAATGGATGAAAAACTGAAATGTGAGACAGGAGTCCATCAAAATCCTAGAGGAGAACACAGGCAGCAACCTCTGTGACCTCAACCCCAGGAACTTCTTACTAGACATGTCTCCAGAGGCAAGGGAAACAAAAGCAAAACTGAACTATTGGGAAACTTCAAGATAAAAAGTTTCTGCACAGCAAAAGAAACAACCAACAAAACTAAAAGGCAACCTATGGAATGGGAGAAGATATTTGCAAATGACATATCAGATAAAGGATTAGTATCTAAAATTTATAAAGAACTTATCAAACTCCACACCCAAAAAACGAAAAATAATGGGCAGAAGACATAAACACACATTTTTTCCAAAAAAGACGTACAGATGGCCAACAGACACATGAAAAAATGCTCCACATCACTTGGCATCAGAGAAATACAAATCAAAACCACAATGAGATACCATCTCCTACCAGTCAGGATGACTAAAAAATTAACAAGTCAGGAAACAACAGATGTTGGGGAGGATGCAGAGAAAGTGGAACCCTCTTATACTGTTAGTGAGAACTCAAGCTGATGCAGCCACTCTGGAAAACAGTATAAAGGTTCTTCAAAAAGTTAAAAATGGAACATTCTACAACCCAGCAATTGCACTACTAGATATTTATCCAACGGATACAAAAACAGTGATTTGAAGGGCACATGCACCCTCTTGTTTACAGAGGCATTATCAACAATAACTAAATTATGGAAAAAGCCCAAATGTCCATCAACTGATGAATGGAGAAAGAAGCAACACACACACACACACACACACACACACAGAAACATTATTCAGCCCTCAAAAGAATGGAATCTTGCCATTTGCAAGGATGTGGATAGAGCTAGAATACTATGCTGAGCAAAATAAGTCAGCCAGAGAAAGACAAATACCATATGATTTCGCTCATATGTAAAATTTAAGAAGCAAAACAGATGAACATAGAGGAAAGAAGGAAAAAAAATACAGAGAGGCAAACCATAAGAAACTCATAGCTACAGAGAACAAACTGAGGGTTGCTGGAGGGACAGAGAGTGGGAAGATGGGGAAACTGGTGATGGGCATTAAGGAAGGTACTTGAACACTGGGTGTTATATTAAACTTGATGAATCACTAAATTCTATCCCCAAAACTAATAATACACACTATATATTAACTAACTTGGATTTAAATAAAATCTTAAAAAACCCAAATAAGCCCAAACAAAAAAATCAAAGCAAACTTCCAAAGATGCATTATCAATTTTAAAATATTAAAACATATATTTTAATATACATGTAATTTTACATTATAGTAAATGCTTTAATCTCTCTTTGATGAATCAGAAGTGTCATGGATCTTATGGAACGCCAATGAGTTATGAATTATTCAGTAATTAATGAGTTCTCTTTTTTTTACCATTTTAATATGGAGTTTGTTAACACTTTAAAAAATTATAAGACACTACATAATCATTTAATATGCAACTAACATTACCCATGCAAAATGAAATATTCAAACAAGAAAGCTATGTATATTAATGTACAAATGTCAAATCATTCTCCTAAGTGAATATATTTTTACACAGCCAAAAATAGCATTCTAGTGTTAGATGGGATGTTATATAGACAGGAAAAGAAAAACTCCTAGGGAGGGCCCTATATCCTAGCATCCTACTCCAAGAACTAAAAGAAAACAAAATAGATAGGGGCTCTCAGAAGTCCAATGTTTGGATACTGCTCTAAGAAATTTGATTATAATGCTCAGTTCATGGCTAAAATAGATATCCTTTTATGATAATGAACAACAAACGATCTGCTTCTAGAAATACTCTAACATCCAGAACTGTTCAAGTTTAATCAAACTGCTTTCCAAAAATGGAGAATCTTAATGGGAGACAAGTATGGAAACCAAATAATTTCAGAACATAAAGCATTCCTGAGATAAGACTAGGGACCCACAGGTGATGTACCACATTATGTGGCACAAAAAGGCTGAGACCTATAGGGCCCCAAAGTTTGAGGAAAGGAAAAAAAAAATGGGGGGAGACGTGGACAGTCAAAAAATGATATATCAAGTATTTTGGCTATCCTCTCCCTTCTTCCACACTCAAATATTAGAAAAGTAAGCACCTCTACTCCTCCCGTTTGCTTCAAGAGCGAGCAGGCATTATGATATTAATAACAGCAAGTATGAGCCACATACTATTAAGTCTGCAAGTGTTTGATGGCCTGCATACATTTATCTTTACTTACCAAGAACAGACAATAAGGACAGAGTAAATGTGTCTCAAGCTTAAAGAAACTGTAGGCTATTTCTTAAAATCTGAGACAAAGTAAAATTAAACTTTTCATAGGCATTATCTAAAGAAAATATGATCAATGGTACCTGTGTAAGGCAAAAAGCTTATACACCAGTCTAACCAGCTCTCTGAAGCAAAAGTAAATGTGAGGCTTTCAAAAATAAATGCTATAAAGTCTCAAAATCCTAAGAAGGCAGCAATGACCTTGTCTTCCTATATAAAAGAGGACATATTATGTACCCCGGATGAATCAATATCAAAAATCAATTTTGATGATACAATGATCTTTTAATAAATGTTGTTTCCATAATCTTTGAGAAATTCTCAGTTTTCATGATGAATCTTATCACAATTAAGAATGTAACTATCTATTTCCTTTAAACAACGGGACTGATAGACTTCTGCAAGAATAAAAAGCTACAGCTTCTCCAAGACTGAATATAAAGCTTGGGAAATAAAGCATTTGCTACCAGAAGTGAGACGGCAGCATGCTACAGGTCATATGCAATCACTATTACTGTGGAGAGAAAAGTCTTTAAGAAAAATTTTAGTCAAGAAATACAAGTGCTAGAGTATACCAGTAGCCTCAGTAGCACTGAATTTAACATTTATAAAATAAATTTTAATGAAAAATCCCAGCTAATGATATATATAAGAGAAGAAACTTTTTTCCATTTACCTAAATTTGAGCTGCATAAAGGTAATCTTCCTCCACATAACTAGTTATGTACATCTGGATGTAATATTTAAGATGGTGGTCTCATATTTGCAAAATAATATTGCTTTATGTAATATAAAAAAGGCACAGCTGTGGATTGTTCCTGTACATTTGTTCTGGTACATGTCAGTGGTAACACTAATGAAGTTGATCCTTTCCTCAACACAAAAAGTGTTATTTGTCTGACTCTCCTACAGCATGTTAAAGGATGAGTTCTATCAATAGAAATAAAAAGTATAACTAAAGTTATGTAACAGATAATTTTAAAATTTACCATCTTGCTAGTAGTAGAGACATCTCACTATATTTTAAAATATACTTCAGAGTTTCAATGAATATGTTGTGATAAAATTTATGACATTCATTTTAATTTAGTATCTCAGAAAAAATAGAGAAACATATTATCATTGTAATAACAGATGGTTTATCACTACTCATGAATTTTTTTATTAAGGGACTGGATCCAACTAAACATATCTGATAGAGATATAAAATACATATGAATATATAATAAATATTACAGTTCCCCAAGGCTTTCATTATATACACATGATTTAGTAACACTGTCAGAAGAAAACATAATTATGCTGTCTAATAACAGCTTAAAATTAATACTGAGTCATCAATGTTTTAAAATCAGCTATCAGGGAGCCCGGGTGGCTCAGTGGTTTAGCGCCACCTTCAGCCCAGGGCCTGATCCTGGACACCCGGGATCGAGTCCCACATCAGGCTCCCTGCATGGAACCTGCTTCTCCCTCTGCCTGTGTCTCTGCCTCTCTCTCTCTTTCTCTGTGTCTCTCATAAATAAATAAATAAAATCTTAAAAACAAAAACAAAAACACGGGATCCCTGGGTAGCTTAGCGGTTTAGCGCCTGCCTTTGGCCCAGGGCGTGATCCCGGAGTTCTGGGATGGAGTCCCACATCAGGCTCCTTGCATGGAGCCTGCTTCTCCCTCTGCCTGTATCTCTGCTTCTCTCTCTCTGTCTCTCATGAATAAATCTTAAAAAAAAAAAAAAAAAGCTATCAATTTATTCTATATTACTAACATGTTATTTTTGAATACATTTGTTGATTTAGTAAAAACGTACAGTGACAAGAATTAGCAACATATCAAGTGTGAAAAGTTTTTAAATTTTATCTTCTATCAAGTCAGATAGACATAACTGACAGTAATGTAGTTTATTCCTAAATTCAGCAGGCCAATTAGAGCTACCAGGTAACACTCGCAACTGGAAGAGGATCATAGTGATCACACCTTTACAGTAAATTCACAGAATGTTAAGATTCAGAGAGGAGTAAACCTGATGATGAAAACAAACCACCAAGGTAAATATCCAAGTGTATTTTGAACAGTATTATGGAGTGGGGAATGTAGACTGTGGGAGAAAGTAAAGTCAAATGAAAATATTTGAGAAATAAATACTTAAACAAAAACTTCTCTGCTTCAACCTGTTTAACATTCCCTTTCTGCTAAAACAGAAATCATCAGTTTTTAATAGAACATCCCTCTGCAACCTCCAGACTTAGTTACCACCTATTTCAAATTTCTCTGGATTTCTTAGTTTTCATGCAGTCACTTTCATGAGTAAGTCTTTATATTCTGCATTAACAAAATCCTCTGACCACATGAAAATAAGATGTTCTTCTCATCCTGCACTAAAGAGTACATTTCAAGTTCACTCAATAATAAAATTTGCATATGTATAATTTAATAAAGTATTTTTTAAAATATGAACTCAATGAGAACATTGAGTTGTGTTTCTAGCAGGAACCACAGCAGCTGGCATGTAACAGATAAAGACTATTTCACCAACAACACTGTTTTGCGTTAACATATCTAAAACATGGCTACATCTTAAAATTTACAGTGAAGCATAACTTAATTGGCAGAGCTTTTCCCGATGATACATACATAATGGTGCCTTTTACAAACCTTGTTTCAGGTCAGATTAAATAGATTAGTAACTATTAAATTTAGTTGAACTGAATTAAACCAAAGTAAAGGTATATGGATTATTTACTATCAGAAAACTGAAATTCCTGTGTTCTGATTCTTTTCCACATCAGTCTGTTTAAAAGCTGGCATTATTATATAGAATTAGTATGTTATATGTTAATTACCTTTAAAAAAACCAAAGTACTATGCCTTTTGACTGAGGTTTAATTTATTCTTTCTTTTTTTTTTTAAAGATTTTATTTATTTATCCATGAGAGACAGAGGCAGAAACACAGGCAGAGGGAGAAGCAGGCTCCCTACAGGGAGCCCAATGCGGAACTTGATCCCAGGACCCTGGGATCACGCCCTTAGCCAAAGGCAGATGCTCAACTACTGAGCCACGCAGGCATCCCTAATTTTTCTACATCTGAAGTCGTTATTGATAGGAAAGTACTTACTACTGCCACTTGGTTAACTGTTTTCTGTCTTTTAGCAGTTTTGTTCTTCATATTTTGTCGATTTTTTTTATGTAGTGACATACTCTGATTCCTTTCTCATTTCCTTTCGTATATATTCTGTAGGTATTTTCTTTGGTCTACCATGGAGTTTACGTAAAGTTATAACAACTTATTTTATGCTGATAAACATTATACAAAAACTATACTCCTACTCCTCATACACACTTGATGTTGTTATAATTTGTATCTTTATATTGTGTATTCATTAACATGTGTTCACAGATATTTTTTATACTTTAGTCATTTCATTTTCAAGTTCTATACCAGAAGTAAAAGCGATTTATATATCACTGTTATAGTATTATTCTGTATTTGTCTATATATTAACCTTTTCTAGCCTATTTCATATTTTCACAGGCTATCATGTTGCAGTTTAGCAACCCTTCCTTAATTTAGTCTTTGGAATATAAAGACCATACTTACTTTATAAATGAAAATAGCCAAAAAATATGCATCAGCATTGTTTGACAATTATAAATCAGAATTGAGGGGCATCTGGGTGGCTCAGTCAGTTATATGGCTAACTCTGGCTTTCAGCTCAGGTCATGATCTTTGGGTCCTGGGATAGAGCCCTTCCTTGTGCTCTGTGCTCAGCAGGGAGTCTACTTGGGGAATCTCTCTCTCTGCAACCTCCTCTCCCCACTCACAGGCAACCATGCATGCATGCATGCACTCTCTCTCTTTCTAAAACAAAGTTTCTAAAAAATTTAATTAATCAAAATTGAGCCTCTAAGATTTACAGTATTGAAAGAGTATGTTTCTGAAACCAATAAATCAGTTCCAGCCCATCAAAATCTTTACCAATTTTAATACCTACCAGTTCCTTTGCTTAGATATGGAGGCTTAAAGAACTTCACAACACCATAGACATTGACGACTGTGCCACCCTTAAGTTGATTCAGGGGTGTATATATATAGTGTGTTGTTGGAACCTAAGAAAGAGAAGCCAGTGAATATATCAATACTAAGTATTTACATTTTAGAATAATGTTATGATTAAATTTTTAAATTATCAATCTAATTGCATTTTTTTCCCTGTTAAGTGTCTAAAAAGAGGCTGTAGCCTGAAAAAAAAAAGGAAATACACAACCTATAAAGGTTACTATACAAACCAGTTTTTCTGAGAAAGGATTTTGATTATAAATACTATAATTTGTATACAATACTAAGAAATGCAATTTAAGAGATTTTGGTTCTGGATTTTAACCTTAAGTAATACCACTTCAAAACTTGTGGTATATATTTTTTTTTTTTTCCGATATTACTATAAAGATTTTACTTAGGCCTAAAAAGCCAGATTTTGATTATAAATGGTATAAAGACACTAAAAATGGTAAAAATAGAAAAGTTTTCTGAAATTATTGTACATAAGTTTGGAAAGAAAGGGAAAAGTGATTTATAAGGACATGTCTGCATATTAGTCAAATAGACCTTAAAAGGGTTTAGACATCTGGCCCCAATACCCATCCATCCCATCCACATCGAAAATAAGGTTACTACCTACCACACTATGAGCTAAAATTTTAAAAAATCAAACCAAAATGAGTTAATTGGCTTTTTCAAGGAGTCTGATCCTTTAGTTCAAATGCAAGAAAAGTAGAGCTTAGAAATCTCATCAATCCTTGATATAAAAAGTTGTAGCTCATAAATGATGAAAGAAAAATAATGGTCAGCATTATGGGACAGAAAAGAAAGATGTGTGATCAACTGACAAAATAACTAGATCCAAGATATTATAGTTATCTCTCTAATGTATAGGTAAATGGGGCAGAAAAGCACAGTTCAATGACACTATTATGGTATTCCATGTAGATGAACAACAAACAACTTTTGATTCTAATTTGACTTTCCATGTAAATAACCCAGTATATAATGTGCACAGCATTTAAGTTATATTCTAATAGTTCAGAATACCCCCTGGGCTCTCTGAAAAGACATTTTTGCCAATTTCATAGGCTTTGTTTACTTCTTCCTTAAATACAGGTTCATAAATGTATCAAATATTTGAAGCTGAGAATCTAAGAAAATTTTGAGAAAAACTAATACCTGGGGCTAATTCATGCTTTTAAAGTTTATCAATCCTTTTATTGGTTACAGTTTCTATAGACAAACATGAATTATACTACCATATAGTATTATTCAGAATTTAAAATCAATATCCCATAGTCACTGTTAACTAAAACAAAGTTCCTGGACTCTGTCCATTAGAAACAAAAGGGTTAAGAATATAGGCAGAAGGAGGATGCCTGGGTGGCTCAGTGGTTGAGCATCTGCCTTTGGCTCAGGGTGTGATTCCAGAGCCTGGGATCCAGTCCCACATCAGGCTCCCTTTGAGGAGCCTGCTTCTCCCTCTATGTCTCTGTTTCTGTGTCTCTCAGGAATAAATAAATAAAATCTTAAAAAAAAAAAAAGAATATAGGCAGAAGGTAAACTTTATATTAAACTTCATCATATATATTACCTTTTTCCAATTCCACTCAGTTACATGTAGCTCACCTATAAAAATGGGAACCTTCCTATCGCTATAACAAAATCTTAAAAAATATTGAAAAAAAGATTTAAAAAATGAAAAATGTATCACAAATATAATAAACTTCTTAGGATCAAATAATTTGTCAAATCACAATCTGGCACATGATAATGTTTATAAATACAGCTGATGAAGAAACAAAAGTATCTGCTAGATGTTTAAATATAGTACTAATCCCAGTACCTTCACACAATTAAAACTTTTTTTCCCTTTTAATTTTCTTGATATATAACTTATACAAAATATCAGCAGATATTCCAGGCAATAGAACAACCAGGTTTTAATTACTAGGTAAACATATGACTCAAATTTAACATTTTTAGATATAAAAAAGTTAGAGACTTTGTTTTCCCATTGTATTGATAGTATTTTAAAATGAGTCTATAAAGCGGATCAAATATATATGTATGTACATACATGTGTGTATCTTTACGTGTGCGCGTGTGTGCATATTTCCAATTAAAATTGAGTATCATCTTACCAAAGACATTGATTCTGCAGAAAAATCTCTTACAGATTTAACATAAACCTGAAAACAAATAAAGAGCATTAACTTGTATATAAACAACCTCCACTGTGATTACAGACGTTTAATTGCACCTAAACAATTTGAATATTCAAATTCAAGAGAATGTCATAGAAGTATGGCTTATAAATTAAGATTGACATGTTTAAAGTTGTCTAAGTTAAATTTCAGTCTAATCCATAAATTTAATATCACAGGACCATCCCCAGCACATATAATTCCCTTTCGGATACCACAGAAAAACAGGCAGAAAGTGGTCTTAGAAGCACATGGCTTAGCCCAACTCTACTTGTCTGACAGCCTAGACCAAACAAGTAGTCTCCACATGTGCGCATGTGCACACACACAGACACACACGCACAGGGGCTGTGGGGGAAGGGGTTAAGACAGAGGCAGAGAATGAACATCTTTATAAAAAATAAAATAGAAGGAAATCAATTTTATGTAATAATGGGCACTTAATCAATTTAAAGTGAAATCAAGTAGACCATCAAAAGAGAGTGCTGGTTTAAGTGCAAAGAATAAGATCAGGTCTAAAAATTCCATTAGTAATTATCTTTAAGGGATCTTTTAAAAATTCCGTTATTTAAATAATTATCTGTGAGGGATCTTTTTTACCTGGAGTCATTCTAAACATAAAGCCAAAAAAAGAATTACGTTTTAAACTTAAAATATTTAATTAATTCAGTCAGACTAGTTTATCTGCAGCTTTACAGAAATACTATTCTATCCCCTTAACTCATTAAAACCATATGATTGGACTAAAAGTTACATACTTACATAAACAGTTGATTTGAAGTCCTCAAATGCTTTCAAAAATAAACAATGTTTACCATCTCTGCTTGTAGATGAAGATGCTGACAAGACAGCAAATCCAGCCACTGCAATGGTGTCCTACATAGGAAAAAGTGGTTTTAAATCATCAAAATATTTGTAATTCTGAATGTATATAAATTCTTATTTTTATTATTATTTAAAAACAGGAGTAATTCTACAAAATGGAAAACTGGTTACCCTAAATTTGTTTAATGCTTCCTGAACATAAGATTGAGACTCCTACTTCCTCTAAAAGGTATCAACAATGTAGTCCTAGACAGGTATAATGTGTCATGTCATGAACCAGGAAAACATTAAATCACTCAAAAAATTTTATTTATTTAGTTGGAGTTCAAAAATCAATGTTTATCTCCATTTATATGAATAGGTTTGCAGAAATAAACAATGGAGACATAACAGATGATTCAATAGTATTAAGAATGAAATTTAAATGAAACTAAATGTCACAGTTGACAGACTACAGTGAGAAAGACATGTCATTAGTATAAAAACTCCATATTGTCACAAAGCTAATATATGTGCATATAAATCCAGGCTATGAGACATAAATAAGAAATTTCCATTTACATACTAATAAGAAAAAAATTGTCTTTCTACTTAGGTTTATAATATTAATAAGAAGCCAGTCCCCATTTATTCCTGCTTCTCTCATTCTTTCGTTAAATCTCATTCTCCAAATACTGGATCATACGCATTCAGAAAATCTGGTCTTGCTGCACTCTACATATATAACATGTGTGAGATTTTATATATATATATATATATATATATATATATATTACATATATGAAATTATTACCCTATTCTCCTAATTTTAACACCAAAATCTTAAGATGCATAAAAATTCCTGGGCTTTAGGCAGCTTCCTTCAATAATCTTACTTCCTAACAAATGGAAGTCTTCTGCATTATTGACTTCTGCTTTGCACATACAAGGAAGGAAGGGTCTGGTCTCAATGCCTGGAATTCTCTGTTTAGATCCATTAAAAAAAACTGTAAACACCTTAACAACAGGGGTCATGTCTTATTCTGCTCTGTATTTATAAGGTTTGGCACAAAGTGGGCCTTTTGTTAACAAACTGTGAACAAAATACGGATCTTACATCGCCTTTCTAAAATCTCTAGCCCTATTCAGAAATTTTAGCTCTGCAAATTTCTGCATTTTTTTCTTTCTTTATGGGAGACTGAAAACATAATTGTGTCTGTGCTGATAATGCTAAATAACCACAACTCTTCAAAGATAAACAGGAGACAATATTCCTTCTCACTGAATATTCTCTGTTTTTACCATGTTTTTAGGCAGTTTTAAGGGGGAATAAAATAAACAGTAAGATCGCCTCTGGAATAAATAAATTACTCTTATAAACTGAAAAATACACAATGCTTTCAACTTACCTCAGACTAAAAATTCTGATTTAAATGAAAACTTGAGATTTTAGTCAAAGATTTAAAGTTGTTTAATCAAACTAACACAGGAAGATAAACAGAAGTAAGGTAGTCAATGGTTTATCAGTTCTAAATCCTCTTAAAAGTACACAAAAAAATAACCTATCTCATGTTATTTTCTATTTTACTTAAAAATGTCTTAAATATTATATGGAAAGAAATACACAAAATACAGGTGGTTAGTCATAGAGATGAACATTTTTCCATTTTTCTGTATAATCTAAATAATGAGTATTTTATGATGGAGAAAACATTTTAAATAGAAAAGATCACTGAAAGCAGGACATCAGCATTCATAAGAAAAAAATTTTTCAAAAGTCTGATTCTATTATAACACTAGCAATACAATTCAGTAGAAGGTTACAGTAAAACTTTTTCTCCAACACAAATTCAACAATATAGAAATACCAAATATATTTAAGAAAACTATTGTGTTTATTATATTTATAAACCTGAACTTATATTTGAATACACATCTATAAACTGCATTAAAGGCTCTCAGTGATTCCATCCCCATCAACCTGGCCTGTTTTACTACCATATACATCTATTCAATACTTTACAAATCAGATTCTCTTATATGCCTAGTGCTTTTCCACATACATTTTTTGCTTATTCTGAGCCCCTGCTAACAGTACCATTTTTCTCTTTTACATATATCTGATCCAATCTATCTTAAAACCTGGACTGGAAATGCTTCTTTCTTATGAGGTCTATTTAGATTGCTCTCTCTGAGAAAAATAATTCTTCCTTCCTCTGAACTCTTCTTTGTAGTATTTTAATATTTTTCCCTTGTGTGAAAAATGCTTCTTAATGTTTTTAATGCTCTTGAAAGTCTGTAAGATCCCTAGGACCAAGAATGTCTTATCTATCTTTATACTACATACAAGTGACTGGAAGGGGCCTCTGTTCATAGTCAGTGCTCAACAAATATGTAGAATAAATTAATACTGGAAAATAAAATACATCTCTAAACAGGAGAGGGGAAAAATGAATGGCTCTTAGAATCTAGTTCCCATGAATTTACAAATCATAATAGTTTTTAAATTAATTCAAATGCACAGAGGATAAGATAAACATTTAATAAGCAGTATTAGTCTGTATAAACACTCATTAGACTGAGTTGAAAATGTGATTTAATATGCATTGTTCTAAGTTCTAAGCTTCTGAACAGAGCATACTGAAGCCATTTAAATAAGAACAGGAATGACACAATTCAGTGCTAAGACTCCATTCTGATATACAGAACAGGTATTTATCTCAATCTGCTGAAAAAAAGTATTAGGAAACCAGCCTGAGAAGAACACCACATTACTGAAAGTGATAAGGCTTTATACCTTAATGTCTGTGTATGAAAGTTCTAAAAAAAATTGACACATTTGGTATATCTTAAATCTTTGAACTCAGGATACTCAGATATCAGTAATGGGTCATTTTCCTTTTGTGTCCAACCTACACTTTCACAGTGTTTTTTAGAAGAAATGAAACTTTGTCATTAAACAATTTACTTTTTTTTGTTGTTGTTTAGCCAACAGGAATATTTCTGTCACAAACCAGTTTCAGAGAAATATCATTGAAAACTGTATAGGTCTTTTTTAACATAAACAAGTGTTCTTGGGCAGCCCAGGTGGCTCAGCGGTTTAGCACCGCCTTCAGCCCAGGGCGTGATCCTGGAGACCCTGGATCCAGTCCCACGTGGGGCTCCCTGTATAGAGCCTGCTTCTCCCTCTGCCTGTGTCTCTGCCTCTCTTTCTCTGTGTCTCTCATGAATAAAAAAAAAAAATATTAAAACAAAACAAAACAAAGTGTTCTTAAAAATTAACAATAAACCTAAAAAGAAAAAAAAGACCAGACAACTTATTTGCATATTAACAAATATGATTTTTACATGCTAATATCTCACAGTGTAGAATACAATCAGTGATGGAATAAGAAAAAAATCAATGTGACTAAGAAAAATGTAAACTACAAATATTAGTGTATTAACTTGCTAATTTTTAATCGATAGTGCATCCAAAATTCTCAAGTTGTTACACTTTTAGTAAGCAGATAAAGGACTCAGAAAATATGAAAAAAAATGATAATCCAAAAAGGGAAACACCTCACTTTAACAGGCATGTTAAAGTCTTGTTATCATATTTTAAAACAAGTCTTGCAAGTCTTGTTATCATATTTTAAAACACTGTTAAAGAGCGAAAGAGGACAAGAAGAAGCCAGGAATCTGATGTCACTGGTAATGTAGAGATTGATAGAAAATGTTTTTCCATTATACAAAAAGTATTTTATGAATATTAACATCTATTCGGTCTTGTAATATCAAGAACTTAACTGGAGGTATTATAGGTAATATTAGCATAAAATCTAAAATTTTGAAATCACTATACGATCTGATGTCCACCATCTCACCAGCCACCTACTGTGTGACACTGTCAGGAATCCTGCTTCTCTATAATTTTTTAGCATTCCAGGTTCTCTAGTCAGGGCCTCCGTGTATGTTGTTCTCTTTTACTAATTCACTGTCCCAGTACCCATCCTCATTCTTTCTGCTACTTTTCTCATTCTACTACTCAATCTTAGTCATATCATATATGGATATAATAATTAAATAACAGCCATTTAATACCCTCTGTTCCATTGAACATTGTCCAATGATGGCAAGGTCCATCACTCTCTCTTATTCAGTTAAGAAGTATCTGACATCCAACACAGAAGACCAAAAACATTCAACAAGTGTTTGGACAACTAAACAAATAACCAAATATGTGAATCATACAATATATATATAATGCCTTCATTAAATCTTAAATACTGTACAAGTACTACAAAACTTACTTCATAGAATCTTAGCATTTCAAATCTGAGAACAGGACTTCAGAGATCATGTAATCAAACAATTTCATTTTTCACATAAGAAAATAAGGACGAGAGAGGGTAAATGAACAGTGTAAGGTCACATTCAGCTAACTAGTTGTAGATCAAGACAAGAATAAAGATCTCCTAATTTCCAAGACAGGCATTTTCTACATCATCTCTCAGAACTAAATCTCACAGGAAGGGAAAACAATGTATTAATAAACATCTATAATTCTGATGGTTTTGTGACAAAATGCTTTTTTAAACTTTCAAAAACCTTGAAAAAGTCTTTCCCCATATTGTATGTCCATATAGTAAATGTTAAATCTCCCTTTAAAGGAAAGCTAAAACTGAAAAATGTATCTCATACAGAGAGAGGTTCAATTACAGCATGTGTATTCCTGCAAGTCTAGCAAAGCAAGGACTAAAATTTTATTAAAATTCATTTTAATGTTAGGATTTTATTTATTTATTTTTTGTAATCAAATGTGGAGCTAACCTTAAGGGAATAAGCCAGTCACAAATAAGAAAGATTTAAGAATTGAATTAGAAAATCCATTCTTGGGCAGCCCATGTGGCCCAGCGGTTTAGCACCGCCTTCAGCCCAGGATGTGATCCTGGAGACCCAGGATCAATTCCCACATTGGGCTCCCTGCGTGGAGCCTGCTTCTCCCTCTGCCTGTGTTTCTGCCCCTCTCTCTCTCTCTCTCTCGAATAAATAATAAAATATTAAAAAAAAAAAAAAAAGAAAATCCATTCTCTTATACAAAAAGTTTTACCTCTGATTTTCAATAATTAACTTTACTTCTATAAACCCTAAAAAAATAGGCTAATTAGACCTCCCCTATGATCAGCATTCATGGATTTTAAACCCAGAAAGATTTTAAAGTAAATTGTGACCTCAGTCTTTTACCATTATATTTTTAAAAAGGAAAAACTTTGACTTACCATTATTAACATTCTCTGTTACCTGACAAGTACTAATTAGCCAGAGTAGTTCTATTCTGTTTTAATGAATACCTATTTAAAATATATTTCAAATGCAGAAAACACCTTTCATATGGCAGTTAGGTAAAATATTAATATCTCATATATTGTGTATGTTTTATAGATGCATTGCACATGTTTTGGTAATTCACTGTATTGTAATCCTTTTATTTTGTTTCCAAGTAAGAATTTTATATAAGAATCTTAAAGGGAAACGATAAAAATGTATTTAAAATATGAGCATCACTAATATTTAATACCATGTATTTATTTTTAAAACCCTTTTCTTGGGCAGCCCGGGTGGCTCAGCAGTTTAGTGCCGCCTTCAGCCCAGGGCCTGATCCTGGGGACCCGGGATTGAGTTTCACATCAGGCTCCCTGCATGGAGCCTGCTTCTCCCCTCTGCCTGTCTCTGCCTCCCTCCCTCCCTCCCTCCCTTCCTCCCTCTCTCTCTCTCTGTGTGTATCTCTCATGAATAAATAAAATCTTTAAAAAAAATAAAACCCTTCTTCTCTTAAGATGTGCAAGATATGGTATAAAATGAAGCAATTTACAAAACATGAGTAGTATTGTCATATGATGGAAAATGTGCATATGAGCTTACCTACATGCATACATAGATACATACATACATATGTAAGTATATATAGATGCACATACATAAAAGCTGGAAAAATGCAAGGAAAAGAAATATAGCAGTGATTTTATCCAATAAAGGGACTAGGCTATGTGTGGCTTCTGAGGGAAAGGGGCAGCTTCCACTTTTCTGGTTACACCCTTCTATACCCCTTGAATGTTTTTTTTTAAACCAAGACCAAGCAAGAAGATCTTCTGGGATCCCTGGGTGGCGCAGCGGTTTGGTGCCTGCCTTTGGCCCAGGGCGCGATCCTGGAGACCCGGGATCGGATCCCACGTCGGGCTCCTGGTGCATGGAGCCTGCTTCTCCCTCTGCCTGTGTCTCTGCCTCTCTCTCTCTCTCTGTGTGACTATCATAAATAAAAAAATAAAAAAAAAAAGAAGAAGATCTTCTAAACCAAATTATTTACAAGATCTAATCTAAGTCCACACTATCTTCCTGAGTCAGGAAAAGAATACAGCTGTGGAGATAGAGTAGTATATCCACTTACTACAAGTTCTGTAACAATACTTAGAATAGTATATTTGTAGGGAATTTTACAGATTATGTAATGCTTCTACACGTTTATCATTTGAGCCTTTAGGAACCCTCCGCAGTGACGGTCATTTGTAATTTTATGAAGATAGCCACTGTAAAGTTAAGGTTTGTTACAGGACTTCTCACTAAAAATAATACAAGATTTTTAGAAGATACTAATTTCTAATATCAAGTCATTATTATTTCTATGTAACACCTGAACTATATACCATAATAGAACCATATAAAATCTGGCTCTTAAAAAGTAGTTCTTAATGATCATGGGTTCACAGATCTTTCTGAGAATGAGGCAAGAATTACAAATGGCCTTCTCAGAGATGAAAAAATATACATTTACATACACATTTAATTGATTCAAGAATCTCTTTTGATGATCTGTACACTGCTGGGGTTCACTGGAGATCCCTGTACCCTAGGATACACCTAGAGCTACCGATTCCTACCCTGAGTGGCCTAAAGCAGACCGTCAGGTTACACCTATTTTTTTGTCTATTTGCTTCTGGAACTTTGCTGAGCCATACCAACTAGATTAGAACTACATATCTCTAATTTAAAAATTTGTACCTAAAATTCCTCTAGTTATCATTTTGAGAGAAAGTCTGATGAAATGTTATAGGAGTTTTAGGAAATGAATCACAGAGCAAACATCTTATTTCCTTAATCCTAAAGTAAAATTTTAAAATATACCAATATTTAATAAACTTTTCACATTAAGGAAAAATCACTACACTGATTCTCCTTTCCTTTATTCAAATTACAAATTAGGAAAAAATTAACTGGTTTACTGCTTCTTCACAGAAGCTTTAGCAAAAAAAAAAAAAAACAAAACTTGAGTTTGGCAATCTATCCCCAAAATGCTTGTTAGAAGGAAAAAAAGGTAGATGTTCTGACAGTTTCCATGAAATAAATCTTTATTCTAGACTCCGCAAGACAGGTTTTATAAAAATAGTATCATTTCTCAAGTCCACTGAATTATTTATAAATGATCAGTTTCTGAAACCACTGTATGCCAGAATTATTCATAATTCTCAGCTAATCCAACATTCTTACTTTATATCTGATTAAATTTACATCTGGAGATTATCAATGGTTACTCAAAATCCAGTAATTAACTGGAAGCCACACTCCTGGGCTCAAACCCAGTTGCCCTTTCTCTACCCTGCTTTTTCTGATTGGGGTTGCATCTAATTACAGTAAGATAAAAAGAATCCTAACAATAACAACAGTTGCCAGATACTGAGTTCCCATGTAGTACCAGGAGTAAGTACATTTATCGTTAATCCTGACAACAATCCAGAAAAGGAGGTATTACTACTCCTATCTTACACTTTTTAAAAAGATTTTTAAAATTAATTTTTATTGATTTTAATCTAAAGTTTAATTTTTTAATCATTAAAAATTTTTTAAAGAATCTTTTAATCTTTAAAGATTAAAATTTTAAAAAGGCTGAACGGAGTCAAGCATTTTGTCCCAGTTACATCTGCTGGGATTTAGACACTGACCCCCTGCTGTGTCTGGAGCATGCACTCATACTTCAGAGGCTTTGTACTTGCAAATTCGTGTTCTAGAACACTTTTACTTCACATACCTAAGGATCACTTTACTTCTTTCAAGTTTCTGCTCAAATGGCACCTTATCAGAGTCCTTCCTTCATCAGCTTAAAATATACCCTCATATCTCTCTCTTCCACTACTTTCTCTTCTCCACAGCATTGTCTGCCACTTGAAAAATTACATGTTTATCTGTTTACTGTCTATCTTTCTCCAACAGAAAGTATACTGTATAAGGACAAGAACTTTGAAGGACTCATGTTCTATTACATACCTGTAATGCCTAAATGTTACATTGAAGACATGTAAAACGTGCCATTTTTAACCATTTTTAAGTACATAACTCAGTGGTATTAATTACAATCACAGTATGTGCAACCATCACTACTATTGTCGAAATCTTTTCTTTACCCCAAGTAGAAATTCCTTAACCATTAAGCAAAAACTCCCTATTTCCTCCCACCAACTCCAGCCCTTGGTAACCTCTAATCTACTTTTGGTCTCCATGAATTTGTCTGTTCCACATATTCACAGAGGTGGAATCATACAATAGTTGTCCTTTTGTGTTTGGCTTCTTTCACTTAGTATAACGTTTCCATGGTTCATCCATGATATAGCACGTATCAAAACTTCATTCTTTTTTAAGGCTGAATAATATTCCATTATAGGAGTATATCACATTCTTTATCCATTCATCTGCTAACGGACACTTGGGTTGTTGCCACCTTTTGACTGTTATAAATGAAGTAGTCCTCCCTCATTCATGGCTTTGCTTTCCAGTTTCAGTTCTCCACTGTCAACTGTGGGCCAGAAGCAGATGATCCTCCTGATGTACTGTCAGAGGGTCAATAGTAGCCTAACTCTACATCACAGTGCCTAAGCCATTCACCTCACTTTATCTCATCATGTATGCATTTTATCATTTCACATCATCAAAAGAAGAGTGCTATACAGTATTTTGAAAGAGAAAATACATTCATATTAATTATAGTATATTGCTATAAATGTTCTAATGATTGTTGTCAATCTCCTACTGTGCCCAATTCATAAATTATATTTTATTATAAGCATATATGTAGAGGAAAAAACAGTGTATATAGGGTTCAGTACTATCTATGTTTTCAGGATTCCAGTGGGGGTCCTGGAACCTGTTCCCACATATAAAAAGGGGAACTACTATAATGCTGCAATGAACACTGGTATAATAATATCTGTTTAAGTGCTTGTTTACAATTATTTTGTCTATATACCTAGTGGTGGGTTGCTGGGTCATTACCACGATTCTATAAAGAAATGCCAAACTGTTTTCCACAGTGGCTGTATCATTTTACCCTGAGTGGACGTGGCACCTTTGTCAAAAATCAATTGCCCATAGATAAATGGGTTTATTTCTTGACCCTTAATTCTATTCTGTTGGTATTCATGTCTATCCTTGTAACAGAACAGTTCCACACCACTGATTACAGTATCTTTGTGGTGAGTTTCGAAATCATTAAGTGTGAGTCCTCTAACTGTTATTCTTTTCCTAGATGGTTTTCCTAGATTGTTCAGGGCCCCTTGAAACTCTTATGTGAATTGAGGGTCAACCATTCCATTTCTAAAAATTGTTAGAATTTTGACAGGCATTACACTGAATCTATAGATCACTTTGGTTGATATTGATAGCTTAACAATAACAATACTCTTACTACCCAAGAACATGGATGCCTTTCCATTTATTTAGGTCTTAATTAATTTAACTTTCAGTGTAGAAATCTTTTACCTCATTGGTTACATATATTCATAGGATTATTATTCCTTCAAATGCTAACACATATTAAAAACTGTTTTCAGTTTCCTTTCCAGATCACTCATTGTGGGTTTTATAGTAACAACAGATTTTTATGTGTCCATTTTGTATGCTGCATGTTGCTGAATTCATTTATTAATTTTAGTAGCTTTCTTTTGATTTTTGGGATTTTCAGATACAGAATCATGTCATCTGAGGATAGAGACAGTCATTCTCCTTTATAATTAGGCATTTTTTATTTCATTTTCTTATTTAACTACGCTGGTTAGAACTTTCAGTAGAATGTTGAAAAGCAGTGGTAAAGTAAGCATCTTTGTCTTGCTCCTAATCTCGGGGAGAAGCTTTCAGTCTTTCACCACTGAGTCTGATGTTACCTGTGGGTTTCCCATAATTGCCCTATATTGTGTTGAGCAAGTTCCCCTCTATTCCTAGTTTCTCCAGTGTTTTGATTACAAGAGTATAGGATTTTATCAAGTGCCTTTTGTGTATCAATGAAAAGGGCCACCTTTTTTTTTTCCTTTTTCTATTAATAAGATATATAACAAGGATTGATTTTTTTTTTTTTTTTTTTTTTTTTAATGCTGAACCAAACTATCCCAAACTCGGATAAATCTCACTTGGTCATAGTGTCTCCTATTTTAATATGCTATTGGGTTCATTTTGGTAGTATTTTGTTGGATTTAACAGGCATGCATTTTGAAACAATTATCAGAAAATAATACAAAAATAGTTATAGCCTATATTATTTTTAGTAAGAATTATTTTAATTAAGTGAGGAGAAAATATACATACCTTTAAGACTTTCTGTTAAATACTAAGCATTAAAATGATGTGAGAGGAAAAATTGTCCCTTTCTATGTCAGTGATAAGTTTTACAACCTCTTAGGAATGTTGCAATTTTAAACCTGTAGCTTAAGTATCTTTTTTACATAGCTGCAAATATATAATGAATCTGTAAAAAAAAAAAAAAACCCAAAAAACAAAAAGCAAAAAACAAACCAAACAAAAAAAGATCTATAGGATGAATATAGCATCTATAATTTTAAATATATTCCTAAAACAAAGTAACATGAAAGTAATTTACCCCTTCATAGAAAACTTTTGCACAGTCCTTTGCTAATTTTCCAAAAAATAGTACATTGACTGTGTTGGTGTCTGAATTTGAATTTTCTTGTTCTAGGAGAAAAAACACACATACAGAAAAACACTAATTAGATTCAGTTTAAGACACACAAAAGCACTGATGACAACTACATTCTAAAAACTATAGTTACTTCAAAATGTAATTATGAAGAATAATTAAAATTTTTATTATAGTTCACTTTTAGTTTAATGTCTTAAGTATTGCAAAGATAATGCAATTATCTATTAGGTACTAAAACCAAAATTTTAACAAGCTTCAACTAGAATATATTGTATAAATTTCTATAAATATCACATTAACAGCACAAAATAACCATGTCTATTTATTTTCCGTGTTTATAATCAAAAGAAGTTGCATAATTATTGAATTTTTAGACTATATATCACTCCCAAAGTAGTTCACCATTACTGAACTTCTAGTAATTTACAGCATTCATACATTGTTTTAATGTATGTAAGTGGGATTTTTCTGCTCCAACGTGCACAAATTGAAGAGTAAAAGAACAGAGTGTGTGTAAAGACCAAACTACCTATGATTTTGAAAATGAAATTTAATTGGAGGGGGAAAAAAGAATGTCCACAATCTTCACTCTCTAGAGGTCACCTACTATAACCAATGCAGCAGGGCCAAATGCTAAGAATTATATCATCTGAAGAAAGCCTCAATCGTATCAGCTTTCAAATACTCAACTACTCCAAGAAACTGCCATTATATCAGATTTTTATGCATCTATAGAGTATATGAAAGATCTTTCCCAAACTGACAGTCTTTTTTTGTGTGTGACTTAGAACTCTTGAATCTGCTACTGTCAGGTCAGGTGGTACTCAGCAGTGAAACAACTACCACGTAACTGCCAACTGCCTCCTTTCATTTATCTCTTCAACTACTCAAAACAAGTATATACATAAAATGAAACATTAATGTTTCTCAAATCAAAAACATAGTAGTTTCTAATCAAAATATAACACACTGTTAATTTCTTAAATGATCTATCAGAAATCTATGTCTGGCTGTGATGGACTATTACAGACTAGGTTTATTCTCCAGTCTTAAAATGACTAGAAAACTAAGAAAAAATATATGAAACAACAGTTGTCAGATATCAGACCACAGGAAGTGCAGGAAAATGATCTCTTTGAGAAGGAAAACAAGGCAATACCCCTAGCTTACTTCCTGGAGACCTTCTAGGCAGCAAAAAATGGAGCTAAAATCCAAACAAAACTCAGCAGCCTTCATTTAATTCAGAAGAGTTCAGATATGAGGATACCAAGGTGGCTAGAATTTGCAGGGCAGAGTGCCAAAAGGAGAACAGTAGCACAGGGAGTGCTCTGGTGATCTGAAGATGGGTGCCTTCAGGTCTTTGGCTGAATGGTGATCTCCAAGTGCACGGAAGTCAAGTACCTCATGAAGATGAAGAACCACTTGAAAGGAATAGGCAAAAACAATTCTGAAATGCACACAGGGCTAGGAATTGTTCTGGTTCCAACCAGACAGAATGGAATCCTCACACACAAGCCTCAAGAGTACAACTGTCAGAAAGGTATTTCCTCAGTGAGAAGGCCAAACTAGCCTGAAAATAAAGGCTGTTCTATACCCATCCCAACAACACTCGTCAAACTGATTCCAAGATAATTACATGTATCCCCAAATAAAGACAAATAATATTTAAAGAATGGATAATAAATAAAGACAACATTTGCTAATATAAAATTATAAATGTTTGGTATCCAGTAAAAAAATTACCAGGAATGAACACAATGAGAAGAAATGGAAGATACTAAAAAAATCTCATAATGAACTTTCAGAGTTGAAAAATATAATATTAGAAGTTATAAAATAATGTTATAAAAATATATATTAGAATAGTACACCAAATATACATCAAATAACAACATATTAATAGAAGAATCAATGAAAAGAAAAGCTGATTTTAAAGATCAATAAAATAAATATCTAGCCAGAATGATCAGGAGAAATGAGGCAGAGAATAGCCACAAATTATTAAATCAATGAAACAGGACATCCCTATAGATCCTACCAACATTAAAAGTATATCAAAGATACATTATGAGTAACTTTTTGCCAATATGTTTGCCAACTAAGATGAAATAAATTCCTTTGGAAACACAAACTGAAGCTTACTCAAGGAAAGAGATAAAAAAAGAAAAGTTCTATAACAAATGAAGACATTGAACTTATGGTTTGAAACTTTGGAACTTTCCCATAAAGAAATTTCCAGGCACAGTTGGCTTCACTGATGAATTCTACAAACATTTCAGGAAGAAATAAAAGCAACTGTAGGTAAACTTTTCCAGAAAATAGAAGAGAAGGAGGCACTTAACAACCTCTTTTCAGGAGGACAGCATTACAGATACCAAAATCACTCAAAATCATTACAAAAAAAGAAAGATGGGAACAACAACAAAAAAAAAAAAATTAAAAAAAAAAGAAAGATGGGAACAACATTCTTCATAAATCTTAGATGTAAGAATCCTTAACCAAATATTTGTAAATCAAACCTAACAATATATCAAAAGGATGATTCGTCAGGCCTACTACCTTATCATGCTTTATTTTTCTTCAGATCACATTTCTACCTAATGTTACTTACATAATTACTTACTGAATTTATTTACCCCCCTAAAATGTAAACTTCATGAAGTCAGGGGCTTTGTTTTGGTCACTGCTATATCTCTCATACCTAATGGTGTCTAATATGTAACCGGTTTTCAGTAGTTACAGAATGTTGTATTCAAAGTCTATTTCCCATTCACTGCTGCAGGCCATTCTTCAATCCAATTTCAAGCTTCAGAGGAGATCTATTTTGGTCCTCAAATACATCATGGTAGCTCTTCCTAGCTTACCAGGATTATTTGAGGGTTACTAGGAAAAAGGAATAATCTCATATAACTATACCTAGGTAACAAATAACATGCTAAAGGAATGCTTTAATAAAGTTAAGTTTGCTAAGCTGTTTAGGTCACACTAGTGTAACTAGAAGTAGGGGGATCAGTTACCTATTATGAGAGTCTAGATGTGATATTAAAGGAATCTGAAGTAAAATAAAAGAAATGAGTGAGGGGGAAAAAGCACAGATGGTGTGGGAAAATTTAGTAAAAAAATTTATTTCATTCTGTAGTTTTTTACACTATGATGTGTGTATTACCCACCAGAAATCATTTTTGTGCTTACGGGTACATATACATATTAAGTTATCCATCTGTAGATTATAAGCAAAAGGTGAAGCAGAAATGGTCTTATTATATTGTATACCTTGTAGTGCAATCTTCAAAACAGCTGTTCTGTTTCCACCATAAGTTAAAGAAGAAATAAGTGAAAGTTTTCCCTAAAATGAGAGAAAAATGGTTATACAGAAAACCCAAAAGAGCTTCTCACAACACCAAGAGATAAGTTAAAATTGGAATAACTATTTTAAAAGCAATAAACTTTGATTAGTACTGTGTTCAAGTCACCATGTTTAAGAGACAAAAGTAATTTTACTGAAGAAATTTCAGAAGACTTAATTATATAAATTCATAATTTAATTTTTAAACAATCATTAAATATTATCCAATTCCTCATTTTACAGATAAAGATGAGCTGGCTCAACTTCAGTTTGATTTTAACCTATACAGTTCTCCACTAAAGAAAAATGAAGAGTTTGCTCCTAGAAAAAACAAATGCTAATTTAAAGAATAATTAAAAAACACAAAGTGGTAATCTCATAAATAAGGGCAGTGGAGACAAAGAAATGAACTACAGCATACATAAAGTCTTGTCCTCATTCTTCTGTAACTAACCAGGCTCTATCAACTTAAAAAAGCTATTTAATCAGAGTCTCTCAGATAAAAATGAAGTATTTAATCTAGGTAGTTTCTATAATTTTTGCTGGTGCTAAAATTTAATAATCCTATGAATAAGTACATTATAGGTCTCTTTGAAAACTCCACATAGAAATAAAATGTACTTAATAAAATTTAAACATGGATCTGTAATACACATCTTCCACACTAATATTCCAGACTTTGATATAGCCAACAACAACAAAAAGCTATGTTTATATACCAATTTTACTTTTAAGATAGGAATCAAGAAAATTAAAATAAGGCTATCAGTCGTGCGTGATTCCATCAAAAGTAATAGTTTTGCTTAGGAGGTAGAAAGCTGGAAAGAACAAAAGGTTGGTTAATGTACACATTTCAACCTTTTCTTTTTCTTTTTTTTTGACCTTCCAGAGAATTGAAGTCAGAAAATAACCAACTAACCAGAAATCTAGGAAAAGAGAAGCACCTCCAGTAAGAGAGGGACAACAGTGAGATGAGGTCTCTCAGAAATATAAAGAAAAGGAAGATCTGTTACAGAGAGATGGGCAGTAAGTACTTGCTTACCTAATGTAAATGGCAAATGCTGCCTGACATCTGTCAGAAAATTCATCTAACATTTTTAATGAGTTACTAAAGGCCAACTGTAGGCTAGAAGACAGGGAACTTGTGGGAACTGCAAACACAAATGGAATTCACAACTACTTACAAGCTCTTCTCCAAAAAGCTGACAAAGTTCAGGCCAGGAGTGAGGGCAAAGGTAGTAGCAGTTACTGTAGAAAACCCTGCCTAGACCTTCCCCATCTTTCTTTCAATACAAAGTCCTTAAACTGCTGGGAGAAGGGCAACAAACCGATGAATCTCATTAGAGCTTTGGTGAAAACCCACTGCAGAAAAAAAAAAAATGTTCTCCAGCTTTTCAAGGGATAAGGGAAAATAGGTATACAGGGATGAGGGCCAGGACAGCTAGTGACAAGACAGAATCACGGGGAAGACCTCACCCACAAGACCCAGGCCACTCAGTCTGACAAGACTGAGGCTAAGCCCGAACAAAGAACATCCACTTACCAAAAGACTAATGAGTGTCCAGTAGAAATTAATATGACCTATTGCTAGGACAGAGGATCAAGAGCTGGGAGAGAAACTTATTCACTAGAGACACAGAGAGAGGTAGGGACATAAGCAGGCTCCATGCCAAGAGCTGGATGTGGGACTCGATCCAGAAACCCGGGAATCCGGCCCTGGGCCAAAGGCAGGCGCTCAACCGCTGAGCCACTCAGGTGTCCCATAAGAGCTAGGAGAGAAACTTGAACTGAAGGTAAACACAAAGACCTAAAACTATAGGCAATGAGAAAAAGCCCTCTGGCCAACCAGCCAGCCTGCATTCTAAATACAATGTAACTCTAAAGGATTTAAAGCTTATAATACTGAAGTAACCAGAACAACAACAAATCCCAAATCTCAACTTCTAACTATATTAACTCAATATACCACACCAAATGCCTACCAGAAAGACCCACACATTTCCAGGTACAATCAAACAGGTGCTTTTGTTACTCCTGCACTTGATCCAACTGGATGAAAGCTCAAAGGAGAGTCTAGAATGATGGGAAAATGTGACATTATGGTTTCTGGAATGGGACACACAGATTTTAATAACAGAGTCAAAAACTCTGGCATCTAGGGAAAGATGCCTAGAACCTGGGGAGAAGTCCCTAAACCAGGGAAAGGAACTCCTTAAACATCAGGAAGTACAGGGGAAGGAAGGGATTTTAATCTTTGTCTTTTATAACGATTCCAGAAGCCCTCCCCACCCCTCACTCCAAAGGAAAAGGCACTAGAGCTGCTCTCACAAACTACAAGGGGCTCTGAAAGTTAACTAACTGCACCACACCCACCCCCAACCAGATGGCTCTAACCATGAGCCAAGCAGGACATGGCCCAGCTCCTGTACCTTCCACGTAAGATACTTTCAAATGTTTCCACAATTTACAGAGTAAATGAAATGGCCAAGGCCAGATTTAACTGACTGCCCTCAAGTGGTCTCCCTGAAAACAAGGACTAAACTAAAGTACTAGGACTGAACCAGGGGCCTTAAGGCTGGCAGACCATCAATCTGTGCTGCCTGACTCATCTATATCCTTTCTTGAGGGTCCTCAACAACTGTAAACTGTTTCCAAAGGGAGTATGTATGCCTTTAGTATGGAGGAGAACTAGAGACATTCCTTTACACTGTAAATGACGTATTTACATTCAGGAGATGAGGCTTCTCTCCATCTCTCAGGAGGGGAGGGTGAAATTGGAGAGGTATCTTATATAAACTCCCAGATTCATAATTTCAAGGTTCCTTTTCTATAGTGCGAGAAATCCCCCCTTACACACATGGGAAGACTTTTGATCCTCACTGTATTGCCTTGAAGGAGGAGATGGGGGATAGAAAACTGATGCAGTCATTGCTGACAGTAAAAATAATAGTTGGCCTATACTCCAGAAACTTCATGTTAGCTTTCAGGATAAAACTGAATTAATATTAGATATTAAAAATGTATCATCTCCACTCTAAGAGTGGAGTTTTTCTAAAGTCAGTGCCTCTCAGATGGGATACAAATGCTTTTGTGCACAGTATGAACCTAACTTTTTGGCTCCTTCTGACCAGCCAAATCTACTGAACTGCAGCACCCCAACCTACAGGTTGGATTATACACTGTTGCTTGAGAACTATTTGACCACTTGACATTTACCCAAATAAATACCTATGTTTACATAAAAAATTTGTACATTAAAGTTTATAGCTTCTTTACTCATCATTATAAAAAACTGGGAAAAATCCAAATGCTGATACACTGAGGAATGAAGAAATGGACTGTGATGGAATTCTAGTCACCAATAAAAAGGAATAGTACTGACCAACATAACAACCTGGAAGAATCTCAAATGCATCATACTAAGTGAAAGAAGCCAGACTCAAAAGGCTTCTTAGTGTAGGATTCCACTCACATGGTGTTCTTACAAGGCAAAAGCATACGGTCAGAAAATTGGTAAAAAGTGTTTGCCAGAGCCCGGGTGGCTCAGCGGTTTAGCACCTGCCTTCAGCCCAGGGTGTGATACTGGAGACCCGGGATCGAGTCCCACGTCAGGCTCCCTGCATGGAGCCTGCTTCTCCCTCTGCCTGCGTCTCTGCCTCTCTCTCTCTCTCTCTCTTTCTCTCTGTGTGTCTCTCATGAATAAATGAAGAAAATCTTAAAAAAAAAAAAAAAAAAAAAAAAGTGTTTGCCAGAGGTTGGAATTGGAGAAGCAGCTGACTATAACATTTGGGGGGTGGGGGACCACGGGCTGTTCTACAGCCTAATTATGTTTGTGGTTATATGTTCTTATACATATGCCACATCTTACAGAATTGTACACTAAAAACAGTGAATTAAACAGTAAAATGCATTTAACAAAATTCAAGAAACACAAATAAGAGGTATCTGCAGGTTAAAAAAGGATATGCAATTCAAATTGAGATCTGTAAAATAAGAGACTCACTCAGATATATGAAAGGACAGAAATCATATACTTTGACATAACATTTTTTTAAAAAAGTGAGGATTGTTCATGAAAATGTGATAATCATGAGAAATAAGTAAAAGGTATCTCCTAGTTTTAACCCTACTGAATACTAACATGTTCACTTACAGCTAAAAGGAATTATTGCAATAAAAGGACTAAAACTGAAAAATATTTCACTAATATAAGTAGGAACAAAAATTAAAAAAAAAAACAAAAATAGGAAAATACAGTTAGTAGACTGCATAATCAGGAGAAAAGTAAAAAATTAGCAAACAATTGCATTATTTAAATGCCTCTATATCAAGCACACAAAATAAAACTGCTACAATAGTACAACTCAGTAATAACTTGTATTAATGATGTTAGAAAGAAAACTGAATCACAGCACTTTATTAATAAAGTACATAAAAAACATCACACTAATCAGCCAAATGCAAAATAACTTTGACAATGCTAAGTAGCTGATAAGACTTTAAATGCAATGAGGTAGAAAATCAACTGTAATCCCTAAAACTATTTCACATAAAAAAAAAAAAAAAAAAACACCAGGGAAATGGAGAATAAACAGAAGAATAAAATATGTAACAAATGTCTAAATGAAGAATATTGATTAGAAAAGTAACACTAGGGGATTCCTGCATGGCTCAGTGGTTTAGTGCCTGCCTTTGGCTCATAGAGCGATTCTGGAGTCCTTCCTGGGATTGAGTCCCACATCAGGCTCCCTGCGTGGAGCCTGCTTCTCCCTCTGCCTGTGTCTCTGCCTCTCTCTCTCTCTCTCTCTCTCCTGCTTCTCCCTCTGCCTGTGTCTCTGCCTCTCCCTCTCTCTCTCTCTCTCTGCGTTTCTCATGAATGAAAAAATAAATTCTTTAAAAAGGAAAAGAAAAGAAAGAAAAAAGAAAAGAAAAGAAAAAAAAGAAAAGAAAAGAAAAGAAAAGAAAAACTGAAATGTAGCAATATTCTCTTTCTTTCACTATCAGACCCATTTCACTAATAAAGCCCCCACCTCCCTCATGTTACATTCTCTCCTTAGTCCCTAATTTAGGTACAACAACTAAAATGAAAATTTCACTATCTATAACAGAATATTGGATATGGCAGAAAAAACATTCAATGAACTTGAAGGCAGATCAATAGAAATTAATTAGAAAATTTCACTCAGCCAAAAACCAAAATAAAATTGAAGAAAATGGAACAATACCTCAGAGACCTATGGGACAATATCAAAAAGCTTAACATACAAATATACATGTAACTGATATCCTGAAAGGAGAAAATAATCATGTGGTAGAAAAAAAAATTCCAAGAAACACATCCAATAATTTCCTTAATTTGATGAAAAACATTGACTCATAGATACAAGAAGTTCAGTTATATACATAAGGAAAAATTCAAAGAAAAGTCATACACAGGCACAGGACAGTCCAGTCCAGTAATTGATAGAACAAGGAGAAATAAAATCAGTACGAACACAGAAGACCTGAAAACACAATCATACAAGTTTAAACCATTAACATTGACAGACTGCCAGATCTGACAATTACTAAAAACACATTTCTGTCAAGTACACATGGAAGGTTCAGGAAAGGAAACCACATGGTGACCTAGTAAGTCCTAATAAATCTCAAAAAAACTGCAATCTTGCAGAAATCACAAATCAGTAACAACATATTTAGACATATCCCTGTTATTAACTCTCCCCAATGTTAATTCTTTAATCTTACATTTAAATGCATCCCTCCTCTTCATTCCTTTACAACAAATGTATTATTTTATTATAAAATGGAATATTTTTAAAAATCACAATTACTTTTGTTATTGATAGTTTACAGCAATTGTATTTACCTTCGCCACTCATTATTAATAGCCTCATGTAAATTTTTAGGACTGTGGTCAAGTTTGAAAAATTTCTATTAAGTTTCTTTCTTATATATAAGATACAAGATTTGTAACAATTGTCCTTGAAGTAGCTTCAGATTTCTAGTTTTAGTACCTATTTTCATCCACTAAGTATATACACCCCATGCTCGGTGTTGACAGTATATATTCATGCCCTGGTACAACTTTTGACTCCATACTTTTCTTCCATGCTACCCAGTGAGTTGGAATGTCCCTGCAAACACTTCTACAGAACTGGCATATCCCAGCTATAAATGGCAGTAACTGCAAATCACACAAATATATCCCACTAAACCTATGGTACAAGTCAACTACCCCTTAACTACATATTGCAAAAATGTTCTCAGCCATTCCAATGCCACTTGATGAGACAGGAAATGTGATGGAGGGGGGATGTCAAAATGGAAAGAGACAGCAATCTTTAACCATGTTAGGTTAAAACATCCCACTTGTGTAAATTTTACAAATATGAAAATGTAAATTCATTTCTAAAACTCCAAACATGGTCTTAGGCTTGGTCAAGTAAAGTCTTTGAAGCTTGAGTTTCACTAACTGCAAAATAATTCTATCTTTGGTCAATGAGATTATGGTACATTATTTTCACTGAAAACTATGACACTAGGTAAATTCCTTGTCCAAAAACATGCTGTTAATGATAGCAATATCTTTACCACAATAACCAGCATTTACTGAAGGCTTAAAATTCATTAAGTAAGTGCTTTACATTTAATCTTCATTGCATTTTTATGAAGTAGGTTCTATTATAATTCCTAGCTTATAAATGAAAAAAATAAGGCATAGGCAGGTAAAATCACTTCCCCAATCACATAGCTAGTAAATGGTGGATCTGTGCTTCAATCCAGCCAGCCTGTCTCCAGGGCTTCCATTCCTTTTCAGGATGCTAAACTGCTATTGAAGAAAGTTTGCGACCATGGCCTGTGATTTTGAGTTTAAGTGTACTGGGGAAAGGGGGACAGAGTGAGAGCAGAGTAGAAGAAAGAAAATGCAGATTAAATAAAAAAATAACTGAATTTATTTCACTTTAGTGCAGTAGTTGTGAAATTGATTTTAGGTAGTATGAAAGTCAGTCACTGTTAACCAAATGCAAAACTGACTAGGCTAAAATTAAAAACCTTCTACTCCTATTTCAGGACTATGACTTCCATAAGCAAAATATCAAAATGCCACAACATACTCCTTGAAAAACATTTTTTTCTCACCCAACTTTCAATCCTCAAACCACTAAAAAAGTCGACCCAGCAACCCTAGTCTTTCCAAGTGACCAATACTTTCTTGGTTATTAAATCTAACAGATAATTTTTCAGACCTTAGACTGGGGATCTAGCAGCAACATAATGCTCTGGTTAAGAGCCAAGCCAATGAAAATTCAAATGTCAGCTCAGCCACTACAAGTAAAAGAGGGAACATATGTAAAGCACTTAGGAGAGTGCTTACCAAAGAGAGCAACTTATGTAAGAGTTACTGATACTACTCCTTGAAACTTACCTTACTAAATATACAGACACCACTCTCTCCTGTTTTATCTCCTACACCTCTGGATCATCTATCTCTTATTCATGCTACCTTCTTGACATCCTTCAACAAATCTCATTTTATTCTTTGGCCCAAATGTCCCTGAGTAGGAACTCTTTTGACTTCCAGAACCCCAAATCTATTTGCCTATGGGACACTGGCACCTGGATCCCTCCAAAAACCTCTGAAAGATATCCAAAACAGAACTCATCATCTTTCTTCCTAAACACATGCTTATTATCTTCCCAGGGTTGTTAGGACTTAAAACATGTAAATTTCCTGAACTCTTTACCTCTTTAATCTAATTGTTTTCCAAGACCTGCTGCTTCTTATATTCTATCAGTTCCAAGCAGAATGTCTAGATTCTAACACCAGGTCAACTACTTATTAACTGTATCTCAGGCCACTTAACCTTTTGGAAATGCAGGATCCTCACAGTCAAAGAACAACAGGACCCAAGTTACAGGGTTTTGTGATGATTAAATGAGTTGATATATGTAAAGCACTTAAAATACTACCTAACTCATAGAAAGAGCTCAATGTTAACTTTTGTTATTATTATTACATTACTATTTTGTCTGTCTCCTTCCCATCATCTCCTCTGACTCTGGTTCAGACCAGCATCACCTCTAAACTAGATTACTGCAACTATCTTTTACCTAATTAAACATACTTCCTCTAATCTTGCCCTTTCTGATATGTTCTTCACCCAGAAGGCAGAGTAATTTGAACACAGAGTGAATCATGTCTTCATCCTGCTTAAAATCTATGGTCTCCCGTAGTGTTTAGGATAACATCCAAATTCTTCAACATGCACATGATGATTGCTTATACCCAAATTGGAAGGTATAATCTTAGTTATCTTTTAAGTTCCAGCTCCACTTTCCTGACCTAACTAGTCAGAACCAAAGTGTTCACATACCACAATTCTAAAACCAATTCATTAATTATAATTAGAGAAGGTAACCTGTCCACCTAAAAGAATTCAGTCCCCTTTAGCTCAAGGACCATATTATCTTTGTACCCTCAAAACTTACTACAGTGTATCACAAAAGAATCCAATGTTTGCTAAATGAATGCTAAATAAGAATAACAGCATCAAAATAGTCACAAACAGGGCAGCCCGGGTGGCTCAGCGATTTAGTGCCACCTTCAGCCCAGGGCCTGATCCTGGAGACCTGGGATCGAGTCCCACGCCAGGCTCCCTGCATGGAGCCTGCTTCTCCCTCTGCCTCTCTCTCTCTCTCTCTCTCTGTCTCATGAATAAATAAAAAATCTTAAAAAAAAATAGTCACAAACATTATGACACATGTAAAACTATACCTAAAACAACTCCTACAAATAAGCTCAACCTAAAAAATGAGCATTTCTTTTGGAAGAAAAAAAAAGCATTCGGAGTTATGAAAATTCTTACCTGGATGTATTTCTTGCTATAATCACAACCTGGTTGTAGAGACCTGAACTCTACTTTGTTTAATTCACCTAGCAGCTCAACCTCAGGTACTCCATTCACTTCTTTTATTAATTCAAGTGGCATATCAGATCTGCTTCAAAATATTGTCGAAAGCAAATTCAATTAGGAAGTTGACAGCCTGCTGCTGAAAACACAAAGACCAGTGCTTTACCCAAAGTGTAGTCAATAATTTTAAGCTTTTTTGACTTCGTTTTGCTTTTTCCTTTCCTTTAAATTCATTAGCAATCCCCGTTGGGATGGAGTGGATTATTCTACAATTTTATTATAAGGATCAATACACGTATTTCCCCTAAGACATCGAAACTCAGGCCTTTTCTATTTAGTTTCTTTTTAAAGAAATCCCTCTAAAAGCCAGTTTTAGAATCTGTGAAAACTACACTAACAATGTCTTTTTTACCAAAACCGTGCTTTAAAGTGTACAAGTTACTGGGGAAGGGAAGGGGGACAGAAACGTATAGGTTTTCTTTTTTAATCTCTTTGGCAGTCGTAATACTGTGTACTCAAATTGGGCACCAGAAGCTTATTACCCCAAAATATACCCGGGGCCTCCTCCCTCCAGCCTCTATACAATCGAAAGGACTACTGAACTGATACTAACCTGTGCTTTGCAGGTTCAGTCTTCTCAAACCTTTTGGGCGGGACACGCACTAGTGTCGAAATTAAAATTTAACGTGCGCGCATCAACCTTCCGCAAGACAGCTGAGCTCCACGAGGGCGGGGACTTGGACCAACTCAAGTCAGCTGCTCCCAAAGCACCAAGCAGGCTCACGCTAAAGACAGGGTCTTTCTGCAATTACTACACATTTTGACGTTGGCTAAACCAGTCTCCTTATCATACCTGTTCACAACCCGAATCACTTTGCACCCCTGCAACGAACTCCAAACCGACTTAGAGATTCACTTACCCCCGCTCTAGAGAAAAACAAGGAAGTTTGGAAGGGCACGCCCGTGACGTCACACGCACGCTGGCGGCCCAGGCCCCGCGCATGCGTACACGGTCTCCAGGGCGAAATTTACCGCTCCCGGGCCCGCGGAGGGCGACCTGCATGCTGATTCCTAGGCCTAAGGTAACCTGGAAGGTCCACGCCGTACGGAGACGGTGCAGGCCAGGAGCGGGACCCGCCGTGGTACAGCCGCGGTCGGAACCTGCGCTGCTCCCCTTAGCCCCGCCTCCTGTCAGTCTCCCGCCGTCCCGGCTGTAGACGCGGGCCGGGAAGCTGGGACGGTCCGCTGGGAGATTCATAAATCCTGCAACCAGTAAAAAGCCTTTTTGAAAACCCCGGCGGAATCTGAGATTAGAGGCGCCTGTGGGCAGGGCCCTTCCGGTGACTCCGGGTTTTCTGCCTCAGAAGCAATCACCCCAACAAAGGTTTCACAAAGAAATAATTCCATCAATGAGTAATGCTATTTTTAGATAGGTTGGATTAACCTCGTTGGTCTACAGGGCTATGGCTTGGGGGTGTAATTAATAAGACGTATTAGTAAATGAATCTTTGGCTAATTTCTGTTTCTGATCATTTGATGAAGGTGAAACCACCTCAATGCACAGACAGGATGTAATAATTACATAAAGATTTCCAGGGCTAATTTGGACTAAATATCTGCTGTGGATACTTATTTGCAGGAGGAAATAGCTATGTTTGAAGTAACTACCTTTTTTTTTTTTTTTTTTTTTTTTTTAGCAGGAAACCTTCTGTGACCCGCCTTCTCTTTCCCCTCACCCCTCTGTATGCACAGGCCATGCACAAACCAGCGGGGACCGGAGGCGAGCTGAGCTGAGCTGAGCTGAGCTGTCCACTTCAAGGAAACAGTCCCAAGTAGGGCTTAGACCTCTTGTTCTTTACCCTGGCCTCGCCCGACTCAGAAATACTACGCCTTCTCCCTAAGTGAAGTCCACGTTGGCTCTGGATTCTGGCCACTTTCATTTCCCCACCTATCATTAGTTATGTATCTTCTCTCACCATATTTTCAGCTTCTCTTTATACTTTCCCGTTGGCATTTAAATGTTTCTTCCACAGCCTACGCTTAAGGGCAGGAAGAACTGTTCACTGCTAAATGCTTAGAGCCTGCGCAGTGGCAGGCATATTGCAGGAGCTAATAGGAGCTATGTATTTGTTGAATGAATAAATGCTCGGGAGAATATGTTCCTCTTTGCTCACCTTTGGCTTCCACCTCTCCATCTTGGCGCCATCCCCACACCATTATTACACTGGAACTGCCTTTACCAAGATCACTGAAGACTTCTTTGTTGCTAAGCCAAAAGGGCACTCTTCACTCTCTTTATTATTTCTTGTTCATTTTTCTAAAACGCATTTTCATTTTGTTGCCACGTGTTTAGTTTGCTTCTTTTCCTATATCAACAGAATCTTTTAAAGTTTTTCTCCTCCTCTAGTTAGGCTATAAATGTCCATATTCTATTCTGATGAAGATATTGTAACTGCTTTTTTGGTTGTGATTTTCTGTTTCTCTACAACCTAAATGCTTCATGTACATCCAAGTAACTTACAATCTTGTTTCTCGCTCACTATTTCCCACTTAGTGGCAGAGCTGGGTGGATGCCTATGACTCCAGAGCTGATACTGCTTTCTCTCACATTAGTGACTAGTTGTTCTATAAACAAAGAAAATTGAATGTGACTATCCGATACAACTTAAGTTCAATCAGAGAAAAAAGAGTGGATCAACTAGATAAGGCCCTGAAGTCATATATTAAAACAATTATTACTGTTTTTCTATGTGTTGTATTAAAACAGCATAAAGAGCTCCAAGACTGAAAAAATAAAATCCAAGACTAATAATGTATTATTACAAGATGCCATTTTTTAAAGTGCAGTGAAGAAATTTTTTATACAAAAACTACTGTTAACTTGAAAATAACCACAGTGAGAGGCAAATAAGTGTTTTATTTGGGGATCAAAGAATTGCAATTCACAGAGCACAGAACCAGGTAGAAACTCAAAAAGTGTCCAGTTTGTAGGGTGAAAGCAAAGGTTTTGATGAGGAAATGAAAGGGAGCCCATTACATGAGTTGAAAAGGGAAAAAATGTTTTCTGTAGGTGTTAACAAGTTATTCTAGGTTATACATTGACTACTAATTCTATCTTCAGGAAAGTTCAGGTCTTGTAATCAGGATATCTGTTCTCAAGCAGTTGCTTAGAACAATTGCTGTTTTGCCCAGTCCAAAGTTTATGGCCCAGTTCAAAGATAGATAAAGCAGTTTCTCTGCAGTGGCCACTCTGGCTCTATTTCAAAATGGCTACAGTCATGTCAGTTTTTCATACTACAATATGAAATCCTCGATTTTTAAAAAGTTAAAATGACAGTCTCAGTAAAAAGTGGGTATTTTTATTAATAAAAGCATATACATAAAGATATAGTGCTGTTTATAAGTAATTGTGCAGAGATAAAAGGAATTAAACTGCAAATGTCTGGGACTTCTGTAATGGAGACCAAACTCCTGTTCACCACACAGTAGGCCAATAAGTTGAGAGGCAAGATGTTGGGGTAAGGAAAGCAACTTTATTTGGAAGGCCAGCAAACAGAGGAGATGTTGGACTGTGATCCCAAACAACCATCTCCCCTGGCATGAAATTCAGACTTCTTTTGTGTTAGCAAAAGGAGAAAGTAGGGAAGGAATTTGGAGTCAAAAGGTAACGGACCTCTGTAGACATCCCAGGAAGGTTGTGTAACTTCTGTCTTTGGTCTCTTGATCTTTGCATACAGGAATCTCATGATGCCATTTCTTAAACATAGCATAGTCCTTTCTATTACGTTTACTTATCTCCTTGGATGAGGTAGATTTGGGGTAAAAAAGCAGTTTTTACAAATCTTAGCTGTAACATGCCCATATGCAGGGCTAAGCAGAAATTCTCAGCTTTAGGTCACAGCAGCAAAAGAAACAGAAGCACTATGGAGTCAGATATGCTAAGTTTCTCTCTGATACATTTCTCTCTTGTTAGCATTTTCACATTGCTCTTTACTATTTAGATTTTAACCGGAAACTTTGAATTGAATTTCCTGGTCACCCAGCACTTCAAATTTATTATCTTGGCAATAATTGCTGCATCATTAACCTCTTCCTATTGCGATTTACTGTCTTTCTCCAAGCTGTTGTCACCATGTTACATCCCTATAGTTTGACAATATCATCTTCTATTGTTTTCTGAGATTCCGTAGCAGATTTCCTATCTCTGCTACACTGGTTAGAGTTCATTTCCTTGTAATCTAAGAGCATTTTGGTCCAATCCTATTGAATGTCTAGATCAATTTATAAAATCCTATTTCAATGAAGCATCAAATTTTTATATTGTTATATATTTGAAACAAAATAATTCAAACACAAATTTATAGCAAATTTATGTTTAAATTATAAATTTAAATGATGAGGTTTGTAATCACTTAGTGCATATTAGGAAGGTAGCATAACAGGGAATTCAAGTGTGCAAAGCAAGGTCTGAACTAAGCAAGAAGGGCCAAGATTTTCACATGAAGAGAAAAGGGTCATTCATCTGTTTTGGATCATGCCATGTGGCATCTAGTGACTTATAGTACATAAAAGGGTTAAGATAGGCTGACTCAACAGGGATAGCCTTCTGTTGAGTTATACTAATGATATATGTTGACTTGGAAAAAACCTTGCATTTACAAAAATTAACATAAGTATTAATTCAGAAAAAGATTCTCTGAGAAGCAGGCTTATAGAATAAAACCAAGACTTGCAGGTGCCAATGTAGGGGAAGAATGATGCCTAAGAATATGGTTGGTTTTTCAGGTTTCTCTGTAGAGGTAGGAAAGAGAAAATGAAGAGAAGCTATCAAAAAGCTAGAAGGTGTGTATGCTTCTGTCTGATGCTTGTTCTGTCTTCCATTCACCGATTCCAAAAAAATAAATAAATAAATAAAAGAAAAGTCTTTACTAAAGTTCCTGAGCTCACAGTAAGGAAGCAAAGAACTTGGTTTATGTTCAGATTGATTCAAGTATAATTGAGGCAGAACACACAGAAGGGAGATGAAGAAAAATAAGAGAAAAAGACCTGCTGGAAATTAACAGACATGAGGATAAATAAGATCTTTCAACTTCTTAACGCTATAAAAGTAGGGGTCTTCTAGAGTTTAGAGTATCTCTTTTATACATACCCTTTATTGTATACCATGAGGATATGTCCTGGAAAATCCTGCAATAACACTCACATGTAGAACCTTATTTCTATGTAATCTTAGAATAAAAAATTGCATTGATGACTTGTTCATTTTGGAAAGTCAGTGGTCTTGAAGTTGGAAAGCACCATAGCAGGTAGATACTTATTAGCCTGATATTTTTCTCTTTTTTGAGTGACCCAAAATAGGCACACTTTTAAAACCTTTATAACGAAAGATTTTAAGTAATGGAAAATTGATAAGGACGTTGCCTATTTTTTAAATTCATCATGGTTATTTGAAATAATTGAGAACCATTTGCTTTAGATTCAAAATGCATTTTTAACACAAAAAGACATTTTGTAACTTTGTCAGATCCCCTATTAAATAGAATCTGCACTTATTCATTACACTCATACAGTTTTTTCAGGAATGGAAAAGTCAACATCACAGAGTTCTCTTGATAATACTGAGGGTATTTTATTCATTTTTCACCTGTGTACAACAGCGAGACTTTCTATGGCTAAATGACAGTGTATCCTTTCTTCCCACAACTTGCTCATCAAAGATTATGTGTTAGAATGATAGGGTTGTAGCTACTGTATTAATTAGAGGATAAAATATCATTTGTGTTGGCCCTGCTTTTATCTAGTTCTCAATAGTAAAAAAATAGTCCAAGACATCTTTCCTATGATTAGAGCAGAATAGAAATGATTACCATATAATCACATTTGAAAAACTTCAGCTTAATTAGGGTACATTCAACCCAGAGTGCAGTGTCAGGGTCTGGCACAGCCAAAGCAATAAAACAGATGGAGAAAAACAAATACTCTGCCATTCCTACTTATTTTCTTATTAAGATGGTATAAATGTGTCCAAGGTCTAGAGGCATGTTTGTTTAACAGTCTTGTAAGTATGTTAGAATTTTTTTAAAAAGATAAAAAGGAAATACATGGGTTTTTTTTGTTTTGTCATTTATATCTATTAAGAGTTTTTTATGTGCTTCAAGTAATCTGATAATTCTATTCCTATTAGACTTCCAAATGCTAAAATATTAACCTTGATCAGTCTCATCCCTCATTTTTCCTTATCTTATAAAAGCCTCTTTTTTTCCATTTATGCCTGATTTTCTTTATGTCAAATTGTCTATTCCTCCATCAGAAAAAAATCCTATCTTCTCTACTACAGTTATAGATTCAGGAAGGAGCATGTAACCCAAAGCAACCCAAGGAGAGATGAAGGGATATTTGCTGGGGACTACTGGGAGAGGGTTTTTTTTTTTTTTTTTTTTCTTTTTTTTTTCTGTTTCTCCATGGAGATAACGTAGCCTCCTGTCTTCCTGGACCAAGTGAGGACACCTGTAGACCAGTAACTCCTGGCATCCATTCCATGACCAAAAAAAAACCAAATTCAAGGTGAAGCCAGTCTATGGTGACTCTGCAGAATGTCAGATTTTTTTTTTTTTTAATACAGACTGGATGGTAGTGTTAAGCCCTTGAATATACAACTCTGAAACCTGACATATCTCTGAATTTCTAGTCATATGAGCTAGCACATTTCCTTATTTAAATTGTTTTGAATTTTCAGTTTTCTGTTACTAGCTGTCAAAAGCAGCCTTGTTTCAGGTGAAAGGAGGGAATTCATAGGTACAAGACATCTAACATCACCAGCAATCTTCACTTAGCAAAATCCAATACTAAATGAGAGAATGAGAAAATAGACTCTAAGAATTCTGATTTTAACTTCTTATCCACCCACCATCCTACAACACCTTGACATTCTATCAGTGAATCACTCCCTTCCCACTCTCAAAGCATATAGTTATATGTTTATGGTTTCCCAATTTATATCTTCAACTCTTGATATGTTTCCAAAATTTATATTCCCCATGAATTCTAGACTTGTGTTTTTTTTTTTAAGATTTTATTTATTTATTTGATAGAGTGAGAGAGATCCCAGAAGGAGAGGAACAAGAAGGAACAGGCTTCCCACTGAACAGAAAGCCCAACCCCAGGGAGGTCATTCCAGGACCTTGAGACCATGACCCCAGCCAAAGTCAGACACTTAACAGCCACCCAGTGCCTCTTTTTAAATGTGTGTGTGTGTGTGTGTGTGTGTGTGTGTGTGTGTGTGTGTTAACCGCAGAAAAAATAATCTGCCTTCCACCACCTTAACCTTTGTATTTAAATATCCTCCTCAAACTCTCTGCTAAACAGAGATTGCCTTGAGCACATATGTGACCTTCAGAGTAGGAGAGCAGCTGGCTTCAGGCCACCCCACAGATCTACTACCAGGGCTACCATTGGCTGAAGCCAACCAGAAGCCAAAGGATATGGGATAGCAAGAATGTCTGTACATGTCAGCCTTCTCAAGCAGAGAGCAGGTCAAAGAAAGATGGCAAGAAGGTCTAGAAGGGCAAAGAGGATATATGGCATGCCCTTCTGGGAATTTTTATTCTACTTTTTGAAGACTAATTAAAACTATCTATTTTCAGGATATGGATTAGGATGTAAAGCATTTACCATTTAGGGATTACTGAATAAAAAAGAACAAGTCAAAAAAAAAAAAAAGAACAAGTCCAGACAGTGAATGCTTCAAGGCAAAGCAAGCCTAATTCAAACTATTTGTTTTTTGAGGATAAATAAGCAATCTGGGAGAAAACAGGAACCAAGACACTTTTCAGGACATAACTGGGATTTGTGATAAATTGTTAATTTAATTCCAGTTTCATAGGATCCTTTGGTAAATAACAGTTACCTATTACAAAAATTTAGCACTATTGTAAATCCTGGAAAGCCTGTTTTAAAAAGTCATAAAATATTAATGTAAGGTTAAAATATTAAAATTATAAGACTCTTACCAAAAATTTTACATGAGATAATTTCTATAAGCCTATATAAACTTCACAATTTTCTAGCTTTCCCCAGAATAAAATAGTAAAATACACACTATAGCTATAGTAACAATTGTAGATTGGTGGTTTAAGCATTTTCCAATTATAATTGTGTAATATTCAGATTATATATTATATTCAAATAGCTCCAAGTTTTAATAGGACTTTCCAAGTTATCTTTGGCATATTCCCCATTTTTTAATGTAAGCAAATGGAGGGGAGCAAAATTTGCCACTCCAAAATGTGTCTCTTTGGCATGTGGTTATTTGGCTGCTTATTTTTAAGAAACAGAAAGCTCAGGAAAAAACTTCCTCCTCTCTAATTGCCTAAAAGAGTTCAGATAGAGGACCTGTTCCAAGAAATGAGATATTACCATAAATAACCACAGTATAATATGAACTAGGTGTGATAGAGAGGAATTTAGCAAAATCTGTTAAAATCCCTTTGTATGTCCCATTCTTTCAGAATGGCCCAGCAAACATTTGATTACCAAACAGTACTCTTTTTCATCTTCCTCTAATTGCTTTCCTTCCCTTTGAAGTCCTGAACCCCTACACCTTGTCCTTAGTTTAGAAAGACACTGGTCATCTGGGTGGCTCAATTAGTTAAGCATCTGCCTTTGGCCTAGGTCATGATCCTGGGGTCCTGGGATCAAGCCCCAATATCAGGCTCTTTGCTCAGTGGGGAGCCTGCTTCTCCCCTTGCCTGTAGTTCCTTCTACTTATGCTTACTCTCTCTCTCTCTCTCTCTGTCAAATAAATAAAATCTTTGAAAAAAGAAAAAAGAGACATATATACCTCACTTTGCCTTACTGTCTTTGGAATCGCTCATGTTTATGTGTATCATCATACATTCATAATTAAATTTTATTTTCTCCTGTTAATCTGTCTTTTGTCAATTTAATTCTTAGACCAGTCAAAAGAATCTTGAATGGTAGAGGAAAATTTTTCCTCTCCAACACAAACATAAAAACAACAGCCATTTAAGTTGGAGTGTAAATATCCACTTTTTTCGTGGAATCATCTGTACTATGTCTGCACCTTGATATTTGCATTCTGTGGCGATGACTACCACAGAGATGAAAAACATGGGTACTACCAAATATGTAAAATCCCCCAAGTAACCTAAATCAAAAGTTTAAAAAGGTCCCCTTTGAATTAGGACTATTAGATAATAAAATATCTAATGATATTCTTCAGATCTTTGTACCATGAATTATGTATAAGGTGTAATCAGGTCACTCTTCTATTATGGCCTTTATAAGCTGCCTCATCTTTTTTTAAAAATTTTTTTTATTTACTTATTTGAAAGAGAGAGAGAGAGAGAGAGAGAGAGCACGAGCAGGGGAAGCAGCAGAAGGAGGACAAGCAGGCTCTCCACTGAGCAGAGAGACTGAAATGGAGTTCAGTTCCAGGACCTTGAGATAATGATCTGAGCTGAAAGCTGATGCTTAACCCACTGAGCCATCCAGGTACCCCCCTCCCCATTTTTTTTTAAAGATGCTGCCTTATCTTTTAAATACATATGGGAAAAAAATTCTGCAAGTGATAAATTCCTTCACAAAATAATACCACTAAGACAAACCTCCAAATTTCTAAAAAAGATAAATCTATAAGATACTACATTATCTTCTTAGAAAGGTTTAATCTAGGCCACAGAAAAAAACAGGTTTCAAATCAGTAATTGCAGAAGTTCTGAGCAAGGACATTGGATGAAGGTGGCTAACAAAACATAACTCTCTCCAACCCAAATCACTTTTAAATGGCCATATATATTACAAAATAATAAATCTAAAGTAGTGATGGAAACATAGAATATCTTTTATCAATCAGTCATGTAATTTGAGGAATCCATTAAATGCAGAAAACAGAAAAAAGAGGCTCATGTAAACCACAGCCCCAAAGACTTAAGACAAGGATTGAGCAGCAGATGTGAAATGGTACCAAAGGATGCTTCAAGCCCAGAGCAACACATTCAAACAGTTGGAGAGGCCTCCAGAGAAGGGATTATTTGGGTGAATTCATGTGGAATAGTTGGACAGAGTCCTCTCCTTCCCTGGCCATCAGCTACATTTGCCCTTGGAGCAAAGTGGCAAGGGTGAATGCCTACATCATTGAAGCCAGACATAATCTAGAAATTTCTGGCATAGTCAACCAGCATTTTGCTCCCACAGTCTCCTAAGGCCAGCTCTTATGTTAGAATGTACATCCACAGTTAGGCAAAACAAATCAAACAAAAATATGAGGAGATAGCAAAAATATCACCAAAATTTTGAGGAAAATATGCTTTATTAATATGTCACTAAATCCAATTTTATAAGAAATTAATATTTTAGAGAACAAATAGACTTTAAAAGAAGTGTAGTTAACATCATCAAAGTGAGTCAAGATGTTACAAAAATTTCAGAAATAATAAAGGGACTTATAGATCTAGAATATTAGAAGTTATATTATAATTTATAATTGGTAATTTATATTACCAATATAAAATAATTGGTATAGCAATATTTGGTAAATATGAAATACTTAATGTGTAAATATTAGCACATTGCAAGGGCAATGAGCCAAATATAAAAATATAAAATCAAAATATGTCTCAAAAGAAAAAGAAAACACAATATTCCAAAATATATGGGATGCAGCAAAAGCAGATGTTAGAGTGAAATTTATGCTATAAATGCTTGTATTGAGAAAAAAGTTCAAATAACACTGCAAAAATTTGCACCAATAAAATTTAAAGGCTAAATGAAATGGATAATTAGGAGGGAATAAATTACCCAAATTCACTCTAGAGTGTTAGGAACTGAATTAATGAACAACTATAGATGAAATGAAGAGATAGTAAAAAATCCACTCTTAAAAAATACACAATGGAGACATTTCATTTTAAGCTGGAGGAGAAACAAAATCTCTGTCCATTTCTAACAAAGAAAATGACAAATGGAAGTAAGTAGAGATTTTATATTAGATGATATTAGTACAGATAATCCCAAACTTTAAAACACTTTGATAAAGTATACCATATGTATTGAACAGGGGACCATTTTGAGAGAGAAGTCTAGGAGATAGATCACTGACCATGTCAAATCATAAGCAAATCTATCAGCAGCAAGTTTCCAAAGTGGTTGGAGTCAACTAGTGGAAAATTAACTCCTGTGTTACACATAAGGCCCTAGTGTGTGGGCCGAAGCCTTTCTAATCCTTCTTTGTCCTCATGGAATGACAAGGGAGTAAGAGTTGAAGGAAAAAACCCTACATATATTCCATGTTTGAAACAAAGCAGTTTTCCATACTCTTCTTTTTTATTTTTATTTAAATTCATCATAGAAAACCCAAAAGCCTCCACCCCCAAGATTGCTAGAACTCATACAGCAATTTGGTAGCGTGGCAGGATACAAAATCAATGCCCAGAAGTCAGTGGCATTTCTATACATCCCTATCAAAATACCATGGACTTTCTTCAGAGAGTTAGAACAAATTATTTTAAGATTTGTGTGGAATCAGAAAAGACCCCGAAGAGCCAGGAGAATTTTAAAAAAGAAAACCATAGCTGGGGGCATCACAATGCCAGATTTCAGGTTGGACTACAAAGCTGTGGTCATCAAGACAGTGTGGTACTGGCACAAAAACAGACACATAGATCAATGGAACAGAATAGAGAACCCAGAAGTGGACCCTGAACTTTATGGTCAACTAATATTTGATAAAGGAGGAAAGACTATCCACTGGAAGAAAGACAATTTCTTCAATAAATGGTGCTGGGAAAATTGGACATCCACTTGCAGAAGAATGAAACTAGACCACTCTCTTTCACCATACACAAAGATAAACTCAAAATGGATGAAAGATCTAAATGTGAGACAAGATTCCATCAAAATCCTAGAGGAGAACACAGGCAACACCCTTTTTGAACTCAACCACAGTAACTTCTTGCAAGATACATCCACATCCACGAAGGCAAAAGAAACAAAAACAAATATGAACTATTGGGACTTCATCAAGATAAGAAGCTTTTGCACAGCAAAGGATACAGTCAACAAAACTAAAAGACAACCTACAGAATGGGAGAAGATATTTGCAAATGACGTATCAGATAAAGGGCTAGTTTCCAAGATCTATAAAGAATTTATTAAACTCAACAACAAAGAAACAAACAATCCAATCATGAAATGGGCAAAGACATGAACAGAAATCTCACAGAGGAAGACATAGACATGGCCAACATGCACATGAGGAAATGCTCTGCGTCACTTGCCATCAGTGAAATACAAATCATAACCACAATGAGAAACCACCTCACACCAGTGAGAATGGGGAAAATTAACAAGGCAGGAAACCACAAATGTTGGAGAGGATGTGGAGAAAGGGGAATCCTCTTTCACTGTTGGTGGGAATGTGAACTGGTGCAGCCACTCTGGAAAACTGTGTGGAGGTTCCTCAAAGAGGTAAAAATAGACCTGCCCTACCACCCAGCAATTGCACTGTTGGGGATTTACCCCAAAGATACAGATGCAATGAAACGCCGGGACACCTGCACCCCGATGTTTCTAGGAGCAATGCCCACAATAGCCAAACTGTGGAAGGAGCCTCGGTGTCCATCGAAAGATGAATGGATAAAGAAGCTGTGGTCTATGTATACAATGGAATATTACTCAGCCATTAGAAATGACAAATACCCACCATTTGCTTCGAGGTGGATGGAACTGGAGAGTATTATGCTGAGTGAAATAAGTCAATCGGGGAAGGACAAACATTACATGTTCTCATTCATTTGGGGAATATAAATAATAGTGAAAGGGAATATAAGGGAAGGGAGAAGAAATGTGTGGGAAATATCAGAAAGGGAGACAGAACATGAGAGATTCCTAACTCTGGGAAACGAACTAGGGGTGGTGAAAGGGGAAGCGGGTGTGGGGTGGGGGTGAATGGGTGACGGGCACTGAGGGGGGCACTTGACGGGATGAGAACTGGGTGTTATTCTGTATGTTGGCAAATTGAACACCAATAAAAAATAAATTTATTATTAAAAAAACAGAAAGAGAGAAATCCTAGACAGTCCAATGGGACCTGCAGTATATCATCAGGCAAGTCATGAGAGATGTGATATAAGCCCATTTTTTGTGCCCTAGATGTCACCTTCCATCATGTTGAGGCAAAAATGTAAAAGAAATCTCTTCAGGAAATATACTGATTTGAAATCATGAGAGTGATTTATAATGGTAATAATGTACACATGCTGAACAGGGAGATTACATATGCAATTCTCAACATGGATTTTAAAAAGGGTAGAATTCTGGGATTATAAATGCTTCTTTAATTTTAATAATCATTTTGGAAGTACTGATTTCTTTCCAGTAACCTTCAAGGATGGCAGATAAGACTCTCTATTTCCAGGTACATGATCTCATAGGAATCCTTTAGTTTCTTAATTTAATATCCTGATTTAGAGTCATGTTTACTTAATTTAATGTCTCTATGTCTCCATTTCTGATTCTTTGAGTTGGGATTATTTTTCATTCACTTAATATTTATTCAGTAGTTAATGGATTTCATACTCTGCTAGGCCATGGGGATACTATCCCATCTTTACCTCTCTCAATGTAATGGGATGTGCCAAACTAGAGTCCTGAGATACTGTGTTAAGTGCTGTGATAAGGAAGGACAAGCACATAGGAAAGGGTATGTAATTCAGACGTGGGAGGTCAGGGAAAGCTTCCTGAGAAATGTGATATCTAAGGTGAAACTTGAAGAATGGTTAGGATTTGAGACTTAACAGAGGAAGGGAATAAAGTACAGAGGAATGCTCCAGGAAGAGAAGCCAGCCATGCAAAAGCCTTTAGATGGGAGAGGGCATGGCAAATTCAGTAAACCCAAAATAACTCAGTCCACCTGAAATATGGAGTAAGGTGGAGTGAGAAAGTTAGTTAATTAGAGAGAGAAAGGTGTGAAGAAAGTAGTTTCTAGATCATGAAAAATGTAGAAGTGATACTTGGGAATTTGTAGTTTATTCTTTTAAAAATATATATTCATGAGAGACACAGAGAGAGAGGCAGAGACATAGGCAGAGGGGGAAAGCAGGCTTCCCCTCAGGGAGCCCAAGGCGGGACTCCCAGCACCCTGGTATCATGACCTGAGTCAAAGGCAGACGCTCAACCACTGAGCCACCCAGGTGCCCCTACAGTTTATTCTTGAAGCAACTACAATTCATTCAGTGGTTTAAAGAGGGGACTGACATGATCAGATGTGTATTGTAGAAAGATCACTCTGGCTACAGTTTCGAGAATGGGCTGGAGGGAAATTTGGAAGCACCAGGGCCAGGAAGAGCTATGTGGATACTGTTAGTTAATCTGTGTGAAAGGTAATGGTGACTTGAAATGCACAGGTGGTGAAGTGGGATGGAAAGAGGAGTGCAGATTCCCAAACTATTTAAGTGATAGACTTGTAGGACTTGTACTATTAAAAAAAAAAAAAAGTCATTGGAAGCTAAAGTGTTACAAAAGAAATGAATATCAAAAGGAGTTCATAGAAGTGGTTTCAAGAGAACAGAGGTCACTATGAAGTAAAACTTAATGTTTAAGGAAAGTAACAGATTGAGAGAGCTGGGAGAGTGAGACTGTGCTCAGAGTGGGGCTTTCAAGTCCAGATTTCAGAGATGGAGGAATGTCAGGTGATGATAAATCCCAGGATATGGCATTGGGAGCTTGTGACTGAAGTTAAGTGGAAGAGAAGGTCATGGGAGGCAGAGAGCCAAGGAAGCAGTAGGTGTAGCACTAGAAGAGATCTCCACATTTCTTTTCAATTTAAAAAAGAAAATTGAGGCTGAGATGAAAACCATGAGTCAGACACTAAAGGCTTCAGTGAATGAGAGGGAGTTACATGGAAGTCTGTAGATGACAGAAGTAAGGAGGCATAGAGGTTAGTATAGACTGAATGACATGGTAGTAAGGAAGCCTGTCTATGTAACTCAGAACAGGCAGAAAAAAATGTCCTTCAGTGACATTTTTTCTCTAGCTTGCCAAGTCTCCCAGATGGAAGCTGATGAGTGCAGTGTTGCTTTTACCACCTAGTTACATCTTTGACATCACTACCTCACTTAGCCTCTGCTGATTCACCATTATATGATCTTGTTGAATCCCAGTCCTCCTGGAATCCTACTCTATTGTTTTCCCCTATTCTAACATGTATAGATCATTGGAAATCTGTTCAAGCATGTGTGCCTCTGTGAGTGTGTGTGTGTGTGTGTGTGTGTTGGGGGGTCTGAGATGGGGGATAATGGTCATTCTGCCTGTATAGTTTTTGTGTTCCAATTTTGGCTTATAGAAATGATGATTCTTTGTGAAGGTAAGAAGATGAATTCATGATGAAGAGATCAGCTAGGTATTCAAATGTAGTCAAGAGTGTATAGACAATTGCATATTAGTACAATGTAGTCAGGATGGATGTAGATAAGCACTAAGGTTGAAAATATAGGTAGTTAGAGAATCACAAAGAACAGTCTTGAGAGGAGAGGTGTTTAGTCTCTACCTTGCTTTAAATAGACTGCTATGCTTGAGGAGGTTCTGGATTTTGGGACTTTACTGGAGCCAGAATGAAACCAAAGGTCTGCTGGAGTTAATCTTTCTGTTAACAGGGACATAGGAGAAACAAAAGTGTGATGGAGGGGCAAAATTATATTTATAGAAACAATTATCATGACGGCCTCTCATTCCAAAAATAAATGCTATAAAACAGGGAAGACAGGACCTTTTACATGTCTCTAAACAATGAGATCATGGAAAATAAAAATTGTGCCTTACTATCTTTACTTTGCCTTTAGAGGTCCTTGCAATGTTGTTATAAAATTTAGAGATGTCAGTTTATCATTTTCTGCTTGGGATTCATTGAACAATTCATCTGCCATATAATCCTTTTATTGGGTTTCTTTAATATTTGCTTTTTCAATTTCTTAAAGTTCTATTTTTTAAATTAAACCCAGAAGTGCTTCAAATGAAAATTATCCCATTCAGACTTTCTTCAGACAGCAAAAGTGATAACTTGGACTAGAGGCTCAGGTGAAAGCTTGCTAATGGTTATAAATCCTCAATGAAGACATGAAGTTCTTTGTTTTTGTCTTCTAAAGAGAGAATATAGTTCTCATTCTTCTTTACTTCAAGTGTTTAGTATACTGGGGTCTATACACTGTTTAGGCAGCATGCTTTACTTCCCATTTCCTTCTACTCAGGCCTATGGAGGGGTTGTCAGAAACCACTGATAATAAAGCTAACTTTGTCACTTATGTCCTCATGTTCTTGCTTTCACTTCAGATTTTGACTCTATTCCTCAATTTTGTGCCAGGTCAGGTAGGCATTGAAAGGTCCATTCAAGGTATAGAACTTGAAAGCCCTCTGAGTTCACCATGAAGCCGGAGGATGCCAAATTCTGAGAGAGACAAGATGTGAGGACTTCCTCAGAGTAAACAGTAAAAGTTCCCAGGAGTAAGGTCAGCCCAGAGTGATACTGGGGCTGCTAGAGCCATGAAGGATGAGACAGGAATCTAGTCTGATGAGCATGGAGGTACGATCAAGAGCTAAGACAATAGTGTAAGAAGGTTGGCTTGTGTGAAGGAAACATAATATGTGCCTCCCAGGAAGAGTGCAGTTTATATTATAACAAAAAAACTGCTTCCCATCAGCAATTTACTTGGAGATCCACTCGGGAACATATAAATTGAATGCATGTTATATGGTCAAATAAAGTATTGTTCTTTTATTGAAAATCAGGGGGAAATGCCAAGATAATTAATATGAAAGCAAATGATAAATCTTCCCTGTGAATTCAATGTTTATTCCTTTTTATTCCTTGGAAAGAAAATAGAACTATAAAAGCAAAAGAAACTAGAGTAGAGCACGAGGTGTTATTCTGTATGTTGGCAAATTGAACACCAATAAAAAATAAATTTATTATTAAAAAATAAATTCATCATTAGTTTCAGATGTAGTGCTCAATAGTTTATCAGTTGCATATAACTCCTAGTGCTCATCACATCATGTGCTCTCCTTAATGCCCATCACCCAGTCTTCTTTATGTTAGCCCAAAGTGCGAATCTGGTCTCTTCCCACATCAAATTCTGTTAATTACTGGGGCCAGAAAGAACTCCAGTTCACAGGTGTGCAGCATTGTAGAAGGAACATATAAAGCCAAAAGTCATAAAAAAAAAGAAAAGCTAAAAACAAAGATAACCAACAAAATATTTTAACACAGAGGAAATAAAAACTTTGATGAAATATTTTTCTGCGGAATCAAATAGCTTGATTAAAGAAAAAAGTTCTCTATGTGTGAAGATGTCAAGACATAAATACAGGAACTCAAGGGGGAAATAATAACAAAACTAAAGAAATGGGAACAAAGATAAAACCATCTGAGTGATGCAACAGTTGAAGCATCCCCACCATTGAAAAGAAATCTACCTAAATGAAGGACAAATTTCAGTATATTAAATTGTGTAATTAAAAAAAAAAGCGTTTAAATAATTAGGAAGAAAGAGATGTGAAAACTTGCAAAAAAGTTTATACATGTTCTGGGGTCCAAGTAAAAAGAAAAGAACAATTAGAACAGAAAGTAGACTTAAAAATATAAATAAAAAAAAAGCTATATATCAAGAACACAAATCCTAAAATTAAGAAAACACTTGACTCAACAAATTGAAGATGGATATTGTATTCTAATTAAAAGGACTCAGTCTTATTATTATTTATTTTCACATAAATTTCCTGGACAAAACTAAAAAAAAGGTCTCTAAGGCATATACACCATTAAGTAAAATAAAAGGTAAACTCACTTTGAGGCGGTCATAAGATTGGTTTTAACCTTGTCTACAGCATTTTCCAATGTGAGAGGAAAGTAAAGTAATTCTAGGAAATCTTCAAGTATAAGTGTGACTCAAATATTTTGTACTGCTCTGAATTTTTGTTTATCTGTAAAGGCAACACAACTGATAGTGGCTGACTCTCTGGTATATCCAGATCTAAAAAAATAGGCTGTTTGCTCTCATTGGGTAGCCTATGTTATTTATACAAAATTTTAAAGGACTTTTTAAAAGCTTCTTAGAAGCTTTAATATTGAAATATGCTTTGTGAACCTCCAATACGAGAAGGTAAAAGAAATGTTTCTCCTACTTATTCTCTTCTTATTCTATGCATTCTTCTTTTCTCAGAGCATATTCCTAAGAATGGGTTTGTGGTAATGTTGTACAAGTGTTCCCTATACAATTCTTTTTAGCTTGTCTGTTGCCTTTCTGGGAAAATAAATAATGAAGGCTGGACACAGATGAAAAAAGTTTTCTTTTCTCCCCCTGACATTTGTAAGCATAATTTTACTGGGCTGAACTTATATTAGATATAAATGGTAAATATTTCTAATAATTTCAAATTATATTACAATATATATCTCTATTCTTTTTTTTTCAGTTTTTAATTTTAATTTCAGTATAGCAAACATAGTGTTATGTTAGTTTCAGGTGTACAATATAGTAGTTCAAAAACTCTATACAGTACTCAGTGCTCATCATGATAAGTGTACTCTTAATCCTCAAAACCTATTTAACTAATCCTCCCACTCTCCTACCCTCTGGTAACCATCAGATTGTTCCCTATAATTAAGAATCTGTTTCTCTCACTCTCTTTAATTTTTCCCTTTACTTGTGTGTTTTGTTTCTTAAATTCTACATGTATGTGAAATCATATGGTATTTGTCTTTCTCTGACTTATTTCGGTTAGAATTATACTCTCTAGCTCTATCTGTTACAGATGGCATGATTTCATTCTTTTTTATGGCTGAATAGTTTTCTTTTTTTTTTTTTTTTTTAAAGATTTTTTTTTATTGGTGTTCAATTTACTAACATACAGAATAACACCCAGTGCCCGTCACCCATTCACTCCCACCCCCCGCCCTCCTCCCCTTCTACCACCCCTAGTTCGTTTCCCAGAGTTAGCAGTCTTTACGTTCTGTCTCCCTTTCTGATATTTCCCACACATTTCTTCTCCCTTCCCTTATTTTCCCTTTCACTATTATTTATATTCCCCAAATGAATGAGAACATATAATATCTCTATTCTTAATGAATGGAAATGCCTTCATATCAATCATTTTTTATAAGTAGTTAAAAAACAAATATCTTTGATTTCTTTCTTTAGCGAATTATATTTTCTGCCTCTTAAATCTAATGATATATGGAAGAGACTCTCTCTGCCTTTTCTCTTCATTTCAAATTTCTCTCTTCTACAGCAAAGGCAAACGTAAATTAAAAATAAGAGACTTAATTCTCCATGTTGAAAATAAGAGACTCTGCCTCAACCATTTCTTAGAGAACTTTAGAAAACGTGTAAGTTCTTTCTCTCTTTTGAAAAGTATGTAAATCTTTTTAGAAGGAAAATAGATCTCTTACCAGCTTTATTACCCAAGTATATCTCTTTCAAGTATCTGTGAACCATCTCTTTGAAATATAATTATCAAGAGAGATAGCGTCCTGATCTCTTCCCATTTCTGAAGCTTCACTTAAGTGGCTGCCTTTTTCCAAGTTGCAAAACAGCCTCCTATCATAAAGATATAAGAAGTTTGTCTTTCCATTGGATAAAGCCAATTAACTAACACAGATGGTCATGTCAGTTACCAGGAAATTTAATGAACTATGTGTGGTGACAAATAGTGCTGTCAAGCTCTCTTTCTTGGTAAACTAAATTCCTCTATTCTAGACTTGGTATTTAATTTTAAAATTCTAAACATAGAATTATATATTTTTTTGCTTCAACTTTATCTGGCTATAATAAGCTCATTTTTTTCTAGTAGGTTTTTTTGAATGTCAATGTGTTCTTCAAAGTATTACAGATTTGATAAGTTTATCTTTTATTTTCCATTAGGTGAGAAATTTACTAGTATTAATTATTTTCTAGAACGATCCAATATCCAGAGAGATAATAGACCCCACAGAATTGAAAATGCATGTCATCCAACACATGGTATTTTAATGACACACTATTAGACTGAGTATGTCTTGAACTCATCTATAATGTTTACATATGCCAGGCACTGTTCTAAGAAGAAATATGAACCCAGTTCATCTGTATCACAGCTCTGTAAGGTAGTACCATTATCATTCCATTTACAGATGACTAAACTGAGGTACATAGTGGTTATATTATTTACCCCCAAAATTGGCTTAGGTAGTAAATAGTAGAGCCAAGATCTTAAACCAGAAAAATCTTATCCAGACTCATTGTTTTAAAACGAAGCTCAATTCTTGTTCAATGCCAATGTATTACTCTGTAGTAACATTGCAGTTTTATCACATGATAGATAAAATCACTGTTATTTTTATTATTGATAAAATCTTTGGCAGTATTGTAAAATGCTTTTTGTGTTTATGCTCAGAAATTTATTTTACCATTTTTTTCTTTAGTTCTAAGAACCCTTTTTGAAATAGTAGTAGTTAAATAGCAGAACCTAAGAAAGACACTAGGAAATGAAGTTATTTAATTAAGTTTCCACAACTGAATCTGAGCATTTTTATTTTGGAATATAACTGAAAGTACTGAAATACTCTGAAGTTAACACTTTATTAAGATAAATAGAGGAAATTCACACCTCTCTTGGTGTTAAATTGTTCCAGGCTGTCTGGCTTCATAGCAGTTTACAAGAAGCTAGTGCATTGATTTATAGCATGAAGGCTATCTCTGCAGCCAGAGAGGCTAACTGTTTATTATTTGGTAACTGGAACCTTAGATTGTGAAAACACAGCAAAATCCTTAGTGAGAAGAGTATGCTCTAACAATCTGTTGTTTGTATATAGAGCTCATGTGAAACCTAAAGTAAATCATCTGAAAAATAAAGGTATTTTAAAATGGAAACAGTCATATTTCCTCTTAATTCGTATGGTTAGCTATTATCTTATACTGATCTTCAAAATCTTTCTATGAACACATATATCAAGAAACTACTAGGTGAACTATAACACCAATGAGAATCTCTATAGAAAATTTAAATATAACAAATGACAAAAACTTATTCATTATATTTATACTTGACATTATTTTTGTAGTTCTGCTAGTTTGTTCAAAATATTTAAGAATTATTTTAGGACTAATTTTTAATGTCTAGGAAATGAAGTCATAATTTTCAAATTCTCTATTGGGATGGGCCAGAAATTTCACTTTTACTGTGAATTTTTATCTATCAAATATGAGTAATGCAGGCAGTCATATCTTTTCTCTTCAATGAGGCTTTTCTTCCTAGTATTTTGGGGCGGATGAAGTTTTTATTTATCAATAACTCAATAACGAATTGAGGGACTCTTAGATCTTATATATATTTAATAAAAAACTCTATATTTATTTTATTGAACTATTATTATTTGACATCAAACAACCAGACAGAAACATTTATTTTTTAAAATATTTTATTTATTTATTTTAGAGAGAGAGCATGAGCAGGGGGGAGGGATAGATGGAGAGAGAGAGAGAGAGAGAGAGAGAGAATCTCAAGCAGACTCTGTGCTGAGTGGGAGCCCAATATGGAGCTCAATCTCATGATCCTGAGATCATGACCTGAGATAAACGAAGAGTGGGTCACTTAACCAATTGAGTCATGCAGGTGCCCCCTCAAGGGATACTTTTAAATAATGAGTGATATAAAAGCAAATAAGCTACAAAAATAGATATGCTAAAAATAAAGATCTTATACTTTTACCTGAAAGTGAGTAGATTATTTCTATAGGGGAAGAAATATTCTTTAGAAATTAATTAACATAATCATAAAATAGCACTTCTATAGATTTTAAAAGATTAAATTATGAGAAAATGAGATTGGCATCAAGTGGGAAATGCAACTGAGCAAAACAGTTATTTATGAAGTAAATTCACATAGCTAATGCAAAATCATATTGAGAAAGCATATTCAAAGCTTCATTCTACATCAAACATATAGAAAGCCAAATATCTATTTTAATAAATAGGAAGTGTGCTTAAATTAGATTAATTTTCATCCAAAGCACAAGTTCAAAAATATGTGAAATAATTTTAGCATGTGTATAAAATCAGCTTAACATTCTGTAGACCTGTCCATCTGCTCCTGTAAAATCTGTGTTGTAGCTAAGAAAAATTATGGTTATACAATGTGTGCATACAGTTATGAAGTGTACAGCTTAGCAATTGTTTTAATTGATGGAGGAAGCCATATTGGCAAATTTACACATCCTAAGTACATTTTATGTCTTTGTTTTTGCTCATCTTTCCTGAATAAACTAGTAGAAATTTAATGCAGATACTGAACTTACTAGCTCTTCAACCAGGTTAAGATAGAAGTAGTCAAAGTTGTATGACTAGAAAATATTTTGGGGGGCTATGGGAATTCACTTGTGTTTTATAAGAAAACCTCTGGTTTGCAATTAATGTATTATTAAATTTTTATTAGGAAAAAATAAGTGTTGGTAAAATGCTGATTTATTACTTCTTGAAATGTATTTGACAACATACAACACAGGAATAGCTTTCCTAAAACAAAGACATTTTGACAAAAAACACTTCACTGTTTAAAATCTTAGTTTAAAAATATATTTCATAGATGACTTTAGAATAACATCAGTATGAATAAAATCAGAAGTAAAAATATTTGAAGTAAAAATATTGAAGTAAAATATTAGAAATAAGTTTATTTTATTATCCCTTTACTAGAAATGAAAGATGAATAGTCCATCATAAGAATTATAGGTAAATGTTCTCAAGATTATTGTGGCTTGTTATATCATTTCTATGTATTAATAATTAAGTTAGAAAGTTTCCCATAACTAATTTTTTTTTCAGTAAAATAGTTAAAATTTTCTCTGGAACCTGTGTTCTGAGACCTTAAAAATCAATTATTCAAATCATGCATCTCCCTGAATGTTTCACTGCAGTGAGGGAGAAGCAACATTTAGAAATTATATACTTCACTACAATATAATCTACCTTTATATTTGACTAAATGATTCCAACTTCAAGTAAATACGGTCATACATAATGTAGAATGACAGACACCAATTTCTTTGTTTTTCAAAATCAGTTTGTAAATTAGTTATTTGAAACTCAGAATGAATGTTTTCCTATGAAGAAAGAAATATTACAATATTAAGTCCCAAGGTAAATCAGACACACATGTAATCCACTGTATAACTAAATAATAATAACAAAAAATTAATCTAATAATTCCATTTATTGAGTGGTAACTGACTTATTCTAATTACTAATACATTGCTGAGCTCAGATTATCTCATTTAACCTGATAATAGCTTAATTTATTCAATATATAAATAATTTAGAGTATTCATGTTAATAGAATTTAAAATGCTTATTTTTTTGTTTGTTTCCACAGGAGAATATAATCCATATTTGAACTTTTTCAACTATATTTGAAATTTTAGTGTGGACCCTTGAAGTTGTCAAACAAAAATAATATATTTGAATTCTACTTCCAGTAAATATTTTAATCAAAATATCTCTGCTCTCATAAATACTTAGAAGACATAATAAGTTGTAACTCAAAGTGATATATATATCATATATATATATAAAATATATAAGCATATATCTATATGTATATTTGCAATGAATGAATGCAAATCTTGAAGTGTTAAAAATAAAGATCAATTAAGAACAGAAGTTGCTATACATCTAGGAGGTGATTATCAAATTCAGAGATCAGTTACAATGACCAAAGTCTTGAGTTTAATAGCCATGTAGAAACAAAAAGTAAGACTTTGGGAGGCAATTAAGACATGAAATTGGAGTGAAGGGACCTGCACAGATCTGGAGTCCTCTGATTTTTTTTTAACCTTTCATGATAAAGGGAAACAAAATGTTTCCAGTGATCCAATATGAATCATGTGTGTGTTCAGTTCTCTGGGGAGAAAATAGAAATATCTCAGAAGAATTCAAAACCAAGTGTTTGCCATGTATGGGTTTGAAATATGATCCTAAACTACCATTTATATGCATGAATCCTATATGTGTGAATCCTGAAATAGAAACATAAGTATTAAAATTGGTAGTTCCATGGAAGACTCCTAACTCTGAGAAACGAACTAGGGGTGGTAGAAGGGGAGGTGGGCGGGGGGTGGGGTGACTGGGTGGCAGGCACTGAGGTGGGCGCTTGACGAGATGAGAACTGGGTGTTATTCTGTATGTTGGCAAATTGAACACCAATAAAAAATAAATTATTAAAAAATAAATAAATAAATAAAATAAAATTGGTAGTTCCACTTATAAGGATAGACTTATAGATAAATGGAATAGAAGGAAGTAAATTGAAAATCCAGAAATAAATCTTTAAAATTAAAGCCAATTGAGTTGTGACAATGATGCTGTAATAGGGTTTTCAGGTGCTCCAGAGAAATAGGCCCAATAAGATGGATGTGTGTGTGTAGATACATAGATATCTATAGATACATCCATAGGTAGATAGATTTTAAAGAATTCACTTACACTGTTGTAGAGGCATGGCAAGTCCAAAATCTTTAAGGTAGGCTTGCGGACTGGAAATCCATGAAAAAGTTGCAATTTGAGTCCAAAGCAGTCTGTTAGAGTCCTCTTCTTGCTAGGGGGATATCTTGGTTCTATTAAGGCCTTCAACTGATTGGGTGAGGTTACCCCACATTATGGAGGATAATCTGCTTTGCTCAAAGTCTACCATTTTAAATGCTAATCTCATTTATCTTATTTTTTTTAAGATTTATTTATTTATTCATGAGAGATACACACAGAGAGAGAGAGAGAGAGAGAGAGAGGCAGAGAAACAGGCAGAGGGAGAAGCAGTCTCCTCGCAGGGAGCCGGATGCAGAACTCGATTCTGGATCCTGGGATCACCACCTGAGCCGAAGGCAGGTGCTCAACCGCTGAGCCACCTAGGCATCCCTAAATGTTAATCTCATTTAAAAACTCTTTCACAGGGATCCCTGGGTGGTGTAGCGGTTTGGCGCCTGCCTTTGGCCCAGGGCGCGATCCTGGAGACCCTGGATCGAATCCCACGTCGGGCTCCCAGTGCATGGAACCTGCTTCTCCCTCTGCCTATGTCTCTGCTTCTCTTTCTCTCTCTGTGTGACTATCATAAAAAAAAAAAAAAGGAAACTCTTTCACAGAAAAATTAAAAATGTTTGACCAAATATCTGGCTACTGTGGTCCAGCCAAGTGGACATGTAGAATTCACCATCACAAGTGCCAAGACAAGAGCAAAGATTATCTTTTCACGAAATTGTGCTAAAAAACCTCAGATATCCACAGGCAAAAGAATGAAATGGGACCCCTTCCTTAAACCATACATAAAAATAAACTCAAAGTGGATCATAGATTTAAAAGTAAGAGTTAACTGTAAAATTCCTAAATGAAAGCATGAGAGTAAAGACATAAATCTTCATGAACTTGGGTTAAGTAAGAATTTATTAGATTTGACACCAAAAATAACGTGGACAAAGGAAAAACAATAGGTAAATTGGACTACATCAAAATTAAATTGCTTTTGCTGAAAGTAATACCATCAAGAAAGTGAAAGGACAACTCACTGAATGGGAGAAGACATTTGCAAATCATTTATCTGATAAGGGACTGGCATCCAGAATATACAAACACTATAACTCAATAATAAAAAGACAACATACTAAAAAAAAATGGGAAAAACCATCTAAATAGACACACCTCTAGAAAATATATACAAAATTCCAATAGGTGCATAAAAAGATGCTCAATATCATTAGCCATTAAAGAAATTCAAATCAAAATTATAATGAGATACCACTTCATAATGAATGGTTTATAAAAAAACACTAGATCATAACAAATGTTGATGAGGATGTGGAGAAATCAGACACTGCTGGTGGATATGTACAATGCTGTAAACATGATAGCAAACATTTTGGCAATTCCTTAACATGCGAAACATAGAGTTACTGTATGGCATAGTAATAATACTCTGGGGATATACTCAAAGAGAAATGAAAACATACATCCATGCTAAAACTTATATATGAATATTCATAAAAACATTATTCATAATCAAAAAATGAAAACTACCCAGATGTCATTAACTAATGAATGAATAAGCAACATGTAGTATAGCTATACTATGGGATATTATTTGCCAATAAAAAAGAATAAAGTAGTGATACATGATTCTACATAGATGGACTTTGAAAATACTATGCTCAATGAAAGGAGTCAAAACACCACATATTACATGATTCTATTTATATGAAAAAAATTCCAGAATGGGCAAATCCTTAGGGACAGACAGTATTTTAGCAGTTGCTTGGAGAAGGGGAAGAGATGACCAACTTCCAATGGGTACATCTTTCTTTTTGGAGTGATAACTTTTTCTAAATTTGGATTGTGATGATGGTTGCAGAATTCTGTAAATATGCTGAAGCCATTGGTTTGTGAGCTTTAAACTCATGAATTTTATGATACGTGAACTGTATCTCAATAAAGATGCTTAAAAAAATGATTTCTGGGTGAGTGTTTCTCCTGACACACTTGGAAATAATAAATGTTAAATTACTTTGAAGAGATATTTTTATAATTTATGCTGCACAATATGCCAATGGGATAAATAATTGATTTGCAGGGTAAGATCACAATCAAATAATTAAAAAAAATCACAAGGAAATGATCTACCTGAGACCCAGCATATATATAAGAAATATGTTTAAAATATATAAAAGAATAACAAAACAGTTTGAGACAGAAAATAAAATAAGTTTATTTAATATAATTAAAGCCATATATGGATGGAAACCATAAGAAAATAATTAGGCACTAGAAAAAAATACAGACTGATTTGAGAAATCATCACTTAAAACTTTTAAAAATTAAAAAATTTTAAAGATTCTTGAAATAAAAATGATCACCGAGTGGGCCAAGTAGTAGATGAAATAAAGTGAAGAGAAAATATTGAATTGGTTGGCTGGTGAAATTTCTCAGGGTGTAACCCAGAGAGGTACAAAGATTAAACAAATGAAAAAGACTAAGACATATAGGAAACCAACATTTATATTAATCTAAATTAAAGAAGTAGAATAGGAGAAGGGCAATATTTGAAATGATAATGATTAAAAGTTTTTCCATGTTTAGGAAAAATAAGAATCCTTACAGTCCAGAAGTAAAATGATTTCTAACCAGGATAAATGAAAATAAAGTTATATCAGTAATATCTAGTTGAAACTGTTGGACAGCAGAGACAATAAAAAAAAAAAATAAAGATGGTCAGGAGAAAGATGATTACCAGGAAAGAAAAGGTGAGAGAAAGGAAGAGATTAACTACACAGCAATAACATTTTGACTGCAGCAGATATCTCAAAAACAATAAGAAAGCTTAGAAAATGAAGAATAAATAATAGTTTCACAATGCTTGGAGAAAATAACTACCAGTTTAGAGTTCTATACCCCACTAAATAATTCTTCAAGAGTTGTGGGTGGAGAGTGGAGATATTTTCAGACAGAGGACTTTTTGTTTGCTGGATTTTTTTTTTTTTAAGTCACTAGAGACTTTATATCACTTAAAGTATCACTCAGTAATTTACTGTTGGAAGAAGAAAATTATACCCAAAAGGTAGGAGCAGGATTCATAAATGGGTGATAAGGATGGATGTTGATAAATATGAGGTAAATCTAAATGAAAATTAATGAAAAAATAAAGACTAATTATTGTGGTTTAAAAATAAGACAATGAAAACACTAGACATGAATGATAGGGAAGATGTTAGAAGTTTACTTATATCATAGGTGCGGAGTATAAGGATATTGATTAATGTTACTTTGTCAGATTAGGTTACACATAATAGAAATTTAAGGGGAACCACTAAATTAACAGAAAAATAATGTATAACTTCCAATTGTTTAGAGAAAAAAATGGAATAAAGAAGTTGGTCAGCGCAATTGGAGACTATAAAGAAGGAAAAAAAGAACATAAAAATGCAAAATACAAAGTAAGTTGGCAGAAATAAAATACTAAGAAACATGGTAAAGGAAAATGTAATAAACCTGACAAAAGGTGAAAACTTGGGACTCCTGTGTGGCTCAGCGGTTGAGCATCTGCCTTTGGCTTGGGTCCTGATCCTGTGGTCCCGGAATCGAGCCCCACGTCGGGTTCTCTGTGTGAAGCCTGCTTCTCCCTCTGCCTCTGTCTCTGCTTTTCTTTCTCTGTGTCTCTCATGAATAAATCAATAAACTCTTTTTAAAAAAATAAATAAAAGGTGAAAACTTGATAGCTGAATTCCAAATTCAACTATATGCTATTTTTGGTGGGGGAGGACAAAGGGAGAGGAAGAGAGAATCTTAAGCAAGTTCCACACCCAGCATGGAGCCCCACATGGGGCTCCCTCTCACAAGCCTGAGAGCATGACCCAAGTTGAAATCAAGAGTCCAACACTTAACCAACTGAGCCACCCAGGCGCCCTAGCTATATGCTGTTTTAAAAGGCACATCTTAAACATAGTAACTTGGTAAAATTAAAAGTAAGAGGAACAAAAATTATATACCTGGCAAATATTAACCATAAGAAGCTGGTGTAGCTATACAATTCCCAGGGAAAACAGTTTAAGGTGGAAAACATTAGTAAGGTTAAAGAGTGTCATTGTAAAATGATAACTTTGAAAAAAACTTCTCTAAGACGATGTAATAAGAAAAAAAGATATAAAAATCCATTTTCCTATTACTTATGCATGTATAATTCTCAAAGGGCTTAAAACTAGATTAGTCCTACTTGAACACACTTCCTTTTATTCCTTGACATCTCTCCTTGAAAGCTTAGAACACATTTCTTTCACTAGGCCTTCCAGTATTGATTTTTTTCCAACCTTTTCTGTCTCCCCTTTTGCTCTTGCATAGCGTATTGTATATCGAGTTAGCTGGGAAACCTCACAGGAGCTTTGTCTTTTATGTGTTTGTAAGTGCCATGTACCCTTACAACTATTATAAATAAATCATCATCATCATCTTGGGATAAAAATGAAACATAAAAGTGTCAACCTTTCAAACAAAATGAGTTACCTTTCTCTCTTTAACTATACCTTAGAGATGCATTCTTGTAAAATTCTAAAAACTCTTTCAAGTATATTACTAAGTTAAAAAATATTATTTCAGTCTAGGTTGAATAACCATCCTGTTTTGCCTGATTTTAGCAAAGTCTTATAACTCAGGAAACTCTTTGGGCACCTGGGATACTTGGTTGCTGAATAATATCACTATTCTTTTAAGAAAGCCAAAGCACATACATCTTATACCTTTTATTGAAAATTTATCTAAATAAATATTTAGGCAAAAAGACTGAAAGTAAATATCTATAATGAAGAAAAATATTAAGTTTTCCTTAATATGAGTCTTCTATTCTCAAAACAAAGTCCACACTTTTGTAGCCTCTTTCTAATTTGATTAAATGTAGGGCATCTTATTCACTGAAAAGTTTACAAAGCAGTGGAAAATGACTTTTCGTTTAAACTAACATCTGTTGTAAAGAAGTCTCTGGTATTCTTGGAATTTTTATTTTAAAATAATTGACTAGAGAAAGTCAATTATTTTCGAGCATCACAGCATCTAATAAGTTGGAGAAGGTGAAGGAATATAAGGCTAGTAACCAGTTCTTAAAAAATAATACATCAGAAATGTTTCTTAGCCTTGCATTTGCCTATTTTGAATAGATTTTGTGTGTTTGTTTTTGTTTGTTTGTTGTAGCCAACGAAGTGGATGAAATTGACCAGAATTTACAGGCAAGGAGAAAATGCAGAGTTAGATTATGATGCATTTCCATAAGCAAATAATATAAACCTTTCTACTATCTGAATTACAAAAAAAAAAAACTATATTTTATCCACATCTGATAACTTAACAAAATTTAAACTTTCTCATGTGGTCATAATGGCTTTGGAAACCTAATAATATTTTCTCAAAAGTGTTTATCCACTTACAAAACTATATACTAAGTGGTTGGGAGTTCCAATAGGAATAATACATGACCCAATCTTTAGGGCACTTATATTTTATTAGATACCAAAAGTAAACAATGAGTTTATTAAAGTAGAATACAACTGTATAAGGGGGTGCCATCATTATAACAAGAAAGGAATTACTGAGGTGTATAGCAAAAAATTCACAAAGGATGTTATACTTGAAATGGATCTTGAATTCATTCATTCATTCATCCATTTGTGCATGCATGCAATTTATCAAAATCATTAAGCATCAATTTTGTGTCAGGCACTGTGCTCAGGGCTGGCTCTCATTGTGTGTTTATTTTTCTTTCAAGATTTTATTTAAATTCAAGTTAGTTAACATAAGTGTGGTATTGGTTTCAGAAGTAGAATTTAATGATTTTTTTAAAGATTTTTTTTTTATATGAGAGAGGGAGAGCACAGAGAGAGAGTGAACGGGAGAAGCAGACCCCAAACTGAACAGAGAGACTGATGTGGAGTTCGATCCCAGGACCCTGGGATTGTGACCTGAGTCAAAGGCAGATGCTTAATTGAGCCACCAAGGTGCTCCAAATTTAGTGATTCATCACTTGAATATAACACCCAGTGCTCATCACAACACATGGCCTCCTTAATGAGTTCTGGCTATAGCTGTAAACAAGAAGAAAGGTTCCTAATATCACATAGCATACACTTTATTAGAAAAGAGAGATGATAAACATATTCACATATTAATAAAATACATTAATTTCAGATGGCAGCAAACGTTAACAAAGAAATAAGCTGATGATATGAGAGACACTGCTGGAGAAAGCTGAGAAACGGATAGTTGTTCAGGCAGATGGGGTGGGGGTAAACAAGGACATTTCCAGGGACAGGTCCTTTTAAGTTGTCTGGCACCTCTCTACAACATAAAGTTGGCATCTCACATAAGTGGACACCAACATCCTTTTCTTGGTATCTCTTAACGAGTAAATCCTAACATTACATCCATCACATTCTAATTTGTCTTTAATCTTTCACTCTTTGACCTCACATCTTTTTTCTCTCTTTATTGCCTTACCAGACTGTGATTTAACACCATTTTCTTGCTTGCAAACTTTTCATGATTCTGATTCCTGTTCTTTCCCTGACATGGCCAGAGGTAATGGGAGTTGGAGAACAAGAGAAGAATACTAAACCAGAAAGCCATTATCTTCTGTAATTTCCAGGGCAAGACATGTAAGATCAGGAAGAGCCAAATAAAATCAAGAATATATCCATAGGGAGTGGAATGATGTAGAAAAAAAGAAAAGGAGGTCCCGATATTTTGCCATTAACGGGGATGAAAGAACTAAAATTCTACCTCATTAGATACAAGTATGAGAGTGAACCAGTGTCAGATGTAAGTCCAGGGTTTTTAGAAACCTGCCAACCTTTTGGCACCAACTGATACTGTTACGAACTTAGGGACCAATTCCTGGCTATATAATGAACTGTAGGGTTGATGAACCAAAGCAACATATACCACTAGAAATGCTCAATCACTGTAGGTATGCACCTCCTTGCTAACTAGTCTTCTGTCCCCCAAGACATTTATGACCTGTTCCAACACTAAAAACTGGAGAGTTAGAGTACACAGTATATGAGGGCTTGTATTCCTTCTGCCATAAGTGTCTACTTTAGAACCAAGATCTGAAGAGAATAATTATCTTTCACTTCTACCCAGCTTGGGTCTACTTTGGCCCTATATTGAGCAAATTCCATTGATAACAGTCACTTTGATGGAAGACTGTAGCAGTTTACAACAATAATTAGACAATTATTATGTTTATGTCTTAAGTTATTAAAAAATTAATAATTAATTATGTCAAGTTATTAAAAAATGGCCTTACAATCAGAAAAACACAGCAACTTAAACAGAAATGCTAAAAGATCCATGATCTCACTGATACTTGCAATCCTTCTTTACTGTTTTCACTGTTAGTGTCTTAACTTACAAGGTAGGTGAGAAATTCATTTGGAGATTGTAATTTCCTTTACATACTTTAAAAGAAGGCAGAAGAGTCTGTTTAAAATGAGATATTTTGGTTTAGCACCCAACTATGACTTCTTTTCATTTAGTGTTACACTAATTAGTTCAGCACTACCATCCAACTGTCAGATCACAGTTACCTCAGTCAATTTCATTTACACCCAATGCTTTTCCATGAAAGTGAACAATAGCTTATTGTTTGTTTCCATCAATAATTTGTCATAGTGACTCGACTGTATTCAGGTATAATATTCCTTACCTTGGAAGATAAAAATTCTGTACACATACACAGAGATGTAAATACCAGTTTGCTGATAAATTCCAACAAAAAAAATGGACTTACTCTCCTAATGAACTACTTCATAAACAAGGAGTTTTTGTTGTGTAACTTTGTATGTGTCTTCAGGGAGATTTCATTTTAATTTTCTAAGTGTCCTATACGGAGGACAGTATAGGCACATGGCTTTTTAAAATACAAACCTAAAATTATTTTTAATACATTTTCACTAAGCTTTTAACATTATAATATTTGCCCTGAATATTTCTTTATAAGATACTTAAAAATTACATGTGGCTGTATAATCTGTGACATGACAGGCAAGTAGCAAATTAAATTTTAAAAGTTGGTCTTCTTTTAAAAGTGAAAAAACAGACACAAAATAAACATTCTGTACTGAGCAATTATGAGTAGGATGTTTTTAAGGATGCAAAAAGTTATTTTTGTAAATGCAATTTTACTTCCAACTGCTGGCAGAATTATTTGTGTATCTGTCTATGTAAAAAAGAGATTCATATTTGAAAATATTATCAGATATTTCCCTATATGGTACAAATTTGTTCCCAAATGTGTCCTAATTCTCTCAGTGCATCTGGATTTGCCAAGAAGATAAGCAGACATGACTCTTCAGATGACTAACTTTTGGTCCAGAGAGCAATGAGGTTTGTTAATCTCCCAGCCACTTTTTCTTTGCGTGAATTCTTGTTTCTTCTTGGTTGATATAAACATGCACTCAGGATTGGCTTCACTTGAAGGGAATGTGTAAATCTCCCTAGTCTGTATGATTTCAAGGCATTATCTCTGGTCTAGATTTAAATTTCAAGGATTGGGAAAGCAGTCCTTTGTGTCTTCCTGAGAAGGAAGGCGAACTCCAGGACAATGGGATTGGCAGTACAGCTTCAATGGGAGGTGAGGAGCACCAGGACACCTAAGATAGAGGGGCAGGTTGACCATAGAGGAGGAACTTAAGATTTGCTATAGATTTTTATTTTTATATATTTTTAAAAATTTTTAAAAAGATTTTATTTATTTATTCATGAGAGACACAGGGAGAGAGACGCAGGGAGCCTGATGTGGGACTCAATCCTGGGTCTCCAGGATCACAACCCAGGCTGAAGGCAGCGCTAAACTGCTGAGCCACCTGGGCTGCCCATTATTTTTAGAATTAATGTTTAACTTTTACAAATTTTGACAAGATTTCCTATATCTTAGTATTCATTGGGGTAAAAGTACATTCATAAAGAACACTTCAGATCTTAATGCCATAAGAAGTAAAATATAACTTTGAAAGATAAATTGCAGCTTTTGCTTTGAATGATTTACCATGTTCCATTCCAATATGCTCTCATTGTTAGGGGAGTTGGGGGGAAAAAAAAGTGTGATTAGTAGTTTGTGCTGGTAGGAAAGAGCAAGTCTAAGGTGAATGTTATTAAATATTTCTAATGTTCATAATTCATGGTATAATTATTCATAAGAGTAAAATAATGAATATAACTCAAATGCTCAGCTATGAAATACCTGTTGTAGGTATCATGAGTATTAGAAATTAAGAAATATGCAGGCCTTTGGGAAATGTTCAAAATACTTTGTATGAAAAAATGAAGTTATAAAAGAATAACCCATAAATAATATCTTAAATACACTATGTAGGTGACATGGACATGCCCCACAGATCCCCCCTTCAAGGATAGATTTCTTGCTCAGCCACAGGAAGTGTGGTAGGCTGATAATTCCTTTTGGGTCAGCCACAGCTTCAGAGAACTGCTTTGCCTGACCTCACTCCCTCCTGGGGCAACCCACACCCAGCAATTGATGCAGTTTGGGGTATAAAGATTTGACAATTTGGACCTGACATAAACCACTCTGAAAGGTCAGACTTGTTCTAGAATTCTTCCTTGAGTTGGCTGCGGTTTTCAGACTTGACAAAGTTTGATTTCTTCCTCCATCCAAGCCTGTTTTTCCCTTCCCTTTCACAGATGAAATCCAGAAAAACATCTTCCATTCAAAACTCTGTCTCAGCATCTGTTTCTGGAGAACCCATTTGTGGAAGAATTTCCCCCCAGAGATATCCAAGTTATAATTCCAGAATCCTGTGAATATGTTACCCTACATGGCAGAGGGGACTTTGCAGGTAGAAGTAAATTGAGAATCTTGCAATGAGTAGAGCTTATTTGGTGGTCCCACCAAATGTGTGTAAACACAGTGGTAAGAAGGAATAGCAGACTCAGAGGAGGAGATGTGATTAAACCAAGATGCTAGTTTGCTGGCTTTGAAAATAAAGAAAAGAGACAAGAGCCAAGGAGACTAGGCAGTCTATAGACACTGGAAAATGTGAGGAGATGGATTCTTCCTCAGGGCCTCTAGAAGGAGCAGACAATTTGATTTCAACTTAGTGAAATCCATCTGAGATTTCTGACTTTCAGAACCATGAAATTGGAAATTTGTCTTAAGCCTCTATTTGTGATAATTTGTTACAACAGCAATAAAAACTAATTTGTCACCCAACATCTCTTTTGTATGAAATCACTTTAGTGAAAAATATTTTTCAAAGGAAAATATCCTGGACAATATATACTGAAAGGTATATAATATTTATCAATGAGTAAGATTTTCCTTATTTGGCTTATACCATTTCCTAGATTTCCTATAATAAATGTGTTTCTTCTGTATGTAATAAATGAGTTTTAAGGGGAGAAAAAGAATTGTCTTCAAGATTGTTCTGCAAACATGCTACAATTTAAATTTTTACTAGAAATACATAGGCACTACTCATTCCCCAGAGTGCTCTTTTAGATTTTTTCAAACTCAGACACAAATTACATGGCTGGGCTTAGGAAGCAGGCAGAACCTGGAGTAAAAGTGATCTGAAACTTAACTCAAGGTTTTTGACTGGGAAATATTTATATATCTCTTATTTCTAATAGAGATTGGTCCTGAGAGCAGAAGGCTGAACTGTTGCTATTGGCAACTAGCTTGGGTCATACATGGCCCACCTTTCCAGTCTCATCTCTGGTTAGTTCCCTTAGCTCTAATCCAAGCACACTGAGATTTACTCTCCTTGCCCTCCTTTCATTATTTACAGTTTGATTTTCTTCTGCCTGGAATGTTGCCCATTACCAATCTATTTTCATATTTGTGAAATGATGGAATCAAAGAAGTTCAGAATTTGGTGGGGCAAGATCTACACATTTCCATCTAATCCAGTATTCATTGCTCTTCTTCTAATTTATCATTTAACATCTAAACCTAAAACTGTGCTAGTGGGAACTTTCCTTCATTCCCTCAGCTGATGTCATCTTCACCTCCATTGGAATCTTTATGATATTTAGTTTGTACTTTTTTTAGACATTTAATACAGTAAGTACCTTGAAATTTAAATAGTCTTCTTCTAAATTAAAATTTAGGTAGTCTTCTTCTAAATTAACACATCCCTGAAGGAATGAGATGCCCTTATATTTTCTTATAAATCCCTCTTGCTCCTAAAACAGTATCTTATAATGAGTAGAAATATAAATACTTATTGAATAAAATGTATGCATATTTATAGTACAGATGTGAAACTGTTTGCAGTTATGGCAAATAAAATAAACAAGAACAAAATCCCTAAATCCCACTAATATGCATAAGACAAAGACTTTGGGAAGTTTTCTTCTCAAAGAAAACCATATCTGAGGCAGAGAAACCATACCTGTAGAAGCTAGGATATATTCATCTGTAGTCAGAAATTTTAATAATTTGGAACAGTCCTAAATTTCTGCTAACAAATGTCACCAGGCAGCCTATTGTCATTTGTTGTGGATTTATTTATTTATTTATTTATTTATTTATTTATTTATTTATTTATTTATTTTTTTGTTGTGGATTTAAAATAACATGTTGAAAATTCTACTCCACTATCTCAGAATGTGACTTTATTTGGACAAAGAGTTGTTGCAGATGTAATTAGTTGAGATGTGGTCATACTAGTGAAGGGTGGGCTCTTAATCCAGTATAAATAGTGTCTTTATAAGAAGAAGAGAGGAGACATAGAGACAAAGGCACAAAGGGAGAACACCATGTAATGATAAAAGCAGAAGTTGCATCTATAAACCAGGATCACCGAGGATTGTCAGCAATCGCCAAAGGCTAAGAGAGAAATGTGGAGCAGTGTCTCCTTCAGAGTCCCCAGTTGGAACCAACCTTGTCAAGAACTTGGTTTTGGACTTCTAACCTCCACATTGTGGGAGAGTAAAAAAAAAAAAAAAATTTTTTTTGAGATCCTTCAGTTTGTGGTAATTTGTTATGCAGCCCTAGAAAACTAATATACCATTCTTCTCATCCTTTCCTCCCAGTAAAAATTTAAATCCAATGTTTTTGACAAGCTGATGGCCACCTGGTGTTTGAGAAAAGCTGAGAAGGTGATAACTGTTATTTATTATTACCTCTTCAGGCAGTGGGCAGAGAAGCCCCTGGAAGAACTGTAATGAGGGAAGCCAAACACAGATGGACATGCTATGTCTAGGCAAAGGAAGTATCCAAGGGCCAGGTAGTGGATTGAGACAAAGCAGAGCAGGAGGTCAAAGGTGCATGTATTAAATCAGCATCAGGGAGATCTGAAGAAACTGAAGCAACAGTAGGAGATGGGTTAGTTCCACACTGATGGATCAGAAGGCTTCATCAACTGAAGGAAGAAGGGCAATGTAACTGGAGAACAGAGACATGGAACCAGCGGAAGGAGAAAGAAAAGGAATAATTCTAAAGCTGAGGCTGTTTGTTTCCCCAAACCTCAACTTCCTTTTTTCTTGTCTCACAAAGCCAAGTTTCAGTGTTAAGGAACTCTCGCCTGGACGCCTATAGAGGTTTTACAGTCTAAAAACAAATAGCTGAGTACTGCAGGATTGCCAGAGCAGGGGTGGAGACACGATGTTGCCGGCGGAGGTAGTTCTTACATTGATCATTTCATCCAGTCTCTTCATAAAATATTAACATTACAAGGCTTAGTTAGAAGGTGTTAACTGCTGAGAGCTCTGGTGAGGTCTGAGTTTATGTTGGACTGTAACTCCAACATAACATTTTTCTTTTAAATCAGTAAACACAAAGACAGGTTTCCTTTTCGTTACAGAGGAAACCTCAGAATGTCACTGTGGCACGTCGGGCATTTATTGCACCGTGAAGAAATGGTCCTCATTGTCGTCCAGCATCGGAAACTCCACATAGATATAAAAGTACATACAAATGATTGTCAACATCTCAGGCCTCCAAATCTAATTTTCAGCCTTCAGAGTACAGTCAGCGTGATGCTTTGCCTGTAGACTGTTGGTATCCCAAATGAGAAGGAATGTGTGAGGTACTATTATAAATGAATACGTCAAGCTATAGTCAGGCATTAGGAGATAAATAAGGTAAATATGAAATTTTTCTATGAAATTTTTCAAAGATATTTCATTGCTCTAGAATAATACTTGGGCACTCAAATGGCAAAGGAGACATGTGGCAGAGGACCCCAGAGGATTTTTCCCCCCGTTTATGTAAAATGGCAAATCAAGATCTGTGAAGACCTTTTGAGGTTTTTTTTTGTTTGTTTGTTTTTGTTTTGTTTTGTTTTGTTTTAAATACAGAATATTTAAATGAAACGTTTGTGATCTTTTAATCTGCCATTTAATTCATTGACAACCCTTGAACAACATGGTGATTAGAGGTGCTGATGCCCCCCACACAGTCAAAAATCCTCTTATAACTTGATTCCCCCAAAGCTATTAATAGCCTACTGTTGAGTGGAAGAAGCATTACTAATAGCATAGACGATTAACACATATTTTTCATGTTCTATGTTTTACACACTGTATTCTTACAATAAAATAAAATAAGAGAAATGTTATTGAGAAAATACATTTACAGTACTGTACTGTATTTATACATTTAAAAAATCTACCTATAAGTGGACCCCTACAGTACAAACACATCTTGTTCAAGAGTCAACTGTAGTCAAATTCCACAAAATCTTCCAAATATAAATGGGATACAAAGTGACTAATATAGTTCCTGTTCTCTAGCACTATATATAGGGAAGAGACAGATGTATAAAATTAACCATAATTTATGGCAGAGTGTGATGAATCAATTATAGAGTCAAATCAAAGTCTGTATGTACACAAGAGAGCATAATTCTCACCAGGAAATCAGAGGAATTTTCTTGGAAGATAGGAGATTTGAGTATTTGAACAGAATTTTACAAGTTAGGTAGGGTTTCAGTAGTCAGAGGTAGAGAGAATGGAATTCAGACAGACTATCAGTGAAGGCTTGTAGGCAGTAAATGTAGAGATCAGGTAAGAGGTCTAGTGCAGCTGGAATGTAGGAAATGAGGACCATCACGTGACATTGAGATCAGAGAGGGCCTAGAATGCCAAAGTTAAAGTAGTTGCATGATATTTCCTGAGAAATGGGAAGTCATAAAAATATTTTAATGAGTTATAGTTATTTTTTTTAAAATCACCTTCCACTCAACATTTCTACTATACAAATCTTTCTTGATCTCATTACCTGGATGACAGATTGCAGGTTTTAATTTGTTTTCAGAGAATTATCCTCCTTTTCCTATACCCTGACAGCTTTTCTCTTCAGATTCTAACTTTTGACATTTAATACATAAGCCTCTGAATTTCAGTGTGTGTTGAATTATTTGATCAAGCCATAAGTTTGTATTTGTATATTATCAATATTTGTTTTAAGTATTGGTAAAGCTGAACTTACCTTGTAACAAAATTTTGGCATGAATGTTAACATTAGCTAAATGCTTCAAAATCAGTCTGACTCACTTTACTTTAACCTGAGATCCACAGAGATTACTCATCTAACATCAAAATATGATGTAGAAATAAGATAACTGAATTGACATGTATTCCTTAGAGCAACTCTATCCACTCTTTCTCCAAAAGAGTTTTGGCAGCTTGTCAAACATTTTCTTACAAAGAGTCATCATATGACTACCTTTATCAAACTACCCGTCAGTTCACACCCATTCAGGCTTAAAACAGAATCAGTGCACACCCGTTTGTTTCTAGCATTGTGAATAAGAATTGCTCAATTCAACACGTCCTGAGAGATAACATGGTCTAATGGATTGAGCAACAGAGAGAAAGTTTAAAGTTTAGGTATCTATTTCTGGTGGGTTTTTATTTTGATTTATTTTTTTAAATGAATTTGTCATATATTTGAGAGGAGTTTACTTTGCTTCTGTCTATATTCTCTTGTCCAGCTCCTAAACTTCCTTGGTGGTATTTGTCATCTGTCATTAAGGAGATGATGCTGATCTACAAGATATAATCTGTAGTAGAGAGCATTATTTCTACAAGCTCTTGGGAAGATATTTATTAAGGAAACACTGTTCTCCTATCCAGTTATAAGTTTTTGCATCCTGATTCAATGTGCAGCTCCAAATTAAAAAGAGTTCTCATTCACTTGTTACAATTCCTGTCACATTTTGCCTTTGTTTTTAAGAGTTAGTTCTGTCAGAATGAAATGTTCCATATTACACTTCTACTTCTTTGGGACAAAGATGAAATCTAAGCTATTTCCAAGGGAAAAAAAAATAATTAGTTCCACTGGATGCTTGTGCTCTCTCTCTCTCCCCCTACTTCTTTCTCTGATTCTCTCTTTTATTCTTGAGAATGATTACAAAAAAGTGTACTTTCATGAAATACCCTTACCCATTTTGGGGGCTTGTATTTTTTTAATATTAATTTTTGTTTTGAAAAACTTGTTTAGCAGTTCAATTTAATTTTACTTTTTGAGTAGGTGTGAAAAGTGGAAGATGCTCCACTTAATCTGAACACAACTTAGTCCTCACTACGATGAAAGCTACTTCATTTAAGTTCTAAATGCATCTCAGCCTATCTTTAAGAAACAAAAATAGTGTATCAATAAAGACTTTAACAGGATATCTGAAAATAAAATGTTCAGTGCAATATTATTTTTCAATTGCATGATGCCATACATGTTTTCATTATTAACTATTATTTTAAATTATTTTCTTGCAAGTTGTTAAGGTCCATGTCTGAAAGATTGCTGCCTATGTTCTCCTTGAGGAAACCTTGGTGGTTTCCTGTGTCACATTAAGATCTTTCATCTATTTTTATTTTATTTCTGTGTATGGTGTAAAAAAGTGGCCCAGTTTAATTCTTCTGCACGTGGCTGTCCAGTTTTCCCAACACTATTTGTTGGAGAGACTATCTTTTTTCCATTGGATATTTTTTCCTGCTTTGTTGAAGTTTAGTTGACCCTAATATGTGGGTCCATTTCTGGGTTTTCTGATCTGTTCCATTGATCTATGTGTCTGTTTTTGTGCCAGTACCATACTGTCTTGATGACTACAGCTTTGTAATATAACTTGAAGTCAGAATTATGATGCCTTCAGCTTTGCTTTTTCTCTTTCAGGATTGCTTTAGCTATTTAGGGCCTTTTGTGGTTCCATACAAATTTTAGGATTGCTTGTTCTAGCTCTGTGAATACTTGTAACAGTCTTAGAATACAGTTGACTTTTATATCACTATTGAAAAATAGCATCACTTTTGATAGATTTGGCCTGTCTTTCTCAATGTCAATTTTAAAACCTAAAAAAAATTCAATTGCTATCTGGCGAGTGGGCTTCTAAAAAAGGTTAGACAGTGAGTTCTTCAGAATATATTGAAGTCTCAGTAACAGGGAAGCTCTTGATTATCTTTGGATTTGAAGCAACTATTGTAAAATAAATGGATTGTTCACAGTATTTTTGAGCATTTCTTTCTGTAAGTATTTTCTTATATTGTATTATACTTGTATACTTGCCTGAAAACTTGATAACTTTTTCAGATTTCCAGACTTATCACTATTCTCTTTCAGGGATGAAAATACATTTCTCTCAGTAAGTAAAAGAGTCTATGGCAAAAACGTTTGTCACCTTTGAGTATGATTTACTGTCATCCTTTTTTCAAAATCTATGAAAATTCATCATAAAAGATATTATTCTTTAGGTGATGACATAATTCATACAATGATTCACCTGTATGTATTTGAAACCTGCTTATTTTTCTGCATCCTAGAATGAAAATAATTTGGTTGGTGGGATTCTCTGTGATATATAATGCTACTCACTTAAAATGATCTTTAGTAAAAAAAAAAAATCATCTTTAGTTAAAAGATTTCTCTATCCTTACATTTTTCTGAAGTTCCAAAGAACCGAAAGTTCTTAGGGAATAGAAAGATGCCGTTAGATGTAGAAAGATTAGCATATCATAAAGACCAAATAAGAATACAAAGAAACTGAGATTACTTATTTTCCTCTCAAATATTCACCTAATGTTATGTGAAGACTTTAATGCATTTAGCAATGCTGCATACACATCAGACAGTCGATTAAACCTTGTTCAATAAATGAATGAACTCCAAATAAAACTTGCTTTAATTTTTTTATTTTAGTTATTTAGTGAGATATGAACATATTTTACTATGTCCAGATTATTTTATTACATTGTCAAGGAGAAATTTTTCGTAATTAATTTGATATTATAATATACAGATTATGAAGCAATCATTCTTGGGAGATATTAAATAAATAGTAATGAATATAAAAAAACCCAACTTGTCACTTTCCACAAAACATGTTTTAAGCTAGTCCAAATTGTTTCCTTAAAATTTTAATATTGGGGCAGCCCTGGTGGCTCAGCGGTTTAGCCTGCCTTCAGCCCAGGGCGTGATCATGGAGTCCCGGGATTGAATCCCACGTTGGGCTCCCTGCGTGGAGCCTGCTTCTCCCTCTGCCTGTATCTCTGCCTCTCATGAATAAATAAATAAATAAATAAATAAATAAATAAATAAATAAATTTTAAAAAATTAAATATTTATTTAATTTACTATTTCAAAACTTTCATTGGTACCTAAAGGACTAATTTAGGCCATATTTCTGCTATCTGGGAGGATCATAATGACAAAAGTTTATGATACTAATAATATAGAAAAATATTATTTGTAAGAAGGATCCCTTATATTTAGCTAGTATTAGAAAAGTAATGCACATGTAAGGGATATATCAGTTATTTTCTATTCATACATAAAATGTTTGGGGAAAATATTATTCAATATTATGTCTGCTTATATATCATTTTGTTTCAGTGATGCTGTTATACAGACCCTTTGTTTCAATGATGTTTTATTATGTATTCCTATTAATGCATGACAGTCATTTAAAATTTCAGAATAGATATACTTTTCTCAAGAAAAAATTACCAGATTACTCCCTTCATAGTCAGTTATTTTACACTTTAATAAAACATAGTTATTTTATATTTAATAAGATCTCAAAGACAATACAGCTTAATTCCTATTGTCTCTTTTCCTTTCTTCTATACATGCATATTGAAGATGGATGAAATTATATGTAATGAAGGTCACACTATAATTATTGACAAAGAGACAACCAAAATATCTAACCTGCAACTTGTGTGTGTTTTTGCCCACTACACCATTCTGTTTCTTCCAAAGTGTGAGCTTTTAAATAGCAATGACTTATGGTGAATTCAAGTCTTTTAAACCCAATTTTCCATTAGTTCCTTTTAATCTGTGCATAAATAATATGACCAACAAATCTGATTGAGATAAGAGGCATTCATAAAGTTCAAGGGACATGTTTAAGACTGTACATGTACTTAGCGTAAGAGCCAGGATCATAAATCAACCTAAGACTTTACTCAGTACATTTTTCACTGTATCTCACAGCTTTTGGTCTAAATGTGCATTCAACCCAGAGCATATCGCCATACTGGGGGAAAGGCGAGGATGGTTATGGCCAAAATATGTAAATGAGCACCTGCTGAAGACCACCAGAGCCATCTGCTGCTTGGATTCTCATACTCGTTTGCCTACCTCTTTATGATAGCTTTTTTTCTCAGTTTTTTAGGATGTGGAGGGAGGACCACATTCTCTACACAGTTTAGGCGTTAGCAATCATTGAGATCACCTCATTAATTTACTTGTTAAAGAACTACTAAATCAAGAAGTACTTGATTTAGTGTACTAGGGTCCTAAATTGCTTGAAGACTCTGTGGGTCATTCTTATTTTTTTTTTTTTTCTTGTGGGTCATTCTTAGAATTCAGCTTAAAAAATACATTAAGTTGGCCCTATAGATTCTCAGTCATTCAATCCAGTATTCATTTCAGCATTGGCCATAACTCTTGATATATGATTCTGGGATCTTTTACAATTTAAATTTTCAATTCAAATCAATGTACTCACTGAATACTTTTTCTGGCCTTATCAGCAGCATCTATAAAAAGTCCTTTAGAAGATCATTCAATTGATATTAACATTATAAAAATAAAGCATAGTCAAATGGAAAATTGGAAATACACAAAAAACAGAAAAAAGAATAAAAGACACAAATAATCAACACACAGACACAATTATTCAGATTAGGTATATATTTTTCATTATGAATGTGTGTATAGTTTGTATGTAAATTTAAAATGTAGGTAGTATCAGGTAAATATTATTTATGTATATTCAAAACATAGTTAAATAATCTCAGGTGTACAAATTTTACCATTTAACAATATGTCATCAAAAATATATCTTCTTGGATGCATTTGGCTCAGATCATGATCCCAGGATTCTGGGATTAAGCCCTCTGAGTTGGGCTCCCTGCTCAGTAGGGGACCTACTTCTCTCTCTCCTCACTTGCGCTCTCTCTCACTATCTCTGTCTCTCTCTCTCTCAAATAGATAAATAAGTAAAATCTTAAAAAAAAAATGTATCCTGCCATCCAGTATTAATCTTTGGTATCATTTAAAATAGTTTCATAGTGTTTCATGATTCCTTATGAACTATTGATTGATTTAAATATTCCCCTTTTAATACTTGGGTTGCTAACAATATCTTTGTTCAAATTAACTTTTATGAAAATCTTTGTATACATATCTAATTATTTCTTTAGGAAAAGCTTCTCAAGGTGGATATTACTGTGTCAAAGAGTATGAAACTTATTCCTAACAAAATAAGTGACTTCATTATTGAGGTGACTTCATTATCCTTCTTTTTTTTTTTTAATTTTTTTTTATTTATTTGGGAGAGAATGAGCATGATTGATACAGGAAGCAGAAGCAGAGGGGCAGAAGGAGAGAGAGAAGCAGGCACCCTGCCGGCTGATCAGGAAACCTGACAAGGTGGAGCTGGAGACCGGGACCCTGGAATCATGACCTGAGCTAAAGGCAGATGCTTACCGACTGAGCCACCCAGGTGCTCATCATTATCTTTCTTCTCACCATAGTTTCCATTTTTGAACATTTACTATATGTTGAGCACAGTTCACATTACATGGATTTTCTTGTTTATTTCATACAACAAAATCCTTGCTGTTTACTATTATTATACACAATTTACTGAATTGGTAGAACGTAACTCAAATTTTAATTTATTATATTTTTTAACATGCTTGGATGTCAGCAGTATGTATCCTTTAAAAAAAAAAAAGATTTTATTTATTCATGAGAGACACAGGGAGAGAGAGAGACAGACACAGAGAAGCAGGCTCCATGCAGGGAGCCCGATGTGGAACTTGATCTCGGGTCTCCAGGATCACGCCCTGAGCTGAAGGCAGATGCTTAACCACGGAGCCACCCAGGCATCCCAGCAGTATGTATCCTTATGTTTTATATAAGCTGGCTTTATACACCTTTACTTACTAGTACTCCCTGGTGCTTCAAAGATCTTTTATTTTTCTAATGTAGAGAGGCACAAATTAGAAAACTACCCTACTAGCTCCTTCATACACTTGTACAAAGACCTCCCTTCAGCCAGATTGTAGAACCACCACTTCCTACCATTCTTCTCATCATTTCCTTCCCCTCTGACCATTATCTTCAAGTCAGGTGGGTAATTCGTGGAGGTGTGCTCATTAAGCACCAGTGCATGGAGTCATTCTTTTTCTGAATCAGACACCAACAAACAGAACTGACTTCTAAAAATAATTGATGAGAATTATTTTACTACCAGATAGAGACACTATAGAGGAGAATTGGGGAAATGATTAAGAAGCGCCTCTAGTCATACTACATATTACATTACATGTGGGTGATGTAATGTTATACATCCCATATTCAAGATTATGTAACAAGATTTTTTTTTGTAATGAATTACAATACCTTAACTGGTAATTCTCTCTCTTTTTTTTTTAATATTTTATTTATTTATGACAGATAGAGAGAGAGAGAGAGAGGCAGAGACACAGGCAGAGGGAGAAGCAGGCTCCATGCACCGGGAGCCCGATGTGGGACTCGATCCCGGGTCTCCAGGATCGCGCCCTGGGCCAAAGGCAGGCGCCAAACCGCTGTGCCACACAGGGATCCCGGTAATTCTCTTTTGACTAATGATACAGGATTATACAGAAAAAGACTTCTGGAAATATGGTATTTTAATATTAAATCATTTTATGCAAATCATTTCATTCTATTTTTACTTTTTATACTTCTAGTTAGGTATTTGATTCTCCTGTGTTATTATGTTAGGTTACATATCTATGCTTGTCAATGGATAGTAATGAACATTTAATTTATTAGTGACTTCTTTACCAATAATCATATTTTAGCAAGAATAGCTTAATATGCTGTCCCTTCTATATACATGAATCAATAAAATTATAAAATAGGTGCAATAAATATGATTATTAAATATATACCCAAATTATGAAAAATAGTTAAGTCAATTTAACATTCTCAAGAGTATTATTTACTTATAATTTTTTTAAAAAATCACTTTTTACAGTAATTTGAAAGACAGCTAAATTTTAGTCAATTCTCTTGAGAATTCATCTTTAATCATCATGCTTCTCTAATTAAAAGCAAAAAAGCTTTGTAGGTCTTAGACTCATAGTTATGTTTGTGGTTTACTATGTTATTTCACTACAAAGAATACTTTTCAAGTTATTTTCAACGCTGTCAATACTCTAAACTTTTAATGAGTAGTTTTTAGTTTGATTATCTAGATTTGTTAACCAACTGTCCCTGAAAGTGTAATGAAAACCTTCTATGAGCTTGGAGAGGAAGAACATGCTGGCCAAGCAATTTATCACTTAGTTTCACAAGCCAAAAATACTTTGGCTCCCATTAAAGCACTTTTGAATGCCATGGTAGATCCCCTTTATCCACAGGGCATCTGTTGCAAACCCTCAATGGATGCCTGAAACTGCAGATAATACCAAAACCTGTATGTACTATGTTTTTTCCTATACATACATATCCATGATAAAGTTTAATTTATAAATTAAGCATAATTAGAGATTAACAACAACAATAATAAAATAGAACAATTATAACAATATATTCTAATGAGAGTTATATGAATGTGGTCTCTTGAAATATCTTTTAAAAACATTTTTTATTGGAGTTCAATTTGCCAACATATAGCATAACACTCATCCTGCCAAGTGACCCCCTCAGTGCCCATCACCCAGTCACCCCAACCCCCGCCCACCTCCCCTTCCACTACCCCTTCTTCATTTCCCAGAGTTAGGTGTCTCTCATGTTTTGTTACCCTCACTGATATTTTCACTCATCTTCTCTCCTTTCCCTTTATTCCCTTTCATTAATTTTTATATTCCCCAAATGAATGAGACCATATAATGCTTGTCCTTTTCCAATAGACTTATGAAATCTCTCTTTTTAAGATTTTATTTATTCACTTGAGAGATAGAGAGTGGAGCAGAAGGAGAGGGGCAAGCAGATTCAGGACTGAGCACAGAGCCTGACAAGGGGCTCCATCTCACAACACTGAGATCATGACCTGAGCTGAAATCAAGAGACAGAAGCTTAACCAAGTGAGCCACAGGTGCCCCCTTCAAAATATTTTATTTTACTGTATTCATCTTTCTACTTCTTACGATGATGTGAGATGTTAAAGTGTCTACATGATGATAAGTGATTTCAATGACACAGGCATCATGATGTATGATAGGCTATTACTCACCTTCTGCCCATTTGTCTGAAGAAGGATCATCTGCTTCTGTACTGCCATCGACTGCAGGTAACCGAACCTATATAAAGCAAAATGTGGAGAAGGGGGAATTCCTATACATCAAGAACAACCAGTTTGTTAGTGTCATGGGTGTAGAAATCCCATCTCATAATTCTGAAGTTTAATTTGGTTTTTTCCAAGGATTTAGCAAAATTTCCAATTTTATTAGACTACCTTTTTATTGTGGAGTGACTTAATCTCTTCCTCTCTTTTTGAAAATTTCCTGGTAGGAGTTGGCATGTACCAACAAATATGATGGCCTCATTTCTTTCCTTAAACCAGTTTTTCATTAGCTTTGTAACAATAAAAACAAATTTCATTTTCACCTTTTATTATATGTGCCATTCATCCATTTTTAGTTTAGTCCTGAAAACCCAGGGGTACCTCTTTATTTTCCACATTACTGACTTTTTTATTGTACCTAATTCATCAGAAAATTTTTGGACCTGCAAAATGGCTTACTGGAGTTGAGATCAGCATGCATTCTACTGAAGCTTACTGGATTTGAAGCATCAGCTATCCAAGATCTCTCTCATGGAGCATCAGCTGAGGGCCCTATATTTTCATATTCCCAACAGTTGGTGTAGTCACGGGGAATAACAGAATAACTAAGCTGGAAGAGATTTTTAAAAATCATTTGATTCCAACCATTTGTGACATAGTCCAATATAATTCTTCCCAATTGCCATTAAACCCGTTTCTAAATTCTCCTGTTTTGTTGATCTTTCCAGTGAAATAGCTCTTGCATATTGCCAACCAATTGCTAAGTTCTCATCTTTATGCTACTCCATTTCTCAGCAGCATTAGACACAATTAACCATTATAACCTTCCTGGGCCACTCTGTTCTCTTGACTTCTCTCCATGACACTCTTCAGTAGCTGCTGCTTCTCATCTTACTTTTCTGGCTCCTTCTTTTATGTCTGATTTCTAAACATTGATGTGCCCTAGGGATCAGGCTTAAGCTCTTTTCTCTTTTCTCCGTAGATAATTTCATCTTGTCCTGTGGCTCTAAATACCATTTACATTCTGTTGACTCTCAAATTTGTGTCTTTAGCGCTGAATATCCAGGAACTCCAAATCATGTGATATGTCTACTTCCATCTATCAATCTAGACATCTAATAGGTATCTGAAATTTTCCATGTACAAAAAAACCAATTGGTTCTCACAATCCTTTTCCTTGCACTGTAGCCTTAGTCAAGCCACACACACAGTGGCAACCTTTGAATTCTTTATATTCCCGTAAATCCCATGTGAATATGCACCAGCAAAACATGTTAACATTACTAGCAAAACTAATCCAAAATTGTAGCAGATTTATTATGTGTAAATTACCCCCTAAGTATATCTCCAAAGAACAGCCACATGACACTCTTTCTCTAGGCCATGAAAAGTAAATGGTGAGTGGAGTGCCAACATCTTTTAGAAATGATTTGTGGAGAATTGTTTTCTCTAAAGCAAGGATATTCATGGTTTTAATTGTTGATGGAAATGAACATATCAACCAAAAATATCAAAGCTACTATAGATTAGTTATGGATACAAAAGTTCAGCAAAAATATGCACAATAGGATTTTGTCTCCATAGAGACACTATAGATGAAAAGGACTCCCTGATTTCTATGAGAATCTCCACGTCCCTAGGTTGTAGAGAACAAAGAAAGATATTTAACTAATAGAAACAAAGTAAGTATGGGTGGCTCAATAGAAATCAGCATTGGAGTGGCAACTAGGATTATCTAATGTACACATTTTTGGTGGTAGCTAAATAATTGATGGGATTCTGACTGAAATAATTGGGCAGCTCCTTGAATAAAGGAAATACTTCAACAATAGCAAGTATGTCCTCTAAATTTCCTCCTAGCCTTCTGTATAGGGACCTGTGACCAATTCCACCAGAACACTATGGTGGGAAAGGAAAATACTAAAAATTCTTGGTGACTTTGGACACTGAATTTCATCTTAAATGAGCATGAATGCCACAAAGGTGCTCAGTTAGAAGAGGAGATTGTAGAAAGTAATAAAGTGAGTGCTGACCTTGGTTCAAATATGCGTTAAACCTAGTACTCATTTCTGTGCTTTTTTTTTTTTTTTTTGAGCGAATGGGTGGGAAATAAATATACTGAATGTTTCGGTTTGAGTCCCAATGGCAAACAGCACACTCAAATCAGGATAATTCTAAAAGTTTTTATTTACTTTTAAACAAAGGGGCTAATTTCAAAGGTGTATGAAGGTTGTAGAGAAACACAAAGTGAGGGAAAGAAGGGCTAGCAACAGTGTGGTTGTTACCATCTCTAGGCTCAAAGGGATAAGGAGAAGGAGGGATTACCAGAAACTGAAGGTAAGATGAGAGTTTAGACGAGAATGCCTTGAGAACAGCAACTTTCTATCAAGGGATGTAGCTAGCGTGACCTGAACTCACAGGGAAGAAACCAGGAAAAGAAATACTGTGACTTCACACCTTTGCAAAGCATCATTAGTGAAAACCAATCCGACATCAGAGGAATCAAAATTTCATGATGTTATCCATACAGGTCAGCCTCCTGGGAAGAGATCAGGATAGAAAATGATGGAAAGTGAATCTGGAGGGGCAATATTGGGCATATTCAAAAACTGACAGACTCCTCACATTGGCCCCCTGCCTTAAGGAGAAAAGGACAGTGTGGAGCAAGGGAAGATTCTAGAGCTTTTTTTTTCTTTACAAAAACAATATATAAAACATAATATCAATACTTTAAAGTTGTAGTTTTGGTGATTCTTATTCACACCCTTAATTAACCATCTGGCTTGTCAGGGGCAGAAGATGGATGCATTTTGGAGATTAATAGATTATCATAAGTGCAGTCAACTGTTGATAAAATTGTGATTTTCTCACTGAAGATTTTATTTCTACCTCTGGTGAATGATAAGCAGATATTGAGCTTAAAAATGATGTTTTGTCTTGTCCAACATAGCTGAAAGACTCCAGAAGTGTGATTACACTGAACAGGGATAGTAATACAAATCATAGTCTAGTCTCAAGGATTTATGCCAAATAGAGCCACAGCCTGCAGAAATCTTGATTATCTCATCATGCTGTAAGTTATCACTTTGGCCGACTGATGACATTAAGCTGACAAGACCTAGAAAGCCAGAATTTGTTTGTGCCTTCAATGCCCACATAGGACAAGTATGAGTAGGAAATCCATGGAAATATAAGTTCCTACAACCTCAGTGGAACTTTTGGGGGACCAGTGAGGCTGTCCTCTCAAAGGGCCAAGTTGCTTCATCATTTATCACTTACTTTAAGAAACACACATGCTTATTAGACCACTTGTTATTTTGATGACAGAGTATAGCTTTGTGCAATTCAAAAAGGCAAAAATTCAATAAATAAATATAAAATATACATTTATCAATATTTTGAGGTAAAACAAAGGATTTCTTTGTGCAAAAAAATAGACTTTGTTTTTCTTTGCTTAGATTACTAACAGTGTTTTTTTTTTAATAACCACATTTAAGTTAAGCTTTTTTAAATTGGGTGAGAACATAGAAGCACTTGCAAAACAATTTAAGTGCAGAGATCTTTACAGACATAGATTTTCCCCCTAGTTTTTATTATTGTCTTACACCTCACTAATAATTTTTAAGAATTTAATTTTATTAAATACTTTCATACATTTGACTTAGTTTTTAAAGAATCAACTTTCTTCTCACATTCATATTTCACTAGTTTACATAATAGTTAATTAACTTAAGCAATTTCAGACAGAGGCACAACATACACAAGTAGGTATCAGAATAAATACAATGCAATTTTGGCAAGCATATAACAACTCAGTTAGTGGACATAAAATTGTATGTGTATATAAGAGCATTTGTTAACTCCACAAATATGTAAAAGTTAAGTGGAGATGGATTAAGAGGGCTTGAGTTTACCATATTCATGTGTGTACTTACTCAAATTATCTAACAGGGGATTTGAAAGACTACTTACTTTTAGTGGGACCAAGACCAAGAGAAGGGTACTGTGTAAGCAGCTTTACTTCTTAGCCCTATGGTTCAATAGATCCAATGGAACTGAAATTGTTTGTGACAGGTCAGGATACTGTATGGGTTCTTAAAGAACCCTATATTTTAGAGGTCCAACCAGCTACCTAGTGGTAGGCTAAATCATTGGACAGCTTCTTTCATTCTCCTGAGAAGAGATATTTATTTTGGATAATAATAAAAAAAAAGACACCAAAATAGACTCCCTAGTGCCAATGTACATATAGGAAAAACATGAAGTGTTGACCTAGGCTATATTAATAGAAAACAGGATGTTGATACACAGTAGGAACAGAGAGGAGTATGAATAAAACCCAGCTGGTTCCCTGGGGAGCCTCATGGTATCTGAAATGGCCAATAGTAGAAACTAAGGAAAGACTACTTTAACTCTCCAAAGTAAAACTACCAGGTCTTAGTAACGAAGATTGATCACTATCTTGAAGGCATCCTAATCTTACCAGCTTGAAAGTACTAAAGAAGTGTAAGCATCACCCCTCCAAAACAATTTAGAAATAGATGTAAGAACAGATGAGATCCTGGCTAGGAGAGTGTAAATATATATTGGGTATATTGGGAAGTCAAAGGTATACATTTTATGGAATATTTTTCATATTTCGCTACCCAACATTCAAACACCTTTTGATTTGAGAGGACTCCAAACTAGGCAGAAAGAAGGTTTTGTTTATTTCTTAGCTTCTATAGAAGATAATGTGGGGTATATAGTCCTACTCCTGGCTTTCTGGCAGTTAAACATAGACTTCAGATCTACTTCAGCTATAGAGATGCTCTAGCTTCAGATATTTAACTTTCAGGTTGCTGGAGAGGAAACATTTTTTTCTGCCTTTCTAAAATTCTTCCAGCTAGTCTAAGAATTAAGTTGACAAGAGACAGATAAATAGGAGAAAAACAAATTTAATTTCGTACATGCAGGAACCCCATATCCATGAAAGGTTTGAAGATGGAAAGGCAAAATGAGGTATATGTGTGATCCTGAGCTAAGGAATGGGATAAGGTCCTGGAACTTCAAAGGGGAGGAGGTCAATTCACAAGGCACTAAAAAAAACCAAATATTTGGTAAGTAAGAGTTCATTCAGCCATACATATGGGCCACTCAGATAAAATTTTTCTCTGGGAATAATTCTGGGAAAGACCCTCAGTTTAGATTCTTCAGTATAGTTAAGGGAGGGGCAAAAGTTTCTCTTGAGTCTACAGGATCTCAGATGCCTTCAGTTCAAAATAGTCCACATGCAAAAGTGGGGCATTTTGGGAATATTTGCTCTGAACCCATTCAAGGTTATGAAGTAAAGACAGGGATAGTTGTTAGTGTTTATTTTTGTGATGATGCCCAGTACTTGAGAGGCCAGCGGTATGGCAGTGAATGTTCAGTTGTTGCGCAGGGAGCATCTGAAAGTCAAGAAGCATCTAATTGCAGTGCTCCTTGACCTCCTATGGCCTTCGCTTACTTTCCAACCTTGCTTATTTGCATACTAGCTGATTCTTTGGGCTTTCTCTAAATCCTTTTATAAATTCCTCCTCTGGAATGGTCGGCCAGAACTAGATTCTTTTGTTTACAACCAAGAACTCTGATTTGGTAGTGTACTGTAAACACATACAAACATATTTTGCCTTTCACAACAGTCATAGATTTAGCACATTTATGTGGCAGGAATTCCAAATAAGCTGAACACTTTTTAAAAGATAATTTAAGCAAGCATAGAATTATAAGTTGATTTGAGATTTTCTTTCCCTTATTAAAGATATTCACCCAATCTATTCATATGCTTGCAAAACAACTACTCAAAACTATCTTTATACATTAGCTACTATTTTTACAAATGTTTGGAATTAATATTTACAAAGTTGGGTTGGAGTTTTCCCCTCTCAATATTCTGCTAGCATTAAATATATCATAATCTCAAAAATAAAAGTAGATCTACTGTTGCCAAAATAGCATATGGTATACATTCTTTTTTTTGGCATGTTGATTTTAAATCAGCCTATTTATTGAGCTACTACAACCTTGTCTTTGATTCTTTGATTTTTATTTGCATTGTTTTATGTCTAGTATATAAAGTTGGACATTGAAAAATGTTTGTTTACATTTCTTCTTCTGCAAATTATCTTTAAAGTTATATATGGAAAATTTTGTATAGGTTACACATATTTCCCCCATTTTATTAGCCTGTTAAACTCATTTTTATAATTTTTGCCATATAATATGAAAATTTTAAATTGTTATTTTAGTGAACACAGCAATCATTTTTTAGTATTTTTCTCCTTTATTTTTGATCTTGGACCTTGGTTACACTGCCACTACTCTTTGTCCCTTAATCACAGGGAAGTAATAACAGCTTCTTGCTGTTGCTATATTTTGCATTATCTTTTTGGTTTTACAGCTATGCCATCACAGGAAAAAATAAATTTCCGTATTAGATTTTCTTTGTTTAAAATTTCTAGATGGGGGGAGTACTTTCAATTAACTGGAAAATCTCGGAAATTTGTTCCTCTAAATAATACAAGAAATGAATTTAACTTGATCATTTTCTTAATTTGAGCAGTTGTTACAAAAAGAGTTAATCATCCAGTGTTATACTGAGAATTAGAAATGCCACTTAAAAAAAGACAACTGAATAAATCTGTTTCTGTACTTTCCATCTATTCCACTAGTGTTTATATGTATGCCCTTTATAGTTTGTTTATAATCTAATAATATCTGGAAGTTTTAAGATTTTCATTATTTGATATGTTTTTCAAAATTATCTTTGTTATTTTTTCCATTTATATTACTTTATTATGTTGTTTCATTATAATATCCTCTCAGAAAAATTACTATTATTTTTGTTAAATTTGATAAAGAATCCTTCAGGATATTTGTAAAAATGGCATTATTGTAGAAAGAACAAACATCTTTATAATAACCTATATTTGTAGCTAGGAACATGATATATTTTTCATTTACTCATTTTGTTTTAAATATTCTAAATTTTGTAAATTTTAATTATATAGGTTTTGCAGTTATTCCTATTTACTGTTTTTAGCTAAAAATCAATAAATTTTATTATATTGTCTACATTTATTAATATTTTAGAAAACATACTGAGAGATATTCGATTTGAAATTTAAAATACAAAAATGTGGAACTTATGTGTAAAATCTAAAAAACAAAACAAAGACACAAAGAAACACATAAACCAAATAAATAGACTCTTAAATGCTGAGAACAAAACCTGGTGGTTGCTACAAGAGTTGTGAGGGAATGGGTGAAATAAAGAGGATTAAGAGGTACAAACTTCTAGTAATGGGATAAATAAGTCACAGAAATGAAAGGTACAATACAGAGAATGTAGTCAGTAATATTGTAATTACGTTGTATAGTGACAGATGGTGTAATGAGTAATGTATAGAATTGTTTCAATATGTTATTCACCCGAAACTAGTATTACATTGTATGTTTTGTTTATTTGTTTTGTTTGTTTGTTTTTAAGATTTTATTTATTTGAGAGAGAGAGTGAGTGAGTGAGTGAGTGAGAGAACAGGAGCAGGGGGAGTAGCAGGGGGAGAGGGAGAAGCAGATTCCCCGCTGAGCAGGGAGCCCAATGTGGACTGGATTCTGAGACTCCAGGATCATGACCTGAGCTGAAGGTAGACAATGGACTGAGCTGCCTCGGTACTCCTGACATTATATGTTAATTGTACTTCAATTGACTTTTTTTTTTTTTTTTTTGAGCTACAGAAGGATATTATATATACATTTGAAAAGAATTTAAGTAAATTCATTAGCAAGTTAAAAATAATACAAATATATTTAAAAGAGCAAACTAACTCTTCTATCTCCCTCATTTAAATTAAGCAATTACTGGGCAGCCCCGGTGGCGCAGCGGTTTAGCACCGCCTGCAGCCCAGGGCGTGATACTGGAAACCCTGGATCAAGTCCCACGTCGGGTTCCCTTCATGGAGCCTGCTTCTCCCTCTGCCTGTGTCTCTGCCTCTCATTCTCTCTCTGTGTTTCTATGAATAAATAAATAAAATCTTTAAAAAAAATAAGCAATTAGCAAGATTTTATTGCATTTGCCTTAGCAATCTCTTTTGTTATTACTGCTATTACTCATATATTAAATCAAATCCCAGACCTACATTGCCCTTGCATACCTCAGTATGCATTCATTGTTAAAAATTATGAGCATTTTCTTAATATATAGTAATGCCATTTTCACACCTAAAAATGGTGTTATGTAATATGCCATCCATACTCAATTACTAGAATTAAAAGAAAAAAGAAAACGAAAACAAAAAGAAGCTTTCAAGAGTTGAAACACACATTGTATTAGTAATCCCTGCTGCTCCTTATGGCCTTTCCTCATGACCTAAAGAAAAAAAAATAAAATAAAATGCCATGTCATTAAAATACAATCTCAAATCTATTCTCTTATCCTTCATAGAAATCTGCGTGTATTAATAGTAATAAAAATTTGTTGAGCCCTTACAAAAATATTAAAAAATTAAATATTATATATATTTAAAGACTTTAATGTCTCAGGCGCAGTTTAGGTAAATGGCAAGATTGAGAAGAAGATACAAAGATTTCCCATTTACTCCTTACCCCCACACATGCATAGCCTCCTCCATTATTAACATCCCCTTCCAGAATGGTACATTGTTGCAAATGATGGACCTATACATCATCACCCAAAGTCCATAATTTATTTACATTATGTTTCATTCTTGGCCTTGTGCATTCTATAGTTTTGGGTGAATGTATAATGACATATATCCACCACAATGGCATCTTATTATATATTTTAAATATACAAAACACATAATTTATTCCCAAGTATGCATGAGCCAGCTCTATCAATTCTAACATTTCTCTATTTTTGACTTAAAATTTAGAAAATGAAAAAAATACATCACGTACTACTGAAACCTCCTACAGACCATTTGTCAATCACATTTTCCTTCCTCCTCTGCTCCCTGAAATAGTAACTCACTTGAATTTGTAGTTTATCAATCCTATGCATAATTCATACCATTACTTTACATGTACTTACTCACAATGAATATATTGTCTTGTGCATTTCCACAGCTTTTATGTGACATCATCTTATATGTGTCATTCGTAATGTGTCATTTTGTGCTTGTTTTCATTTCAAAAGATGTTTTTGCATTTAATGGGTATTATATCTTCATTTATGTTTGTAAATAGCTAAACATTATTATTTTTAAAGTTATTATCTGATTTTTTCTAATAACCTATGTAGCAAATTCATCGTCTGATTTTTATCTTCATGGCTGGCTTTCCTCATGAACATTCTATTTAGTTTGCTGATTTATTTGATTGAATTTTTGTACCTTTTCTCTTTCTCCCTCTTCCCCTACCTGTCAGCCCATTCCCTTTTTTCCTTTCCTTTTATCTCTATCTTCCCTGTAGGGGATCCAGAAAATTGCCATTGCTTTTACCTGGATCTTTGCTTCAGACCAAATCCTATTGTGCCTCATAACAGCATTTCAACCTACCCACCATCCCACAATGACGTATCCATTATTATTGCTTTGGGCTTTTGTAACAGAATCTGTGGAGCAAAGGCCAATGGAACATGCCAACTACAATGGTTTTGTCAAATAGAGATTAATTTTTCTCACATAAGAGAAATTCTGGACACAGGCTATCCGTGAAATCATAGATGTCTAAGCTTTTTCCAACCTTCTATTTCCCTATTGTTAGAATGTGATTTTCATCCTCAAAGACTCCAGAGAGCTCTTATATTTCCGTGCATCCTGAGGGAGAAAGGAAGTGAAAAGAGCAAAGGTCAATACAGCATACCAGCTACACTTGTAAATTAAATATTGCTGGAAATTCCACTAAATATTTTCCATTTATCTTCTTGGCCCCATTATGTGTTTGTGACAACGTTACCTCCACAGGAGTCTGAGAAGGCAAGTATTTTAATTGGACATATTTTTCAGCTGAGAAAAATTGGGAACATCTTAGTAAGGAAGGGGGGGGAGAGGAAACATTGGGTGCTAAACTAGCAGTAATTTGACAGAGATGTTGGGGCTATTGCAGATTTATCCTCCGGGCCAGGGGCAGCCTAGCTGGGTGCCTACCTAGGTGCCTACTCACTTGGCTATGTTCCCATCCTCTCAACTCTTTCAAGCCTATAGCTTCTTCTTCTTCTTTTTTTTTTTTTTTTTAAGATTTTATTTATTTGTTCATGAGACACAGAGAGAGAGAGAGAGAGGCAGAGACACAGGCAAAGGGAGAAGCAGGCTCCACACAGGAAGCCCGATGCAGGACTCGATCCCGGGACTCCAGGATCATGCCCTGGGCAGAAGGCAGGTACTAAACCACTGAGCCACCCAGGGATCCCTTTTTTAAGTTTTTAAAAAAGATTTTATTTTTATTTAAGAGAGAGAGTGTGTGCACCAGCTAGGGGAGGGACAGAGAGAAAGAGAAGCAGACTCCCTGCTGAGCTGAGAGCCTGACAAGGATCTCAACCTGGGGCTTGATCCCAGGATCCTGAGATTATGACCTAAACTGAAGTCAGATGCTTAAACCAACTGAGCCACCTGAGAGCCTTGGACCTACAGTTTCTTCTAAAGGAGAATTGGTAACTCCTGCTGGCAGGAGTTTTACATTTTTTTTTAAAGGATTGTTCAAAAATAAAAGAAGGATATGTGAAAGAGACCCTCAAAACCTAAGATATTTACTATTTGGTCCTTTGTTTCTTTTTTTTTTTAAACACTGACTCTTTTTTTTAAAATATTTTATTTATTTATCCATAAGAGAGGTAGAGACACAGGCAGAGGGAGAAGCAGGTTCCATGCAGGGAGCCTGATATGGGACTCAATCTTGGGATTCCAGGATCACACCCTGAGCCGAAGGCAGACGCTTAACTGCTGAGCCACCCAGGCATCCCCTATTTGGTCCTTTGTAAGAGAATTTTTTGACACTGTTTTAAAGCCCCAAGCTCAGGCTCCTGCAGGCTTTCCCCTCATCTTCCTTTTTAGTTAGCTATAACTACTAGATACGGTGGAATATTTTTATTTTCCTATTACTCTATAGGAATTGTGTTTTCTACTCTTACTTTCTTCTTTAGCTTGGAAGCCCAACATCCCTGTGACTTCATCCCACCCATTATATTATACACACACATCACATCTACACATATGTTATGTTTATATATATATGTATGTGTATACATATATATGTATATATGTAATGACAGTGGATGACTCATGTATCCCAGTTTTGAGTCAATCAGTAGATGGCATTTTGCTGGCTGCAGGAACTGCTTCAGTGGGTTCAGGGAACATAAGCTTAAGCTTTTGGTTAGTTAGGGTGGGCAGTATTCTCTCCAGCTAGACATAAAAGAGGAAATGTAAAGCTCAAATGCTTCTTGCAGACATCCCATGAGCAAGGTGAAGAGTCTTAGAACAAGACTGACATTGCGAGGGACAATGGAAGCAGGTGGAGGAAATAGGTGGAGGAAATAGAGTAAACCGATTACAAGTTCTTTTCTGCCTCTGGATTTATGTCTTTATTTATGTCCTTATTATTATTATCATTATTAAATTTTGCCACTCAGAGTGGTCCATGGACCAGCAAAATTACTATTGTCTGGGAGCTTGTTAGAAGACTCTAAGGCAAAAAAAAAAAAAAAAAAAAAAAGAAGACTCTAAGGCCCCATCCTAGACCAACCCAACAAAATCACAAACTGTATTTCATCAGAATCTCCAAGTGATTAGCAGACATCAAAATTTCAGAAGTATTTCTATAGCAGTGGCTCTCTAGATGTGGTTTGTGGATCCCTGAGGGTTTCTAAGGCCTTTCTGTAGAGTCTGAGAAGTCAAACCTGGTTTCATAATAAGACATAATTTGTCCTATCTACAGTACCCACTGCTATAGTCTTCATATTCTCAGTGAGAGGGAGTTTTTCTCCCTCTTTACTTTATAGTAGACCTACGCACTTTCTGATTTTTTTTAAAGATTTTATTTATTTATTCACAAGAGACACACACACACACACACACACACAGAGGCAGAGACACAGGCAGAGGGAGAAGCAGGCTCCATGCAGGGAGCCTGACGTGGGACCGGATTCTGGGTCCCCAGGATCACGCCCTAGGCTGTAGGCGGCGCTAAACCACTGAGCCACTGGGGCTGCCCACTTTCTGAGTTTTTAGCATAGTTTTCTCTTTCTTCTTATACGAGTGACCAAGTTCATACTGGGAAGAGCCCACTCCTAATCCATGGAGGTTAGGTGTGGATGACCACCTACCTTTACTTAATGCTTTCTTTCTCGGTAAGAAGAGATCATCTAAGTTTGGCCAATTAACAAATTTAGTTTTCCTATCCAGTGACTGATTCAGATTTTGGTATATGATCCATGTTGGTGCATTCAGAAGAAATACCAACACTTGGTTTTTCTGGCAATTTGGGAACAAGAAGCTCTCTTTTTCTTATTTGCTTTTTTTTTTTTTAAGATTTTATTTATTTATTCATGAGAAACAGAGAGAGAGGCAGAGACACAGGCAGAGGGAGAAGCAGGCTCCATGCAGGGAGCCTGATGCAGGACTCGATCCCAAGACCCCGGGATCATGCCCTGAGCCAAAGGCAGAATCAACTGCTGAGCCACACAGGTGTCCCTACCTTATTTGCTTTTTAAAAAGATAGTATTAAAAAAAATAAAAATAAATAAAAATAAAAATAAAATAAAATAAATAAAAAGATAGTATAGGCTAGCATTGCCAGTAGTTCCCTTTGGAGATGGTTTCTCTGTTATAGCCAGGTATAGAATTGAAGTCTAAAATAACTTTGCTTAGAATCATGAAACATATGCTATGTAACTGAAAGCCAAATCTATTTTGTGAAACAAAAGCAACGTATAACATTAACTAAAACCTTAGAAATTTACCAGTTCACGTTCATTTCCTTCCAGGTACTGGTATTGATTTTTACTTGTCTTTGTAATTGATGATATTGAAAACATTATTTTCCCCTCTATTTTCATGAGTTCTTGAGTGAAGTTTAGGTAGGCTTCATGAATATCAAATCCAGATGTTTTGAATTGAAGGTTCTAGCAGCCCTTTTTTTTCTTTTAATTTTCAGTACCTAGCATACTGCTTGCTTCATAGTCATTGCTGAAGTGAAAAAGGAATTTTGAATGCAGCTATTGAAACTGCAAATCCTTCCTTAACTACACTGAATTATTATGTTGTTAATTTTGTAAAGAGTTGAAAACGTTTTTTCAAGGTTAACATTCTATTATCCTACAAGGATCCCCAATTATAATTTGACTTCTAAAGCTTCAAAGAATATTATTAAAAACCTTATAGAAAAATGTTTCCTTAATATATTTATTGTGTACCTAATATATGCTGGGTCTTACCTTGGTTTGAATAAGATACAATCTACAATCTCAATACTCAAAAAAGGTCCTATTTGGTAGATAAGATGAACATAAGCATACTTTTAACTTGTGTTGTAAAAGTAGCAGATGCAAAACACGAAGTGATAAACTTTATCTGTGAAGAGCAGAGAAGTGCATTGAAGTGTGTGACAAGCAGAGCTAGAGGATATTATAGACGAAAGAAAGGCATATTCAAATGCACCAGCATTCGATGCACAAATATTTGAGGGGAACTGTAAACAGTTTAGAATTGTCTGAAAGAGGGATGATAGGAGATGAAACTAAAGAGAAAGGCTGAATCCAGATCAAGATTGTGTTTGTCATATCAAGGAAATTTGATGTTGTTCAGCTGACCACTGCTACTTACTTCTAAGAAAATCCACTTGAAAAACATTCAAATCCCTCCTAAATAATTTGAGATTATAGTATCTTGTATCTTCCTCCTTCTGTGGGAATCATTTATATATACAAATGGGATCCTTTCAAATGTCTTGTGGGGGACAGAGAGGTATTCCAGAAGCAATGGGGAAGTGGATGAGATGATAGACTTGAAAGGTAGGCTTAAGGCAGTGGCTGTGTGAATGGGGAGGTAGATAGGTCTTAAGAATTTGAGGGACGATAGGATCGAAGGAATTCTATAAATCATGGCTTTAATCTAACTTATTTACTTATATTTTAGTGAGAAGAAGGAAGCTTTAAAAATAATTACCCCTTAGGTTTTCATGGATATAAGCAGTGAACTTTAGATCTGATAATAATATGTTACTTAATTTTACAAATTAAAGTATATATACAAAGTATTTTTAGGCTATTTATAGCCCCTTTAGAGAATAATAAACATATTAAATAAAGGGGGAGGGGCTACTGCCTCATGAACTGCAATAGTGAATTTACAGCTTTCCTTGAGACTTTTGATTAAAGATGCCCACTTACTCCTCCACTTCACATTCAATGTCATACTCATATATAATTTTGTTTGTTTTTTGTTTTTTTTCTGTAAGATTTTATTTAGTTATTTATTCATTTAGAGAGAAGGGGGAGGGGCAGAGAGAGAGGGAGAAAGAATCTTAAGCAGACTCCCCTGCTGAGTGCAGAGCCCTACTACTCGGTGGGGCTCCATCTCACAACTCTGAAATCATGACCTGAGCCAAAAATCAAGTAAGGCACTGAACCAACTAAGCCACTCAGGTGCCCTGGTGTATAGTTTTATACTTTCTGAAATTGTCTAATATCTATTGGTTCCAATTTTATACAGAAAATATTAAATTAGTTTTGGTGATCCTGACTGTGACTTTTTCCTAAATTTCTTCTGTCTTTTGTTACCTTCATTGTAATTTGCATTTTTGATTTTATAACTTGGTTAGTTGGAGTAATCCTTCTCAATTTCTTTCTTTCTTTCTTTCTTTCTTTCTTTCTTTCTTTCTTTCTTTCTTTCTTTCTTTCTTTCAGATTTTATTTAGGGACACCTGGGTGACTCAGTGGTTGAGTGTCTGCCTTTGGCTCAGGTCATGATCCCGAGGTCCTGGGATCAAGTCCCACATCAGGATTCCTGAAGGAAGCCTGCTTCTCCCTCTGCCTATGTCTCTGCCACTCTGTGTCTCTCATGAATAAATAAATAAAATCCTTAAAAAGACAGAGAGAGCACAACAGGGGAAGCAACAGAGGGAGAAGCAGGCTCCCTGCTGAATAGGCTGCCCCATGCCAGGCTCAATCCCAGGATCCTGGGACCATGACCTGAGTTGCAGGCAGACACTTAACCAACTGAGCCATTCAGGAACCCTCAATTTCTTTTACATCATGACCATGTTTTTATACATACAATGTATGTATACAGAACATGAAAGGCAATAGATAAGGCTGCTTGCTTTAGGAGACCACAAGCCAGGTGCTGTAGCCTACCATACCTTATCAGGCCACTCAATGTTGGCAGGAATTGCTATCTGCTCATGACCCCATAGGCCATTCACACTGGTTGGAATGCTCTGAGTTGTGGAATGGGACTTAAAGAGCTCATTACTATAGGATGCACACCTGCACTGTTCAGCAAGTATTGTGATAGCACTTGACATATCATGTAACACAAATGCCAACTGGCTCTAGGAACAGTTGCTAGTGGTCCCATAGGTTTATGAAACTCAGGATGACTTAACAATCATTACAGAGAACATGACTGAAAGCATTTATTTTATTGATGAAAGCTCAGTACTGTGTTGAATAGCAGTGGTGAGAGTGGACATCCCTATCTTGTTCCTGATCTTAGGAGAAAGGCTCCCAGTGCTTCCCCATTGAGAATGATATTTGCTGTGGGCTTTTTGGAGATGGCTTTTAAGATGTTGAGGAATGTTCCCTCTATCCCTACACTCTGAAGAGTTTTGATCAGAAATGGATGCTGTATTTTGACAAATGCTTTCTCTGCATCTAATGAGAGGATCATATGGTTCTTGGTTTTTCTCTTGCTGATATGATGAATCGCATTGATTGTTTTACGGGTGTTGAACCAGCCTTGTGTCCCGGGGATAAATCCTACTTGGTCATGGTGAATAATTTTCTTAATGTACTGTTGGATCCTATTGGCCAGTATCTTGTTGAGAATTTTTGCATACATAGTACTGGAAGTCCTAGCCTCAGCAATCAGACAAAAAAAGACATTAAGGGCATTCAAATTGGCAAAGAAGTCAAACTTTCCCTCTTCGCCGATGACATGATACTCTACATAGAAAATCCATAGTCTCCACCCCAAGATTGCTAGAACTCATACAGCAATTTGGTAGCGTGGCAGGATACAAAATCAATGCCCAGAAATTAGTGGCATTTCTATACACTAATAATGAGACTGAAGAAAGAGAAATTAAGGAGTCAATCTCATTTACAATTACACCCAAAAGCATAAGATACCTAGGAATAAACCTAACCAAAGAGGTAAAGGATCTATACCCTAAAAACTATAGAACACTTCTGAAAGAAATTGAGGAAGACACAAAGAGATGGAAAAATATTCCATGCTCATGGATTGGCAGAATTAATATTGTGAAAATGTCAAAGTTACCCAGGGCAATTTACACGTTTAATGCAATCCCTATCAAAATACCATGGACTTTCTTCAGAGAGTTAGAACAAATTATTTTAAGATTCGTGTGGAATCAGAAAAGACCCCGAAGAGCCAGGGGAATTTTAAAAAAGAAAACCATATCTGGGGGCATCACAATGCCAGATTTCAGGTTGTACTACAAAGCTGTGGTCATCAAGACAGTCTGGGACTGGCACAAAAACAGACATATAGATCAATGGAACAGAATAGAGAACCCAGAAGTGGACCCTGAACTTTATGGTCAACTAATATTCGATAAAGGAGGAAAGACTATCCATTGGAAGAAAGACAGTCTCTTCAATAAATGATGCTGGGAAAATTGGACATCCACATGCAGAAGAAGGAAACTAGACCACTCTCTTGCACCATACACAAAGATAAACACAAACTGGATGAAAGATCTAAATGTGAGACAAGATTCCATCAAAATCCTAGAGGAGAACACAGGCAACACCCTTTTTGAACTCAGCCACAGTAACTTCTTGCAAGATACATCCACATCCACGAAGGCAAAAGAAACAAAAACAAAAATGAACTATTGGGACTTCATCAAGATAAGAAGCTTTTGCACAGCAAAGGATACAGTCAACAAAACTAAAAGACAACCTACAGAATGGGAGAAGATATTTGCAAATGACATATCAGATAAAGGGCTAGTTTCCAAGATCTATAAAGAACTTATTAAACTCAACACCAAAGAAACAAACAATCCAATCATGAAATGGGCAAAAGACATGAAGAGAAATCTCACAGAGGAAGACATAGACATGGCCAACAAGCACATGAGAAAATGCTCTGCATCACTTGCCATCAGGGAAATACAAATCAAAACCACAATGAGATACCACCTCACACCAGTGAGAATGGGGCAAATTAACAAGGCAGGAAACAACAAATGTTGGAGAGGATGCGGAGAAAAGGGAACCCTCTTACACTGTTGGTGGGAATGTGAACTGGTGCAGCCACTCTGGAAAACTGTGTGGAGGTTCCTCAAAGAGGTAAAAATAGACCTGCCCTACCACCCAGCAATTGCACTGTTGGGGATTTACCCCAAAGATACAGATGCAATGAAACGCCGGGACACCTGCACCCCGATGTTTGTAGCAGCAATGTCCACAATAGCCAAACTGTGGAAGGAGCCTCGGTGTCCATCGAAAGATGAGTGGATAAAGAAGATGTGGTTTATGTATACAATGGAATATTCCTCAGCCATTAGAAATGACAAATACTCACCATTTGCTTCAACGTGGATGGAACTGGAGGGTATTATGCTGAGTGAAGTAAGTCAATCGGAGAAGGACAAACATTATATGGTCTCATTCATTTGGGGAATATAAATAATAGTGAAAGGGAATATAAGGGAAGGGAGAAGAAATGTGTGAGAAATATCCGAAAGGGAGACAGAACGTAAAGACTGCTAACTCTGGGAAACGAACTAGGGGTGGTAGAAGGGGAGGAGGGCGGGGGTCGGAGTGAATGGGTGACGGGCACTGGGTGTTATTCTGTATGTTGGTAAATTGAACACCAATAAAAAATAAATTAAAAAAAATAAAAGCACTAAAAAAAAAAAGAAAGCTCAGGAACATTTGACAGGACATTGTAAATGCCCAATTCTTTTATTTCATAAATGAGAACATATGAGATTAAAAAAATTGTGTCTTGACTTGAATAGACATTAAATGACTGGACTATAAGCTCTATGAAGTCAGGGAATTTTGTTAACTGCTCTATGCTGTTGTACTGTAGAGATCGTAGCACATGGCAGAAGTTTTCTAAAATTCTGTTTCATGAATGAATGAATTGGCTAGGGTCACTCAGGTAATGAAAGCCAAAATGAGAATTACAATCTTCTATCTCCCAGTTCAATGATTTGATCCACTGTGCCTAAGACTGTATGTCACATTGTTATCAATGCTCTGTGAACAATCCATTATGTGGCACAAAGCACAGAGGGTCATGAACACATCCTAGAACTGAATATTTTAAAGATTTACCTGCTGTTTTGTAACACTTCCTATCCATCATATTTATAAATCAAACATGAAAAATTTGGGTTGCCATAAAACTTATATTTATCTTAATATATTTCTGTAAAGAATGTTAAAAACAACAAAGTTGCTCTTCTATGAGCTTTCACAAAATTTTTTCTCCTTTGGTAGTTTATAGCATTTTGCCAGTTTGCTTGAGTCATCGAATGTATTTAGATTTATCTTTACTTCCTACTAATTAAATAATGAAAAGCAAAACTTTAAATAAAGTAATTACTAATGTATCCTATATGCATTAAAATTAGAGTGAGCACCATCACTGAAAGTTTATATCACTCACACATTCATTAAACATTCATTAACCTCACCTCAGGTATAGGTGTCCTTGTTTACATATTTCAGATTTGCATATATCTGCCCTGAACAAGATTTCAAAAATGTTTATGGCCCTATGACCACCTTAATTATGAATCCCCAGGCAGATGTTTGTGAAATCCTTACCCAATGTGGCTTTTCCCCTCTTCTACCAGGTTTTTATTCAGTTCAGTATACAAGGTGACACTAAGATAGGACAAATGAAGTTTCAGTGTGGGTCCCTCCATCTTCCCCTTGTAATTCCTGACCTGGTAGGTACCAAAGCCAGAAGGGACCTGAGATAAGAATGCTGGGTCATATGGAAAGCTGCTATGTTTCGCCTGACTGATGGGGAAAGGAAAAGGCTTCGATTTTTCACAATCTAAATGACATTCTCTTTCTCTAATGTATGGTCTTAAGCCACTTTTTGAGAATTGTGTTTCACAGAAAGACCCCCAGACCAAAAGATATTTCATTCTTTGATAACGTTTTTGGGAATATTCATATAGAAATGCTACACATGATCCTGGGGTAAGGCGGCCCCACTGGAGGTGTGTAATCTGGCAACTGGCCTTTGGGTTTGGTGTAGATCCTTACTAGTTTCTGTTAGTACCAAATATTTTCCGACAGATCACCAATATTCCAGGTCAGAGATGGATGGACAGTGAGGCACCTTATATATGATACCCAATTCTTCAATGGAGATCTGATCAATCTTATTTAACACATAGATACAAAGGATATAAACTCTGTTTTCTTCCATCGCATCAGCGAGGTCATCTACTGTGCATCACTGTGCAGAGCCATACCGGCATTACTAATTTTATATTCAGCCAGAATGCTATTCATACTTTCAGCATTCAGCTCACTCTGAAGGCAAGTGATAGTGAGATTGATGCCTCCCTTATCCTTCTTTTTAAAACCAATGTTAGGGGTTTGCTGTTCAAGTGAAAGCTAAAGTCTTCCAGCTTGTTTTCAATTATCTTATGTCCCAGTGGTTTCAGGACATCCAGAACAATCAGGATCAAGTTATATTCTCAGGCCACTGCAATGACTTCCTTTACTTTTTCCATTCTTGGCACCTTCATTGATAACTGGGAGATCCAGAATCTGGGTCCTGGCACTTTTGTATCGATGACACCAGGATCTGTGGTGGGATAGTGAACTCAGGCTGTCTTGTTGAAATATACCCCTACCAGGTTACTGAGCAGTGTTGATTTCTCCACAGATGGAAAATCCACAATATATTTGAGCATCCCTATGTCCTGGTCACATCAAAATCTTCTCCTTGCCGGTGACCACCACCTTTTGGAGTAATGAGTTCTCTGCAAAGCTTAGAAAGGCAAGCCTTAATCAGATTTAGGTGGGACATTGTGGCCTTGTTTTTCTTGAGGTTAAGCCATCTCAGCTTTGATCTCTGTGATCCTGATGAAGATGCTGTTCCTGGTGGCAAATCTTGGGGGTTCCATGGTCTCCACATTGTATCCTGTCACACACCTGGCGCAGATTGACCACATCCATCTGGTGCTAATGCAGTGCACAGACGAGATACTTCCTACGTCTAGGGAGAGTTCCACGTGGGAGGTTCCCAGAGACACAGCGTGGAGCCTTCTCCTCTCCACTCCCCTCAGCCAACTCCCCATTTTTTAAGGTTGTTGTTTCATTTCTTCATTAAGGAAGGGGATGCATCATTTACTGTGGACCTTCATGCTGGCCCCTCTGTGCACACAGGTTTGTATTGCTGAACTCTGCACACTGAATAAAACAAAACAGAAAGACAAGTTTGTTGCAAAAGTTTTGACCTGAAAACTGGGAAACTCAAGGCTATGGGAGTTGTGAGTTCTGAGTTGCTCACAGACTAAAGGGTTGTTGTTGTTTTAAGATTTATTTATTTGAGAGAGAGACAGATCTGGTGCATGAGCGTGTGGGGGCAGGGGCAGAGGGAGAGAGAGAATCCTCAAGCCAACTCCTGGAGGAGCAGGGAGCATGAGTGCTGTCTCCATCCCAGGACCCTGAGATCGTGGCCTGAGCCAAAACCAAGAATCTGTTGCCCAACCAACTGAACCACCTGGGTGCCCCCATACTAAAGGGTTTTAATAAGGCAAATGCAGAATATATTTGGCTTTTTCACCTGATTGCCTAGTGGTCTTCTTCTTTATTTGGATCAGGGTAGCCTAGTCAGTAGAACAGGAAATCCAAAGATGAGGTGTAACAGACTTGGTGTTTGGGGATTGGCTTGGCGTCCTTTGCAGATTTCTGAGAAGAGCTGTAAGTTTCTGTAACTAAGATAAATTTGTTTTATTTTTGTTTAATGTAACTGCACTGGCCAACTTAATTTTGTCCTTAACATATAGGGCTCCACTTTTGTTTTAGTTCTATGGTATACACATGTGTATATACACATCTGTAGGAGGCCAGAGCTCTGATGGGTTGAGGAGATCTACCTCTTTTATAAATAAGTGTATTAGGAAGAGGCTGATTCTAACAGATGGGTGGCTGTAGCCTCACCCTAGTGGGAAGCCAGCTCTTTCTGGATGCCTGGGTACAGCTAAAGCACTGAGGGTTGGGTGGGGGTGGGGGTAACTGGATGGTGAGAGGAGCTTAGGAGAACATATCAGCTTCCATCCCTCTCACCCTTTCCTGGACTGGTGGCCAGACCTAGCCCTGCCCCTGAGGCAGGTCACTGGGCTCTATGGGGACAGGATCTGAAGACTCTGAGCGCTCCATGGGACCACTCCTTGAGCTCTTCTCCATGCCATACTTGTCAGAGTCCATGACTCTTCATTTTTCATGATAATTTATATTAATCAAAAAATTTTGGGGGGGAATGAGAAATTGAATCATTGAAATAAGAATTGATAGCAACTTGGCAGAGAGATGTGAATTATACTGCTGTCCCTTTCTTTCTCCTCTAGACTGTAGTGTATAGAAAGCAGGTACTAAAGTGGTAATTAGCAATTGCCACATTATCTGTGATTTTTGAGATATTATGGAAAAAAGGGAAGATTACAGAATTTAGAGTAGAGAAAAACTAACAATTTGGGTTTTTTTAAAAAAGATGTTATTCTGAAAATTGTAGGTTATTAGATTTGTAATTAATACCAGAGAAGAGGGGGCACCTGGATGGCTCAATGGTTGAGCATCTGCCTCTGGCTCAGGTCATGATCCCAGGCTTGTGGGATCAAGTCCTGAAAGGGGCTCCCTGGAGGGAGCCTGCTTATTTCTCTGCTTCTCTCTGTGTCTCTTATGAATAAATTAATGAAATCTTAAAGAAAGTGCTAGAGAACAGTTTCAATTTTGTTGTGAAAGGGACAGTTTATTCACATAAAGAACAGGGTGTATTGATTAGTAGGAGTTACTATGTGGTAATTTAGAATAAATTTTGCCAAAAAAACCCCTTAATTTCAGGATTTGGTAGGGTTTCACTGGTATACCAGAAACAACATAACATGTTCTTAGCTAATCACTTAACAGGTTTTTAAAACATGCTTGAAGGAGAAATAAAAACATGCTGACAAGATGATTCTTGAGAACTTTAAGCTTTTTGTAACAATGTAACAGAAGATTCCTACCTAGAAGTTGCACATTTCCTGTTTGAATATTATTACTGACTTAGAACACAGAGGCACACTTATAATACTAATCGACATTCATCTAGCAGTGTAAAATTAATAGCTAATGTAACTTGGAGTAGAATTAGAATTCAGAAATATCTCTAAGAGTTGGAAACAATGGGCTCAATCTGATTAGAAAGCATTTATATGACATGTCCAGAATAGACAAATTCACAGAGACAGAAAGTAGATGAATGGTTACTAGGGCTGGGGGAAGTGGGGAGTGGGGAGTGATTACTAGTGAATGGTTTCTATTTGGAATGATGAAATGTTTTGGAATTTGCTAAGGATAATGGTTGCATAATTTTGTGAATATACTAAAACCTATGAAATGTACACTTTAAAAGGGTGAATGTTATGGTAAGTGAATTATATCCCGATAAAAAGTTTAAAAAGACATCTATGGCTAATAAACTGGGAATAGAACAAAAACTTATGAAAAACAGAAGGAGAGGATCCCTGGGTGGCTCAGCGGTTTAGCCCCTGCCTTCGGCCCAGGGTGTGATCCTGAGGTCCTGGGATCGAGTCCTGCATTGGGCTCCCTGCATGGAGCCTGCTTCTTCCTCTGCCTGTGTCTCTGCCTCTCTCTCTCTGTGTCTCTCATGAATAAATAAAATCTTAAAAAAAAAGAAAAGAAAAACAGAAGGAAACTGAACACAGCAAGAGTTTTTATTTTGCACAGGTAGCCAGGTAAGACTAGTAAGACTAGTATTCAAAATAACTTATGCATTAAAAGATGGATAAAAGTAAAAGTATATTATCTCCATTATTGTTTAGCAATGTTTTAGATATCCTAACCGGGACGTATGTTTTATATGTTCTAACATGATATATATCATATTTAAATACTGGAAAAGAGAAGGCAATGCTATATTCAGTGCAAATGGTTTGTTTTTCTACATAGAACACACTAAGGATTTAAAATGAAAACATTTATTTTATTTTATTTTATTTTATTATTTTATTTTAGCATAGTTGACACACAATGTTGCATTAGCCTCAGGTGTGCAACACAGTGATTTGACAATTTGACACATTATGCTATGCTCACCACAAGTGTAGCTACCATTTGTCACTGTGCAAAACTATTACAATATCATTGACTACATCTGGTATGTTGCAGCTTTCATCCCCATGACTTATTCATTCAAAATGAAAGTATTTAGGGATGCTTGGGTGGCTCATCAGGATGCCTGGGTGGCTCAGCGGTTGAGCATCTGCCTTCAGCTCAAGGCATGATCCCGGGGTCCTGGGACCGAATCCCGCGTGGGGCTCTCTGCAGGGAGCCTGCTTCTCCCTCTGCCTATGTCTCTGCCTCTCTCTCTGTGTCTCTCATGAATAAATAAACAACATAAAAAAAGAAAGTATTTAAATTTCAAATTGAAAGAATTAAAAAAGGTAGCTGGACAAAAAAGAATTGTTTTTAAAAATCAACAGCTTTTCTGTATGTTATAAACAAACCAACATAACAGAGTGTTAAATGGAAAAGAAAGCTCATTCACAGTAACAATCTAAATAATAAAATACTCAGGAGTTAAATTCATAAGATATGTGCAAGGATGATACTTGACACATCTCAGGGATGGATAATTATAGGAAATTGATTGAAAACAATTTTATGATACAGAGGTTTTCGAGGTAGAGAAGATATTTTTAAGGTAGAGAATCCAAAACTTCTATGAGATTTACAAATGGCTTTAAGAAACAAGAAAGTTCACATATCACTGTCCATGAAGCAGCACTGTCTGTAACAGTGTAATGAGAATACATTGAGAAAGAAGCAGAGGAATAGCTTGATAGACAAATAAGTTGTGAGAGAAAGATAAACAGAAGCCTATAGAAGATCAAAACCTCAAGAACTAGTGTATTAAATATTTGGTTTGTGATAGAAGTGACACCTTAAACAATAGAAAAAATGAATTATTAAACAAAAGATTTTCAAGAAAATTATTTAGAAAAAAAATATTTTCTATTTCTTTCCTGCCCCAAATTTCAGATTTATTAAAGAGTTTCTAAGGGCACCTGGGTGGTTCAGTCAGCTAAGCATCTACCTTCAGCTCAGGTCGTGATCTCAGGGTCCTGGGATTGATCCCTATATCAGACTCCTTGTTTAATGAGGAGTCTGTTTCTCCTTATCCTTCTGCCCCTCTCCCTGCTTGTTTTTGCTCTCACACATGTTCTCTGTCTCAAATAAATAAATAAAATCTTTTAAAAAGTTTATGGAAATTAAATCTTAGAAAAAGTATTCAAAGGAAATATAGGTTAATTTTTACATAATGTATATCTTGAAGAAGAAGGCCTCAAACCATTATTAGAAATGAATATTCTTTTGAATACAGGAAAATATAGGAACTTTACATAGAGTATAACAGACAAATAACAAACTTGGAAAAGCAGTGCAATATATATGACAAGGCTTAATGTCCTCAATACAGAAAACTCTCTAAAACACTTCAAAGAGAGAGATCGAAAGAAAAGTGATCAAAGGCCAAGAAAAGGCAATTTCTAAGAAGAAATTAGAAATTATTAGAAATTAGAAATTAGAAATTAAGAAATTATTTGTAAAATTTGCCTTTTACAAATAACTGGTAGACATATAAAATGTTCAAATGTACTAATAATTGAAGGAATTCAAATTTAAATAACAATAATATAGCACTGGCTAATATTAAAAAGTCTGATAATACCCAGTCTTTAAGTTGGAGTTAGGAAATAGACTTTTCCATTCATGGACTGGTGATTGGGGTCTAAACTGCCATTCTGTTTCTGAACGGCAATTTGCCAGTATCTATCGAAAGCCTTAGAAATGTGGGTGAACTTTGACCTAGTAATCACTGTTCTCAGAATATATCCTAGGGAAATCATTATGTAAATACTCACAAATGTATATTTGAGAAATGTCTATGCAGCATTTTTTATAATGGTGGGAATTTTAAACAGTATCAAGTAGGTTAAATGAATTACGGCTGTGGCAAAAGTAATTTCCCAAAATCGTCATAAAAATATTTCCAGTCCCACATGCTCTTCCTTAACCTTACCCTTCCCCCATTTACAGATGGAGTCTATTTTGCCTCCCCCTGAACCTGGCTAGGACTTTGTGGATCTCTCATTGACTAGAAGATGATGAAAGTGATGTTTAAAGGCAATATGACGTCCATCTGGCTCTCTTTTCGAGTTTTTGTCCCTTGAAACCTTATTTGTTCTGTTTCTATGTCATGAGGAAGCCCAGACTCCATGGCAAGGTCACTTGTAAGTGTTCTAGTGGAAAGTCAGTATTTAATCATGTAAGTGAGTGAGATTTCAGATAAAACCAGCCTCTAGCCTTTGAGCCACTATAGCTGATTCTAAGTAGAGCAGAGACAAGTCGGTTGAGCTCTTCCAAACTCTAGATTTGTAAGCAAAAGAAAGATTGTTGTTTTAAGTCACTACATTTTGAACTGGTTTGTTACATGGCTATAGTACCTTGTACAGTGTTGTTACATCTGAAACTAGAGTATTGTGAAGCCATTTCAAATGAAATATAGATGGATAAATATTTATCTTAAAAATTTTAAAGACATTTACAAAGTTACAACTTGGAAAAACTTCATAAGATCATAGAATATATATAATTACGTTTTGTATGTGTGCACAAAAAAATGCACAGAAATATCCAACAGCTAGCGTATGTATGCATAGAAAAAAAAAGAGGTTGATAAAATATTTACCAAAATGGAAATACTAGTTGTCTTCACATGTTTGGAATAAAGGGGATGACTTATACTTAATTTTTATTCTTGCTCATCTTGCTTGCTGTATTTTCTAATTTTTCTTAAAGTGGATATTGATCATTTGTTCAATAAGGATGAAACAAATTTGGACTTGATCAACTGATGAAGTACAAAATATAGAGGAACCTGGCTCAGAAGCTGTTCATAAGAAAAAGACAGGAGTTTTCATTGATTACAAGTTCAAAATCAGCCAACAGTGTGCTGTAACTGCCAAAATGTTAATGGAAAATTAGGAAGCAATTACAAAACTTGAGAGTCCGAAGCACTAGAGGCATAAGTCCTTATGAGACACACTGAATGGGGGCGCCTGGGTAGCTCAGTCAGTTAAGCCTCTGCCCCAGGTTCAGGTCATGATCTCAGGGTCCTGAGATCCAGCCCCACATCCTGCTCCCTGCTCAGTAGGGAGTCTGCTTCTCCCTCTTATCTCCACTCATGCTATCTCTGTCACTATCTCTGACTCTCTCAAATAAGTAAATAAATATCTTTAAAAAATATGACACACTGAGTAGATTAGACTTTGTGGTATCACAGTTTAAGAAGGACAGCAACCACTTTTCTTTCAGAAGGAACTGATCCTGATGGTGGTAAGACCTGAAATAGGATTATGAGGCACAGTAGAAACATCAGGGACTCCTATTGTGTTAGAGAAGAATAAAACAATGACATATACAGGTATGGAAAAGTGGGATTAAACTTCATCTGGGTGATTTTAGAGAGCAAATATTAAAAAGTGCATGAAAACCTCAAAGAGACAGATTCTGCTCAGTTGGAAAGAATACTTCCAATTAAATTGAGATATTAAAAAATTGACTGAAGAATGTAGTGAGTCCATGTCTCTGATGTTGAGGTTCCTGGATGTCAGGATTTTTAGATCAGATCTCTGTATTTCATGGGTAGGGGTCTACTGAGGTACCACTTAAAGTCTTGTTCTGCCAAAATCTACAAGAGTCTCAGTCATAGGATCAGAGCCTCAAGAATACACACTCCAGACAATATTCTGGAAAGTCACTCCTTAGCATACATTTTTATAACGGGATAGCTCTCTGAATTCCCAGTCTCTGCTAATTACTACAGCTGAGCTAAGTTTGGCAGTGATTTTTCTCAGAATTAAGGACTATTTCTGAAGATGATGTGTGTTTTAATTAAGTCTCCTCATTAAAACTTTCTAGCTTGAATTCAAGCTACTGTTGGTCTCCATGCAGCACATAATAGATATTTGGCCATTTCTTATTTAATCTGATTAATGTAGACAGCTCATCTTAATCACTCAGCCCCACAAAGTGAACTATAAGGCTTTTTTGTCCAGATAGGCTGAGTGTGGTAGATCTGTTTCTTATGTACTTCTTTTAAGTGGAGTTCATGATACACCTGAAAATTCTGGTTACCTGCAGATACAAGATTTTATCAAGTTGTTTGAAGAAAAAAGATAATATTTTCTCCTTTCTCTATGAGCAATTATGAGGAACCAATTTAAATGGAGCTTTTGAAAGAATATTTTTTTATTAAGAAAGGAAGAAGAAAATAAACTCTTATGAGTTTTGTTAATACCCATGCGATTTTCCTACCATGAGACTCTTCGACCCTGAACTGCCCGTCTTGCTCATGTTTAGCTAGCACTGATGGATTTCAGGTGGTCTGTATTTATAATTAAATGTCACCCTACCTTACTTTGCTAAAGCATAGACACAAGTCTCTATAAACACTTGGTATTTCGACCAAATGGTCTTGCTTCCATCACCTCCTTCCATAGTTTTCCTTTGGTCTTGAAAACAGGAGGTGATGAGTGAGTTATGTAATTAAAAGCATATTCTCAGAAAATACATGGTCCTCTTCTCTTGGCTTTCACCCAGATATATTCAAATAACTGGACCCAGCATGTGGCACTGAAAGGGAGATTTTATGGTATCTACAAAATAACCAAATTTGATTTGTTAACTGTACCTAAGATGAACTTAGGCAGTTCCTAATAATATAATTAAAACAAAATCTTACATATTAATAATAGCAGAGAAAGTCTGTATGAAATTCAGGAGAAGATAAAGATACATGAGAGATATTGAAATATTCCACTTCCTAGAAATGATGTCTCTTTAGAATATATCTAATAGAACAACTTAAAGCATTTTCTGTGGAAATTTAAAAAGACAAGTCCCCAGTTAGGATATAAATAATAAGCAAAAAGAAGAAATATATAAATGTATGATATATCTGTCTTTACTAACCATTTAAAAAACCTTATCAGCAAAAAGTCTGAGTGTAGACTGTATTCAAATGATCTGTATTATTTACTATCATTCAAGATATAAACCACTTTCAAATAAAATTATTCCTAGGAATAATATATATTTGGCTAATTTTTGCTTTATGATTTGTAAAAATTCCTGAACTACTTGCCAAATTGTTGAAATTTCCTTTTCCTTGTGAGGAAGATCTATGTAATGGAAGTCTATAGTGATTCAAAGGCCATCTTAGATTATTTAGACATCTTCAGACAGGCCTTTTTCAATCTGCCTGTGAACCCAGAGGAAATCCTCCAAGCAGGCTCAGACCACAAAAAAAGGCTTCTAAATGACTCCTAGAATTGTGAGTTGAATAAATGTTGATGTTTAAATCCAATGAGTAGTACGTTATGTAACAAAAGCCAACTGATATACTTGAGACAGTCCTGGTGTAGACCCGTTGTCATGGAGTAATTATTAGTAATGCCTCCTTTTATCCTCAAAACTATCTTTGTTTGAGTATAAAATCTACTTAACCAAGTAGTATTATCACCTGCTTATTTGCCAAGCATGTTTTACATTTAAAAATGTCATTAGACAGAGTTACTTTCCGGTTTGAACTCCTTAAGTGAAATCCTAGTTTAGAATAAAATTCAAACTCTTTTAGCATCTATAAAGTCTTATTATAATCTGTCTCTCCCTCCACCCACATTCTCAGCTAGACTTCACTCATGTTATTCTCCCTCTGGTTCTACAGTCCAGTGTACTGGCCTCCTATATTGGCTCCACAAACAGATGCAGTTCTTTCTTAAAACAGGGACTGTGTTTTTCTTTCTGCTTGTAAGTTCTTCTGCTTTAGACAAGCTGCTTCTTTTGTGATTTTAAGGCTGTGCTCAATGCTGCAGTTTGAGAAGTCTGCCCTCATCCCTCTACTCAAAGAAGTCCAACCTCAGTCTTAATTACAGTATACTCCGTATTTCCATCATATAATTTATCACAAATGTTATTTAAAAAAATAAGTTAGTCCACTTGATACCATCAGTCTCTCCCAGTAATAAGTAAGTTCCTTGAAAGGATTGCATCTCAAGGTCTTTTAAGAGCACCTGGCGGAGAGGAGATAAATAAATATTTGGTGAATAAATGCTACATGCTCAACTCTGAACTTAGAATGGAGAATCCTGAATTTGAGTGTTTTTTGTTTTGACTAAGTTGCTTACCCTGGTGACACTTGTTTCATCATCTTGAACATATAAAAACGGGATATTAAATGTGATAATAGAAGAGTGCAAGGTCAGCTGGAATGTGTTGGTAAATGTCAGCTATTATTGTTAGCCTTTATCTCTCAAGATGATGTGGCGCTTTTTACATCAGATATATACTTATTTAAAAAATATTTTTGATAAGCATTAAGTACTTTTGTTAAAGTTCAGGGTTGCCTGTACTTATCTCAAAAGTGAAAAAGTACTACCAATCCCATCCCATCCCATCCCATCCCATCCCATCCCATCCCATCCCATCCCATCCCATCCCATCCTGCTTCCTATGAATTATTATTTCTTTGGTGAATCTGATTGAACTGAAGGCAAAACAAGCAGCTGTGGCTCATCTTACTGTAAGTCTTCTGTCATGTATTTCTTGTCCATCAGATTACAGCTTAAAAAAAAAAAAACTTCATTTTGAAACAGACAAGTAGATTAGGTTTTTTTTATGGGTATTTTTCCCTTTTAACTGAAACAATATCTTGAACTGATATCTCATCATACCACCTCAGTATGATGAAAATGATGAGACTTGTTCCTGATTTGATGTTGAATGATTATAAAACTGGAATTATGGGGATCAAAAAAGGTGTTGCCATTTTCAAAGAAATACTTCTGAATATCACTACTTATAGATAGACCACAATATAGCTTTCTATTAATAAATAATAGGGATTAGTGAACAGTTACATATTACAGTGAGAATACATTTCACAGGGGCCTTTTAAAATGAATATATAAAATAACTCAAAGAAAAGGAAACAAACTATATTTTTGTGATATATATTTTTCCTGAAGGCATATTCATAACATTTATAAAATACATATATTTTGTGTTTATAAATTACCCTAAATACTCTCTGTCAAACAGGACTGGCCATGGGCAAGACTGGTATTGACAGTTTTGGCCTTGGCTTTTCTCTCTTCAGTTGGTATCCTTTACCAAGTGGAGCATAAATAACACACATTCAGAATAGGTAATATGTTCTCTCTCTCTCTCTCTCTCTCTCTCTGTTTTTAAACTGGAAGTGTAACATATGCACATAGCAAACTTTTCAGAAAGTACAAATGTGTTTATAGTAAAATATCAATTCTCCTCTATCTCTAGATTCTTAGCTCCCTCTGGAAGTAACGTCTGTGGAGTTTCTTTCATATATCTGTTCTGTGCATATGCATACATATATTATATACGTATGATATTCATCTTAAGCATTAAGAAGAATCTCTTGTCCCTCAAATGGTTCTCTCCTTTGGAACTGTCTTAACCTTTGTTAATCTCAGATGCCTCATCTTTGTAATTAATCCAACTTCAGAGAGTTAATTTGGGATTAACTGGCTATTATTCATGCCCCTGGAAGAGTATGTGGCACAAGGGAGCCATTCTGTGTTAGCTATTATTGTATTCACATTTTTGCCCAAGATCTTGCATCACTGATTGACATAATTACCTCTTAATGGGGGAATTTAAATTTTGAATCCAAATGATTTCATCTCAAAAAAAAAAGTTCAACGGTAGAGACTAAGCTTCACACATAGATAAATTCTTACCAAATTCAAAAGAGGATTAAAGATGCTTTAAGCATGAGCTTAGAATATGCAGTTTACTTACTATAGAGCAAAATTTACCTTTCCTTAGATGCCTTTATTCTAATGGTAAATGTCAGAGGGAAATGAAATAATATAGATGGGGACTTAATTTGTCTTTACTCATTTGTTCATTTATTCATTTAAAAAGGATATGTACTATATACTTACTCTGTATCTGACATAAATATAGGTGAATAATAGGCAAATAAAATAATCACAGTCCTTATTATTGTGGGGTTTCCAGGATGGTGGGGACAAAGTTTATCAGTGAAATAATTATGTATATATCATAACAGAAAGTGAAATGTAAGATGTATTTGTGTGTGTGTGTGTGTGTGTGTTGTGTACAACCTACTCCAGCATTGGGTGTGAAGGAGGCCCTTTCAGTGGAATTTTGAAGGAAAAAGGTTTTGATCTAAGAATTTTATTTCAAGCCAATTTGTCAGTCAGTTCTGAAGGCAACTGAGAGTTATTTTCTGTTACTGAAAGGATTATAAAATATACCTCTCAGATACTTCCCTAAAACATACTGTTGGATGATATATTCCAAGAGGATCTCTTTCTCATTCTTTTTCTTAACAAAGCCCTTCTTCTTCCTGTCTATATAGAAGTCTGCAAAATCAATGTGGAATACTTACACATGTTTTAATTTACTTTATCTGATTTCTTATGAACTAGAGTTTGTGTTAGTTTATGTAACCATGATTTTAGCTTTATTGTGTATTTTTAATAATTATTTTAATTTTGTTGGACTTGTGGTATTTCTATGAAAATAAAAACAATGATTTCAGTCCTCATACCATAATCTATTATTAATAAATAATTATTAATATTATTAATAATCTCATATTACTTATTTTGATAATATAAATGTAAACTCTTTCTGTTAGACAATATGCTGCAACAAACAAATGTGTGCATCTATATAATTTTTCACCTGTGCAAATATATCTTAAAAATGTCATGTTGGGGATCCCTGGGTGGCGCAGCGGTTTAGCGCCTGCCTTTGGCCCAGGGCGCGATCCTTCGAATCCCACGTCGGGCTCCCGGTGCATGGAGCCTGCTTCTCCCTCTGCCTGTGTCTCTGCCTTTCTCTCTCTCTGTGTGACTATCATAAATAAATAAAAATTTTTTAAAAAATGTCATATGTTGGATTGTTGTATCAGAAGTTTCTGTAATTTTAATAGTAATTGACAAATTTTTGTTCATAGTAATTGCATTAATATACATTCCAATCAGCAATTTATGAGGATGCCTGTTTTCCCATCATCTTACTAATGGCGTATTTTTTCAAACTTTCCAGTTTTTGCAAATATGATAAGATAAAGTGGCATCTCAAAGTAGTTTAATTATACTTTTTATTATAGAAGAATTTGAGCATGTTTATGTGTTTAAAAGTTACTTGCATTTTCTTTTCATGACTTCACCTATTTTTCTTTCTTTTTTTTTTTTTAAGATTTTATCTATTTACTCATGAGAAACAGAGAGAGAGAGAGAGAGAGAGAGAGGCAGAGACACAGGCAGAGGGAGAAGCAGGTTCCCCACCGGGAGCCTGATGCGGGACTCGATCTTGGGACCGAATGGCTCAGCTCAGGATCATGTCCTGGGCTGAAGGCAAACCCTAAACCGCTGAGCCACCCAGGGATCCCTATTTTTCATTCTTAAAATGTATTTTTAGCAATTAATATATTCTAGCCAAGAGTAATCCTTTGTCGGTGATAGAATTACAAATAGTTTTCTCAGGTTGCCTTTTGGGGTTAGTTATGGTATTTCTTGACGTACAGAATTTTTTTTTTTAATGTAGTGAAAGTTATCAATCTTTTCTGTGAGGATTCTGGATTTTGAGTGATGGTTAAAACATCCTTTCCTATTCCAGATTTAAATGTACTTCACAAGAACCAAGCGACAGAAAAGACTCATCAAAGACCCTGAAATAACAAGTTTATTGGGCTAAAAGAGATAAAATATGAGCATAAATATCTGACGGAGTATTGTGACACCATCTTGCCCAGAGTTCTTCTATTTCCCCTTGGTGACTTCCTTTACAAAAGACATGGCTTTATTAAGTTTTTTTTTTTTTTTTTTTTTGTGTGACAGAATAACTGGTACAATTTTCATCTTATTTATGGTGAATGTTCTTTGTCTATTGGTAGGTTTTGCTGCTATGTCTCACATTTTTTATAGTATCCTCTAAATAATTGATTAAATAATTGATTTAGGTATACTTAGCATCCCTCCCTGATTTCTGGTGATTTTGTTGGCTTATTCTTATTTTTACATGCTGTCCAAAATTCAAATATTTGTTCTGAGTCAGAACTTCACCATGTGAAATTTTGTGTAGGCTTTTTTTAGTTTATAATTTCTTCCCCCATATTTATGGGGTTTGCATTGTGTGTCAGGGTTTGCACTAAGCTCTGAGTATATAACAATGAACAGGAAAGGCAAGTTTTCTGTTTTCATAGGGCTTATAAGATTAGTAGAGGAAAAAATTAAATAAGTAGATTCAATATGGTGCATGCTAAGTATTATAAGAAATAGAGGATACTATAGAAACACATTTTGATAGCATTAAACATTTATATTCTTCTAATGTGTCTTGCACAAATCCTGTGTTTTGGAGGAGAGCCAAGAATTCTTCCATAAGTAAACATTTGGAGAGTCATGAAATGATTCCTAGAAGAAGGAAGGTTTTAACTGAAATTCAGATCTGAGTGGTCCAGGCTGGTCTAACTGTTCATAACAATATATAGAGATCAGAGAAAGAGCAAAAGAGTATTACATAGCAGGTGAAGGAGTTTCATGCTTTGTTTCCATTTTATTTATCTATCAATAGAGGAGATCTCTGAAACTCTTCATTTTAGAAACACAATTTGGATTTTATCTATTTATTTAAAATATTATATATTTATTTATTTATGAGAGAAGAGAGAGAGCAGAGAAGGGGCAGATGGAAATGGAGAGGCAGAGAATCGCAAGCCGACTCCACGGTAAGCCTGGAGCCCCATATTGGCTTGATCCCAGGACTCTGAAATCATAAGAGCTGAAGCCAAGAGTTTGATACTTAACCAACTGAACCACCAAGGTGCCCCAACAATTTGGATCTTAAATAAGATTTATCAGCGCCCTTAAGACTGTCTTCAGAAAGAGGAATAGCTGAGAAGGGAATTAAAAAATTATTCTCTGTTTGTGAGAAACCTTAGATTAAAAAGCTAATACTCAGAATCAGCAGATTTCAAGTAAAATATAGTCCTTTGGCTGATGTTCCAGTGAGGATTTGGAAAATTCTTTCTTTGGAAGATCCTTGTTGGTTAATGTCCCTGCTGTTATTCTTAATGACTATCCCGTTGTGAACTGTTTCCCAGCAAGATCTTTCTAGTCTTATCTTCTAACACCTTGCCCCAGCTGAACTTTGAAGTTTAAAATACAGGTATTCCCTGCTTTTTCAAAGTTTGTATTCCACCATTTTGCTTTTGTGAAAGACCTACATTAATACCTGCTTTTACTAACCAATGGAAATCTGGAAAGAATTTTTGCTTTTACGAAAAGTGCAAAATGGCATTCATTTTCCATAAAAGCAAAAATGGCGTTCAGCATTTTTGCAGGGAGCAATTACAGTTGACAGTGTAATTACTGACAGTGTAATTACAGTTGACATCATCCCAGCAGCCGAGTGGCGCCACCTGGCTCCTTCCCCGGGAACTACACGCAGCATCTCAGCTGCTATTGCTTTGAACCATGTCTGTGAACATCTGTGTTTATCTCAATTTATTTTCTGCATCTCTTAGCAAGATGTACCCAAGGTATCAGCAAAACCTATAAGAAGTTATTTTGTGGGCCTGGGAATGCTTAATTTTTTTTCCATATACAGTTGATCCTTGAACAACACGGGGTTAGCAGTACTGACCCTCTCGCAGTCGACAGTCTGCATGGAACTTTTGACTTCCCCAAAACTCAAATAATAGGCTGCTATTGACTGATAGCCTTGCTGACAACATACAGTTGATTGACATATATTTGTATATTGTAAGTATTATATCCAGTCTTCTCACAATAAAGTGAGCGAGTGAAAAATGTTAAGAAAATCGTAAGAGGAAATACATTTGTAGTACTTGTACTGTATTTATTGAAAAAATAAAATATACCTATAAGTGGCCCTGCACAGTTCAAAGCCTTGTTCAAGGGTCAACTGTATATTAATGATAGTTGCTTCTTTACATTAGGCCACTTCGGTTTACCGAAAGGTTTCATAGGAACCTATTTTCAGATAGTGGGGGGCCCTATATCTAATGTGATCCAGACTATTGCAAAGCAGCTTTGCGGGGGGGGTGGTGGTCTTCAGGATTCTCCCTTTGAAAGCAACATTTTAGGCCCTTATCTGTGAGTTCCTGCAGCTTCACAACAAAGGCTGCTATTAACCATTTTTTTTTCTTTAATAGTCATCACCTCCATAAGGCTATATTAATTCTTCCAATATTTCTGTTCTGCACTGAAAAATTCTATAAGGAATAACAAAATTTTTTTGTCCAAGAGCTGTCAGCTAATTGCAACTAATATGGTATCCATATGGCAAATTTCCAGCCTGTCAGCTGTGGCACAGCATTGAGGCTGGCTTGCTGGATCCTTCAGTTTGTTTCTGTGTTTAGAGAAAGCACACAAACAGTAACTAACCTATCATATTGATGTCACAAATGTCAAAGTCTTGTTATAATTAAATCCTCTGAGTATTTCCTTTTATGTATGAAAAGGAAAACATATTTGGGCAACTGTAAGTGCATGTTTTCTATTTTTAGAATGGAAGCCACAGCTTGTTTACTTAATTGATTTGGCAAGGAAAAAAACTGTTAGGAGAAAAACACAACAACTAATCTGTGGTCTTTTCTCATTTACCCTGTGTTTCCAAATATAAGCATTTGATCCTTTTTGTGAGGACCTACACCAGGTGAGACTAGAAATTTGCAAATTATAATGAACTGCAAGCAATAGTGTGGATCCTTCTAGAGTGAAGTCAGAATAAGAGAATAGAGGAGTTAAGCTGTTTTTTAAAACTGTGATTCTGTTTTTTTTTTTTTTAAAGTGTTGCAGTAAACAATAGAAACCCAAAGAAGGTGATATTTTATTTTCAGAAACCTAAGTTCCAAATCTCTCTAGGGTAAAACTGGGAAAGCACAGAAAAAATATCAGCAGGGCCAATGAGGTGTACTCTTTTGATTCTGCCAAGTTAGTTTTCTGGTTTTGAGCCTGGTAGGTGTTTAAGGTTACTTGTCTCTTAGATTCCTGTGATATAAGGATATAATTTTCTCTGACTGGCTTCTTCCCTTCCTCCTACCTATCCGCAGTTTTCTGGTGGTTTACTTTATCTAGGCTTTTCTGTTTACATAACATAGTGTGGTGCTAAATGAACTCTGGAACGACTACCTGAGTTCAAATCCTGATTCTAAAATGCAGGTTACTTAATATCTTTTGCTTCAATATCCTCAATCTGAAGATGGGTTGATAATAAATAGAACTAACTTCATGCTGCTGAGAGGAAATTGTATCTACCTACAACCTATCCATCCATCCATACCACAGACAGATGTAATATTCATTATCATTATCATCATTTTCCCTGTGAGATAATGTTCGTCTACTGATCCACAGGGAGGGCTCATGCCTCCTTTACATGAACAACCTCTGAAGATGTAAGTGATGCCCAATATGCAGCAACCTCTCCACAGCTAATTTTGTACCTTTGGCATAGTTATCTGGTGTCTCTGCCTTTTAGGCTTTCTAGTCAACTGTGCCCCCATCCAACCTCGGGAGACACATATTGCTAGCATTGTTATATCCATCAGGTGAATTAATCTTTTCATTATGGTGGTGATGAATTTTACCTGTCAACTTGACTGGGCCGTAGTTATTTGGGCAAACATTATTCTAAGAGTGTCTGTGAGGGTGTTTCGATGAGACTAACATTTCATTTCATTACAGATTGAGTAAAGCATTTGCTTTCCCCCAGTGTGGGTGGCTTTTCTCCAGTCAGTTGAAGGTATGTTTAGAGCAGAAAGGCTGACCTTTCCAGTAGCAATAGGAAACTGTTTCTGCCTAATTGTCTTGGACCTGGAAGATGACGGTCTGTTTTGTTTTGTTTTTTTTTTTATGTTTTTTTCCTGCTGTGGTCTTTCAGAATGGAACTACACTGTTTATCAACTGCAGATCTGGAGACTTGGTATCCTTCAAAATTCAATGAGCTAATTCCTTATAATAAGTCTCTTGATAGATGATAGACAGATAGATAGATAGAGCCTTTTGGTTCTGTTTCTCTGGAGATCCCTGTTGCTTTGGAGAACCCCGAATCATTACGAGATATTTCTCATTTTTCTCCTTACCTTGATATGTATTTTGTCTGATATTACTATTAGCAATTTTTGTTATTGTTTTTTTTGGTAGTCGTGTGGCTACGTATTTTCATCCCTTCTTTCAAATTTCCTGTCTCTTCATATGTAATGTGTATCCATTTTAAGCAGTATTCAGTTTGGTTTTGTTTTTCTAACTAGCCTGACAGTCTTTTAAAGAAATTTGAAGTATTTAATTGATTTAAATTTCATATAATTAGTCTAAGTACTGATGCGTGTGGAATTTAAATCAGCTTTACTGTTTCCCCCCCCTATTTTTCTATTTGGTTTTGTTTATTTTTTCTCCATTCTTATTTTTTTTTGGAGTAATCATATAATTTTAAAAATATTTTTTATCCATTAGCCTTTTAATTATATACTTGTATTTATTATTTTTAAATGAGATCTCTAGAGGCTTCCCCCACAGTCTACTTCTTGTTAATGTTTTAACCATTTCCTGGGCAATACAATAATCATACACATTTTAAGTTCATTTTTCTACCTCCTGACCTTTGTACTATTGTTGTCATGTTGTATATATAAACTTGGAGTGTATATTATATATGTATATTTGTATATATATGCAAGTGCATATATATGTAGGATATGAATATGTGTGTACGTATACACACACACACAAACCCATATACATTCATAGATACGTACACGCACGCATTTCAAACTCTATGAGATGTTATTATTCAGGACAGTCTTCATTTAGATTTACCTTCATTTCTACATTTCCCAAACTTATTTATCCTTTTGCATTATGCTTCTACTTCCTGAAGGACTACTTTATCATATCTTTTAGTACAGTTGTCCTTGAAATGACTTTTCTCAGATGCTGTTTATTTGAAAATTTCCTTATCACAATATCGTTTTAAAGATGTCTTCACAAAAAAAAAAAATAATAAATACCTAAAAATAAAGATGTCTTCACTGGCTGAAAGAATCTAGGTTGGAGTTTATTTTTTTTTCCCGTACTTTAAATCTATCACTTCACTGCCTTCTGACTCGCAACATGTTGCTCAGTGATCTGTCAGTCTCATTGTCACTCCTTTGAAGGTAATAGGTCCTTTTTGCCCTTTTATCTTCTTTTAAGTTTTTCTCTTTTCTTTTTCAGCAGGTAGACAGCTCATGTGCATAGGTTGTTTTTTCTTTATCCTCTTTCATGCATGCTAAGTATTTTCAATGTTCTCATTCTCTGTTACAGATTTAAATTTTTTTCCAACTTTGTACTTCAGACTGCTAATTTTTTTCCTGATCTATTTCCTAGTTACTAATCTTCTTTTGTGTGGTGTCTAAGCATTTACTAAAATATCTATTAAGTTTATAATTTAATTCATTGTATACTTTCTAGAATTCTCAGTAGATTGCTTGTAATAAAATCAGTTTTCTAGTAAAGTTCCATATCTTATCTATTTTCCTGGACACGTTAACTATAGTTATTTTAAAGTCCTTGTCTGATTCTTACAGTATATAAATGGAATACCTTTTTCTATTGCCTGGCTTTTGGGGTGTGTGTGTGTGTGTGTGTGTGTGTGTGATTTGGTGAATGCTACTATTTTGTAGGAAAAGTTCTAGAGGTACTAGGTGATGTTTTCTTCCTCCAGAGAGGATTTAATTTCCTTCTAGTAGGCAAAGAAATCACCTTTATCCATATATGGATTGAAACAATTTCAGAATTTTTGAGTGCTGTGCTGATTCCAGTTTGTCTTTACAAACAACTGTAGCCCTTCGGGAATCCCAACTGAAAGCCCTAAATATTTACCATAGGCCATCCTTGAATGGTCTATGGTAATAGAGAATCTTGAACTCGCAATTATAACCTAGAGGAATGGGCCTGCTATAGCTCTCAAAATCTGTGCTTTTGAGAGTTTTAACAAAAGCTTTTCTTATTTTCTTGATTTTTTTTTCCTGCCTGCTCAGATTAGTTCTAATCAAATGTTTCAAGGGAAAATGTGGGGAAGAAGTATGTTACACTTATTTCTTAGTGCTTCCTATTTTTCTAGATCTTGGTCTTTCAAATAATGGCTGCCTTGTGATCCTGTTGCCAGCTGGATTCTCAATCGACTATAAATGTGAGAAGATTCATATAAATTTTTAATTCCACCTACCCCACAGGCAACATTATAGACAAATCACCAGGTAAGCTCTCTTTAAGAAATTATTATATTTAGAAGGAAAAAACTGATACACTAGCTAGCTATTCATGGACAAAAATAAATGCATAATGTCCTATACCCGAACCTTGGAGTTGTTTTACTCTATTGAAAACAATAGTAAAAATTTGGATATCAACCCTTAGGATAGTTTTTCTTAAAGTAAAATTAGTATTAGCTACTGAGTGTCTACTCTATGACACCATGGCCCTGCATATTTTTCTTAGAACTTATCTGTCACGCAAGTACTATGTGCAATGTATATTATTTGTATTTTTACATAAAAGGAACAGAAGCTCAGAGAATTTAAATCATTTGCTCAAGGTCACACAGGAAGTGACAGAACTGTTTCTTATTTGTTTTGTTTTGTTTTTTAAAGAGAGTGTGGGGGAGGGGAGAGGCAAGGGACAGATAGGGGAGAGAGAACCTTAAGCAGGCTCTACGCTGGGGCTCCATTTCAAGACCCTGATATCATGACCTGAGCCAAAATCAAGTTGAATGCTTAACTGACTGAGCCACCTAGGCGACCTAATAGAACTGAGTTTTGATTCTAACTCTATAATCTATTTCCTTTATTCACGTGATTTTGCTAACTAACTATAACAATCTTTAGTCATTTCTAATTTATAAATAATTTCAGTATAATGAAGCTTATAGTCATACTTGTGCATTATATATTTAGATATAAATGAGGATGTTTGGAAAAAAATTTTAAATGTTATATTTTAGATTAGGAAATATGTTACTATGAAATTTCAAAGTAGATTTTGAAGTCCTGCTCAGGCTGCTGTCTCCTTATTGTGTGTTCTTATGCAAATCCTCTAAGCTTTCAGAACATCAGTTTCTAAATATTTAAATGTGAAGATATTAACTACTTCATAGAATTTTTCTGAGGACTAAATGACTTATGTGCATGTGAAAATTTTTGGAAAACTTAATGTCTTAGTTTCCTAATTGACTTTTTATTTTTTATTGTGATTTTTGTTATTATACATTTATTTTTTTTATTTATTTATTTTTTGTTATTATACATTTAAAATCAAAAGGCCAATGACTTTGTAGGGGATCTTCTCCCATCAGAGCTTAGATAAATGTTGACCTAAGAGTTGTATTATCACACTTTTAATAGAAGCAACTATTCAACTTCCTTTTTAGGTTCAATGCCCTACATAGTTTAGACCGAGGCTTTTTCTACTCTGGAATGAATAGGGTTCAAATGTCTAGAAAGTTTTCACAAAGTTGAGTTACATGATTTACAGACTGCTTTAAATTTATGACCCAAGAAATACTATTGCTATATAAACACTAAAAAGTGGTCAGTAACACAAATTTATTAGAGAAAGCTGATCAAAAACTACTCTTATCTTCTTCCTTAATGCAATGATGGATTTATTAGATAAGGGAATACTGGGGATCAATGTGCTATATATTCTAAATTCAATAAATTGTTTGATGAAATGTCACATAGCACAGTACCAAAAACATCAATTTTAAAATACCAGGACTTAAATGGTATTTATTTAAAAGGCAAGCAGGGTTAGAAGGCATAATGATCAGATATAAAGTTCCGTTATGTTTGTTTGTTGTAGCCTGCCTACCTTCTGTACTTTCTGCATATTATATGCACCTTTATTATGACATCACTTTAGTGAGTTATAGTTATTTGTCATGTTGTCTTCCTCACTATATTACAAGATCTTTCAGTTCAGAGAACCATATTTATTCATCTTTGGATCCTCAATGCCTGATAAAATGCCTGGCATAGATTAGAAATTCTTTTATTGTTACCTGAAAATGGTCCATTTCATAATTAGTAAAAGATAATAATTTTAATCTTAAACTAGGTCAAAATTCTCAAACTTTCCCAAGTTTGCAAGTTCCCATGTAGGAAAGATTGAAAATACTTCTCTGAGAAAAGAAATATTGTACATGAAAAGATCTGGTTTAAAATGTTTTTCCTTACGTAAAGAGAAGCCAACAGAACAGAAGTCACTATGGACAACAGGGAGGGATCTTCATTTCTCCATCCGTAAAATAGGTGATTGAAGAGTCAGTGCTTCCAAAGTACTTTATTTTGCTTTGAAAATACTTCTATGAGGTCAACCTTTCCCATTGTAGTATCATAGGTACAATGCTCAGGGACAGGAATGTAGAAGTGGATTTCTCACAACCAGCCCATTCTGTCAGTGTGGGGAATCTGCTAAGAATTTAGATAAGGTACGGGGCACCTGGGTGGCTCAGTGGTTGAGCATCTGCCTTTGGCTCAGGTCATGATCCCAGGTCCTGGGATCAAGTCCCACATCTGGCTCCCCTTAGGGAGCCTGCTTCTCCCTCTGCCTGTGTCTCTCATGAATAAATAAATAAAATCTTAAAAAAAATTAGTAAGATAGGAGCTTACCTGAAAGGAGCCATTGTAAATCTGACCACAGGAAATGTGCTATTATCTGTTTAAATGAAAAAGATATGCATTTGCAACAAAATATTGTTGTCTTCTTGGTATGGGACTTCCTTAAAGTTAAAAGTTCTGTTATACAACAATTAATTGATCCAGAAGGGTTTATGGTGGATAAATGTATTTAATAAAGCCTATCAATATAATTTAGTATTAATTGGAAAGTTGCTTCAAATATAATAGCTTCAGGCATATAACTAACTTGACTGCCAGCTGACAACAATTTATTGTGTATTTTAGGAAACATTAGTAGCTCCCTGCTGAGAATATAAATAGGAAGAAAGTACAGGAGCCATGGGGCTAGGTGAATATACAATATAACCTCTTTATGAGACAATTTTGGAGAATTCTGAAAAAAACTAATATAAAGAAAACCTTCAGTAGTCTTTCTGAAAGCAGATGTTTTGTGCTGAGAAATTAAGCACACAAAAATAATTGTATGAACTTTAGTAATCTTGCACATCAGAAATATGCATTTGAAATATTTCATTTTTTGTCTACTTATTGAAACTTCTTTCCTAAAACTAATTGTAAGACAAAATTCTTCCTGTTTTGAAATACGGAAAGTAAAACAAAAAATGCAGATGTTGCTTTTTAAAAAAATTGTCTTTAATTATAAATTTTCATTAATCTTTTCTACATTCTCAATATAGAGTTAAAATATGGAAAATGTGGAATTTAAAATATAGATAAAGAAAATGCAGATATTTATCTACCAAAGTATAAGAAATAGTCCAAAACTCAAAAAAGAAGTCATAACAAACTTTCAATGTAAAGTTGAGATGAGGTATTTGCAGATACATTTCACATACAGTGGGTATGTGTGTGTGTGGGGGGGAGGATTATGGAAATCCTTAACTAACATGTTGCTTAAAATTGTCACCAAATAGTAACTAGCTCAGATCCTTATTGGTGTAGAAGACTTAAAGTGGTAGGTCTTTGAAAAATTGATTCAGGGACCATAAATAACAAATAAGAATTTTTGCTCATCGAAACTAATTTTAAACAGGCACTGAAACATCTACAATTTTATAACTCGTTGAATGAAAGCTAATTGTGTTATATATTAATAGAAAAGCTTAGGTGAGTGGTAATTTAAGAGAAACACATCTAGTTTTTCCCAATATAGAGGTAAGAACTGAAAGGCCAAATTAGGGTTTACTTTCTGCATACTGGATTTTCTTGCAAAGCTTGAGGTGAGGGAAGGCTGACTTCAATTGAGAAGGCTTCTATGCATTGGTTATCAAAATAGCTGTTCAGTAATATGGACTTTGGAGCACAGTAGGAAAAAAGTAGAAGAAAAAGTGAAAGAAAAGTGGTAGGGGTTACAGCATAGGGAATATAGTCAATGGTGTTGCAGTAGCATTGTACGGTGACAGATGGTAGCTACACTTGCAGGGAGCATAGCATAATGTATAGCCTTGTCTGATCACTATGTTGTACACCTGAAACTAATGTAACATTGTGTATCAACTGTGCTTCAATGTAAAAAAAAAGAATTGATTTTAAAAAGAGAGAGTAGTGGTAGGAAAAGAAAAATGAGAGGGGAAGAGTAACAAATGAAAAAATGTGAGCATTAAATAGGAGCCCTTTGAAGCAGATTGTGTATATTAATAAGTAGCTTTTACACCTTCTGAGAAACCTAAAATAGAGCTTTAGCTTCCCATGGAATTTATGTTATTTATTTTCTCTTCAACTTCAGCCACCATTATTGAGTCCTCTTATTCACCGTTGGTGCTCCAGACTGTCACATTGTAGGGTCTCCTACAAGAGATCAACCAAACTTCCTCTTTACAAAGTATGTGTATGTAGGAAATGTATATATATCAAGTACCCATTATATACTCTGCATTTGTGCTCTTTTTTCCCCCCAGATTTTATTTAAGTTCTAGTGCTCTTTTAAAATTCTCATATTTTACAAATAAAAAAATCAAATTTGGAAAAAGGTGATCCAAATTCAACTCCAAAGTTTATTACTCTCTACTCTGATGTTTGCTTAGTTGTTAAAGGTAAATGGATAATATTTAAAAATAAGAAATAAATTTCTGCATAAGGAATGAATATTAACCTTGTTCAGAAGGTTAACATGGTAAGTCTATAATTGTAAGAGAGGACACGTAGAGAATGTTGCGAGTTACTCAAGCAGTGACAAATTTTCTTAGAATAAGTTTGACAGTGACAGTTGTGTCTGAGCTGAATATAGAAAAATTCTCAGAAGCATTTTATAAGTGAGATTAGGATGTAGATGTGTTCAATTTACCCACTTAAAGTCAAACATAGTTTCTCATTTCCCCCTCAGTTAAAATTCTGAGAAGCATGGAACATTGTGTCACTCTTACCCTCCCTTTACATGGTAGAAGACAAAGTAATAATAAACAATAGGTATTAAATTAGCATTTTCTTAATTACATTCATAACTGTAGCAACTATATTCTTTTGAATTTAGTGACTGTGTATAGTCTAATTCTGAAATAGCATAACTATTTAAATTACAGTTTTCTACACCAGTTTAAGTAATCACCTAGCAATTTTAATAATCTTCATTAAATGGTGAAGCAGCTAAAGTTAGTCTTTAGTGATACTCAAAAATCTACCTTATTTTAGCTTCTTCATATTCGAAGTGTTACACTATTTTGTCAATTCACATTTTAACATCTCTGACATTGAAATGTAACTTTAAGTCAATGTGATAAAAAAATCATTATTACTGTCATGGCAAATTGGCATTTTTTTCCTTAGTGGTAGGTACACACAAAAAAATGGTGTATTTTACAACTAATGATATCTTAGATTTAGTGAAATTAAACATAAGGCAATAAAGGCATAAGGGCAATATATCCCTGTAGAGATTTCTAAATGTCCAATGATATTTAGATGAAGATCTTTAGACATTACTTCTTTTAGGGATACACATATGTTTAAAAATCTTCTAAAATGAAAAAAAAATAAAATAAAATAACTTTGGGACTCCAAAGGATGATTTGCTAATGGCAGATTTGGAATTATAGTGACAGATGCTGGCAGGTATATTTTCAGTCACAGTTTATTTCTGGCACCACTGATATCTGTTCCACTTGCTCCAATCTTAGTTTTTGACCCTTGTGAGTCATGTGACCATGGCCAAACACTTAACCTCTTTTAATCTCAACTTCCTCCTCTGTAAAATGGAAATATAAGATCTAACTCATAGAACTGTAAACTACATGAGATGGCAGATGTAAAACTAGCATAGTTCCCAGCACATAAACATTAACTTTTTTTTTGAAGAATGGCCTTGACATAAACTTCATTTTGAAAATTGAAATTTGTCACAGGTGGTAAAAATTATTCCGATTGCTGGCTTAGTCTGACTGCGGACTGGAATGACAGTGTGTTTGAACTAGAATCTGTTAAGGCAGAGTCTTGGGATTGAATATCCTCTGCTCACTTCAGTACATGATTAGCAGGATACAACAGGATGAAGGATGGGAAGAAAAAAACTCCTGTTATGAAGTGATTATATTCATCAATCAAAGGTCTATGCCTGATTCTAAAACAGAAGGTGTGAGGGTCATATTGGGAATATCGCACTGTGATATGAGCAATGCAATTAAGTAACAAAATACTTTGGGGCACCTGGGTGGCTCAGCGGTTGAGCGTCTGACTTCCACTCTGGGTGTGATCCCAGGATCGAGTCCTGCGTTGGGCTCTCTGCAAGGAGCCTGCTTCTCCCTCTGCCTATGTCTCTGTCTCTGTCTCTGTCTCTGCCTTCTTTCTGTCTCTCTCATGAGTGAATAAATAAATAAAATCTTTTTAAATAAATAAATAAATAACAAAATACTTTTTACAGGTTTTTACACCCGATGGCTTTAGGCATAATCCCTGTATAGGTATAAAGGTAACTACTTATAAATTCAGTCCAGTTATCTCTTCAAACTCTCTATCTCAGAGTTTGAAATCCCCATCATTAGAGTTACTTTGGTTAACTACATGATCTCTAGATGGACATTGTATATATGCACAACTATCACGCAGAAGGGGAGAGATATTTTGATTTATTAGCATATATTAGTGTGTCAGATTAGATAGGGAAGAAAATAGAAAACAAACCAAATAAGTTTGATGAAGATGAGAGAATTTTAGATATTCTTAGGAGAACAGCAGAATAACAGTCGGAAAACAAGGCAAATAATCTGTCCAGATGGGAGGCTTTAGGAGCTTTGTTATTAGGAAAAACATAAAATTATAGTTTTGCAAAAAACTATAGAAATATGCTGATATTTCACTGCTGTCTCCAGTTACTGGCACAGAACGTAGCAAGGAATAAGCCCTGAATAAGTATTTTTTGAATAAAAGAATGAGTGAATGAATGAGACATTTTTAAATGAAATATATTTTTACTGTCTGTATATAGTTAAAGTATCACAGAGTATAAAGTGAATTACATCTTTATGTGCTTGTATAAGGCAAGAACATCACAGAACATAGACAAATCATGTTAGATCAGGCTTTTGTTGATTTTTATTAAAAGGATTTTATTTATCTATTCATGAGAGACACAGAGAAGGGAGAGACACAGGCAGAGGGAGAAACAGGCTCCACGCCGGGAGCCTGATATGGGACTCGATCCCGGGACTCCAGGATCATGCCCTGGGCTGAAGGCAGGTGCTAAACTACCGAGCCACCCAGGGATTCCCTTTTTTGTTGACTTTTAAAAAATGTAAGATGATTTATAAAAATCTAATCCTACGCAGTGAAGAAGTGACTTAATTAAGATGGCAGGTTCTCAAGTGTGTGGACCATGCCTGTTTTCATCTTTATAATCCCAGTGTTTATCATAATGCAAAATATGATAGGTATTCAATAGATGTTAGCTAAATAAATGGGATTCTAATACATACAGTTAATTGTCCAAAAGCTTTGTGCATATTTTGTCTAATAAGCCAGAAAATTGACTGTATATTTACCATGTGGGCATAGTCAATGGCACGCCTCTCTCATCTATTGATGGGTTATAATTTGGTTCATTTAATTGTGTTTATGTTTTACTGTGTTGTATTTTCTTTGTGAGAATGCTTGTTCTTCTGCCAAATTTTTGCTTAGCCACATTTACATGTGTACTGACAAATTAATATATTTCAGTGGCCTTATGTTTCTGTTGAACAGCCATGAGATGTTTTATTTGCAGCATCTGTGTATTTTAAAATATCATTCTGCCTAGGAGATGCCAATTTTTCATGTAAACGAAGATGAAAAATTAGAATAAAGCATTGGTAAAATAAAAGTGAATCTATATAGTTTCCTGAAAATATGTCCCTTCTTGAATTTTCTGATTTAGTTCCATAGGGGGAAGGGGTGAGGGATAGAGAAATTGGAATGTGCTAATTGATTTTAGTCTTTGAATTTATTTTTTATTTTTTATTTTTTTTAAGATTTTATTTATTTATTCATGATAGAGAGAGAGGGAGAGAGAGAGAGAGAGAAAGAGAGGCAGAGACACAGCCAGAGGGAGAAGCACACTCCATGCCTGGAGCCCAATGTGGGACTTGATCCCTGGTCTCCAGGATCAGGCCCTGGGCTAAAGGCAGGCACTAAACTGCTGAGCCACCCAGGGATCCCTAGTCTTTGAATTTACAGATACCTTATATCCATCCCTATTTCGAGACTTTGAATTCTATCAGGGTGGTACAACTCAGAATCTGGGAAAGATACCCCAGCTTCAAAAAACTTCCGCACACCACCCATATTGATTTAATTCATTACCTTCCACTCTCCTGACAGTGGAGAATTCTCAATTTCTTAATATTTATAAATACTTGTCTGTGATCTGAAAATCTTTAAAAATAGCAATTAACCACATATTGTTATTGAGCCTTCTCAAGGATATTGCTTCTTTTTTTATTATCTTGTTTCCAAATTCATTTGAAATGTATCCAGTAAATTTAAGGAAAGAAATAATGAGAAGAGCTTAAAAAATTAGAGTGAATTGGTGAATATCTAACTGGGAAATCTGAGTTAACAAACTTCCCTTTAACCTAGTTATGTCCTCTTAGTTAAAAACTCTCAGACTTTTCTCTTAAGTTGTTCTACAGGAGGAAAATGTTGTTGCATGACTGAGAAATAGTGCTTTTCAAATTATCAGAGAACAAGGGTGCCTGGGTAGTTCAGTTGATTAAGCATCTGACTTCAGATCATGATCCCAGGGTCCTGGACTCCCTGATCAGTGGGGAGTCTGCTTCTCCCTCTTCCCCTCCCCTGCTCTCTCTCTCTCTCTGTCTCTCTCTCAAACAAACAAACAAACAAACAAGCAATTAATTACAGGACAAAGACATTTTTGGCAAAGTCAGTCAGCAAAACATTCCTTTAGATTATTGACTGGACCCCATACTTACCTGCTCGTATTTTTTTATTCTGCAAAAGCCAAGACAAATTAAGTGGCAAGAGCAACATTGTTATCTAAAACTGCTATTAGTTGAGGGGTGTTTTTGAGAAGAAAATTGTTCAGTTATTAATTGCATCAGGGACCTAAGATGGTCATTGCTGTAGCAAATCTATTCACAATATTATAATAGATGATCCTTGATCTATGCAAATTTAGAGAACAAGGGGATTAGACATCATCTTTTTATAGGATATGTGGGGTATGACTGACATTGCAAAATATAATATTATGAAAAAGTTTGGTATTATCACAATTATTGAGAATCTAAACTACATATGGTTCTGGATTTTAAATAAATTTAGAGATAGGAAAAAACGGGAGTGATAACTCCAGTGTCTAGACAAGTGTCAATTACACAGTGATCAATATATATTTGCTGAATGAGTGAAATTCATAATAGAGTATTTTTGGTAGGTTATAAACATTGTAGACAGATGTAATGGGCATTGAAAAACCAACATTCTTTATCCTTCATATGCTGTAGTCTGTAGGAACCTTTTTTTTTTTTTAACACTTGGCTCTTTTTTGTCTGAATATTAATGAAAAATGAAATAGAGACATATTCGATATATCTACAGTGATTTCAGTGCTAATATTTTGATATTAGGCAATTTGGGGGCCAATATTCTTTTTTTCTCTAGGGAAGATGGGTCAGTTCTAATGGTGATTAGTTTAGAAGGTTTCTTTGATTACAAATGAGACATAGTGGGAGGAGAGAGAAAGAGAGAGAAAGAGAGAGAGAGAGAAATAAATGAAGTTATCTGTTTACAAAACCAGTATTATCAGGATATTTTTGTCTAATCTATCTTGCTGAGAGTAATTTACCTCACTATTCCAAATTCATTATTCCCAAAGCTTACAAATATCCAGGATATATATGTGCACCAAATTTGAGCCTGACTTCTCTGAAAATCAAGGATCAAAACTGATGTTTGTGGAAGTTGCAGTCATACATAATTAGTCATTGATTTTTTTTTGGATGCCCTTAAATGAATGTTTTCCAATTAAAGTGGAATGATTGGAAGGTAGAGCATGGGTTAGGTATGTATCAGAAAGACTCAGCAATTTGAGAATTTTGCAAAAATGCCTGGGTGATTGTGATGAATGTCCCTTGGGTGAGCCCAACAGGGGAGATTTGCATATGATGGTGTGTTTTTGCTGTCTTTTTCAAATTACAATGCCCCACTCACAATCCATTCTGATTTCAAAGACATCATTCAAAGGTGAGAGGATTTTTTATTATATTAAGCTTTTAATTTTAATTCCAGTGTATTTAACATACAGGGTCGTATTAGTTTCAGGTGTACAATATAGTGATTCAATAATCCTATACCTTGCTCAGTGCTCATTATGATAAGTGTACTCTTAGTGTCCTTTACCTATTTCACTCATCCTCCCACCTATCTCTCTTGTAAACATCCGTATGTTCTCTATAGTTAAGAGTTTCTTTCATGGTTTGTCAAGAGAGACAGAGAGAGAGAGAGAGAGAGAGAGAGAGAGAGAGAGAGAGAGAGAAAGTTGTTTCACTCCATTTCTCTCTCTTTCCCTCATTTATATTTTATTGCTTATTATTTGTATCTTTCTGAGCACTATAAGCATTACATGGGGCACCCTCTATATACATACTCCCTAAGTATCTAACAGCAAAGGTTGAAATGTTACTAAAACATATTAAGTGAAGTTGTTTTCTAGGTGACATTTAAAATATAAGTATTCCTCTTATAAATCTAGACAACCATTTATATCAGGGCCTAATTTTACCACTTTAGGATCTCACGTACCTAACATGTTACAGGTTTTCATTAGATATTTGCTAAATAAAAAAACTGTGAGCAAATATTTCCTTCTTGTTTAATTTTGTGCTGGGGTAAGGTAGGAAAATATCTATTTGTATGGACATTGCAGAGATGCTTCTCTATCACTGAAGCTATTTTACTATGGAAATGTTCCAGTTAACAAGTATTTCCTGTGTCCACTCTTTCCTTAACCCCAGACTAGGTGTTGTTAGATTAGCAAGGAGAGCCTGTGAAGCATGTTATTTTTTTTCACTGTCTCCAAGTAAAATCTGTAATAAAACTTAAGCCATACTTGAGTCATTTCAGGGAAAAACTATTCAAAAGGACAGTTCTATATTTTCAGGCGACTTAGCAGATTAGATGCCTTTGGGTTCTTTGCATGACTGAGTTAAAGAGCTAGAATGTATATAAAAGTTTAGTGAATTGTGTTTGCAGTTTCACTGAATAGCCATAGGTAAAACTGGACTTTTGGGGTATCAGGTGTGACCACTGAAGTGGTTGCTTGTGATTGAATTGCAACTCCATTGAAAAACATCTCTTGTTTTTCATGCACAAGTTGCTAGTATGGCATTTATGCATTACAGTTTGGTTTTGCTGTTTGTCCATGTAAGACTCTCTTCATTTGTATCACCCTCAAATGAAAAATTAAACTAGGAAATAAGACTGACTTGTTTTGAAGAAGGAAGCTAATGCCTAATTAAACAAAACTTCTCTACCTATGACAAATTCCAAGCCATTATTTTTTGGTAGAAAATTTTCCTTAAAAATCAAAGCTTTTAAATTTATTATACTGATAAGCTAGCTCTGTTAAAATAATCAATAGGAAACATTTTTTATTAACCACTGCAAGTATTTAAGGATGTCGATAAAAGTGAAAATTTTGAAGGCATAAATTCCCTAATTACCGTTGAAATCCAAATTAACATGAAATTATTAAAGTCTAAATAACATTTGCCCATGTATCATCTGGGACACATTTTCTCCTGGCTGTGCTTCCTACCACTACTGGATGAATAGTCAATAATTATTATTCGGTATCACACATTTCATAGAAACTGTCAGAACATGCAATTAGTCAGGAATGATAAAATGGCAATAAAAGAGTTAGGAATAATGAATTGGCAATATAAGTCATCAATGTGTGATACATACATTTCTTAAAATGTTTTATAGCCTACTGGTTATTAAATGTAATCATGACTGGTAAAAGCAGATGAAATTTGATTTAGGGACTCAAATGTTTAACTCTCACTTGAAAGTAGACCACATTTGTTTGATTTTCTTGGCTCTCACCGTACAGTAAGCCACTGCAGAATTCTCTGTACAGAGATCTTCTTGAGATCTGGGACCATTGTTTGAAAGCATTTATTACAGAAAGTTGTACAAATGCCTCAGCTATAATACGATTTCACAGCATGAATGCCATGAACAGTAAGCCTCCAGAGAAATGATAAAATGTTTGCAACAGCTGAGCTCTAAGGTTAGAGTTTAAGACAGAATTGATTATAGAACTTTAACTTTTGATAGAACTTTTAACTTTTCAGCATACAACCTAAGTGGTCAAAGAATGCTAAATACACTGACTTGCTTTTTTAGTTCCTGCAAATAAACATGAGTAACAACCAAAAGGTGACCATAAATATCCTTATTACCACTGGTACCTTTCATATTTTATTTTGTGAAGTCACCCGTATAGATATATAGTAGTACCCCTTATACATCAGGAGATAGTACTGAACCCTATATACATTATGCTTTTTCCTATACATAACATGCCTATGGTAAAATTTAATTTATAAATTAGGTACAGTAAGAGATTAACAATAATAGCTAATAATAAAAGAGTTGTAACAATGTACTGTAATAAGAGTTATGTGAATGTGGTCTCTCTCTCTCTCAAAATACCTTACTGCAGTATTCTCACCTTTCTTGTGATGATGCTGTGAGATGATAAAAAGCCTATGTGAGGAGATGAAGCAAGGTGAATGACACAGGCACTGTGACTTAGCATTAGGCTGCTATTGACCTTCTGATGTCACATCAGAAGGAGAATCATCTGCTTTTGGACCATGGCTGAGCATGGGTTTACCGTGGGAAGTGAAACTGCTGTTTAGAGGGTACTACTGCATAGCTGTAATTCAGAGTGTGCTGCCTCTAAAAACAGGCCACGGCAATTCTCATTTTGAAAAATGCTCAAGCTTACCAGTCATAATAACTTAAATCGTTAATTAGTAAGAAGTAATGATCTGTTATGCTCCATTTCACCTTTGATTGTTGAAATCACACCCTAGAGGTAACTACATTATGGCGATGGATGAAGTATTTAGAAAATTTCTGTGATCCAGAGCTGCTGGGATGCAGAAGAATATTTTACAGGTGTGTAACTAAAAAAAGAGTAGTTTAACATAATATTTTTATTCTGTAATTCATATTACACTGACTAGAGGAAGAGAACTGCTCATTTATGAATTTTTGAAGGTGATGACATGTGACATATATCTGATACGGGAGAATGAATTTAATATCCATAATTGTCAACATTCATGTTTCATTCTCATACTTGGTAATATTATACTGACATTACAGAAGAGTGGTATAGAACCTGCTGTAATGTAGCAGATTTTTTAATGGCTTTCATTTTATTTAATTAATCAGCATTTTGTGGCTTTCATCTTACATTATTTTTATTAAAGTATAATTGGCATATGACATATTAGTTTTAGATTATACCATAATAATTTAATATTTACATCCATTGTAAAATGACCACCATAATAAGTCTAAATGCCATCTGTCACCATATATAATTACAAATGTTTTTTTTAGATGAGAATTTTCAAGATCTACTCTCTTAGCAACTTTCAAATATACAATACAATATTATTGACTATAGTCACCATGCTATGCATTCGACCACCCATAACTTGTTTTAGTTGGAGGTTTGTACCTCTTGATCCTTTTCAGTCATTTTGCCCAATTCCTATCCTCCTCTTTTCTGGAAATCACCAATCTGTTCCTTGTATCTATGGGTTTTGTTTTTGTTTGTTAATTTGTTTTGTTTTTCCGATTTCACATATAAGTAAAATCATATTATATTTGTCTTTTGCTACACAGCTTATTTCACTAAGCATAATATCCTCAAGATACATCCATATTGTCACAAATGGCAAGTTTCATTCTCTTTTATGGCTGAGTGGTATTCCATATATCACATATACACAATATCTTCTGTATCCAATGATCCACAAATAAACATTTAGGTTATTTTCATATCCAAGCTATTATAGGTAATGCTGTAATGAATATGGGAATACATATATCTTTTCAAATGAGTTTTCATTTTCTTTGGATAAATATCCAGCAGTGGAATTGATGGATCATATGTTAGTTCAACTTTATGAAGAACCTCTATACTGTCTTTTTAGTGGCTGCATGAATTTACATTCTCATCAACAGCGCATCCCTTCTCTCTATGTCCTTGCCAGTTTGTTATTTTTTTTGATACTAGCCATTCTGACAGGCATACGATGATATCTCATTGTGGTTTTGATTTGCATTTTCCTGATGGTTAGTGATATTGAGCCTTTCTTCAACATTAGCTATTGTTGACTGTTAGCTATTGTTGGCTATTTGCCTGTTGGCTATTGTTGGCTATTTGTATGTCTTTTTTGAAAAATGTCTAGTTAGATCTTCTGCGCATTTTAAAATTTGATTGTTTTTGTTATTAAGTTGTATGAGTTCCTTATATATTTTAGATATTACCTCATTATTGGATATGTGACATATATTGTAAATATCTTCTCCCATTCAGTAGGTAGCTTTTCATTTAGTTTCGATGGTTTCCTTTACTGTGCAGAAGCTTTTTTAGTTTGATATAGTGCCTTCTTTTTCTTTTTTTTTTGGTTCTGTTGTCCTTGGAGGCAGGTCCAAAAAATCATTGCCAAGACTGATGTCAAAGAGCTTAATGTCTATGTTTTCTTCTAAGAATTTAATGGTTTCAGGCCTTGCATACAAGTCTTTAATCTATTTTGAGTTACTTTTTGTGTATGGTGTAATGTAGTGGTCCAGTTTCATTCTTTTGAATATAGCTGTCATTTTTCCAACACCACTTAGTGAAGAGATACTATCACATATTGTCTCTTTCTTCATAAACTAATTGATCATATATTAATAAGTTTATTTCTGGTATCCCTATTCTGCTCCATTGATCTATGTGTATGTTTTTATTCCAGTACCACACTGTTTTAATTATAGCTTTGTAATATAGTTTGAAATCAGGATGTGTGATACTTCCAGCTTTGTTCTTTCTCAGTATCACTTTGGCTATTCAGGATATTTTATGATGCTGCATGAATTTTTTAATTGTTTTTTTCTATTTCTGTGAAAAATGTCATTGAAATTTTGATAGGGATTGTATTGAATCTATAGATTACTTTGGGTAATATGTACATTTTAGCAACATTAGTTCTTCCAATCTTGAGTAAAAATATCTTTCCATTTATTTGTTTCATTGGTTTATCATACAGTTTCCAGTGTATAGGTCTTTCACCTTTTTGGTAAAATTTATACTTAGGTACTTTATTCTTTTTGATATAATTGTAAATGAAATTGTTTCTCAATATCTCTGTAGTTATCAGTATATAAAAATGTGACAAATTTTTGTATATTGATTTTGTACCTTACAACTGTACTGATATTTTCTAGCATTTTTTTGAAGTAGTCTTTGGAGTTTTATATCTATACATGCATGTTGTCCGCAAATAGTGATAGTTTTAGTTCTTCCTTTCCAATTGGGACGTCTATTTTTACCTACATAATTACTCTGGTTAGAACTTTCAATACAGTGTTGGATGAAAGTGGTGAAAGTGGACATTCTTGTCTTGTTCCTGATCCTAGAGGAAAAGCTTTAAGTTTTTCACCATTGACTTTGATATTAGCTGTGGGTTTCTGTTATTAGCTTTTTATTTCATGTATCTCATATGCCCTTATTATGTACAGTTATGTTCCTTCTATACCCAGTTTGTTGAGAGTTTTTATAAACAGATGTTGAATTTTCTTAAATGATTTTTCTGTATCCATTGAGATGATCATGATTTTTATCTTTCATTTTGTTAATGTGGTACATCACATTGATTGATTGATTGATTGATTGATTGATGGATTTTTAACCATCCTTGTATTCCTGGAGTAAATCCCACTTGATCATGTGGTATGATCCTTTTAAAGCATTTCTCTCTTTAGGTCTGTTAATATTTGCTTTATGCATTTAACTGTTTTTATGATGGGTGCATAAATATTTACAAATGGTATATCTTCTTGTTGGATTGTCACCTTTATCATTATGCAATGCACATCTTTATCTTTTATTATAGTCTTTGTCTCAATGCCTATTTTTTCTGATATAGGTATAGCTATCCCAGCTTTTGATTTTCATTACATAGAATATCTTTTTCCATTCCTTCACTTTCAGTGTGTGTATGACCTTACATTAAAGTAAGTCTCCTTAGGCAGCTGATAGATGGGCCTGTTTTTTTTTTTTTTTAATCCATTTTGCTAGTCTGTCTTTTAATTAGAGAATTTAGTCCATTTATATTTATATCCTTCAAATCACTGATTTTCCTCTTTCTTTTCACCTAGTTTTCTGTTAAACCCCTGTAGTGTATTTTTCAGTTCAGCTATTGCATTCTTCAGCTTTGTAACTTATTTTTGGTACTCTTTTATATTTTATTTCTCTTTTTGAAGTTCTCACTGCATTTATCCATTCTTCTCCCAAGTTTGGTGAACATCTTAATGACCATCACTTTGAACTCTTTATCAGGTAAATTACTTATATCCATTTCATTAAGGATTTTTCCTGAGGTCTTATCTTGTTTTTCATTTGGAACATATCCCCCAGTTTCCTCATTTTCTTGACTCTCTGTATTTGTTTTGATTTTTAGTAAAACAGCTATCTCCTTCAGGTCTAAAAGAGGGGATTGTATAGGAGATGAGACTTACTTTAACCTCTGCCCTAGCTCTTCATTGTCTCTCAAACCTTTGTGATTGTCTAAGCAGCTTGATTTAGGTTTGAAAGGTCCTAATCGTTGAGAGTGTGTTAAGATCCGTGAGTGTTATGGAGGGAGAGATCCAGTCAGCACCTAGTTTCAGGGTCATTGAAAGTTAGTCCCTGAGGCAGCAGCTTTTAAGTTATGCAAATATATACAGTTCTGTGGAACCACAGTTGTAAATTCTGCTGGCCACCAGACTAGGCAATCTGGAGTTGTCCCCTTCAGAACATTTGCAAAAATTGGGGTTCTAGACAAGTTTCTTTTTGTAAGGTATCAGTGAGCTATAGCAAGGCCAATGGATATGTACTCCAAGAGCATTTCTGTGGCCTCTTGATGGTAAACCTGAAGCCTGCCCCTCAAGCTGAAGATCTTGCACAGTGGACCTTTTTCACAGGAAAACTGGGGATTGTCTGCTGTCTATGCAGTGATTGGGGAGTGGTAGCCTGCCAAGAACTGTCTTTCCAATTGTTTCAGACCTGTGGGGCCCAGAAATGTAATCCCTCAGCTACTAGAACCGGGTACTCAATGTGTGGGCTGTATAAGCTTGCCAGCTTTGGCAGGGGCATGGGAATCATGGCGGCAAGGGCACTTGTCTGTTGGCTTTGGTGGGACTGTGGGGTTGATATGAGGGCAGAATGTGACCACCAGCATTAACAGGTCAGAGGGAGAGTGCAAAAATGGTGCCTTCCATCACCTCCATCCCTGCAGAGAGTCCCAACAGGCTCCTGAGTCTTTGGCAGATGCTTTAAGGTTAGCAAATGAATATCCTTCACATATGGATAGGTGCATTTCAAACTTGCTTTTGCAATGGGTCCCAGGGTGAGTGAGTCTGTGTGCAAGCTCTTTGAGAATGGAATCTCTGTTCCCTACAGCCTTATGGTTCTCCTGGATGTAAGCCCCATTGGTTTTCAAAGCCAGATATTTTGGAGGTTCATCTTTACTGTGTAGATCCGAAGGACTAGAGTATGTGATGAGAGGCACAAACTCCTTGTGCCTCAGTGAGCAGCTTCATATTTGTGAGATCTCTTCAAATTATGGGTTGCCATACTAAGGGTGAGGATTTTGTTAAGACTGAGTCTCTGACTTTCCTATTCATCTTGACGTGGCCTTTTCTTTTCTTTTTTGAGACAGTGCATGCACATGCGTGAAAGAATGGGGGAGGAGCAGAGGGAAAGGGAGAAAGAATATTAAGCCAGTCAATGTGGAGCCTGATGTGGGGCTTCATCTCATGACTGGATCATGACCTGAGCTGAAATCAAGAGCTGGTTGCTCCCGACTGAGCCACCTAGTTGTCCCCTAATGTGACCTTTTCATCCTTTGTTATGGAGAAGCTGTTCAGCTAGTTTTTAGGTCTTTTTTCAGAGGGAACTGTTCCATATGTAGCTGTAGATTTGTTGTGTCTGTGGGACGGGGTGAGTTCAGGATCTTCCTGTGCTGCCCTCTTGAACCTTATCCAACAGATTTTTAAAGGAGTATATTTCAAATTTCTATATGAGTAATGAATTAGAAATTGGCTTTGAGTTCAACTTGGTTGGCAGCTATTATTTGGTACATAGATCCCATGAGAGAGTAGAATGCATTTATATAATAGCTACTCTGAATTCTACATAGCACTACATGGTCATATTAAAGATAATTCTTAGGCTTTCCACCCATATCAAAAAATTTCTGAGGGTTTATTTTCACATTTATGTTGTAAGGCTGGAGCCTTACAGCACTACTGTGGAGAATGCAGAATTCAGGATAAAGTGGATGTGTTTTTGATCCTAACCAAGGGGATTTATTACTGGAAATACCAACAGGATCTCATTGTACCAAGGTTTTATTTATAATAGAGTCCCATGGCATGGATCCTGTGGATAGTATTACAAGATAGTTCCAGGTCTCTAGGATAAAGAAAGGCAATTACATATAAAAGAAAAGCAATCTCTTTTAAGTGGGGTGTTTGATTATACATAGTAATGTCTTAGGAAAGTTGATTGAGTTAAGATATCCTGAGCACTGTACTTGATAAATATTTGTTACACATTAACAACTTTGAGGTGTTTCAGGCCATATAGTACATTCAAAATTCTGTTTCTGAGAGAGCCAAGAGGGTGGTATTATAAGGCTTCCCAATTATTTTCTATGCTGCAATCTCAAAAGGTTAGCCTTTTACTTTAAAAACATATAACATTCACTCACTATTCATGACACAGCTATTGTTCATGAATCTGAGTTATTATTCATTTATATTTCATTTTATTTTTAGCCTTTAATACCTCTTGTTTTCATTAACTGGTGTGTAAAGTGCTATTTTATTTTATAGAACCTGACCCTATGTCATTCATTCAATATGGGATAATCCTGAAATTCTTTGAGCCTGATTTTCTTCATTTGAAATATAATAATAGTAATAATAATAGTTATTAGTCTAGTTTTAATAATAGTTTTATTCTCAAGATAGAATGAATTACAATAAAAAACAATTACCTAGCACATAGTAGATGCTATTTTGTTGTAGAATCTATTACCTTTATAGGTTATTTTCACGCTTTTATAAAATTCAGTTATGTTCTCTTTCAAATTTACTTTTTTGAGATTGATGAATCCCATTTCATCATAAGAAAAATTTTAGACATTCTCGATTTTAGTTACCTTTTCTTTTACCTTCTTTGAACTCTATATTGTCTTTCTTCAGGAATGGCATTGGAATTGTACCCGAGTTTAGATTTTTAATCAACTTATAATCAGCTTCTTCTAATTTTTTATTTTCATCCCAAAGGGAAAGTGAATTCTGGTAGAAATTAGAGGTAATGAAGAATTGCTGACTCATCATTTAACTGCTTCTCTTGCCATGTAAGATTTGGAGTGGGAAAGGAACAGTGTCTGTGATGGTTCATGGTTGTACCTTAATCATCAGCATTAGTCTATCCTGCATTGTGACAGATAAGCAAAAAGAGGTGAGAAATTGTTACCCTATTAACCTTTACATAATACCATTTTTTCTCCATGCCACTTTCATGCCTACATGTCCTTGAGAGTTTCTTATGGACTGCAGCAGGGTTTTCAAGAATTTCCACTCAAGTGGCAAATGAGAAGGGACTGAAAAGTCTTGAGGGCAAAAGATTTAACTATCCTCTTCAAATCTTATTTTGTATTTCTAAAATTCAACCTGACGGATGCGAGCGGAGCCAGGGTCCAGAGCAGAGGCCAAACCCAGGATCTGACAAGACGGCGGGGCTGCCCCGCAGGATTATCAAGGAAACCCAGCGTTTGCTGGCAGAACCAGTTCCTGGCATTAGAGCAGAACCAGATGAGAGCAACGCCCGTTATTTTCATGTGGTCATTGCTGGCCCCCAGGGTTCCCCCTTTGAGGGAGGGACTTTTAAACTGGAACTATTCCTTCCAGAAGAATGCCCGATAGCAGCCCCTAAAGTACGTTTCATGACCAAAATTTATCATCCTAATGTAGACAAGTTGGGAAGAATATGTTTAGATGTTTTGAAAGATAAGTGGTCCCCAGCACTGCAGATCCGCACAGTTCTGCTATCGATCCAGGCTTTAAGTGCTCCCAACCCAGATGATCCGTTAGCAAATGATGAAGCGGAGCAGTGGAAGACCAACGACGCCCAAGCCATAGAAACAGCGAGAGCGTGGACTAGGCTATATGCCATGAATAATATTTAAAATCGATCTGATCATCAAGTGTGCATCACTTCTCCTGTTCTGCCAAGACTTCTTCCTTTTTTGTTTGCATTTAATGGACACAGTCTTAGAAACATTACAGAATAAAAGCCCAGACATCTTCAGTCCTCTGGTGATTAAATGCACATTAGCAAATCCATGTCTTGTCCTGATTCACTGTTGTAAAGCACGAGCAGAGGCTAGAAGCACCATCTGGATTGTGAAACGTTTAAAAGCAGTGGGCCCCCCCCCCCCCCAAAAAAAAAGCAGTGGCCCCTCTCTGCTTTTATTCATTTCCCCCATCATGGCTTAAGTATAAAGCACTGTGAATGAAGGTAGTTGTCAGGGTTAGCTGCAGGGGTGTGGGTGTTTTTCTTTATTATTATTTTTGAGGGGGAGAGGTAGTTTTATTTTAATTTTATGGGCTCCTTTCCCCCTTTTTATGGTGATCTAATTGCATCGGTTAAAAGCAGCTAACCAGTTCTTTAGAATATGCTCTCTAGCCAAGTCTAACTTTATTTAGACGCTGTAGATGGACAAGCTTGATTGTTTGAACCAAAATGGGAACATTAAACAAACATCACAGCCCTCACTAATAACATTGTGACTTTGCTGTCAAGTGTAGAATCCTTCCTTCAAGAAAAAGCTTGTGACCATTTTGTATGGCTTGTCTGGAAACTTCTGTAAATCTTATGTTTTAGTAAAATATTTTTGTAATTCTAAAAAAAAAATTAAAAAATAAAATTCAACCTGTCATTCTTTTCTACATACTGTTTATATTTGAATATTTAAATAATTTAAAATACTTCCTGATTAAATAGCCTGACATGTCATTCCAAATCTTGAAGAAATTTTGATGTCTAGAAGGTGTGCCATACTAGTCCTATGCATCCGAGCATCCCTGGCACCACCATATTTTCCTGGAGATATGAGTACCCTGGCTTGAGAAGTCAGATCAAGTTCAGACTCTTGTATTGGAATTTCATGATACTCTGCAATCCATCCTTAACTCTCTTCGACAGTCTATCTTTCATAAATTCCCTATACAAATGTGATATTACAGCAACACCGTTGAACTTATTCTCACACAGACTCATTTCTCCTGCTTTCCCATCTTTGTTTACAACTTACTTCCTTATCAATAACTTCTTCCCTGCTTTCCTCTCTGCCTATAAGAAGTTGATTAATTTTTAATATCAATTTCATACTCATCTTTTCTTTAAATACTTTTAAACTTGAAACAGTCTTTTCCATGACTGATTTCTCATAATTTACCAATAAGTTGCACTATGGTTTTTAAATACTTATTATTTGTTTTGAACAAAATTCTGTTCCATATCCTGCTCCTTCTTTCAAAGCTTTGTGTTTAGCAGTGACGAAGACTTTCTTTTTGACCAAATTTTAGTCTGGCTCCTTGGAGCCCACTTGTCAGCTAGGTCTCATTCTCGGTCTCATCCATCTTTAGCCTACCTAGTCTAGTGGTAGCAATAATTCTGCTAAGTCAGTTTATTGAGAATCTGCTAATCCTTGATATCTGATCATCGTGGCCTGTCCTCAGCAAGAAACCTGTGAAGTGGGTTTGGCAAGAATTCCTCTACATTTAATGTCTTCTCTTCATATTTTTCATTCATTGGCTCCCTCACTCTGTTTGTTGACTATATAAATCCCAGCTGTCTTTGTGGTATTGAGTTGAGTCCCAGTCTCTTTCCCCTATTGTGGTTGTCTTGACATCTATCACACTAGTCCCCAATAAAGTCTTCCTTACCATTTTAAAGTGTTCAAATCTTTTTTTTTTTTTTTTTAATAACAAGAAGTGCTAATCAAGTTAACCTACATCCTGGACTATAAGGTATGGTATAACATAATTTAACCAGTCAATATTTTTTAACTGCAGTTTTCTTAATGGAGTTATATGGGTATGAGCCCTAAGCTGCTTAGGACCATTTCCTGCTATCACCAGATGAAGAAGCTGACATCAGACAATGAATATCATACAGACAGAAACAGAATCCAAGTTTAGTTGCCTTTAAGTCCTTCTTTATAGTCATCCTTAAAATCAGCTCTCCTGGTGCCCTTCCTAGTTGTGAAAGCAAATAATTTCTCTTCCTTCTTTCCTTCCTTTCATTGCCTTTCTTTCTTTTTTCTTTCTTTCCTTCTCTCTTCCTTTTTTCTTTCTTCTTTCTTTCTTTTGCTTTACATTCAACGAGATTTCAGATTCTTAAAGCTAAACTGTCCTGACTGATATATTTACTCATACAGTACTTTTCACCTATTCTATTACTAATTTGTAATCTTAATTTCTCAATTATACTATGTATAATTATATACCTTGTATAACTCCACAAAACATAGGCTTTTAATATTTACTGACTTTTCTCATTTTTTATGTTCTTGAAAAGTCAAGAATTACAATTTGTCAATTTTTAGAAGTTCTATGTTCTAAATAGTAAATTATTATTTAATAAAATGTATAAAATAAATAAATTTATTATTTAAAACATAGAACATATGGATTAATATGAAGGTAAACTTGTCTATAATTTCAATATGCAGAGGTGACCCATGAATAATCAATATATATCCATCTGTCATTTCCCATGGGATCATAATATAAATATTACTTTGTTTTATTTTCATTTTATTTTTTTCTCAACAATATATTGTGAACCTCATTCCATGACTTAATAGCATCATTTTATCATATAAAGACACTGGAGTTTAATATACTAAAAATATATTTTAAAATCTCCTATTTTAAGGCATCTAGATTACTTCCAAAGATTCCCTATGTTTAACACAAACAAACCAAAAATGGCTCAGATTTTTAAGTATTCTTTTTTACATGTTTCTCACATGCTTCACCATTTCCTGAGGAGATATATACATTTAAAAAAACTTTTGGTGCCTATTGCCAAAGAATCTTTCAGAAATATGGTATAAATATGTATCATAAAGTAGTGAATTAACAGCCTTAATTTTTTTCTCAAATTGTATCTAAAAATTCTAGCTTTGTTGTTTTTAGCTTCTAGTGCATTGTGTATGGGGATAAATATTTTTTTTATTTATTTAACTTTTTCTTTGTTCAATTCTTATCCTTTATTTACAAAATTTTATTGATCTCAATTTTCTATTGTGATTGCTGTCTTTTCTTACTGATGCATTAGAACTATTAACATATTAAGGAGGTTAGAATTTATCACTGATGATGGTTATAATCATTATAACCATCTTTTTCTTTTATACATTAAGAAATTTTGTTCAGTTTTTTTGTTTGCATTTTAGTTTTTGGTAAGATATTTAGAAAAGCAGTCCATTTTTGATGCTTCACTCTTTTATTCCTGTTAAGGCTGGCCTGTTTGTATATTTTGGGTCTATGTATGTAGAACTTTGGATTATATATACGTATATGTATTTAAATAACTCTACTTTTTAAAAATTATGATCTGAGCACATTTTGCATTTTATATTTGTACTTATTTTATATCACATACAGAATATGTTATATATAAAGTTACATATTATATGTAAAAGGCATATAGTATATATAACTGTATTTTACAATTTTGCTTAATGGAATTTATGCCACGTTGTAGAAATTTGACCATAACTTTAAACTTGGAAAAGGTTAGAAGTCAAGGTTAACAAGTAGAAAATTAATATAACACTAAAATGTTAAGAATGTCCTGTAGAATGCAATTCTAGACATTTGTTACAATGGATCAATTTTTCATTAAATTCTTTAAATGATTTCAATACTTTCTTGGTACAAAACCAACTGCCCTTCTTAATATTTGCCAGAAGATGGCGCTATATTAATAAACTAAGATCTCTATACTTCGGGAATTGCAGATAAATTTTGTCAAAGTATTAAAAATAAAAAGAATCCTAGGGCTTGACAAATAAATCTCTAATGATATGCTCACCTTATCCTTAATGTCTGTATCTTAAATGAAAAGTTTTCTATGTGTTTGGAGGGGAGGGCTTAACCATATTTTACTCAGTGTAATTTTTTTTTTTTTTTTACATTTCCACTCTTCTTTCTTTTCAAGTTATAAGATACATTTGGGTATTAAAAGGCAACTAATTGCGGATTTAAAACTAAAATTATAGAATAGATTTGAAATCATGTGAAATCTTGTGCTTACGGAACATATACCTCCCCACACAACTATTTCTGTGTTTAGATTGCAAAAAATTGACTGAAAGAAACCAAAGTCAAAGCTTAACAATTGTGATGACTCCATGAGACTAACCACAAAATAGAGCTTCTATATTTATATTTATTTACATTTAATAACAGTCCACTAAAATTTAGCTTAGGGGAATGTTTGCACTGTATTTTACTTATGTGAGGACTCTGTCATTCATCAGAGGTTCTGTAACAGAGCAAGCATTTCTTTAACCACTGCTTTCATTTAATGCCATTAAACATAGGTGTCTTTTTAAAGGGAGTTAATTAGTATAAATTGAAATACCTCAATATGTGCTAATAATGGAACCTTTGTTTAGGATAAAAGAAAATGAACCTTAATAAAACCCTTTCTTTCTGTATTGCTCCTGGCTCCAGAATTTTCTAATGAGTAGCAACGGGAGCTCAGCAACCACTATGTGGTTTCTTAACCTGACAGTAATTGTGCCTAATAAGTAGTCCAGAGTATTCAGCAGAAGTTCTATTGAGGTATTCAGTATTACCTAGCTAATTCATACTATGGACTGGGAAACAAATTGTATGCATTAAGATTGTCCATGAGGCCCTGGTTCAGGAGAAAGATCTATGGAGATAATGTAAAACTTTATTAATGAGCACAAATAGTATCAGTAATTGTTTTATTTTGTTGTGTCTTTGGTATGTGCCTTCTGAATCCACATAAATACATAGATCAATGATGTCTCACTCTTCTTTATAATATGTAGCTCAATAATTATCTACTAACTATACCGAGTTCCTTCTATGGGCAGAGTGTCTTCAAAGTGTTCAGAACTGAAAGGGACATTAAAAAAGAAATAAAATCAATGATTTTTGGTAACAGTCATTTAATTAGGGAGATAGAAAAACATATTCATGCAGAAAATAGTAAGAAAAAGTTTATAGTATTAGGTAATATAGTGTAAAATGATTGTGGGATTAATTAGTGCCTTTCTTGATTTTTGACTAATGCTTTTATTAGACTCTGAAGAAAAAGTCTAAATATATTGTTTCATGCTCATCATAGTCCTACTATATAGATATTACCATCTTCTCTTCTTGATAAATGAAGAAGCTAAGTCCTATAGAGGTTGACTGATTTTCCCACTCATATAGTTAATAGGCCATGGGACAGGATGTGGACTCATCTGCTCCATGTCCAGAGCCTGAGCTCTCTCCAACATGCCAAACCCTTTCAGCATACTCCTGGCACCCAGCTTAGCCCCACACTCATTTTGTCTGCCTTCTAATGTGAAATTTTAGGTCACCTGTCTTAACTCTCTTCAAATAAAAAATCCCACAGAAGATTTTTTGGAGTCAGAGTTGAGATTGATTTCTGTGATTCATTTGTCACTGTGAAAAGAGATTAGAGCTGAAAGAAAAGTGACTCATATGATGGCTCATGTTCACTGCTGCATGACTGGCAGCTTCTAAAACAGAAAAACAGACTTTTCCTTTCCTTTGGGGGTAAGCAACACAAGGACATTTCATTCAGTCAAGCTGATGACAATTTTGCTTTAAATTGGATACCCTAATTCTCCCAGGATCACTGTATAGTAATATTCCTGTGTCCATAAAATTTCAAGATAATCCTTTCCAAAGGGAAATTCATTCTCCTTTTGCAACTGTTTACATTGTTTGATTCTCTTAATAATTGTCACAATTATCTTACATATTTAGGCCTTTAGCAAAGAGAAGTTGCTTTCTGAAAGCTCTGGAAGCAGAACAGTTAAATATTTTTTAATGTGAGTTGTCCTATTCCCTCTCAACCTACTACTTAGATCAGTTCTAAATTGTCCTCGGAATGTCTGTGTCCTTTGAAACTCTTTAGAATTTATTACTATGCTAACTGAAAAAAAAAAAAAAAAAGAGGACTGCCCAAGTGGCTCAGTTGGTTAAACATCTGCCTTCAGTTCAGGTCATGATCCCAGGGTCCCTGTTCAGCAGAGAGTCTACTTCTCCCTCTCCCTTTGCCCCTCCACCCCTCTCTGCTGTCCCTCTCTCTCTCTGTCTCAAATAAATAAAAAAAATCTTTTTTAAAAAAGGATATATCTTTCCTAGAAAGTGTTTTCCCTTATTTGCACTTGGATTACTGACTTTGATTCCTGGTTCTTAGTAAATGGATCCCTAAACAGTCTGGGGGAGTAATTCATGATTACCCTAGAATTTCATCTCTAAGTCGTTGATAAAACTATTTATTAATCAAGCTTGAGTCAACAGTGCTAAGGCTTTGTGAATTAGGAATAAATCTATACTAGAAGACAGTGTCATAGAGACATTGAAATAAGCCCTTAGAGTCAGAAAATCCTGAGCAGGAATTGCAGTGAGAGCTCAGATAAGTTACTTAAATTCCCTCAGCTTTGATTTCTTCTGACTTGATTCTTCAAAGCCTTCTTATAAAAATTAAATGAAATTACATGTGCATGTATACTATATTGTTATATATACATATATTATTATATTTATTTATTTTTAAAGATTTTATTAATTTGAGAGAGAGAGTGAGCAAGAGAGAGAGAGCATGAGTGGGAAGAAGGGCAGAGGGAGAGGGAGAAGCTGACTCCCCACTGAGCAAGGAGCCTGACTTGGGGCTCAATCTCAGGACCCCAGGATCATGACCTGATTTAAAGGCAGATGCTAAACTGACTGAGCCACCCACATGCCCCTATGTACTTTTATTATTTAGCACACTACCTGACACTTAGTAAGTCCTTAAGTGATAATTTAAATTACTGTATCTTGCTTTTTTCTTTCATGGTTTTTAAGTCCTTATTCACAAACCAGACATTTTTTCTCTACTCCTTCTACCAAAGATGCATTCAGATTCTTAATTTCAGAGAGAATGACAATAGTCTATTGCCACAATAATTCTCTGTAACAAGCAAGTAACATCCTATTGACATACAACAATAAACACTTGCTTTTGCTTACAAGTCCATGGTTTGGTGGTTTTGCTGATCTGGGCAAGGCTGTGCCCATTTCCACTATGTCTGTGGACCTCAGCAAATCAGCTGGTGGCTAGCTTATTTAGGATTTTCTCAGCTGACTTAACTACTCTCTGATCCAAATGACCTCTCATCCTCCAGCAGACCAGGAGCTGGTTTGGGCTGGTTCTTTTCCAAGAAGCAGCATGAGGAGATATGTAAGATTATTAAGGTCTAGGCTTGGAACTGGCACACCATCACCTCTGCTGTATTCTTCTGTCCATAGTGTCTACCTTCTAAAAAAGGAGATGCAAAATTATAGGGCAAAGGATGTGGATTTATGAAAAGGCAAAGAATGGGGTTTATTTTCACAATTAACTTACCATAAAGATAAGGTGGCTAAGAACAAAAGAGACTTCAAAAAGTTACTAATCTGTTTTTGACAATTTTTGTATGTGTTGCTTTCAACTTCTTATGATTTTCATCTTCACAGCTGACATCAGTGCAGAATACTATTTTATGCAAATAATAATAATAATAACTAACCATTATTGACTCTATACTAAGTGCTAGGCACATTGGTATTTTATATTCCCTTTTTAATTTAAATTTCACAACTACCCTTCAAGGAAGATATTGTTATTTTATTATTATATCTCTATTTTGGAAGATAGCAAATCTTAGAGAAATAAATAATTTTATTTATGGTCAGGATGCTAATAAGCAGCAGAGCCAGAGTCTGAATTCAGGTTGGTTGGAGTATAGAATTTGCATTGCAATACTCCTTTCTCCTCTCTTCCATCAATCCTATTTATTGACTCTTGAATGCATTAGCCAAAATAAAGAAACAAATGCTGAACAGTTAGGTGATTTTTACTTCGTTTTAAATACAAATGAATTAATTCATGCCAGAAGCTATGGTTTTGGGACATACCTCTTTTATATATAAGTATTACAAGAGACAAACTAGAGAATACCTTGGAGGCCCTCTTTTCATCTTCAGTGTAGCTGAACTTAACACTTTCAGAGCCTGTATTCTAATTGGTAGCCATGTTCTTGTAGCAGAATGAACCAATTAACTAAGTTTCCATCCAGCTTCTTGCTAAAATGTCAGGACTAAAACAGGATTCATTTAAAGGCATATAATAATAAATGGGGTCCATCTAAAACAAGACACCCTAGGCTGTATTCCTAGTTAGAAGATTGAAATGATCTCTATCCCAGAAATTGTAACATGTTCTCAGTATTTGCATGGTTTTATTAGATGTTCTGATGTCTAATATCACCTGAGTCACTGAGACATTTTTTGGAAAGTTTTCTGCTACATGAAATAACCTTCACATAGATTAAAACTAATTGGCTTGGATGCATATAAACTATACAAATTGGCAGGATAACTGTTAAACTAGATCTCTCCTAAACCTCAGAATCTCCCTTGGTTTCACTCTTTCTTTTGCTTCTGCCATTCCCCACTTCTGCCCCTTTCCCTGGACCAATTTTCCAATACATGTTTGTAAGTCTGTAGATGAAATCTTTTCCATTTTCCCTCTTTTTCCCATGATCCTGCTGCTGCCCTGGTCCTGACTCGTCATCTTTCTTTTGGAATGCAGAACAACCTTCTAACAGATTTTCTTATCTGTAGGGTCTTTTTCATCCACACCAATTCCGGTTAACATTTCAAGATAAATATCCCCAAATCATTTTAACATAGCCTTAAATACTCTTATTATCAATCTCTCTCATCTCTCTAGAATTGTCTTTCAGATTATTGGATGTGTTGGAGACATCTGTGTATTTGATGGAAAAATCTCCATCTCTCTCCAATCATTTTTAAGTGAGAATTGGACAGGGTTGGGATGTAGAACTAGGAAAGAGAAGTATGGCCTGACATGTCATTCTAATAATCTGTACAGGGTACCGACTGCCACTGACAATTCTGATCAGGTGTACAGGGTACTGATGAGGGGATCAGATGGCTACTTTAGGTCAGGGAAGCTGGAGACTAAATCCAGGGGAATAGGTTAACATTTGGAAGGCAAGGACCAGAAAATGTAGTTCTATGAAGGAACCATGCAATGGTCTGGGTTGGGGTCCACTTGAGAGGCACTAGGGAGATGGTACCAAAGCTGAGCTCTCCAAAACCCATTAAAAACTATGCTATAGAATGTTAAATAACATGAGGGAAATAAGATCATCATGTTTTATTATGAACATAACAGCATATTAAACAACTGTGTTTTTGTAAAAAATGCAATGTATATGTGTATACATGAAGGATCCTGTTAGGCTATACACAAAAATGCTCTTAGTGATTATCATTGAGGGTGAGATTACTAAAGTTATTTATTTTCTTTGTGTTCTTATACTTTAAGACATTCTTTAATGTTGATTTTGCAATCAGAATAAAACCTATACATTTTATTTTTTAAAGTATTAACTAATATGCTTTATATTTACTTTTATTAATGAAATATGAAATTTTTTCTTTTTGTGCTTATCTAGGGATGATTTATATGAGGTCTATATTATTTTAAAATATATCTATATATTGCTAGTATTTATGTGAATAAAGTCACTATTAACACAATACATTTTAGCAGTATTAACATATGACATTTATTTAAATAGTAACATCAAGTTGGGAATTCTTCACAGAAAAACAAAGATATGGCAAGGAAAAAGAGGCTACAAAGGAAGTCATAATCACTCTGCTGAGGGCTTCTTAAGCTAACCTCCCAAGTCTTCCATCAATATCTGAAAAATCAATCTTTTTCTCTCAGATTTCTTCCCTGTCTTAAAGCTAAGACTAGCTTTAAACTGGATGAGTTTGGAGGTTTGGGAGGATTACCTTATCAGGATAGGTTTATCTAGTTGGTGATATGTGAAATTTTGCAAAAATATATTGGTAAACTTACAATTCTGAAAATAGAAATGTTTGATGTTTATTAACTTAATGAGAGGTTACTTAACTCTGTTTATGCTATTAAGATATTCATACAGGTAAATTTTCTGAAATAAGTGCAGTCATTTGCAGTACATTCTACTCAGTGGTCATTTTCTATGCCTCTAGAGAAGCTGTATAAACCAGAAAACAATAGCAATGTAATTTTATCAGGTTGTGATATAGTTTCATCCATAGGTGCATCAGGCTTTGAAACAAGGTCCAATCTGATCTTGCATGGAGTGCACACTTACTTGCAGCACTGCTTTTGGGGGTTTATAAAAGGAATCTGGAGGTCAGAATGTAAAATTTAGAAGCAGCAAGACAAAGCACTGTAGCTGAGGATGCTATTCAGCATTACTGACAGTTAAGAAAGTTTCAAGATAACTATCAGATATGCAAAGCTATAGAAACCACAGCTACTGATGATACCTTCATATCAAAATATTTTCAAATAGATTTGAGATCCAAGCCTATATTTCTTTGAAATTCTATCTGATTTAAATTACTCTTTTGAATAGGACTTTTTTTAAAAAGGAGGCCAAAGTAATGGATGTAAACTCTAACCAGGTTAAACTAAGATATAACTGAACATTATTATGAAATTGAAGTAAAAATACTGATTTGGTACTTAAGAAGACTTTATTAATTTCTGGTAGTATCTTATCACCCCTGGTAACATACCACAATAAAGTAATCATACATGTAATTATGCTAAATACATAAAATGCTGGGTAAGTTCACTTATTTGTTATTTTTCAATATCAAAACACAAATAAAAGAAAATAAAATATGTTTTATTGTAAATATATCAAAGAATATAGTTAATTTTTCTGGAATTTCTTTGAAAATTCCATCATTGAAGTGCTATAAATAGGGAAATATTTTTTTAAATTTTTATTTATTTGTGATAGTCACACAGAGACAGAGAGAGAGGCAGAGACACACACAGGCAGAGGGAGAAGCAGGCTCCATGCACCAGGAGCCCGACGTGGGATTCAATCCCGGGTCTCCAGGATCGTGCCCTGGGCCAAAGGCAGGCGCCAAACCGCTGCGCCACCCAGGGATCCCTAAATAGGGAAATAATTATGGGTATTTAAACAAAATACAGATATTTTTACATTTTATTATAAATGAGCATAGTTCTCTAGATATCTGACCCACTGAAGACATTATGCCATGATAGTCAAATAAGTCTTTAAGCTAATAAAAAATAATAAAATCTTTGTTCTTACCCACAAGGTGAGATCCAGTAATCCTTCCCAAACTTCTCAAGATCAAGATATTTTATTATTCCTTGAAGAAGGAAATTATGAACTTCCAGTTTCCTCTTTATCTGGGTGAGTGGCTATTTAATGGAGTCAAAAATTGCAGTGGACTCTAATCAAATGATACAAATTGCTGAAGATTTCATAATGGGGGTCAGAAGTCCTATCACATTCATTTTCCTTTTTGAGCTATTATATTATATTAGTCTTAATACTTAGTGTCCTGCTAACATGAGCAAAAATCTGTGAGATGAGTATGCTTCCTGTAGAGCTGGGCTTAGATAAGCCTTATGGCAGGCAGTCCCCTCCATTATTTCAGAGCCTGCTCTACCAAATCAGATGGTCAGCTTTGGCCTTTGCTGTCCATGCTGCTTTCCTGGGCTCTTAGTTCATGTCATGTTTCAATATAATTCGATAAACATTGCCATATTATGTCACCTATCATTCAAATAAAATGTAATCTAATGAGCTATGTAGACCAATAGACCTAATAAGTTGCCTATACAAACAGGAAAAGCTTCTAGATAATATTTCATATGTTACCTGGGAGTAAATGGACAAAATCCTTATTTCATTTGCATGATCTTTAATGATTATAATTTTGGAACTTTCAATCCAAACGGTAGACTATGAGGAAATATATTTTCATATATTCATCCATTTAACATATACACACATATATAGATATTAACATAGATACATAAATCTAAGACCTACTAGGTGTCAGGCATAGTGTTACTGTTAGAATGTGTTGGTGAACGAACACACTATTGGTTGTAGGAAATCCACTTTCTAAGGTGGTGGAGGCATTAATTAGGTAATATAATAATGAACATATACAAGTGGGAAAAGTGCAATGAAGAATAGCTTAGTGGTGCTATGAGAGGATATAATCGGGGATTGGACCTAATTAGTAATTTTGATAACTGAACCCAGATAAAAAATAATATATATATAGGTATTAACTAGGCAAAGAAGGGAGTGGGGTGAACACACTCCAAGCAAAGGCAACAGAAAAGGTGGATTTTCCTTGAGGAATATGTATCTTAATAAATCATCTCCACTTCTTGTTCTCTGAAAGTTAACGGCAGAGACCAGGGTGGTATTCTCTTTCCTTTACATCCCCCAGTTTTTCCACAAATGGTGCCAACTCTCAGCTTAGTTCTTGAGTCTATGCTGTAAGATTGAGGGACACAACAGAACAGAACAGAACAAAACAAAACAAAAAATTAGCCAAATTATTTGTTTAGTAACTAAGATAAGGAACTAAAAATATAATTTGCTAGCTTCTCTGAGTAAAGATCTTTAACAATTTAAATCCCTGTAATCTGAGGCTGATTATTATTTTTTTGATGCTTATTATTTCTAATGATTTAACAGTAAATCAATTAAATGATGCTTTATAGAAGACTTTTAAACTTATGAAGCAAAGATCCATTTAACCTATATGGAACTTAGATATTTATCAATAATATCATGATTAGCATAAATCTATGTGGATACTTAATATTGCTTTGACATTTTTCACATATCAATTTTTTTTCACATATCAATTTTTTTTAATAAACAAGTTATAGAGAAAGCATACAGAAAAAAGTTTGTAGACCTTTGGCCACAGAAATTTGTTAATTCTTTGGCAACATAGTTTGCTTTATCTGTCAAACACCTTTTCCCTTTTGAAATAATACAACTTTCCCAAACAGATAATAATGGTTATCCTTTCATGTAATACCTCCAATGTAGTTCAGCTCTATATCACAACTGGTGATTCTCCCAGAGTCTAGGTCAGGAAGCAGTGTATTTCAGAGTCTTGAAGAATAGGTAGATGCTGGAAAAAGAGGATCAGTAGTGACTCTTTAGGTAAGATAAGGAAGATAAGGGAAAGAAATAAGAAGAATAAAATAATATATCTACTGTGGAAATCACTCTAATGGACAGACAGATGTAAATATATACACACATATATACATATATTCACATCTACCTGTCTACTAAAGTGATAAGCATATATACATGTACAATTATGTGTGTCTGTATATATAATTACAGTGAAAAATGACATGGAAGATTGTCAGTACTACCTATGTTATCGTTACTTGAAGATGAACTCATTATCAAGATCTGAAGATAAAAGTCATAAACACAAGTTTTTCTACCCCAGGCTCCAAGACTATGAGACTGTCTATTCCTTTTAGAAGAAACTTCAAATTAGACGACTAGTGTGTGGTTTAGTTCTGTGGTCCTAATGAGACAGTCACATAAAAGTCCTGGTCAACCAATCTTAAAGAACACTACATGTGATAATCACAGCCTAGGCCAGGTGGGGATTCTAAGTAAAGACTAAAAATGTGTTAGAATTATAGTAAATAGTTTAGGCATATATGCTACAATGGGTCACAAATTTAGATGTCTTTAGGGCTAGCAAATAATGTAAATGCAGAAGTAGTATAGGACAATGATTGTCAAAATGCAGTCCTGGGAGCAGCTACATAAGCAGGGAATTCATAACTAAACGAATTCTTGGGCTTCACTGAAGACCTAGCAGATCAAAAAATTGAGGTGAGGCCAGCAAAATGTGTTTTAACAAGCTCTGCTGGTAATTCCAATTCATGCTCAAGTTTGAGAACAACCACTGTAGAATAATGGGGAATTGTGGATTATAGTGAATTTGAGAGTGAAAGTCCTAAAGCATTCAAATCCAAGGTCAACAAACTGAGCTGATCAAAACAAAACACAAACACCATATAGAAGCAAAGAATTGAACCCATGGTACACCAATTTAAGAGTAAATAGTTGTAGGAGTAATTAAGTTATAGCAGTGGTTATGAGGAAGAGTCAAATACATGTATACCACACACTGAAAAAGCTGCATTCTTTTTGGAATAAATATTCACATTTATAAATTATTAATATATAACATGTAGGAAACAAAAATTTTCAATGAGAATATATCTATAAATTTATAATCAAGATCAATGTGAGAATAATTCAATATTTGCTTCATGGAGGAGTAGTGTGAGAATGAAGTATTCTTATTATAATTAATACACTTAAATATGTGCAGCATGTAGCATAACAAAATAATTCAGACAATTTACTTTGTCTGATTCTTCTATCCATGGATCATAGGTTAGAGTGCCATATATACTTGGAGCTCCCTTCACTACATGAAAAATTTATAAAAGAAAGGTTCTTGTTTGCCAAGTTTCTGTTGTATCCTATTTTCCAGATTCTTGGCACACTGTCAGTACTCAATAAATATTTGTTGAATAGATGAAAGTGAAGACAAGGTATTTAATTTTCCTGCCTACTCACATCTTTTTTCCCTGAAATTATTCTTCCATAGTCCTTACTGTGTATACTATGGGGCCTGTACTACCACCATTTCATCATGGCTGATGGACAGCATAACTGATGGGATCAAGATGAATTTGGCCATTTGCTTCTTTGTCCTGGAAATATGGAATTGGGATACAGAGACTTCATGAAACTGTATTTGGCATTTGAACTGGATAGTACTAGTTTGGCTATTTTCTTTCAATGGTCTTGAATCTTTCAATGGTCAAGTAATGATTGTCCACCTACTATACTTCAGTCAATAAAGGATGCTTAATTTATTGGGATGTGTAGATTGTTAAGATAATTATATAAATAACGTTAAGAAATTAGTGTTGTGAAGAAAATTAAAGCAAGGAAAAGTGAGAGATAGCAAAGGAGGGGTTTTATTTTAAATATGGCCTGAATCTATGTTAGTGCCATTAAATCAAAGACTTCATGAAATAAGAAGCAAATCTTGTGGATAGCTTGGAGAATAATGACCCAAGCAAGGAAAATAGCAAGCACAAAAGCCCAACAGCAAGAAGACCAGTTTGGCTGTACTATGCTGAGTGAGGTAGGAGATGAAACTAGAGAAAGAGTCAGGAGCCAAATCTTTGGGAGGATAAGCTCTATGGAATTTTTTCTAATGGCATTCTTAAATCTTTTATAAAAGTTTTAAGAAGGGGAGTGATTTATGTTGTCAAAGGATCTTTTTGAGTGGCAAACAGTGGAAACAGGGAAACCATTTAAGATGTTAACACTGGTCAAGCAGTAAGGAGGTAGTAGTGGATGTGCTGATGGTTAAATTCAAAATATATTTTGAAAGTAAGCTGACAGGATTTGCTGTTGCTTTGAATGTGAAGTATTAGGTAATGAATAGATTTACTAGGTGAATCCCCTAAGTGAATGTCAGTGTGGTGATATTTTGGAAAGAGGAACACATAGGGGACAAATAAGTTAGTTTGGGGGTTATAGTGGCAACAGACTCAAGAATTTGGTTGTGAGCCTATGAAATTTGTGATGTCTATTAGACATGGAAGTGAATATCCTGAATAGACTTCAGGTTATATATCTAGAGTTCAGCACAGTGATTGACAAAGGTAGTCTTATTGGATTAGAGGGGACAAGAAGTACAAGGTGAGCTCAAGAGTGAATTCTTATTTATTGAGCAAGAAAGTATAAAGGCAATTGCTACAATGAGGTTTTTAAAAAAGAATGGAGAAATAGGGCACAAGCTATGAGGGGATTATAGATCAAAGTTTTTTATTAAGATGGATATTTTAAAATATTATAACTTGAAGGTATGTACTGCTATGGGATGATCTAGCAGAGAGCAGAAAAATGACACAAGCGAGAGGGTAATTATAGAACTGACATCTTTGAGCAGATGACAGGGGGAAGTGATCTAGTCCACTAATGAAGGTCATAGATGGCCATAGATGGGGAACAATTTCTCTATTATAACAAGAATGAAAACAGACTTTCTGAAGATAGACACACAGGCCATTTGGTAGATATAATGGTAGACAGAATGTGCAAGTGGTTTTCTGATTATATCTACTTTTCAATGACAATGAGGTTAGGTTCTCAGTTGAGAGTGATATGTGGGGTAGGAGTGCTGAAGATTTTGAGTGAGAAGAGGTACAAAATTGTCTTTTTAAGGTATGTAATAATGAATTAATCAGGGAAAAATTTTGTGCATGAGAAAAGAGTGAAGGAAAAATGAATATGAACTGTAGAAAGAAGACCAAATGGTACAATGGGGACAGAAAGAGTGACTTTGAGTCTTGTCTTACAAAAGGCCCAATTATTCCTTTTGCTCTTGGGCATATTTCTTTTCCATAAATCCATCCCTCTTCCCAGCTTTTTGTCTTGTGTTGCTGAAACAAGTTTTAAATATTATAGTTATTTTTTAACCATCATTGACTCTTGTTGAAAACTCTGTATAAATATAAGAAGGTATTATTGTGATATAATAACCAACATCTTTTTGATCCTGATAGTTTCTCCAAAGTCTTCTCCCAGTCAGCAACAATCATTGTCTCATAAAAGCAGATGGCAGTGGAGTTAATTTTTTAGCTTTAGAATTACTAAATAAAGCCCTGAAGGACACAGAGAATTAAGTTTATGTTATTAGAAAATAATTTTGAAGAACATGTGATAAGAGTCAGTTTGTTTTCACTGGTTCAAGAAGATGGAGATAGTTGGGTGTAACAGTGCTTCCTTTTACAAGTCATGAATTCATAAACATTTATAAAATTTGTAGAGGCAACTAACTGGGAGAATCACATTCCAGGCCATAGCCAGCTATCTTAAGAAATGAGAGGATCAAACCTTATCACACCTGGAACCCATTTATAGCACCATTGCCCACCAAGAAAGCTGCTAGAGGAAAGAGGAGGGCATAGACATTGGTACCTGTGCATTAGGGGCTTTAAAAATTGAGTTATGATTCTTCCACTCTTATGTTTCTGGATTTGTATTTTTTTCTTTTTTTTTAAGGGAAAAAGGACACTTTATGAATTTATGGACAGATGAGAGAATCTGGCTTCTTGTTTTTGTTTCTTTCTCCAACTGCCTCTATTTTAGGATCAGACAACAGAATTTTTCTTACTTTCAGGATGTTGGGTATTGATATATACAATACTATGCCACTGAAAGGAAAGAATTGAGAGTTGTAGATAATGTATGAAAATAACTAGCCCACAGGCCTGGGATAATATATGCTTTAGAAATTTGTTGAATGAATTGAATGACTAAAACTTTAATGAGTAGAGTAGCTTAAAAATTCTTATTGGGAGGGTACTGAATCTTTGGTGTGATCCTGTTAATATGGATTTGAGCCTCTTCTTGTTGAGTATGGTTTTTTTTATTTCTGGGTAATTTAAAAGTGTGATTAAATGAAATCCTAGAACTGTTAAGGATCCAAAAGCAAGTTAATGACTTTTAAAGTAGAAATTTCTGTCCACCCTCCACCCCCAAATGTTTTCTCTGGCTTATGAAGTAATTTGGGTGAAAATTATGAACATTAAAAAAATTAAGTGCACATTGATGCCACTAGCTCTAGAAATAAGTTTCCCTTAAGGTCCATAATTAGTGAAAGAGAGCATGAGATTCCCTGAATGACTTTATTTATTTATTTATTTATTTATTTATTTATTTATTTATTTATTTTATTTTTTTAAAGATTTTATTTATTTACTCATGAGAGACACACAAGAGAGAAGAAGAGGCATAGGCAGTGGGAGAAGCAGGCTTCATGCAGGGAGCCCGACGTGGGATTCGATCCCAGACCTCCAGGATCACACCCTGGGCTGAAGGCGGCGCTAAACCACTGAGCCACCAGGGCTGCCCCCCTGAATGACTTATAATGGGTGGCCAGAAATAATTTCACTTGACTGTATGCAATTTAAGTAAGAAAGAAACATAATTGGGTCAATACAATATTTGTGTCAACATGGAGATGATCACTCTTCTACGAATTATAATCTACTTAATATACATATTCTGTAGATGTACAAATAAAAGCAAGATTAACAAGTCAATAAGCAGAAAACAAAAACATGTTTATGACTTTGTATCGACTTTTCATAGTATATAAATTAGAAAATTTGACTGATTCTGTATGGAAAAAATTAATAAACAACTAACAAACAAAGCTTGTGAAGAACATGGTCATGATTTCCAAAACTATGGGACCCACAGCCAGGGCTCAGGTACATATCCTAATTTATAGTCAGATGATTACAGGGAGAAATGTTAAGTATTGCATTTTTGTGCATACAAGCAGAAACTGAAAGAAGATTAGATTTTAGGGAAATATTCAAGATTTGTACATCTTGCTCTTAAAAAGATATTTAATTTCTTGAGAAATTTGAAGACGTTTTTGTCATATTTTCTTGTTAATAATCAAAATAAGATGAAACATAAATATTTTTATACACAGTTCAATCCAGATAAACGGCAATAACTTAACTGTTTTGCTAAACTGCAAACAATCTGTTGTTGCTTGTCTTGTGTTTTGTTTGTTTAATGTGAAGATGCAGACAGCCTTCTGTTCTTTTGTTTATCGGGTCTCTTTATTCTGTGGCTCCCCTGGCAGTAATTCTTTTCTTTCTTTCTTTTTCTTTCTTTCTTTCTTTCTTTCTTTCTTTCTTTCTTTCTTTCTTTCTTTCTTTCTCTTTCTTTCTTTCTTCTTCCTTCCTTCCTTCCTTCCTTCCTTCCTTCCTTCCTTCCTTCCTTCCTTCCTTCCTTCCTTCCTTCTTTCTTTTCTTTCTTTTTCTTTCTTTCTTTCTTTCTTTCTTTCTTTCTTTCTTTCTTTCTTTCTTTCTTTCTTTCTTCTTCTTCTTCTTCTTCTTCTTCTTCTTCTTCTTCTTCTTTCTTTCTTTCTTTCTTTTTTTCTTCTTTCTTCTTTTCTAAAAGGTAAGAGTTACAAGTACAAAACATTTATTTAATTTGTTTAAATTTATAAAACCATGCCCATTCTCTAAGCCTTTGGGGACAGGAACTAACTAAGAACATATGGCATAATCTATTATTTTCTCAACTCTAGTTATGTAGTAAGTAGGAAGGCATTGTTTAAATGTCAGTGAGGAAACCTCGGATTGCTCTCCTTGGAAGAGTGATTTCTTGGATAATGTTTCAGTTAAATTTAATAAAGGGACATTTTAGTTTCTTTAAGTAATCCACCAAGGCCATTGTTGTCAATCTTTTAAGAATAATAGGAAACATTCAGAATTCCTTTCTACTCCTGGAAATCCAACTAACTTAATTAAGCCATTGTTGTAGGGCATATACTGTAAGTAAATTTGCAATGTATTCAGATGGCTAACAGTCATGACTTTTATTTTTAGTACTAATAGTCTTAACTCCTAAATGAAAAGAGGTTTAAAATGTGGCAAGTCAGGGAATATCCTTTTAAATAATATTATTTTATTTACAATAAGTTTATATTTCCGTGAGTCATGTTGGCAGAATGGTTGCAATTGTTTTAGAATAAAAATGACTATGTTGAACAGGGAAAGAATGGATGAGTTATAACAGGCCAAAGTTTCTAACCCCCAAAGCCTTTGTTACCAGAAAACATGGATTTAGGGTCTGCCTAAAAGGCCAACACGAAAGGCAAAAGGATATTCTACTTCTCAGGAGGGTTCTGCTTTGATTTTATCAGTAAGTAGTTGAGAACAATTATGAAACACTGACCACCTCTTCCTAGTTTCTTTCTATTGCTTTCTTCCCAATTTTCTACTGGTATTATCTGCACATGCACATCGTATACCACCATGTTACTCTCCGATGGTGGGGTGGCTGAATTACTGCTTTTTCTACCAATTTACATCTTGGCTTTTATTAACATTTTTATCTCAAAAGCTTTGTTGAACCTCTGCAATGCTCCTATGTTAGAGATTTGTACCTATTTTGGCTGGAAAAATTTAATGCCATCAAGAATCTCACATGTCTTAGAACTACATAATTCTTCCTTTGCTTTCTTGGATAGGAGCAAACAGCCTGTTAAAATCTTTGAAGAGAGCCTAAGTTGGAAAGAACTCCATGTCATATACCAATAACATAGAGCTTGTCAAGAACTATGATATAACTGGCTAAATAGAGCATCAACCCCTTGAATATTCCCCCTACAGACATTTTTCTCATTTTACAAACAATGCTATTAACATTCAAAAAACAAAGTTAGGAGAACAAAGTACCAAAGAAAATATAAGGATATTTCTTTCCAAGAAATTGAAATAGAAGTTTATTATTTCTAGTGGTTCATCTGTGTTTTTTTAATTTCTCACTAGTGATTTTTAATCTATTTATTTGGATAATAGGCTTAATAAGAGATCATGATCCTACCTCACATTCACTAATGAATTTCATGTAGGCTCAAAAGACTTTTTATACCTAAAGAGATACTTACCTAGTATTTCACAACAAAAACATAAATCCACATGCTGACACCTTACCAAGCACTCTTCCTAGGCTAGATCTCCTTCTTGGCACCAGATTGTTGCTGATCATTTCAACTTGGCCATTACATGGAGAACTGACAGTAAATCAACAGTAGAGCTAATCATCGTCTTAAATCTGCTATTACTCTTGTGTTACTCATCTAACAAAATTTGCACTTAACTGTTTCCTCTTCCTTACCTCCACACTGAATCCATGAGAAATCTTTTTGGTTTTGACTTCCTCATATCTCTCAGATACAGTCAGTGTCCTTATTTTCTTTACTTTAAGCTAGGTCCTTTTTTCTCACTTGTACATTGTGGCAACATTGCTAGAGTCCTTTTCCTGCCAAAATTGGCAATCTCCCAGTCTGTAGAAGTAATTTTATGAAGTACCAATCTGAGCTTGATAAAACCTGCTTAAAACCCTTTGATGGCTCCCTATCACTCTCCTTACAAAACCCAAACACCTTGACCTAGGTCATAACGTCATTAATGATTTAGCTTTGAACTTCTCTACTGACATTAATTAGTCTCAGGAGTCAGCAGAAGTCCCCAATAGGATGGTTTAAAGAATGATTATAGTGGTGTCTCTCCTGTATTATATGGGAGATGGCCTTTACTGTCTAAGGTATCCACCATGCTACTAGTTACTGAGGATGAGCCGTACAATCATGAACATCGCGGTCAAAATTTGGAGATATGTTGTTTGCCTTGTTGAATATTCTTGAGTATTAGACAATAGTTTCCTTAAAGGACATTTCTATGTACTTTAATTTTATAAAATGGAGCATGCTAACTTTTGGAAATTTTAAATTTTGAAATAATTTCCAACTCAGAAAAGTTGCAAGGATAAGAATTTCCATCCACCTGTTATGCAGTTTCCAGTTCACATTTTTCTCCATTTGCTTTATTATTTATCATTTTTTCTCTCTTGTTCTTTCTCTCTCATCTACACACACATACACAATTTTTTCTTAAACTTTTTAGAGTATATTGGGATATAATTCTTCAATACTTCTAAATACTTCAGTGCAAATTTCCTAAAAACAAGGACATTTTCTTTCAGAACACATTATACTTTCAAAGTCAGCATTGAAACAAAACTATTATCTCATTCACAGCCTATATTCAAATTTTTCTCAAATGTATCAATAAAATCATACAGTGTGTTCACTAATTTGTCCAGCTTATTACACACAGAAAAGTGTTTGTGAGATTCACCTATCTTGTAGACTTGTGTAAGTTTTTCCCTTTCTTACTGCTTATTGAGTAGTATTTCACTCACATACCTCAATTTGTTTATTCATTCTTATGGTAGTGAATATTAGAGTTATTCTACTTCTGGCAATTATGAGAAACCTACTATGAACATTCTTTTTCGTGTTTTTTGGTATGCTGATGTTTTTATTTCTCCTGGGAAATATCTAGGAATAGAATTGCTGGGCCATGGTTGAGGAGAGTTCCAGTGCTTCTACATCTTGCCAATATTTGTTGTTATCAGTTTTAATTCTAGGCATATTAGATATTCTCCATAAATAACTCACTGTGGTTTTAATTAATATTTCTCTAAAGATTAATGGTTGAGCACCTTTTTATGTGGCTATTAGACACTTTATTTTTTCTTTGTTAAGTATCCAAGTCTTTTTTTTCCCATTTTTTATTGAGCTGTTTTTTTTTTTTTCTATTGCTGAGTTGTAGGAGTAGTTATTTATGTATCATGAACATAAGCCTTTGTCAGTTATATGTTTTGCAAGTGTTTTCTCCCACTGGAAATTCTCCCAATGAAAAATCTCATGTTATGGTTTGCCTGTCCATTTTTTTTTTCATGGTGCCTTTTTTGATAAGCATAATTTTTTTGTTTTAATGAAGTATAATTTAGCATTTAAATTTTTTTTTGTCTTTGCTTTCTGTGTCAGGTCTGAAAAATCAGTGTTTAATCCTAGATAAGAAAGATACTCTCTTATGCTTTCCTTAGGAAGTTTTAGAGCATTAACTTTATATTTAGATTTAGCAACACCTCAAATTAACCTTTCTGTGTGATGTGAAATAGTGGTTGAGGTTCACTTTTTTTCCATATGAATACTCAATTATCCTGAAATCATTTGCCAAAAAGACTTTCTTTTCTCAATTTAATTACCTTGGCTTCTTTGTTGAAAATCAACTAAATAAAATTTCTGCTTCTGCCTAGCATATATAAATCTAGAAAGAGTGCCTTATCCATTCTAATGACTGTACGGGGCTGGCTAAACTCTACAATCAACTTCTTAGGACTATCAAAGAGCCAAAGCAGCAGGGCAACCGTGTAATGTGGAATCCAAGGCACAAACAGCCCTTCCAGGGAGTAAAAAAGCACGTGCAAGGTGACTTATTTGTAGCAGAACATGGGAGGAAGGGGTGCTACTGGACAGAGAAGAATCAGCTAAAAATGTAGCATATTATTGGAGGCCAAGTATGAGTTGGCATGTCTGATTATAGTGGCCCTTGCTCACAGGTCCTTTTGCCTCTTTAGCCAGTTCCTTAATACCATTTGTGTAATCCTTATTATATTATTACTGATGATGTGCCATCATCTGTTCAGGTGCTGCCTCTGAACACTGGCTTCCAATGATTCCCTCAGAGGTAGTTGCTGTGTTTCATTGATGACAATGACAAGGGTCAGTCTTACCCAAAGCATGCAAGTTAAATCAGAATAAGAACTCACTTCCTGTTAAATTTATCATTCAAAATTTTATAGCCTAAAAGGAAAAAACACTTCTTTCAACCTTGCATTCTTTGGTTGGAGTCATTCATTGCATTTATAGAAGTATTAACTGCTACCTCCTCCTTCCACATACTATCTCCTAGATAGGAGCAGTGACCCATGGGCAGGATAGACAAGAGACTCCTGGACAGAGCAAGAGTAGTCTCTTAGTTTGAAAAATATCCATCTCTGTCTGGCATAGCTTAAGACTGGCCCAGGAGACATACTATTACCACATTCATCAGAAAAGAGAGAACCATTCAGAAGAATTGGTGTTGTAAGTAAGAGTCTTCTAAAGCTTTCAGTGAGAGATAATGCCTGACATGTACCACAAAGCCTGCTAAGGGGGTTGGGTGATGTGTAGCCATGCTCCAGCAGACTCTAAGCCAAGGATGAGTGATGACCTGGTGAGACTGAAGAAAAGACCCAGTGACAGTAAAGGGGATGTTGGGTTATTGCAGGAACTTATGTACAGGGTGTCTGGGAAAGGCAGACTGAATGAAGCATCTGCTGCTGGGATCGACATGCCACAAGCTTTATAGTACAGCAATTACCCTAGCAAATCTCTGTAGCTTTCCCCTTCTTTGCACAGCCAAAGTTCTAAGATCAAAGCCTATCGCCTAAACATTCTGTGTTACAAGGAGATGCCCCAGGTTGGCCACCCTGAAGCTCCTGACTCAGATCTTTAAAAACATGTTTTTTTTTCTATATATCTTCCTTGCAGAAAATAACAGAGAATGAAATCTATACATTCTCTGGATCATGATTAAGATCTGGGCATTCAGAGTCTGCCTGTACAAATCAGCCATCTGGCACCATACAGATGATCTCTCTGGCTATCAGCAGCAAGGGCACATGTAGTAAAAGTCACCTACTACCAATTCTGGCACCATTTTATGCTATAGACTAGAAGTGGCACTATAACTGGAACAAGGGGAAGGGCTAATGCATGGGCCCATACATGTGATTCAACCCCAAGGATCAGTGGTTGTCCATCAGTAGCCAGAACCCTGAACTCACCCTATGTCCAATATGAGTAAAAAATCACTCAAATCAATATAGTGGTTCCATTTTGTTAGATCCTACAAAAGCAATACTTTGCTGAGCAACTGGAGCAATCCTCTCACTAGACTATCTTCCCAGATCTGGTGCTCAACCATGAAGAACTGGGAAGATTATATAAGTTGAGTGAGTCTGCTCCTTGGGGCATCTGGTTGAGCCCATGTACCAGACAGAGGGTCAGAGAATGCCCCAAGCAGAGAAATGGGCACCAGACTTATCTGGTCCCCAGTCTGGTCTATGGGAATATGCCCAGATAGAATTGTAGGCAGGCCATGGACTATTCCAGGGACAGAATGACTTAGAACATTTTGAAGAAAGCTCTTAGAGGCATGCATCCTCTGAGGTGGAGGGCCTAGAGCAGAGGCCCCACTTGTCTAGGTCTAAAGGCAGTACTGGGTCAGCCCTTGAGAGTTAAAAATACCCAGGACATCAAACTTTCAAAGTGGTTGAATAGAATAATTTTGTTAAATGGAGATAAACCAAGCTGAATTAATTAAGTGAGAATGGTAATTTTTGAATAGTCAATGTCACATACTTAAGTATTCACAATAATTTAAGAAATAATTATGCTGTATAAATGCACATACAAATTGTCCCTTTTACCTGAAGCTTTGTAAACTTGTGACAGTGTCTCCTGAAGTGAAGGAAAGAAAGAACCGTAAGGGATATTATATGTGCAGAGATGTTTTCCTTCCATGATATTACCTGCAAAAGTTGTATGGTATGTATTTGTCCTAAGTAAATGACCTTGAGATTGAAGAAATAAGAAAAAAGTTCTAGTATTCCTAAACTTGTGCAACAAATATGTGGTTATATTATCCATGGAGCCCTATATTTTCAGAAGTTTCAAGGAGCTGCAGTTTTCTGGAACCACGCATAACTCTTACAGTATCCATTGTTTATATATACTGGCATAATTATTTGCAAATGTTAATAAAAACAGTTTTACAAAACTCTTGATTTTTAATCATTTTTTAATATTAGAGATTCCATGCTGCGAAGTAAGAAAATTTCTCACAATTTAAAAATATAACTAAAGTATAAAACTTTTCTAATTTAAAGTCTTTCAATTTTAGAAAAATGGAGGAGTCTGAAATCTTTAGTTAATTTTGAAATACAGGGTTTCTTGGGTTTGTAGTTAACATTCAAATAATCTGAATTCACATAAATCCTGCATCTGTAAAATTCCACTAAAAGAACTGGCAAAAATGAAAAGTTTAGCAAATCCAATTAAATACTGGTAACAGACCCACACTAACACAGCACAAACACGAATATATCTAGGTACCAATAGATATTTTAAATGTTAAGCCTCCCCTGCCCTACTTTGAAGAGGATAAATTGAGTGAAATGGGGGGTGTATTTGACCATAGATTAAGATGAACTGAAATTTTCAAGGTGACTAACTCCTCAGTCTAAATGAATTTGATGCTTGTCAGAAGTTGTTAAGAAAATCTGACTCACTCTAGTGGTCTCTTGAAACCTTAAAAAATATTATAAAAACTCTCAGTAACCCTCGAAATATGCAATGAAAATGTAAGCAGTGATTATGAATTTAAAAATGCAAGAAACTTTTCACATAAGGGAACTACCCCATTCAATAATTACTGAGCTCAAAAAAGGAGCAACACTCTTGGACCTGGACCTGTTGGTTATATATCCAGAAAGCTGATTTACCAGGAAATTTCCTTTCTTTCTTTTTTTTTTTTTTTTTAAGGATTTTATTTATTCAACAGAGAGAGAATGAGAGAGAGCACAGGAAGGGGGAGTGGCAGGCAGAAGGAGAGGAAGAATCAAATTCCTCGCTAAGCAGGGAGCCCAATGCTGGACTGGATCCCAGGACGCTGGGATCATGACCTAAGCAGAAGGCAGACACTTAACCGGCTGAGCCACCCAGGTGCTCCCATGAGGAAATTTTGGAAATATATTTTTATTAGTGAAACTTAAGTTCCCTAATCATTATATGGTAACCTAGAAAATGGAAAATACATCCAAATGGACTCATTTAGCCTGCTGCAATAACAGTCCAGTTTGAGTATGTGGATTCTTTATTTTAGTGTGCTCAACTTTTTTGAAATTAATCTCCAACTCTTCAGTTAAAGGATATGAAAATAAAAATGAGAAAGTCTAGGAAAGATAAAAAATAAAGACTGATTTACCATTAAAAAATCACTGAAAATACAGATTGCTATTTTGGCTATCCATTATTAGTAATTATGGTAAATTGAACATCTACATAGAACAGCATGAGCTCTAAACATGGTGGAAGACTTGAAGACTTTAACACATCTCTGCTTAAGGAAGAGAAAAATAAGTAGCAATGATAACGATTTTCCTTCTTCCTGTTCTTTTTCTCAAATATTTCTACCATGAGGCGTAATGAGAATAACAAAATTGAGATAAAACACTCTATTCCAGATTGGTTTTGACCAACATAGAAGTGGAATAAAATTAAAACACTCCACACTGGGATCCATTCCTTTCTTATCCTACATCTTTCAAGTCCTCTCAAACATTTTCATCAATTTTTTTTTCTTTTTTTACTTTTTCTCATACATTAAGCTTCCATGAGAATTTTAGGAAGTATTAAGAATTTGGTGGTATTGTAAGCCTGAATTTCTTAAACTCAGTCCCACTGACATTTGGGGCCAAATAAGTAAGTCTTTATTGTGGGACTGTCCTGTACATCTTAGGATGATTAACAGATTCCCTAGGTACTACTCACTAGATATCAGTAGTATATCTATTCCCCATTGTGACAACCAAAAAAATCCCAAGACATTGCCAAATGTCCCCTAGCAGGCAAAATAACTCCCAGTTGAGAACCAAAGCTATAAAGTAAGGTGATACAGGATTTAAAATCCTGTCAACAGGTAGAAACTGAGGAGTTTTTCTGCTTTATCAGAAAAACAAACATCTTAACAGGTAGGAAGAGACAAAGAACGATATGATGGTATACATTTCACTGCTTATGTCTGCATAGCACAGAAATAAGAAATTTAACACTGAATACATCAACAAATGCATATTGTTTAATCCAATAAATATGACCCTGCATACTGTAGTTGTTTCTTGTTAAATTGGAATTCGTTGTCAGCATTTAAAATTGAAATTATTTCACTAAAATACCTCAATTATGACTTCTGAAAAATTGGAAGTTCTAGAAAATTATCCCTAATTGCCCCCAAAATAATTCACTGGATGTTGCCTTCTTTACACATGTATGCCCTCTATTTTACCACAAATTTTAATTTGGAATACATTACCTACATAGTCCCTATAATCATTTGAATTTGAAAATCAAATAAGTAAGTAATCTAGTGTTTAATCAAAAGCCCAATTATCTTTAAGGAATGAATTCTAAGCTCCAAAAATTAGGAAGAGAAGGAGAAGCTTAGTGGAGAAAGGCTCTTGGTGAGAAGAGAAGAAAGAGGATGACTTCTTATTTTATTCAATGCAATGTGCCTGAGTATTAGGTATTATTATAGCTCTATAGCATATTAGCTTATTAGGAAATCTTTTGAGCTTTTTAATAACTCTATATTTTTAAACTTGTAATAGAATAACCAATACAATGATTATTATTATCTGGGCTGCAATCATAATATTGAAAAGATCAGATGACTAAGCTGTTGGGAAAGAGACATATTTTAGAAAGGCTTCATCTTTGTCAAGTAAAGACAAACTATGGGCCAATTCTTTCACATCACTTAAGGAGACTACTTCTCCACAAAAATTAGTGGTGAAAGATTTATACTATGAATGTATATTCTTTAACCAGTAAAGATTATGGTATAGATTACCACCAACAATAGGTCATCTGCTTTTATTTTTTTGTTATATGGCAATTGTGGAAAACTGTGCTTAACTAATATACTCTTTCTAGGAGTCTTTTTAAACTATCACAGGTTTTGGTATTGGGGTGAGCGTAGAGTAGATAGAGGAGTTTAGAGTTCAATTTCTTAGTACTACTCTGAAAAATTGCCTTTAGAATCATAGTAAACAGTGATCTTTTATTGACTTAAATTGAGACATGATGGTTCCATATAAACATGAAATGGTATTTAGAGAAAATTTAAAAATCTGGGTGGAAATAAAAATAAACTATATTTTTTACTTTATATCATACACAGGAAATCAGCTCAAGAAAGATTGCCTTTCTTTAGGAAGTACCTAAAAATTCAAGGCCCTAGCTATTTTATTAGGAGGGGTTGGGCTTAGGTTCTTGAAGTTGTGTAATTGATTGCTTGTGTTATGAGAGTTGGGCATATCTGAGAGAAATGAGTATAAGTGGGTCTCTATAAAGTTAATGTATTGATTGCATGCCTGCCACCTCCATGCTTTTACTCTCATTGCACATCCAGGAAACTGTAAAGGAGATTTTGTGTATTATTTGTGTGGCCTCAGCTGGTAACAGATATTTGAAACTGCTCAGGTTTGTTTAGACCATCTAAGGTTTTATTATTGACCACTTATTTCAAAAATTAAGTTGAAAGAAACCTTTCTTATTTTTGTCCATTGCTTTTCATGGACAGGATACAAATGTATAGGTGTTTCAGGTTCATGCTTTCCTAGATTTTCTTTGTTTGTTTCTTTATTTCTTTCTCTTTTATAAAGATTTTATTTATTTATTCATGAAAGACACAGAGAGAGGCAGAGACATAGGAAGAGGGAGAAGCAGGCTCCCCGCAGGGAGCCTGATGCAGGACTCCCTCCCAGGACCCCTGGATCACACCCTGAGTTGAAGGCAGATGCTCAACCACTGAGCCACCCAGGTGTCCCTCCTAGAGATTGATTTTCTTAAGCAACTGTCATGCATTTGTCCATACAATAAATACTTTTTGTTTAAATGCACAAACATTCCTTCTTTGAAGAAAGATTCTGAGACAGACAAGTGACTACAGTACCGTAAAGTGGTGAGTGTTATCAAGGTGATGGAGATACAATGCTGTGGGAGTTTAGGGTTGGGGAATTCCTTCCAGCTGAGGGATCAGGGGTAATTTTGTGGGGAAACTCACAGGGATAAATAGTTAAGGGATCTAGGGATAGGTAGCTAAGATCTGGAACCACGGAGATGTGGCATGAAGCACTCCTGACTGTGGAAAGTCCATGAATAGAGTGATAGAGGCGTGAAATAGACATACTCTAATCATTAGGTATAATTTAGGTAATTTGCCTCATTTACTATTGTTACAACATGAAAAACTGTTTAGAAATTATACTTTCACGTTCTGCCTGTGAAATATAATCTTCAATGCAAAAATGCAGTACTTAAATATCACAATAAAAATTACACATATTCCTATATAGCACATGTTTTGAAACTAATGTGACTATGTGCTCTAGTTTCTCTAAGAATCATCCAGAGAAGCTTACAGCAAAGCTAGGTTGCATAAGATAAATAGGTATTTCATATCACCTGACATTCTCTCTTGCAGTAACTTAATTTTATTTTATATGAAGTAGGACATTTTGTACAGATATAACTTTCTGTTGTGCACAATTCTCTCTTGACATCCATGTCATATTAGCTGCTTATTGTCATATATTTTCTCTAGTTCTCAGCAGTTTGTCTGCCATCTCAATTTGTAGAATCAAGGAGTTTTACCTCTGTTACATATTGCAGATAGGTACCAGCAATGATTACCTACCTGTAATAGTCAATTTTTAATACTCAAAGACATCAAAAGGAATTTTTCTTCCTGTATTTCATTCAAAGCATATTAAAACAACATATTTATTTATAGAATATCAATTTCACTTTATGTGAAAATTTATGAAGTAGGTCAAACAGGAAAGAAAAACAACTTAGTAAGAAATATGAAGATATTAATTCGACAAAGGATAAATTGTATAGAATTGACTGAACCTCATCTCTCTCATTGTCAACATTTTTCTTTTTTAGTTTTTACCATGATTGTTAGATAAATATAATCAGGATAGAAAAACTCTGGTATTGACATCTGATACCCAAGCCAGAGAGGTGCAGCTTATTTGAATTATGTGGGAAAATAGAGTTTGTGAGAGTTTATCTTGAAAGGAGAGTCTTGCACAGAATAAGATGACATTTGGAGTTTAAGACTTGCACACTTTCTTTTTATTCCTTCTCTTTTATAGAAGCCATAACAGATCAGAAACACAAGTGTAATTAGGAAATTAGTTGGATGAGGGCAGTAAGTGGTAGAATTTGTATATATATAGAAATAAGTCACAGCAGAGCTCCTGAAATTGTTGCATTCTTGTATAGCTTTTTATTTGCCTTGAGTTCAATAACTGTCTCTGTTTTTTCTTTGCATAATTTTCAATTTTTATATTTCTTAACTGCTTCTAAACTTTTTCCCCAAGACTATAATTTATTCTAAACATATTTTAGGGATCCCTGGGTGGTGCAGCGGTTTGGCACCTGCCTTTGGCCCAGGGCGCGATCCTGGAGATCCGGGATCGAATCCCACGTCAGGCTCCCGGTGCATGGAGCCTGCTTCTCCCTCCGCCTATGTCTCTGCCTCTCTCTCTCTCTCTGTGTGTGACTATCATAAATAAATAAAAATTAAAAAAAATAAACATATTTTAACTTTCAGGTTATGTCCTTGGAGCATCCCTTTCTCATTATCCTGGAATTTGGGTTTTTTTCCCCCTCCTTTTGTGGCATCTTTAGTTTCCTGGGTCTTTTCTTGTTTCACTTCTTCACTGAAACTTATTCCTTAAGAGATTCCCAAGAAAAGGCATAAGGGAAGTAAATCTCCTGAAAGCATGAGAACTACATGTTTAAAAATGTATATATCCTACCTTATGCTATTTTGAGAGCATGGTTCACCATAGAATTCTAAATTGAAAGTTATTTTCTTTCAGTGATTGAGAGGGTCCTCCGTTGTCTTGCTTCTACTGCGGCTGCCAAAAAATTCAATGCCATTTCTTTCTTGAACTTTCATAACAACATGCTTTGCCATGGAGCATTTTTCCATCTATTTTCCTGAATACTTGGTGAATTTCTAATCGGAAATCCCATATTCTTCAGATAGCTTTCTAGAATCTTCTTGAAATTATTTTATTGATAATATACTCCTCTTATTTTTTCTGTTGCCTCTTTCTAAAATTGCACCTATTCAGATGTTTCATGCCCTGCACTGACCTACTTGCCATTCTGTTTGCCATCTTTCTTTTCCTCCTAAGTTCTCAAAGATTTCCTCAACTATATCTCCTAAATATCATTTTTCTTCAATCATGACTTTTAGATTTAGTCAGAGATACTGTATATCTAAAAAAGTCTTTTTTGTTTTATTTTAGATATTTTCTTTTGACCATTCCTACAACAAAAATAAAATAGATAATTAAATTGTGGTGTATCGATATAGATACTATATAATGATAGAATGAGTAAACAATAACCAACACAGCTATCATGTGAACACTTTGATATTTAATAACCTGTTTTATTAAATTTGTGTATAAAAGACATATTCAGAGAAGAAAGCATACAGTATAATCTCATGTGTGTAAATTTCAACAGGGACAAAAGTTGAACAGTAGATTGGTTTGGTAATTATTCATAAGTGGTATAATTAAAAACTGGATAAGAATCATAGGCACAAGAGTGGTGGTGGCTGTTTTTGAGGGAATATGGCAGGAATGGGTACAGGAGGAGCTTTAAATTACTGTTCACCAGGAGATTAGCACCTAAGTATTCATCATATTCTTTTTGAAATAAACAGAAATAATCTAAATATTCTTTTGTTTATATGATTTTCTTCAAAATTAAATAAACAAAGCAACTGAGCAGTCAGGATGTTGAATGTTTCATGTGTGAGACGTAGATATAATGGATTGAAGTCAGGCTATGATAGCGGAACATAAGGAAGGAAGATGAGAATGAAACTTCCAGAAGAAATGAGATACAAAGTAGGAGAGGCTTTATGTGCAATGGTCTGCACAATTGAAAAGAAAAGCAAGAACATTGACTCCCTCACCTAATATGAGGTGAAAATGCTACAGAAAAAAACTGTATCATCAGGGGTACATTTTGAAAGCTTAATCAGTCACATTACTGGGCAAAACAGGAGGGTAATATGTTGGGAGAAAATAGATAAGAAATACAATCTTTGGTTCTAGAATGAGGTAAACAGGGCTAGTCCTTAAAGTCTGTGCCAGGACAGTTTGCAGAAGACTGACAATGTGGCTTGTGTTTAGGTTATGGACAAGGTAAATAGTTCTTTTTCCTGTGGTCAGCTTGATTGGAGCAACTGGTAGGAAAGCAACTTCTAATTAGATGGTTCTTTCTGTGTGGTTCTTTCCGTGGGGAAGGATTAGTTTTCGTTCAATTTCAAAGCTGATGAGTTTGGCCCTTTGACTTAGGTATTTATTATTTATTCCTAGTAATCCCAATGGCCTGTTGATGCTAGTTGCTCCTATTTCTGACTCTGGGTGTCTCTCAGAATTTTTAACCAATGTACATACAGTGACCTGAAATGATTTATCACAGTTCTGATATAAACTACCTGGATATCTCCAAGAGCTAAACTGATTTGGTCATTTTTCTCCCTTCTCACAAATTTTTGAGAACAGAGGGAAGGATCATCAATAAAAGTATCTTCCTTACTCTAATTGGCTAAATCCTGTTCATCTTTCAGGTTCTAGTTTTTACATGACTACATTGGGGAAACCTGTATCATATCTGATTTAGATCCTCCCCTTATCTTCCCCTTCAGCACCTTATCTTTCTTCTGTTAGAACACAAATCTCTCTACACTATTACTGCTGGCTCAACTGAAATTTTAATGTTTAGTCAGTTTCCTCTAGGTAACTTACAATATCTTTTGCCAGTAGCCATGACCTGCAGTGGTCTCAGGAAACACTATCAACAAACGTTTTAGTAATGTTCATCTCTGCATAATG